>NC_090449.1:594921993-597575326 GCF_031143425.1 Pleurodeles waltl
TTGCAAACCTCAAATTTTGGCAAAAAAAATGCATTTTACTCACATTTCGGTGACAGAAAGTTCTGGAATCTGAGAGGAGCCACAAACTTCCTTCCACCCAGCGTTCCCCCAAGTCTCCCGATAAAAATGATACCTCACTTGTGTGGATAGGCCTAGCGTCCGCGACAGGGTATGCCCCAAAATACTATGTGGACACATCACAGAAAACAGAGCTGTTTTTTGCAAAGTGCCTACCTGTAAATTTTGGCCTCTAGCTCAGCAGGCACCTAGGGAAAGCTACCAAACCTGTGCATTATTGAAAACTAGAGTCATAGGGGAATCCAAGATGGGGTGACTTGTGGGGCTCTGACCAGGTTCTGTTACCCAGAATCCTTTGCAAACCTCAAATTTTGGCTAAGAAAACACATTTTCCTCACATTTCGGTGACAGAAAGTTCTGGAACCTGAGAGGAGCCACAAATTACCTTCCAACCAGCATTCCCCCAAGTCCCCCGATAAAAATGATACCTCACTTGTGTGGGTAACCCTAGCGCCTGCGACAGGAAACGCCCCAAAACGCAACGTGGACACATCCATTTTTTTAAAGAAAACAGAGCTGTTTTTGGCAAAGTGCCTACCTGTAGATTTTGGACTCTAGCTCAGCCGGCACCTAGGGAAACCTACCAAACCTGTGCATTTTTTAAAACTAGAGACCTAGGGGAATCCAAGATGGGGTGACTTGTGGGTCTCTGACCAGGTTCTGTTACCCAGAATCCTTTGCAAACCTCAGAATGTGGCTAAAAAAACACATTTTCCTCACATTTCGGTGACAGAAAGTTCTGGAATCTGAGAGGAGCCACAAATTTCCTTCCACCCAGCGTTTCCCTAAGTCTCCCGATAAAAATGATACCTCACTTGTGTGGGTAGGCCTAGCGCCCACGACAGGATATGCCCCAAAACACAACGTGGACACATCCCATTTTTTGAAAGAAAACAGAGCTGTTTTTGGCAAAGTGCCTACCTGTAGATTTTGGACTCTAGCTCAGCCGGCACCTAGGGAAACCTACCAAACCTGTGCATTTTTGAAAACTAGAGACCTAGGTGAATCCAACATGGGGTGACTTGTGGGTCTCTGACCAGGTTCTGTTACCCAGAATCCTTTGCAAACCTCAAAATGTGGCTAAAAAAACATATTTATCTCACATTTCGGTGACAGAAAGTTCTGGAATCTGAGAGGAGCCACAAAATTCCTTCCACCCAGCGTTTCCCTAAGTCTCCCGATAAAAATGATACCTCACTTGTGTGGGTAGGCCTAGCGCCCGCGACAGGAAACACCCCAAAACGCAACGTGGACACATCCCATTTTTTTAAAGAAAACAGAGCTGTTTTTTGCAAAGTGCCTACCTGTAGATTTTGGCCTCTAGCTCAGCCGGCACCTAGGGAAACCTACCAAAGCTGTGCATTTTTGAAAACTAGAGACCTAGGGGAATCCAAGATGGGGTGACTTGTGGGGCTCTGTCATGGTTCTGTTACCCAGAATCCTTTGCAAACCTCAAATTTTGGCTAAAAAAAACACATTTTCCTCACATTTCGGTGACAGAAAGTTCTGGAATCTGAGAGGAGCCACAAACTTCCTTCCACCCAGCGTTCCCCAAGTCTCCCGATAAAAATGATACCTCACTTGTGTGGATAGGCCTAGCGTCCGCGACAGGATATGCCCCAAAATACAATGTGGACACATCACAGAAAACAGAGATGTTTTTTGCAAAGTGCCTACCTGTAGATTTTGGCCTCTAGCTCAGCAGGCACCTAGGGAAAGCTACCAAACCTGTGCATTTTGAAAACTAGAGTCATAGGGGAATCCAAGATGGGGTGACTTGTGGGGCTCTGACCATGTTCTTTTACCCAGAATCCTTTGCAAACCTCAAATTTTGGCTAAGAAAACACATTTTCCTCACATTTCGGTGACAGAAAGTTCTGGAACCTGAGAGGAGCCACAAATTACCTTCCAACCAGCATTCCCCCAAGTCTCCCGATAAAAATGATACCTCACTTGTGTGGGTAGGCCTAGCGCCTGCGACAGGAAACGCCCCAAAACGCAACGTGGACACATCCCATTTTTTGAAAGAAAACAGAGCTGTTTTTGGCAAAGTGCCTACCTGTAGATTTTGGACTCTAGCTCAGCCGGCACCTAGGGAAACCTACCAAACCTGTGCATTTTTGAAAACTAGAGACCTAGGGGAATCCAAGATGGGGTGACTTGTGGGGCTCTGACCAGGTTCTGTTACCCAGAATCCTTTGCAAACCTCAAAATGTGGCTAAAAAAACACATTTTCCTCACATTTCGGTGACAGAAAGTTCTGGAATCTGAGAGGAGCCACCAATTTCCTTCCACCCAGCGTTTCCCTAAGTCTCCCGATAAAAATGATACCTCACTTGTGTGGGTAGGCCTAGCGCCCACGACAGGATATGCCCCAAAACACAACGTGGACACATCCCATTTTTTGAAAGAAAACAGAGCTGTTTTTGGCAAAGTGCCTAACTGTAGATTTTGGACTCTAGCTCAGCCGGCACCTAGGGAAACCTACCAAACCTGTGCATTTCTGAAAACTAGAGACCTAGGGGAATCCAAGATGGGATGACTTGTGGGGCTCTGACCAGGTTCTGTTACCCAGAATCCTTTGCAAACCTCAAAATGTGGCTAAAAAAACATATTTATCTCACATTTCGGTGACAGAAAGTTCTGGAATCTGAGAGGAGCCACAAAATTCCTTCCACCCAGCGTTTCCCTAAGTCTCCCGATAAAAATGATACCTCACTTGTGTGGGTAGGCCTAGCGCCCGCGTCAGGAAACACCCCAAAACGCAACGTGGACACATCCCATTTTTTTAAAGAAAACAGAGCTGTTTTTTGCAAAGTGCCTACCTGTAGATTTTGGCCTCTAGCTCAGCCGGCACCTAGGGAAACCTACCAAAGCTGTGCATTTTTGAAAACTAGAGACCTAGGGGAATCCAAGATGGGGTGACTTGTGGGGCTCTGACATGGTTCTGTTACCCAGAATCCTTTGCAAAACTCAAATTTTGGCTAAAAAAACGCATTTTCCTCACATTTCGGTGACAGAAAGTTTTGGAATCTGAGAGGAGCCACAAATTTCCTTCCACCCAGCGTTTCCCCAAGTCTCCCGATAAAAATGATACCTCACTTGTGTGGGTAGGCCTAGCATCCGCGACAGGATATGCCCCAAAATACAATGTGGACACATCACTGAAAACAGAGCTGTTTTTTGCAAAGTGCCTACCTGTAGATTTTGGACTCTAGCTCAGCCGGCACCTAGGGAAACCTAACAAACCTGTGCATTTTTGAAAACTAGAGACCTAGGGGAATCCAAGATGGGGTGACTTGTGGGGCTCTGACCAGGTTCTGTTACCCAGAATCCTTTGCAAATCTCAAAATTTGGCTAAAAAAACACATTTTCCTCACATTTCGGTGACAGAAAGTTCTGGAACCTGAGAGGAGCCTCAAATTTCCTTCCACCCAGCGTTCCCCCAAGTCTCCTGATAAAAATGATACCTCACTTGTGTGAGGAGGCCTAGCGCCCGCGACAGGAAACGCCCTAAAATGCAACGTGGACACATCCCATTTTTTGAAAGAAAACAGAGCTGTTTTTTGCAAAGTGCCTACCTGTAGATTTTGGCTTCTAGCTCAGCTGGCACCTAGGGAAACCTACAAAGCTGTGCATGTTTTAAAACTAGAGACCTAGTGGAATCCAAGATGGGGTGACTTGTGGGGCTCTGACCAGGTTCTGTTACCCAGAATCCTTTGCAAACCTCAAAATGTGGCTAAAAAAACGCATTTTCCTCACATTTCGGTGACAGAAAGTTCTGGAATCTGAGAGGAGCCACAAATTTCCTTCCACCCAGCGTTTCCCCAAGTCTCCCGATAAAAATGATACCTCACTTGTGTGGGTAGGCCTAGCATCCGCGACAGGATATGCCCCAAAATACAATGTGGACACATCACTGAAAACAGAGCTGTTTTTTGCAAAGTGCCTACCTGTAGATTTTGGACTCTAGCTCAGCCGGCACCTAGGGAGACCTAACAAACCTGTGCATTTTTGAAAACTAGAGACCTAGGGGAATCCAAGATGGGGTGACTTGTGGGGCTCTGACCAGGTTCTGTTACCCAGAATCCTTTGCAAATCTCAAAATTTGGCTAAAAAAACATATTTTCCTCACATTTCGGTGACAGAAAGTTCTGGAACCTGAGAGGAGCCTCAAATTTCCTTCCACCCAGCGTTCCCCCAAGTCTCCTGATAAAAATGATACCTCACTTGTGTGAGGAGGCCTAGCGCCCGCGACAGGAAACGCCCTAAAATGCAACGTGGACACATCCCATTTTTTGAAAGAAAACAGAGCTGTTTTTTGCAAAGTGCCTACCTGTAGATTTTGGCTTCTAGCTCAGCTGGCACCTAGGGAAACCTACAAAGCTGTGCATGTTTTAAAACTAGAGACCTAGGGGAATCCAAGATGGGGTGACTTGTGGGGCTCTGACCAGGTTCTGTTACCCAGAATCCTTTGCAAACCTCAAAATGTGGCTAAAAAAACACATTTTCCTCACATTTCGGTGACAGAAAGTTCTGGAATCTGAGAGGAGCCACAAATTTCCTTCCACCCAGCGTTTCCCTAAGTCTCCCGATAAAAATGATACCTCACTTGTGTGGGTAGGCCTAGCGCCCACGACAGGATATGCCCCAAAACACAACGTGAACACATCCCATTTTTTGAAAGAAAACAGAGCTGTTTTTGGCAAAGTGCCTACCTGTAGATTTTGGACTCTAGCTCAGCCGGCACCTAGGGAAACCTACCAAACCTGTGCATTTTTGAAAACTAGAGACCTAGGGGAACCCAAGATGGGGTGACTTGTGGGGCTCTGGCCAGGTTCTGTTACCTAGAATCCTTTGCAAACCTCAAAATGTGGCTAAAAAAACAAATTTTCCTCACATTTCTTCGACAGAAAGTTCTGGAACCTGAGAGGAGCCACAAATTTCCTTCCACCCAGCGTTCCCCCAAGTCTCCCCATAAAAATGATACCTCACTTGTGTGGGGAGGCCTAGCGCCCGCAACAGGAAACGCCCCAAAACGCAACGTGGACACATTCCATTTTTTTATAAGAAAACAGAGCTGTTTTTTGCAAAGTGCCTACCTGTAGATTTTGGCCTCTAGCTCAGCTGGCACCTAGGGAAACCTACCAAACCTGTGCATTTCTGAAAACTAGAGACCTGGGGGAATCTAAGATGGGGTGACTTGTGGGGCTCTGACCAGGTTCTGTTACCCAGAATCCTTTGCAAACCTCAAAATGTGGCTAAAAAAACAAATTTTCCTCACATTTCGGTGACAGAAAGTTCTGGAATCTGAGAGGAGCCACAAATTTCTTTCCACCCAGCGTTTCCCCCAAGTCTCCCGATAAAAATGATACCTCACTTGTGTGGGTAGGCCTAGCGCCCGCGACAGGAAACACCCCAAAACGCAACGTGGACACATCCCATTTTTTGAAAGAAAACAGAGCTGTTTTTTGCAAAGTGCCTACCTGTAGATTTTGGCCTCTAGCTCAGCCGGCACCTATGGAAACCTACCAAAGCTGTGCATTTTTGAAAACTAGAGACCTAGGGGAATCCAAGATGGGGTGACTTGTGGGGCTCTGACATTGTTCTGTTACCAAGAATCCTTTGCAAACCTCAAATTTTGGCAAAAAAAATGCATTTTACTCACATTTCGGTGACAGAAAGTTCTGGAATCTGAGAGGAGCCACAAACTTCCTTCCACCCAGCGTTCCCCCAAGTCTCCCGATAAAAATGATACCTCACTTGTGTGGATAGGCCTAGCGTCCGCGACAGGGTATGCCCCAAAATACTATGTGGACACATCACAGAAAACAGAGCTGTTTTTTGCAAAGTGCCTACCTGTAAATTTTGGCCTCTAGCTCAGCAGGCACCTAGGGAAAGCTACCAAACCTGTGCATTATTGAAAACTAGAGTCATAGGGGAATCCAAGATGGGGTGACTTGTGGGGCTCTGACCAGGTTCTGTTACCCAGAATCCTTTGCAAACCTCAAATTTTGGCTAAGAAAACACATTTTCCTCACATTTCGGTGACAGAAAGTTCTGGAACCTGAGAGGAGCCACAAATTACCTTCCAACCAGCATTCCCCCAAGTCCCCCGATAAAAATGATACCTCACTTGTGTGGGTAACCCTAGCGCCTGCGACAGGAAACGCCCCAAAACGCAACGTGGACACATCCCATTTTTTGAAAGAAAACAGAGCTGTTTTTGGCAAAGTGCCTACCTGTAGATTTTGGACTCTAGCTCAGCCGGCACCTAGGGAAACCTACCAAACCTGTGCATTTTTTAAAACTAGAGACCTAGGGGAATCCAAGATGGGGTGACTTGTGGGTCTCTGACCAGGTTCTGTTACCCAGAATCCTTTGCAAACCTCAGAATGTGGCTAAAAAAACACATTTTCCTCACATTTCGGTGACAGAAAGTTCTGGAATCTGAGAGGAGCCACAAATTTCCTTCCACCCAGCGTTTCCCTAAGTCTCCCGATAAAAATGATACCTCACTTGTGTGGGTAGGCCTAGCGCCCACGACAGGATATGCCCCAAAACACAACGTGGACACATCCCATTTTTTGAAAGAAAACAGAGCTGTTTTTGGCAAAGTGCCTACCTGTAGATTTTGGACTCTAGCTCAGCCGGCACCTAGGGAAACCTACCAAACCTGTGCATTTTTGAAAACTAGAGACCTAGGTGAATCCAACATGGGGTGACTTGTGGGTCTCTGACCAGGTTCTGTTACCCAGAATCCTTTGCAAACCTCAAAATGTGGCTAAAAAAACATATTTATCTCACATTTCGGTGACAGAAAGTTCTGGAATCTGAGAGGAGCCACAAAATTCCTTCCACCCAGCGTTTCCCTAAGTCTCCCGATAAAAATGATACCTCACTTGTGTGGGTAGGCCTAGCGCCCGCGACAGGAAACACCCCAAAACGCAACGTGGACACATCCCATTTTTTTAAAGAAAACAGAGCTGTTTTTTGCAAAGTGCCTACCTGTAGATTTTGGCCTCTAGCTCAGCCGGCACCTAGGGAAACCTACCAAAGCTGTGCATTTTTGAAAACTAGAGACCTAGGGGAATCCAAGATGGGGTGACTTGTGGGGCTCTGTCATGGTTCTGTTACCCAGAATCCTTTGCAAACCTCAAATTTTGGCTAAAAAAAACACATTTTCCTCACATTTCGGTGACAGAAAGTTCTGGAATCTGAGAGGAGCCACAAACTTCCTTCCACCCAGCGTTCCCCCAAGTCTCCCGATAAAAATGATACCTCACTTGTGTGGATAGGCCTAGCGTCCGCGACAGGATATGCCCCAAAATACAATGTGGACACATCACAGAAAACAGAGATGTTTTTTGCAAAGTGCCTACCTGTAGATTTTGGCCTCTAGCTCAGCAGGCACCTAGGGAAAGCTACCAAACCTGTGCATTTTTGAAAACTAGAGTCATAGGGGAATCCAAGATGGGGTGACTTGTGGGGCTCTGACCATGTTCTTTTACCCAGAATCCTTTGCAAACCTCAAATTTTGGCTAAGAAAACACATTTTCCTCACATTTCGGTGACAGAAAGTTCTGGAACCTGAGAGGAGCCACAAATTACCTTCCAACCAGCATTCCCCCAAGTCTCCCGATAAAAATGATACCTCACTTGTGTGGGTAGGCCTAGCGCCTGCGACAGGAAACGCCCCAAAACGCAACGTGGACACATCCCATTTTTTGAAAGAAAACAGAGCTGTTTTTGGCAAAGTGCCTACCTGTAGATTTTGGACTCTAGCTCAGCCGGCACCTAGGGAAACCTACCAAACCTGTGCATTTTTGAAAACTAGAGACCTAGGGGAATCCAAGATGGGGTGACTTGTGGGGCTCTGACCAGGTTCTGTTACCCAGAATCCTTTGCAAACCTCAAAATGTGGCTAAAAAAACACATTTTCCTCACATTTCGGTGACAGAAAGTTCTGGAATCTGAGAGGAGCCACCAATTTCCTTCCACCCAGCGTTTCCCTAAGTCTCCCGATAAAAATGATACCTCACTTGTGTGGGTAGGCCTAGCGCCCACGACAGGATATGCCCCAAAACACAACGTGGACACATCCCATTTTTTGAAAGAAAACAGAGCTGTTTTTGGCAAAGTGCCTAACTGTAGATTTTGGACTCTAGCTCAGCCGGCACCTAGGGAAACCTACCAAACCTGTGCATTTCTGAAAACTAGAGACCTAGGGGAATCCAAGATGGGATGACTTGTGGGGCTCTGACCAGGTTCTGTTACCCAGAATCCTTTGCAAACCTCAAAATGTGGCTAAAAAAACATATTTATCTCACATTTCGGTGACAGAAAGTTCTGGAATCTGAGAGGAGCCACAAAATTCCTTCCACCCAGCGTTTCCCTAAGTCTCCCGATAAAAATGATACCTCACTTGTGTGGGTAGGCCTAGCGCCCGCGTCAGGAAACACCCCAAAACGCAACGTGGACACATCCCATTTTTTTAAAGAAAACAGAGCTGTTTTTTGCAAAGTGCCTACCTGTAGATTTTGGCCTCTAGCTCAGCCGGCACCTAGGGAAACCTACCAAAGCTGTGCATTTTTGAAAACTAGAGACCTAGGGGAATCCAAGATGGGGTGACTTGTGGGGCTCTGACATGGTTCTGTTACCCAGAATCCTTTGCAAAACTCAAATTTTGGCTAAAAAAACGCATTTTCCTCACATTTCGGTGACAGAAAGTTTTGGAATCTGAGAGGAGCCACAAATTTCCTTCCACCCAGCGTTTCCCCAAGTCTCCCGATAAAAATGATACCTCACTTGTGTGGGTAGGCCTAGCATCCGCGACAGGATATGCCCCAAAATACAATGTGGACACATCACTGAAAACAGAGCTGTTTTTTGCAAAGTGCCTACCTGTAGATTTTGGACTCTAGCTCAGCCGGCACCTAGGGAAACCTAACAAACCTGTGCATTTTTGAAAACTAGAGACCTAGGGGAATCCAAGATGGGGTGACTTGTGGGGCTCTGACCAGGTTCTGTTACCCAGAATCCTTTGCAAATCTCAAAATTTGGCTAAAAAAACACATTTTCCTCACATTTCGGTGACAGAAAGTTCTGGAACCTGAGAGGAGCCTCAAATTTCCTTCCACCCAGCGTTCCCCCAAGTCTCCTGATAAAAATGATACCTCACTTGTGTGAGGAGGCCTAGCGCCCGCGACAGGAAACGCCCTAAAATGCAACGTGGACACATCCCATTTTTTGAAAGAAAACAGAGCTGTTTTTTGCAAAGTGCCTACCTGTAGATTTTGGCTTCTAGCTCAGCTGGCACCTAGGGAAACCTACAAAGCTGTGCATGTTTTAAAACTAGAGACCTAGGGGAATCCAAGATGGGGTGACTTGTGGGGCTCTGACCAGGTTCTGTTACCCAGAATCCTTTGCAAACCTCAAAATGTGGCTAAAAAAACGCATTTTCCTCACATTTCGGTGACAGAAAGTTCTGGAATCTGAGAGGAGCCACAAATTTCCTTCCACCCAGCGTTTCCCCAAGTCTCCCGATAAAAATGATACCTCACTTGTGTGGGTAGGCCTAGCATCCGCGACAGGATATGCCCCAAAATACAATGTGGACACATCACTGAAAACAGAGCTGTTTTTTGCAAAGTGCCTACCTGTAGATTTTGGACTCTAGCTCAGCCGGCACCTAGGGAGACCTAACAAACCTGTGCATTTTTGAAAACTAGAGACCTAGGGGAATCCAAGATGGGGTGACTTGTGGGGCTCTGACCAGGTTCTGTTACCCAGAATCCTTTGCAAATCTCAAAATTTGGCTAAAAAAACATATTTTCCTCACATTTCGGTGACAGAAAGTTCTGGAACCTGAGAGGAGCCTCAAATTTCCTTCCACCCAGCGTTCCCCCAAGTCTCCTGATAAAAATGATACCTCACTTGTGTGAGGAGGCCTAGCGCCCGCGACAGGAAACGCCCTAAAATGCAACGTGGACACATCCCATTTTTTGAAAGAAAACAGAGCTGTTTTTTGCAAAGTGCCTACCTGTAGATTTTGGCTTCTAGCTCAGCTGGCACCTAGGGAAACCTACAAAGCTGTGCATGTTTTAAAACTAGAGACCTAGGGGAATCCAAGATGGGGTGACTTGTGGGGCTCTGACCAGGTTCTGTTACCCAGAATCCTTTGCAAACCTCAAAATGTGGCTAAAAAAACACATTTTCCTCACATTTCGGTGACAGAAAGTTCTGGAATCTGAGAGGAGCCACAAATTTCCTTCCACCCAGCGTTTCCCTAAGTCTCCCGATAAAAATGATACCTCACTTGTGTGGGTAGGCCTAGCGCCCACGACAGGATATGCCCCAAAACACAACGTGAACACATCCCATTTTTTGAAAGAAAACAGAGCTGTTTTTGGCAAAGTGCCTACCTGTAGATTTTGGACTCTAGCTCAGCCGGCACCTAGGGAAACCTACCAAACCTGTGCATTTTTGAAAACTAGAGACCTAGGGGAACCCAAGATGGGGTGACTTGTGGGGCTCTGGCCAGGTTCTGTTACCTAGAATCCTTTGCAAACCTCAAAATGTGGCTAAAAAAACAAATTTTCCTCACATTTCTTCGACAGAAAGTTCTGGAACCTGAGAGGAGCCACAAATTTCCTTCCACCTAGCGTTCCCCCAAGTCTCCCCATAAAAATGATACCTCACTTGTGTGGGGAGGCCTAGCGCCCGCAACAGGAAACGCCCCAAAACGCAACGTGGACACATTCCATTTTTTTATAAGAAAACAGAGCTGTTTTTTGCAAAGTGCCTACCTGTAGATTTTGGCCTCTAGCTCAGCTGGCACCTAGGGAAACCTACCAAACCTGTGCATTTCTGAAAACTAGAGACCTGGGGGAATCTAAGATGGGGTGACTTGTGGGGCTCTGACCAGGTTCTGTTACCCAGAATCCTTTGCAAACCTCAAAATGTGGCTAAAAAAACAAATTTTCCTCACATTTCGGTGACAGAAAGTTCTGGAATCTGAGAGGAGCCACAAATTTCTTTCCACCCAGCGTTTCCCCCAAGTCTCCCGATAAAAATGATACCTCACTTGTGTGGGTAGGCCTAGCGCCCGCGACAGGAAACACCCCAAAACGCAACGTGGACACATCCCATTTTTTGAAAGAAAACAGAGCTGTTTTTTGCAAAGTGCCTACCTGTAGATTTTGGCCTCTAGCTCAGCCGGCACCTATGGAAACCTACCAAAGCTGTGCATTTTTGAAAACTAGAGACCTAGGGGAATCCAAGATGGGGTGACTTGTGGGGCTCTGACATTGTTCTGTTACCAAGAATCCTTTGCAAACCTCAAATTTTGGCAAAAAAAATGCATTTTACTCACATTTCGGTGACAGAAAGTTCTGGAATCTGAGAGGAGCCACAAACTTCCTTCCACCCAGCGTTCCCCCAAGTCTCCCGATAAAAATGATACCTCACTTGTGTGGATAGGCCTAGCGTCCGCGACAGGGTATGCCCCAAAATACTATGTGGACACATCACAGAAAACAGAGCTGTTTTTTGCAAAGTGCCTACCTGTAAATTTTGGCCTCTAGCTCAGCAGGCACCTAGGGAAAGCTACCAAACCTGTGCATTATTGAAAACTAGAGTCATAGGGGAATCCAAGATGGGGTGACTTGTGGGGCTCTGACCAGGTTCTGTTACCCAGAATCCTTTGCAAACCTCAAATTTTGGCTAAGAAAACACATTTTCCTCACATTTCGGTGACAGAAAGTTCTGGAACCTGAGAGGAGCCACAAATTACCTTCCAACCAGCATTCCCCCAAGTCCCCCGATAAAAATGATACCTCACTTGTGTGGGTAACCCTAGCGCCTGCGACAGGAAACGCCCCAAAACGCAACGTGGACACATCCCATTTTTTGAAAGAAAACAGAGCTGTTTTTGGCAAAGTGCCTACCTGTAGATTTTGGACTCTAGCTCAGCCGGCACCTAGGGAAACCTACCAAACCTGTGCATTTTTTAAAACTAGAGACCTAGGGGAATCCAAGATGGGGTGACTTGTGGGTCTCTGACCAGGTTCTGTTACCCAGAATCCTTTGCAAACCTCAGAATGTGGCTAAAAAAACACATTTTCCTCACATTTCGGTGACAGAAAGTTCTGGAATCTGAGAGGAGCCACAAATTTCCTTCCACCCAGCGTTTCCCTAAGTCTCCCGATAAAAATGATACCTCACTTGTGTGGGTAGGCCTAGCGCCCACGACAGGATATGCCCCAAAACACAACGTGGACACATCCCATTTTTTGAAAGAAAACAGAGCTGTTTTTGGCAAAGTGCCTACCTGTAGATTTTGGACTCTAGCTCAGCCGGCACCTAGGGAAACCTACCAAACCTGTGCATTTTTGAAAACTAGAGACCTAGGTGAATCCAACATGGGGTGACTTGTGGGTCTCTGACCAGGTTCTGTTACCCAGAATCCTTTGCAAACCTCAAAATGTGGCTAAAAAAACATATTTATCTCACATTTCGGTGACAGAAAGTTCTGGAATCTGAGAGGAGCCACAAAATTCCTTCCACCCAGCGTTTCCCTAAGTCTCCCGATAAAAATGATACCTCACTTGTGTGGGTAGGCCTAGCGCCCGCGACAGGAAACACCCCAAAACGCAACGTGGACACATCCCATTTTTTTAAAGAAAACAGAGCTGTTTTTTGCAAAGTGCCTACCTGTAGATTTTGGCCTCTAGCTCAGCCGGCACCTAGGGAAACCTACCAAAGCTGTGCATTTTTGAAAACTAGAGACCTAGGGGAATCCAAGATGGGGTGACTTGTGGGGCTCTGTCATGGTTCTGTTACCCAGAATCCTTTGCAAACCTCAAATTTTGGCTAAAAAAAACACATTTTCCTCACATTTCGGTGACAGAAAGTTCTGGAATCTGAGAGGAGCCACAAACTTCCTTCCACCCAGCGTTCCCCCAAGTCTCCCGATAAAAATGATACCTCACTTGTGTGGATAGGCCTAGCGTCCGCGACAGGATATGCCCCAAAATACAATGTGGACACATCACAGAAAACAGAGATGTTTTTTGCAAAGTGCCTACCTGTAGATTTTGGCCTCTAGCTCAGCAGGCACCTAGGGAAAGCTACCAAACCTGTGCATTTTTGAAAACTAGAGTCATAGGGGAATCCAAGATGGGGTGACTTGTGGGGCTCTGACCATGTTCTTTTACCCAGAATCCTTTGCAAACCTCAAATTTTGGCTAAGAAAACACATTTTCCTCACATTTCGGTGACAGAAAGTTCTGGAACCTGAGAGGAGCCACAAATTACCTTCCAACCAGCATTCCCCCAAGTCTCCCGATAAAAATGATACCTCACTTGTGTGGGTAGGCCTAGCGCCTGCGACAGGAAACGCCCCAAAACGCAACGTGGACACATCCCATTTTTTGAAAGAAAACAGAGCTGTTTTTGGCAAAGTGCCTACCTGTAGATTTTGGACTCTAGCTCAGCCGGCACCTAGGGAAACCTACCAAACCTGTGCATTTTTGAAAACTAGAGACCTAGGGGAATCCAAGATGGGGTGACTTGTGGGGCTCTGACCAGGTTCTGTTACCCAGAATCCTTTGCAAACCTCAAAATGTGGCTAAAAAAACACATTTTCCTCACATTTCGGTGACAGAAAGTTCTGGAATCTGAGAGGAGCCACCAATTTCCTTCCACCCAGCGTTTCCCTAAGTCTCCCGATAAAAATGATACCTCACTTGTGTGGGTAGGCCTAGCGCCCACGACAGGATATGCCCCAAAACACAACGTGGACACATCCCATTTTTTGAAAGAAAACAGAGCTGTTTTTGGCAAAGTGCCTAACTGTAGATTTTGGACTCTAGCTCAGCCGGCACCTAGGGAAACCTACCAAACCTGTGCATTTCTGAAAACTAGAGACCTAGGGGAATCCAAGATGGGATGACTTGTGGGGCTCTGACCAGGTTCTGTTACCCAGAATCCTTTGCAAACCTCAAAATGTGGCTAAAAAAACATATTTATCTCACATTTCGGTGACAGAAAGTTCTGGAATCTGAGAGGAGCCACAAAATTCCTTCCACCCAGCGTTTCCCTAAGTCTCCCGATAAAAATGATACCTCACTTGTGTGGGTAGGCCTAGCGCCCGCGTCAGGAAACACCCCAAAACGCAACGTGGACACATCCCATTTTTTTAAAGAAAACAGAGCTGTTTTTTGCAAAGTGCCTACCTGTAGATTTTGGCCTCTAGCTCAGCCGGCACCTAGGGAAACCTACCAAAGCTGTGCATTTTTGAAAACTAGAGACCTAGGGGAATCCAAGATGGGGTGACTTGTGGGGCTCTGACATGGTTCTGTTACCCAGAATCCTTTGCAAAACTCAAATTTTGGCTAAAAAAACGCATTTTCCTCACATTTCGGTGACAGAAAGTTTTGGAATCTGAGAGGAGCCACAAATTTCCTTCCACCCAGCGTTTCCCCAAGTCTCCCGATAAAAATGATACCTCACTTGTGTGGGTAGGCCTAGCATCCGCGACAGGATATGCCCCAAAATACAATGTGGACACATCACTGAAAACAGAGCTGTTTTTTGCAAAGTGCCTACCTGTAGATTTTGGACTCTAGCTCAGCCGGCACCTAGGGAAACCTAACAAACCTGTGCATTTTTGAAAACTAGAGACCTAGGGGAATCCAAGATGGGGTGACTTGTGGGGCTCTGACCAGGTTCTGTTACCCAGAATCCTTTGCAAATCTCAAAATTTGGCTAAAAAAACACATTTTCCTCACATTTCGGTGACAGAAAGTTCTGGAACCTGAGAGGAGCCTCAAATTTCCTTCCACCCAGCGTTCCCCCAAGTCTCCTGATAAAAATGATACCTCACTTGTGTGAGGAGGCCTAGCGCCCGCGACAGGAAACGCCCTAAAATGCAACGTGGACACATCCCATTTTTTGAAAGAAAACAGAGCTGTTTTTTGCAAAGTGCCTACCTGTAGATTTTGGCTTCTAGCTCAGCTGGCACCTAGGGAAACCTACAAAGCTGTGCATGTTTTAAAACTAGAGACCTAGGGGAATCCAAGATGGGGTGACTTGTGGGGCTCTGACCAGGTTCTGTTACCCAGAATCCTTTGCAAACCTCAAAATGTGGCTAAAAAAACGCATTTTCCTCACATTTCGGTGACAGAAAGTTCTGGAATCTGAGAGGAGCCACAAATTTCCTTCCACCCAGCGTTTCCCCAAGTCTCCCGATAAAAATGATACCTCACTTGTGTGGGTAGGCCTAGCATCCGCGACAGGATATGCCCCAAAATACAATGTGGACACATCACTGAAAACAGAGCTGTTTTTTGCAAAGTGCCTACCTGTAGATTTTGGACTCTAGCTCAGCCGGCACCTAGGGAGACCTAACAAACCTGTGCATTTTTGAAAACTAGAGACCTAGGGGAATCCAAGATGGGGTGACTTGTGGGGCTCTGACCAGGTTCTGTTACCCAGAATCCTTTGCAAATCTCAAAATTTGGCTAAAAAAACATATTTTCCTCACATTTCGGTGACAGAAAGTTCTGGAACCTGAGAGGAGCCTCAAATTTCCTTCCACCCAGCGTTCCCCCAAGTCTCCTGATAAAAATGATACCTCACTTGTGTGAGGAGGCCTAGCGCCCGCGACAGGAAACGCCCTAAAATGCAACGTGGACACATCCCATTTTTTGAAAGAAAACAGAGCTGTTTTTTGCAAAGTGCCTACCTGTAGATTTTGGCTTCTAGCTCAGCTGGCACCTAGGGAAACCTACAAAGCTGTGCATGTTTTAAAACTAGAGACCTAGGGGAATCCAAGATGGGGTGACTTGTGGGGCTCTGACCAGGTTCTGTTACCCAGAATCCTTTGCAAACCTCAAAATGTGGCTAAAAAAACACATTTTCCTCACATTTCGGTGACAGAAAGTTCTGGAATCTGAGAGGAGCCACAAATTTCCTTCCACCCAGCGTTTCCCTAAGTCTCCCGATAAAAATGATACCTCACTTGTGTGGGTAGGCCTAGCGCCCACGACAGGATATGCCCCAAAACACAACGTGGACACATCCCATTTTTTTAAAGAAAACAGAGCTGTTTTTTGCAAAGTGCCTACCTGTAGATTTTGGCTTCTAGCTTAGCCGGCACCTAGGGAAACCTACCAAACCTGTGCATTTTTGAAAACTAGAGACCTAGGGGAATCCAAGATGGGGTGACTTGTGGGGCTCTGACCAGGTTCTGTTACCCAGAATCCTTTGCAAACCTCAAATTTTAGCTAAAAAAACGCATTTTCCTCACATTTCGGTGACAGAAAGTTCTGGAATCTGAGAGGAGCCACAAATTTCCTTCCACCCAGCGTTCCCCCAAGTCTCCCGATAAAAATGATACCTCACTTGTGTGGGTGGGCCAGGTGCCTTCAACAGAATAAGGCCCAAAACTTGTAGAGATAGAGGGGATAGCACAGCGAGTTTATAAGGACATATTCTTTTATACATCTTTAGACTGGCTCTGCTTTGGGGACCCACATAAGTGAGGTGTCATTTTACTTGGGAGACTGAGGGGAACACTGGGGAGTGGGAATTTTGTGCTGGAGCGGTGATCCTACGAAGAAAAGTCAGGAAAATATGCTTTTTTAAGCCAATTTTGAGGTTTACAGAGGAGTCTGGGTAAGAAAATGTTGGGGGATCCACGCAAGCCACACCTCCCTGGACTCCTTGGGGTGTCTAGTTTAAAAAGATGTCTGGGTTTGGTAGGTTTCCCTAGATGAAGGCCGCACCCAGGACCAAAAACATAGGTGCCCTGTCCCCCCCCAAACACAGGTAGTTTTGTAATATATCGTTTTGATGTGTCCACATACGTCCGTGATGTGCCAAACACTAAAATTGTGAAAAGAAACGCACTTAGGTTATGTGAAAAAGACCCCTCACCCACCAACCAAGTTGGTGGCATGCTTCATCATCGGGGTCCCACCTGAAGCACCTAGCGCGTCACAGGTGTACTGCGACGCCTGATTACAGCGGAGCAGGTTTTGTCATTTTTACCACACGTACTGGTTGGATTTGGCATGAGGGTGAGTGATGGTTCAGTGGATCAAATTTTACTAACAAGAGCTTTCACAAAAATGAAATGCACTGTTAATAACTGAAAGGCAAAAAACTGAACCAATGACTCACAACTCGTGAGCTGTAAAGCCGCGACAAGGCACCAACCGCTTTACAGTCCATTCACACAACTTTCATACATGACACACACAAGACCATTCACACCGCCAGCCACGGGCCCAGCACATTACAACACTCACATCGACAGACAGCGCCACTCAAGGGCCCATCACTTACATACGCCCACATGCCTGATACAACAATCACACCAGCTGATGGGAGTGTGTGGACTGGTGTTTGGCTGATAGTGTGTTGCAGTAGCCAACAGCAAGTCAATATGTATACTCTCAGCCAAGCCCCACTCCAAACACAATGGCATCGTTTTTTTTTTTTTTTTTTAAACAGAGGAACCCCTAACTAAGTAGAAAGAATTACAAAACTACAAACACAAAAGCTCTAACTAAGTACATGACAGAAATGCTAACCATGAAACTGAACACATGAAAATACAAAACAGACATGAGTTTACACTCATGGTTGTTCCCAGAAATTCTTCTGGGTGTGGTAATTCTTAAAACAACCACCCACACACAGCCCAGGCTTTGAAGGACAATCTGGGCAGTACATTCGGGTCTCCCTCCGGATACCTCTTCGAAAACACACTCTACATTTCTTAGCTGGAAAGTCTTTTTTGGGTGTGGGGGGAATGTGCTCAGCAAAGTGGCGATCTTTCAATCTAGCCACATCCTCCACCACTGCTTCTCTAGGAACTCTGGCCTGTTCCACCACAATAAGGCTCCCTATCACTGACTCCTGAAATTTCACAAATGTCATCTTTGAATCTGAAGACCTATCCCTAAACACAATAAAAGCATTGAAGGTTGCTAAGTGGAAGAGGTGAATTGCTAACTTCTTATACCAAACCTAAGACTTACGAATAGCAGTATAAGGTTCCAACCTCTGATCAACTCTATCTACACCTCCCATGTGCTTATTATAATCTAAAATGCACACAGGTTTGCGCACTTCAGCAACCTGGCCCCAAACAGTCACGGGGGAAGTACTCTCATCATGGATGGTACTTAGCATGTAGACATCCCTCTTGTCTGAAAATTTCAAAACTAGCAGCTCATCATTCCGCAAGGCACAGCACTGTCCCCTCTCAAGTTTTTTACAGACAAGCTCCCTTGGATAGCCTTTCCGGTTAGAACGGATTGTGCCACAAGCAACAGTGTCCACTCTAAATAATTCCTTGAACAACTGCACTCCAGTGTAGAAGTTATCTACATACAAATGGTGACCTTTGTTGAACAGTCGTCTACCAAGATCCCACAAATTTTCTCAGTAACTCCAAAAGTGGGAGGACAACTATGGGGGTCAATATTGGAATCCCTACCAGTGTAGACACTGAAACTATACACATATCCTGTCCTACTTTCAGACAGCATATACAATTTAATTCCATATCCTGCCCTTTTGCTAGGAATGTACTGCCTAAAAACCAAACGACCCTTGAAGAGGACCAAAGACTCGTCCACACTTATCTCTTTGCCTGGAACATAGACCTCCGAAAACCGATCTACAAAATGATCAAGGACAGGCCTAATCTTAAAAAGACGGTCAGAATCTGGGTGATCTCGTGGCAAGGCTAATGCATTGTCAACAAAATGCAGCATCTTAAGAAGAAGCAAATACCGATTACGACTCATGGTCGCAGGAAATATAGCTGTTGCCATCAAGGGACTAGTAGACCAATAAGAAGCCAGTGACGGCTTCCTTATCAACCCCATCAAAAAAGTCAAACCCAAAAACTTTTTTATCTCCTCCAAATTTGTGGGAATCCACTGGGCAGCTCTAGAGTGTGGCCTGAGTCTAGCAGCGTTGTCCCTCAAATGCTGCTCCGCATACAAATTAGTTTGCTCAAAAATCTCTTCCAAAAACACATCATCCATGAATAACTCAAAGAAATTGATAGGCAAAAAGTTCTCTGTATTGGCGTTACACCCCGGAAGACCAGTAAAGGCAGGCAACTCTGGCTGCTCCATGTTTGGGGCAACCCAGACATCAGGTCTTATAACGGGAAACCTTTGAGCCCCAGGTTGCTGCACTATTGGCACATCAGTGTCCTCGTCTAAAACAGGCCCTTCATCTGCACTGAGTGTGGCTTCATCATCAGAAGATTCCTCTCCAACAGAAACATCACTGCCAGAATCTCTCACTTCCTCCTCTGCCTCAGATGCGCAGAGTCCGTCTCATAATCATGATCAGAATGTGACTCAAAAAGCATACCAACCACCTGCTGAGCAGTCATCCTGCGGCTAGCCATGATCTCTCCTACTAAAATTAACTGGACAAATTCACCACCAACAACCAGCACTGTGTAAGACAAGTAACAAAGTGTAGCTTTGTTAGTAAGAGTTATAAACTCAAAAACTATACCGCTCACTTGCCTGAAAAAGCTTGATTCACCAGCAACTACTCTGCACAGACACAGCAATCACCAATGATATCCCACTAAAAAGAAAGAAAGGCAAATTAGAAATAAGACAAAACAAATATCATTGTGCACAAATCTAAGGACAATTGCACACACAATCCTGCATTTAATACACCCCCTACAAACATATCATTCAAGCATGGCAACAATACTCCTTTGGAGTAAATTGTTTATACTTACCTAAAACATGCAACTGTGCAAACTGCAGGTCAAGCACCGTCAAAACCACAAGGAGCCACAGCAAATAAAGCAAAAGCTTTGAACTAGAACAAAAAGGAGGAAAACATTTTTTATCACAAATGCAAATACTTCATCAGTTGACAAACACCCCACCATCAAACATTTAGAAATTGATGCCTAAGTGGACTCTGCCATGGGCCTACTAAAAAAATAGGCCTGTCTGCCCCAAGGAGGCCAGAAAATACCTTTAGTAGTGTGTCCCATGGGGAGCGACCCTTGCCAAAGGGGACAGCCCTCAAACAAAAAAAACAAAAAAACACACACAACACTATCCCTGGTGCCTAAGTGGCTTCAGCCCCCCTTGGGGGCAGATCAGCCTAAAAATAGTAGGCTGATCTGTCTCCAAGGGGTGCAGAAATGGCCTTGGTACATGTGCCCCCAAAGTGGGGGGCGACCCTTGCCCAAGGCCCCCCCCCCATCCACACACACAGACACACACACACACACACACTATCCCTGGTGTCTAAGTGGCTTCTGCCCCCCTTGGGGGCAGGTGGGCCTAAATAAATAGGCCCATCTGCCCCCAGGGTGGGCAGAAATGGCCAACAGGTCAATGCCCCCCTTGGGAGGGCGCCCCGTGTCCAAGGGGACGCCCCCCCCCCACAAAAATAAACAAATTTTAAAAATCCCTGGCGTTCTAGTGGTTTCTGCCCCCCTTGGGGGCAGATCAGCCTAAAAATAATAGGCTGATCCATCTCCAAGGGGTGCAGAAATGGCCTCGGTACATGTGCCCCCAAAGTGGGGGGCGACCTTTGCCCAAGGCCCCCCCCCATCCACTAACACACACACACACACTATCCCTGGTGTCTAAGTGGCTTCTGCCCCCCTTGGGGGCAGGTGGGCCTAAATAAATAGGCCCATCTGCCCCCAGGGGGGGCAGAAATGGCCAACAGGTCAATGCCCCCCTTGGGGGGGTGCCCCGTGCCCAAGGGGACGCCCCCCACAAAAATAAACACATTAAAAACAATCCCTGGTGTATTAGTGGTTTCTGCGCCCCTTGTGGCAGATCAGCCTACAAATAATAGGCTGATCTGCCCCAAGGGGGGC
This sequence comes from Pleurodeles waltl, assembly GCF_031143425.1. NCBI lineage: Eukaryota > Metazoa > Chordata > Amphibia > Caudata > Salamandridae > Pleurodeles > Pleurodeles waltl. Next base: position 594,942,971 of record NC_090449.1, read on the forward strand.
GGAAATGGCCCTAAAAGACATGCCCCCAAAGGGGAGCGACCCTTGCCTAAGGGGCCGCCCCCCCATTGTCTACACACACAATCCCTGGTGCCTAAGTGGCTTCTGCCCCCCTTGGGGCAGATGCACCTAAAAAAAATAGGCCAATCTGCCCCGAAGGGGGGCAGAAAAGGCCAACAGTTCTATGCCCCCTTGGGGGGGGCGCCCCTTGCCCAAGGGGGCACCCCCCCACATAAATACACAAATAAAACTACATCCCTGGTGATCCAGTGGTTTCTGCCCCCCTTGGGGGCAGATCCGCCTAAAATAGTAGGCCAATCTGCCCCCAAGGGGGGCAGAAATGGCCGTAAGTTATTGCCCCCAAATGGGGAGCGACCCTTGACCAAGGGGCCGCTCCCCGCAAGTCAGAAACACAAAAGAAATAAATAAAAAAAATCCCTGGTGTCTAGTGGGCATTCCTGCTTCCCGATCGCAATGCGATCGGGCAGCAGGAATGCTCAAAGAGACACCGGGGGAAGGGAAAAGCCTTTCCTTTCCCCCGGTGCCTCTTTCGGCAAAACTCCCCACTCACCGGGAGGAGAATCTCACCTCTTCCTTTCTCGCCGCACAGGAAGCAAATGGCTTCCTGTGCGGCGAGAACCCCATAATGAAGTCAGCGCGCGATTGCGCGCTGAGGCATTATGGGGGGGTGGGGGGGTCGGGGTGGAAGGGGAAGGGCTTCCCCTTCCATCCCTGACTTCGGGGGGAAGCACACAGAGGGAGCAAGAGCGCGTAGTGGTTACGTCCTCGGCACAGCAGCACTGTGACGAAGGACGTAACCACTACGTCCTCGGCACAGAACGGGTTAAAGTGGGCTGAGGTACACCACATCGGGCCAAGGAAGTAATTCAACCGTATTTTTAAAATGTGGCACGGTAAAAGCACGTGACATCAGAAAGATGTCGCCTCTTTTTCCAGCCGGGTTCAAAGTTCTGCACTTCCCTGCTCCCGGTCTTTTTCTTGGACTACAAGGAAACCAGAGACCGTGGAGGCACAGGAGACAACTGCTTTGGGGGGAAATATGCAGTGGTGCAGGTGCTGAAGTATGATATATTAAGGTTGCACAAATGGTAGTTAAAAATATCTTTGTTCTTTATAGAGTGACCGCCCATTCTGTTTTTGCCCATTCTGCACTTTCATTCCTACAAAGCAGTGAGACGATCCTTCCTATTTTGAAAGAATAAAAGCAGATTCGAGGTAACATTCAGTCCGGATTTCCAATTGTAACTGATGGAAAAGGGAGAATATAGGCGAGCTAGTAACCCGAAAATGCCATTTCTTCATGAGGGGAGGAGCTGGACGATGATGGTGACGAGAAGTATTGCATCACCTGCAGGAATGTGAACACATGGACTGAGGTAGAAACTCAGGCTAACAATCGACTTGCGTGGGGAGGAAACATTACAAGAACTAGGGCCTGGCAGTGATATATGATGACAAAGGATGTTGCTGATGTGATGAGATATTTGCTCTTCACAAGGTGACTGTGTGAAGAGAACCAATATTGTGTGATGCTTGGTGGTATGATGTCATTCGCAGGTCTGTTCTTGACCTTCCGGGGTGGTACTTTAACATGGCTTGAGTTACTGCATTGTTTTCTAACTTTGTATAAATAATTATACTCACTGTAATAGGCTTTTAAAAATATACTGTGTAAAGCACTATCAGACACCCTGTTAGTAAAATCAAAACAGAGCGTTGAGTCATTCTAACTCTGTAATCAATTCACAGATTCCTTTATGAGCTTTCCACATCCTCATTCTATCACAAATCAGGTTCAAACATCTTTACATTCCAAGGCCTGTCTAGTCACACTGTGAACATTTCTCCTGGGACAACCTGGAGGACATTTTGCAGGGGGGCTTCTTCTTGAAACCAACGACTGCATGCTGTCAATAGTGAAAGGTTGAAGCGAAACTGCAAGTGCACATTATTCTACATCATGACAACAAAAAATCAGAATAGGGAGGTAAAAAACAGTTTGTTCTGAGGGCAATTTAAGCACCTGCAAAAATGTGTGGCACTCAAAATGAAACTGAGATTCCCTTCTGTGCCAGATAGTGGTGCCCTTCCACAGTGTCTAGATCATCCTTTCCAAGACACTGAGAGCCTGATTCACAAAGGTAAAGTTACACTGTTGTGTAAGTTTACTATTTCTTTAGTATTCAAAAACTGATATGCTAGTTTTAATAATAGTAGTAGGCTATGCGCCCCAAAAAACTCTTCAATGCCTTGTCAGGGGTCATTTTTAAAATGTATTTATTTGCACGATTATTTAAAATCTTAGCAAAAATGACCAATAATTAAATAATTAAATACAATTAAACTTTAGACTAAAAACAATACTAAGAGCTATTAATAAAAGTAACTGAACAATTGTTAAGCACAAAACTGTTTGATCTATCATTCATCTGATTCAATTTGTTACAAGAACATAATCCTCATCCTTAAGGTGAATTTGTGGTCCCAGGCCACAAGTTTACACATGTGGTGTGTGCAATCAAGAATTTTACAAGTCCGCAGTTTTCCTTTGGATCAGTTGAGTCAAACCTTTTCATCACTGCTGGCCGACAAGAACAAATCCCATTTCTCTTAAAAACTGGTTTTAACAGTTGGCGACGTGCTTCTTTTAAGGCCAGGCAAACACAGATCAAGTGGACCATATCCCCACTGACGGCATTGGATAGCCTGCAAGACGTCTCTCAAGACGCCATTCTTCCACGGTGGTTGATCTGCTCTAGATGGCAGAGTTCCTAAGTGAAGCGTAAGCAGATGGTGTTTGATGTAAACTGAAAATGTTTAAATCAGGTATTGCGATGGTGCCAGGGTGGTATAAGTGTGCATAACAAACCAGGCATGCGAGCGTTGTGCAAATTTAGATTTATCATCTAGAAAAGATTGCGGACCTATTTCCTTTTTTAACACACAACACAAGAGGGGGTATGATTAATGGAGTCCCATAGGTGCATAGTTTGTATCTCTTGCAGAGAATGCTGCAAATACCTATTATATACTGACTTTGAATCATTACTTACTGAATTCCATAACACCACGACTAATGGGCTAGCAATGTTTCTACTTATTTTATACCAGGTCTTTATCATGTGTGCTTTCCTGTCCAGCTGCTGTCATGTAAGGCCAAATTCTAACCTGACCTGTGCAGGGGAAGCAGTAAGGGGAAGATCAAAGACTTGTTTATAGATTTTTATTTGTTGCTGATCCAAGAGCAAGGCGTCTTTTCCGTATAGTGCTGAGCTTCCATATATGATACCTGGAAGGAGTTTGGCAGACATGACTGACAGTAGTGGTTTGTATGAAGGCCCTTTTAGCCTTTTGGCTAGGGCGCAGAAGGCGAACGACGGGGCTTTACACTACTACACGATGTACTGCTTTTTCAGTACAAAGTTAGCCTTGCTGTCTATAGTAAAACGCAGATATTTGTAGCAGCGAGTCACTTCAAGTCTAATGCCGTCGAACTTAATTTTGTTTGAAGATTGGAAGGGCATCCTATAGACATAATTTTGGTCTTTGTAGTGTAGATTTCTAATTTATTTCTCATTGTAAAAACTCCCAGGGTGCCAACTAGCCGATGTAGCCCTATTTCGTGTGACTCAGTAAAACAATATCATCAGCACATGAGAGGTGTGATATAGACAAGTTTCCCATCCTTGGAGAGTGTGAATTAGTCTCATCTAGCTTTGGGGAGAGATCCGCCATAAAAAGGGTAAAGAGGTTTGGGGCCAGAACACATCCTTGTTTTGAGCCTATGTTTGTTGGTATCCTCCTTGATAATTTCAAGCTATCAGCTTTCTTGATCTGCACCCAAGTCGCATCAAGGTTCTTGCAAGCCCCAGCTTCGCAGTTTTTGCCAAGGAATTGCTCTGTATACTCGATCAAAGACGCTTTTGAAGTCCATAAAGCATAAATGTAACTTTTTCTTTAAGCATTTTGCTTTGTCGCAATGTCACAGCGCGAGGATTTTGATGACTGTGCGTAACCCTTCCTGAAACCAGTTTGATTCAGGGGAACAAGGCTGTTTGAATTGGACCAGTTGAGCAGGTCGTCCAAAATTAGGGTGGCAAAATATTTGGCCAGGCTGTTGATTAAAGCAATCAGTCTGTAATTGGCCGGATTTGTTCTGTCACCCCCTTTAAAATCGGATTGATGATAGATCCTCTCCAACTGTCCGGGGTGGTTGTATTACGTTCACCTTCGGTGTAAAGAATTGATAGTGCAATTGGTAGTTGTACAGTCCTCAGGATCGGCCTCAAATATAGCCTGTGGAAGGGCATTGGGGCCAGGAGCCCCATCCCTACGGCCCCTCCTGATTTCTTGGGAGACTGCCTTGGTAATGAATCCAGCATCAATCTGACAGAAGACTTTAGGATTTGCAAAGCCCTTCAGAAGTAAATTTGCTTCAGATGAGACTAGTTTGAAAAAGATGTTTGCCAGGTAGTCCACCTGTTTATTCTCAGGAATTGATGAACAGTTTATTACTCTTGACTGCCGGTTTGTGCGTTTTGTCAGGGGTCGAAAGCACTATATAAATATCTTTTACAATTACAATAGTAATTTGACGAGTGTGGAGACTCCGCACATAAAAAGAAAGGACAGGCCTATCTTTTCATATGCAGAATCTCTGCAGCCATAAAATTACTCTTGGTAAAACTAAACTTGTAGCTTGTGAACCCCCCAAAAATATTAAACATACATAAAAATGTAAATTTGCCTTTCTGAATCAGTCCCAGAATCCTCTGTTGCAGATTCCACAAAATTCTTGATTTGTCTGGAAATAGTGCTTCCATCTGAATCTGGAATTTCCAGTCAAATATGGATTTGCAAGGATTGTTTAGTGTAATCCCCAGAAATGTCTACAGATGTAAAGCGCTCACAGCCAGGCTGGTTAACCTTTGCACCAAAATATCTAATGCAACAAATAAATAAATATTACATACATTTCATTTTTCAAATTAAACTTTAGAACTGAATATTTTAATGCATTAGTTGCTACTAAGTAGAACACAACCTCAAATTAGACTTAGAAACCCTTCACCTTGGCAGCAATTGCATCACCGCAATTACCTTTCAGCACCAAGTGAAGTTATGATTATTATTATTTTTTGCAGTGGATCATTTTTCATTTTTAGGGTCTATCATCCACTGAAGACAAGTCTCCTCTCTGAAAATAATTCAGCTGGCCCTTTGGCCCTCCCTATGTTGTTACTGTCAATGTATCAAATGATTTTTGGCTTGAAATAAAGGTTGCAATGGTAGCATTGTACTTTTCTGTTTGCATAATGCCTTCCTATTTATCATGTTTAATAACCCTGACAAGGATTGTAGTTGTAGCCTGAATGGGGTTTCCGACCCCCCTCACATAAAGCCCTGATTTCTTACAGCACATATATGCGTTATTAAGTATATTAAATCTAGACATACCTATAAGTGTTGACCAGCACAATATTCTAGTAGTCCGATATTCCAGTCACAATATTTTTGTATGTTGATGTTTAAAACACAATAATCTTGTACCATACCACAATAGCATCCCAGCTGATTCACTTATATTGTTAAACAAACAATGAGTAGTGTAACATAATTGTGAACTGCCGTACAAAGCATGCAAAACTGCTACACAATGTTCAATGTTCAGTAAGTCATCTTCTTTGACAGATGTAGAAAAGTTAGCAAATGATTATCCATTTAAGTTTACCACAGCATCAACAAACTTCAATGTGTTACCCACCACTCGGGCTTTTTTCTCATTTAATCAATACTTCTCTGCTTTGTTTACCTGTGTGGATACCAGAAACACTGATGCTTTGCTTCAAACACCTTCTCCTTTCAATGTCCTTTCAATGTTCAAAACAGGACATTTATTCATGATCTGAGACAATGGTTAATGCCCTTAACGACAAGGACACACCTTTCCTGAACAATTTAAAAAAGGATTCCATGTTTTCAGAAACTCACTCAGGGACATTAATAGAAACCTATGTCCCTGATTAAGAGTGAGTCTGTGTTTTCTGACCCATGTGCGAAATTATGGGTTGTGTGGTATTTACTGCACCCAGAAATTGCTGAATGCATTAAATACCTCAAAATAGGATCAGGATAGGATCCTATCAGGAAATCACTATTTTTAAAATGCAAAACCAAGGATGGCTTTGGGCAACAGGCCCCCGAGATGCACCCCAAAAATAGTGGTGCACATGTAAATTACACATATGCCCTTTTGGGTGTTTTTTAAAAATTGCACATGGTTACCATCGGTTTGGAGTCAATGGTAATTGCATTTCCTAAATGCCCAGTTTGTATTTAGGAAATTCTTAGTACATTTGAATATGAATCAAAATTAGGTAATCGCTATTTGTGATTTCCTACTTAGAGGATCGCAAATTGCAATTTCTACAAAATGGAAATCACAATTTGCGATTCCCTAAAGGGATTTGTACATCTGAAAAGCCCATTTAGCATTTCTTGATGACCCAAAATAGCAGTCAGGCTGTTAAGAAATGCTAAATGGCTTTGCACATCTGGCCCTATGTATTAAAAATGTGTAGATTTTTAAGAGATGCAAAGATTCACATAGATAACCAGATCTGACACAGACCTCTTAAATAACAGTACAATTATCTAGAATCACAACAAAAGTTATTATTTTCACATAATTTATAATTCATTGTTTAGCTAACCAGGAATGTTTGTCACACTGCTCTTTGACTCTATGACTGTCTTTCTAATGTTCAACAACGGATTAGCTCTAACAACTTAAAACTCAATGGCAACAATGCAGAGATTCTTCATTCTATGAAACCTTCTATCTTTTGGGAACTTCTTTCTGGCCTACTGTTCTGATCACTAACCCCTCCACTATGTTGAGTCTAACCTTAAATGTTCAGATGTCAAATGTGGAGAGCAGTACATTTTCCAGGTATGGACTTTTGTGTCAGCTTGTCTAGATTACTGTAACTCTGTTTGCCTTGTTCTACCAACACATCTACTCTAGAGTTTGCAGTTAATTCAGAATTATGGTGAAAGGCTAGCTCTTACCCATTGCCCTAGAGATCATATCTTGTTGGCTTTGGTCTCACCTCACTGGCTGCTTATAAAAGAGCAGATTTTCTTCAAATCAATGTGATTGGTGCATAAAGCCATCTTTACTTCCTTTACTTACTTATCACTTTTAAACCAATTGTCTCAGTGGTACTGTCCCAAAAGTCTGCTGAGCTTTAAAAAATAAATATCTTCTAGATACCTTTAGGTTTAATCGAAAGACAGATGGTGGTACGGCTTTCTCTACAGACTATGCTATTAAATGAAGCTCCCTGCCACTATGTCTCCACCAAGAATAAAGTTTACCTAAGTTTTAGAAACTCTGCTGTTCCCACCCACCAATTAGTGGAGCAGCCTTTCTGATATGTTCTTGCTCTTCTTTATTGAGTCCTTCTTGGACGGTATTGTACAGTGCCAAGATATTCTGTATAGAATACACATTCTGCTATTTATTAAAAACCTATCTTAACCTTTAGGATCTTGGCTTCAGTTGTGAACCTACCACCTCCTTCAAAGAGTAGTAAGAAAAACAGCCCTTTACTGTAGTTAAATGGAGCTAACAGCATAGAAAACTATGGACTATGGTTTGGTCCCTCAGCTTGGTCGTTATTTTGCACAAAAACCTTCCAGGAATTTGTCTTTGCATTCTGAAGACAAAAGGGCAATTTAAAAAACTTCTCATCAATTATCAGTATCTGTTTCAAAATGCCAACTTCAAGCTATAACTGAGACTTCAGTACCTAATGGTAGTAACCCAGATAGGCTTCTGTCTAACGTGCTTTGTCCCAACTTGAACCATTTCAAAGCTTTACCTGGGAAGGCCTCATGACAGCATGAGTTTGTATATGACCACATTTAGGGGTAGCACTAGGGTTGTGTAGTTATATGCACAATTTGCATAAAGCAGACTTCAACAAAGAAGCATTATCTTTAAATTAGGTAACATTGCATTATAACTAGTTTGGTTGTAGAGCCATAAACCTAAGCAACTGTAAGTGGTGGTGTATCCAGCCTCCTTGTTTCCAAGAAACTGCATACAGTGGGTGTAGATCCATCTAACACAAATTATTTTCTTACTTTCTTTGTTTCACTCTATTGAATATCTCCAGTATCTGCAGTGATCTCTGCAATCCTAACAACATGCATTCCAAAATGATGCCAATATTGTCATAGTGAAGGGGCTGTATATGCACTGATCTAACTTCATAGATGCTTCATACTTGTTCAAGTAGCCCTCCAGATTAGCTATATAAAGGATGAGGTAATGGGATGCTCAAACATACCCCAGTATTAGATCTTGATTGTTAAACAGTTTATCTGGACTAGACTGCTCCAGTCTTATTCCTCACCCATGTTCCTGTATGCAGCGTTTAAGTAGCACACACAGGAGGCAAAAATATTCCTTATGTCTCTGTCCACACCAGCTGTATAGTGAATTAAGTCCAAGTTCCTAGTGTGAATAGGAAATTAAATGGACAGGATATCATTCACAGTACAACAGTTAGTACGATAACTTGTCATGGTTGACAAGTTATTCGAAATCACCTTCTGGGTGTACACATTTACTTCAAAATGTAGAAGGTATTTAAGGTTATAGTTGCAGGGTAGCACTTGAAGGCCATCTACAGATTAAATATTGAGTCCTTCCTACAGTTGACAATGATCAAAACCTCAAAATAGGCATTAAAGAAAGGTTAAAGCCCTTTGTCTCCATAATTTCAATCAATCAATCAAACAAATTTCTTAAGCGCACTACTCACCCGGTAGGATCTCAAGGTGCTGGGGGTGGGGGAGGGGATGTGGTTGGGGGGTTACTGCTCGAAAAGCCAAGTTTTGTGGTGCTTTCTGAAGGTTAGGAGGTCCTGGGTCTTGCGTAGGTTGGTGGGGAGGGAGTTCCAGGTTTTGGCGGCGAGGTGAGAGAAGGATCTTCCGTCAGAGGTGGTGCGTTGGATGCGGGGGACTGTAGCGAGGGTGAGGTCAGCAGAGCGGAGCTGTCAAGTTGGTTTGTGGAAGTTGATTTGTTTGTTGAGGTAGGCCGGTCCGGTGTCATGGAGGGCTTTGTGAGCGTGGACAATGATTTTGAAAATTATCCTTTTGTTGATGGGCAGCCAGTGTAGGGATCTGAGGTGGGTGAAGATGTGTTCGTGGCGAGGGAGGTTGAGGATGAGACATGCGGCTGCGTTCTGGATACACTGGAGTTTTCTCTGAAGCTTGGCTGTGGTTCCTGCATAGAAGGTGTTGCTGTAATCCAGTCTGCAGCTTATGAGGGCGTGGGTGACATTCTTCTTATTTCTAAAGGAATCCTTTTGAAAGTCTTGCATAGCATGCAGAGGGTGTTGAAGCAGGAGGATGATATGGTGTTGATTTTCTGAGTCATGGAGAGAGATGAGTCCAATATGATGCCGAGATTGTGTGCGTGGGTGGTGGGTGTTGAGGGTGGTCCAAGGGTGGTGGGTCACCAAGAGTCATTCCATGCTATCTTGTTGGGACCGAAGATGATGATCTCGTTTTTTTCTGAGTTCAATTTGGGGTGGCTTGCTGTCATCCAGTTAGCGATGGCAAAGAGTCCAGTGTGTAGGTTATTCTTGGCGGTAGATTAGTTCCTCGTGAAGGAGATGATGAGCTGGTTGTCGTCAGTGTATGAAATGATGGTGAGGTCTTGGGGGCAGATGATGTTGGCGAGTGGAACAATGTAGATATTGAAAAGGGTGGGGCTGATGGAGGATCCTTTGGGGACCCCACAGATGGTCTAGGTGGCTGTAGACTGGAAACTCTTTGGGTTCTTTCGGAGAGGAAGGAGGTGAGCCAGTCCTGTGCTTTGTGGCAAATTCTCACGTTGAAGAGGCGTGTGCGAAGGGTTTGGTGGCATACGGTGTTGAAATCTGCAGAGAGGTCTAGGAAGATGAGGGTGACGGTCTCGCCCTTGTCCAATCTTGTCCTGATGTCGTCTTTACAGGCGATGAGGGCGGTTTCTGTGCTGTCTTTTTTGCGGAATCCAGACTAAGAGACGTTGAGTATGTTGTTGTCTTCTAGGAAGCGAGACAGTTTTATGTTTACTATCTTCTCCATGACCTTTGCGGGGAAGGGAAGTAGAGAGATAGGTCGGTAGTTTGTGAGGTCTTCAGGGTCTGGTTTGGGTTTTTGAGAAGAGCGTTGACTTCGGTGTGTTTCCAAATATCTGGGAAGGTTGCGGTCTCGAAGGAGCTGTTGGTGATGGCCCAGAGGTGGGGAACGATGATTTGGCTGGCCTTGTTGAAGATGTGGTGGGGAAAGGGTCTGTTGGGGAGCCTGAGTGGATGGAGCACATGGTTTTGCCAGGATCGTCGTCACTAGTGGGGGTCCAGGTGTTCAGTACGTTGGTGCAGCAGGGTGCTGTGGTGTTGGCTGTGTTGGTGGTGGTGATGGTGGGTGATGACGATGTGAAGCTGTCGTGTATGTCTGCGATCTTGCGGTGGATGTAATTGGAGTTGCAGAGGTCTTGGGAGTGTGGATGGTCGATGGCAGAGGATTTGGGTTTGGTGAGTTCTTTGATGATGGCAAAAAGTTCCTTGCTGTTGTGTGCATTGTCGTCTATGCGTTCTTTGTAGAAGGATCGTTTGGTGGACCGGATGAGCTGGTGATGTTTGCGCATGGCTGACTTGAGGGCGGAGAAGTTTCTCACTGAGGCTTCTTTGCACCAGGCTTTCTCAATTTTTCGGCATTCTCGTTTGGAAAACTGAAGTTCTGCGGTGAATCAAGGGGCTGTCTTGTTGCTGCGGGTTTTGTTGGTTATTTTGAGTGGGGCGAGGGAGTCTGTGCATGCTTCTAGCCATCGTGTGAGGTTGAGGGTGGCGGTGTTGGGGTAGTTGGTACTGGGAGGTGGAGCTTGTGCGAGGTTGGAGATCAGTTGTTCTTTGGAGATCTTGTTCCACTTGCCGCAGGGGGTAGGATGTTGTTGGTGGTGGGTGGTGGGCTTCAGGAAGGAGAAGTGGACGCAGTGGTAGTCAGTCCAGTGGAGTTTGGTGGTGTGAGTGAAGGCGATGTGGCTGCTGGAGATGAGGATGGCATCTAGCGTGTGCCCGGGTGAGTGGGTGGGTGAGGAGACCAGTTGCTTGAGGCCGAGGTTTGAGAGGTTGTCCAGCAGGGCCGTGGAGTTGCAGTTGTGTGTGCTTTCCAGGTAAAAGTTAAGGTCACCGAGGAGTAGGTAGTCCGTGGAGGCGAGGGCGTGGGAGCTGATAGTGTCGGCGATGGTGTCACAGAATGGGGGGTGGGGTCCTGGTGGTCTGTAGATGAGGGTTCCTCTCAGGGTGGTGTTGGTGTTGATGTGTACCTGAATGTTTAGGTGCTCTGCGGTGTCTAGGGTGTTGCTGGTGTTGGTGGAAATCTTGAGAGAATTTCTGTGTATAATGGAGATTCCTCCTCCTGGTTTGTTGATACAGTCTCTACAGGTGATTTTGTATCCTTCTGGGATGGCTATGGCGATGTCGGGTCCCGATGAGGAGTTCATCCATGTTTCAGTGAGGAAGGCGATGTCGGGAGAGTTAAGTAATTTAAATTACTTTTGAGACACTTGACTGACAAGCCATTGGACTATTGATGTTCAACATTCACTTGAGTTTTATTTTTGCTTACATTCTTCAAATCAGACTGTGAATACATTAGTCAAATCAAATTACAAAGGTTTAGAAATCAGGATTTTGGACATAGGTTCTCCCTACTGCTAAACAAATTAGGACAAGCATGTGTGAGAGTGGGTTAACACATGTGGGCAAAAGTAAAAAAGAAATGAAAAAAATAATTAGGAAAATCAACTATCTCTGGTTAAATTAAACTAACTAAGAAAAATAAAATAGGCAGGTGCCAGTATGCTAACTTCTACTCAGAAAACCAGGCCAGGGGAAAACAATATTTGCATTACAATATACCTCTGCTATTTTCCGCATTTAATTCAGTTTCGTCAGCAAAGCATGGAGATCATCAGCAAAGTCTGTTAGAAGCACTATCAGGGGAAAGTGCAGAACATGGGCTGCACATTGAAAGATCCAAGAGGCAAGTTAACAGAACAACATTCTAAAGGGGGCTGACTGAAACTTAGAAAGTCCATCCATGATTGGGAATACTCAAAACAGCTTGATTGGTCGGTTTGATGAGTCCACATTATGCAAAGGTGCAATGTCCAATCTAATTATTAAAACAAATCAAGTTTGAAACATCCACAAACATTCCCAGGTTTGGTGAGAAGTCAGCTCTCCTTTCTGGGTGACTTCAATAGTTACAAAATGTGTACATCATTTGTTGCAATCCACATTCCTTCCCATGGTACAGGATGATTTCCACAGTTCTCATCTGAAACAGGCTGTTTAACAATGGTACTGTTTTATTTTCAATCCTCAGGTTCCTAGGTAACAATGTCAAGGACACAGTAAAATAACATTTACACATAATACAAAAGGGTTATTTACTATTCATGTAAAACAACCCAGTGGAAAAAGTCATGTTAGAGAAAAATAAATGATTCATCGCATTTACGTTGCTGCAAATATGAAGACTTTAGGCCTAGGTATGCTAACACAAGAAATATAATGCATTAATATCATTAATAATAAAACACACATATTAGTCAAACTTCAGCATTAATAATATATCATCAAAAATATGCAAAAGCATTTCATCAATAATTGCAATCTTTGTTATAGCATGACATTACATATGACACAGATGTGCATTTATTTTTCTGCACACATATAACGTTATACTATTAAAGCACATAAAACATTATAAATCAAATTAATTTTGACTAATATTAGTTGCTCTAACGATTAGAATATATTTCAACATTGTTTTAAATTGTGTTAACACATCGTCAGTTCTACTAGGCACAATGTCCACCACAATTGTAAAACATGAACACTTTTAAAATACATGTCAGGGCAGATATTTCTCTAAGTAAGGCTTTTAAACATCAATATAAATGTCACCAAATACTGACATCTGGTTCACTAAAAGCATTACTAAAATGTATGCTTCAACAGTCTCTCCTATGATGACAACCTAGCTGTTATAAAAAGGACAATCTAATTTCAATGAGATAACTCTGTATGGTCTGATAAGGTAATGGCCTTGGTCTACTGAAACTCTAAATTCTCCTCAGGTTCTTGTAATAAGCACTCATCATTTTATTCTATTTCAATCTCTTCGGTCTTCTGTTTACTCTTTTCTCTTTGTTCTTTCCAAAACCTGTACAGATTGTAAAATCCAAGTGTGACTATAGCACTCAATGTCACAGTCATCAAAGGCCTCAGGATCATCCTTACAATTCCTATTCCCAAGTCTCCAAACCATGATCCAATATCTGCAAATCCTTTACCTATTGTCTCCCAGACACTTGTCCCCTTTAGGTACTTCAGGTCATTTTTCAAATGTGCCATGTTAGAGATAAACTTTGCTATTGTTCGGTATAAACGTGCAACAATTTTGCACCTGTAAAGCTTTGCAAACACCTCCTTTCTTTGCCAATAAGATGTCTAACGCAAGACGATTTTGCAAAACCATTGATCTCACAGCAGCCATTTCTGTATCAATGAGCAACATTGCTCTAACATAATCAGTAGACATCTTGTCCACAATTGTTGACAACTCTCTGATCTTGATATCATTCAAGATCACACCAACTGGCTGCTGGAAAAATTGCACCAAATGTATCATCTGTAATCTCTGCTGCACTAGCTCTCCTCTTTGTTCTAGATTTTGGTCTCTACTTCCAGACTGGGTTGTCAACATTTCCTACATGGTAGATTATTGGAAATCATACCCCTAAATAACATGTATCATACCAGCCTTTCGTTCAGCTTGTAATAGGCATTTTCCCACAAAATGAAATACACACCTGGTAAGGCAGGGTCCTGTCTATTTAGCATAAAATACCAAACACTGTTAAACAAAAACACATGTCTACAGCCACTAGTCCCTACAAATCCTATGTCAGTTTTGACTGTGGCCTCTATATATATATATATATATATATATATACATTCCCTACTTGTTGCCAATCTAAAGCTAAGCATCCTTGTGTATCACCACCTTCAAGATGGGTAGCATTCTTCTGTCAATTCTGTAAACTACTCCTTTTTCTATTTTTGTTTTCTTTGCTTTTCTCCTGTCATCCACTTGATTAATGAAATCCTTCTCAACTTGTGTGAGAATGCAGCTTAAATTATTGTTATGAGTGTTTTCAGTTCAAAAGGTTCAAAGAAACCTCCCACAATGTCACTGTTCTTAGCTTTAGCAATGCTACTTAGATGCTGGTTAAGAGGCACAGAGGAAAACACAAGATTGAAGTTAGAATAGAAATATTGTATATACTGTTAGTGATACAATCGGGTTAGTAAAAGACTGCAAAGTTGTGCCATATGTTAAAGGCAGACTATGATATGTGATTCCATCCTGCACTGATGAGTGGATTTGTGTACACACATAACAATCATGCACATCCATAGTTTCAATGTATTCATACAGTAATTTGTAGTATACATTTGAAGACAAATCTCCTTTTGAGTTGTCAAGATGAAGCCTTCTCTCCTCATCATACAGATGCTCTTATTTTGTATGCAGCTTTTCCACCACTGGTGAAATTGTGCTCTCAACTTTGTCTTTCACAGACACACTCAAGCCAGCATTCAACAAAATGCTCACAATCACACACACACTATTGTTAAACCTACACACACATACTTATACTTACTACATATACCTTGATCCAGACTCATGGCTTATCTAGAATCAGACCAAGCTATCAAATTCAAAAATCAAAAATCAAAAACAAAAATGTAAAGCATTTTTTTTAACTTGAGCAAAAGCAACAAACAAATCAAAAATGTCTTCAAAGTCTTTTGCGTTTATTAACAACAGTTCTTGATCTTCTAGAAAATGTTCATCGAGTTTTTCTCTACTTGAAATGTCAAAATCACTACTAAAAGTTCAAATGGCTCAAATAATAAACCATCTGGTAATCACTCACTAGCACGTCCAACATATAATGGCCCTCATTACAACATTGGCGGTAAATCCTGGTAACTGCTGTGCAGAAGACCGCCAACATACAGCTGCAGGAATTCCACTACAGCTATTACGACCCACAGCTCATAATCTGCCAAAATCTAGACACCCACACAAGTCCGCCACACCAAAGGTCAGTGATAAACTGGCGATAACATAACCTCCACCGTCACGCCAACAGGAATACGCCCACACTATCACGACCCACAAATCTACGCAGCGATCTTTCAACTGCGGTATTCCATTGGCGGTACACACCGCTGCGCTCAAAATACACACACATTTACAAAACACAACCACATTGGACAAATCGAAATACACATACCTGATACACATACACACACCACTCCCACACACCCAATCCAATATAAAACCCCCACCCACATCACCCACAAACCCTTATTACCAAAAATTGAGAACGAAGCACAGAGAGAGACACCACCATCAACAAACTAGCATCCACATGCACACAACACCTTCGCTCACACATCCATGCACCTCATACAACACACACAAACACATCCCCTCACACATCACAACACACACCACCTCACACATCACCCACACAACACCATGGCACCGCAAAGACACCCCAGGTTCTCTGAGGAGGATCTCAGGGTCATGGTGGAGGAATTCATCCGGGTAGAGCCACAGCTATTCGGATCACAGGTGCAGCACACCTCCGTAGCTAGGTAGATAAAGCTATGGCGCAGAATCGTAGATAGGGTCAACGCAGTGGGACAGCATCCAAGAACACGGGATGACATCAGGAAGAGGTGGAACGATCTACGGGGGAAGGTACGTTCCGTGGTCTCAAGACACCACATTGCAGTTCAGAGGACTGGCGGCGGAACCCCACCTCCTCTCCCACAACTAACAACATGGGAGGAGCAGGTCTTGGCTATACTGCATCCTGAGGGCCTCGCAGGAGTAGCAGGAGGAATGGACTCTGGTAAGTCAAATCTTAACTATTATATCCCCCACCCTACCTGCATGCTATCACATACCCCCACCTTCAACCACACCCCCAACACTCCAAAATCTCACAAATGTCCCACCATCACAAACCTCCAGGCCCTGCATGCAACACCAAAGCATGGACACCCATCACCAAAGCATGGACACCCATCACCAAAGCATGTCCACTACAGATACCCACACAGATCCTCAAACCAAATATCACACAAGGTCCTAGACAAGAATGTAAGCACTGAGGTACAGGGTCACCCACCCATTGCACACAATGGCACACACAGATGCAGTAATCATGCTTTTATACCCCTGCAGGACCCCTACCCAACATCACCGGACAGGAGGTTCCAGACGTGTCCACTCCCCCACAGAAGAGGCCCACAGTGATGACAGCAGCTCTGTCCAACTGGATCTAGGGACCTCGGGAAAGTGTGTTCCCCTCACACTGGCACATGCCACCACAGAGCCTCCTCCCTCAGGAAACACCAGCACAGCACCCACCCAGCGGGCCCATACCTCTGTCCCCAGGACACGTCAAGCAGCAGTGTGTCCACCACTACAGGGAACCCAGGCAAACCCAAGAACATCAGGGACCTGGGGGCAGTTGCAGTGGGCACACGGTTCAGGGGACAGAGGAACAGGAAAACAGTGGAACTGGGAGGACTGCTGTGTGACAGGGAGAGGACAGGCCCAGGTAACCCCCTCTCCACGAGGCCCTCTCCAACATCATGGGAGCGTACCATCATTCCAAGGAGACAATGGCAACAGTACTGGCCAAGTTTCAGGAAACCCAGCGGCTGCAGGAGGAACAGTATTTGGGGATCAGGGAGGAACTCAAGTCCATCAACACCACCCTGATCACCATTGCAGGGGTGCTGAAGGACCTTGTGAACACCAGGAGGGACACTGTGGCACAACAAGGGGCCCCTGACACTAGCCTCGATGATGAACTGCCCACCACCTCTGCCGGCGCTAGTGGACAGGAGGCACCGCCACAAGACCACAACACCAGCACCCCACCCCCTGCAGATGGAGAACCACCCCGCAAACGGTCCCTGAGATCCAGGACAAAGACAGAGAACAATACCAAGACCCCCGCCAAGAAATGAGACCACACTGAATGTCATCCTTCTGTCCCACTTCATCGCCCTGTCCATCATTAAACTGCCCTAGCTCCACTTCCTATGCCCCTTTGGACTATGCACCTGTGAAACAAATAGACTGGACTCTGCCATGGACATTCCTCCACCATCACCCCTGACCATTTTACAACCCCTTCACTAACTTGCACTTAAATAAACACCCTTGAAACACAAAAAAATCTGGAGTCAGTCTGTGCTTTCACAAATGTGTATTTGCAATAACTAAGGAAAATGGCAATATCCATTGTATTGCCAACATACCCATGTCACGCAGCTCTAGTCCATGAGGTAACATAGCAGAGATCACACAGTGGGACCCACATCTGTGAAATGGAAAGGCAAAGAGACTGGGCAGGGTCCATACACTGGGTGAAAGTGACAGACATTTGATATGTCTAACAATTGTATGAGATGTCGGAGGCAGTGATGTCTTCTTACCTGTGTCTCACTGGAAGTATTGCTGGATCACTTTGTTTCTGTTGTTGATACCCTCTTCTTCTGCCTCCTCATCTTCACTGTCCACAGGCTCCACAGCTGCCACAATAACTCCTTCTGGACCATCCTCCTGCAGAAAAGGCACCTGTCGTCGCAAAGCCAAGCTGTGCAGCATACAGCAGGCCACGATGATCTGGCACACCTTATTTTGTGAGTAGTACATAGAACCACCTGTCATATGGAGGCACCGGAGTCTGGCCTTCAGGAGTCCGAAGGTTCTTTCTAAACTCCTCCTAGTTCGCCCATGTGCCTCATTGTAGCGTTCCTCTGCCCTTGTCCTGGGATTTCTCACTGGAGTCAGTAGCCTTGACAGGTTGGGGTACCCAGAGTCACCTGCAAATATCGAGGGACAACTGTTAGACACACACTAACCCTTAGAGACAACCCCAGACAACTATTGACAGGGTAGAGGGTCCTTGTCCTGACCTATTAGCCACACACAGTGCCTCTGGAGTTGCCCCATCACATAAGGGATGCTGCTATTCCCCAAAATGTAAGCGTCATGCACTGAGCCAGGAAACTTGGCGTTCACATGGGAGATGTACTGGTCAGCCAAACACACCATCTGCACATTCATTGAATGATAGCTCTTCCTGTTTCGGTACACCTGTTCGTTCCTGTGTGGGGGTACCAAGGCCACATGTGTCCCATCAATGGCACCTATGATGTTGAGGATATGTCCCAGGGCATAGAAGTCACTTTTCACTGTAGGCAAATTCTCCACCTGAGGGAAAACGATGTAGCTGTGCATGTGTTTCAGCAGGGCAGACAACACTCTGGACAGCACGGTTGAGAACATAGGCTGGGACATCCCTGATGAAATAGCCACTGTTGTTTGAAAGGACCCACTGGCCAGGAAATGGAGTACTGACAGGACCTGCACTTGAGGGGGGATTCCTGTGGGATGGCAGATACCTGAAATCAGGTCTGGCTCCAACTGGGCACCCAGTTCATGGATTGTTGCACGATCAAGTCTGTAGGTGACTATTACATGTCTCTCTTGCATTGTTGACAGGTCCACCAGCAGTCTGTACACCGGAGGATGCCGCCAGCTCCTCACCTGCCCCAGCGGACGTGCCCTATGGACGAGGACAGCGAGCACAGAGTCAGCCAACACTGAGGTAGTAAAATAAGAATTTATTGCACACATTTGTCAATCCGTTATGTGCCTGTCTCTGTGTGTATGCAAGGCCTAGATATGTGTGATGCATTAAAAAATAATGTCATGTGGCCCCCTGAAATGGCGGCTGCCTGACCTGTAATGTGGGACAAGGGGATATGAGGTAACTGCGCTGGTGTTGTACACCGTCGCGGTAGGCGGTCGAAGACCGCAGCGCAATCCTGCATTGGTTAACATTGGGCCCTAGGGGTCCCAGGAGCCAATGACGATGTACGCCGGTGGTGACGGTATGCACCGCCGCGGACGTAACAGCCATTTTCTCTCTGTTTACTCACTTGATACCTGACCTTTGACAGGAGAGGACCTACACTGCAAGTGCTGCTGTACAGTACAGTACACGCTACTCTACGGTCCTCTAGACAAACAGGTGAGTACACTGTGAGCATGCTGTATGGGCAATGCCTGTTTGGAGTGGTGTGGATGGAAGATACAGGGGGGGGACTGAGGCCTACATGAGCGGACGGTGAGTGTATGTGCGTCAGGGCAAGGGTGGGAACGTGGGCCCATGACTGTGACGGTCCGGACGGTTAAGGTTTTTCCTTTTCCACTGTACTATTCCTGTAGGTCAGCGCCCACCAGAAGAAGGATATTTGGCGTGCCATCGCCAAGGACATCCTGACCCTGGGGGTCCACCCAGACGGAGCACCCACTGCCAGAGAAGATGGGAGAACATTTGCCGCTGGAGCAAGAAGACAGCAGAGGCCCAGCGGGGGATGGTCTCCCAACGTGGGAGGGGTGCCCGTCGCACCATGACCCCCCTGATGTTCCGGATCCTGGCGGTGGCGTATCTGGAGTTGGATGGGCACTTGAGGGCATCACAGCAGCCACAAGGGAATGAGTACACTCTCATTCAGCTGACTCTGTGCGCATTGGGAGGTGTCTGGTTGGGGGAGATGGGCAGTGGGTTCCCCTAGGCCAGGTTGAGCTTTGTAGGCAAGGACCCTGTGTGAGGCAGGCTATGTGGCACCCCAAACCCACCAGTGGTAAGAGCCATCTACACCTAGTCAGGCTCCTGTGGCCTCCATGTGTGCAGCAGTCGGGCAAAGGCCTTGTAACCCATGTCCCTGTGATTAATTAGGGATCTCTAAGTGCAAAGCGTAGTGCAGAGGGCTGCTGTGTCTGTAGTGTCCGCCAACGGGAGCGGTATTGCATGCACTGAACATGTCTTTCTTCTTTCCCCCCCCCCCTTTTTGAGGTCTCCCTGTACTTGTGTGCATTAGCATCATCAGGTGAAGGAGCAGTGCCACCGGAGCAGGAGGGAGCTGCATCCCACATGGCCCTGGAGGGCGAGACAACGGAGTCTGAAGTCACCAGTGGGACGGAGGGCGAGGGGAGCTCCACGGCGGGGCCAGGAGCAGAGACCAGCGACACCGACTCCTCCTCTGATGGGAGCTCCCTTGCGGTGGCGGGCCCCTCTGTGCAAACTGCATCAACAAGTACAGCTGCCACCCCCCCACTAGCACCGCCCTCCCAGCAGCTCCTCAGCGTGTGTCCCGTGGCCGCTCACCCAGGACGGTGGGCATCTACTTCGCCCCAGGCACCTCAGGCCCTGCCCCAGTCAACCCACCTGCACTCATTGAGGAGGCCATTGACCTCCTGAGATCCCTCACTTTTGGGCAGTCTACCATTCTGAAATCCATTCTGCAGCAAACAAATGCATACCTGGAGGGCATTCATTCTGGCCAGGCAGCCCAACAGAGAGCATTTCAGACTCTGGCCTCAGCACTGATGGCAGCCATTGTGCCTGTGTCCAGCCTCCCCCCTCCAACTTCTTCCACCCAGACCCAATTCCCTGTACCTCAGCCTATCCCAAGCACACCATCAGACCAGCATGCACACACCTCAACACCCAAGGGTGGCTCAGGCAAACATAGGCACCACACATCCCACAGGCACTCACACAAGCATCATACCCATGCACACATACCAACATCCACTGCCTCCACTGTGTCCCCGTCCTCCACATCTCCCTCATCCCTCCCAGTCTTGTCTCCACTCACATCTGTATGCACTACATCCTCAGCCACTACCTCCATCACCAGCACGCCCATCACGCCCATCACCACACACCGCTCACATACACTCACCACCCCCACTACCATTCACACATCCCCTGTGTCCTCTCCTAGTGTGTCTGTGAGCCCTCCTCCCAAAGTACACAAACGCAGCCACACACCCACCCAACAGCCATCCACCTCACAACAGCCTACAGCCCATGCACCTTCACCCAAAGTCACCAAACAAACACCTCCTACAACCACTACCTCTTCCTCCACTCCCGTACCCCCTCCATCTACCCATCCCAGTGTGTCTAAAAAACTTTTCCTATCAAATGTTGACCTCTTCCCTACACCTCCCCCCGCCCGTCCGTCCCCTAGGGCCCGCCATTCCAGATCCCAACCCAGCACCTCAGCCACCACATCACCGGGCACAATGGTGCCAGCAACAACAGGATTTTGGACTGCGCCGAGCAATAGTGCTGCCAGTGTCCCAAGGAGCGAGGCCAAGGACATTCCGCCACCTCCAAAACAGAAACAGTTGCCCACATCCCAGAGGGAGAAGGCCAAAATACCTGCCACCAAGGGCTCAGTCAAGACAAAAATTGAAAGTTGCAATACAGCTGCGCCACCATCCAAGGTGGGGAAGGGCCTGAAAATCAAAGGCAGGTCCACGTCGATGCCAACCTGCACGGCGGACAAGACCGGCACAGCCACCTGCACCGCTGCCACAGACACTGCCGCCAGCACCCCAGACACTGAGCCCTTCATCAGCTCCGCCGTCAGTGAGCCCGCCACCAGCACCACGCTACTGACACCGCTGCCAGCACCCCAGACAGTGAGCCCTTCACCAGCACCGCCGTCAGTGAGCCCGCCACCAGCACCGCTGCTACTGACACCGCTGCCAGCACCGCAGTCAGTGAGCCCCCCACCAGCACCGCCACTACTGGCACCGCCGCCAGCAACGCCATCAGCCCCGCAACATCCTGAGCCAGTGGCACAACCGCAAACATGGCTGCCATCCCCAGTAGTCAGTCGTACGAGGCTGGTGGTCAGTTCCAGGAGCATTGTCACATCCACTACCTTGGCAGGATGAAGCACTTTGGGCACAAAGCCCCCTCCAGAACCAGTGGAGAAAGACATCCACTACCTCAGTCCTTGGCAGGATGAAGCACTCTGGGCACAAAGCCCCCTCCAGAACCAGTGGAGAAAGACATCCACTACCTCTGTTCTTGGCAGGATGAAGCACTCTGGGCACAAAGCCCCCTCCAGAACCAATGGAGAAAGATATCCACTACCTCTGTCCTTGGCAGGATGAAGCACTCTGGGCACAAAGCCCCTTCCAGAACCAGTGGAGAGATACATCCACTACCTCTGTCCTTGGCAGGATGAAGCACTCTGGGCACAAAGCCCCCTCCAGAACCAGCGGAGAGATACATCCACTACCTCTGTCCTTGGCAGGATGAAGCACTCTGGGCACAAAGCCCCCTCCAGAACCAGTGGAGAAAGACATCCACTACCTCTGTCCTTGGCAGGATGAAGCACTCTGGGCACCATGCCCCCTCCAGAACCAGTGGAAAGATACATCCACTACCTCTGTCCTTGGCAGGATGAAGCACTCTGGGCACAAAGCCCCCTCCAGAACCAGTGGAGAAAGGCATCCACTTGAGAGACTGTGGCTTTGCACTCCCCAGGATAAAGCAGTGGGCAACCCACCCACTGGAGAGACTTGAGAGACTGTGGCTTTGCACTCCCCAGGTTAAAGCAGTGGGCAAACCACCCACTGGAGAGACTTGAGAGACTGTGGCTTTGTACTCCCCAGGATAACGCAGTGGGCAAACCACCCACTGGAGAGACTTGAGAGACTGTGGCTTTGCACTCCCTAGGACACATCAATGGGCATGGAGGCCCCTCGTGGAGCTGGTGTCGTGCATTCATCTGGCTGTGGTGCCCCCCCTTACCTTCCCCCTGAGGTGCCTGTTTCATTTCAATCTGATGCCCCAGCAGTGTTCTCTCCGTTTCGAGTCTGGTATCTAGTGTGGGCCTCGCCCATGCATTTTGGGCCCAGTGGTCCACAGACTATGAATGGTGCACTACCCGGACTTGCATAGTTGGTGTACATAATTGTTTATACTGTATTTGGAGTTTTGACTAATGGATTTTTATTGATTACAATCATTACAATCATTTCCTTTTGTCATTGCGTTCTTCCAGGGGTTTTGGGGGGTGTAAATGTAATGTTGCAGCATGTATTAGTGTGTGTGTTGTTGTGGGTGAGGGTGGGGGGTGGGAGTGTTGCATGTGTGTTTCACTCTCTTTTCCCTCCCCCCTCCCCTGTGTTGTAGGTGCAGTACTCACCGTGGTCGTCACCATCGTCTTTCATGCTCCTGGTAGAGGAGCAGAGATACTATCACAGGGAGTATTTGGAGTTCTGGCTCCATGGCGTCCTGGTTCTTCGTGGGTTGTGTAGAGGTGAGTGTTTCCCCTTCCAAGTCCTGTTTCCGCCATGTTTTTGTTCGCATTGAATCCACCCCGGAAAAAGTGGCGGATTGGCCTGTCATAATAGTTTCGGCGGTACATTGTCTTCCTCCTGTCTGTTGGCGGTGACCGCCAAGCTGTTTGTTTGTTCCGCCGTGGCGGTCGGAGTGTTAAAGTGACTGTCTATGTTGGCGGTTTCACCCATGGTCGTGATTCCATTTTATTTTTCTGCCGGCCTGTTGGCGGTCTTACCGCCGCTTTAACACCGACCGCCAGTGTTGTAATGAGGGTCAATGTCTCTGCTCATCAAACAGCAATGAAATTTCAAAGTTCAGTTCAAGAGCAATTTGAAGTTCCAAAACACTCAGTTAAATGTGAATTGTCAACAAAAAGGCAATGAATTCCTTCTCCCATTCATTAGCAGCAAAGTAATCTCATTCAGCTGCTGAGTACCCGCAACTTGGCACTCTTTTTCTTTTTGATCTCCTTGCTGCACAGTTTTCACTGTCATTTTGATCATATTCTTCAGGTACTTCATCTCATTATTAAAATGAGATTCTCAGTCTGACTCCAAAGAAGCTGGGGATCCAACCTTAGGTATCAACTCCCTTAAAAGCAGTTTTGCAATGGTGAGGCTATCACTCCTGCAGGTTGGGTAAGCTCCTATTCAATGTGAAAACATGCACACTACCACCAACACGTATTTCAATCCTCAATCCATTGCACACAGGCATCTCAATTAGGCCTGGGCAAAGTTCAGAGAGTTGATTAAAAACTCTGTGGAATTCTGAGGTGGCGGAGTTCCGTGTCCCATGTCCCATGTCCTACGGAGTCTTGAATGCACCCGATCTCAGAAGTGCTCAGCAGGATCGGGCCTGGATAACCAGGCCGACCCTGCTTAATACTTCAGAGATCGGGTGCATTCAGGAGATTGCCATAGGCATTGAAAGCTGTAATTTCACACAGGGCAGGCCGCTGCACAAGAGGCCTGAAATGACAGCTTTCTTTTGCTGCTTACAGCCCAGGCCTAAATTCAGGCCAGGGTTGTAGGCAGCAATAGCTCCCAGGCCTCTTTTGCACCGGCCTGTCCCATGTGCACAGCATACAGGACAGGCTGGTGCACAAGAGGACTGAAACAGCAGCTTTTGCTGCCTACGGCCCTGGCCTGAATTCAGGCCAGAGCCATAGGCAGCAAAAGGTGCTGTTTCTGTCCTTGTTGGTGCACCAGTGTCTGCAGTGCACACTGGGTAAGCTCCATTCTGCTGGTGGGGCTAGCAGAGTTTTGGGATGAACTCCGCGCTTCAAGTGGAGTGCTCAAAACTCTGTTAGCTCCACCAGCGAAGCGGAGCTCCCCGCCCACCCCTAATCTCAATGAAATCAAGTTGCATTCGGTTGAAAGGACCTCCTGATTTGGCTCAGATTACCCACAATGAATTTCCACATATTAGTTTGCTGACATGTTACACATCTGTGACACACAGCTTCTGCAACCGCTCTAAATCTATGGTTGTTCAATGTATGCCTGAAAGTTGTGATCAGGGCATCTCTTCCAATGTGTGCCTGATCATGATAATTCCTCGCTATTAATGGTAACAAGCTATTGACAACACTGCTTTTCCTTAACTAGAAACACAAACATCATCTTCATCTCTTTGATCACAGCCTGCTCTACTCCAGCCTCTAGGTTCCTTTTCAACCACTTCTTTCTGCAATCTCTTAACATCCCAGGTATCAATTGCTGTCTTCAAGAAACTTTTGTTTGTCTCACTGGTGCCACTTCCATCCCTCCATTACTCATTAAATGATGTGCTATGGAGTGCACAGTATCTGGCCACTTTGTCAGCATAGGCATTGCATAACAAAGGTAATTACTTGACTTTTGATGTGTTGCACATTTCACAACTGGACTTTTTATAGGTAACTTCAGCCCTTTTAACAATTGGTAAACTCTATCACAGTTTTGGATGGTGATCCTGAAGAGGTCATAAAAACTTGCTGGGACCATAACTGTCTGAAATCACGAACAACAGCAAAACCATATTGACTATCCATAGAAATGGTCTCTTTAAGCTGTTCAGAAACACATCATGCTCCACTAAGAGACACCAATTAGGATACTTGGGCAGAAAAGACTCCTTGAAGCCATGAAGCTTTGATCACTCCTGAGACTGTGCAAACTGCATAACCAGCTCTCAGAGTTCTATAATCATCTCTTAAACAGGAGTCTTCAACAACATGACATTTTTGTCTAAGGGAGTATCTTGAATATCAGGTCTTGGATTGGTGCGCAGTTCATTCACATTGAGGCAGTCATGCTCCTCTTCATCTTGATCATTTATATTTTCAACATCACTGGGCATAAGTGTTGCAAGATTTAACACAGTACATCGCCTGACAGACGAGCATTTTTCAAGTGCTGAGTTTTTGTTCATGTCAAAAGGACTTCAACTGAATGGGGCACAAAAACAGTCAGGGGGTGCCCCATAACAATGCTTTAGCACTGGGCTATGTTGACACCTGTGTCAACCATAGCTTTTAAGCAACCAGGCAAAGTAGCAGCTACAGGGTCCAGCATTGCAGACAAATAAGCCACAGGTCTGTTGACCCCTCTGTGTAACTGCATCAAAACAGAAAGTGCACAACCATCTCATTCACAATAAAACAAAGAAAAGCATTTACTGTAATCAGGTATTCCCAAAATTGGGCATCGCCACTTTCCCTGCACCCTTTAGCACTCCCCCTATTGCTACCATGTGTGCACTGTATTTAAAATACGGCGCACCACGGTGCAGGGTAGGGGGCAATAGCATAATTTCTCATGAGGCTATTGGTGTACACTGCAGGAGTAGCTCCAAAATATTGGCTTCACTCCTGCAGAGTACATAGGGCCCCATTCTAAAGAATGGAAACCCCCTTTTAACGCCTGCTCTTGAGCAGCCATTAAAAGTGCCATAAAAAAGGGTGAAAGGAAATCTCATAGATTTCCTTACGCCATTTTCTGGCTCCCCTAATGGGGGAACGCCCTATTTGCATACATTATGCTTGTCGCAGGCATAATGTAGCACAAAGGGTCACTAGGTGGCGCAATGAATGCTTTGCACCATCCTGTAAATACGGCACAGGGACTTCAGCCTCATTGGCCCACATTAATGTAAAAAATATTGGCGTTAATGTGGCGCAAGGTGGCGCTAAGGCATTATTAACATGCCCCTAAATTATTTTTCAGGGTCTTATTAAAAATGGTTGGTGACTCTGTTTACCCATGAGGCGTAGACCACCTTGAATGCATACAGCTCTCAAATTTAAATGAATAAAGGTACTGGCTTTCCTTATGGAGTGGAATGGAAAAGAATGCCTGACACAGGTTAATGGCAGAGAACCATTCCGCTTTG
The DNA here is from genome assembly GCF_031143425.1 of Pleurodeles waltl. Lineage (NCBI taxonomy): Eukaryota > Metazoa > Chordata > Amphibia > Caudata > Salamandridae > Pleurodeles > Pleurodeles waltl. The sequence continues at coordinate 594,969,753 of NC_090449.1, forward strand.
CAAGGAATCAGGAATAAAATTACTGCAGGATTCATCACCACTGGACAACATGGAACAAAAATCTCATTCATCTTTCTCAAATCCTGGAATATATGTTATTTTCCATTTTTGCAGTCCCAAAATAGAGGAATTGCAGGGACTTCCCATGATCTCTTTCAGGGCACCTTTCTTAACAAAATTCTCAATTACCGGGGTAATTCCAGCAATTTCTTCTGGAGTCATATTACAGGGTGGTTTTCTTGGAACACTGAATTTGGTTTTACAGTGATTTTAATTGGCTCAATTCCTCTTATGAGTCCAATACCTTTCCCCGAAAAATCCCACATTCTTACCATAACTGTCTCTTGCAACTCTTTGGGCAAATCCTTAACTGTGTTCATTGGGAACAATGAAATGAGAGGGTACTTTTCATCAATTCTGATGAACTTTTCATCACCACCATTTGTTTGGATTGCTATTCCTTTGTGGAAGCAGCTAATGCAACAGTTTAGCTTTCACAGTAGATTACGTCCTAACAAGCTCACAGGACTTAAATCGCAAACCACAAATTGGTGCCGGGCCGCAAATGATCCTATTTTAACTGGGATATGTTCTTTTATCAGGTTGGTCAACTGCAGATTTGCTATTCCTATCACAGGAACTCTTCTTCCTGACAGGGGCGCATTTGGTACTTCTGCGAGTTTGACAGTGGAACATGTTGCTCCAGTGTCAACCAGGAATGAAACGTTGTGTCCCATAATGTTGCAACATGCATTCTTCCTCATTGGATCTTTCAATGTTATGTATTTCTGAAATGTCCTCCTCACAACAATCATTTAATGGGTATTGTGGTATCACCTGATTCACATTTGTATTTGCTCTCTAATTCACATTTTGCTGAGGAACCATCACTTGCTGCTGTTGCATTGGGGCATGAAGAACCTCCATTTGCTGAGGGACTTGAAACTGTTGCGGACCTGCATCTGTTATAATCCAGTATGAACAGTTACATTTTGAATTCAGGGTCTTTGGATTCTCTAAGTGTGAACTTGACTATTGTTCACAGTGTGATCAACACCACCATTCTGCACCAAATTATTTACATTACTATACAGACATTCCCACTTCCAGTGCCCAAAACCACCGCAAGCGTGACATGGACTCAGTTTTTTCTTGAATGAGCACTTGACCACATTACCACTCTGATCTCTCTGAAAACAACGTCCTCTACCTCTAAACTGAGGCACGATGTTGCCCTGCTGTTGCACACCTTGCATCCCACTTGTGTTCACCATCACTTGCAGACTCTGTGTTTTTGTCTGGGCAGATTTAATTTTCATTACCATCAATTGCTTCTTCAGCTTTTTTATTTCAATTCAATTTCATCACTACACTACCTAGCACACTGTAGCACTTCATCAATTGGTTTATTCTACCAGTTAATCAAATGAGTCTGACTCATGCTGCCAATTTCAGGTTTCAATCCTTGCACGAATCTAAACACAAAATGACTCATGTCTTTCATCTCAATAACTTCTGACCCTCTATGCTATTTGAATGCATGCAGCAATCTTTCTTAATAGGCATGAATTGACTCCTTCGTTTCCTGTGCTGTCCTGTCAATCTTTTGCCAATCAACATCTTTTGAGGAAACTTTATTCTTCAGAGACTCAATCACTTTGTAATACCCTTTCATCATCTCTTCAGATGGCACACCTGTTACTGGATGTTTCAGCGGTTCAAGAGTTGGCCAATCAACACTCTGCTTGCACTCAACCTATAAATTGACTGGAACCATAATGTCAAATAAGGTGTTCAAAACATCCCACAGGCATCTTGAAAGTCTCACAAACCTCTCTGTTTCCTTGTACCATTCTACTGGTTTCACCCTCAATCTCGGGTGATTATTTGTAAATGACAATATGTCACTTCTGACAATATGTCACACTCTCATCGGTGTGATTTCCTCCAGCCAGAGGCAAATTTTCCTTTGCTTTCTTCTGGATCCTTTTCTTTGCCCAACTTCATTCCCACTTAACCAATGATCCCCATGTTTCAATATTCAAAGTTAATTCTGTAATGTATATTCTCATGCCAGGTGATCTCATGTTTCCAATGTCTTTGAAACTAAACTGTAATATGTAATTCCTTCCTAAAGGCTTTGATTTTTCTAAACCCGCATCATATTTTTCAGCCAATTGTACTAATTTCTGGTAAGTCAGTCCTGCATGGTATGTAACATCTTTGCACATGAAGTGCAATTCTTCTTCATCGTAGACATTTAGGCCCTCATTACAACCCTGGCGGCAAATCCCGCTTACAGCCATGCTGACAGCCGTCAAGATACCTTGGCCGCGGGGGAAATCCGCTACAGGTATTACGACCCACATCTCGGAATCCGCCACAATACAGACACCGACACAAGTCCACCACACCAAAGGCCAGTGATAAACTGGCAATAGCAAAACCTACACCGTCACACCAACAGGAATACACCCACAGTATCATGACCCACGAATCAACTCGGCCGTCATTCCACCGCGGTAATCCATTGTTGGTACACACGGCCGCGCTCAAAATACACACACATTTACAAAACACAACCACATTGTACAATTCAAAATACACACACCTGATACACATATACACACCGCACCCACACACTCACAACACTATAAAACACACCCACATTACCCACAACCCCTTACAACGATTTTTTTGGAAGAAGCACAGAGAGAGAGAATAGCAAACACAACACCAGCATCCAGAGGCACACAACACCATCACTTATACAATATCCACGCACCTCAAAGAACACACACCAACACAACACATAACACAGCACAACAAACATCACCTCACACATCACCCACACCACATTATGGCACCTCAAAGACACCTCAGGTTTTCTGAGGAGGACCTCAGGGTCATGGTGGAGGAGATCATCCGGGTAGAGCCACAGCTATTCAGATCACAGGTGCAGCAGACATCCATTGCAAGGAAGATGGAGCTAATGGGGAGAATTGTCGACAGGGTCAACGCAGTGGGGCAGCATCCAAGAACACAGGATGACATCAGGAAGAGGTGGAACAACCTAAGGGGGAAGATACGTTCCGTGGTAACCAGACACCAGGTAGCAGTACAGAGGACCGGCGGTGGACCCCCATCTCCTCCCCCACAAATAACAACACGGGAGGTGCAAGTCTTGGCAATAATGCATCCTGAGGGCCTCGCAGTGAGGAAATTCGATTTTTAATACGATCGTATCGACCCGCCATTTTGTGGCCCGCCGCCATTTTATGTTGCCTTCACTCAGGCAGCACAGCGAACGAAGTCCATTCTGCCTTTTCTGCTTATTCTGCAACATGGTGTTCAAAACAGCTTTCTGCCTCTATCTTTACAAGGCTGGTATTAAGGTCTGACCGAGTACACTAATCCCTGTCTGGTTTTCTAATCCTTGTTTCAACTATCTGTAGGCTCACACTATTCTCCGCCGATCTTATCTTATTGTCTGGCCTTCGCTGTCCTTTGCTAGTATTCTCTCATTTCACAACTGTTTTCCAAACGCACACAAACTTATCGCACCACATGCAACTTCGTTGTGGATCGGTTAATGAATTAGTTCAAGGGAGGGGTGACAAACACAGCTGGAGGGGAGGCAACCTTAAGTCACTTGATACTTTGTTCTGTCTTGTTTTCCGACATTTCTATTGACTCTGTTCTATCTTTACATCATTCTTACTGGCTCCTTTCTATGTGTTCTGGGAGTGTATGTAGTTAATAAGTGTTTTTATACGGTATATAAGATTGTGCGCCACAAAGTAAAGTGGCAGTCTCCTGAGAACATACCTTGTGTACTTCTTGGACAACTGTACTAGCTGCAGCTAATAAAATCTGATCTTTTACGCCTGACAGAGTGTCCCGTGTCTCTGTTAGTTGAGGCAGGTGAATCCAAGGAGATTTTAGGCGTACCCTGCGCCGCCAGGCCCAAAAGGTTCTGGTTCTTCAACTGGCGCCCAACGTGGGGCGGCTTCAGCGGTACCGGTTCTGCCTGAAGGTCGTGAGGAACCCCGCAAGAAAATTCTGGAGGAATCGCGAGCCACGTCAAGCGACCCCTGTATGTCGAAGTGGTCCGAAGGTCTTTTTCAGCGCGGTTACTCCTTCCTGACGGCTACTGACGACTGCTGCCCTGACTGCCGCCCTGCCTTGGCCCTTTCTTTGATGATGTATGGTAAAGCGAGACGATAGACGGGCCTCTGTTGGTGTAAGAAGACATCCTTAGTTAAGTATTTGGTGGGTCGCGCCCACAAATTTTGGTCTTTGTTTTGTCCTTAGGTCCTTAGATTTGGCCATTGCAGTGGCCAAAGCCGAGGGGTAAGTGCATTTGTGCTGTGTAAACTGAAAGTTTTACCCCCTTGATGTTTGTGAACAGCCAGTAAAAATCGTGAGATGTCTGGTCTGACTAAGTTTGGAAAACTTTGTTGCTTTGGTTGTAATAGGGACTCCCAGCTTGAGGACTCCTGTCCGATTCCTTCGGTTGGAACTCCCACATATGAGCTCTATTCTAAACATGGTGTTGGTCCTATTGCCTTTAATAAGACATGGACCCGATATACAAAGAAAGATGGTGTTTTAAAATGGCCAGAAAATGGTAGTTTCGAAACTGATGTGCTAGATAATTTGGAAGCAACGTTATTTAAAAGAAAAGCCCGGCCGGCAATGTTTGACTCTTTTCGCCTTTGGCGTAAGGAAGCCAAACAGAGAGAAATTAAACAAGCGAAACGAGATAGGAAAACACAGGGAATGACGATTATACAGGCTGCTCAGCAATTCAAAGATGATGAAATAGATAATGCAATGGAAATTTCAGACAGACAGCATCGAATGGCAATAGATAAATGCTATCCGACGTTGCCTATCTCTTCCCTTGATAAAAGAAAAGATTTTGAGGAAGATTCCTTAATGTCCCACTTATTGAAATTGCCTCCGCCCTATGTACAAGGTGCTAATGCACCCCCGATGTTACAGCCTGTTCAGCCGCCAGTTGTGCTTCCGCCTGCTCCAGCTTTTCCACATTTGCCTCCTCAAGTATTGCCTATGCCAGCTTTGCCTTTAACTCCTTTGCCTTCTGCTCCTTTGGCAATTCCTAATGCTCCTTTAGTTAATTCACCTAATACCTTGTCCCCTATCCTTATGTCAAATTCTCAATCTACGCGTAAGCGATTTACCGATACTGTCTCTGGTCTCTTATCACCTTTCTTTGAAGCTTTAAATGTGTCTCCAGCTTTTTCTCGAAGACAGTCTCGTAGTCAATTCCCAGACTCCGAAGAGCGAGAAAAATTGGACTCACTTGCTTGTAGATGGATCAAGAAGGGTCCCCAATATAGTACGTCTGATATTATGTCCACCTTTCTGCAATGGAATGCACCTACGCAGAGATATGTTTTTAAAGTTATGTGCGATACTCTCGCTAAAGAATGGGAGGAAATGAATTTGGGTTCGGTCCCACAGGATCTGTTAGATGTTCAGGCTGACTTTGACAAAGGACTTATTGTAGGTCCTAAGGTTGAAAACGCTGTCAGAACACTTATTTCTTTCAGATCCCTATTGTTCTCACAGACTTTTCCTGATTCTGATCCTTCAGTTAGGACAGCACTGAAAAACTATCCCATGAGAGAGGTTTCTCCAATATGGAAGGAAGAAGTTGCAGCAGCAGGTGCTAATCCAGCTATTCCTGCGCATTTTCAGCGCATATGGATACATGTCCCCTGGAAAAGGTCTGAAGTTTTAGCACTTAAACAGTCACTACCAGATTCACGCAAAAATCCTGCTGGTTACTATAAAGAGTTGTCGCAAACAGTTGATGCATGTACTATGAATTTAGCAGATATTGACATGTTGATGGGAAATGTAGTTCCACAGACAATATGGGCTAAAATTCGTAGAGAGGATCACGCTCAAGAATTAGGCGGCGATTGGAACGCTATTATTGCCGCAGATAGAGGTCAAGTAGGTGGTGCAAAACCCGACGCTTTGATCTCAGAACTCCCTGGTAGGATTATTACATTAATGAAAACAATGATGCCTGCTTTGAGAGTTAATTGGGATAAGCTAGCAGCATGTAAACAAAAGAAAGATGAAAGTGTTTCCGATTTCTTTACCCGATTTGAGGAGACATTCATTGATCACAGTGGTCAAGATATGGCTACAGAAGGGGGACAGCGATTATTTGTGGATAAGTTCGTATATAACTTGCTTCCTGAACTATCACACAAGCTAAAAGACTCCGAGAGTTCATGGGCAGTTTCTTCTTCCGCCCAGATATTGGCTACTGCACAATATTATGAAAATAGAGACAAAGAAGAAAGGGAAAAACAAGAGAAAAAGACGAAAGAATTAAAAACTAAAGTTCTCTTGCAACAGGCTTATCCTCCTCGTTATGTTCAGCCTCAGTTTCAACAGCCTCCGCAGTTTCAGAGGTTGTATCAAAAGCCTGAACCATTCATTCCAAGACCTTTGCTAGGTCCGAATCAATGTGCCTATTGTAGGGAGGAAGGTCATTTTAAGAACAATTGTCCGGCATTGTTGCAGCGTAATGGAGCAACATCTGCTTCACGAGGTCGTGGTGGTCTTCAGTCAGCAAATAGAGGTAGAGGTCGAGGTGTGTTAACCCAAGGGCAGCGTTCTTTTGTTCCTCCAAATTCCGGAAATTACTTTGACCAGCAAAATGTTAGGTCTACACAGTATTACAGTGAGGATCAGTATATTGAAGGAGGGAATGAAAGTCTTCATTTTGAATAGGACAGCCATGGACAAAGTAAGGGGGTTACGTCAATTCCAGTGGATCAGAATGGACCTTATGTTAATGTCACTACAATGGGTGTTTCAGAGCCATTTCTTTTAGATACTGGTGCCATGAGAAGCTCTATCATTCATTCTAAACTCCCTGGCGCACCTTTGTCTGGCTTAACGAATGTATCTGTAGGATTTTCTGGCGCCCCTGTTCGCAATCCAGTTTCTTGCCCTTTGCCTGTTTCAATAGGCCCTTATGATTTAGAAGCTCCGCTTCTTCTGACGAATGGTTGTGGTGAAAATCTGTTGGGTTTAGATCTATTAAAAAGAATGCATGCTACGATATATTGTTCACCTTCTGGTGTATACCTCACTCTAGGACAGAAAATGACTAGTCCAATGTACTTATCAAAAGATCAATTTCCACCTGAATTGCTTTCTCTTCCCGAAACGCTTTGGGCTACGGGTCCGAATGACGTTGGTTGTCTTGAGATCCCACCTTATGTTGTTACTCTCAAGCCCAATGCTGAAATGCCACGTATTCCGCAATACAGAATCTCTACTGAAGGTGAGAAAGCACTTCTGGAAATTGTCCATGATTTGATTCAGAAGGGTGTGGTTGAGGAAACGAGAGGAAATATATGTAACAGTCCTGTTCTTCCGGTTCTTAAACGCACTGATCCTTCTCAGCCTCCTGTTTATCGTTTTGTAATTGATCTTCGGGAGGTAAACAAGATTGTCGTACCGCAGTTTCCTGTAGTCCCAGATATCACTGCTCTGTTGACGATGATACCTTCTACAGCGACTTGGTTTTCAGTTATCGATTTAAAGAATGCTTTCTTTAGTATTCCCATCGCCGAAGAGAGTAGAGATATTTTTGGTTTTTCCCTCAGAGGCCGAAGCTTCCGGTTTAAACGCGCACCTCAAGGTTATTGTGAAAGTCCCTCTGTTTACAGTCAAGCTCTAAAATGTCATCTTGATGCCTTTTCCTTACCGTCCGGTGCCGCTCTCATTCAGTACATGGATGACTTGTTAGTTGCCGCTGATTCAGAGGAGATTTGCAAAAACGTGACCGTTGCACTGTTGCGTCATTTGTTTGATCTAAATCACAAGGTTTCTCCTTCTAAATTACAATATGTCTGTCGCGAGGTGACTTATTTGGGTCATCTCTTGTCAAAGGAGGGACGACGATTGACCCCCGAACGAATTCAGGCAATTGCACAAATGTCAGTGCCATCCACACAAAGAGAGGTACGTGCCTTTTTGGGCATTACTTCTTATTGTAGACAGTGGATTCCGAGTTTCTCTTTATTGGCTAAACCGCTGTTGGCACTAACTTTAAAAGATACGCCTCAGCCTCTTCCGTGGACTGACGAGTGTCAGAAGAGTTTTACTGATTTGCGTATTTCTTTGTGTTCTGCTCCTGTATTGGGTACTCCTGATTACAGTAAGCCCTTTACGCTCTATGTCCACGAAAGAGAGGGTTGTGCATTGTCAGTCTTAACGCAGCGTTTTGGAGATCAACAGCGACCATGCGCATATTTCTCAGCTACGTTAGATCCAGTAGCTAAAGCATTGCCTAGTTGTCTTAAGGCGACAGCGGCAGCAGCAATTTCTATCCGACAGTCTGCTGGAGTAGTGCTAGATAATACTCTCATTGTTATGGTGCCACATGCAGTGGATACTTTACTAAATAGGACAAAAACGCAGCATCTTACGAGTGCTCGGTTGTCCGGATATGAGCTGACGCTTTTGGCTAGTCACATACACATCAAACGATGTAATACCCTGAATCCAGCTACTTTGTTGCCTCTTCCAGAAGAGAGAGATGTCTCTGAACAGCATGATTGTTTTCTCCGTACTGAAGAAGAGACTAAGGGTAGAATTGACCTAAAAGACACGCCATTAGTGAATCCAGATGGAACACTATGGGTAGATGGTTCTTGTTTCAAGCTCCCGAATGGAGATACAGTTTCAGCCTACGCTATTACTACTTTGCATACGATTGTGGAGACAGCACGCATTAGACATAATTCAGCTCAGGCAGCTGAATTGATAGCCTTAACTAGAGCGTGTGTGTTATCCGAAGGAAAAAGAGTAAACGTGTACACTGATAGCCAATACGCTTTTGGTGTAGCGTTTAACTTTGGGCGCTTATGGAAGGAAAGAGGATTCTTTACTTCCCATGGTACTAAGATACAACATGGTCAATTAGTGACTGAACTTCTTGAGTCACTTACAATGCCTACTCAGATAGCGATTGTGAAGTGTAGTGCACACAAAAAGATTGTGGACGATGTTGGTCGAGGAAATGCATTTGCAGATGAGGTAGCGAAAAAGACAGCCAGAGACAACACAAGTCGAATGCATGTTGCAGGTCCCGCAAACTGCGTAAGAGAAAAGGGAATGTGTGAAGATACAGTAGAGAGTGTGAAATCAATTCAAGGAGAGGCTACGGAGAATGAGTTGAGAAAGTGGAAGGAAAGTACAGGAATGTTAGATGAGATGGGATGTTGGGTTGAATTATCAGAACATCAACGTTGGCTGTTACCAGATGCTTATGTACTACCTGTAGTAACTATGGCACATGGTCCAGCTCACCTAAGTGCAAAAGGAATATGTAGACTTCTGGCTCCAGTGTGGCAAAATGAGGGGATCCCAAAGTGTGCAAATAATGTAGTAAAACATTGTATTGTTTGCTTGATGTACAATCCGGGAAAGGGAACCCCAACTCCAGCAGGTCATTTTGCTCCTCCAACATATCCATTTGAGGTGTTGCAGATCGATTATATTCACATGGAACGATGCAACAACCTCAAATATGTTCTGGTGGTAGTATGTGCTTTTTCGAGATGGGTAGAAGCCTACCCTCTGAAGGACAATACTGCTTTATCAACTGCCAAAATACTTTTGAAAGAATTCTTCCCTAGGTTTGGTTTGCCGCGCATTGTCTGGAGTGACAATGAGAGCGAATTTGTGGGTCAAGTCATGCAAAAAGTTTGTGCAGGTCTTGGCATAAAACAGAAGTTCCACGCGGCGAATCACCCACAGTCGGCTGGTTTAGTAGAATGCTACAATGGAACCTTGAAGCTTAAAATTGCTAAGGTGCAAGCTAGCACAGGACTTAATTGGCCTGATGCTTTACCATTGGCTCTTCTGTCCATCAGAACAGCAGTACACTCTCGTTTGGGGCTTAGCCCTTACGAAGTGATATTTGGTCGCCCAGCTAATGTATGGGGAATTCCTCGCCCTAAGAAATACTCAGACTTGCCATACCCGATGTTGATTGACTACTTGCATGACCTTACAACTAAATTGCGTGTTCTTCATCAACAGGTTCAGAGTGCTCTACCAGAGGCTTCCACAGACCCAGGTCATTCCATCCGACCAGGTGACTGGGTCTGCACGAAAAATTTCCAACGACAGAGAAATTTGGAGCCCAGATGGAGAGAGCCACGCCTGGTTCTTTTGACCACAAGAACAGCAGTTAAAGTCGAAGGAAAGAAAAACTGGGTGCATGCCGTGCACTGCAAGAAAGTGCCTTTGCCTTTGCCTTTCGATCAATGGGTCCGTAGAGGCATCAGTGACTCTGAAAGTGAGAAAGTTCCGCAATTTGTACCATTCAGTGATGCGCGTCTAATTGGAACACTTTCTGAGAAAGAGGACGACGACATCCTTCAAGAAGCAATACCATCGCATCGTCGCTTGAACACGACAAATCCAGGAACATTGTTTCAAAACCAGACTGCCTCTGGACAGGAACGCTATAATTTGAGACCAAGACCAAAGAACTTGTAACTTTCTCTCCTATGTAGTACTCTATCCCGGTTGCAGGGTCACAGTAGGAGTCTTAGTCACGACCTGAGTAAGTGGCAATAGGCCTGCAGGACCTCACAGTGTCATAGGACGGTAGATAATCGTGACTACAGTGATTGAGGAAGATTGCCGTGAGCATCCACTTAGAAAGATGGAGGCTACATTAAATAAAAGAGAAAGTAAAAATGTAAAGAATAATTGTAAAGAAATATATAGTCGTTGTAGTATTGCTCTATGCGTCATTATATTGTCGTGTATTCTTTTGGCATCTGTAAACTGGATCATTATTACTCTGCAGCAAAAAGTTGTCTCTTCTCCTACCTCTACATCTTCTTCTACTATCTCTCCGCACCTATTTCACACTCTTCCCCAGCATGAACTCATTAGAAGAACTGAATACTTTAACAATTCCTTCGTCCAGTTGTTACATCAACATCAGTTAGTGATCAATACAACTGACTGTTGGGTGTGTGGACTCATACCACATACAGTAGAAAAAGGAATGCCATATTTAGTTCTTCCATTCTCCTATGAAGGTTCCGCTTGGGCTTATTTTGTCATTTTCAATAATGCATATCAAAGCAAAATCAAACAACCTGTCAGTTCACATAGTGTTGGTTCAGATTTCAGTCATAGTTTATTGATAAAGGGAATGGTAGCTATGGCTAAAATCATGGAAAAAAGTGAAGCTTCCATAGATGAAAGAAAAGCATATACCAATTGGAACATAACTAATTACATTTCCAGCCTCAATGATAAGATTGAGCAAGGAAAATCTCCTCCGATACGGGTCATACCCCAACAAGGAAATTTCTGTCTGCAAATAAATGGAAGAACTCCAAACACCGGACAAAGAGAAAGTTTATGTTCCCATACATATGTTTATTCAGCCCTGAATTCACCGCCGTTAGTACCATCTCAAGGTACATACTTCGTTTGCCACGATAGGGCTTATACATGGTTGCCAGCTGATTTTTCTGGTACTTGTTATATAGCCTTTCTTCTTCCCCCTACATACACCGCTCCTGCGAACCATCATAAAAATAGATATGGCAGAGGGATTGTGGATTCGAAAGACACAGCAGGACAAGAGGGAGGAGATTTCCTCAAAGGATTTCTTCCCTTCTGGGGTCCAATGGCCAACAGCAGAAATATAAGGCAATTGGTTCGTGTCGTAGAAACCACCATAGACATCACTGTAGGAGCTTTAAGTAACATTACAGCTGAACTACAGGCTGATCGTCTTATGACCTTGCAGAACCGTGTTGCCTTAGACTTTGTTCTTGCAGACCGTGGTGGAGTATGCAAATTGATCGGATCAAGTTGCTGTATTTTCATACCTAATGACGCTCCGACAGTATACCAAGCTATCTCTAAGTTACACATAATCTCCGAGTCGATTCATCAGGACGAAGGAGATTGGTCCTTTTCAGAGTGGTTTTGGGGATTACTGTCCAAATGGGGTTGGAAGGTATTGACATTCTTTGGAGTAATTTTAGCTTTTATATTCTCTTGTTGCCTTTGTATGCACTGCGGTCCTGCCGTCTGCAACCTATGTACTACTGCATGTATTCCCAAACCCAAGTCACAAAGAACAGAGAATATCAAAATGATGGTACAGCAACAGCTTGATGACCTCATGGCCATAGACATCGACTCAGATTAACATGAGTTTGTGTATCTTGCCTGAGTTCTGGCAAAAGGAGGGTCTGAGGAAATTCGATTTTTAATACGATCGTATCGACCCGCCATTTTGTGGCCCGCCGCCATTTTATGTTGCCTTCACTCAGGCAGCACAGCGAACGAAGTCCATTCTGCCTTTTCTGCTTATTCTGCAACATGGTGTTCAAAACAGCTTTCTGCCTCTATCTTTACAAGGCTGGTATTAAGGTCTGACCGAGTACACTAATCCCTGTCTGGTTTTCTAATCCTTGTTTCAACTATCTGTAGGCTCACACTATTCTCCGCCGATCTTATCTTATCGTCTGGCCTTCGCTGTCCTTTGCTAGTATTCTCTCATTTCACAACTGTTTTCCAAACGCACACAAACTTATCGCACCACATGCAACTTCGTTGTGGATCGGTTAATGAATTAGTTCAAGGGAGGGGTGACAAACACAGCTGGAGGGGAGGCAACCTTAAGTCACTTGATACTTTGTTCTGTCTTGTTTTCCGACATTTCTATTGACTCTGTTCTATCTTTACATCATTCTTACTGGCTCCTTTCTATGTGTTCTGGAGTGTATGTAGTTAATAAGTGTTTTTATACGGTATATAAGATTGTGCGCCACAAAGTAAAGTGGCAGTCTCCTGAGAACATACCTTGTGTACTTCTTGGACAACTGTACTAGCTGCAGCTAATAAAATCTGATCTTTTACGCCTGACAGAGTGTCCCGTGTCTCTGTTAGTTGAGGCAGGTGAATCCAAGGAGATTTTAGGCGTACCCTGCGCCGCCAGGCCCAAAAGGTTCTGGTTCTTCAGCAGGAGTAGCAGGAGGACTGGACTCTGGTAAGTCATATCTTTACTACTATATCCCCCCACCCTACCTGCATGCTATCACAATCTCCTAGCCCAACCCTCACACCCCTCACCCTAACAACCCACAGATACCCCACTATCACAATCCACACATCCCAAAACCAAGGCCTGCATGTTACACCAATGCATGGACACCCATCACCAAAGCTCGTCCAGTAGAGATACTCACCCAGGCTACAAAATCACCACTCACACAAGGGCAAAGACAATAAGCCAAGCACAGGAGAAGAGGGTAACTCACACATAGCACAAGATGGCACACACAGATACAATAACTATGCATTTACACCCCAACAGGACCACTACCCAACATCACAGGACAGGAGGTGCCAGACATATCCAGTCCCCCCACAGAAGAGGCCCACAGTGATGACAGCAGCTCTGCACGCCTAGATCAAGATGACCAGCCGGCCCATCAGTGACCTCTGGACAGTCGGTTCTCCGGGGACTGTCACAAACCATCACTGAACCTCCCCCCTCAGGAAACACCACCACAGCACCCACCCAGCGGGCCCATACCTCTGTCCCCAGGACATGTCAATCAGCAGTGTGTCCACCACTACAGGGACCCCAGGCAAACCCACCAACCCAAGACAATCAGGGACCTGGGGATAGTGGCAGTGGGCACACAGTTCAGGAGACAGAGGCACAGGATAACAGGGAAGCTGGGAGGACTGCTGTGCGACAGGGGGAGGACAGGCCCAGGGAACCCACTCTCCATGAGGCACTCTCCAACATCATGGGAGCAAACCACCATTCCCAGGAGACCATGGGCACGGTACTGGCCAAGTTTCAGGAGACCCAGCAGGCTGCAGGAGGAACAGTACCTGGGGATCAGGGAGGACTGGAAGTCCATTAACACCAATCTGGTCATCATTGCAGGGGTGCTGGCAGACATGGCCAACACCATGAGAGACACAGTGGCACACCAACAGGCCCCTGACACTAGCCTGAACGATGAACAGCCCTCCACCTCTGCCGGCGCTAGTGGACAGGAGGTCCCGCCACAGGACCAACAGCCCACCAGCACCCCACCTCCTGCAGAAGGAGAACCAGCCCACAAACGGTCCCTGAGATCCAGGAACAAGACAGAGAACATTGCCAAGACCCCCGCCAGGAAATAAGACTCCCCTGATTGTCACCCTTCTGTCCCACTATGTCACCCTGACAACCTTGAACTGCCATTACACCTCTTCCTATGCCCCCTTGGACAATGCACCTGTGATACCAATAGACTGGACTCCACCATGGACATTCCTCCACCATCACCCCAGCCCATTGCACAGCCCCCTCCACTTATTAGCACAGAAATATACACCCTTGATTCACAAATCAATCTTGAGTCAGTCTGTACTTTCACAAATATGTTATTGCAACCTCTAAGAAAAATAGCAATGTCAATGTTCATTTTCATATACCAATGTTCGATAGTTGTTGGGCAGCAGTAAACATAGCAGAATGCAGAAAGTGGTCCCCAGATCTGTGAAATGGAAAGCCAAAGTGAACTGTCAGGGTCCATACACATAGGTAAAAAGGCCGAATCCTGCAATGTCCTACTGTAGTCTGATATGAGAGGAGCAGAGCCAGTCTCATACCTGTGTCTCACTGGAAGTATTGCATGATGATGTTGTTTCGGTTGTCTATATCTTCATCTTCTGCCTCCTCTTCTTCACTGTCCACAGGCTCCACAGCTGCCACAAGACCAACATCAGGCCAATCCTCCTGCAGAAAAGGTACAAGGCGTCGCAAAGCCAGGTTGTGCAGCATACAGCATGTCACGATGATCTGGCACACCTCCTTCGGTGAGTAGTATAGGGAGCCACCTGTCAGATGGAGGCACCAGAACCTGGCCTTCAGGAGGCTGAAAGTCTGCTCTATTGTCCTCCTAGCTCGCCCATGTGCCTCATTGTAGCATTCCTCTGCCCATGTTCTGGGATTTCACACTGGGGTCAGTAGCCATGACATGTTGGGGTAACCAGAGTCACCTGCAAATATCGAGGGACAATTGTTAGACACACACCAATGCTTGGGGACTCTCCCATACCCAGACACCTATGTAAACTGTGTGGGGAACTTGGGTTCACCTATTAGCCACACACTGTGACTCTGGAGTTGCCCGATCACATAGGGGATGCTGCTATTCCTCATAATGTAAGCTTCATGCACAGAGCCAGGATACTTGGCATTCACATGAGAGATGTACTGGCCTACCAAACACACCATCTGCACATTCATGGAATGGTAGCTTTTGTGGTTTCTGTACACATGTTCATTCCTGCATGGGGGGACAAATGCCATATGTGTACCATCAGTTGCACCAATGATGCTGGGGATATGTCCCAGGTCATAGAAGTCACCTTTCACTATGGGTAAATCCTCCACTGGAGGGAAAACGATGTATCTGCGCATGTGTTTCAGCAGGGCAGACAACACTCTGGACAACACGTTAGAGAACAATGGCTGTGACATCCCGGATGCCATAGCCACTGTTGTTTGAAAGGACCCACTGGCCAGGAAATGGAGTACTGACAGGACCTGCATCTGAGGGGGGATTCCTGTGGGATAGCGGATAGCTGACATTATGTTTGGCTCACAGTTCATGGACTGTGGCGTGATCAAGTCTGTAGGTGATAATGATGTGTTTGTCTTCCATTGTCGACAGGTCCACCAGGGGCCTGTATACCGGAGGATGACGCCATCTCATCATCTGCCCCAGCGGAGATCCCTATGGAGGAGAAGGGTGAGCAGAGGGTCATACACGACATAGGTTTCACAAGGGTGTTTTTAAGAATTGTGATGTCATCGGTGTGTTGCACTGCCTGTCCGTATTCCTGCACAAAAGTGATGTGACGCAGTTAGTTGCCCTGCCATGTGGCCCCCTTAAATGGTGGCTGCCTGACCTGTAAGGAGGGACAAGGATAACTGCGCTGGCGTTGTGCAGCATTGCAGTAGGCGTACGAAGACTGCAGCGCAATTCAGCATTGGTTATCATTGGGCCCTATGGGTTCCAGGAGCCAATGACGATGTACGCCAGCGGTGACGGTATGCACCGCAGCAGACATGACCGCTATTTTATATCTGTTCACTCACTTGATACCTGAACTTCAATAGGAGAGGACTTACACTGCAAGTGCTGCTGTGACTTGAGTCTGGAAGCAACAATTGCTGCAGTGTCTGGGGAAAGGGCCCCTGCCTTCACCGCGGAGGAGTTGGACAACCTGGTGGCTGGGGTCCTCCCCCAGTACACGCTACTCTACGATCCTTCAGACAAACAGATGAGTACACTGTGAGCATGATGGATGGGACATGAATTTATGGAGTGGCGAGGATGGAAAATACGGGGGTGGGCAGAGGCCATCATGTGAGGATGGTCAGTGTATGTGTTTCTGGGCCAGGGTGGGAAGTTGTGGCCAATGAGTAAGAAGAACCAGACGGGGGAGTGAAATCCATTCTTACTTCACTTTTCCTCTGGGTCAACGCCCACCAGAAGAAAGGTATTTGGCATGCCATCGTCAAGGAAGTTCGGACCCTGGGGGTCTATCATAGACGGAGTACCCATGCCGCAAAAGATGGGAGGACCTGCGCCGCTGGAGCAAGAAGACGGCTGACGCCCAGCTGGGGATGGCCTTCCAACATGGAAGGGGTGCCCATCGCACCATGACCCCCCGATGTACCGGATCCTGACGGTGGCATATCCTGAGTTAGATGGGCGCTTGAGGGCATCACAGCAGCCACAAGGGGGTGAGTACAGTCTCATTCATCTGACTCTGCGCGTTTTACGAGGTGTCTGGGTGGGGGAAGTGGGCTGTGGGTTCCCCTACGCCAGGACAAACGTGCCAGGGTAGCTCCATTGTTAGGCAGGCTCAGTGCTACTCCAAATCCAAAAGTGGTTGTGGCCCTCTACACCTAGTCAGGCTCCAGTGGGTTCCAGGTGTGCATCAAATGGGTCTAGACACAGTCCCCCATGGGCAGGTGATTTTCCCCTGAACTGTTAGTGCATGGCCTAGTGCATAGGACTGCTCCCTGTGTGTTGTGTCCGCCAATGGTGGTGTTGTTGCAAGCATTGTCTATGTGTCTCTTCTGTCTTTTCTACCCTTTTTGTATTGTCACCCTGTCCTTGTATGCATTAGAATCATCTGGTGGAGGAGCATTGGCACCAGAGTAGGAGGGAGCTGCAACCCACATGGCCCAGGAGGGTGAATGTACGGAGTCTGAAGGCACCAGTGGGACGGAGGGCGAGGGGAGCTCCACGACGGGGACAGGAGGAAACACCAGTGACAGAGACTCCTCCTCTGATGGGAGCTCCCTTGCGATGGTAGGCACCTCTCTGCCCACCGCATCAACAGGTGCAGCCGCCACCCCCCCTACCAACACTGCCCTTCCAGCAGCCCCTCAGCGTGTTTCCCGTGCCCACTTACCCAGGAGGTTGGGCATCTCCTTCGCCCCAGGCACCTCAGACCCTGCCCCAGTCAGCCCTGCTGCCCTTAGTGAGGAGGCTATTGACCTCCTGAGATCCCTCACTGTTGGGCAATCAACCATTCTGAATGCCATCCAGGTTGTCGAGAGGCATTTGCAGCAAACAAATGCATACCTGGAGGGCATTCATTCTGGCGAGGCAGCCCAACAGAGAGCATTTCAGGCTCTGGCCTCAGTACTGATGGCAGCCTTTGTCCCTGTGTCCAGCCTCCCCCCTCCAACTTCCACTACCCTGACCCAATCCCCTCTACCTCAGCCTATCCCAAGCACACCATCAGACCAGCATGCACACTCATCAACACACGAGTGGACATGGCAAACATAAGCACCACATATCCCACAGGCACTCACACAAGCACCATCCCCATGTAGACACACCAATTTTCACTGCCTCTACTGTGTCCCCCTCCTCCATCTCCTCCTCCTCCCGCCCGTCTCGTCTCCACTCACACCTGCATGAACTACATCCTCAGCCACTACCTCCGTCACCAGCACGCCCATCACCACACACCGCTCAGGTGTAATCACCACCCCCACTACCATTCACACGTCCACTGTGTCCTCTCCCAGTGTGTCTGTGATCCCTCCTCCCAAACTACACAAACGCAGGCACACACCCACTCAACAGCCATCCACCTCACAACAGTCTCCAGGCCATGCACCCTCCCCCAAACTCAGCAGATGTACACCTCCTACAAGCATTACCTCTTCCTCCACTCCCAAACCCCCTTCATCTTCCCGTCCCAGTGTGTCTAAAAAACTTATCCTTGCTAACATTGACCTCCTAGCTCGCCCATGTGCCTCATTGTAGCATTCCTCTGCCCTTGTCCTGGGATTTCACACTGGGGTCAGTAGCCATGACATGTTGGGGTAACCAGAGTCACCTGCAAATATCGAGGGACAATTGTTAGACACACACCAATGCTTGGGGACTCTCCCATACCCAGACACCTATGTAAACTGTGTGGGGAACTTGGGTTCACCTATTAGCCACACACTGTGACTCTAGAGTTGCCCGATCACATAACGGATGCTGCTATTCCTCATAATGTATGCTTCATGCACAGAGCCAGGATACTTGGCATTCACATGAGAGATGTACTGGCCTACCAAACACACAATCTGCACATTCATGGAATGGTAGCTTTTGCGGTTTCTGTACACCTGTTCATTCCTGCATGGGGGGACAAATGCCATATGTGTACCATCAGTTGCACCAATGATGTTGGGGATATGCCCCAGGTCATAGAAGTCACCTTTCACTATGGGTAAATCCTCCACCGGAGGGAAAACGATGTATCTGCGGATGTGTTTCAGCAGGGCAGACAACACTCTGGACAACACGTTAGAGAACAATGGCTGTGACATCCCTGATGCCATAGCCACTGTTGTTTGAAAGGACCCACTGGCCAGGAAATGGAGTACTGACAGGACCTGCATCTGAGGGGGGATTCCTGTGGGATGGCGGATAGCTGACATCAGGTTTGGCTCACAGTTCATGGACTGTGGCATGATCAAGTCTGTAGGTGATAATGATGTGTTTGTCTTCCATTGTCGACAGGTCCACCAGGGGCCTGTATACCGGAGGATGACGCCATCTCATCATCTGCCCCAGCGGAAATCCCTATGGAGGAGAAGGGTGAGCAGAGGGTTATACACCACATAGGTTTCACAAGGGTGTTTTTAAGAATTGTGATGTCATCGGTGTGTTGCACTGCCTGTCCGTATTCCTGCACAAAAGTGATGTGACGCAGTTAGTTGCCCTGCCATGTGGCCCCCTTAAATGGTGGCTGCCTGACCTGTAAGGAGGGACAAGGATAACTGCGCTGGCGTTGTGCAGCATTGCGGTAGGCGGACGAAGACTGCAGTGCAATTTAGCATTAGTTATCATTGGGCCCTATGGGTTCCAGGAGCCAATGACGATGTACGCCGGCGGTGACGGTATGCACCGCAGCAGACATGACCGCTATTTTATATCTGTTCACTCACTTGATACCTGAACTTCAATAGGAGAGGACCTACACTGCAAGTGCTGCTGTGACTTGAGTCTTGAAGCAACAATTGCTGCAGTGTCTGGGGAAAGGGCCCCTGCCTTCACCGCGGAGGAGTTGGACAACCTGGTGGCTGGGGTCCTCCCCCAGTACACGCTACTCTACGGTCCTCCAGACAAACAGATGAGTACACTGTGAGCATGATAGATGAGACATGAATTTATGGAGTGGCGAGGATGGAAGATACGGGGGTGGGCAGAGGCCATCACGGGAGGATGGTCAGTGTATGTGTTTCTGGGCCAGGGTGGGAAGTTGTGGCCAATGAGTAAGAAGAACCAGACGGGGGAGTGAAATCCATTGTACTTCACTTTTCCTCTGGGTCAACGCCCACCAGAAGAAAGGTATTTGGCGTTCCATCGTCAAGGAAGTTCAGACCCTGGGGGTCTATCATAGACGGAGTACCCATGCCGCAAAAGATGGGAGGACCTGCGCCGCTGGAGCAAGAAGACGGCTGACGCCCAGCTGGGGATGGCCTTCCAACATGGAAGGGGTGCCCATCGCACCATGACCCCCCGATGTACCGGATCCTGCGGTGGCATATCCTGAGTTAGATGGGCACTTGAGGGCATCACAGCAGCCACGAGGGGGTGAGTACAGTCTCATTCAGCTGACTCTGCGCGTTTTACGAGGTGTCTGGGTGGGGGAAGTGGTCTGTGGGTTCCCCTACGCCAGGACAAACGTGCCAGGGTAGCTCCATTGTTAGGCAGGCTCAGTGCTCTACTCCAAATCCAAAAGTGGTTGTGGCCCTCTACACCTAGTCAGGCTCCTGTGGGTTCCAGGTGTGCATCAAATGGGTCTAGACACAGTCCCCCATGGGCAGGTGATTTTCCCCTGAACTGTTAGTGCATGGCCTAGTGCATAGGACTGCTCCCTGTGTGTTGTGTCCGCCAACAGTGGTGTTGTTGCAGGCATTGTCCATGTGTCTATTCGGTCTTTTCTACCCTTTTTGTATTGTCACCCTGTCCTTGTGTGCATTAGAATCATCTGGTGGAGGAGCATTGGCACCAGAGCAGGAGGGAGCTGCAACCCACATGGCCCAGGAGGGTGAATGTACGGAGTCTGAAGGCACCAGTGGGACGGAGGGCGATGGGAGCTCCACGACGGGGACAGGAGGAGACACCAGTGGCAAAGACTCCTCCTCTGATGGGAGCTCCCTTGTGGTGGTAGGCACCTCTGTGCCCACCGCATCAACAGGTGCAGCCGCCACCCCCCCTACCAGCACTGCCCTCCCAGCAGCCCCTCAGCGTGTTTCCTGTGCCCGCTTACCCAAGAGGTTGGGCATCTCCTTCGCCCCAGGCACCTCAGACCCTGCCCCAGTCAGCCCTGCTGCCCTTAGTGAGGAGGCTATTGACCTCCTGAGATCCCTCACTGTTGGGCAATCAACCATTCTGAATGCCATCCAGGGTGTCGAGAGGCATTTGCAGCAAACAAATGCATACCTGGAGGGCATTCATTCTGGCGAGGCAGCCCAAGAGAGAGCATTTCAGGCTCTGGCCTCAGTACTGATGGCAGCCATTGTCCCTGTGTCCAGCCTCCCCCCTCCAACTTCCACTACCCTGACCCAATCCCCTCTACCTCAGCCTATCCCAAGCACACCATCAGACCAGCATGCACACTCATCAACACACGAGTGGACATGGCAAACATAAGCACCACATATCCCACAGGCACTCACACAAGCACCATCCCCATGTAGACACACCAATTTCCACTGCCTCTACTGTGTCCCCCTCCTCCATCTCCTCCTCCTCCCGCCCAGTCTCGTCTCCACTCACACCTGCATGAACTACATCCTCAGCCACTACCTCCATCACCAGCACACCCATCACCACACACCGCTCAGGTGTAATCACCACCCCCACTACCATTCACACGTCCACTGTGTCCTCTCCCAGTGTGTCTGTGATCCCTCCTCCCAAACTACACAAACGCAGGCACACACCCACTCAACAGCCATCCACCTCACAACAGTCTCCAGGCCATGCACCCTCCCCCTAACTCAGCAGATGTACACCTCCTACAAGCATTACCTCTTCCTCCACTCCCAAACCCCCTCCATCTTCCCGTCCCAGTGTGTCTAAAAAACGTATCCTTGCTAACATTGACCTCTTCCCTACACCTCCCCCACCCCATCCTTCCCCTAGGGCCAGGATGTCCAGATCCAAGACCAGCACCTCAGTCACGAAATCCTCGAGCACTGTGATCCCTGCAAGTCCAGTAACATCACGGGCGGCACCCATCAGGGCTGCCAGTGTGCCGCCTAGTAATGCCAAGGATCACCCTATTCCGCCACTTGTTAAGGTGAAGAAGGGGCCCACATGCCGTAGGGAAAAGCCGCACCAACCACCCAGCAAGACCTCCTCCAAGACAAAAGAGGACAGTGCCAAGGTCCTAACAGTGACTTCCAAGGTGGGGAAGGGACACAAGGCTAAAGGGAAGTCATCTCAGGGCACGGAGCCTCTGGGTGAGGGACTGGTGTCACCCCTTCTGCAAGACAGAACAGCAACCTGTACGGCGGTGGCCACCGCCGCAACCACCTCCATCTGCACCGCCACCTGCACCGCCACCTGCACGTCTGCTGCCTTTGCTACAGTCCCCAGCATCATCCCCAGTGGGCAGCCATCCGAGGCTGCAGGAGACGTCCTGGTGTCTCCCTCCACATGTGCTGACACATGCACCACCGGCAGCATGTCCGCCGCAGACACCGCGGCAACCACTGCCACCTGCCCCGCGACGTACTCAGACAGTGCCACCACAGCCGACATGAACATCATCCCCAGTGGGCAGTTGTCCGAGGCTGCAGGAGACGTCTTCGACCCTGCACAGACTACATGAGGCACCACAACCAGCACTGGCAGTACCAGCAGTTGGCAGGCAGAGTCGCCGCAGGGTGTAGTGTGTCTCTGCCTCAATGGAGTATCATGCTACCTGTTCCCAGAACATCTCGTGACTCTGACACCCAGGTGAGGGAATGGGAACTGCCACACACCATGTGCAGCAGCCTGGGCACCAAGCCCCCTCCAGAACCAGTGGAGATGAGCATCCACTACCACAGTCCTTGGCAGAATAAAGTACTCTGGGCACCAAGCCCCCTCCAGAACCATTCGAGAAGAGAATCCACTAACACAGTCCTTGGCAGGATGAAGCACTCTGGGCACAACGTCCCCTCAAGAACCAGTGGAGAAGAGCATCCACTACCCCAATCCTTGGCAGGATGAAGCACTCTGGGCACCAAGCCCCCTCCAGACCCAGTGGAGAAGAGCATCCACTAACACAGTCCTTGGCAGGATGAAGCACTCTGGAAACCAAGCCCCCTCCAGAACCAGTGGAGAAGAGCATCCACTACCCCAGTCCTTGGCAGGATGAAACACTCTGGGCACAAAGCCTCCTCCAGAACCAGTGGGGAAGAGCATCCACTAACACAGTCTTCGGCAGGATGAAGCACTCTGGGCACAAAGCCCCCTCCAGAACCAGTGGAGAAGAGCATCCACTACCCCAGTCCTTGGCAGGATGAAACACTCTGGGGACAAAGCCTCTTCCAGAACCAGTGGAGAAGAGCATCCACTAACAAAGTCCTTGGCAGGATGAAGCACTCTGGGCACAAAGCCCCCTCCAGAACCAGTGGAGAAGAGCATCCACTAGAGAGACTGTGGCTTTGCACTCCCAAGACCAATCAGTGGGCAAACCACCCACTTGAGAGACTTGTGAGACTGTGGCTTTGCACTCCCCAGGACCGATCAGTGAGCAAACCACCCACTTGAGAGACTTGTGAGGCTGTGGCTTTGCACTCCCCAGGACCAATCAGTGTGCAAACCACCCACTTGAGAGACTTGTGAGACTGTGGCATTGCACTCCCCAGGACCAATCAGTGGGCAAACCACCCACTTGAAAGACTTGTGCCACTGTGGCATTGCACTCCCCAGGAGCAAGCAGGGGGCATGGAGCCCCCACGTGGAGCAGTGGCGTCCTCCCATCATCTGGCTGAGGTGCCTCTCCTCCCCTTCCCCCTGAGGTGCCTGTTTTTTTTCGACCTGATGCCCCTGCAGCGTTCTCTCCATTTTGAGGCAGGTATAATGTGTGGGCTTTGCAATGCATTTTGGGACCACTGGTCCATGGACCATGAATGGAACACTATCTGGACTTGTGTAGTTGCTCTACATATTTGTATATACTGATCTTTTAAAGTTATGTTGGCCTATCTGGATTTTCGATGATTACACTCATTACAATCATTTTATTTGATCCTTGCGATCTTCCAGAGGGTTACGGGGTGTATATGTAATGTTGATGCATGTATTTGTGTGTATGGTGTTGGGGTGAGGGTTTGGGTGTTGCATGTTGCGTGTGTGTGTCACTCTCTTTTTCCTCCCCTATCCCCTGTGTGCTAGGTGCAGTACTCACTATGGTCGTCGCCACCATCATTGATGTTCCTGGTAGAAGAGAAGGTAAACCAACATTGGTAACACCTGTAGTTCGGTCTCCATGGCGTCCTGGTTCCTCGTTGGGGGTCGACAGGTGAGTGGTTTCCATTCCAAGTACTGTTTCCACCGTGCTTTTGTTGGCATTGGTACCGCCCCGAAAAAGCTGGCGGATTGGTGCATTGTAATACAGTGGGATGTACATTGTCTTCCGTCTGTCTGTTGGCGATTACCGCCGCGGTGTTTGTTTCTACCGCCGTGGCGGTCGGTCTGTTAAAGTGGCTGTCTGTGTTGATGGTTTCCGCCATGGTCGTGATTCCATTTTTTTCCGCCGGCCTGTTGGCGGTATTACCGCCGCTTTAACACTGACTGCCAGGTTTGTAATGAGAGCCTTAATCTTTACAGCTCAGTGTTTCCTCAATTAATTCATATAAATCTAATTTTAATCTGGGCATATTTGCTGCCCTGTCTCTTTCTGGGGTCTCTTGTGACACTATTGTTTGCTGTACCCGTTGCTCCACTTCAAACAGTCTAACCACTCAATCATTGCATGGCTGAAACTCCCTTTAAACTGATGTTGTTTCCCTGTGCCATGTTCTGGGGGCATTACAAGGTACTTTTATAATCTGTTGTGGTGAGGACAAGTGTGTAACTGGAGTTCATGGAGGACATCTCACGTCCTTTATTGGACCTGCTTAGTTTAACATCTAATTGAGATCTGCAATTCGCATGGGGGTCAAAGCTGAAACAGAGCTAGCCTTTTTATTTCCAAATTGGTTGAATACACTGATCTTTGTACATCACATGGTGATACTCCTGCAGATATGGGACTTGGAGTCTGGAGGCTACTCCCAGTATTACCTGTAGCATACAGTGGGACAACTAGACCTATGGCTACGGTGCTGTCAATGCTTCGGGTCCTGTCAAATTGGCTTGATTTTGTGGAATCATCATCCCTGCACTTTGGCCAGTCAACACTTTACTGAAAGTCTGTCTTGATTGATTCAGTGCAATATTTAGAGCTGTCGGTACTGGAGAATACATGGGCATTGTTTGTCTCTGATTAAAATATTGCGCAGATGCTGTCACTTTAGGTGTAGATTCCATCTGAATCATTTTTGTGTCTGACAATACCTTATTCACCACTGGGTTTGTAATTTCCTGTGCTATGCTAACAACAGGAACTGGTGGATAAATTGCAGGCACTTGTATCACTTAACTGACAGGTGTACTTTGGGCTACCTGAATTGGGCTCTCTCAAAGTGGAGCTGTTTGCACACTTGGGGCTACATTCTGAACTGCTCTCTCAACTTAATGATATGTCAGGGGACCATTCATTAAAAGCAGATTTATAAACTTGTCGTCTGAGTCACTTTCATGCATAACTGTTTTTTTATCTTCATCTGCTCTGTATTTTTTGTCTGCTTCTTTTTTGTTTTAATTTTTTTCTCCTTTCTTCTGTAATGGCTGGAAACATTCTCACCCCATCTAGCATCTCTTTTCTCCACATTTTCTGTTCCTCATCCCATTTTGCCTCTGCTAGTCTCTTATCTGCTCTCCTCATCCTATTCTGAAAAGTTTCTGTTGCTTTCTGTCAAGCAACAAGTTCCCAAATAGCTACAGCTTCAAATTGTGCGGAGGAGGCTTTAATTCCCACAACATTCTCTTCAAATTTTCTAAAAGGTTTCGTAACAATGAAAAGCCAATGAACCCTCTTTCTCTAGGGTCTTAATCCATGGTTTAACCCAAATGCATGCTGAAACTCCTCTTATCTCTGCCACTTCATATACTAGTGTTCCTTCGGGTGTTGTCTGTTCACCATCCCTAACTGGAGTTAACCCATCTCCTCTCAGTGTACTTCTTAAACCTTTGAAAAATGTCATTTGCACTCAAATTTAATTCAATAATAGGAATTTCAATAAAACCATGAAGTAAATTTAATCCCACAATTCCTTTCACAAGCCGTTCTCAACCAATGACAATGCAGTATTGTCTACCAATACATGTGCAGCTTCTCACTAACCAACCTATCTCAGAGTAGTACAACTGACGACACACTCACTTCATTTTGCAGCTGGAAATCACTTCACAACTTTCTCTGACACAACTCACACATACACTAAATGCACAATATTGCAAGCACTAAGAAAAAAAAAAAAAACCTGTGTGCTCACTAAGGCTAGGACTCAAACGCTTTGAAAGTTGTACAGCTTACACATCCGACTGTGGCTTTTGCAATTACACGAGTAAGACTTGACCAGCAAATCTCACCTTGGTTGATACGGATCCTCCAGGTGCACTCAGTATTCAACTAATACCACCCAACAACTCACACTCACTCAAGGAAACTACTGGTACTGTCAAGGACGGCTCATGACCAATACCTCACTGCAGACAATAAATTAACCAAATGTCTCCATACTCTTGTGTGTTACTCCAGAGTCTGAGGCCTCAACAGACCCATCAATTACAACTGTAGACATTTTTTAGCACAAAGCTCCACAATCACTTCGAGTACAATGACTCCACAAACACCGCACAACATCACACTTCACTCCAATTCGTAGAAAAAAGCACCGCAAGCACAAATCCCTACTTATACATACACTATAGACTTGTAACACAATGGTGACATTTCATCAACCTCTCCCACTAGCCATGGAACAACTCTTCTATCAGATCTATCACCCTTAACACTTGTGAAATAAATGGTTCCCCTCCTCACGGGACATAACCGTCCCTCTGCTACCAGATCTGTTAAAACGTTTTTCTCATTCTTTGCAGGCTTCGAAAACACCTTCCGCAGGTTGATGGGCTCTTTTGATCCATTGAAGAGTGTGGAAACCATACTCAATCAATTGAAACCCAATGAACACATTTGAAAACCATGCCCCATGTAGCCAGAGAAGAGTACTCCAATCAAAGCTCTATTTTATAACCATAAAACCGAAATCATGTGAACAGTGCGCAAAATCAAATTGTAAAGGTAAATAAACACCATGAGTTGACCAAATCCACAGAACAAGTTTAATCTACTCAACATCAACACCATTAGACATTCAAGAAGAATAATGCATAGAAACCCCATCGCTCCCAGACGTTTTCCCACTCAGTTGCCAGACCTTTTTTTGGCTAATTGGGGAAGTTAACGCTTAGGCCCTCATAACTTTTGGTTCACATGAGCTACCCACACCAAATTTACGTTCTTTTTTTCTAACATCCTAGGGATTCTAAAGGTACCCAAAGATTGTGGGTTCCCCTGGAGGAGACAAGAAATTTGCCAAAATACAGCAGAAATGTAATTTAAAAAAATGCAGAAGAAAGCTTGTGGTTTTTTTCCCTAAAAATGGCATCAACAAAGGGTTTGCAGTGCTAAAATCACCATCTTCCCAGCTTTCAGGAACAGCCTGACTTGAATCATAAAACTACATTTTCTACACAATTGTGGAATTTTACTGGGACATACCCCATTTTTACTATTTTATCTATTTTTAGACTCCTTCTAGTTAGTGACAGAAATAGGTGTGAAACCAAAGCTGGATCCCAGACACCTAAACATTTCTAAAAAAGTAGACAAAACTCTGAATTCAGAAAGGGGTCATTTTGTAGATCCTACAAGGTTTTCCTACAGACAATAACACCTGAAATAAAACAAATATTGAAATTGAGGTAAAAAAACTGCCATTTTTCTCCACGTTTTACTCTGTAACTTTTCCCTGCGATGTCAGATTTTCAAGAGAAATATATCGCTACATCTGCTGGACTCTTCTGGATGCAAGGATATATAGAGCCAATAAAGGAGGGTATACAGCAATTCATTTGGTGAAATATAAAGAGTAAAAAATATGTATTAAGGAAACCTTTGTATTTCCAAAATATGCACAAGATTTGGTGTTGAGAAGCAGTGGTTATTTGAACATCTCTGAATTCCGGGGTCCCCATATTAGCATGAGAATTGAAGGGCATTTCTCAAATAGACGTCGTTTTTACACACTGTCTTAATTTTGGAAAGAAAAAATGTAGAGAAAGACACGGGGCAATAACACTTCTTCTGCTATTCTGTATTCCTCCAAGTCTCCCGATAAAAATGGTACCTCACTTGTGTAGGTAGGCCTAATGCCAGCGAGAGGAAATGCAACATGGACACATCACATTTTTACATTGAAATCTGATGTGTTTTTTGGAAAGTGCTTAGCTGTGGATTTTGGCCTCTAGCTCAGTCAGCACCTAGGGAAACCTACCAAACCTGTGCATTTTTCAAATATAGCCACCTAGGGGAATGTAGGATGGTGTGACTTGTGGGGCTCTCACCAGGTTCTGTTTCCCAGAATCCTTTGCAAACTTCAAAATTTGACCAAAAACCACCTTTCCCCACATGTATGTGATAGAAAGTTCTGGAATCTAAGGGGAGCCACAGATTTTCTTCCACCCAGCATTTCCCTAAGTCTCTCAATAACAATGGTACCTAACTTGTGTGGGTAGGAATAGTGCCGGCGACAGGAAGTGTCCCAAAACACAACATGGACACATCACATTTTCACAAAGAAAATTTACCTGTTGTTTGCAAAGTGCCTAGCTGTGGATTTTGGCCTCTAGCTCAGCGGCATCTAGGGAAACCTAGCAAACCTATGTATTTTTGAAAACTAGACACCTAGGGAAATTCAGAATGGGGTGACTTGTGGGGCTCTCACCACGTCCTATCACCCAGATTTCTTTGTAAATCTCAAAATTTGGCAAAAAAAACACTTTTTCCTCATATTTTGGTGATAGAAAGTTCCGGAATCTGAGAGGAGATACACATTTCCTTCCCCCCAGCATTCCCAAAGTTTCCCAATACAAATGGTACCTCACTTGTGTGGATAGGCCTAGTGCCTGTAACAGGAAAAGCTGCAAAATGCAATCATATTTTTACATGGACAACTGACGTGTTTTTTGGAAAGTGCCTAGCTGTGGATTTTGGGCTCTAGCTCAGCTGGCACCTACGAAATTCTACCAAACCTGTGCATTTTTCAGAACTAGATACCTAGGGCAACCCTAGATGGGGTAACTTGTGGCGCTCTCACCAGGTTCTGTTACCCAGAATCCTTTGCTAACCTCACAATCTGGCTAACAAAAAAAACATTTTCTGCATATTTCGGTGAAGGAAAGTTCCAGAATCTGAGGGGATCCACAAACTTCCTTCCACCCAGCATTCCCCCAAGTCTCCCGATAACAATGGTACCTCAATTGTGTGGGTAGGCCTAGTGCCCACGACAGGAAATGCCTCAAAACACTACGTGGACACATCAAAATTATCATATACAAAACTAACTGTTTTTGCAGGGACACCTGCGTTTTTGGTCCTGCGCTCAGCAGCCATATAGGGAAACCCACAAAACCCAGACATTTCTTAAAACTAGACACCCGCAGGAGTCTAGGGAGGTGTGACTTGCATGGATCCCCCACTGTTTTCTTGCCCAGTATCCTCAGCAACATTACCATCAGGTTCTAATGAAAAAACATGACACAAAATGTATTTTCCACATCCTTGCTAGTGATCTATCCTTGTGGCTTCCAACTATGGGGAAACGTCAGCTTTTCTGAACTTTACTTCAATTAGGAATGGACTCACATCCTTGTTATAAATTTCCATTACTGCCTTTTTACCTTCCTCTAAGGTTTGCTGCTCCTGGGTTATAAATAGAAACGGCATCACACTCTCTTCCTTGGGAACAATGCAATAATTACTTTCTTTTGTAACTTTATAATGGAATTTGCCAATTCTAGTGACATTCTTGATTCATTGTTTAGCTACAGTATCTAATCTTGTTTTCTACAACAAGCTTTAACAGTAGGAAACCAAAGGATCATTAAGTGGTGAAACAGTTGTATGTACAGGATGGAATTTATCTGATCTCCGACCTTCAGAGGGAGAAGCTTCCATGATTTCTTGGAGGGATAGCAAAAAAGATGTGCTTTATCTGTGTATATTGTTGAGATAAGCATTTACTGTATCCATTCACCCACTATACATGTCATATTGCTTTATTCAAAGAACTTCGACCACCTTGACCACATACCACTAATTTAGATTCAAATGAAGGACACTTGAGGTCACAAATTAGAGAAGTTAAACATGTAAATTGACAAACATAGAGAAATATGGAATTTTAGGAGGAAAAAAAATGAAACATAAATGAAATTGGCCAATTTTAAATTCTAAACCGTGTTGGTGCTAACATTTCCTCTGAAAGTGGTGCCATGGTGGTGCAACTTTCCCTGGTCCTATCAGTGGGGTAACAAACTCGAGGAGGGCTCCCTACATTACATGAATGGGCCCCCATGTTGACTTTTCAGGAGCTCTCAGGCCCAGGTACAGTGCTGATGGGCCCCCCTGAAGCTTGAGGGCCTCCCACACCAAGGGGCTGCAGGGTCTTTGTTATACCACTGGGTACTATGGCCCCCATTCCAACCCTGGTGGACTGGGGAGAAGTGGCGGTAATACCGCAAACAGGCCGGCGGTAAAAAAATTGAAATTACAAGCATGGCGGTGACTGCCAAGCAAAACCGCCACTTCTCCACTCCGACTGCCAGGGTGGTAAAGACCGCTGGGCTGGAGACTTTGGTATCCAGCCCAGTGGCCGTCACTACACCGCTGGCGGTATCACGACCCCGCATACCCCTATTGATTTCGTGGGGTTCTGTACTGCCATGAAATCCATGGCACTGATAGGGGTCTCCCCTCCTCCTCCTCCTCCCCCCAAACCCACGACTCCCCTACCACCTCCCAAAGGTGGTAGGACCCCCTCCCCACACACCCCACAACATTGACACACACACCCCCCCCCTACACGCACACGCAGACATACACACAGACATACACGCACACAGTTTACATACACACAACACCCCCCGCATGCATACACACACTCACACACCCCCCTAACACACTCACATGCACGCACACAACACACAACACCCCCCTCCCCTAACGGACGATCACCTTACCTGTTCCGGTGATCCTCCGGGAGGGAACGGGATCCATTGGGGCTGCTCCGCCACCAGCTCCCTGTCACCAGAACACGGCCACACCGAATCATGGGACGTGATTCAGTGGGCGGTGTTATGATGACGTGGTGGTGGAGGTGGAGCAGCCTCCACTTCACCGCCGACCACCAGTATGGCTGCTGGCGGCTCACGGTCTGGAAAAGGGCGGCGGGCTGTCAGCAGTCATTATTCGCTGTGCAGAAAACCGCCTGCACTGGCGGTCTTCAGCATGGCGGTACCTCAGCGGTCTTTTACGAAAAGACCGCGAGGTCCAAATGAGGCCCTATTTAGTGTAATCTTTCCTCCCCTAGCTTTTAACGGATAGTCAGCAGCCCAAATTACCTTATTGTAGTTCTGGCTCTGGCCAGGCTTGTCCCTCTCAAAGAGGGAGACTTAGAAGGGACAGAAATGTGAAAACACAATTAACACTGCATAAAATGATGATGTTTACCTTTCTGTGGTTGAATTATTAGGTTTTGTCCATGGGTTTTTGGTGTTTTTGAACTAATTAAGAATGGAAAGATTACATAGACAGCCAGTAAGTGATTACTGTTGGAGCATACATTTTAGTAATGCTTTTAGTACACGAGACATCAGAATTTGGTGACATATGTTCAGCTTTAATAGACTAACTGAGAGAAAAACCACATATTTTAAAAGTGTTCACGTTTTATATTTATGGTGGAAGTTATGCCTACCAGAACTATACATTTCTGTGTGGGATCACCGCATCGGGACGAATTTCCTACCACCCAACATTCCCCTTAGGCTCCCGATAAAAATGATACCTCACTTGTGTAGGCGGGCCAAGTGCCTGTGACACAGAAGAGCCAAAAACATTCGAAATTGAGGGGGAACCAAAGCAGGGCCAAAATGGCAGTTTGGAAAAAAATGCTTTTAGGCTGACAAGTGGGGCAGAATTTCTGCCCCCTGGGGACTGGATCAGGGGTAATTGACCCATCTGCACACCGGTGGGCAGAACAACTTTGTCCACATTTATTTGGGGTCGGGGTATGGCCATACCCTCACCCTCTTTTTTTGAAAAACAATCTTCCCTGGTCTCTGCTGGGCTTTCTGCCCCCCCACCCCCCACTTTGGGGCGGATGGGTCTTCCAAAAATAAGTCAATCTGCCCCCAAGGGAGGTCGAAATTGCACACAGTAATGTGCCCCCATGGGGAGCGACCCTTGACCAAGGGACTGCCCCCGAACAACAAACACACATACACACACAAATCACTGTTGCCTAAGTGGTTTCTGCCCCTCCAGGGGCAGATCAGCCTAATGGAAATAGGCTGATCTGCCCCGAAGGGGGACAGAAATGGCCTAAAATAAATTTGCCCCCCAGGAAAGCAACCCTTGCCCAAGGAGTCGCTCCCCATCTGCAAAAAAATGTTTTAAAAACCTCCCTGGTGCCTAGTGATTTTTGACCTCCCTTGGAGGCAGATCGGCCTAATTAAAATAGGCCGATCTGCCCCCAAGGTGGACAGAAATGGCCTAAAATGAATTTGCCCCCCACGGGAGTGACCCTTTCCCAAGGGGATCGCTCCCCTTGCTTGAAATTGACGCAAAAAAAACATAAAAAGTGTCTAGGAGCTCCTGCCCCCCATGGGGGCAGATTGGCCTAAGAAAAATAAGCCGATCTGCCCCCCAGGGAGCCAGAAATGGCCTAAAATAAAATTGCCCTCCAAGGTAGCGACCCTTGCCTGAGGGGTCGCTCCCTAGGTGTAAAAACAGTTTTTTTTTAAATCCCTGGTGCCTAGTGGTTTCTGCCCCCCTTGGGGGGGGATTGGCCTGATGAAAAAAGGCAGATCTGCCCCAAAAGGGGGCAGAAAGTGCCTAAAATACATTTCCACCCCTTGGGAGCGACCCTTCCCTAGGGGTCACTCCCCTCCTGTAAAAAAATAGTAAATAATCCCTGGCGTCTAGGGTTTCTGCCCCCCCGGGGGCAGATCTGCCTAATTACAATAGGCTGATCTGACCCCTGGGGGGTCACAAAAGGCCTTAAAAAATTGCCTCCCGGGGAGCGACCTTTGCTCAAGGGGTCGCTCCACTTATATGTAAATAGAAAAAAAATAAACTTCCTGGTGTTTAGTGGGCATTTCTGCAGCACGATCGCTTCACAATCAGGCTGCAGAAATGCTCAAAGAGACATGAAAGGAGAGACCTTTCCTTTCCTTTCAGGCCTCTGCCTGCCCCCACCCCCAATCACATTTCTTCGATTGCGCTGGAAGCTGAGTTTCCAGCAAGATGGGAGGTGACCTCTGATGAGGTCAGCACGCGATTGAGCGCTGACGTCATCAGACGTGATCAGGGAGGGTGGGGGTGGAAGGGAAACTGATTCCTTTTCCATCCCTTATGGGTGGTGTGGGTGGGAGGCCCACAGAGAGAGCGCTAGCGCTCACCCCATGGGTCAGGTGAAGGACGAGCTGGTCTTGTCCTCAGCACATGGCAACTGTGGCCGAGGACAAGTCCAGCTGTCCCAGGCACCCGAGGGGTTAGAAAAGAGACAATCTGAGACATAGAAACATTCTTTAAATCAGGCTGTGAATACATTAGTCAAATTGAATTACAAAGACTAAAAATCTGGATTTTGGAGATAGGTTCTCCCTACTGCAACCAAATTATGACAAGCATGTGTGGAAGTGGGCTAACACATGTGGGCAAAAGTCAAAAAGAAAAGACAAAAATAAATAGGAAAATCATCTATCTCAGGTTAAGTTCAACTAAGAACAATAAAATAGGCAGGGGTCAGCATGCTAAATTCTACTCAGAAACAATCAGGTCAAGGGGAAATAATATTTGCATTAGAATACAGCTGTCCTAGGTTCTGCATTCAATTTAGTTTCATTAGCAAAGCAAGTAGATCATCAGTAAAGTCCGTTAGAAGTACCATAAGGGGAAAGTGCAGAACACGGGCTTCACATGGAAAATCAGGAAACATCCGATGGGCAAGTTAGCAGAACAACATTACAAAGGGAATTGACTTAGCAAGTCCATCCCTAATTGCAAACACTCAAAACAACTTGATTGGTTCAGTTTGATGAGTCCACATTACGCAAAGGTCCAATCTAATTATTAGAACAACTCAAGTTTGAAACATCCACGAAAGTTCCCAGGTTTGGTGAAAAGTCTTCTTCCATTCTGTGTGACTACAATAGTTTAACAACTTGTACATCACTTGTTACAATCCACATTCGGTTCCATGATACAAAATTATTTCCACAGATCTCAAGAGAAACGGGCTGTTCAACAATGGTACTGTTTTACATTTAATCCTCAGGTCCTCATGTAACAATGTCAAAGGCACTGTGAAATACAATTTACACATAATATAATAGAGCTATTCACTATTCATGTGAAACAACACAGAAGAAAAATTAATGTTAGGGAAAAATAAATGATTCATCCATTTTACATTGCTGCAAATATGAAGACTTCAGGCCTAGTTATGCTAACACAAGAAATATAATGCATTAATATAATTACTAAAACACACACAATATGCAAATTTATAAATTCAGCATTAATAATATATCATCAGAATATGTAAAAGCATTTAATTCATTATTGAAATCTTTGTTAAAGCAACACATTGAGTATGACAGAGATTTGCATTTATTCCTCTGCACACGCAACTTTATACTAATACATCAGATAATATATTACAAATCAAATTCATTTCTACTAATATTAGTTACTCCAATGATTAAAATATATTTCAACATTGTTTTAAATCATGTTAGCACAACATCCACAATAATGTAAAATGTGAACACTTAAAATATTGGTCTGTGCAGGTTTTTCTCTGTGTTAGTCTTTTAAAGTTGAATATCTGTCACCAAATGCTGACGTCTCGTGCACTAAAAGAATTACTCAAATTTACGCTCCAACAGTAATCACTTACTGGCTGTCTATGTAATCATTCCATTCTTAATTAGTTCAAAAACACCAAAAACTCATGGATAAATCCTCATACTTCAACTACAGAAAGGTAAACATTATCACCTTATGCAGCGTTAATTGTGTTTTCACATTTGTATCCCTTCTAAGTCTCCCTCTTTGAGAGGGACAAGCCTCGTCAGAGCCAGAGCTACAATAAGGTCATGTGGGCTGCTGTAAAATGCATTAATAGCTAGGGGAGGCCAGATTACACCAAATAGTGCCCAGTGATGTAAGAAAGGCCCCACAGCCCCTTGGTGTGGGAGGCCCTCTAGCTTCAGGGGGGCTGATCAGCACAGTACCTAGGCCTGAGAGTTCCTGAAAAGTGCAGATGGGGGCCCATTCATGTAGTGCAGGGAGCCCTCCTAGAGTCTGTTACCCCACTGACAGGACCAGGGAAAGTTGCACCACCATGGCACCACTTTCAGAGGAAATGTTATCACCGACCTGGTTTGGAATTTTAAATTGGTCACTTTCATTTATGTTTCATTTTGGTTCCTCCTACAAATCCATATTCCTGTATGTTTGTCAATTTACATGTTTAACTCCTCCAGTTTGTGACCTAAGGTGTCCTTCATTTGAATCTTTAAATTAGCGGTATGTGGTCAAGGTGGTCGACGTTTATTGACAAAAGCAATAGGACATGTTTATTGTGTTAATGGATACAGTAAATGGTATCTCATCAATATACACAGATAAAGCACATCTTTTTTGGTATCCCACTATGAGGTAATGGAAGCTTCTCCCTCTGAAGGCCGGAGATCAGATAAATACCATCCTGTACAGAAGACTATTTCACCACTTAATGATCCTTTGGTTTCCTACTGTTAAAGCTTTTCGTAGAAAACAAGATTAGATGCTGTAGCTAAACAGTGAATCAAGAATGTCACTAGAATTGGCAAATTCCATTATAAAGTACAAAGGAAAGGAATGATCGCATCGTTCCCAAGGAAGAGAGTGTGATGCCGTTTCTATTTATAACCCCGGAGCAGCAAACAAAGAGGAAGGTGAAAAGGCAGTAATGGAAATTTTTTAACAAGGATGTGACTCCCTTCCTAACTGAAGCAAAGTTCAGAAAAGCTGACGTTTCCCCGCAGTTGGAGCCACAAGGATAGATCACTAGGATGTGGGAAAGACAATTTGTGTCATGTTATTTCATAGAACATGACGGTAATGTAGCTGAATTGGGTGAACACCTTCTCTGGAGTGGTATGAACGCCTCTGTCTCTCTCTCACTCTCTCTTTTTCTGTATCTGTCTCTCTTTCATTGGCTGCATCTTTTTCTTTCTCATTCTCCATTTCTGCCTCTTTCTCTCTGCATTTGAGCAACTTTTACAAAAGTGATGCCAAAAAGACCATACACCAATTTAAAGGTAGATGCAGTTAAAAGGTAAATGGTTAGAACGCTAACTTTGAAATGATTGAACAGGATTACCAAATGGAAAAGCGTATAAAATGGGCCTCGAAATAAACAACAAAACATTTTGCGACTACCCTGGTTCTTAGGTGTGACTAGCAGCCACAGTAGCTTTGACTTTGCCTTGTGGCAGGCTTAAAAGCTATTCGTTTACATGTGGTAGGAATTTACCCACAACCTTTTCATTAATCAGTGCAGTTTCATTTCAAAGGCTGACACCACATTGCAATTCGCTTGTTTGCAGTTCAATAACCACAGCGCTTAATTGACAATAAATATGTGCAGAGGACTACTTTTTTTAGGAGACCACTGTTGTGGCCTCTTTTTCGACTATTTTCCACTGTCTCAATCTGAAAAA
Organism: Pleurodeles waltl; assembly: GCF_031143425.1. Classification (NCBI taxonomy): domain Eukaryota; kingdom Metazoa; phylum Chordata; class Amphibia; order Caudata; family Salamandridae; genus Pleurodeles; species Pleurodeles waltl. The sequence goes on from NC_090449.1 coordinate 595,006,565, forward strand.
TATCCACTTGTGAAAATATTGCACTCCCTTAGGGGCATATTCAAGAGTCCGTAGCACCTCTCTGCACCACAGTAGCATAATATATTTTTTTACGCTAATGTGCTCAAATAGGCCAAAATTCACTGAGCCATATTTACAAAGTGACGCAATGCGTGCATTGCACCACTTTGTAATCCCGTGCCCCACAGTATCCCTGCGCCAGGCATAATGTATGCAAAGGGGGCGTTTCCCCATTAGGGGGGAGCTAAAAAAATTTGTAAAGAAATCTAAAAGATTTGTTTGCAGCAGTTTTGCAGCATTGTTAACGCCTGCTCAGAGCAGGTGTCAAAAGGGGGCATGCCATTGTTTTCAGTGGGCCCCTATGTACAGTTCAAGGTTAGCACCAAACTGTTTGCGCTAATCCTGAACAGTACATCATCAATAGTGTCAGAAATTCTGTTGCTATTGCCCCCTACCCTGTGCCATGGTGCACTGTATTTTAAATACAGCGCACACATGGTGGCGGTAGTGGGGTGCAAAGGGGCACAAGGAAAGTAGTGTTGCACTACGTGCAGTGCCACTTTTCTTAGATCTGCCCTTATATCTTTTACCACTCTATTGTCAGAGGTAAATGAAGAGAGAGAATGATAGATTTACTATTCTTAACCTTACAGCTACGTACCTTGAAGATATAATGGTAGACGATATAGTGAATGGAATATGTTAACCAGGTGACATATTGCATGCAACATAAGACCAGTCATACTCTTTTTTACGTCACTGTACACTTAATGTACTTAATCTTACTCTTGTAGGCTTTTTTAATCCCTGCTTTCTTACACTGCCACTGTTTTTCTTTTCTCCTTTTCTCCTTTCTTAGCTATTCTCTAGCTTGCTCTCGATCTGATAAAGAAAAATGAGTCCTAGTGCCCGAAAATGAGTAATGGTGCCCACTATCTGCAAACACACTGAATAACCAGTTCCAGCCAAGTTTCTGTGAAAAAGAGACATGCATTCATGTCAAAGAAAAATATAGTGGAAAAATAAGCGCAGAAATGTGTGGTGCTTTCAAGAGCACATTGTATGCCCATCTCATCGTTTCTCGGTTGTCAGCTGCACATTCAATATCAAATAAAATGAATAAAACATAACATGACCCCGTTGTTTAAAACCACTTGCTGTAAACACAGGCAAAATTCTATGAGTCTGTTAGTTGAAAGATTAGATGGGATTGAGTTGACCCATTTATGAAATTACAGGTAATGCATATCAATTTTTCCTCAAATCCCATACTTATTACAACGTGTTTTAGATATATATGAATATTTGTGAACCCTTGGGCTTTGATTTTCCGAGAAGTGTCTGAAACAGATTTGATTAAAAAATCAATTTTATGAAACATACCTCATACATGGCAGTCGTTGAAACAAAATGGCTGGCATTTAATGAAGGACAGAAAAAAACAATTATGATTTCAGTAAGAGTACGCCTTTCTATATCATACCCTGATTCCTAGGTCCTCTTAGACCTTAACCACTGTACCTAGACTACTGTTGTAGAGGAACGAACATTCCCTGATTTAGCATTGGCATAGAGAAGTATGAGCAGATGGACTTGTTCCTGATCAGGGTTAGTTGAGTGATGCAGGAACTTCATTGTTCCCCTTGAGGTTGATATTTCAGTTCATAGACAGAAAACATGGATATGTGAGATCTGAGGATGATGTGGTATTGGTTGTATGATGGAACCACGCATACAGCAACCATGCATGCCTGAACAACAAGGTCGGAACAACAATCACATTGTTTCCACACATGCCTTTACCACGGACACCTTTACTACGATTTTTCGTTGTAAAGGCATGCCTAGTAAAGGTATGTGTGGAAACGGCATGCGTGGTTATCACATGCCACCCCCCACCCTAAAAACAGGAGTACCCCGACCCCCACCCTTAAAAACTACCCCAAAACCCCCACACACCCTGAGCCCTAAAACCCCAAAATAATACAACCCAACCCCTAAAAACAAAATTACCCCAATCCCCCCACCCCTGCCCCTAAAAACCAGCCCCCCTGCCTGCTTTAAATACAAAATTACCCCAACACCCCACCCCGCCCCTAAAAACCCTACGCCCCCACCCACACTAAATACAAAATTACCTGGACCCCCACCCCTAAAAACCGTCCCCACCCTAAATACAAAATTACCCCAGCCCCGCCCCTAAAAACCCAACCCCCCACCTGCCCTAAATACAAAATTACCCCAACCCCCCCACATCACCCCTAAAAACCTGACCCCTCACCCATCCTAAATACAAAATTACCCCAACCCCCAACCAACCGTAATAACCCACCCCCACCCTCCCTAAATCAAAATTACCCCAAACCTCCACCCTGCCCCTAAAAACCCCAACCCCCACCTGACCTAAATACAAAATTACCCCAACTCCCCTTAAAATACGCCCCATCTGCCCTAAAAACATAATTACCCCAACTCCTCAAATACAGAATTACCCTGACCCCCAACCACTCCTAAAAACCCAACCCCACCTGCCCTAAATACAAAATTACCCCACCCCTAAAAACCCAACATCCCCACCCCCAAATACAAAATTACCCTGACCCCCACCCCTAAAATCAAAATAATCCTGACTCCCAACCCCCACCCTAAAAACCATAGTACCGACCCCCACTCCTTAAAAGAATAAAATAACCCACCCACCCCAATCCCTTCAACCCCTGCCCCATCCCTAAAAACTACCCCAAACCCTGCCCCAGCCCCACTTATCTGACTGTCTCCTCTCCTAGTGGATCTTCCTTTTTCTCTGCCTTAACCACACATGTGCATTGTTCAGCACATGCGTGGTTAAGGCAGAGAAAAAGGCTTGCATTGAACAACGCAGACGTGGTTCCGGATGCGTTGTTCTGGATATTTCCCGGTGGTGTCTTGTGGTGGTTGCATGTTAGTTTTACAGGAGGGAGTAGAGAGTAGCATATATAATGAACAATATTATGTTGCATTCCCTGAAAAATGTGTTTAATGTATGGTACATATATGATGAATATTCATTTTATAGTTTAGAAACATTTAGAAACTTTCTCATCATGTTTTGCAGTTTAAAGTAAAAAAGCACTATTTTAATGAAGCAAAATGACATTTGGTCAGGAAGGCTCCAGTTGTGAACACGATCTAGGCTTCTTTGACGTTGGGAGGACAGCATGGGCCCTTGTGTGGCCATATAATTGCCACTCACACACAGCACACAATGGCGGGAAAATGGAGATGAATAAGGCTTGCTAATGCTCAGATCTTTATCCTTGCCTCTGCGCATTGTACCATTGACCTGTGCACTTTGATAAAATTACATATATGAACTCTGCTAGTATAGTAAGTTTTTTACAAGGGCATAAATCATAACTTTAAATTATATCTATAACTTTAGAATTTCTAATGCTTGTGTAGTTTAAGTTTATATTCTATAGAAATATTAAATCAAATGTTCCTAACTATAGCTAATCTTTAACCTATGTTTTTTCAAATTTATAAATATATATATGTACTGTGCAGCCACTGAGCAAACCATCTTATACTACCTGAGGAAGGTGGAAGCTGAAACGTTGTAGTAGTAATCTATTTTTGTTCTTTGGTGAGATCATCTGTTTGAGTCACTTCTTTCTTGGATATATATATTTTATATATATATATATGTATGTGTGTAAAAAGTGGCATACAGTAGAGTAGTGTACAGTGGGTGGAGTAGCATAGAATGGAGTGACATATAGTGGAATGGCTTAGGGTGGAATCATGTACAGTGATATAGCATAGCATGGAGTGGAATAGAGTGGAGTGCCATGCAGTGCAGTGGCATACAGTGGAGTGGCATACAGTGGAGTGGCATACAATGTATTGGTGTACAGTGGACTGGAGTACAGTGGACCGGAGTACAGTAGATTTCATAGAGTGCAGTGGTGTGGAGTGGAGTGGTGCAGAGTGGATTCGTTTTGACTGGAGTGGCATAGGTTATAGTGATAGAGAGTGGTGTGGCACACAATGGATTGGCAAAAGTGGAGTAGCATACAGAGAAGTGGCATGAGTAGAGTGCCATAGAATGGAGTCACTTAAACTGAAGTAACATAAAGGAGGGTGGCATAGAATAGAGTGGTGTAGAGTGTAATGGCTTAAAGTAGAGTAGCGCATAGTGGTGTAGAGTTGAGCGTGGTTTAGTGAATAGCATAGAATGGAGTGGAATACAGTGCAGTGCTGTACAGTGGAGTGGTGTACATTCGAGTGGCATGAACTGCAGTAGTGCTGAGTGGAAGAGCGCAGAGTGGAGTGACATAGAGTGGAGTGGCATTTAATAGAGTTCCATAGAACAGGACAGAGTGGAGTGGGGTGGAGTGGAGTGGTGTAGAGTGTGATAGCATACAGTGTTATGGGATGCAGTGGAGTGACATATGGTGAAATTCCGTAGAATGTGATAGCGGAGAGAGGAGTGTTATATAGTGGCATAGAGTTCAGTGGTGTAGATTTGAATAGTGTACAGTGAAACAGCATAGCGTTAAGTGGCTTAGAGTGGAGTGGCAAAGGTCAAGTGCATACTATGGAACGGTGTAGAGTGGAGTAGCCTGCAGTGAATTGGCATAGAGTGGAGTGGCATTGAGTGGAGTGGCATAGAGTGGAGTGGCATAGAATGGAATACAGTACAGTTAAATATCATAATGTGGAGTTGCGTAGAGTGGAATGGCACATAGTGGAGTCACATATAGTGAAGTGTTAAAGACTGTAATGCATAGTTTGAAGTTGTGCACACTGGAATAGCGTAGAGTTGAGAGGTGTAGAGTGGAGAGGAGTGCAGTACAATCTCATAGCATGCAGTGACATAGAATGCAGTGGTGTGTAGTAGAGTGACATAGAGCGGAATAGCATATAGTGGAGTGGTGCAGACTGGGATGTCATACAATGGAGTGGTATGGGGTGGAGTAGCATAGAGTGAAGTGCCATACTGTGGAATAGTGTAGAGTGGAGTGGCATAGAGTGGTGTACAGTGTAGTGGCATAGAGCAGAATAGCATACAGAGAAGTGGCACACAGTGTAGTGGCATAGAGTGGAGTGGAATAGATCAGCATGGCGTAGAGTGGAGTGATGAAGGTTGGAATAGCATAGAGTGGAGTGGCATAGACAGTAATAGTGAAAAGTGTTGAAGCATAAGTGGAGTTGTGTGTGATGTAGTAGAGTAAAGTGTAAAGAGGCACAGGGGGTCATTATGACTTTGGCGTCTCATGACAGCCATATTGGCGGTGGTGGGGCGACCGCCAACACCCTGGCGGATAAGACTGCCAAATTATGACCATGGTGGTATGCGCAACAGAATGCAGCCAAATCATCGCCAGCACCGCCAGTGCAGTCAGGCTGCCACAGACAGCAGTAGGCACCTGCATTCCGGTGGAGACCATGTTTCTGCCGGACAGATCACGAGGCTGCACACCACCAAGGTTTCCACCGTGGTTGTACTACCACGGAAACCCTTGCGGAAACCAACTCACTGAAAGGAGACACTCACCTTCAGGAACACATATCTGTCTGGCGCCACCATGGAACCCGAACTACATGTCTTACAGCTGCTCCTGTTTGTACAACGATTCTGGAATCAACAACGATGACGACAACAACAGCTGTGAGTACACACACTTACCTGTCAGTGTCACATAATGTCAAGGTATCAACGCACACACCACATACTCATCCTGAATGGGTTGCGATGGCGCACACACATGTACTCCAACACTGACATGGGCATTCACACACAGCCACATACACACATGCACAGACATAGCACACATACAACGGCCAACACACACTTCCAAAACACACACCAACCCGAAGACACACAGCACCGACACAGTCAAACACAGCAACACACAATACCACCAAACACGCAACTACACCACAACTGCAACACCTCAAACCCACCGTCAAGCAACCACAATACACACCTCCATCTGACAAAACATACAAACAACACAATGTAAAAACACTAGAGAACCAATACACACAATCACACAGCCATACAACAAAGCATACATCATACCACACAAACACACTACACAACGGTTCTAACATACCAATCAACACACATGCACAGATTACAACCACACAAGGGCACACAACACTCCAAATAGCATATGTCAACACAATCAATACACACAATATCAACATCAAGGCATGTCCGAAACACTTACATGCCCAGCACACAATGCACAGCCATCACTGAGGGACAAGGGGAAAGCACCCACCCACACATGCTGGCTAGACACCAGTGGTTGCACAACCACCACACACAGATCTCACTGACACACAAATGAAAGCTGACAAGCCCATAACAGCCATGAGGTAAGAAAAGCAGGACAAAGATGTAACCTTGGAACTAACAACTGGTTGGCCCAGATATATATCAATAAATAAATAAATAAATATATAAAACAGAACTATGTACAAAATTAAAAGTCCATCGGCCAGTCCAAACAAAAATGTGCACAATGCACAAATGACACATCTGTGTGCCCCTACATGACTCCTGACTGCTAATTACCTCCACTGGCAGGGGTATCAAGGAGACAGGCAGGCACCTCAGGGATGAGAGGAGGTGGTTTGGGCTTTGGTTTCGGATGGGGGGTCTTTGAGCTTGAGTTTGGGAGGGGTGGCTTAGGGCAAGGCTTAGGGGAAGACTGGGAAGACTGCGGAGAGGTAGATTTCTTGGTGGTGGAGGGGCATGAGTACCAGCAGTGAGGGCAGGGGAGGACTTGGAGGTGGTAAGTCTGGAATTGGGAGGGGGACAGACCGTTTCGGGGTCAAACAGGGTGGGGAGAAGTAGGGAAAAGGGACAACTCAGAGAGGAAAACCTTGGACACACTGGGGCGGTCATGGCACAAGGGGTTGTGAGTAAGGTGAGAGGGAGTGGTTGTAGAAGGTGTTTTGGTGGATGTTTTGGGTGCATGTGCATGTGAAGACTGCTTGCATCTCCTGTGTGTCTGCTGGGTGGGTGAGTGTGGATGTTGGATGGATGACTGTCTGTCGGGGTAGTGACTGCAGATATGGTGGATGTGCTGCATGTGGATGTGTCTGTGGGTGAGGTGTCTGCAGATGTGGTGATTTGGGTGGATGTCTGCGGGTCTACTATTGTGGTGACTGTGGGTAGGATTGCAGTGGTGGCTGTATCTGTGAATGTCGGGGTGGTGTCTGTGAATGTCAGTGTGGTGTCAGCAGGTGTTTCTGGTGTAGTGTCTGTGAAGGTGGGAGTGGTGGGGGTGTCTGTGCAGGTAGTGGTTGTTGGTGTGTCTGCAGGTCGGTGTTGTTTGTGTGCATTCTGGTGATGGATCTTGTGGCGCTTGTGTTTGAAGGTGGTACCCTTGGATGTTGAGGTGGGTGCATTCTTGTCTGTCTGTGTGCTCTGGCTGGGACGAGGAAGAGGGGTGTGGGATTGGGAAGAGGAAGGTGGAGGGGGGATGGAAGGCGAAGGGTGACTCGCTGCCATCAGTGCGGAGGCCAGAGCGTGAAAGGATCTCTGTAGGCCTGCCAGTGCACAGTGAATGCCCTCCAGGAATTCATTGCTCCGTTGGACTTGAGTTGCTTGTCCCTGGGATGACATTCATGATGGTCGACTGACCCTCAGAGATCGACCTCAGGAGGTCAATTATCTCCTCACTGAAGGCAGTAGGGCTGACAGGGCGGGACAGAGGTGCCTGCAGTGAAGGAGACACCCACCCTCCTGGGTGAGTAGGCACAGACAACTGGCAGGGAGTTGCAGGGAGGGCGGTGGTAGTAAGGGGGGGTGGAGGACAAAGATGGTGCTGGGGTGGTTCCAGAAGGGTCCACCACTGCCAGGGAGTGTCCACTGGAGGAGGATTCTGAAGATGATGAGGTAGAAGATCCGGTCTTCCCCGTGGCACTCTCCTCGCCTTCCGGACCACTTAGTCCCTCACTGTCGGTGGTCGCAGCACTACAGGTCCCGTGGCCAGCAGCATCCCCACTCACCTGTGCCCCATCTTCTTCACCTGCTGATGCTGATGCACACAAATAGAGAGGGAGGGAGAGGCAGAGAGGGAGCGAGAGGGCCATCACATTCTTTACATGCACACACATGTTAACATGCAAAACAGTAGGAAAACATCTCCTTGCTAGGCTATCTCTGTTGGCAATACACATATCCTACATCATGCCACAACATGTTACTGCTATCCACCTCTTTAGGTCATCCCTCACACCATCATCTAAGTCTAAGTAAGTTAGCACAACTGAAGTAACACAAATGATCACTAGTAAAGCCATGTCAGCATGCTCATCGCCTGCCTGAAGTATAATTAACTAGCAAAATCCTGATCATACTTCTCCATACTTCTATCACCCATAGGAAGAGCAGGTGACTAATCACAACTCATCAAGCATGTAAGGAAACTACACCTGAACAGTCCATGTCCATTAGTGGTGTCCTTTGATAGTGAAGACCACGCTAGTCACAGACCACACAGCACCTGCCAAACACATCACATGGCTGCCTAAGCCCTCTGTACACATATGCCAATATGGATACATTAACTGATGTAGACACAAATGCCACTCCCATACAGGTGACATCTGATGTGTAAAATACATGTCTGGAGAACACGCATGTCTTTACTGTTACACAGCCACTGAGGAATATCTGCATGTGCTAAACACAGATACACCACATCACTTCATAAATGCAGACACAGCTTCAATTTCCTACATAGCACACATGATACATCCATAGTCAATCACTGAGTGCAATGTCACAACAGACACACTTCAGGCTGCCACACAATACATCATAGGGCACCTACCATTCCACCTGGAATGCAGTTACCGTTGGACAACTTGACAACATGAGTAAACAAACATCACTCACACCATTCATGAAATGTGACTACCTATGCCTAGGTCCAGACAACACACATGTCACACGGGAATGACATGTACACATGATGCACATGTGGATCTACACGACTGCCATTGCACTGACTACATATCCCACTACAACAAAAGACTTCTTTAGAAATAGTGTTATAAGTAAACAATTTCATCTTCATCACATAAGTCATTCAAAACCTAATGCTGTCCAAGGTGCCCATATCATGTAGACCAAGGGTAGCAATGATTGCCCCACTTCATAAGATGTTCCCCCAAGTAACCTTTGAGACATGATGTAGGCAGCCCCTAACTAATGTTGCACTGTAACTGGTAAGACATTGATACACATACCATTGTGATAGCGTATTTTCAAAGGCTAGCTCTGCTAGGCACTAACCAACTGTAGCACAAAGCCATTGGTTAAAGGTGACATGCACACATGGGAACCTTGTGGAAAAGCATGATAAGTCCATCATGCATATCAGATACCCATTTAAAATCTCCTTCTGTTGCTACCTTCACATACCCCATAGAACGAAGATGAAGAGACAATTAGGATACAACTACAATCCCACATGTACTGTCCTATTCAGGCCATTTCTGCAGTGTAAATGAGATGGCTGCCTCACATAGAGTTGATACCTGTACCAGACATTAATAGTGCCTGTACCAAAAAGAGTGAGTCACATGGTGGCAAATACAGGTGATGAGCACAGATGGCAGTGGACAGACAACTTTGAGCCACTAATGCTTATATGCAGATGGATGTACCAGAGTGTAATCAAAGGGTAGGGTTATACTTCAGCTCCCATCCATAGAAAGGCAGGATGTTGTCACACAGGTGACATTGTGATTTGAACATCTCCACATGCAGTGATAGAGTAGACTTGATACAGATAATCTAAACGTACACAATAGGAACCATTATGCCACATTTATATATCATGCACAGCCACAGTGGGAACTACTTGTTTCCACTAGTCTATAGACGTGTAGCACCTTCCTCATTGTCACAGAAGGGATAGTGAGGCAGCAAACAACCGGAACCAAGTACCAGGATACAGTAAGTACTTAACCCCTTGTTGCTGCTGTGCTGCCCTCAAACGCCCATCCATCTCAGGGTAGGCCACTGCCAAAATATGGGGGCTCAGGGTCCGACAGGCACCCCTCCCTCATTGGAAGGCCATCCCCAACTGGGTCTCTGCGGTCTTCCAAGCCCAGCGTCTCAGGTCCTCCCACAGCTAACGGCAATGGATGCTCGGCCGGCTGTGGAACCCCAAGGTCCGCACTTGCTTGGTGATGGCATGTCAGATCCCCTTCTTCTGATGGGTGTTCACCAGCATTAATTACACAGACAAAAGGAGAAAGTCTTGTACAGATGCAGCATACCAACAGGAATGCTCACCACACATCTGCCATAACAAGTGCCCACAGATACCCATCCTCTGTGCTCACACCATCACTATGTGCCATCAGCATGCATTTACTCCCTCACCACTACACATGCCCAATTCAACATCACATGCAACCCCTAAAAGAGATGGCTGGGGAATTGGACTCACCTGCTCCTCTGGTGCTCCATATAGCTATCCATACAGGGATAGGACCTCATCCAACAGTTTCTCCATCTTTTCCTGGGTGAAGGCAGGGGTCCTATCTCCTGCTGGATGTTGTGCGATGGCTCCCAGAGGCAGTACACAGCAGCTCACGTTGTGGAGGTCTTGCTAGAAATCGTGTCAGGAGTCAAGTGAGCAAGGCTGCAGAAAAAGGTGGTCACGGCTGCTGCACACAGGACCGTCACCGCTGGCGGTCATCACCACTGACCCAATGACAAGTTGCATTTCTACTGCCATGACGACTTCGGCCAGTGGACTTAAGTCACTTCCAACTGTCCACTACAGAAGGTCAGGCGCCTGTCATTTTGAGCACATGTATTCTGTGGATGTGCTTATTTAAGTGCATCAGACACTTAGGCCCTCATTACAACATTGGCGGTAAATGCCGCTTACCGCCATGCAGAAGACCGCCAACACACCGCCGCGGCCGTGGAATTCCACCACAGCTATTACGACCCACAGCTCAGAAACCGCCAAAATCTAGACACCCCCACAAGTCCGCCACACCAAAGGTCAGTGATAAACTGGCGATAACAAAACCTCCACCGTCACGCCAACAGGAATACGCCCACACTATCATGACCCACGAATCCACACAGCAGTCTTTCAACCGCGGTGTTTCATTGGCGGTACACACCGTCGCACTCAAAATACACACACATTTACAAAACAGTACCACATTGGACAAATCGAAATACACACACCTGATACACATACACACACCACTCCCACACACCCAATACAATATAACACCCAGATTACCCACAAACCCTTACTACCCAAAATTTTGAAGAAGGCCAGAGAGACAGCAAAGAAAAGGCAACACCAGCATACAGAGGCACACAACACCATCACACATCCACGCACAAAACACCACATACCAGTAAACATCACCGCACACATCACAACACACACCACCTCACACATCACCCACACCACCGAATGGCACCGCAAAGACACCCCAAGTTTTCTGAGGAGGAGCTCAGGGTCATGGTGGAGGAAATCATCTGGGTAGAGCCACAGCTATTCAGATCACAGGTGCAGGACACCACCGTAGCTAGGAAGATGGAGCTATGGCGCAGAATCGTGGACAGGGTCAACGCAGTGGGACAGCACCCAATAACACGGGATGACATCAGGAAGAGGTGGAACGACCTACAGGAGAAGGTGCGTTCCATGGTCTCAAGACACCACATTGCGGTTCAGAGGACTGGCGGCGGACCCCCACCTCCTCCCCCACAACTAACAACATGGGAGGAGCAGGTCTTAGCTATACTGCATCCTGAGGGGCTCGCAGGAGTAGCTGGAGGAATGGACTAAATCTTTAACCACTCTATCCCCCACTCTACCTGCATGCTATCACATACCCCCACCCTCACCCCATCACTCCAACTCCTCACATATGTCCCACTGTCACAAACCACACATCCCAACACCAAGCCCTGCATGCAACAACAAAGCATGGACACCCATCACCAATGCATGTTCACTACACATACCCACACAGACCCCTAAACAATTATCCCACAAGGTCCTAGACAGGAATGTAAGCACTGGGGTACAGGGTCACCCACCCATTGCACACCATGGCACACACATATGCAATAATCATGCCTTTACACCCCTGCAGGACCCCTATCCAACGTCATCAGACAGGAGGTTCCAGACATGTCCACTCTACCCACAGAAGAGGCCCACAGTGATGACAGCAGCTCTGTCCAACTGGATCTAGATGACCAGCCCGGCCCATCTGGGACCTAGGGACAGTCGGTTCCTCTGACACAGTCACAGGCCACCACAGAGCCTCCCACCTTAGGAAACACCAGCACAGCACCCACCCAGCGGGCCCATACTTCTGTCCCTAGGACACGTCAAGCAGCAGTGTGTCCACCACTACAGGGAACCCAGGCCAACCCACCACCTCAAGAACAGCAGGGACCTGGGGGCAGTGGTAGTGGGCACACGGTTCAGGGGACAGAGGCCCAGGAAAACCAGGGAACTGGGAGGGCTGCTGTGCAACAGGGGGAGGACAGGCCCAGGGAACCCACTCTCCACGAGGCCCTCTCCAACATCATGGGAGCCTACCATAATTCCCAGGAGATGATGCTAATGATACTGGCCAAGTTTCAGGAGACCCAGCGGCTGCAGGAGGAACAGTATTTGGGGTTCAGGGAGGAACTCAAATCCATCAATACCACCCTGGGCACCATTGTAGGGGTGCTGAAGGACCTCGTGAACACCAGGAGGGACACTGTGGCACAACAAGGGGCCCCTGACACTAGCCTGGACGATGAACTGCCCACCACCTCTGCCGGTGCTAGTGGACAGGAGGCACCGCCACAGGACCACGGCACCAGCACCCCACCCCCTGCAGATGGAGAACTACCCCGCAAGCAGTCCCTGAGATCTAGGACAAAGACAGAGAACAATGCCAAGACCCCCGCCAAGAAATTAGACCACCCTAATTGTCATCCTTCGGTCCCACTTTGTCACCCTGTCCATCCTTCAACTGCCCTAGCTCCACTTCCTATGCACCTTTGGACAATGCACCTGTGAGACAAATAGACTTGACTCTGCCATGGACATTCCTCCACCATCACCACTGACCATTTTACAACCCCCTCCACTATTTAGCACTTAAATAAACACCCTTAAATCACAAAACAATCTGGAGTCAGTCTGTGCTTTCACAATTTTGTATTTGCTATAACTGAGGGAAATAGCAATGTCCATTGTATTGTCAACATACCTATGTCACACAGCTCTAGTCCATGAGATAACATAGCAGAAGTCACACAGTGGGACCCACATCTGTGAAATCGAAAGCCAAAGTGACAAATCAGGGTCCATACACTGGGTGAAAGTGACAGACAGATGAGAGGTCAAACAATTTTATCAGATGTAGGAGGTAGTGATGTCTTCTTACCTGTGTCTCATTGGAAGTATTGATGGATCACGATGTTTCTGTTGTCTATGTCCTCTTCTTCTGCCTCCTCTTCTTCACTGTCCACAGGCTCCACAGCTGCCACAACACCTCTTTCAGGACCATCCACCTGCAGAAAAGGCACCTGTTATCACAAAGCCAAGTTGTGTAGCATACAGCAGGCCACGATGATCTGGCACACCTTCTTTGGTGAGTAGTATAGGGAACCACCTGTCATATGGAGGCACCTGAACCTTACCTTCAGGAGGCCGAAGGTCCTCTCTATAACCCTCCTAGTTCGCCCATGTGCCTCACTGTAGCGTTCCTCTGCCCTTGTCCTGGGATTCTTCACTGGTGTCAGTAGCCATGACTGGTTGGGGTAACCAGAGTCACCTGCAAATATCGAGGGACAACTGTTAGACACACACTAACCCTTCGGGACAACCCCAGACCCAGACAACTATTCACACTGCATAGGGTCCATGTCCTCACCTAATAGCCACACACAGTGCCCCTGGAGTTGCCCCATCACATAAGGGATGCTGCTATTCCACAGAATGTAATCGTCATGCACTGAGCCAGGAAACTTGGCGTTCACATGGGAGATGTACTGGTCGGCCAAACACACCATCTGCACATTCATTGAATGGTAACTCTTCCGGTTTCTGTACACCTGTTTACTCCTGTGGGGGGGGGGGGGGGTACCAAGGCCACATGTGTCCCATCAGTGGCACCTATGGTGTTGGGGATATGGCCCAGGGCATAGAAGTCACCTTTCACTGTAGGCAAATCCTCCACCTGATGGAAAACGATGTAGCTGCGCATGTGTTTCAGCAGGACAGACAACACTCTGGATAACCCGTTAGAGAACATTGGCTGGGACATGCCTGATGCAATGGCCACTGTTGTTTGAAAGGACCCACTTGCCAGGAAATGGAGTACTGACAGGACCTGCACTAGAGGGGAGATTCCTGTGGGATGGCGGATAGCTGACATCAGGTCTGTCTCCAACTGGGCACACAGTTCCTGGATTGTGGCACAATCAAGTCTGTAGGTGACTATTACATGTCTCTCTTCCATTGTCAACAGGTCCACCAGCGGTCTGTACACCGGAGGATGCTGCCATCTCCTCACCTGGCCCAGCGGATGTGCTCTATGGATGAGAACAGCAATAAGAGGGTCAGCCAACACTGAGGTGTGAAATAAACAACTTTATTGCACACATTTGTCAATCCACTATGTGCCTGTCTTAGTGTGTATGCAAGGCCTACATTGGTGTGACGCATTTTAAAATTAATGCCATGTGGCCCCCTGAAATGGCGGCTGCCTGACCTGCAATGTGGGAGAAGGCGATATGAGGTAACTGCACTGGCGTTGTACAGCATCGCGGTAGGCGGTCGAAGACGGCGACGCAATCCTGCATTGGTTAACATTGGACCCTATGGGTCCCAGGAGCCAATGACGATGTACGCCGGCAGTTACAGTACGCACCGCTGTTAATGTGACCGCCATTTTCTCTCTGTTCACTCACTTGATACCTGCTCTTCGACAGGACAGGACCTACACTGCAAATGCTGCTGTGACCTCAGTCTGGAAGCGACAAGGGCCCCTGCCTTCACATCGGAGGAGTTGGAGAAACTAGTGGATGGGGTCCTCTCCCAGTACACGCCAATCTACGGACCTCCATACAAACAGGTGAGTACACTGTGAGCATGTTGTATGGGCAATGCCTGTTTGGAGTGGTGTGGATGGGAGATTGGGGGGGATGAGGCGTGCAGGAAACGACGGTGAGTGGATGTGCGTCAGGGCAAGCGTGGGAACGTGGGCCAATGACTGTGACTGTCCGGACGGTTATAGTTTGTCCTTTTCCCCTGTACTATTCCTGTAGGTCAGCTCCCACCAGAAGAAGGAACTTTGGTGTGTCATCGCCAAAGACGTCCGGGCCCTGGGGGTCCACCACAGATGGAGCACCACTGCCGGAAAAGATGGGAGGACATTCGCCACTGGAGCAAGAAGACGGCGGAGGCCCAGCTGGGGATGGCCTCCTAGCGTGGAAGGGGTGCCCGTCGTACCATGACCCCCCTGATGTTCCGGATCCTGGCGGTGATGTATCCGAAGTTGGATGGGCACTTGGGGAATCACAGCAGCCACAAAGGGGTGAGTACATTCACATCCATCTGATTCAGCGCGCATTGGAGGTGTCTGGGTGGGGGAGGTGGGCTGTGGGTTCCACAAGGCTAGGGCGAGCCTTGTAGGCAAGGACCCTTTGTGAGGCAGGCTCAGTGGCACCCCATCCCCACCAGTGGTAAGAGCCATCTACACCTAGTCAGGCTCCTGTGACTTGCATGTGTGCAGCAATCGGGCATAGGCCTTGTACCCCATGTCCCTGTGATCAATTAGGGAACTCAAAGTGCATGGCGTAGTGCAGAGGGCTGCTGTGTCTGTAGTGTCCGCGAACAGTAGCGGTATTGCATGCACTGAACATGTCTTTCTACTTTCTTTCCCCCCCTCTTTGGGGTCTCCCTGTTCTTGTGTGCATTAGCATCATCAGACGGAGGAGCTGTGCCACCAGAGCAGGAGTGAACTGCATCCCACATGGCCCTGGAGGGCGAGACTATGGACTCAGAATTCACCAGTGGGACAGAGGGCGAGGGGAGCTCCATGGCGGGGACAGGAGCTGAGACCAGTGACACCGACTCCTCCTCTGATGGGAGCTCCCTTGCGGTAGTGGGCCCCTCTGTGCCCACCGCATCTACAGGTACAGCCACCACCCCCCTACCAGCACCGCCCTCCCAGCAGCCCTCAGCGTGTGCCCTGTGGCCGTACACACAGGGGGGTGGGCATCTTCTTTGCCCCAGGCACCTCGGCCCCTGCCCGGTCAGCCCTGCTGCCCTCAGTGAGGAGGCCATTGACCACCTCAGATCCCTCACTGGTGGGCAGTCTACCACTCTGAATGCCATCCAGGTTGTAGAGAGGCCGTTGCAACAGACAAATGCATACATGGAGGGCATTCATTCTGGCCAGGCAGCCCAACAGCGAGCATTTCAGATTCTGGCCTCAGCACTGATGGCAGCCATTGTCCCTGAGTCCAACCTCACCCCTCCAACTTCCTCCACCCAGACCCAATCCCCAGTACCTCAGCCTATCCCAAGCACACCATCAGACCAGCATGCACAACCCTCAACACACAAGTGTAGCTCTGGCAAACATAAGTACCACACACCCCACAGGCACTCACACAATCATCATACCCATGCACACGTACCAACATCCACTGCCTCCACTGTGTCCCCCTCCTCCACGTCTCCCTCCTCCCTCCCTGTCACGTCTCCACTCACACCTGCATGCACTACATCTTCAGCCACTACCTCTATCACCAGCACGCCCATCACCACACACTGCTTACGTGCACTCACCACCCCCACTACCATTCACACATCCCCTGTGTCCTCTCTCAGTGTGTTTGTGAGCCCTCCTCCCAAACTACACAAACGCAGTCACACACCCACCCAACAGCCATCCACCTCACGACAGCCTCCAGCCCATGCACCTTCACCCAAAGTCAGCAAACGTACACCTCCTACAACCACTACCTCTTCCTCATCCTCCACACCAAAAACCCCTCCATCTACCCGTCCCAGTGCGTCTAAAAAACTTTTCCTATCAAACCTTGACCTCTTCCCTTCACCTCCACCACCACTTCTGTCCCCTAGGGCCCGCCTTTCCAGGTCCCAACCCAGCACCTCAGCCACCACATCACCGGGAACAGTGGTGACAGCAGTAACCGGCTTCTGGAGTGCGCCACTCAGCAGGGCAGCCAGTGTCCCAAGGAGCGAGGCCAAGGACATTCCGCCACCTCCAAAACAAAAGAAGTTGCCCACAGCCCGCAGGGAGAAGGCCAAAACACCTGCCACCAAGGGCTCAGCCAGGACAACAGCTGGGAGTGGCAAGACAGCTGCGCCACCATCCAAGGTGGGGAAGGGCAAGAGAAAGAAAGAGACATCGCCGCCAACCTGCAGGGCGGACAAGACCGCCACCGGCACCGCCACATGCACCGCCACATGCACCGCCGCCACGGGCACGGCCACTCAGGACACCATCGCCAGCAGCAAGCTCAGTGAGCCCCCCACCAGCACCGCCGCTCAGGATACTGCCACCAGCAGCATGCTCAGTGAGCCCCCCACCAGCACCGCCGCTCAGGACACCACCGCCAGCAGCACGCTCAGTGAGCCCCCCACCAGCACCGCTGCCCAATGAGTGCTGCAAGCACCGCCGCTACTGAGCCCGCCGCCAGTACCACCAGCGGCCATGCCACATCCTGTGCCAGTGACACCACCGCAGCGATGGCTGCCATCCCCAGTGGTCATTCGTACGAGGCTGGTGGTCAGTTCCAGGGGCCTGGACAGCTTCCACGTTGCCCCACCGTCCACTACCTCTGTCCTTGGCAGAAAGAAGCACTCTGGGCACAAAGACCCCTCCAGAACCAGTGGAGAAAGGCATCCACTACCTCTGTCCTTGGCAGGATGAAGCACTCTGGGCACAAAGCCCCCTCCAGAAGCAGTGGAGTATCACATCCACTACCTCTGTCCTTGGCAGGATGAAGCACTCTGGGCACCAAACCCCCTCCAGAACCAGTGGAGTATCACATCCACTACCTCTGTCCTTGGCAGGATGAAGCACTCTGGGACAAAGCCCCCTCCAGAACCAGTGGAGTAAGGCATCCACTACCTCTGTCCTTGACAGGATAAAGCACTCTCGGCACAAAGCCCCCTCCAGAACCAGTAGAGTATCACATCCACTACCTCTGTCCTTGGCAGGATGAAGCACTCTGGGCACAAAGCCCCCTCCAGAACAAGTGGAGAAAGGCATCCACTACCTCTGTCCTTGGCAGGATGAAGAACTCTGGGCACAAAGCCCCCCCAGAACCAGTGGAGAAAGGCATCCACTACCTCTGTCCTTGGCAGGATGAAGCACTTTGGGCACCAAGCCCCCTCCAGAACCAGTGGAGTATCACATCCACTACCTCAGTCCTTGGCAGGATGAAGCACTCTGGGCACCAGGCCCCTCCAGAACCAGTGGAAACTGTTATCCACTTGAGAGACTGTGGCTTTGCACTCCCAGGATAAAACAGTGGGCGAACTACCCACTGGGGAGACTTGTGAGACTGTGGATTTGCACCCCCCAGGATAAAGCAGTAGGCAAACCACCCACTGTAGAGACTTGTGAGACTGTGGCTTTGCACTCCCCAGGATAAAGCAGTGGGCAAACCACTCACTGGAGAGACTTGTGAGACTGTGGCTTTGCACTCCCCAGGATAAAGCAGTGGGCAAACCACCCACTGGAGAGACTTGTGAGACTGTGGCTTTGCACTCCCCAGGATACCTCAATAGGCAAGGAGCCCCCTAGTGGAGCTGGTGTCGGGCACTCATCCGGCTGAGGTGCACCCCCTTCCCTTCCACCTGAGATGCCTGTTTTATTTCGATCTGATGCCCCTGCAGTGTTCTCTCCGTTTGGATCGGGTATTGAGTGTGGGCCTAATCCATGCATTTTGGGCCCAGTGGTCCACATACTATGTAGGTGCAGTATATGGATTTGTATTGTTGGTGTACATATTTGTTAATGGTGTATATATATTTTTGAGTAATGGATTTTTCCTAATTACAATCGTTCAACTCATTTCCTTTTGTCCTTGTGTTTTTCCAGGGGGGGTTGGGGCGGGGGAAATGTAATGTTTCAGCATGTATTGGTGTGTGTGTTGTTGTGTGAGGGTGGGGGTGGGGGTGTTGCGTGTTGCATGTGTGTGTCCCTCTCTTTTCCTTTCCCCCTCCCCTGTGTCGTAGGTGCAGTACTCACTGTGGTTGTCGCCGCCGTCGGTCGTGCTCCTGGTAGAGGAGCAGGAAGACTATCGCAGGGAGAATTTGGAGTTCCGGCTCCATGGCGTCCTGGTTCCTCGTGGGGTGTGTAGAGGTGAGAGTTTTCCCTTCCAAGTCCTGTTTCGGCCGTGTTTTTATTTACGTTGAATCCGCCCCGGAAAAGGTGGCGGATTGGCCTCTAATAATGGTGTCTTCCGCCTGTCTGTTGGCGGTGAACGCCATGCTGTTTGTTTGTACCGCAGTGGCGGTCGGAGTGTTAAAGTGGTTGTCTATGTTGGTGGTTTCCGCCATGGTTGTGATTCAATTTTTTTTACCACCGGCCTGTTGGCGGCCTTACCGCCGCTTTAACACCGACCGCCAGGGTTGTAATGAGGGTCTTAGTCACACAAACATCACCGTAACCCAATGTTGTGCCATCATGGTATTGCAACTTAAGGTGGTAATACTGACACAATGACATGTTGAGGCTTCACATATGTTGATAGCTCTGTTAAGCTACTCGGAAGTACATAGTATCATCTATATACTGTATAGGTTGATTCCATGAAATATGTGTGATCAGTGCAGGACTGCTCAGTCACCAACACATGTTCAATTACATCTGTTACATATGTCCTATCTGACATACATGTTAGCCAATGTGCTGCAGTGAGGGTGTCACATGGCCATATCCATGATCTGTACTGTATATGTAAGCAGTGTTACACATCCCCTACAGATGTTACGTGTGATCCAAAATACCACGTGCTGCTCATGTGTGCCCACTGCATGACGCATTGTACATTTTCTTCTCCTCTTAACTTAGATTTCCTGCCATGAGGAGAGTATGGCAACCACTAGTCTACTGCCCACTAGTAGACCTGGGAACCATGGAGGACAGGCATGTCATCCACACATATCGTCTGAATCGTCAGACCATCATGGATCTATGTAGACTGTTGGTGCCAGATCTGATACCAGGCAATCTCAATCCCTATTGCACACCTCCCATTGTACAAGTATTGGCAGTGCTACACTATCTGGCCACAGGCTCATTTCAGAATACTGTCGCCTTAACAGCAGAGATGTCAGGTATCGAAGGATATACTGTGTGCTTTGTTGAATCACCTGGACAGCTGCATCAGTGTTGGAAATGGCCCTTCTGCAGGGTTATCCCCAGACTTTTTGCCTTCCTCCTTCTCTTTTTCTGACCTCATTTTTGCTGGTTTTTAGACTCTACGCACTTTACCACTGCTAACCAGTGCTAAAGTGCATATGCTCTCTCCCTTTAAACATGGTAACATTGGATCATACCCAAGTGGACTATTTAATTTTCCTAAAAGTCCCTACTAAGGTGCACTGTATGTGCCCAGGGCCTGTATATTAAATGCTACTAGTGGGCCTGCAGCACTGGTTGTGCCACCCACTTTAGTAGCCTGTTTACCTTGTCTCAGGCCTGCCATTGCAAGGCTTGTGTGTGCATTTTCACTGTTGCTTCGACTTGGCATTCAACAGTACTTGCCAAGCCTAAAACTCCCCTTTTTTCTACATTGAAGTCACCTCTAATGTGTGCCCTAGGTAACCCCTAGAGCAGGGTGCTGTGTGGGTAAAAGGCAGGACATGTACCTGTGTAGTTTACACTACTGTGATGCCTGCACCCTTCATAGGCTAGCATTGAGGCTGCCCTCATACATTGTTGAAGTGGTAGCTGCTGATCTGAAAGGAGTGGGAAGGTCATATTTAGTATGGCCAGAATGGTAATGGTAATACAAAATCCTGCTGACTGGTGAAGTTGGATTTAATATTAATATTTTATAAATGCCACTTCTAAAAGTGAGCATTTCTCTGCACTTAAATCTTTCTGTGCCTTACAATCCACGTCTGGCTGGGTTTAGTTGACAGCTCCTTGGTCATTCACTCAGACACACCCCAAACACAGGGTACTCAGCCTCACTTGCATACATCTGCATTTTGAATGGGTCTTCCTAGGCTGGGAGGGTGGAGGGCCTGCTCTCACACAAAGGACTGCCACACCCCCTACTGGGACCCTGGCAGACAGGATTGAACTGAAAGGGGACCTGGTGCACTTCTGAGCCACTCTTTACAGTCTCCGCCACTTCAAAGGCACATTTGGGTATGAAACAGGGCCTCTGCCCTACCAACTCAGACACTTCCTGGAGAAGAAACCTGAACCAGAACTTGCACCCTGACAAGAAGAACTGCCTGGCTGCCTTAAGGACTCACCTGACTGCTTTCTACAGAGGACTGCTGCCTTGCTGTTGCCCTGCTGTCTTTGCTCTCTTGCTTTGCTGCAGAAGTGCTCTCCAAGGGCTTGGATAGAGCTTGCCTCCTATTTTCTGAAGTCTCAGGACCAAAAAGACTTCCCTCTTGCAACTGGACTCCTTGTGTGGCGAAAAATTTGACGCACAGCTTGTTCCGCGGTGAAAAATTTACCGCTTGCCGAACCGGGACGATGATGCTCGACTTCGCAAGGAAAAGATCGATGCAGCACATGCGGTGCAACCGGAACTTCGGTGCACGGCCCACCTGGGACATGGCCACCAGACTTCCAGAGGGGAAATCGATGCAGCGCCTGCGTGAGGGAGAAATTTCCCCGCATCGCCCACCGGAATGACGCAGAGCTGGTCAACAAGCCTAGGATTCCACACACAGACTCCGGGGCATCTGAAAACCCCGCAGCCCGAAGAGGAGACCCGTCCGCGTGCCGGAAATCGATGCAACGTCTTCCCCGCGTGGAAAATAACGACGCAAGTCCATGTGTGAAGGGGTGAAACCGATGCACACACCATTTTCCGCACATCTCCTCCTCTGCGACCCTTTGTGGAGATTTTTCACTCAAACCAGGTACTTTGTGCTTGAAAAGAGACTTTGGGGCTGATTCTAACCCCGGCAGTCTTTGACCGCCGGGGCGAGGGTCGGCGGGAGCACCGCCGACAGGCCGGCGGTGCCCCGCAGGGCATTCTGACCGCGGCGCTTTGGCCGCGGTCAGAAAGGGTACACCGGCGGTCTCCCGCCGGTTTACCGCTGCACTCAGAATCCCCCATGGCGGCGCAGCTTGCTGCGCCGCCATGGGGGATTCTGACCCCCCCTACCGCCATCCTGTTCATGGCGGGAAAGCCGCCATGAACAGGATGGCGGTAGGGGGGGTCGCGGGGCCCCTGGGGGCCCCTGCCGTGCCCATGCCAATGGCATGGGCACGGCAGGGGCCCCCGTAAGAGGGCCCCGCAAGGTATTTCAGTGTCTGCCTTGCAGACACTGAAATACGCGACGGGTGCTACTGCACCCGTCGCACCTTCCCACTCCGCCGGCTCGATTACGAGCCGGCATCCTCGTGGGAAGGGAGTTTTTCCCTGGGCTGGCGGGCGGTCTTTTGGAGACCGCCCGCCAGCCCAGGGAAAAACTCATAATACCCTCCGCGGTCTTCTGACCGCGGAGCGGTATTATGGGGGCGGAATTCTGGCGGGCGGCCTCCGCCGCCCGCCAGAATTAGAATCACCCCCTTTGTTTGCTTTTAAAAGACTTAAGCCACTTTATATCACTTTCCAGTGATATCTTTACATTTTCTATTGCATCTTTATCGTTTTGACCTGCAAGTATCCAGATAAATATTATATATTTTTCTAAACACTGTGTGGTGTATTTTTGTGGTGCTATATTGTGGTATTGTTTGATTTATTGCATAAATACTTTACACATTGCCTTCTAAGTTAAGCCTGACTGCTCAGTGCCAAGCTACCAGAGGGTGGGCACAGGATAATTTGGATTGTGTGTGACTTGCCCTGACTAGTCTGAGGGTCTGTTAGAAATGGGGTCTTTGGTTGACAGTCAGGTTACCCCCTGTTCAAGCAAGGACCCTCACTCTAGTTAGGATAAGAGAGAATCACCCTCAGCTAACCCCTGCTTACCCCCTTGGTAGCTTGGCAGAGCAGTAGGCTTAACCTCAGAGTGCTGGGCGTAAAGTATTTGTACCAACACACACAGTAACTTAATGAAAACACTACAAAATGACACAACACCAGTTTAGAAAAATAGGAAATATTTATCTAGACAAAACAAGACCAAAACGACAAAAATCCAACATACACAAGTCAAGTTATGATTTTTTTAAGGTTTAAAATAAAAAGAGTCTTTAGGTAGTTGTAACACCACACTAGCGCTGCTAGCGTGAAAAATGTACCTGGTTTGCGTCAAAAATAACCCCGCACGGGCGGTGTGCGTCGAAAGTAACCCTGCACGGCTATATGCGTCGAAAACAACTCGGCACGGCGATGCGCGTCGAAAAAGCCAGCCACGCGACGGTCCGAAAGTCCCGCGGCGCAGGTTGCGATCTCTCAGCCTTCGTCAGCGATGCTGCGCGTAGTTTCTCCTGCTCCGGGCGTCGATTCTCCGGTCGCGTTTCCTGCGGCGGCGTTTCTCAGCTGCGGAGCCGGCGTCGCGTCGTTTTCTCAGCCGCGATCGGATTCGCGTCGATCTTTTCTCCGCACGGCGCTCGGTGCGTGTATTTTTGTCCTTAGGCTGCCAGCCTCTCCTTTCAGGGTCCCAGGAACTGGAAGGGCACCACAGAGCAGAGTAGGGGTCTCTCCAGAGACTCCAGGTGCTGGCAGGAAGAAGTCTTTGCTATCCCTGAGACTTCAATAACAGGAGGCAAGCTCTACATCAAGCCCTTGGAGATTTCTTCTTCAAGATGGAAGGCACACAAAGTCCAGTCTTTGCCCTCTTACTCTGGCAGAAGCAGCACTGCAGGAAAGCTCCACAAAGCACAGTCACAGGCAGGGCAGCACTTGTTCCTCAGCGATCAGCTCTTCTCCAGGCAGAGGTTCCCCTTGATTCCAGAAGTGTTTCTAAAGTTTGTAAGTTTGGATGCCCTTCTTATACCCATTTTAGTCTTTGAAGTCACCTTCCTTCAAAGGGGACTCACACCTTCTTGTGAAATCCTGCCTTGCCCAGGCAAGGCCTCAGACACACACCAGGGGGCTGGAGACAGCATTGTCAGAGGCAGGCACAGTCCTTTCAGATGAGAGTGACCACTCCACCCCTCCCTCCTAGCAGAGATGGCTAATCAGGAATGCAGATCACACCCCAGCTCCCTTTGTGTCACTGTCTGGTGTGAGGTGAAAAACAACCCAACTGTCAACTGACCCAGACAGGGAATCCACAAACAAGGCAGAGTCACAGAATGGTTTAAGCAAGAAAATGCTCACTTTCTAAAAGTGGCATTTTCAAACGCACAATCTCAAAATCAACTTTACTAAAAGATGCATTTTTAAATTGTGAGTTCAGGGATCCCAAACTCCACCTGTCCATCTCTTCTCTAGGGGAATCTACACTTTAATCATATTTAAAGGTAGCCCCCATATTATCCTATGAGAGAGACAGACCTTGCAACAGTGAAAACGAAATTGGCAGTATTTCACTGTCAGGACATATAAACCACATTACTATATGTCCTACCTTATCCATACACTGCACCCTGCCCCTGGGGCTACCTAGGGGTGCCTTACATGTAAGAAAAGGGAAGGTTTAGGCCTGGCAAGTGGGTACACTTGCCAAGTCGAATTTACAGTGTAAGAATACACACACAGACACTGCAGTGGCAGGTCTGAGACATGATTACAGAGCTACTTATGTGGGTGGCACAACCAGTGCTGCAGGCCCACTAGTAGCATTTGATTTACAGGCCCTGGCACCTCTAGTGCACCTTACTAGGGACTTACTAGTAATTCAAATATGCCAATCATGGATAAACCACTTACATACAATTTAAACCGGAGAGCATATGCACTTTAGCACTGGTTAGCAGTGGTAAAGCGCTCAGAGTTGAAAAGCCAACAGCAACATGTCAGAAAAATATAGGAGGCAGGAGGCAAAAAAGTCTGGGGATGACCCTGCAAAAGCAAAAGTCCAACACGACCCCCTACCAGCCTAAAGCCAGGGGAGAACAATCAATACCTTGATGTACTTCCCTGATTGGGGCGATAGAACAGGGACCCAGGCCCACAACAGCAGGGGCATGTTCCAGTTCTACGCCTTCCTGACTCCAGTTGGATCCCTCTGTCCATACTCTCAGAGCCCACTAAGCTAACCCATGGGGAATCCTTCTCCACATCTACAGACACCATCTGTGCAACACCTAACTTTACTTTGCTCACAGATGTATTGCAATGGGCAGATAGTACCACCAGGGCCAACACAATGGTGTTGCCCACTCCACCCCTGGGGTGTGACTTTCGTCCTTCCCCCCCCAGGGGCAACTCTGTCCACCAGGACAGCAAGCCACAGTGGCCCCAGACAACTGTCAGGGATGAGAGCCCGACCTCAGGCCTCTCTAACCACTGTGACTGTGGAGAGTGGGGGGTGGTAGCCCCAGGTGCCTGGCACCCTTTGACCACTCTCTCTTCCACCAGGTCAGGGATGACAACCTGACCCTGGTCCTCCCCTCTGGGGCTCTGTACCCTCCCTGCAGAAGCGGCACCCCCAGAGTCAAAAACTGTCAGGGTGCTTGTAGAAGCAGTCCTGCACAATTCTTCCATCAGTGCAGGGATGTTAACCTGCAACTGATCCTCCAACCTGGGGTCTGTACCTTCAGGTTGGACCAGGGCCAGGGGTGAGGCTTCCCTCCCCCTGCCCTCTCCTCTGGGGTCCTGAACCACCCAACTAGGAGTGGCCCCCCCAGAAGACAACATGGTAGGGGCACTGTTAGCAGTAGCCCCTTCCTCCAGGTCAGGGGGGACACCCTTAACCTGGCCTCCCAATCCAGGGTCTGTACCCACAGACTGGATCACTGCCTGGCAAATCAGGACTTCCTGGGGGGCATACCTACCCCCTACCAGGTCAGAGTTTACCCTCTGAACCTGGTCATCCAACCCAGGGTCACCACCCTGCGGTTGAACCACTGCCTGGCACACCAGGACTTCCTTGGGAGCACACTTACCCCCCATCAGGTCAGAGTTTACCCCCTGAACCTGATCATTCAACCCAGAGTCACCACCCTGCGGTTGAACCATTGCCTGGCACACCAGGACTTCCAGGGGGGCACACTTACCCCCCTCAAGGGACACACTGTCCCGAAGGGCCACACAAGAGTCTGGCTGGCGCAGGTCTCCTGACCTCTGCCCATCTGACAGAGTCTGGATTCCCCCCAACCCAGAAATGGTCTTACCAAGGTCATTCATGGGGGGCTCTGCTCTCAGAGCTGACCCCTGACCCTCCAGGTTCTCCACTGGGGTCCGCAACCCCCTCTCAACCCTCTGTCTGGACTTCTGCACCCCCTCACTAGGAGTGGTACTGCCAGACACCAGAACTGGTGGGACGCTGGCTACAGCCGCCCCCCCAAGTTCTCCTGACACTGTGGGGTCTCCCTCAACAGATGGCCCTATGGTACAGGCTAGGCTCCCCTCCTGGTGTTCCCGCAGGGAACCCTCCAGGACCTGGGACCGGATCTCGGGCACCTTGGGCCTCAACCCATCCCCATTCCCTCTCCTCTGAGACTGGACATGGGGTCCCTCACCCATCCCACTACACTGGGACCTACCTGGGACACTACAATCCTTCCCTACCTCACCTGGTTGGGAACTACCTAGACCACTCCTCTCAGGAGCACCCCCAAATGCCTCTTCAGACTCTCTGGTACTCACCCAGAAGTCTGCCTCCATTGTAAGCTCCCTGGGGTCAGAGAACTCACACTCCACCTGGTGTTGGCATAGCTCTGGAAAATAAGGACTAGACATATGCTCTCCAGCAATTACATCACTCAGCCCCTTACATGAATTAACCAAAGTACCCTTCACCCAACCATCCAGTGACTCTGCTTTGAAAAAGCACCCCACATCACCCTCCTGAGACTGGTGAGACAGTACCTGACTGTCCCTGACACTCAACCCACACTCTTCTGGGATGTTTTCACACTCCATAACCAGGACTTCTACCTGGGGGGAACCCCTCTCCCTGTCACTCTCACCTAGAGTCAGTAGAGTGTCCCTCCCACCAGTAGGAATATGACTCCCCATGCCAGTTCCCCAATCCACCTCAGGGACCCTGTGCATCACTGGAGCTACCTCATACCCCTGAACCTCCTGGCGTGTGTTAACTCCCTCCTTCAAGTAGGGCACCACCTCTCTGGGCATGTGCACTTCTGCAGCATCACTGGATATACAATTGTTGCTGCCACCATTCCAGCTGGACTCAGCCCTCATGACTTCCAGCTCTTTCAATTTAAGCTCGTAAGCATAAATCATTTTTTTAATCTCTAAGTTCCTCCTCCTTTCTTCCAACTCCCAATTGAGCTTTTTCATCTCCCATTGGTACTCCCTCTCTGCCTGTCTGTCCTGTAACTCTTCAGGAGTCAGACCCTTGGGTGACACCCTGCCACCCCTCCTGGGGACCCTCCCCCCAGGGGTAACAGGTTCCTCCACTACACCACTGTGTATCCTCTGCACTTCCCCCCCCATATTCTCCTCCTCAGACTCATTTGGTGGTGTTGCCTGACAACGTTTCAATTCATACTGAAACAGGGCTGACTCAAGATCCTCCCTTCTGGATTTCCTGTTCACAGCCAGTCCCCTTTCCATGCAGAATGCTTTAAGCTGCCACTTTTTATACATAAATAGGTGCCAGAAATTGACTTCCATTCTGCAAAGGCTTCACAACCAAAAACCAAAGTCCAAAAATATTATCAATACTTCCAGGAGGACATCAGAGAACAAAAAGCAGAATCACAAGACAAGTAGTATGTGGTCACGTAGTGGTCTGAGATCAAAACAGTAGTGTACACTTAATTACTGTATGTCAAGTACAAATACAAGTCCAAATCCTGACCGCTGGTCACCAATGTTAGAAATGGGGTCTTTGGTTGACAGTCAGGTTACCCCCTGTTCAAGCAAGGACCCTCACTCTAGTTAGGATAAGAGAGAATCACCCTCAGCTAACCCCTGCTTACCCCCTTGGTAGCTTGGCAGAGCAGTAGGCTTAACCTCAGAGTGCTGGGCGTAAAGTATTTGTACCAACACACACAGTAACTTAATGAAAACACTACAAAATGACACAACACCAGTTTAGAAAAATAGGAAATATTTATCTAGACAAAACAAGACCAAAACGACAAAAATCCAACATACACAAGTCAAGTTATGATTTTTTTAAGGTTTAAAATAAAAAGAGTCTTTAGGTAGTTGTAACACCACACTAGCGCTGCTAGCGTGAAAAATGTACCTGGTTTGCGTCAAAAATAACCCCGCACGGGCGGTGTGCGTCGAAAGTAACCCTGCACGGCTATATGCGTCGAAAACAACTCGGCACGGCGATGCGCGTCGAAAAAGCCAGCCACGCGACGGTCCGAAAGTCCCGCGGCGCAGGTTGCGATCTCTCAGCCTTCGTCAGCGATGCTGCGCGTCGTTTCTCCTGCTCCGGGCGTCGATTCTCCGGTCGCGTTTCCTGCGGCGTCGTTTCTCAGCTGCGGAGCCGGCGTCGCGTCGTTTTCTCAGCCGCGATCGGATTCGCGTCGATCTTTTCTCCGCACGGCGCTCGGTGCGTGTATTTTTGTCCTTAGGCTGCCAGCCTCTCCTTTCAGGGTCCCAGGAACTGGAAGGGCACCACAGAGCAGAGTAGGGGTCTCTCCAGAGACTCCAGGTGCTGGCAGGAAGAAGTCTTTGCTATCCCTGAGACTTCAATAACAGGAGGCAAGCTCTACATCAAGCCCTTGGAGATTTCTTCTTCAAGATGGAAGGCACACAAAGTCCAGTCTTTGCCCTCTTACTCTGGCAGAAGCAGCACTGCAGGAAAGCTCCACAAAGCACAGTCACAGGCAGGGCAGCACTTGTTCCTCAGCGATCAGCTCTTCTCCAGGCAGAGGTTCCCCTTGATTCCAGAAGTGTTTCTAAAGTTTGTAAGTTTGGATGCCCTTCTTATACCCATTTTAGTCTTTGAAGTCACCTTCCTTCAAAGGGGACTCACACCTTCTTGTGAAATCCTGCCTTGCCCAGGCAAGGCCTCAGACACACACCAGGGGGCTGGAGACAGCATTGTCAGAGGCAGGCACAGTCCTTTCAGATGAGAGTGACCACTCCACCCCTCCCTCCTAGCAGAGATGGCTAATCAGGAATGCAGATCACACCCCAGCTCCCTTTGTGTCACTGTCTGGTGTGAGGTGAAAAACAACCCAACTGTCAACTGACCCAGACAGGGAATCCACAAACAAGGCAGAGTCACAGAATGGTTTAAGCAAGAAAATGCTCACTTTCTAAAAGTGGCATTTTCAAACGCACAATCTCAAAATCAACTTTACTAAAAGATGCATTTTTAAATTGTGAGTTCAGGGATCCCAAACTCCACCTGTCCATCTCTTCTCTAGGGGAATCTACACTTTAATCATATTTAAAGGTAGCCCCCATATTATCCTATGAGAGAGACAGACCTTGCAACAGTGAAAACGAAATTGGCAGTATTTCACTGTCAGGACATATAAACCACATTACTATATGTCCTACCTTATCCATACACTGCACCCTGCCCCTGGGGCTACCTAGGGGTGCCTTACATGTAAGAAAAGGGAAGGTTTAGGCCTGGCAAGTGGGTACACTTGCCAAGTCGAATTTACAGTGTAAGAATACACACACAGACACTGCAGTGGCAGGTCTGAGACATGATTACAGAGCTACTTATGTGGGTGGCACAACCAGTGCTGCAGGCCCACTAGTAGCATTTGATTTACAGGCCCTGGCACCTCTAGTGCACCTTACTAGGGACTTACTAGTAATTCAAATATGCCAATCATGGATAAACCACTTACATACAATTTAAACAGGAGAGCATATGCACTTTAGCACTGGTTAGCAGTGGTAAAGCGCTCAGAGTTGAAAAGCCAACAGCAACATGTCAGAAAAATATAGGAGGCAGGAGGCAAAAAAGTCTGGGGATGACCCTGCAAAAGCAAAAGTCCAACAGGGTCCTTGCTTGGATGGGGGTAACCTGACTGACAACCAAAGACCACATTTCTAACAATCAGGTTCCCCCAAAGAGTTGATTTGGCCTATGTAAAGGCAGACTTTTATGAGATGGGACACATTCCTCATGTGGTAGGGGCCATTGATGGCACACAGGTTGCACTAACCTCTTCCAGTGCCAATGAGCAGGTGTACAGGAACAGGAAAACT
This sequence comes from Pleurodeles waltl, assembly GCF_031143425.1. Classification (NCBI taxonomy): domain Eukaryota; kingdom Metazoa; phylum Chordata; class Amphibia; order Caudata; family Salamandridae; genus Pleurodeles; species Pleurodeles waltl. The sequence goes on from NC_090449.1 coordinate 595,037,028, forward strand.
ACCAGTCCATCAACATGTAGGTGATGTGTCTGGGAGACCAGTACATCTCACAAGTGACAACCAAGTTTCCTGGATCAGTTCATGACTCCTACATATTGTGGAACAGCAATGTCCCACACATCATGGCACCACTACACACAGAGAGGGCCTGGCGGCTTGGTTAGTATGCAATTATATGTGTCTCAACCTGTCATCACATACTGGCTACTCACTGAATCTCTTCTTTCTATTGTCCTATCATTGCGTTTACATGTGACTCTGGCTATCTAGACTTTCCTTGACCGTTGACACCAGTAAGGTACCCAGCCATGCCAGGGGAACTCTGTTTCAATGAGGCCGACATGTGGACAAGGTGTGTAATTGAGCAAACTTTCAGCCTCCTGAAGGCAAGATTCAGGTGCCTGGACCTTTCTGGAGGTGCCCTCCTCCACTCACCCCACAAGGTTTGTCAAATCATTGTTGCCTGCTGCATGCTACATTATCTAACCCTGAGATATCAGATACCATTACTAGTTGATGATTTGGAGGCAGCTGGACAATGTTGATATGGCAAGTGATGAAGAGTGAGAGGAAGAAGGAGCAGCTGACTCTAGAACATAGCTCATCTATTAGTACTTCCAGTGACATACAGGTATGTTGAGTGGGCTTTTTGATGTCTTGAATTTGCACATTCAGAAGTGGAATGCTGAAATGACACCTCCTGACTTGATTCATCCGTGGGGGTGTAATGTAGTCAAATGCCTATTTGTGAGTTTTGGAAGCAGACAGATAGAATGTTAGGTGTACAGTAATAGTAGTTCAGCTATAACATGTGTTTTTACAACAGATTCCAAGATATACTTCTCTATTGGAATGTCCAGTATTGTGAAATGTTTCCTGCATTCTCCTATTCTCATTACTTTCCACCCACTCATAGTGGAATTCATTCACTCTGTGGCTCTGCTACCTATGGGTTGAGGTATTAATTGTCAGTAGCCAATGGTAAGTAAATACAGACATGAGAGGTGTATATGACAGATAGCTGGTGAAATGGATTTAGGGAAGTGCCTGGGACAGGTGATGTTTAGGTCCAATCTGGTTGCCCCTGCTTTGGAGGTATACTACAATGGGCACAACAACTGTGTGCCGCATATTTGCTTTGTGTGCCACCATACCTTCCATCCTGATAGCACTCTCTGTAATGCTCTAATTGCAGGTAGGTATGCAAACAATGCCCTGGTGTTGCTCTAGTTTACTACCTCACTCTCTGACATCAGTCCAGCGACATCACTGTTGTCATGTGTGTTCAGCTGAGGGAGTCTCCATCTGATGGCCATTATACTGCCAGTTCGAATCAGGGGGGCATTACCAGACCACAGTTAGGAAGCATGACATTTTATGTTATATCAATAAAGACATAAATACAGTAGCTGTGTTCAAATGTAATTTATTCTGCATTTAGGAATGTTTACAGTCAAAAGGAATGTGAATAATAAAACAAAAGGTGATGAGTGGTGACATAGTAGATGGATTATACAGAGTAACTGCTACAGCAGTTGGTCACACAGGTCCTGTGTTCTTGTACCATGGGAAATTGAAGATCTGTCTCAGAACAGTCAACTGGGTGTCTCAATGGCATACAAGGGTGACAAATCAGGAGAGGTTCACTTCCTGGCAGTGTGTTTTGCCTTGGCATCTGCTCCAGCCGGATGTCTGGGTGACGTTTGCGGGGGAGGGGGTCTTCAGCTACAGAGGATGGGGTGTCTGAGGCTTGTGGTTCCCCTGGCAGGGCCTCCATTTCACTAGCCTCCACTGATGTAGCTGGGGCAGATGCAACATTGCTAGTGGAAGGAGCCTGATGGTGGGCTGAGAAACCACGCAAGGTGATGTTGATTTCCCTCAGCACCCCTGCAATGTAGGCCATGGTGGCATTGTGTGCCTACCACTACTGCATGACCTCCTGGTGGTATTCCCTCTACTGCCTTAGATTTTCCCCCAACATGGTGATTATCTGGCCCATCCCGTCCTGCGAAGTTTGGTATGCTCCCAGGTCTTGGGAGATGGTTTCCTGGTCAGTGGAGTCCCTTGAGGGCCCCATCCTCTGGCCCACAGCATCCTTCCCACTCACCCTGCCCCCAGGTACCTGCGCCCCTGGCACAGCGTGCCCACTCCCAGTGTTGGCAGGACCAACATTGTCAAGGGTGTGGAGGTTTGACTCAGGTTCCTGTACTGTGGGGCACAAAATACTTTGAACAGAGTTTGGGACACAGGCTTGGGAGTGAATGGTTGCCAGTGATGTTGATGCAACAGGGTTGGGGGGATTGATGTGGGCAGGGTGAGACAGGGAATCGTAGACTGACCAGGTGTCCCAGATGGGCCAGGTAGATCATCTCTGTCCAGTCATCCAGGCATGTTGTCCTTACTGGGGCATTCATCCTGAGGAGGGCTGGCATTGTCTGGTATTGTCTCCATGGTGGCATTGGCAGGGTTACCTGTGGATGGAGTGAGACGCCGAGTTCAGTTTAGAAAGTGTGTTTGGTTGCCTCTTTGTCAGATGCATGCAGTGGCTTAGCATGTTTCACTCCAATGACAGATGCTGTACAGCATACCTTGATGGTATATACAAGTCTGTGACATTAGTTCCATACTCCATGTTTTATGCTGCCATTAAGGTTTTGCACATATAGCACTGGGTATGGGTTCTGGTTCTGTCTAATACTTCACATGACTGTTCAGCTCTGTTACCTATTGAATAGTCAGGCTCGCTAGATGTCACACAATATGCAAGTACATTCCACCATGGTGTCCTATTGGGAAAACAGTATGTACGTATACATGGGTAACAGTCATGTGTCTGAATGTTGTGCATGGAGTCTGCCATCTTACTTTGCTAATCATGGTCAGTCCATTTGAGGCCTGGGGATATGGATCAGTGGCCAACTAGATTGGCCACTGAGCTGTAGCTGTGTTTCGCCTAGGTTGCCATAGTGATGTGCCATTGCATTAATGTTGTTGCAATGTACTGGTCCTCAGTCGTACAATCTAGTTGGTGTAGCTAGTACAATAGTCATACATGCATAACATGTGATGTGCACATTCCAGGTTTACACATTGAAGGATTAGTGCATTCCGCGAGTCATAAGGTTTGGATATGCCCATAGCATTGGTGCCTTTGCTAAAGGCTGTGTGGGCAGTTGGGCTGTGTGGGGTGGTGTCATGCAGGGGAGGGACATTAACTGATTGGCAGGTAGGTGTAGTGGAACATTCTGTTCAATAGGGAATATTTTGGTGTGACAAAGCATGAAGACACGACAATTGTGTGACATGAATGTTGAGGGTACTTACCAGACTCCAGTCCCCAAGGTATTCCAGTCAGGCACTCAGGATGCAGTATGTCCAAGACCTCTCTTTCTATGATGTGAACTTTGGGGCAGGATGTGGGGGCCCTCCGCCAGTCTTGTGCACAGCAATCTGGTGTTGTGATGCCATGGAACGCACCTTCCCCCTAAGGTCGTTACACCTCTTCCTGATATCCTCCCTTGTGCATTGATTATTGTCTACTGAGTTTACCCTGTTGACTATTCTTTGCCACAACTCAATTTTCCTGGCAATTGATGTTTGCTGGACCTGTGCTCCAAGCAGCTGTGGCTTTACACTGACAATTTCATCCACCATGACCGTCCATTTGTCGTCAGTGAAACTTGTGAGCTTTTGTGGGGACATGGTAGTGGGTGTTGTGTGTGTAAGGGTGCTGTGTTGGGTAATTGATGGGGTGTGGGTGGTGCATTGTGTCTGATGGACGCTTCTCATAAAATTTGTGTGTGCTCTTTATGTGTGTTATGTGTTAGTTGTGCTGGTGTGTGATGTGGGTGGTGTGTGTGCCTATAGCCTAAGAGTGCTCTCTCTGTTTAACTGCCTGCTGTTGTGTCTCAGATTGGTGTTTTTGTAGCAAAGGATTGTGGGTTGTGTGGGGGGGGTGTTATATAGTGCAGTGTGTAGGTGTGGTTGAGTGTGTGGATGTGTGTCCGTTGTGAGGAATTCAAACTGTCCAATGTGGTGTTGTGTTTTGCCAGTAGTGGCTTCTGACCATGGCGGCTCACATTGCCAATGGTTTTCTGCCATGGAAGAACCACTGTGGTGATTTATGGCCCTCAATTTGGTGGGTAGATTTTTGTCGGGTTGATGGTGCTGGTGGTAGAACTGCTTTTTTTCCATCCTCCAGTGTCCTGGTTTCAGATTTTTGGCTGTTTTTTGGTGGTCTTCACAGTGTGAGACGATATACGGTGGTCGGATTACCGCCAACATGGCAGACTTTTGGTGGCCCCACTGTGGCAGTCTTGCCAAAAGACCGCCAAACTCGTAATGAGGCCCATAGTGTGAAAGTGGCTGTTCGGATGTAGATGTAAGGTGTCAGGAATACATATTATGGGGTGGAAAGCATAATTTTTGGTATTAGGTGTAAATTAGTTAAGTTCTATTAAAGTTATAAGTGACACAACAATTAGTTATCCATTCTGCTTTGGTATACTGATATGCCATGGTACATGCTGATCACAAGGCAGTATATGATTGGCTATAGGCTGTGTTTACAAAAGTAAAAGCCAGCGATGTAGCTTTCATCATACTTTGGCTATGTTCTAGGTTAGGTCCTTAGATTAGGTAAGTAGCAGGTTTTATTGTTGTTCCCTACCTATTTCTCCTTTATTAAAGTGTTACTATGTATGGATATTTATTGATATTTTTGTATACATTGTTTTTTTAAACGTATAGGTAATGCTGCACTAGTACCTACAAAATAGCAAAGTAGTTACATGAAAACTTAAAAGAAGTATGTAAAAAATAAAAAATACAGTGTAATACACCATGGGCCAGATGTATCAAGTTGTTTTGCATTTGCAAACGTTGCCAATGTCCGTTTGCGAATGCAAAAATGTGTTTTACGATCTATGAAACGCATTCGCAGTGGGAAAATAAGAAATTGCAAAATAGCAATTTTTTTGCGAATAAGAAACGAATTAGCCTGTCGCAAGCAGCGTATCACAAATAACGATATGATTTACCAAATTGCTTTTTTTCGAAATGCTAATTGTGATACAGATTAGCGATTCGCAGATAGCAATTTCCTAAATCGTGCCATTATTTGCGACATGCAGATTGTGACACACAAAACCGGATTTGCAATTGCGATGTAGCAAAAAATCGCAATATGCGATTATTTGCAGAATGGCCGTTTGCACATGCAATTTACCACAAACTGAAACCAGGTGGTAACCAGCTGCAACCTATATAAAGAGGCCCAGAATGCCTCAGCTCCTCTTACACAATGGCTGCACTCTATGTCATGGAGAAGAGAATGAGGATCTTGGCATGTTTGAGGTGAGAGAGGAGGAGACAGGAGCGCATGTTCAGCATCCGCATAACCCTTTTTGAGCAGACTGAGGAGGAAATTTATGATAAGTACAGGGTAAGCTCAGCTATGATACTTAACCTAATAGCTGAGCTACAACCCATGCTGCAGCGCACAACACACAGGACCAATAAAATACCCACACATGTGCAGGTATTATACTCCCTGCACCTACTAGCCTCAGGGAGCTATCGAGGGGTCATAGCAGCAGTTGGAGGGGTATCACAGAGTGCCCTTTAAAGATTTTTCAATGCATTTCTCAATGCCATGCTGAGCAGAATACAACTGTACATCAGATTCCCCAACACCCCACAGGCATTACAACAAATCAAAGTTAATTTTTACCAGATAGCACAGTTCCCACATGTGCTAGGTGCCATTGATGGGACACATGTAGCAATCTGTCCACCATCGGCCACCGAGTATGTGTATCACAACCGTAAAAACCATCATTCCATGAACATACAGGTGATGTGCAATGCCTCCTACATCATTACCGATCTCGTGGCGAGATACCGAGGGAGCACACATGACTCCTGCATATTTCGCCACAGCGGGTTACACACAAGACTGCTAGCTGGATAGTAGGATATCTACTAGGTAATTTGATAGTTCACAATAATGCATTGATGTAAGCATGACGTCAGACAGCAAATTTACTCATTTTACTCTCTGTGCATTCAGGAGACAGTGCCTATGCAGTGCGCACCTATATGCTAACGCCCTAGCTGAGCCCTGCCACCCTAGCAGAGAGGAGGTACAATGCTGCACATGAGGCTACCCGCAATGTGGTGGAGCGCACTTTTGGGCTGCTGAAGAGCCGTTTCAGGTACATCCATAGGAGTGGAGGTGCACTACAGTACAGCCCTGAGACAACATACAAAATTGTGGCCACATGTGCTATCCTGCACAACATAGCAACCACCAGGGGCATACCAGTGAAACTCACGGAGCCAGCCTCAGATGAGGATGATGATCTCTTACCACCCCTTCCACCAGCAGACAGGACCAGTGCAGCAGAAGGCAGGCAAAGACGTGCTGAAATCAGCGCAACCATTTTTGATGTAAGTAATGACAAATCCACTTGAATAATATGTATTTCAGTAGTTAGCATCTTTATTACCTTGACTTCAGGTAAACAATGTGTCATTAGGACATAGCTATTCGCAATGGGCAGACATGATCTATTAACAGTGTCACACTACTAGCATCATAGCATGACTTTATTCCACATGTTGAGGTGGTCCCCTGTAGCCCTCCACATCACTTCTTATGTCCCCGCACTCCACTTGAGTGCTCAGTGCCCCCACTTGCACCAGTAGTAGCATGTTCACCTGCAGTACTGTGTCTGGCACTGCGACGACTCAGATCAATCACAAGGACTGCCATCTCCACCTGTGTGGCAACGGCACGCCTTGATATTTGGGCTGTTGAACTTGCAAGCCGATTGACTGATCTACAGAAGCTGTCAAACTTAGCCAAATATTGGCGATGGAGCCTGTGCTGGCTGACGTGCTCCTGCTGTATCTCAGTGCATAGTTCCCCAATGGCCTGTGGCAACTCCTTGGTGTTCTCAGCAACTCTTTGCTGTCCCTTAATCAGGGTCTCCAAGTGCTTGTTTTGTAACCCCACATTGCTATTTTGAGACACAAACTGTCTGTGCAGTGACTTCAAATGTTTGCATTGCAGGCGCTGCACCTTCAGCATGGAACCTTCCAGGCCGCCAAAGATTGACGGGCCCACTCCTTCTTCCGTGCCCTGTCTGCCTGCATCGTGGCGTCTCCTGAGGGGAGTTGACTGATGCTGGCGCTGGTGCAGGGACTGCTATCTTCCTGTGTGACTCGGCTCTGGTGGTGGTGTGGGTTCATGTTCTGGCATCTCATCTGAGTCCAGGTTGTACTCTGGCAGTGATAACACCCTTGCCCTGCGTCTAGTCGGAACAATACTGTAGGACTCACTTGTATTTGAGTCTGACTGTGGCTGTGTTTCTGCTTCCCCCACTTTTTCAGATCCTGCAGCAGCAGGGACGGAGTCATCTGCAAGGAAAACATGCAGCATGTCAGTTCTAGCATTTGTCACAGATTTCCACAGTGTTGCTTTAAAAGTACAATTAAATTGTGTCACCCTGAGTCATTTGTGATGTTTCTCTATGTGGCTGAACACTATCTTGCTATTTATGTTGTGTATTTACCTTAGGGTTGTGTACTACCACTCCCACAAGGCACTGTTGTGTTGTATGTAAGATGTGGCAAGGACTACTTTTCATTGTGCATCAAGCTATGTACTATTTCCTAAGGGGCATGTGTACATGCACATGTGGGGATACACATAATCACTAGCCTTACCTTTGCTGGTGCTGGGTGTCCCTGAGGTGTCAATGTCAGTTACACCAGTGACAGCTTCTGGCACCAATATGGACTCCACCAGGTCTTCCATAGGGGTGGACGGTGTGTGGGTGGATCGTCCGCCTCCAGTGCTCCTTGCCTCACTAAGCCTGCTGGCCACCCTCTCCTTGGCACGGGACCACAAGTCGTACCATCGCTTGCATATCTCCTCCACACATCGCTGCACAACACCCACTGTGCATATTTCTGTCTGTATGTCAGACCAGAGTTTCAGCTTCTCACTCTCAGGTACTTAGAGTGAGGTCTTGCCAAAGAGTCTATCATGGTTCCCAACAACCTCCTCAATGAGCACCTCCAATTCTTTCTCACTGAATTTCAGCTTCCTCTTACTGTCTCCCTTCTCCTTCCCATTGCCAGCATTGGCCATGTTGCAGTTTGATCCTAGCTTCCTCACAATGCTGACTCCCTGGTGCTGGGCTGTGTCTCTCTCACTGCTCCTATGGGTGTGGTTTCTGAAAACAGCATGGGCTGACTCACTTCCTGGTTGTGATGTCATCAGGCTGTTCCGATTTGCCGTTTTCGCTATTTGCGATTTTCAGTTACTGAATCGCACATTTTTTTCCCATTCTGTATTTGCATCTCACAAATAGTGTTTGCGAATTTTAGGAAATCGTTATTTGCGATTTTCAAATTTGATACATCGCGTTTTGCATTTCTAAAATTGTGATTTCTTAAAAATCACAATTTGGAAATCACTACCTGGAATCTTGATACATCTGGCCCCATGTTTTTTAAATGAGTGTAGTACATTTACTTTTTTTTTTACAAATTAATGTTTTAAAAAAATGTTCTAAGTGTGGCAGTACATTCTAGTTAGCACCGCACTACTGCGTACATTGTAGTACACTATGGGGGTCATTATGACCCTGGCGGACGGCGGTATTTTGGAAAAGAGCACTGCCAACAGGCTGGCTGTACTCTTCCCCAAAATATGACATTGGCAGTTTGGCTCAATCCAAACCGCCAATGTACCACTCCGTCCGCCAGGCGGCCGTCACTCTCCCACCCACAGGATTATGACCACCATGGTTTTTGTGGCTTCCTTACCGCCATGAAAACCATGGTGGTAGGCTCTATCAGTGACAAGAATCCCTTCCCTGTCACTGATAGGGGTCTCCACCTACCACTCTAGACCCCCCCACGACATGCACACACATTCACGCTCCATCGTACACATGCATACACGCACTCATACTCACATTCACCCACCATGCATACATCCATTCACACACACATCCACACCCACTGACATACATACACGCACCCACACATTCAGACAATACAACATACATGCACACTCACAACCATGCATGCACACATGCATTCCACGCGCCACACACCCGCATGCACGCACACACAAACATACACCCACACCCCCCCCACATACAACCCCCCTCCCCTGTCGGAGCACCCGACTTACCTGATTGCAGGGGGTCCTCCAACAGGAGACGGGACGGAGCGCTCCACCAGCAGAACACTGCCAGGCCATATCATTTGTCATGATACGTTCTGCGGCAGTCTAATAGTGTGGCGCTGCTGCTGGCAGCAGTGGCACCTTACCGCCGTCTGCCACCATGGCCGCAGATGGAATTCCGCCATCCTTCTGGTGGAATTCCGACTACGGTCATAATATGGCGGACTGTAGGTAGAAGCGGTGACGGTGTTTTTGCGGCCGTCGCTGCGGCGGTAGGCGGTCAATACCGCCAAAGTTATAATGAGGGCCTATATTTGTTCAGTACCATGGTACTTTCCAGGTGGTGATGCAGTACTGTGTAAAATTTTCTTAATACATTTATACAACTTTAAAAATAATTTTCCCAATCTAGTACCACATTAATAAAGTGGTAATAGGTAGGGAAATAAATTGAAACCTTCTACTTAGCCTGATTAAAGGCCCTAACCCACATCACTGTCAAAGTATGTTAAAAACAACATATATGGATTTTACTTTTGAAAGGCAGCCATTAGACAATCATGATATAGCCCGGCCACCGGCAAGTTCCGCAAAATTACAGCAGAATACTACAGCCTGATATATCACTAAGTTATATAGCCTGATAACTTTACAAATACTTATCCTAATTACTAGCACTGGCAAAAGGATTATCTGACCACCATAATTTATAATCCTGCCAAATGTCATAGAAATCTGTTCAGCTGTACTGCTGGTACATCCAATACAAAAGTCTATGGAAAATGCAATTGGAGAAAAATGCATCTTGGTACCCCCTATTTTTCTTTGCACTCCCCTATTGATGAATCACCACAAAACTTTCCATCTTCAGCCACTGTAGCTACAAACCACAAAGCTAAAGGTCTGGAAAGTTTTCTGGTGGTTTGGCAAAATGGGCAAAAGTATTAGCAAGCAAATATCTGAGGAAGTTCTATGGTTTGCTGATTGCAAGGGCTTGGCTGCCTCCATGTGGGTTGGCCATTTGGCTTGGCCGCAGGCAAGGGGTAGGCCCTGTTGTCAACCACCTGCTGCGCATGGCAAAAGGCCTTACACTGTATTGGGGTGGCTGTCTGTGGGGAGTTTGCTGCAGGGCCTGGCCATGGGCTACACCCTGCATCCAGCTCCGCTAGATGTTTGGCGTTACATGTGGTAATAAAATATTATTTTACAATTAAAAAATTAGAAATTCATTAACCCCTTCCCCGCCACGGACGTAATGGTTACGTCCATGGCAGCGCCCGTGTGGCGCCATGGACGTAACCATTACATCCTGAATGCTGCCCTCGGGAGAAGCGCTAGCGCTCCTCCCGAGGGCCGCCCCCCCACCCCCCCTAGGTCAGGGCTGACAGGGTAATCCCTTCCCCTTCAACCCCGCCCCCCCCCCGCCCCCCCCTGTGACGTCAGCGCGCGAGCGCGCGCTGACAATCACACAACCTCCCCCATCGCGCTGGAAGCGCGATCGAAAGAGAAATACTCAGCATTTCTCTTTCGATCACGTGGGGGAGGCCCGGAGGGGCTTCAAAGGGAAGGAAATGTATTTCCTTCCCTTTGAAGTCTCTCCGAGGGTTTCAAAAGCCGGATTGCTTGCAATCCGGCTTTTGAAACCCCACTAGACACCAGGGATTTTTTTTTTTTTAGATGAAATTGACAGAAGGGAGCGACCCCTTGGGCAAGGGTCGCTCCCAGGGGGTCATTTTTTTTTAAGGCCTTTTCTGCCCCCCCTGGGGGCAGATCGGCCTATTATTAGGCCGATCTGCCCCCAGTGGGGGCAGAAACCTCTAGACACCAGGGATACTTTTTTTTTAAAAAAAAATTTTATTTGTTTTCTTTTGTTTTTAGGTGTGGGATGCGACCCCTTAGGCAAGGGTCGCTCCCATAGGGGGAAATTATATTTAGGCCATTTCTGCCCCCTTTGGGAGCAGATTGGCTTATTTTTATGAGGCCAATCTCTTCGGGGCAGAAACCACTAGACACCAGGGAGTTTTTTTTGTTTGTTTGTTTTTCACGTAAGGGGAGCAACCCCTTAGGCAAGGGTCGTTCCCTTGGGGGGCAAATTTATTTTAGGCCATTTCTGCCCCCCATGGGGGCAGATCAGCCTATTTTTATTAAGCCGATCTGCCCCCACGGGGGGCAGAAACCACTAGGCACCAGGGATTTTTGTTGTTGTTGTGTTTTACAGATGGGGAGCGTCCCCTTAGGCAAGGGTCGCTCCCCTGGAGGGGCAAATTGTATTTAGGCCATTTCTGCCCACTTTGGGGGCAGATCGGCCGATTTTAGGTCAATCTGCCCCCAAGGGGGGCAGAAACCACTAGGCACTAGGCAAGGGTCGCTCCCCGGGGGGGGTGAGGGGGGCAAATTTATTTTAGGCCATTTCTGCCCCCCCTGGGGGAAGATCGGCCTATTGGTATTAGGCCGATCTGCCCACAGGGGGGGCAGAAACCTCTAGGCGCCTGGGCAAATAGTTTTTTGTGTTTTTTTTTTTGTTTGTTTGTTTTTTTAGAGATGGGGAGCGACGCATTAGGCAAGGGTAGCTCCCCTGGGGGGAAAATTGTATTTAGATCATTTCTGCCCCCCTTGGGGGCAGATTGGCCGATTGTAGGTCAATCTGCCCCCAAGGGGGGCAGAAACCACTAGGCACCAGGGATCTTTTTTTTGCGCCGTCACGCAAGGGGAGCGACCTTGTAGGCAAGGGTCGCTCCCGGGGGGGGGTGAGGGGGGCAAATTTATTTTAGGCCATTTCTGCCCCCCCTGGGGGCAGATCGGCCTATTGGTATTAGGCCGATCTGCCCCCGGGGGGGGCAGAAACCTTTAGGCGCCAGGGCACATTTTTTTTTGTGTGTTTTTTTTTTTTGTTTGTTTGTTTTTTTAGAGATGGGGAGCGACGCATTAGGCAAGGGTCGCTCCCCTGGGGGGCAAATTGTATTTAGACCATTTCTGCCCGCTTTGGGGGCAGATCGGCCGATTTTAGGTCAATCTGCCCCCAAGGGGGGCAGAAAAAACTAGGCACTAGGCAAGGGTCGCTCCCCGGGGGGGGTGAGAGGGGCAAATTTATTTTAGGCCATTTCTGCCCCCCCTGGGGGCAGATCGGCCTATTGGTATTAGGCCGATCTGCCCACAGGGGGGGCAGAAACCTCTAGGCGCCTGGGCAAATAGTTTTTTGTGTTTTTTTTTTTGTTTGTTTGTTTTTTTAGAGATGGGGAGCGACGCATTAGGCAAGGGTAGCTCCCCTGGGGGGCAAATTGTATTTAGATCATTTCTGCCCCCCTTGGGGGCAGATTGGCCGATTGTAGGTCAATCTGCCCCCAAGGGGGGCAGAAACCACTAGGCACCAGGGATCTTTTTTTTGCGCCGTCACGCAAGGGGAGCGACCTTGTAGGCAAGGGTCGCTCCCCGGGGGAGGGGGTGAGGGGGGCAAATTTATTTTAGGCCATTTCTGCCCCCCCTGGGGGCAGATCGGCCTATTGGTATTAGGCCGATCTGCCCCCGGGGGGGGCAGAAACCTTTAGGCGCCAGGGCACATTTTTTTTTGTGTGTTTTTTTTTTTTGTTTGTTTGTTTTTTTAGAGATGGGGAGCGACGCATTAGGCAAGGGTCGCTCCCCTGGGGGGCAAATTGTATTTAGACCATTTCTGCCCCCCTTGGGGGCAGATTGGCCGATTGTAGGTCAATCTGCCCCCAAGGGGGGCAGAAACCACTAGGCACCAGGGATCTTTTTTTTGCGCCGTCACGCAAGGGGAGCGACCTTGTAGGCAAGGGTCGCTCCCGGGGGGGGGTGAGGGGGGCAAATTTATTTTAGGCCATTTCTGCCCCCCCTGGGGGCAGATCGGCCTATTGGTATTAGGCCGATCTGCCCCCGGGGGGGGCAGAAACCTTTAGGCGCCAGGGCACATTTTTTTTTGTGTGTTTTTTTTTTTTGTTTGTTTGTTTTTTTAGAGATGGGGAGCGACGCATTAGGCAAGGGTCGCTCCCCTGGGGGGCAAATTGTATTTAGACCATTTCTGCCCGCTTTGGGGGCAGATCGGCCGATTTTAGGTCAATCTGCCCCCAAGGGGGGCAGAAAAAACTAGGCACTAGGCAAGGGTCGCTCCCCGGGGGGGGTGAGAGGGGCAAATTTATTTTAGGCCATTTCTGCCCCCCCTGGGGGCAGATCGGCCTATTGGTATTAGGCCGATCTGCCCACAGGGGGGGCAGAAACCTCTAGGCGCCTGGGCAAATAGTTTTTTGTGTTTTTTTTTTTGTTTGTTTGTTTTTTTAGAGATGGGGAGCGACGCATTAGGCAAGGGTAGCTCCCCTGGGGGGCAAATTGTATTTAGATCATTTCTGCCCCCCTTGGGGGCAGATTGGCCGATTGTAGGTCAATCTGCCCCCAAGGGGGGCAGAAACCACTAGGCACCAGGGATCTTTTTTTTGCGCCGTCACGCAAGGGGAGCGACCTTGTAGGCAAGGGTCGCTCCCCGGGGGAGGGGGTGAGGGGGGCAAATTTATTTTAGGCCATTTCTGCCCCCCCTGGGGGCAGATCGGCCTATTGGTATTAGGCCGATCTGCCCCCGGGGGGGGCAGAAACCTTTAGGCGCCAGGGCACATTTTTTTTTGTGTGTTTTTTTTTTTTGTTTGTTTGTTTTTTTAGAGATGGGGAGCGACGCATTAGGCAAGGGTCGCTCCCCTGGGGGGCAAATTGTATTTAGACCATTTCTGCCCCCCTTGGGGGCAGATTGGCCGATTGTAGGTCAATCTGCCCCCAAGGGGGGCAGAAACCACTAGGCACCAGGGATCTTTTTTTTGCGCAGTCACGCAAGGGGAGCGACCTTGCAGGCAAGGGTCGCTCCCCGGTGGGGGTGGGGGGGCAAATTTATTTTAGGCCATTTCTGCCCCCCTGGGGGCAGATCGGCCTATTTGTATTAGGCCGATCTGCCCCCGGGGGGGGCAGAAACCTTTAGGCGCCAGGGCAAATTTTTTTTTGTGTGGGTTTTTTTGTTTGTTTGTTTTTTTTAGAGATGGGGAGCGACGCATTAGGCAAGGGTCGCTCCCCTGGGGGGCAAATTGTATTTAGACCATTTCTGCCCCCCTTGGAGGCAGATTGGCCGATTGTAGGTCAATCTGCCCCCAAGGGGGGCAGAAACCACTAGGCACCAGGGATCTTTTTTTTGCGCCGTCACGCAAGGGGAGCGACCTTGCAGGCAAGGGTCGCTCCCCGGGGGGGTTGGGGGGGCAAATTTATTTTAGGCCATTTCTGCCCCCCCTGGGGGCAGATCGGCCTATTGGTATTAGGCCGATCTGCCCCCGGGGGGGGGCAGAAACCTCTAGGCGCCAGGGCAAATTGTTTTTTTTGTGGTTTTTTTTTGTTTGTTTGTTTGTTTTTGTAGAGATGGGGAGCGACCCATTAGGCAAGGGTCGCTCCCCTGGGGGGCAAATTGTATTTAGACCATTTCTGCCCCCCTTGGGGGCAGATTGGCCGATTGTAGGTCAATCTGCCCAAAAGGGGGGCAGAAACCACTAGGCACCGGGGATTTTTTTTTTGGCACCAATGTCACGCAAGGGGGGGCTACCCCATAGGCAAGGGTCGCTCCCGGGAGGGCAGGGGGGTTGGGGGGTGGGGGACAAATTTATTTTAGGCCATTTCTGCCCCCCTGGGCCCGGCTGAGCTAGAGGCCAAAATCCACAGGTAGGCACTGTTTTCTATGAAAAAATGTGATGTGTCCACGTTGTGTTTTGGGCCATTTCCTGTCGCGGGCGCTAGGCCTACCCACACCAGTGAGGTATCATTTTTATCGGGAGACTTGGGGGAACGCTAGGTGGAAGGAAATTTGTGGCTCCTCTCAGATTCCAGAACTTTCTGTCACTGAAATGTGAGGAAAACATGTTTTTTTAGCCAAAATTTGAGGTTTGCAAAGGATTCTGGGTAACAGAACCTGGTCAGAGCCCCACAATTCACCCCATCTTGGATTCCCCTGGGTTTCTAGTTTTCAAAAATGCGCTGGTTTGCTAGGTTTCCCCAGGTGCCGGCTGAGCTATAGGCCAAAATCCACAGGTAGGCCCTGTTTTCTATGAAAAAATGTGATGTGTCCAGGTTGTGTTTTGGGCCATTTCCTGTCGCGGGCGCTAGGCCTACCCACACAAGTGAGGTATCATTTTTATCGGGAGACTTGGGGGAACGCTGGGTGGAAGGAAATTTGTGGCTCCTCTTAGATTCCAGAACTTTCTGTCACCGAAATGTGAGGAACATGTTTTTTTTTAGCCAAATTTTGAGGTTTGCAAAGGATTCTGGGTAACAGAACCTGGTCCGAGCCCCGCAAGTCACCCCTCCTTGGATTCCCCTCGGTCTCTAGTTTTCAGAAATGCACAGGTTTGGTAGGTTTCCCTAGGTGCCGGCTGTGCTAGAGGCCAAAATCTACAGGTAGGCACTTCGCAAAAAACACCTCTGTTTTTTTCCAAAATTTAGGATGTGTCCACGTTGCGCTTTGGGGTGTTTCCTGTCACCGGCACTAGGCCTACCCACACAAGTGAGTTATCATTTTCATCGGGAGACTTGGGGGAACGCTGGGTGGAATGAAATTTGTGGCTCCTCTCAGATTCCAGAACTTTCGGGCACAGAAATGTGAGGAACATGTGTTTTTTTAGCCAAATTTTGAGGTTTGCAAAGGATTCTGGGTAACAGAACCTGGTCCGAGCCCCGCAAGTCACCCCTCCTTGGATTCCCCTAGGTCTCTAGTTTTCAGAAATGCACAGGTTTGGTAGGTTTCCCTAGGTGCCGGCTGAGCTAGAGGCCAAAATCTACAGGTAGGCACTTCGCAAAAATCACCTCTGTTGTCTTCCAAAAATTTGGATGTGTTCACGTTGCGCTTTGGGGCGTTTCCTGTCGCGGGCGCTAGGCCTACCCACGCAAGTGAGGTATCATTTTTATCGGGAGACTTGGGGGAACGCTGGGTGGAAGGAAATTTGTAGCTCCTCTCAGATTCCAGAACTTTCTGCCACAGAAATGTGAGGAACATGTGTTTTTTTAGCCAAATTTTGAGGTTTGCAAAGGATTCTGGGTAACAGAACCTGGTCCGAGCCCCGCAAGTCACCCCTCCTTGGATTCCCCTAGGTCTCTAGTTTTCAGAAATGCACAGGTTTGGTAGGTTTCCCTAGGTGCCGGCTGAGATAGAGGCCAAAATCTACAGTTAGGCACTTCGCAAAAAACACCTCTGTTTTTTTCCAAAATTTAGGATGTGTCCACGTTGCGCTTTGGGGTGTTTCCTGTCGCCGGCGCTAGGCCTACCCACGCAAGTGAGGTATCATTTTTATCGGGAGACTTGGAAGGAACGCTGGGTGGAAGGAAATTTGTAGCTCCTCTCAGATTCCAGAACTTTCTGCCACAGAAATGTGAGGAACATGTGTTTTTTTAGCCAAATTTTGAGGTTTGCAAAGGATTCTGGGTAACAGAACCTGGTCCGAGCCCCGCAAGTCACCCCTCCTTGGATTCCCCTAGGTCTCTAGTTTTCAGAAATGCACAGGTTTGGTAGGTTTCCCTAGGTGCCGTCTGAGCTAGAGGCCAAAATCTACAGGTAGGCACTTCGCAAAAAACACCTCTGTTTTTTTCCAAAATTTAGGATGTGTCCACGTTGCGCTTTGGGGTGTTTCCTGTCGCCGGCACTAGGCCTACCCACACAAGTGAGGTATCATTTTTATCGGGAGACTTGGGGGAACGCTGGGTGGAAGGAAATTTGTGGCTCCTCTTAGATTCCAGAACTTTCTGTCACCGAAATGTGAGGAACATGTTTTTTTTTAGCCAAATTTTGAGGTTTGCAAAGGATTCTGGGTAACAGAACCTGGTCCGAGCCCCGCAAGTCACCCCTCCTTGGATTCCCCTCGGTCTCTAGTTTTCAGAAATGCACAGGTTTGGTAGGTTTCCCTAGGTGCCGGCTGTGCTAGAGGCCAAAATCTACAGGTAGGCACTTCGCAAAAAACTCCTCTGTTTTTTTCCAAAATTTAGGATGTGTCCACGTTGCGCTTTGGGGTGTTTCCTGTCACCGGCACTAGGCCTACCCACACAAGTGAGTTATCATTTTCATCGGGAGACTTGGGGGAACGCTGGGTGGAATGAAATTTGTGGCTCCTCTCAGATTCCAGAACTTTCGGGCACAGAAATGTGAGGAACATGTGTTTTTTTAGCCAAATTTTGAGGTTTGCAAAGGATTCTGGGTAACAGAACCTGGTCCGAGCCCCGCAAGTCACCCCTCCTTGGATTCCCCTAGGTCTCTAGTTTTCAGAAATGCACAGGTTTGGTAGGTTTCCCTAGGTCCCGGCTGAGCTAGAGGCCAAAATCTACAGGTAGGCACTTCGCAAAAATCACCTCTGTTGTCTTCCAAAAATTTGGATGTGTTCACGTTGCGCTTTGGGGCGTTTCCTGTCGCGGGCGCTAGGCCTACCCACGCAAGTGAGGTATCATTTTTATCGGGAGACTTGGGGGAACGCTGGGTGGAAGGAAATTTGTAGCTCCTCTCAGATTCCAGAACTTTCTGCCACAGAAATGTGAGGAACATGTGTTTTTTTAGCCAAATTTTGAGGTTTGCAAAGGATTCTGGGTAACAGAACCTGGTCCGAGCCCCGCAAGTCACCCCTCCTTGGATTCCCCTAGGTCTCTAGTTTTCAGAAATGCACAGGTTTGGTAGGTTTCCCTAGGTGCCGGCTGAGATAGAGGCCAAAATCTACAGTTAGGCACTTCGCAAAAAACACCTCTGTTTTTTTCCAAAATTTAGGATGTGTCCACGTTGCGCTTTGGGGTGTTTCCTGTCGCCGGCGCTAGGCCTACCCACGCAAGTGAGGTATCATTTTTATCGGGAGACTTGGGGGAACGCTGGGTGGAAGGAAATTTGTAGCTCCTCTCAGATTCCAGAACTTTCTGCCACAGAAATGTGAGGAACATGTGTTTTTTTAGCCAAATTTTGAGGTTTGCAAAGGATTCTGGGTAACAGAACCTGGTCCGAGCCCCGCAAGTCACCCCTCCTTGGATTCCCCTAGGTCTCTAGTTTTCAGAAATGCACAGGTTTGGTAGGTTTCCCTAGGTGCCGTCTGAGCTAGAGGCCAAAATCTACAGGTAGGCACTTCGCAAAAAACACCTCTGTTTTTTTCCAAAATTTAGGATGTGTCCACGTTGCGCTTTGGGGTGTTTCCTGTCGCCGGCACTAGGCCTACCCACACAAGTGAGGTATCATTTTTATCGGGAGACTTGGGTCAACGCTGGGTGGAAGGAAATTTGTGGCTCCTCTCAGATTCCAGAAGTTTCGGACACAGAAATGTGAGGAACATGTGTTTTTTTAGCCAAATTTTGAGGTTTGCAAAGGATTCTGGGTAACAGAACCTGGTCCGAGCCCCGCAAGTCACTCCTCCTTGGATTCCCCTAGGTCTCTAGTTTTCTGGAATGCACAGGTTTGGTAGGTTTCCCTAGGTGCCGGCTGAGCTAGAGGCCAAAATCTACAGGTAGGCACTTTGCAAAAATCACCTCTGTTGTCTTCCAAAAATTTGGATGTGTCCATGTTGCGCTTTGGGGCGTTTCCTGTCGCGGGCGCTAGGCCTACCCACACAAGTGAGGTATCATTTTTTTCGGGAGACTTGGGGGAACACTGGGTAAAAGGAAATTTTTGGCTCCTCTCAGATTCCAGATCTTTCTGCCACAGAAATGTGAGGAACATGTGTTTTTTTTAGCCAAATTTTGAGGTTTGCAAAGGATTCTGGGTAACAGAACCTGGTCCGAGCCCCGCAAGTCACCCCTCCTTGGATTCCCCTAGGTCTCTAGTTTTCAGAAATGCACAGGTTTGGTAGGTTTCCCTAGGTGCCGGCTGAGCTAGAGGCCAAAATCTACAGGTAGGCACTTCGCAAAAATCACCTCTGTTGTCTTCCAAAAATTTGGATGTGTCCACGTTGCGCTTTGGGGCGTTTCCTGTCGCGGGCGCTAGGCTTACCCACACAAGTGAGGTATCATTTTTATCGGGAGACTTGGGGGAACGCTGGGTGAAAGGAAATTTGTGGCTCCTCTCAGATTCCAGATCTTTCTGCCACAGAAATGTGAGGAACATGTGTTTTTTAGCCAAATTTTGAGGTTTGCAAAGGATTCTGGGTAACAGAACCTGGTCCGAGCCCCGCAAGTAACCCCTCCTTGGATTCCCCTAGGTCTCTAGTTTTTAGAAATGCACAGGTTTGGTAGGTTTCCCTAGGTGACGGCTGAGCTAGAGGCCAAAATCTACAGGTAGGCACTTCGCAAAAAACACCTCTGTTGTCTTCCAAAAATGTGGATGTGTCCACGTTGCGCTTTGGGGCGTTTCCTGTCGCGGGCGCTAGGCCTACCCACACAAGTGAGGTATCATTTTTATCAGGAGACTTGGGGGAACATAGATTAGCAAAACAAGTGTTATTGCCCCTTGTCTTTCTCTACATTTTTTCCTTCCAAATATAGGAGAGTGTGTAAAAAAGACATCTATTTGAGAAAAGCCCTGTAATTCACATGCTAGTATGGTCACCCCGGAATTCAGAGATGTGCAAATAACCACTGCTCCTCAACACCTTATCTTGTGCCCTTTTTGGAAATACAAAGGTTTTCTTGATAGCAATTTTTTACTCTTTATATTTCAGCAAATGAATTGCTGTATACCCGGTATAGAATGAAAACGCACATCAGGGTGCAGCTCATTTATTGGCTCTGGGTTCCTCGGGTTCTTGATGAACCTACAAGCCCTATATATCCCCGCAACCAGAGGAGTCCAGCAGACGTAACGGTATATTGCTTTCGATAATCTGACATTGCAGGGAGAAGTTACAGAGTAAAACGTAGAGAAACATTTATGTTTTTTTCACCTACATTTCAATATTTTTCTTTTTCAGTTGTTATTTTCTGTAGGAAACCCTTGTAGGATCTACACAAATGACCCCTTGCTGAATTCAGAATTTTGTCTACGTTTCAGAAATGTTTAGGTTTCTGGGATCCAGCATTGGTTTCATGCCCATTTCTGTCATTGACTGGAAGGAGGCTGAAAGCACAAAAAATTGCAAAAATGGAGTATGTCCCAGAAAAATGCCAAAATTGTGTTGAAAAATTGGGTTTTCTGATTCAAGTCTGCCTGTTCCTGAAAGCTGGGAAGCTGCTGAGTTTAGCACAGCAAACCCTTTGTTGATGCCATTTTCAGGGGAAAAACCACAAGCCTTCTTCTGCAGCCACTTTTTCCAATTTTTTTGAAAAAAACAAAATTTTCCCTGTATTTTGGCCAATTTCTTGGCCTCTTTCAGGGGAACCCACAAAGTCTGGGTACCTCCAGAATCCCTAGGATGTTGGAAAAAAAGGACGCAAATTTGGCTTGGTTAGCTTATGTGGACAAAAAGTTATGCGGGCCTAAGCGCGAACTGCCCCAAATAGGCAAAAAAAGGCCTGGCACAGGAGGGGGAAAAGGCCTGGCAGCGAAGGGGTTAAAACATAGACATATTTACCTAACTATATAATCACTTTAACCTTTGATTTTTACAGTACATTTCAAAAAATCTTTTCTAAGTGTTGGACTTTTGCTTATGCAGGGTCATCCCCAGACTTTTTTGCCTCCTGCCTCCTATATTTTTCTGACATGTTGCTGTTGGCTTTTCAACTCTGAGCACTTTACCACTGCTAACCAGTGCTAAAGTGCATATGCTCTCCTGTTTAAATTGTATGTAAGTGGTTTATCCATGATTGGCATATTTGATTTACTAGTAAGTCCCTAGTAAGGTGCACTAGAGGTGCCAGGGCCTGTAAATCAAATGCTACTAGTGGGCCTGCAGCACTGGTTGTGCCACCCACATAAGTAGCTCTGTAGTCATGTCTCAGACCTGCCACTGCAGTGTCTGTATGTGTATTTTTACACTGTAAATTCGACTTGGCAAGTGTACCCACTTGCCAGGCCTAAACCTTCCCTTTTCTTACATGTAAGGCACCCCTAAGGTAGGCCCTAGGTAGCCCCAAGGGCAGGGTGCAGTGTATGGATAAGGTAGGACATATAGTAATGTGGTTTATATGTCCTGACAGTGAAATACTGCCAATTTCGTTTTCACTGTTGCAAGGTCTGTCTCTCTCTCATAGGATAATATGGGGGCTACCTTTAAATATGATTAAAGTGTAGATTCCCCTAGAGAGTAGATGGACAGATGGAGTTTGGGATCCCTGAACTCACAATTTAAAAATACATCTTTTAGTAAGGTTGATTTTGAGATTGTGCGTTTGAAAATGCCACTTTTAGAAAGTGAGCATTTTCTTGCTTAAACCATTCTGTGACTCTGCCTTGTTTGTGGATTCCCTGTCTGGGTCAGTTTGACAGTTGGGTTGTTTTTCACCTCACACCAGACAGTGACACAAAGGGAGCTGGGGTGTGATCTGCATTTCCTGATTAGCCATCTCTGCTAGGAGGGAGGGGTGGAGTGGTCACTCTCATCTGAAAGGACTGTGCCTGCCTCTGACAATGCTGTCTCCAGCCCCCTGGTGTGTGTCTGAGGCCTTGCCTGGGCAAGGCAGGATTTCACAAGAAGGTGTGAGTCCCCTTTGAAGGAAGGTGACTTCAAAGACTAAAATGGGTATAAGAAGGGCACCCAAACTTACAAACTTTAGAAACACTTCTGGAACCAAGAGGAACCTCTGCCTGGAGAAGAGCTGATAGCTGAGGAAAACGTGCTGCCCTGCCTGTGACTGTGCTTTGTGGAGCTTTCCTGCAGTGCTGCTTCTGCCAGAGTAAGAGGGCAAAGACTGGACTTTGTGTGCCTTCCATCTTGAAGAAGAAATCTCCAAGGGCTTGATGTAGAGCTTGCCTCCTGTTGTTGAAGTCTCAGGGATAGCAAAGACTTCTTCCTGCCAGCACCTGGAGTCTCTGGAGAGACCCCTACTCTGCTCTGTGGTGCCCTTCCAGTTCCTGGGACCCTGAAAGGAGAGGCTGGCAGCCTAAGGACAAAAATACACGCACCGAGCGCTGTGCGGAGAAAAGATCGACGCGAATCCGATCGCGGCTGAGAAAACGACGCGACGCCGACTCCGCAGCTGAGAAACGACGCCGCAGGAAACGCGACCGGAGAATCGACGCCCGGAGCAGGAGAAACGACGCGCAGCATCGCTGACGAAGGCTGAGAGATCGCAACCAGCGCCGCGGGACTTTCGGACCGTCGCGTGGCTGGCTTTTTCGACGCGCCTCGCCGTGCCGAGCTGTTTTCGACGCATATACCCGTGCAGGGTTATTTTCGACGCACACCGCCCGTGCGGGGTTATTTTTGCCGCAAACCAGGTACATTTTCACGCTAGCAGCGCTAGTGTGGTGTTACAACTACCTAAAGACTCTTTTTATTTTAAACCTTTAAAAAAATCATAACTTGGCTTGTGTATGTTGGATTTTTGTCGTTTTGGTCTTGTTTTGTCTAGATAAATATTTCCTATTTTTCTAAACTGGTGTTGTGTCATTTTGTAGTGTTTTCATTAAGTTACTGTGTGTGTTGGTACAAATACTTTACGCCCAGCACTCTGAGGTTAAGCCTACTGCTCTGCCAAGCTACCAAGGGGGTAAGCAGGGGTTAGCTGAGGGTGATTCTCTTTTATCCTAACTAGAGTGAGGGTCCTTGCTTGAACAGGGGGTAACCTGACTGTCAACCAAAGACCCCATTTCTAACATTGGTGACCAGCGGTCGGGATTTGGACTTGTATTTGTACTTGACATACAGTAATTGAGTGTACACTACTGTTTTGAGTTCAGACCACTACGTGACCACATACTACTTGTCTTGTGATTCTGCTTTTTGTTCTCTGATGTCCTCCTGGAAGTATTGATAATATTTTTGGACTTTGTTTTTTGGTTGTGAAGCCTTTGCAGAATGGAAGTCAATTTCTGGCACCTATTTATGTATAAAAAGTGGCAGCTTAAAGCATTTTGCATGGAAAGGGGACTGGCTGTGAACAAGAAATCCAGAAGGGAGGATCTTGAGTCAGCCCTGTTTCAGTATGAATTGAAACGTTGTCAGGCAACACCACCAAATGAGTCTGAGGAGGATGACTACTCCGAAGAGGAGGGAACAGAAAGAGATGAGTGGCTCCTAGCTCGAATCCGGAGTCTGGAAGAGCTAGATGCAGAGCTTGAGAGGGCTGAGGAGAAGAGAGCCTTAGTCCTGGAAAAAGAAAGGATTGCAGCTCAAGAGCTGAGCTGTGAAGAGCTGAAGCTGGAGGCCATGAGGGCTGAGTCCAGTTCAGATGGTGGCAGCAAAAATCTTGTATCCAGTACTGCTGAAGAAGTGCACATGCCCAGGGAGGTGGTGCCCTACTTGAAGGAGGGAGTTAACACACGCCAGGAGGTTCAGGGGTATGAGGTAGCTCCAGTGATGCACAGGGTCCCTGAGGTGGATTGGGGAACTGGCATGGGGAGTCATATTCCTACTGGTGGGAGGGACACTCTACTGACTCTAAGTGAGAGTGACAGGGAGAGGGGTTCCCCCCAGGTAGAAGTCCTGGTTATGGAGTGTGAAAACATCCCAGAAGAGTGTGGGTTGAGTGTCAGGGACAGTCAGGTACTGTCTCACCAGTCTCAGAAGGGTGATGTGGGGTGCTTTTTCAAAGCAGAGTCACTGGATGGTTGGGTGAAGGGTACTTTGGTTAATTCATGTGAGGGGCTGAGTGATGTAATTGCTGGAGAGCATATGTCTAGTCCTTATTTTCCAGAGCTATGCCAACACCAGGTGGAGTGTGAGTTCTCTGACCCCAGGGAGCTTACAATGGAGGCAGACTTCTGGGTGAGTACCAGAGAGTCTGAAGAGGCATTTGGGGGTGCTCCTGAGAGGAGTGGTCTAGGTAGTTCCCAACCAGGTGAGGTAGGGAAGGATTGTAGTGTCCCAGGTAGGTCCCAGTGTAGTGGGATGGGTGAGGGACCCCATGTCCAGTCTCAGAGGAGAGGGAATGGGGATGGGTTGAGGCCCAAGGTGCCCGAGATCCGGTCCCAGGTCCTGGAGGGTTCCCTCCGGGAACACCAGGAGGGGAGCCTAGCCTGTACCATAGGGCCATCTGTTGAGGGAGACCCCACAGTGTCAGGAGAACTTGGGGGGGCCGCTGTAGCCAGCGTCCCACCAGTTCTGGTGTCTGGCAGTACCACTCCTAGTGAGGGGGTGCAGAAGTCCAGACAGAGGGTTGAGAGGGGGTTGCGGACCCCAGTGGAGAACCTGGAGGGTCAGGGGTCAGCTCTGAGAGCAGAGCCCCCCATGAATGACCTTGGTGAGACCATTTCTGGGTTGGGGGGAATCCAGACTCTGTCAGATGGGCAGAGGTCAGGAGACCTGCGCCAGCCAGACTCTTGTGTGGCCCTTCGGGACAGTGTGTCCCTTGAGGGGGGTAAGTGTGCCCCCCTGGAAGTCCTGGTGTGCCAGGCAATGGTTCAACCGCAGGGTGGTGACTCTGGGTTGAATGATCAGGTTCAGGGGGTAAACTCTGACCTGATGGGGGGTAAGTGTGCTCCCAAGGAAGTCCTGGTGTGCCAGGCAATGGTTCAACCGCAGGGTGGTGACTCTGGGTTGAATGATCAGGTTCAGGGGGTAAACTCTGACCTGATGGGGGGTAAGTGTGCTCCCAAGGAAGTCCTGGTGTGCCAGGCAGTGGTTCAACCGCAGGGTGGTGACCCTGGGTTGGATGACCAGGTTCAGAGGGTAAACTCTGACCTGGTAGGGGGTAGGTATGCCCCCCAAGAAGTCCTGGTTTGCCAGGCAGTGATCCAGTCTGTGGGTACAGGCCCTGGATTGGGAGGCCAGGTTAAGGGTGTCCCCCCTGACCTGGAGGAAGGGGCTACTGCTAACAGTGCCCCTACCATGTTGTCTTCTGGGGGGGCCGCTCCTAGTTGGGTGGTTCAGGACCCCAGAAGAGAGGGCAGGGGGAGGGAAGCCTCACCCCTGGCCCTGGTCCAACCTGAAGGTACAGACCCCAGGTTGGAGGATCAGTTGCAGGTTAACATCCCTGCACTGATGGAAGAATTGTGCAGGACTGCTTCTACAAGCACCCTGACAGTTTTTGACTCTGGGGGTGCCGCTTCTGCAGGGAGGGTACAGAGCCCCAGAGGGGAGGACCAGGGTCAGGTTAACATCCCTGACCTGGTGGAAGAGAGAGTGGTCAAAGGGTGCCAGGCACCTGGGGCTACCACCCCCCACTCTCCACAGTCACAGTGGTTAGAGAGGCCTGAGGTCGGGCTCTCATCCCTGACAGTTGTCTGGGGCCACTGTGGCTTGCTGTCCTGGTGGACAGAGTTGCCCCTGGGGGGGGGGAGGACGAGAGTCACACCCCGGGGGTGGAGTGGGCAACACCACTGTGTTGGCCCTGGTGGTACTATCTGCCCATTGCAATACATCTGTGAGCAAAGTAAAGTTAGGTGTTGCACAGATGGTGTCTGTAGATGTGGAGAAGGGTTCTCCATGGGTTAGCTTAGTGGGCCCTGAGAGTATGGACAGAGGGATCCAACTGGAGTCAGGAAGGCGTAGAACTGGAACATGCCCCTGCTGTTGTGGGCCTGGGTCCCTGTTCTATCGCCCCAATCAGGGAAGTACATCAAGGTATTGATTGTTCTCCCCTGGCTTTAGGCTGGTAGCGGGTCGTGTTGGACTTTTGCTTATGCAGGGTCATCCCCAGACTTTTTTGCCTCCTGCCTCCTATATTTTTCTGACATGTTGCTGTTGGCTTTTCAACTCTGAGCACTTTACCACTGCTAACCAGTGCTAAAGTGCATATGCTCTCCTGTTTAAATTGTATGTAAGTGGTTTATCCATGATTGGCATATTTGATTTACTAGTAAGTCCCTAGTAAGGTGCACTAGAGGTGCCAGGGCCTGTAAATCAAATGCTACTAGTGGGCCTGCAGCACTGGTTGTGCCACCCACATAAGTAGCTCTGTAGTCATGTCTCAGACCTGCCACTGCAGTGTCTGTATGTGTATTTTTACACTGTAAATTCGACTTGGCAAGTGTACCCACTTGCCAGGCCTAAACCTTCCCTTTTCTTACATGTAAGGCACCCCTAAGGTAGGCCCTAGGTAGCCCCAAGGGCAGGGTGCAGTGTATGGATAAGGTAGGACATATAGTAATGTGGTTTATATGTCCTGACAGTGAAATACTGCCAATTTCGTTTTCACTGTTGCAAGGTCTGTCTCTCTCTCATAGGATAATATGGGGGCTACCTTTAAATATGATTAAAGTGTAGATTCCCCTAGAGAGTAGATGGACAGGTGGAGTTTGGGATCCCTGAACTCACAATTTAAAAATACATCTTTTAGTAAGGTTGATTTTGAGATTGTGCGTTTGAAAATGCCACTTTTAGAAAGTGAGCATTTTCTTGCTTAAACCATTCTGTGACTCTGCCTTGTTTGTGGATTCCCTGTCTGGGTCAGTTTGACAGTTGGGTTGTTTTTCACCTCACACCAGACAGTGACACAAAGGGAGCTGGGGTGTGATCTGCATTTCCTGATTAGCCATCTCTGCTAGGAGGGAGGGGTGGAGTGGTCACTCTCATCTGAAAGGACTGTGCCTGCCTCTGACAATGCTGTCTCCAGCCCCCTGGTGTGTGTCTGAGGCCTTGCCTGGGCAAGGCAGGATTTCACAAGAAGGTGTGAGTCCCCTTTGAAGGAAGGTGACTTCAAAGACTAAAATGGGTATAAGAAGGGCACCCAAACTTACAAACTTTAGAAACACTTCTGGAACCAAGAGGAACCTCTGCCTGGAGAAGAGCTGATAGCTGAGGAAAACGTGCTGCCCTGCCTGTGACTGTGCTTTGTGGAGCTTTCCTGCAGTGCTGCTTCTGCCAGAGTAAGAGGGCAAAGACTGGACTTTGTGTGCCTTCCATCTTGAAGAAGAAATCTCCAAGGGCTTGATGTAGAGCTTGCCTCCTGTTGTTGAAGTCTCAGGGATAGCAAAGACTTCTTCCTGCCAGCACCTGGAGTCTCTGGAGAGACCCCTACTCTGCTCTGTGGTGCCCTTCCAGTTCCTGGGACCCTGAAAGGAGAGGCTGGCAGCCTAAGGACAAAAATACACGCACCGAGCGCCGTGCGGAGAAAAGATCGACGCGAATCCGATCGCGGCTGAGAAAACGACGCGACGCCGACTCCGCAGCTGAGAAACGACGCCGCAGGAAACGCGACCGGAGAATCGACGCCCGGAGCAGGAGAAACGACGCGCAGCATCGCTGACGAAGGCTGAGAGATCGCAACCAGCGCCGCGGGACTTTCGGACCGTCGCGTGGCTGGCTTTTTCGACGCGCCTCGCCGTGCCGAGCTGTTTTTGACGCATATACCCGTGCAGGGTTATTTTCGACGCACACCGCCCGTGCGGGGTTATTTTTGCCGCAAACCAGGTACATTTTCACGCTAGCAGCGCTAGTGTGGTGTTACAACTACCTAAAGACTCTTTTTATTTTAAACCTTTAAAAAAATCATAACTTGGCTTGTGTATGTTGGATTTTTGTCGTTTTGGTCTTGTTTTGTCTAGATAAATATTTCCTATTTTTCTAAACTGGTGTTGTGTCATTTTGTAGTGTTTTCATTAAGTTACTGTGTGTGTTGGTACAAATACTTTACGCCCAGCACTCTGAGGTTAAGCCTACTGCTCTGCCAAGCTACCAAGGGGGTAAGCAGGGGTTAGCTGAGGGTGATTCTCTTTTATCCTAACTAGAGTGAGGGTCCTTGCTTGAACAGGGGGTAACCTGACTGTCAACCAAAGACCCCATTTCTAACACTAAGCAATAACAGATCTTTTTTATTTTTTATCACACCTATCTTTAATCTTAATTTAACCTTAGTTTTTCAGTGTGTATGTATATATATGTATGTATATATATATATATACATATATACACACACACAAACACATATCTATACACATACATGTTATATATAACTATATGAAAAATGAAAATAGTATCTGTAGTTCAAGATTAAACACATCAGAAAAGCTGTGAGATATTAGAATGTGTTTAATACAAGTCAGTTTCTTAAAGAAAAAAGATGCAGTAGCTCAGTTTGTGTAGCAACATTCAAAAAGATTCTTACATTTTTTTTACTACCTAAGAAGTATAAAAATAGACATGTTGCCATAAATATCTTTTTTTTAGTTGCCAATTTACAGCTAGAAAAACAAAGAATAGAAGGAAAAGCCATGTTTATTTGTGTTCTAAAAAAACAGCTGCTTCAATAAGGCTTCATGACCTGACCTGCCTTTCCTCTCAGCTGCTGTCTCTGCTAGCAGCCAATGTGATGTCAGAACTCAACTGTAATAAGTTCTTACTGTTGAGTTCTGACATAATTTCTTTTCCAGTGGCAACTGGAAGTGTCAGAAGTCACTGATTATAAAGAAATTAGCAAGCTTTTATATTGGGATTGCAGAATCCCATGTTCCCATGTATTAAATATCTATCTATCTTTACATCTATATATCTATCTACCTATCGCTCGCTATGTGCATATATATTTATCTGTAAACATATATTTTATATATATATATATATATATAGAGAGAGAGAGAGGGGGGGGTAATGTTATAGTTAGGTTCAGACATATATAGAGGAACGTTATAGTTAGGTTCAGATTTCACACAAACCATAGAAATTA
This sequence comes from Pleurodeles waltl, assembly GCF_031143425.1. Lineage (NCBI taxonomy): Eukaryota > Metazoa > Chordata > Amphibia > Caudata > Salamandridae > Pleurodeles > Pleurodeles waltl. Next base: position 595,065,862 of record NC_090449.1, read on the forward strand.
AACAGTTATAGTTATACTTATCCCAAAACACTAGGCACTATGGTGGTCATTACAACCATGGCGGACGGTGTTAAAGTGGCGGTAAGACCGCCAACAGGCCGGCGGTAACAATTTTGGAATTATGACTGTGGCGGAAACCGCCAACAAAGACAGCCACTTTAACACTCCGACCGCCACAGCGGTACAAACAAACAGCTCGGCAGTCACCGCCAACAGACAGGCGGAGGACAATGTACTGCCCACACTATTATGAGAGGCCAATCTGCCACCTTTTCCGGGGCGGATACACCACGGATAAAAACACGGCGGAAACAGGCATTTTGAAGGAAAAACGCTCACCTCTACACACTCCACGAGGAACGACGACACCATGGAGTCGGAACTCCATATTCTTCCTGCGCTAGTCTTCCTGCTCCTGTACCAGGAGCACCAACGCCGGCGTCGAAGACCATGGTGAGTACTGCACCTACGACATAGGGGAGGGGGGGGCAAAAAAACAGGGACACACACACGCAACACCCCAACCCCCACCCTCACCCACTACAACACACACACCAATGCATATCCAAACATTACAGTAACACCCCCCAACCCCCCCGGAAGAATGCAAAGACAAAAGGAAATGAGTGTAACCATTTTAATATATCAAAATTCAGTAAGCAAATATATACATATATACACTATTAACAAAATATACACCACGATTAGTAATCCAGGTATTGCACCATTCATATTCCGTGGACCACTGGGGCCAAAATGCATGGGCGAGACCCACACAAGATACCCGAACATGACGGAGAGAACACTGCTGGGGCATCAGATAGAAATACAACAGGCACCTCAGGGGGAAGGGAAGGGGGGGCACCTCAGCCGGATGAGTGCACGACGACAGATCCACGAGGGGGCTCCATGCCCATTGATGTATCCTGGGGAGTGCAAAGCCACAGTCTCTCAAGTCTCTCCAGTGGGTGGTTTGCCCACTGTACCATCCTGGGGAGTGCAAAGCCACAGTCTCTCAAGTCTCTCCAGTGGGTGGGTTGCCCACTGTACCATCCTGGGGAGTGCAAAGCCACAGTCTCTCAAGTCTCTACAGTGGGTGGTTTGCCCACTGTACCATCCTGTGGAGTGCAAAGCCACAGTCTCTCAAGTCGATAACAGTCTCCACTGGTTCTGGAGGGGGACTGGTGCCCAGAGTACTTCATCCTGTGCAGGACAGAGGTAGTGGATGCATGTCTCCACTGGTTCTGGAGGGGGACTGGTGCCCAGAGTGCTTCATATTGTGCAGGACAGAGGTAGAGGATGAATGTCTCCACTGGTTCTGGAGGGGGACTTGTGCCCAGAGTGCATCATCCTGTGCAGGACAGAGGTAGTGGATGCATGTCTCCACTGGTTCTGGAGGACTGGTGCCCAGAGTGCATCACTCACCCCGTGACGGTCCCAGTTGCATCACTGCCCCTGCCGCTCTTGGGCTAGCGGTGCTTGAGTTGGCGGTCCTTGCCCTGTTCAGCGGTGCTTGCCCTGTTCAGCGATGCTTGAGTTGGTGGTCCTTGCCCTGTTCAGCGGTGCTTGCCCTGTTCAGCAGTGCTTGACTTGGCGGTCCTTGCCCTGTTCAGCGGTGCTTGACTTGGCGGTCCTTGCCCGGTCCTCCTGGGCAGCTTGACTTGGCGGTCCTTGCCCTGTTCAGCGGTGCTTTCCCTGTTCAGCGGTGCTTGACTTGGCGGTCCTTGCCCTGTTCAGCGGTGCTTGCCCTGTTCAGCAGTGCTTGACTTGGCGGTCCTTGCCCTGTTCAGCGGTGCTTGCCCTGTTCAGTGGTGCTTGACTTGGCGGTCCTTCATTGCCCAGCTGGGCTGGGACTGGTGGTCCATCATTGGTCAGATGGGCTGTGGCTGGCGGGGCCCTCCTGGGTAGCTGGGCTGTGGCTGGCGGGGTCCTCCTGGGCAGCTGGGCTGTGGCTGGCGGGGCCCTCCTTGGTAGCTGGGCTGTGGCTGGCGGGGCCCTCCTGGGCAGCTGGGCTGTGCCTGGCGGGGTCCTCCTGGGCAGCTGGGCTGTGGCTGGCGGGGTCCTCCTGGGCAGCTGGGCTGTGGCTGGCGGGGCCCTCCTGGGTAGCTGGGCTGTGGCTGACAGGGTCCTCCTGGACAGCGACGATGGGGCTGGCGGTGGCGTCCTGGCCAGCGGGGATGATGGTAGTCTTTTCCGCCGTGCTACTCCTCCCAGAGTTTGTAGGTTTCTTCTGCCCCTTCCCCACCTTGGGAGGAGTCACAGCTGAGTCCACACTCCCCCCGGGACTCCTGTGAGCGTCTTGGGTGGCTGGAGTCTTCGCCCTCTCCCGCCGCACCACTGGTCCCGGAGATTTTGTGGCTGAGGTGCTAGTACGGGACCTATGAGTTGGATGGGGGATGGTGGGAAACAGGTTAAGGGTGGATAGGAAAAGTTGTTTGGAGACCCTGGGACGGGTAGCTGGAGGGGCTTTGGGAGTGGAGGAAGAGGTGGTGGTTGTAGGAGGTGTAACTTTTGTGGCTTTGGGTGCAGGTGCATGCGCTGGAGGCTGTTGTGAGGTGGATGTATGTTGGGTGGGTGTGTGCCTGCATTTGTGTATCTTGGGAGGGGGCATCACAGACACACTGGGAGAGAACACAGGGGACGTGTGAATGGTAGTGGGGGTGGTGACTGCACGTGAGTAGGGTGTGGTGGTGGGTGTGCTGGTGCGGGAGGTAGTGGCTGTAGTGGTAGTGCATGCAGGTGTGAGTGTAGACGAGACTGGGAGGGAGGAGGGAGATGAGGAGGAGGGGGACACAGTGCAGGCAGTGGATGTTCGTGTGTCTGTATGTGTGTGATGCTTGCGTGAGTGCCTGTGGGATGTGTGGTGCTTATGTTTGCCTGAGCTTCCCTTGTGTGGTGAGGTGTGTGCAGGCTGGTCTGATGGTGTGCCTGGGATAGGCAGAGGTACAGGGGATTGGGTCTGGGTGGAGGAAGTTGGGGGGGAGGCTAGACACAGGGACAATGGCTGCCATCAGTGCTGAGGCCAGGGTTTGAAAGGTACGATGAAGGGCAGCCTGACCAGAATGAATGCCCTCCAGGAATGCATTGGTTTGTTGCAACTCCATTTCTACACCCTGGATGGCATTCAAAATGGTAGACTGCCCAACAGTGAGGAACCTGAGGAGGTCAATGGTCTCCTCACTGAGGGCAGCAGAGGTGACAGGGGCAGGGGCTGAGGTGCCTGGGGCGAAGGTGATGCCCACCCTCCTGGGTGAGCGGGCACGGGGCACACACTGAGGGGCTACTGGGAGGGTGGTGCTGGTAGGGGGGGTGGCGGCTGTACCTGTAGAAGTGGGGGGCACAGATGTTGCTGTCACCACAAGGGAGCTCCCATCGGAGGACGAGTCATGTCGCTGGTTTCAGCTCCTGTCACCACTGTGGTGCTCCCCTCGCCCTCTGTCCCACTGGTATATTCAGAGCCCGTAGTGTGGCCCTCCATGGTCATGTGGGATGCAGCTCCCTCGTGCTCCGGTGCCACTGCTCCTCCGCCTGATGATGCTAATGCACACAAGAACAGGGAGACTGCAAAAAAGGGGGGGGGACAGAAGAAAGACAGGTTGAGTGCATGGCTTACCGCTACCATTGGTGGACAAGACAGACACAGCAGCCCCCTGCACTACGTCGCGCTGTTGGGCTCTACAGTGCAGTTCCTGGGAAATGGCCTACAAGGCTATGGACGACATCTGCACACATAGATGACACAGGTGCATGAATACCTGTACTCGGCACTCTACAGAGGTGGGGTGGGGGGCCACAGGGCCATGCCTTACGAAGGGGCCTAGCCTACGGAACTCGCCCTGGCCTAGGGAAACCCAGAGCCCTCCTCCCCCACTCAGACCCCACCACTGCGCGCAAAGTCAGCAGAAGGAGAGTGTTCTCACCCCCTTGTGTCTGCTGTGATGCCGTCACTCACCCCTCGAACTCCGGGTAGGCCACCGCCAGGATCCGGAACATCAGGGGGGTCCTGGTTCGACGGGCACCCCAACCACGTTGGGAGGCCATCCCCAGCTGAGCCTCCGCCGTCTTCTTGCTCCAGCGGCGAATGTCCTCCCATCTCTTCCGGCAGTGGGTGCTCCGTCTGTGGTGGACCCCCAGGGTACGGACGTCCTTGGCGATGGCACGCCAAATATCCTTTTTCTGGTGGGCGCTGACCTACATGAAATATACAGGGGAAGAAGAGAAGTCATTACCAACTGCGCCGTCAAAGTGATTGGCCCCCATCCCTACCCTTGCCCTTCCTTCTTGCAACCAGCCCTCTCCACACAGGCTTGGCCCATACAACATGCCCCCTGTGTACTTACCTGTTGGTCTGGAGGACCGTAGAGTAGCGTGTACTGGGGGAGGAACCCGTCGACGAGCTTCTCCAACTCCTCCAATGTGAAGGCAGGGGCCCTTTCCCCAGACGCACAAGCCATTGTCTCTTCCAGACCGAGGTCACAGCAGCACTTGCAGTTTAGGTCCTCTCCTGTCGAAGATCAGGTATCGAGTGATTGAACAGCTAGAAAATGTCGGTCACGTCCGCGGCGGTCACGTCCGCGACGGTGCGTACCATCACCGCTGGCGTACATCGTCATTGTCTCCTGGGACCCACAGGGTCCAATGTTAACCAATGCAGCATTGCGCAGCAGTCTTCGACCGCCTACCACGACGGTGTACAACGCCAGCGCAGTTACCTCACATCCCATTGTCCCACTTTACAGGTCAGGCAGCCGCCATTTCAGGGGCCCACATGGCCTAATTACCAACTGCATCACACATAGCTAGGCCTACTCTCAACACACATACAGGGCAGATTTTGTGTATGAATCATGTTCTGTGTAGACTGTGGGTACATACCTCTGACTTGTTTGACTCTCTGGTCGCTGTTGTCCTTCATAGGCACCGTCTGCTGGGACATGTGAGGAGATGGCGGAATCCTCCGGTGTACCGACCGCTGGTGGACCTGTCGACAATGGAGGAAAGAAATTTGATAATCACCTACAGGTTTGACCGTGCCACAATCCAGGAACTGTGTACCCAGTTGGAGCCAGACCTGATGTCAGCAATCCGCCATCCCACAGGAATCCCCCCTCAGGTGCAGGTGCTATCAGTGCTCCATTTCCTTGCAAGTGGGTCTTTTCAAACAACTGTGGCCATGGCATCAGGAATGTCCCAGCCTATGTTTTCCAACGTATTGTCCAGAGTGTTGTCTGTCCTGCTGAAACACATGCGGAGCTACATCGTTTTCCCTCAGGTGGAGGACTTGCCTACAGTGAAAGGTGACTTGTATGCCCTTGGACATATCCCCAACATCATAGGTGCCATTGATGGGACCCATGTGGCTTTGGTTCCCCCCCACAGGAGTGAACAGGTGTACTGGAACCGGAAGAGTTCTCATTCCATGAATGTACAGATGGTATGTTTGGCCCACCAGTATATCTCCCATGTGAATGCCATGTTCCTTGGCTCAGTGCATGACGCCTACATCATGTGGAATAGCAGCATCCCTTATGTGATGGGTGAACTCCAGAGGCACCGTGTGTGGCTATTAGGTGACTCTGGTCACCCCAACCAGTGAGGAATCCCAGGACCAGGGCAGAGGAATGCTACAATGAGGCCCATGGGCATACTAGGAGGGTGATCGAGCGGACCTTCGGCCTCCTGAAGGCCAGGTTCCAGTGCCTCCATATGACAGGTAGATCCCTATTCTACTCACCAAAGAAGGTGTGCCAGATCATCGTGGCCTGCTGTATGCTTCACAACTTGGCTTTGCGACGACAGGTGCCTTTTCTGCAGGAGGATGGTCCAGATGGCGGTGTTGTGGCAGCTGTGGAGCCTGTGGACAGTGATGAGGAGGAAGCAGAGGAAGAAGACATTGACAACAGGGTCATCCAGCAATATTTCCAGTGAAACACAGGTGAGAATACATTCCTGCCTACTACAAGTACTTCTACACTTATACCTCTATCCTGTCTGTCGATTTCACCCAGTGTATGGTCACTGAGTTGTCACTTTCCCTTACGGGGTCACAGGTGTGGGTCCCAACGTGTGTCATCTGCTTAGATTCCTCAGGGACTAGAGCTGTGTGACATAGGTATGTTGACATTACTATTTCCTGAAAATTTTGTCACTGTGATTGCAAATACACTATTTCAAAATCACAGACAGACTCCAGATCGTTTGCTGCTTTAGGTGTGTTTATTTACATACAAAATATTGGAGGGGGAAGTTAAATGGTGAGGGGTGATGGCGGAGGAGTGTCCATGGCAGAGTCCAGTCTATTTGTCTCATAGGTGCATTGCCCATATGGGCATAGGAAGTGGAGCTGGGGCAGTTTCAATATGGACAGGGTGACAAAGTGGGACAGTGGGTTGACAATCAGGGTGGTCTCATTTCTTGGCGGGGTTCTTGGCATCGTGCTCTGTCTTGTTCCTGGATCTCAGGGACCGTTTGCGGGGTGGTTCTCCATCTGCAGAGGGTGGGGTGCTGGTGTGGTGGTCCTGTGGCGGTTCCTCCTGTCCACTAGCGCCGGCAGAGGTGCTGGGCAGTTCATCGTCCATGCTAGTGTCAGGGGCCCCTTGTAGTGCCACAGTGTCCCTCCTGGTGTTGAGTAGTTCCTTCAGCACCCCTACGATGGTGCCCAGGGCGGAGCTGATGGTTCTGAGTTCCTCCCTGAACCCCAAATACTGTTCCTCCTGCATGCGCTGGGTCTCCTGAAACTTTGCCAGGACAGTTGCCATTGTCTCCTGGGAGTGGTGGTATGCTCCAATGATGGAGGAGAGGGCCTCGTGGAGAGTGGGTTCCCTTGGCCTGTCCGCCCCCTGTCGCACACCAGCCTTCCCAGTTCCCTTGTGTTCCTGGAAAGGCATGATTATTGTATCTGTGTGTGTCATGGTGTGCAATGAGTGGGTGACCGTGTACCCCAGTGTTGGCATTCCTGTGTGGGGGCTTGTGTGATAATGGTTTAGGGGGGTGTATGGGTATGTGCAGTGTGCATGCTTTAGTGATGGGTGTCCATGCGTTGGTGTTGCATGCAGGGCTTGGTGTTGGGATGGGTGGTTTGTGCTATTGGTACATTTATTGATGAGTTGGAGTGATAGGGGTGGGTGCGAGGGTGGCGGTATGTGATAGCATGCAGGTAGGGTGGGGGATATGGTATTTAAAGTTTTGACTTACCGGAGTCCATTCCTCCACCGACTCCTGCGAGGTCCTCAGGATGCAGAATCGCCAAGACCTGCTCCTCCCATGTTGTTAGTTGTGAGTGAGGAGGTGTGGGTCCGCCGCCAGTCCGCTGAACCGCCTGGTGGTGTCTTGAGACCACGGAATGCACCTTCCCCCGTAGGTCGTTCCACCTCTTCCTGATGTCGTCCCGATTTCTTGGGTGTTGTCCCACTGCTTTGACCCTATCGACTATTCTTCGTCATAGCTCCATCTTCCTTGCAATGGAGGTGTGCTGCACCTGTGCTCCAAATAGCTGTGGCTCTACCCGGACGATTTCCTCCACCATGACCCTGAGCTCCTCGTCTGAGAACCTGGGGTGTCTTTGCCGTGCCATGGGGTGATGTAGGTGATGTGTGGGGTGGTGTGTGTGGTGATAAGTGTGGTGATATGTAGTGGTGTGTGGTGTTTTGTGCGTGGAAGTTGTGTGGGTGATGGTGTTGTGTGCCTGTGGCTGCTAGTTTGTGGATGGTGGTGTCTCTCTCTGGCCTTCTCTCTGTAATAGTGGTCGGAGGGGGTTTGTGGGTGATGTGGGTGGGTGTTTTATATTGCAATGGGTGTGTGGGAGTGGTGTGTGTATGTGTATCAGGAGTGTGTATTTGGAATTGTCTAATGTGGCAGTGTTTTGTAGAAGTGTGTGTATTTTGAGCGCGGCGGTGTGTACCGCCAATGGAATACCGCGGTTGAAAGACCGCCGCGTGGATTCGTGTGTCGTGATAGTGTGGGCGTATTTCTGTTGGCGTGACGGTGGAGGTTTTTTTCACCAGTTTCTCACTGACCTTTGGTGTGGCGGACTTGTGTGGGTGTCTGAATTTTGTCGGATTTCGAGATGTGGGTCATAATAGCTGTGGCGGAATTCCGCGGCGGTGTGTTGGTGGTCTTCTGCACGGCGATAAGCGGCTTTTACCGCCAATGTTGTAATGACCCCCTATAACTCGTGTCCCCACCAGGCACAGTTTACTCATCGATAATTTATTGCAAATGTTGCAGTTATATTATGAATGACTGCATAGAAGATGCCATTACTAACGTAATATGTAGCAGTACATGGCAAGGGGGCAAGTTATAGTCACTTTGGTGCACAAGATTAAAGAGGAGCTTAGGCTGGGCATTAAGGGGTTAAAAAACTAAGTACATCTGGACCACTGGTGTCTAGACGTGCTCTGATTGGCCAATTTAAACAGGACTAGTCATTCCGGATTGATGGGTCACAACATGAATAATATGTTCTGGCAGCCATCACAGGACTGAGAGATATGGGCCCTCATTATGACATTGACGGTCAACGTACCGCTGCGGTGACGAATATCCGTTCGCCATATTATGACACACACACACCAGTCTGACAAAATACTGCCACGTACAGAAATCCGCCAGCTCAGAGGTCAGTGCTAAAGTGGCGGTACCATCACCCATACAATTAAGCCAACAAAACAACGCCCACCACATTATGACCTACGAAACATCACAATGGATATTTAACAGCGGTAAACCATTGGCGGTACATACCTCCGCGCTCAGAATGGACACCCACATACAAAACAACACTACATTGGCCAGTACTAAAAACACACACCTGATGTTTATACCCACACCACACCCACCCACCCACAGCACTACAAAACACACACCCACATTACCCACAACACTTAACAAACAACAATTACTGCCAGGAGACTTACACGAACAGCACAGAGACAACTAGACACACACACCACATACACCGATACATCCCTCACGCATCCCACCTCACACAATCACCACCACATTACTTAACACACTCTCATCAACACACATCACACAACACCCATATCTCCACAAAGGCACCCCCGTTTTACTGATGAGGAGTTAAGGGTCATGGTGGAGGAAATTGGCAGGGTAGAGCCACAACTTTTTGGAGCAAGGGTACAGCAGATATCGATTGCAAAGGAAGATGGAGCTATGACGTAGAATCATGGACAGGGTGAACGCCGTGGGACAGCACCCAAGAACAAGGGATGACATCAGGAAGAGGTGGAACGATCTACAGGGGAAGGTATGTTCTGTGGCAGCAAGGCACCAGCTTGTGAAACAGAGGACTGGCGGTGGACCCCCACCTCTTCCCCCACAGCTTACAGCATGGGTGGAGCAAGTCTTGGCACTACTGCATCCTGAGGGACTCACTGGCGTAGCTGGAGGAATGGACACTGGTAACTCAACTTTTATCACTTATCACCCCATACCTGCATACCATCACACCCCCTCACCCTCACTCACATCACTCCACTCCACCCCACACACTCCACCAACGCAGATGACTAACCCCAGTGCCAAATCATGCAATCCATACCAATGCATGGACACCCCTCCTCCCAGCCCTGCATGGACACCCATCACCAAAGCACGCTCAGCGTAGGGAAACTAATAACAACATAAAACATCCCCATACACAAGCAAAAGGTGGCAGGGCAATACCAACGATAGACGGGAAGCCAGGGATGTACAATATGTCACAGACAATCAGGGACCTGGAGTAAGTGGCAGTGGGCACACTGTTTAGGGGACAGACGCAGAGCCAACAGGGACACTGGGATGACCGCTGTGCAGCAGGGGGAGGACAGGAACAGGGAACCGACTCTACAGGAGGCACACACTGAGATCCTGGGAGCCTACCAACATTCCCAGGACACGATGGGCCAGATCATTGACAACCTGCAGGAGAACAGGTAGATGCAGGAGGGGCAGTATCAGGGGATCAGTGAGGACTTGCAGGCCATTAACACCACCTTGATCTCCATAGCAGATTTGCTGGCAGACAAGGCCAACATCACGAGGGAGGCAACAGCACAGCAGCGAACCCCTACCACTAGCCAGTCCATTGACCAGCACTCCACCTCCGCTGCAGCTAGTGGCCAGGAGGCCCCACCACAGGACCCACAGGCCTACAGCACCCTCCCCCTGCAGAATGTGAACCACCCCGCAAACATTCCCTGCGACCCTGACAGAAGCCAGAGACACCTGCCAATACCACCGCCAGGAAATGAGACTCTCCTGATTGTCCCCCTTGTGTCCCACACAGTCATCTTGTCTACTTTGAACTGCCTTTGCTCCCCTACCTATGGCCCCTTGGACACTAGACCTGTGCTACAAACAGACTGGAACAATACCCTGGACCTTCCTCCATCATCACCCCATTCCATTGCACTTTTCCCTCAATTTCATAGCCCTACAATAAACACCCTTGAAAGAACTTGACTACTAGTTTTTTATGTTTTGAAAATGTGCATTTATGGAAACAGTCACATCTAGTGCAAATGATCTGAACACTGAGAGCATAGAAATAATGACCTGTAGCTGTCTGTAGTCAGCACATCAGTACACAGTTGTGATATCACCAACACCTGTAAAAAGACAAGCCATAGGTGACAATAAGTTGAGATGTAAAGGAAGTTAATGCCATCATGCTACAGCCACACAGAATGCATCACTTGTCAGAGGAATGGTCAGTTGCACTTTCTCACCTGTGTGTCACTTGAAGTATTGACAGATAGCTCATGCTCTGTTGTCCTCGTCCTCAGCCTCTTCATCCTCACTGTCCTCAGGGTCTACTGCTACCACAGGGGCACCTCCAGTCTCTTCCTCTTTCAGAAAGTGAACATGCAGTCTGAGGGCCAGGTTGTGCAACATGCACCATGCCACTACTATCTGGTAGACCTTCCCGGTGAGTAGCACAGGGATCCGCTTGTCAGATGGAATGCACCTGAACCTGGCCTTCAGGAGGCCGAAGGTCCTCTCGATGATCCTTCTGGTTCGCCCTTGTTCCTCATTATATTGTTCCTCAACCCCTGTCCTGGCATTCCTCACAGGTGTCAGCAGCCACGATAGGTTTGGGTAGCCAGAGTCACCTGCAGGTATTGAGGGACAATATTTAACCTCACAGAATGCTATAGGGATGACACCTGAAGGCATACACTAACATACAGTGGGTGGGGACCATGGCTCACCTATTAGCCACACCCTGTGCCTCTGTAGTTAGGCCATCACATTTGGGATGCTGCTATTCCTCAGAACAAAGGCGTCATGCACCGACCCAGGATACTTAGCATTGGCATGGGAGATGTAATTGTTCGCCAGGAACACCATTTGCACATTAAGTGAGTGGAAACTCTTCTGATTTCTGAACATCTGTTCATTCTGGCGGGGGGTACAAACGCAATATGTGTTCCATCAATCGTCCCAATAATATTGGGGAAATGTCCCATTGCATAGAATCCGGCCTTTACTGTGGCCAAATATTCCATGTGGGGGAAAGCTATGTAGCTGCACGTTTCGCCAGGGCAGAGAAAACTCTTGCCATCACAATTGAGAACATTGGCTGTGACATTCCTGCTGCCAAGCCCACTGTCACTTGGACAAAACCAGTTGCCAGGAAATGGAGCACTGATAGCACTTGCACAAGAGGGGGGAATCCCAGTGGGATGACGGATAGCAGATATCAGGTCTGGCTCCAATTGGGAACACAACTCAGTGATTGTAGCCCTTTCCTGTCTATAGGTGAGTATAATGTGCCTCTCCTCCAGTGTAGCCAAGTCCACAAGGGTTCTGTCATGGGGGTATGTCTCCTCCTCCTATTTGTTCACAGCGGTAGTTATCTAAGGGACACAAGAGTGAGTAGGCTGTCGCAATTTGAACAATGGAACAACATCTTCAGTTACAGAGTGTATTTATGTGATGGGGCAGTGGGAATGGTGAGGTATGTGCTGATCTAGGCTGTGACGCAGTTAAGGTTGATATGACCATTGTCCGCCTCCATGAAATGGCGACCAGCTGTCCTGTATGTAGGGACAGGTGGAAGTGAGGTAATTCCGGTGACGTTGGGCGTTGTGGCGGAAGGCAGTCTTCCACCGCTGTGCAATTTCTCATTCGATAACATGGAGCTCTATGGAGTACAGTGGCCAATGGGGATCTGCGCCGGTTGTGACGCTGCACACCGCCGTGGACGTGACCGCCATTTTCTATCTGATTCCTAACTTTTTTCCTGACCTTCAATAGGAAAACACCTACACTGCATGTGCTGTTGTGACCTGTGTCTGGAACCTACCATGGCCCGTGTGACCTGGGAAAGGGCCCCTGCATTCACTTTGGAGGAGTTAGTGCGATTGTGGATGGGGTCCTACCCCAGTACAGACTGCAGTATGGGCCTCCAGACCAACAGGTGAGTACACATTGGGCATGATGCATGTGGGAAGGATGCATGGAGATGTGTGTGCAAGCATCATGTCATCTGGAGGGGGGAGTTTTGTGGTGGTGTACATGTTGTGCGCTGGCCGATGTGTGTGCCAGTGGTGACAGAAACAGGATTGTTGGGCCATATGTGTGACAGGCTGGATTGTATGGTTAATGTTTTTCTCCTGTCTGTATTACCTCTGCAGGTCAGCGCCCATCAAAAGACGGGATTATGGCGTGCCCTCGCCAAGGACGTGCGGAGCCAGGGGGTCTATGGCAGGTGGAGCACCCACTGTCAGAAACGGTGGGAGGACCTGAGACGCTGGGCACGGAAGATGGCAGAGGCCCAGCTGGGAATGGCCTCCCAATGAGGAAGGGATGCCTGTCGGAACCTGACCCCCATGATGGCCTGCATACTGGCGGTGGCCTACCCAGAGCTGGATGGGCACTTGAGGGAATCACAGCAGCGACAAGAGGGTGAGTACATTGGGCATTATTAAAATAATTGGCAGGTGGCATGGGATCCGGGTGGTGTAAATGAGTTAGCGGGTGCCCCTAAGGCCAGGCCAGACACTGAAGTGTGATTCAACTCTAGGGTAATGTGTGAATGACAAATGCAGGTAACCTAGCTTGTCAGCATTTCATGTCAGTCAGGACTTTGTGGGTCCCCGTAGGGGTGCAGTAGGTGGTGTGTGGCCCTCATCTTGCCATGGCATCTAGCCAAATCACTGGCAGTGCAATGCATAGCGCTCAAGCCTGATCCCTGTGTGTGACGGTGCTGTGCATGCCAACTGGGGTATTGGTGCAGATATTGACCCAGTGTATCATTTTTCTCTCTCCCCCATTTTTTCTTCTGTGATCCTGTCCATGTGTGCATTAGCATCATCTGGCGGAGGGGCAGCAGTGACAGAGGGAGCTGCCTCCCACAGGACCCAGGAAGCAGAGTCCACAGACGCCGAGGGAACCAGTGGGACGGAGGACGAGGGGAGTAAAACGGCAGAGGCAGGAGGTGACAACACAGACTCAGATACCTCCTCCGATGGAAGCTCACTGGTGGTGGCAGACACCTCTGTGACCACCCCAGCTGCAGGTACAGCCGCCACCCCCGTACTAGCACTGCCCTCCCAGTAGCCCCTCAGTGAGTTGCTACTCACTCACTGGGGCCAGGAGGGTGGGCATCTCCTTCGCCCCAGGCACCTCAGGCCTGCCCCAGTGAGCCCTGCTACCCTGAGTGAGGAGGCTATTGACCTCCTGAGAGCCACATCTGTAGGGCAGTCAACCATTGTGAATACCATCCAGGGGCTGGCATCCAGATGCAGCAATGCAATGCATTCGTGGAAGGCATCCACTGTGGATTGGTGGCCCATCAGAGATCTATTCAGGCTCTGGCGTCCTCTATGATAGCAACCATTGTCCCTGTTCCTACTGTCCCCCCTCCAACTACCACTTCTCAGTTCCAGTCTCCTCAACCCCAACCCATCACATGCACATATACAGATGAGAATGAGCACAAGACAACACCCAAGAGTGGCAAAGTCAAACACAGGCACCACACTTCATCCCACAAGCACTCACGCAAACACCAGACAGTTTCAGACACAACCACATCCACTGCTTCCACTGTCTACCACTCCTCCTCCTCCACCCCTCACAATCTCATCCACACTCACACCTGCATGCACTGCATCAACATCTACCACCAGCATCACCACACCAAGCAGCACACACACCTCACTAACAGACACCTGCACAACATCCATGCACGCATCCCCTGTGTCCTCTCCCACCCTGTCTTTCCCCCCCAAAAGGACACAAACGCAAGCACTCACACACCCAACAGCCATCCACCTCACATCAGCACACTGCCCATGCACCTGCACCCAAATCCAGCAGACATAAACCTCCTACAACCACTCCCTCAAGCTCCACTCCCATCTCTCCTCCCTCCTCCCACCCTACCACCCCTAGGTGCCCGTAAGAGCAGGGTCCCAACGACCCAGCCCAGTACCTCAGCCAAACAGTCCACGCGGACAGTGGTGGCACCACCTAGTCATGGTGGCAAGTCAGTGAAGGATCCCACTCCACCAGCCAGAAAGGTTAAGGATCCCACACCTCCTGCCATGAAAGGAAAGGAGCATGCACCTCCTGCCATGAAGGGGAAGAAGCCCGCAACTCCAACGGAGGCTGTCAGGGTGACACCTACACACTACCAGTGGTCATGGGGCCCCCACCGCCAGCTGAAGAAATGCATCCCTCACCACAAGCAGAGGCTGCCCAGGAGGTACCTCCACCTGCCACCACAGCTTAGCCCTCACCACAAGCAGAGGCTGCCCAGGAGACACCTCCACCTGCTGACACTGTGCACCCTTCCCCTCCAGATGACACAGTGCAGCCATCACCACCAGCAGAGGCCATGGATGCCTCCCTTCAGGGACTGCTGTACAAGGGGCCCCCTCCAGGAGCAGTGGGCATGTTCCCCACTTGAGAGATTGTGGCTTTGCACTCCCCAGCCCAGAGTAATGGGCATGGATCCCCCTCCAGAACCAGTGGGAAAGACACCCACCTGAGAGACTGTGGCCTTCCACTCCCCAGCACAGAGTAATGGGCACGGAGCCCCCTCCAGAACCGGTGGGAAAGACACCCACCTGAGATACTGTGGCCTTGCACTCCCCAGCACAGAGTAATGGGCATGGAGCCCCCTACAGAACCAGTGGGAAAGACACCCACCTGAGAGATTGTGGCCCAGCGGAGCGGTGCTTGACAGGAAGGGCCCAGCGGGGCGGTGCTTGGGACGGCGGGGCCCTGTTCAGCGGGGGTCTTCACGGCGGGGCCCTGTTCAGCGGTGCCTGTCTTGGCGGGGCCCTCTTCAGCGGTGCTCCTCACGGCGGGGCCCCCTTCAGCAGTGCCTGTCTTGGCGGGCCCTCTTCAGCGGTGCTCCTCACGGCGGGGCCCTCTTCAGCGGTGACTGTCTTGGCGGGGCCCTCTTCAGCGGTGCTCCTCACGGCGGGGCCCTCTTCAGCGGTGCTCTTCACGGCAGGGCCCTCTTCAGCGGTGCCTGTTTTGGTGGGGCCCTCTTCAGCGGTGCTCCTCACGGCGGGGCCCTGTTCAGCGGTGCTCTTCACGGCGGGACCCTGTTCAGCGGTGCTCTTCACGGCGGGGCCCTGTTCAGCGGTGCCTGTCTTGGCGGGGCCCTCTTCAGCGGGGCTCCTCACGGCGGGGCCCTGTTCAGCGGTGCCTGTCTTGGCGGGGCCCTCTTCAGCGGTGCTCCTCACGGCGGGGCCCTCTTCAGCGGTGCCTGTCTTGGCGGGGCCCTCTTCAGCGATGCTCCTCATGGCGGGGCCCTGTTCAGCGGTGCTCTTCACGGCGGGGCCCTGTTCAGCGGTGCTCTTCACGGTGGGGCCCTGTTCAGCGGTGCCTGTCTTGGCGGGCCCTCTTCAGCGGGGCTCCTCACGGCGGGGCCCTGTTCAGCGGTGCCTGTCTTGGCGGGGCCCTCTTCAGCGGTGCTCCTCACGGCGGGGCCCTCTTCAGCGGTGCCTGTCTTGGCGGGGCCCTCTTCAGCGGTGCTCCTCACGGCGGGGCCCTGTTCAGCGGTGCCTGTCTTGGCGGGGCCCTCTTCAGCGGGGCTCCTCACGGCGGGGCCCTGTTCAGCGGTGCCTGTCTTGGCGGGGCCCTCTTCAGCGGTGCTCCTCACGGCAGGGCCCTGTTCAGCGGTGCCTGTCTTGGAGGGGCCCTCTTCAGCGGTGCTCCTCACGGCGGGGCCCTGTTCAGCGGTGCCTGTCTTGGCGGGGCCCTCTTCAGCGGTGCTTGTCCTGTCTTTCAAGGGAGCCAGACCTGGCCAAGACTCCCCGCTTAGTCGCCCTCCGACCTTGCGGTAGCGGGGCCCTCCTGTGATGGAGTCTTGTGCCCGTGGGTGTCGTCCCTCACACCCGGTATGGGGCTGGTGGGGCCCTCCTGGTGCGCTGGGCTGCTGCATGTCTTCTCCGCCCTGCTGCCCTTGCCCTCCTTCGCTGCAGCTCTCGGGCCCTTGTCTCCCTTAGATGATGTGGCAGGTGACGTGGCAAGGCCACTCTCCGTGGTGGTAGCCGTCTCAGGCTTTTCGCGCCGGCCCTTAAGTTTTCTTGTCCTCTTCCTAGGGGGTGGGCTGGCTGTCCCCTTGCTGCTGGCCGATGTTCCTTCCCTAGGAGCTGGTGGACTCCAGTAGCCCGGCACTATGGTGATACTAGATGCACGGCTGGTGGTGGCTGAGGTGCTCTTTGGACTCTTACCAGATGGAGGGGGTGGGTCAGGTGATGCAAAGAGGTCAATTTTGGAGAGGAAAAGTTTTTTAGGAGCAATGGGACGGGTAGGTGCAGTGGGTATGGGAGTGGAGGAAGAGGATGTGGTTGTAGGAGAGTCAAGTGTGCTGTCTTTGGGTGCAGGTGCTTGGGCTGGAGGCTGTCGTGAGGTGGATGGCTGTTGGGTGGGTGGCTGCCTGCGTTTGTGTGCTTTGGAAGAGGGGGTGACAGACACAGTGGGAGAGGACACAGGGGACGTGTAAATGGCAGTGGGGGTGGTGACTGTACGTGTGCTGACTGTAATGGAGGGTGTGCTGGTGATGTAAGTACTGGCTGATGGTGGTGTGCATGCAGGTGTGAGTGGAGACGTCACAGGGAGGGAGGAGGGAGACGAGGAGGAGGGGGACACAGAGGTGGTAGTGACTGTTGGCATGTCTGCATCTGGATGTTGTTTGTGTGAATGCTTGTGGGATCTGTGGTGCTTATGTCTGGATGAGCTGCCCTTGGGTGTTGAGGTGTGTGCAGGCTGGTCTGATGGTGTGGATGAGATAGGCTGAGGAACAGGAGACTGGGACTGGGTGGAGGGAGTTAGAAGAGGGAGGCTGGAGACAGGGACAATGGCTGCCGTCAGTGCTGAGGCCAGAGCGTTGAACGATCGCTGATGGGCAGCCTGACCCGAATGAATGCCCTCCAGGTATGCATTGCTCAGATGCACCTCCCTTTCCACCCCCTGGATGGCATTCAAAAGGGTAGACTGCCAAACAATGAGCGTCCGGAGGAGGTCAATGACCTCCTCACTGAGGGCAGCAGGGGTAACTGGGGCAGGGCCTGAGGTGCCTGGGGCGAAGGAGATGCCCGCCTTGGTGTGCGAGCGGGCACGGGGTGAACGCTGAGGGGCTGCTTGGAGGGCGGAGCTGGTGCGCTGGCTGGCGGCTGTACCTGTAGTTGCGGTGGGCACGGATGTTGCTGCCACCGCAAGGGAGCTCACTTCCGAGGACGTGTCGGTGTCGCTGAAGTCTCCACGGGTCCCCGTTGTGGAGCTCCCCTCACCCTCCGTCTCACTGCTGAACTCGGAGTCCGTTGCATGGCCCTCCGGGGCCATGTGAGATGCAGCTCCCTCGTGCGCCGATGCCACTTCTCCTCCGCCTGATGATGCTAATGCACACATGCACAGGAAGAAAAAGAAAATGGGTGGGGGGGGAAAAATGAAGACAGGTTGAGTGCATGCATTGGCAACACCGTTGGCGGAGAGGACAGACACAGAAGCCCCCTGAACTACGCTGCGCAATCGGGGTACACTACTCAGTTCTTGTGACTAGGCCTATATGTCTATGGACGACAAATGCACACATGGGTGATGCAGGACCATGGATAGCTGTACTTGGCACCCTACAGAGGTGGGGGGCGGGGGCACAGGGCCATGACTAACGGAGGGGACTAGCCTACAGAAAGCGCCCTGGCCTTGAGTTACCCACAGCCCTCCTCCCCCACCCAGACACCTCCACTGCGCGCAAAGATAGCAGAATGTGCTGATACTCACCCCCTTGTGTCTGCTGTGATGTCCTCACGCGCCCATCCAAATCGGGGTAGGCCACCGCCAGGATCCGGGACGTCAATTGGCGGCTGGCACCCCTCCTACGTTGGGAGGCCATCCCCAGCAGAGACTCGGCGGTCTTTCTGGTCCCGCGGCAGATGTCCTCCCACCTCTTTCGGCAGTGGGTGCCCCGTCTGTGGTGGACCCCCAGGGCCCGGACGTCCTTGGCGATGGCACGCCAAATGTCGACCTTCTGATGGGCGCTGACCTATTTGACATGTACAGGGTGGGAAAGGAAATATCATCACTTTTCAGCATGGTAGATGTGAGTGGCCCCCCCTCCCCAACCTTGCCATGTGGCACATGTTCCCATCTGTCGTGCGTTGCACTCCTCATTCGCTCCCCTCCCCACCATCTTACATACACCCCACTCAACAGAGGCATAGCCCATTCAGCGTGCACCTTGTGTACTAACCTGTTGGTCTGGAGGACTGTAGAGTAGCGCATACTGGGGGAGGACCCCATCAACAAGTTTCTCCAATTCTTCGGAAGTGAAGGCAGGGGCCCTTTCCCCAGTCGCAGCAGCCATTGTATCTCCCAGACCGAGGTCACAGCAGCACTTGCAGTATAGGTCCTCTCCTGTGGATGATCAGGTCTCGAGTGATTAATCAGATAGAAAATGGTGGTCACGCCCGCGGCGGTGCGTACCGCGACCGCCGGCGCACATCGTCATTGGCTCCTGAGACCCATAGGGTTCAATGTTAACCAATGCTGCTTTGCGCCGCGATCTTCGACCGCCTACCGCCACGGTGTGCCACGCCAGCGCAGTGACCTCACATCCCACTGTCACACTTCACAGGTCAGGCAGCCGCCATTTCAAGGGCCCACATGGCATGATTTCTACTGCGTCACACAGGCCTAGGCCTTGCATTGCCACTCATACAAGCCGTTCCATGCATAGCGATTCGTGTACTGTGCAAGCTGTGTGAACGAACCTGTGGGTTGCTTGACTCTGTGCTCCATGTTGTCCTTCCTAGGCACCGTCCGCTGGGACTTGCGAGGAGAAGGATGAATCCTCCCGTGTACCGACCGCTGGTGGACCTGTCGACAATGGAAGAACGACATATCATACTTACATACCGGCTTGACAGAGCAACTATACATGAACTATGTGCCCAGCTGGAGCCAGACCTGATGTCCCCCATCCGCCAACCCACAGGGATTCCCCCTCTGGTGCAGGTTCTGTCAGTACTCCATTTTTTGGCAAGTGGGTCGTTTCAGACAACAGTGGCCATATCATCTGGGATGTCTCAGCCTATGTTTTCAAAGGTTTTGTCCAGAGTGTTGTCTGCCCTGATGAAATACATGCGGAGATACATTATTTTCCCTGAGGTGGGCGAATTGGCTACAGTGAAGGGTGATTTCTATGCCCTTGGACATATCCCCAACATCATTGGTGCCATTGATGGGACCCATGTGGCTTTGGTTCCCCCCAAAGACAGTGAGCAGGTGTACCGAAACAGAAAAAGTTATCATTCGATAAATGTCCAGGTGGTCTGTTTGGCTGACCAGTACATCTCCCATGTAAATGCCAAGTTCCCTGGGTCAGTGCAGGACGCGTATGTCATGCGGAATAGCAGCATCCCTTATGTGATGGAACAGCTACAGAGACACCGTGTGTGGCTAATTGGTGACTCTGGTTACCCCAACCTGTCGTGGCTACTGACCCCAGAGAGGAATCCCAGGACAAGGGCAGAGGAACGCTACAATGAGGCCCATGGGCGAACTTGGAGGATCATAGAAAGGACCTTCGGGGTCCTGAAGGCCAGGTTTAGGTGCCTGCATATGACAGGGGGATCCCTCATGTACTCACCAAAGAAGGTGTGCCAGATCATCGTGGCCTGCTGTATGCTTCACAATCTTGCATTGCGACGCCAGGTGCCTTTTCTGCAGGAGCATGGTCCAGATGGTGGTGTTGTTGCAGCTGTGGAGCCTGTGGAGAGTGAAGAAGAGGAAGACGACGGGGACGACACAGACAACAGGGATACAGTCATACAACAATACTTTCAGTAGCACACAGGTAAGAAACAGCCACCCCAATTTACATTTACTTGAGGCCTCATGCGTCTCCACTGTCTGTTTTCCCCCCCCAGTTCCTGTTAACTGATTTGTGACTTTCCCTTCCCTTTTCAGAGCTGTATGACCCACTGCCTGACTTCAGCTTTGTTTGCCCATGGACTAAAGCTTATTGAAATTGGTATGTTGTCATCACAAAGTAACTGGACATTATTGAACAGTTATGTGTAATACATTTGTTAAGAATACAAGCAGACTCCTGTTTATTTAAGTGGAATAAGTGATTTATTTAAAGTGCTAGATATAGGTAAATGATTGGGAATCGGGGATGGGTGGGGGTGGAGTAATGTCCATGGCAGAGTCCAGTTCTCAGTCGCACAGGTGCATTGTCCATATGCCTGGGGAAGGATGGAGCAGGGGCAGTTCAAGGTTGGACAGGGTGACAATGTGGGACAGTGGGATGACATCAGGGGGTATCTTAGGCTGGCGGGGGTCTTGCAATCCTACTCTGTCTTCTTGTGAGATCTCAGGTTCCGCTTGCGGGGTGGTTCTTCTTCTGCAGGAGGTGGGGTTCTGGTGGCCTGTCGTTGTGTGGGGGCCTCCTGTCCACTGGCGCCGGCAGAGGTGGTAGGCTGTTCCTGGCCTGGGCTAGTGACAGGGGCCCTTTGGGGTGCCACATGGTCCCGCAATGTGGTGACGATCTGGGTAAGGGCCAGGACGATGGTCCTCATTGCGGAACCGATGTTTCTTAGTTCCTCCCTGAACCCCATGTACCGTTCCTCCTGCAGTTCCTGGATCTCCTGGAACCGGGCCAGTACCGTCGCCATCGTCTCCTGGGAGCGGTGGTATGCTCCCATGATGGTGGAGAGGGCCTCTTGGAGAGTCGGTTCCCCGGGCCTGTCCCCCCCCCTGTCGCACAGCAGCCCTCCCAGTTCCCCTGTGTCCCTGGGCCTCTGTCCCCTGGCCGGTGTGCCCACTACCACTGCCCCCAGGTCCCTGTTGTTGTTGGGGTGGTGGGTCAACCTGGGTGCCCTGTAGTGGTGGACACACCGCTGATTGCCGTGCCCTGGAGACAGAGGCATGGGCCCGCTGGGTGGGAGCTGTGCTGGTGTTCCCAGAGGGGGTTGGGTCTGGTGTAGCCTGTAGCTGTCTGTGGGGAACCGACTGTCCAGAGGTCCCCGATGGGCCGGGCTGGTCGTCTGGCTCCAGGGAAACAGAGCTGCTGTCATCGCTGGGGGCCTCTTCTGGGGGTGGGATGGACATCTCTGGACCCTCCGTGGCGGTGTGGTGGCGTTCGGGTCCTGCAGGGGTATAAAGGTATGGTTATTGCTTCTGTGTGTGGGATTTCGTGTGATGGGTGGGTGTCCGTGTACCCATGTGCAGGCATTACCTTGTGGGGGCTTTTGTGAGGGTGGCTTGTGGGGGTGATGTGTGTGTGCAGTGGGCATGCTTTGGTGATGGGTGTCCATGCTTTGGGGTCGCATGCAGGGCTTGGTGTTGGGATGGGTGGGTTGTGATGGTGAGGCTTTTGCTAGGGGTTGGTGTGATGGGGGAGGGGGTGAGGGTGGGGGTATGATTTGGCATTCAGGTGGGGTGGGGGTGGGAAGCAGTAGTGAAGATTTGCCTTACCAGAGTCCATTCCTCCGCCTACTCCAGCGAGGCCCGCAGGATGTGCAAGACTTCCTCCTCCCACGCGGTAAATTCTGGGGGAGTAGGTGGGGGTCCGCCGCCAGTCTTCTGCACCGCAATGTTGTGCCTTGATACCATGGAACGCACCTTCCCCCATAGGTCGTTCCATCTCTTCCTGATGTCCTCCCGATTGCGTGGATGCTGTCCCACCGCGTTGACCCTGTCCACTATCCTTTGCCATAGCTCCATCTTCCTGGCAATTGTGGTGTGCTGCACCTGTGCCCCGAAGAGCTGGGGCTCTACACGGACTATTTCCTCCACCATGACCCTGAGTTCTGCGTCACTGAACCTGGGGTGTCTTTGGGGTGCCATGGGGTGGTGTGGTTGAGGTGTGGGGTGGCGTTTGTGGTGATGAGTGTGGTGCGTGTGGTGGTGTGTGGTGTTTGGTGCGTGGATTCTGTGTGGGTCATGGTGTTGTGTGCCTCTTGTTGTGGGATTCTCTATTCTGTGCTCTGTCTCTAGCCTTCGTCAATGATTTCGGGTGGTAGGGGCTTGTGGGTGATGTGGGTGTGTGTTTTTATATTGTGTTGGGTGTGTGGGAGTGGTGTTAGTATGTGTATCAGGTGTGTGTATTTCGAAGTGACCAATGTTGCTGAGTTTTCTATGTGTGTGTGTATTTTGACCGCGGCGGTATGTACCGCCAATGGAATACCGCGTTTGAAAGACCGCCGCTTGGATTTGTGGGTCGGAATGGTATGGGCGTATATCTGTTGGCGTGACAGTGGAGGTTTGGTCAGCGCTATTTTTTTGCTGACCTTTGGTGTGGCGGATTATTGAGGATGTCGGGTTTTCGGCGGTTTGGCTGTTGCGGGTCAGAATGACCGTGGCGGTTTACCGCGGCCGCGGCGGTGTTATGGCGGTCTTCTGACCGGCGGTAAGCGCCTTTTACCGCCGAGGTCAGAATGACCCCCATAGTCTCCTCATAACCTCACATATTACATAACTCATAATCTTCTAAAATGACAACATTGATGACATCACTCATAATATCTCAGTCACAGCCTCTTGCAAAACCCTACATCCAGTCAACATCAGGACTTTAACTCAATCCTTAAACACGGCAAGGCACTTGTAGGAAAGTGCCCTCTTTCTTGGCAAGGTTACCCCCATTTTCTGCCTGTTGTCAGTGTGTTTGACTGTGTTCACTGGGATCCTGCTAACCAGGACCCCAGTGATTCTGCTCTCTCCATTCTAACTTGGTAACTGACCCTTTTTTCCCCACACTTGGCATACTGGTCCTCCCCATGTAAGTCCCTAGTATATGGTACCTAGGTGCCCAGAGCATTGGGGTACCAGGGGATCCCTATGGGCTGAAGCAGATATTCTGCCACCCATAGGGAGCCCATGCAAAGGGTTCTGCAGGCCTGCCATTGCAGTCTGTGCGAAACGGGTGCATGCACCCGTTTTCACTACAGATCACTGCACTATGTCACTGTAAGTCACCCCTATGGCCGGCCCTCTCAGCCCAGAGGGCAGGTTGCAGGTACACGAGTGTGAGGGCACCCCTGCCCTAGCAGAGGTGCCCCCACAAACTCCAGGCCCATTTTCCTGGACTTTGTGAGTGTGGTGACGCCATTTTACATGTGTACTGGACATAGGTCACTACCTATGTCCAGCTACATAATGTTAACTTCAAACCTGGGCATGTTTGGTATCAAACATGTCAGAATCATACCCCCAATACTGTTCCAAGTATTGAAAGTATGATTCCATATGCTCTGGGGGCTCATTAGAGGACCCCCAGCATTGAAACCACCAGTCTTACAGGGCTTTCTGTGCAGCCCAAGCTGCTGCCACACCCCAGACAGGTTTCTGCCCTTCTGCTGCTTGATCTGATCTAGTCCAAGCCCCGGAAGGCAGAGCAAAGGATTTCCTTTGGGAGAGGAAGGTAACACCCTCTCCCTTTGGAAATAGGTGTGACTGGCTTGGGAGGGGTAGCCTACCCAAGCCACTCGTATGCTTTGAATGGCAGATTTGGTGCCCTCTGTGCGTAAACTAGCCCACACCAGTTCAAGGACCCCCATTCCCTACACTGGCGTGAAACTGGACAATGGAAAGGGGAGTGACCACTCGCCTGTCCATCACCACCCCAGGGTTTATTTCAGGTTGTGCTCGGACCTCCTCCAGAGGGTCCCTGGGTTCTGCCATCTTGTTTTCAAAGTTGGTAGAGAACTCTGGGAGCATCTCAGTTGCCAGGCCAGGCAGGTGATATCAGAGCTCCCTTCAGGTAGGTGCTTACCTGGTTAGGTGACCAATCCCCCTTTCAGGGCTATTCGGGTCTTTCTCTTGGGTGGGTTCTCAGATTCGGCTTGCAAGACTCCAGCAGGATTCCTCTGCAACCTCCACTTCGACTTCTGGTCACTTAAACCGCAACTGGACCCTCCAGGAACTTACAACACTGCAATCAACGAATAAGACTGTTCAGCAAATTTGTTTCCATGGCTCCTGCCAGTTTTCCAACATTTCCCTGGCTGTACATTCTAAGAAGACAGCAATTCTTCAGCCTTCACAAGAAAAAGAAGAAATCTCCATTGGATTGAAGGAGTCACTCCCCTTTATCCGCAGGCACCTGCTGCACTGACAACAGGCTGTGTGGATATCCCCTCATAATGAGCTGAGTGGATCCTGCATCACAGGTGGTAGTCTGGAGTAGTCCTCTTGATCCACTCTGCCAGCTGTCCAACTTTGGGGAGGTAAGCTTTTGCCTTGCCACACAGAACAGTACCTCCATGCACCACATCTCTTGCAGCTGCCAATGTTTGTTTGCTTCTCCTCCAAGGGATCTTCAGGCAACATGTATCTCCAGTACCCAGCACTCCTTCCTGCAATGCACGGCCCTCTGCGTGGTTCTCCTGTAGCTTGGGATCCCTTCTTGTAGTGTTACGTGGGCTCCTTCTATGACTTCTGTGTCCCCAACCTGTGGGACTCCTGTGGGTGCTACCTCTGCTCCTGTGGACTCTCTCTGACGCTGAGGGTCCCCTGTGACTCCCCATCCTGGGTCGAGTTCTCCTGGGCCTTGCTGGTCACTGGCAGCACCACTTTTCCACTAACCGTGAGTTTGTCTTTGCCAAGGCTTGTTGCTGGAATTCCTGCACCAACACCCATCTGAAGTCTTGACTCCTGCATGAGATATCTTCTGCATCCATCAGGAACTCTTCTCCAGCTCCAGGGCTGTAGTGCTGACCTGTTCTTTATCACCATTGACCAAATCCTGCAAGAACAGCTGGTTGAGTGGTAGCTCCTACTCCTCCTGGACTCCACTGCGACTCTTGGACTTGGTCCCCTCCCTCTACAGGTCTTCTTCAGAAATCTGCTGCTGGTTTTTTGCAGTCTTTTCTGGGTGTCTTCTTTTCTTCTTTTTCCTCCTTTTGGGTGTTTGGGGAAATTCCAGTGATTTACTCTTGCTTTCTTGATTACTAGAGGGTACTGTGTTACTTCTGTGGTTTTCTAGAACTCACAGCTCCCCTCTACACATCCCACTCACCTAGGTGGGGGTCCTGGGTTCGCATTCCATTTTTTTAGTATATGGTTTATGCTCCCCTAGGGTCACTATTGGTTATTGCTATTTACATTGTTTTCTAACATTTTCTGTGCCTATTTCTGATTACTAGTGTATATATTTAGTGTATTGTGTACATCCTATTGGAGGGTTGCCCTTCTAGTAATTTGTGGTATTGTGTTCTAAAAATAAAGTACCTTTATTTTTGTACAACTGAGTGTTTTCTTTCATGTGTGTACGTGCTGTGTGACTACAGTGGTATTGCATGAGCTTTGCATGTCTCCTAGATAAGCCTTGGCTGCTCATCCACAGATACTTCTGGAGAGCTTGGCTGCTAGACACTGCCTACACTTCACTAAGAGGGGATTAATAGACCTGATATAAAGTGTAAATGCCTTGGGTACCCACCACACACCAGGCCAGCTTCCTACAGCGCTACACCCAAAATTATGCAAGCATCAGACTTCCATTGCATACCATTTTCAGACAAATGTAGGACCAGATTAACCAAGAGCTTTCCATGGGCTGGAATCTTCACCCACCTCTCCAAAAAGCAACCAACTTTGCACAGACTTTGAACATACACATTAGAGGTTGTCTTCAAGGCCTTGTATCACACCAGACCTTGTATCCAATGTACAATAATGGTTGGGAGGTGGGCTTTACCTATGTGCAGACCCTTTGTGCAACATTCCACATGTGGCAAGACCCAGTGGCCAACCCTCCATGAACGCCTACCACTCTACTTGCTCACTCTTTAACCATTCACAGCAAATGAAGACTGAAGAGTTTATTCATTGTTCAATGGTGTTCAGCAGCCAGCTTTCCACAAGTGACCTATCCCTACTGCACTCATCCTTTGCGTGCTTGAAATAAAAATACAATGATATCCATCAATAATGCTTCACTTCAGAAATATTCAGTTTCTTTTTGCATAATTTAAAACCTTACATACAAGCTTATAGGAGTCCAAACATCGATTTAAGTTGATGTATTACTCCTAGTTCACAAAGCCTGAAGCACATTATCAGAATAATTGATTATTCTCAGTCATTTCAACAATTTTAATATAATCAGTAATATCATCAATATGTTTGATGTAATATGTGAGGTCATAAGTAGTGCATGATGGGGGAGTATGTTATAGTTAGTTCACTAAGTTAAAACTGGCGTATCTCAGAGTTTATTGGATTTTTTTACATTATCTTGTGTGTCATTCTGACACCCAACTTTAATGTCACTATAAGAATTGTTCTTTCATGAAAAATACGAGCAGTGACCATAATGGATATTATTTAGACAAGTCCAATAATAAATATGCATTCACACATTATTACTACGGTGAAAACGTCAACTTTTAAATTATTACCACACTAAAAGCAAAATTGGCACGAGAAAGCACTGTACACTGCCTCACAGCCTGTGTACCAATGCATTACCATTAATGAAGGAAGAAAGGGGGACTTCGCTATTGGTGAGTTAATGCCCAATAATGGTAATAAAGAGCATATTACGATGGTGGAGGGGATTGGATAGTATGTTTTTTTTAATCTGGAATAAAACGGGTTTATAATTGAAAACCAAAGCATTCCAAACGTTCGTCATATAATTGAAATTGCTCGAACATTATAAGAGGAGTACCAAAACACCAACACGTGCTACCTTTCAAGTTAACTTAGTTTTCAATAGACAGTAGGTGCACCACACACAAATAAAACAAAACGCTGCACAATATTTCTCTAGTGAATTATTAGCGTACAGCAATTCCTGCGAAGTATTGAAAAGTGAGTCTTTGCTGCAGATGATGACCAGACCTTGAAAACCAAATACCAGGCATATCAGAAACAGAAGTAGCACTGCAATTCTGTAGCAACTGAGGTGTAAATCAATCACTTAATTGAGATAAATAGGACACAGCCAAAAAGGTCTTTGGGGAATTAAAAGTAACTTTTAAACATGGTATCATCTGTTTTTACTAAATGCATTTCTGCTAGTAGTAGTTAACTAATTCTGCCCTGGGCATATTAAAACTTACTTTCCATGTGCTCATTCGACTTTCTCTGAAAACCAGGACGTTAGTTAAATGTACTGACATTCTCTAAAAAACAGGACATGAGTTACATGTACTGAATTCTCCCAGGGCAAATGCTCAAAAACCAAGACTGTTCCGGCGACAATGGGACGGATAGTGGCCTGGGTACCTTGTCAGAGTCTCTCCAAACGCGAGCCCTGTATATTTCGTTTTTTGCATATGCACTTGTACAGTATAAATGCAAACCCCTTTTCCCTTTGTCCAAGAATAGAGCAGAGATAAAAAGAGAGAGAGGAGAAAAAAACATAACTGAAAAACAACTGCATATTACCCTAGTCGATCTAACCGTGCAGGATGTTTGCAGACTTCTTTGTACAGTACGGGTCTCTGGGAGGAAGATGTTAAGGCACATTTTGGTGTGCGTGCCTAAAGTTTTACAAAACATTGCCTTTACCCCTTCGAGACTGGGATAGATAGAGGGACAGAGGATGAGAGAGAGAGAAAGAGCGAGAGAGCGGAGGAAGGAAACAGTAATCGAATCTGGAGTAAGAATAAGTATGAATACGTATAAATATACGTTGACATGAAAACAACTAGATTTAACAGTAGGGTTCAGTAGCAGTATGCATAGGAATAAGTAGGTGTAAATAGGGGTATGAATAAGTAGGCGAATAGCAATAAGTAGGCGTACATAGGGGTATAAATAAGTAGGCGAAAGTTAGAATAACTAGACGTGAGTCGATGGAAGTCGAAGTAGGTGGAAGTAAGCGTTGGAGTAATATCAGAAGTGAGTAGGTGAAATTATAAGAGCAGGAGTAAGAGTGCATGTAAGAAACAGAAAGACAAGACACAAGTAAGAGCATGTGTAGGAGTTAGCAGAATTAAGTGTCCAAGTAACTGTAGTAGTAAGAGTAAGACTACGATTAAGAGAAGGCATAAATGGAAGAAAGTGTAAGTATAAGTAGAGTAAATGCAGGAACAACAATAAGAGCAGGAGAAGGGATAAATGTAAGAGTAAAATCAGTGTGTGTAAACGCAGGAGTAAGTATAAGTAATCAAGGATAAGCAGGAGTAAGCAGAAGTATAATAAACGGAGACATAGGTATATTCATAAGTAGGCGAGTGAGTTTATGTGCAGTTATTATTAGGATAAAGTGTAGAATTAAAAGTAGGACTAAAAGAAGCTAGAAGTGAGTACAAGTAGAAGCAAGTAAAAGTAAGAATAGATGGAAGTAGGAGGAAAAAAGGAAGTACAAAAAAGAGAGTAAGTTAATGTAACAGCAGATTAAAGTAAAAGAATCCATATGTAGACATAATAGTGAGTATATAGAAGTTAGTAAGGGGGCAGGAGGAAAGTAGGAGCAAGTCTGAATAAATGATAACACACCTTTATATAAAGGAAGTGTCTTACTGTTGTTGTTTCTGCACACCAGTGATTCAATTTCATTAGCAAGTGCAGTTGAATTGTATGATTTTTTTCTGAACAGCATGTGATAATTTTCCGTTCCTTCCCTGGGGCAAATTCTAATGCTGTAAGGGGGCCGCACAGCCCACCTCAAGGAGCCAACAATGGCCCTGGGAACCACCACCCCCAGGACTGGCTCCTGCTATGTTCTTGGATGACCACACCTGGGACATAGCTGTTTGCTCTGATTTGGCGGGAGATTTGACAGCTCCTGCCAAGTCGGAGCAAACACTCCGATTGCAGCAAGGCCTGTCAAACAGCTCTCACTTGCTGTGAGTGGCGGTTTCCTCTGTTTCCTTGCTCGCAGACATCCATCTTTAGCAGCATCTTTAGCAGCTCCCTCTCTGTGACAGCAATTCTGGCTCATGCAGGCAGCGGGGCCCCACCTGGGACCATGGGGGCCTGGAGGCTCCTCATACAGTCCCATTGCACAATGGGTGCCCTGGAAAGCATCCAGGAGAGATGGTCGGACCCCCGGCAGATGGGGTCCCCAGGGCTAAAATCAGCAAGGGGAGGGGGGCTGCGCAGCCCCACTCCCTCATTTAATAGTGGTGGGCCCTGGTGGATGAGATCCCTGGGGCCACAATCAGCCCCTCCCCCATTTAATAGTGGTGGGCCCTGACAGATGGGATCCCTGGGGCCAAAATTGGCCCTGGGGGGGTGGCCGTGCAACTCTCCTCCACCCAAAAAAATAAAATGCTTAGGCCAGGCCCTGGGGGATGTGGTCCACGGGGCTGAGATTGGCCAGAGGAGGGGGGCAAAGGTTGGAAGGCTGAGCCCTGGGTGACGGAGTCCCTAGGCATAAATCGGCCAGGGCATGGGGGCCACGAGGTCCCATTCCACTGTTTATTGAAGGGCGGGTCCTGGGGAATGGGTTCCCCAGGCCTGTGATCCGCCTGGGGAGGGGGTTTTCAAGCAAGGTTGCAAACACCTCCATCAAGGTTGACAGATAACTTTTCAGGGTGGAAATGCAGAGAAAAAACACCTGCATTGCCTTCACCATGTGCAAGAAATTAGGATCGTTCGTACTTTACAGAAGTGGATCTTCAACTTGGGCACCTGCTATGTTTATATATGTAAATGTTTCCCTTTGAGGTTTAATTTCTGTGAAATGAGCATTATGCCATAATAAATCCTGCCCTGTGTATTTATCATAGAAGAGGCCAGAGTTTTGTGCAGAATGTCTACCCAACTGGAGTACTTTCTACTGGCTAATTAGAAAGTGCTACCTCGTTGGGTAAATGTTTAGTGCATCTCCTAAACTACAGCAATGCATTGATGCTGAAGTAATGTCGCCAGTGAGCTTGTGTGTCTCCAGCGTTGCCAGTGTAATTGTTCCTTGAGCGTCTTCATCAGATAACTCTTCAAGATGGAACTGCAGAGAAGTCACACGTAGTTCAAGAGTCCCTTGAGCCCAACAGTCCAGATATAAATATTTTTGATCCTTAATGGCTCAAAAACTACTGAACAGATTTACACCAAATCACAAAAAAACATGGTTTCTGGACCATGATCTATCTTCCTGCCAAATTTGGTGTAACAACATTCAGCAGTTTTTGTGCTAGTGCTGTTCAAAAAAGCCCATGGAAAATGTTTGGGGTATTTTGCCTTTTGGGACCCTCCACCTCTCTTGACCCACATTTGACAGATCAACCCAAAACTTGCCATGCACAAACTAGACAAAAGTAGCATTTTCCTGGAAGGTTTTGTGGAGATTTGGCAAATGCTGCCAAAGTTATTAACAAAACAAAAAAGCCATTTATCTATGTAAACACTGACCTAACTATAGCTACTCAGTGGCAACTGGCATCAGTATATAAACGTGGATGGTATATTTAATTAGGAAATAGAATTTAAAAAACCTTAGAAATTTACTGAAAAATACAAAGGTTACAGGGCCGTTATAGTTTGGTTCAGATTTTACAGACACAAAACCATAGGAATTGAGCAGTTATAGTTATACTTATCTCAAGAAACTATAACTCATGACCTAAGGTAACTATAACTTGTGCCCTACCCTGACAGCCATGTGTGACGTGGGGTTGACTGCAGTGCTTGGCCTGAAGTTAACCCCACACAGGCAACCAACCCCACGTATGCAGCCAACCCCATGGTGCACATAGCCTTCAGCTAGGCACAGTGGGGCTTGGCCATATGGCCTGGGCTTTGGCCAGGCCCTTTGGTCAACTCCACAAAGGCAGCCTACCTCCCAGGCTAATTTCAGCACTAGGGAACCCATCCCCTAGAGCAGGCCACATTTTATTATGGCAGGAGGTATGTAGCTCCCTCCACAGGCCATATTTGGCCCTGAGGACGCCATCCCCCAGGGCCCATCCCTTAATTTTTTGGGGCGATTTTCCTTGAGACTCGGCCAAGCCTTAAGATGGCTGCCACCTCTTGCTGATTGAAGGGGGTGGCAGCCAATCAGATTTCATATTAAGATATGACAGATTTGTGGACACTCAGGGCCTGATTATGACCCTGGCGGACGGCGGAGGCCGTCCGCCAAGGTACCGCCGCTGAATGACCGCACCGCGGTCAAAAGACCGCGGCGGCCATTTAGACATTTCCTCTGGGCCGGCGGGCGCTCTCCAAAAGAGCGCCCTCCGGCCCAGAGGAAATGCCCCTGCAACGAGGACGCCGGCTCAGAATTGAGCCGGCGGAGTTGCAGGGGTGCGACGGGTGCAGTTGCACCCGTCGCGTATTTCAGTGTCTGCTTAGCAGACACTGAAATACTTTGCGGGGCCCTCTTACGGGGGCCCCTGCCGTGCCCATGCCATTGGCATGGGCACGGCAGGGGCCCCCAGGGGCCCCGCGGCACCCCCTACCGCCATCCTGTTCCTGGCGGGAGACCCGCCAGGAACAGGATGGCGGTAGGGGGTGTTAGAATCCCCATGGCGGCGGAGCGCGCTCCGCCGCCATGGAGGATTCCCCCGAGCAGTGGGAAGTCGGCGGGAGACCGCCGACTTTCCGCTTCTGACCGCGGCTGAACCGCCGCGGTCAGAATGCTCGTGGGAGCACCGCCAGCCTGTTGGCGGTGCTCCCGTGGTCGGTGGCCCTGGCGGCCACCGGCCGCCAGGGTCAGAATGACCCCCTCAGTGTTTCTAGATACACATAAACTTTTTTCTTTAGTAACTCCAAAACTACTGAACAGATTTACACCAAATTAAAATAAAGCACTCTTAATGTCAAAGATCTAGCTTTCTGCCAAATTTGGTATAATTCCGTTCAGCGGTTCGGGCTGTAGTTGTATGCAAAATACCTATGGGAAATTGAGTGGGGAAAACACATTTTAGAACCGACATTTTTCTTGACCAAACTTGAGGAATCACCCCAAAAGAAGAGTGGTAAGCTAGCTTTGAAAATTTCATGAAGATTCATCAAACGTTGCCAAAATGATGAGTAAAACAAAAAACAGTTTTGCTATAGAAACTAGGTCCCAACAATAACTACCTACAGGTGACTTACCAGTAGGTTTTATACATCTATCTATATATATATATATATATATATATATATATATCTTTCTATATATCTATATCTATATCATACACCCACTTATACACCCACACGGCCACTCAGACACTCACTCACACACCCATACAGACACTTGCACATCCCCTCAATATATCTATCTAGATAGAAAGATAGATAGATAGATAGATATATTGAGGGGATGTGCGAGTGTCTGTATGGGTGTGTGAGTGAGTGTCTGAGTGGCCGTGTGGGCGTATAAGTGGGTGTATGAGTGTGTGAGTGGGTGTGTGAGTCAGTGTTTGTACGGCTGTGTGGGTCTGTGAATGGGTGAGCAAGTGGCTTTGTGGGTCTGTGACTGAGTGTTTGAGTGTGTAAATGTGTGTGTGAGTGGGTGCATGAGTGTCTGTGTGGGTCTTTGAATGGGTGTGTGAGTGGTTTTGTGGGTCTGTAAGTGGGTGTGTGAGTGGCTGTATGGGTCTGTGAGTAGTTGTATGGGTGTTTAAGTGGGCTTGTGATTCTGTGAGTAGGTGTGTGAATGGGTGTGTGATCAGCTGTGTGGGTCTGTGATAGTGGTTTTGTGGGTCTTTGAGTAGGTGTGAGTGTGTGAACGGGAGTCTGAGCAAGTGTGTGAGTGAGTGTGTGAGTGAGCCTGTTGGTGGGTGTATATTTTTTTAATTGGGCTCTATATCCACAGAATTGTCATGGATTCACATGGGGCCGCACTGAGCATCACAGAGGATTTGTGGATCATTGTGTGTCCCAAATAAAACGTTTTCGGGCAATTTCCTGCTGATGAGGGGTCTCTCATAGACCCCTCCATCAGTTCCCTTGGGTCAGGATATATTTACCCTGAACCATTCTGTCAGGTTTAAGTTTCATTTTTAGCCCCCCCCTTCCCAGAACCGAGTCTCAGACACAAAATGCCATCTGCAACTTTCCTCTTAGGTTGCGGTCTGACAACCACATCATTGCTGTTGGTGCATGGATCCGCAGATCTGCTGTGGTGAATCGTCTCTAGATATCCATACATTTTTTTCTTTAATAACCCCAAAACTACTGAATAGATTTACACCAAATTAAAAAAGAGATATTTCAGGACCAAAATCTAGCTTTCTGCCAAATTTGGTGTAAATCCGTTCAGCAGTTGGGGCTGTAGTCGTGCCTAAACTTCCAATGGGAAATTGTATGGGAAAAGCACATTTTGGCAGTCTCCACTGAGTAGACAGCTTTACCATAGAAAAAGTTTTTTTGGATGGCTAATTACTGTGACACTATTTGATAAGCCTTGGCACCATAGTTATAAGCAAACCAAATATGTTTTTCCTATGAAAAAGCAATCATAATTATAACTAACCAGTAGCGACCAACCTTTACTGGGTAAAAGTTAGATCAATAGATCGATAGGAAGATAGATAGATAGATAGATAGATAGATAGATAGATAGATAGATAGATAGATAGATAGATAGATATTGCAAGTCACTGCGGAGTTCCATGTACATATGGAGGAACAAGGCTGAAGGTTATGGAACTCCAAGTGACTTGCAATATCCTTATCATTATACACTTGCCTGGAGCACAACGTAAACAGAATCATTTTGAATCTGTATTCATTAATTGTATTATAAATTATTTTAATTTACATACATAGATTTATCTACTTCATGCCATGCATGTTACAAAATAAATTGACAAATGGAAAAAACAGTAGGACATTAAGGCCCTCATTACAACCGTGGCTGACGGTGTTAAAGTGGCGGTAATACCGCCAACAGGCCGGCGGTAAAAAAAATAGGATCACGACCACGATGGAAACCGCCAACACAGACAGCCACTTTAACACTCCGACCGCCACGGCGGTAGCAACAACCACTGCAGCAGTAACCGCCAACAGCCAGACGGAAGACAATGTACCGCTCACCCCATCACAACCCGCGTATCTGCCAGCTTTTCCGGGGCGGTACCAACACCATCAAAAGCACGGCGAAAAACGGACTTGGAAGGGAAATCACTCACCGCTCGACACAAACGAAGAACCAGGACGCCATGGAGCCCGAGCTGCAGGTCCTGCCCATGCTGGTCTACCTCCTCATCTACCAGGAATACAAAAGGCGTTGGCAGCGACCACGGTGAGTTCTGCACCTAGTACACAGGGAAGGGGAGAGGAAAAAGAGAGTGACACACACACACGCAACACCCCTGCCCCCACTCTCACCCACAACACCATACACACAAACACATGCAGGAACATTACATTTACACCCCGTAACCCCCTGGAAGAATGCAAGACCAAAAGGAATAGAGTTAAATCAGTGATATTTTAGAAATAGCCAGATATACGTAATAAATATAAAACGGTGTTAACAAAAAAATACAATATGTACATAAGGCCGTACATTGCCCCTTCAAAATGTCCGTGGCCCACTGGCCCCAAAATCATGGGCCAAGCCCACACTTGACTCCTGCCTCAATACGGAGAGAACACTGAAGGGGCATCAGGTCAAAAACACACAGGCACCTCAAGGGAATGGGGAAGGTGGGGCACCTCAGCCAGAAGATGGAATAACGCCACTGCTCCTCAAAGGGGCTCCATGCCCACTGCTTGGTCCTGGGGACTGCAAAGCCACAGTCTCTCAAGTGGGTGCTTTGCCCACTGCTTGGTCCTGGGGATTGCAATGCCACAGTCTCTCAAGTGTTAACAAAAATATACAATATGTACATAAGGCCGTACATTGCCCCTTCAAAATGTCGGTGGGCCACTGGGCCAAAAATCATGGGCCAAGCCCACACTTGACTCCTGCCTCAATACAGAGAGAACAATGCAGGGGCATCAGGTCGAAAACACACAGTCACCTCAGGGGAATGGGGATGGGGGGGCACCTCAGCCAGAAGATGGAATAATGCCACTGCTCCTCAAGGGGGTTCCATGCCCACTGCTTGGTCCTGGGGAGTGAAAAACCACAGTCTCTCAAGTGGGTGGTTTGCCCACTGCTTGGTCCTGGGGACTGCAAAGCCACAGTCTCTCAAGTGGGTGCTTTGCCCATTGCTTGGTCCTGGGGAGTGCAATGCCACAGTCTCTCAAGTGGATGCCTTTCTCCACTGGTTCTGGAGGGGACTTTTTGCCCAGTCTGCTTCATCCTGCCAAGGATTGGGTGAGTGGATGCATATCTCCACTGGTTCTGGAGGGGACTTTGTGTCCAGTGGGTGTGGCAGTTCACAATCTCTCCCCTGTGTGTCTGAGCCACGAGATTTGCAGGGACCAGGCTGCATGATAGTCCACGGAGGCATGGCTAGACTCCATCCTGCGGCGGCTAAGGCTGCAAACTGGTGGTAGTGCCGGTGCTGGTGGGGGTGCTGCCAGTGGTGGGTGGAGGCCCCAGCCCTTCTCCTACAGCCTCGGATGGCTGCCCACTGGGGCTGTTGCTGCTGACAGCAGTGGTGCGTGCGGCAGTGCAGGTGGTGGTACTTGCGGCGGTGCTAGAAGCGGGCCTGCTGGCGTTGCTGCCCACGGTGCAGGTGGTCATGCTGGCGGTTGTGCTGGTAGCCACCAGGCCTCCACCTGCAGCCTCCGACGGCTAAAGTGCCTTGCCTGGTGTTTTCTGCCCCATCTTCACCTTGGCAGATGGTGGTGTCACCTTGGGTCTGGCAGCTGGAGTCTTTGAGGTGGCCTTGCTGGGTGGTTGGTGCTCCTTCCCCTTTTTCACTTTGGCAGGTGGCGGAATGGTTGTGTCCTTGGCAGGTGTTGGTGGCACACTGGCTGGGCTGACGGGTGCCCCCTTTGTGCCTCTGTTAGCTGCAGGAACCACAGCGGTGGCTGAGGTGCTGGGCTGGGTTCTGGACTCCCTGGCCCGAGGGGAAGGACGGGGAGAAGGGGTAGGGAAGAGGTCAATGTTTGCGTTTGTGTACTTTGGGAGGAGGGTCACAGACACACTGGGAGAGGACACAGGGGGCGTGTGCATGGGTGTGGGGGTGTTGACTGCCAGTGAGGGGTGTGTTATGATGGGCGTGCTGGTGATGGAGGTAGTGGATGAGGATGTAGTGCATGCAGGTGTGATTGGAGACGCTACTGGAAGGGAGGTGGATGACGAGGAGGAGGGGGACATAGTGGAGGCAGTGGATGTTGGTGTGTCTGCATCGGGATGGTGCTTGTGTGAGTGCCTGTGAGATTCAGTATGGTGCTTGTGTTTGCCTGAGCCACTTTTGTGTGGTGATTTGGGTGAATGCTGGTCTGAAGGTGTGCTTGGGATAGGCTGGGGTTGAGGGTATTGGTACTGGATAGAGGAAGTTGGAGGGGGAGGCTACAGACAGGGACAAGGGCTGCCATCAGTGCTGAGGCCAGAGCCTGTTGGGTCACCACGCCAGAGTGAATGCCCTCCAGGTATGCATTTGTTTGTTGCAAATGCCTCTTGACACCCTGGATGGCATTCAGAATGGTTGACTGCCCAACAGTGAGGGATCTCAGGAGGTCAATAGCCTCCTCATGAGTGCAGCAGGGCTGACTGGGGCAGGGCCTGAGGTGCCTGGGGTGAAGGAGATGCCCCCCCTCCTGGGTGAGCTGGCATGGGAAACACGCTGAGGGGCTGCTGGGAGGGCGGTGCTGGTAGGGGGGTGGCGGCTGTACCTGTTGTTGGGTGGGCACAGAGGTGTCTGCCACCACCAGGGAGCTTCCATCGGGAAGGAGTCGCTGTCTGTGGTCTCCCCTCCTGTCCCCGTCATGGTGCTCCCCTCAACCTCCGTCCCACTGGTGCCCTCACCGTCGGTGGATTCGGCCTCCGGGCCCATGTGGGAAGCAGCTCACTCTGGCCCTCATCCTGACCTTGGCGGGCGGCGGAGGCCGCCCGCCAAAGTCCCGCCGTCAGGTTACCGTTCCGCGGTCGAAAGACCGCGGCGGTAATTCTAACATTCCCGCTGGGCTGGCGGGCGGCCGCCTTCAGGCCGCCTGCCAGCCCAGCGGGAAAGAGGCTTCCACGATGAAGCCGGCTCGGAATCGAGCCGGCGGAGTGGAAGCTGTGCGACGGGTGCAGTTGCACCCGTCGCGTATTTCACTGTCTGCGCAGCAGACAGTGAAATACATTTAGGGGCCCTCTTACGGGGGCCCCTGCAGTGCCCATGCCAGTGGCATGGGCACTGCAGGGGCCCCCAGGGGCCCCGCGACCCCCCCTACCGCCATCCGGTTCCCGGCGGGCGGACCGCCGGGAACTGGATGGCGGTAGGGGGGGTCGGAATCCCCTCGGCGGCGCAGCAAGCTGCGCCGCCTTGGAGGATTCCAAGGGGCAGCGGAAAACCGGCGGGAGCCCGCCGGTTTTCCTGCACTGACCGCGGCCAAAGCGCCGCGGTCAGAATGCCCTGCGGAGCACCGCCGGTCTGTCGGCGGTGCTCCCGCCGACCCTGGCCCCGGCGGTCTAAGACCGCCGGGGTTAGAATCACCCCCTCTGTCTCCGGTGCCTCTGCTCCTCCGCCAGATGATGCTAATGCACACAAGGACAGAGTGACAAAAAAAAGGGGGGGAGAGACAGAGGATACACTTGGTCAATGCCAGCAACGACACTACCATTGGCGTACACAACACACAGGGATCAGCCATATGCACTAGGCCATGCACTACCAGTTACTAAGATAGTCACCAGCCCATGGGATACAATGCCTACTGCCATTAGCTCCACACCTGAAACCCACAGGACCCTTCCCAGTAGTAGATGCCCACTAACACCATTGGGGTGGGAGTGTTTCAGAGCCTGCCCAACAAGGGACCTTCCCTGTCATCTTCGCCCTGGCCTAGTGGCACCCACTGCCCACATCCCCCACCCAGGTAACCCTTAACGCGCGCAAAGTCAGGACTCAGAATCTGTACTCACCCCCTTGTGGCTGCTGTGATGCCTTCAAGCGCCCATCCAACTCCGGATAGGCCACTGCCAGGATGCGGAACATCAGAGGGGTCATGGTGCGACAGTCACCCCTTCCTTGTTGGGAGGCCAGCTGGGCCTCTGCCATCTTCTTTGCCCAGTGGCGCAGGTCCTCCCACCGTTTGCGGCAGTGGGTGCTCCGCCTGTCAAAGACCCCCAGAGTCCACACCTCCTTGGCGATGGCACGCCAAATAACCTTATTCTGGTGGGCGCTGACCTGCATGGAAAAGACAGTAGAAAAGGGAATTAGTCAACTGTCTGGACCGTTACACTCATGGCCCAGCAGATCCCTCCCGTCCCCTGATGCACACATACATTGACCACCATACATGCAGCACTCTGGACAGGATGCCTCCGCCCCCCTTACATATGGCTTTCACACACAGCAATCCATACATCCATGGCCCACACATCATGCTCACAGTGTACTCACCTGTTTGCCTGGAGGACAGTAGAGTAACATCGACCTGTTTCTCCAACTCCTCCGCAGTGTAGGCAGGAGCCCTTTCCCCAGACACATGAGCCACACAGGTCACAGCATTACTTGCAGTGTAGGTCCTCTCTTGTTGAAGGTCAGGTAGCAAGTGAGTGAAAAGATAGAAAATGACGGCCACGTCCGCGGCGGTGTGTGCCATCACCGCCGGCGTACATCACCATTGACTCCTGGAACCCATAGGGCCCAATGATAACCAATGCGAAGCTGGGCGACGGTCTTCGACCGCCTACCGCAACGGCACACAACGCCAGTGGAATAACATAATTTCCACTTGTCCCTCCTCACAGGTCAGGCAGCTGCCATTTCAGGGGGCCACAAGGCATGGCACCTAACTGCATCACAGCAGACATTGGCACAGCAACTGATTTTTGGATTCACATGCTGGTTCTGTAAAGGAAAAAATGCATCATTACTGCAATTGATGTGTGAATATGACCCTCTGATCACCGTTTTCTTCCATAGGCTTCAACCTCTGAGGCTGAATATGAGATGGCAACATCCTACGGTGTACAGACCCCTGGTGGAGCTTGCGACAAATGAGAACAGACACATTATCATAACATGCAGACTTGATCGGGCAACAATCCAAAAACTGTGTGCCCAATTGGAGCCAGACCTGATGTCAGCTATCCGCCAGCCCACAGGTATCCCCCCTCTAGTGCAGGTCCTGACAGTGCTCCTTTTCCTGGCAAGTGGTTCCTTCCAAACAACAGTGGCCATGGCATCAGGGATGTCTCAGCCAATGTTCTCCAAAGTGTTAATCAGAGTGTTGTCAGCCCTGCTGAAACACATGCTCAGCTGCATCGGGTTCCCCCAGGTGGAGGATTTGGCCGCAGTGAAAGCTGACTTTTATGCCCTGGGACATATCCCCAACATCATTGGTGCCATGGATGGTACACATGTGGCATTTGTCCCCCCCCCCCGGAGAAAATGAACATGTTTTCAGGAATAGAAAAAGCTATCACTGTATGACTGTGCACATGGTGTGTTTGGCGGACCAGTACATCTCTCATGTGAATGCCAAGTATCCTGGCTCTGTGCATGACACCTTTATCTTGAGGAATAGCAGCATCCCATATGAGATGGACCAACTCCAGAGGCACCAGGTGTGGCTAATAGGGGAGCCCAAGGTCCCCACCCAGTATAAGTAGGTGTCTGGGTATGGGGTTGTCCCTAAGGGCTAGTGTGTGTCTAACAGTTGTCCCTCGATATTTGCAGGTGACTCTGGTTACCCCAACCTCTCATGGTTACTGACCCCAGTGAGGAATGCCAGGACAAGGGCAGAGGACCGTTACAATGAGGCACATGGGCGAACAAGGCGGACAGTTGAAAGAACCTTCGGCCTGCTGAAGGCCAGAGTCAGGTGCCTCCATCTGACTGGTGGATCCCTGTACTACTCACCCAAGAAGGTGTGCCAGATCATCGTTGCATGTTGAATGTTGCACAACCTGGCCTTGAGACGGCAGGTGCTTTTCTGCAGGGGGATAAGCCTGGAGATGGTCTTGTGGCAGCAGTGGAGCCTGTGGACAGTGAGGAAGAGGAGGCAGAGGAAGAAGATGTGGACAACAGAAGTAATATAATACAGCAGTACTTCCAGTGACACACAGGTAAGACACTGTATCTTCACTTTACATTGCAGTTTTGTGTTGGACATTGGGCATGGCTGTATGATTTCCCCATGTCTATGGCCACTTACTGTACCCTTTGGCATCTCTATTTTCATATCTCTGTGCCCCACTCTGGCACCTGGTGTGTTTACGGCTGCCCACTAAAGGTCATTCCAATGTAAATTTAACTGTACATATGATATGCTATGTTTTGATAATGTTGTACTAATACATATTTGAATCATTTGACAGACTCCAGATTTGTATTTGTTCCAAGGGTGTTTATTTAAGTGCTCATAAGTAGAAGGGGGTGTGCAATGGGCTGGGGTGATGGCGGAGGAAAGTCCAGGGTAGAGTCCAGTCTCTTGGTATCACAGGTGCATTGTCAAAGGGGGCATAGGAAGTGGAGCAATGACAGTTGAAGGTGGACAGGGTGACAGAGTGGGACAGAAGGGTGACAATCAGGAGAGTCTTATTTCCTGGCAGGGGTCTGGGCAATGTTCTTTGGCTTCTGCCTGGATCGCAGGGACCATTTGTGGGTGGTTCTCCTTCTTCAGGGGGTGGGGTGCTGGTGGCCTATTGTTCCAGTGGCGGGGCCTCTTGTCCACTAACGCCGGCGGAGGTGGAAGGCTGTTCATCGGTGTGGCTAGTGTCAGTGCTGGTGTGCCACTGCCCCCCTCATGGTCTCACCCCTGTCTGCATTGGTGACCAGGGTGGTGTAGATGTTTTTGAGGTCCTCCCTGATCCCCTGGTACTGTCCCTCCTGCAGCCGCTGGGTCTCCTGCAACTTGTACAGTATCTGGCCCATGGTCTCCTGGAAATGGTGGTATGCTCCCAGGATGTTGGATAGTGCCTCCTGGAGAGTGGTTTCCCTTGGCCTGTCCTCCCCCTGTCGCACAGCAGTCCTCCCAGTTTCTCTGTTGTCCTGTGCATCTGTCCCCTGAACCGTGTGCCCACTGCCACTGACCCCATGTCCCTTATCGCCCTGTGTTTGTGGGGTTGCATGGGGTCCCTGTAGTGGTGGACACACTGCTAATTGACGTATCCTGGGGACAGTGGCATGGGCCCGCTGGGTGGGTGCTGTGCTGGTGTTTCCTGAGGGGGGAGGCTCTGTGGTGGGTTGGGACTGTGCTTGGGTACCCGACTGTCCAGAGGTCTCTGATGGGCCAGGCTGGTCATTGTGATCCAGGCGTTCAGAGCTGCTGTCATCACTGTGGGCCTCTTCTGGGGGGGGACTGGATGTTGGTGGCAACTCCTTTCCGGTGACGTTGAGTAGGGGCCCTGTGGGGGTGAAAATGCTGTGTTATTTTATCTGCGTGTGCCATCTTGTGCATGGGTATGTTTCCCTCTATGGCTGTTATTAGCAAGGCAGCTTTGGCTTGTGTGAGTTGTGATTGGTTTGGCTAAGTGATTGTCACTAGTGTGCATGCTGTGGTGATGGGTGTCTATGCAGGTCTGTGATGGGGGTCCATGCATTGTTATTGCATGCAGGGCTTGGTTTTGGGATAGGTGGGTTGTGATGGTGGGATATATGTGAGGTGGTGGAGTGATGGGGGTGAGGGTAGGGGTAGGAGTGTGTAATGGCATGCAGGTAGGGTGGGGGATATAGTAATAATAGAGATTTGACTTACCAGAGTCCAGTCCTCCTGCTACTCCTGCGAGACCCCCAGGATGCATTATTGCTAAGACTTGCTCCTCCCATGTTGTTAGTTGTGGGGGAGGAGGTAGGCTACCTGGTGTCTTGCAACCACGGAACACACCTTCCCCCATAGATCATTCCACCTCTTCCTGATGTCATCCTTTGTTCTTGGGTGCTGTCCCACGGTGTTGACCCTGTCCACGATCCTCTGCCATAGCTCCATCTTCCTAGCAATGGAAGTCTGCTGCACCTGTGATCCAAATAGCTCTGGTTCTACCCAGATGATTTCCTCCACCATGACCCTTAGCTCCTCCTCTGAAAACCTGGGGTGTCTTTAGGGTGCCATGGATGTGGTGTGTGAGTGACATGTGTGCGGGTGTGTGGGGTGCTGTGCTGGGGTGTGTGGTGCGTGGATGGTGTATGGGTGATGGTGTTTTGAGGTTCAGATTTAGTAGGTGATCCTGGCTTGTTTCTCTCTGTTTGCTATCTTTTTTTCATAGAAAGGGTTGTGGGTAATGTGGGTGTGTGTTTTTTATTGGATTGGATGTTTGGGTGTGGTATTTTTATGTGTGTCAGGTGTGTGTAGTTTGAATTGTCCAATGTGGTGTAGTTTTGTAAGTGTGTGTGTATTTTGAGTGTGGCGGTGTGTACTGCCAATGGTTTACCGTGGTTGAAAGACCGCCGCAGTGATTCGTGGGTCCTGATACTGTGGCCGTATTCCTGTTGGCATAACGGTGTGGGTTTTGGTACCGCCAATTTATCACTGACCTTTGGTGTGGTGGACTTGTGTGGGTGTCTGTATAGTGGCGGATTTCTCAGTGTGTGTCATAATACCCGTAGCGGAATTCGGCTGCGGTCACGGTATGTTGGCAGCCATCAGCACGGCTTTAGGCGGCATTTACCGCCAGGGTTGTAATGAGGGCCTAAGTATTTTCATAGTATAAACAATGCACATTGCATAAATGTTGTGGATATCTCAGTATGATGTACAGTCCAAACGCAGCCAACACATGTTTTGTTTTAAACAAGACTTCCTCAGGGCTGTAAAGGCATAAAAATATAATGTGTCATGAACAAAAAACAAAACTAAGGGACACAATATGAGAACCAGCTGATCCCAGCTACAAAAACACTAAAGTGCAAAATGTGAGGAATAAATAGGTAAATCTGAACCAAAGTAGAAAACCATCATACCACCAAAGTTATAATAGAACGAAAATGTGCATGACAATAGTGTAAAATTAAGTATAGGAACAAAAAATGTGTGTTATGATTAAGATGATTAGAAGAGGATGACTTATCATAACATGATTATTTTTGTTTTTTTTGTCTTGTTTGTCTGAGACTGTATGCATCACATGGCTGAAAAATCTCCCAATCTTTGAGAATGTGTCTTGGTCTAGCTTAGTAGTGTTAGAACTTGGGTCTCTAGTTGGCAGAAGAATACACCCTTGTCCAAGTAGGGATCAAAATCCTAGTCAGGGTAATTCACTTCACATTCTAACTTATCCTCTGCTCACCCTCTAGTAGCTTGGCACAGAGCAGGCAGGCTTAACATAGAAGGCAATGTGTAAAGTATTTGTGCAATAACTCACACAGTAACATAGTGAAAACACCACAAAAGTACTCCACACCAGTTTAGAGAAATAGATATTTTTCTGACTAAAATGAGACCAAAACCACAAAAATCCACTTTGCACAAGTCATCACTTTTTGAAGGTTTAAATGAGTCTCAATCCTTAAGAAT
Source organism: Pleurodeles waltl (assembly GCF_031143425.1). NCBI lineage: Eukaryota > Metazoa > Chordata > Amphibia > Caudata > Salamandridae > Pleurodeles > Pleurodeles waltl. The sequence goes on from NC_090449.1 coordinate 595,109,740, forward strand.
CAGTGGTTGTATCCTTGTAACACACAGTACCTGGGATGCATAAAAAAAAATGACACATGGGGGCTGCAGAGGAGGACATGCAGTGAAATGAGGCGCTGCATCAGATTTTCTTGCGCGGCACAGACAATGCGTCATTTCTTTCCATGCTGCAAGGTGATGCATTGATGTTCAGGAGCCCATCCTTGGTTCCTCACTGCAATGTAGGAATATTTTGATGCACAGGGATGAGGCATTGAAATTCCTTGTTGCACGGTTAAGAAGCAGCAGGCGCTGCGTCGATCCGGTGAGCGATGCAGTGATTTTCAGCCACGATTCAGGTGCTGAGTCAATTTCTGCAGGTGTTGTGTGGATTTTCTGACGCACTGGGATTTTCTTCTTGTTGGTGAAGTCCTTGTGGCCCTGAGGCTTCAGAAAAGGAGGCGAGCTCAATCCAAGCCCTTAGAGAGCACTTGTGGGGAAGGCAGAGTCCTTCCAGCAGAATCAGCGTTCAGCATGCAGCAGGGCAGCAGTCCTTCCAGCAAAGCAGTCCAGATAAGTCTTTCACCCTTAAACCCCCCTCCTCCAGCTCTTCTCACTCTACCTGTCCCCCCTCCCTCACGCTCTCCCACCACGACCTCCTGCACGCCCCCGCCCCCAGCTCCCATTCGCCCCCAGCTGACCCCCCCCTCCCCCCTCTTATGGTGGCCGCTGCGCGACAGTGGGAGCGACCCTTGACCCAAGGGTAGGTCGCTCCCCCTGCCGCTGCAGCTCCTCCAGCTCCTCCAGGTTCCTGAGTTCCTGAGACCCACCTCACAGTAAGTACCCCCCACCTCCCAGCCCCTCGCCCTGCCCCGCGCTACTCACCCTCTCTCCTGCTTCTTTTCCTCCTCTCTTTCTCTTCCTCCTCGCTCCTCCTCTGCAATCTTCTTCTGCACTCTTCTTCTCCCCGTCTTCTCTCTTCTTCTGTGTGCTCTTCAGCCTCTCCTGTCGCCTCTCTTCTTCCTCATCTTGCTCTGTAGTCTTCTGCCTTCTGTTCTTTGTCTTCTGTATCTTCTTTGTTGATCTTCTGTGCGTCTGCTCTTCTGCTTCTTCGTCCCTTGCATCTTGCTCTGTGTTCTGTTCTTCTGTGTTCTTCTGTTCTTCTGTGTTCTTCTCTTCTGTTCTTCTGTGTTCTTCGGTTCTTCTGTGTTCTTCCGGTCCTCTGTGTTCTTCTCTTCTGTTCTTCTGTGTTCTTCCGGTCTTCTGTGTCCTTCTCTTCTGTTCCTCTGTGTTCTTCCGGTCTTCTGTGTTCTTCGCTTCTGTTCTTCTGTGTTCTTCCGGTCTTCTGTGTCCTTCTCTTCTGTTCTTCTGTGTTCTTCCGGTCTTCTGTGTTCTTCACTTCCTCTGTTCTTCGGTCCTCTCCGACTCCTGTCTCTTCCCGCCGCTGTCTCTGCCCTCCTGCTCCTGCCTCACCCCCCTCTATCTCTCCACCTATCTCTCACTATCACCCACATCTACCCTTTCGCTACCTGCCTCCCTCACTCCTCTGCCTATCTCTCCACTTAACTCCCTCACTCACCCCCTCCTCCTATCTACCTATTTTTCTATCTCTCCACCTATCTCTCCATCTATTTCCCTATCTCTCCCCCCGTCGCGACACCCCCTCTGTTACCTGTCTCCCTATCCTCTCACTCTACCTCTCACCCTCACCCACCTCTACCACCCCCCCTATCTTTTCAACCCTACTCCTATCTATCTCCCTATTCTCCTAAAACTCTAACACTCACCCCCCTCCACCCGTAAACCCTCCTCCCCCAGCTCTTCTCCCTCTACCTGTCCCCCCCTCCCTCGCGCTTTCCCGCCGTGACCTCCTGCACACCCCCGCCCCCCAGCTCCCATTCGCCCCCAGCTGACCCCTCCCCCCCTCCTCCCTCTTATGGCGGCCACTGCGCGACCGCGCAGTGGCGCGCCTCAGCCCGTCTGCGCCCGTCCGCGCCTGGCCCGCGCCCAGCTCCACGACCCCTGGTCCCCAGCCCTCCCCTACCCCGCTGACCCGCTACGACCCCACCACCCTCCACGCCCTCAACCCCAGGCGCTCCAACACCTGCTTCCAAGCCCACCCCAAGCGCACCCATGGACCCTTCGCCTGTAACTCCTGCAAACGCATCTTCCACCACGCAACTACCACGACCACCAGCCCACGCGCCATCAACCACCTCAAGTGCATCCTGGTCAATGCTCGCTCTGTCCACAAGCACGCCGTTGAACTCTGGGACCTCCTGGACTCCACAGCTCCGGACGTCGCCTTCATCACGGAAACCTGGATGAACGCCTCATCAGCTCCAGACATCGCCACTGCCATCCCCGAAGGCTACAAGATCTCCAGAAAAGACCGCACCAACCAAGTAGGAGGAGGCATCGCCATCGTCTTCAAAGACTCCATCAGCGTCACCACCTCCACCGAAGACACCCCTCTCGCCGCTGAACATCTGCATTTTCAAATTCGCACCGACCCCAGGACCACCCTCAGAGGATCCCTCGTCTACCGTCCCCCCGGACCGCGCGCCCCTTTCAGCGACGCCATCGCCAACTTCATCTCCCCGCACGCCCTCGCCTCGCCGGACTACATCCTCCTAGGTGACCTCAACTTCCATCTGGAACAGAACAACGACCCCAAAACCACCGCCCTGCTCGACAACCTCGCCAACCTCGGCCTCAAGCAACTGGTGAACACCGCCACCCACATCGCCGGACACACGCTCGACCCTATCTTCTCCGCCAGCAAACACATCTTCTTCAGCCACACCTCCGCTCTACACTGGACCGACCACAGCTGTGTCCACTTCACATTCCGACGCAAGACCCGCCACCTCCGCACTCAAACCATCCCTCGTCGACAGTGGAATAAGATCCCCGAAGAGCAACTCCTCTCCGCACTCGCCGCAAACCAACCCACCCTCACCACCGACCCCAACGACGCAGCCCTCAGCCTCACAAACTGGATCTCCAACTGCGCAGACAACCTTGCTCCCCTCAAACGCACGCATCGACAGACTAACACCAAAAAACCTCTCTGGTTCTCTGACACCCTCAAAGAATCAAAGAAAACTTGTCGCACCCTCGAGAAGGCCTGGCGCAAGGACCACACCGCTGACAACATGACCGCCCTCAAGAACGCTACCCGCGAACACCACCACCTGATCCATGCTGGCAAAAGGAACATTTTCACCGACAGACTGGACAAAAACAGCCACAACAGCAGAGAACTTTTCAGCATCGTCAAGGAGTTCTCCAACCCCAACGCCAACGCAAATGCCGTCACGCCCTCACAGGATTTGTGCGAATCCCTCGCCACCTTCTTCCACCGCAAGATCAGCGACCTCCACGACAGCTTCGGACACCAGACTCAACCTAACATCACCGAACCCGCACCCCCGGCCTTCACCCTCAACAACTGGACCCACATCAACACTGAAGAAACCAAATCCATCATGAACTCTATCCACTCCGGCGCCCCTTCGGACCCCTGCCCTCACTTCATCTTTAATAAAGCCGACGACATCATCGCCCCGCACCTCCAGGCCGTCATCAACTCTTCTTTTTCTTCTGCTACCTTCCCCGAATGCTGGAAGCACGCCGAAGTCAACGCCATCCTAAAGAAACCTACGGCTGACCCGAGCGACCTCAAAAACTTCCGCCCCATCTCTCCTGCCTTTCCCAGCCAAGGTAATAGAGAAGACCGTCAACAAACAGCTGACCACCTTCCTGGAAAACAACAACCTGCTCGACCCTTCACAAACCGGATTCCGAACCAACCACAGCACGGAAACCGCCCTCATCTCAGTCACAGACGACATCAGAACCCTGATGGACAACGTGAAACAGTCGCCCTCATCCTCCTCGACCTCTCGGCGGCCTTCGACACCGTCTGTCACCGCACCCTAATCACCCGCCTCCTCTCCACCGGGATCTAAGGCCAGGCCCTGGACTGGATCGCCTCCTTCCTCTCAAACCGTTCCCAAAGAGTTTACCTCCCACCGTTTCGCTCAGACCCCACCGAGATCATCTGCGGCGTACCTCAAGGCTCATCGCTCAGCCCGACACTCTTCAATGTCTACATGAGCCCCCTCGCCAACATTGTACGCAAGCACGACATCATCATCACCTCCTACGCCGACGACACCCAACTTATACTCTCCCTCACCAAGGACCCCGCCAGCGCCAAGACCAACCTACAAGAGGGTATGAAGGACGTCGCAGATTGGATGAGGCTCAGCCGCCTAAAGCTGAACTCTGACAAAACGGAAGTCCTCATCCTCGGCAACACCCCATCCGCCTGGGACGACTCCTGGTGGCCCACGGCCCTCAGCACCGCACCGACCCCCACAGACCACGCCCGCAACCTCGGCTTTATCTCGGACCCCCTTCTCACCATGACCAAGCAAGTCAACGCCGTGTCCTCCGCCTGCTTCCTCACCCTCCGCATGCTCCGCAAGATCTTCCGCTGGATCCCCGCCGACACTAGAAAAACCGTGACCCACACCCTTGTCACGAGCCGCCTGGACTACGGCAACACCCTCTACGCTGGGACCACCACCAAACTCCAAAATCGCCTGCAACGCATTCAAAACGCCTTGGCCCGCCTCATCCTCGACGTACCCCGCAACAGCCACATCTCCGCATACCTCAGACACCTGCATTGGCTCCCAGTCAGCAAAAGGATCACCTTTCGACTTCTCACCCACGCACACAAAGCCCTCCACAACAAGGGACCGGAATACCTCAACCGACGCCTCAGCTTCTACGTCCCCACCCACCTCCTCCGTTCCTCTGGCCTCGCGCTCGCTGCCGTCCCTCGAATCCGCTGCTCCACGGCGGGTGGGAGGTCTTTCTCCTTCGTGGCAGCCAAGACCTGGAACTCCCTCCCCACCAGCCTCATGACCACCCAGGACCACTCCGCATTCCGGAGACTCCTAAAAACCTGGCTTTTCGAGCAGCAGTAACCCCCCCCCCTTCCCCTAGCGCCTTGAGACCCGCACGGGTGAGTAGCGCGCTTTATAAATGTTAATGATTTGATTTGATTTGATTTGTGCAGCCAGGTAAACCCTCTGAAAGAGTCCACTTGTAGATCCAGAAGTGTCTGATTCTGGAGGGTCACAGAGCCAGTATAAGTACCCAAAATGTGTTTGAAGTGGGGGAAACTTCAAAGAGTGGTTTTGAAGTGCACAAGGCCTCCATTCAACCCAGCCCCATCCGCCAGGATACCTGTGGAGTGGGTTATCAGTCCTTTGTGTGGGGTCAGGCCACTGACATTTGAAGTGTGAGAGCCCCTCCACCCTTCCTGCCCAGGGAGACCCATTCAGTATGCAGATGAATGGAGATGTGGCTGGGTGTCCTGTATTTGCGGCTGTCTGGCTGGAAAACACAAGGGGAGCTATCAAACAGCACATCCCAGACATGAATTGAATGTAGGCTGTAAGGCACAGAAGGCAGTAAGTACAGAGAAAAGGCCTACATTCTAAAAGTGGCATTCCTAAATTAGTAATATTAAATCCAACTTCTGCAGTAAGCAGGAATTTCTATTACCATTCTGGCCATACTAAACATGACAGGGCTACTCCTTTCATATGGGAATCTACCACTTAAAGTATATAAGGGCAGCTTTAATGCTGGCCCATTAGACAAGCAGGCCTCACAGTTGTGAAGAACAAATTTGTGAGTTTTTCACTATTAGGACATACAAAACATATAAGTGCATGTCCGGCCTTTTACTGACATAGTACGGTGCCCTATGTGTTACCTAGGGCCTACCTTAGGGGACTTATATGTAGAGAAAGGGGAGTTTAAGGCTTGGCAAGTAGTTTTAAATGCTAAGTCAAAGTGGCAGTGAAACTGCACACACAGGCCTTCCAATGGCAGGTCTGAGACATGGTTAAGGGGCTACTTATGTGGGTGGCACAATCAGTGATGGAGGCCCACTAGTAGCATTTTAATTTACAGGCCCTGGGCACCTCTAGTGAACTTTTCTAGGGACTTACAGGTAAATTAAATACACCAGTTTGGTAGGAGCCAATGTTACCATGTTTAGGGGAGAGAGCACATGCACGTTAGCACTAGTCAGCAGTGGTAAAGTATGCAGAGTCCTAAAACCAGCAAACACAGTGTCAGAAAAATGAAGGGAGGCAGGCAAAAAGTTGGACGATGACCACCCTAAGGCTTTCAGATCTAATATATAGCAAACTTAGGCCCTCATTATAACTATGGTGGCAATAACCGCCTACCGCCGCAGTGACAGCCTTCAACATACCACTGCTGCGGCGACCATCTGCCCACCAGATTATGAGCACTACCTGACATCCGCCAGGTGGAAATCTGCCATTGTTCATACTGGGGGACGGTGGTGACCTGGCGCTGCAAACACTCGCACCGCCGTGCCAGTAGAACACCACCAGCCGTATTTTGATCAGAAATATTGCCTGGCGATGTTCTGCTGGCAGTGCCCTGCTGGAGGTAGCAGTGCCACTTCCTGTTCCCTGCCAGACGACCTCCTCGCCGGAAAAGGTAAGTCGGGCATTTGATGGGGGAGGGGGTGGGTGGGGGATGTTGTGTGTGTGTGTGTGTGTCTGAGTGTGTGAGTACGTATGTGAGTGCATCTGTGAATGCATGTGTGTGTGTAGTGTTGTATGCGTGGTTGTATGCGTGTGAGTAAATGCATGTAAGAGTGGTGAAGTGAGTGTGTGTCTGCATGTCAGTGTGTCCGTGTGTAAAAATGTGTGTGAGTATGTCTAGACAAATGCGTACGTGAATGCGTGTATGCCAGTGAATGAGTGAATGTGTGTATGCCAGTGTACATGAACAGGTGTGTGTGGGTGTCTGTGTGCGTGTATGCAGGGGGATGTGGGGTGAGGGGCGTTGTGACTATAGTGGGTGTGAGGGGAGGGAGGGTGATGTGTGCATGTGTGGCTGTGGGGGTGCGGGCAGGTGTGTGGTTGGTGCGTGTCTGCGTGTGTGTTCGTTTATGCGGGGGTGGGTGTCAGACTTTGGAGCTGGCGTAGTCATATGCCTAGGCGCGGTATCGATCTAGCCTCTCCTAAAAACCCTCCTCGGGTAGCACGCTCCTGTCATGCACTTTGCTGCACCAAATCGCACTTTTCTCGTCATCCATGCAGTAAAATACATATTTCTAGCAGCAGTGCTCGATGGTGGCTTCATTGTCCATATCCCCGCTGTTCTCTGATGTTAGGACTACAATTCCCAGCAACCTTCAGGAGAAGCCAAGATTAAGGGCGTGGCTCCTCTATAAAATCCAGCCACACCCAGGTTCCAGTGCTCACTATTTTGGAACCTTGCCTGGGTTTGGATCGTGGTCGGATTTCCTATCGAGGATCGTGCCTTTCCAGTCAACCGTCATTTGATTGTGAGCTTCCAGAATCCTTCTTTGAGCGAGTGGCCGGACTCGCTGCGGTGAGACTGTTCCGATGGAATTTCACTCATTTCATAGCGTGCAAAGGACTCCCAACGTCAAGCACCCTAGCCAATCTTCTTCTTCAAAATATTGTCCGTCTTTATGGACTCCCAAATGCAATCCTTTCAGATAGAGGCACACAATTCTCAGCCCGTTTTTGGCAGGCTTGGTGTCGAGCTTTACAGATAGATTCCACTCTTTCCACCAGCTACCATCCACAAACTGATGGTCAAACCGAGAGACTGAATCAGACACTGAAGCAGTATTTACGTTGTTACGCCTCTGACACTCCTACTGTATAGCCAGATCTTCTATGGCTTGCTGAGCTAGCATATAACAATTCCTATCACTCATCCATAAAAGAAACCCCTTTTTATGGTCTGCATGGTCGACACCCACAAGTTCTACCTGTCACTTTACCAGTTGCATCCCAAACTATGCCTGCGGTTCAAGACGTTCTGTCCCGAATGCAAAAAGTGCATACACGATTACAAGTCAATCTACGTCAAGCTAAATACAATTATAAATTACAATACGACAAAAAACATCAACTTGTTCCCATTTACAAAGTAAATGACAAAGTATTGTTGTCCACCAAAAACTTTACATTTAAAGATCACAATGTGTTTAACCTTAAGTTCATCGGTCCTTTCTAGGTCCTCTGCCAAATTAACCCAGTGACTTATAAGTTGAAATTACCTCCCTCTCTAAAGATACATCCGGTTTTTCATACATCTCTATTAAAGCCTGCCACCTCATCAAGCACTCCTCGGCAAGTACTGCTACTGGTACAAGGACACTGGGAATATGAAGTGCGTGCCATTCTAGATTCCCGACTCCGTGGTTCCTCCTTATGGTACCTAGTAGCATGGAAAGGATATGGACCAGAAGAAAATTCCTGGGAACCCGCTACACATGTTCATGCCCCCCGTTTGGTGCACCATTTTCATCGTCTTCATCCAACCAAACCTGGCCCTCGACCGCGCCCAGGAGGGGGGTGTACTGTCAGACTTTGGACTGGCATAGTCATATGCCTAGGCGCGATATCGATCTAGCCTCTCCTAAAAACCCTCCTCGGGTAGCACGCTCCTGTGACGCACTTTGCTGCACCAAATCGCACTTTTCTGGTCATCCATGCAGTAAAATACATATTTCTAGCAGCAGTGCTCGATGGTGGCTTCATTGTCCATATCCCCGCTGTTCTCTGATGTTATGACTACAATTCCCAGCAACCTTCAGGAGAAGCCATGATTAAGGGCGTGGCTCCTCTATAAAATCCAGCCATACCCAGGTTTCAGTGCTTACTATTTTGGAACCTTGCCTGGGTTTGGATCGTGGTCGGATTTCCTGTTGAGGATTGTGCCTTTCCAGTCGACCGTCATTTGATTGTGAGCCTCCAGAATCCTTCTTTGGCCGAGTGGCCAGACTCGCTAGGGTGAGACTATTCCAAGGGAATTTCTCTCCGCTGATGTTTGTTTAGAACTAAAGAAATCCTTTGATACTTTGTTGCCGCTCCGGTGATTCTCGGAGTTTAGGAAGTCATTCATTGCCATAGTTGCCAGTTCGTTCTCGAGCTGGTTTTCTTTTTAAAAGAATTTCCCTGTTGATAAAACGAACTGTGTTAATTCTTCTGTATTGTATGAAAACAAAGACGTTTATAATTTAAAAACGAAGACATTTACACGCGTGCGCATAATATTGAAGAGCGCATTTTTACATTCGGTGTGTGTTTTTAAACGCATTTGGATACTTAAAAAATCGTTGATGTTGACAACAGTTTATTTTAGGATCGTTTAAAAAGAATGATGCTTAGTATTTTGTTTTTACAATAAAAAAGCAGAAGATAAAGTTATCTACTTTAATATTGGGCAATAGTTAATGTCAAGCTATATTTTTCCTTGAGGCTACTTTTTCTATGAGTATATAACATTATATAAATACTGGATTATCATTGCTTGAAGTTTCTTGGTAGATCTTGAGGAGCGTTGATATATTTTTTATATGTTTAGCCTACATGTTTATCTCATATGATTTTTTTGTACACAATTACAAAATAAATAATTGATCAGCGTTTAATGTCTTTATGGTTGTTCTCTTTGTATTTAACATCTTCCTTTTCAGATCGCCTTCCATGTTGTTCTTCTCTTGCTCCCCTTTCCCCCCTGCCTGGCCTCTCCAATCTTTAGTGATATTACGGCATCTGAATTGGTGTTGCCTGGAGGTGGGCCATTAACGAACAACACACAGATCCCGAGGAATTAGACTTTGACAGTGGGGAGTGAATGCGTGTATTGGAGGGGGTAGGGGGTGTTTGAATCGGGGGTGGGTGGGGGCTGTTTGGATGGGGGATGGAGGGTGTCTGGTGAGTGTTGGTGGGGTGGGGGAGCTGCCTACCGGTGACAGGAAGGAATTCCCCATCACCGGTAGGGCCTACCGCCACGGTTTTCGTGGCATTGCTAATGCCACGGAAACCACGGAGGTAGGCCGGCTCATATTGCTGTCAGCGGTACTCTGTGGACCGCCATGTCGGAGATTGACATCTACGGCCCGGCGGCTCATACTGCCATGCCGGTATGAGTGGAGAAGTGGTGGGTTGGCTGCAGCCACCCCGCCGCACTCATAATGTGGCGGTATGTACCTCCAGCCTGTTGGCGGTAATACTGCCACATTAGCCTTGGCAGTCAGAAGACGAAACACAGATTTGCAAATATTTTGTGATTTGAGTTCGATTTGTGTAACTTTTTTCACACAGACCTGACACAAAATCCATTTTAGTAGGTCCAAAAAAACACAAATGTAAATTTGTGTTGTATTGCAAAACCAAAATGCAATGAAGTGCATTGTGCCACTTTGCAGTACTTTGAAAAAGGGAGGCAATCCATGGGTAGTGTATGGGTGTTCCTGTGTGTCCACCCATGGAGTTTGAAACAAATCCATATTTACTAAGATCTGTAGTTGCAAAGATGGCTTTACTCAAATATGGTCAACCTGCCCAAGGCTAGAGTAACAAGGAGAAATATCTTTGGTTCTTCTCGTTATTTCATCTTTGCATATGTGCTACATTGTGCAGTTCACCTACAGAGCGAAAAAAATACCACCAAGCATTTCTTTTGTTGAGGAAGATACTCCTTCCTGCACACAAAACATCCTGATCATAACACCATGAAGCAAGGGTGCCTTTTTTTGTGCTAGGTAGCCCAAAACACACCAGCACAGGGAGAGATTGGAACTTCACCATTTCTTTCACCGGTTAGCTCTCTCCCTTATGCATGACACGGTGCAGCAAAATTGTTTGCTGCGCTACATTGTATGACGTGTTTGCAAATCTGGGCTATTAGTTTATCTATACACTAAAATATAACATTGAGGCATTTTAACAGTACACTGCTGTCTTTAAACTGATGGTTATTGAACTTCCCTCACAGCAGCAACAGATGATGTCCTAATGAACCTCAACAAGGGGTAAATGCAGCCCTAATATTACTAGACCTATAAGCAGCCTTCAACACCACATCCCATCTCATTCTAATCCAACAACTCCAGGAAGCTGGCATCCAGGGATACACCCTCCAATGGATCTGTCTTTTCAACACTGGAAGAACCCAAACTCTCAAAATGCCACCCTACTCTTCTGATTTATTGCTCAATTTTAGTAATCATTGTTATCTTTTCTTCGTCATGTTTCATTACCCTTGTCTATTTGAGGTCACTCAGAAAACCTTGGACAAAAACATCCCTATAATTTAGTAGTAGCCATCTATAATTCTATATTAAATTATATTATATTATATTATATTATATATTACTTTATATGTGTGGATGCATTTGCATGTTCCTGTCATCTGTGGCATTCAAGTCATCAAAGTTTGGGGCAAACATTGTCTATTTACATGATTAAGCAGTTTCATTGTGATTCAAAGTTATTGAACTGAGAAAACACAACGTGAAACTCATCAACAAGCATGTTGTTGTATATGGCCAACATCTCTGATATTAGGAGATTGACCTGTGTGCACTTTTTAGACCTTTGTGACAATTATATGGTGGCTACTAATACATATTTATGATGTTGATTTTGACATGCACGAAATAACAACCGCATTTGTGAAAACATTAAGAAGTGTTATTGTAGATTTATTAAAAAATCATATACTTAATCTAGCTAATTGACTTTGTGGAACGATTGACTTAACACAGTCTGGTAATAGGGAAAAATAACGGTGTGACAAATTTAATTTACAATGCCATTTAAAAAACAACCTACACTGAGATTTCATTCCGTCTGTTGGACTAATCTTTGACACTATTAGTAGCCTACAAATGTAATTAATTAATTAATCTTTAGCAACAGACAAAGCTTCAGGTCACAATGAGAGCTTTTATCTGAACGTACTCCTTGAGGGATATTATCTGAATGTATTCCTTAGTGCGCACTAGGTTCACGGTTTTAGTTGCACCAATGCGCAATTGGACTAACACTGCACATGGAAAGGGATGCACAGCTCTCATTAATGAAGAAAGGCATCTGAAATTCAGGAAAAATGTCAATCTATTGGAAAGACCAAGGGCCAGATGTAGTAAGCCTTTTGCGACTCGCAAATGTCGAAAAACGCCATTTGCGAGGCGCAAAAGGCCTTCCGCGATGCAGAATCACATTTTGCGAGTCGGTACCGACTCGCAAAATGTGATTCCGACTCGCAAATAGGAAGGGGTGTTCCCTTTTTATTTGCAACCGCATCACAATGTAGAGTTGATTGTGACCGCGAAAGCGGTTGCAAACCAACTCGCAGTTACCATCGACTTGAAGTGGGACCCCTTCCCCTTTGTGAATGCTCCCAAAAATATTTTTTCAGAGCAGGCAGTGGTCCTAAGGAAACAAAAAGGTTTCGGTATTTTTTCTATTTGCAGCTTGTTTTCCTTTAAGGAAAACGGGCTGCAAAGAGAAAAAAAAAACTGCTTTATTTAAAAGCAGTCACGGACAAGGTGGTCTGCTGTCTCCAGCAGGCCACCATCCCCGTGAGTGCCTAGACTCGCTATGGGGTCGGAAACTGCGACCCACCTCATAAATGTTTATGAGGTGGGTCTTTGCGACCCCATAGCGAGACGCAGAAGGTGTCTGAGACACCTTTCTGCATTTCCTTTTGCGAGTTGCAAATTGCGAGTCGCTGGGACTCGCAATTTGCAACTCACAAAAAGAAACCTACCTACATCTGGCCCCAAGAGTCAATAGCATCTAATAGGCTGGTCCAGTAGGGGTCTACTTTATGGATGTGCACCAGTGCTCTTATTTCTCCCACCGGCGACAACAATGTGTGATATGTGAGTGTGCCATCTATGTAGTTTTTAAGGCGTTTAGTATCAACGTAGCATCGTTCTAACCATTGCTGGTTTCTCTGAAGTGTTTCTGGCTATGGTTCAAAATCGGAAAAAATCTGTCATTCCATTCCTCGTTGGCGATTTCCCTGCCACCCCTGCTTCCCATCGATTTTGTCCAATGGATATCATGGGATAGGTTGGGCTCACTAAACTTTTATGAAGCGCCAAGTGAAACGTTTATCTTCCCTCTTAGTACAGTTCCAATTTTCAACCTGGGTGAACTACTGAGAGATCTGCAGCCTGATAAACAGTTGCATTCTTCCTCTTTCTGATTTTGTAATACTGAAAACTCTAAGGGGCATATTTACAAGCCCTTGGCGCCGCCTTAGCATCACCATAGCGTCATCATAGCGTGATTTATTTTTTTGATGCTAAGGTAGTGCAAAGGTGGCCTTTCACCAGTGCCAGATGTAGAAAGTGGTGCAGTGCATTTATTACACCATTTTGCAACCTCTTGTGCCACATTATGCCTGCACCAGGCATAATGTATGCAAGGGGGTCGTGCCAACACCGGGAGGCCCAAAAAAAGTGGTGCAGTCAAATTTGCTAGATTTTACTCAACAATTTTTTTCTGTCATTTTAAAGCCTGCTCAAGGCAGTCATTCCAGTGTCACACCCATTAAAATCAATGGAACTCCCTGTGCTTTGTTGCACTAGTGTCAACATTTTTGACCCTAGTGCAGCAAAGTGCCACAACAGCATCAAAAATTTTGACGCTATTTTGGTAATGACCACTATGGTGCACTGTTTTGTAAATACAGTGCAACCAGTTGTTGTTAGGTGGGGTAAGGGTGAAGCAAGAGAAGTAAGGCATCTGGACAAATGCACCACTTTCTGCATAAATATGGCCCTTGGTCTCACAGGAGTCATTGTACTGACTTCAGTGTCTCAAAGAATCTGACTCCCTCATTATCAGATAGTTCCTCACCGTAACACAGCCCTTATTTTTGAAGATCTCAAAGAATTTAAGATCTAATACCAGTGAGAAGCTAGGATTTCCAAGTATCGGGGGAATCAGTGATGGAACTCAATAAGTCCTAGTTTTACAATGAACCTTATCAGAAACTGCACAAGCTGCAATAGTAGCTCTGGTGATGGAGGATAAATATAAGATAAATATAAGCCCCTTCCCCAATATGGCTTTTGTTTAACCATAAAGCTTTCTAAATGGTCTCATTGATATCACTACTAATTACTCCTGGTAGCTCAGAGCCCCCGCCCTCCATCTGTTACCCAGTATTAATTCCTTGACATGCCTGGTCGCCCCCTATACCATATGAAGTCATCAAAGTCTTTCTAAATCTGCTTAAGGAGGGCGGTTGGCACTGAAAGCTGCATGTTATGGAACAAAAACAAGAGTATGAATAGCTGAGATATTTTAACTGTGACCATTTGACCAAGGCAAACCTTTCACATGCCATGTATGGAGGTCTCTTTGGGCCTCTCTAAGTAGAGGGGGATAGTTAGCTCCAGTTATCTGCTCCACACTACAGGTGATAAAAACTCCTACGTATGTGTTTGACTCTTGAAAGAAGTCTGCAGCAGCAGTTGACCTAGAATTAATAAGATATTCAAGGAATGTGATTTATTTAAGTTTACTTCATATCTGGACACCTCCCTAAATGTCCTCCTGGATTATTGTCACAGAGTTTTATGGGTATGTAACTGCAAGTAGGTTATTGTCTGCATACAAAGTCAGGTTAAGGGTCTCCCTTCACAAAAGTAGCCCTTTAATGTTGATGTTCCTATGAACTCTCTACGCCAATGTCTCCATCACAAGACCAAATTAAAGAGGTGAGAGTAGACAGCCTTGCTTAGTACTGCTCATGATTGGGCCATCGCTTCAGACTATTGTTAATCAGACAAGACTCATCCCACATACTTAGGTCCCTCCTCTATTGTGCTTGGTGTTTCAGCAGAGTTGCCTGATGTAGCCTATGCCTCTGTGTATGTGGGTTCCGTAGGTACAACTGTACACGATCGCCACTGGCATTCTCTTTATTGTATAGAACCTTGACGAAGGCTCCAAAACCCTAGCAATGCTTTTGTCCCCATGTGTTACTTTACCCCATGTCCATACCTGATTTTCACCATCCTCTCACTTATTCTCCTAATCCCCAATTTACAGGCAAGCATTTTACCAGCCTCCTCTCTCACACTACAAAAACCCTTTTTGATGCATACTATGCATGTTTCGCCAATGCTTGGATTTGTGCCGCCACCATCTTGCCTCTGTATTTAAGCGCCTCATCCTCTTATGCAACTCTCCACCTCCTGTAGTTGGCTTCCACGCATGGAAGTCCACTCTCATCCTATTTATACCAGAGGCAGACAAGATAAGGCTTCCTCATGCCACGCCTTTTAGAGTGTCCCATAGCGTGCCTTCATCTACATCGCCCCATTGTTGTTTAATAATATTTTTACACCTGATCACCTCATCCCATACAACGGTGTCCATGAAAAGTCTTTCATTTAGGCTGTGAAAACTTAAATCCTGTATTATGTTTATCTAATCTGATCCATTACAGTGTTAAAAATCATGTATGTAGCAAAAAATTTACCAGTATTTTATAATCAAATCTGGATGTCGTTTTATACAAGTTCAGAGCTTCCTGTGACTTTGAATATGCTTGCTACGCTTTGGGGTTCAAATAGGGCCATAAACCATGACACTCAGAGTTGTAGAGCTGCATACTTCTCAGAAGCATAGCCTCTCTTTCAAACCTGGCACATGGAAGCAGGATTTCAGGAAAATAATGAACTTAGTATTGCACATATAAGTGATATCTTCTCCTCAAGAACATTAAGGGGGTCATTCCAACCCTGGCGGTCGGTGTTAAAGCGGCGGCCAACCCGCCAACAGGCACGCGGAAAAAAAAATGGAATTCTGACCCTGGCGGGAACCGCCAACAGAGACCGCCACTTTAACACTCCGACTGCCACGGCGGGACAAACAAACAGCGCGGCGGTCACCGCCAACAGACAGGCGGGAGACAATGTACCGCCCACCCTGTCACAACCCACCAATCCGCCACCTTTTCCAGGGCGGGAGCCCCGCCGATAAAAACACGGTGGAAACAGACAGTACGAACGGAAAACGCTCACCTCTACACACTCCACGAGGAATCTGGACAGCATGGAACCCGAATTACACATCCTACCAGCTATTGTCTACCTGCTCCTCTACCAGGAGCACGAACGCCGCCGCAGAAGACAACGGTGAGTACTGCACCTACGACACAGGGGAGGGGGGAGGAGAAAAGATTACGGGCACACACATACGCGACACACCCACCCTCACCCACAACTACATACACATCAATGCAAAGCAATAACTCAGAGTGACACCCCCCAAACCCCCTGGAAGAATGCAAAGACAAAATAAAATGATCATGAAAATTGAAGTATATTGTACGGCTAAGTTAAAAAATATAACAAACAATTATAACTATATGTACATATGTAAATTGTCTTGTCCAAATTGGGTATCAGCCATTGTACGTGGGCCAATGGGCCGAAACACATGGGCAAAGCCCACACAGGAGACCCGAATCCATTGGAGAGAACACTGCAGGGGCATCAGATATCCAAACTACAGGCACCTCAGGGGGAGGGGAAAGGGGGGCACCTCAGCCAGATGAGTCCACGACGCCAGATCCACGAGGGGCCTCCATGGCTACTGTTCCATCCTGGGGAGTGCAAAGCCACAGTCTCACAAGTCTCTACAGTGGGTGGTTTGCCCACTGTTCAATCCTGGGGAGTGCAAAGCCACAGTCTCACAAGTCTCTACAATGGGTGGATTGCCCACTGTACCATCCTGGGGAGTGCAAAGCCACAGTCTATCAAGTGGATTACAGACTCCACTGGTTCTGGAGGAGGCATGGTGCCCAGAGTGCTTCGTGCAGCCCTGCCCAACACAGATCCGGCCCTGCCCCTTCTGCCAATGGGCCAGCGGTGCTTGGGATGAAGGGCCCAGCGGAGCGGTGCTTGAGACGGCGGTGCCCAGCGGAGCGGTGCTTGAGATGAAGGGCCCGGCGGAGCGGTGCTTGAGATGGCAGTGCCCAGTGGAGCGGTGCTTGAGACGGCGGTGCCCAGCGGAGCGGTGCTTGAGACGGCGGTGCCCAGCGGAGCGATGCTTGAGATGAAGGGCCCAGCGGAGCGGTGCTTGAGATGAAGGGCCCAGCGGAGCGGTGCTTGAGACGGCGGTGCCCAGCGGAGCGGTGCTTGAGATGAAGGGCCCAGCGGAGCGGTGCTTGAGATGAAGGGCCCAGCGGAGTTTTGCTTGAGATGAAGGGCCCAGCGGAACGGTGCTTGAGACGGCGGTGCCCAGCGGAGCGGTGCTTGAGACGGCAGTGCCCAGCGGAGCGGTGCTTGAGATGAAGGGCCCAGCGGAGGGGTGCTTGAGATGAAGGGCCCAGCGGAGCGGTGCTTGAGACGGCGGTGCCCAGCGGAGCGGTGCTTGAGACGGCAGTGCCCAGCGGAGCGGTGCTTGAGATGAAGGGCCCAGCGGAGCGGTGCTTGAGATGAAGGGCCCAGCGGAGCGGTGCTTGAGATGAAGGGCCCAGCGGAGCGGTGCTTGAGACGGCGGTGCCCAGCGGAGCGGTGCTTGAGACGGCGGTGCCCAGCGGAGCGGTGCTTGAGATGAAGGGCCCAGCGGAGCGGTGCTTGAGATGAAGGACCCAGCGGAGCGGTGCTTGAGACGGCGGTGCCCAGCGGAGCGGTGCTTGAGCCGGCGGTGCCCAGCGGAGCGTTGCTTGAGATGAAGGGCCCAGCAGAGCAGTGTTTGAGACGGCGGTGCCCAGCGGAGCGGTGCTTGAGATGAAGGGCCCAGTGGAGCGGTGCTTGAGATGAAGGGCCCAGCGGAGCGGTGCTTGAGATGAAGGGCCCCGCGGGGCGGTGCTTGAGACGGCGGTGCCCTGTTCAGCGGTGCTTGACTTGAAGGGCCCTGTTCATTGGTTCTTGACACGGCGGTGCCCTGTTCAGCGGTGCTTGACTTGAAGGGCCCTGTTCAGCGGTGCTTGTCTTGAAGGGCCCTGTTCAGCGGTTCCTGACTTGAAGGGCCCTGTTCAGCGGTGCTTGTCTTGAAGGGCCCTGTTCAGCGGTTCTTGACACGGCGGTGCCCTGTTCAGCGTTGCTTGACTTGAAGGGCCCTGTTCAGCGGTGCTTGACACGGCGGTGCCCTGTTCAGCGGTGCTTGACTTGAAGGGCCCTGTTCAGTGGTTCTTGACACGGCGGTGCCCTGTTCAGCGGTGCTTGACTTGAAGGGCCCTGTTCAGCGGTTCTTGACACGGCGGTGCCCTGTTCAGCGGTGCTGGACTTGAAGGGCCCTGTTCAGCGGTGCTTGTCTTGAAGGGCCCTGTTCAGCGGTTCCTGACTTGAAGGGCCCCGTTCAGCGGTGCTTGTCTTGAAAGGCCCTGTTCAGGGGTTCTTGACACGGCAGTGCCCTGTTCAGCGTTGCTTGACTTGAAGGGCCCTGTTCAGCGGTGCTTGACACGGCAGTGCCCTGTTCAGCAGTGCTTGACTTGAAGGGCCCTGTTCAGCGGTGCTTGAGACGGCGGTGCCCTGTTCAGCGGTGCTTGACTTGAAGGGCCCTGTTCAGCGGTTCTTGACACGGCGGTGCCCTGTTCAGCGGTGCTTGACTTGAAGGGCCCTGTTCAGCGGTGCTTGTCTTGAAGGGCCCTGTTCAGCGGTTCCTGACTTGAAGGGCCCTGTTCAGCGGTGCTTGTCTTGAAGGGCCCTGTTCAGCGGTTCTTGACACGGCGGTGCCCTGTTCAGCGTTGCTTGACTTGAAGGGCCCTTTTCAGCGGTGCTTGACACGGCGGTGCCCTGTTCAGCGGTGCTTGACTTGAAGGGCCCTGTTCAGTGGTTCTTGACACGGCGGTGCCCTGTTCAGCGGTGCTTGACTTGAAGGGCCCTGTTCAGCGGTTCTTGACACGGCGGTGCCCTGTTCAGCGGTGCTGGACTTGAAGGGCTCTGTTCAGCGGTGCTTGTCTTGAAGGGCCCTGTTCAGCGGTTCCTGACTTGAAGGGCCCCGTTCAGCGGTGCTTGTCTTGAAAGGCCCTGTTCAGGGGTTCTTGACACGGCAGTGCCCTGTTCAGCGTTGCTTGACTTGAAGGGCCCTGTTCAGCGGTGCTTGACACGGCAGTGCCCTGTTCAGCAGTGCTTGACTTGAAGGGCCCTGTTCAGCGGTGCTTGACACGGCAGTGCCCTGTTCAGCGGTGCTTGACTTGAAGGGCCCTGTTCAGCGGTTCCTGACTTGAAGGGCCCTGTTCAGCGGTGCTTGTCTTGAAGGGCCCTGTTCAGCGGTGCTTGACTTGAAGGGCCCTGTTCAGCGGTGCTTGTCTTGAAGGGCCCTGTTTAGCGGTTCTTGACATGTGTCTCCAGGGCACCAGATCCGGCCATGAGATGGAGTTCACTCGCCACCCGACATGTGGCTGCCGGGCCCTTCATGCACATCTGTCTTCTCGCTTGCGGGGCCCTCCTGTGCTGGTGTCCCGGGCCCGTGGGTGTCCTCCTTCACATCTGGAATGGGGCTGGTGGGGCCCTCCTGGGCAGCTCGCCTGCTGCCGGACTTGTCGGGCGTGCGCCCCTTGCCACCCTTCCCTGTTCCTCTGTGGCCCTTTCCTCCCTTTGTCGGTGTGACAGGTGGCACCCCACTTCCTGACGGTGCCAGGGTAGTGCCATTGGAGCCTGCTGTCTCTGGCCTCTCGAGCCGGGCCTTGCCTCACTTAGATTTTTTACCAGGGGGTGGGCTGGCTGGCCCTTTACTGCTAGCCGAAGTAGCTGCCCTTGAAGGTGGTGGACTCCAAAATCCCTGGACTATTGTCCTTGTAGGTCCAGGGGATGTGGTGGCTGAGGTGCTGATTCGACTCTTAAGAGATGGAGGGGGTGGGTCAGGTGATGGGAAGAGGTTAATTTTGGACAGGATTTTTTTTTTAGGAGCAGTGGGAAGGGTAGGTGCAGTGGGTATGGGAGTGGAGGAAGAGGATGTGGTTGTAGGTGAGTCAGGTCTGGTGTCTTTGGGTGCAGGTGCTTGTGCTGGAGGCTGTCGTGAGGTGGTTGGGTGTTGGGTGGGTGGCTGCCTGCGTTTGTGTGCTTTGGAAGAGGGGCTGACAGACACACTGGGAGAGGACACAGGGGACGTGTAAATGGCAGTGGGGGTGGTGACTGCACGTGTGCGGAGTGTCCTGGTGGGTGTGCTGGTGATGGACGTAGTGGCTGATGATGTTGTGCATGCAAGTGTGAGTGGAGACGTCACAGGGAGGGAGGAGGGAGACGAGGAGGAGGGGGACACAGAGGAGGCAGTGGCTGTTGGCATGTCTGCATGTGGATGTTGCTTGGGTGAATGCTTGTGTGATGTGTGGTGCTTATGTCTGGATGAGCTTGTCTTGGGTGTTGAGGTGTGTGCAGGCTGGTCTGTAGGTGTGTCTGGGATAGGCAGAGGAACAGGGGAGTGGGACTGGGTTGAGGAAGTTGGAGGAGGGAGGCAGGAGACAGGGACAATGGCTGCCGTCAGTGCTGAGGCAAGAGCGTTGAACGATCGTTGATGGGCAGCCTGACCCGAATGAATGCCCTCCAGGTATGCATTACTCCGGTGCACCTCCCTTTCTACACCCTGGATGGCATTCAAAAGGGTAGACTGCCCAACAATGAGCGTCCTGAGGAGGTCAATGACCTCCTCACTGAGGGCAGCAGGGGTAACTGGGGCAGGACCTGAGGTGCCTGGGGCGAAGGAGATGCCCACCTTCCTGGGTGAGCGGGCACGGGGCGAAGGCTGAGGGGCTGCTGGGAGGGCGGAGCTGGTGCGCTGGGTGGCGGCTGTACCTGTTGTTGCGGTGGGCACGGATGTTGCCGCCACCACAAGGGAGCTCCCTTCCGAGGACGTGTCTGTGTCGCTGGTGTCACCACGTGTCCCCGCTGTGGAGCTCCCCTCGCCCTCCGTCTCACTGGTGAACTCTGAGTCGGTTGCACGGCCCTCCAGGGCCATGTGAGATGCAGCTCCCTCGTGCTCCGATGCCACTTCTCCTCCGCCTGATGATGCTAATGCACACATGTACAGGAAGACCAACAAAAAAGGGGGGCGGGAGAAATAAAGACATGTTGAGTGCATGCATTGGCGACACCGTTGGCGGAGAGGACAGACACAGAAGGCCCCTGCACTACGCCGCGCACTTGGGGTACACTACTCAATCCGTGGGACATGGCCTACAAGCCTATGGATGACAAATCCACACATAGGTGACACAGGGCCATGATTAGCTGTACTAGGCAACCTACAGAGGGGGGGGGTGGGGGCACAGGGCCATGCCTAACGGAGGGGCCTAGCCTACGGAAATCGCCCTGGCCTAGGGATACCCACAGCCCTCCTCCCCCACCCAGACACCTCCAATGTGAGCTTAATCAGCAGAATGTGCTTGTACTCACCCCCTTGTGTCTGCTGTGATGTCCTCACGCGCCCATCCAAATCGGGGTAGGCCACCGCCAGGATCCGGGACATCAGGAGGGTCAATTGACGGGAGCCACCCCTCCTACGTTGGGAGGCCATCCCCAGCAGAGCCTCCGCGGTCTTCCTGCTCCCGCGGTGGATGTCCTCCCACCTCTTGCGGCAGTGGGTGCCCCGTCTGTTGTTGTCCCCCAGGGTCCGGACGTCCTTGGCGATGGCACGCCATATGTCACTTGTACAGGGGGAGAAATAACATTGTCATAATTTTCTGCATGCTCGATGTGTATGGCCCCCCATCCCCACCCTTGCCATGTGGCACATGCTCTCATCCGTCGTTTGATGCATGCCTCAATCGCTCCCCTCCCCACCATCTTTCATCCACCCGACTCAACACAGGCATTGCCCACAAAGCATGGTCCCAGTGTACTTACCTGTTGGTCTGGAGGACCGTAGAGTAGCGCATACTGGGGGAGGACCCCATCCACGAGTTTCTCCAATTCTTCAGAAGTGAAGGCAGGGGCCCTTTCCCCAGTCGCAGCAGCCATTGTCTCTTCCAGGCCGAGGTCACAGCAGCACTTGCAGTATAGGTCCTCTCCTGTGGATGATCAGGTCTCGAGTGATTAAGCAGATAGAAAATGGCGGTCACGTCCGCGGCGGTGCGTACCGCGGCGGTGTGTACCGCGACCGCCGGCGCACTTCGTCATTGGCTCCTGAAACCCATAGGGTTCAATGTTAACCAATGCGGCTTTGCGCTGCGGTCTTCGACCGCCTACCGCCACGGTGTGCCACGCCAGCGCATTTACCTCACATCCCATTGTCGCACTTCACAGGTCAGGCAGCCGCCATTTCAAGGGCCCACATGGCTTAATCTCTACTGCGTCACACATGCCTAGGCCTTGCATCGACACTCATACAAGCCATTCAATGCATAGAGAATCATGTACTGTGCAAGCTGTGGGAACGTACCTGTGGGTTGATTGACTCTGTGCTCGCTGTTGTCCTTCCTAGGCACCGTCCGCTGGGACTTGCGAGGAGATGGAGGAATGTTCCCGTGTACAGACCGCTGGTGGACCTGTCGACAATGGAAGAAAGACATGTCATACTGACATACAGGCTTGACCGAGCCACTATACAGGAACTGTGTGCCCAGCTGGAGCCACACCTGATGTCACCCATCCACCAACCCACAGGGATCCCCCCCTCTAGTGCAGGTTCTGTCAGTACTCCATTTTTTGGCAAGTGGCTCATTTCAAACCACAGTGGCCATTTCATCAGGGATGTCTCAGCCTATGTTTTCAAAGGTGTTGTCCAGAGTGTTATCTGCCCTGCTCAAACACATGTGGAGCTAATCGTTTTCCCTGAGGTGGGGGATTTGCCTACAGTGAAGGGTGATTTCTATGCCCTTGGACATATTCCCAACATCATTGGTGCCATTGATGGGACACATGTGGCTTTGGTCCCCCCCAGCAGGAGTGAACAGGTGTACAGGAACAGAAAAAGTTATCATTCCATGAATGTCCAGGTGGTCTGTTTGGCTGACCAGTACATCTCCCATGCAAATGCCAAGTTCCCTGGGTCAGTGCATGACGCGTACATCATGCAAAATAGCAGCATCCCTTATGTGATGGAACAACTACAGAGACACTGTGTGTGGCTAATTGGTGACTCAGGTTACCCCAACCTGTCGTGGTTACTGACCCCAGTGAGGAATCCCAAGACAAGGGCATAGGAACGGTAGAATGAGGCACATGGGCGTACTAGGAGGGTGATCGAGCGGACCTTCGGCCTCCTGAAGGCCAGGTTTAGGCTCCTGCATATGACAGGTGGATCCCTAATGTACTCACCAAAGAAGGTGTGTCATATCATCGTGGCCTGCTGTATGCTTCACAATCCTGGCTTTGCGACGCCAGGTGCCTTTCCTGCAGGGGGATGCTCCAGATGGTGGTGTTGTGGCAGCTGTGGAGCCTGCGGAGAGTGAAGAGGAGGAAGACGAAGAGGACGACACAGACAACAGGGACACAGTGATACAGCAGTATTTTCAATAACACACAGGTAAGAATCAACACCGGCATTTTACATTTACTTACAGTCTCCTGCCTCTCTACTGTCTGTCCTTTTCACCCAGTGTATGCTAACAGAGTTGTGACTTTCCCTTCCAATTTCAGAGATGTGGGCCCCACTGCGTGACCTCTGCTTTGTTTGCCCATGGACTACAGCTGTGTGACAGTGGTATGTTGTCATCACAATGTAACTGGTCATTTTGGCACGTTTATGTCTAATACATATTTTCAAAAATACAGGCAGACTCCAGATTATTTGTGTGCAATAAGTGTGTTTATTAAAGTGCTCAATTTTGGGACATGGTTGAAAATCGGTGATGGGTGATGGTGGAGGAATGTCCATGGCAGAGTCCAGATTCTCAGTCTCACAGGTGCATTGTCCATATGCCTGTGGAAGGTGGAGCAGGAGCAGTTTAAGGTTGGACAGGGTGACAATGTGGGACAGTGGGATGACATCGGGGGTATCCTTTCCTGGCGGGGGTCTTGGCATCCTACTCTGTCTTCTTCCTAGATCTCAGGCCCCGCTTGCGGGGTGGTTCTTCTTCTGCAGGGGGTGGGGTTCTGGTGGCCGGTTGTTCTTGTGTCGGGGCCTCCTGTCCACTAGCGCCGGCGGAGGTGGTAGCCTGTTCCTGGTCCATGCTAGTGACAGGGGCCCTTTGTGGTGCCACATGGTCCCGCAATGTGGTGACAATCTGGTTGAGAGCCACAACGATGGTGCCCATTGCGGAACTAATGTTTCTCAGTACTTCCCTGAACCCCCTAACCTGTTCCTCCTGCAGTACCTGGATCTCCTGGAACCTGGCCAGGACCGTCGCCATCGTCTCCTGGGAGTGGTGGTATGCTCCCATGATGGAGGTGAGGGCCTCGTGGAGAGTGGGTTCCCTGGGCCTGTCCCCCCCCTGTCGCACAGCAGCCCTCCCAGTTCCCCTGTTTCCCTGGGCCTCTGTCCCCTGGACCGTGTGCCCACTACCACTGCCCCCAGGTCCCTGTTGTTGTTGGGGTGGTGGGTTAACCTGGGTTCCCTGTAGTGGTGGACACACCACTGATTGACGTGTCCTGGAGACAGAGGCATGGGCCCGCTGGGTGGGTGCTGTGCTAGTCTTCCCAGAGGGGGGTAGGTCTGCTGTGGCCTGTGGCTGTGTGAGGGGAACCGACTGTCCCGAGGTCCCCGATGGGCCGGGCTGGTCATCTGGGTCCAGGGAGACAGAGCTGCTGTCATCACTGGGGGCCTCTTCTGGTGGTGGGATGAACATTTCTGGACCCTCCTGGGTGGTGTGCTGGCGTTCGGGTCCTGCAGGGGTATAAGAGTATGGTTATTGCTTCTGTGTGTGCCATAGCGTGCAATGGGTGGGTGCCCGTGTACCCCAGTGCTGGCATTCCCTTGTGGAGGCTGTTGTGACGGCGGTTTGTTGGGGAGATGGGTATGTGCAGTGGGTATGCTTAGGTGATGGGTGTCGATGGTTTGTGGTGGCATGCAGGGTTTGGTGTTGGGATGGGTGGGTTGTGATGGTGAGACATTAGAAAGGAGGATGTGTGATGGGGGTGGGGGAGGGTGGGGGTATGAGTTGGCATGCTGGTGGGTGGGGGGGATGAAGTAGTTGAGATTAGACTTACCAGAGTCCATTCCTCCAGATACTCCTGCGAGGCCCTCAGGATGCAGGATGTTCAAGACCTGTTCCTCCCATGTTGTAAATTCTGGGGGTTGAGGTGGGGGTCCGCCGCCAGTCTTCTGCACCGCGATGTTGTGCCTGGATACCATGGAACGCACCTTCCCCCGTAGGTCGTTCCACCGCTTCCTGATGTCGTCCCGATTTCGTGGATGCTGTCCCACAGCGTTGACCCTGTCCACTATTCTTTGCCATAGCTCCATCTTCCTGGCAATTGTGGTGTGCTGCACCTGTGTCCCGAAGAGCTGGGGCTCCACCCGAACTATTTCCTCCACCATGACCCTGAGTTCTGCGTCTGAAAACCTGGGGTGTCTTGGGGGTGCCATGGGGTGGTGTGGATGAGGTGTGGGGTGGTGTTTGCGGGGATGAGTGTGGTGAGTGTGGTGGTTTGTGGTGTTTTGTGCGTGGTTGTTGTTTGGGTGATGGTGTAGTGTGCCTCTGTGTGATGGTGTTCTCTATTCTGTGCTGTCTCTCTCTGGGCTTCGTCTCTGATTTGTGGTCGTAGGGGTTTGTGGGTGATGTGGGTGTGTGTTTTATAGTTAATTAGGTGTGTGGGAGTGTTGTGTGTATGTGTCTCAGGTGTGTGTATTTCAAATTGTCCAATGTGGCTGTGTTTTGGAGCTGTATGTGTATTTTGAGCGCGGCGGTGTGTACTGCCAATGGAATACCTCGGTTGAAAGACCGCCGCGTGGATTCGTGGGTCGTAATGGCATGGGCGTATTTCTGTTGGCGTGACGGTGGAGGTTTGGTCTTTGCCAGTTTATCGCTGGCTGTTGGTGTGGCGGACTTTTGTGGATGTCGGGTTTTTGGCGATTTGCCTCTTGAGGGTCCGAATGACCCTGGCGGTTTACTGCGACCGCGGCGGTGTTGTGGCGGTCTTCTGACCGGCGGTAAGCGCCTTTTACCGCCGAGGTCAGAATGACCACCTAAGTGATTCTTTAAGGAGAAGATGCTGCTACCCGCTTTTCATGGTTTAAGTAGTCCCGGAAGCCATATTGCTGAATGTTGTAGATTTCCATATTTTTCTGATGCACACCCTTGCTTTAGAACCTGGCAAATGGAAGCAGGATTTCAGGAGAATAATGAGCTTAGCATTATATATATTAGTGATATCTTCTCCGCAAGAACTTTCAGCCCTTCCTTGAGGAGAAGATCCTGCTATTGCATAAGTTTTTGCTGAGAGTAAAAAGTTTCAGTCATGTAGTTCAGCTTCATTGACTTGAATTAAGAAAGAGCATATACATATATATATATATACATATATATATATATATATATATATCGAACAGGAAACAAGGAATGAAATGCTCACTCAGGAGTTGCGGCGAAGAAATATTCTACTGCACGCTGTTCGTAATGCGTTTCTCCCGCCCAACGAACTTGAGCACATGAACAAACTTTCTTAGATCGTGCATTTAAACATTGTGTACCCAAAACAAACAAAGGACTATTGTGTACAATATCAGCAGATACAGGAAAAAGAAGTTGGCCATTATGAAAACCCTAATATAAATACTGGCACAACCATAAAAAAAAAAATCATCAATATAAATGATAATATGTCAATAATCAAAACATGGATAATTAAGCACTAGGACTCTACACAGTTCTCAACCCAATGTAGTGCATCAACAATATCATTAGGAAATTAAATTAGAAAATACGATCTTATCTGCACGTCATTTTTCTGAAAGAAGATGAAAAAAAGGTTAGGGGACCATCCTGCAGAATCTTCATGCATTCTCGTGGGCCCCTTCCTTTCCTCCTGAAATAAAACAAGCAAACATTATATCAGAGCCAACTGTAGATATTCTCTAACAACAACAAGAAAAAGCTGGAGGTTAAAATAGTAATCATATGAGTTGCACACAAGACAGACTGAATGGCAGGTGGACTTAATTGTCATGTAAGCGTACAGCCAGCTCTTCTTCAGAGTTTCCAGTTTGTTTCCAGCTCTAATATAGACTAACATTCCTGTTTGCGGCATCTCAGAGTCCTTTCCCCTCCTTTCACACTGCAAATTATTCATATAATGCCTCTCCTTGAAAGCCTAGCTACTGAGTAGTGGGGATCTTCATTGACGATGGCTCTCAAATGCTCCATCACTATTTTCTTTAACATGTGGGTCGTACTGCCAACGTATCTCAGATGGCATAGACACTCCAAGACATATTCTACAAATTGGGAACTGCACGTAAGAAATTGTTTAATAGCAATGCCCTTCCCTCCTTTGAGGGCAAAGTATCCCTGTACCGTCTTACTGTTCTTACATGCTTTGCAATGCCAACATAGTAAAAGCCTTCTAGCATGTGGTCCCTCAGACTTTGGTAGGAGTAATATCACTGAGTACCAGGATATCTCTCAGACTACATCCTTCTTAAGAGTAATTTTGTCCCCCACTGCATCACCAATATGGGCATCATTTTTAAGAATGTCCCGGTGTTTAGCAAAAATGCTCTGAATCTCTCTGGACTCATTATTTTATGTCAATATAATCCTTACAGCCATTTGGGCATATGTATTGCCACTGATATTATGTCAGAGGTTTTGTGTCCTAGTTATACTCTTTGCTTTTTATCTTGTCTTATTCAAGACCCATTGTGGGTACCCCTCTCTTCTTGAACCTTTCTGGCATAGTGCTCTCCTCCCGCTAGGCGGTATCCTCTGTATTACAGCTTCTTTTTGCTCTCAGTACTGCCCGTAGGGAACACTACCAACCGTAGGATGGTTACGGAGAGAATGGAGGAGACTCTATGGGCTTTCTGTGTAGACTGGGTACCACATGCTTATTCACATTCTCAATCTTGACATCCATATACACCACAGAGTTCTTACTTATGTTGTTGAGTAAATACCAGATTATGTGGGTTATCATTCAGTTTCCTCACAAATGATGCCGCTTCATTAGCAGTACTCTTCCATATCAGGAACAAGTGTATGTATTTCAGCCATAGTATGACTTGTTCGAGTTCAGGCATTGTGCTAGTCCTCTAGAACAGTTCCTCCTCCCACCACCCTAGAAATAGGTTTGCTAGACTCGGGGCAAAGCAAGAACCCATCACTATTCCGAGTTTTTGTCTGAACAGGGTGCCATTGAACAGAAAGATGTTGTTGCACAGACAGTATTGCATCATTTCAAGTAATATTTCAGTCCAAAACTTTACTGCTCTAGCTTTCAAGAAGTGCTTACAAGCATTGATATCTTTCTCATGTTCAATGATAGTATACAAGGAGCCTGCATCAAGGGTCATCAAAATAACATCTTCTTTCCCATTGCAGGCCTTCCAATTTCTCTTAGAAATCCTTAGTGTCCTTGACATACAAGGGAAGACTGGATACATAATCCAGCAGAAAAAAGTTGACATATTTAGAAACATTCTCCAGGGTGCTATCTATAGGGGAAACAATGGGCCTCCCAGGGGAGGAGGGGTAGTCTTGTCCTTATGCAGTTTGGGTAGTATATGGAACACAGGTGATTTTGGAAGCTCTCTCCTAAGGAAACAATATTCCTCCCACTCCAAAATACCTCTGTCCTGCCAGCCAGTCAATTTCTCCTATATACCTGTGACACTCTTTGTATATTCCTCTATATTGATGACCTCATAAAATGTAGTATCACTCTGTTGGCGCATGGCCTCCTGCACACAGCTATCTCTGGACATGAGTACAATGTTGCCCCCTTTTTCTAAAGGGCTACCAATTACATTCTTGTCCTGGGCAACTTTATCAATGGCTTGTCTTTGAATAAGACTTCAGTTATATTGTGTGTTTCTAGTGTCATCTCTTTAAGCTCTCAGTCATCAAGTCACGGTATGTGTCAATATTATCATATTGCAGAATCGGAAGAAAGGTCAATTGTGGTTTGAAACCACTCTGACCCGCATGGTCAAATTCAATATCTAGACTTTCAAGGAGTTTACGGAGGTTCAGGGGAGAGTCCTGATCACCACCACCCATTTCAGATTCATGCAGGGTCAAAAGCAGATCCGTATCACAAATTTTCAGATCACTCATGGAGGCCTCTTCCTTACAAGCCAACTCTACTCTTACCATATCTTTTCTCAGACAATGCCATTTTTTAGTTTTAATTTTTATACATATTTAGACAAGTCTATCCTAGTCTCGTCATAGTCAAAATGTCCTGAGGGGCAAAACGATAGTCCCGAACACAGAGTCCTTTTTCCCATGTCCATTAGATTTCCACTACTCATGTTAATAATTGTCTTATTTACCATATTCATATCCATTATTGCACCAAGCTGGGGGCCTTTTTGCTCATTCCCAAGTGCCCTCTTCTCCCTCCTCTCCTGCTACCTCTAGAAGAGCCTCCATCGCCTCTGGCGGTTCCTCCTCTGCTTTTCCTCTGTACCTGTGGCTGGTTTGTTGTGTCGTTATGCCTTGTTCAGTCTGGTGGCTCCGGCATAGGAACCGATACTCGTCTAAAATTAGTCCCTAGTTTCAAGCTGCATTCACTTCCAGGTGTCTTAGGTTCACTTGTGCCTGAAGTATTGGATTCATATTCCGTTGCAGTCCAAGGCTCAAATAACAATGTCACCATCTGATTCATTGCAGCACCCTGTGCCATCCTCTCTGCTTTAATGATCTGATCATGCTTATCATTAAAGGTCAGGATGCAGACATTTTCATAGTCATCTTAATCTCTTAATAGCTTTCTTTGTTTTCTGGCCACTACATCCTCTTCATGTTTAGTCAGCCAGCTTTTCATTGCAGCCAGCCATTCCTCAATCACCTCATGTTCTGATCTTAATTGAAGTTCCTTTTCAATAGCTTTAATTTCTACTAGTAACACTTACCTGTCTGACCAGGCATATTTTATCAGGATCTGTAATATACGTTTTAAGCTGGCCCTTGTGTTTTCGGCCCATTCTTCCAGCTTTTTGGGGTTAGAGGAATCATGATGGAACTGTATAAATATGTTATACCCCTTGGATCATATCTTTATCAATGTACTTCTGGAGAGAGGTTGCCTCCCACCATTTTGAAATTTCTGATTTATTTAACTTCTCCAATTGTTTAAGTTTATCCTGAATACCCTCTTCATTATTACTGTTAGCAAGTGGGGCAGTCTCTTTCATGGGGATCTTTGAAAACAGTGCTTGTGCCCCCGCTTGTCACCTTGTGTCCATCTTAAATGCTAAACTGTTCATCTGTGCAGCAAAATGATCAAAAATCTGCATCTCCCCTTTCTAAAATCGAAAATTCTCCTTGCGGCCACCCAGAAAAAAGCCCATAGGCATAAACTACTGGTAGTTTGTAGACAATCTTGATCATAACTTGGGTGGCAAAATATCAGGAGGCAGGAACGACTCCAAATGGTTTTGGGCTGCAAGTAAAAATTATTTGCACAGTGGAATTGTGTCAGAGAAAGGGAAATATACCCTTCCTGTCGCCGCCTAGAGACGTGAAGCACTTTCCATCCCACAGTCACCCATGGTATATGCAGACATGCATCCTCCGATGTGATCTGTATAAACCGGGAAATTGAGCAAATAGAGAAGGGGACTGTCTCTAGTGCTTGTGCCGAAATCCTGTCTTCCTTGGGCTCCTAATGGTACTCTATTGCTTATCTTATAAAGAAGCACCACCCATGGTGGCCAGTCAAAAATTCTAAATATTGTGGTACTATGCTCCAGCTGACCATTTACTGGGTACTGTCCTGGTTAGCTGAATTAATGTATTTGGTTTCTTTGTTGTGCTACTTACTATTTTTCATGAAACGCTAGTGATCAACTTCTTTCCCTAACAGGAGAATATAAGAGAAAACTGTTGATCCAATGATGTGATACTTCCTGATGACACAGAAAATCAGGGAATGATTGAGGTCTCACCTCCGTTAAAGTATGGAGACAATTAGATCTTGATATAGCTGCAATTATGTCCCTGAAAGACCACTTCACCCATCACCTTCTACATGAACATAATTACTTTCTTTACTTCAAGTAAATCCTAATCAGAGCCCTCCATGCCCAATCGGTGCATACTAATAGGACTGGTAACTCTTGAGTTTTGTATCTGACGCACTGCAGTATTACTCAGACAATGTTTTTAAAGTTTCTACTCTCTGAACCACATGGCAGACCTCTGATACTGATATAAGTCTTTCAACTTCATTTGGAGTTCACTGTTCTGGTAATGAGATTGATTATGAAGCCCCCTGCAGCTAGTGTTTCTCCTCAGGGTGTTCATCCACCCTTTTCTCTAAATCACCCACTCTGGTAACCAAGGATGTCAAATCCCCCTTCTACTCTTTGAAACATTTCTTAAAGTCTGTTGTCAACATGCCCACCCCTGTTTTGATGTCTGCTAGGAAGTGGCAGGCTTCTTTAATGAGTAGCTCTCCAGCTACCTATCAGTATATCTCCTGTGTGCATCTCAGTCTAATAAAATGAGATGTTTGTGCTTGATTTAATTCATATATGTAAGGAAATACCTCCTTGGCATGGATACCCCCTGACTTTTTGTCTTTGCTGATGCCAAGTTATGATTTGAAAGTGTGCTGGGACCCTGCTAACCAGGCCTCAGCACTAGTGTTCTTTCCCTAAACTGTACCTTTGTCTCCACAATTGGCACAACCCTGGCACCCAGAGAAGTCCCTTGTAACTGGTACCCCTGGTACCAAGGGCCCTGATGCTAGGGAAGGTCTCTAAGGGCTGCAGCATGTTTTATGCAACCTGGGGACCCCTCATTCAGCACACACATACTGCTTGCCAGCTTGTGTGTGCTGGTGGGGAGAAAATGACTAAGTCAACATGGCACTCCCCTCGGAGTGCCATGCCGACCTCACACTGCCTATGGCATAGATAAGTCACCCCTCTAGCAGGCCTTACAGCCCTAAGGCAGGATGCACTATACCACAGGTGAGGGCGTAGGTGCATGAGCACTATGCCCCTACAGTGTCTAAGCAAAACCTTAGACATTATAAGTGCAGGGTAGCCATAAGAGTATATGGTCTGGGAGTCTGTCATACACGAACTCCACAGCACCATAATGGCTACACTGAAAACTGTGAAGTTTGGTATCAAACTTCTCAGCACAATAAATGCACACTGATGCCAGTGTGCACTTTATTGTAAAAATACACCCAGAGGGCATCTTAGAGATGCCCCTGGAAAACATACCCGACTCCAGTGTGGGCTGACTAGTTTTTGCCAGCCTGCCACACACCAGACATGTTACTGGCCACATGGGGACATTGCCTTTGTTACTCTGTTGCCAGGAACAAAGCCTATACTGGGTGGAGGGGCTTCTCACCTCCCCCTGCAGGAACTGTAACACCTGGCGGTGAGCCTCAAAGGCTCACCCCCTTTGTTACAGCACCAGAGGGCATCCCAGCTAGTGGAGATGCCCACCCCTCCGGCCACTGCCCCCACTTTTGGCGGCAAGGATGGAGGAGATAATGAGAAAAACAAGGAGGAGTCACTCCCCAGTCAGGACAGCCCCTAAGGTGTCCTGAGCTGAGGTGACTCTTACTTTTAGAAATCCTCCATCTTGCAGATGGAGGATTCCCCCAATAGGATTAGGGATGTGCCCCCCTCCCCACAGGGAGGAGGCACAAAGAGGTTGTAGCCACCCTCAGGGCCAGTAGCCATTGGCTACTGTCCTCCCAGACCTAAACACACCCCTAAATTGAGTATTTAGGGGCTCCCATTACTGAGGAAGAGAGATTCCTGCAACCTAAAGAAGAAGAAGGACTGATGACCTGAAGCCCTGCAATTAAGACGGAGACGACAACTGATTTGGCTCCAGCCCCACTGGCCTGTCTCCCTACTTTGAAGAAAACTGCAACAGCGACGCATCCAACAGGGTCCAGCGACCTCTGAAGTCTCAGAGGACTACCCTGCATCTAAAGGACCAAGATGTCCTGAGAACAGCGGCCCTGTTGAAGAAACTGCAACTTTTTTAAACGAAGAAGCAACTTTTAAAGACCACACGTTTCCCGCCGGAAGCGTGAGACTTTCCACTCTGCGCCCGACGCCCCCGGCTCGACTTGCGGAAAACTAACACTACAGGGAGGACTCTCCAGCAACTGCGAGCCTGTGAGTAGCCAGAGTTGACTCCCCTGAGCCCCCACAGCGATGCCTGCAGAGGGAATCCAGAGGCTCCCCCTGAACGCGACTGCCTGCTTCAATAACCCGACACCTGGAAACCACACTGCACCCGCAGCCCGCAGGACCTGAAGGAACCGAACTCCAGTGCAGGAGCGACCCCCAGGCGACCCTCTGCCTAGCTCAGGTGGTGGCTACCCCGAGGAGCCCCCTTGTGCCTGCCTGCATCGTTGAAGAGACCCTCGGGTCTCCCCATTGATATCTTTTGAAAAACCGATGCCTGCTTGCACTCTGCACCCGGCCGCCCATGTGCCGCTGAGGGTGTACTTTCTGTGCCTGCTTGTGTCCCCCCTGGTGCCCTACAAAACCCCCCTGGTCTGCCCTCCGAAGTCGCAGGTACTTACCTGCTGGCAGACTGGAACCAGGGCACCCCTATTTCCATTGAAGCCTATGTTTTTTGGGCACCACTTTGACCTCTGCACCTGACCGGCCCTGAGCTGCTGGTGTGATAAATTTGGGGTTGCCTTGAACCCCCAACGGTGGGCTACCTTGGACCCAACTTTGAACCCTGTAAGTGTTTTACTTACCTGTGAACTTAACATTTACTTACCTCCCCCAGGAACTGTTGATTTTTGCAGTGTCCACTTTTAAAATAGCTTATTGCCACTTTTGCCAAAACTGTACATGCTATTGTGATAATTCAAAGTTCCTAAAGTACCTACGTGAAATACCTTTCATTTAAAGTATTGTTTGTAAATCTTGAACCTGTGGTTCCTAAAATAAACTAAGAAAATATATTTTTCTATAGAAAAACCTATTGACCTGGAATTGTCTTTGAGTGTGTGTTCCTCATTTATTGCCTGTGTGTGTACAACAAATGCTTAACACTACCCTCTGATAAACCTACTGCTCTGCTCGACCACACTACCACAAAATAGAGCATTAGAATTATCTGATGTTTAGAGTCAAACAGTTGAATTTACAAACTATGCCAAGATTCATCAAAGGATTGCGTTGTTGTTGGTGTATCACGTAAGGTGACGTAATGGTAACACAAGCTTTTAACTTAGGTTTACTATGCCACGCAGATTCGCCTTGTGTGGCTCTGCATGGCATTGTAAATCTGGAGTAATACAAGGCAGTGCAAGTGGCTACTGTGTGTTACTCTGCCCTTGGAAGGCGCTGCATGGGTGAAGCGTGGGTGTTCCCTCAGAACCCCCCCATACTTTTTGGCACATTCTCAGGTTTACTAAGACTAGTAAATCTGGGAATGTGTAAAAATTCTATGCTTTCACAGGGAAGGCATAAAAAGGAGAAATATGTTTTTTTTTCTCCAGCCTCAGAGGATGTATTTTTGTGCAGGAAGGTGTCTTTTCCTACACAAAAACAATCCTACCTACAAAACAGGCAGGTGCTAGGGTGCATGTGTTGCCACTTGGCAGCCGACTAGTGTGCCAGCACAGAAGGAGAGCAGGAATGAGTCATATATAAAAAAATATGGTGCATTTCTGCCCTCTCCATTTTATGCAGCGAAACACAGCAAGTTGTCTTGCTGTGTTGCACTACATCAAATATTGAGAAATCCGGCCACAGATTTAAAGCCAATATTTGACTGATATCATGCAGCAGTTGGGAAACTTAGGTCTCTCTCCACAAGGGTGACAGAATATTTTACTCGGTCGCCTTGACAGAATAACCACACTCCAAATTTAGAGTTGTCTGCAGCACAAGCAGACATCTCTTACATTGGTAGGTAGCATGGTCACAGAGGTTCCTGTGAATGCATTAAAAGTGTGCTGTGCTGGTCCATTAGCATAACTGAGCCATATGAGGATCTTTTCATTTCTTTTTTTATATTCAGAAAGAAAATCCCAGCGCAAAACAAAAAAAATATGACCCCCTCCTCACACTGACAGAGGAGTCATTCCATCTGTCAGAGGAGTATGTCAGCGGTGGAGACAGAGTAGTCTCTGCTGCTGCTGACATACTGAAGGTCCACCTAACACTAAATGAGGTAGGCATACCTTCAGTGTGGTGGAAAGGATATTCCATCACCTTTGCCATGGAGTATCATTTCCACCGTACTCTAAATCAGGCACTTAGTACTAATATAACTAAGTTGGTGCCAAATATTGTAGCTATGGTTATTATACATTACCCATGTAGAATGATTCTACACTGACAGAACATGTTTTACATTATTGCAGGGGACAGCCTGATGCATTGAGGCAATCAATGCTAGTATACTTGCCTCTTTTGGCCACTAATGTAGCCTTATCTGTTGTGGTCACAAACTCTCATAATATTAGTAGATCAGGATGCTTCTCATTTAAAAGAAGAGGCTCTTATTACAGAAAAGATTTGAGACCCATGGTGTAAAATATCTTTCATAATAACAGAACCCTTAGATGGTACTGGAGCTTTGTGTGGTGAGAAATAGGGAGCAGCAACAGTGGGTTGCCTCACTTTGTATGTTTTTGTTTTTCTTGGCCTGCTTCTACACCATCATCTCCTGCACAGATCGCTCATGTTTATTCCTGATGCTAACCATTTTCACAGCCTCCTAGTTGTGCTAAGAGGCCCCCCACTTCACAGTCAGGATCCCACCTGCTACAGGTAGAGATAAGGGTGGGTCCAGACCTCACCAATCTCTCAGTGGTTCCAACTCTTTCTTCCATGAATCACCTCAGTTAATACCAGTGTCATGAATGTGAGTGTGAGAAAGTAGCCTCTTTCAAGCATGGTTACCCCCACGTTTGGCCTCTTTGTGAGTGTATTTCAGTGTGTTTTTACTGTGTCACTGGGATCCTGCTAGCCAGGATCCCAGTGCTCATAGTTTATGGCCTTATGTGTATGCCTGTGTAGTGCCTATCTGTATCACTGAGGCTCTGCTAATCAGATCCTCAGTGCTTATGCTCTCTCTGCTTTTAAATTTGTCACTGTACGCCAGTGACTTCATTTACCAATTTCAATTGGCACACTGGACCCCCCTTCTAAGTCCCTAGTATATGGTACCTAGGTATCCAGGGCATTGGGGTTCCAGGAGATCCATTGGGGCTGCAGCATTTCTTTTGCCATCCAAAGGGATCTCCGACAAACCCTTACACAGGACTGCCATTGCAGCCTGCGTGACATAGTGCACACACTATTTCACAGCCATTTTCACTGCACGAAAGTAACGTATAAGTCACCTATATGTTTAACCTTCACTTGCTGAAGGTTAGGGTCAAAGTTACTAAGTGTGAGGGCACCCTTGCACTAGCAAATGTGCCCCCACATAGTTCAGGGCCATTTCCACGGACTTTGTGAGTGCGGGGACACCATTATGTTATGTTATGTTATAATGGTTTATATAGCGCCTAACTGCCCAACGGCCTCGTAGTGCTTATACTGCCATGGCGGTGACATACTGTTTATGTTTATACAAGAGATTTAAATTTTAAATAGCCAAGTCTTCAGTTCCTTCCTAAACGACATCTCTTGAGGGTTTGCTCTCATCTTGAGAGGGAGATTATTCCAAAGCAAAGCGCCTTGGTATGCTAGCGATCTTCCTCCCCATCTGGCTTTCCTCGTTGTTGGAATTATGACCAGATTAGCTGAGGAGGATCTAAGTGGCCTGGCTGGAATGTAAACCTGTGCCAGTGTTTTCAGCATTTCAGGTCCCTTATCAAATATGGATCTGTGAAAGTGGCACAGGGTCTTGAACTGAATCCTTTCCGCTACCGGGAGCCAGTGTAGGGAGACAATTCCTGGCCGTATCGAATGTTGTTTAGGAATATTTAGTAGCATACGAGCCGCTGCATTTTGAACCCTTTGTAATCTTTGAATTACATATTTCGGAGAGCCTATAAACAAAGCATTGCCATAGTCAATCCGAGAGCCTATCAGTGCCTGGACAACCATTCTTCTGGCTGAGAATGGTAAAATAGTTCAAACCTTCCTCAGGGTCCTTAGCAGAGCAAAAGCAGTTCCTGCTATTCTATTTGCATGATGGGCCATTGAGAGAAGAGGGTCCAGCCATACCCCTAAGCTTTTAATGAGACATTTAGGGGGTGGGAGGGTAGGCACCCCTCTCAGTAGGCTGGAGTTGAATGGGGGCAATTTATTTCCAAAAAACATGACTTCCGTTTTGTCATCGTTAAGCTTCAATTTACTTTCAGACATCCAGGTTGCAACTGCTTTCATGCAAGGACCTAGTGCTGAGCCCATATCTGGGCGGGCGTTGGAAAAGGAGGCTATCAGTTGCGTATCATCTGCATATGATACCAGATTCAGTCCGAAAGGCTCGACTATACCTGCTAGTGGCCGCATATAGATGTTGAAAAGTAATGGACTTAGAGCCGAACCCTGAGGAACACCACAGCTACTGAAGGTGCTCCTAGAGATATACTCTCTCTCAAGTACCTGAAATGACCTCCCATAAAAAAATGAGCAAATCCAGTCTAACGCGGTACCTGCAATTCCACATCCTCGCAATCTGTCTATGAGGATTTTTAGGTCAACTGTATCGAAGGCCGCACTTAGGTCAAGGAGGATAATCGCGGTTTCCATACCTTTATCCATCCTCTTCCTTGCTTCTTCTGTGATGGCAATCAGTGCGTTTCCGGGGCAAGTTTAGGTCTAAAACCCATCTGAGTAGGGTGTAAAAGTTTATTTTCTTCCAGAAGCGTGGATAACTGAGAGTGTACTTGTTTCTCCGCAAGTTTGGCAATTAGAGGCAGTAATGAGATTGGTCTATAGTTGCTCAGAATCTTAGGATCTAGATTAGTTTTCTTCAAGAGCGGCTTGACAATGGCCTGTTTCCAGTGGTCAGGTACAGTGCCGTCAATTAATGAGGTGTTAATAAGTTTCGTTATTATCGGTCCTAATGCTGAAATTCCCAAGGATAAGATCTGGGGGGGGGGGCAGGGTCTAATGTGGAGCCCGATTTCGTTGAGCTCAGTAAGTTGATAACTCTATCCAGACTGATAGGTGTAAAGTTTGTGAGAAGAGTTACCTCCCCGACCTCTTGGTTCATCTTCTCCTGCTCTTTACTAGGGGGGTTAGGGAAGGCTGGATAAATATTCTGAATTTTATTTAGAAAGAAACTAGCGAGATCTTCTACATGTTGTTGTGGGGAGTCCCTAATTTCTGCTTCCTCCCTTGGATGAATGAGATCTTTTAGGGCATTAAAGATCTCCTTGGGTGAATTAGCTGCTGCTTCGATTTTTCCTGAGTGTAGGAAGTTGGCTCTGTATGTGCTATTTCAAAGTAAGGAATAGCATGCACAGAGTCCAAGGGTTCCCCTTAGAGGTAAAATAGTGGTAAAAAGAGATAATACTAATGCTCTATTTTGTGGTAGTGTGGTCGAGCAGTAGGCTTATCCAAGGAGTAGTGTTAAGCATTTGTTGTACATACACATAGACAATAAATGAGGTACGCACACTCAGAGACAAATCCAGTCAATAGGTTTTGTTATAGAAAAATATCTTTTCTTAGTTTATTTTAAGAACCACAGGTTCAAATTTAACATGTAATATCTTGTTTGAAAGGTATTGCAGGTAAGTACATTAGGAACTTTGAATCATTTCAATTGCATGTATACTTTTCAAGTTATTCACAAATAGCTATTTTAAAAGTGGACACAGTGCAATTTTCACAGTTCCTGGGGGAGGTAAGTTTTTGTTAGTTTTACCAGGTAAGTACGACACTTACAGGGTTCAGTTCTTGGTCCAAGGTAGCCAACCGTTGGGGGTTCAGAGCAACCCCAAAGTTACCACACCAGCAGCTCAGGGCCGGTCAGGTGCAGAGTTCAAAGTGGTGCCCAAAACGCATAGGCTTCAATGGAGAGAAGGGGGTGCCCCGGTTCCAGTCTGCCAGCAGGTAAGTACCCGCGTCTTCGGAGGGCAGACCAGGGGGGTTTTGTAGGGCACCGGGGGGGACACAAGCCCACACAGAAATTTCACCCTCAGCGGCGCGGGGGCGGCCGGGTGCAGTGTTAGAACAAGCGTTGGGTTCGCAATGGAAGTCAATGAGAGATCAAGGGATCTCTTCAGCGCTGCAGGCAGGCAAGGGGGGGCTTCCTCGGGGAAACCTCCACTTGGGCAAGGGAGAGGGACTCCTGGGGGTCACTTCTGCAGTGAAAGTCCGGTCCTTCAGGTCCTGGGGGCTGCGGGTGCAGGGTCTTTTCCAGGCGTCGGGACTTAGGTTTCAGAGAGTCGCGGTCAGGGGAAGCCTCGGGATTCCCTCTGCAGGCGGCGCTGTGGGGGCTCAGGGGGGACAGGTTTTGGTACTCACAGTCGTAGAGTAGTCCGGGGGTCCTCCCTGAGGTGTTGGTTCTCCACAAGCCGAGTCGGGGTCGCCGGGGGCAGTGTTGCAAGTCTCACGCTTCTTGCGGGGAGATTGCAGGGTTCTTTAAAGCTGCTCCTTTGGATAAAGTTGCAGTCTTTTTGGAGCAGGTCCGCTGTCCTCGGGAGTTTCTTGTCGTCGTCAAAGCAGGGCAGTCCTCAGAGGATTCAGAGGTCGCTGGTCCCTTTGGAAGGCGTCGCTGGAGCAGAGTTCTTTGGAAGGCAGGAGACAGGCCGGTGAGTTTCTGGAGCCAAGGCAGTTGTTGTCTTCTGGTCTTCCTCTGCAGGGGTTCTCAGCTAGGCAGTCCTTCTTCTTGTTGTTGCAGGAATCTAAATTCTTAGGTTCAGGGGAGCCCTTAAATACTAAATGTAAGGGCGTGTTTAGGTCTGGGGGGTTAGTAGCCAATGGCTACTAGCCCTGAGGGTGGGTACACCCTCTTTGTGCCTCCTCCCAAGGGGAGGGGGTCACATCCCTAATCCTATTGGGGGAATCCTCCATCTGCAAGATGGAGGATTTCTAAAAGTTAGAGTCACCTCAGCTCAGGACACCTTAGGGGCTGTCCTGACTGGCCAGTGACTCCTCCTTGTTTTTCTCATTATCTCTCCTGGACTTGCCGCCAAAAGTGGGGGCTGGGTCCAGGAGGCGGGCATCTCCACTAGCTGGAGTGCCCTGGGGCATTGTAACACGAAGCTTGAGCCTTTGAAGCTCACTGCTAGGTGTTACAGTTCCTGCAGGGGGGAGGTGTGAAGCACCTCCACCCAGGGCAGGCTTTGTTTCTGTCCTTAGAGAGCACAAAGGCTCTCACCGCATGAGGTCAGACACTCGTCTCTCAGCAGCAGGCTGGCACAGACCAGTCAGTCCTGCACTGAACAATTGGGTAAAATACAGGGGGTATCTCTAAGATGCCCTCTGTGTGCATTTTTTAATAAATCCAACACTGGCATCAGTGTGGGTTTATTATTCTGAGAAGTTTGGTACTAAACTTCCCAGTATTCAGTGTAGCCATTATGGAGCTGTGGAGTTCGTTTTTGACAGACTCCCAGCCCATATACTCTTATGGCTACCCTGCACTTACAATGTCTAAGGTTTTGCTTAGACACTGTAGGGGCATAGTGCTCATGCACATATGCCCTCACCTGTGGTATAGTGCACCCTGCCTTAGGGCTGTAAGGCCTACTAGAGGGGTGACTTACCTATGCCACAGGCAGTGGGAGGTTGGCATGGCACCCTGAGGGGAGTGCCATGTCGACTTAGTCATTTTCTCCCCATCAGCACACACAAGCTGGCAAGCAGTGTGTCTGTGCTGAGTGAGGGGTCCCTAGGGTGGCATAAGACATGCTGCAGCCCTTAGAGACCTTCCCTGGCATCAGGGCCCTTGGTACCAGGGGTACCAGTTACAAGGGACTTACCTAGGTGCCAGGGTTGTGCCAATTGTGGAAACAATGGTACATTTTAGGTGAAAGAACACTGGTGCTGGGGCCTGGTTAGCAGGGTCCCAGCACACTTCTCAGTCAAGTCAGCATCAGTATCAGGCAAAAAGTGGGGGGTAACTGCAACAGGGAGCCATTTCTTTACACTGAGTAATAAGTCGCCTGAGTTTTTTAAATTTCTAAATGATATTCTCGAATCAGATTTTTATAGTCCCTTTTCATGGATTCCTCTTGGGTGCATCTCCATCTCCTCTCTTGCTTCCTACACTCTCTTTTCTTCTCTAATAGGCATGCATTGTACCATGGAGCCGACATCTTTCGATGGGTGCTTTTGGACGAGGAGAGAGGTATAGTCTCCTCTAGGCTGTCCTCTATCCATTTATTAACAGAGTGCGAAAAATCTGTTATGTTATTTATATTTATACTTCCTGGTCTATTTTTCTCCAAAGCGGAGATGAAATCTGTGGATTTTAATCTGTGCCATTTCCTTCTGCGGGGGGGTGCCCCCATGTGGGTGATCTTGTAGTAAGTGAAATGTAATTCCAGTTCTAGAAGGAAGTGATCCGACCATACTAGCGGACAAGATGATAGAAATTTTATACTTGGGTCATTAGAGAAAACCAGATCAAGTGTATGACTCTTAACATGAATAGGTCCTTGAATAAGTTGTCTTAAGTCACATGCATTCATGTCTGCTATCAGCATCTTAGTGGAAGCATTATCTGTATTCTCAGCATGCAGATTAAAATCACCCAGCACTAAGAAGTTTGATTTAGTGTATATTAGTTGTGAAATGTTTTCTGCCAGTGACATTATGAAATCTCCCATGGGACCAGGTGGACGGTAAATCAAAACACCCGAAAGGTGTTACATTACCCGTGCACTACATATAGGTCAATACCTATATGTAGCTTCACAATGGTAACTCTGAATATGGCCATGTAACATGTCTAAGATCATGGAATTGTCCCCCCATTCCAAATTTGGTATTGGGGAGCCAATTCCATGCATCCGGGGGGCTTCACCATGGATCCCCAGTACTGCCAAACCAGCTCTCTGAGGCTTGCACTGCAGCTACAGCTGCTGCCACCTCACAGACAGGGTTCTGCCCTCCTGCAGTCTGGGCAGCCCAATCCGAGGAAGGCAGAGCAAACCATTTCCTCTGAAAACAGGGTGATACAACCTCTCCCTTTGGAAATAGATGTTACAGACTGGGTAGGGGAAGCCTTCCCCAGCCTCTGGAAATGCTTTGAAGGGCGCAGATGGTGCCCTCCTTGCATAAACCAGTCTACGCCGGGTCAGGGACCCCTTGTCCCCTGCTCTGGTGGGAAACTGGACAAAGGAAAGGGGAGCAACCACTCCCCTGCCCATCACCATCCCAGGCGTGGTGCCCAGAGCTCAGTAAGTTGATAACTCTATCCAGACTGATAGGTGTAAAGTTTGTGAGAAGAGTTACCTCCCCGACCTCTTGGTTCATCTTCTCCTGCTCTTTACTAGGGGGGTTAGGGAAGGCTGGATAAATATTCTGAATTTTATTTAGAAAGAA
The DNA here is from genome assembly GCF_031143425.1 of Pleurodeles waltl. Taxonomy (NCBI): domain Eukaryota; kingdom Metazoa; phylum Chordata; class Amphibia; order Caudata; family Salamandridae; genus Pleurodeles; species Pleurodeles waltl. The sequence goes on from NC_090449.1 coordinate 595,152,078, forward strand.
AGTAGCGAGATCTTCTACATGTTGTTGTGGGGAGTCCCTAAATTCTGCTTCCTCCCTTGGATGAATGAGATCTTTTAGGGCATTAAAGATCTCCTTGGGTGAATTAGCTGCTGCTTCGATTTTTCCTGAGTAATAAGTCGCCTGAGTTTTTTTAATTTCTAAATGATATTCTCGAATCAGATTTTTATAGTCCCTTTTCATGGATTCATCTTGGGTGCATCTCCATCTCCTCTCTTGCTTCCTACACTCTCTTTTCTTCTCTAATAGGCATGCATTGTACCATGGAGCCGACTTCTTTTGATGGGTGCTTTTGGACGAGGAGAGAGGTATAGTCTCCTCTAGGCTGTCCTCTATCCATTTATTAACAGAGTGCGAAAAATCTGTTATGTTATTTATATTTATACTTCCTGGTCTATTTTTCTCCAAAGTGGAGATGAAATCTGTGGATTTTAATCTGTGCCATTTCCTTCTGCGGGGGGGGTGCCCCCATGTGGGTGATCTTGTAGTAAGTGAAATGTAATTCCAGTTCTAGAAGGAAGTGATCCGACCATGCTAGCGGACAAGATGATAGAAATGTTATACTTGGGTCATTAGAGAAAACCAGATCAAGTGTATGACCCTTAACATGAGTAGGTCCTTGAATAAGTTGTCTTAAGTCACATGCATTCATGTCTGCTATCAGCATCTTAGTGGAAGCATTATCTGTATTCTCAGCATGTAGATTAAAATCACCCAGCACTAAGAAGTTTGATTTAGTGTATATTAGTTGTGAAATGTTTTCTGCCAGTGACATTATGAAATCTCCCATGGGACCAGGTGGACGGTAAATCAAAACACCCGAAAGGTGTTACATTACCTGTGCACTACATATAGGTCAATACCTATATGTAGCTTCACAATGGTAACTCTGAATATGGCCATGTAACATGTCTAAGATCATGGAATTGTCCCCCCATTCCAAATTTGGTATTGGGGAGCCAATTCCATGCATCCGGGGGGCTTCACCATGGATCCCCAGTACTGCCAAACCAGCTCTCTGAGGCTTGCACTGCAGCTACAGCTGCTGCCACCTCACAGACAGGGTTCTGCCCTCCTGCAGTCTGGGCAGCCTAATCCCAGGAAGGCAGAGCAAACCATTTCCTCTGAAAACAGGGTGATACAACCTCTCCCTTTGGAAATAGATGTTACAGACTGGGTAGGGGAAGCCTTCCCCAGCCTCTGGAAATGCTTTGAAGGGCGCAGATGGTGCCCTCCTTGCATAAACCAGTCTACGCCGGGTCAGGGACCCCTTGTCCCCTGCTCTGGTGGGAAACTGGACAAAGGAAAGGGGAGCAACCACTCCCCTGCCCATCACCATCCCAGGGGTGGTGCCCAGAGCTCCTCCATTGTGCCCCAGACTTCAGCCATCTTGCTTTGCAAGGTGTGGGTGTACTCTGGAGGGCTCTGAGTGGCCAGTGCCAGCAGGTGATGTCAGAGATCCCTCCTGATAGGTCCTTAGCTGATAAGGTAACCAATCTCTCAGGGCTATTTAGGGTCTCTCCTGTGGGTTCTCTTCAGATTCTGCTTGTAAGTTTCAATCAGGAAGCCTCTGCAACAACTTCAGACTCTTCTGACCTCGGATCAACCGCAGCCTGTTCCAAGAAACGCTGTAACATCTACAAAGTGTCTACAAGAGACACTTTTCTTCAGCAACCTCAGCTCCAAGTCAGCAACTGCAACAGTTTCCACTTTGTGCACGCTCTGGGGACTCCCTGTCTTCATCCTGCACCCGAAGGACTGAAGAAATCTCCTGTGGAGTGACGGAGCTTCTCCCCTGCTCCAAGCAGGCACCTTCCAAGATGATGACCCATACCCTGGGACTCCTCCCCCAATGACGAGCGTGCCCTTAAGGATACAGAGGGTGGACATCATCGACATAGACTGTCCTGATGTCCTACTGACACAATTTGGAGGAGATAAGACCTTGCCTTCCCCGAAAACAATGGTACCCCTGTGTATTGTGTCTTCTTCGCCTCCTGAGGTCTCTGTGCACTCTTTGCAAAATTCCTTCATGCCCATTCTGGCCCAGATCCCCAGCACTCCACTCTGCAACGCTCAACCCACTGAGTTGTTCTCCGGTGGCATGGGACCTTCTTTTGTTATGCTGCATCAACTGCATTTTGTTCCTCCTTTGAGCCCAGATCCTGCAACTTCTGGGGGTGCTGGCTGGCATCCTGAGGGCTCTCTAATGTGCCGAGAGCCCCCTCTTCCTCCTCAAGCAGAGCTGAGGCCCCCAGGTCCCTCCTGGGTCCATCCAGTGCCATTTTGACACAAAACACACTTTTGTCGTAGTCAAGGCTTGTTGGCTCCTTCCAACTCGAAATCTCATCTGCAACAATCTTGCAACACCGTGTGGCATCTTTTGCATTATGCAAAAACCCACTGGCATCTTCCTAAGGTGCATTTCTGCAGACTTCGACTAACCGGGGACTCTTCTTTTGCACCCTCTTTTGGGTTGCAGGGGCTCCTCTCCTTCCTGGAACATGTTTCCACTTCTGGACTTGGTCCCCTTCCTTTGCAGACCTTCAGGTCCAATCATCCAGCAGTTATTCTTTGCAGACTAGGTTGGCTGCTGCAAAATCCCCAAAACGAGGTGTAGTGTGTCCTAAGGAACCTTGCAGTACTTTGCTCCTGATTTTTTGAGCTCTGGGTGGTGTAATTTACTTACGTTTACTGTATTCTTACTCTCCCAGCGATTCTGCACACACTACACTTTTCTAGGGGGTAATTTGTGATTCACATTCCACTTTTTTAGTATATGGTTTGTGTTGCTCCTAGACCTATTTTCTCCCATTGCATTCTATAGGATGTCCTACTGTTTGCATTGTTCTATGACTATTTACTTGTCTAATTTTGATGTCTGATTTATACATTGTGTATAATACTTACCTCCAGAAGGAGTATTGTCTCTAAGATATTTTTGGTACTGTGTCACCCAAATAAATACCTTTATTTTTGGTAACACTGAGTATTGTCTTTACTTGTGTATAAGTACTTTGTAACTATAAGTGGTATTGCATGAGCTGTGCATGTCTCGTAGTTCAGCCTAAGCTGCTCTGCTATAGCTACCTCTATCAGCCTAAGCTTCTAGAACACTACTACATTCCCTAACAAGGGATAACTGGACCTGGAATATTGTGTAAGTACCCAAGGTACCCACTACAAACCAGGCCAGCTTCCTACAGTGAGGAGGGGGCTCAATTTAGTATCGCCCAGCATGTTGGATGCTGGTATTCTACATACTAAGTGCGCTGCTAAAATGCATCTGATCAAGTCAGACTCCAAATGTATTCAACCCCATGCCCTTGGATACAGGTTGCCTCCTAATCTTGCAGTTTCTACTGTTTAGATCAAGAGGTTTTCAATACCATGTGGAGAGCAATGACAGAGTATGAAGTGCCACACCTGTCACTGTTTCGGGCGGGTCTGATCAGGACTTTGGTTGGGACACCCCTTGAGGTAGTGTACTGGGGCAGAAGAGCAGCTAAAGGCGTACACAGAAAGGACAGCTATGGACAGGCACAGGAAACAGGAAAGTAAAAGCAGAACAACCCTTGTGTGAACCAACAGGAAACAGATTACTAATGGACAAACACGCTGGTGTTGTACACAGAGTAAGGCGCAAAACCTCCCACAGTGACAGGGAATGTCAATGCCTCTTACAGATAGTCACCTTGCCAGCCCAATAGAAAGGAGGCAGCAGAAGTGATTCTGTCTCTGGACCCCAGAGCACAAACAAGAGTAGTACTTACATACACAAAACACGCTCTTGTGGGTCCACCTGGAAACACAGTGGTGATTCCTGAGAAAACAGCAATAGCACACTGACACTGTTAGGCAAGAAACACAATGTATAACATTAGACAAGGATGGGGGCTGGAATTGCCTCTTGGAAACCAGGAGCCAACCCCAGTACAAAGGAGGACACTTATACACTGGTGAAGACTGATAGAACACATACTAGACACAAATAACCAAGAAGAAACGGAAACAGAAGAGAACAAACTAAGAGCCAGAGGCAAGAACTGAGAACAGGCTCAGGCTGAAGCAAAGGCAGGACAGGGCTGGAATACAGGTATTAGGAATAAGCAGTAAACAGGACTGGGAAAGAGAGCAGGTTCAGGCTGTAACAAGGCAGGAGCAGGAGAGAGAAACAGGGAGCAGGCTCTGGAGGAAACAAATGGGTACAAGGCTAAGAGATGGGGAGCAGACTCTGGCTGGAGCAATCAGGAGCAGGGCAGAGAAACAGGAAACAGTTTCAAACTCGAACAGAACAGGAACAAGACTGGAACTCCATCCAATAAAGGGTCTGTAACATAAAGGAATCAAACTCCAATGCACAACGGGGATCTTGAGGAAATGGCTGCTTATAAGCAGTTCCAAGCTGGGCTGCACAGGAGAGGTCTCAGGTGTGTGTAATTTCAGACACTCACAAGTCCTATGGCAGAGGATCCGGTGAAAAGGAGCAACTGGACTTCGCCCATGGAAAACAATGGGAAACAGAAACAAGGCTTTCCTGACTACCAGGCTGTGCATTATGGGATTTGCAGTCCCAGGAAGAAAATGTATTACTACACAAGTATACCATGGTGAAAAGAGAAACAAACAGGAGTCAGCAAGGGACTCTAGATAAGTGTTCAAGGTGATTCCCAGGCTACCGAGAGTCCCCTTACAGCGCCCCCTAGAAATTGGACGACAGAGTCGTAACAGTATACCCCCTCCCACCAGTCTGCTCAAGAAAACAAGGCAATCCTTTGGCTGAAAAAAGTTGAAGAGGAAAAGCCACAGCAAGAAAATCCAACACCAACCTTGGTGGATAAGTTTACAGTCCTGCCATAGGTGAATCTTCCAATGAGCAAAGCATGTATTAATACTCATATGGGCTCTGATTTCTTTCCTCTTTATTGTTCGATTGAAATGGGAGGAGTGCATGGAGTTGGTTTCTGGTGAAGTGGATTCAGGAGCAAGGAGATCTGGAATGGCATTATGGGCGGTATTCTTTAGAACATGAGTTTCCTGTTCAGAACTTTCTTCTTTGGAGGAGATAATTGGCATATTAATGACTTTCAGGTCTGTAACACCTTCTGACAAGCAGGATTGGTCTGTTTCTGCAGGAGTAGTTACATTGATTGTGGTCTGAAGCTTGCAAATCATATAGACTTGGGAGACACGGGTAACTGGAGTTCTCAAGGTAAACATGAAAAGGTCAGAATTTTCTTTAGTGTTGGATGACTTTGGAGTATCAAATTCAGGATCAACAAGAGTCTTTAAGTCTTTAGAAACTGGATTGACATCTGAAAATGTAGAAGTTCCACAAGCTAATTCTTTAGGGTGATCCATTTCATCATTGCAAGTGCTCTGTGGTGTATTCATGGTGTCAGAAAGTGTCTCTTTGCAAAGCGTTTCTACTACAGGTAGTTGATCTTCAACTTTGTCACCACTGAAAGGTTGTTCTTTGGAAAGAAATAGAACTGTAGTCTCTTCAAAAATCACCTTTACATTGTTCTCTAAATGTTCAGCTCTTGCCTTAGAATTGATGATGGTTTCTTGCAATAAAACACTAAGTACAGTACTTATCATCAGATCTTAGAATACAAGATTCAAGTTCATGTCTTTAATTTTGGTGGGAGGCATTACTTTCTTCAATACTTCTATTTCAGAGTCCTGGTTTTCTTGAGTCTTTAATTTCAGAGACACAGCAGGTGGCATTGGTGTGGCTGGTTTTACATCAAGATCAGATACCGGTAGGTCAAAGATCTGCTTATCACTAACTGTTGAGCTGGAAACAGGAAACACAGTGGCAGGGAACAGCAAGTCAGGATCAGTGGTTGAGGCAGCAACTGTGTCCAGTTCTAGGAGAAGGCGATCCTTTCTTCTGACATGCTGTTTAGTTTCAGATTGCCGGCTTTCTTCCTTGTCTGAAATCCCCACAGTTTGCTTTGACACAGAAGAGATTTTTAGACTTTCTGAGAAGTCCATTACATTCTTAGTAACTGCGGGTATTTCTTCATGGTCAGAAAAATCCATTAATTCACTTGAAACAGGAACTGTCTCTTCATTATCTGCAAATTCTATGATAGCGTTTGAAAGGGCAGGAGTATCCCCACAATCTGAAAATTCTGGTGTGTGTGTAATTTGAACAGCATTATCTGCAGGTTTGTTCACGCAGGGCAGGAACCACTGTCATCACTAGATTCAGATTCTTCAACACTGTTGCACAACTTGCCCTTCATCTCCAGTAAAGTCATATCTTGGTTTCTTATGGCGCAGCTATTGGAGTCTGCATCAGAACTGTCTTCTTCCTTTGACTTTACTTGTTCTGATAGAGGGGCTGAGATACTTCCTTCTGAAGACTCTGATTCATCTTTTAAATCAAGAGGTGTCAAATCTCTCAGAGATGTCAGAGATTCAGTCAACTGTTCAGGGATATTTTCTGGAGAAGTACAATCTGAGAGAGAGTCTGAAGAAGAGGCTGATATATTTATAACTGGAGCTGTCTTTTGACTGTCAATAATAGAAGGGACAATTTGCTCTATAGTAGTCTTTGGAGAGGCACATGAAGTAGCATACTGTTCTTTGAGCCAAAGCTGGTGATCATTTTCTTTTTTCAGGTTTTCAAATTGCGTTGCCGTAGTTTCCATCAGCTGCTCTGTTACTTCTTCTACCTTATAGATAGACAGGATGTCTGGTTCAGGCAACAGTGAAATATGCCTTGATAAAAAGAGCCCACGTGTAAGATTTCTTGTGAATGTTACAACATATTCATCATAGAAGTCTGATATCTGCCTTTTAATCTGCCAAAACTGCTCTTTTAGTGTGTGTATGTCCATATTGTTATCAAACCCACTCACAATAGAAAAGGGTTTAGCAGAGCTTTTAGGGATTGAGACTGGTGTATTATCATCCAGTTTGGGAAGAGCACAGGCCTTCTGAGTGGAACTAAGGAATCCCACAGTCTTTACTGATCCCTTAGATCCAGGGTCTAGCCTGCAAACTTGAAGGTTCGGAGGGGATGGTATGTCTTTATAAGAGTCAGCACTGCACTTTGAATTCTGAGAAACTGACCTAGATGGGCTGAAGCACGCATCAGAAAACAAGGGAATCCCTAGTGTGGCTTCTTGGACAGTTTCAGGGTTCTTTGTTATGGCAGAGTCCTGGAAGTGAACTTGGGATGCACAAGCATGAGGCAAGGAATTAACTGTCTTTTCTTGGTGTGAGTGTCTTGTGCAGAGGTAGCAGAAGCACTTCCACGGCTACAAACATTCTTACTGGCTTCAGCTAATAGATACTGCAAAAACTCATTACATCCTTGTAATTCTTCTACAGACAGGGACTGGGGGTCATAGCCACAAATAACATAATAGTCTATCATTGAAAGATTAGCAAGCCACTCAGTGTAGTACTGAACTTGTAAGTTATGGTTTTCTTTAACTAGTCTATCCTTTAAACTAAAGTCTGTTTTAGAGGTTTTCAGAGAATGTATAGGTTTAGAAAGGGGTGTCTTAACATGATAGGAAAACATTTTAGGTCTGTGTGTGCCTTTACTGCCTGGGGAGCTTGACATTTTTGGGTCATGCATTCTGTCACGGTTTCAGGCAGGTCTGATCAGGACTTTGGTTGGGACACCCCTTGAGGTCACCGAATATCCTAAAGAGGTAGTGTACTGGGGCAGAAGAGCAGCTAAAGGCGTACACAGAAAGGACAGCTATGGACAACCACAGGAAACAGGAAAGTAAAAGCAGAACAACCCTGGGTGAACCAACAGGAAACAGATTACTAATGGACAAACATGCTGGGGTTGTACACAGAGTAAGGCGCAGAACCTCCCACAGTGACAGGGAATGTCAATGCCTCTGTGCAGTGTGCTCTTACAGATAGTCACCGTGCCAGCCCAATAGAAAGGAGGCAGCAGAAGTGATTCTGTCTCTGGACCCCAGAGCACAAACAAGAGTACACGCTCTTGTGGGTCCACCTGGAAACACAGTGGTGATTCCTGAGAAAACAGCAATAGCACACTGTCACTGTTAGGCACGAAACACAATGTATAACACTAGACAAGGATGGGGACTGGAATTGCCTCCTGGAAACCAGGAGCCAACCCCAGTACAAAGGAGGACACTTATACACTGGTGAAGACTGATAGAACACATACCAGACACAAATAACCAAGAAGAAACGGAATCAGAAAAGAACAAACTAAGAGCCAGAGGCAAGAACTGAGAACAGGCTCAGGCTGAAGCAAAGGCAGGACTAGGACTTGAAAACTGGGCGCAAACTTCTGGCCGGATCAAACAGAGATAGGACTGGGAAACTGAGAGCAGGCTCTGACTGGAACAGGCAAGGACAGGGATGGAATACAGGGATTAGGAATAAGCAGTAAACAGGACTGGGAAAGAGAGCAGGTTCAGGCTGTAACAAGGCAGGAGCAGGACAGAGAAACAGGGAGCAGGTTCTGGAGGAAACAAATGGGTACAAGGCTAAGAGATAGGGAGCAGACTCTGGCTGGAGCAATCAGGAGCAGGGCAGAGAAACAGGAAACAGTTTCAAACTGGAACAGAACAGGAACAAGACTGGAACTCCATCCAATAAAGGGTCTGTAACATAAAGGAATCGAACTCCAATGCACAACGGGGATCTTGAGGAAATGGCTGCTTATAAGCAGTTCCAAGCTGGGCTGCACAGGAGAGGTCTCAGGTGTGTGTAATTTCAGACACTCACAAGTCCTGGAGCAGAGGATCCGGTGAAAAGGAGCAACTGGACTTCTCCCATGGAAAACAATGGGAAACAGAAACCAGGCTTTCCTGACTACGAGGTTGTGCATTATGGGATTTGCAGTCCCAGGAAGCAAATGTATTACTACACAAGTATACCATGGTGAAAAGAGAAACAAACAGGAGTCAGCAAGGTACTCTAGATAAGTGTTCAAGGTGATTCCCAGGCTACCAAGAGTCCCCTTACAGCGCCCACGAGAAATGGTACGACAGAGTCGTAGCAACACTTCCCCAAAATTCCCCTAATGCAGTCATGTGCATAGACCACAAGCCAATATCATTGATCACTCTACCTTTTTTCTCACTGCTGTTTCACTACCTCGCTGCAGTCCATTAACAACCCATCATCTCTGTTTGGAATCCGCAGGCTTGATCCTTGGACAGGTTGCAGGACCCACTTTCCATCATTATTTGGGTTTCTGTTCTGGCCGCAGGTGTTCATTCCTCTGCATCACCTTCTCCCTTAAGAGTACTGGTGAGAGCTTTATGCAGATCTTTTGAACTGCACTACTACACTCTCCCTTTCTCTCACGTCAGGAGAGCTGATTGGCATTTCCCACTGTCAGCCCAAATATTGTTGTCATGATTGTGGGTACCCTTTAGACTAATCTCTGGCTTCATATTTTACTTCTCTAGTGGTCTAGTGACTTTGGCAGCAGAGTGGTGCAATAGCTCCACACCTCACAGACTCTCTCCCATCCTCTCCACAACAGTCTGTCATGTCAGGTGATTCTGAGGCACCGATAAATGGTATAATTGAGGATGGTAGAGAATCATAGATGAGACAGGGTTACTCTATTCCATATTAAGCCATCCCCACAGCTACGATCTACAGAAAGTATTTGCTATCATAAGTGCAAGAGGCAATACGTGCAGCCTAGATTGTTACAAGATGCAAATCTGGATTTCAGAAATAGGTCATTGCTAATGGTTAAGCCTCAGAGACATGGGCATTGTGAAGGGCCCTTTGCATGTTTGTCATTTATTTAAACGAAAATATGATATATTTAAGGCAATATGAATGACCTTGAGTAGACTATAACGGGCCTTACATGGCTATTCTTTGACAATTTTCACTTGTGCATTTATGAGTATTAAAAAGGCAGGAATCGGCATGCAACTTTGTGCAGAATGTTACCAATGTTAGCATAAAGAATTTCTTGGAACAGCAGCCCTCCATCCATTTGTGGCCAGTAATCTACTTGATGAGTGTGGTGAGCCACATGGACACCCATACACACATACTTACACTCACCCATCCTCATGCACACTCACTCACACCGATCAATTCACAAGCATGAACACATACACCCTCCATTCGCAAGCACATACACATGCACAAAACCATTCAAAGTATGCATGCACAAATACACATACATTCATTCATACACACACCAACATTATAAAAAAATGTATTGGGTCTAGGCAGCGACACCGGGTGACAGGAAAGCCTCTGAGCTTCACAGAGTGTACGTTCGGGGAAGGGATTGCTGGAAGATCCTGCCACCTCCTCTAATTGGCTGACCTTGTCATGAGTCAACCAATGAGAGAAGGATCTTACCTTACTTGACGCAATGTGGAATGGGGTCAGTGAGAATAGCTTACCTCACCCCCATATGTGCAAGGCGTCACAAATGCATATGGATTCTCAGCCCTGGGCACTTCAGGCCATAAATATGACAGTTCATGTCTGAGTCTATTGGTGATATGCCCCCTCGTCATGAGGGGGAGGACCTCTTAGCACTTTGCCTGGTTGAGGAGGGCACGCCCTCATAACTGTGAAATCTTCAGCCCGGTAAAGTTCAGCCTAGGCAACCAGGCCCCTTTGCATCTCGTGCATGTACAGAGCCTGATGCCTGACCTGAACATGAAGAGTGTCTGTGAGGCTAACCTTTGCAAAGCCTGACAGGCACACTTTATTCTTTGAAAAAATGTGGGCGGTTCCATCCTTAATGACATGTGGTGCCTGTCTCCAGACTAGCATTCTTATTTCCAAGGTGCCTTCATTGCGATTCTAGTCCTTCAAATGAACAGGCATCATAGTGTCATAGAAGTGGCACACTGTAAATGAGACACCAGGACTGCTTGTAGAACCTCCCCAAGTACGCAACCTTTCCAAGCACAGTGTAAGCTGTCATATTTTGACAGCTTAAGCTTTGTGAATTGTTATCATCTGCTTTCTGAAGGCGCCAATCGTCCTATACTTTGCGACTGCAAAACAGTTGTTAAGTATTATTGCATTCATTTGAGCAAGGCTCATTGGCCACACTCTTTCAGTGCTTGAATTACGTCTCCATTAAAAATCACAGTACATTCTTGTACTTCCTGAAGTGTGACTGCATTAGCTATGTCAGTTGCACTGGCTTTGCAAATGCAAAGTTCTTAGTTAATTAAGACTTGTGTTTCTTTTAGCAATTGTACATTGCACATTCTGCCCCTAGTATGGCTGCATCAATTTTGGCTGTCTGGTAAATTTTGTTATGGTGGTGTTTCTTTGGGCAAAGTGTTGCTGAGTACCATGATAGCAGACTATGTGGCATATTATGATGTGTAAAGTGGACGGTAGAGATGATGTGCTAATTGATTACGTATCTTACAGGTTAATGGCATACCATTTGTCAATGAGATAGAGCTGAGTGAGTGGACTTCACTTTTCCATGTGCTGTTGGGTACCAAGATATCCAATAAAATTGCACATATTGATCATGTTTAACACGTAATAAGCTGGTATAGTCATCTGCATTTTAGTGTAATGTCATGTGATGGTCAGGTATGCTTTTGAACACACTGTATATACAACTATACAGGGTATCCCTGCTGTGCTTGAAGTATGTGAGGTGATTTCTCTACTGTCTTCTGTTATTGCACAGTGGTTAGTGCTATCAGGAGCCAGGGGTAATCTTTTATATTGCATTTCTGGGTTGGGAGTATGTGAAATGTTCCCTATAATATATTCTTATTCTGTTGGTAGTGCATGTGCGATCTTTCTTAGTGGTCAGTGATGTGAGCTATGTGATGGCGGATTACAGAGTATTCTTGGCTGTACTGGATGTTTCTGATATGTTCTAACTTGGTGTGCTCTGAGGGACGCTGAAGCGCCCCAGTAGACCAGTGCAGATATTATCAAATACAATGCTTCTTAGCTTAGATGGCTATCATTAAGTTGTGAAGAGCTTAGAATGAAAACAATTATCCATGGTACTGAAGTCTGGATGGTCTTTGGCACTGCAGTGGTGATCTGAAAAACCAAGAATTATCCACGTAACATCTATTGTGGAGATTGTTATTTTATAGAGGGATTTGTTAGCAAGAGTGCTGCAGCACTTTTTTACTTTTTGGAGAAAAGCATGCAGGTTTTTCCCTTGCTGTTAGGCAAATACAAAGCACAATCATTGTCAGGCGGTGGACATCTGTGGTTACAGCAAATGACAGAAGCCAGAGTAGGCCCAGTGATCCAGATGGGGTCATGAGCACATCCTATGAAACCATTCATAGACAGGGCTGCTGCCCATTAATGTACACATACACCAAAAGAGTAACTTAGTAAGCGTTAGGATAGCAATCCATAGTGTTGCTACAAACTGCAAATTAAAAGTGAAGATTACACTTTTTGAGCAGAAAGAGGCCACGTTTGAGCAGGGTTTCACATCCCGGGAGTTTTTCATTCGACGAAGGTCTCCTTATGAGTGAGCTCTAACTGGGGCGTCGCTGGCCCCTGGTTATTCTGAAAGGTTTTGGATCTCAGAAGGAGGATTGTGTCATTTCTGACTCGTAGGTTTTCATTTTGGCAGGTTCAACTAAGCATTTGATCCTTTCGAGAATGATTAGATCTCTTATGTATTTAGAAATAATTTTGCAAAATTAGTTGATTATGAGCTGTATTAGTACAGAAATATTCCCAGTAAAAAGGATGATGCATCAGTTTTGGAATATGCCAAAGTAAAAGTCCTGAAACCCTGCGGGCAAAAATCAAGATTGTAAAACCCTTGAACTGTGATCTGCTGGTTTTCTTAACATCTCATCACCTTACACGTCAAGCACAGTCCTGATATACCTCATTTATTTGTATTAATGATATTGAATTTCATTGCAGTTCTAAACAAAGAATATATATGTAGATTTATTCCTGCTAGAAAGACAACAACGGTAATCGATTTCACATTGTCTCAGAGTCCTGGTTGGGCTCATATTGAAGGAGGCATTAATTTATGAATATATTCATGTAAAACCCAATAAGGAGTCAAATAGAAAGAATGGTAGGACAATAAACGGTTTTACTTTTATTTTATAAGATTACATTGCAATTGGCTGCAGTTGAGCCACTGAAATATATTTGCCCATGAAGCTGAAAAATGCAATTTAGACACATAATTGCCTATTATACCTCCTCACTCAATAACAGTTATCTGGAATCAGGAACCTAATTTTGTATTCTAACAGGGCGTCAAATCTCGATGACTTTTGAGACCTGTGGGTGCATTTCTGAACGGTACGAATGTAGCATGACATGGCGTTCAGTCAGAGAACACATACTAATTATCCAATAAACATTCTGGCACCATTCTTGAGTCATGGTTCAATTACATTAGGACACTAAAGGTCACAAGGTGAATGGTGGGAAGCTTGCTTGCCTTTCATCTTAGTTTTTAACAATGTTGTGGCTCATAGGAGGTTCGTCCTTCACCCACGTAACTTGCCTAAGCCAAAATGGTGCGCTCTTGAGTTCAATTAAGACTTTTCATTGTCTAGAAAGCCTTGGTAACCGTAACTGGAAGTTCTCGGGCTTCCTTCTCATACGTCTTTTATACCCATATTTAAGCTGTTTGCTGCACATTTCTACATTCCCGGAGATTTGGGTCTTCATTACTTGCTGTGTGCTTCAACTGAATAAAGACATGCGGATCTGAGTAAAAATCACCCCCACAGGTATTTCTGCATGCAATATTGGTGCATGTGCAAATATCGCAAGTTAACGCTTTTGCAGATACATGTACATTTCGCTTGTGCGGAACTAGTGCATGCTCAAGAACAGTGGAAGAGAAACTGACGGAAATCACGTTGTTGAGTCTTTTGGAGGTGAGCAGTCTGCTCCATCTTTGACCAGCAGCAGGGCTTGCTGGATCATCACTGGAATCTGATGAAAATTCAATGACGTCTGACAATAGCTGCGTCTATGGGCAGTTGCATGTAAGTATTTGTAAGGGTTTGGGGTGACCAGATCTTGAGAACCAAAAACTGGACATTTTTCAAAAATAGAAGAAGGACTAACATTTTTCATCAACGTAGCGGTGCGGAATGACAGTTCTCATCAACACAGGAATACAGAAGAGACATTATGAAAAGAAATAAAATTGACTTTTTAAAATCAGCATTAAGCTGTTAAATTGCATACTTTAAACAGCTGCTAACTAGCACAGCTTTCGAAAACCTAAAAATATGCCTTTCACTGCATTCGACCCCCCTTTTAAAACCGGGACATATGCCAAATTTGTTAAAATCTGCCGGGACAGCTGGTTAAAAGCCAAGACTGTCCCAGCAAATCCGAGGCACATGATCACCCTATCAGGGTTGTATTTTAGACCTGTGTGGTTATGTGGTTTGTTGGATCCATTTGTGGATATATCGTGTTCAGGTGCACTACTGTCATTTACGAGCTTCAATCAAAACCCTTTTGTTTAGTTTTTAAGATTGAAACATTTTGTATCCAAGGGCGGCCCCTCCACTATGCTGGAAGAGCGTTGACCCCTTGCTGAAAGGAGGAAACTGAAAAATAGAATGATTGTAAAAGCATTTTTATTATCATTTTATTTTTCCGCTTAGGATGGGGGCCAGCATTCTCCACATCACAGAGGGTTGGGGGGAAGGAGTGCTAGGTACACTCCAAGTGCACATGTCGGTTTGGCCAGCCATCTGAGGCGCGTGTCAAACTGACATTGATATTGACTGACTGCCACTGCCACTTAGAACTCTCCACCTGGCTGTGTTTCACAGCCGGGTGGAAAGCAAGTGCTGGCTCACACTCCCTCTCTGAATGGCATTTCAGCCTGATAAACCCAATCCCAACATTTTTTTCATGCTGTGTAAAGGCATGAAAGAAGCGTCTGGATTGGGTGGAGAGGGGAGGAAGGCAGAAGCACCAAGATGGCGGAGGCAAGGTGCCATGGCGCAGCAAATATGTTTTTTTTTAAATTATTTGCCCCCTCACATGCTGCCCCACCAGCTCTTCCTGTCATTAGCGACTGCTGTCTATATCATCTGTGATGACTTGATATGTGTTGTTTGTCTGCTTGTTATTTGCAAAACTATGTTTGGTTTTATTTACTCTATTGGTATCACTTACCTCCTGTCTTTGGCTGGAGAAGATTTCAGGGGAATTTACACCTGTTTTACTATTTCACAGCCAGTTTTGAAATTCTGGATTCTATTTGACATTTGTAGTTTTAGCTCATATGGTATTATGGCACGTGATCATTTTGCATGTAGTAAAAACTAATGCACTAAAAATGATTACGATATTACAGCAAATGTACGTTCAAGCTGTGCCCATTTACAGTTTGTTTTTACCCCCTCTGCATGCTAACAGTTTAACTGCATTGTAAATAAGGGCCTTTGAGGGTTGCAAAAATAACCCTTAAGTGATGCTGTATTACTGCATCATATCATGAAGATGCTATGAATTGAAATTTTGGTGCAGCCATCTAGTAGCATGCCATCTGTATTTTGTTGGCAACGTAGCAACAAGGGTGTTCAATATTCTTGATATTGGATGTTGGATGTCAAGGTAAAACCAAGTGACATTGGTAAAGCATACTTTGATTTAATATAGCTTATCTTTGGCTCTTTAAGTAGATCTGGACAACATTACTTCTCCTGGTTTTGGATGGAGGCCAACTGAAATGGTTAATTGTTACTTATGAAAACAGCATTGCACACATAACTACAATGATTATGTGGTTATTTTCACAAACACACCTAACCATTAAATCTTGACTGTGGGTAAGTCCAGGATAAGATCTCTGCAGCTGAAAAGCAGGGCGGTTGATTCCATTTAAATTTATGTCTACATTGGGATGAGATTCTCTTAATCCATTACTTAGGGTCATTTTATCAAGAAAACTTTTGAACCTGGCCATTTTTGCAGTGTTATCCACAAACATTTGCTTTCTTTCTCAGCTCAGAAACACCTGAGACTTCTATCCTGGAATATAGCATGTACCCAAACACTGTTGGAAACTCTCTATCCAACCAAAGCATGGCACCACTTGGAAACCTGGTCACAACAGGATCTTTCGCTGTCAGGCTTCACGTCCTATCAAATAAATTCAGTTAAGCACAAGCAGTATGGAAGGCCAAGTGGGGGTCTAGCAGTCTACTTCTCACTAGACTTGAAAATGGATATGGAAGAGCTGCCACAAGAAAGTTCAGATTGCCAAGTGATCAAACTAAGCCACTGGACCACTAATGATAGGCCACTGATGCTGCTGGTTAACTCATATGTTCATCTTGGCCTCTCTCACAAGAGGGTAGCAATAAAAAGACAAATGCCCATCATCTTGGACTAACGACAAACTCATCCAGATTGGGACATTATCCTGACTGGAGATTTTAATTCAAACTTAATTAAGGTGCAAGAGGATGATGAAATACTGACAACTGACAACTCCTGCTGGAACGTCCTGACACAGGTGTCATCAAACTTTATACGCCTTGCTCAGCAGGGAGTGCAGTTGGTGACGTAGTTGGAATATCTTAAATTACAGTTCATAAATGGTAGGTTCGCAGGTGACTCACCACCAAGCCACACTTTCCACAGCCCTAACTCATGGTCTATCCTTGATTACACCTTAGTTCCATTGCCTCTGATCCCTCTGGTATGGCAATTAAAATAAAATACACCACATCCAGTGACCACTCTTACCAAATACTCACCCTAAGGTCCTCCCTACCTGTGCACCCTCAGGTCCCTGCAAATGTGGGCACTATAGAGTCAACGAGCTTGAAAAGTCTATGCTGGTCATCCGACACAATAGCAGCCTTATCTTTATCTGCAAAGCTGCAGATGCTAGAGAGCCTCAAAACCAGACATATATTGGATGCCTGGGAAGATTTCAAAGAGAAAATACCTGACCATCACTCCTCCCGGAATATTCCAAGGCCAGTTCGGAGAATTTGCCAAATCACTCCTGCTCTCATTTCAAAATCAGTCAACCTCATAAAAAAATCTCAAAGGAAGTTGGCAAGATGCCTGAAGACATGCCAAGGCAACCAGCACCTTTGGGGACAACTGAAGAGCACAAAAAAGGAATGTAAAAGACAAATATGGAAAGAAAAGGCCGAAGGCAAGAGTATTTTTTGGTCAAAACTAATACACGCCGTGAAAGGGAAAAACCCCAGGAAATTCTGGGAAATAATCAACCACCTAAATAACTTAGGAAATTTAAATAACAACTCAAACATCCCTGAAAACGACTAAGTGAACTCTCTCAAGACAATCTTTTCAATTAAGTGCCAACCCTGTGGAAATTCCCTTCAATTACCATCATGGACACCAGAAAGGGGAAACGTCCTCCCACCGGAAGACAGCGAGAAGTCTGACCTCACTATCTACCGACAGGACATACTGATCACTTCTTAAGGCTCGCAGGGAACGATCCCCCGAGCCAAATGGCCTTCCACAAGTCATTTTCAGGGAAGAAGCAGTCTTCTGGTCAGAATCATGACCTCCCTATATCAGGAAGCAAAAGTGGGAGGAGCCATCCTAGAGAGCTAGCAAGGCTCTATAACTAATCCTGTTTTCAGGGGGAAGGGCAACAGAAACAATCCGGATGACTACAGGCTAAATGCCCTCATTGACGTCAAGGCAAAAAACTACACCTCCCTGCTCCTCGATGATCTAACAGCATGGTCAGAAAAACACAATATTATTCAACCCAACCAAACAAGCTTCAGGAAAGGGATGGGCACTACAAATCCTAAAAACATCCTTTCTCGTAGGGCAGAACAGACGGTGGCATAGGAAACAGCATCTTGGCTTAATTGATTTCAAGGCCACCTTCGACCGAGTGAACAGACATCTGCTCTGGAGCAAACTAAAGCAATGGGGTCTCCCGGCCTCCCTCCTGAATGCTATAATCTCTTTATACTCTGATATATGGGTACGAATAAAAATCGGAGATTGCACAAGGATCTCCATGGAAATCTTTACCACCTTCATTCTGAAACAAGCCTGTGTGCTGGCCCCACATTTGTTCAACTTTTTTATGAAAGACCTGACTCCAGCTATGGATGCCAGACATGTTCACCATCCACAGCTGGGAGGGCTTTCACTGACACATTTATAATATGTGGATGATCTGGTACTGTTCAGCTGCACCAAGGTCGGTTTACAAAGATCTTTAAATATGCTGGGCAACTACGTTCACTCTAACCAGGAGGAAAACAACGTGTCCAAATCTAAAATAATGCTGGTAGGATGCAGGCAGACTCTCAGACAATGGATGCCCTTAAACAAAGTTTTGCTGGAGGTGGTGCCATATTACAAACACCTAGGAGTGATTCTAGATGCTCAAGGCACCTTCAGTTAACAGAGGAAATACATTGTGCAAAGAGCTTCAGCATTATTTCATTCTTTCTCCCTCCTGGCCAAACAGCTATATGGTCCAACATTCCGCCCACTGCTCACTGTCATCTCATCCACAATGCTCCACTAACCTATGCTAGAGTGGCTACGCACAGTCTGGAAGACTCCCTGATAAATAAAATCCAGCTCAAGGTATTCAGGTGAGTTTTTAAATGACCAAACTCTGCCTCACCTGCGCAGCTATGCCTGGAATTCGGACTTGTAAGGCAAGATCTGGCAGGAAAAGCAGAGACGGCAAAAACTTGGTATAAAATGAGCCACTCAGCCAACAATTTGAACAACGCACTTTGGCGGACCCTAGAAAACGACCAGCACTCAGCTTAAAATAAGTACCTTCGGTTATCGATCAGCCAACTGCAGCTCCAAGACTTGTGGGAGCCAGCACAGACATACAAATCATTAACAAGAGGTGTTAACAAGGCCAGCAAACTGCTTTTGTTCACTCAAGACAAAATCAGATTTAGTGCACACATGTGGATGATCATAAGGCACTATGCCAAACTAGAACAGGCCTCTTACCTTTTTACTCCTTATGTCCCACAACCGAAACATCAATTAATGTAAATGCGTCTAGAAAACCTGCCAATGTTCCACCATAGAGGAAAACTACTTCGCAGAGTTGCAGGTATTGTCCATGCGAAAAGGAAGATCTCCAACACATAATCCGCATTTGTCCGGGACTGCTAGACCTTCGAAGGAGGCTCCTCAAGAGAATGTTCAACGACAGAGACATACAGACCTGTAGAGGAACCATAGTAGCCTGTTGCAGCCTGCACGATTTCCAGCTAAATTGTAAGTTTGTCAAGTATTTCACACTTGCGTTGCATTAAAAGGGATGTTCAGGACTGTAGTTGACTTCCCAGCAGGATCAAAACAGCATGATTTTCTAACCCTCCCAGGTCACACTGAGATCATATCAACGGTTCCCAGGGTCTATGGGATCTAGGAATTTTTCGAACACACAGAGCATTACAGGCCATCCAGATTTCACATCTAAAAAGCTTTTTAAAGATGAGATGCGTTAGTCCCTGGCGGATGGGTCAGTCTCATATATTGGAGGACATGACAGTAACTGAATGATATGTTACTCTTCAACACTTTTGAATTTCCAACTCCCAAATCTGTATATCTTCATTATAACCTAAGACATTTAGTAGATTTTTTAGGTTTCTTATGCTATGTTCTTAATTCACAGGCTTTTGATGTATATTTGTCATACTCAAGTAATTCTGAATTTTTTGGACTGAATAAATTGGCACACTTTTTAACTGCAAGCTGAGAAAATACTAACTGTCTCTTTTTGGATCGATTGGTTCTCTTTTTATTTTCACATATAATACACCCCATAACAGGAATTTTTAATCACACTGGAACGCCTTTATTATGTAAAGGATAACATTGTTATGGTTTTAATGAACTGAAACAATAAATTAAATCTTTGCCTTCTTCCTCCTATTTTTTCTGACCTTTTTTTCTGACTGTAGGACTCTCAGCACTTTACCACTGCTAACCAGTGCAAAAGTGCATTTGCTCTGTGTCTAAAATGTATTGGTGATTGGTTTCTCCATGGTTGGCATATTTGATTTACTAATAAGTCCCTAGTATAGTGCACTGTGAATGTCCAGGGCCTGTAAAGCAAATGTAACTAGTGGGCCCGCAGCACTTATTGTGCTACCTACATGAGTAGTCCTGTAAACATGTCTCAGGCCTGCTACTGCAGTGTCTATGGGGGTCATTCCAAGTCTGGCGGGCGGCGGAGGCCGCCCGCCAGACTTCCCCCCTCCGAAATACCGCTCCGCGGTCAAAAGACCGCAGAGGGTATTCTAAGTTTTTCCCTGGGCTGGCGGGCGGTCGCCAAAAGACCGCCCGCCAGCCCAGGGAAAAACTCCCTTCCCACGAGGATGCCGGCTCGTAATCGAGCCGGCGGAGTGGGAAGGTGCGACGGGTGCTGTTGCACCCGTCGCGTATTTCACTGTCTGCCAAGCAGACAGTGAAATACTTGTAGGGGCCCTCTTACGGGGGCCCCTGCAGTGCCCATGCCAGTGGCATGGGCACTGCAGGGGCCCCCAGGGGCCCCGCGACCCCCCCTACCGCCATCCGGTTCCCTGCGGGTGGACCGCCGGGAACTGGATGGCGGTAGGGGGGGGGTCGGAATCCCCTCGGCGGCGCAGCTAGCTGCGCCGCCTTGAAGGATTCCAAAGGGCGGCCGTACACTGGCGGGAGACCGCCAGTGTTGCCGGTCCGACCGCGGCTTTACCGCCGCGGTCGGAATGCCCTTGGGAGCACCGCCGGCCTGTCGGCGGTGCTCCCGCGGTCCTCCAACCCGGCGGTCATTGACCGCCAGGGTTGGAATGACCCCCTATGTGTGCAGTTGTAAACTGCCATTTCGGCCTAGTAAGTACATCCACTTGCCAGACCCAAACCTTGCCTTTTACTATATGTAAGTCACCCCTAAAGTAGGTCCCGGGCAGCCTGATGGGCAGGTGCAGTGTATTTAAGATTGGGCATGTAGTAGTGTGCTTTACATGTCCTGATTGTGAAATACTGCTAAATGTGGTTTTCACTATTTCAAGGCCTATCTCTCCCATAGGGTAACATGGGGATTGCCTTGAAATGTCTTTTAAGTGTAATTTCCCATTGGAGCAGATAGAGCTATGGGGATTGGAGTCTCCGAACTCACAGTTTAAAAAAACATATTTTGGTGAAGTTGGTTTTTGAACTGTAAGTTTGATAATGCAACTTTTAGAAAATGGGCATTTTCTTGTTTAACCATTCTGTACCTCCGCCTCTCTGTGGAATACACTTCTGGATAAGGATGACAGTTGGGCTCTTTGTGTATTTACTCTAGACAGTCACACAAAGGGAACTGAGGTGTGTCCTGCATGTCTGGATGGGTCTTCCTGAGCTGAAGTGGTGGGAGAAGCGTACACTTGCACCTGTATAGGACGGTGCCTGTACTCACAAAAAGCAGTTTCCAATCCCCTTGAGTGTGTCTGAGCCAGGACAGGAAATACAGGGTCTTGTGCACTACAAAGACTTCTCTTTGAAGTTTGTCTACTTCAAAGATAGAAATGGGTACAAGTACTGGATCTCCAACACCACATAGTTGGAATACTTCTGCACTGAGGAAATTCTGCCAGGAAGAAGAGCTGGATGCTATAGGAGGGGCTGTCACTCTGCCTGTTGCTTTGCTATGCTGGCCTGCTGCTTGCTGCATCGGTCCTGGGAGTGAAAGGACTGGACTTTGCTTTCTACATCCTGCTCCCAGAGGTTCTCCAAGGGCTTGGACTGAGCTTGCCTCCTGTTAAGATGCTCAGGGACATCAAAGACTTCTTCTGCTGGCACCTGGGCTCTCTTGTTGCGAGTTCTGACTTGCTAAGTGTTGCCAAATCCAATTACTCTGCCCTTGTGAGTGAGTTCTGGTGCAACAAGGAAGAAATGAGTGCCTCGACCTCCAGAACGACTTCGGAACCGGCACCGCTCTCTGACCCCTTGCTGCTGGCTGCACCGGAGCTGTGGTCCTCACAATGACCCCTACCTACAACGCAGGCCCAATGCCTTTGCAGTGCCTCCAAAGTCCTGCTACAGTGTGAGTATGGAGTGCCATGTTGACCTGACTGACACAGAACCTGTGACCATATGGTATGATTGTGACACCTCGAAGTCGACACCTTGCGTCTTGACCTACTAGATTCATCGATCCCGCCTTGTCATAAGGAAACAACGGCACACCACCAACGCCGCATCACCTGCTCTGCAACCCTAAAAAACCATCCCCTCCCCTCCCCTGCCTAACAGTAAAAAACTGACTTCTCACCTCCCTGTGGCAGTAAGGAACTGGCTCCACACTGGCTCCAACAATGCCTCAGCTCCCCAACTGCATGCAACGTCTTTGTTTCCTCATTGTTTTCCAAGGTACTGTAACTGGGTTCTATACAACTATGTGACTGGCCACGCTCAGTCATGCATGGCGCTGGAGTGTTGGAAGCAACTCCGTCAAGCCGTTTTGATAGCCCCAGTTGGAGCTATTGTGTTTCTAACCGGTAAACTACATATAATCTTTCAAAATTCCTATATTTATTTGTGTATGTTGGATTTTTGTTGTTATGCTCTTGTTTTACTCAGATAGATATTGGCTATTTTTCTAAACTGGCGTGTACAAATGCTCTACACATTGCCTCAGAGATAAGCCTAATTGCCTGAGCCAAGCTACCAAGGGGATGAACAGGGGTTATTTTAGCTTTGTGGGTCCCGTAACCTGGCAAGAGTCAGAGTCCCTACTTGGACAGGGTGAAAATCACTGCCAACTAGAGACCTAATTTCTAACAAAAACAAGTGTATTCCAGTCCATCATGTTTGAGAACGATTTATAAACTGGAGACTGTACCAACAGTCTGCAAGTGCCATAACATTATTACATCAATGCGAAATCAATAGCCATAGCACCACAATACATGGGCATGTAATAAGCATTTAGACTTAGGCCCTGATTCCAACTCTGGCGGGTGGCGGTCGCCGCCCGCCAGACGGGAACCGCCAATCAGCCGCCACGCGGTCAAAAGACCGCTGGCAGCATTCCGACCTTCCCGCCGGCCCAGCGGGAAGGGGGCCTGCATCACTGAAGCCGGCTCCGAATGGAGCCGGCGGTGTTGCAGGTGTGCGACGGGTGCAGTTGCACCCGTCGCGCTTTTCACTGTCTGCTGGGCAGACAGTGAAAAGCAGGCTGGGGCCCTGTTAGGGGGCCCCTGCACTGCCCATGCCAGTGGCATGGACAGTGCAGGGGCCCCCAGGGGCCCCAGGACACCCGTTCCCGCCATCTCTTCCTGGCGGTGAAAACCGCCAGAAACAGGCTAGCGGGAAGGGGGTGAGAATCCCCAAGGCAGCGCTGCTTGCAGCGCTGCCCTGGCGGATTCGCCCAGCCGGGGTTAAACTGGCGGGAAACCGCCGGCCCCGGTTTTCTGACCGCGGCTTTACCGCCGCGGTCAGAATGGCCATGGAAGCACCGCCAGCCTGTTGGCGGTGCTTCCGTCATTCGCGGCCCTGGCGGTCTTTGACCGCCAGGGTCGGAATGACCCCCTAAATGTTAAGTTGGAAATTGTTTAAAAGACGTTTTTAAAAAACATTTATTGTGTATGTGCCTCAGTATTAGAAATGCAATAGTGCCCTTGGAGCTGGGGCTTTGTATGCTAAAACATATTGAAGATGCCAGACCCCCGTTTTGTTGCATAAACTGTAGCACATAGGAAAAAGTAACTTACTTATAAGGATAATTACAACAGGAGAATGGCAAGGGCTCCAACAAAGACAATGCAGTATCACAGGGAGACTAATAGCTGCTGTAGTCCCTCAGCTCCAAACTTCCAATGTACCCTCAGTAGATAGAGTGCTGTAATAGCCTTATTGCCATTCTGCCTCAGGCTCTAGCAGTTGTTAAAAGCCTTCTCCCTCGCTTCATATGTTGCTCAGGACTATAACCCAGGTTCAGAGCCTTCAACAAGTGATATAGCCATTGGTGGTGGGTTATAAGACTGTAATAAGATTACAGCTAACAACATATAGAGGGTCATTCTGACCCTGGCGGCCGGTGGCCGCCAGGGCCACCAACCACGGGAGCACCGCCGACAGGCTGGCTGTGCTCCAATGAGCATTCTGACCGCGGCGGTTCAGCCGCGGTCAGAAGCGGAAAGTCAGCGGTCTCCCGCTGACTTTCCGCTGCTCATTGGAATCCTCCATGGCTGCGGAGCGCGCTCCGCAGCCATGAGGATTCTGACCCCCCCTACCGCCATCCAGTTCATGGCGGGAAAGCCGCCATGAACAGGATGGCGGTAGGGGGGGTCGCGGGGCCCCTGGGGGCCCCTGCCGTGCCCATGCCAATGGCATGGGCACGGCAGGGGCCCCCGTAAGAGGGCCCCAAAATGTATTTCACTGTCTGCCTTGCAGACAGTGAAATACGCGACGGGTGCAGTAGCACCCGTCGCACCTTCCCACTCCGCCGGCTCGATTACGAGCCGGCATCCTCGTGGGAAGGTCGTTTTCCCCTGGGCTGGCGGGCGGTTTAACTGGAACCGCCCGCCAGCCCAGGGGAAAACTCGTAATACCCGCTGCGGTCTTTTGACCGCGGCGCGGTAATTTGGAGGGCGCGATCCTGGCGGGCGGCCTCCGCCGCCCGCCAGGGTCATAATGAGGCCCATAATCTCTGTAATTAATTTTATAGTAATCTTTTTATTTTTATTTTTTAGTAATCTTCTACATTTTGTCCCTTATCTCAATGGATATTCAAAATACTGACAAATTGAATTTCATGGAATCTAGCCTACTTCATGTATATTGTTGAAGGCTTTAATTTTTACATTAAGAAGTTTTTATTGCAGTTGGGCAATACTTTCATGTATTTATTTCTAATTGTATTTGTAAATATTATACCTATTTGTTAAAACGTTATCATTTTTTTTTTTTTATTTGTTTGTTGGGGTGTTTTATTTTGAGTTGTGGGGTTAATTGGGGGATAGAGTGAATGGTGTTTGATTCTAAACATTTTTGGAGAACAATAGAGCTCGAAACACGGAAAAAAGGGTGGAAAATTCATTTTAACTAGGGAATTGTAAACGTTCCTTAATCTAGTGGATGTTAGATGCAGGATTCCAGTTTTTCACTTCAGGTAAGAAAAAATATGTTCGCAGAATGAGTAGAAATTCAGAAGGTTGTTCAGATTTACTTTTGTAACTCAAATACCAAAAATAATTGGGCTACGGAAAAATATAAGGAGTGGCAGATTTATCATTCTAAGTTCAATCCCCCATAGGTAAGTACAATTTTTTGGAGTGGGTCAGGTAGACTATTCTATGTCCACTCATACAAACATTTCGGGTGTTTTCACTTATGTTAGAAGGATTGTTGCAGGTTTCATTAAATGAAAGGAAGAGGAGTGCTGCTTCCATACGCTTACTGGTGGCCATGCTAAATATAAGCTTCCACCCATCAAGACCGCCAATACAAACAACCCAAGATTATTGCTTGATTTATCAATCAAAGCTAGAAACCATCGTAGTGTGGGGAGGTTTCTATTTCTTTAACGCAATCGTTTTCTCAAGACCAGACATCATCTTTGTTTTTTAAGTTTATCACAATATATCCGAAAATAGCTACTACCATTCAGTATATGAAACACTCTAAGGGGGTCATTCTGACCTCGGCGGTAAAAGGCGCCTACCGCCGGTCAGAAATCCTCCATAATCCCGCCGCGGTCGCGGAAACCCGCCACGGTCATTCTGACCCGCAGAAGGCAAACCTCCGAAAATCCGACCGCCACAACAGACCGCCAGACCAGCGGTCGGCGGAAAGGTGGAGGTGACCAAACCTCCACCGTCACGCCAACAGAAATACGCCCATCCCATTACGACCCACGAATCCACGCGGCGGTCATTCAAACGCGGTATTCCATTGGCGGGACACACCGCCGCGGTCAGAATACACACAAACGAACAAAACTCAGCCACATTGGACGATTTGAATCCCACACACCTGATACACATACACACACCACTCCCACACACACAATACAATATAAAACACACACCCACATCACCCACAAACCCCTACGCTAAAAAATTCGTCAAGAAGGCAAGAGCGAGACACCAGCATCCAAAAAATAACAGCCACAGCCACTCAACACCATCACCCACACAATATCCACACACAAAACAACACACACCACCACACTCAACTCACTTAAATACACATACTCCACCCCACACATCATACACACCACCCCATGGCACCCCAAAGACAACCCCGCTTCACAGACGAAGAACTCAGGGTCATGGTGGAGGAAATCGTTCGGGTAGAGCCCCAGCTGTTCGGCACACAGATACAATACACCAGCATTGCCCGGAGGACGGAGCTATGGCAGAGGATTGTCGACAGGGTGAACGCAGTGGGACAGCACCCCAGAAATCGGGAAGACATCAGGAAGCGATGGAACGACCTACGGGGGAAGGTGCGTTCCATGGTATCCAGGCACAACATCGCCGTGCAGAAGACTGGCGGAGGACCCCCACCTCAACCCCCACAATTCACATCATGGGAGGAGGAAGTCTTGAACATCCTGCATCCTGACGGCCTCGCAGGAGTCGGCAGAGGAATGGATACTGGTAAGTTGAAGCTTCAATACTGCTTCCCCCCCACCTGCATGCCAAATCAGACCCCAACCCTCACCCCCATCCTCGAACCCCACCCTCACCCCCACCCCCATCCTCACCCCCACCCTCACCCCCACCACCATCCTCACCCCCACCACCATCCTCACCCCCACCACCATCCTCACCCCCACCCCCAGCACACCTATTCCCCGCCAATGTCTCACCATCACAACCCACACATCCCAAAACCTAGGCCTGCATGCGTCCACTAAGCATGGACACCCATCACCAAAGCATGCCCAATGCATATACACATCCCCCCCACAAGCCACCCTCACCAAAGCCCCCACACACGAATGCCAGCACTTGGGGACACGAGAACCCACAGATACACCCATATGCCACACATTGAAACTATAACCATACCTCTATACCCCTGCAGGACCCGACCGTCAACACACCGCGGCGGAGGGGCCAGAATTCTCCACACCCCCCACCCAAGAGGCCGTCAGCGATGACAGCAGCTCTGTCGACCTGGACACCGATGACCAGCCCGGACCATCGGGGACCTCTGGACAGTCGGTTCCCCTCACACAGGCCCAGGCCACTACAGACCCAAACCCCTCTGGGAACACCAGCACAGCTCCCACCCAGCGGGCCCATGCCTCTGTCTCCAGGGCGCGTCAATCTGCGGTGTGTCTACCACTACAGGGCACCCAGGATAACCCACCACCCCAACAACAACAGGGACCTGGGGGCAGTGGTAGTGGGCACACCGGCCAGGGGGCAGAGGCCCAGGGAAACAGGGGAACTCGGAGGGCAGCTGTGCGACAAGGGGGAGAGGAGAGGCCCAGGGAACCCACTCTCCACGAGGTCCTCACCACCATCATGGGAGCATACAACCGCTCCCAGGAGACGATGGCGACGGTACTGGCCCGGTTCCAGGAGATCCAGGCGCTGCAGGAGGAACACTATCGGGGGTACAGGGAGGACATCAGAGCCATCAACACCACCCTGGTTACCATGGTAGGGCTGCTGCAGGACCTCGTCAACAACAGGGTGGACACTGAACAACACCCAAGGGCCCCTGCCACTAGCCTGGACCAATAACAGCCAACCACCTCCGCCGGCGCTAGTGGACAGGAGGCCCCCGCACAGCAGCAGCCCACCAGACCCCCACCTCCTGCAGGAGAAGAACCACCCCGCAAGAGGGCCCTGAGATCTCGCAAGAAGACAGAGTAGGATGTCAAGACCCCCGCCAGCAATGGATACCACCTGATGTCATCCCACTGTCCCACATAGTCACCCTGTCCATCCTTGAACTGCCCATGCTCCATCTCTCCACAGGCCTCTGGACAATGCACCTGTGTGACTGTTACTCTGGACTCTGCCATGGACATTCCTTCACCATAGCCCCCACCCACTTGAAACCACCCATCCCATTTTGAGCACTGAAATAAACACCTATTTTGCACCAAAATATCTGGAGTCTGGCTGTGATTTCAATAGATTGTAATTGACATGACAGTGCAAATATGTCCTTGTACATGGTGAAGTCAACAAACAGCTGCCACAAAGCTGTAGTCCATGGGGAAACGAAGCACAGGACTCGTAGTGGGGACCCCAGATCTGAAATAGGGAGGGAAAAGCCAAAACTCAGTCATCATACACTGGGGCAAATAGACAGGCAGCAGAGATGCTGGAGAGTAGTTAACATTTACTAAATTATCTTTGAAATGTTACCTGTGTCCTATTGGAAGTACTGTTTAATGATTCTGTCCCTGTTGTCTGTTTCAGCCCCGTCGTCTTCCTCCTCGTCACTCTCTTCAGGTTCCACCGCTGCCACAACACCACCGTCTCGACCATCCTCCTGCAGGAAAGGCACCTGGCGGCGCAAAGCCAGGTTGTGAAGCATGCAGCAGGCCACGATGATGTGACACACCTTCTTAGGTGAGTACATTAGGGATCCACCTGTCATATGCAGGCACCGAAACCTGGCCTTTAGGAGGCCAAAGGTGCGTTCGATCACCCTCCTAGTACGCCCATGGGCCTCATTGTACCGTTCCTCTGCCCTGGTCCGGGGATTCCTTACTGGGGTCAGTAGCCACGACAGGTTGGGGTACCCAGAGTCCCCCACTAGCCATACACGGTGTCTCTGTAGCTGTTCCATCACGTAAGGGATGCTGCTATTCCTGAGGATGTAGGCGTCATGCACTGACCCTGGGAATTTGGCATTTACATGCGAGATGTACTGGTCAGCCAAACACACCACCTGGATGTTCATTGAATGGTCATTTTTTCTGTTCCTGTACACCTGCTCCCTGTCTCTTGGGGGAACCAAAGCCACATGGGTCCCATCAATGGCACCAATTACGTTGGGAATATGTCCAAGGGCGTAGAAATCACCCTTCACTGTAGCCAATTCGCCCACCTCAGGGAAAATGATGTAGTTCCTCACGGATTTCATCAGGGCAGACAACACTCTGGATAACACCTTCGAAAACATGGGCTGAGACATCCCAGAAGCAATTCCCACGGTTGTCTGAAATGACCCACTTGCCAAGAAATGGAGTACTGACATGACCTGCACCAGAGGGGGAATCCCTGTGGGTTGGCGGATGGGGGACATCAGGTCGGGCTCCAGCTGGGCACACAGTTCATGGATAGTGGCACGGTTAAGACGGTAGGTCAGGATAATGTGGCGTTCTTCCATTGTCGACAGGTCCACCAGCGGTCGGTACACGGGAGGATTCATCCGTCTCCTCGCCCAACCCAGCGGACGGTGCCTAGGAAGGACAACATGGAGCACACAGTCAAGCAACCCACAGGTACGTACTCACAGCTAGCACAGTATACGATTCTCTATGCAGTGAATGGCGTGTCTGAGTGGCTATGCAAGGCCTAGGCCTGTGTGACGCAGTTGAAATTGAGCCATGTGGGCCCTGGAAATGGCGGCTGCCTGACCTGTGAAGTGTGACAATGGGATGTGAGGTCAATGCGCTGGCGTGGCACACCGCGGCGGGCGGCGGGCGAAGACCGCGGCGCGAAGCCGCATTGGTTAACATTGAAGCCTATGGGTTTCAGGAGCCAATGGCGAAGGGCGCCGGCGGTGGCGGGACGCACCGCCGCGGTACGCACCGCCGCGGACGTGACCGCCATTTTCTATCTACTTATCCACTTGCGACTTGAACTTTCACAGGAGAGGACCTATACTGCAAGTGTTGCTGTGACCTCGGTCTGGAAGGGACAATGGCTGCTGCGCCTGGGGAAAGGGCCCCTGCCTTCACTGGAGAGGAGTTGGAGAAACTTGTGGATGGGTTCCTCCCCCAGTATGCGCTACTCTACGGTCCTCCAGACCAACAAGTGAGTTTAATTCAATATGGATTTGGGGCCACTGGCTGGCTTGGGGGCATGGCGGGGGGCCTGGCGGGGATGGGGGGCATGTTGGGCCTGGCGGGGGGCCTGGCGGGGATGGGGGGCATGTTGGGCATGGCGGGGGGCATGGCGGGGGGCCTGGCGGGGATGGGGGGCATGTTGGGCATGGCGGGGGGCATGGCGGGGGGCCTGGCGGGGATGGGGGGCATGTTGGGCCTGGCGGGGGGCCTGGCGGGGATGGGGGGCATGTTGGGCATGGCGGGGGGCATGGCGGGGGGCCTGGCGGGGATGGGGGGCATGTTGGGCATGGCGGGGGGCCTGGCGGGGGTGGGGGGCATGTTGGGCATGGCGGGGGGCATGGCGGGGGGCCTGGCGGGGATGGGGGGCATGTTGGGCATGGCGGGGGGCCTGGCGGGGGGCTTGGCGGGGATGGGGGGCATGTTGGGCATGGCGGGGGGCCTGGCGGGGATGGGGGGCATGTTGGGCATGGCGGGGGGCATGGCGGGGGGCCTGGCGGGGATGGGGGGCATGTTGGGCATGGCGGGGGGCATGGCGGGGGGCATGGCGGGGATGGGGGGCATGTTGGGCCTGGCGGGGGGCCTGGCGGGGATGGGGGGCATGTTGGGCATGGCGGGGGCATGGCGGGGGGCCTGGCGGGGATGGGGGGCGTTGGGCCACTGGAAAGGAAAATGCTGAGAAACTTGAACGTGGTATTTCTCCCTCCCTGTACGTGTCACATAGGTCCGCGCCCATGAGAAGATCGGGATTTGGCGTGCCATCGCCAAGGAAGTCCGGGCCCTGGGGGTCCACCATCGACGGGGCACCCACTGCCGCAAGAGGTGGGAGGACATCCGCCGCGGGACCAAGAAGACCGCCGAGTCTCTGCTGGGGATGGCCTCCCAACGTAGGCGGGGTGCCTGCCGTCAACTGAGCCCCCTGATGTTCCGAATCCTGGCGGTGGCCTACCCTGAATTGGATGGGCGCGTGAGGGCAGCACAGCAGACACAAGGGGGTGAGTACAAGCATTATCTACTCTGTTGTCGCGCAGTGGAGGTGTCTGGGTGGGGGAGGAGGGCTGGGGGTCCCCCTAGGCCAGGGCGATATCTGTAGGCTGGGCACCCCCGTAAGCCCCTGTGTCCCCAGCCACCACCCTCAGTAGTTTGTCAGTACAGCCATCCCTGGGCCGTGTCATCCATGGGTGCAGTTGTCAACTCTAGGCGTGTAGGGCATGTTCCACGGAATGCGTAGCGTACCCCAAGTGCGCAACTTAGTGCAGGGGGCATCTGTGTCTGTCATGTCCGCTAACTGTACCGGAGATCCATGTACTCAATATCCCTTTATTTCTCTCTCCCCCCCACTTTTTGTTTGTCTTTCTGTGCTTGTGTGCATCAGCATCATCAGGCGGAGGAGAAGTGGCATCGGGGCAGGAGGGAGCTGCATCTCACATGGCCCAGGAGGGCCATGCCACAGAGTCAGACTGGACCAGTGAGACGGAGGGCGAGGGGAGCTCCACGACGGGGACGACTGGAGCCTGCAGCGACACGGACACGTCCTCGGAAGGGGGCTCCCTTGCGGGGGTGGCACCATCCGTGCCCCCCGCCATTACAGGTACAGCCGCCACCCAGCGCACCATCTCCGCCCTCCCAGCAGCCCCTCAGCGTTCGCCCCGTGCCTGCTCTGCCAGGAAGCCGGGCATCTCCTTCGCCCCAGGCACCTCAGGCCCTGCCCCTGTTACCCCCGCTGCCCTCAGTGAGGAGGTCATTGACCTCCTCCGAACGCTCATTGTTGGGCAGACTACCCTTTTGAATGCCATCCAGGGGGTGGAGAGGGAGGTTCATCGCAGCAATGCGTACCTGGAGGGCATTCATTCGGGTCAGGCTGCCCATCAGCGATCGTTCCAGGCTCTGGCCTCAGCACTGACGGCAGCCATTGTCCCTGTCTCCTGCCTGCCTCTACTAACTCCCTCCTCCCAGTCTCCTGTTCCTCTGCCTGTCCCACCCACACCATCAGACCAGCCTGCACACACCTCAACACCCAAGAGAAGCTCATCCAAACATAAGCACCACAGATCACGCAGACATTCACACACGCAACATTCCGATGCAGACATGCCAACAGTCACTACCACCTCAGTGACCCCCACCTCCTCGTCTCCCTCCTCCCTCCCTGTGACGTCTACACTCACACCTCCATTCACCTCACCATCAGCCAGTGTTTCCATCACCAGCACACCCTCCACTCCAGTCCGCACACGTGCAGTCACCACCCCCACTGCCATTTACACGTCCCCTGTGTCCTCTCCCACTGTGTCTGTCACCCCCTCTTCCACACCACACAAACGCAGCCACCCACCCACCCAACAGCCATCCACCTCTCGACAGCCTATCCCTCCTGCACCTGCACCCAAAGACAGCAAACGTGACTCACCTACAACCACATCCTCTCCCTCCACTCCCATTCCCACTGTACCTACCACTCTCCATTGTCCCAAGAAGCTCTTCCTCGCCACTACTAACTTCTTTCCTGACCCTGAGCCCCCCCCTCCTTCTCGTCGGGGTAAGAAGAGCACCTCAGCCACCACCAGCCCTGCAGCCCCCTTGACAAGGGTGCAGGGGTATTGGAGCCCGCCAGCCCGCATGTCTGGATCTTCGCCCAGCAGCAAGGGGACAGCCAGCCCACCCCCTGGGAAGAGGAGCAGAAGGCGAAAGGGGCGCCGCAGGAGCCCGCCTTCTACATCCCCCCCGGACACCACCCAGAGACAGTCACCAGCCACAGCTCCAAAGGGAGGAAAGGGCCACAGGCCCACGACTAAGGAGGGCAAGGGCAGCAAGTCGGAGAGGTCAGGCAGCAGGCCTGCTGCCCAGGAGGAGCCCACAACCCCCATAGCCGCTGCCCCGGGAGGAACCGGCACAGCTGCCCCGGGAGAGCCCACCACCCCCATAGCCGCTGCCCAGGGAGGACCCAGCCCAGCTGGCCAGGAGGGCCCCACCACCCACAGCCCAGGTGGGCAGTGAAGGAGCACCATCCCCGCTGCCCAGGAGGGCACCACCAGGCAATTAGCAGTTGGCCATAGACCGGCCGCCGTCTCAAGAACCGCTGAACTGGGCCCCGCCGTCTCAAGAACCGCTGAACTGGGCCCTTCAGGGCAAGAACCGCTCAACTGGGCCCCGCCGTCTCAAGAACCGCTGAACTGGGCCCCGCCGTCTCAAGAACCGCTGAACTGGGCCCCGCCGTCTCAAGAACCGCTGAACTGGGCCCCGCCGTCTCAAGAACCGCTGAACTGGGCCCCGCCGACTCAAGAACCGCTGAACTGGGCCCCGCCGACTCAAGAACCGCTGAACTGGGCCCCGCCGTCTCAAGAACCGCTGAACTGGGCCCTTCAGGGCAAGAACCGCTGAACTGGGCCCCGCCGTCTCAAGAACCGCTGAACTGGGCCCCGCCGTCTCAAGAACCGCTGAACTGGGCCCTTCAGGGCAAGAACCGCTGAACTGGCCCCGCCGTCTCAAGAACCGCTGAACTGGGCCCCGCCGTCTCAAGAACCGCTGAACTGGGCCCTTCAGGGCAAGAACCGCTGAACTGGGCCCCGCCGTCTCAAGAACCGCTGAACTGGGCCCCGCCGTCTCAAGAACCGCTGAACTGGGCCCCGCCGACTCAAGAACCGCTGAACTGGGCCCCGCCGTCTCAAGAACCGCTGAACTGGGCCCCGCCGTCTCAAGAACCGCTGAACTGGGCCCTTCAGGGCAAGAACCGCTGAACTGGGCCCCGCCGTCTCAAGAACCGCTGAACTGGGCCCCGCCGTCTCAAGAACCGCTGAACTGGGCCCTTCAGGGCAAGAACCGCTGAACTGGGCCCTTCAAGGCAAGGAGCGCTGAACTGGGCCCCGCCGTCTCAAGATCCGCTGAACTGGGCCCCGCCGTCTCAAGAACCGCTGAACTGGGCCCTTCAGGGCAAGAACCGCTGAACTGGGCCCCGCCGTCTCAAGAACCGCTGAACTGGGCCCCGCCGTCTCAAGAACCGCTGAACTGGGCCCTTCAGGGCAAGAACCGCTGGCCCTTTGGCAGACGTGGCAGGGCAGGATCTATCTCGGGCAGGGCTGCAGGATGTCCTCTGGCCAACTTGCCTCCTCCAGTGGCAGTGGGGTCTGTTATGGACTGTATGGACTGTGGCTTTGCTCTCCCCAGGATGGCCCAGTGGGCAGGCCACCCACTGTATGGACTGTTTGGACTGTGGCTTTGCTCTCCCCAGGATGGCCCAGTGGGCAGGCCACCCACTGTATGGACTGTTTGGACTGTGGCTTTGCTCTCCCCAGGATGGCCCAGTGGGCAGGCCACCCACTGTATGGACTGTTTGGACTGTGGCTTTGCTCTCCCCAGGATGGCCCAGTGGGCAGGCCACCCACTGTATGGACTGTTTGGACTGTGGCTTTGCTCTCCCCAGGATGGCCCAGTGGGCAGGCCACCCACTGTATGGACTGTATGGACTGTGGCTTTGCTCTCCCCAGGATGGCCCATTGGGCAGGCCACCCACTGTATGGACTGTATGGACTGTGGCTTTGCTCTCCCCAGGATGGCCCAGTGGGCAGGCCACCCACTGTATGGACTGTTTGGACTGTGGCTTTGCTCTCCCCAGGATGTCCCAGTGGGCAGGCCACCCACTGTATGGACTGTTTGGACTGTGGCTTTGCTCTCCCCAGGATGGGCCAGTGGTCATGGAGTCCCCTCGTGGATCTGGCGTCGTGTACTCAAGTGGCTGAGGTGCCCCCCCTTCCCTTCCCCCTGAGGTGCCTGTCCTATTTTCTTTCTGATGCCCCTGCAGTGTTCTCTCCGTGGAGTTCTTGTCGTGGGACTGGGCCTTGCCCCTTTGCACAGGACCCCTGTGATCCACGGACAGTGGTTGGACTACATTTAGTAGCTGTATATATTTTGTACATAGTTTATTTATTTATTGGGATTACTGGTGTACATATTTCAATATATCTGCCCGTTTATGATCTCTTCTTTTGGTCTTTGCATTATTTCGGAGGGGGGTGGTTTGTGGGTTGTGACAGTGATCTGTGGGAATGCATTGATGTGTGTGTTGTAGTGGGTGTGGGTGGGTGGGTGTGTGCCGGTAATCTTTTCCCTCCCCTGTGTCGTAGGTGCAGTACTCACCGATGTCTTCCGCGCCGCCGGGCGTGCTCCTGGTATATGAGCAGGAATAGGAGTGCGGGGATGACCTACAACTCTGGCTCCATACTGCCGGAATCTCGCGTGGAGTGCGTAGAGGTGAGCGTTTTCCCGTTCGTAGTCTTTTTTCCGCCGTGTTCTTATCGGCGGTGCTCCCGCCCCGGAAAAGGTGGCAGATTGGTGGGTCGTAATAGGGTGGGCGGTACTTTGTCTGCCGCCGGGCTGTTGGCGGGAACCGCCGCGCTGTTTGTTTGTACCGCTGTGGCGGTCGGAGTGTTAAGTTGGCGGGCTGTGTTGGCGGGTCCCGCCAGGGTCAGAATTGCATATTTTAGACCGCCGGCCTGTTGGCGGCTTGGCCGCCGCTTTATCACCGACCGCCAGGGTCAGAATGATGGCCTAAGTTACATGTGTATTATCCTAAAACCATTCCTTTCAATCTTAATGGAAAATATTTTTAAAAGTTCATACAGTGCAACAAGTAAAGTAAATCCATGTTTTTCTTATTTACTGCAGCATATTTAATACTACAATGGCTTTATTTGTTTCAATTCACACTACAAGAAGGTAGGATCAGTCCGCTTTGTGACAGTGTTTTTTTCAGTCTCAGTTCTTCAGTTCCTCAGAGCAGAAAGGAGAGAGCATAATCCACAATATCTAATCTAATAACACTTAACCAAATACTTACAACTACAATACTAACAACAACAACAAAAATCAATGAAAATGATATTATATAACACTATATTATATTGTTAAGATCACTTAGCATCATAGAAAGTATATACTGCCATTCAGTTTATGCACCACATTACTTTTACAGCAACAAGATCTTGTCCAGATATTATGGTCGAAGAATATTTTGAGTCGATAATCTGCTACCACACCCTATAAGGTTTGTTTTGTACAGCCATCCAGTAAAGATAATTCTCTGTGAAATATTTGAACTGCAATTACCAAATATTGTAACTCACAGTAATTTTGGATCTTCTATTTCAGTTGTACTTTATTTTTGGCAAATCAAGGATGGCATTAATTGTTTTTATTGATGGTATAATGAGTACTCAGTTGTGGTGTTTTTTAAATTATGAATTATAAAGTTCTGTTTGCTGCATAAAGTGCATCAAAACAAGCACATTTACAAATCTATTCAAGCATCTGAAATCCCTATTCCTTTATATTCCGTTTGAGACTGCAAGCATTTCTCTCAAATTTTAAAGGCTACGATTTGCAACTACTTTATTACATTGTTGTGTGCTTCCATTGTCATAGCAACATTATAAAGTATATGGTAAGATAAGTATGTTTTCCCCTTTAAACCTGTTAAAACATTTTCCTTTACCCTAAATATAGTTTGGAATTGTTTTTTTGAGATTCAGCTCCATTTTACAGCACATATCATTTAGTTCCTGGGAGGTACTAGAAAACACAGGTGCTAATTTTGGTAAAAAATAAAGTACTTCTCAATGTCTACGTTTAAAATGAAGGTGATCTTTTAGGGCTGTAAAAAAATATTTCAAAGATGCCAGATGAGATTCTTGATAAACATGGCTTATTCGTAAATTGCAAGTGAACCACACTTTTAAAAAGTAGTTTGTAATGAGAGAATTTTCACTTACCTGCCTGATGCTTTATTACAATATATGACACTGATCGGACAATACACAAGGGTAGCCTCTCACCCTTTCTGCATGGACACCCTTGATTTTTAACCTTTTTACGGGCTAGATACAGCTGACGTTGTGACTGTGTGCATTGAGGCATGGCTATTCAATCACACCTTGCGTTTGCTCTGACCCTATAAATCAAAGTAAATTCGGCTATACCTCATTAGCATATTTAACTTTCTTATACGGCCATGGAAAGATAGTACAGGAAATGTTAGTGGTGTGGTAGTTAATTGTCATCTGTGGCTACATTTACATTTACAACACCCAAATTTTTGTCTGAAAAGTATAGCTTGTTGAACAGCATTGTGGCCTTTCTGGCTGCAATTTGAAAACTTGTGGTGACATTTTTCACAGAAAGATGTCCCTCCATGTAAAAGAAACAACTATCATAATCAAATACAGCACCCCTAAGTGTGCCCTGATCCCCACAATGTTCGGTGCCTTATTTGCAGAAGAAGGTGGTATGAAGAAAGAAGAAAGGCAGAAACAATTGCCACTCATTTTAATGTGCAAATGCAAGGCTGTCTTTTTACTCTCAATATCAGGTCCATTAATAAACAATATGAGCTCAAACAGTCTGGCAAGAAATAATACAAAATAATTAAATATTAGCTGCATTATACTGGGTTCGTTATGAATAGGGGATTGTTAGAAATGGGGTCTCTAGTTGGCAGTCAGTCTGCACCCTGTCCAAGTAGGGACCCTCACTTTAGTCAAGGTACAGGAGATACACAGCTCAGATAACCCATGCTCACCCCCTTGGTAGCTTGGCACAAGCAGTAAGGCTTATCTCAAAAGCAATGTGTAAAGTGCTTGTACAAACACACACAGTCACACAGTGAAAACACCACAAAAGGACTTCACACCAGTTTAGGAAAATAGCCAATATTTATTTAAAACAAACAAGACCAAAACAACAACAATCTAACATACACAAGAAAAGATATGAATTTTCAAAGTAAAAATAGTCTTAATTTATAGAAATCAATGGATGTGTTGTTTTCGCACAAAGTACCAGGTATGCATAAAAAATAAGGCCGCAAGAAAAGCAGATGATGCGTTTATGCCTTACTCGCAAGTGAGGTCGCGTGTCAATTCTTTATTCGCACCGGAGGCCGTATGTCGATTCCTTCCTCACAAGGGAGTCTGTGTATCGATTCCAGGTGCGCAGCCTCAGGTCCGTGACGTGATGTTGATTTTGATGCCCAAGATCGGTGCATGGAAATTTCCAACGTGCTTTGAGAAGAGAACAGGTGCTGCGCCGTTTCTCCAGCTGCAAGGCAGGTATGCATCGATTTTTCTGACATGCACACAGCCATGTGTGGATTATCCCCTCACAGGTTACCAGGTTCCACTTCTAAGGGCACAGGGACTGGCTTTGGCACCACTTAGTAAGTCAAGACTCTCAGCAGAAGTCTTTGATGTCCCTGAGAATTCAGAACAGGGGGGGCAAGCTCAGTCTTAGCCCTTGGAGAAACTTCAAAGGCAGGATTTCAGAAAGCAAAGTCCAGTTCTTGCCCTTTTCAGGCAGAAGCAGCAGGAGCAGGCCAGCACAGCAAAGCAACAGACAGAGAGGCAGGTCCTCCTCAAGCATCAAGCTCTTCTCCTTGGCAGATGTGCCTCTTGAAACAGAAGTAATCTAAAGTCTGGGGTTTTGGATCCACTCCTTATACTCCTTTCGCCTTTGAAGTAGGTAAACTTCAAAGGCATGTTTCTGTTGTTCACAAGATCCTGCCTTGCCTAGGCCTGGCCCAAGACACACTCCAGGGGGTTGGAGTCTGCATTGTGTGAGGACAGGCACAGCCCTTTCAGGTGTGTGTCAGCTCCTCCCTCCATACTCTAACCCCAGGAGACTCATAAGGATGTGCAAGACACTCCTAGCTCCCTTTGTTTCACTGTCTAGAAGGAATTCACAGTCATCCCAACTGTCAGTCTGACCCAGATGTGGATTCCACAGGCAGGCAGAGTAACCGAATGGTTAAGCAAGAAAATGCCTACTTTCTAAAAGTGCATTTTCAAACAGACAATCTAAAAAACAACTCTACCACAAGATGTATTTTTAAACTGTGAGTTCAGAGACCCCAAACTCCTCATCTCTATGTGCTCCCAATGGGAAACAGCTCTCAAAAGATATTTAAAGGCAGTCCAAATATTAACCTATGAGCAATCTAGGCCTTGCAATAGTAAAAAACAAATTTGGCAGCCTTTTATTATCAGGACATGTAAAACACACCAGTACATGCCCTATCTTTTAAATACACTGCACCGTGTCCATGCAGCTACCTAGGGCCTACCTTAGGGGTGACTTACATGTAGTTAAAGGGAAGGTTTGGGCCTGGCAAGTGGGTACACTTGGCAATTTAAATTGGCTGTGCAAAACTGCACAAACAGACAGTGCAGTGGCAGGTCTGAGAAATGTTTACAAGGCTACTCATGTGGGTGGCACAATCAGTGTTGCAGGCCCACTAGTAGCATTTGATTTACTGGTCCTGGGCACCCATAGTGCACTTTACTAGGGAGTTACCAGTAATCAAGTGTGCCAATCATGGAAAACCAATTACCAATATCCTTTAGATAGAGAGCACTTGCACTTTAGCACTGGTTAGCAGTGGAAAAAGGGCCCAGAGTATTAAATCCAGCAAAAACGAATTACAGCACAGGGTCTAAAAACAGGGGTTCAAAAGCAGAAAGTACAGAGAAACCACGCCAAGAGCAGCCAGGTCCAAAAGGGATATTGAGTTTATAAACAGAAAAGATAATGGATTATCAGGGACAGTAGTGTGGATGTCTCTGATTCAGACAAGCTGGCTAAATATTGTGCCAGGACCTTGGTGCTAATTGGACCTGCACAGACACTGAATGCGCAGGTACTGCCTCACTGTAAGCGTTGT
The DNA here is from genome assembly GCF_031143425.1 of Pleurodeles waltl. Lineage (NCBI taxonomy): Eukaryota > Metazoa > Chordata > Amphibia > Caudata > Salamandridae > Pleurodeles > Pleurodeles waltl. Next base: position 595,191,764 of record NC_090449.1, read on the forward strand.
GTAAGGGTCCGCTACCCTTTCATAAAGAGGCTAGTTTTCACAAGGACTTAGCTGGCTGTTACTCATGTATAATGGTGCTTGTCGTCCTTGTGACACTCCTCTCCATTCCATGGGCATCTCTTTACTGTCACACAATTAGTGGTTCTCTCTCAAGGGCCTCTAATAATATTGCACAGTCCTGCCACCACCTCACTTTCCTCAGAAGCCCTTCCTTCCCCTTTGAAAGCCTTTTCAGTAATTTCCTGCCATTTTCCCATGTCCCGCTTCCTTCCTAAAGTAGCCCTTTAAATATGTATTACTATTAGTTACTCGCCATCCTTCCACCCTTCCTCTCCTCCCTCTACACTTTTCCCTCCCCCACCAAAAGCAAAGCTTACCAGTGGCTTAGTGTCTGTGATATCCTCTGCAGCACATTCGCAAACGATACCAGTACTAGTTGAAAGCTAGGGCAGTTCTCCCTTCAACGCCATGATTCCAAAAGGAATTGCGTTCATTTGCACAGTGCTGTTATGTGTTTCTGGGGTTTTCTGGGTCATCCCATTCTAAGTACCTCTGCTTTCAAAGCCACCAATCTAATAAAAGGTTAATGTCTTCCGAAAGCTGAGATCATAGTCACTGGTACCCTACTTTGGTGACCACTTTAAATTAAAACTGTCCCCTTCTGAATCTTGGACAAGGTTTACTAATAAACAATAAGGGTAACAGGCTGAGACCTTACAACCACAAATGTGCACTTGGTAAATTGTATCAAATAATATTAAAATTGGGCTCTGCTGGAGAAAAAGAAAAACAATGACAGTATGGCAGACTCTAATCTCATTGTCAGTGTCTTCACGATCAGCAATTTAATGAGATTGGCTGAGCCAGAACATGATTATCCCGTTGATATTTACAAGCGAATAGTTGTTTTCAACACGGTATATTTCTAAGTCCTTCGCAATATACCTCAGAGGCCATCTTAATGCAGTGGGAAATGAAACATGTGCTCTGTTACATTTGCACTACATTACATTACAGGAAGGTTAATTCAATAACGTGTGTCATTATCTTTTTGATTTGCATTGAGTCCTTCTGGTCATTATGCATTATAAATATTGAAAATCAAGACAGAAGTGGGTGACTGCTTTGCAACCAAAGCAGATGTCGCCAATCTTTTCTGTAACAGGAGCTACTTATATCCAATGAAAATCATTCAGAGCTTTTAATATTATTAGCGTTGCAGTGTTGACTAATTATCTGACCAGTTTCAGACAAGATTACATTGGTCACCACTTTATGCAATATTAGCACCTATGATCACCTCACTGCATCAGACCGAATTGCCATCAGTAATGTAAAACAGGGTTTGTCAATTTTGAATGCCTCTACCTGGGTTATACCGAACAGTCACAACTCCAACACCCTTGTCACAAAGGTAATAATATTAGCAATGTCTCCTCAACACCAAATGATTTATCACTCAAATATCTGCTTTAAATATATTTTCGAAGTTCAGCAATGTTTTTTCCGAGCATCAGCTTAGGAGTTCTAAAATTCCACACCATTTTGTCTCAAATAAGCACTTATCAATTTTTGTATTCATATGTTAATTCAGCCAAGCAAAAACGTCTAATTTAGTAGCTTCGGATGCTAACATGAGAGCTAACTACAGGTAGCTGGAGAGCTAACAGTAGGACTCAAGCTGTTCTATGGAGAAGACAGGACTACAGTGCACTTCCTGCTGCTATCCTAATTGTAGACCCCATCCCCCCTCCCCTGAAGCACAGTCTGGTTTCTGTAATAAAGTTTCAGCCAGACACTGCACTAAATTATGCATTGGAGCTAGATTAAATACCTAAAATAAAAATAGTAAAATAAAACAATGGAGCAGAAATGACTGAAATTCTTGCAATTGCACCTATATATTTGAGTAAACTCAGGCACATTTAGAATGGGTTCAAAAGAACAATACAATGTATGCATGATCGAACTCCTTGACTGACCCAACAGTGTCAAACACTGCGATATGTAGTAGTGACAACTGTGGCTCAAGGCCCTTGCTTGGATGGACTTACTAAGGAATTTATTAGATAAACACGTTGTCTGCTCATGTCAGTTCAGTAGCAATGGGTGCAACACTGAGTCACTTCCTTACTGCACCACTCATCTGTTGATGGAGGGCCTCTCCTGGGTTTCTGTCCCCTGTGTTATCATGTATTGTGCTAATGTGCTTCAAGCCCTAAAGTGTAAAAGTATGTACTACTACTACTCATATCTATCCATCTATCTATCTATCTACCTACCTATCTATCTATCTATCTATCTATCTATCTATCTATCTATCTATCTATCTATCTATATGTCTCACTTTTCTTTCCTTTTCTGTGAGACACCATCAGAAACTCTAGTTCACCTTGGACCACTGAGCACAACCTGATACATATAGATAACACATTGCTTCAAGCAGAAGACAATATGTAGGTATTGAGTGCCCTCGTTTTCCAGTCACCAGCAAGCCTGCTTAACAATACACACAATGTAATTAAATTAGCCTCATGATTATTTTGCGTGACTTTGTGCCTAGTTCCTCATGTAGCCTCATTTAACCTTGACTTGTGCTGAATTGGTGGGTGTCATGCAGATGAATCACACACGGTGCGTCCCTTGTACATTCACTTCTGGCTCCAAGAAAATTGACCAATTTACTGCCCTCTGAAAGGGCCTCTACTGATTAACACTACGAGCAAGAATCAAATTCTAACTTGCTCGCCTAACCGCTAAACTACTCAAACTTCAATAACTGCCTGGCAATGTAAGACGCATAGGAAAGCTAAGCTTTCTTTTGATAGGATGGACCCTCTTTTCGCCCATTCTACCACTGTAAAGATGCTATCATTAACTTTCTGGCTGTTTGTAGTGATCTCCACAACCGGGGTGAAGATCTCTCTTTAGGAAAATATAGGGGAAATACATAAAGATTTTTACAAATCAAATATTTTTTTTGCCCTGAAATAACAGGGCGGAGTCTCTTACAGACTATTTTACCACTGTAAACTTACTATTGGGAACTTTCTGGCTGTTTGTAGAGATCACTACACCGGGGTGAAGATCTATTTGAAAATATAGGTGAAATTCACAAAATGTATTCAATACGTAGGAAAATTAAATACAAATATGTTGATATCAAATACAAATACAATTTACAACATATTACTTCCTAATATACAATTTGTATTACAGGTTAAAATAATTTAAATATCTAGTTTAACTTAATTTTTAAATATTAATTAACAAAAATAATTTAAAAATAAATTCACCCACCTTCACTAACATTTTCCGAACTCATTTTACATTAAACTTGGTTAAAAGTTATGTAATAAACAGGTTAAAAATGTGTTGCTTTTTTAAATAAGTGTATCATTAAATATATAAAAAAAAAAATCTAATCAATGAGTACTTTGACCTTGTACAACGCTCCACTGCCTTTTGGCTGAGTTCACCCTAATGAACATAAATACATTCATTCAAGAATACTTAATGTATTATCATTATAAATGGCATTTACACACACACACACACACATATTATATATATATATATATATATATATATATATATATATATATATATATATATATATATACATAATTTAATGTTACTTCAACATTACTCTAAACCACTGGAATAGATCTTGGTAGCATTCCAGTCCATCGTTTTCACCTATTGTGCCACAGCAGACTAATGCCCAATTGAAGCAAATCAGTGCTAACCCTGCTTATTTTGGGACCAGCCGATTCCAAGCTATCAAGCTATCGGGCATAGTAAATTTTGTAGTGTATGTTATTAATAGAAATGACCTAAGTATTTTGTGGGTGTTGGTCTTGTGTTAACATGTCGTTCCTGAAACCCTTCCTTAAATATTGCTTAACCCCTCCCATTTAGTAGTAAGTATTCGCCATTCCAGCATTCTCCAGTACATCTCCCACATTTGCTATTAAACATTTGCTTACACGTGTGGAGTTCTCTGCAACTGGGGCAGCTATCTCTCCTCAGAAAAGATAGGCGAGATAGATGATAAGACCTCCATCTGCAAGTTTGTAAATTACATTTTGTAGTATGTGAAGTAGTACAACTGGGGTACTACCTTACGTACTCCAAAATGCCTTTTGTGAATTGGGCCCTTTGAGTTTACATATGTACCATAAAGTATCATAGATAGAATCATCTGCATTTTAGCGACAGAAGACAGATTCCTGCAACCTGATGGGTTTATTTAATTTAAGATATAACTTAATGCAACACAGTTCCTCAGTGGGTTGGATTAAGTTTCAGATTACCTCTTATTTTATTATGAACTGTAGAATGGAAGGGTTTTAAGAACAGTAGTGTATTTTTAGGACTGCACACTTGATGTAAACAGACAGGAAAAAGCCACAACTGACCAAAATCAAACACACCAGGCAGCAATAATAATCTAAAGGACATAAATAGAAGCAACTCCACAGGTCCTGCCCTCTTCCACTGTTATCAAGCATCAGTTTAGAGGCAGGCTGTGACAATCCAGATCATTTGACGTCAGAGGATGAGAAGCATCCCTAAAGAGAAGGGCACTGTTGTAGGTTTTGTGGTAGACTTTGTTGAATGAATTCATGGTCTTCCTGCATACATCTTCAGTAGAACAGAGAAGCAAGCCATGTGGCATGAAGTCTCTAATAGGGTAAATCAAAACAAAGTGACAGGATAAAAGGAGGCATCTAAAGAACTAAGATTTCCAGGAAACATGTTGCAGCTGCACTCTCTGGTATCAGACCCATATTATGTCCTGACCTTACCCCCCCAAAGAAGTAGCATGTCCTGCACATCTTGCCCCCCTATGAGCTGTGTGGTTTGCCATTTATTTAGACAGCAGTTATCAGGCCATGTATGTTTCACGCATGAGTCCAACTATTAGCACATATCTGCCATTGCCTACCTTTCATCAGTGAAAACATGCATAATATGCCAACCTGATACACAGACTTACTAAGAAATGGAGCTGGGTCCATATCATGAGGAGAAGAAGTTGGACCTCATGAACAAGAAACATTAATGAACGCCTCTTCTGCTGGAATTGCTGTAGATTCTAAATTAAACAGGACAGTCATTGAATCAAGTTAACACATGATCGCCAAGTTGCTTGCACATGCACTTGTAATTTTGCTTTTTAGGCCCTTAAATGTCAGAGCATACAGCATATTTTCTTTGGAATAGTCGCATACGTGTACTGTCCAATGGGAAACACTGTACTTACTGCTCTGTTAGCACGTCAGGACCTTGATAAGTAAACTTACAAGGAGACATGCCTAGACCGATAAACGTTTTGACCACGTTCGGAGACTTCCCAGAACGAGATATCTTTTAACATCACAATCAATATGATAATAAGTCAAGCAATATTCACAATGCCTAATCAACAAGTTAATCAATGATATTCAATAAGAATCGACAAGTGAACATACCATGAACTTTCAGTCATAAATAACCACACCAATTTAGTTAAGGATTAGAATATTTATTTCCCTATTTGTTACAATCTAATATCGTCTCTGTTAATCTCATTAGCAATCAATCTCATTAGTAACTCTTCAGATACATAATTTGAACACAGTTAACGCATAGAGAATATTCATTAAGCATTAACACATCATTAATAAGAAGCAGTTTGGCAAAGTCTCAGAGTACAAGACTCAACAAAGTAAGAACTCAATCATTTGTCTATTTGCGTCAGACTTTAGTGAGCACCTTGACTAACCTCGAATTAGCAGCAGCATGTTGGGCTTCATGCAAAACAATTTAGCAAACACAAATTTGGAAAACATCTAACTACGGCTTCTTTCAAAAAATCAGTTGGTACCTAGAAAGAAAAGGCAAACAGACAATTACAATTTGCATCAGATAGTTACCCCTCCAACGAATCAGCAATTAGCATCAGTCTTCGTCGTCAGGACATCAGTCGATTCAGCATCAGCAAGGATAGGACAGGGCGAAGTCTCAGTATGGCATTGCTAAGAATAAGCACTTCCCTCATAAGGAGGAGAAGTAAGTATTAGGTAAGGATTTAATTGAGGATGGTTATGATCTCAGAAGAATAAACTACAAAGTCTCAAAGATTTAATGGCAAAAATATAGCTTGGTGGAATGTCCAGTAAAAGCTAATAATGGCTCATAATGGCAAAGATTTGTGAAGAAGAATGGCTGATTTCTCCTTGGGTCACGCTGTTATATCAAACCTGTCGAACTAGCCCTTAATTCCTCATTGGATCAATTTTGGTGCATCATTATCTCTGTCCAATAATTCTCCACGCACCTCACTAGAATTTTCCACACAACACAGTTCTCATGCAGTTGATTGGCCCACGCTGTTGACGTCTTCATCTGTAAGAATGTCAGGTAAGAAAGGTTACACTTTACACTCCAGTCAGTAGTCCCATTGTCTTCTGCTAGTCTAGACAGCCTTGTACCTGTTAAGAATTACACTGTTGCATTCGGCAAGAATGTCTCCTTGAGCAAGTCGGGTCCCATGAGAAAGAATTTACTACGGCTACGCACATATCTCTAGCTTCTGGAAAAGTACAGCTTTGTATCCATCAGGAAAGCAGCACATTGCATGTTAGAAAAACACAGTTTAATATGAGACCAGGCAGCTAGGCCAAGACCCTCGCTAAACTAAGGCCTAGTGATTAATTTAGTAAAACCCCAATACATGACTCTAATTATAATATGCTAATACAAAACCATACATTAGTACATTATTAATCCATCATTAATAAGTTTCATTAGTCATCGCATACATTGGTGACCACTCCCCGTGGGCTATTTCAAACGCATGCATTATTTCCCATGTTAACACATTTTCTATGCAGCTTCATTACAGAATATATTGCAAGCTTTTCATGTTAATATTAATTTTTAAAGATCACACTCCAACAATCCCTCCTCTGATGACTCTTGTCATCACACAAACCTTTCCCCTTACATTTGACATTCTAGAATTCCTTCATCTCAATTTCCTCTTTCAATCTTTCCCTCTGTGATTTTGCCCTGAACTATTTTTTCCCTTTGTTTTTCTTCCCTCCTCTTATTATTTTTCGACATTTTCAGTGTAATTCTTCTACTAATTTTACATGACAGCCATAATCCAAATAAGCAAGTTATAACAATTAATATTCCCTGTATTATTTTCCCCAATATCCCATGCCAAATACTACTAAACTAACTCCCCACTGAAACAAGTCCTTTTCCAACCTTTTCCCAAACACTTGGTTCTTTCAGTTCCTTCAAATCTGTACTATCCCTAGTTAAGTTAGTAAGCATACTTCTAATCTCATTACTATTGTCAGGTATGTAAGCACGACAATGGCGCTCATTAAGCATCTTACAGACTCCGCCATTTTTCGCTAATGTCTAAAGCAAGCCTGTTTTGAAGAGTCATAGCCCTCACCGCAGCAAATTCAGTATCCATCAGGAGTATAGCCCCTGTGAAATTTGTCAGCATGTTATCCACAATAGTAGACAACTTTTGAATCTTTATGGAGTTTAGGATAACTCCCACTGAAGGAATTATCGCCCCAAATATGTCTCCTACAACCCCAGCAGCAGTTTCTCTCCTTTGTCTAGTACGATGTAATTCAGACAATTTTGGAAACATTTTCAAGGCCTCTAGTTGGTATATCTTTGGGAAGACTATCCCCAAATAACATGTCCCATACCATCCCTTTGGAAGACGGTAATACGCATTAAGTCCACATTTATAATAGATCCCAGGGATCGTTGGATCCTGTCCATTTAACATGAACGTCCACTTACTCTGAAACAAAAACTCATGCTTGCATTCACTCACTCCCACAAACACATTGTTATAATATGACTTTGGTCTAGATCTGCAAAGCTTGCCTACGTGTAGTGCATCTAAAGCTAACTTCCCCTGTCCCCTAACCGCATTGTAACTCTCACTACTAGCAAAAGCTTGCTGCTGCAATCCGTCTACAACTTTCCCTTCAATGCTCGTCTTCTATCTTCCATGTGATCTAAAAAGCTTTTCTCTACAGGCGTAAGCAAACATGTCAAATTATTGCGGTGTGCATAGGATGTACTAATTGTTAGTGTTGCCTCAAAGAATCCCTTAACTAACTTTATGCTATAGTATTTAGCTTATTTAGCTACACTACTCAAATCCTCTGATAGGCACATAAGAAAACACCAGGTCGTGATTGGAGTAAAAATATTGAATCTATTCTTGGTTATAGAATCTTGTTAGTAACAGACTACAACTTATCCCATATGTCAATTGCAGACTGTGATAGGTAACCCCTTCTTGTACCGAAACAGGAAGCTGCGTACACACATAACAATCCTTTGCATCCACTGTGTCAACATACTCACTCAGCAAGCAATAGAAAACATTAGTTGATAGTTCCCTTTTTGCGTTAGTCCCCTCATGCAAAATTTTTGTATCCTGCTCAAACCTCTCCCAAGCTGTTAGTGCAGTGGCAGCCTCAGGAATTGTAGCATTGTTAGTTCCACTCTTACCCACTAATGGCATACCCACAATCACAACTATAATGAATATCACATACACAACACCCAAACCAACACCCAAATATTTACAACGCCTACTTCCCCTAATATTATCTCTAATGTTAGCCATGATCTGTAAAGAATCAGAAAGTGAAGGATTATTAGTTCAAACAACAACCAATGAAGGATGGTTGAAACTTATTATTATATTTTTTTTTCTTCAGCAAAGTTAAAGCAAACAAAAGTTTTCTTCAGCAGTTATTTACAACTTTCAATTTCACTCCCAGGATCCTTGCCAATACAGGTTAGCAGCTTGTCAAAATCCGTTTTCAAAAGTCAATTCAGGTTAACCGTGTCACATCCGGCAAGTTATCAGTCTCCTTTCCCAATTTCTCTTTCTCTTTCTCTTTCTAGTTCAATTTTCATGCCAATGCAGTCTTTTTGGCCAAACTCAGGTGCCAAAGTTCTGACCTAGGACTTCTTGATTAAAGCAAAACACCAAGAACTCTTGCTGCCATTCAGCTGATCTTGCATACGCCCATTCAGGACCTGCGTACCTTCTGTTTGCTACTCTCTTTCTTTTCAACTTGCGATCGCCTTGCAACTCTCCTTCACTCAGATCTTCTCTCCTTGTCGTATCAACCTCTTCCTCTATTGCATCTTCGACGACCACTTTCCCCTTCTTCACTTGCAATTCCGGCCACTTATCTCCTTTCAGCGTCTCTCTGGCCTTTGATCTTTCCTGGGGCAACCCTTCACCCTCCTCTGACTCTATGGTTTTTTATCTTGATGGACCTGCTATTTGCTCAGGAGGAGTCTGGACACTCTGACTCTCTTTCGCCTCAACTCCTTCGCCTTCTGGGGCTGTCAGGGGCTCTAGCTCATTTCCATATTCGTCTGCTTCTGGGAGAACCTCCTTCTGACTTGGCCCTCCTGGTGCCTCTGTTGCGATAGGCTCACTGTCACCCCTCTGGGTCTCTTCTCCTTCGTCTCTTACTTGAGTGACTAGGCCGTCCTCAACGGGATCTCCTTCTTCCTCAGTTCCCCTTTGATCACTATCCGACCCTGAGATATCCTTCTCTGTTGTTGGTACTTTCAACAACTCAACTTCCTCATCAGTTGGACACGTCACCTTTTTCGTGTGACTGGCATGGATCCAGTTTGGAATTCCCGCACATTTCACAGGAGTAGTACTCGTTAGTATCACTTGATATGGCCCCTTCCAACATGGCTCCAAACACAACTTCTTTACGTGTTTCTTGATGACAACCCAATCACCAGCCTTCAGATTGTGCCCTGGATAATTTATCGGTGGCATGGTGGTAGCTTCCACCTGGTGAGAGACAGAGCGGACCACGTGAGCCAGACCCTTGCAGTAGGCCAACATCATATCATCCAGGATATTCACAAGAGCATTTGCTGGCACTGCAGGCAGTCTCATAGCTTGGCCCATGAGAATTTCATGAGGAGATAGTCCTGTTTTCTTGTTGGGCATATTTCTCATTGACATTAGCACCAAGGGCAACACATCAGGCCATTTCAAATTTGTGGCTGCACACATTTTTGCCATTCTCGACTTCAGGGTACCATTCATATGCTCCACTAGTGCTGATGCTTAAGGGCGGTAACTACAGTGCAACTTCTGTTCAATGTTCAATGACGCACACAATAGCTTAACCACCTCGTTGTTGAAGTGACTTCCCCTATCAGATTCTAAAGAGATCGGAAACCTGAAACGTGGTATCAGTTCCCTAAGCAGCAGCTTCGCTACTGCGAGACTGTCATTCCGTCCTTCCTACGTGTAGGGTATGCTTCAATCCAGTGACTAAAGATACACACAATCACTAACACATATCTCAAACCTCCACACACAGGCATCTCAATAAAATCCAATTGTGTTCTGCTAAATGGACCTCCTGCTCTCCTGATGTGGCTCAAATTCACCACTGTTCGTTTCCCCGCATTCATCTGTTGACAGATGATGCACCTGTGACAAATCACCTCTGCAGCTTGTTTGAACTTGTGGGTTAAGCCAGTCAATTTTGAACAACCTGATCATGGCATCCCTCCCAATGTGTGCTTGACCATGGTAAAGCCTTGCAAACTGTGACAGGAGACTGTTCGGCAAACCATTTTCCCTTCATCTGAGACCCACAAGTCATCTGGTCTTTGTACACATTGCATCCTACCCCAAGAACGCTTCTCATCTTTGCTGGCACGCCCCTGCAATAATCTCAATTCTTCTAACGTGTCAATCACCCTTAATGCATAACCTGTGCATGTCTCATTTTCTGTTTCAGGTAACAATTCCCACTGATCTTTAAACGATATACATTTCAATGCACAAAACCTTGCGACTTGATCAGCATATCCATTTCCCATAGAAAAAAAGTCTTGTGATTTCAAATGAGCACTGCATTTCACCACAGCAATTTCATGAGGTAACTGAATCGTGTGCAACAATTCCTTAATTCGTTCACCATTTTTCACTGGAGAACCAGAAGAGGTCAGGAAACCCCTCTGTGACCACAGTTGGCCAAAATCATGGACAATTCCAAATCCGTATCTGCTATCAGTATAGACAGTCACTCTCAACTGGGCAGCGGCATGGTAAGGGCAACCAATTCAGCCACTGAAGCAGAATATACTCTCTCAAGCCAAGATGCTTCCAGGATACCAGAGATCGTACATACAGCGTATCCGGCTCTCAGTACTCCGACTGAGTCTCTTAAGCATGAGCCACCAACAAAGATAATTTTGGCATTTTCTTCCAATTGCGTATCTTTAATATCGGGCCTCGGTTTGGTGCACATTACTGTTACCTCAAGACAATCATGTTCTACATCTTCAACTTCTGTGCTTTCATTTGAAAGCTAAGTTGCCGGGTTCAACACTGTACATCTTTTCAACGTTACATTTGGTGACCCCAATATAATCGTTTCAAATTTTGTCAGTCTTACACTTGTCATGTGCTTGCGTCTTTGTACGGGTTAACAAGATCTCAACTGAGTGAGGGATCATAACTGTTAAAGGATGTCCCATCACTATGCGTCACACTGTGTGAGGCTTTGACCAACTGCTGCCACTACACGCAGACAACCTGGTAAGGCTGCTGCAACTGGATCCAAGTAGCTGAGAAATATGCTACTGGTCGGTTTACACCTCCATGGACCTGTGTCAGGACAGGCAAAGAACACGCATCACGTACATGACAAAACAGAACAAAAGGCTTTGTGTAGTCACGCATACCTAAAGCTGGAGCCCTGCACATGCTCTCCCTTAACTCAGTGAATGGCTTCATTTCTTTCTCTGACAGTACTATGACATCTGTCCCATCCTCAACTGTCAGTCTCACCAATGGCTTGGAGATGACTGAGAAATTTGGGATCCACTGACGACAGTAGCCCACCATTCCCAGAAACATCCTAACATCTCTTCGTGTCGTTGGGGGATTCATCTGCAACAGGGCAGTCACCCTCTCCCTGGATAACTTCCTCGACCCTTTCTCAATTTGATGACCTAAGTATTTCACCTCTTTCTGACAATATTGCAACTTCCTTGGGGAGACCTTGTGTCCATTCTTTACCAAATGGTTCAGTAAGGCAATCGAATCATACTTGCACTCATCCCTCGTTCTGGATGCGATCAACAGGTCATCAATGTACTGTACTAGAGTAGATTGAAAAGGCAATTCCAATTACTCCAAATCCTTCTTCAGTATTTGATTGAAGACGGAAGGTGATTCCGAAAACCTTTGAGGAATTCGACACCAATTGTAAACCTTATCCAGGAATTTGAAACTGAAAAGAAATTGGCTGTCCTCAAGAAAAGGCACAGAAAAGAACGCTTAGGACAAATCAACCACTGTGAACCACTCTGCATCACATGGAACCTCGAGCATGATCACAGCTGGATTTGGCACCAGTGGGCAACATTTTACCACTATGTCGTTAATCTTTCTCAAACCTTGGACAATTCAAACTTTCCCAGAAGGCTTTCTCAACCCCATTATTGGTGAGTTACACCGACTGCTCATCACTTCTTTCAAGACTCCCTGTTTCACAAAGTCTGCAATTAACTGCGCAACCTTTATAAGGACATCTTGCGGCATATGGTACTGTGGTACCTGGGGGAACACAGCATTTGGGTTCGCACTGACTTTAACTGGTTCTACTCCTTTTATCAGTCCTACTTCCTTCCCTGTCAAGTCCCACACCTTCTCTTGTACTGTCCCCTGCAAGTCTGCTGGCAGATCAGTCACTGTGAACATTGGGAAGAAGATATTCAGTGGACACTCCTCATCTGTGGTCTCCATTTCAGGCTCTGAAACCTGCTCCTCATCTCCTTCATCGTTACTGTTTGTCTGAACCTCAATCCCCTCATTCGAACAGGTGATCAAACACCTTGTTTTGCACAGCAAGTCTCTTCCCAGTAGGGACACGGGACTCGAATAGCAAACTTCAAACCTGTGCAACCCCTTGAAAGTGCCAAGCTCAACCTGAACCGGATCTGTGATCGGGTTAGTCAAGAGCTGAAACGCCACTCCTACTACCTTGACTGTACCTCCCGAAAAGGGCAATTTTGGAGCCTCTGCACTTCTGACTGTAGAGCATGTAGCTCCTGTGTCAACCAAGAATGAGACCTTGTGACCCATTACTTTCCCTTGCACATAGGGCCCTCTCTGATCTACTTCTAGGGACGCTGCAAGCCTGCACTCCTCACTATCTGAACTCTCATCCGACCATTCATTGTTTATTCCATTCTCACCACGTAATGGGAACTGTTGTACTGCGTTACTTTGACTTATTCTTTGACCTGTGACCTGTTGAGGAAGCATCACCTGTTGCTGTTCCATTGGCGCTACGGGCAATTGCATTTGCTGTCTAGGTACCATGGGAACCTGCTTTTGCATTTGCTGCATCTGAATCGGCTGTACATGTGGCATCTGTACTTGTTGCATGGGTTGAAGCCCCTGCATCTGCATCATATTATTCTGAAAGTTCGGATTAGGACCCCTCATCCTCGGTCCCTTCACATTTTGAAAAGCACTGACATCATTACTTTGTTGAACAACACCATCCTGCACCATCATCAGGCACTCCCGCTTCCAATGTCCAACCCCCCGCAAGCATGACAAGGTAACATCTTCTTCGCCCCTGTACATCGTTTTGAACCACTATAGTATTCAAGTCTGTGCTTCTGTTCACAAAACCTCAGCGACCTCTGCCTCTTACTTGCGCCTGAAACATCCTGTTTCCTTGCAGCTGTTGCACCATCTGTTGTAGACAACCTCCCTGCATCCCTGACTGTGCTGCCTTAATTTGCATCACCATCTCTTTCTCCTCCAACTTTCTCTGCTTCAACTCAATCTCATCACTACAGTACTTTGCATACTGCAACACCTCGTCAATCGGCTTCGCTTGCAAGCAAATCGAGTGATTCTTAATCATCTGACTAATCTCAGGTCTCAACCCTTCAACAAATCTGAACACAAGGTGATTCATGTCCTTCGCTTCAACAACCTCTGTACCGCTGTAGTTCTTGAACGCTTTCAATAACCTCTCATAATAGGCATGTATCGACTCTTTGGGTTCCTGTGCTGTCCGGTCAATCTTTTGCCAATCAACATTCTGTGGCGAAACTCTCTGCTTCAAGAACTCATTCACATAGTAGTATCTCATCACCTCAGGAGAGGGTGCTCCTGTGACTATCCCTTGCTGGTTCCACGGTCAGCCAATCCACACTCCTCTTGCACTCAAGCCACAAATCGTCCGGAACTATGATCTCAAAGAGAGTATTCAGGTCCTCCCAGAGACATTTTGCAAGCTTCACAAACCGTCTGCTGATACCACTCTATTGGTATCTTATTTAGCCTGGGAAAATTATTTGTAAATGACAGCATATCACCTCTGGTCCACGCACATGGACAAGAACCCCTCCAGCTGTCTCTCTCATCGGTAACATCTTTACTGCACCCACATCCTGTGAGGCCTTGGCTGGCTGCTCTATGCAATCACTTTTACTCTTATCTCTTTTCTTCACCCATCTGCCTTCCCATTTCTCTAAGGCTCCCCAAACCTGTGCACTCTACATTATTTCTTTAAGGTGTGCCTTCATCCCAGTAGATCTCATATGTTCCAAATCCTTAAGCTCAAAGTCTAACCTGTAACTCCTCTTCAGATGTTTGGTATTGTCTAAGTCTATTCCATATTTGTCTGACAGATTTGCCAACCTCTGGTGCACCCTGCTCACTTCCTTGGTTATCTTTGGACACAAATACCTAAATTCTGTCTCTGTATATGATTCTAGCCTATTCACAACCTCTGGTGCACCATGCTCCCTTCAACTAGTTCATTTGCCTCCATGCCCAACCTCACAAAATTCAGGTACTCTTCCCCTTCTGACCTTCCTGCCACTGCAGGAGTAGTCTGTGGTAAATTTAACTTGTCTAACCAGTCGTTCAATTGTTGCGCAGTTAAACCTTGCAAGGAGATATTCACAGCCTGCATTATCGGTGTTTGCAGTATGTTTGTACTCGAGATCTGTGGAGTCAGCAGTCCCAAACCTGATTGTCTCATAGCATCTGGAGGAGCCCCAATCGGACTGAAGTCTAATAAAGACCCAGACGTTTCGAATGTCGGTTCCACTGGAGTCACCCCTTGAGAGCTCCCTACGAACCCTCCTCTTGTCATCTCTTGGGTCATTATTCCTTGATCACATACACTAGGCTTTGCCTGTGCATACAATGGTACTTGCGGACCAACTGAAATGAGCAAGAATATGGTGGCTGGCGGGTGCCTGCTTCCCAAAACCTGTGGAGCATTAACTCCCATATTCTGGTTTTTTAATGGTGCCATGACTGACTTCGATCCTGCGACTGAAGTGTAATTCGGAACCATTTGTTGCTGTACCTGGGGCAGTAAAGGTGGAGTTGGCTCGGTCTGTATCAGCTTTGGTCTTTTATATGTCAGATCTGATGGCACCATCAAATTTGTGGTAGTCTCTAGTGTTGGGACATCAGGGCAAAGCCTCTGAACCTGTGGTGGCTGTATCTGAGGTTGCATCTCTGGAGCAGTGGACATACTAATACTACTCTGCACCTGGACTGGTGTGGAGACAGGACTAACCTGTACTGTATTTGCTATCACCTTGTTCTGAGTTGAACTTACGGGGCCCGTACTACAGTAGTACTCGGTTTGTTGTCATCTATGGCATATGGCGGTGGTCGATCATTCAATATCTGATTTAGGAACTCATCGTCGTCTGAGTCATCCATCCCTGACCAGGGCTTCTTAGCCTCTTTGTCTTTTGAAGAACTCTTCTCAGTCTTACAAGTGGCTTTTCCCCCTTTGTTTTCATTTTCTTGAGCTATTGCTGGAAACATCCTAACTCCATCTATTGTTTCTCTTCTCCAGACTCTGCGTGCACTATCCCACCTAGCCTCCGCTAGTGTCTTTTCTGCTCTCCTCATTCGCCTCTCAAATTTCTGTTGCTGCTTTCGTATTGCCATCAGTTCCCAGATTGCTAACGCCTCAAACTGTGCTGGCCTCGGAGGTGGCTTTAGCTCATTTAACACCCTACGCAAATTTTCCAAACTCCTTACATTGAATGTTCCGTGCTCCAGAAAGGCCCAGCACCCTTCTTTCTCTGTCGCTTTGCACCATTGCTTTAGCCAAAGACATGGCGCAACTCCCCTCTCCTCCATTACAGTGTAAGCCGGTGTATCCTATGGCGGTGTAACCTCTCCTACACTCGCAGAAATATATGTATCTCCCGTCAAAGCGCTCTTTAAAGCCTTGAAAAATTTCATTTTTGCGTCTTTTATTCTGTTTACAATTGAATCAGGAAGTGACTTTAATTTCCAGAACTCTCTTTGCTTACCTTCTCAACCAATTGCCTCTCACGGATGGCTGCCAATCCGTGCGCAACCCTTCTCACTAACTGACCTATCCCAGCGCGGCTCCAATGACATCACGCTTTCACACACTGCAGCTGAAAAGTCTTGCGGCTTGTCTTCCTCACTCTCTCTCACACAAAAATGAATGCAATATATTCCGAGCACCAACAAAATTCAAATTTGCCGGTTTACTACAGGAAAGAGTAACACAATCGCTTCAGAACTTTACAGAGATTTTGCTTAGACTCGGCCGCTACTCTCTCCTTCTCAGATCCCGCACTCACAAGCAAAATTTGACCCGCAAATTTTACTCTCGGCTTGTCAATGTGTCGTTCTAGTGCACTTTAGAACTCACCAAATCTCTATCGAAGTTTTCATTCACTCACATTGACTCAAACTGGACTCGTCAACCACGCCCGATTGACATATTAAACTTCGCAAATTACAACATAAACCAAGTGTTTCATACACTTATCAATATACTCCGGAGTCTTAGACCACGCAGGGTCCGTACATCACCAGCAACCATGTGGACAATTTTGAGCACAAAGCGCCACACTCACATGAAGTTCACCGACTTCCATACTCTCATACTCCGGAGTACGAACACTCCTACTAAAACATTACCTGGCCTAAAATGATCACAAACCTCACAATTCACCTGCGGTATGCATAAGCTGTGCAAGCGCAACCCTACTTCATTCACACTATTACTAGTACGCCAAGAACATACCCAACTCACTTCAGCAGGCTCCGAGATTCCGGGAAAGTCATTTGGGACTTAGGGGCACATCATTTCCCCAATTAGCATCATTAAAAAAAACTATTTTCCCAAAACCCAATTTTCCGATACGCCTTGCTTACTTCCAAACTACGCTCATCAATTTCTACCAAAACGTTTGAACCAACAATCTCACCAAACTGTGGTCCCTCGTCCTGGGGCCCCAAAGGGCCAAACCATTTACCTCTGCTACCAAAAACTGTTAGCGCGTCAGGACCTTGATAAGTAAACTTACAATGAGACACGCCTAGGCCGATGAACCTTTTGACCACGTTCGGAGACTTCCCAGAACGAGATATCTTTTAACATCACAATCAATATGATAATAAGTCAAGCAATATTCGCAATGCCCAGTCAACAAGTTAATCAATGTCATTCAATAAGAATCGATAAGTGAACATACCATGAGCTTTCAGTCATGAATAAACACACCAATTTAGTTGAGGATAAGAATATTTATTTCCCTATTTGTTATAATCTAATATCGTCTCCGTTAATCTCATTAGCAATCGATCTCATTAGTAACTCTTCAGATACATAATTCGAACACAGTTAATTAACGCATAGAGAATATTTGTTAAGCATTAAAACATCATTAATAAGAAGCAGTTTGGCAAAGTCTCAGGGTATAAGACTCAACAAAGCAAGAACTCAGTCATTTGTCTATTTGCATCAGATTTTAGTGAGCACCTTAACTAACCTCGAATTAGCATCAGCATGTTGGGCTTCATGCAAAACAATTTAGCAAACACAAATTTGGAAAACATCTAACTACTGCTTCTATCAAAAAAGCAGTTGGTACCTAGAAAGAAAAGGCAAGCAGACAATTACAAATTGCATCAGATAGTTACCCCTCCAACGAATCAGCAATCAGCATCAGTCTTCGTCCTCAGGACATCAGTCGATTCAGCATCAGCAAGGATAGGACAGGCGAAGTCTCAGTATGGCATTGCTAAGAATAAGCACTTCCCTCATAAGGAGGAGAAGTAAGTATCAGGTAAGGATTTAATAGAGGATGGTTAAGATCTCAGAAGAATAAACTACAAAGTCTCAAAGATTTAATGGCAAAAATATAGCTTGGTGGAATGTCCAGTAAAAGCTAATAATGGCTCATAATGGCAAAGATTTGTGAAGAAGAATGGCTGATTTCTCCTTGGGTCATGCTGTTATATCAAAACTGTTGAACTAGCCCTTAATTCCTCATTGGATCAATTTTGGTGCATCATTATCTCTGTCCAATAATTCTCCACGTACCTCACTAGAATTTTCCAGAAAACACAGTTCTCATGCAGTTGATTGGCCCACGTTGTTGACGTCTTCATTGGTAGGAATGTCAGGTAAGAAAAGTTACACTTTACGCTCCAGTCAGTAGTCCCATTGTCTTCTCCTAATCTAGACAGCCTTGTACCTGTTACGAATTACACTGTTTCATTCGGCAAGAATGTCTCCTTGATCAAGTCGGGTCCCATGAGAAAGAATTTACTACGGGTATGCACATATCTCTAGCTTCTGGAAAAGTACAGCTTCGTGTCCTTCAGGAAAGCAGCACATTGCACGTTAGAAAAACACAGTTTAATATAAGACCAGGCAGCTAGGCCCAGACCCTCGCTAAACTAAGGCCTAGGGATTCATTTAGTAAAACCCCAATACATGACTCTAATTATAATATGCTAATACAAAACCATACATTAGTACATTATGAATCCATCATTGATAAGTTTCATTAATCATCGCATACATTGGTGACCACACCCCGTGGGCACATTTCAAAAGCATGCATTATTTCCTATGTTAACACATTTTCTATGCAGCTTCATTACAGATTATATTGCAAGCTTTTCATGTTAAAATTAATTTTTAGAGATCACACTCCAACAGCTCTGATACGTATCACTGCACCAAGTTGAACCAGTAGTGTGTTGTTTGTACATACACGCTATTGTTCTTTACCTATTTTTTGTATGAGGTCACTGGTGTTATATCCTCCCTTTTAAAATCAATAAATAAAGCATTACAAAAATATTTTCTTAGGAAAAGGTCAGAGAATATACCTTCCATTTGTATCAAATGCCAATTTCCTACACTGCTAATTTAAGATCAAGATGTGGAGCCTTCACCTGCGGGTAGAAATGTGAGTAAAAGAGATAACTCCCTTCTCAACGTGTGTGAATGACAAACTTGTGACAATTAATTCATCAGTATTTGATAATATTTCTAGTAAATTTTCTATACACAAAAATATTTTCAAAAACGTAAAAGACTGGGCCACCAGCCCTATATTTGATATGCCATACCATCTTCAATTTGTACTGTTGTCAAAACACATGTTCTAATCTGCGTCCTTTCGCAGATCCTGTTGTTCTATGGACCACAGATACAGCATGGAAATCCACTACCTTGATATGTTGGGAGTCCCAGTGCAAGCATGACCTAATTCTACTGTCATCGATCAGTCTGGTAGTTATCTATTTCCACGACTATGGTAATTCTCTTTGACTTCAAGACTGCAAGAGGTGTCTAATGTCCAGGACTTGTGATTACATTTATATATGTGTCAAGCCTCATCTTCTTTCGAATCATTAGCTAAAAATAAAGAAGGAACCTCATATGTTAGGATTAAATGAAGATTCTCTATGCAAAATCAATGATTCAGAATGAACATTAAAAAACAATTTGTATGCAAGAGAACACACCAGTTGCATAACATGTACACTGAAACAATGACCCCCATGGCCATGGCCACATAAAAATGTATACTGAATTATTGGGTTCAACCAACTGCTACTTAAAAGCACTCAACATCAGCTCCAGGTCACAAGCTGGAAAAGGTGCCTGACCCACCGGTGATGCATGTCACAGGAAAACTCCTGAACAATCCAGCAACCAAGTGTTCTCAACATTCAGAAGGGATCATGCAATACTCAAATAACTACCAGCTGAGACTTTAAAGTAGAGCAGACTAACCCCAAAAATACCTCATCATACAGACAGTACAAACTGACACAGCTGTTGCATGATACTGAATGAAATCATATTGGGGAACATCAGCTCACAGAACTCCTCTAGTGGTAGTGATAGCTACACAATGTGAAAGCCTGGTGAAAATTCTTAAGCCATATATCTAAAGGCTCAGGAGGACCCCTCTGAGAAAAACTTCCATCTCAATTACCAATTCCTCATGCTCAAATCTTCTATTTAGCGGCACACCAGATCTCAACACACTGACAAGCAGGAGGAAATTCAGCAGAGACCAGAAATGGGGAGAGTTACCTTCTGCACCAGAATATGGTGCCAAACTCTCCAGATCTACAATGGTACTAGCAGAAACACTTCTACCACACATTGCTACATCTTGATCAGAACTCCTGATAGCAGAAACAAGAGTGGAAACACATAAAGCAGCAACTAAGGTAAAGTCATGGATAAAAGCATCCACCACCCATGCTTTGGAATCTTGAATAACCCAAGTCAAAACTCTGAAGCAATTTGTTGTCTGCCGTTGCAAAAATATACTCACCTGGTCCTAAATCTTGGGCATATCATCTAAAATACTCTCTGAGATTACTGCAGATCATGAGTTACCAAGAATGCCCTACTCAGTTGGGCAGCAGAAACAATATTGATGCCCTTGATATGAACTTCTTGGTATTGTAAGAAATGCTATTTGACTCAAACCTAAAGGTGCTATCCACCTGCCCCAAGTCTAGGGGCCAAGTCACCTACCAAGTGGGTACTTTATGTAAAACATGGCTACCATTTGTCTGGACCTGATATATTTAACGAGGACCTCCTCCTGACATGCCAACACAACAAGGAAATCCCATGAGTGCTTCTTCTTGTATGACAATGACTCTATGCGGTGCTGCTCAACCACTTTGTTTTGACAGCTGTTGGTGGCCTGGACTACATTCCGCAGTTATCCTGGCTGGACAGGAGGCAGCCACATTATCTACTGCACTGGTGGATGTCTAATAAGCACCAGAGGATTCCTGAGCATGGGGCTTGCTGCTGTTCAACTGCTTCATTTAGTTTGCTGTTGGTGGCCCGGACTACATGCCCCAGATGTCCAGGGTGGATGGGGGGCAGCCACACTATTCACTGTGCTCGCAGGTGCCTTAAAAGCACCTGAGGATTCCAGCAGTGCAGGATGTGCTGCTGCTCAAACCCTGAGTTTTGCCTGCTGTTGGGGGTCAGGACTACATGCCGTAGTTGGCCACATTACTTATTGTGCCAGCGGGAGCCTTAAAAGCCCACAGGATTCCCACTGCACGGGACACACCCGGAGACGTCCACGTCGGAAGACCAGGCCAAGAGCAGGCCTCTCTGCCCTCTCAACATTCGGATGAGCCTGGGCTGGGCCCTGTTGTTTTTGTCCAGGTCAGGACATTATGATCAACTTAGTCCTCCTAGGTGAGCACTATTTTTGATCTCTTCAAGGGGAAGTTCATAGTGACTGCTACAACATCTGTGCCCCTCAGAGTAACCACGATTGACAGTATGTTAGAAAGGACGGTGATGGTAATAACTTGTCAAATTGCTATGACTGAATGATGACTGTCATTAAAGCACAATGCTTGGGGGAGAAACGTGCACTAACGCTGTATCCTCTGCTGGCATTGGTATTGGTGCTACCGAGGTACTGATGCCTGTAGCAAGCAGCGATAACATCCCTACTAGCTCCCCAGTTGGTACCGATAGTCTGTATATTCTGTTGATTGCAGTAACTGCTTTTTTACCTATTGAGCCTGCAACTAAGCAGACAAAGGGTATACTGCGGCCGCAACTGCCCCAAACCAGCTCCTGGCAGAGGTTTTAAAGGCTTTGAAATTCCAGAATTTGAGAAATGTTGTCATACATTCCTCCAGATCCAAGCAGGCGCAGCTTCACCCACTCTTGGGCCAATTCAGCTGCATTGAGACCCAGCTTGACAAACTGTAAATTGCTCCACCCAAAGAGAATAATTATCTCCCAGCTGTGAATATTTGTGCATAATGTTGGTCGACTGCAACTAAACTTACAGCTCAGCTGGCTGCATTTGAAAACAGTGGGACTAATATTTCAACAGCTTTGAAACAATAGACCCTTCCTTTGACTCATCCTCAGAGGCTGAGGTTGGCATATCGACAAGAAAAAACAATTGTCGGATTTTAACAGAAAGCCACCAACAAACTGCCACTCAGTCATGCCTGAATCCTACTTCAGTTCTCTTGTCCCAAATCCGATGGTTATAAACTTGTCATCCTCTTCTAGACCATATGTGGTGGTATTAGCGGGAGTACTCACTCTCCATCAAAATCAAACTGAGTCTTGGATCTCACGGCGAAAGAAAGTTGTCCATTGGTTTATGAAAACATAGGAGATTTAATCTGGTGGACAGTAATAAAATGTTAATGGTACGAAGGGTGGGTTGGCTTGGAGCCTCCACACAATAATGTTATTGTTTCAGTAATCAACTTAAAAAACCCCATGATTGTGGGGAACGTATTGCAATGTTAGGAAAGCCATGAGTGCCACCTCACCAAGGTTGCCGTTTTTCCCTGGGTCTCTCCTGTAAATCAACGGTACTTTTTTCTTTGCAAGGTTATCTACCCGCTTTATGGGGATGGAATGGATTCGCTGCCCTGGGTCAATACCCAGGAGTTAGAGATCGAGCATACTGGCCATCATCCAGAAAGAGCAACACTGATGACCAGTTTTAATAACCACCTTGGGGTCTTAAATTGGAATGTAGTGGACCTTTGTTCTAAGATGTCATTGTCATTGTCGGAATGACAGTCATTCATAAGAGACTATGACGTTATATTTTTTCAAGACACTCAGGCTTCTGTTACTGTGACTTTTAGTGAGTATGAATGTTTTTGTAAGCCAGACATACCGTCTAGGCAAGGGCATGCCTCTGGGGGTTTGCAATTTGGACTAATTTGCAGCTTGAAGTTAAAACTCCGACTGTAGAAACACCTGGATGGGATTTTCAAGCCGTAGCCAAAAAAGAGGCTTTTAATGTTTGTATCTATTTGATTAATTTTTATAAGAATTACTCTTGAAAGACACCAAATACTAAGTACCCAATTCTACCTGACTTTATTGAATCGATCAAGCTAATAGTAATCGTGGAAATGTATTTCGTTTTTAACAGGTGATTTTAATGCTAGGCTAGGATACAGTGCAGTGAAGGTGACCCTTCAGAGAGGCGCTGAACTGTCCGCTGTCATTTCATACCATGACTAAAATGTTGGACTTAGCAGGGCCCAATGCTAACACCTTACCAACTTTTAGGGTTAGGGGTTATGCCTCAGTGATTGCTTATGGTTTTATTTCCAAATGTTTGACTGATAATTTAGAAAGGGGAGAAATACTATCTTCAACTTATGGTGGCCATAAGCCATTAGCAGAAGTTTTTGCATTGTCAATACCAAAGAAAAAAAATACAACCGGAATCAGCAGTCCATCATTCTCCTCAGATGGTTAGGTTAGTTCGGTTTCTCGGTAGCCCTAATCGTTGTCTTGATTTATTAATCAGATGTAACACTGATACGTTTTCAAGATGCCTGGACACAGTGCCTAATTTGTAAATAAAAACGCCCCTGTACCCAAAGTTCTCCTCTGAAACACGCGGCTGCTGCATTTAAATGTGTGCGAGCACAGAACACTGAGGCAGCATAATCCTAAAGCCATTGCAATCCTCTTTAATCCATTTACAGCCACTCCCTCCCCTTCAGCTCACTTATGTAGCTTTCTGCTTTCTCCCTTTGTGACGCTTTTTCATTTATCTCTTCCTCTACCTTTCCCGTATGTGTCTTTTGCTTGAAGTAAATGTCTGATGCAGAAAACTAATTGGCATTGCCCCGCACCAGAAACCAATGGTTCAAATTAAGCACTGCCTTGACACTGAGGAAGTGAGTGATTTGGTGACACTCACTTGTTGCTCTTTTTGAATGTATCAAGGGTTCTCTTTCTCAACACATTAGGAAAAAATGAGTGACCCCAAGATGGTCCAACACTGACTGCTCTATTGCTAAAAGTTTGTCTCTGCTGCTTATACCAAAGACTCAAGAACTATCTTGGCAACTGTAACTTCTGTATCCACGTCAAACTGCCCTGCGTCTTCTGTTAGCTGTTGTGACAAATGGGGTTTTTGGTTGGCAGTCAGGTTACCCTCTGTCCAAGCAAGAACCCTCACTCTAGTCAGGGTAAGTCACACACAATCCAAATTCTCCTGGGCCCATCCTCTGGTAGCTTGGCACGAGCAGTCAGGCTTAACTTAGAAGGCAATGTGTAAAGCATTTGTGCAATAAATCATACAATAACATAATATAGCACCACCAAAATACACCACACAGTGTTTAGAAAAATATATAATATTTATCTGGGTATTTGCAGGTCAAAACGATCCAAGATGCAATATGAATTTGTAAAGATATCACTGAAAAGTGATATCAAGTCTCTTAAGTCTATAAAAAGCAAACAAAGCCTCTTTCAAGCACAAAGTACCTGGTTTGGAGTGGAAAATCTCCGCAGAGGGCCGCTGAGGAGGAGATGCGTGGAAAAATGGTGTGTGCGTCGGTTTCGCCCCTTCACACACAGACTTGTGTAGTTATTTTTCACGCGGGGAGACGTGCGTCGTTCTGCGGGAAGAAAAATGGTGTGTGCGTCGGTTTCGCCCCTTCACACATGGACTTGCGTCGTTATTTTTCACTCTGGGAAGACGTGCGTCTTTTTCCGGCATGCGGACGTCTCCTTCTATGCGTCGCGGAATTACCAGATGTCCCAGGGTCTGTGCGTGGATCCTTCGGCTTGTTTTCCAGCTGTGCGTCGTTCCGGGAGGCTGTGCGTGGAATTTTCTTTCTCACGGCAGGCGTTGCGTCGATTTCCCCTCTCGGGTGGCGTTGTCCATGCGAGGCCGTGCGTCGGAGTTCCGATCGCCCCGTAGGCGTCGCTTCAAGCAGAGTCGGCGTGCAGGGATTTTATCGGCGTGGAGCAAGCTGAGCGTCTAAATTTTCGGCGCACGAAGAGTCCAAATGAAAAAGAGAAGTCTTTTTGGTCCTGAGACTTCAGGAAACAGGAGGCAAGCTCTATCCAAGCCCTTGGAGAGCACTTTTACAGCCAGACAAGAGTTCAGAATGGCAGCAGGCCAACAGCAAGGCAGCAGTCCTTTGTAGAAAGCAGACAGGTGAGTCCTTTGAGCAGCCAGGCAGTTCTTCTTGGCAGGATGTAGTTTCTGGTTCAGGTTTCTTCTCCAGCAAGTGTCTCATGAGGTAGGGCAGAGGCCCTGTTTTATACTAAATTGTGCCTTTGAAGTGGGGGTGACTTCAAAGAGTGTCTAAGAAATGCACCAGGTTCCCTTTCAGTTCAATGCTGTCTGCCAGGGTCCCAGTAGGGTGTGTGGCAGTCCTTTGTGGGAGGACAGGCCCACCACCCTCCCAGCCCAGGAAGACCCATTCAAAACGCAGATGCATGCAAGTGAGGCTGAGTACCCTGTTTTTGGGGTGTGTCTGAGTGAATGCACAAGGAGCTGTCAACTAAACCTAGCCAGACGTGGATTGAAAGGCACAGAAAGATTTAAGTGCAGAGAAATGCTCACTTTCTAAAAGTGGCATTTCTAAAATAGTAATTTTAAATCCATCTTCAACAGTGAGCAGGATTTTGTATGACCATTCTGGCCATACTAAATATGACCTTCCTGCTCCTTTCAGATCAGCAGCTGCCACTTCAACAATGTATGATGGCATCCCCAATGTTAGCCTATGAAGTGAGCAGGCCTCACAGGAGTGTAAAAACAAATTTAGGAGTTTTACACTACCAGGACATATAAACTACACAGGTACATGTCCTGCCTTTTACCCACACAGTACCCTGCTCTAGGGGTTACCTAGGGCACACATTAGGGGTGACATATGTAGAAAAAAGGGAGGTTTAGGCTTGGCAAGTACTTTTAAATGCCAAGTCGAAGTGGCAGTGAAACTGCACACACAGGCCTTGCAATGGCAGGTCTGAGACAAGGTTAAGGGGCTACTGAAGTGGGTGGCACAACCAGTGCTGCAGGCCCACTAGTAGCATTTAATCCACAGGCCCTAGGCACATATAATGCACTGTACTAGGGTCTTAAAAGTAAATCAAATAGCCAATCATGGATAAACCAATCAATAGTACAATTTATATAGAGAGCATGTGCACTTTAGCACTGGTTAGCAGTGGTAAAGTGACCAGAGTTCAAAAGCCAACAACAACAGGTCAGAAACAATAGGAGGAAGGAGGCAAAAAGTTTGGGGATGACCCTGTCAAAAAAGCCAGGTCCAACAGCTGTCATTTCTAGTGCACCTTGGGAAGCCCACTTTTCAGGGAGTTATAGTATGAATTCCACGAATCACGAGTTAGCTTTTCCCAGTAATACTGAATCAAGTGTTTTCCTTAATTTGGGCGAGGTTGCAGAGTCAATCTTGCAGAGCACTAATACGAAGGCACCAGGACGGGGATGGTGTCCTAGTAGACCAGACAAAATGTAATCCCGACCAAATGGGCACTCTTACTGATGAACGTCTTTAATAACTTGGATTATCCTTCCATACCCAGTTCAAGGCGATCGCTTGGACCCTGTTGCTATTGCCGAATTCCGCTCACTGACATCGCCATAAAATATTAGGGAGTCATTTATAAAAAGATCCATACATGGGTTGCTAAAAACTCCATAATACATAGATGCCAATATGGTTTTAGGGATCGAATTAGTACAATCGAGCAATACCTAAATTTAAATATAATTACAGGTAAGTACAAAATTGCCAAACTCTGGCCGTTATGCTTTGTATTTACGGAATTGTCCACAACTTTTGACTGTGTAAACCGGTCGAAGCTGTGGACCTTTCTTTCAAATATGGGTTTGGACGAAGTACTTGTACATTCCTGGTGGCTCTTCATGCGAACAGGAGCGCCAATTAGGTATGGGGCAAATGGAGATTTAACCATAGAGTTTTGAAATTTCTCGAAGCCTACGGCAGGGTTTTATGTTAGCACCCCTGGTATTTATAGAATATATCAACAGGTTAAGCCTCTACCTAAGCAAAGCCTATTTATACATTCCTAGGATTGAGGGAGCACCATTGCCAGTCTTACTTTATGCAGATGACACAGTCTTGTTGCCTCACACGCCCAGAGCTTTACGTTCATTAGTAACTGTTTTTACCAAGATCATGGCTGATCTAGAACCCTGTATTAATTTCGCAAAATCAAATGAAGCTTAAAGAATCAATGTTTCTCTGATGTCAGTGGGCGATAAACGTTTGATAAGAAGCAATTGCTTCCCCTATCTGGGAGTTTTGTTTAATTGCTCTGGTCCTTTGGCACCCAATACAACGTTTCATAGGTTTTTTTTTCCTCAGCAATCGGGTCTCTTTTCAACATCTCACACATACCTAGAGGGAGCACTTTGTTGCCACTTTTGCAAATGTATAGACCCCAGTGTTTCCAGATTTCAATGTACGGGGCTGAGATTTAGGGCATTGCAAACAGTTCTGCTATCCGAGTGGAAGAAAATCATTGCTGTGTTTATCCCCCGGACCTCCTCTCATTATATAGGCCACAAGGAGTTCAGACTTGGTTAAATAGATGATTATATTTAAATGAGGCCTATTTCTCTATTGATCTCCATATGGAGGAATGAGGAGGCAGTTCTGAATCCACTTATTATTAGAACATTGGAACGTTGGCAGCTCCATTGAAAACAATGGAGTGCTCTGGGCTTTTACTGGCCGGTAAAAGCTCGCAGCGCCAACATTCCAATGTTCTCTTTGTTCACAGCAAGAGCTGTGAACGAAGCCTCACAGAGCCCGAGGGGTTTTTAACCCCTCGGGCTCCATGAGGAATTTGTTTTATTTGATAGAACATTCTGCCCTGAGTGGCAGAATGTTCTAATAGCCTTAGAACCCGCCGTAGCGGGCTCTACCGGCTATTAAAGGCCCTCTTCCTTGTTAAAGGCCCTCGCCTTCGGGTTGGGCCTATAACGCGGGAGCGGGCCTTTAATAGCCAGTAGAGCCCGCTACGGCGGGTTCTAAGGCTATATTAAACATTTCTTAGCATGCAGCAAGGGTCTCCGGATTCCTTGACCTGCCCACATCAAAGAAATTCTCTATGTGTCCTGGCAAATCACACTATTTGAAGACCATAACTCATGTTGTGGGGTGGATAAAAGGACAGTGAGAAATCAGCTGTTAACTCACGCGCAAGCTCTTAGGTTATCCAAGAAAGGAAATACATCTTCAGTTTCAGCCTGTTTGTATCTGAGGCCATCCGATGTCTTGGAGGAGTATCTGATTATAATGCATGGGAGGTGTGAGAGATGGTACTGTTGTGGTCTTGTTATGCTTTCCACTGGGCCATCTTCAAGAGGCCAAGGTTTGCCCAAACCCTTGTTTTATTGCATGTGCACCCAGTCTTTGTTACATTTTCTGTTTTTTTTTCTGCAAATTGTACTTGAACTTTACAAGACAATGTATAATCCTGTATAATAAGAAGGGCAACATACATAAATGTAGGCCAGTTGTGCATCTTCAACTGCTGATGAGCTATGAATGCTATTAATATGCTGATTTATTTTTCAAAATCTGCTGTCTCTTCACAAAGCACAATGGAATTTAAATATTTTTATTGAATTAAGCTGTTATATGGTTGTATTCTTTATATAATCTTATCATGTGTTATTATTATAGACTTTTATGGATCCCGTATGCCTTTGAATAAAGTATTCATGATGATGATGATGACTCTACTTGCTCTGAATTTCTCTGGAATGTAGTGCTATTATGCCCTTTCCTATTTACATCTATGTTATAAACTATTGCTCAGGTGTGGCAGATAGGAGGTTCCCATTCAGGTTTTTTGGACCAACCCCTGGTGCAGGGAATGAATAACCTTGAGCACCAAAAGAATTAGGAACTGGAGATCCTGTGATGCTGGTGTCCAAAATTGTTAGATAAGGGCTCCTGCAGGTTACAAATGCAACTTGGCCCACAGAATAACAAACACCATTGCCACTGTGTATTCATGTATGTGAACCCTTAGTTGGGCTAGAAACTGTTGATACTGCATTAGTTGAAATGTCACTTAATACAGTTTAATTGCATCTGACTTCAGTAGGAATACTTCCAGCATCTTGATTGGACGTTTGTAAAGATGATGTACTGTGTTGTTTGCAGACGTGACTTCTTCTTGATGTTGATCAACAGTCCCCAAATCTGGAGCATTGAGCAGGCACTCAACATAAGGGTCAACCTCTGGGTCTATGTAAGAAATTAGGTTAGTATTTTGAGGAGGTGGAAGCCCCTCTTAGACAACAACCACAGTGCTTGGCATGGTAAACCACAAAAGTCACTAAATTAACCTGTGTTTAACCATCTGATAGCTTGGCCCAAAGTAGTCAGGCTTAACTTAGAGGCAATGTGTAAAGTATTTGTGCAGCACACAAACAGTAATAAAGTGTAAACACAACAGAAGAAAAATCCCCCAAAATAAATAAATAAAGGTAATAAATAAAAATATACTAGAATGACAAAAATTTGTAGAACTGGAGATAATCAGTTTTAGAGTTTTTAGAGAAAATAGTGAAATATCAGAGCACCACTCACAGTCCTCTGCTCGCATTAGACTGGGGAAAAGTCACAATTTGTGGTCAAACACAATGGAGCTAGTGTTGGATACAGGGGCCAGGTTAGTTTGCCAAAAAAGTACCTTCTGAGTCCTGCTTGAAGAGGTTCATTTGGGATGGAGGAGGCCAAGAGGAGGAAGCTGAGAGGTCCGAGTGGTCTTCACTGCATTGCGAAGCGCAGGTCAGGCCTCAAGGATGATTGTTGCTTCATGGCGAAAAGATAGTCAAGTGTCACAGATGGTAGTTGCTATAGCTTCAGAATGGCAGTCATTGTGAGCTGTCGTTGCTGTAGTGCAAAGTGTGGGCCTTGCATTGTCAGTCATTGATGGCAGGTCTCACTGGAGTTTCACATTGGCAGGTGCCACTGGTGTCTTGAGTGAATAGCTCATTCAGATGTTCACCTTTTTTTCAGGAGGAGTACACTCTGCTGCTAGCTAAGGGTCCAGAGCCTGGGGATGCACCACTTGGTGGTCAGAGAGTCGCTCCAGCAGAGGCTAGTGGGGCTCATAAAGGTCCAGTTGTATGCCAGCTGAGCAGCTGCAGGGAGGCATCAGAATCTCTTGTTGTGTCCCTGTATCTCACACAGCAGGTCAACCAATTGGCCCTTGGTGTCACTCCGGTGAGCTTGGGAAGAAAGTAAGCAAGTCAAGTCTTCCTTCTCAGACAGCAAGGCAGTCCTTCAAGCAGCAGCGTTCTGGAAGCAGGGCAGTCCTTCTCCTGCTGCCACAGATCCAGGAGTTTTCTGATTAGCAGCTCTGGTGGTCCATTATTTATATTTGAAGCCAACCTTTGTTTGTGGGGAGTCTCTTCCCTATGCCCACAACTGGTTCTGGAAGCTTCTTCCCCTTTTCCTCTCAAGTCTTCGAACTGTCTGGTGTGACAAAAGGCAGGGCAGGCCTGGTGCCAGATTCCTTAGTGTATGTAGGAGATAAAGGGGGTCATTCCGACCCTGGCGGTCATGGACCGCCAGGGCCGGGGACGGAGGAAGCACCGCCAACAGGCTGTCGGTGCTTCAGGGGCAATTCTGACCGCGGCGGTAAAGCCGCGGTCAGAAAAGGGAAACCGGTGGTTTCCCGCCGGTTTTCCCCTGCCCCAGGGAATCCTCCACGGCGGCGCTGCAAGCAGCGCCGCCATGGGGATTCCGACCCCCTTCCCGCCAGCCTGTTCCTGGCGGTTTACACCGCAAAGAAGAGGCTGGAGGGAACGGGTGTTGTGGGGCCCCTGGGGGCCCCCTGCAGTGCCCATGCCACTGGCATGGGCACTGCAGGGGCCCCCTAAAAGGGCCCGATTAAGATTTTCAGTGTCTGCAAAGCAGACACTGAAAATCGCGACGGGTGCCACTGCACCCGTCGCACACCAGCAACTCCGCCGGCTCCATTCGGAGCCGGCTTCATCGTTGCTGGGGCTTTCCCGCTGGGCGGGCGGGCGGCCTTTTGGCGGTCGCCCGCCCAGCGGGAAAGTCAGAATCACCGCCGCGGTCATTTGACCGCAGTACGGTCTTCTGGCGGGGGAACTTTGCCGAAGTTGGAATGACCCCCAAAGTCCTTAGAAGTTTAGATGGGGCTCGGTAAAGCCCCTCTCCAGTCATCTGGCCAGGGTGGCCCATTCTGTCACAACTAGGCCACCTTTGCATCACTGTCTGGAAATGATACATGGATCCCAAAAGCAGAGCCAATCACAACCAGGTGACCTAGGACACTGGCAGAAGGCACAATGGGTGGGACAAGAAGATTCCAACTTTCTAAAAGTGGCATTTACAGGCTTGTAACTTAAAATCTGACTTAGTCATTAAAATGACTTAAAATTACAATTCATGTAAGTTTAAACAGTATGGGCCTGATTCTAACTTTGGAGGACGGTGTTAAACCGTCCCAAAAGTGGCGGATATACCACCTACCGTATTACGAGTCCATTATATCCTATGGAACTCGTAATACGGTAGGTGGTATATCCGCCACTTTTGGGACGGTTTAACACCGTCCTCCAAAGTTAGAATCAGGCCCTATATCTCTATCTGCTCCCAATCTAAAGTTAGAAAATATTAAATGTAATAGGGTAACCCAGTGTTAGTCAATGGGAGGGATACGCTTTGCAACAGTGAAAACCTCATGCCCTATGAGCCTTTAAGGGGCAACTTACAGGAGACTTATAAGTATTAAAAAGGAAGGTTTAGGTCTGGTTAAAGGATTATTTTTCCAGGTCGGAATGATACTTCAAAACTTCACTACAAGCTACATTAGCAGGCCTAAGACAATATTTAAAAGGTTACTTTAGTGGGAGGCACAAGTGGTGCATGCCCACTAGTAGCATTTATTTTGAAGGCCTTGGGTACACAGAGTACCATTTACTAAGGACTTATAAGTAAATTACATGTACTAGTTAGCTGTAGGCCCATTTTATTATGTTTTAAGGAGAGAGCACCGTCACTTTGGCAATGATTAGCAATGGTAAAGTGCACTGAGTCCTAGAGCTGACAAAAACAAATTCATCAAAACAGGCGGGGTGAAGGCAAAGGTTTTGAAGGAATACCATGCCAAGGATGTCAATTCTAGCAGTCTTCTGCTAATTAGTGTGAACTGGCATCTACACTCTGAATGTCTGTTGTCTGGCCTCCAAAGGGTAAAGAATACTCTACTTCCAAACTGAGAAGTGGATTTACTCTTCCGGGCTGTTTCCATGTTTCTGTTCCTTGAAGACATCTGTACTTCCTTCTCAAATTGGTTGACAAAGCACTTCATCCCTAGAAATAGTAACCCCAGAGCTCTAAGCTCATGGTTATCATCTGTCTTTCATGCCCAGTTGTGACAGACACATCTAGATGCGGTTGAATTACCTGCTGGCAGAGCAGGAGATAATCATGTTTAAAAGTAAATACAATACACAGCAGGAAACACTAAATAAACATAAGGAGTTTCCTGAAAGTTCAATAGATCAAATATTCATCCTAAATGTATTCAACAAACTTGCTAAAAGTTCCATAAATCGGAAATTAGTCGGAGCCATAATGTACTATCCAAAGTTTTTATTATTGCTCTTCAGACATCATAATTCAGCCCAGCCAATGAATTTTGTCCTGAAGAGGACTTCATCAGGGTTGACAAGTTCTTGTGTGGACTTCCAGCCTTTTGTAATGGACTAAAATACCAAGTAGATGAACCTCCCTATATGTGCTGAACCATATTGTGGTAGATATGCTTTTCAGAACCCATTTGGAAATGATAGTTTTCCATGATTACTTGATATTTTAGTTATTTAAGAAAGGCAGTGCAAAGAATTGAGCTTGGACTACATTGATTATTATTACTCTTCAGACATCATAATCCAGCCCAGCCAATGAATTTTGTCCTGAAGAGGACTTCATCAGGGTTGACAAGTTCTTGTGTGGTCTTCCAGCCTTTTGTAATGGACTAAAATACCAAGTAGATGAACCTCCCTATATGTGCTGAACCATATTGTGGCAGATATACTTTTCAGAACCCATTTGGAAATGATAGTTTTCCATGACTACTTGGTATTTTAGTTATTTAAAAAAGGCAATGCAGAGAACTGAGCTTGGACTACATTGATTCCGTCAACCAATCCATTCACCAGACAGCAGCAGTGGGGTTGCGCACCCCTACGCTTTGCCTGAATGCATTTTGAGTGAGGCCTAGGTCCCACTGACGACTTCTCTCAGC
Organism: Pleurodeles waltl; assembly: GCF_031143425.1. Lineage (NCBI taxonomy): Eukaryota > Metazoa > Chordata > Amphibia > Caudata > Salamandridae > Pleurodeles > Pleurodeles waltl. The sequence goes on from NC_090449.1 coordinate 595,225,291, forward strand.
ACAGAGCAGCTACACACAAGCCAGAGGGACAGACCATGCAGCATCACCTAATGACACCAGTCAGTAAGAAAATACGGAGTGGTGGGTTGACGCCCATGGCCCCCGTGGATACCCGCACTGCGCAGATAATATAGGCAACAAACGGAACCCTGTTTATATTGCATGAAGTGATAATGATGCTGTCAGCTCTCAGCAACACCCCCGTCTGGACACTATCCTGGGTGGGTGCGGACACTACACAACAGAGCCCTGGAGCCCTAGGCATGGAGCCTTTTCCTCACTGCAGTGGAACTCCGAGTGAAACATGCTCCTATGCACTCCATTACCTACAGGAACTGTATAGAGGTACTGTGGCTGGACACTCTTATTTATCCGCTAAGCCTGCCCTTGCAAATCTTCACTGGCTCCCCATTAAGCAGCGCACCCATTTCAAAGCCTTATGCATCGTTCACAGAGCCCTTCAAGATAAGGGTCCGATGTTCTTTAGAAAGCGGCTATATCTTTATGCCCCCTCGCGAAGTCTGAGGTCCTCTTCCTCCCGACATGTGGCCATCTTGCGGTCTAAGAGAGCCTGGGGGGCCAATTCTTTTTCCACCAAGGATGCTCGTCTCTGGAACGATCTCCCCTCTGAACTTCGTTTAGAACCCTCAGAGCAGCTTTTCAGAAAGAAACTCAAAACCATTCTTTTTTGTAGATAACTCTCTGAATTCCTTCTGATTGCCAGCTCTGGTCATGTCTGGTTAGCGCTGGGATGCCTTAGGGTAACTACGTGCTTTATAAACCCTTTAAACTAAACTAAACTATTGTAGGCCATGCACTATAAGTCCACTCTGACTCCAAATACCAATACAGACCTGGGGCCTTTCCTGTCTTCTTAAGCTCATACCCTATTGGGTGCAGAGTGAGCTTGACCCTGTTGGGCCCAGTGAGTCTAGTTGATGGATCCTGGGGCTCTAGAGGGCCCCCCTGCAGACAGACCCTCAATGTTGAATTGGCTTGAGTAGTGCATGGGCCACAGGAGGAGTACGTTTTTATCCAGAGGGAGTAAAGGGCCCGCTGGATTGCTCAGGGTATGACACACTGGGAACTGGTTAGAGCTGAGCTAGAATCCTTGACAGAGAATATACGCCAGGGCCGTGGAGTAAGTGAGAGAGAGCAATGGGACAGGTTAAGCCCCAATGAGACCCTAGTGACCAGTCTATCTAATGGTGTCATTGGTTTCTGAGGAGAATGCAGAGACTCCCTCCAGTGGTGCGTCGATGCCGCATTCACCCAGGGTGTGCACTCCCCATTGACCTCTGGTGATGCACTTCCCCTGTGGCGAACCCTCAGAACCTGAACAACCATGTCTACGGCATAATCAAAAAAGGAACACTCCCTCAAAGAGATGTTGGCCAAACCAGTCGGCATTCAACCTGGAGGTAGACCATCTAATAAAGGGCCAGAACACCCACCTGAAAGTGACGAATAAGAGGGACTAGAAACTCGATCCTTCCTGGAGGTTCAGTTGGCATCCCTCCGAGATGACTTCCAGACTGTTAAGAAGGACCTATCATCTGACCTTAAGGACGTTTGTAGAGACCTGGCAGACATGGGCTACATGGTCTCCACCCTGAAAGATCTTAAGAGCAGCTGAGACGAGGAAATTGAACAACTATAGCAAGAGGTCATACAGCTCTGAGATCAACTGCTTGAATTACTGACCCATCCCTAAGATTTGGAAAATCACTTGAGAAGAAAATATTTACTCACCAGGGGGGTGCTGACAAACACAGAGGGTATGAACATGAGATCCTGCCTCATAGATCTCTTTCTTCAGATCCTAGAATCCCTGCTGGACACTGAGATACAGCTAGACAGAGTGCACAGGGTGGGCCCACCAAAACTTGAGAATGGCCCTCCAGTGGACATGTTAGTATGCATTCATGATTTCCAGCTCAAATAGTGCATTCTTTGTAAAGCTAGGGATCCTCACACTATGCAATTTAGAGGGCAAATGCTGCTGCTTTACCAGGACTTGTCGACCCGTGCAGTGCAAAAGAGCAGTGACGTCCACCCAGTCAGCACTCACTTGTGAAATAAAGGCATACCTTATGCTTGGGGACACCAGTTCCAGATCATTTTTTGCCTGGAGGGAAAGCGAAACCAGCCATGGTCCCTGACAGAGGCCTGCAAAGTGTTTAACTTCAAAGACTCCCCTACAAGCACACAACAGCCCAGCCCAGAGACAGGAATGCACATACATGATTGCTCTGGTAGTGGGCTGGAACTACACTCAGGGGTCTATAGTGCTGGAGACGTAAGCAGTGCTGGAGATGTTGTCTGGAGAATCGGATAAAACAGACACCTCATGAATGCTGTTGAGCCTCTGGTGATAACCTACTCAATAGAGGTGGGTGAGGGGGCCGGGAGGCAGGGGGCTTGTCCCACACAACTGACCCATAACCTTCACTCCCAGTGGGACATTTTCCTATCAATGTTATATTTCTTACAGTTTAATGTTGTAATGACTTGTTTTGGGAAAGTACTTGGGACACGTAACGAAGCACAGGTTTATCCGTTCCCAAACTTGGCCTGATTCAGGATAGGCTGTAAAAAGAGAGAGGTGGGGCATGATCCTAAGGGGACATAACATACCTCTCGACACCCCCTACACACACACAATAGTTTAAAGGTATCAACCCTTAACATCAAGGGTCTCAACAGTCCAATCAAGAACTGTTCCATCCTCTCTTACCTAGAACACACTGGGACAGATATCTGCCTTCTGCAGGAGATTGGCACAGGCTGCGCTCCCGCAGCTTTCTGCAGCAGTTCTTTTCCTCTGCCCCTTGAAAAACTGCCGGTGTAGCCATGCTGATTTCCCACCCCTTCTGGCAAGCTGGGTACTAAACTGAGATTAGAGGTAGGCTCCTGCTTTACTCAATGAGTTTTGGAGATTATACTTTCACACTTGGGTCACTGTATGCCCTTAATGACAGACAAGAACAGTTAATACATCAGGCAGTGGCTGATGTCATAGCCACCCAAGACCAGAAGGTGATTTTGAGGGGTGACCTCAACCTAGAATTCAGCAATGACCTGGACCGCTCGGCTCAATGATATAGGCACTGTTGGACCTGGCCCTTGTGGCAGGTTCAACCCCTGACGTTTTGCCTCCTTCCTCCTATTTTGTCTGACCTCTCACTGTTGGCTGTAGGACTCTGAGCACTTTATCACTGCTGACCAGTGCTAAAGTGCAGGTGCTCTCCCTTCTAAAGTTGGTATGATTGGCTTATACTTAATTGGCATATTTAATTTACCTATAAGTCCCTTATACAGTGGTATCCCTATACCCAGGTGCTGTAAGTTAAATGCTATTAGTGGACCTGCAGCACTGCTTGCGCCACCCACTGAAGTAGCCTTTCAAACCTGTCTCAGGCCTGCTAGTGCAGGGCTTGCATGCACGGTCTTCTGCTACAGGGACCTGGCATCTAAATTTACTTGCCAGGCCCAGAACTCCCCTTTTACTACATGTAAGTCACCTCTAAGGTAGCCCCTACCTAGCCCTATGAGCTAGGTGCTATGTATGTAGAAGACATGACATGTGCCCTAGTAGTGTGGCCTGTCCTGGTAGTGAGAAACAGCCAATTTGGGTTCTCACTGCTATGAATGCTGCGTTCTCATAGGATTACATTGGAAATGCCCTGCTTTATGTCTATTGGGTATTGTCTCATTTATGAGGGGTAGAGTAGGCATGTTTGGTATGGTTGTAATGGTAGTGGGAAATGCTGCTTACTGGTGTAAGTGTTTTTTTTTACTATTACAGAAATGCCACTTCTAGAAAGTAAGCATTTCTCTGTGCTTATGACTCTGGTGTTTTGCAGCTTGACTCCAATCCACGTATGGGCAGAGTGACAGTTGGGCTTTGTGCATACTTTTCAGACAGCCTGTACACAGGGAGGGTGGAGTTGTCACAGAGGTGCATCTGCATACTGAATATTCTTCCTGGGCTGAGAGAAGGGAGAGGTGGAGGACACCTGTATTTGCAAAGGCTATGCCCTGGCCTCATACAATAGGGTTGTTTACCCCCAACTGATGTTTGGAGCCTGTGCTGGAGGACAGAGGGGGCATTCCCAGAATCAGGTGTAACACACTGTAAAACTGAGTACAGGGGAATTTTCCCCTCAATTTGGTGACATTTTGGAACTGGACACAATGCTGCTGGAGGGACTCACCAGGAACCGCCATGGACTGTTGCTGCTGTGCTGACCTGTGACCTGCTTGGTCACTTGGAGGGACGGCCACTGTCTGCAACCCTTTGTGCTGGCCTGCTGCTGGGCCCTGCCGCCCAGTGATCTTTCTGTTGTGTACCCCAGGGGCTGAGTGCTGTGGCCCCTGACCCCTGACATCACCTGCTGCAACCTGGAGAAGCGCTTCCTTCCCTGGGAAATTAGCTCCTTGATAAGCGCTCTGCCTGCTGCCCTGGCACTTGGAAAGCACAGAGCCCCAAATTGCTTTCGCCGGATGCAGGCAGGGTGGAATCCTCGCCAGAGGCTCCCCACACGGCTTAGTCCTCCCTTGTGTTTTGTTTGCCCCCGTGAGAGGCTGGTGGCCCCTCACAGTGGCCCCTAGTTGTTTTGGGGCATTGCTTTGCCCCCCCCTTGTTGGAGGGCCAGTGAAGGCCCAAGGGGGCCCCAGAGATCATGGGCCCCACGAGGGGCCTGTTATCAAACCGGAGGGTGTGCGTGTTGACCCCCTCCTCCCCAAATCATTGGAGTGGGCCCCCAGAGTTAGTGCACGGAGCGCTGGAGGCCCCATTTTGTCCTTCATGGCACTAGAGGTGCTGCCTCTTCATAGAACAGGTACTTTTAAGAGGACTTATCATATTCAAATATTCCTTGTATGGACATGATTAATTTATATGGTAAGCTGCTTAGTTTTCTGATGTGTTACTTATGTGCTTTTATGGGCATAACATGCTAATACTGTATGTTTTCTCGACTTGCCATCTGATTTATACTGTAGTGGTCCTGATATGGACATTTATGATATTTCTATGACAAGTGCATTTACTTTGTAATGTTTTTCCTGACCTCTGCCACTGTTGCGGAATAATAAGTAACTTGTGTGTTATATGTACCTACTGCTGGTTCTGCAGAGTAACTAATGTGTAATGTTCTGAACTGCTTGGATAGCGGGATATTACTGACATGATGTGTTTGGTCTAATAATTGCATTGTGTACAATACAGTATATTTTCATGTAACTTGGTGTTGTGTCTCCTTTATAGTGGGGATATGTGGGGATAGTGCGCCATGTGTATTGTGTAAACGCTTTACACATTGCCTCTGAGATAGGCCTGACTGCTCATGCCAAGCTACCGAGGGGGTGAGCAGGAGTTATCTTGGATGTGTACCTCCCTTGCCCTGACTAGAGTAGGTAGGTTCTGCCTTGCATAAGTACATACCCTAAAGGAAAAAGGGAGCACACTGCCTTGCATTCAAGTGGAAAATAGCCCCAAGGCATCATGGTAAATGCAGTCATTTAAATATAAATAGCGAGAATTTTTCAAAAATGATTCACCCTAAGTAGGTGCAGCAAGTGCTGTATCGCTGTAGAAAGTCCTTCACCTAAGGTAGGTGCAGCGAGTGCCGTATCTCTGGACACGTGTTTCTGGCTTTCAGCCTTCACCAGCAGAGAGTGTATGTAACTGAAGGGGTCGCTTGAAATGCAGCCAAACGTCTTCACAGGTTTTTGCACTACTCAGTAGGCACACAGGTGCATCGCCAGTGCTTGTCAGCAAGAGGCTCACAGGAGCCATCATTTAGACATCCAAAAAGAAAAAGGGAGCACACTGCCTTGCACTCAAGCGGAAAATAGCCCCAAGGCATCATGGTAAATGCCGTCATTTGAATATAAATAGCGAGAATTTTTCAAAAAATTATTCACCCTAAGTAGATGCAGCAAGTGCTGTATCGCTGTAGAAAGTCTTTCACCTAAGATAGGTGCAGCGAGTGCCGTATGTCTGGACACGTGTTTCTGGCTTTCGGCCGTCATCAGCAGAGAGCGTATGTAACTGAAGGGTCGCTTGAAATGCTGCCAAACGTCTTCACAGGTTTTTGTATCACTCAGTAGGCACACAGGTGCATCGCCAGTGCTCGTCAGCAAGAGGCTCACGGGAGACGTCATTTAGACATCCAAAAAGAAAAAGGGAGCACACTGCCTTGCATTCAAGCGGAAAATAGACCCAAGACATCATGGTAAATGCAGTCATTTCAATATAAATAGCGAGAATTTTTCAGAAATGATTCACCCCAAGTAGGTGCAGCAAGTGCTGTATCGCTGTAGAAAGTCTTTCACCTAAGGTAGGTGCAGCGAGTGCTGTATCTCTGGACACGTGTTTCTGGCTTTCGGCCATCATCAGAAGAGAGTGTATATAACTGAAGGGGGTCGCTTGAAATTCCGCCAAATGTCTTCACAGGTTTTTGTACCACTCAGTAGGCGCACAGGTGCATCGCCAGTGCTCGTCAGCAAGAGGCTCACGGGAGCCGTCATTTAGACATCCAAAAAGAAAAATGGAGCACACTGCCTTGCATTCAAGCTGAAAATAGCCCCAAGGCATCATGGTAAATGCAGTCATTTAAATATAAATAGCGAGAATTTTTCAAAAATTATTCACCCTAAGTAGGTGCAGCAAGTGCTGTATCGCTGTAGAAAGTCTTTCACCTAAGGTAGGTGCAGCGAGTGCTGTATCTCTGGACACGTGTTTCTGGCTTTCGGTCATCATCAGCAGAGAGTGTATGTAACTGAAGGGGTCGCTTGAAATGCCCCAAACGTCTTCACAGGTTTTTGTACCACTCAGTAGGCGCACAGGTGCATCGCCAGTGCTCGTCAGCAAGAGGCTCACGGGAGCCGTCATTTAGACATCCAAAAAGAAAAAGGGAGCACTCTGTCTTGCACTCAAGCGGAAAATAGCCCCAAGGCATCATGGTAAATGCAGTCATTTAAATATAAATAGCGAGAATTTTTCCAAAAATGATTCACCCTAAGTAAGTGTAGCAAGTGCTGTATCGCTGTAGAAAGTCTTTCACCTAAGATAGGTGCAGCGAGTGCCGTATCTCTGGACACGTGTTTCTGGCTTTCAGCCGTCATCAGCAGAGAGTGTATGAAAATAGCCCCAAGGCATCATGGTAAATGTAGGCACCTGTGTGCCTACTGAGTGGTACAAAATCCTGTGAAGATGTTTGGCAGCATTTCAAGCGACCCCTTCAGTTACATATGCTCTCTGCTGATGACGGCCGAAGGCCAGAAACACATGTCCAGAGATACGGCATTCGCTGCACCTATCTTAGGTGAAAGCCTTTCTACAGCGATACAGCACTTGCTGCACCTACTTAGGGTGAATAATTTTTTGAAAAATTCTCGCTATTTATTTTTAAATGACTGCATTTACCATGATGCCTTGGGGCTATTTTCCGCTTGAGTGCAAGGCAGTGTGCTCCCTTTTTCTTTTTATAAGTACATACCCTAGCCAACCAGAAACCCCATTTCTAACAGTCACACTGGGGCACTATCCCAGGTCTGCGCACAATGTCTTCAACAGAGGAAACTGAGGGACCTAAGGCGTGAACAACACCTGCAGACTCCACATTTTACTCACACACTCATAAAACATGTGCTCGCTTAGACCACTTCATGGGGATGAGGGAGCCTCAGGCCTTGGCCACTGCTTCAGAAATTAAGCCATGTTCCTTATCAGACCATGCGCGGTCTCCCTTACCCTAGCCCTTCCCCCTTTGAGACAACCTTCTGGAACAGAGAGGATGTGGGAAACCCTACTACAGAGGGCAAGGATGATGAAGAGGGTGAACAAAGCAATAATGGACTTCCTGGGCATCAACGACACTGCTGATATTCCTATTGCCACCCAACGGGAGACCCTAAAGGGAACTGATTGCCGTATCTGTGACAGACAACAAACTCCACTGTGACAAAAGAGAGAGTCTGCAGCAACAAGTACCGAAACTAGCACTCATACCCAAATGCACGGGTACCCCACAGGTTTGACGGCAGCTAGTAATGGTTTGAGTACAACTGTTGGGGCTGAAATTAGACAAGACAGAATATGCAGAGCTCCAGCTTCGCCATTTGTTCTATGTTTGGTGGGGGGACAGATGTGGGCAACTCTCAGCCAGTAGATTGAGGGCCAAGCGGCAAGCCACAGGAGTGAACTTCCTGTGGGCTAAGGACGAATGTGACATAGTGGAGGTATTAGCCAATTGCCTCTGCCGTTCCGGAATTCTATTATAATCTAAATACAGGGCAGAAGTTAACACCCAAGGGATCAAACCTATATCTTCAGGAGGAACGTATATCACAATTGACGCCAGCACAGGTGGATGACCTAGATTGCCCGATCCAGATAGAGGTTATATCTGCTATTGCTCGACAGTGCCCCCTCAAATCCCCTGGGCCGGATGGTTTTCCGGCTATTTTACAAGAACTTCTGTCCTACACTTGCTCCAAACTGACACGGATTTTCAGTTCAATAGACGGGCCCTCTTCGATTCTATCCTCAATGGTAGAGGCCTCTATTGTGTTCATTTCCAAGTCTGGGAAAGACAAAATGCAATGCAGATACTACACACCAATATCCCTTCTCAACATTGATATTGACTTGTTCACCAGTATTTTGGCCGCTCAACTGGGACCTCTCATGCCGGGTCTGATTGCCCCAAGTCAGGATGTATTCTACATTTTGCCACTGTGGATGATTCCAGTCAAATTTCTCTGAAGCTTTAAACTAGCTTAAATCCATCTGCACAGCACTTTTCACAGTTCTACACAAAGGCCCAAATTTAAGAAAAGTGGCGCTGCATCCCATGCAGAGCCACTTTTCTTGCCCCCCTTAGTGTCCCTCTATTGCCACCATGTGTGCGCCATATTTATTATACTGCGCACCATGGCGCAGGGTAGGGGCAATAGCTTCAAAATGTTTGATGCTATTGATGTAATGTGCTGGATAAGCGCAAATTTTTGGTGATAATACTGCAGAGTATGTAGGGGCCCATTGAAAGCAATGGTATGCCACCTTTTAACTCCTGCTCTGTGTAGGCGTTAAAAATAGCCGATATAAATGAAGCAGTAGACTCTCTTAGATTCCACTGCACCATTTTTGCAGTCCCCCTTATGGCGGAATGCCCCCTTGCATACCATTATGTCTGGAACAGTGCCACTTTGTAAATATTGCGCAGCGAATTTGGCCTCATTGGGGCACATTAGCGTCATAAAAAAATGATACTATGTGGCGCAAGGAGGCACTAGGCCCTCTTAGCTCTGGGCCAAAGTGTCCTCCCATCTCAGGTGACTATTTTTTTTTTTTTAGAACTGTGCGTTTTAATTTATTTGATCCTCACGAACTGTGTCCTCGCATGGTCACCAATGATCAGATGTGAATGAATTATTTCATGGGAGCTCCGGAACCGATTCTGCAAATTATTGATTTATTACATATAATACTAGTATTTACATTAAAGTCCGTAGTGTGTTTTTGGAGTAATGTTTTATAAATTATATAAATAAATTCTTACTAAAATCGTCAGATAATGTTGTTTACCAATAAAATAGAGTTCACAGTAATGCATTCAGAATTTCGTGCACTAAATGTACTTGCAAGGCACGTTTTGGCATTCCACTCCCAGCAGAAATACGATTTTGATTTGATCCAGATGAAAAGCAGCACAGAGTTAGTAATCTTGCTATTCCTGACACAGCACAGGTCTCGAAAGTAGAAGGCTCTAAATTCAATTTCTGATCTTCATGAAGTTCTATAATAGCTTTATGGGATAATCTCTATTGTATAATGGACGTCACCTCTGGAATTTCTAATCGGGAACATCTTGTTCAGAGCAACTGTGCCTTTTTACAATTTAACAACAACCACAGCAAATGGATGTATCAGAGTGAAGGGTGCACGGTGTCTTGAGAGCCGAGTGCCAATTAGGCAATCTTAATAGATCAAGCCATTTGTTTATTGTCACAAAAGTAAGTTTAGAAAAGGTAGGCTCCAATAAAGGAAATGCCCTTTGCAATGTGTAGTACCGTGTTAGTCGTGATGCTGCACATTATGTCTTCATTTTATTTCTTTATAGATATATCAGTTTAGAAGTGAGACCTCTGCTGGTACATTTCTAGTGTCTTCATTCTGATATGCCTGAGCAGCACATTTACATGGGAATTCCGATAAGGGACAATTTTTGGGAACACAAGTCAGAGTTTAAGCAGCAAGGACCTTGTGTAGTAAATCCGCCCCAGCATCACGTAATTACAAGTTACACTCCATGGAATGGGGACTTACCAAGTAGGAAAGATGTTTCCAGTATTCCCAATTCTGTGGGGGCTCTGAGCAGGTGGTAAATGTATGCAGGGTGTGAGGTGTAGTACGGGATGGAGAAACTAGAAGACGGAAGGGGAAAGTGGTGTCTGACAGGGGGAGCATTTAATTCTTCCTGGTCATAACAAAAACATGGTGCGACCTAAGCCTCATGCATTTTTACAGTGCAGAAGTACCCCACTGTAAAATCGGGTCTGGTTCTCCCACACCCCAAAAATGGGTGTGAAAACGCAGCCCAATTGTAATCTGGTGGAGCAGAATTCCATGACTTAATATCACTCTACTTGACTGGTAATGAGGACCAAAGGTCATTACCTAGATTCCTTCTTCCACCCTCTGTCCTGACCAAGGGTGTTTTATACCATACCAATACACAAAGGGGGTTGTTATACCATACCAATACACCAATATACCATACAATAACAATGTTTTAAATTCGACCTATATTTATATCAATGCCACAAGATTGACTACTAATGTACTGTTTAGGTACTGACGTGTGGGTTGAGGATAGTAAATCTGTGCTTCCCTATACATGCTTTCCCTGACAATAATGTGGTAGTATATAAATGGTGGAGTCGATATAGGTGCATGTCGATATTATTGATCTCGGTACTGTGACATATAACCATTGCTTCCTAACATCTAAAGAAACTAGTGCTGGCCACTCTTCTGCGGTGGGCTTAAAGGTTCCATCCAGTGTAGGTAAAAACGCAGTTTTCTTCTCCTATTCCTGCATCTTTACCAATCACCAACAATTGGACTTCTAAAATGTTTCTTTGTTTGAGACACTTTCATAGAGTTTGAAACATTTTGTGGCATGATTCACTAGATGGCCCCTTGAAGAGGAATCCCCGTAATACAATCTCTGCCAGTAACTAAGCAGTGGCATAGCCAAAGCAAATCATGGCACAAGAGAAGGCCTTCTATTTGAGAGCGCCAAGTCCACAAGAACTCTTTATCACCTTACATTGCACATATGTGACCTGGTTTTCCCTTTGACCATAAGCTCACCACCCCTACAAAGAATTCCTGTATGTAGGTTTGGGAGGCCCTACATGTGCATTAGTAGGTACCGTACTTTGCCCATATAGTTTAAAAACGTTTAAAAATGGCATAACATACTTAAGATCTCATTCCAAGTGCTGCATAAAGTTAAAAATGAGGAATAAACATTTTTGAGCATTTCTTCATTGGGCACGCAGGATGATGGGAAATAGCACTCTCTCCATGAATTTTCTCCTGGTGCAACATTGAGAAAGTTGCATGGGCAAAGCAGTGCTGTCACGGTGATACGGTATAGAAAAATAGGTGCAAAAAGCATTTTTCCCTGATTTTCCATTTAATCCCACAAGAGTGTTAATTGGAAAATGTCAATAAATGAGCCCATACTGTGAATATATGGTATTTCACCCCAGGTTTTTGTGCTCAATATCATATACATACTGGGAATGTGGCCCTTAGAATAAATTCAAGTACCTTCGTTCTGGTCTGCTGCCCTTTAAAAAAAAAAAAAAAAAGGCGATTCATGTAAACGTTGAATTATTCTCAGCCGTGGCAATCACTTGGGCAGCATACCAATTCATTTTGTTTTGGCCACCATGTCACCTCAGTTTCGACCTAGCCATATGCAAATCAGTTTTGTCCCTGCTCCTCCTAGGAACAGTCTGGCCTGAACTGCTCGTTCAAGTGCCAAGCTGTACCCTGCTAATGAGTCCATAACCTGGGGAAAACTAGTCCTAGGTTGCTTGTGTTCTGGTTCAGGAAGTACGTGGCTTGGCAGTTTTAACTGGACTGTTCCCATTGGAGCAGGTTCAAGACTAATTTGCCTATTGCTGGGCCCAAACTGAAGTGTCATGGTGTGCAAAATAACAATGAAGTGAGGTGCAGCCCAAGTAATTACCAGCGGCTCAGATTAATTCTTGCATTGCATCCATCACTTTTTTGTATACTTTGATGTGTCACCTTAATTGGGACTGGTATGCCCAGACGCGGGTCATGTGCACACTGTGTCACTGGAACCAAGCTATACCCAACTAATGAGCCCATAACCCGGGTGAAATTGGTCCTGGGTTGCTTATGTTTTGGATCAGGGAGGACCTTTCTTGGCAGTTCCGCATGGACTGTTCCCATTAGAGCACGTTCTAAATTGACTTGCATATAGCTAGGTCCAAGCTAATGTGACCTGGTGTGCAAAATAACAATCTATTAGGATGCTGCCCTGAGTAATTACTAGTGGCTGAGATTAAGTAAAGCATTTTATGCATCACTTTTTCATATACTTTGGTTTTTGCCTTAGGTGGGGCAGGTATGCCCAGATATGGGTTCCGTGAACACTGTGTCACTTGAACCAAGCTGTAACCAGCATATGAGCCCATAACTAAGGCAATCACTTCTGGATTTCTTGTGTTACGGTTCAGGGAGGACCTGGCTTGGCAGTTTAGGATGGACTGTATGTATTGGAGCAGGCTTAGGACTGATTTGCATTTAGCTGGGTCCAAACTAAAGTGGCACAGTGTGCAAAATAACAATGGATTGGGATGCTGCCCCAAGTAATTACCTGTGGCTGAGATTATCTCAAGCATTCCATCCATCACTTTTTTGTATACTTTTGTATACTTTGTTGTGTCGTCCCTTATAACAGCTATCTTATACTCTGTAAATGCATCTCACTCACAATCTGCACAGGTTCTAAAGAAATATATGTACAGTCGATGTGGCAGCAGGGTAAAAATAGAAAGACAAGTATCAAAGCTTCTGGGAGTTTCTGGATAACAGTTTTAAATATAAATACACATTTGTGTTACATATATCCTCCCTCTGCTCCTAACTCAAATAGCCCGAGTGGCTCACTGTCACTCGTAAGGCAACAATGCCATCTTCACTCCCTCACAGAAAGGGGGACCTTCAGCCCTCTCTGAGTGGTGATGAACGTCTTTGTTTAGTGAACAGAAAGCAGTGGAGCACAAGTCTATCAAGCAGGTCTGTGAACGCTTCACTCTAATAACCTATTGTAATGCAACTTAAAGTGTGTGCTATGCAACTATTTGCAATCTGGAAAATCAAGGGTCTGAGCTATTGGTCGTAGACCAAAGTGTATCAGAATTACCCCCTTTGAAGTTGCTCACTCACCCAGTGCCCAGTAACATGCTCACAGGTTTGGTAGCTTTTATCGGTGGCTGACAAGCTGCCCTCTCTCTACCCACTCAGCATTTGAGGGTCCAGTACGTCAACTCCTCTCTAACCTTTACACCTACATGGCCGACAATGACAGGCCACTTGAAATAGAAGTAATCTGCCTTCTGGGGCCATAACAAAGCCTGTTGTGTTAATGTTCAGGCTTTTGGATCAATCTGGCCATTCCTTTCAGAGTGGGGGACCTGCAACAAGATGGTTGTCACATTCTTCAGGGGTGATTACAAGTCCCTGCTACTCATGTTGGCAATAACGCAGTGGAGGCCTCTGCGCAGAAATCAAAAAAGCAAAAGGCTCCTATATCAAAAAAAAAATCTTCCTAGCAGCAAACCCAACCAGTTCTTTAAGTAACTTTATAAAAGACAACCCCAGACTGCCCCAAGTGGAGACAACCCCATCCTCCATAGAGAATTGCAACAACTTGCAAATGTTCATTATAACATAATTGTGAAAAAAGCAGAATTCAACATAGCTTTCAACCCAGACCCAATAGTTGTTCTAATAGAGACATCATCCCTGTCAAGTTAATTAGACACACGTTGTGTTGTTCACACCCACTTAGCTGGACCTAACCAATGCATCCATGTCACAAGGGATATATCCCAATATTTTTAAAATGAGTTTCGATCTCACTGATCCTAAAGAAACCCAGTGCAGATCCAGATATCATGGACAGTTTTAAACCTATCACTAAACTCGCAAGACTTGAAAAAGCAATGGAGAAATGTATGACTCTGCCATTTAACAGTTTTGTAAAAAAATAAAATTCCTTACTAATCTTGCCTCAATCAGGCTTCTGAGAGGGACACAGCATGAAAACACCCAACTTGAAAGTAATGCATGATGTTCTTTACATACTTGGTGAAGGTGAAGCCTGCCTTCTGGTACTAATGGGTTGTAGTCAGCCTTCAACCTACTGGATCACAGTCTGCTACTAGGGACGCTGTGCTCAATGTGTTCAAGACCTTCCTGAAAGGCAGGTCATATTTAATAAAATTAGGCAACTACTCATCCCCTATCAAGCAAGTAATGGGTAGAGTTCCACAAGGATCCACGCTCTCACTGATTTTATTCAACTTGTATGTCAAACCATTGGGGACGTTGCTCAACAACACAAGCATTAAGATCCACTAATAGGCAGATGACATGCAGTTATCTCTAAAGGTGTCATAATTCCGTGGTTTCCTCACACTTCAGATCAGTCTAAGGAAATTAACCATTGGTTGGATTCAAACTGCTTAAATCTACCCCACCCCCAATAAAAACAAGATGTATGGGTATATCCAAAAAAAGTAATAACAAAATTGATTATTCACACAACTCTCAAATTTCGATAACGCTCCACCTCACAATGCAGCAGTCAAATCCTTCAGAGAGGCCTTTGTGTTACCAGAAAGAGGAGAACTACAAAAAGCTAATAATCCAAGAGAGTGTGCCAACGTCCCACAACCTCTCCGTGCAACTCATAAGGTGAGCATTACAAAGTTTGTGCTAGAATCCTGTCACCTGGCAGCTAGCCGTATGTTTGATCCCCTAAACCTGCCACCACCAATGAGGAGTGAAGGATTACATCACTAACAAGAGGAGAATCTTATCTGCCCAGCAGCCAACACTGCCCGACGGAATCACCACTAGGAGATCCACCTGTAGGCTGCAACTACCTCTACTGAGCGCTTGACACTGTCAAACAAGGTTGACGCTGCTGCTGAGTTAGGTGATGCTGTGAAGATCTGCCTCCCTGAATTTGTATTGCAATGCTATACGGAAAGGCTGCTGCAACAGCCCCACAATGAAGAACCTTGAAGAGAAGGTAAGAGGGTACAACTGCATCTAAACTGTTAAAAAAACAACTTGTTGGTAAACAGAGGTTAGCCTGTACCACAGGTCAAGAGTCAAGAAGGTCCATGTACCACTCTTCAGCACCCATTAGAGACTTCTGTTTAAGGCTAAAGGAACAATATATTGTTGAACTGGGTGGATTGCATACATACTAAAACAACAAATATCTAGAGGCACCTGAGCCTATTGCTGCCAAACCCAATTACTGTTTAGGGGGAATCTTGGTCTAAGTGGAAAAGAGAACAATTACAAGGAAGGTTAGGGATTGTAGTGTCTCAAAGATAGAACACTGCATTCTGCAACCAAGTAATCATATCTATTGAACTGTACAGTATTTAGTTTTATGTGAGTTCAAAGTACTTTCTTTTTCATAAAGATAAGGACTAGCCTGTACCTTACCTTGATGTAAAGGTTGATTGATTTTTTAGTTCTGAGTTCTTGACCCAGTGTTACCTGTTTGAGAAGTCTATGACTTCTCTCCCTTGCTACCTTGCGAGTCAAGTGTGAAAACAATTGTTTTGGCCCAGCCTGCTGAGCTATAGCACAGCTGGTCCCAGGGCATTGCTTGCAAATACCTCGACAACACGGTTGGGGATCAGTAACCTCTGTCTGTTTTGTTGACCCCAAAATGGGGTTTAACTGCATTGTATTCGGTTGTGTTTCATGTTGTTTAGAGGAGTAGTGGCCAAAGTAGTTTCAACTGATTAGTGGATTGTTCAATTGTGATTGAATAGTATCCAGCTAGATCCTACTATTGATCTATTTATAATATTATGTACTTGGGTGTTTGTGCTGAAATATTTTTTCGTTTGTTTTTTACGCTATGGTGTAGTTTGTTCTTTGCTTTGCTAACAGAAGCTATTATGTTTTGATACATATTTGTCCACTGTTTGACTTTGATGTAATCTTATATTCATGATGCAGGTGGTAGATTTAAGTTAAGTTCTTCTAGATGGTTTGCATGTAATCTACTAATCCACCTTTGCATTAGGGAATAGCATGCTACTCGTCGAAATGCACGTCAACCCCTGGTTAAGGGTACAAAGCACTATAGAAATACAATTACAATTACAATGTAAGTTAGTGAACAAACATGGATGTGTTGGTGGGGTAGCAACACTTAGCGAGCTATATGGCTTGAAGCTGCACTGTGCACATTATGAACTTTGACTGATGAGTATTGTTTACATACTGTAAAATATGAATATATCTTGATATGACTGCACTATTGAGGGGTAAACATTCTTGTTGTTTGCCTGATGGTGTCAGGACTTCTAGTTATGTGTACTTTTGACGTAACACGAGTTATGATTATAATTTGACAAGGATGTTCTCTTGAGGTGGCTAACACCTAGCCTGCTGTATGGTTTGATACCATGTTGTGCACATGACTGTGCCAGGGATGGTGTTTAAACCCTAATGTGACTGCAGGAGTAAAAAGATTTATTAATGTAAATGTAACTTGACGTAGATGTGCACAGGAAACATTGCCTGGCAAAATGTAAAGAAAAATTGAAATATATAATTAGCTAGATAGTTTACAACTCCTGCTCCAAAATTAATGGTGCAGAATTTCCCTATTATATTTCACCAAGAAGGTGTAAACCCCCACAGGAAATCCCAGCTGCTATGCTAGTGTTTCCTGTGTGCCCCTCTAACTGCATTTTCTGTCTCAATATTTAACAATGATTTCCTTGCAACTCTTTTCCAAGGTAATGATGTAGCCATATTCCCACCACCTCTTGCTATTCTACTAATATGGGGATACAAAGCACCTCCCAGAATTGAGCAATACTTTTTGCCTCCAGGTTATCCAAGGCAAGAGCTTATGTGCTTATGTATCCGATTATTGAGACATGCTTGGAGGTCATTTAAGGGTTGCCAGGGGTCACAGCTGTGACTCCTAGCTTGCCCCTTGTGACCTCTGGCACTCCCTTTATGACCCCTGCCTTAGAGGGGGCAAAGTCAGTGCCAAGAGCACAAGAGTATCTGCCATTTCCAGGGTCTGACTCCAAACTCCTTTCCTGCTCAATTTTATTACACATATAGTGAATAATGATCTATTATGCACTAATAGTGTAGTTAAAACGTGGAGCACCAGGATCTGGAACGGACCTTCACTGGCGTTTAAGGTAAGAAAATTGCTTCAAATGTATGTTGTGTGCATGCATATGGGTTTGAGTCAATTTGTTTGACTGTGTATATATGTGTATACAGGAGAAGTATCTTTTTGATGTATGGTCCTGAAGAAGCGTCAGTGGATCTGTTAGACCGTAAGACGTGAAACATGTTGACCGTTGTTTGGGTGGCTTCAAGATAATTTCTCGGCCCCATTACTCTTAGAAAGTGTTTGAGCATTATCTCAATTTCTCTTTCAACCTGTTTTTAATCTTGGTCCTATCCCCTCTCTGTCCATTAAATGAGAATTTCTTGTCAGGATAGAGAACCAATTTTATCCTCTCCTGCTCTTGAATCACCACCTGCCTGTAGGTTTTAGTCCACCATGGCAGCTCTTCTATAAAAGATCTCCAGCAAAGAGCCCCCTAACGGGGAGCCCATCAGACATTGCAGCGCCGGTCTGACGAGGCGCACCCCAATGATGAAGCATGACATCCGAATGGATGTGTGAGGGCTCTTGCTCCTGTACCACATGGTTTCCCTTCTTCCTTTTATTAGGAACAGTGTATTCATTTTGTCTACTGTTACTTGGGGAGACCATACACTGGACCTTCAATCCCTTATTTCTATTGCTTACCTAAGATTCACAGGGGAATACTTCCGCCTCCTGGACGTCCAATAGTATCTGGGATAGGTTCAGTACTTGAACTCTTGTCTATCTTTTGTGACCATTTTCTTCAACCATTGGTGAATGGAACATCCACTTATTTACAAGACACGAAAGATGTGTTGAATCTAATTGAGACTATCAACACTACAGTAGAGGTCCATGGACTGATTACCTTCGATGTCGAGGCCCTCTATACAAACATACCCCAAGAGGCCACATTACAGGCAGTGGAAACCTTATTGCATGAAGACCCAGGGAATTTTTCTTCCCCCATTACCTTTCTGATGGCTTTTTCACCAGATCCGGGGTATCTCGATGGGAAGCACCTTTGCCCCAAGCCTGGCTTGCTTATATATGTTCAATTTCGAGAAGCAGTTTATCCTCACCCATACCAATCCCTTCCATGACTATATTAAACTATTGCATTGTTACATTGACGACATTTTGATAGTATGGCAGGGTCCTTTGGCTGAAGTTAATCCTTTCAGTGATGGATCAACTCACTGGATCCTTATCTTAAATTCACTTCCACTGTCTCCACCACCCAAGTGGCTTTTCTTGATCTGTTGATTAGTAGTCAGAACGGTAAACTGTTTACCAGTACTTACCACAAATCCACTGACCGTAACAGTTTACTGACATATGACAGTCACCACCCAAAAGCCCTATGCGATAGCCTTCCCTTTCGGCTATTCCTTAGGTTACGACGCAACTGTAGTTCATCGATTACTTATGAGGTTCAAGCAGATGACCTACAGAGAAAACTACATGCACGTCAGTACCCAACACATATTGTGAAGCAAGCCCGCAAGAGAGCCCGAAACAATAACCGTGAAGCTCTTTTCTGCAATGAGAGAAAGGAGCGTACTCCATGTCTCACTTGTGTCACAAACTTTACCCCATCATCCAACGTTGTTAAGAAACTAATCAACAAGAGATGGGCAATTCTTACTAGTGGAGGAGAAACTATCCCTAGACCCCTCTTTACCTTTAGGAGGACACAGAACATTAAGGACTTAGTGGTACATACCTGACCACGCAACAATCGCAGGGACAATTCACAATCAACACTTTGGAATCTCCCTCCAGTGACTGGCTATTATCCGTGCGGGCAGTGTAATGTATGCCCTTTGACCAATACCATCAAGACCCTTGACTTAGAACCTTTTGGCCACTGGCGCCTCACAAAACACACTAACTGCAACACTAGACAATGTATCTACATGATCACGTGCCCTTGTGGCCTACGTTACGTGGGCATGACGACGAGACCTGTGAAGTTAAGAATAAACAAACACCGCAGTAACATCAGGTGTAGGCGCATTACTATGAAACTCTGTGCTCATTTACTTGAAGCGCCCCATGACCCAGATGATTTGAAATGGGTGGTCCTCAACACTCCTAATTATCATGGTAATATGACAAGTTCTTTGTTCAGACTTGAGCAACGATGGGTATATAGACTCCGGACACATGTCACAGGTCTTAATGATGATATACCCTGGGTTAGTCTGTCTCAGAAATAGATTCTACTACTGTCACCCCTGCCATTTTGATTAATTGACCTAAAGTAATTTGGTTACTTCCTTCTCTCCAGCACTACATGACTGTGAAAGTTGACTTCCACTATTTGTTCCTTGTTTCATTTCTTTAATCATTCTAGAGACTAATCTCTAGAATTTGCTCTAATCATTCGAGCCTCCGGCAGTTGGATACTTCAAAATGTATATTGTCCCTGATTGTGGCTTATTTGCTCTCTTCTGAGTATCTCTAATTTCAATTTTCCTTCATATTCTCTATTACGATTGCCTTTCTATCATGGCCCCCCCAATGCGATAATTTTTAGTCCTTCAACAGTGTCAGTGAATCGACTGCACTGTTGTGTCCTTCCTTTTTGTTTATGATGCCCGCCGGAGAAACGCTCCACTTCCGCGTTCTCCGGCTTTATAAAACCACACCTACCAGCTGCATGCACTGTTTCAGGAGGACGCGCTGGGGTAGGTGATCGAAAGAGGATTGTCTGCACAAATTGTGAGTACCTTGTTGCTCCGCCCTATATGTTGTAGGACGGAGCATGCACTTATCGTTAATGACCTAGCCAAATCTCTCTTTGACATTATTCAGGCTTCTGAGAATCTGTGCCTATTTCGCACTTGGTCCGATTGTTACCTAGTAGTTGCGAATACTTCCAACGCTGATATTTGAAGCGCCTGTTATGCTACTGGTCCATATGGCCACATACATTACCGTACCTGTATACACAATGTTGTGTTACATTTTGGGTATAATTATAAACAATGTTTGAGTCAGTTTTTCAATAATCTGTTGCATATGATAACAACAGTGCATGACACCTTTGACTTGACCTAAGGTTGTTATTTGACTTAAAATGACCCCTTTTAAAGTTGTTAGGAGTATATGCTTTTGTGTTAATTATTCCATTTTTCATCTAGTAGTGACAACCTTAAACTTGTACCTCCTATGGAGCCCTTCCTAGAATAAGGGATGGTAAGCTCTTTTTAATTTCACATTGTGCTTTGCGGTTCATCATAGTGTGCGCACTAATCCAGCACTCGTCACGATTACACTACTAGTACTTATACTGTTTTTATCCACTCTCTTACTTTATTTAGGGTGACCCTAATTTGTTTAGTTGACTGGACGGACAGTACGCTTTATTGTAAGTGACTGCAAAGTTTGGCCTGGTTTATGAGACTTTTTTTTACATTACACTATAATGTTCTAATTATTGTGTTACAGGAGAAGTATCTTTTTGATGCATGGTCCTGAAGAAGCGTCAGTGGATCTGTTAGACCGTAAGACGCGAAACATGTTGACCGTTGTTTGGGTGGCTTCAAGATAATTTTGCGCCCCCATTACTCTTAGAAAGTGTTTGAGCATTATCTCAATTTCACTTTCAACCTGTTTTTAATCTTGGTCCTATCCCCTCTCTGTCCATTAAATGAGAATTTCTTGTCAGGGTAGAGAACCAATTTTATCTTCTCCTGCTCTTGAATCACCACCTGCCTGTAGGTTTTAGTCCACCACGGCAGCTCTTCCATAAAAGATCTCCGGCAAAGAGCCTCCTAACGGGGAGCCCGTCAGACATTGCAGCACCGGTCTGACGAGGAGCAACCCAATGATGAAGCATGACATCCAAATGGATGTGTGAGGGCTCTTGCTCCTGAACCACAGGGTTTCCCTTCTTCCTTTTATTGGGAACAGTGTATTAATTTTTTCTACTGTTACTTGGGGAGACCATACACTGAACCTTCAATCCACCCTGTCCTTCTCTTTGATGATGATGTGTATATATGTGAACATTTATTTTTGTATGTTGGATGTGTGTGTGTGTGTGTGTGCGCGCGTGGGTGGGTGTGTGCACATGTGTGTGTAAAAATAAGTGAGCAGGAGTGAGTGCAAGAGACAGTGACAATGAGACTATGAGTGAATGAGTGTAAGTGAATGTAAGTAAACATAAGCTAGAATGTGTTATGTTTGCAAGTCTGATGTTGGACCTGCTATGCTTCTTGGCTTATAGAAACACCATTGTTAAAAGGCTATCACTGGCATACCACAGTCAGTATTTGCATATGGGATACCCCTTGCAAAATGCTAGTGCTGCCCACACTATAGGTCATTTTTTCGAATGGGGCACCCACAGAAAAGTGTCAGCGCTGGCATACTGGAGAAAATTCTTGGCTTAGTTGACACGTATGGCAAATTGCTGACACTGGCACACTGGACGAAATTCTTTGGCATATGAGAGGACAGCATGGCATATGTGAGGGGGGCAACCATAAACAAAATGTGGTCCTCAGCATACTATACATAACCTTTTACATAAGGGCCCCCGTCACTACGTGGATAGCAGTATTAGAAAAATTCTGGCACTGGCATTTTGTATGAAATTCTTCAGCAAAAGGAGCGCCCATAGCAAAATGCTAGTCCTAGCATTGGAGGTAATTTTTGACATATGGGGCACACATATAAACATAATTGGTTCAACTTATTCAGACTGTCATATTTCAATAGCTTGGCACATCATGAAAGGACTTGAAATGCACTATTAGAGCCTCTTTTTTTCAAAATATTACCAAGGGAGAGAAACCTGCGCCCTTAAGTCTCCAATAAAAGACATCAGACTCACTCTGCTTGCTTAATACAATTCAGGTAACTGTTCACTTAACATGTTATATCCACCCTTAATGCAAATGATATCCCAAAAAAACATTTGTTTGTGTTATATTAATCCTGCAATTATTATAGAACGTCGCCACTGTTAATTATTGTGATGTCATCAGGATTAAGGTTATGTGACATCACTGTCTCAGAAGATGTAAGGTCAAAGGTCATATGACACCATTTCCTGTGACATCATTAAGGTCAAAGGGTATATAAGGTCACTTCCACCACCCCTAGAATTTTGGTGAATTGACGTCCATAGAGACATGCCATCTGATTAATTTTTGCAAAAATTGGAAAAAGTGAGGTAAAAAACACAACTGCTTTTATGAGGAAGAGTTGCAGCATGTGTGTTTGGCTGACAGAGCTTGAAAAGGGTGTATATGCCTTCTTTCACTAATTTGTTGCTCAATCATTTTCTGCTACGTGAAGCTTCATGGCTCATTATATTGCATCAGTGCATATTGTCTGCACATAACAGAAGCCTGTATTATGCCAGTTGCACTACACTATATCAAGGTCAATAATATTGACCTTTAATTATATTGTACTAAGTACATCACTCACCTCCACATCATCCTTGTAAATATACTATTATTATTTTTCATTACATTTTAACAAAACCATTTAACTATTCTAGTCACCTTTTATATGTTTCTATTGTGAAGTGTTGTATTGCACTGGTTTTTATGTAGCACCTTCCATACTCACTGCAAGGCTTAAAGTACATTTCAGGTATTCGACTAGATACCTAATCCATATGTATTATGTCAATAGAAACACAAATCAAGAATGTTGGCACTTCAGAGTCTATTTTGTGTCATCAAAAACAGCGCACTGCAACCCAAAGATATACACGGACACCCTAGTAGAGAATCTATGGTTTATCACCGATCAGCTGTGGGGGCGAAAATCCATGAGTTTCTTAGATGCCTCAGTAGAGGGTCGGTATAGCACCCAAGACAGTGAGTGCGCAATCCAATGAGATTTAAATACAGCTCAGTAGAGAGTCTAGTGAGTACCACCCAGCAACTGTGCATTCACAGATACCTCAGTAGATGGACTGTATTATGTCAACCAAGGCACTGGAGTGGAGGCGCAACCCACAGATGTGTCAATGAAGCAGCTGTGGAGTCCACCCAGACCATGGTATCTGCAATCCACCAGTGTAGGTGAGGCTTGAAAAACCTTTACAAGGTATGAGTTTGTATTAATCAGAAATGTAGTGTTAATGGGAGAGGTCATAGGGGAAATGAGGGACAGCACTGGTAGGGGTTGGTTCCCAAGGTTGTTCTTTACAGGCACTATTGACAAAAAAAAAGAAGAGGCTACGAGAAGACACCTTTAACCTTTCTGCGCTTTGTCTGAAAGCCCTGGGAGGCTTGATTAGGAAGGTGTTTTTGTTTATAACACACTGGAGAATGGTGGGAGGACTCCTATGGGGAATGCAGTTGAAAGAAGGCACTGAGCAGAGGGGAGGGGGTCCAGTCCATGGATGGATGGGCTGAGAGAAATCAAAGGCTTATACCAGGTTTAAACCCAAAAAACAAAAGAAACAGTCTGTAAATCTTCCCGCTAACACATAAATTCGCTAACACACAAAAAACACGCTTGTGAGTACTGAAATCACATTCAAACTTATTTTGTAACAGCCTCATATATGCAGAAGTCAATTAAGGGACTGAAATAGAGTTTGGTAAATGGGAAACTCCTCATAAATGTGAGGAATATCCTGCACGTTGTATTACAAGGGTCATAGGATATAAAGCACTTGTAATATGGCAGAAGTGATATCCATCACATTTGTGATGGGGTATCCCATCCACCGAACTCTAAATCAGGCCCCTAATTCTGAGTGGCACTTTGGATAAACGTTTTAAACAAAAATGAATTAGTTTAGTTTAGTTTAAGAAATTTATAGAGCGCATGGCTACCAAAAGGCCTCCCAGCGCTAAAAGGGTGGCCAAAGCCCAGAGCATAAGCCCAGTAAAGGAGTCTATAATGAAAATAAGAACGTCTTCAATTTCTTGCGAAAAGGTAATTCTAAATGTTCTTGTTGGAGTTCTAGGGGGAGGGAGTTCCAGAGGTGTGCAGCTTTGACTAAGAAGGAGTTACCTCCCCATACGGTTCTCTTAAAATGGGGGGAGCGAACTAGCAGGGCAGCAGAGGATCTCAAAGGTCTTGCTGGGACATAAAATTAGATGCTTTGCCTGAGAAATTTGGGACCCTTGTTATAAAGGGCTTTGTGAGTCATACATAGGGTCTTAAAGTTGATTTGCTGCTTTATAGGGAGCCAGTGGAGAGAAGCGGAAGCAGTTTTGGCCGATGTATATCTGGGTGTATTCTTAAGTAAAAGGGCGGCTGCATTTTGTACTACCTGTAATCTCCTTGTAACATAGCCAGGGGATCTAAGAAAGAGGGAATTGCCATAATCCAGTTGTGACAATATCAAGGCCTGAATAAGAAGTCTTCTAGCAAGGAAAGGCAGGAGTTTGAGAATTTTCTTCATAGTTCTTAAGAGGCCAAAACAGGATGAAGCGATCTTTTTGGATTGATAGTCCATCGTAAGACGAGGGTCAAGCCAATAACCTAGGCTCTTTATATGGTATTTAGGAGCTGGGAGAATTTTAAGATCCTCTGGAAGTAATTTAGGAGAGTTAGAAAGGGCACAATTGCCTACAATCATTACTTCCGATTTCCCATCATTGAGTTTGAGTTTAGATTCCATCCTCCATCTGGCTATATCCGCCAAACAGGATGAGAGATTCGATTGAGAAGTATTCGCAGTGTGTGAGAGTGATACTACTAACTGAGTGTCATCAGCATATGAAAGCAGAGAGAGACCATGGGGTTCCACAACTTTAGCCATAGAGGAAAGATGAACATTAAAAATGGTAGGACTCAACGAGGAGCCCTGGGGGATGCCGCAGGTAAGGGAACAGGTATTAGATAAAAATAAATGACCGAGAACTTGCAACGTTCTATCTTTCAAGAATGAGGAAAACCACCTCAGTACTGTGCCTTCCATTCCTATAGCGGAAATTCTTCGAAGGAGAATGTTGTGATCCACAGTGTTGAATGCGGCACTTAGGTCTAACAGGATAAAGGCTGCATGTCCACCACGGTCTAAAAGTTGGCGGGCGTTTTCCATGACCGCTAGTGAGGCTGATTCTGTACTGTGCTGGGGTCTGAATCCCATTAAAGAAGGGTGCAGAAGTTCATGCTCTTCTAGAAAACAGGTTAGCTAATTGTTAACATGCTTTTCCATTATAGTAAACAGAATAGGGAGAAGAGCAATAGGTCAATAGTTGCTCAGCTGCATGGGGTCGAGTTTAGTTTTTTTCAGTAAGGGTTTGACAACAGCATGTTTCAAAGACCGAGGTAAGGACCCAGAGTTTACGAAATGGTTGAGAGTGTTAGTCAGTATAGGAGAAATTATGTTGGAAGCCAATGCTAGAATGTGAGGAGGAGCGGGGTCGAGGGGAGATCCTGATTTTATAGTGTGCAAATAGTGAGTGACGAGCTCCTCAGTCAAAGGCTGAAAGACTGCGAGCGAGGCCGTAGAGACTTGAGGGACCTTGTGCGAATAACAATCTGATTCTTGACTGGGAGTGACCGGGAAAGAAGAATAGATGTCATTGATCTTTTTTTAAAAGAAATCCGCCAAATTATTGTTATGAGCCGTAGAGCGCTCTATTGGAGAATCACCAGAGCCGATGTGAGAGAGTTCTTTAAAGATCATAAAGATCTCTTTCTGGGAATTAGCAGATTATTCTATTCTAGAACTACAGAATGTGGATTGAGCAGATTTAATTCCCTCGTGGTAGGCTCTAATGGCTGTCCTGTATTGTTTTTTAGAGGCAGCACTGTAATCCCTTCTCCTCTGTCTTTCTAGCTTCTTACACTCTTTCTTTTGCTCAGACAGGGTTTGGCCTTGCGATAAGCCCTTCTGACAGTCGTCTTAACTGGAAGAAGAGAGTCTAACAACATAGAAACCCAGTTATTAAAATCTTCTATGAGACCCATGCTGGACTCATCATATTTAGAGAATAAGAGGCGAAGAGTGTCCTGCCACTCCCTGGGGTCCAAATGAGACCACTGTCCAGATCAGAGGAAGAGAGGATCGGAAAAGAGGCTGGGAGGATTACTAAAAACGAAATCAATAGTTCGGCCTTCAATATGGGTAGGTCCTGTAATGAGCTGAGTCAGGTCTAATGAGGCCAGGTTGGAGAGAAGAGTTTTAGCAGCCGAACAATGTATGTCATTTGTATGAATATTGAAGTCTCCTAGTATGATAAAATTGGATGTTGTGCAAGAGATATCAGCTACAAGGTCTGGCAAGGCCTGTACAAAGCCCCCATAGGGGCCAGGAGGACAGTAGATGAGTATTCCTGAGAAAGTGAATGTAACGTTGAGGGTTAAAGAAAAAAATAGACTTTCACAGTCGGGGATGTCTAGTGGAATAGTAGAGCATTTAATAGAATTCTTGTGGATAATTGCAATGCATCCGCCCCTTGCCTGGGGTCTATCTAGTCGGGTGATTGAATTATCCTGAGGTAGAGACCTTACTACTTCAGGGGAAGAATCGTCATTGAGCCATGTTTCCGTCAGAAACAGGATATCAGGACGACATTCTTCAAGTAGTGAAAAAATATGTTGACTGTGCACTGATAGAGAGCGACAGTTAACCAGAAAAAATGTACCCAAGTGTCCAGTGATGTCAATAGAGTGGGGTGGCAGGTCGAAGGAAGGAGTCCAGGTACAGTTATGGCATGCCCAATTCACAGAATCGGTAAAGAAACAGAGTGGACTGTGTCTAAAAAAGGGTTGTTATAGGACAACAACTGGAAGCAAGAGTAAACTAACCTTTTTGAGTCCCCACCGGCAGCATATCTGGCCTCTTGCCTCTCCCATGCGCAGATCGGTGCAGATGGGCTTGTCTTAGGCCCCCACTGTGCGCATCGCTGCGCGCTCGGCGCGTAGGACCATTTATATTGGACTTCTAGAACAGATGCCAACAACTAGACTGCCAACCAATATGACGGGTGGAAACGGAACGGCCAAAAAGAGCAAAAATGGCAGCAAAACAGATGAGCAGTGAGTAGAGACGAGCTAGAAGGAAAAGAAGTTGGAAGGTAAGTGGCGATAGCATGAAGAAAGATGGTTAGAAAGGTCTAATATGACTTGCAAGCTAAAAATAAGTAAAATTGAACAGGTCCTGGCAAGTGCCTCTGAACATGGGCACCAGCAGTGAGAGAGAGTGCTAAAAATGGCAATAAAAGGTATATAAAAGGTATTAAAGGATGGACTTAATAAAATATAGCAGCAGATTGCAGTAGAATAGCACTGAGGCTAAGCTTAAGGCAAAACGCATACCTTGCGCGATCGGCTCGTAGGTCCATTTATATTGGACATCTAGAATAGATGTCAACAACTAGACCACCAACCAATATGTCAGGCGGAAACGGAATGGCCGAAAAGAGCAAAAATGGCGGCCAAACAGATGAACAGTGAGTAGAGATGAGCTAGAAGGAAAAGAAGTTGTAAGGTAAGTGGCGAGAGCGTGAAGAAAGATGGTTAGAAGGGTCAAATATGACTCGCAAGCTAAAAATAAGTAAAATTGAACTGGTCCTCCCGAGTGCCTCTGAACACGGGCAACGACATTGAGAGAGAGTGCTAAAAATGGCAATAAAAGGTATTAAAGGAAGGACTTCATAAATATAGCAGCAGGTTGCAGTGTAGTAGCACTGAGGCTTAGCTTAAGGCAAAACACATACCTTGCGCGCTCGGCACATAGGTCCGGTTATATTGCACATCTAGAACAGATGCCAACAACTAGACCGCCAACCAATATGGCGGCCAAACAGACGAACAGTAAGTAGAGACAAGCTAGAAGGAAAAGAAGTTGTAAGGTAAGTGGCGATAGCGTGAAGAAAGATGGTTAGTAAGGTCTAATATGATTCACAAGCTAAAAATAAGTAAAATTGAACAGGTCCTGCTGAGCGCCTCTGAACATGGGCACCGGCAGTGAGAGAGAGTGCTAAGAATGGCAATAAAAGGTATATAAAGGTATTAAAGGATAGACTTAATAAATATAGCAGCAGATTGCAGTAGAATAGCACTGAGGCTAAGCTTAAGGCAAAACACATACCTTGCGCGATCGGCTTGTAGGTCCATTTATATTGGACATCTAGAATAGATGTCAACAACTAGACTACCAACCAATATGTCAGGCGGAAACGGAACGGCCGAAAAGAGCAAAAATGGCAGCCTAACAGATGAACAGTGAGTAGAGACGAGCTAGAAGGAAAAGAAGTTGTAAGGTAAGTGGCAATAGCGTGAAGAAAGATGGTTAGAAAGGTCAAATATGAATCGCAAGCTAAAAATAAGTAAAATTGAACAGGTTCTGCCGAGTGCCTCTGAACACGGGCAACGGCATTGAGAGAGAGTGCTAAAAACTGCAAATAAAGGTATTAAAAGATATTAAAGGATGGAATTAAACTTGCCTTGTAAGATGGTTACCATAAGCAAAAGGTATTGTACTCTGAGGTCATTTTAGGAACTTGGGTTGCAGGAGCTGCAATAGTCTCTCATCCACAGCATCTCTCATTAACGGTAGGTCGATGTAGTGGATGTCATACAATTGTCAAGTGGAATATGCCTACTTATACAGATATGCAGAAATCGACTGAAGAGACGGATAATCAGGTACACCTAGTATGACTAATTACCTGCTTGCTTTAACAACACAAATGTGTAGTTCTAGGCTAAAGCACTTTTTTAACATCTTGAAAATCACAGGCAGACCTGTGCTAGATCTAAAGTTAACTTAATCTAAAGTTTTACTATTGCATGGTTCATATGTCAACAATTGGCTCCTATTCTCCTGTTCCCATCATTTGGCTTGTCAGGTATCACTTTTGTTGCAGCTTATACTCCAGTCAGTGCATCCATTGTCTTCCCCTGGGAAGGTCAGTCTTACACACACCATAATATGCAATGTTTCCCTCGCTAGCACAGCATCTTCTAGCAAGCAGCTTCTCATGAGAATTAACTTCAGCTACGAGCACATGGTCATTACAGTGGAAAATCACAGTTTAATTCTCTAAGCATCCATTTTACAAAACGCCTAAGAAATTCAGCTTGACATGAGGCGTGCAACTAGGCCAATACATCGTTAAGTTAGGCCCCACAATTAATAGAGCTAATACATAATGCATAACCCTTAATATGACATATTACTAGATTGATCAAACATGAACTCAACATTTCATATTAATAAGCTATTAATAAGTACACTTTGTGAACATTGACGGCCACTCTGGTGGGTGCACCTTCAAATGCGTGCATTTTTTTTCTCTAAGTTAATACATTTTCTATGCAAATCCAACACTCAAAACACATGAGTATTCATTGTTAAAATTCAGCGTTAACAGTAGCAACAAGTCAACAAAGCCATCATATGCAACCTCAAAGATTGAAGGAGTTATGGCAAGGATCAAAGGCAGTGGCAACAAAAACATGGCAGCCTAAGATTTAAGAACAGAGTCAGTAGGAAGAACCCAGATGTTGAGTCAGCATTTGATGCACTTAGCAAGGAGTGACATTTATTAGCCACAGAAAGGTTGAGTTGTAACTTACACATTTTGACTACAAAGATTGATGGAGATTGTCACAGAAATTGCATCTGGTCAATGTCAGTAGTGAACACAACGAAAAGTAGGTATAAACATTGAGGGGCATATTTATGACCCCCTTGCACCACCGTTGTATCACTTTTTGTGACGCAATGGCGGCGCATTCCTTGCAACCATTTCTATGAGATCTCATAGATATGTAGTAAGGCAAGGCAGCGCAAATCGCTGTGTTGCCTTACTCTGTGCAAGCAATATGTTCCCACGCAACACCCATGGATATTGGCACATCCCCAGATTTACCATCCCTGGTAAACCTGAGGATGTGCCAGAACCTTACATCTCCCCATGGGATTTGCAACAATGAGAAATATCTTTATTTCTCCTTTCTGCAGCACACATAAAAAAGAGGAAATAGCCTCCCAGGGTTGTTTTGTGCAGGAAGGTGCCCCTTGCTGCACAAAACAACCCTGCATGCAATGCAGACACTTTTGCACCATGGTGCAAGGGTGCCTGCATTTGTGCTAGGCAGCCTATTTTGTGTCAGAGCAGGAGGAAAGGACAGGAATGTGCTGTATTACTTAACATGGCACATTCCCATCCTTTCTATGTGGCACAGCACAGCAAATTGAGTTGCTGCACTGTGCCACTTTTTCTTAAATCTGGCCCTTAATTTACACAGCAGCCGAGAGTAGCCAATGTCCCTGTTGGCACTACCCTGCAGATAGGTTTTATTAGGAACAACTGTGTCCCTCTTGTAATTAGCAAGAGCCCACAAAATCACACTTTATTTTTGGGCTATTGATATTTAACCACATTACCTTTTTGCTCTACGACTGGATTGTTTGGTGGCTTGAGGTTGTGGTTGGAGAAGCAATGTATTCCATCGGTGGGCTGGAGCACTCACTGAGGCCTGTTTTAAAAGGCCAGGGCCGATCCTGGGGCCCCTGTCACTTTCCTCAAGTCCCCGAGGTAAATTGTATCAGGCACAGGGAGTCTTCAAAGAAGAGAGAAAGAGAGGGAGGAAAGGGGAAGATAGAGGCAACACGATCAGAGAGGGAAGAGATAAAGAATGGATAGGTGGAAAGAGAGTGATTGCCCAAGAAGACAAATGGTGAGAGGCTGATTTGAGATTTTTTTGCAAGGGCTGCTTTTCGTTCCCCACAATTAAAACAAGTTGCTTGAAGAGCTATAGTGCCTGAGAGCATTACGTTGACCAAAACAATAGTTGCTTTATGTCTTTTGAAGTGAAGTTCTTAAAGCCAAGTGCTAACTTTATCTGGAAAACAGGATTACTATTAAGAAGAAAATGGTTAGAATATTCAGAAGAAGGAACATAAATATAGGCATGGTTTGAGTATATTACCAAGGGGTTGCACCTTAAAGTGTTTAATTGCATGTATCTATTTATTAAACTCTTTTTAGTGTAGAATAATAAAGATATTGGTCTAACATGCCTTGTGGGCCATCGTTCCAAAAAGCCTGCAAAGGCTTAAGGAGTAAATGAACCACCGAGCATTCAATATTGTCAACCTGATTCAGCTTCATTTTTATCTCAAATCATGTCTAACACAGTACAAACGCGACCCTCCCATGTCTCAGCAGTCAGCAGTCTAATGATGTAAGGCTTAAACGGTACCCTCTATATTACAAAAAAAGGAGAGAGGGGTTTTATCCGGTTCTGTATGAATCAGAATCTTAATGACACAAGGACCAAATGAAGCAAAATACATTTGAGTCTGTTATTCATATGTATTTTGTATTTTAAGCAAATGCATTTTATATTTTATTCCCTTGTAATCAAATAGATTACAAACACAAATGTAACATATTTTTAACAAAATATTTGAACTTATCTAAAATGCCCAGCTTCTAGAAGGGAAGCCACCCTCTGATTTTGCTAATTGTTAATGCAAGGGATGTTTGTTTGAGAGCCTGAGTGGTGGCAGCAACCAATCATGTTAATTTTATAAATCTTTTGTATAAATGACTAACTTGTTATTTTTATGCTAATTTACCATACATTATTTTTCCATCGGTCTCATTACCTGTAAAATATTTCCATATAGCTTTCCAACAAGGAAAGAAGTTAGTACAGCATTTGGGTTTTACAAATCCTAAAACGATGTATACAATTGTGTAGAGAAATGTATGTGTGGATTCCACTAATCCCATCAGAGATCGTGCCCAGAAATGAAATGGACATTTAATCCTGCTTCTTGGACCCCTAGATCACTTTGGTATAATCGAATGGGTCACAGATGTGTCTGTGTCCCTTGACATAGTACACATCACGCTGGTGCACATTTTGTGTCGTGGCAATCACAATGAGCATTGGGAGTATGGCCATTGCCTTTTTACCTGTGTCAGATAACACACGGACACAGAGGCAAAGAAGCTGTGGAAAAATTAACTGACCTTGTGACAGATGCAGACAGGATACATTCAGTTGGCACACAATCAGACTGCTCCCCGAGAAACATCCTTAGGGAGATGAGCAGAGTGGTGAGAAGGTCCACCCCCCAGCACCCTTCTGTAGATGGGCGTAGTGCAGCACTGCTCCCACCTGAAGGAAATGCCTTCCCCTGTTCAAAGAGGGGAGGGTCCTACAGCAGTGAAAGACAGTGCTGCACTTTCAATCTGTGGACCACGTTTTCAATTAACGTACTCAACTCAGTCCAGTGTAAGCTGTCCGAGTTTGTGCCAGCGGTGAAGACAGTGCATTTTTTGTGTGACTTCTTCATATCTGCCCGGTGCACCTAGTTATGCGTGTGCTACAGCGCAAGCATAAACAATGCACTCGATATGCAATTCGGGCCCAGATGCGAAAGTACAAATACTGGAGACCCTTGACTCAGTAACACAGAGGGATCACGGCGGAACTAAACAACCAGAGTCTGACTAAATTGTACAGTATTTCTTGGTGGATGTTTCTTCTCTTCCAAGGACTGACAAGTGAACTTTCTAATCAAGGGCTGATTAATAGTAAATCAGACGAGAAGCACCAGAACCCAGCGGTTGCAGAAGCCCACTGTACTCCTATTTGAGTGAATTTTACAACACACCTAGGGGCGAGGGCAACTTCTTTGCTTGCATTAGAGCCCAAGGCACCCCTGCCATTGCACTGTTTGTAACGGCTCTATTTAAAGTAAAAGTTATGTCTGTGACATTCGTACCGGGGCCCTCAGCACAATTTTAGATGTTCTCCATCCGTGTCTGCGGGATTATTGTTGATCATGTGGACACAATTCACTGTATGGAACTCTAAAAATCCTACACTACCTGCGACCTGTTTGAAGAATTCCCGAGTTGAAGTGCTCCATGAACATAGAATTCTTGTAGTGAAGAGGACTTCTTTTTCAGGGTGCAAGACAATGCTTAGCTTGTTTGTGTAAAAGCTTCGCTATTCAGACTTCTCTCACCATAGGTGACAGTTTAAAAGGGGAAAAAACACAAACAATGAATGAGTATGCTGTGGGCACCCACGAATGGTGCACCACGATTTGTCTAACAATATATTTGAGTTAAAACAATACAGTGTCATATCACAAAAAATTAACCACATTTAGGGGCATATTTATACTCCGTCTGCGCCGAATGTGCATCAAAAATTTTGAACTTTGACGCCCGAGCCTGCGGATGACAAAATTCCGCCGTATGCGTCATTTTTTGGATGCCGCAACCCGCCTTGCGTTAATTATATGCAAGGTAGGCGTTCCCGTCCAAAAAATGAATTAAACGCCCGTGCGTCGTATTAATGCTTTCGGACAAAAAAGACGCACGGCCGGGAGGCAGAGTCGGAAAATGACGCACAGCCCGATTTGTGTCAACATTTAACGCCTGGGTCAGGGCAGGCGTTAAAATGGGGCAAACACACCTGTATTTAATCAGAACACACAGAAGCAACAGCAGAGCAGCAGAGCAGCAAAAGGGAGACATGGAGGTGCTTCTCATCCAGCGTGCACGCAGACGCAGAGCCCAGCAGCAACAACAGCATCTACCACAACACCCCAAAGGCAGGGACCCCAAAGGCAGCGCAGAAGGCAGGAGAGGATATTCCGCCCCAGAACAACCCTTCATGGCCTCAGGGAACATGACATCATCCAGAGGTACAGGTTGAACTAGCAGGCCATTCAGCAGCTGCTGCTCAACATTGAGCCGTAGTTGGCACCCACCTTGCTGACACCCCGCACCATCCCAACAGAAACCAAGCTGCTTGCCGTACTTCACATGCTGGCAAGTGGCTCTTTTCAAACAACTGGTGCCCTGGTTGCCGGAATATCACAGCCATCATTCTCTGCCTTTTTGCTCAAAGTACTGAATGCCATCATGGGACTCACACCCCACCACATCTGCTTCCCTAACACACTGCAGAAGCTGCAGGAAACAAAACAGGAATTCTACCTCATTAGTGACTTCCCACATGTCGTTGGTGCAATCGACTGCACACATGTACGCCTTGTTCCACCTGCTGCAACTGAACACCTCAACCGCAACAGGAAGCACACACATTCCATCAATGTGCAGGCCATTGTTGATCACCAAGGATTGATCACCTACATTGTGGCAAAATATCCTGGGAGTGTCCATGACTCATTCATCTTCTGTCACAGCACCATCAATGAACACTTCCAGGATGGACGGTATGGCAATGGACTACTTGTTGGTAAGTACAAAAACCTACTTATATACACACTGCACAGCAACCATCTAGGACACACAACACATACACCACAACAGCAAAATGTCGACAGGAACACACTGAGGTTGTGACACCGCTAGCCATGTTTCTTAGGTCATCATTGAACCTGTCACATATCTGAAATTACTGTATAGCCTAATGTTAAGAAGTCAATGATGACAACGTTTGGAGTGTTTTTGCCTAAATGTCACCTTGCAAATTGTAAGCGTCTCAATTATGTTTAAATTAATCCATTGCATAAGTCTAAAGGTATGGGATGTCCAGGGTACATTGATATGAACGTGTTACCACCACTGTCAATTTTAACCTGTGTATGGAACTATCATCTCACCCCCAGTGAAGACACAGGGACACCTGTATCACAAGTCACAATGCTAGGGAGGGCACACTGTACTGCAAATCCCAAAACATACTGCTGACAACTGGTTAGCAGCCAAACACTTGTTCAGCCAAGGAAACAAGACAATGTAGATGGTACATCCTACTAGCCTAGGATGCAACATAATAACACAAAAGAGTCACAGACAACACAAGACAACTACTGCCATGAAAGGTGATTTCAATGGGGCTAGCTACATCAACATGATCCCATTCATTTTCTCTTGCAGCTGATCAGGGGTATGGCATCCAGCCATGGATAATGACACCTATTGGCAACCCGAGTACTGCAGCAGAGCGTGCCTACAATGACACACATAGGAGGACACACACTATAGTCGAGAGGACCTTCGGCATCCTCAAGTCAAGGTTCCGGTGCCTCGACATCACTGGTGGTAGCCTCCTATATTCCCTGTAAATGGTCTGTAAGATCATCCTAACATGTGCTATTCTGCACAACATTTGCATAAAAAGGAACATTCCCCTCCTGCAACCCGAGCCACACATGCCTGAAGAGGAGGAAGAGGATGATGGTGGCCTGCAACATGAGGGGGAACAACAAAACACGGCCGCTGCTTTACGTAGGCGGCAACATATCGTGAACAATTTATTTTAAATATAATCACCACTTTATGAACTAATTTAAATAAACACCTATAATACTCACCATATCATGGTTTGGCTATTCATTTTTGCACACCTTTATCTCTAACTATCAGATTAAGAGTGTTGCCTCATGGAGCATTGTTGATATACCGATTAGGACACTGAAAATCCCAGAGCAAATCTGATGCGTACGATACAACGGTCACATACACACACACAGTAAATGACATATATCCTGTACATTTCACCTTTGAAGGGCAATAGCAGAGGACCACACCCATTTCACACATACATGTTGGAAACATGGTTCATCGCAGCACATGGCTCACAACTAAGACACCATCACTCAATAAGGGGAAAACAAGCCTCATACATGAGGCAGTTGATGTGCTTTTGCATCAGTAGCAGGAATGTATGACCAGACCCTTGACAGCAGTAAGTCCAACTGCATCCAATCTTTGCAAGGACTATCTGTGACTAGAGTTCCATATAAGCAGAACATAGCAGCACAAGTGCCACACATATGAGCAGCATTGCGCACATGACATTCCATGTACATGTCAGTCCATTTCCTAACTTCTGACACACCCATGCACCTGGTCACAACCCACCTGTCTGAAGAGGTCCCTGTAATAGTAAAATGGGTACCCTGATATTCCCTCCTCTACACACACAGCTTGTCAATAGCAATCCAGTGTGCTACACCCTTTCCTATGGTATACCATTGTCATAGAACATCTGACTGCATGGACGTCAGGTCAATTAATACACTGGCTTCTAGTTTCCAAGCCCTGTTAGCACCTGTAGATTGCTTCCCGTGTGAAAATGTCTGTTGGCCATTAGAATGCAAATCTCACCTACAGAACTTGTAAGAAACTGATGCAGCCCACACCTGTGATCACCTCCATGCACACCACCCATTTCAACAAGCACTGCCCCTGCTGGTACAGCATAGGAGTTGCCATTTTGTCAAATGCACTGTTAAGCATTGCTACTAATTAAGCCGTGTAACACAGCCCTTGGGTTCATTTGTCACCTTCAAAAACACAGGACATAAACAGTTTTACATGTCAACTGTCTAGTTCATCCTCCAAACAGTCGTAGTCAGACCACTGATTATGTAACTTGTTGAATTGCTGGATCCTGATTCACCCTGCATCCTGTCAGCCTGACTGACATCTGTCTGTGCGTCACCCTAAAGTTTCCCCGTGGCTACATATGTACCACACTTGGGTTAGCAAACCTCTCATTCCTCAGAGGGTATTTGGGCATGTGCTTCATCAATGCATACCCAAATACATTGTATAGCACCATCTGCCTTTAAATTGTACCATATGAGTTAAATCCCCTGTGAATACCAAAATTCATGGCCCATCCCTTGTCTGGGTCTCATTTATGCATGAATGACAAAGTGTGACAGTGTCACAGGGCTGTATGAAGGGATTGGGTATGGGGCCTTCAGCAGAACCAGCAACCTCTGATAATGTCCATGAAAAATCCACACATGTCAGGACCCTGACAGTTCACACACAGAATTACATTGCTCACAACATTTTGATGGGCCGTGTGTGGTGAATAGCTGTGAGAATAATAAGCACAGAGGCTATGATGTTCCCAAATGCAGTGGGAATTGCAGAGGCTAACCTGTGTACAAATGTTGTAATGACACCTGTCGGAACATGACACCTGAGACATTATCTCACTCAGCACACCAAGGTTGCCCTGTTGACAGTCTCATTACACGTCTTCAGTGACAGGGTGGGACCATCCCCATTTAGGTTCTCATGTCCACATCCACTTTACTCACATAGATCAACAAAGGATGCTCAGTAGATACAGGAATAGCTGCCACTGACTCATGATGAGACCAGGACCTAACTGTGACAATTTACACCCCTAAAAATATACAGACTCCCCATTGGACCACACACATGAACAAGACACCTCTGTGCAATTGATCACTGGAAATATATGGACACGTGCTGCCTCGTCTGCTGGTCCACCACAGCCACTGGAGAGTTGTGGCTCAGTTATATGACCTCAACTGTGGCGTCATCATACATTTGTGGTTCACCTTTGGCTGTCTTGGCCAACTACATGGTACCCACTTCCTCAATGCATGTGTCTGACTCACTGTGGGATTCACCAACAAGTGCCTAGAAAGCTGTTACCAAAATTTTTGGACATAGGATGGTGAAAATGTGGACCATTGACATGAACAAGCGTCTGCCATTTATCTGGTGCATGCTTTGTCATCTGTGATGTCTACGTTACCCAAAATCTTGGAAGTGCACATAATGGATGTTGCTACATGTATGACTAACACATGTCCTCTCTCAGTTCCACAATGACTTGCATCTAAGGTTTGGACACAATGGCTTCACATTCATACACGCATATGTTCAATAATGCTTCATGTCATGCACACACACTTGGTCAACAAATACATTAGTTGCCACTGCACACACACTGAGCCCTAGGCATTGAGGTATTGTACATATGTGCGTCACATTGCTATCCTCTCCAGATGCCAAACATGCCCAAATTGTGCAATACATATGTGTAGGCCACAGATATGGCCATCTAGTGCGTCAGCCAACCGTCAAACTCCTGTTAAGGAAGTAGTGGGTCATGGTCCGCTGCAGTATGATGTCTCACATGTGAACATACACCATCAACACCATAGTGGGTGCCATCAGCCTATCTCTGATGTGTCCCAAATGTAACATAACATAAAAACAGTAAAAATGCCCAAAACCAGTTCATGCACTGAAATTTTGACATTGCTAGCGTTATGCGTCATTTTATTTCCACAAATACTGTTTGTGCGTCATATTTTTTGACGCACAAGAGTGAAAATTAGGCCGCATTCGAAATAATTGTACAGACTATTTACTATTATTTGGATGCGGGCTAATTTTCACACCTGTGCGTCGAAAAAGATGACGCACAAACTGTATGCGTGAAAAAATATGACGCATAACGCGAAAAACGGTGGCCATTTTATGCAGGAAGTGATGTAATAGGATATCCTGTTTACAGATAATGTACAGTGGGTGTATTTTCATTTTCACTTTGCAGTCTGTGAATCTTCTAGACTGTGTGGCTGTTTACTGAGTGGTGTCCAGTGATTTTGTGCTTTTGTGTCCTGTGTGCTGTCTCAATTGCCATTTTGTGAAATAAATATTGTTAGTGTATAGTGTCCTACTGTGTTTTGTTTACATTTGTCCAGTATTCTAGTGTTTTTGTTGTTTGTGGTAGTCTGTTGTGGGTAGTGCTAGTTTGGGGATAGTTGGGCTCTTTTAGTGGTTAAGTTTACTTTTCATCTGTTTTTGTACCCCTACTTTCCCCCTTTTTCCCATTCTATTTCTTTAACCCCTATTCCCCTTCTCATTTGCAAGATGTCTGGTAGGCCACGTGTCGGCAGGATGGGTGAAGAGGAGTTGAGGGGCTTCATATGGCTTGTGTGCCATTTCTTACCACTGATGATCGAGGCAGGGTGATACATGGGTATCACACTGAGGCGCGCAGAATCCGGTGGGGAAAGGTGCTGCATCACCTGCAGCACATGTGTGTCAGCCAGAGGAGTGACAACCAGCTGAAGCACCGGTGGGCTGACCTCATCACCAGGGAGCAGGATCTCTTGGACCACCGGGGTATCGTGATTGGTGGCCCTGTTGGTGAGTACTAATCATATAAATGTGCCCGATTAAATGCTCTGTAGTGACATCAGATGATTTGTACAATATCTGCCAGCTAACCTGCTGACTGTGTGTAATGCTGTGGAAACATACAGGGTACTTGATGGACTATGGGAAGGATCACAATTGCTAGCTGTCAGGAAGCACGTGCTCTGCAAACTTACAGGATACTTTTCTGTTAAGTAAATTGGTGCTGCCTTTGTGTCAGACAACCAAACAAAATAGGAGCCAACCATGTCTATATCGGCCACATTTGCCTGAGAAGTAAAGATGTACTAAAATATTGGCTAACTTTGTTGACGCAATAGCTAGACTGACTTTAGAAACACTACATGATGCAGAAAATGAGTGCTGGCTTCACGTCAATTGATGATAGCAAAGTGGCCCAGACATATGTCTCATGTGAGTCTGGTGAGTGTGGAAGGAAAGCGTTCACGGAAGTTCTATGAATGTTAGGGATTATTGTGGTCCTTCATCTTTTTGGATACATGTCAGATCAGCATTTGAAAACATTGTGAAAAGGTGTAAGGTGCCCTCAGCTAACATCTTAGACTGGTATTTGGAGTTAGTTGTGCCACATTCCATTTAGGGATGGCAGTCCAAAGGTATGCACATGGCTTCACATCTCCATGGTTGGTGCAAATCACCATTGCAGGGCCACATCAAATAAAGAAACTGTAACAACAGGAGGGTTTACAAACGTCCCTGCCCCTCTGTACATTGTATCTATGTGTATGAAATGTGTCTTGGCCACATAGGCTTTTTGACTGGTAATGCAGTCCTCAAGTAACCAGGCTTTGGATGTCTCTCTTGGATGTACATGATGATATGATTACACTCCATTCTTTTTTCTGATCACTAATTATGGGGCATGTTTGCCACCACATGATAGTTAGGGCCAATGGATGTGTGCAGATATGTGTGTAACTGTCACAGGAGACCCATGCTATGTACATGTTGGCCGTGATATATCAGATGCAGTATCATCATGTCTGAATGGCTGTCATTACGTTATTCAGCTTACACATTGTATATGTCTTTGAAATTGTTGGTCAGTGCACAGATTTTGAGCACATTTCTTCCTTCTATGCCTTACAGGTGGACTGGCACCCTACACTGTGGGAGAGGTGGCTACATTTGAGGACCCCGACCACTCCAGTAAGTGTTGATATGTCTGTTATGTGTTGTGTTTGCTGGTGATGTGTGATGGACTCGTGTGTGTTGAACGCATAGCAAGGTGTGATGCGCTGGCCAATCATTTGTCTTGTTCCATGAGTGGGATTTCAGTTTCAGTCAAAGGTTTTGAGTTGGCCAATGCTTATCCTATTGTATTATCTAGGAATTGTAGGTCATTCCTGTAGGCCCCACAATGAGTACTGGGGTGAGTCATGTGGATGACACTTGTATCAACAAGAGTCACACTGGAAGTCAGCTCAGATTTAGTCAGGCTGTCAGACCCACATTCTCTCAGATTGGTACTGCAAATTGCTTTCCAACAGACTTCTGCTTCCCTATTCACCAAAGTACTTATTAAACTGTAGGTAGAACTTCCTAGCAGCATGTACTTCCACATGTAGTGCTACATGTATGTGGAACTTGAGTGCAATGGCCTAGGTGTGCATGCTAATCATGATCATGGGTGTTCTTGCAACTCTGTGTCTGGCGTAAGCCATGCCTTACTGGAAGTATATGTTGTGTACCAAGCTCTGCATTTCCTGACATGTGTGGCGCTATGATTGGTCAAGGGTTTGCAGACTCCTAATTGTTGATAGACGTTACCTGTGGTGTGTGTGTAGGGCCAAACATGTGTGGAGTTTTCTATACACTCCTCGGTGTCCATGTTGTTTGGAATTGTTAGTTGTTTCTCCACCCCTTCCCCCCTCAAACACAGGGATGAGTTTGTGAATAGGGTACCTAGGACTGATGCTACCAGTATGTTACACATACATGTGAATAAGTGACTGTTTGGTCGGAACCTAGTATACACTCAGGTATGGCACATGAGTACTATACTGGCAAGTCCAGTTACAACTTGCAGACAATGTGGTCCTAGATTTCCATCCCGAACACTGACATTTGTCGTCCATATATTGGAGGAGGATATGCAGCATGATTGTTAGCTGATAACTGGCAGAACTCAGATGGCAAGTCAATGGCAGTTGTTACCCATCTCGTAGGTTTTGGATGTGCTATGTGTGATGTGACCTTTGTAGGCTGGCCTGCCATGTACTTACCCAGGGTCATTCAATGATCTGTATGGTGATATGAGCTGTTACAAGTACAGTAGATGTATTGTCTGATTGACTTCTTGTGCCATTTCACACAATGCAGTTCCTAATGTAAATTATTTGCATTTGCCTTCACAGCTGCAAACATGACTGCCAACCAGGTCCATGAGTTCCAGCGGTGGCCATGAGATACCAGCATATCCTGCTGGTAGAGTAAGGGTTCAGGAGGATGGCCCGTCGATACCGTCATGAACGGGCCTCCGGGGCATGGAGGGCCTTCCCACAGGGTGGCCCTACTTTGCCCACCACCAGCACAACCACCAGTTCTACCCAGGTGGCCCCACCCACAGCTGGGACTGTTGTCCCTACGTCTGCTATACTTCCAGGCCCCAGCATTGCAAAAGCTGCAGGACAGCCCACTGGCCTTGGCTCCACACGCGCACAAACCTCCTCCGCCGGTACCCAGAGTGTCCCAGCTCCAACAGTTTACCTTGCAGCATTCCACGAAATGGAACGGAAGATGGACCGTGTCTTGAGGAAGATAAGCAATCTGAGCCGGGATGTTCGCCACATTAACAGGCGTTTGAAGTCCATAAAGCGGACCCTCCGGAGGGCCAACCTCTAGACTTTGGTGACAATGGACATGATTCCCTTCCCTCCCTCCTCTTTCCTTGTTCTCATACTTAGTGGCCTTAGGGGGTTTAGTGTTAGGTTAGTATAGTCTGTTAGTTTAGTAGTGTTAGTGGGTGGGGGGTGGAGGGTCCTGATTCTTTCTATTTTTACTTATTAAGTGTGTGGGTGGGTGGGTGGGTGGGGGGCTATGTTGGGGTTCCTAGTATACACACTCAGGTATGGCACATGGGTACTATACTGGCAAGTCCTGTTACAACTTGCAGACCATGTGGCCCTAGATTTCCATCCCGTGCACTGACATTTGTCGTGCAGGTATTGGAGGAGGATATGCAGCATGATTGTTAGCTGATAACTGGCAGAACTCAGATGGCAAGTCAATGGCAGTTGTTACCCATCTCGTAGGTTTTGGATGTGCTATGTGTGATGTGACCTTTGTAGGCTGGCCTGCCATGTACTTACCCAGGGTCATTCAATGATCTGTATGGTGATATGAGCTGTTACAAGTACAGTAGATGTATTGTCTGATTGACTTCTTGTGCCATTTCACACAATGCAGTTCCTAATGTAAATTATTTGCATTTGTCTTCACAGCTGCAAACATGACTCTCAACCAGGTTCGTGAGTTCCAGCGGTGGGCCATGAGATACCAGCATATCCTGCTGGTAGAGTAAGGGTTCAGGAGGATTGCCCGTCGATACCGTCATGAACGGGCCTCCGGGGCATGGAGGGCCTTCCCACAGGGTGGCCCTACTTTGCCCACCACCAGCACA
Organism: Pleurodeles waltl; assembly: GCF_031143425.1. Classification (NCBI taxonomy): domain Eukaryota; kingdom Metazoa; phylum Chordata; class Amphibia; order Caudata; family Salamandridae; genus Pleurodeles; species Pleurodeles waltl. The sequence continues at coordinate 595,268,325 of NC_090449.1, forward strand.
ACCACCAGTTCTACCCAGGTGGCCCCACCCACAGCTAGGACTGTTGTCCCTACGTCTGCTATACTTCCAGGCCCCAGCATTGCAACAGCTGCAGGACAGCCCACTGGCCTTGGCTCCACACGCGCACAAACCTCCTCCGCCGGTACCCAGACTGCCCCAGCTCCAACAGTTGACCCTGCAGCATTCCACGAAATGGAACAGAAGATGGACTGTGTCTTGAGGAAGATAAGCAATCTGAGCCGCGATGTTCGCCACGTTAACAGGCGTTTGAAGTCCATAAAGCGGACCCTCCGGAGGGCCAACCTCTAGACTTTGGTGACAATGGACATGATTCCCTTCCCTCCCTCCTCTTTCCTTGTTCTCATACTTAGTGGGCTTAGGGGGCTTAGTGTTAGGTTAGTATAGTCTGTTAGTTTAGTAGTGTTAGTGGGTGGGGGGTGGAGGGTCCTGATTCTTTCTATTTTTACTTATTAAGTGTGTTTGGGCTATGTTGGGGTTCTTGTGTGTTTAATAAAAAAAATACAAAAAATACAATACAAAAAATATATATTTGTTTAGGATAGTATAGTATGTGTTTAGGTTAGTATGTGTTGTCCTCCATGTGTCCCGTCTCATAAGGGGGGTGGGGGGTTGATGTTTAGAACGTTTCGTTACATGTGATAAGTAAGTTTAGCTTAGGTTAGTTAGGGACAGTTGTGGGTAATGAGTAGTCAGGGTAGATTAGGGTAGGTAAGACTTTTCCCTCAGTTTCCTCTTCTGTGATTACCATTTAATAAATATATAGTTAACCCTTTACAGTATGTGTTAAATGCTACTTGATCATGGCCTTGGCATTAGTGTACATGAATTTTGTTCTATTACATTTGTGTCCTATGCTACAAACTAAGCTGTAAGATTGGCAGCTACCCCAGAGCTACCTTGCAAAGATTCCACCATTCGTTAAAACCACCAATCACAGTTAATATGGATCCCAAAGTGTTTTTGTCGATAAGTATGTTTTCTACGTCACATACAGTGCTTCCAGACTTGGTATTGGGGGAACAGTTTTAGGTCTGACTGCAGTGTGATGTTCAAGGACACCCTTATAAAATGAGTTCTCGTAAGCGCTCTTGTATTCTTGTCTTCATGACTCACATAGATCATTTGTGACACTGTTCAGCATGATTACCTATTTGGATGTAAACTCAGACAGCTTCATTCATGCAGTTTTTGTAGTGTTTGCTTAGATTTGTGTGCACTGTTATATGTGTTAGTATTGCATGGTGACAACATTTTTCTGCCACTATTTGATGACTTAGATATCCCTTGAGGAAGTATTATTCTGTCCAACACAGCATGATGGTGTATGGTTTCTCACTTCATCAGATATTACCCTCAGGAAGGGAAGAGTATGATGCAATCATGGCCACTGTGCAGATTTATCTGACTACATAATATCAGGACAGTTGTATTGACAAGCTACGTAATTTGACAGTAGGCACATTTCAGTTATCTACTGCACAGTTGATGTGTCACATTACCCAGAGACAGATTTGTTGTGTAAGTGCTATTTATTGAAAAGTGCAGTAGTTCTATATGTAAATTGTCCATGATTGTGAGTCCATTAAAGTGACATCTTACATTGTGACCCTCTGGTGGGTGGGTCCTCTGTGATGGCTGATTGTTCTGTGCTCCTCCTTGTGACTGAAGGTGGGGTCTGGAGGGTTCCAAGGACCTCTTGGATGGTCTCCTGGGGAATGTTTGTCAGCTCGTCATCCATGTCATCAGGGTATTCTGGGACAGGCATATCCGCAGGAGATCCATCTTCCTCTGCAATGAAACGGGGTACAATTAGTGGGCCTGTGTTGTGGCATTAGTGATGTGACATGCCTGCCTTGAGATTAATTCACATGATTAATTTTGTGTTCATTGCTCCAGTCTTTCAGATGGGCATTCTCCCAGGCCTATGGCCCACCTGCATGTCACATGTACAGTATTAAGTTATTGGACTTCTCTGCATCATCTCCTCTAGTATTGTTTTAGGCCAAATAGTGAATTGCCACCTTCTTTTCCTACTCAACCCTTCGTCTACATCCATTCTCATGGTGAGGCCTTTCACTGGCTGTGGGTGTTCTGATGGCACTGGCAGCACACTTAACAATCTGGACCTGCCCCAGTCTCTGATCTTTCACATCCACTGAAATGTAGTTGACATGTAGCATATCCTACGCATATCATTGTTATGGCACGATATGGATGTTGGCATTGGTAATGTGTACAGCTGATGTTGGGAATGTGTGGTACATTGGATTGCCCTGATAATCGTAGCAGTGTCCTATTTCCTCCTCTGACTGTGCAGGTGTATTTCAGTGACCAGTTACATGTGTCCTCCCCCTCAATGCTTTTGTCTGAGCAGTATGACATTTGGGATGTTACATTGTGACCCAGGCACAGGATGGACCCTGACATATGCAGCATGGGTATGTCCTTAGTGTTGTGTAGCTCCTATTGTTGTTGACATTGGCTGATGTTTGCGACAACTATGGGCACTGACATTTGACAGTACTGGGGCCTTTGTCTTTTTTCAGGGGATTACTGGAGCTGTCATCCTCAACCCTCTAATTTAGGTGTGTATGATCCATGGGGAGGTTACTGCCATTGGCTACTTGAGCTGCACACAGATCGGAGGTGGAAGCAGCAACTGTTGTTGCAGTTACATTCCAGTTGTTGGTATGGCTAGTTGTGGTTAATAGGGCCCTAGTTAATGTATTGGGTATGGTGGCTGACGTGTGCCGGGATGTCAGTTTGAAATTGTGCCCTTCCCTCCTGGCGTGGCTTTCCCTTTGCTCCATCGTTGGCATGGCAGCATGCCCCCATGGGACTGTTGTTGGTGTAGTGTAATGGTGTGCCCCAGCTTCTGTCTGTGCAGGCCATGCCCCCATGCCATCCCCCTTTACCCATGCCACTCCATGTAGATGATGACTTCCATGCATTTTGTGGTCAGTATCCCCCCCCAGTTGTAATTGACATTAGTGCATTTTAATTCCCCATGCGACTTACCCTGCATGTGCGTTGTCTCCTGGTAGTCTGCGCTGTCCTGTCCTTGAATCCCTGTGACGATCTCCTCAGGGATGACGGCTGCAACCATCTCCTCCATGTGGTCCAGGGCCTCCTGGTGTGCCGGACTACCACCTCCAGTCTGCAGTGCTGCCTTCCTGTTCCTGGCCATCTTTTCCTTGGTCCTGCGCTTGCAGTCATGCCAGCGTTTCTCGCACTCGACTGTTCTGCGTACTTCTGCCACACTGTTAATCTTGTCAACAATTTGTTGCCATATTGCCTCTCTCCTACTGATTGGCAACTTTGAGGTGACAAACAGTTTGTGCTTGTGTTCCGTCACCTCTTTAACCAGAATTCCCTGCTCCTCTGCACTGAAGCGACACTTTCTTTTCTTCTTAAAAGTGTCCTGGTTGTTGTGTGGGTCCTCCTGGCTGGTTCCTGATCTGTTGTCATCTTCCTGGGGTCTGTAGAGGCATCTGGGATCCATTTTGGCTCTCCTGTGCTGAAATGGCAGTGTTCACTGGGATTTTTTATGATATTCCGTCAAAAAACGCACATCGTAAATCGACCCACAGTCATTTCCGACGCGTTAACGTCGTTTTGCTTTACGACTTGACGCTGCGGTGTGCATCAAAAAAAATTACTCACACCTGTGGTTTGCGCCGCCGTGTGTCAAAGTATAAATTTGACACCCGCACTGCGCAGCAAAATGGCGTTAACCGGCGGTATTATTTTTTACGCAAAACTGCGCCGTCCGGGTTTTGCGTCAAAAAGTATAAATATGGCCCTTAAAGTATAAGATCCAAAAGAGAAAAACTCAAATTTTCAAGACTAAACGTTACACAATGTTACAGATTGTAGTAAGCATTCGCAAAGCCAATAGGCTGAGACCAATTGGCTTTGCTAATGTGTTTTAGCCATGTTGCACACCAGCGTGGCTGCTGTTCAGCATGGCCAAAAGTTTGTGGCATAGAGGACAGTTGTGTGGAGTGTTGCAGAGTGGAATGGAGAAGAGTGGAGTAGAATATTGTAGAGTGGAGTGGCAGAGAGTGTTGTGTATTGGAGTAGCATACTGTGGAATCACGTAGAGTGACATATACTGGAGTGGCATAGAGTAGAGTGGGCTGGTGTAGAGTGAATTGGTTTAGAGTGTTGCAGAGCATAGTGTCAATGAGTGCAGTGGCATTGAAGTCTGTGGCATACAATACAGCATTGTAGAATGCAGCGGCATATTGTAGAGATGTGCATAGTAGAGTGCAAGGTGTTGAGTGTTGTGGCACAAACTAGAGTGGCGCAAAGTAGAGTGGCACAGAGTAGACTGGCGTAGAGTGTGGTGGTGTAGAGCAGAGTGGCATAGAGAGGTGCAGAGGGGAGTAGCATAGAGTTCAGTGATGCAGAGGGCAGTGGCCTAGAGTTGACTGGTATTGAGTGGAGTGGTGTAGAGTGCAAAGTAGAGTTGAGTGGCATAGAGGGCAGTAGTGTAGAATGGTGCTGAGTAGAGTAGCTTGAGAGTGGTGTATAGTGCTGCAGAGTGCAGTGGCATAGAGTGCAGTGGCAGAGAGTGGAGTAGCATAGAGTGAAGTGTTGCAACGTAGAGTGTCAGAGTGCAGTGTTGTAGGGTGAAGTAGAGTGACATAGAGAGCAGTGGCATAGAGTACAGTGGTGCAGAGTAGAGTTCAGTGGCTTAGAGTGCAGTGACAAGGGGTTACAGTTGTGTAGACTGCAGTGGTTAGGAGTAGAGTGGCATAGAATGCAGTGGCATACAGTGGAGTTGCTTAGAGTGGCGTAGAGTGGTGTAGAGTGCAGTGGTGTAGATTGTTTCAGATTAGAGTAATGTGGCTTAGAGTGGAGAGGTACAGGGTAGAGTGCAGTTGCATGGAGTGGGATGGAATATAATGGTGTAGAGTAAAGTGGTGTAGAGTGTAGTGGAATAGAGTGCAGTAGCATGCAGTGAAGTGGCGCAGAGTGGAGTAGAGTGGTGTAGAGTGCATTGGCGTAGATTATTTCAGAGTAGAGTGATGTGGCTTAGAGCGGAGAGATGCAGGGTAGAGTGCAGTTGGTCGAGTGGGATAGAGTATAATGGCGTAGAGTTAAGTGGTGTTGAGTGTAGTGGCATAGAGTGCAGTGGTGCCGAGTAGATTAGAGTGGCATACAGTGGATTTAGGTAGAGTGCAGGGACATACAGTTGAGTGTTATAGAGTAAAGTGCATTGGCATAGAGTGCAGTGGTGTAGAGTGCAGTGTTGCAGAGTGGCATAGAGTACAATGGTATAGAGTGGAGTCATGCAGACTAGTTTGGTGTGGCCTAGACTGGAGTGGTGTAGGGAGTAGTGCCAACGAGTGCACTGATGTAGAGCAGAGTGGCAAAGAGTGCATTGGCATAGAGTAAAGTGGTACAGGGTAGAGTAGAGAGGTGTAGCATGAAGTGGCACAGAGTACAGTGGGGTAGAGTGGAGTGTTGCAGAGTGCAGTGGTGTGGAGTGGTGTGAAGTAGAGTGGTGCAAAGTAGATTGGAGTGGTGTAGAGTGGTGTAAGGGAGAGTGGAGTGATGCAGAGTATGCATGGTATATTAGCGCACAGCCATTACAGAAAAAACATTTTCAAAATGAAATGACCATTACAGTTGTACAGACATACAGTTTTACTGCTAAAACTATACAGTGCACAAACAAAAATGTGTGGAAATTGCATCACCTAGTGTTATGATTTGTTTTGATCATATTAAAGTATTTGTTCCCAACACATTTTAGAAATAACAGAAATGTGCTTCATTTGTGTTCCTAATTGTGATATATTCTGAAATACTTACACAGTTCTTTCAAATGTTGTCATATGCTAGAAAAAACTCTTTCGTACCCACAGTATCCAGCAAGATTGTCACATAAATCCTCTTACTTTGAAGTCAGAGAAAGAAAGGTAAACAAGCACCCTTGGAAGACAGTGCCTGACATTTGACCTCGGTCTTTGAATGCACAGCAAATGTGACAAGAACAAGATTTAAAAGCCTGGATACTAGCTTGTGGAAGACTGCAGTAATCATGGTTTAGGAAACAGGAGGGATGAACTGAACCTGGAGAGACTAAAGCAAATAAAGCCAGCAAATATAAAGCCAGAAAATGTGAGTTACAAATCACGAAGCCAATGGTAATCAACGGGTGGAATGCATTCCTAGGTCAACTCCTAAAGTCCTCAAGATGTCTTTAGCAAACCAAAGAGCTGTACTGTCTAGTAGGCTGCAATCTAAAAAGGCCAATTCATTTCTAAAATTCACTGAACCAATACTGTAGGTACAGCATAAAAGATTCTCATTGCCCTCTTTACAAACAAGAGTCTGTTTATCACAAGAACACATTAGCTTTCAGTTACCTGCTACCTCCCTTGCCAGTTTGCCTGTTGTGTGCTCAGTACAAAAATGAGGGGGATTCAGCTGGATCCGAGGTCTGGCAGCTATTATTGTGCTGGATCTCGGATATGGGCTGGGACCAGTGAACTAAGCATTTTGCAAGTTATGTTGTTGTATTTCAATTGTACTTGGGTACAAGAGCTTGCCATACCATACTTACAAGACATTGCAATATTGCTATATATGTCCCAATAGTTAATTATTGTCAAATCATCAGTGTCTATTAGGTAAGGTTGTTGGTTTTTTGAAGTTTCTCAAGGTGTTTCGTGTTACAGAGGAGGTTGAAATGGCTTTTTGGAATGTTTCCAATAGTACATCTCATTGTTTAATTTGTGGTGTGTTATGTTTTGCTAACAAATACATGTCAAATTGTCTATTGCCACTCTCTCCCCTAATATCTTTAGAAACACAAAGTTGAATATGAGAATATAGTAAATGTATGTAGTTTTTTATGTGAAATTTGAAGGATTTATAAATCGTGTATTCATTCATCACTGCCTTGAAGAAGTGGCCTTTAGCTGCGAAACACATGTTGGCTATTTTCTAACAATCTAATTAAAGAATTTGTCTATGACAATGGATTTCAGGAACAGCTATTCAATTTATTTTGTTTGGACAGTATTGGGACATTATGGGGGTCATTCCGACCCTGGCTGGCGGTGCTTCTGGGGCAATTCTGACCGCAGCGGTAAAGCCGCGGTCAGAAAAGGGAAACCGGCGGTTTCCCGCCGGTTTTCCCATGCCCCAGGGAATCCTCAACGGCGGCGCTGCAAGCAGCGCCGCCATGGGGATTCCTACCCCCTTCCCGCCAGCCTGTTCCTGGCGGTTTACACCGCCAGGAAGAGGCTGGAGGGAATGGGTGTCGTGGGGCCCCTGGGGGCCCCTGCAGTGCCCATGCCAGTGGCATGGGCACTGCAGGGGCCCCCTAACAGGGCCCCATTAAGATTTTCAGTGTTTGCAAAGCAGACACTGAAAATCGCGACGGGTGCCACTGCACCCGTCGCACACCAGCAACTCCGCCGGCTCCATTTGGAGCCGGCTTCATCGTTGCTGGGGCTTTCCCGCTGGGCGGGTGGGCGGCCTTTTGGCGGTCGCCCGCCCGCCCAGTGGGAAAGTCTGAATGACCGCTGCGGTCATTTGACCGCGGTACGGTCTTTTGGCGGTCTCCGCCCGGCGGGCAGCGCCCGCCGCCCGCCGGGGTCGGAATGACCCCCTATGTTTCTTCGGTATTTTAACCACCATAGAACTGTTCTCAAAGAATATCTGCATAACAGTCTAAGTTCATACATATTTTGGAATATTCTCTTTTTTCTTATTTAAAAGGTGATGTATGATAATCTCACATGCAAACAATAGTTAATAAATATAACTGTGAGATTTCATGTGTTCTCTAATATACATTTTTTCTTTTGTGCCCCCTATTGAAAAACAATGTTTAAACACCCAACTAGAGTATTTGTATCCAGAGCCATATCATGCTATAGAAAAGAGGTAGTTTGAAGATCCACTACTTTAACCAATAGGCATCTGGAAAACACATGGTAAAATAAGTAGTTACACCCTTCATTTAATCCTAAATGACAGTATGTGCCCCACAGTGCTGTTTGCATATAGAGGATCCACACCAGTGCTTAATTTGCAACCAGTGGTTGCTGGTGGGGCCCACCATCATTCATTTTTAGGGACTGGCACTTATTTTTCCTCATCAGGGTCAGGAAGAAAGGGAAAATCACAGAAACCGGACAGGAGGAGGAATAGAAAAATAGAAAACCGTCATAAAGAGAGAATGCAGGGACCGACAAGAGTAAAATAAAGGAACAGGGAGTCTCTGGTTGTGCATTAAAGAGGCCTGAGGTGAATTCTGTACTTCGCAGCTGTGGTATTTGACACGTCGATATTTAATGGCGCCAGCTCTGACTTCTGAGCAATGCTTTGGGCTATGGCGCTCATTCCTTTATAAATCAAGTGCTGAGCCATACCTTCATTTACAATGGGTCTCTGTCTAAATTATTTTATCAGGCATGACAGTTGTGTTTTGAGGATGCCCAATCCATGACTATAGACTGCACCATAAGATTAAACGAAGATCTGTGACTGAGGGTGAATGTTTGATTTGTTCTGCATTCCGTCCATCATCTGTTGTTTTTGCATTTGTTGCCCCAAGTGGGAAGGGTATGTCCAGACGTGGGTCCTGTGCTTGCTATGTCACAAGATTCCAGCTAGCCTGGCTGATGAAGGGTGATGCCCTGAAACTGGTCCTAGGATGCTTGTTTCTGGTCCAGGGTGGACCCAGCTTGGCACTTCGGGCTTGACTGTTCCCATGAGGAACAGGGTCCAGACTGATTTGTATATGACTGGGTCCAAACTGGAATGTCATGGCAAGCAAAAAAACTGATGTATTAAACCCAGATCTATGACTGGGGGTGAATGTTTGATTTGTTCTGTATTTCATCCATCATCTGTTGTTTTTGCATTTGTTGCCCCAAGTGGGAAGGGTATGCCCAGACGTGGGTCCCGTGCTTGCTATGTCACCAGATTCAAGCTCGCCAGGCTGATGAAGGGTGATGCCCTGAAACTGGTCCTAGAATGCTTATTTCTGGTCCAGGGAGGACCCAGCCTGGCAGTTCGGGCTGGACTGTTCCCATGGAGAACAGGGTCAAGACTGATGTGCATATGGTTGGGTCCAAAGTGGAATGGCATAGCAAGCAAAAAAAACTGATGGACTAAACTCAGATCTGTGACAGGGGGTGAATGTTTGATTTGTTCTGCATTCTGTCCATCATCTGTTGATTTTGTATAGAGTGCACTGTGCCACAACGTCACACACCATAAGAACCAATGGAAAACTATTTCCTAAACGCACCCCCAGTTGGTGATTCCAGGCTAGGCAGGCCTATTTTAACTGCGAGCACTTTACACTATGGACCATGCACTTTAATATGGAATAAATTAACCCTTGATTTCAATTTATGGACGGTTTTAATTAGAGCATAAAACCTTTCCACACCACGGAACATAAACTGTTTGCAAGAATGTTGTTTTTCTTTTCACAACTTCAGCTTGCATTGAAACGTTTTGGACCAAACTCTAATTGTATTTGTTATCTTGTAGTGCAGCACAGAATGACTGTCATAACAAGACTCAGGAACTATTAAGTGTTAATGTTGGTAGCAAATATTGTATTCCTTTGACAAAGTGAGTAGCGGAGGCACGAACAGTGTGATTTTTTCATTTTCATCTGACTCCGGCAACACATTGCTTTGAAAGTCAGATTATTATATTTAGAGGTAATGGGGCTGTACAGGCGTTAACTTTGGCACCTTTAAGAATTTTTTTTAATGGCTGTGCAATATCATAAATGAATAAGTATGCATCGTAAAAGTAGCACCCTTTCAATATTCCACATCATGGCAGAAGGAGGAAACTAGGAGTTGGTCCCACCTTATGGGATCAGCATCACAGAGACGTGACTAACACCTACCTTTTTTAAACAGCTTTATTGTGCCAGGAAAAATACTCAGAGTTTTCCAGCCCATGTAAAGGATACATTTAATAATATAGAGAAACGTGTCTGTCAAACTAGCTGTTTCTCTCCTTCAAAAAGAAAGATGCCATGAACGGCATTCATACAGAACTGCTGTATATCATGAAAACGGTATTGAAAGGGATTGTTGCCTGGCTGCCTTATGTGGCATGTACTGTGATGATATTGGTGAGACCTGCTCTGGACATGCTGCACATTTGACCTTGGATCTCCTTTGGCCCGCTAGCTAATGGGCTAATGCTTGCTCGTTATGGCCCACTTTTCTGTGTGGAGTTGTCTGCCTTCCCCCTTTTAGGTCTGGCGTTAGCCAAAACTTTTTAATATTTAAAAAAATACACCTATAATATTCTTACTTAGAGAAGCATTGAGCCAGTTGACTTCACCCATTGCTCTGTTCCGCCCACTACATAGGACAGTGGCCTGCTTCACCCACTGGCTAACCACTTTCAGAAGACTGAATTTTGCTCTACCACAAAGACCACATCGCACACAAGGTAGTTCCCTCCTGTGCCAGTGTTTTTGTTTTCGCTTTATTATTGCTTTTCTGTGGTCTTTGTGTGTAGAGCATAATGTGATGGCAGGAGGCTTTCTACCAAACGTGAGCACAGTCCTCATTCCGGCTTTATAACTTACTATATCATGCTAATAATGTTGTAAATTCCTTTAGCAGACCTTAATTTATCTGACTGCTGATATTTCACATCATACCTGATCTCCTTCTTTCTTGCCTTCTTTATTTCCTTCTTTCTTTCCTTTCTTTCTTGCCTTCTTTCTTTCTAGCCTTCTCTTTTCCACCAGTCTTTCTTTCTTTCTTTCTGGCAAAAATCTGGCAGCCAATGTCAGACCAGTTGTTTTTTTAAGGACAGTTTTAGCCAAGACCTTTTGATTTTATTAAAACTATGGGACATATTTAAGAGCCCCTAGCGCTACCTGAGTGCTGCCATAGTTTCATTTTTTTATGCTAAGGTGGCGCTAAAGCGGCTTTTCTGCACGCATTGCTCCATTTTGTAACCCCTTGCGCCACATTATGCCTGCACCAGGTATAATGCATGGAAGGGGGCGTTCCGGTACTAGGAGGCCCACAAAAATTCAAAGAATTCACTGTCCCATTTTTTACATGATTTTTAAGGCCTGCTCATAGCAGATGTTTAAATGACACACACTTAAACATCTATGGGCCTCTTTGTACTTTGCTACATTAGAGTCAACATTCTTGAACTACTGTAGCAAACATCCACAATAACGCCAAAAATGTTAACGCCGCTGTACTAACAACCGCCATGGTGAGCTGTACTATAAATACGGTGCAACCATGATATTGTTAGGTGCCGGTAGGGAAGTGCAGAAAAAGCACCACATCATAGCTGATTTGCCACTTTTTATACAACATATTTATAGTTACTTGCAGGGGTTTACTGCCTGACTTCATCCATTAGACTGTGGTTGTCACTTGCATTTTTCTTCCACCCACTTCAGAATGCATCAAGGGACAAATGCAAAAACTCACTTCAACCATAGGCTTACTTCTTTATGAGTTACAGCACGCTTCATCCTCACAGAAAGTAGTTTTTGGGTGTGCCAGGAAGTACTATGATAATGTGTGCTTTTTTTAGACCAAAAACATTTTTGCCTTCTCTTAATATTGTTTTGATATTTTAAGAGGTTCTGGCATCTTCCCAAAAAATAATGTTTTTGCAAAAAAACATGGCAAAACAAAACAAAAATTGCCAAAAGGTTGACAGCCAAAACTAGACCTATTGGCTTTGCTAGTGCTTGTTTCATTGATTAAGTCTTACGTTGCACTCTTTGCCGTCTTTTTTATTTGTGAGGATCTGGTCCAGGGGCTGGGTGCCATTTCCTGGTTTGTACCAGCAAGCTTCTTTGCAGTCTGTTGGGATCATCACTTGCTCCTTGTTGAGTCTGGGGCTTGTTTGCACCTTCCCTGGATTTCCCAAAGTGGTTTCCACTTGGGGTAGGTTCTTCCTGGTTCATTGGATGGGAGAATGTTCTGCTTTCTTGAAAAGATTATTGCTTTAATCCCTCACCTTTTTCAATCTGGATGTTCAGTTGCTGGTCGCCTCCATCTAGCCCCTCCCTTTCGCTTTGCAGTTCGGTGGAGTGGGATAAGTGAGTAATCTTTTGTTTGTGTTTTCTTGTGTTTGTGTGGGTGTATTGCCTGAACTCTCTGTTGAACTTTGAGAATCTGAGGGAGTATGGCTTTAAAGCAAACCCCTTTTGTAGTTTGTGTTTTTTGGTGAGATTGCAGCTTTTATTAAGTAAGTCTTGCCTCCCTGCAAGTTTCTTTGGTATTTGTTTGATGGTGGACTGTCCTAGAAGTTTCATGTGGGTAAAATACATTCTACAGGGGTGCAGTACTTTTGTTCTCATGCACTGGCTGGCTATTTGATTTGGGGTGTTACGCTCCCCTTACCCCACTGATGTCACTGAGGCACTATTTGACTCTTTGCTATTAATTAATGCTTAGTCTCCCTCTTTGTTCTATGACCCTAAGGTTGGGTGTCCTTCACATGGTGGTTGGGTGTTTGTATCCATTTGTTGAATGCCTGCACCTCTTTCGGCTGTTGCACTTTTTTCTTCTTCACCTTTGAGGTTCTGCGTGTGGCCTCCCAATACCTCCCTGAACTCCTTATTAGACTTAGAACTTAGGTTACCCTGACATGTTTTGCCTACAACTGCTTGCATTCTCGAGAGGATTTCTGCTTCTGCTGTGCCTACTCTTTCTTTGTGTGGATTCTGGCCATGCATTTGCCCCATTGATCTTGCATGGCAGGGGAGGAGGGCTAAACCTTTTGCTGGCTGTGGCTGGTTGTTACTGGTTTCAAGTTCTCTAGTGTTTTTCTGCCCTATATTACGGGAGTACTGCAATGGACTGACCTTATCTGGGTTTATTTTCTCTAGTGTGTATAGGTGTATCTTGGTGATTGGTGTGCAGTCTATATCCATCTTGCCAGTTACTAGCCTTTATGTACAAGTGTACTTTTCCCCGTGGGCCTTCCTGGGGATTTACTCCTTGTGTACTTGATTCACTGAGCTAAATCATTCCCCTTTTTGCTATTCTGTCCTGTGCTCCTGCCTTGTAGTTGACTGTTATTCTTGCTTCTGGCTTTCCCTTTTGATTTACCTGTGATAGCTGGCCCAGGCAGATATACTCTTGCTCCCATTGTTTGAATGAAGCATGCATGGTACTTGTTTTTGCCATCCTTCTGTTGTCACCATGGCCCATGAAGTTCATTTTATAGGCCTTGGCTCCATGAAGTAGGCTGCTTCCTGTCTCATTTGGCATTCCTGTTCCCGAAACGCTTTACTGAATTGGAGGATGGTGTTGAACTAATACCTGTGCTCTCATTTTTATCTTTGTTTGGGGTATGCCTAATCAGCTGCTGTCACTGGAGGACTGTGTCACTGGTATTAAATATGTAGCATTGTGGCCCCTTCTGGCTTTCTTTCACTTCATTACTTGCTTTGCATGATGGATTCCTTGACTGCTGGCTGACTTAGTCTTCCTGGCTTGATGCGTCATCAGGGGCAGCACATGTGGGTGTTCTCTCTTTTAGGGGACTGCTTTTGTGGGTACACAGATTGTGCCTTTAGTGCTTGTTCACTATTTTGCCACTGGCTTGAGGGCTGTGTTGGCCTTCTGGTACTGCCTCCACTGTGTCTGGAATTTGCCTTTCTGGTTAGATGTCTTTGTGACAGATATATGCCTGCTAGGCCTTTGGTCAACCCTCATAATTTAAAGGATTGTGATGACGAGGTGCCGCAACCGGATCCCTTGGCCCTCTCCAAAAGTCTCCCAGTGATGAAGGAAGGTAACACAATCACCACATGGGACCAACAGCGGCCCATCTGTACAGGCTGAGGGGACATGCTCTCCCCCCACCTTTTTCGTGACTTGAAGTGTGACTGTCAGGCTGAATAAAGGTCAGCCTGGCAGGCACTCTTCTGGTTCAGGCAGGAAGCCAGGAGCTGGACATGCCTTAAATATGCAGACTCCTATTTGCTTGAGTTCAACTTTGTGGGTGTGACCTCTTCAGCCTGTAAAGGTGCCTTGAGTCCCTCCCCCTCATGATGAGGGGGAGCATCACTGATTGCTTCACACTTGGATGCTTCACTTTTAAGCCCTGAAATTCCCAGAGCTGAGTGTCAATCAGTGACACCTCATCACAGAGTAAGGTGGAGCAGCAGTCTCACTGACCCATCCCACTCTGTGGTTAGATTGGGACTGCTACCTTCCCTCGTTGGCTGACGTTAGGTCAGCCAATGAGGGAAGGCAGAAGTCCCAACCCTACTGGGATCTCTGAGGCTTGGGACTGCTACCTTCCTTCACTGGCTGACCTTAGGTCAGCCAATAAGAGAAGGCAGCAGTCCCAACCCTCCTGGGACCTCCGAGGCTTCTCTGTCAGAGCTGCTGCTCTTGAGATAAGTTTTATTTTTTTATGTTTGGTGCATGCATGCGTGCATGTATGAATGCATGTGCATTTGTTAGTGAGTGTTGTGAATGGGTGCGTGAGTGTATGTGTAAATGAACGGGTTTGGGTGAGGTTATTGTGTAACACCTCCACCCATTCCTCTGTAAAATTACCATCCACCACTGCATGCTACACCATTAGCACAAAGGAAACCACAACAATCTCGAAAACTGTTTGCTCCTGAGCCCTGGCAGCTCCGGCACCCAGCACACCTTCGACAAAAGAGCAATCCCTTTAAGCGAGGCCCTCACCCCTATCATCAACTCCCTCTATTAGTACAGCCACCTTCCTGAAACCTGGAAACAGGCAACTGTCAGCACCATCCAAAAGAAGCTCTTGTCTGACTTGACCAAACTCACCAATTACTGACTGATATCCCTCTTTCTCTACACAGCCAAAGCCCTGGAAAAAGACATCAAGCAGTGCTTCTCTGACCACCTCACAAAATAACAACTTCTCAACACCACACTCATAGGATACAGACCCAACCACAGCACAGAAACCCCCTTACAGCAGCAACAGATGACATCATGATGAGCTTTGATAGGTGAGGACTGTAGCTCTCCTCATTATAGACCTGTTAGTAGTGTTCAAGACCGTCTCCTACCCCATCCTAATCCAGTGACTCCATGGAGTAGGCAGCCAGTGACTCGGCCTCAAAAAGATCTGCTCTTTCCCCACCGGAAGAACCCAAACCGTCCACATGCCCACCTGTGTCTCTGAAGCACAATTATCTTATTTGTGGAGTCCTGCAAGGTTCCTCGCTCCGCCCAATGCTCTTCAAACCTGCATGACCCTGCTAGCCAAAATCATACGAGTTCACAACACAAACATCCTTCCTTATGCCGACAACACACAACAGATACTTAACACCTCCATCAAAACACCCACACCAGGAACAAGTTCACCACATGGATGACAGAAGTGTCCATCTAGATGAAATCCAATTACCTCAAATTGATCTCGGACAAGACCAAAGTGGCAGTTCTTCAAGGATAATGCCTCACCATGGTACTCCACCTGGTGGCCTACAGACCTTGGACCCACCCCCGGGCATCCTTTGAAGCAACAAACCTTAGAATCATCACAGACAAAAAACTGGACATGACCCCTAAGTCAACACAGTAGTCCTGGCCTGCTTCAACAGCCAAAGGATGCTGAAAAAAATCTTCAAGTGGCTACCACACAACACAAGGAAAACCATCACCCAAGCCCTCATCATCAGCACACTATACTATGGAATCAACCTGTGTGAAGGGATTACTAATTAGCTCAAAAGAAGACTGCAAATCATCCAAACTGCAGTAGCCATACTAGTCCTCAACCTTCCACAGTGAGCTCGCATCAACCTCACCTTAAGGAGCTCACAGGAAGGCTACAGACTGTCAAAAATGCGCAAGTCAGACTAGTCTTTAACATCGCATGGCAAGCCCACTTCATGCCATACCTTAGAGAACTCCACTATCGCACTGCACAAAAGAGCACATACTTTAAACTCTTCACCTACATCTACAAAGCTCTGCACAACACTGGCACTACCTACCTGAACATCCACATTCATGTCTAACAACCTTCCAGACTCCTCCGCTCTGCTGGTCTCTCACTAGCATACACCCCATGCATACACACAAAAGCAGAGCAGAGGGCTGCACCTTCTCGTACATGCCCCATAAGTTTAGAATGGCTCCTCACGGTCCATCAGAGCCTCCTCGTCTCTTCGTGACTCTTGCAAGAAGCTGAAAACCTGTTTTTTCAAGTAAACTTCAAGGGATGGCCTCACACATCTGCTGCAGAGGTTGGATACATCATGGGTGATTTCCCTGCAAAGAAACACCAATAACATATCATTACAAGAGTTATTTGTGTTGTTAGAAATGGGTTCTTTGGTTGGCAGTCAGGTTACCCCCTGTCCAAGCAAGGACCATCACTCTAATCAGAACAAAGGAGAAACAGCCCACTAACCCCCTTGGTAGCTTGGCACGAACAGGCAGGCTTAACTCAGAAGTAATGTGTAAAGTATTTGTACCAACACATACAGTAATACAGTGAAAGCACTACAAAATGGACACCACACCAGTTTAGACAAATAGGGAATATTTATCTAAATCAAACAAGACCAAAACAACAAACATCCAACATACACAAGTCAAGATATGAATTCTCAAACGAATAAGAGTCTTACTCCATAGAAAACAATGGAAACATTGATTTTACACAAAGTACCTGGTTAGCATCAAAATAAAGTCACACAGATGAGTGTGCGTCGGAAAAGTCAGCGGTGCATCGACTCCTTACTCGCAAATGAGGCCATGCATCAATTCTTCTCCAGTCAGGTAGGTGATGCGTCATTTTCTTTCTCACAAGAAAGTGATGTGTCAATTTCCAGAGGGGGCATCTCGGATCCACGCAGGGTCAGGATGACTTTGACACCCAGGGACGATGCATGATAAATCTGGTCGCACAGTGTTAGAAAACCATGCTGCATGGGGTTTGCGTTGTTATCAGCAGCTGTAAGCGGGTGTTGCACATCGTTTCTCGATGCGTTGATCTCCCAGCCATGATGCAGGTGGAGCATCGTTATCAGTCACGTAGCAGGTGGTGCGTTGAACATTTTCCCACATGGCACTCTGTGCATGGATTTCAGCTCATGTTCGGCCAACTTCTCCTTTCAAGGGTCCACGGACTGTATAGGACACCACTTGGCAGGGCAGGAGTCTCAGGAGAGAGTCCAGGTGTTAGCAGCGGAAGTCTTTAATGGCCCTGAGACTTCAAAACAGGAGGCAAGCTCAGTTTAAGCTCTCGGAGATTATTCTCAAGCAGGAATGCACAACAAAGACCAGTCTTTGTCCACTCTCATAGGCAGAGCAGCAACTGCAGGATAGCCCAACAAAGTACCATCACAGGCAGGGGCAGCACTCTCCTCAGCTCTTCTCCTTGGGAGAGGTTACTCTTGAATACAAAAGTGATTTTTAAGAAATCTAAGTCTGGGGTTTTGGGGCCAATTTTTATAGCCCTTTCTGCCTTTAAAGTAGGCAAACCTCAAAGCAAGGTCTCTGTTGTTCACAAGATCCTGCCGTGCCTAGGCCAGGCCCCAGACACACACCAGGGGGTTGGAGACTGCATTGTGCGAGGGCAGGCCCAGCCCATTCAGGTGTAAGTGACCACCCCACTCTCCACTCTAGCTCAGATGGCCCATCAGGATATGCAGGCTACTCCCCAGCTCCCTTTGTCTCACTGTCTAGAGAGGATTCACAAACAGCCCAACCGTCAGTCTGACCCAGACAGGAAATCCACAAACAGGCAGAGTACCAGAATGGTTTAAGCCGGAAAATGCCCACTTTCTAAAAGTGGCATTTTCAAACTGACGTTTCAAAAACCAACCTTACCAAAAGATGTGTTTTTAAATCGTGAGCTCCGAGACACCAAACTCCAAAGTTATTTGAAGGCAGCTCTCATGTTAACCTGTGAGAGAGATATGTCTTGCAACAGTGAAAACCGAATTTGGCAGTATTTCACTGTTAGGACATGTAAAACACATCAGTACATGTCCCACCTTTAACAGACACTGTATCCTGCCCAATGTGGCTACCTAGGGCCTGCCTTAGGGATGCATTACATGTATAAAAAGGGAAGGTTTGAGCCTGGGTCAAACTGGCAGTTTAAAACTGCACACACAGACACTGCAGTGACAGGTCTGAGACATGTTAACAGGACTACTCAGGTGGGTGGCTCAACCAGTGCTGCAAGCCCACCAGCAGCATTTGATTTACAGGCCCTGGTCACCTCTAGCACACGTTACTGGTGACTTACTAGTACATCAAATATGCCAATCATGGATAAATCAATCACACATACATTTTAGACAGGGAGCACTTTCACTTTAGCACCAGTCAGCAGTGGTAAAGTGCCCAGAGTACCAAAAAGAACAAAAACAGAGTCCAGCACACAGTCAAAACCTGGGAAGCAGAGGCAAAAAAGACAGGGGAGACCATGTCAAAGATGCCAGACATGTAATTTGGCCAATTTTGGACCACGCTCATCAGCAGAATTTATGACATTACACCTTGTCACGTAATTATGCTGCAATTCCATCTAAATTACACCACTATAGTGCAGACACAAGCAGAAGTTCCTAGCTTGCACCCATGCTGTATGACTAGGTCAACTTCTCAGTCACAATACACAGGCTGTGACTCTCCCCACGATGCAGGTATGGTAATAGAGATCTCCCCAATCCGTAAGCAGTGCAACTGCACAGCCCTGGCAAATTCCATGTAATTTCTCTCAAATAGTGTTGTGTTGTCCTAGAACATGCACAGCTCCAACAATCTTGTGGCAACAGACCACTAGGAAGGTCACTGAGAGTTAAGCGGATCATTACTGCTGTAAATCTGAAGTGGTGCCACCCACCAAATATGCCATTCTGCTGCCATATTTAAGGAAGGGGAAGTGAAGGTTTCTGACAACAGAGTCTCAGAAGTTCATGCATCAGTTAAATAGGGGGATGACATTTCCTAAACCTGGAACAGTACACAGGGCCAGCTTTTCCACTGGCGCCCAGTCTGACAATCTGTTTTTTGGTGCCTCCAATGACCTCCTTCTCCACAGATTCCCTCGCTACCACCCTCTAACAGTGTCCCTTATCTCTCCATAGTCCCTCTCACAAAAGCATTTAATTTATTTTATGGAGCTACTCATACAAGAGGAAAGTGTCAGATCACTTTACAATACACACACATTATACAGAGACAATGAATCGTACACGTGTAAATCAGTATATAGGATATGTTACATAACACAATGAGAGTCATAAGGTGTAGGAATCAAATGTCATCTATGCTAGTATCCAGTATACTAGAAGAGTGTGTGGTCTGGAGAGGCATAAACTCAGGATTTAAAAATGTACCACATTGGTTGGTTTGGCTTTACTAATATGAATGTATTTCTACCGAAACAATCCTTTTTAGCAGCATTAGGAGAGTGAAAGGCTGGAACAAAACATACTGTCGTAACCTATATCTTGCAGTTTGCATGCAGCTCTTTGATGACAGTGCATATGTCAGTGTTCTACAGTAGGATATCTGTGTCAAAAGCAGTAACCCACTGAGCTATCTACAAAAAAAACAGTTCTGTGATCTGCATGGCACACGTACTTTGCAGCAGGGACATTAACTTTCTGCGCTACTTTATGATGAGTCAAAAGAGCCACAAGACAAAACTCTGATCTCTCTCTAGCAGAAACATTAATCACAACAGTTAGCTTAACATTATTGTTCCCCAAAAGCAGCTAGACACACAAGAACTCTGCAACAGTTCTGCTAAAACTAAAGTTTATCTGCCCCTCCCCCAAAGGCTCAAGGGTGATGGAACACTATGATAAATATGGGTCGAAGTGTGTATTCTGGTAAAGATTTACCCTGATCAACAACCTTCTCCCCTACAATGGGTAGCTTGTGCAAAGTTGGTCATTTTGTTGTATGCTGCTTGCCTCATTCGCCAAAAATAGTAAACCTGCTAACAAAA
Source organism: Pleurodeles waltl (assembly GCF_031143425.1). Classification (NCBI taxonomy): domain Eukaryota; kingdom Metazoa; phylum Chordata; class Amphibia; order Caudata; family Salamandridae; genus Pleurodeles; species Pleurodeles waltl. Next base: position 595,288,320 of record NC_090449.1, read on the forward strand.
AGTAACAAATAAGTGCAGATATAGTGAGTGTATGGACCATTTTTGTAATCAATAAAATATGCTTTTTAGTTGTTTGGGGGAAATCTGCCCTTGATATAAGCGTCCTTCCGACACTGATTTCAGAGAAAAAATGTTTATTCCATTGCACGCTTACTTGTGCTTCCCTTATGTACATCTGCACATTATAACCCTTTGAGTAAATTATAGCCATACTGTACAAGTAACAGCTGAAACGCACTGTTTTACCAATAATATTGTAGATTCTAAATCGACTTGGAGATTAATGGAATTTGCAATATCTATCTCTAGTCCTAAGAAGTTTGAGCACCATGATGAAGAGGTTCAGTGGGTAACATTGAGTCACAACAATAATTAAACCAAGTACACACAATATTTCTAGGTTCTATTGATTAAACATTACGTTTAATGTGTTGAATGTTTATTGTGCTGAACCATGTTGGCTGAAAATGAGATGATGACTGCCTGGTTTAAAATAGAGGCACTTCTCCTTTTACAGAGGTTCGAATTTTACAATGGCCGGAAAATAATTATCGATTATGAGCCTGGTAGAAAAATGTCTCTCACTCAAGACTAACACATTGTTGCTGATATTGTATCCGCGGTAACAATTATTAAATACAATCCTCGCTTATATTGACCAGGAGGACTTTCAACTTTGCAACTTTTGTCATTACTTAACTATCTAAGGATAAGTGTGAAAAACAGCAGTGCTCCGTTGCACAAGTGAAAAAAATGTACAGCGCATATTAAGTAGAAGTGGCTTGCTGCTGCCACTGGCCGTTCTTGCACTAAAAGCAGAAGCATAGCTTGGGAGGGGCGGGTGTGTGTGTTTAGAGTGTTATACACCCCTAATAAATGTAGGGGCATATTTTAGAGGCCCAAGCACCATGCCAAAGCCGCATCAGCATCATTTTTTGACGCTAATGTGGCATTAGAAGGCCAAAAATGCTGCGTCATATTTACAAAGTGGTGCAATGCATGCATTGTGCCACTTAATAACCCTTTATGCTACATTACGCCTGCGCCAGGCATAATGTACGCAAAGAGGTTTCCTTGCACCATTTTTTATGGCACTTTTAACATCTTCTCAGAGCAAGAGTTAAAAGGAGGCCTCCATTGCTTACAATGGGCATCTGGATGCTTTGCAGGATTAGCGTCAGAATTTTTGCTCTAACCCTGCAAAGCACTGCACTAGTGTCAAAAATTCAGATAGTAGTCCCGAATTACTGCCACCATGGGGTGCGGTATTTTCAATACCCCGCACACATGGGGCGCTATTCTTAAATATGACCCGTATTCTCTTAATAAATTGTTGGGTACTTGTGCTTTCCGTTGGGGATTTATGAGGTGGTCTTCGATTTCACCAAGGATTTTTACATACACACAACTAATGATATACACAGTCTCTCTCTCTCTCCTCTCTGTATTGAAGTTCTAAAACTTAAAAATGTTGGTTATATTACAACATATTGGGCCAGATTTACAAGAAAAGGGTGCATCAGCTGTGATTTGCCACTTTTCTTGCACCCCTTGTGCCCCTCCTATCAAACCCCTAACGACGCACATTAGTACAATAGCGTCAAAATTTATGATGCTTTTGTGGTACTTTGAAGGATTAGCGCTGGAAGGTCATTTTAGTGCCAGCTCTGAGAAAGCATTAAAAATTAAGCTAAAAATGGTGAAGTGAAATGTTATAAATTTCACTGCACCATTATTATGTGCCTCCATGCTCGTGAATGCTCCTTTGCATACAATATGCCTGGTGAAAGTGGTGCAATGCAAGCATGGCACCACTTTGTAAATATGACGAAGGAGAATGTCCTCCTTACTGCCAAATTAGCGCAAAAAAAAAATGGATGCCAGTATGGCACAAGAGGTGCTGTGACCTTGTAAATCTGGTCCATTGTCTTTTAAGTAACCTTAAAAATCCACACAGCTGTCCCTTCCAACTGCCCCTTAAGTCCCCTCATGCTCTGCTTCTCAAATAATACATTTAACATTATGTCAGCGTGATTGTTGGGAAATCCGATGTTCATACCCCCCAGTCTTACTGATCAACCTACGCCCCTTAGCGTGATTATTGGCATTGCTTTATAGCGCAAGGTGATCTTGATTAACCTTGGCTAAGTGATATACATACACAAACAGCACTGGTTGACCAAATCTTCTAAAGAATCTCAATTTAGCCAGATCATTGGCTATTAGAACATTCCAGAATCACAGTACAAATCAATAACAAGAATAGCTGCACATTAGAAATGGCATACATCTAGAAACAGCAAATCAACAATATCAACTTTTTTAGTAATAATTTTTTAACATTCTCAGTGATTGGAATAGCATGTTTGGGCTTCATGCAAAACAATTTAGTAAACGTTAATTTGGAAAACATCTAACTATGGCTCTAACAAAATAGCGGTTGGTACTTATGAACAACTAATAAAATCTACAACCAAGACAATAGCATTTTGTTATACCTCTCCTCAATATGGATTGACAAGCAGCAATTTTCTTTGTCAGTTGGACATCCGTCATGTCTTCTTCAGTGAAAGGGTAATGAAAGGGAATGATTCAGACCCTGGAGACTCTAAGCTCTCTGAACCATATAAGATACAGCATCTAAGGGATCAGCATTAATCATTTAGCCATTAAGCTATAGAGCTAAAGATAGAAAATAAAGGGCCAGATGTAGCAAAGGTTTTTCCCCATTCTGTCTCTATGGAAAAAAGTGTTCGTACATATGGCCCAAAGTGATGAGAAAGTTAAAGAAATCTGCTAAACTTTTGGTCAACACAAGGTGAACTATGCATCTCTATTTCTCTGGACATACATTCCCACGATTTTATTCAGACATTGCAGTTTAGCATGAGGATGCCCAAACCTCGCAAACTTAAGGCCTACGAATAATACACAAATACATAACATGAATCCTTAATATAACATATTACTATAATTTCTCCACTCATATACTTTGAATAATCATTACTATGCATTCTCCAAAAGCATTACGTAATTGTGACGGCCACTCAATTGGGCACATTTTCAAAGTTGCACATCATTTTCTTTATTAGTTCAAATTCTATGCACATTCTTAACGCATAACATGTAAAATCATTAAAATGAAGTCAGCATTCAGAATACCAAGACAGGGGAAAGCCACATAAAGTGGTGTTGTTAAGCAAACTTGTAATAATCAGGGTCCAAAACTCCCCATTCTCCTCATATAAGTTCATAGGGACTCCATCTGGGCCTAGTCACTTTCGTGGGGGGTTTCAATGATCGCTTCCCACACTTCAGATAAATCAAATTTAATAGCAAAGGGAAAAAAGGAAGAACGGTCCACTGACTTAGTATCCCTTGACCCCACAAAAGAGTAAGGGCCTCATTATGAGTTTGGTAGTCCCACCACAGGACAGCCAAACTCACGGGAAGGACACCATGGCCATGGTGGTGACCTTTCCCCTGAGCGTATTACAATGTATCTGCCAGACTGACCGGTGGGAACATTGCAATACGCTTTCCCGCCAGGCTGCCTGGTGGGAACAGTCTTAGGATTTTGGACTCAGCTCCCTTAGGAGATTAAAGGCCAATATCCTAACATTCCAACACTCTCAGAATGCACACTGTCTGAAAAGCAGACAGTGAGTATTCCAAGTGTGTTGCGGGGGGGTCCTGCACTGCCCGTGCCATGGACATGGGCAGTGCAGGTCTCCCCCACACCCCCGGTACTGACTTTCTGTCGGCCTTTTCATGGCAGGCTTCCCACCAGGAAAAGACTGGAGGAAAGAGGAGTTGTAATCAGCCAGGTGGTGCTGAGTTGAGCACCGTCAAAGCAGGTTACAAGCCGGACCACTGTCACCACGTTTTGATGTTTGATCCTGGCGGGATGCTGGTCTTTTGGCTGGTCCGCCTGCCAATCTTGTAATGTGCCAGTCTGGCTGCCACAGCTGTCACCACGGGGCTGGTGGTTCTAGAATCACCAGCCTCGTAATAAGGTCATAGATAGTTTTAAAGTGGGAAAGCTACTTCTCTGCAGTATTGTGGGATCCCATTCCTTAGTCAAAGCGTCAATTTTTTCAATCTCTTGGTTAATGGATTGTTTTCTATTTCTAATGGATATTTTGTAGGCAGCTAGCCATGCCACTACCTTGGCCTTATTCCTATTGACAAATGTTAATGCATCTTTAAGGTGCCTATTAGCTAGCCTGCAGTACCTATCAAACCAGGGTGATTGAACACTTTCTCCAATCTTATTTGTCCTAGGAGGCTTTTCTGATTTGGGCGTTAAGAAAACCAAAGGCCAAGAGTATATCATCACTAGACTGATTTTCCACTAAGAAATAATCCACTATTAAGGAAAAATTGGATTTTATCATCAAATTGAAAAATCTGGGGTAATCTACACCACAAACACACCACCTCAGCAGTAGTCTTTGGTCATAGGGGCAAACAGTCAAGGGGTAAGGTTAGCAGAGGGGTCAACACAGCCAGGGAAGACTAGAATGGCCTTAATGGGGTTATGGTCGCTAAATGCTCTAACCGGGACAGTAATAGATTCAATAGTGTTGCCCACAAGAGTTGAGACAAAGACATAGTCAATGTCAGATCCTGACATTCTCAGTAAAGGTAGGGGCGGAGGGATCAATGTTACCCCTGGCCTCCATTCCATTGCACAGCCCAAGTTCAAGTATGGATTATAACAACTTTCCACCTGTACGATCCATATTCCCCAGGGTACAAGTCTTTCAAATTCCCTGAAAATGGCTGAAGCACAGTGGGATTTAGGCCTAATTTAGCATTGAAATACCCATAATTAACAAATTACAAATTTGCAAGACATTAAAAATCTTCTCCTTAAAAAGTATACAGTAAAGAACAAACCTCAAAAATTACACAAGAAGTCATTAGGTCCCACATAATTATAAAAAGTAATAAGACAGAAATTAAAGAACCACCAAAAAAATCTGTTTTTCCAGGTGTGTAATTTGAACCAGATAAATCTTAAATTTACACATCGTGCAAACCAAAATTGCCAGACCCCCCTCAGGCCCTCTTCTCTGCAATCTCCAGACAGGCACACTATTGCACTGGACATCTTCCCTGGTAGGAAAATCCAGACACCAGGTCTCTTGTAAGAGAATAAAAACAAAGCCAGATATGTGACTAGGCCAATCTGCATTGACTCATTTAATAGTCATCCCAGAACTATTCCAACACATCAGTTTAATAGTGCCATCAGCACAAATCCCTGCAAGGGATCCAGACAATGTTATGTCTGGAATAAAAAGCCCCTCTTTGGACCCCACACTACAACCCAACAAGCAATAAAAATGTTAAGAGTTTCAGGGGCCCCAGTCTCAGCCAACAAATGGAACGTCTCCAAATCCTGAGAAAGAGCAGACCTCTTATTGGGGAAAGTCTGATTCCCAGTATTATCAATCTAAATCACTGAGATCTGCTAAAGGTAGGTACCTATTAAGATAGGGGCTACTCAGCTCCACCCTCTGAAGTACAATTTTGGGGGTGCTGAACTTGTGGCACATTCATATCAGTTTGAAGGTACCCATAAAAAACCCTAATGGCAATACATTAATGATTCCATTTCCTAAGAAAGGCTGATGTTGATGACAAATTAAAATGCGCCTACACAAAGGAATAGCTCAAATTAATAATAACACAATCTCCAGAGAAACTTTTCTGAGGGTCAAATCGAGTCCACATGCCACTCCATCATGATATTGTGGTAGCCCTTCAAGGAGAAATATAAGTGTCCAACTACCAATGGCATACTCAAAAGTTTCTGAATGTTCCCCAAGACTACTACAAAAGGACAGCATTCTGGAGGTATGTTAACATGTGAAGAGGCATTGTTAGGGCTGGAAGAAAGGGCTGAATTAACTCCAGCGAGATTACAGTCCTGATTGCGCCTCTGACAATTTAAATACCCACCCATTGGTTTTTGTGTTGCGAGCCTCCCAAAAGATCTACAAGGAGCTTCTTGGACAGCAGGCATAGGGGGGCCAGTGGCATCTCTCGCTTCATTGGAAGCAGATACAGAAGGGGCTATTAAAGGTATATAAAAGGGGTGTCACAAACCAAAGGGCCTGGCTGGGTTAAGTGAGAACAAGAGATCGTGGTGATTTCAGCTTCAATTATGTCAAGTCTATCAACCAAAGGTGCTAAACAAGTTTTAAGGGTAGGGGCAAGTTGTGTAAAAAAGGGGCACAAGGAAATGCATTCAGGTGGCCCTGAGGGACATCACATAGAAATACATAGGAGTCAGGTTCTAGGTTATGAGTGCTGGCCTTCTTGGTGGAAATATCCTTTAACTTCCTCTTGAGCTAAGGTTCAATGTTTTGGCTGTGAGGTGACTCCTGTGCTGATGGACCAAAGGCTGACCCAGTAGGGTGTGAATCGTCAATAACCAAAGGAGCCGGCAAAACCATACACCCCCCTTCCCCTGCATGATTCTGGTTGGGGGCAGCTCCCAAGGGTTGATTTAGGGAGTCAACTAGGTCCACAGATAGGTGTCTCTCCACTAAATCTATTTATTAAGTAATAACCCCTACTTGTATAGTCAAAAGCTTGTCAATAGTTGCACAGTTAGGAGCCAGGGAAGGTTTAGAGGTTGCAGCTTTCCTCTTCCTCATCCCATAAACCAGTGATACAGTGCACAGAACAAATCCCCCAAATAAATAAATAAATAATAAATAAAAGTCAACCTTACTTTTAGGTCAGCTGAATAAACAATGCCTTCTTGAAGGACAAAGAGAGTGGGCGCAGCCCAGCCTCGAACAGCCGCAGACAAGTGCAGATGGGCTCTTGGTCTGGTCTTTACCCAGGCATGTGTCAGGGCAAGTTGCGCGCGCATCCTGTGTCCCATGGGTGTCAAAGAACTTAAAAGCACAGCTTGCAAGTGCATGAAAGCCCTCCTGGACAGAGTCACTCCTGGGACATGCAGGCCCCACCACATCTAGACAGCAGCACGTCAAACCTGCATTTTGGGGTTAACAAAGTAATTCTGACAACATGTTAGCCAATTACTCAAGGGTTAAAGATGAACACAAGTTAATTGATAGTATTATTATGGAATATGCTGACTTCATTAATTCTAATGCTCATATTTACTCTTTTGAAAACATTTAATAAACATATATTTAATGACCAAGTCACTTCTTTGTTTCAAGTGTTTTGCTCAGGTATTCCCAAACCTGTCTTACAAAATGTGATTCTAAGAAAAAAGTATTATTAGTTGAGGGAGGTAAATACCTACCTCAAGAAATAATCACAGTACATGTAGGATAAACCCTTAAAGTCCCTAAATTAACCAGAGCTCAACCACCTGGAAGCTATGGCACAGAGCAGACAGGCTTGTGTAAAGCATTTATGCAGTACTAAAAGAGTAACGAAAAATCCCAAAACAAATTAGACAAAATAGCATAAAATTGAATGAAGAAATCGACATGAGAGTGATAAAACCCCAATAAGGGCAACCAGAAAAATGAATTTGTAAAGTTCTACATAGAATAAAGCTGAGCAATACAAACTGCCAATGGTAGTCAATGGCCGTGGTAGAAATAGGACCTTAGCTCAATTTGACACTGACCCTGATGGAGTACAGACCCAATAAACTAACCAGGTTCATCCTGATCAAAGAGTGTACCTTCTGACTTTAACCTTTAGGTCTTGATGGTCCACAGGAGAACACTTCTAAAGTGCTGCAGCACCTCAGGAGATGCATTTTGAGACTCACAGGGTGGTAGGCAGAGGATATAGCAGGGTGTATTCCTGGTCCAGTCGCCACTTTTCAGATATGCAGTGGCAGGAAAAAGCAGCTTATAGCTTGTTCCATCCTGTAGCTTTAATAAGAGCTTATGACCCTTGGAGAGCACTTCTTTGTACTGGGTATAAAAAGGGGAGCAGGTTCAGTTCTACAGGCTCTTCTCAGGTCTCAGAAAACGGTCTGAGTCCTCTTTTCATCTTCCTCTGGTCCGGATATTTTCTGAAGTGGGTGCTTGAAGGTGACATTTATGCCTGGCCATTGGGTGGAAATTACCCCTTGGCCTTACGATGCCCCAATCAAAGAGGTAAATTTTCCAACGGCTATCTTACACATTTTGGGCATTTTCAAGATGGGCGAAGTATTCAGCCAGACAAAACTTGGGGGAGTGAGTGAGAGTGTACTATGGTAATTCTGGTGCCCTCTCAAATCTAACAATGAAATCTATTTTTAGGCATTCCCTGTGCCCTGAAGAAACCCAGAGACAAACGTTTGGTAAAAAGCTGAGTTTTCAGCAACAGACTAAAAAACGCACAAAGGGCCTCACTTATGAGGCCCAAACAGTACCCTGCACCACTGAAGCATAAATTAGCCAATATTTACACGGCCATGCAAAGCCACTGCTGGACTTTTTGCTTTTGCTTATGCAGGATCATCTCCAATCTTTTTTCCTCCTGCCTCCTAATTTTTCTGACCTGTTGCTATTGGCTTTTGAACTCTGAGCACTTTACCACTGCTAACCAGTGCTAAAGTGCATATGCTCTCTGTGTAAATTGTATGTGATTGGTTTATCCATGATTGGCATATTTGATTTACTAGTAAGTCCCTAGTAAAGTGCACTAGAGGTGCCAAGGCCTGTAAATCAAATGCTACTAGTGGGTCTGCAGCACTGGTTGTGCCACCCACATAAGTAGCTCTGTAATCATGTCTCAGACCTGCCATTGCAGTGTCTGTGTGTGCAGTTTTAACTGTAAATTCGACTTGGTAAGTGTGCCTACTTGCCAGGCCTAAACCTTCCCTTTTCTTACATGTAATACACCCCTAAGGTAGGCCCTAGGTAGCCCCAAGGGCAGGGTGCAGTGTATGGTTAAGGTAGGACATATACTAATGTGTTTTATATGTCCTGACAGTGAAATATTGCTAAATTTGTTTTTTACTGTTGCAAGGCCTGTCCCTCTCATAGGTTAGGATGAGGGCTACCTTTAAATCTGATTAAAGTGTAGATTCCCTTTGGGAGTGGATGGACACGTGGAGTTTGGGGATTCTGAGCTACAATTTAAAAATACATATTTTAGTAAAGTTGATTTTAAGATTGTGTGTTTGAAAATGCCACTTTTAGAAAGTGAGCATTTTCTTGCTTATACCATTTCTGTGACTCTGCCTGTTTGTGGATTCCTGTCTTGGTCAGTTTAACAGTTGGGCTGGTTCCACCTCACACTAGACAGTGACACAAAGGGAGCTGGGTGGAGTCTGCATTTCCTGATGAGCCATCTGTGCTAGGAGGGAGGGGAGGAGTGGTCACTTACACCTGAAAGGGCTGTGCCTGTCCTCACACAATGCAGTCTCTGACCCCCTGGTGAGTGTCTGGGGCCTAGTCTAGGCAAGGCAGGATTTCACATTCAAAACAGACATTACTTTGAAGTAGGCCTACTTCAAAGGAGAAATTGGGTATAAGAAGGGCACCCAAAACTACAGACTTTAGAACACTTCTGGAAGCAAGAGGAACCCACCTGGAGAAGAGCTGAAGAGCTGAGGAAGAAGAGCTGCCCTGCCTGTGACTCTGCCTTGTGGCACTATCCTGCAGTTGCTGCTTTTGCCAGAGTGAGAGAGCAAATACTGGAATTTGTGTGCCTTCAAACATTGTGAAGAAATCTCCAAGGGCTTGATTTAGAGCTTGCCTCCTGTTGTTTGAAGTCTCAGGGACAGCAAAGACTTCTCTCTGCCAGCACCCGGAGTCTCTGGAGAGACTCATGCTCTGACAAGTGGTGCCCTATCCAGTCCCTGGGCCCTTGAAAGGAAAGGTGGTGGAAATCCAAGGAAATCGACTTCGGACAACTTCGATGCCGCTTCTGAATCCAGTGACGCCGCCTGCAACCAACTCTGTGATCTTCGCTGGAACACGATGACCTTCACAGGCCCAACACCGCTGCAGCCCCGCTGAAGTCCACGACTCCGTGGAAGTCGCCGCATCACGTCGTGACCGACGCCGCTCAAAGTGCGCGGATTCAAAGTTTCACACAGACGCCGCGATCTCCGACTTCGTGCATCGACTTGTTTTCACTCTTCACCAAAGGTACTGTACTTTTGGGTCTATGCGACTCTGTGTCCGGCGCCGCTGGTGTTGGCTTGTTGGGAACGACTCCGTCACAACACCGTGTTAACACCTCATCGAAGCATTTTGAGTTTAATTTTAAAAAATTCATAACTTGACTTGTGTATGTCGGATTTTTGTCATTTTGGTCTTGTTTAGTTTAGATAAATATTTCCTATTTTTCTAAACTGGTGTTGTGTCATTTTGTAGTGTTTTCATTAAGTTACTGTGTGTGTTGGTACAAATACTTTACACCTAGCACTCTGAAGTTAATCCTACTGCACTGCCAAGCCACCAAGGGGGTAGGGAGGGGTTAGCTGAGGGTGATTCTCTTTTACCCTGACTAGAGTGAGGGTCCTTGCCTGAACAGGGGGTAACCTGACTGTCTACCAAAGACCTCATTTCTAACAGCCACCTTGAATGGGTTTTCACGGCCTTGTAAATATAGAACCCCTTTCACTCATAGCACTGCATGAAAGGAACATTCCATGGGTATTGCTGGGGTGTTCTCATGCAACACCCATGAAACCAAGAGTAATCTGATGCATTCTCAGATTTATAAGGTGGTGGGTAGTGGCGTAAGAATGACTTAATGGGGAGAAATATATTTATTTCTCCCTCTTTTTTTCTCTGCAGCACACATAGAAAGAGAAAAACACCCCTTGTGATTGTTTTTGTTCAGGAAGGTGTCTATTCCTGCACAACAACAATTATCTTCACCATGCTGGACCCCATGCACCATGGTGCATGGGTGTCTGAGTTGGCACTATGCAGCAATTTGTGCACCAGCACAGGGGAGAGGACACAAATGTGCTGTATATTGTAGAGACAAAGTATTTCAGCCCTGTCCAGGTGGCGAAGGGTGGCGCAGCAAGACAACTCCTGCACTGCCCTGAGCAAAATTAGGCCTAAAGTGTTTTGGCATTCTGTTTCCCTCCTGTGAAGTGTGCCAAAAAAGTAATACATAAACCCAGCATACCTGTCAAGCAAGATGTGGCATTTAAGTAGGACCCAACACTCTAATGTCAAAGAGGATGTTCTCAGCCTCTCCCCGGTTGCCATTCTAATCTAGTTCTGGGGAAGCTTTCCCTCCACCAGGGTTGGTGTATAGGTAACAAAAAGGACTGAAGGTGAGCTACATCTTCCTGTGACAGTGGTGGGCCCTATGAAGTACACCTAGAGTCTTGGCACAGCCCCTATGCCATCTTGTCAAGGGGAGGTCACCTTCTCCCCACAACCATCACCCATTGTCCCTGTCCAGGTAACAGTTCACATCTTACCACAAGGGAGTCATTAAGCTACCAAGTAACAGTAAGGCTTACTTAGAGATGGCTTTTAAATATTTTAAAGGAGGGTTTTAGGCTCTCTAAAAATGTTCATTTTGACAGGTCAAATTTGCAGTTTAAAATTGCACCACTGTGTTACACATGGCAGATCTGCAGTCATGTTTGTCCTGTCACTACATTGTGTGGCACAATATGTACTGCAGCCCACTAGCGAAATTTAATCTACAGGTCCTGGGCACACTTAGGTATGCAATTGAGTTACAGGTAAATTAAATATGCCAATCAGAAGTATACCAATCTCACCATTTTAAATAGGAGGCACACAAGAGCACAAGCACTTTACTACTGATTAGCAGGTGTTAAGTGCACAGATTTCTAAAACCAGCAAAATAGGGTACAGCAAAAAAGGCCCAAAAATTATAGATGACCCTACAGAAAAGGCACATTTCCAGCATTATAAAAAACCTCAAAAGAGACATCTGTCTACAGGAAGTCCTACAAGTCATTAGGGTCTTAATAAAACTGAAACACTGGAGGTGGTACCTTAAATTGGCATTTGATGTAATGACAGGGAAATTAAATTCTCAGTGCATGCTGATGACATTCCACTATACATGTCCAATTCCTCCACTCAATTGTAACATTCTTTAGATGAAGTTGAATTGTACTCACAAATATCTGGTCATAAATTGAACTTAAATAAGACAGTGCTTCTTTTGTTCAATTGAGATATATGTTTGAGAACACCAATTTTAATCTAGAGTCCGGCAGAGATTAAGGGCCTCATTACAATCCTGTCGTTCATCATGACAGCCAGGTTCGTGGATGGCGGTCGGACCGCCGCCAGGGTGGCGGTCTGAGTGCCATATTACGACTGCGGAGGTCGTGCTGCAGTGGGACTGCCAGCACCACCAGGATCAGAGATCCCTGCGGTCTAGCGGTTGTGGCAGTCCTAATCTGCCAGGGCAGCCCTGCAAGCAGCACTGCCCTGGGGATTATGGCTTTGTTCTCTGACAGCAATTTAATTGCAGTAGCACCGCTATGAAAAGGCTGGCAGAGAACAGGTGCAGGGGCCCCTGTACTGCCCATGCACTTGTCATGGGCCGTGCAGGGGCCCCCTAGCCACACCCTTGCTTTGCAGACAGTGAACACTGAAATAGTGGTGGTGCACCCTGCAGCATTGCTGCCGACTCCATTACGGCTCGATTAAGAGCCAGAGACAATGATGTAGGGTGTTTACCGCTAGACCAGCGATTGGAAACTCGGATTTCTGCCCCCCGACCTAGCGGGACACTCATAATGGGCAACTTCCCCATCAGAAGTTTGGCGTACGGGTTAAGCCATCCACCAAACTCATAATTAGGACCTAAATATCTAGATACTTTGTTTGCCCTTAATCTAAAAAAACTGCTCTATTTCATAAATCTGCCCTTATACATGAAACAAAATTTATTCTTTGTTTGGTCTCCTCTTTCCCTTTTATGTTGGGGTAGATTCGACACCAATTAAATAGTAGTTGTCCTTTATATTATTATTGTTCTTTGGATGTTGCCTTTTACATTTCAAGCCTTTGCTTTACAGTTATTTTTCAGTATCAAACAAGCATATACATTGTTATCCCAGTATGATTATTCACTTGCACCTCTATAGGTCAAACTTGAAAGGATACACTTTGATATTTTTTCTTTTAAGAAAATTATTCACATGAGCAATTGATATGCTATAATCAGACATCATATTTCAAAGTATACACATTTTATTGTTTGTAAATATTTGTAAATATCTTTCTCATGCATATTCAACTATGAAATGTTTTTGTCTAGTTATAGTCTAGAATAACAAATAATTAAAAGCTAATAATAAGTGCTTTGGTTGAAAGCAATGGAAAGAAAAAAGTAGTTCCTAGTTAAGCTACATAACTTAAGGATCCTCGACAGCACCCTTTGAGAAGTCACAAGAATCCTATTCATTACCTAGCAAATTCCCTAGGCTATATTACATGCTTCCATATCAAACCTTTAATATGGGTCCTCAGACACTTTCTTATTTAATGAGAATGACATTCTACCAAGTTCGTTTTATTATATATTTCTTAATATGCATTTTCCATCTGTAGATTTAATATTCAGATGACCTTTTATGGGAACATTAGATTCAATGTGAATTTTATGTACATATATTGTACAACATATGACTCAAATTATTTAAACCTTTAAAGCAGCAAATAATACTTAATCATTACTTTTTATGTACAATAGAGTACATCCTACCCCATGCATATTTGTAAAATTGATGATTCCATCTGTAATTTCTGTTGCGCTTGTAAAAGTGAAGATCGTTTATTGCTTCACGTTATTGTTTGTAAATTATTCAGTTCATTTTAAACGTGGTTTGGTCTACATATTCTACAAGTGTGCTATGTAATGTTCCCCTTTTGTTTAAAAATACATTTTCCGGTTGATTAATTCTTTCGGTTGAGAACTTTACTTTCAGTGCTAAGTTGTTGGCATATTTATTGCTTTTGCTAGCCATCAAGTAAGTTCTTGAAATTATCATATCAGTGTAAGTTCTTGAAATTATCATATCAGTCCTGATGAAATCAAATATGTGATAATCATGGCCTAGAAACTGCTTCTGCTTTAAACCTCAAAGCAAAATTAGCAATGATTTATTATGGTTACTTCTTGCTACATATTGATCCAATTGTTCTGCTCTTTATAGACTTTTTAGAGCCTGGCAGCATTGTTTTATTCAGTCTTTTTAATGTCTTGAATATTTTCTTCTTATCTTATTTTTCCTCCTTTTTTATATCAGTTCTCTTCTTAATACTTACATCCATAAAAACAACTATGTTATGCCTTTCCATTAGTGAAATAATGAGATTGCTATAATAGGTTTGTTGATATGATTGTATTTTTTACTTTATATGTTTTGTTTTTTGGCTTTAAACAAACGTTTTCTGAAAGTACAAAAAGAAAGTTGCAGACCTGTAAGCCTCCTGAGATCTACCAAACCAATTCATTCAGTTGCGGATTTCTGTGTTTAGAGTTTTTATTGCGTACAAGTCATGTTTCCTGCAAACTACCTCAGAATACACCTGGATCCTTTCATAAATATTATGCATCCTTTTTTGGGGGCTCGGGTCGTTAATACCTTTATTTATACCCCTCTTGACTATTGAAATACCCTTTATCAGGGCACCTCAGACTGTCAGATAAAGATTTTGTAGTGAGTGCATAATACTACATTCTGGTGGGCAAATGAGCTTCATAAGGTCAGCCATGTGCCTCAGACCCATTGAGACCTTCATTAGTTAACAGGGAGCCAGATATTTTAGTTACAAATGCCACGTGTTGCTCGTAAAGCTCTGCATCAGTTAATTCCCCTTTTTTGGTAGATAAAATTGGAGCCTGTGTTGCACTTATGACCCTCTCTTCCTTAATAGAGCTACTCATGATTATTCCGAGTTGCATTAGGTAGGAGATCCCTGTTGGCTCTAACTCCATGTAACTAGTCCCGTCCAGCTTCATTTGACTTTTAACAAATACTCTGACTTTTAGACAATTGATGAAAACCTTTCTTTTGTGTTGCACTGAAACACTAGGCAACTGACACTCCCCCTAGAAACAAAATGCTTAAGAACAATGGGTGCAGTTACACATGGGTATAGACATACACCTGTTCGACACTCAGTTGGCTCGATTCACAAGATTCAAAACACAGCGCTGTTGAGTTTCAGCAACACAAGACAAATGGTTCCCCACGACTCATTCTAGCATCACGTTCAGTACTTACTTTTCAGATAAATCTGTGCATATTTTTCAGTCAAATCTGTGTAGTCATATCTGATTGTACCAGCACTAAGGGAGTGCTTGGCTGGTGTGGACTGCAAATTGATATGAACTAATATCAATAAAAAAAAAGCAATAGATCTGTTCATTGTTTTTTGCTGTCCAGTAGAACATCTTCGATTCAGTTTTCATCTGGCTTTCTACATGATAGATACAGGGGGTCATTCTGACTTTGACGGGCGGCGGAGGCCGCCCGCCAAAGTCCTGCCGGCAGAATACCGCTACGCGGTCAAAAGACTGCCGCGGTAATTCTGAGTTTCCCGCTGGGCTGGTGGGTGACCGCCAAAAGGCCGCCCGCCAGCCCAGCGGGAAACCCCCTTCCATGAGGATGCCGGCTCCGAATGGAGTCGGCGGAGTGGAAGGGGTGCGACGGGTGCAGTTGCACCTGTTGCGATTTTCAGTGTCTGCTTGGCAGACACTGAAAATCTTGGTGGGGCCCTGTTAGGGGGCCCCTGCAGTGCACATGCCATTGGCATGGGCACTGCAGGGGCCCCCAGGGGCCCCACGACACCTGTTATCGCCAGCCAGGTTCTGGCGGTCAAAACCGCCAGAACCAGACTGGCGGTAAGGGGGTCGGAATCCCCATGGCGGCGCTGCTTGCAGCACCGCCATGGAGGATTCCCCTGGGCAGCGGGAAACTGGCGGGACACCGCCGGTTTCCCGTATCTGACCGCGGCTGTACCGCCGCAGTCAGAATGCCCATGGGAGCACCGCCAGCCTGTTGGCGGTGCTCCCGCGGTCGTTGGCCCTGGCGGTAGTCTACCGCCAGGGTCAGAATGACCCCCATAGTTAGCACAGACGTTGATGCAAGCAGAAGAGAGGGCTGGTAAACACTGTCCATCCTGGATAAAGTGACTTCAAATACATTGCATTGGAGCAGTCATTTCTTTTACAGATAGTGGCAGAATGCATTATGATTAAAATCTGTCTCACCCTTCAAAAGTGTTCCTTTTTGTGATTCTAAAAACAGGCTTTCACTATAATGCATTTCAAGACCCTTCTTGACAGATCAGCACAAACATTTCCATGAGGGAGGCAAACTATGTGAACTTTTTCTTTCAGTTTCATGCAGGTCTGTCAAATGGCACCAAAGGCAGTAGGAAAAAAATAATTTCCTACTGAAGGTGTGTCCTAACTATAAACACTCTGGCAATCTCACAGCCAGAGTAATACACACTATTAATTACACAGTCAGAAGTGGCAGCTCTGAAGAAATGGTTAGGTCTGCATTTCCAATGTAAAGGCATTTTTCCATTTATTAATTATTTATGCATTGTTTGATCAATCAGTATGAAATCTTCCAATCGAAAAATAATAATAATAAATATATAAAATGGCATAGGTTTCAATATCTCAAGAGGTTTGGCTTTAAGGTACATGCCAAAACTGTACTCTCCAGTTCTATTTTGACCCAAGGTTTGGTACGATGTATGTATGTGATGTGTTAGCACCCTCTAAAACTGAAAAGTATTCCAAATTATTGATTCCAAATGAGAATTCTCTGTGCCTTCTACACACTCTCTGAGGCACCACCTCAGGATCATTCTTCTTACCATCTAAGGGAATGTTGGTGATCTTCTCTCCTAATGAAGGATTTCTAGCTGTAAATCCACTTTAGAAATGTAAATCAATGGATCAACAAATCTTGAATGTTCAGATAGTCAAGTAGATGATTGGCAATGAAGTTTGAAGTGGTTTACATTGAAAGCAAGGGCAGTCTTTTGTTAGAAGGACAAATACATGTGTATGTACATCCAATTAATTTTTAAGGATGAAAATTCAGTAACACACCCACACATATAGACAGGACAGAACTTTTGGGTCTGCAGGCTTGGAGACGCCGTCTGTGGACTTTGCAAATAAAAAGAAAATGCAAATACATCAAATTATTGTGTGCCCCTAAATATATTTAATATAAATTGATAGTATTGCTCCACACACACACCTTTATACAAAAGCCAGGTGCATGTCTAGCATAGAATGGGTACCCTTTGAATACAAAATACTATACTCAGTCACACTTTACAACTTTTCCCATGTTGTATGTGTGTTATACAGTGTACTATGCAAAGTTTTAAAAATTAGGAGAAAAAACATTTTCCCTACTGTGCACCCCTCTCAAGGAGGCATATTTTTATGTAGAGATCTGCCTACAAAAGTTAGTAGATAGGGTTTTGTGTAAAAACAATGCATGGTACCATAGATTCTTGATGAAGTAATGCACAGCAGTGTGAAACACTATTTTGTATTACATTTTGGCAATTTTCCAGTGCAAGTAAACTTTTGCACCAGGTAAACTTTCCAGTGCAAGTAAAAAAAAATGTGTGCCCTCATTTCCAAGCCTTTTGTGTTACCCCCTTTCCAGGGTGAAGAAATGTCAATATTGTTACAAGTTGTTCCAACATCCCTGGGCTTATACCAGCTGCTGAAAGTTGTTCACCCAATACTTAGATTGTTTCTCAACAAAATAGTAGGACAGTCATTGGACCGTTATAGCTCTGTTGTTCCACGTTATAAAATAGTACCACCTACTTTCAGCATTCCTCTTATCCTAGGCTGCATCTTGCTTACAAAAGAGGCTTACTGCCCTTACCCAGTCTTGATGTCTTAAAGAGTACTGCGACAGCCAGTTCTTATGGATTTCTCTTCTTGCCAACAACACTAGAAGAAACAGAAGCACCTTCTGCCGTTTGTTAAGCCCCTTTAGATTGGTCTTTATTCCAAATATTATTAGGGAGTGGCTTACCTTTATTTTTGCACCCAGGATTTCACTTAGTGACTGACTGACCTCTTTCCTAAAATAATTCAAAGCTTGAGAGTCCACGAACATGTGCTTATCACCTGCATGTTCTGTGTCCCACTTTTTACACCTTGATGATCCTTGTGTAAGTATGGCCATTTTAACTGGTGTATATACCTAATGGCAGGTGTCCCCATTTTCTCAGTAACTTAGCAATTTCCTTAACAATACCAGCTAAGTTACACCCTGGCAACTCATCTAAACTATGTGTTATTTGAACCTCCAAGTATTTAATCTGGCTTTTCAATAAGACACTCTGGCTTGCTCCTGCCCACTCTATCACTTCTGTCTTATCTTTGTTGATCAAGTACCCTGATCGCTCCCCAAAATCTCTCTGCCTGCTGCACCAATCTTGGTATTGAACTTTCTGGGTTGGTTGTGTATAAAATTTGAACATCAGCATATGAGGCAACCTTAATCTAGAAAGCCTGGTGCCTAAACTGTAAGATAGACCTGTCCTGTTTAATCGGCTCAGCAAAGGGTTCAATATAGAAATTAAAGAGTTCCCCTCATTAACGGGATAGGGAATGCAAGTGCTCCATTGACTAAGACACTGGCTAGAGGGGCCTTATATAACCGCTGAATAGTTTTAACCACATGGGGGTTAGCCCAAAAAACTCTAAAACCTCCCATAAATACCTCCAATTCACACGATCAAAGGCTTTCACTGTGTCCAATGTAACTACAGCCAGCGGGAATTGAAAGGTTGTTGCCAAATCAATAACTCCAGTTAACTGATGTGTTAGCTCATGGAGGTATCTCCCTGGCATGAAGCCCATTTGATCGTTTTTCACCAATGTAGACAGAACTTTAGGCAGTCTATGAGCAATTATTCCAGCAAAAATCTTATAGTCACAATTCAGTAGTGAAATCGGTCTACACGATTCTGCCTTTTTAGGACCTTGACCCAGCTTTTTAATTAAGACCACTGTTGCCTCATACCAAGAAGGGGGGACCTCCTTATTCTCTAGATAGAACTGATTGAAAAGTCATTTCAGGTTCTTTTATAATTCAGTAGGTATCCCATCCGGACCTGCTGTTTTACCTTTATTCATCCTTGCCACTTGCCGTCTGATTTCAGACTCACTGATCTATGGCTGTAGGTATTGTCTTTGACTCTGAGCCAGCCTAGGCAGCTCTTTACTTGCTAACCAGTCCTGAATATCCCTAGGAGGCGGAGATGGATCTTCACTATTCATAGCATTATGGGATCTCAATAACTATGGTCTCAAGTCTTGCTCAGTCCTCAGCTCTCATCCTGTAGCTGATTCTATCAGCATATCTATCTGGTTCCTGACCAGTTCTGTCTTCTTTTTCCATCCCAGAAGAGCTCTACTCTTCTCCCCATATTCAAACTTCTGCAACTTACTGGTATTTCACTTGTCCTGTACCCTTTGCTCCAAAATAACCTTGAATTTGCCTCGTAACTTCTCCAACTCATCTCTTAGCTTTACACTATACAACAGAGGACAGTACTGATTCCTGAATTTCCCTCTTCTTCTGGCCGAATTTTCCCTCGCTTCCTCCAATTCGTTTCTCAGACTCAGGCGCTTTGCATGAGTGACCTTGATAATGCACACCCTACGAAAAGGTTTTTACGCATCCCATACTATGCAATCACTCAAAGTTCCATAATTGTTCTGAAAAAAGAGACTAAGGCCCACATTACAACCCTGGCGGTCGGTGTTAAAGCGGCAGTAACACCGCTAACAGGCCAGCGGTAAAAAAAATGGAATCATGACCACAGCGGAAACCGCCAGCACATACAGCCAGTTTAACACTCCGACCACCACGGCGGTAGCAACAAGCACCGCGGCGGTAACCGGCAACAGCCTGGCGGAAGACAATGTACTGCCCACAGCATTACAACCCACCCATCCGCCAGCTTTTGCAGGGCGGTACCAATACCGTCAAAAGCACAGCAGAAACAGTACCCTGAAGGGAAACAACTCACCTTGACACTCAAGGAAGAACCAGGATGCCATGGAGCCCGAGATGCAGGTTTTCCCCATGCTGGTGTATCTTTTCATACACTAAGAGTATCAACGCCGGAGACGATGACCAGAGTGAGTACTGCACCTAGCACACAAGGGAGGGGGGGAGAAAAAAGAGAGTAACACACTCGCAACATGCAACACCCCCACCCCCACCCTCACTCACAACACCATACACATAAACACATGCAGCAAATTTACATATACACCCTGTAACCATCTGGAATAACGCAAGGACAAAAGAAATGGAGTCAAATGAGTGTAATATTAGAAATACTTTCATAAATCAAAAACAGTATTTACAATATATACAGAATATACAAAAGGCGGGACAATGCCCACTCAAAAATGTCCGTGGCCCACTGGGCCAAAACACATCGGCCAAGCCCACACTTGACTCCTGTCTCAATACAGAGAGAACACTGCAGGGGCATCAAGTCAAAAACACACAGGCACCTCAGGGGGATGGAGAATGGGGGGGCACCTCAGCCAGAAGATGGTACAACGCCACTGCTCCTGGAGGGGGCTACATGCCCACTGCTTGGTCCTGGGGAGTGCAAGGCCACAGTCTCTCAAGTGGGTGGTTTGCCCACTGCTTGGTCCTGGGGAGTGCAAAGCCACAGTCTCTCTAGTAGGTGGTTTGCCCACTGCTTGGTCCTGGGGAGTGGAAGACCACAGTCTGTCAAGTGGGTGGTTTGCCCACTGCTTGGTCCTGGGGAGTGCAAAGCCACAGTCTCTCAAGTGGGTGGTTTGCCCACTGCTTGGTCCTAGGGAGTGCAAGGCCACAGACTCTCTAGTGGGTGGTTTGCCTACTGCTTGGTCCTGGGGAGTGCAAAGCCACAGTCTCTCTAGTGGGTGTTTTGCCCACTGTTTGGTCCTGGGGAGTGCAATGCCATAGTCTCGCTAGTGGATGCCTTCTTCCACTGGTTCTGGAGGGGGCGTTGTGTCCAGTGTGCTTCATCCTGGCAAGGAGGGGCTGAGTGGATGCCTTCTTCCACTGGTTCTGGATGGGCCATTGTGCCCAGTGTACTTCTTCCTGGGAAGGATGGGGTGAGTGGATGCCTTCTTCCACTGGTTCTGGAGGGGGCATTGTGCCCAGGGTTCTGCATCCTGGCAAGGATGGGGTGAGTGGATGCCTTCTTCTACTGGTTCTGGAGGGGGCATTGTGCACAGTGTGGTTCAACCTGGCAAGGAGGGGCTGAGTGGATGCCTTCTTCCACTGGTTCTGGAGGGGTCATTGTGCCCAGTGTGCTTCAACCTGACAAGGAGGAGCAGAGTGGATGCCTTCTTCCACTGGTTCTGGAGGGGGCATTGCGCCCTGTGATGCAGATGTTTTGGAGAGCAAGGTCACAGTCTCTCACCTGGGTGTCACAATGACTGCTTTTGCAGGGGCTAGGACGCACTGCAAACCATGTAGTCACCACTACACACTGCTCTCCGGCGGTGACGGCTGCTCAGTGAATCGCAGTTGCGCTGCAGTTGGCGGTGCTGGAAGTGGTGGTAGCCTCCAGGCCTTCAGCTGAAGCCTCGGACGGCTGCCCACTGGGGCTGCTGCTGCTGGCAGTGGTACTGCTTGCGGTGGTGCAGGTGGCAATGCTGGCCGCGGTGAAGGTGGCAAAACTTGCGGGTGTGGTGGTAGCCTCCAGGCCTTCACCTGCAGCCTCGGACAGCTGCCCACTGGGGCTGCTGCTGCTGGCAGAGGTGCTGCTTGCGGTGGATCAGGTGGCGGTGCTGCCCGCGGTGCAGGTGGCGATACTGGTGGTTGTGATAGTAGCCTCCAGACCTTCACCTGCAGCCTCGGGCGGCTGAAGTGCCATGGCTGGTGTTCTGTGCCCCTTCCTGCCCTTGGCAGATGGTGGTGCCTCCTTGCTTCTGCCAGATGGAGTCTTTGACTTGGCCTTGCTGGCTGGTTGTGCCTCCTTTCCCTTGCTGGATGCTGTCCCCTTATTGCCCTTGCCAGGTGGCAGAACCTTCTTGGCCTTGGCAGGTGTTGGTGGCACACTGGCTGGGCTGACGGATGCCTCCTTGGAGCCTCTCACAGCTGCAGAAACCACAGCGGATGTGGACTGGGTGGCTGAGGTGCTGGGCTGGGTTTTGGCCACCCTGGCCTGAGGTGAAGGACGGGGGGAGAGGGATAGGGAAGAGGTCAATGTTGGCGAGGAAAAGCTTCTTAGGGACATTGGGGCAGGAAGAGGGTGAGGTTTGGGAGTGGAGGAAGAGGGAGTGCTTGTAGGAGGTGTCAGTGTGCTGTGTTTGGGTGCCGGTGAATGAGCTGGATGCTGTTCTGAGGTGGATGGCTGTTGGGTGGGTGTGTGCTTGCATTTGTGTACTTTGGGAGGAGGGGTCACAGACACAATGGAAGAGGACACAGAGGATGTGTGCATGGATGTGGGAGTGGTGACTGTCAGTGAGGGGCTTGTAGTGATAGGTGTGCTGGTGATGGAGGTAGGTGATGAGGATGTAGTGCATGCAGGTGTGAGTGGAGATGCTACTGGAAGGGAGGTGGACAAGGAGGAGGAGGGGGACACAGTGGAGGCAGTGGATGTTGGTATGTCTGCATGGGTATGGTGATTGTGTGAGTGCCCGTGGAATGAAGTGTGGTGCTTGTGTTTGCCTGAGCCACTTCTGCTTGTTGATTTGGGTGCATGCTGGTCTGAAAGTGTGGTTGGGATAGGTTGGGGTTGAGGGGATTGGGACTGGTTAGAGGAAGTTGGAGGGGGGAGGCTAGAGACAGGGCCAATGGCTGCCATCAGTGTGGAGGCCAGAGCCTGAAATGCTCTCTCTTGGGCCACCACACCAGAGTGAATGCCCTCCAGGTATGCATTTGTTTGTTGCAAATGTCTTTCGACACCCTGGATGGCATTCAGTATAGTTGACTGCCCAACAGTGAGGGATCTCAGGAGGTCAATAGACTCCTCACTGAGGGCAGCAGGGCTGGCTGGGGCAGGGCCTGAGGTGCCTGGGGCGAAGGAGATGCCCGCCCTCCTGGGTAAGTGGGCACGGGAAACACGCTGCGGCGCTGCTGGGAGGGCAGTGCTGGTACGGGGTGGCGGCTGTACCTGTTGTTGGGGTGGGCACAGAGGTGTCTGCCACCGCCAGGGAGCTTCCATCGGAGGAGGAGTTGCTATCAGTAGTGTCCCCTCCTGTCTCCATCATGGTGCTCCCCTCCCCCTCCGTCCCACTGGTGTCCTCACCGTCAGTGGATTCGGCCTCCAGGCCCATGTGGGATGCATCTCCCTCCGTCGCTGGAGCCTCTGCTCCTCCGCCAGATGATGCTAATACACACAAGGACAGGGTGACAAAACAGAAAGGGGGAGAGACAGAGGATACACTTGGTCAATGCCAGCAACAACACTACCGTTGGTGTACACAACACACAGAGATCAGCCCTATGCACTAGGCTATGCACTACCAGTTACATAGCTAGTCACCAGCCCATGGGGTACATTGCCTTACGCCATTAGCTGCACACCTTAAACCAACAGGACTCTGCCCAGTAGTAGATGCCCACTAATACTATTGGGTTTGGAATGCTTCAGAGCCTGCCCAACAAGGGACATACCCTGCCAGTTTGCCCTGGCCTAGGGGCACCCACAGCCCACATCCCTCACACAGGTAAAACCTTAATGCGCGAAAAGTCATGATTCAGAATCTGTAATCACCCCCTTGTGGCTGCTGTGATGCCTTCAAGCGCCCATCCAACTCTGGATAGGCCCCCGCCAGGATGCGGAATATCAGGGGTGTCAGGGTATGACGGGCACCCCTTCCTCATTGGGATGCCAGCCCCAGCTGGGCCTCCGCCATCTTCTTTGCCCAGCGGCGCAGGTCCTCCCACCGTTTGCAGCAGTGGGTGCTCTGCCTGTCAAAGACCCCTAGGGTCTGCACCTCCTTGGCGATGGCACACCAAATAACCCTTTTCTGATGAGCGCTGACCTGCAGGAAAATATGCATAGAAAAAAGGGATTAGTCATACCGTCCGGACTGTTACACTCATGGCCCACAATATCCCTCCCATCCCCTTACGCACAGACGTTGACCACCAGACATGCAGCACTCTGCCCAGGACCCCTCAGCCCCGCTACACAAGACTTACACACACAGCGATCCATACATTCATGGCCCACACACCTGTTTGTCTGGAGGACCATAGAGTAAAGTGTGCTGGGGTAGGATACCATGCACCAGTCTCTTCAACTCCTCCGAAGTGAAGGTGGAGGCCCTTTCCCCAGACACTCAAGCCATTGTCGCTTCCAGACACAGGTTACAGAAGCACTTGCAGTGTAGGTCCTCTACTGTTGAAGGTCAGGTAGCAAGTGAGTGAACAGATAGAAAATTGCGGTCACGTCTGCGGCAGGGCGTACCGTCACCGCCGGAGTACATCGCCATTGGCTCCTGGAACCCATAGGGCACAATGATAACCAATGCGAAGTTGCGTGGTGGTCATAGACCGCTGACCGCAACGGTGCACAACGCCAGCGGAATTAACTAATTTCCTCTTCTCTCTCCTCACAGGTCAGGCAGCCACCATTTCAGGGGGGCACAGGCCATGGCACCTAACTGCGTCACAGCAGACATCGGCACATCAACCTACTCTCAAATTCACATACTGTTTCTGTAAAGTAAGAAATGCATTTTTATTTTCACATATGTGTGAATATGACCCTATGCTCACCGTTTTACACCCTAGAGTTCAACCGCTGAGGACGAATAGGAGATGGAGACATCCCCTGTGTACAGACCCCTGGTGGACCTGGTGACAATGGAGGA
This sequence comes from Pleurodeles waltl, assembly GCF_031143425.1. Classification (NCBI taxonomy): domain Eukaryota; kingdom Metazoa; phylum Chordata; class Amphibia; order Caudata; family Salamandridae; genus Pleurodeles; species Pleurodeles waltl. Next base: position 595,313,130 of record NC_090449.1, read on the forward strand.
CAGACACATTATCCTGACCTACAGACTTGATAGGGCCACAATCCAAGAACTGTGTGCCTAATTGGAGCCACACCTGATTTCAGCTATCTGCCAGCCCACAGGTATCCCCCCTGTAGTGCAGGTCCTGTCAGTGCTCCATTTCCTGGCACGTGGTTCCTTCCAAGCAACAGTGGCCATGGCATCAGGGATGTCTCAGCCAATGTTTTCCAACGTGCTGACCAGAGTTTTGTCTGCCCTGCTGAAACACATGCTCAGCTACATCGTATTCCCCCAGGTGGATGAATAGGTGGAAGCATTTGTTCCCCCCCCCCCGGAGAAATGAACAAGTGTTCAGTGATAGAAAAAGCTTTCACTCTCTGAATGTGCAGATAGTGTGTTTGGCGGACCAGTACATCTCCCATGTGAATGCCAAGTATCCTGGCTCTATGCATGATGCCTTTATCTTGAGGAACAGCAGCATTCCATTTGTGATGTCTCAACTCCAGAGGCACCGGGTGTGGCTAATAGGTGAGCCCATGGTACCCACCCAGTTGATGTAAGTATATGGGTGTGGGTTTGGCCCTAAGGGTAAGTGTGTTTCTAACAGGTATCCCTCGATATTTGCAGGTGACGCTGGTTACCCCAACCTCTCATGGCTACTGACCCCAGTGCGGAATGCCAGGAGAAGGGCAGAGGAATGTTACAATGAGGCACATGGGCAAACAAGGAGGATAATTGAGAAAACCTTTGGTCTCCTGAAATCCAGATTTCAGTGCCTCCATCTGACAGGTGGATCCCTGTACTACTCACCCGATGAAGGTGTGCCAGATCATTGTTGCATGTTGCACAACCTGGCATGAGACGCCAGGTGCCTTTTCTGCAGGAGGATGAGCCTGGGGATGGTCTTGTGGCAGCGGTGGAGCCTATAGACAGTGACGAAGAGGAGGCAGAGGAAGAAGATGTGGACAACAGAAGTTCACTCATTCAGCATTACTTCCAGTGTCACACAGCTTTGAACGTGGCAGCCTGATTTCCCTATGTCTATGGCCACTTACTGTACCCTTTGGCATCTCTATTTTCATATCTCTGTGCCCCACTCTGGCTCAGGTAGTGTGTTTACTGCTGCACACTACAGGTTATACCTATGTTAATAGTACAGTAGATTAGACATGCAATGTTTACAGTTTGTGAAACTGATACATGTGTCATATAATTCCTAGACTCTATACTTGAATTTGTTCAAAGGGTGTTTATTTATGTGCTAATAAGTGGAGGGGGTATTGCATGGGGTTGCTGATGGAGGAAAGTTCAGGGTAGAGTCCAGTCTATTGGTATCACAGGTGCATTGTCCAAGGGGGCATAGGAAGGGGAGCAATAGCAGTTCAAGGTGGACAGGGTGACAGAGTGGGACAGAAGCGTGATAATCAGGAGAGTCTTATTTCCTGGTGGGGGTCTTGGCAATGTTCTCTGGCTTCTGCCTGGATTGCAGGGACCGTTTGCGGGGTTGTTCTCCTTCTGCAGGGGGTGGGGTGCTGGTGGCCTGTTCATCCTGTGGCAGGGCCTCCTGTCCACTAGTGCCGGCAGAGGTGGAGGCCTGTTCATCGGTGTGGCTAATGTCAGGGGACCGTTGGTGTGCCACTGCCTCCCTCATGATGTTGGCCATGTCTGCCAGCACCCCTGCAATGGTGACCAGGGTGGTGTGGATGTCTTTCAGGTCCTCCCTGATCCCCATGTACTGTCCCTCCTGCAGCCGCTGGGTCTCCTGCAACTTGTATAGTATCTGGCCCATGGTCTCCTGGGATTGGTGGTATGCTCCCAGGATCCCTGCAAGTGCCTCATGGAGAGTTGTGTTCCCTGAACCTGTCCTCCCCCTGACGCACAGCCGTTCTCCCAGCTTCCCTGTTGTCCTGTGCCTCTGTCCCCTGAACCGTGTGCCCAATGCCACTGATCCCAGGTCTCTGATTGTCTTGGGTTTGTGGAGTTGCCTGGGGTCCCTGTATTGGTGGACACACTGCTGATTGACGTGTCCTGGGGACAGAGGTATGGGCCCACTGGGTGGGTGCTGTGATGGTGTTTCCTGAGGGGGGAGGCTCTGTGGTGGGTTGGGACTGTGTCAGGGTAACCGACTGCCCAGAGGTCCCTGATGGGCCAGGTTGGTCATCCTGATCCAGGTGTGCAGAGCTGCTGCCATCACTGTAGGCCTCTTCTGGGGAGGACTGTATGTTGATGGCACCTCCTCTCCGGTGACGTTGAGTGGGTGTCCTGCGGGGATGTAAATGCAGTGTTATTGTATCTGCATGTGCCATCTTGTGCATGGATATGTTTCCCTCTATGGTTGTTATTAGCATGGCACCTTTGGATTGTGTGAGATGTTATTGGTTTGGCTAAGTGATTGTCACTAGTGTGCATGCTGTGGTGATGGGTGCCCATGCAGGTCTGTGATGGGTGTCCATGCATTGGTGTTTCATGCAGGGCTTGGTATTGGGATGGGAGGGTTCTGATAGTGGGGAATATGTGAGGTGGTGGAGTGATGGGTGTGAGGGTAGGGGTAGGAGTTTGTGATGGCATGCAGGTAGGGTGGGGGATATAGTAGTAAAGATTTGACTTACCAGAGTCCAGTCCTCTACTCCTGCGAGGCCCTCAGGATGCATGATCGCTAAGACTTGCTCCTCCATTGTTGTTAGTTGTGGGGGAGGAGGTCCACCACCAGTCCTCTGTACGGCTACCTGGTGTCTTGCTACCACGGAACGCACCTTTCCCCGAACGTCGTTCCACCTCTTCCTGATGTCATCCCTTGTTCTGGGGTGCTGTCCCACGGCGTTGACCCTGTCCACGACTCTCCGTCATACCTCCATCTTCCTAGCAATGGACGTCTGCTGCACCTGTGATTCGAATAGCTGTGGCTCTACCCAGATAATTTCCTTCACCATGACCCTTAGCTCCTCCTCAGGTAACCTGGGGTGTCTTTGTGGTGCCATGGGTGTAGTGTGAGTGGTATTTGTGAGGAGGTGTTGGGCTGTGTGCTGTGAGGTTTGTGAATGGTGTATGGGTGAAGGTGTTATGTGGCTCAGATTCATTTGGTGCTCCTGGCTTGTCTCTATCTCAGTTGGCAATATTTTTTTTTCATTGTAAGGGGTTGTGGGTATTGTGGGTGTGTTTTTTATATTGATTTGGGTGTTTGGGTGTGGTGTGTGTATGTGTGTCAGGTGTGTAGTTTGAATTGTCCAATGTGATGCAGTTTTGTGAGTGTGTGTGTATTTTGAGTGCTGCAGTGTGTACCACGAATAGTTTACCGCGGTTGAATGACCGCCGCGGTGATTCATGGGTCATGATGCTGTGGCCGTATTTCTGTTGGCTTAATGGTGTGGGTTTTGCTACCGCCAGTTTATCACTGACCTTTGGGCTGGCGCACTTGTGTGGGGGTCTGTATAGTGGCGGATTTATCTGTGTGGGTCAGAATACCCGTGGTGGTATACCGCCGCGGTATGTTTAGCGGCCGTCAGCACAGTGGTAGGCAGAATTTACCGCGAATGTTGTAACCCTAACCCTGTCACTATACTATCAACTTGCAGTAATGATCTGTCCAGGGTCCATCTTTCCTTGTCTTCGCAAATGGGAGATAACTTTCCAAATGCACTTCGGCATGGTCAGAGATCATGGCCTTAACGTGGTTGCTGACACAACATATTGGGCTAACACCCTGTAAACAAGAAAATAGTCTGTTCGGGAATGATGTTTATATTTTTTGCTGTAAAAGGAATAGGCTCTTGATTGAATTGCCCGTTCCTGCCAAATATCTATTAACCGCAGACCATGCATCAAATCCTTAAGTCTAACCTCGACCCTGTGCATACTCATATATTTAGCCTTTGATGTTCTATCCTGTTCTCTGTCTAAAACCACATTAAAGTCAACCCCTATAACACACTGGAAAGGAAATTGTGCCACTTGGTGTTCTAAGACACTCAAACAGCTAGGATCATCACAGTTTGACCAATAATACCACACATATGACCAAACATATCCTTCTGCTTCTAAGGTGGCCAGTACTCATCTGCTTGAGCTGTCCATCTTATACTGTAGAACCTTACTTCTGCTATTCCTCTTAATCAAAATGACCATCCCCTTCATATTACAAGACTGATCTGAGGAAGGCTTCTCCTGTACCCATTAACATCTTTGAAAAGCTCGCTGACATTCTGACTTATTTAAAGGGGTCTCCTGGAGTATTATAATCTAGGCCTTGACTTCTTTCAATGCCTCTTGCATCAATCTCATTTTTTTCCCAGTTTTTAGGCCATTTATGTTCCAACTGATTATTCATAACTTCACTCCCTTCATCTATACTACCCAGCCCCTTCCCTCCACCTCCTCACCACCAATATCCCAGGGACCTTATCCTTATTCATTTTCGAATTTTTCGAATTACTGAGGACCACATTTTTTTTTTCTGTCCCCATCTTCCACCATGTGCACCTGCCCTGAAGAGCCCTCCCTTATACTTCTTGTGCAATCTTCATGCCTCTAGGGCTTCCCCCTGTAAAGTTCCCGAGGGACCCACAAACTCCATCCTACTTAGATAGTAAAAGCAGGAGTGGAAAAAAAAAAACATAAACCTCCCACTGTGTGGAAAGAATAACACAATTGGGACCACATTAAATTAATTCATTTTCTATCGCTCAATCCTCTGCCAGTGTATCATTCAAATATGCTGTGGCTTTAAGCTCAACGGGGCACCTAGTCCTCTCCCTTCATCAATAATGACCACTACGAAGTTGAGGACCCCTTAATCTTCTTAATCAGATCTTCTGCCTTGTTTGCATCCCTCATGTTGTGCATCTCGTTCCTCCACATCACCTTCAGTGCTGCCGGAAACTTAAACTGGACTGTATCCCCCGATTCCCTCCATTACATCATCTTTCCCCCAGCTCCTATTGCCTCTGTGCTGTAAGCCTTCTCATATCTGATCTGGCCAGATATGAGTATAAATTATATGACCATGATTTTTGCTTCAGAGCTACTACAAGTATTGATTTCTTTAGTGCATCGTTTGGAAGTTTGCCAGAATTTTGCTGGGGGCTTTATGGCCAGCATTCCATCTGTAAGGGTCCCTGTGGATTCTTTGGATGTCTACTGCAAGATCTACATCTGATCTCTCTTTGACAAAACTCTCCTTCAGCAAGTTTACCACAAATGTTTTTATATCAGAACCCTCCTCTTCCTCTGGAATATTCGATAGATGTAGATTGTTTTTTCTTGAAGGAATCTCAAGCTGTTCCATGTTTTCTCTCAACTGCTTATTCTGAAGCTGTAAAACCGCAATGTCTCTTGTATTCTTAATTAGGGTCTCTTTGATCTGGGCTGTGCTTTCTTCCAGCAGGTCAGGAAGTTGTGTCAATATATCTAGCTGGTCCCCCAAAACCTGATAGACTACCCAAGTTTGTCTTTAATTCTGCTCTGACGTCTCAAATGTCTATATCATGTCTGTGTTTAGGGACAATAGCAATTCTACTAGTGGGACCTCTGGGTTGCTTAGAAGATTCCTGTAGCACCATCCAACCTCTCTAGATGGCTGCTGCCTAAATCATCTGCTTTTTCCATATTCACAGTTTCCCCTGTAGCTGAGTCCGCTAAGACCTGGGACCCATTTGCAAGAGAGATATCTGTAACAAGGCCAGTTTGAAATTGCGTGTCTCCAAGGTTTCTGTAGTCTGAGTAGGACATTGCTATTAGTCCTGCTACGGGAGCTAGGAGACTTCAGAAACCATGCCCATGGACACCTGCTGCCCTTCTCCCTCCACATATTTGCCTGACTTGTCCATGATCTTAGAATAGGAATTTAAAGAAGAAGAGATTCTGACCTGTAAGTGCCTAGGAGCAGATTCCAAAATCTTCTTACCCCTTGTTTCACACATCTAGTCAGGATGGGTTCTTTAATATTAGGCCTTGAACCTTTGTCCCTCCCTGTCCTATCAAAGGCTAGGTTTGTTTCTCCTTTTTCTGTTGCAGACCTAAGACTGTAATCATTCTTACTTTTCTCCGGCTCTGGTTCTGCATTTGTCCTAGAGGTAGCTTTCTGGCCCATAAATATGGAGAGTACAGAGTGTGCCTAGAGGCCTTCTGCTTGCACTCCTTGTATGATTGAGAGCCTACCCAAGCATCTATGCTTCCAGTACACTCTTCCTCCTTTTATGTCCCTCCACAGACCTATCTGAGCTGCTGTGTGAAACTCGACTTCTGCAACTTCTTTTCTTTCTGTGTTCGCCTTCTGCTCGCACCCTACTCAAGGCAAAAGGACTATGGATTGTGCTGGCTCCTCCACTCGTAACCCGGAAGCCAAGACAGACTGCTACTGCATGTCTCTGAGTCAGCCAGAGTAGAGCACTACAAAAGGAAGCAGCTCCGGGCTCCACCATCAGCCAGACAGCATGAAACGCCCAACGTGCCCAGAACACGAATAACCTGCGGATCGGTGGAGATTGGATGGAAAGAAGGCATTGAAAAAGTAAAGAGGGGAGGCAATATCAAACAACCTATACGACCCCCTCATCATGCCAGCACTTCTTACTGCAAGAGGTAACAAGGACTTACTGGGGAACGGTGATGTCCTTGTAGCTGGTGTCAACCTGCCACCATGTTCTCCACTCCACCTCAGGAAACTGAGCAAGAAAAAACTTGCACCAGTTTGCATAAATTTTGGTGACTTTACACTAATGCAGACTTGTAATAAATGTGCCCGTAAGTCTACGGTCCCAAACCAAAGGCCTCAAATTTGAAGTCCTAACCGAAAGTTGAATGTCACTGGTGGGATTTCTGGTTTTAGGATCACAGAAGTCCTGGCTGGCTTCATGGACTTGAGTCACATTAAACAATGTCAGCATATAAATATAATCATTTTCCTTTGAAACAATTGCTTGAGTTATGCTTAGGCCCGCCTTGATTTCATTGTTATTTGATAGTAAACTAAGAGATTTAAAAATAATGCACTTGGTTGGCAGGTTCAGAACACAAAATACCTTAGATTCGTAACATAATGTCCCAACCTAAATAGTAATGAAATGTATTAGTTATTCCAGTTAGCGGTCCACGGACTTCTTGGTTTGGGTCCACAAACTTGTATTCTATTGATTGGGAAGCAGCAGTAGCATAAGGACATGTGACACATCCTACACATTAATTACATAACTTTGAACATCTGAAGATGTCATCAACGTTGAAGACACATCTGCAAGGAATCAGACTTTTGGGGAGTTCCTACGTGGCCCCAACAAAAAAACATAATTCTCACAAGATGATTTGAAAAGCAAGCCCTATGTGATGAACATTCATGTGCTTCTACTCATTTGGTACATATATAATTTCAAGGCACTGGGGGCCAAGCATGAAAATGTCTAACAAAATATTGTTGGAAAGAAGAAAAAATAAAAAGGTCACAACCAAAGAAGCCAGTTTGAAGTGTGTAGTTCATCAAACCTCCTTGACGACATCCTACAGGATCAGCAGGAAGACACGGTGCCTGTAAATGGCACTCTATTGAACAGAATGGAATACATTGTTTGATAGGGAGAGCAAAACATACAAGTTAAAAAGAAATGTAATCACTTAACTATTTATATTTCACTAAACCCTAATGCTTGATAATGGATATGGGAGTCAAGGCCAGTATTGTTAACTTTCTTAGGAAGCTTCTTCATAGTGAGGTATCAGCCCTTGTGAGGTACAGCCCAATGGGGGGAACCACTAAATATTTTTTGCCTTCCCAGGGCGTACAAGACTGTGGGGGTCATTACAACCCTGGCGGAAGGTGTTAAAGGTGCGGTAATACCGCAAACAGGCTGGCGGACAAAAAAAGGGAATTATGACTGTGGCGGAAACCGCCAACAAAGACAGCCACTTTAACCCTCTGACTGCCACAGCGGTACAGACAAGCAGCGCGACGGTCACCGCCAACAGACAGGCGGAAGACAATGTACCGCCCATAGTATCACAACCTGCCAATCCGCCACCTTTTCCGGGGCGGATTCACCGTGGATAAAAACACAGCAGAAACAGTTTCTGCAATGGGAAAACGCTCACCTTAACACATCCCACGAGGAAGGAGGACACCATGGAGCCGGAATTACAAATCCTACCTGCCCTTCTCTTCCTACTCATCTACGAAGACCAGCGCCGGCGGCGGCGAAGACAACGGTGAGTACTGCACCTACGACATAGGGGAGGGGGGAGGCAAAAGTCAGGGGGACACACACGCAACACCCCCACCCTCGCATATTACAACACACACACCAAACATCACAGTAACAACCCCCAACCCCCAGGAAGAATGCAAAGACAAACCGAAATCAGTTCAAACATTGTAATGTATCAATATACATGTGTCAATTATATACAGATATATATAAGCTCATACAAAGGTATATACAGTACGAGAAGTAGTGCAGATATGCACATCTCAATGTCCGTGTACCACTAGGCCAAAAATGCATGGGCGAGGCCCACACAAGATACCTGTCCACAAACGGAGAGAACACTGCCGGGGCATCAGAGAGAAAAACAACAGGCACCTCACAGGGAAGGGAAGGGGGGCACCTCAGCCGGATTACAGCCCCACGCCACATCCACGACGGGGCTCCATGCCCATTGATGTATCCTGGAGAGTGCAAAGCCACAGTCTCACAAGTCTCTACAGTGGGTGGTTTGCCCACTGTTCCATCCTGGGGAGTGCAAAGCCACAGTCTCACAAGTCTCTACAGTGGGTGGTTTGCCCACTGTTCCATTCTGGGGAGTGCAAAGCCACAGTCTCACAAGTACATAACAGCCTCCACTGGTTCTGGAGGGGGACTGGTGCCCAGAGTGCTTCATCCTGTGAAGGACTGAGGTAGTGGATGGATCTCTCCACTGGTTCTGGAGGGGGAATGGTGCCCCGACTTGATTAGTCTCCCTGTGACAGTTCCTGTCCCGTCACAGTCCCAGCTGCACATGGGATAACGATGCTTGATGTGGCGGTCTTTTCCTTCTTCTGCGGTGCATGCCCTGTTCAGCAGTGCTTGCCCTATTCAGCCGTGCATGCCCTGTTCAGCGGTGCTTTGCAATGGGGGACTCTGGACTGTTCAGCGGTGCTTTGCCATGGCGGTCTCTGTACTGTTCAGTGGTGCTTTGCCATGGCGGTCTCTGGACTGTTCAGCGGTGCTTGCCCTGTTCAGCGGTGCATGACCTGTTCAGCGGTGATTTGCCATGGCGGTCTCTGGACTGTTCTGCGGTTCTTTGCCATGGCGGTCTCTGGACTGTTCGGCGGTGCTTGCCCTGTTCAGCGGTGATTCGCCATGGCGGTCTATGGACTGTTCAGCGGTGCTTGCCCTGTTCAGCGGTGCATGCCCTGTTCAGCCGTGCTTTGCCATGGCGGGCTCTGGACTGTTCAGCGGTGCTTGCCCTGTTCAGCGGTGCATGCCCTGTTTAGCGGTGCTTTGCCATGGCGGGCTCTGGACTGTTCAGCGGTGCTTGCCCTATTCAGCGGTCTCTGGACTGTTCAGCGGTGCTTTGCCATGGCGGGCTCTGGAGTGGGCATTGGTGTGTGGCATGACAGTCCCTCATTGCCCAGCGGGCTGTGGCTGCCCGGGCCCTCCTGGGCAATGACTCTGGCGGTGGTCTCATGACCAGTGATGATACTTGTGCCCTACTGGGCAATGACTCTGGCGGTGGTCTCATGACCAGTGACGATACTTAGGCCCTCCTGGGCAATGCCTATGGCAGTGGTCTCCTGACCAGTGATGACCAGTGACGATACTTGGGCCCTCCTGGGCAATGACTCTGGCGGTGGTCTCATGACCAGTGACAATACTTGGGCCCTCCTGGGCAATGACTCTGGCGGTGGTCTCATGACCAGTGACGATACTTGGGCCCTCCTGGACAATGCCTATGGCGGTGGTCTCCTGACCAGTGACGATGCTTGGGCCCTCCTGGGCAATGACTCTGGCGGTGGTCTCATGACCAGTGCCGATACTTGGGCCCTCCTGGGCAATGACTCTGGCGGTGGTCTCATGACCAGTGACGATACTTGGGCCCTCCTGGGCAATGCCTATGGCGGTGGTCTCATGACCAGTGACAATACTTGGGCCCTCCTGGGCAATGACTCTGGCGGTGGTCTCCTGACCAGTGACGATACTTGGGCCCTCCCTGGCAATGCCTATGGCGGTGGTCTCCTGACCAGTGACGACGGTGCTGGCGGTGGCGTCCCGGCCGCTGGGAAGGATGCCGCCCTTCTCAACCGTGATGCTCACACCAGGCTGTGCAGACTTCTTCTGGCCCTTCCCCACCTTTGGAGAAGTCACAGCTGACTCTGCAATCCCCCTGGGACCCCTGTGAGTTGTTTTGCCTCCAGGAGTCTTCAGCCGGTCCCGTCGGCCACTTTCCAACTTCAGAGCCTTTACAGGGGGTGGACTTGCAGTGCCTTGGCTCCGTGTCACACTGCCTGCCCTGGTGGCCGGTGCACTCCACACACCTTGAACACGCACCACTGGTACTGGAGGCTTTTTGGCTGAGGCGCTACGACGGGACTGATGAATTGGAGTGGTGGGGGTGGGGGTAAAAAGGTCAACTTTGCAGAGGGACAGTTTCTGACGAACACTGGGATGGGTAGCTGGAGGGGGTCTGGGAGTGGAGGAAGAGGAGGTGGTTGTAGGAGGTGTCACTTTAGGTGTTTTGGTGCAGGTGCAGATACTGGAGGCTGTTGTGAGGTGAATGAATGGATGTTGGGTGTGTGGGTGCCCGCGTTGGTGTACTTTGGGAGGGGGCGTCACAGACACACTGGGAGAGGACACAGGGGACGTGTAAATGGCAGTGGGGGTGGTGAGTGCAGGTGAGCGGGTGTGGTGCTGGGTGTTCTGGTGCGAGTCCTAGTGCCTGTAGATGTAGTGCATGCAGGTGAGAGTGTAGACGACACTGGGAGGGAGGAGGGAGACGATGAGGAGGGGGACACAGTGGAGGCAGTGGATGTTGCTGTGTCTGTATGTGTGTGATGCTTGTGTGAGTGCCTGTGGGATGTGTGGTACCTATGGGGGTCATTACAACTTTGGAGGAGGTGTTAATCCATCCCAAAAGTGACGGTAAAGTGACTGATATACCACCAGCCGTATTACGAGTCCATTATATCCTATGGAACTCGTAATACGGCTGGTGGTATATCCATCACATTTGGGACGGATTAACACCTCCTCCAAAGTTGTAATAACCCCCTACGTGTGCCTTAGCTACTTTTGTGTGTTGAGGTGTGTGCATGCTGGTCTGATGGTGTGCTTGGGATGGGCTGGGGTACAGGGGATTGGGTCTGGGTGGTGGAAGTTGGAGGGGGGAGGCTAGACACAGGGAGAATGGCTGTCATCAGTGCTGAGGCCAGAGATTGCAGGGTTCGCTGAAGGGCAGCCTGACCAGAATGAATGCCCTCCAGGAATGCATTACCGTGTTGCAACTCCCTTTCTACACCCTGGTTGGCATTCACAATGGTAGACTGCCCAACAGTGAGTGACCTGAGGAGGTCAATGGCCTCCTCACTGAGGGCAGCAGGGGTGACTGGGGCAGGGCCTGAGGTGCCTGGTGCGAAGGTGATACCCACCCTCCTGGGTGAGCGGGCACGGGGCGAACGCTGAGGGGCTGCTGGGAGAGCAGTGCTGGTGGGGGGGTGGCGGCTGTACCTGTAGAAGTGGGGGCCACAGATGGTGCCGCCACCACAAGGGAGCTCCCATCGGCAGACGAGTCTGTGTCGCTGGTTGGTGACCCGGTGGCCGACGTGAAGCTCCCCTCGCCCTCTGTCCCACTGGTGCATTCTGAGTCCGTGGTGTGGCCCTCCATGGCCATGTGGGATGCAGCTCCCGCGTGCTCCGGTGCCACTGTACCTCCGCCTGATGATGCTGATCCACAATAGAACAGGGAGAGCAGAAAAAGGGGGGGGACGACAGGTTGAGTGCATGGCATACCGCTACCGTTGGCGGACAATACAGACACAGCAGCCCCCTGCACTACGCCGTGCTCCTGGCCTCTACAGATGCAATTCCTGGGATCTGGACTACATGGTTATGGTGGACATCTGCACACATGGATGCCACAGGGGCATGTATACCTGTACTTGGCACTCTACTGCGGTGGGGTGGAGTGCCACATGGCCTGCATAATGGAGGGGCCTAGCCTATGGAAGTCGCCATGGCCTAGGGGAACCCACAGCCCTCCTCCCACACCTAGACCCCTCAACTGCGCGCAAAGTCCCCAGAATGATAGTGTACTCACCCCTTGTGTCTGCTGTGATGCCCTCAAGCGCCCATCCAACTCCAGGTAGGCCACAGCCAGGATCCGGAACATCAGGGGGGTCATGGTGCAACGGGCACCCCTCCCACGTTGGGAGGCCATCCCCAGCTGAGCCTCCGCCATCTTTTCGCTACAGCGGCGAATGTCCTCCCATCTTTTCTGGCAGTGGGTGCCCCGTCTCTGGTGAGCCCCCAGGGTCCGGACTTCCTTGGCGATGGCACGCCAAATGTCCTTCTTCTGGTGGGCGCTGACCCACATTACATGCACAAGGGAAGAAGAGAAGTCATTACCAACTGCACCGTCGATGTAAGTGTCCCCCCTCCCTACCCTTGCCATGTGGCACATGCATTCACATGCATTAATGTTCCCTGAACTCTGCCACCTTCCCTCTTACAACCAGCCCTCTCCACCCAGGCTTAGCCCATACAACGTGCTCCCTGTGTACTTACCTATTGGTCTGGAGGACCGTACAGTAGCGTGTACTGGGGGAGGACGCCGTCTACTAGTTTCTCCAACTCCTGAGCAGTGAAGGCAGGGGCCCTTTCCCCAGACGCAGCAGCCATCGTCGCTTCCAGACCGAGGTCACAGCAGCAATTGCAGTGTAGGTCCTTTCTTGTCGAAGGTTAGGTATCGATTGATTGAATAGATAGAAAATGGCGGTGATGTCCGCGGTGGTGATGTCCGCGGCGGTGCGTATCATCAACGCCGGCGCACTTGTTCATTGGCTCCTGGGAACCATAGGGTCCAATGTTAACCAATGCTGCATTGCGCCGCGATCTACCACCGCCTACCGCGACGGTGTGCAACGCCAGCGCAGTTACCTTACAATCCCATTGTCCCAGTTTAGAGGTCAGGCAGCCGCCATTTCAGGGGCCCACATGGCTTCATTTACTTCTGCGTCACACATAGCTAGGCCTACACTCAACACACATACAGGAATGGTTTTGTGTTTGGTGTCGTGTTCTGTGTATCTGTGGGTACATACCTGGAAATTTGTTGACTCTGTGGTCGCTGTTGTCCTTCCTAGGCACCATCAGCTGGGACAATTGAGAAGATGGCGGAATCCTCCGGTGTACCGACCGCTGGTGGACCTGTTGACAATGGAGGAGCGACATTTAATCATCACCTACAGGTTTGAACGTGCCACTATCCAGGAACTATGTAGGAAGAGTTATCATTCCATGAATGTACAGATGGTATATTTGGCAGACCAGTACATCTCCCAGGTAAATGCTATGTTCCCTGGCTCAGTGCATGACGCCTACATCCTGCGGAATAGCAGCATCCCTTATATGATGGGTCAACTCCAGAGGCACTGTGTGTGGCTATTAGGGGACTCTGGTTACCCCAACTTGTCCTGGCTACTGACCCCAGTGAGGAATCCCAGGACCAGGGCAGAGGAACGCTACAATGAGGCCCATGGGCGGACTAGGAGGGTGATCGAACGCACCTTCGGCCTCCTGAAGGTCAGGTTCAGGTGCCTCCATATGACAGGTGGTTCCCTACTCTACTCACCGAAGAAGGTGTGCCAGATCATCATCGCCTGCTCGATGCTTGACAATCTTGCTTTGCGACGCCAGGTGCCTTTTCTGCAGGAGGATGGTCCAGATGACGGTGTTGTGGCAGCTGTGGAGCCTGTGGAGCCTGTGGAGCCTGTGGACAGTGATGAGGAGGAAGCTGAGGAAGAAGACAACGACAACAGGGAGTCAGTCATACAGCAATATTTCCAGTGACACACAGGTGAGAACATTTTCATTTTTACCATTACATTCACTGTCACACGTCTTCCTCTATCCTGTGTGTAATTTCATAGCATTATTTGGTAACTGAGTTGTCCCTTTCCATTACGGTTTCACAGGTGTGGTTACCAACGTGTGTTATCTGCTTGCATCCCTCAAGGACTTGTGATGTGTGACATAGGTATGTTGGCTTTACAACTAGAAACACATTTTGACACTGTCATTGATAATACATTTTACCAAATCACAGACTGACTCCAGATTTTTTTGTGGTTCAAGGGTGTTTATTGAAGTGCTCAAAAATGGAGGGGGCTTGTACTATGGTGATAGGGGACGGTGGAGGAATGTCCATGGCAGAGTCCAGTCCATTGGTCACACAGGTGCACTGGCCATATGGGCAAAGGAAGAGGAGCTGGGGCAGTTAAAGTATGCACAGGGTAACAAAGTGGGACAGTGGGAGGACAATCAGGGTGGTCTCATTTCCTGGCGGGGGTCTTGTCATCTTGCTCTGTCCTGTTCCTGGATCTCAGGGACCGCTTGCGTGGTGGTTGTCCGTCTGCAGGGGGTGGGGTGCTGGTGTGGTTGCCCTGTGGCGGGGCGTCCTGTCCACTAGCGCCGGCGGAGGTGGTGGGCAGTTCATCGTCCATGCTAGTGTCAGGGGCACCTTGGAGTGCCACGGTGTCCCTCAAGGTCTGCTGTATCTCCTTCAGCACCCCTACGATGGTGCCCAGGGCGGAGCTGATGGTCCTGAGCTCCTCCCTGAACCCCAAATACTGTTCCTCCTGCAGGCGCTGGGTGTCCTGAAACTTGGCCAGGACCGTCGCCATCGTCTCCTGGGAGTGGTGGTATGCTCCCATGATGGAGGATAGGGCCTCGTGGTGAGTGGGTTCCCTTGGCCTGTCCGCCCCCTGTCGCACAGCAGCCCTCCCAGTTCCCCTGTGTTCCTGTGCCTCCGTCCCCTGGACCGTGCGCCAACTACCACTGCCCCCAGGTCCCTGTTGTTGGTGGGGTGGTGGGTTATCCTGGGTTCCCTGTAGTGGTGGACACACCGATGATTGACGTGTCCTGGGTACGGAGGTATGGGCCCGCTGGGTGGGTGCTGTGCTGGTGTTACCAGAGGGTGGAAGGTCAGTGTTGGGCTGTGCCTGTGCAAGGGGAACCGACTGTCCCGAGGCCCACGATGGTCCAGGCTGGTCATCAGGATCCAGTAGGGCAGAGCTGCTATCATCACTGTGGGCCTCTTCTGTGGGTGGAGTGGAGTTGTCTGGACCCTCCGGTGTGGTGAAGGTCCTTCTTCATCCTGCAGGGGCATAAGTGCATGATTATTGCATGTGTGTGTGTCATGGTGTGCAATGGGTGGCTCACTGTGTACACCAGTGCAAGCATTCCTGTGGGGGGGCTTGTGTGATGATGGTTGGGGGGATGTTCTGGGTATGTGCAGTGAGCATGCTTTGGTGATGGGTGTCCATGCTTTGTTATGTCATGCAGGGCTTGGTGTTGGGATGTGTGGTTTGTGTTATTAGTGCATTAGTGATGAGTTGGAGTGATAGGGGAGGGTGTGAGGGTGGGGGTGTGTGATAGCATGCAGGTAGGGTGGGGGATATGATAGTTAAGATTTGAGTTACCAGTGTCCATTCCTCCACCGACTCCTCCGAGGCCCTCTGGATGCATGATGGTCAAGACTTGCTCCTCCCATGTTGTTAGTTGTGGGGGAGGAGGTGAGGGTCCGCCGCCAGTCCGCTGAACCGCGATGTTGTGCCTGGAGACCGCAGATCGCACCTTCCCCAGTAGGTCGTTCCACCTCTTCCTGATGTCCTCCCGATTTCTTGGATGCTGTTCCACAGCGTTGACCCTGTCCACGATTCTGCGCCATAGCTCCATCTTCCTGGCTAAAGGATGTGTGCTGCACCTGTGAGCCAAATAGCTGTGGCTCTACCCGTAGGGTTTCCTCCACCATGACCCTGAGCTCCTCCTCGGAAAACCAGGGGTGTCTTTGGCGTGACATGGGGTGGTGTAGGTGATATGTGGGGTGGTGTATGTGTTGATGAGTGTGGTGATGTGTAGTGGTGTGTGGTGTTTTGTGCGTGGATGTTGTGTGGGTGATGGTGTTGGTCTGTGCTCTCTCTCTGGCCTTTGTCTCTATTTTTTGGTCGTAGGGGTTTGTGGGTGATGTGGGTGTATGTTTTATATTGTGTTGGGTGTGTGGGAGTGTTGTTTGTATGTGTATCAGGTGTGTGTATTTGGAATTGTCCAATATGGCTGTGTTTTGGAGATGTGTGAGTATTTTGAGGCCGCGGCGGTGTGTAGCACCAATGGAATACCTTGGCTGAAAGACCGCCGCGTGGATTCGTGGGTCGTAATAGCATGGGCGTGTTTCTGTTGGCGTGGAGGTGGAGGTTTTGTTTTCGCCAGTTTAACACTGACCTTTGTTGTGGCAGACTTGTGTGGGTGTCTGAAATTCAGCGGATTCCGAGATGTGGGTCATAATAGCTGTGGATTCCGCGGTTGCAGCGGTGTATTGGCGGTCTTCTGCACGGCGGTAAGCGCCTTTTACCGCCAATGTTGTAATGACCACCTGTGTCTTGGCTCCACTTTTATTTACTTTTTATATAAACAGCTTGGTACAACATCTTGTCAACCAAAATGTGGATGTGCCGCATATAGGCTTTTCTTAAGTCCCTGACTTACTTAATGCAGACGACACTGTAGTAATTGGCAGTACGAAACATGGGCGGCAGAAGCTCTTTGATAATTTTGTTAGCTTTATGAATGGACTTGAGCTGAAAAGTGAACCACTCTAAAAACCACATTATGATTAACAGGCGTAGGTCGAATAGGAATAAATGTAGATTTTCCTAGTTTTATGACTGAAAGTCTTAATTTTATTAAAGACACGGAGGCGAGTATTATGCATTTCTTTTCTTACTTTAATTGAATAACAGCAGTCAAGAAATATACTACAAATCCCATGAGGCGAAGGAAAAAGAGCCAATGGGAACAAAAACGTAGTCATAACATAGCAACCAATCAGAATGCATATAGGGTATTATGACATCACTTGACTGCGAACAGCCCTCTTTTCTTGCGTGATAAGTCCATCAGAACTAAATAAAGGAAAAATGGCAAATAGAATAAGAATAGCCATGATAAAGGACAAAAAGTCAGAACATAGGTTCAAGAATCCAGGAAGCCGAGAATGATCCGGGAATACAGGATCAGCAGGCATTTCAACTCTTAAAGAAGACGATGAACTTTGAAGACTGGAATTCCAGGCAATAGATGATGCTTTAAGTGGAAGGTTGAGTGGTGGACGTTGACGCTAAAAAAAAGGGGGGGGAGAAAAACAATGATTAAGCAATGTGGTGGGCTAATATTCACCTCTGTGTCTTTAATAAAATTAAGACTTTCTGTCATAAAACTAGGAAAATCTACATTTCATGTCAAGACCGGAGGCTCCTATTATGCGAGTTCAAAGCATGTTAATTACATTCAATGAAACGTTATCAACAGGTTTGCAATAAAAAAACTTAAATACATTATCACTAGACCAGTCTGCAGATTTAAGAATATCCTCTAAATGGGAACCTGTCCAGAAAGCTTTGGAAGCCATAGCTCCTCTGGAAGAGTGAGCCCTAAACATGGAGGTATCAATACCCGCCAAGGACATAGGGGGTTATTACAACTTTGGAGGAGGTGTTAATCCGTCCCAAAAGTGACTGTAAAGTGACAGATATACCACCAGCCGTATTACGAGTTCCATAGGATATAATGGACTCGTAATACGGCTGGTGGTATATCCGTCACTTTACCGTCACTTTTGGGACGGATTAACACCTCCTCCAAAGTTGTAATAACCCCCATAATCCATTTAACCCAACGAGCCAGAGTAGTGGCCGAAACAGGATTATAGAGTTTTCTAAAAGAAATAAGAAGTTGGGATACAGAGGGCATTCTTAAATTTGCAGTCTTTTGTTCGTAGACTTTTCGGCATTGTCAAACACATAAATTAAGGTGGTCTGGAAAATAAGGATAGAAAACCAAAGTTAAATTGATCTTAGTTCAACGAACCACTTTAAACAATACCCCAGATGGAGTAAACTGGTGATTAGAAATGTCTAAAGCTTTAACATCAGAAAGGCGCTTGATAGAGATAAGACATAACAGCATTGTTAACTTAGCAGATAACATTTTCGAGGAAAGCATGATATTATCAGGCCATGACAACAGGAATTTTAAAACTATATTAACATCCCATAGTTGTCTATATTTGGGCATTGGAGGATTAGAAAACTTTACTCCCTTCAAAAGACGGCAAACAAGAGGATGATCTCCAACTGGTTTTCAATTCACGTAGGCATGGTTGGATGAGATAGCTGATCTATATAAGTTAATGGTATGAGAAGCTTTACCTTTGCTGGCTTCGGCAGCTATGAAATTAGCGATAAAGATTACATCTGCTGAAAAGGAATCAATGTGTTTTCCCAAACACCAGCTCTGCCAAAAAGACCAGGCTGATTTGTGAGCTTTCTAGGTCCCTGGAGCCCAGGATTGTGTGATGTATTGTGAAGCTTCTGACGAAATGAGAGGGAGAGACTGGGAATTCCTGAGATTTTCAATGCTGACAGAGTCAGGAGATTGTCCAAAATGAGGGTGTGGGGACGGTAAAGCGGATCTAACAAGAGGTTCGGGAAAGAAGGAAGAAGGAAAGGAAAGTCTACTGAAAGTTCCAAGAGGGTTGGAAACCAAATTTGGGATTGCCAATATGGAGCTATGAGTACCAAAGTGGCTTGCTGTCATCTGAGTTGCGCAAGCACCCTGCTGTTCATGAGAAAAGGGGGAAAGGCGTAACTGAGGGAGATTGACCAATCCTGTAAAAAGGCATTGGATGCCAAGGCCAAAAGATCCAGGCGCCAACTGTAGAATTGAGGAAGCTGAGCATTGAGGTGGGATGCAAACAAGTAGATTACTAAAGAGCCCCATTTGTTCTGAATTTTGTAAAAAATTGAGGGTTGAAGTTTCCAATCGCTCAAATCTCGAAGATGGTGCAAATGCCAATCTGCTATTGAGTTGAGAGCTCCTGGAAGATACTCTGCATGAACCGAAATATGGTTTAAAAGGCAAAATTCCCAAAAGCCCTTGGCTAGTTTCGCCAAGGGTTGGGATTTTGTGCCCCCGAGGTGATTTATATAACGGACTGCCCAAATATTGTCCATCCTGAGAAGGCTAGCACAACAAACTATGGGCCAGATGTAGGAAGCCTTTTGCACCTCGCAAACTGCTAAAAACGCAGTTTGCGAGGCGCTAAAGGCTGAACGCGATGCAGAATCACATTTTGCGAGTCGGTACCGACTCGCAAAATGTGATTCTGACTCGCAAATAGGAAGGGGTGTTCCCTTCCTATTTGCGACCACATCACGATGTAGAGTTGCTTTGTGACCGCGAAAGCGGTCGCAAAGCAACTCGCAGTTACCATCCACTTGAAGTGGATAGTAACTCATTCGCAAAAGGGAAGGGGTCCCCATAGGACCCCTTCCACTTTGTGAATGCTCACAAAAATATTTTTTCAGAGCAGGCAGTGGTCCTATGGACCACTGACTACTCTGAAAAAAACGAAACAAAAAGGTTTCGGTATTTTTTCTTTTTGCAGCTCGTTTTCCTTTAAGGAAAACGGGCTGCAAAGAGAAAAAAAAAACTGCTTTATTTAAAAGCAGTCACGGACATGGTGGTCTGCTGTCTCCAGCAGGCCACCATCCCCCTGAGTGCCTAGACTCGCTATGGGGTCGCAAACTGCGACCCACCTCATAAATATTCATGAGGTGGGTCTTTGCGACCCCATGGCGAGTCGCGGAAGGTGTCTGAGACACCTTTCTGCATACCAGTTTGCGAGTTGCAATTTGCGAGTTGGAAGAACTCGCAATTTGCAAGTCGCAAATGGTTTGTACCTACATCTGGCCCTATGTGAGGCTTCTGATTGCAAAGGGGCCAGCAAGTATCTCTAAACAATTGATTTGCAATTTGGACTCCTCTAAAGACCATGTACCTCCAGTCGAAATTGGCCCACATCGGGCCCCCCAGCCTGGACGGCTTGCATCTGATTCTAACACTAGATCTGGGGCTGATGCAAAGATAGTTTTGCCGTTCCAGGTGTCTAAATGATCTATCCACCATTGAAGTTTTGGGCACGAATCGAGATCTAGCGGGATAGTGTCTGAATATGATAGGCCTTTTCTTAAATGTTGAATTTTCAGTTTCTGGAGAGCCCGATAATGCAGGGGGCCTGGAAATATCCCTTGAATAGAGGAGGAAAGAAGACCAGCTATTCGAGCCAGCGATCTTAGAGAAATCAGTGAGCTGCGTAAAATCTGAAGAATCTCTGATTTTATGGATTTTATTTTTGCAGAAGGGAGAAGGAGGATGGCCGAAACTGAATTTATTTGGAAGCCTAAGAATTCTATAAGCTGGGTCGGGATCAGAAAGTGTTTTCCTCTGTTGACGATAAAACATAGGTTGGATAGGAGAGAACATGTCAGTGATAAGTGAGACATGAGAGTATGAGGAGACTGGCTCATAATGAGGATGTCGTCTAAATAAATGATGAGTCTCACACCTTGAGCTCTGAGAAAAGCTACCACTGGTTTCATGAGCTTGGTGAAACACCATGGAGCTGACGATACACTGAAGGGTAGAGAGGTAAAATGAAAGTGTTGGTTTAGCCGCTGAAATTGGAGAAATTTCCTGAAATCTGGATGAATTGGAACAACTAGATATGCGTCTTGTAGGTCCAAACGAACCATCCAATTGTGTTGGAGGAGCATATATCTGAGGTGAAGGATGGTTTCCATTTTGAAATGTTGATAGACTACAAAATGATTGAAGTACTTGAGATTAATTACTGGCTGAATCTTTTTGTTTTTCTTTTGGACCAAGAAAATGGAGTTGGTAAAACCTGACGGATCACGTTGGGTAAGAGAAATGGCCTGTTTTTGCATGAGAGATTGTACGTCTGAAGAAATGAGATCGCACATTTCTGTGGAAAACGTGGAAGGGGATGTAACTGTGTTTGAACAGGGTTTGAAGAAAGTTCGATAATATAACCTTGAACCGTGTTCAGAACTCAAGGGTCTGAGGACCCCCTACAGGAATAGACCCAAAAGGTAGGCTTACCTGATTGATTGGAAGATCTGGAATTCCTGTAACCTCTGGAATGGAAACTTCTGCCTCTCTGTGGGTAGAATTGTGGCCTATATTCCTGGTAGGATGCATTGTAATAGCCTCGGGAACCTTGGTTGGAATAACCACGGCTGGCAAAGCAGTTCCTGCCTCTGCCAGCCCTGGCAAAAACATGTTGTGTAAACATTTTCTTTAAGGATTGTTGAGCCCTATCCAATGATGTGAACATGGCCACATATTTACTCAGTTTTTTTATTAACTTTTCTCCAAAGAGTAAACCTTCAGTTTTGATATGAGGATGTGCAGTTGCCAAATTAACTAATTTTGGATCAAGTTTCAATAAAAGGCCTTTCCTCCTTTCATGAGTAAGCGCGGAGTTAGCATTTCCAAGAAGACAGAAAGTACGCCAAACCCATAAAGAGAGTTCTTCAGGATCGATGAAGGTGCCACCAATTCTGGCCGCCTCCGCCAGATCAAATATGCGTGTCAGTAGACCGAAAACATCTAAAAGTTTATCTTGGCAAGATGACCATGCCTTCTCCACCCCTTTTCACGGATCCTTACCAAGTTTTTAAAAAAATGTTAGAAGGGGTTGGTCAATAGAAGGGGTAAATGAGGCTTTTTGAGAAAGGAAAGGGCAAGGGCATTAGGACTTTAACTTGGCCCTGGTCTGTTTGTCTAAAGGGCAATTCAATTAGGCAGATACGTATTCGGCCACGGGGTCTGCAGGTACCCACTCAGTAGCGTTGGGGTGAAGAATGTGGCATGGGTCAAACATTGGTAAACCTTCCGAATCCATGAGAGTCATGGGTTTAGAAGTGTCAAGGGAGGATAATCTGGGTTTTTTTAAGGAGGGGGCGATAAAGAACTTCCACCATCCTTGTCAGATAAGTTAATATCTGAATTCCATGTCAGGCATGACGTCATCCGTATCAGGGATGGAAGTAATGATTATAGGAGGTATGATATTTTTAGATTTAGATTTATGCTTCAAAGACGATTTGACATTGTCCAAATTGTTATTCTCCTTAGTAGGAGCCCTGTGAAGAACCACATCCTCTGCCATGTGTGAGGAAGCCTCCCTCACCTTTAGCACTACTTTTTGTAATTTCTTAGGATGTTTAATGGGTGAAAGGTGCTGACTGCTTTCCCCCGCAGACTGGGCCGAAATGGTCATGGTAAACATGTTAGAAATTGATGACTCTAAATTTTTTTTTTTTTTTTTAATAGAACATGAAACTGCCTGTTGTACAGAGGATTTAATAAAAGCATTAAGTTCTTGTCTAATAGCATTAATTTAACCAGGGGCATCCTGCCCTATAGGAGAGCTGTCAATCTCCATATTGTAATTATAAATTGAACATGCACTGAAAAAACAGCAAAAAAGGGGTTAAAACTGGAGAGGGAGCAGAAAAAACGAAACTCCGCCTATGGGCGGTACTTTGAAGGATGGAAGGAGGGACTCCTCGAACCTGTAGCTGTCGCTCGAGCAGGAAGGTGGAGCCGACGAGCACAGGTAAAGAAACACACTATAAATGAAAATATATCTACTGCTGGAACGAATACAAGCTGTTAGCGCTTCCTCAGATGCGGTAAATATGGCGGCCACAGTCTGAAGAAATGAGAGAAAACCATTGAAAGGGGAGCGCGAGAAGCAGCGCTCGGGATATGCGTGCTGCAACGTGCCAACTAGGAAAGGAAAAACGGCAGAAACACACCACAGCCTAAAATGCAATTACAAGCAAGACAGTAATCGAAATGTAGTAAAATACAATAAAAAAGCGAGTAAATAATAAATAAGGAAAATATGAAGGTACTTGAATGTGAGCAGCAAGAAAAGAGGGCTGTTCGCAGTCAAGTGATATCATAATACCCTATATGCATTCTGATTGGTTGCCATGTTATGACTACGTTTCTGTTCCCATTGGCTCTTTTTCCTTCACCTCATGGGATTTGTAGTATGTTTCTTGACTGCTGCTATTCAATTAAAGTAAGAAAAGAAACGCATATTAGGAGCCTCCGGTCTTGACATAAAGGCGGTCATTCCTACCTTGGCGGGCGGCAGTCGCCGCTCGCCTGGCGGGAACCGCCAGAAGACCGTCCTGCTGTTAAAAGATCGCAGAGGTCATTCTGAGTTTCCCGCTGGGCTGGTGGGCGACCGCCAGACGGCCGCCCGCCCGCCCAGCGGGAAACCCCTTCCCACGAGGATGCTGGCTCCGAATGGAGCCGGCGGAGTGGAAAGGGTGCGATGGGTGCAGTTGCACCCGTCGCGATTTTCAGTGTCTGCTATGCAGACACTGAAAATCATTATGGGGCCCTGTTAGGGGGCCCCTGCAGTGCCCATGCCATTGGCATGGGCACTGCAGGAGCCCCCAGGGGCCCCACGACAACCGTTACCGCAATCCTGTTCCTGGTGGTGAAAACCGCCAGGAACAGGATGGCGGTAAGGTGGTCGGAATCCCCATGGCGGCGCTGCAAGCAGCGCCGCCGTGGAGGATTCCCTAGAGCAGCGGGAAACCGGCGGAACACCGCCGGTTTCCCGTTTCTGACCGCGGCTGTACCGCCGCGGTCAGAATGCCCATTGGAGCACCGCCAGCCTGTTGGCGGTGCTCCCGTCATTTTAGCCCTGGCGGTCGTCGACCGCCAGGGTTAGAATGACCCCCAAAATCTTTGTTTGTTAACACTACCAAAATTGTATCAGTTCAAACTTTCCCATATTTGGGTGCACTTTTCAATAAAAATTGCACATGGACCTCACTTGGTGCTTCTACAGTAGCTAAATGTGCTTGTACTGTAGTGAGACTCTATGGGTTTATAACCAACCTAGGATTTAAGCCTCTCAGGGAGCTTGTGGCAATATATTAAGCCAAATATTTAGCAGTGCAACTTATGGCTCCGAGCTTTGCGGGATCAAAGATTATTTGGTCATTCAGAGAGTCAAAAATTGGTGCTTGAAAAGACTGCTGGGAATCCCACAGAGCATGGCCACTCTTATCAACCATGCTAAACTCAGCCTCAACTACATTAATTATCTTATTAGAATTTGACAGCTTCTTATGTGGCTATCTGTTTGGACAAAGCCAGAGACCAATTTCAGCTATGAGGCGTTAAGGAATTGTACGAAGTTGGATAAGGTTGCCAAAATTCCCTGGCTAATATATTTAAAGAATACAACTAATAGCCTGAGTTTCCCTGAATTTTATACCAGCCCAGAGGTCCTTTTACCAGCCTTTAAGCAACTTCTAGAGGATTGCTTGTAGAACTGGATTAGGAGTAGAAGAGCTGTACAAGGAATGTTAAACAGTACAGTTTGTCAGTAAACAGTCTTTTGAATTGTTGATTACGTATAGAGCTGTACCTTATATGGGTAAACACTAACTACATGTGGGTTCTGAAGCCAGGTTGAGATTAAGCACTTTGCAGTTTATAGTCATTTTCCCAGAGCCAGTTAGGTATTCAACGATGTGTGCCCGTGTGATGTTATTCTGCACAATCCACTCTGCACCTTATGTTATTTTGTAAATTTTATTATGAATTTAGAAAAAACACTTTATTACCACTTTTAAATTATATTAATGCCAGACGTTACAAGCAAGCCAGGTTTTACTTACAATCGCTCCCATCCCTGAGTGTATGCCTGATAGTATTGAATCATATCCCATGTGTTACCCAGTTTAGGAATTATATTGCTTTCAAAGAAATATGTGTGTCTGACAGGTTTGCTGCACTTCATATTTGATTTTTTTAAACATAATTTTTATCTAGGACATGTATTTATTCCCTAATTGTTCTCTTATTACAAATTGTCTTCTATGACCTTCTGGATGAATAAAGCTTTTTAAAAAATTTGGGAAGAAGTTGATGGATGACCACAACAAGGGATTTCTTTCCTGGGAGTATTTTTGTTCAATATCTATAATGGAAATGGGAAATTTCCACTTCATTTTTTTTAAAAAAGCCGATATAAAAGAAAGTTGAAGCTAAAATAAAAAAAAAATCACAAAACACAAGAGGTTTTTTTCAAGCACATTCTCTGGTTCAATTATAGAGATATTTCTTTTTCTACTTCTTATTTCCTCGAAATTGATAAACACCGGAGTATTCATTGTTATGGATCTATTTTTTTCAACCTGGCATGGCAATAAAGTACCAACAGTATGTAATGCCTATGCCTGCTTTCATGGACATCTCCTGTGCTTTAGACCTAGTGAATGGAACAAAGCTGTGGGCCATGATGGAAATGATTGGGGTTGAAGCAGCATTGGTGATTTACTTAGGCACATGCATTGGGATACTACAAGAAACGTCCATTATGGCATAGATGGCCAGTGTTCCCACTATATGCTCCATATTAATTATATTTACCAACTTTATGAAAAATCTTGACTTAAAACTAACTTGACCAAGTCTTTTACTATGGTTAGATGCTTACAAATCACAAAATCTATGATACACTCCAAAGAAAGGATTGACATTTCCGAAGTCAAAACATTTAATTATCTAGGCATCACTTTGAGTCTGATATGAGATTGGGCCATTTATTGACCCAGAGATCATATTCATTTGTAGGAGCACATGAGGTAACCTTCAGATTTGCCTCTGCGTTAGGCCACAAACACACAAAGGAGATGTTACAATTATACAAAAGCATAACTGTGGGCACCTCTGGGGAAGAGATTGGGGGTACACTGATCCTGAAAACATTCAGAGGATTGTAAATGTTTTTTTAGGCAGACTACTCTCTGTTCCACAAAACACTGCAACTTAGAAATGCCACATTGTTTATGGGGCTACTCCAATATTAACATACTCTAGTGTGAACAGAACGGGGTGCTTAAGCAGTTCCTGGAAGATTCCCCTGGTTGTTCAACTTTTATTGTGAACCCAGAGCTCGGGGTTGAATACGTAGCTGATATAATTAAAATAGCCCCACTTACTCTGTGGTGTTCAATATACATTTAAGATTGTCTCTCATGTGATAGAGGATTGACAATCCCCTGGATAAAATATATTGTCGGATTGACGAACCTGGGTAGGCAAGCCCTTTTCTCTAGTCCTACTGCTATGACTAGCTCTGATTTGGTGTGGGTCAAGAAAACTTTCAGAACACTAAGGCATGGCCAAAGGGATGAAACCGAAATGTCAAAAATAGGCATTAGGGATTTTGTGAAGCTCCAAACCACATTAGCCTTGGAGCAGTGTCTTGAGTGGGTTGATACCAGTTGGGACAGATTGGTTTTAACTAGATTCAGACTCACTTTTGTGAGATGGCACCTTGGTTTCCCCCTTGGTTGATTTGATTCAACTAAAGTTTTAATATGCCCATGAGATGAACCTTCTCCCCAGAGACTGACACATTTTATTTTGTTCTGTCAGTTCATTCTGTCTATACTAAGAAGTGTTTAATTCCAGCTATAAGGGAGAGTGGAATTAGAAGATGTAGTGCCACTTTGGTCTATCTTCAATAACTAAACTCCTCTTCACTATGTGCAAATATTTATTTAATTCGCTATTTTTCAGCAAATATTGAAAAATAATGAAAGATAAAAAAATTAGCAAATATTTTTTAAATGTGCTAATTCTTTTAAGTAAGCTAGGACCAATAAAAATCCATGTTATTTTAATTACTAGCGCCTGAGACCCTTGGGATAATTTTGACACTGGTCATTTTATTTTGGATATGTTTTCAGGTGAATTTGATCAATTTTCAAGATTATGTTTAATACAGATTTATAGCCCTTCTTGAGGTATGAGTTAAGCTCTGTTATTCTGCAAATTAATTTTATCTGTCTCTTTTTCCCTGCTGGAAGCAGGCTGAGTAGTTGTTTCGATTAGTTTTGGCTTGGATTTATTATGCTGCTAGATTGATGAGATTTCTCCTCCTCTGAAACACGTGGCTGCTGCAATTAAATGTGCCAGCATGGAATACTCAGGCAGCTTAATCTTAAAGCCATCTTGGCAGGGGCGGCTCCTCCATTAGGGCAAAGGAGCGTCGCCCCCTGCCAGCAGAGGCAGCTGCAAAACCTTTATAAGAAAACAATAATTGACTGTGTTTATTATCATTTTCTTGTAAAGGGGGAGTAGGGGGGTGATGAGCAGTGAGGGGAAGTGCGCAGCCCTCTACCCTCAGTGCTCATGTATATTTGGCCGGCCGTCTCAGTAAGGCCAAACACACAAGCACAGTAGGCTACCTCCAGCCCAGCAACACAGTTGCCGGGCTGGAGAGAGCATGCACAGGCTCCCAGTCTGCTTGGGAGTGACCTGGCTGGGCGCTCCCAGACAATCCTAAGGCTGCTCTGAGCAGCGTCAGGATTGCCTGCTGGGCAGGCTGGGAGCTTGTGCCTGCAGCTGATGGAGCGGATGGAGCGGCGGCAATCAAGATAAGTAGTTTTTTTATTAATAATTTATTTTCTATTCTCCCCCCGCCATGCGCCGCCCCACCACATCCACACGCTGCGAGCCGTGACTGCATCTTGGGACTCTTTAATCCATTCACCTTGCACAGAGTACTTTCTTTTAGCTTTGGAGCACTTTCTTTATCTTTTCAGTAACAAGGAACTTGGGTGTTTTTTTACAAACCTTTGTGCCACCTGTGCGTCAATTTTTCCCACATAAAAAGAGACACATTGGTGGTTTAAGGGGCCTGTAAATAAGCCCCTGGGGCCCATATTTATACTTTTTAGTGCTGCACTTGTGTCATTTTTTGACACAAAAGCAGTGCAAACTCACAATATATAATTGTATTTTGTACGTTTTTGCCGCTTTTGCATCAAAAAATGACGCAGATGTGGTCCTGAAAAAGTAGAAATATGGGCCTCGGTATTTTAATCTCCAAAAATGTCCTTGTGATAATAGATTAGCTCAGCGCACATTGCACTTTAACCTACTTCACTCTTTTTTATGACATTAGGCTCTCTTCTTTTCCAATTTTTCGCACCGAAAAGATCACTACATTTAAGGTAGGTTTGAAATTCCTACAGAGGTTAGAATTGTAAGCTATCTGCCATACAATGATAAACTATAAAGGACGCACCTTATCAATTAGGAAAAAAAAGAATATTCAAATGTAATTTAAGCATTTAAAATTAAGCTGTATTTAACCGTCTTATCTTAAATTAAAGTTTATTTGTATCACAGGCTAGACGTCCGACGGATTGCAGGTGACAAAATGGTAATTTAAAAAAAAATATGAAATCCCGATTGTTAAGTGTACTTTTGGATGTTTATAACAGTGTAAGAAGTTTTTTTTTTTTAACAGTATGTTGTATTTTTATTCATTTTGTATGTATTTAATGCCATTAAGCCGAAGAAAGACATTGATGGACTGTGTGTTGCCTGCTTGGTGTTCCGAGTTACTGAAACTGTATAAGGTATTTTCAAATGTTACTTTGTGAGATAGTCATGCAGTTAGAAGTACGGGAAGTACAGTCTGGTCTACTATCAGTGAAGACCATACTGTCTGCATGTCAACGAATTATTTTGCTCTTATGGCAGTACTAGTGGATGACCAAGGCTCCAGACTTATGGCTGAAATGTCATTCAACCAATGATCACATTCAGAAAAAAGCCAAGCGCTTCAAAATTAAAGTATGCAGTCAATATTTTCTAACCAGACGTTTTAACACCTCCGGTTGCCTGACCTCTACAAGCTAGGGACACAAACCTGACATGTTTCACTGAGCACACGCTAAGGGTTAGGTAGTATATGAGCACAATAATATGTTGAGAAAAACGAAATGATACTTTGAATTAAAAATGTGATAAGACCTTGAATGTCTGCTAAACTAAAAAACCAATAGAAGGAAGAAGATTCTTAAAGAATGTATTCACAAAGTAACAGATTCCAATGGCTGTGGGAGAAATGCATAAGAATATGGGCAACATTTCCTGCTTTTCGGACGTTCCCCAATAATGTAACTCCTGATTCGTTATTATACGCCATAGCACAATACAATTTACTGTGCTTTCTCTAATTCCTGCAGATGTGGCAACATTGTTATACCTTCCATTGTGTTCAGGGTCAATAGTTCGGCATATGTCTTCTCTTTCCTACACAATATCAGGCCTGGCATACTTAGAAAACCCATGTCCACTACTGAAGCTTTTAGGAAGCCAATACTTGTAGAATAGTAGAAGTGGCAAAATCTAATTTACTGATAAGCATTTACAAGTTGTGTACTTTGAAATTTTTTTATTGTGTTTTCTGCTGCAGGAAGGGAGTAAACATCGAGAATAGGAGGCAAATTTTCTTTTAAAACACATGATGTGGATGTCTAAAGTTTGGGGCCCTTAATCCATGAGCCCCAAACCTAAGGGGTAGGATCTCAAGTAATGAGCATGGGAAGTTCTAGCTTAACAAACATATGGTCTGTGAACGGATTTGGCCTGAGTGGGGTCCAAAATAGGCCTGGAGCTGAAATAGTGTTTTGTTACCACCATTCACAGTGGTAAATGAAACCTTAAAGAAATGTGGTACCTTTTCTGGAAATCTTGGAAATTTAAGTATGCAACTGAACTGCCTAACAAGAAAAAATTATAATAATAATACAATAACCCAACACAAAGAGCATCATTACAATAAAAATATAACAGGAACAAAATAATAGCATAACCAGAGTCCAACATGATAACACAAAAGCATGGCACAAGAATGCAACACAGTAATTCATTGCAAAAACAACACAACAGCATCTAAACCTACTCAAGCACAAATTAACACAAAACACACCGCAATAACCCAAAACCACCACATAACATCACTGTTTCAACACTGCAACAACATAGAAAAAATAAAGCCCCAAAGCAATAAAGGTGAAAGAATAGCTACACACCTAAAAAAAAATAACCCAAACACAGGACAAAAAAGTGGGAAGTTGCAGTAGAAGAACATGCCATGCACTGGATCGGGTGCTTTCTTTGTCCTTCCCACCTTTAAATCCATTTTCAAGTAGATTGCCTATGAGGCACCTCAGAGGTTTGTGCTTAGTGCCATCCCTTTCAATATTTCCTCTGGCTGCCCTTATACAGTCCTTTTTGGATTCGACTTCCTCTCAAATGCTGATGATCCCCGACCTATTTTTAAGCTCAAAGGCAATCTCACTTAATTTCAAACCAAATTTAAAGATTGTGTGTTTGCCGTCTCTAGGAGGATAAATTACAATTCTGTGTCTAAATTATTCAGAAACTTAATTTTCCCTTTTTACCCACCCCCCTTGGCATGATGTCATGATGTCATGGTCCTTGACCTATGAGGTAGGTTTTAACGTAATTCCCAGGGGGATCTGTGGGTTAAATTTTTTTACTGTAAAACATCCTTATCCAGACAAGTGCAGAAACTGTCATCAACTAGTATCCTACTACTGGGAGTTCTCAAGAAGATTCAGCAATTTCTAAGGCCTCGGAATTCTTCTTCGTTTCTTATCAAAGTCAAAGTGAATGTCTCTAATAAATGCACAGTACAAGCACATTGAAGGCAACCTCCCTGGACTCCTAGGAGTGTCTAGTTTTCAGAAATGTTTGAGTTTGGTAGGTTTCCCTATATGGCTGCTGAGCCCCGGACCAAAAATGCAGGTGTCCCCCCCCAAAAAAAACAGTTAGTTTTGTATTTGATAATTTGGATGTGTCCGTATAGGGTTTTGGGGCATTTCCTTTCGCAGGCACTAGGGCTACCTGCAGAAGTGAGGGACCATTTTTATCGGGAGACTTGGGGAAAAGCTGGGTGGAAGGAAATTTGTGGCTCCTCTCAGATTCCAGAACTTTCTGACACCGAAATATGAGGAAAAACAGTTTTTTTAACAAAATTTTGAGGTTTGCAAAGGATTCTGGGGAACAGAACCTGGTGAGAGCCCCATAAGTCACCCCATCTTGGATTCCCCTAGATGTCTAGTTTTCAAAAATGCACAGGCTTGGTAGGTTTCCCTAGGTGCCGGCTGAGCTAGAGACCAAAATCCACAGCCAGGCACTTTGCAAAAAACAGCTCTGTGATGTGTCCATGTTGTGTTTTGGGGCATTTCCTGTCGGGGGCACTAGGCCTACCCAAACAAGTGAGGTACCATTTTTATCGGGAGACTTGCGGAAATGCTGGGTGGAAGAAAATTTGTGTCTCCTTTCAGATTTCAGAACTTTCTGTCACTGAAATGTGAGGAAAAAGTGTTTTTTTATCCAAATTTTGAGGTTTGCAAAGGATTCTGGGTAACAGAACTTGGTGAGAGCACCACAAGTCATCCCATCGTGGATTCCCCTAGGTGTCTAGTTTTCAGAAATGCACAGGTTTGGTAGGTTTCCCTAGGTTCTGGCTGAGCTAGAGGCTAAAATCCACAGCTAGGCACTTTGCAAAAATCAGCTCCGTTTTCTTTGGGAAAATGTGATGTGTCCACGTTGTGTTTTGGGGCATTTCCTGTTGCAGGCACTAGGACTACCCACACAAGTGAGGTACCATTTTTATCGGGAGACTTGGGGGAATGCTGGGTGGAAGGAAATTTGTGGCTCCTCTCAGATTCCAGGACTTTCTGTAACCAAAACATGAGGAAAAAGTGTTTTTTTTACCCAAATTTTGAGGTTTTCAAAGGATTCTCGGTAACAGAATCTGGCGAGAGCCCCACAAGTCACCCTATCTTGGGTTCTCCTATGTGTCTAGTTTTAAAAAATGCACAGGTTTGGTAGGTTTCCCTAGGTGCCAGCTGAGCTAGTGGCCAAAATCCACAGCTAGGCACTTTGCAAAAAACAGGTCTATTTTCTTTTGGGAAAATGTGATGTGTCCGTGTTCTGGTGTGGGGCATTTCCTGTCGCGGGCACTAGGCCTACCCACACAAGTGAGGTACCACTTTTATTGGGAGACTTGGGGGAACGCTGGGTGGAAAGACATTTGTGGCTCCTCTCAGATTACAGAACTTTCTGTCACCAAAACATGAGGGAAAAGTATTTTTTTGGCCAAATTCTGAGGTAACAGAACCTGATGAGAGCCCCACAAGTCACACCATCTTGGATTCCCATCAGTGACTAGTTTTCACAAATGCTCAGGTTAGGAAGGCTTCTGTTGGACTGTTTTCCTTATGCAGGGTCATCCCCAGTCTTTTTGCCTCCTTCCTCCTAGTTTTTCTGACCTCTCGCTGTTGGCTCTGGGACTCTGAGCACTTTATCACTGCTGACCAGTGCTAAAGTGCAGGTGCTCTCTCATCTAAAGTTGGTATGATTGGCTTATACCTAATTGCCATATTTAATTTACCTATAAATCCCTTGTACAGTGGTATCTCTATACCTTGGGCCTGTAAATTAAATACTACTAGTGGGCCTGCAGCGCTGCTTGCGCCACCCACTGAAGTAGACTTTCAAACCTGTCTCAGGCCTGCTACCGCAGGGTCTACGTGCGCAGTTTTCTGCCACAAGGACCTGGCATCTAAATTTACTTGCCAGGCCCAGTACTCCCCTTTTACTACATATGTCACCCCTAAGGTACGCCCTAGCTAGCCCTATGGGCAGGGTGCCATATATGTAGAAGACAGGACATGTGCCAGGTTGCGTGGCCTCTCCTGGTAGTGACAAACAGCCTAACTTGGTGTCTCACTGCTGTGAGTGTTTCCTTCTCATAAGATTGCATTAGAAATGCCCTGCCTTATGTGTAAGGGATATTGTCTGATTTATTAGGGGTAGCGTAGGTGTGTTTGGTAAGTCTGTGATGGTGATAATAAATGCTCCTTACTGGTGTAGGTGTATTTTTTGTTACTATACAGAAATGCCACTTCGAGAAAGCGCACATTTATCTGTGCTTATAACTCTGCTGTTTTGCAGTTACTTTTCAAACAGCCTGTACACAGGGAGGGTGGAGGTGTCACAGAGGTGCATCTGCATGCTGGATAGTCTTCCTGGACTGAGAGAAGGGAGAGGCGGGACACACCTACATTTGTAAAGGCTGTGTCCTGGCCTCATACACTAAGGTCGTTAATCCCCCCACTGATGTTTGGAGCCTGTGCTGAAGGAGAGAGGGGGCACTCCCATAACCAGTTGTAACTGGCTGGAACATCCTCTCCCTACCATTGCAAAACATTGTCAGGACTGAGTATAAGTACAGGGAAATTTTCCCCACAATTTGAAGACTCTTGGAATCATCTTGGAACTGGGCAGAGAAATGCTGGAAGGACTCACCAGGAACCACCATGGACTACTGCTGCTGTGCTGACCTCTGACCTGCTTGGTCACTACAAAGGACTTTCCACTTGCTGCATCCTCCTTGTGTTGGCATGTTGCTGGGCCCTTCCACCGGTGGGCCTTTCCTTGGAACTTTGCTCCGCAGGGGCAGGGTGCTGTGGCCCTTGACCCCTGCATCCACTTTGAAACACAAGGGGTGCTTTTCCTTTTTGCTGAAATTAAGCGCTTGGTAAATCGCTCCTTTGGGGATTTCGTTAGCGCTTGAAAATGCTTCCCCTTGCTGGTGCTCCGCGCTTTAAAAACCGCGTATGCCTTTTTGGCATAACGAAATCACCGCCACAACCCGGGCTGCGTGGTCTTCAGCGCCGGAGTCGCGCAGTCTGTCGTGCCCCCGGGGCACCAGAAGATCCAACTCAGGGTGGAATTGGAGCAGAAGCGCTCCAGTCATGCCCCTGGGGTGAAGCGCGCTCCGTGGTGCGCCCCCGGGGCACTGGCAGGCACCTACATTGGTGCCTACCCTTTTCGACGGCCGGACGGGCCTTCGAGTGCTGCAGGAGCGGGTGGGCAGGGATGGAAGCCTCATCAGAGGCTCCCTCGTCCCACCAGGCCCCTTTTTGAAGACTTCTGCTGGGCAGGGGGAAAGGAAGCCTCATCGGAGGCACCCCGTGCTTCCCTGACACGCCGGACTTTCTTGTGGAGGCTGCGGGCGGGCCGGAAACCCTGCTGGATATCCCCCAGCGCCACCAGCTTCCTCATGTGGCCCGTGCAGGCCAGTGTCAGTATTTGTGGTCTCCCCCATGACGGAGTGCCCGCACAAGCCCGGGGGAGACCCCCGGAGATCGCTGGCCCCAGGAGGGGCCTGTTACAAAGTCAGAGGGAGTGCGTTGCGCCTCCATCCTCTTACATTATCCTGAGGACATAGGCCCCCCTCGTGAGGGCTTGTTGAGGCCCGGGAGATTCCCTAGTGATCACAGGTCCTGAGGGGCCCATCCACAGAAGAGAGGCGGTGTGTGCCGCCTTCCTCTGGCCAAAGAATAAGAGAGGCCCGCCGCTTTGCGCAAAGGAGCGCCGGGGGCCCCATTTTTAATCTTCTAGGCACTCGAGGTGCCTCATCAGACAAGCTGGTATTTTCAAAAGGAACAATATAGCTAATCTAAGTTCGTTCTACAGACTTGAATATATATATTGCCTACCTGTGCTTGATGTACTGATATATGTATGCAAATGTTCCTATAATGGGCTTACCATACTAATATGTTTTTATAACTTGCTCTATGTTTTCTAATGTTCCTGCTATGGGCGTTAATGATATTCTTATGACAAGTGCATGCTTTGGTATAATAACGTGTTTCCTGACTACTGCTTATGTGGCAGAATGCTGAGTAACCTGTGTGTTATATGTGACTACTGCTAGTTTGCAGAGTAACTAATGTGTAACGCTCTGACAACTGCTAAGGTAGCAGGATACTACTGATATGTGATATTTGGTTTAATAATTGTGTTGTGTACAATACAGTATATTTTCATATAATTTAGTGTTGTGTTTCCTTTGTGGTGGGGATCTTGCGTCACGTGTGTTGTGTGTGTTGTGCAAACGCTTTACACCTTGCCTCTGGGATAGGCTTGACTGCTCGTGCCAAGCTACCAAGGGGGTGAACAAGGGTTATCTTAGACATGTTACTCCCTTGCCCTGACTAGAGTGGGTAGGCTCTGCCTGGCTGAGGTGCATACCCTAGCCAACCAGAAACCCCATTTCTAAAACTGGTCGTCAGCGGTGAGGATAGGACTTGCACTTGCACAATACCATTGTGACTCATTATTTCACTACAAAGTTTGCGTTTAGACCATCACATGTTTTGCTTCTCTTAACTTTCTCTCTTTGGTCATTTTTCCTGTTTTCAGTTCCCATGCTTGGGTATTTTGGTTGTCACAATTGTGTTTCTTGTACTTTTCTAAATGGGGCTAACCTTTGATTTAGAGGGCCTACCGTTTTACATGCAGGAGGAATTAGAGGGGTTCTGTAGAGAGAGAGGGCTGCCTTTAGAAGGGGACCTCAGGAGATCTCTGAATTTCTTTGAAAGGATTGTGACATATACCCGGGGGGAATGTGCTTAGGGGATACCCTGAGGATCCGCCAGACCTCATCCCTAGAGAGTGGTGGAGAGTCTGATCAGGAGGGTGAAAATGACCGGGCGGGGACACCAGTTGACAGGGAAGGCCCCAGTGATAGGGAGTCCCCTGCTGGGTCCAGTGTAAGAAGCAGGGCTACCTCTCATTCCTTGAAGCCTGATGAGCTAAGAGATAGGCGAGAAGAGAGGGGCCTGAAGTTGCAGTTAGTACGCCTAGCTGTTGAGGAGAGAATGGCTGAGGTGGAGAAGGCCTTAGTACAGGAGAGGATGGCAGAGGCAGAGAGGGCCTTTGTCAGAGAAAGACTTGCTCTAGAGCACAGTCTGAAGGTTCTGGACTCACCAGAGCTGCAGGTGGAGTCCAGTGGTGGCAGCTATGTAGAGTGCAGTAGCAGAGATGTTCCTCACATATCCATAGATCTGGTACCTAGGTTCCAAGAGCGGGGTGACATACGTCAGTGGTTAAAGGAACATGAGAGGGCTCTGGTAGAGCGCAGGATACCTGAGAAGGATTGGGGGACTGGCCTAGGGAGCTTTATTCCTGATGAGGGGAGGGATGCCCTACTGACTCTAGAAGAGAATGACAGGGAGGGGTACTCCACTGTGAATAACGCACTGATTATGAAGTATGGTTTTCCTCCTGAGGAATACAGAAAAAGGTTTCGGGACAGTAAGACACTGTCCCACCTGTCTTGGGAGGAGTTTGTGGAGGATTGCTGCATTGCACTAGATGGATGGGTGAAGGATAGCACAGAAAACAATTTTCAAGGGCTGTTTAATCTCATTGTCAGAGAGCACCTGCTTCATTGTTGTTTTTCAGGGTTACGCCAACACTTGTCAGCGTGTGAGCTCTCTGACCCCAGGGAGCTTGCAAATGAGGCAGACTTCTGGTTGCATACCAGAGGGTCTGGTGTGGCATTAGGGGGTGTTCCTAATGAGAGTGGTCTAGGTGTTTCTCAACCAGGTGTGGTGGGAAAGGCTTGTGTCCCAGATAGGTCCCAGTGTAATGAGATGGGTTTGGGATCCCATGTATTGTCTCAGAGGAGAGGGAGTGGGGGTGGGCTGTGTCCCAGGATGTCCGAGACCCGGTCTCATAGCTTGGCTGGTTCCATGAGTGGACGCCTGGATGGGAGCCTAGCCTGCACCATAGGGCCAGTTGATCAGAGGGATCCCATTTTGCCAGTAGAACTTGGGCGGGTGGCTGGTGATAGCGTTCCGCCAGTTCTGTTGTCTGGTAGTCTCACTCCAGAGTGGAGGAGGTGGAAATCCAGGCGTAGGGTTGAGAAGGGGCTGCTGGCCCCAGTGGAGAACCAGGAGGGTCAGGGGTTAGCTCTGCGAAGAAAGCCCCCCAGGAATGACCTTGGTGAGACCATTTCTGGGCTGGGGGGAATCCAGGCTCTGTCAGATGGGCAGAGGTCAGGAGACCTGCGCCAGCCAGACTCTTGTATGGCCCTTGGGGAAGGTGTTTCCCTTGTGGGGGGTAGGTGTGCCCCCCAGGAAGTCCTGGTGCGCCAGGCAGTGATTTAACCGCAGGGTCGTGACTCTGGGTTGGATGATCAGGTTCAGAGGGTAAACTCTAACCAGATGGGGAGTAGGTGTGCTCCCAAGGAAGTCCTGGTGCGCGAGGCAGTGGTTCAACCGTGGGGTGGTGACTCTGGGTTGGATGGTCAGATTCAGGGGGTAAGCTCTGATCTGGTAGGGGGTAGGTGTGCTCCCAAAGAAGTCCTGGTTCGCTGGGCAGTGGTCCAGTCCAAGGGTGTCATCCCTAGACTGAATGGACAGGTTCAGGGGGTAAACTCTGACCTGGTTGGGGGGGTGGTTAGTGTGTTCATCCCTGTGTGAAACTTCTGGTGGCTTCTCCAGAGGTGGGGAGATGCAGGACTCTGGAAGTGGGGTTCAGGGAGGGGGAAGCTCACCCGGAACCCTGGTGCAACCCTGGGGTATCGTCCCTAGGTTGGGTGGTCAGTCACCAGGTAGTGATCCTGGGCTGGCGAGAGAATTGTTCAGGACTGCTGTACCCAGCATCCTGGCAGTTGTGGATTCTGGTGATACCCCTCCTAGGAGAGGAGGGTGGGATCCTAAAAGGAGGAGGCAGAGGGAGGAGAGCCTTGCCTCTAGCCCCTGTGGAACCTATGGGTGCGGACCCTAGGTTGGAGGATCAGTGGCAAGATAGATTCTCCTGAACTGACTGGAAGTGTAGTGGAGACAGGTTGCTGTGCTACTGCGGCTACCTCCCCCCACTCATTATGGTTTCAGAGACCAGAGGCTCCTAGATGGCCTGGTTCTGGCCATTGGCAGCTAGGGAGCCCCCTTGAGTTGGTCTAGGTTGCCTGGGAAGCATTGACAGAGAGATCCAAGTGGAGTCAGGAAGGCGTAGAACTGGAACATGCCCCTGCTGTTATTGGCCTGGGTCCTTGTTCTATTGACCCAATCAGGGAAGTACAGTACGAGTAACTAATGTGTGACATTATGACAACTGCTAAGGTAGCAGGATACTACTGACATGTGATGTTTGGTCTAATAATTGTGTTGTGTACAATACAGTATATTTTCATATAATCTGGTGTTGTGTTTCCTTTGTGGTGGGGATATTGCGTCACATGTGTTGCGTGTGTTCTGCAAACGCTTTACACCTTGCCTCTGGGATAGGCCTGACTGCTCGTGTAAAGCTACCAAGGGGGTGAGCAGGGGTTATCTTAGATGTGTAGCCCCCTTGCCCTGACTAGAGTGGGTGGGTTCTGCCTGGCTGAGGAGCATACCCTATTGAACCAGAAACCCCATTTCTAACAGTTTCCCTAGGTGCCGGCTGAGCTAGAGGCCAAAATCCACAGCTAGGCACTTTGCAAAAAACATCTCTTTTCTTTGAGTAAAATGTGATGTGTCCACGTTGTCTTTGGGGTATTTACTGTTGCGAGCACTAGTCCTTCTCACATAAGTGAGGTACCATTTTTATCAGGAGACTTGGGGGAACCCTGGGAGGAAGGAAATTTGTGGCTCCTCTCAGATTCCAGAACTTTCTGTCACTGAAATGTGAGGAAAAAGAGTATTTTTGGCCAAATCCTGAGGTTTGCAAATGATTCTGGGTATCAGAACCTGGTGAGAGCCCCAAAAGTCAGCCCTCTTGGATTCCCCTAGGTGTCTAGTTTTCAAAAATGCACAGGTTTGGTAGGTTTCCCTAGGTGCCAGCTGAGCTAGAGGCCAAAATCCACAGCTAGGCACCTTGCAAAAAATAGCTCTGTTTTCATTGGGAAAATGTGATGTGTCCAGGTTGTGTTTTGGGGCATTTCCTGTTGTGAGTGCTAGGCCTACCCAAACAAGTGAGGTACCATTTTTATGGGAGACTTAGGGCAACGCTGGGTGGAAGGAAATTTGTGGCTCCTCTCAGATTTCAAAACTTTCTGTCACCGAAATGTGAGGACAAAGTGTTTCTTTGGCCATATTTTGAAGTTTGTAAAGTATTCTGGGTAAATGAACCTGGTGAGAGTCCCACAAGTCACCCCATCTTGGATTCTTCTAGGTGTCTAGTTTTCAATAATGCGCAGGTTTGGTAGGTTTCCCTAGGTGCCGGCTGAGCTAGATGCCAAAATTCACAGCTAGGCACTTTGCAAAAAACAGCTCTGTGTTCTTTGAGTAAAATGTGATGTGCTCACGTTGTGTTTTGGGGTATTTCCTGATGCGGGCACTGGGCCTACCCACACAAGTGAGGTAAATTTTTTATCGGGAGACTTGGGGGAATGCTGAGAAGAAGGACATTTGTGGCTCCTCTCAGATTCCAGAACTTTCTGTCACCGAAATGTGAGGAAAAAGTGTATTTGTGGCCAAATTGTGAGGTTTGCAAAGGGTTCTGAGTAACAGAACCTAGTGAGAGCCCCACAAGTCACCCCATCTTGGATTCCCCTACATGTCTAGTTTTCACAAATGCACAGGTTTGGTAGGTTTCCATAGATGCCGGCTGAGCTAGAGGCCAAAATCCAAAGCTAGGCACTTTGCAAAAAATAGCTCTGTTTTCATTGGAAAAATGTGATGTGTCCAGGTTGTGTTTTGGGGCATTTCCTGTTGTGAGCGCTAGGCCTACCTACACAAGTGAGGTACCATTTTTATGGGAGACTTAGGGCAACGTTGGGTGGATGAAAATTTGTGGCTCCTCTCAGATTTTAAAACTTTCTGTCACCGAAATGTAAAGAAAAAGTGTTTCTTTGGCCATATTTTGAAGT
Source organism: Pleurodeles waltl (assembly GCF_031143425.1). Taxonomy (NCBI): domain Eukaryota; kingdom Metazoa; phylum Chordata; class Amphibia; order Caudata; family Salamandridae; genus Pleurodeles; species Pleurodeles waltl. The sequence continues at coordinate 595,352,796 of NC_090449.1, forward strand.
TTGTAAAGTATTCTGGGTAAATGAACCTGGTGAGAGCCCCACAAGCCACCCCATCTTGGATTCCCCTAGGTGTCTGGTTTTCAATAATGCACAGGTTTGGTAGGTTTCCCTAGGTGCCGGCTGAGCTAGAGGTCAAAATCCACAGCTAGGCAATTTGCAAAAAATAGCTCGGTTTTCATTGGAAAAATGGGATGTGTCCAGGTTGTGTTTTGGGGCATTTCCTGGTACGAGCGCTAGGCCTACCCAAACAAGTGAGATACAATTTTTATCGGGAGACTTGGGGGAATGCTGAGAGGATAGAAATTTGTGGCTCCTCTCAGATTCCAGAACTTTCTGTCACTGAAATGTGAGGAAAAAGTGTATTTTTGGCCAAATTGTGAGGTTTGCAAAGGATTCTGGGTAAATGAACCTGGTGAGAGCCCCACAAGCCACCCCATCTTGGATTCCCCTAGCTGTCTAGTTTTCAATAATGCACAGGTTTGGTAGGTTTCCATAGATGCCGGCTGAGCTAGAGGCCAAAATCCACAGCTAGGCACTTTGCAAAAAACAGCTCTGTGTTCTTTGAGTAAAATATGATGTGTCCAGGTTGTGTTTTGGGGCATTTCCTGTTGTGAGTGCTAGGCCTACCCAAACAAGTGAGGTACCATTTTTATGGGAGACTTAGGGCAACGCTGGGTGGAAGGAAATTTGTGGCTCCTCTCAGATTTCAAAACTTTCTGTCACCGAAATGTGAGGAAAAAGTGTTTCTTTGGCCATATTTTGAAGTTTGTAAAGTATTCTGGGTAAATGAACCTGGTGAGAGCCCCACAAGTCACCCCATCTTGGATTCTTCTAGGTGTCTAGTTTTCAATAATGCGCAGGTTTGGTAAGTTTCCCTAGGTGCCGGCTGAGCTAGAGGACAAAATTCACAGCTAGGCACTTTGCAAAAAACAGCTCTGTGTTCTTTGAGTAAAATGTGATGTGCCCACGTTGTGATTTGGGGTATTTCCTGATGCGGGCACTGGGCCTACCCACACAAGTGAGGTAAATTTTTTATCGGGAGACTTTGGGGAACGGTGAGAAGAAGGACATTTGTGGCTCCTCTCAGATTCCAGAACTTTCTGTCACCGAAATGTGAGGAAAAAGTGTATTTTTTGCCAAATTGTGAGGTTTGCAAAGGGTTCTGAGTAACAGAACCTAGTGAGAGCCCCACAAGTAACCCCATCTTGGATTCCCCTACATGTCTAGTTTTCACAAATGCACAGGTTTGGTAGGTTTCCAAAGATGCCGGCTGAGATAGAGGCCAAAATTCACAGCTAGTCACTTTGCAAAAAATAGCTCTGTTTCCATTGGAAAAATGTGATGTGTCCAGGTTGTGTTTTGGGGCATTTCCTGTTATGAGCGCTAGGCCTACCCAAACAAGTGAGGTACCATTTTTATGGGAGACTTAGGGCAACGCTGGGTGGAAGGAAATTTGTGGCTCCTCTCAGATTTCAAAACTTTCTGTCACCGAAATGTGAGGAAAAAGTGTTTCTTTGGCCATATTTTGAAGTTTGTAAAGTATTCTAGGTAAATAAACCTGGTGAGAGCCCAACAAGCCACCCCATCTTGGATTCCCCTAGGTGTCTGGTTTTCAATAATACGCAGGTTTGGTAGGTTTCCCTAGGTGCCGGCTGGGCTAGAGGTCAAAATCCACAGCTAGGCACTTTGCAAAAAATAGCTCTGTTTTCATTGGCAAAATGTGATGTGTCCGGGTTGTGTTTTGGGGCATTTCCTGTTGCGAGCACTAGGCCTACCCAAACAAGTGAGGTACCATTTTTATCGGGAGACTTGGGTGAACCCTGGGAGGAAGGAAATTTGTGGCTCCTCTCAGATTCCAGAACTTTCTGTCATCGAAATGTGAGGAAAAAGAGTATTTTTGGCCAAATCCTGAGGTTTGCAAATGATTCTGGGTATCAGAACCTGGTGAGACCCCACAAGTCAGCCCATCTTGGATTCCCCTAGGTGTGTAGTTTTAAAAAATGCAGAGGTTTGGTAGGTTTCCCTAGGTGCCGACTAAGCTAGAGGCCAAAATCCACAGCTAGGCACTTTGCAAAAAATAGCTCTGTTTTCATTGGAAAAATGTGATGCGTCCAGGTTGTGTTTTGGGGCATTTCCTGTTGTGAGCGCTAGGCCTACCCAAACAAGTGAGGTACCATTTTTTATGAGAGACTTAGGGCAACGATGGGTGGAAGGAAATTTGTGGCTCCTCTCAGATTTCAAAACTTTCTGTCACCGAAATGTGAGGAAAAAGTGTTTCTTTGGCCATATTTTGAAGTTTGTAAAGTATTCTGGGTAAATGAACCTGGTGAGAGCCCCACACGTCACCCCATCTTGGATTCCCCTAGGTGTCTGGTTTTCAATAATGCGCAGGTTTGGTAGGTTTCCCTAGGTGCCGGCTAAGCTACAGGCCAAAATCCACAGCTAGACACTTTGGAAAAAAACTGCTCTGTTTTCTTTGAGTAAAATGTGATGTGTCCACGTTGTATTTTGGGGTATTTCCTGATGCAGGCACTAGGCCTACCCACACAAGTGAGGTACATTTTTTATCAGGAGACTTTGGGGAATGCTGAGAGGAAGGAAATTTGTGGCTCCTCTCAGATTCCAGAACTTTCTGTCACCGAAATGCGAGGAAAAAGTGTATTTGTGGCCAAATTGTGAGGTTTGCAAAGGATTCTGGGTAACAGAACCTGGTGAGAGCCCCACAAGTCACCCCATCTTGGATTCCCCTAGGTGTCTAGTTTTCACAAATGCACAGGTATGGTAGGTTTCCATAGATGCCGGCTGAGCTAGAGGCCAAAATCCACAGCTAGGCACTTTGCAAAAAATAGCTCTGTTTTCATTGGAAAAATGTGTTGTGTCCCGGTTGTGTTTTGGGGCATTTTCTGTTGTGAGCGCTAGGCGTACCCAAACAAGTGAGGTACCACTTTTATGGGAGACTTAGGGCAACGCTGGGTGGAAGAACATTTGTGGCTCCTCTCAGATTTCAAAACTTTCTGTCACCGAAATGTGAGGACAAACTGTTTCTTTGGCCATATTTTGAAGTTAAATTATTCTGGGTAAATGAACCTGATGAGAGCCCCACAAGTCACCTCATCTTGGATTCCACTAGGTGTCTAGTTTTTAATAATGCGCAGGTTTGGTAGGTTTCCCTAGGGGCCGGCTGAGCTAGAGGTCAAAATCCACAGCTAGGCACTTTGCAAAAAATAGCTCTGTTTTCATTGGAAAAATGTGATGTGTCCAGGTTGTGTTTTGGGGCATTTCCTGTTGTGAGCGCTAGGCGTACCCAAACAAGTGAGGTACCATTTTTATGGGAGACTTAGGGCAACGCTGGGTGGAAGGAAATTTTTGGCTCCTCTCAGATTTCAAAACTTTCTGTCACCGAAATGTGAGGAAAAAGTGTTTCTTTGGCCATATTTTGAAGTTTGTAAAGTATTCTGGGTAACAGAACCGGGTGAGAGCCCCACAAGTCACCCCATCTTGGATTCCCCTAGGTGTCTAGTTTTCATAAATGCACAGGTTTGGTAGGTTTCCCTAGATGCCGGCTGAGCTAGAGGCCAAAATCCACAGCTAGGCACTTTGCAAAAAACAGCTCTGTTTTCTTCGGAAAAATTTGATGTGTCCAGGTTGTGTTTTGGGGCATTTCCTGTTCTGAGCGCTAGGCCTACCTACACAAGTGAGATACCATTTTTATGGGAGATTTAGGGCAACGCTGGGGGGAAGGAAATTTGTGGCTCCTCTCAGATTCCAGAACTTTCTGTCACCGAAATGTGAGGGAAAAGTGTTTTTTGGCCATATTTTGAGGTTTGCAAAGGATTCTGGGTAAATGAACCTGGTGAGAACCCCACAAGTCACCCTATCGTAGATTACCCTAGGTGTCTGGTTTTCAATAATGCGCAGGTTTGGTAGGTTTCCCTAGGTGCCGGCTGAGCTAAAGATCAAAATCCACAGCTAGGCACTTTGCAAAAAATAGCTCTGTTTTCATTGGAAAAATGTGATGTGTCCAGGTTGTGTTTTGGGGCATTTCCTGGTGCGAGCGCTAGGCCTACCCAAACAAGTGAGGTACCATTGTTATCGGGAGACTTGGGGGAATGCTGAGAGGAAAGAAATTTGTGGCTCCTCTCAGATTCCAGAACTTTCTGTCACTGAAATCTGAGGAAAAAGTGTATTTTTGGCCAAATTGTGAGGTTTGCAAAGGACTCTGGGTAGATGAACCTGGTGAGAGCCTCACAAGCCACCCCATCTTGGATTCCCCTAGGTGTCTAGTTTTCAATAATGCACAGGTTTGGTAGGTTTCCCGAGGTGCTGGCTGAGCTAGAGGTCAAAATCCACAAGTAGGCACTTTGCAAAAAATAGCTCTGTTTTCATTGGCAAAATGTGATGTGTCCAGGTTATGTTTTGGGGCATTTCCTGTTCCGAGCACTAGGCCTACCCAAACAAGTGAGGTACCATTTTTATCGGGAGTTTTGGTCGAACTCTGGAAGGAAGGAAATTTGTGGCTCCCCTCAGATTCCAGAACTTTCTGTCACCGAAATGTGAGGAAAAAGAGTATTTTTGGCCAAATCCTGAGGTTTGCAAATGATTCTGGGTATCAGAACCTGGTGAGAGCCGCACAATTCAGCCCTCTGGATTCCCCTAGGTGTGTAGTTTTCAAAAATGCAGAGGTTTGGTAGGTTTCCCTAGGTGCCGGCTGAGCTAGAGGATAAAATCCACAGCTAGGCATTTGCAAAAAATATCTCTGTTTTCATTGGAAAAATGTGATGTGTCCAGGTTGTGTTTTGGGGCATTTCCTGTTGTGAGCGCTAGGCCTACCCAAACAAGTGAGGTACCATTTTTTATGAGAGACTTAGGGCAACGCTGGGTGGAAGGAAATTTGTGGCTCCTCTCAGATTTCAAAACTTTCTGTCACCGAAATGTGAGGAAAAAGTGTTTCTTTGGCCATATTTTGAAGTTTGTAAAGTATTCTGGGTAAATGAACCTGGTGAGAGCCCCACACATCACCCCATCTTGGATTCCCCTAGGTGTCTAGTTTTCAATAATGCGCAGCTTTGGTAGGTTTTACTAGGTGCCGGCTAAGCTAGAGGACAAAATCCAGAGCTAGGCACTTTGCAAAAAATAGCTCTGTTTTCATTGGAAAAATGTGATGTGTCCAGGTTGTTTTTTGGGGCATTTCCTAGTGCGAGCGCTAGGCCTACCCAAACAAGTGAGGTACCATTTTTATCGGGAGACTTGGGGGAATGCTGAGAGGAAAGAAATTTGTGGCTCCTCTCAGATTCCAGAACTTTCTGTCACTGAAATGTGAGGAAAAAGTGTATTTTTGGCCAAATTGTGAGGTGTGCAAAGGTTTCTGGGTAAATGAACCTGGTGAGAGCCTCACAAGCTACCCCATCTTGGATTCCCCTAGGGGTCTAGTTTTCAATAATGCACAGGTTTGGTAGGTTTCCATAGATACCGGCTGAGCTAAAGGCCAAAATCCACAGCTAGGCACTTTGCAAAAATTAGCTCTGTTTTCATTGGAAAAATGTGATGTGTCCAGGTTGTGTTTTGGGGCATTTCCTGTTGTGAGCGCTAGGCCTACCCAAACAAGTGAGGTACCATTTTTATGGGAGACTTAGGGCAATGCTGGGTGGAAGGAAATTTGTGGCTCCTCTCAGATTTCAAAACTTTCTGTCACCGAAATGTGAGGAAAAAGTGTTTCTTTGGCCATATTTTGAAGTTTGTAAAGTATTCTGGGTAAATAAACCTGGTGAGAGCCCCACAAGCCACCCCATCTTCGATTCCCCTAGGTGTCTGTTTTTCAATAATGCGCAGGTTTGGTAGGTTTCCCTAGGTGCCGGCTGAGCTAGAGGTCAAAATCCACAGCTAGGCACTTTGCAAAAAATAGCTCTGTTTTCATTAGCAAAATGTGATGTGTCCAGGTTATGTTTTGGGGCATTTCCTGTTGCGAGCACTAGGCCTACCCAAACAAGTGAGGTACCATTTTTATCGGGAGATCTGGGTGAACCCTGGATGGAAGGAAATTTGTGGCTCCTCCAGAACTTTCTGTCAACGAAATGTGAGGAACAAGAGTATTTTGGGCCAAATCCTGAGGTTTGCAAATGATTCTGGGTATCAGAACCTGGTGAGAGCCCCACAAGTCAGCCCTCTTAGATTCCCCTAGGTGTGTAGTTTTAAAAAATGCAGAGGTTTGGTAGGTTTCCCTAGGTGCCGGCTGAGCTAGAGGCCAAAATCCACAGCTAGGCACTTTGCAAAAAATAACTCTGTTTTCATTGGAAAAATGTGATGCGTCCAGGTTGTGTTTTGGGGCATTTCCTGTTGTGAGCGCTAGGCCTACCCAAACAAGTGAGGTACCATTTTTTATGAGAGACTAAGGGCAACGCTGGGTGGAAGGAAATTTGTGGCTCCTCTCAGATTTCAAAACTTTCTGTCACCGAAATGTGAGGAAAAAGTGTTTCTTTGGCCATATTTTGAAGTTTGTAAAGTATTCTGGGTAAATGAACCTGGTGAGAGCCCCACACGTCACCCCATCTTGGATTCCCCTAGGTGTCTAGTTTTCAATAATGCGCAGGTTTGGTAGGTTTCCCTAGGTGCCGGCTAAGCTACAGGCCAAAACCCACAGCTAGGCACTTTGGAAAAAAACTGCTCTGTTTTCTTTGAGTAAAATGTGATGTGTCCACGTTGTGTTTTGGGGTATTTCCTGATGCAGGCACTAGGCCTACCCACACAAGTGAGGTACATTTTTTATCAGGAGACTTGGGGGAATGCTGAGAGGAAGGAAATTTGTGGCTCCTTTCAGATTCCAGAACATTCTGTCACCGAAATGCGAGGAAAAAGTGTATTTGTGGCCAAATTGTGAGGTTTGCAAAGGATTCTGGGTAACAGAACCTGGTGAGAGCCCCACAAGTCACCCCATCTTGGATTCCCCTAGGTGTCTAGTTTTCACAAATGCACAGGTTTGGTAGGTTTCCATAGATGCCGGCTGAGCTAGAGGCCAAAATCCACAGCTAGGCACTTTGCAAAAAATAGCTCTGTTTTCATTGGAAAAATGTGTTGTGTCCCGGTTGTGTTTTGGGGCATTTCCTGTTGTGAGCGCTAGGCGTACCCAAACAAGTGAGGTACCATTTTTATTTGAGACTTAGGGCAACGCTGGGTGGAAGGAAATTTGTGGCTCCTCTCAGATTTCAAAACTTTCTGTCACCGAAATGTGAGGAAAAACTGTTTCTTTGGCCATATTTTGAAGTTAAATTATTCTGGGTAAATGAACCTGATGAGAGCCCCACAAGCCACCCCATCTTGGATTCCACTAGGTGTCTAGTTTTTAATAATGCGTAGGTTTGGTAGGTTTCCCTAGGGGCCGGCTGAGCTAGAGGTCAAAATCCACAGCTAGGCACTTTGCAAAAAATAGCTCTGTTTTCATTGGAAAAATGTGATGTGTCCGGGTTGTGTTTTGGGGCATTTCCTGGTGCGAGCCCTAGGCTACCCAAACAAGTGAGGTACCATTTTTATGGGAGACTTAGGGCATCGCTGGGTGGAAGCTAATTTGTGGCTCCTCTCAGATTTCAAAACTTTTTGTCACCAAAATGTGAGGAAAAAGTGTTTCTTTGGCCATATTTTGAAGTTTGTAAAGTATTCTGGGTAACAGAACCTGGTGAGAGCCCCACAAGTCACCCCATCTTGGATTCTTCTAGGTGTCTAGTTTTCAATAATGCGCAGGTTTGGTAGGTTTCCCTAGGTGCCGGCTAAGCTACAGGCCAAAATCCACAGCTAGGCACTTTGGAAAAAAAACTGCTCTGTTTTTTTTTAGTAAAATGTGATGTGTCCACGTTGTGTTTTGGGGTATTTCCTGATGCAGGCACTAGGCCTACCCACACAAGTGAGGTACATTTTTTATCAGGAGACTTGGGGGAATGCTGAGAGGAAGGAAATTTGTGGCTCCTCTCAGATTCCAGAACTTTCTGTCACCGAAATGCGAGGAAAAAGTGTATTTGTGGCCAAATTGTGAGGTTTGCAAAGGATTCTGGGTAAATGAACCTGGTGAGAGCCCCACAAGTCACCCCATCTTGGATTCCCCTAGGTGTCTAGTTTTCACAAATGCACAGGTTTGGTAGGTTTCCATAGATGCCGGCTGAGCTAGAGGCCAAAATCCACATCTAGGCACTTTGCAAAAAATAGCTCTGTTTTCATTGGAAAAATGTGATGTGTCCAGGTTGTGTTTTGGGGCATTTCCTGTTGTGAGCGCTAGGCGTACGCAAACAAGTGAGGTACCATTTTTATGGGAGACTTAGGGCAACGCTGGGTGGAAGGAAATTTGTGGCTCCTCTCAGATTTCAAAACTTTCTGTCACCGAAATGTGAGGAAAAACTGTTTCTTTGGCCATATTTTGAAGTTAAATTATTCTGGGTAAATGAACCTGATGAGAGCTCCACAAGCCACCCCATCTTGGATTCCACTAGGTGTCTAGTTTTTAATAATGCGCAGGTTTGGTAGGTTTCCCTAGGGGCCGGCTGAGCTAGAGGTCAAAATCCACAGCTAGGCACTTTGCAAAAAATAGCTCTGTTTTCATTGGAAAAATGTGATGTGTCCAGGTTGTGTTTTGGGGCATTTCCTGGTGCGAGCCCTAGGCCTACCCAAACAAGTGAGGTACCATTTTTATGGGAGACTTAGGGCAACGCTGGGTGGAAGGAAATTTGTGGCTCCTCTCAGATTTCAAAACTTTTTGTCACCGAAATGTGAGGAAAAAGTGTTTCTTTGGCCATATTTTGAAGTTTGTAAAGTATTCTGGGTAACAAAACCTGGTGAGAGCCCCACAAGTCACCCCATCTTGGATTCCCCTAGGTGTCTAGTTTTCATAAATGCACAGGTTTGGTAGGTTTCCCTAGATGCCGGCTGAGCTAGAGGCCAAAATCCACAGCTAGGCACTTTGCAAAAAACAGCTCTGTTTTCTTCGGAAAAATGTGATGTGTCCAGGTTGTGTTTTGGGGCATTTCCTGTTGTGAGCGCTAGGCCTACCTACACAAGTGAGGTACCATTTTTATGGGAGACTTAGGGCAACGCTGGGGGGAAGGAAATTTGTGGCTCCTCTCAGATTCCAGAACTTTCTGTCACCGAAATGTGAGGGAAAAGTGTTTTTTGCCCATATTTTGAGGTTTGCAAAGGATTCTGGGTAAATGAACCTGGTGAGAACCCCACAAGTCACCCCATCGTGGATTACCGTAGGTGTCTGGTTTTCAATAATGCGCAGGTTTGGTAGGTTTCCCTAGGTGCCGGCTGAGCTAAAGGTCAAAATCCACAGCTAGGCACTTTGCAAAAAATAGCTCTGTTTTCATTGGAAAAATGTGATGTGTCCAGGTTGTGTTTTGGGGCATTTCCTGGTGGGAGCGCTAGGCCTACCCAAACAAGTGAGGTACCATTGTTATCAGGAGACTTGGGGTAATGCTGAGAGGAAAGAAATTTGTGGCTCCTCTCAGATTCCAGAACTTTCTGTCACTGAAATGTGAGGAAAAAGTGTATTTTTGGCCAAATTGTGAGGTTTGCAAAGGACTCTGGGTAAATGAACCTGGTGAGAGCCTAACAAGCCACCCCATCTTGGATTCCCCTAGGTGTCTAGTTTTCAATAATGCACAGGTTTGGTAGGTTTCCATAGATGCCGGCTGAGCTAGAGGCCAAAATCCACAGCTAGGCACTTTGCAAAAAATAGCTCTGTTTTCATTGGAAAAATGTGATGTGTCCAGGTTGTGTTTTGGGGCATTTCCTGTTGTGAGCGCTAGGCCTACCCAAACAAGTGAGGTACCATTTTTATGGGAGACTTAGGGCAATGCTGGGTGGAAGGAAATTTGTGGCTCCTCTCAGATTTCAAAACTTTCTGTCACAGAAATGTGAGGAAAAACTGTTTCTTTGGCCATATTTTGAAGTTTGTAAAGTATTCTGGGTAAATGAACCTGGTGAGAACCCCACACATCACCCCATCTTGGATTCCCCTAGGTGTCTAGTTTTCAATAATGCGCAGATTTGGTAGGTTTCCCTAGGTGCCGGCTAAGCTACAGGCCAAAATCCACAGCTAGGCACTTTGGAAAAAAACTGCTCTGTTTTCTTTGAGTAAAATGTGATGTGTCCACGTTGTGTTTTGGGGTATTTCCTGATGCAAGCACTAGGCCTACCCATACATGTGAGGTACATTTTTTATCAGGAGACTTGGGGGAATGCTGAGAGGAAGGAAATTTGTGGCTCCTCTCAGATTCCAGAACTTTCTGTCATTGAAATGCGAGGAAAAAGTGTATTTGTGGTCAAATTGTGAGGTTTGCAAAGGATTCTGGGTAACAGAACCTGGTGGGAGCCCCACAAGTCACCCCATCTTGGATTCCCCTAGGTGTCTAGTTTTCACAAATGCAAAGGTTTGGTAGGTTTCCATAGATGCCAGCTGAGCTAGAGGCCAAAATCCACAGCTAGGCACTTTGCAAAAAATAGCTCTGTTTTCATTGGAAAAATGTGTTGTGTCCCGGTTGTGTTTTGGGGCATTTCCTGTTGTGAGCGCTAGGTGTACCCAAACAAGTGAGGTACCATTTTTATGGGAGACTTAGGGCAACGCTGGGTGGAAGGAAATTTGTGGCTCCTCTCAGATTTCAAAACTTTCTGTCACCGAAATGTGAGGAAAAAGTGTTTCTTTGGCCATATTTCGAAGTTTGTAAAGTATTCTGGGTAAATGAACCTGGTGAGAGCCCCACACGTCACCCCATCTTGGATTCCCCTAGGTGTCTAGTTTTCAATAATGCGCAGGTTTGGTAGGTTTCCCTAGGTGCCGGCTAAGCTACAGGCCAAAATCCACAGCTAGGCACTTTGGAAAAAAACTGCTCTGTTTTCTTTGAGTAAAATGTGATGTGTCCACGTTGTGTTTTGGGGTATTTCCTGATGCAGGCACTAGGCCTACCCACACAAGTGAGGTACATTTTTTATCAGGAGACTTGGGGGAATGCTGAGAGGAAGGAAATTTGTGGCTCCTCTCAGATTCCAGAACTTTCTGTCACCGAAATGCGAGGAAAAAGTGTATTTGTGTCCAAATTGTGAGGTTTGCAAAGGATTCTGGGTAACAGAACCTGGTGAGAGCCCCACAAGTCACCCCATCTTGGATTCCCCTAGGTGTCTAGTTTTCACAAATGCACAGGTTTGGTAGGTTTCCATAGATGCCGGCTGAGCTAGAGGCCAAAATCCACAGCTAGGCACTTTGCAAAAAAAAGCTCTGTTTTCATTGGAAAAATGTGTTGTGTCCCGGTTGTGTTTTGGGGCATTTCCTGTTGTGAGCGCTAGGCGTACCCAAACAAGTGAGGTACCATTTTTATGGGAGACTTAGGGCAACGCTGGGTGGAAGGAAATTTGTGGCTCCTCTCAGATTTCAAAACTTTCTGTCACCGAAATGTGAGGAAAAAGTGTTTATTTGGCCATATTTTGAAGTTTGTAAAGTATTCTGGGTAAATGAACCTGGTGAGAACCCCACACATCACCCCATCTTGGATTCCCCTAGGTGTCTAGTTTTCAATAATGCGCAGATTTGGTACGTTTCCCTAGGTGCCGGCTAAGCTACAGGCCAAAATCCACAGCTAGGCACTTTGGAAAAAAACTGCTCTGTTTTCTTTGAGTAAAATGTGATGTGTCCACATTGTGTTTTGGGGTATTTCCTTATGCAAGCACTAGGCCTACCCACACATGTGAGGTACATTTTTTATCAGGAGACTTGGGGGAATGCTGAGAGGAAGGAAATTTGTGGCTCCTCTCAGATTCCAGAACTTTCTGTCATTGAAATGCGAGGAAAAAGTGTATTTGTGGTCAAATTGTGAGGTTTGCAAAGGATTCTGGGTAACAGAACCTGGTGAGAGCCCCACAAGTCACCCCATCTTGGATTCCCCTAGGTGTCTAGTTTTCACAAATGCAAAGGTTTGGTAGGTTTCCATAGATGCCAGCTGAGCTAGAGGCCAAAATCCAGAGCTAGGCACTTTGCAAAAAATAGCTCTGTTTTCATTGGAAAAATGTGTTGTGTCCCGGTTGTGTTTTGGGGCATTTCCTGTTGTGAGCGCTAGGCGTACCCAAACAAGTGAGGTACCATTTTTATGGGAGACTTAGGGCAACGCTGGGTGGAAGGAAATTTGTGGCTCCTCTCAGATTTCAAAACTTTCTGTCACCGAAATGTGAGGAAAAAGTGTTTCTTTGGCCATATTTCGAAGTTTGTAAAGTATTCTGGGTAAATGAACCTGGTGAGAGCCCCACACGTCACCCCATCTTGGATTCCTCTAGGTGTCTAGTTTTCAATAATGCGCAGGTTTGGTAGGTTTCCCTAGGTGCCGGCTAAGCTACAGGCCAAAATCCACAGCTAGGCACTTTGGAAAAAAACTGCTCTGTTTTCTTTGAGTAAAATGTGATGTGTCCACGTTGTGTTTTGGGGTATTTCCTGATGCAGGCACTAGGCCTACCCACACAAGTGAGGTACATTTTTTATCAGGAGACTTGGGGGAATGCTGAGAGGAAGGAAATTTGTGGCTCCTCTCAGATTCCAGAACTTTCTGTCACCGAAATGCGAGGAAAAAGTGTATTTGTGGCCAAATTGTGAGGTTTGCAAAGGATTCTGGGTAACAGAACCTGGTGAGAGCCCCACAAGTCACCCCATCTTGGATTCCCCTAGGTGTCTAGTTTTCACAAATGCACAGGTTTGGTAGGTTTCCATAGATGCCGGCTGAGCTAGAGGCCAAAATCCACAGCTAGGCACTTTGCAAAAAATAGCTCTGTTTTCATTGGAAAAATGTGTTGTGTCCCGGTTGTGTTTTGGGGCATTTCCTGTTGTGAGCGCTAGGCGTACCCAAACAAGTGAGGTACCATTTTTATGGGAGACTTAGGGCAACGCTGGGTGGAAGGAAATTTGTGGCTCCTCTCAGATTTCAAAACTTTCTGTCACCGAAATGTGAGGAAAAAGTGTTTATTTGGCCATATTTTGAAGTTTGTAAAGTATTCTGGGTAAATGAACCTGGTGAGAGCCCCACACGTCACCCCATCTTGGATTCCCCTAGGTGTCTAGTTTTCAATAATGCGCAGGTTTGGTAGGTTTCCCTAGGTGCCGGTTGAGCAAGAGGCCAAAATTCACAGCTAGGCACTTTGCAAAAAACAGCTCTGTGTTCTTTGAGTAAAATGTGATGTGCCCACGTTGTGTTTTGGGGTATTTCCTGTTGTGAGCGCTAGGCCTACCTACACAAGTGAGGTACCATTTTTATGGGAGACTTAGGGCAACGCTGTGTGGATGAAAATTTGTGGCTCCTCTCAGATTTTAAAACTTTCTGTCACCGAAATGCAAAGAAAAAGTGTTTCTTTGGCCATATTTTGAAGTTTGTAAAGTATTCTGGGTAAATGAACCTGGTGAGAGCCCCACAAGCCACCCCATCTTGGATTCCCCTAGGTGTCTGGTTTTCAATAATGCGCAGGTTTGGTAGGTTTCCCTATGTGCCGGCTGAGTTAGAGGTCAAAATCCACAGCTAGGCACTTTGCAAAAAATAGCTCTGTTTTCATTGGAAAAATGTGATGTGTCCAGGTTGTGTTTTGGGGCATTTCCTGGTGCGAGCGCTAGGCCTACCCAAACAAGTGGGGTACCATTTTTATCGGGAGACTTGGGGGAATGCTGAGAAGAAATAAATTTGTGGCTCCTCTCAGATTCCAAAACTTTCTGTCACTGAAATGTGAGGAAAAGGTGTATTTTTGGCCAAATTGTGAGGTTTGCAAAGGATTCTGGGTAAATGAACCTGGTGAGAGCCCCACACGCCACCCCATCTTGGATTCCCCTAGGTGTCTAGTTTTCAATAATGCACAGGTTTGGTAGGTTTCCATAGATGCCGGCTGAGCTAGAGGCCAAAATCCACAGCTAGGCACTTTGCAAAAAATAGCTCTGTTTTCATTGAAAAAATGTGATGTGTCCAGGTTGTGTTTTGGGGCATTTCCTGTTGTGAGTGCTAGGCCTACCTGCACAAGTAAGGTACCATTTTTATGGGAGACTTAGGGCAACGCTGTGTGGATGAAAATTTGTGGCTCCTCTCAGATTTTAAAACTTTCTGTCACCGAAATGCAAAGAAAAAGTGTTTCTTTGGCCATATTTTGAAGTTTGTAAAGTATTCTGGGTAAATGAACCTGGTGAGAGCCCCACAAGCCACCCCATCTTGGATTCCCCTAGGTGTCTGGTTTTCACAAATGCAAAGGTTTGGTAGGTTTCCATAGATGCCGGCTGAGCTAGAGGCCAAAATCCACAGCTAGGCACTTTGCAAAAAATAGCTCTGTTTTCATTGGAAAAATGTGTTGTGTCCCGGTTGTGTTTTGGGGCATTTCCTGTTGTGAGCGCTAGGCGTACCCAAACAAGTGAGGTACCATTTTTATGGGAGACTTAGGGCAACGCTGGGTGGAAGGAAATTTGTGGCTCCTCTCAGATTTCAAAACTTTCTGTCACCGAAATGTGAGGAAAAAGTGTTTCTTTGGCCATATTTCGAAGTTTGTAAAGTATTCTGGGTAAATGAACCTGGTGAGAGCCCCACACGTCACCCCATCTTGGATTCCCCTAGGTGTCTAGTTTTCAATAATGCGCAGGTTTGGTAGGTTTCCCTAGGTGCCGGCTAAGCTACAGGCCAAAATCCACAGCTAGGCACTTTGGAAAAAAACTGCTCTGTTTTCTTTGAGTAAAATGTGATGTGTCCACGTTGTGTTTTGGGGTATTTCCTGATGCAGGCACTAGGCCTACCCACACAAGTGAGGTACATTTTTTATCAGGAGACGTGGGGGAATGCTGAGAGGAAGGAAATTTGTGGCTCCTCTCAGATTCCAGAACTTTCTGTCACCGAAATGCGAGGAAAAAGTGTATTTGTGGCCAAATTGTGAGGTTTGCAAAGGATTCTGGGTAACAGAACCTGGTGAGAGCCCCACAAGTCACCCCATCTTGGATTCCCCTAGGTGTCTAGTTTTCACAAATGCACAGGTTTGGTAGGTTTCCATAGATGCCGGCTGAGCTAGAGGCCAAAATCCACAGCTAGGCACTTTGCAAAAAATAGCTCTGTTTTCATTGGAAAAATGTGTTGTGTCCCGGTTGTGTTTTGGGGCATTTCCTGTTGTGAGCGCTAGGCGTACCCAAACAAGTGAGGTACCATTTTTATGGGAGACTTAGGGCAACGCTGGGTGGAAGGAAATTTGTGGCTCCTCTCAGATTTCAAAACTTTCTGTCACCGAAATGTGAGGAAAAAGTGTTTATTTGGCCATATTTTGAAGTTTGTAAAGTATTCTGGGTAAATGAACCTGGTGAGAGCCCCACACGTCACCCCATCTTGGATTCCCCTAGGTGTCTAGTTTTCAATAATGCGCAGGTTTGGTAGGTTTCCCTAGGTGCCGGCTGAGCAAGAGGCCAAAATTCACAGCTAGGCACTTTGCAAAAAACAGCTCTGTGTTCTTTGAGTAAAATGTGATGTGCCCACGTTGTGTTTTGGGGTATTTCCTGTTGTGAGCGCTAGGCCTACCTACACAAGTGAGGTACCATTTTTATGGGAGACTTAGGGCAACGCTGTGTGGATGAAAATTTGTGGCTCCTCTCAGATTTTAAAACTTTCTGTCACCGAAATGCAAAGAAAAAGTGTTTCTTTGGCCATATTTTGAAGTTTGTAAAGTATTCTGGGTAAATAAACCTGGTGAGAGCCCCACACGTCACCCCATCTTGGATTCCCCTAGGTGTCTGGTTTTCAATAATGCGCAGGTTTGGTAGATTTCCCTAGGTGCCGGCTGAGCTAGAGGTCAAAATCCACAGCTAGGCACTTTGCAAAAAATAGCTCTGTTTTCATTGGCAAAATGTGATGTGTCCACGTTGTGTTTTGGGGTATTTCCTGTTGCGAGCATTAGGCCTACCCAAACAAGTGAGGTACCATTTTTATCGGGAGACTTGGGGGAATGCTGAGAGGAAAGAAATTTGTGGCTCCTCTCAGATTCCAGAACTTTCTGTCACTGAAATGTGAGGAAAAAGTGTATTTTTGGCCAAATTGTGAGGTTTGCAAAGGATTCTGGGTAAATGAACCTGGTGAGAGCCCCACACGCCACCCCATCTTGGATTCCCCTAGGTGTCTAGTTTTCAATAATGCACAGGTTTGGTAGGTTTCCATAGATGCCGGCTGAGCTAGAGGCCAAAATCCACAGCTAGGCACTTTGCAAAAAATAGCTCTGTTTTCATTGAAAAAATGTGATGTGTCCAGGTTGTGTTTTGGGGCATTTCCTGTTGTGAGCGCTAGGCCTACCTACACAAGTGAGGTACCATTTTTATGGGAGACTTAGGGCAACGCTGTGTGGATGAAAATTTGTGGCTCCTCTCAGATTTTAAAACTTTCTGTCACCGAAATGCAAAGAAAAAGTGTTTCTTTGGCCATATTTTGAAGTTTGTAAAGTATTCTGGGTAAATGAACCTGGTGAGAGCCCCACAAGCCACCCCATCTTGGATTCCCCTAGGTGTCTGGTTTTCAATAATGCGCAGGTTTGGTAGGTTACCCTAGGTGCCGGCTGAGTTAGAGGTCAAAATCCACAGCTAGGCACTTTGCAAAAAATAGCTCTGTTTTCATTGGAAAAATGTGATGTGTCCAGGTTGTGTTTTGGGGCATTTCCTGGTGCGAGCGCTAGGCCTACCCAAACAAGTGAGGTACCATTTTTATCGGGAGACTTGGGGGAATGCTGAGAGGAAAGAAATTTGTGGCTCCTCTCAGATTCCAGAACTTTCTGTCACTGAAATGTGAGGAAAAAGTGTATTTTTGGCCAAATTGTGAGGTTTGCAAAGGATTCTGGGTAAATGAACCTGGTGAGAGCCCCACACGCCACCCCATCTTGGATTCCCCTAGGTGTCTAGTTTTCAATAATGCACAGGTTTGGTAGGTTTCCATAGATGCCGGCTGAGCTAGAGGCCAAAATCCAGAGCTAGGCACTTTGCAAAAAATAGCTCTGTTTTCATTGGAAAAATGTGATTTGTCCAGGTTGTGTTTTGGGGCATTTCCTGTTGTGAGCGCTAGGCCTACCCAAACAAGTGAGGTACCATTTTTATGGGAGACTTAGGGCAACGCTGGGTGGAAGGAAATTTGTGGCTCCTCTCAGATTTCAAAACTTTCTGTCACCGAAATGTGAGGAAAAAGTGTTTCTTTGGCCATATTTTGAAGTTTGTAAAGTATTCTGGGTAAATAAACCTGGTGAGAGCCCCACACGTCACCCCATCTTGGATTCCCCTAGGTGTCTGGTTTTCAATAATGCGCAGGTTTGGTAGATTTCCCTAGGTGCCGGCTGAGCTAGAGGTCAAAATCCACAGCTAGGCACTTTGCAAAAAATAGCTCTGTTTTCATTGGCAAAATGTGATGTGTCCACGTTGTGTTTTGGGGTATTTCCTGTTGCGAGCATTAGGCCTACCCAAACAAGTGAGGTACCATTTTTATCGGGAAACTTGGGTGAACCCTGGGAGGAAGGAAATTTGTGGCTCCTCTCAGATTCCAGAACTTTCTGTCATCGAAATGTGAGGAAAAAGAGTATTTTTGGCCAAATCCTGAGGTTTGCAAATGATTCTGGGTATCAGAACCTGGTGAGAGCCCCACAAGTCAGCCCTCTTGGATTCCCCTAGGTGTGTAGTTTTCAAAAATGCAGAGGTTTGGTAGTTTTCCCTAAGTGCCGGCTGAGCTAGAGGCCAAAATCCACAGCTAGGCACTTTGCAAAAAATAGCTCTGTTTTCATTGGAAAAATGTGATGCGTCCAGGTTGTGTTTTGGGGCATTTCCTGTTGTGAGCGCTAGGCCTACCCAAACAAGTGAGGTACCATTTTTTATGAGAGACTAAGGGCAACGCTGGGTGGAAGGAAATTTGTGGCTCCTCTCAGATTTCAAAACTTTCTGTCACCGAAATGTGAGGAAAAAGTGTTTCTTTGGCCATATTTTGAAGTTTGTAAAGTATTCTGGGTAAATGAACCTGGTGAGAGCCCCACACGTCACCCCATCTTGGATTCCCCTAGGTGTCTAGTTTTCAATAATGCGCAGGTTTGGTAGGTTTCCCTAGGTGCCGGCTAAGCTACAGGCCAAAACCCACAGCTAGGCACTTTGGAAAAAAACTGCTCTGTTTTCTTTGAGTAAAATGTGATGTGTCCACGTTGTGTTTTGGGGTATTTCCTGATGCAGGCACTAGGCCTACCCACACAAGTGAGGTACATTTTTTATCAGGAGACTTGGGGGAATGCTGAGAGGAAGGAAATTTGTGGCTCCTTTCAGATTCCAGAACATTCTGTCACCGAAATGCGAGGAAAAAGTGTATTTGTGGCCAAATTGTGAGGTTTGCAAAGGATTCTGGGTAACAGAACCTGGTGAGAGCCCCACAAGTCACCCCATCTTGGATTCCCCTAGGTGTCTAGTTTTCACAAATGCACAGGTTTGGTAGGTTTCCATAGATGCCAGCTGAGCTAGAGGCCAAAATCCACAGCTAGGCACTTTGCAAAAAATAGCTCTGTTTTCATTGGAAAAATGTGTTGTGTCCCGGTTGTGTTTTGGGGCATTTCCTGTTGTGAGCGCTAGGCGTACCCAAACAAGTGAGGTACCATTTTTATGGGAGACTTAGAGCAACGCTGGGTGGAAGGAAATTTGTGGCTCCTCTCAGATTTCAAAACTTTCTGTCACCGAAATGTGAGGAAAAACTGTTTCTTTGGCCATATTTTGAAGTTTGTAAAGTATTCTGGGTAAATAAACCTGGTGAGAGCCCCACAAGCCACCCCATCTTGGATTCCCCTAGGTGTCTGGTTTTCAATAATGCGCAGGTTTGGTAGATTTCCCTAGGTGCCGGCTGAGCTAGAGGTCAAAATCCACAGCTAGGCACTTTGCAAAAAATAGCTCTGTTTTCATTGGCAAAATGTGATGTGTCCGGGTTGTGTTTTGGGGCATTTCCTGTTGCGAGCACTAGGCCTACCCAAACAAGTGAGGTACCATTTTTATCGGGAAACTTGGGTGAACCCTGGGAGGAAGGAAATTTGTGGCTCCTCTCAGATTTCAAAACTTTCTGTCACCGAAATGTGAGGAAAAACTGTTTATTTGGCCATATTTTGAAGTTAAATTATTCTGGGTAAATGAACCTGATGAGAGCCCCACAAGCCACCCCATCTTGGATTCCACTAGGTGTCTAGTTTTTAATAATGCGTAGGTTTGGTAGGTTTCCCTAGGGGCCGGCTGAGCTAGAGGTCAAAATCCACAGCTAGGCACTTTGCAAAAAATAGCTCTGTTTTCATTGGAAAAATGTGATGTGTCCAGGTTGTGTTTTGGGGCATTTCCTGGTGCGAGCCCTAGGCTACCCAAACAAGTGAGGTTCCATTTTTATGGGAGACTTAGGGCATCGCTGGGTGGAAGGAAATTTGTGGCTCCTCTCAGATTTCAAAACTTTTTGTCACCGAAATGTGAGGAAAAAGTGTTTCTTTGGCCATATTTTGAAGTTTGTAAAGTATTCTGGGTAACAGAACCTGGTGAGAGCCCCACAAGTCACCCCATCTTGGATTCTTCTAGGTGTCTAGTTTTCAATAATGCGCAGGTTTGGTAGGTTTCCCTAGGTGCCGGCTAAGCTACAGGCCAAAATCCACAGCTAGGCACTTTGGAAAAAAACTGCTCTGTTTTTTTTTAGTAAAATGTGATGTGTCCACGTTGTGTTTTGGGGTATTTCCTGATGCAGGCACTAGGCCTACCCACACAAGTGAGGTACATTTTTTATCAGGAGACTTGGGGGAATGCTGAGAGGGAGGAAATTTGTGGCTCCTCTCAGATTCCAGAACTTTCTGTCACCGAAATGCGAGGAAAAAGTGTATTTGTGGCCAAATTGTGAGGTTTGCAAAGGATTCTGGGTAAATGAACCTGGTGAGAGCCCCACAAGTCACCCCATCTTGGATTGCCCTAGGTGTCTAGTTTTCACAAATGCACAGGTTTGGTAGGTTTCCATAGATGCCGGCTGAGCTAGAGGCCAAAATCCACAGCTAGGCACTTTGCAAAAAATAGCTCTGTTTTCATTGGAAAAATGTGATGTGTCCAGGTTGTGTTTTGGGGCATTTCCTGTTGTGAGCGCTAGGCCTACCTACACAAGTGAGGTACCATTTTTATGGGAGACTTAGGGCAACGCTGTGTGGATGAAAATTTGTGGCTCCTCTCAGATTTTAAAACTTTCTGTCACCGAAATGCAAAGAAAAAGTGTTTCTTTGGCCATATTTTGAAGTTTGTAAAGTATTCTGGGTAAATGAACCTGGTGAGAGCCCCACAAGCCACCCCATCTTGGATTCCCCTAGGTGTCTGGTTTTCAATAATGCGCAGGTTTGGTAGGTTTCCCTAGGTGCCGGCTGAGTTAGAGGTCAAAATCCACAGCTAGGCACTTTGCAAAAAATAGCTCTGTTTTCATTGGAAAAATGTGATGTGTCCAGGTTGTGTTTTGGGGCATTTCCTGGTGCGAGCGCTAGGCCTACCCAAACAAGTGAGGTACCATTTTTATCGGGAGACTTGGGGTAATGCTGAGAGGAAAGAAATTTGTGGCTCCTCTCAGATTCCAGAACTTTCTGTCACTGAAATATGAGGAAAAAGTGTATTTTTGGCCAAATTGTGAGGTTTGCAAAGGATTCTGGGTAAATGAACCTGGTGAGAGCCCCACACGCCACCCCATCTTGGATTCCCCTAGGTGTCTAGTTTTCAATAATGCACAGGTTTGGTAGGTTTCCATAGATGCCGGCTGAGCTAGAGGCCAAAATCCACAGCTAGGCACTTTGCAAAAAATAGCTCTGTTTTCATTGGAAAAATGTGATGTGTCCAGGTTGTGTTTTGGGGCATTTACTGTTGTGAGCGCTAGGCCTACCTACACAAGTGAGGTACCATTTTTATGGGAGACTTAGGGCAACGCTGTGTGGATGAAAATTTGTGGCTCCTCTCAGATTTTAAAACTTTCTGTCACCGAAATGCAAAGAAAAAGTGTTTCTTTGGCCATATTTTGAAGTTTGTAAAGTATTCTGGGTAAATGAACCTGGTGAGAGCCCCACAAGCCACCCCATCTTGGATTCCCCTAGGTGTCTGGTTTTCAATAATGCGCAGGTTTGGTAGGTTTCCCTAGGTGCCGGCTGAGTTAGAGGTCAAAATCCACAGCTAGGCACTTTGCAAAAAATAGCTCTGTTTTCATTGGAAAAATGTGATGTGTCCAGGTTGTGTTTTGGGGCATTTCCTGGTGCGAGCGCTAGGCCTACCCAAACAAGTGAGGTACCATTTTTATCGGGAGACTTGGGGGAATGCTGAGAGGAAAGAAATTTGTGGCTCCTCTCAGATTCCAGAACTTTCTGTCATTGAAATATGAGGAAAAAGTGTATTTTTGGCCAAATTGTGAGGTTTGCAAAGGATTCTGGGTAAATGAACCTGGTGAGAGCCCCACACGCCACCCCATCTTGGATTCCCCTAGGTGTCTAGTTTTCAATAATGCACAGGTTTGGTAGGTTTCCATAGATGCCGGCTGAGCTAGAGGCCAAAATCCACAGCTAGGCACTTTGCAAAAAATAGCTCTGTTTTCATTGGAAAAATGTGATGTGTCCAGGTTGTGTTTTGGGGCATTTCCTGTTGTGAGCGCTAGGCCTACCCAAACAAGTGAGGTACCATTTTTATGGGAGACTTAGGGCAACGCTGTGTGGATGAAAATTTGTGGCTCCTCTCAGATTTTAAAACTTTCTGTCACCGAAATGCAAAGAAAAAGTGTTTCTTTGGCCATATTTTGAAGTTTGTAAAGTATTCTGGGTAAATGAACCTGGTGAGAGCCCCACAAGCCACCCCATCTTGGATTCCCCTAGGTGTCTGGTTTTCACAAATGCAAAGGTTTGGTAGGTTTCCATAGATGCCGGCTGAGCTAGAGGCCAAAATCCACAGCTAGGCACTTTGCAAAAAATAGCTCTGTTTTCATTGGAAAAATGTGTTGTGTCCCGGTTGTGTTTTGGGGCATTTCCTGTTGTGAGCGCTAGGCGTACCCAAACAAGTGAGGTACCATTTTTATGGGAGACTTAGGGCAACGCTGGGTGGAAGGAAATTTGTGGCTCCTCTCAGATTTCAAAACTTTCTGTCACCGAAATGTGAGGAAAAAGTGTTTCTTTGGCCATATTTCGAAGTTTGTAAAGTATTCTGGGTAAATGAACCTGGTGAGAGCCCCACACGTCACCCCATCTTGGATTCCCCTAGGTGTCTAGTTTTCAATAATGCGCAGGTTTGGTAGGTTTCCCTAGGTGCCGGCTAAGCTACAGGCCAAAATCCACAGCTAGGCACTTTGGAAAAAAACTGCTCTGTTTTCTTTGAGTAAAATGTGATGTGTCCACGTTGTGTTTTGGGGTATTTCCTGATGCAGGCACTAGGCCTACCCACACAAGTGAGGTACATTTTTTATCAGGAGACTTGGGGGAATGCTGAGAGGAAGTATATTTGTGGCTCCTCTCAGATTCCAGAACTTTCTGTCACCGAAATGCGAGGAAAAAGTGTATTTGTGGCCAAATTGTGAGGTTTGCAAAGGATTCTGGGTAACAGAACCTGGTGAGAGCCCCACAAGTCACCCCATCTTGGATTCCCCTAGGTGTCTAGTTTTCACAAATGCACAGGTTTGGTAGGTTTCCATAGATGCCGGCTGAGCTAGAGGCCAAAATCCACAGCTAGGCACTTTGCAAAAAATAGCTCTGTTTTCATTGGAAAAATGTGTTGTGTCCCGGTTGTGTTTTGGGGCATTTCCTGTTGTGAGCGCTAGGCGTACCCAAACAAGTGAGGTACCATTTTTATGGGAGACTTAGGGCAACGCTGGGTGGAAGGAAATTTGTGGCTCCTCTCAGATTTCAAAACTTTCTGTCACCGAAATGTGAGGAAAAAGTGTTTATTTGGGCATATTTTGAAGTTTGTAAAGTATTCTGGGTAAATGAACCTGGTGAGAGCCCCACACGTCACCCCATCTTGGATTCCCCTAGGTGTCTAGTTTTCAATAATGCGCAGGTTTGGTAGGTTTCCCTAGGTGCCGGCTGAGCAAGAGGTCAAAATTCACAGCTAGGCACTTTGCAAAAAACAGCTCTGTGTTCTTTGAGTAAAATGTGATGTGCCCACGTTGTGTTTTGGGGTATTTCCTGTTGTGAGCGCTAGGCCTACCTACACAAGTGAGGTACCATTTTTATGGGAGACTTAGGGCAACGCTGTGTGGATGAAAATTTGTGGCTCCTCTCAGATTTTAAAACTTTCTGTCACCGAAATGCAAAGAAAAAGTGTTTCTTTGGCCATATTTTGAAGTTTGTAAAGTATTCTGGGTAAATGAACCTGGTGAGAGCCCCACAAGCCACCCCATCTTGGATTCCCCTAGGTATCTGGTTTTCAATAATGCGCAGGTTTGGTAGGTTTCCCTATGTGCCGGCTGAGTTAGAGGTCAAAATCCACAGCTAGGCACTTTGCAAAAAATAGCTCTGTTTTCATTGGAAAAATGTGATGTGTCCAGGTTGTGTTTTGGGGCATTTCCTGGTGCGAGCGCTAGGCCTACCCAAACAAGTGAGGTACCATTTTTATCGGGAGACTTGGGGGAATGCTGAGAGGAAAGAAATTTGTGGCTCCTCTCAGATTCCAGAACTTTCTGTCACTGAAATGTGAGCAAAAAGTGTATTTTTGGCCAAATTGTGAGGTTTGCAAAGGATTCTGGGTAAATGAACCTGGTGAGAGCCCCACACGCCACCCCATCTTGGATTCCCCTAGGTGTCTAGTTTTCAATAATGCACAGGTTTGGTAGGTTTCCATAGATGCCGGCTGAGCTACAGGCCAAAACCCACAGCTAGGCACTTTGGAAAAAAACTGCTCTGTTTTCTTTGAGTAAAATGTGATGTGTCCACGTTGTGTTTTGGGGTATTTCCTGATGCAGGCACTAGGCCTACCCACACAAGTGAGGTACATTTTTTATCAGGAGACTTGGGGGAATGCTGAGAGGAAGGAAATTTGTGGCTCCTTTCAGATTCCAGAACATTCTGTCACCGAAATGCGAGGAAAAAGTGTATTTGTGGCCAAATTGTGAGGTTTGCAAAGGATTCTGGGTAACAGAACCTGGTGAGAGCCCCACAAGTCACCCCATCTTGGATTCCCCTAGGTGTCTAGTTTTCACAAATGCACAGGTTTGGTAGGTTTCCATAGATGCCGGCTGAGCTAGAGGCCAAAATCCACAGCTAGGCACTTTGCAAAAAATAGCTCTGTTTTCATTGGAAAAATGTGTTGTGTCCCGGTTGTGTTTTGGGGCATTTCCTGTTGTGAGCGCTAGGCGTACCCAAACAAGTGAGGTACCATTTTTATGGGAGACTTAGAGCAACGCTGGGTGGAAGGAAATTTGTGGCTCCTCTCAGATTTCAAAACTTTCTGTCACCGAAATGTGAGGAAAAACTGTTTCTTTGGCCATATTTTGAAGTTAAATTATTCTGGGTAAATGAAACTGATGAGAGCCCCACAAGCCACCCCATCTTGGATTCCACTAGGTGTCTAGTTTTTAATAATGCGTAGGTTTGGTAGGTTTCCCTAGGGGCCGGCTGAGCTAGAGGTCAAAATCCACAGCTAGGCACTTTGCAAAAAATAGCTCTGTTTTCATTGGCAAAATGTGATGTGTCCGGGTTGTGTTTTGGGGCATTTCCTGTTGTGAGCACTAGGCCTACCCAAACAAGTGAGGTACCATTTTTATCGGGAAACTTGGGTGAACCCTGGGAGGAAGGAAATTTGTGGCTCCTCTCAGATTCCACAACTTTCTGTCATCGAAATGTGAGGAAAAAGAGTATTTTTGGCCAAATCCTGAGGTTTGCAAATGATTCTGGGTATCAGAACCTGGTGAGAGCCCCACAAGTCAGCCCTCTTGGATTCCCCTAGGTGTGTAGTTTTCAAAAATGCAGAGGTTTGGTAGGTTTCCCTAGGTGCCGGCTGAGCTAGAGGCCAAAATCCACAGCTAGGCACTTTGCAAAAAATAGCTCTGTTTTCATTGGAAAAATGTGATGCGTCCAGGTTGTGTTTTGGGGCATTTCCTGTTGTGAGCGCTAGGCCTACCCAAACAAGTGAGGTACCATTTTTTATGAGAGACTAAGGGCAACGCTGGGTGGAAGGAAATTTGTGGCTCCTCTCAGATTTCAAAACTTTCTGTCACCGAAATGTGAGGAAAAAGTGTTTCTTTGGCCATATTTTGAAGTTTGTAAAGTATTCTGGGTAAATGAACCTGGTGAGAGCCCCACACGTCACCCCATCTTGGATTCCCCTAGGTGTCTAGTTTTCAATAATGCGCAGGTTTGGTAGGTTTCCCTAGGTGCCGGCTAAGCTACAGGCCAAAACCCACAGCTAGGCACTTTGGAAAAAAACTGCTCTGTTTTCTTTGAGTAAAATGTGATGTGTCCACGTTGTGTTTTGGGGTATTTCCTGATGCAGGCACTAGGCCTACCCACACAAGTGAGGTACATTTTTTATCAGGAGACTTGGGGGAATGCTGAGAGGAAGGAAATTTGTGGCTCCTTTCAGATTCCAGAACATTCTGTCACCGAAATGCGAGGAAAAAGTGTATTTGTGGCCAAATTGTGAGGTTTGCAAAGGATTCTGGGTAACAGAACCTGGTGAGAGCCCCACAAGTCACCCCATCTTGGATTCCCCTAGGTGTCTAGTTTTCACAAATGCACAGGTTTGGTAGGTTTCCATAGATGCCGGCTGAGCTAGAGGCCAAAATCCACAGCTAGGCCCTTTGCAAAAAATAGCTCTGTTTTCATTGGAAAAATGTGTTGTGTCCCGGTTGTGTTTTGGGGCATTTCCTGTTGTGAGCGCTAGGCGTACCCAAACAAGTGAGGTACCATTTTTATGGGAGACTTAGGGCAACGCTGGGTGGAAGGAAATTTGTGGCTCCTCTCAGATTTCAAAACTTTCTGTCACCGAAATGTGAGGAAAAACTGTTTCTTTGGCCATATTTTGAAGTTAAATTATTCTGGGTAAATGAACCTGATGAGAGCCCCACAAGCCACCCCATCTTGGATTCCACTAGGTGTCTAGTTTTTAATAATGCGTAGGTTTGGTAGGTTTCCCTAGGGGCCGGCTGAGCTAGAGGTCAAAATCCACAGCTAGGCACTTTGCAAAAAAATAGCTCTGTTTTCATTGGAAAAATGTGATGTGTCCAGGTTGTGTTTTGGGGCATTTCCTGGTGCGAGCCCTAGGCTACCCAAACAAGTGAGTTTCCATTTTTATGGGAGACTTAGGGCATCGCTGGGTGGAAGGAAATTTGTGGCTCCTCTCAGATTTCAAAACTTTTTGTCACCGAAATGTGAGGAAAAAGTGTTTCTTTGGCCATATTTTGAAGTTTGTAAAGTATTCTGGGTAACAGAACCTGGTGAGAGTCCCACAAGTCACCCCATCTTGGATTCTTCTAGGTGTCTAGTTTTCAATAATGCGCAGGTTTGGTAGGTTTCCCTAGGTGCCGGCTAAGCTACAGGCCAAAATCCACAGCTAGGCACTTTGGAAAAAAACTGCTCTGTTTTTTTTGAGTAAAATGTGATGTGTCCACGTTGTGTTTTGGGGTATTTCCTGATGCAGACACTAGGCCTACCCACACAAGTGAGGTACATTTTTTATCAGGAGACTTGGGGGAATGCTGAGAGGGAGGAAATTTGTGGCTCCTCTCAGATTCCAGAACTTTCTGTCACCGAAATGCGAGGAAAAAGTGTATTTGTGGCCAAATTGTGAGGTTTGCAAAGGATTCTGGGTAAATGAACCTGGTGAGAGCCCCACAAGTCACCCCATCTTGGATTCCCCTAGGTGTCTAGTTTTCACAAATGCACAGGTTTGGTAGGTTTCCATAGATGCCAGCTGAGCTAGAGGCCAAAATCCACAGCTAGGCACTTTGCAAAAAATAGCTCTGTTTTCATTGGAAAAATGTGAGGTGTCCAGGTTGTGTTTTGGGGCATTTCCTGTTGTGAGCGCTAGGCCTACCTACACAAGTGAGGTACCATTTTTATGGGAGACTTAGGGCAACGCTGTGTGGATGAAAATTTGTGGCTCCTCTCAGATTTTAAAACTTTCTGTCACCGAAATGCAAAGAAAAAGTGTTTCTTTGGCCATATTTTGAAGTTTGTAAAGTATTCTGGGTAAATGAACCTGGTGAGAGCCCCACAAGCCACCCCATCTTGGATTCCCCTAGGTGTCTGGTTTTCAATAATGCGCAGGTTTGGTAGGTTTCCCTAGGTGCAGGCTGAGTTAGAGGTCAAAATCCACAGCTAGGCACTTTGCAAAAAATAGCTCTGTTTTCATTGGAAAAATGTGATGTGTCCAGGTTGTGTTTTGGGGCATTTCCTGGTGCGAGCGCTAGGCCTACCCAAACAAGTGAGGTACCATTTTTATCGGGAGACTTGGTGGAATGCTGAGAGGAAAGAAATTTGTGGCTCCTCTCAGATTCCAGAACTTTCTGTCACTGAAATATGAGGAAAAAGTGTATTTTTGGCCAAATTGTGAGGTTTGCAAAGGATTCTGGGTAAACGAACCTGGTGAGAGCCCCACACGCCACCCCATCTTGGATTCCCCTAGGTGTCTAGTTTTCAATAATGCACAGGTTTGGTAGGTTTCCATAGATGCCAGCTGAGCTAGAGGCCAAAATCCACAGCTAGGCACTTTGCAAAAAATAGCTCTGTTTTCATTGGAAAAACGTGATGTGTCCAGGTTGTGTTTTGGGGCATTTCCTGTTGTGAGCGCTAGGCCTACCTACACAAGTGAGGTACCATTTTTATGGGAGACTTAGGGCAACGCTGTGTGGATGAAAATTTGTGGCTCCTCTCAGATTTTAAAACTTTCTGTCACCGAAATGCAAAGAAAAAGTGTTTCTTTGGCCATATTTTGAAGTTTGTAAAGTATTCTGGGTAAATGAACCTGGTGAGAGCCCCACAAGCCACCCCATCTTGGATTCCCCTAGGTGTCTGGTTTTCAATAATGCGCAGGTTTGGTAGGTTTCCCTAGGTGCCGGCTGAGTTAGAGGTCAAAATCCACAGCTAGGCACTTTGCAAAAAATAGCTCTGTTTTCATTGGAAAAATGTGATGTGTCCAGGTTGTGTTTTGGGGCATTTCCTGGTGTGAGTGCTAGTCCTACCCAAACAAGTGAGGTACCATTTTTATCGGGAGACTTGGGGGAATGCTGAGAGGAAAGAAATTTGTGGCTCCTCTCAGATTCCAGAACTTTCTGTCATTGAAATATGAGGAAAAAGTGTATTTTTGGCCAAATTGTGAGGTTTGCAAAGGATTCTGGGTAAATGAACCTGGTGAGAGCCCCACACGCCACCCCATCTTGGATTCCCCTAGGTGTCTAGTTTTCAATAATGCACAGGTTTGGTAGGTTTCCATAGATGCCGGCTGAGCTAGAGGCCAAAATCCACAGCTAGGCACTTTGCAAAAAATAGCTCTGTTTTCATTGGAAAAATGTGATGTGTCCAGGTTGTGTTTTGGGGCATTTCCTGTTGTGAGCGCTAGGCCTACCCAAACAAGTGAGGTACCATTTTTATGGGAGACTTAGGGCAACGTTGGGTGGAAGGAAATTTGTGGCTCCTCTCAGATTTCAAAACTTTCTGTCACCGAAATGTGAGGAAAAAGTGTTTCTTTGGCTATATTTTGAAGTTTGTAAAGTATTCTGGGTAAATGAACCTGGTGAGAGCCCCACACGTCACCCCATCTTGGATTCCCCTAGGTGTCTAGTTTTCAATAATGCGCAGGTTTGGTAGGTTTCCCTAGGTGCCGGCTAAGCTACAGGCCAAAACCCACAGCTAGGCACTTTGGAAAAAAACTGCTCTGTTTTCTTTGAGTAAAATGTGATGTGTCCACGTTGTGTTTTGGGGTATTTCCTGATGCAGGCACTAGGCCAACCCACACAAGTGAGGTACATTTTTTATCAGGAGACTTGGGGGAATGCTGAGAGGAAGGAAATTTGTGGCTCCTTTCAGATTCCAGAACATTCTGTCACCGAAATGCGAGGAAAAAGTGTATT
The DNA here is from genome assembly GCF_031143425.1 of Pleurodeles waltl. Classification (NCBI taxonomy): domain Eukaryota; kingdom Metazoa; phylum Chordata; class Amphibia; order Caudata; family Salamandridae; genus Pleurodeles; species Pleurodeles waltl. The sequence continues at coordinate 595,381,847 of NC_090449.1, forward strand.
TGTGGCCAAATTGTGAGGTTTGCAAAGGATTCTGGGTAACAGAACCTGGTGAGAGCCCCACAAGTCACCCCATCTTGGATTCCCCTAGGTGTCTAGTTTTCACAAATGCACAGGTTTGGTAGGTTTCCATAGATGCCGGCTGAGCTAGAGGCCAAAATCCACAGCTAGGCACTTTGCAAAAAATAGCTCTGTTTTTATTGGAAAAATGTGTTGTGTCCCGGTTGTGTTTTGGGGCATTTCCTGTTGTGAGCGCTAAGCGTACCCAAACAAGTGAGGTACCATTTTTATGGGAGACTTAGGGCAACGCTGGGTGGAAGGAAATTTGTGGCTCCTCTCAGATTTCAAAACTTTCTTTCACCGAAATGTGAGGAAAAACTGTTTCTTTGGCCATATTTTGAAGTTAAATTATTCTGGGTAAATGAACCTGATGAGAGCCCCACAAGCCACCCCATCTTGGATTCCACTAGGTGTCTAGTTTTTAATAATGCGTAGGTTTGGTAGGTTTCCCTAGGGGCCGGCTGAGCTAGAGGTCAAAATCCACAGCTAGGCACTTTGCAAAAAATAGCTCTGTTTTCATTGGAAAAATGTGATGTGTCCAGGTTGTGTTTTGGGGCATTTCCTGGTGCGAGCCCTTAGGCTACCCAAACAAGTGAGGTACCATTTTTATGGGAGACTTAGGGCATCGCTGGGTGGAAGGAAATTTGTGGCTCCTCTCAGATTTCAAAACTTTTTGTCACCGAAATGTGAGGAAAAAGTGTTTCTTTGGCCATATTTTGAAGTTTGTAAAGTATTCTGGGTAACAGAACCTGGTGAGAGCCCCACAAGTCACCCCATCTTGGATTCTTCTAGGTGTCTAGTTTTCAATAATGCGCAGGTTTGGTAGGTTTCCCTAGGTGCCGGCTAAGCTACAGGCCAAAATCCACAGCTAGGCACTTTGGAAAAAAACTGCTCTGTTTTTTTTTAGTAAAATGTGATGTGTCCACGTTGTGTTTTGGGGTATTTCCTGATGCAGGCACTAGGCCTACCCACACAAGTGAGGTACATTTTTTATCAGGAGACTTGGGGGAATGCTGAGAGGGAGGAAATTTGTGGCTCCTCTCAGATTCCAGAACTTTCTGTCACCGAAATGCGAGGAAAAAGTGTATTTGTGGCCAAATTGTGAGGTTTGCAAAGGATTCTGGGTAAATGAACCTGGTGAGAGCCCCACAAGTCACCCCATCTTGGATTCCCCTACATGTCTAGTTTTCACAAATGCACAGGTTTGGTAGGTTTCCATAGATGCCGGCTGAGCTAGAGGCCAAAATCCACAGCTAGGCACTTTGCAAAAAATAGCTCTGTTTTCATTGGAAAAATGTGATGTGTCCAGGTTGTGTTTTGGGGCATTTCCTGTTGTGAGCGCTAGGCCTACCTACACAAGTGAGGTACCATTTTTATGGGAGACTTAGGGCAACGCTGTGTGGATGAAAATTTGTGGCTCCTCTCAGATTTTAAAACTTTCTGTCACCGAAATGCAAAGAAAAAGTGTTTCTTTGGCCATATTTTGAAGTTTGAAAAGTATTCTGGGTAAATGAACCTGGTGAGAGCCCCACAAGCCACCCCATCTTGGATTCCCCTAGGTGTCTGGTTTTCAATAATGCGCAGGTTTGGTAGGTTTCCCTATGTGCCGGCTGAGTTAGAGGTCAAAATCCACAGCTAGGCACTTTGCAAAAAATAGCTCTGTTTTCATTGGAAAAATGTGATGTGTCCAGGTTGTGTTTTGGGGCATTTCCTGGTGCGAGCGCTAGGCCTACCCAAACAAGTGAGGTACCATTTTTATCGGGAGACTTGGGGGAATGCTGAGAGGAAAGAAATTTGTGGCTCCTCTCAGATTCCAGAACTTTCTGTCACTGAAATGTGAGGAAAAAGTGTATTTTTGGCCAAATTGTGAGGTTTGCAAAGGATTCTGGGTAAATGAACCTGGTGAGAGCCCCACACGCCACCCCATCTTGGATTCCCCTAGGTGTCTAGTTTTCAATAATGCACAGGTTTGGTAGGTTTCCATAGATGCCGGCTGAGCTAGAGGCCAAAATCCACAGCTAGGCACTTTGCAAAAAATAGCTCTGTTTTCATTGAAAAAATGTGATGTGTCCAGGTTGTGTTTTGGGGCATTTCCTGTTGTGAGCGCTAGGCCTACCTACACAAGTGAGGTACCATTTTTATGGGAGACTTTGGGCAACGCTGTGTGGATGAAAATTTGTGGCTCCTCTCAGATTTTAAAACTTTCTGTCACCGAAATGCAAAGAAAAAGTGTTTCTTTGGCCATATTTTGAAGTTTGTAAAGTATTCTGGGTAAATGAACCTGGTGAGAGCCCCACAAGCCACCCCATCTTGGATTCCCCTAGGTGTCTGGTTTTCAATAATGCGCAGGTTTGGTAGGTTTCCCTATGTGCCGGCTGAGTTAGAGGTCAAAATCCACAGCTAGGCACTTTGCAAAAAATAGCTCTGTTTTCATTGGAAAAATGTGATGTGTCCAGGTTGTGTTTTGGGGCATTTCCTGGTGCGAGCGCTAGGCCTACCCAAACAAGTGAGGTACCATTTTTATCGGGAGACTTGGGGGAATGCTGAGAGGAAAGAAATTTGTGGCTCCTCTCAGATTCCAGAACTTTCTGTCACTGAAATGTGAGGAAAAAGTGTATTTTTGGCCAAATTGTGAGGTTTGCAAAGGATTCTGGGTAAATGAACCTGGTGAGAGCCCCACACGCCACCCCATCTTGGATTCCCCTAGGTGTCTAGTTTTCAATAATGCACAGGTTTGGTAGGTTTCCATAGATGCCGGCTGAGCTAGAGGCCAAAATCCACAGCTAGGCACTTTGCAAAAAATAGCTCTGTTTTCATTGAAAAAATGTGATGTGTCCAGGTTGTGTTTTGGGGCATTTCCTGTTGTGAGCGCTAGGGCTACCTACACAAGTGAGGTACCATTTTTATGGGAGACTTTGGGCAACGCTGTGTGGATGAAAATTTGTGGCTCCTCTCAGATTTTAAAACTTTCTGTCACCGAAATGCAAAGAAAAAGTGTTTCTTTGGCCATATTTTGAAGTTTGTAAAGTATTCTGGGTAAATGAACCTGGTGAGAGCCCCACAAGCCACCCCATCTTGGATTCCCCTAGGTGTCTGGTTTTCAATAATGCGCAGGTTTGGTAGGTTTCCCTATGTGCCGGCTGAGTTAGAGGTCAAAATCCACAGCTAGGCACTTTGCAAAAAATAGCTCTGTTTTCATTGGAAAAATGTGATGTGTCCAGGTTGTGTTTTGGGGCATTTCCTGGTGCGAGCGCTAGGCCTACCCAAACAAGTGAGGTACCATTTTTATCGGGAGACTTGGGGGAATGCTGTGAGGAAAGAAATTTGTGGCTCCTCTCAGATTCCAGAACTTTCTGTCACTGAAATGTGAGGAAAAAGTGTATTTTTGGCCAAATTGTGAGGTTTGCAAAGGATTCTGGGTAAATGAACCTGGTGAGAGCCCCACACGCCACCCCATCTTGGATTCCCCTAGGTGTCTAGTTTTCAATAATGCACAGGTTTGGTAGGTTTCCATAGATGCCGGCTGAGCTAGAGGCCAAAATCCACAGCTAGGCACTTTGCAAAAAATAGCTCTGTTTTCATTGAAAAAATGTGATTTGTCCAGGTTGTGTTTTGGGGCATTTCCTGTTGTGAGCGCTAGGCCTACCTACACAAGTGAGGTACCATTTTTATGGGAGACTTAGGGCAACGCTGTGTGGATGATAATTTGTGGCTCCTCTCAGATTTTAAAACTTTCTGTCACCGAAATGTAAAGAAAAAGTGTTTCTTTGGCCATATTTTGAAGTTTGTAAAGTATTCTGGGTAAATGAACCTGGTGAGAGCCCCACAAGCCACCCCATCTTGGACTCCCCTAGGTGTCTGGTTTTCAATAATGCGCAGGTTTGGTAGGTTTCCCTAGGTGCCGGCTGAGTTAGAGGTCAAAATCCACAGCTAGGCACTTTGCAAAAAATAGCTCTGTTTTCATTGGAAAAATGTGATGTGTCCAGGTTGTGTTTTGGGGCATTTCCTGGTGCGAGCGCTAGGCCTACCCAAACAAGTGAGGTACCATTTTTATCGGGAGACTTGGGGGAATGCTGAGAGGAAAGAAATTTGTGGCTCCTCTCAGATTCCAGAACTTTCTGTCACTGAAATGTGAGGAAAAAGTGTATTTTTGGCCAAATTGTGAGGTTTGCAAAGGATTCTGGGTAAATGAACCTGGTGAGAGCCCCACACGCCACCCCATCTTGGATTCCCCTAGGTGTCTAGTTTTCAATAATGCACAGGTTTGGTAGGTTTCCATAGATGCCGGCTGAGCTAGAGGCCAAAATCCACAGCTAGGCACTTTGCAAAAAATAGCTCTGTTTTCATTGGAAAAATGTGATGTGTCCAGGTTGTGTTTTGGGGCATTTCCTGGTGCGAGCGCTAGGCCTACCCAAACAAGTGAGGTACCATTTTTATCGGGAGACTTGGGGGAATGCTGAGAGGAAAGAAATTTGTGGCTCCTCTCAGATTCCAGAACTTTCTGTCACTGAAATGTGAGGAAAAAGTGTATTTTTGGCCAAATTGTGAGGTTTGCAAAGTATTCTGGGTAAATGAACCTGGTGAGAGCCCCACACGCCACCCCATCTTGGATTCCCCTAGGTGTCTAGTTTTCAATAATGCACAGGTTTGGTAGGTTTCCATAGATGCCGGCTGAGCTAGAGGCCAAAATCCACAGCTAGGCACTTTGCAAAAAATAGCTCTGTTTTCATTGAAAAAATGTGATGTGTCCAGGTTGTGTTTTGGGGCATTTCCTGTTGTGAGCGCTAGGGCTACCTACACAAGTGAGGTACCATTTTTATGGGAGACTTTGGGCAACGCTGTGTGGATGAAAATTTGTGGCTCCTCTCAGATTTTAAAACTTTCTGTCACCGAAATGCAAAGAAAAAGTGTTTCTTTGGCCATATTTTGAAGTTTGTAAAGTATTCTGGGTAAATGAACCTGGTGAGAGCCCCACAAGCCACCCCATCTTGGATTCCCCTAGGTGTCTGGTTTTCAATAATGCGCAGGTTTGGTAGGTTTCCCTATGTGCCGGCTGAGTTAGAGGTCAAAATCCACAGCTAGGCACTTTGCAAAAAATAGCTCTGTTTTCATTGGAAAAATGTGATGTGTCCAGGTTGTGTTTTGGGGCATTTCCTGGTGCGAGCGCTAGGCCTACCCAAACAAGTGAGGTACCATTTTTATCGGGAGACTTGGGGGAATGCTGTGAGGAAAGAAATTTGTGGCTCCTCTCAGATTCCAGAACTTTCTGTCACTGAAATGTGAGGAAAAAGTGTATTTTTGGCCAAATTGTGAGGTTTGCAAAAGATTCTGGGTAAATGAACCTGGTGAGAGCCCCACACGCCACCCCATCTTGGATTCCCCTAGGTGTCTAGTTTTCAATAATGCACAGGTTTGGTAGGTTTCCATAGATGCCGGCTGAGCTAGAGGCCAAAATCCACAGCTAGGCACTTTGCAAAAAATAGCTCTGTTTTCATTGAAAAAATGTGATTTGTCCAGGTTGTGTTTTGGGGCATTTCCTGTTGTGAGCGCTAGGCCTACCTACACAAGTGAGGTACCATTTTTATGGGAGACTTAGGGCAACGCTGTGTGGATGATAATTTGTGGCTCCTCTCAGATTTTAAAACTTTCTGTCACCGAAATGTAAAGAAAAAGTGTTTCTTTGGCCATATTTTGAAGTTTGCAAAGTATTCTGGGTAAATGAACCTGGTGAGAGCCCCACAAGCCACCCCATCTTGGACTCCCCTAGGTGTCTGGTTTTCAATAATGCGCAGGTTTGGTAGGTTTCCCTAGGTGCCGGCTGAGTTAGAGGTCAAAATCCACAGCTAGGCACTTTGCAAAAAATAGCTCTGTTTTCATTGGAAAAATGTGATGTGTCCAGGTTGTGTTTTGGGGCATTTCCTGGTGCGAGCGCTAGGCCTACCCAAACAAGTGAGGTACCATTTTTATCGGGAGACTTGGGGGAATGCTGAGAGGAAAGAAATTTGTGGCTCCTCTCAGATTCCAGAACTTTCTGTCACTGAAATGTGAGGAAAAAGTGTATTTTTGGCCAAATTGTGAGGTTTGCAAAGGATTCTGGGTAAATGAACCTGGTGAGAGCCCCACACGCCACCCCATCTTGGATTCCCCTAGGTGTCTAGTTTTCAATAATGCACAGGTTTGGTAGGTTTCCATAGATGCCGGCTGAGCTAGAGGCCAAAATCCACAGCTAGGCACTTTGCAAAAAATAGCTCTGTTTTCATTGGAAAAATGTGATGTGTCCAGGTTGTGTTTTGGGGCATTTCCTGTTGTGAGCGCTAGGCCTACCCAAACAAGTGAGGTACCATTTTTATCGGGAAACTTGGGTGAACCCTGGGAGGAAGGAAATTTGTGGCTCCTCTCAGATTCCAGAACTTTCTGTCATCGAAATGTGAGGAAAAAGAGTATTTTTGGCCAAATCCTGAGGTTTGCAAATGATTCTGGGTATCAGAACCTGGTGAGAGCCCCACAAGTCAGCCCTCTTGGATTCCCCTAGGTGTGTAGTTTTCAAAAATGCAGAGGTTTGGTAGTTTTCCCTAAGTGCCGGCTGAGCTAGAGGCCAAAATCCACAGCTAGGCACTTTGCAAAAAATAGCTCTGTTTTCATTGGAAAAATGTGATGCGTCCAGGTTGTGTTTTGGGGCATTTCCTGTTGTGAGCGCTAGGCCTACCCAAACAAGTGAGGTACCATTTTTTATGAGAGACTAAGGGCAACGCTGGGTGGAAGGAAATTTGTGGCTCCTCTCAGATTTCAAAACTTTCTGTCACCGAAATGTGAGGAAAAAGTGTTTCTTTGGCCATATTTTGAAGTTTGTAAAGTATTCTGGGTAAATGAACCTGGTGAGAGCCCCACACGTCACCCCATCTTGGATTCCCCTAGGTGTCTAGTTTTCAATAATGCGCAGGTTTGGTAGGTTTCCCTAGGTGCCGGCTAAGCTACAGGCCAAAACCCACAGCTAGGCACTTTGGAAAAAAACTGCTCTGTTTTCTTTGAGTAAAATGTGATGTGTCCACGTTGTGTTTTGGGGTATTTCCTGATGCAGGCACTAGGCCTACCCACACAAGTGAGGTACATTTTTTATCAGGAGACTTGGGGGAATGCTGAGAGGAAGGAAATTTGTGGCTCCTTTCAGATTCCAGAACATTCTGTCACCGAAATGCGAGGAAAAAGTGTATTTGTGGCCAAATTGTGAGGTTTGCAAAGGATTCTGGGTAACAGAACCTGGTGAGAGCCCCACAAGTCACCCCATCTTGGATTCCCCTAGGTGTCTAGTTTTCACAAATGCACAGGTTTGGTAGGTTTCCATAGATGCCGGCTGAGCTAGAGGCCAAAATCCACAGCTAGGCACTTTGCAAAAAATAGCTCTGTTTTCATTGGAAAAATGTGTTGTGTCCCGGTTGTGTTTTGGGGCATTTCCTGTTGTGAGCGCTAGGCGTACCCAAACAAGTGAGGTACCATTTTTATGGGAGACTTAGAGCAACGCTGGGTGGAAGGAAATTTGTGGCTCCTCTCAGATTTCAAAACTTTCTGTCACCGAAATGTGAGGAAAAACTGTTTCTTTGGCCATATTTTGAAGTTAAATTATTCTGGGTAAATGAACCTGATGAGAGCCCCACAAGCCACCCCATCTTGGATTCCACTAGGTGTCTAGTTTTTAATAATGCGTAGGTTTGGTAGGTTTCCCTAGGGGCCGGCTGAGCTAGAGGTCAAAATCCACAGCTAGGCACTTTGCAAAAAATAGCTCTGTTTTCATTGGCAAAATGTGATGTGTCCGGGTTGTGTTTTGGGGCATTTCCTGTTGCGAGCACTAGGCCTACCCAAACAAGTGAGGTACCATTTTTATCGGGAAACTTGGGTGAACCCTGGGAGGAAGGAAATTTGTGGCTCCTCTCAGATTCCAGAACTTTCTGTCATCGAAATGTGAGGAAAAAGAGTATTTTTGGCCAAATCCTGAGGTTTGCAAATGATTCTGGGTATCAGAACCTGGTGAGAGCCCCACAAGTCAGCCCTCTTGGATTCCCCTAGGTGTGTAGTTTTCAAAAATGCAGAGGTTTGGTAGGTTTCCCTAGGTGCCGGCTGAGCTAGAGGCCAAAATCCACAGCTAGGCACTTTGCAAAAAATAGCTCTGTTTTCATTGGAAAAATGTGATGCGTCCAGGTTGTGTTTTGGGGCATTTCCTGTTGTGAGCGCTAGGCCTACCCAAACAAGTGAGGTACCATTTTTTATGAGAGACTAAGGGCAACGCTGGGTGGAAGGAAATTTGTGGCTCCTCTCAGATTTCAAAACTTTCTGTCACCGAAATGTGAGGAAAAAGTGTTTCTTTGGCCATATTTTGAAGTTTGTAAAGTATTCTGGGTAAATGAACCTGGTGAGATCCCCACACGTCACCCCATCTTGGATTCCCCTAGGTGTCTAGTTTTCAATAATGCGCAGGTTTGGTAGGTTTCCCTAGGTGCCGGCTAAGCTACAGGCCAAAACCCACAGCTAGGCACTTTGGAAAAAAACTGCTCTGTTTTCTTTGAGTAAAATGTGATGTGTCCACGTTGTGTTTTGGGGTATTTCCTGATGCAGGCACTAGGCCTACCCACACCAGTGAGGTACATTTTTTATCAGGAGACTTGGGGGAATGCTGAGAGGAAGGAAATTTGTGGCTCCTTTCAGATTCCAGAACATTCTGTCACCGAAATGCGAGGAAAAAGTGTATTTGTGGCCAAATTGTGAGGTTTGCAAAGGATTCTGGGTAACAGAACCTGGTGAGAGCCCCACAAGTCACCCCATCTTGGATTCCCCTAGGTGTCTAGTTTTCACAAATGCACAGGTTTGGTAGGTTTCCATAGATGCCGGCTGAGCTAGAGGCCAAAATCCACAGCTAGGCACTTTGCAAAAAATAGCTCTGTTTTCATTGGAAAAATGTGTTGTGTCCCGGTTGTGTTTTGGGGCATTTCCTGTTGTGAGCGCTAGGCGTACCCAAACAAGTGAGGTACCATTTTTATGGGAGACTTAGGGCAACGCTGGGTGGAAGGAAATTTGTGGCTCCTCTCAGATTTCAAAACTTTCTGTCACCGAAATGTGAGGAAAAACTGTTTCTTTGGCCATATTTTGAAGTTAAATTATTCTGGGTAAATGAACCTGATGAGAGCCCCACAAGCCACCCCATCTTGGATTCCACTAGGTGTCTAGTTTTTAATAATGCGTAGGTTTGGTAGGTTTCCCTAGGGGCCGGCTGAGCTAGAGGTCAAAATCCACAGCTAGGCACTTTGCAAAAAAATAGCTCTGTTTTCATTGGAAAAATGTGATGTGTCCAGGTTGTGTTTTGGGGCATTTCCTGGTGCGAGCCCTAGGCTACCCAAACAAGTGAGGTTCCATTTTTATGGGAGACTTAGGGCATCGCTGGGTGGAAGGAAATTTGTGGCTCCTCTCAGATTTCAAAACTTTTTGTCACCGAAATGTGAGGAAAAAGTGTTTCTTTGGCCATATTTTGAAGTTTGTAAAGTATTCTGGGTAACAGAACCTGGTGAGAGCCCCACAAGTCACCCCATCTTGGATTCTTCTAGGTGTCTAGTTTTCAATAATGCGCAGGTTTGGTAGGTTTCCCTAGGTGCCGGCTAAGCTACAGGCCAAAATCCACAGCTAGGCACTTTGGAAAAAAACTGCTCTGTTTTTTTTTAGTAAAATGTGATGTGTCCACGTTGTGTTTTGGGGTATTTCCTGATGCAGGCACTAGGCCTACCCACACAAGTGAGGTACATTTTTTATCAGGAGAGCCCCACAAGCCACCCCATCTTGGATTCCCCTAGGTGTCTGGTTTTCAATAATGCGCAGGTTTGGTAGGTTTCCCTAGGTTCCCTGAGTTAGAGGTCAAAATCCACAGCTAGGCACTTTGCAAAAAATAGCTCTGTTTTCATTGGAAAAATGTGATGTGTCCAGGTTGTGTTTTGGGGCATTTCCTGGTGCGAGCGCTAGGCCTACCCAAACAAGTGAGGTACCATTTTTATCGGGAGACTTGGGGGAATGCTGAGAGGAAAGAAATTTGTGGCTCCTCTCAGATTCCAGAACTTTCTGTCACTGAAATATGAGGAAAAAGTGTATTTTTGGCCAAATTGTGAGGTTTGCAAAGGATTCTGGGTAAATGAACCTGGTGAGAGCCCCACACGCCACCCCATCTTGGATTCCCCTAGGTGTCTAGTTTTCAATAATGCACAGGTTTGGTAGGTTTCCATAGATGCCGGCTGAGCTAGAGGCCAAAATCCACAGCTAGGCACTTTGCAAAAAATAGCTCTGTTTTCATTGGAAAAATGTGATGTGTCCAGGTTGTGTTTTGGGGCATTTCCTGTTGTGAGCGCTAGGCCTACCTACACAAGTGAGGTACCATTTTTATGGGAGACTTAGGGTAACGCTGTGTGGATGAAAATTTGTGGCTCCTCTCAGATTTTAAAACTTTCTGTCACCGAAATGCAAAGAAAAAGTGTTTCTTTGGCCATATTTTGAAGTTTGTAAAGTATTCTGGGTAAATGAACCTGGTGAGAGCCCCACAAGCCACCCCATCTTGGATTCCCCTAGGTGTCTGGTTTTCAATAATGCGCAGGTTTGGTAGGTTTCCCTAGGTGCCGGCTGAGTTAGAGGTCAAAATCCACAGCTAGGCACTTTGCAAAAAATAGCTCTGTTTTCATTGGAAAAATGTGATGTGTCCAGGTTGTGTTTTGGGGCATTTCCTGGTGCGAGTGCTAGGCCTACCCAAACAAGTGAGGTACCATTTTTATCGGGAGACTTGGGGGAATGCTTAGAGGAAAGAAATTTGTGGCTCCTCTCAGATTCTAGAACTTTCTGTCATTGAAATATGAGGAAAAAGTGTATTTTTGGCCAAATTGTGAGGTTTGCAAAGGATTCTGGGTAAATGAACCTGGTGAGAGCCCAACACGCCACCCCATCTTGGATTCCCCTAGGTGTCTAGTTTTCAATAATGCACAGGTTTGGTAGGTTTCCATAGATGCCGGCTGAGCTAGAGGCTAAAATCCACAGCTAGGCACTTTGCAAAAAATAGCTCTGTTTTCATTGGAAAAATGTGATGTGTCCAGGTTGTGTTTTGGGGCATTTCCTGTTGTGAGCGCTAGGCCTACCCAAACAAGTGAGGTACCATTTGTATGGGAGACTTAGGGCAACGCTGGGTGGAAGGAAATTTGTGGCTCCTCTCAGATTTCAAAACTTTCTGTCACCGAAATGTGAGGAAAAAGTGTTTCTTTGGCTATATTTTGAAGTTTGTAAAGTATTCTGGGTAAATGAACCTGGTGAGAGCCCCACACGTCACCCCATCTTGGATTCCCCTAGGTGTCTAGTTTTCAATAATGCGCAGGTTTGGTAGGTTTCCCTAGGTGCCGGCTAAGCTACAGGCCAAAACCCACAGCTAGGCACTTTGGAAAAAAACTGCTCTGTTTTCTTTGAGTAAAATGTGATGTGTCCACGTTGTGTTTTGGGGTATTTCCTGATGCAGGCACTAGGCCTACCCACACAAGTGAGGTACATTTTTTATCAGGAGACTTGGGGGAATGCTGAGAGGAAGTATATTTGTGGCTCCTCTCAGATTCCAGAACTTTCTGTCACCGAAATGCGAGGAAAAAGTGTATTTGTGGCCAAATTGTGAGGTTTGCAAAGGATTCTGGGTCACAGAACCTGGTGAGAGCCCCACAAGTCACCCCATCTTGGATTCCCCTAGGTGTCTAGTTTTCACAAATGCACAGGTTTGGTAGGTTTCCATAGATGCCGGCTGAGCTAGAGGCCAAAATCCACAGCTAGGCACTTTGCAAAAAATAGCTCTGTTTTCATTGGAAAAATGTGTTGTGTCCCGGTTGTGTTTTGGGGCATTTCCTGTTGTGAGCGCTAGGCGTACCCAAACAAGTGAGGTACCATTTTTATGGGAGACTTAGGGCAACGCTGGGTGGAAGGAAATTTGTGGCTCCTCTCAGATTTCAAAACTTTCTGTCACCGAAATGTGAGGAAAAAGTGTTTATTTGGCCATATTTTGAAGTTTGTAAAGTATTCTGGGTAAATGAACCTGGTGAGAGCCCCACACGTCACCCCATCTTGGATTCCCCTAGGTGTCTAGTTTTCAATAATGCGCAGGTTTGGTAGGTTTCCCTAGGTGCCGGCTGAGCAAGAGGTCAAAATTCACAGCTAGGCACTTTGCAAAAAACAGCTCTGTGTTCTTTGAGTAAAATGTGATGTGCCCACGTTGTGTTTTGGGGTATTTCCTGTTGTGAGCGCTAGGCCTACCTACACAAGTGAGGTACCATTTTTATGGGAGACTTAGGGCAACGCTGTGTGGATGAAAATTTGTGGCTCCTCTCAGATTTTAAAACTTTCTGTCACCGAAATGCAAAGAAAAAGTGTTTCTTTGGCCATATTTTGAAGTTTGTAAAGTATTCTGGGTAAATGAACCTGGTGAGAGCCCCACAAGCCACCCCATCTTGGATTCCCCTAGGTATCTGGTTTTCAATAATGCGCAGGTTTGGTAGGTTTCCCTATGTGCCGGCTGAGTTAGAGGTCAAAATCCACAGCTAGGCACTTTGCAAAAAATAGCTCTGTTTTCATTGGAAAAATGTGATGTGTCCAGGTTGTGTTTTGGGGCATTTCCTGGTGCGAGCGCTAGGCCTACCCAAACAAGTGAGGTACCATTTTTATCGGGAGACTTGGGGGAATGCTGAGAGGAAAGAAATTTGTGGCTCCTCTCAGATTCCAGAACTTTCTGTCACTGAAATGTGAGCAAAAAGTGTATTTTTGGCCAAATTGTGAGGTTTGCAAAGGATTCTGGGTAAATGAACCTGGTGAGAGCCCCACACGCCACCCCATCTTGGATTCCCCTAGGTGTCTAGTTTTCAATAATGCACAGGTTTGGTAGGTTTCCATAGATGCCGGCTGAGCTACAGGCCAAAACCCACAGCTAGGCACTTTGGAAAAAAACTGCTCTGTTTTCTTTGAGTAAAATGTGATGTGTCCACGTTGTGTTTTTGGGTATTTCCTGATGCAGGCACTAGGCCTACCCACACAAGTGAGGTACATTTTTTATCAGGAGACTTGGGGGAATGCTGAGAGGAAGGAAATTTGTGGCTCCTTTCAGATTCCAGAACATTCTGTCACCGAAATGCGAGGAAAAAGTGTATTTGTGGCCAAATTGTGAGGTTTGCAAAGGATTCTGGGTAACAGAACCTGGTGAGAGCCCCACAAGTCACCCCATCTTGGATTCCCCTAGGTGTCTAGTTTTCACAAATGCACAGGTTTGGTAGGTTTCCATAGATGCCGGCTGAGCTAGAGGCCAAAATCCACAGCTAGGCACTTTGCAAAAAATAGCTCTGTTTTCATTGGAAAAATGTGTTGTGTCCCGGTTGTGTTTTGGGGCATTTCCTGTTGTGAGCGCTAGGCGTACCCAAACAAGTGAGGTACCATTTTTATGGGAGACTTAGAGCAACGCTGGGTGGAAGGAAATTTGTGGCTCCTCTCAGATTTCAAAACTTTCTGTCACCGAAATGTGAGGAAAAACTGTTTCTTTGGCCATATTTTGAAGTTAAATTATTCTGGGTAAATGAACCTGATGAGAGCCCCACAAGCCACCCCATCTTGGATTCCACTAGGTGTCTAGTTTTTAATAATGCGTAGGTTTGGTAGGTTTCCCTAGGGGCCGGCTGAGCTAGAGGTCAAAATCCACAGCTAGGCACTTTGCAAAAAATAGCTCTGTTTTCATTGGAAAAATGTGATGTGTCCAGGTTGTGTTTTGGGGCATTTCCTGGTGCGAGCCCTAGGCTACCCAAACAAGTGAGGTACCATTTTTATGGGAGACTTAGGGCATCGCTGGGTGGAAGCTAATTTGTGGCTCCTCTCAGATTTCAAAACTTTTTGTCACCAAAATGTGAGGAAAAAGTGTTTCTTTGGCCATATTTTGAAGTTTGTAAAGTATTCTGGGTAACAGAACCTGGTGAGAGCCCCACAAGTCACCCCATCTTGGATTCTTCTAGGTGTCTAGTTTTCAATAATGCGCAGGTTTGGTAGGTTTCCCTAGGGGCCGGCTGAGCTAGAGGTCAAAATCCACAGCTAGGCACTTTGCAAAAAATAGCTCTGTTTTCATTGGCAAAATGTGATGTGTCCGGGTTGTGTTTTGGGGCATTTCCTGTTGTGAGCACTAGGCCTACCCAAACAAGTGAGGTACCATTTTTATCGGGAAACTTGGGTGAACCCTGGGAGGAAGGAAATTTGTGGCTCCTCTCAGATTCCACAACTTTCTGTCATCGAAATGTGAGGAAAAAGAGTATTTTTGGCCAAATCCTGAGGTTTGCAAATGATTCTGGGTATCAGAACCTGGTGAGAGCCCCACAAGTCAGCCCTCTTGGATTCCCCTAGGTGTGTAGTTTTCAAAAATGCAGAGGTTTGGTAGGTTTCCCTAGGTGCCGGCTGAGCTAGAGGCCAAAATCCACAGCTAGGCACTTTGCAAAAAATAGCTCTGTTTTCATTGGAAAAATGTGATGCGTCCAGGTTGTGTTTTGGGGCATTTCCTGTTGTGAGCGCTAGGCCTACCCAAACAAGTGAGGTACCATTTTTTATGAGAGACTAAGGGCAACGCTGGGTGGAAGGAAATTTGTGGCTCCTCTCAGATTTCAAAACTTTCTGTCACCGAAATGTGAGGAAAAAGTGTTTCTTTGGCCATATTTTGAAGTTTGTAAAGTATTCTGGGTAAATGAACCTGGTGAGAGCCCCACACGTCACCCCATCTTGGATTCCCCTAGGTGTCTAGTTTTCAATAATGCGCAGGTTTGGTAGGTTTCCCTAGGTGCCGGCTAAGCTACAGGCCAAAACCCACAGCTAGGCACTTTGGAAAAAAACTGCTCTGTTTTCTTTGAGTAAAATGTGATGTGTCCACGTTGTGTTTTGGGGTATTTCCTGATGCAGGCACTAGGCCTACCCACACAAGTGAGGTACATTTTTTATCAGGAGACTTGGGGGAATGCTGAGAGGAAGGAAATTTGTGGCTCCTTTCAGATTCCAGAACATTCTGTCACCGAAATGCGAGGAAAAAGTGTATTTGTGGCCAAATTGTGAGGTTTGCAAAGGATTCTGGGTAACAGAACCTGGTGAGAGCCCCACAAGTCACCCCATCTTGGATTCCCCTAGGTGTCTAGTTTTCACAAATGCACAGGTTTGGTAGGTTTCCATAGATGCCGGCTGAGCTAGAGGCCAAAATCCACAGCTAGGCCCTTTGCAAAAAATAGCTCTGTTTTCATTGGAAAAATGTGTTGTGTCCCGGTTGTGTTTTGGGGCATTTCCTGTTGTGAGCGCTAGGCGTACCCAAACAAGTGAGGTACCATTTTTATGGGAGACTTAGGGCAACGCTGGGTGGAAGGAAATTTGTGGCTCCTCTCAGATTTCAAAACTTTCTGTCACCGAAATGTGAGGAAAAACTGTTTCTTTGGCCATATTTTGAAGTTAAATTATTCTGGGTAAATGAACCTGATGAGAGCCCCACAAGCCACCCCATCTTGGATTCCACTAGGTGTCTAGTTTTTAATAATGCGTAGGTTTGGTAGGTTTCCCTAGGGGCCGGCTGAGCTAGAGGTCAAAATCCACAGCTAGGCACTTTGCAAAAAAATAGCTCTGTTTTCATTGGAAAAATGTGATGTGTCCAGGTTGTGTTTTGGGGCATTTCCTGGTGCGAGCCCTAGGCTACCCGAACAAGTGAGGTTCCATTTTTATGGGAGACTTAGGGCATCGCTGGGTGGAAGGAAATTTGTGGCTCCTCTCAGATTTCAAAACTTTTTGTCACCGAAATGTGAGGAAAAAGTGTTTCTTTGGCCATATTTTGAAGTTTGTAAAGTATTCTGGGTAACAGAACCTGGTGAGAGTCCCACAAGTCACCCCATCTTGGATTCTTCTAGGTGTCTAGTTTTCAATAATGCGCAGGTTTGGTAGGTTTCCCTAGGTGCCGGCTAAGCTACAGGCCAAAATCCACAGCTAGGCACTTTGGAAAAAAACTGCTCTGTTTTTTTTGAGTAAAATGTGATGTGTCCACGTTGTGTTTTGGGGTATTTCCTGATGCAGACACTAGGCCTACCCACACAAGTGAGGTACATTTTTTATCAGGAGACTTGGGGGAATGCTGAGAGGGAGGAAATTTGTGGCTCCTCTCAGATTCCAGAACTTTCTGTCACCGAAATGCGAGGAAAAAGTGTATTTGTGGCCAAATTGTGAGGTTTGCAAAGGATTCTGGGTAAATGAACCTGGTGAGAGCCCCACAAGTCACCCCATCTTGGATTCCCCTAGGTGTCTAGTTTTCACAAATGCACAGGTTTGGTAGGTTTCCATAGATGCCAGCTGAGCTAGAGGCCAAAATCCACAGCTAGGCACTTTGCAAAAAATAGCTATGTTTTCATTGGAAAAATGTGATGTGTCCAGGTTGTGTTTTGGGGCATTTCCTGTTGTGAGCGCTAGGCCTACCTACACAAGTGAGGTACCATTTTTATGGGAGACTTAGGGCAACGCTGTGTGGATGAAAATTTGTGGCTCCTCTCAGATTTTAAAACTTTCTGTCACCGAAATGCAAAGAAAAAGTGTTTCTTTGGCCATATTTTGAAGTTTGTAAAGTATTCTGGGTAAATGAACCTGGTGAGAGCCCCACAAGCCACCCCATCTTGGATTCCCCTAGGTGTCTGGTTTTCAATAATGCGCAGGTTTGGTAGGTTTCCCTAGGTGCAGGCTGAGTTAGAGGTCAAAATCCACAGCTAGGCACTTTGCAAAAAATAGCTCTGTTTTCATTGGAAAAATGTGATGTGTCCAGGTTGTGTTTTGGGGCATTTCCTGGTGCGAGCGCTAGGCCTACCCAAACAAGTGAGGTACCATTTTTATCGGGAGACTTGGGGGAATGCTGAGAGGAAAGAAATTTGTGGCTCCTCTCAGATTCCAGAACTTTCTGTCACTGAAATATGAGGAAAAAGTGTATTTTTGGCCAAATTGTGAGGTTTGCAAAGGATTCTGGGTAAACGAACCTGGTGAGAGCCCCACACGCCACCCCATCTTGGATTCCCCTAGGTGTCTAGTTTTCAATAATGCACAGGTTTGGTAGGTTTCCATAGATGCCAGCTGAGCTAGAGGCCAAAATCCACAGCTAGGCACTTTGCAAAAAATAGCTCTGTTTTCATTGGAAAAACGTGATGTGTCCAGGTTGTGTTTTGGGGCATTTCCTGTTGTGAGCGCTAGGCCTACCTACACAAGTGAGGTACCATTTTTATGGGAGACTTAGGGCAACGCTGTGTGGATGAAAATTTGTGGCTCCTCTCAGATTTTAAAACTTTCTGTCACCGAAATGCAAAGAAAAAGTGTTTCTTTGGCCATATTTTGAAGTTTGTAAAGTATTCTGGGTAAATGAACCTGGTGAGAGCCCCACAAGCCACCCCATCTTGGATTCCCCTAGGTGTCTGGTTTTCAATAATGCGCAGGTTTGGTAGGTTTCCCTAGGTGCCGGCTGAGTTAGAGGTCAAAATCCACAGCTAGGCACTTTGCAAAAAATAGCTCTATTTTCATTGGAAAAATGTGATGTGTCCAGGTTGTGTTTTGGGGCATTTCCTGGTGCGAGAGCTAGTCCTACCCAAACAAGTGAGGTACCATTTTTATCGGGAGACTTGGGGGAATGCTGAGAGGAAAGACATTTGTGGCTCCTCTCAGATTCCAGAACTTTCTGTCATTGAAATATGAGGAAAAAGTGTATTTTTGGCCAAATTGTGAGGTTTGCAAAGGATTCTGGGTAAATGAACCTGGTGAGAGCCCCACACGCCACCCCATCTTGGATTCCCCTAGGTGTCTAGTTTTCAATAATGCACAGGTTTGGTAGGTTTCCATAGATGCCGGCTGAGCTAGAGGCCAAAATCCACAGCTAGGCACTTTGCAAAAAATAGCTCTGTTTTCATTGGAAAAATGTGATGTGTCCAGGTTGTGTTTTGGGGCATTTCCTGTTGTGAGCGCTAGGCCTACCCAAACAAGTGAGGTACCATTTTTATGGGAGACTTAGGGCAACGTTGGGTGGAAGGAAATTTGTGGCTCCTCTCAGATTTCAAAACTTTCTGTCACCGAAATGTGAGGAAAAAGTGTTTCTTTGGCTATATTTTGAAGTTTGTAAAGTATTCTGGGTAAATGAACCTGGTGAGAGCCCCACACCTCACCCCATCTTGGATTCCCCTAGGTGTCTAGTTTTCAATAATGCGCAGGTTTGGTAGGTTTCCCTAGGTGCCGGCTAAGCTACAGGCCAAAACCCACAGCTAGGCACTTTGGAAAAAAACTGCTCTGTTTTCTTTGAGTAAAATGTGATGTGTCCACGTTGTGTTTTGGGGTATTTCCTGATGCAGGCACTAGGCCAACCCACACAAGTGAGGTACATTTTTTATCAGGAGACTTGGGGGAATGCTGAGAGGAAGGAAATTTGTGGCTCCTTTCAGATTCCAGAACATTCTGTCACCGAAATGCGAGGAAAAAGTGTATTTGTGGCCAAATTGTGAGGTTTGCAAAGGATTCTGGGTAACAGAACCTGGTGAGAGCCCCACAAGTCACCCCATCTTGGATTCCCCTAGGTGTCTAGTTTTCACAAATGCACAGGTTTGGTAGGTTTCCATAGATGCCGGCTGAGCTAGAGGCCAAAATCCACAGCTAGGCACTTTGCAAAAAATAGCTCTGTTTTTATTGGAAAAATGTGTTGTGTCCCGGTTGTGTTTTGGGGCATTTCCTGTTGTGAGCGCTAAGCGTACCCAAACAAGTGAGGTACCATTTTTATGGGAGACTTAGGGCAACGCTGGGTGGAAGGAAATTTGTGGCTCCTCTCAGATTTCAAAACTTTCTTTCACCGAAATGTGAGGAAAAACTGTTTCTTTGGCCATATTTTGAAGTTAAATTATTCTGGGTAAATGAACCTGATGAGAGCCCCACAAGCCACCCCATCTTGGATTCCACTAGGTGTCTAGTTTTTAATAATGCGTAGGTTTGGTAGGTTTCCCTAGGGGCCGGCTGAGCTAGAGGTCAAAATCCACAGCTAGGCACTTTGCAAAAAATAGCTCTGTTTTCATTGGAAAAATGTGATGTGTCCAGGTTGTGTTTTGGGGCATTTCCTGGTGCGAGCCCTAGGCTACCCAAACAAGTGAGGTACCATTTTTATGGGAGACTTAGGGCATCGCTGGGTGGAAGGAAATTTGTGGCTCCTCTCAGATTTCAAAACTTTTTGTCACCGAAATGTGAGGAAAAAGTGTTTCTTTGGCCATATTTTGAAGTTTGTAAAGTATTCTGGGTAACAGAACCTGGTGAGAGCCCCACAAGTCACCCCATCTTGGATTCTTCTAGGTGTCTAGTTTTCAATAATGCGCAGGTTTGGTAGGTTTCCCTAGGTGCCGGCTAAGCTACAGGCCAAAATCCACAGCTAGGCACTTTGGAAAAAAACTGCTCTGTTTTTTTTTAGTAAAATGTGATGTGTCCACGTTGTGTTTTGGGGTATTTCCTGATGCAGGCACTAGGCCTACCCACACAAGTGAGGTACATTTTTTATCAGGAGACTTGGGGGAATGCTGAGAGGGAGGAAATTTGTGGCTCCTCTCAGATTCCAGAACTTTCTGTCACCGAAATGCGAGGAAAAAGTGTATTTGTGGCCAAATTGTGAGGTTTGCAAAGGATTCTGGGTAAATGAACCTGGTGAGAGCCCCACAAGTCACCCCATCTTGGATTCCCCTACATGTCTAGTTTTCACAAATGCACAGGTTTGGTAGGTTTCCATAGATGCCGGCTGAGCTAGAGGCCAAAATCCACAGCTAGGCACTTTGCAAAAAATAGCTCTGTTTTCATTGGAAAAATGTGATGTGTCCAGGTTGTGTTTTGGGGCATTTCCTGTTGTGAGCGCTAGGCCTACCTACACAAGTGAGGTACCATTTTTATGGGAGACTTAGGGCAACGCTGTGTGGATGAAAATTTGTGGCTCCTCTCAGATTTTAAAACTTTCTGTCACCGAAATGCAAAGAAAAAGTGTTTCTTTGGCCATATTTTGAAGTTTGTAAAGTATTCTGGGTAAATGAACCTGGTGAGAGCCCCACAAGCCACCCCATCTTGGATTCCCCTAGGTGTCTGGTTTTCAATAATGCGCAGGTTTGGTAGGTTTCCCTATGTGCCGGCTGAGTTAGAGGTCAAAATCCACAGCTAGGCACTTTGCAAAAAATAGCTCTGTTTTCATTGGAAAAATGTGATGTGTCCAGGTTGTGTTTTGGGGCATTTCCTGGTGCGAGCGCTAGGCCTACCCAAACAAGTGAGGTACCATTTTTATCGGGAGACTTGGGGGAATGCTGAGAGGAAAGAAATTTGTGGCTCCTCTCAGATTCCAGAACTTTCTGTCACTGAAATGTGAGGAAAAAGTGTATTTTTGGCCAAATTGTGAGGTTTGCAAAGGATTCTGGGTAAATGAACCTGGTGAGAGCCCCACACGCCACCCCATCTTGGATTCCCCTAGGTGTCTAGTTTTCAATAATGCACAGGTTTGGTAGGTTTCCATAGATGCCGGCTGAGCTAGAGGCCAAAATCCACAGCTAGGCACTTTGCAAAAAATAGCTCTGTTTTCATTGAAAAAATGTGATGTGTCCAGGTTGTGTTTTGGGGCATTTCCTGTTGTGAGCGCTAGGCCTACCTACACAAGTGAGGTACCATTTTTATGGGAGACTTTGGGCAACGCTGTGTGGATGAAAATTTGTGGCTCCTCTCAGATTTTAAAACTTTCTGTCACCGAAATGCAAAGAAAAAGTGTTTCTTTGGCCATATTTTGAAGTTTGTAAAGTATTCTGGGTAAATGAACCTGGTGAGAGCCCCACAAGCCACCCCATCTTGGATTCCCCTAGGTGTCTGGTTTTCAATAATGCGCAGGTTTGGTAGGTTTCCCTATGTGCCGGCTGAGTTAGAGGTCAAAATCCACAGCTAGGCACTTTGCAAAAAATAGCTCTGTTTTCATTGGAAAAATGTGATGTGTCCAGGTTGTGTTTTGGGGCATTTCCTGGTGCGAGCGCTAGGCCTACCCAAACAAGTGAGGTACCATTTTTATCGGGAGACTTGGGGGAATGCTGAGAGGAAAGAAATTTGTGGCTCCTCTCAGATTCCAGAACTTTCTGTCACTGAAATGTGAGGAAAAAGTGTATTTTTGGCCAAATTGTGAGGTTTGCAAAGGATTCTGGGTAAATGAACCTGGTGAGAGCCCCACACGCCACCCCATCTTGGATTCCCCTAGGTGTCTAGTTTTCAATAATGCACAGGTTTGGTAGGTTTCCATAGATGCCGGCTGAGCTAGAGGCCAAAATCCACAGCTAGGCACTTTGCAAAAAATAGCTCTGTTTTCATTGAAAAAATGTGATGTGTCCAGGTTGTGTTTTGGGGCATTTCCTGTTGTGAGCGCTAGGGCTACCTACACAAGTGAGGTACCATTTTTATGGGAGACTTTGGGCAACGCTGTGTGGATGAAAATTTGTGGCTCCTCTCAGATTTTAAAACTTTCTGTCACCGAAATGCAAAGAAAAAGTGTTTCTTTGGCCATATTTTGAAGTTTGTAAAGTATTCTGGGTAAATGAACCTGGTGAGAGCCCCACAAGCCACCCCATCTTGGATTCCCCTAGGTGTCTGGTTTTCAATAATGCGCAGGTTTGGTAGGTTTCCCTATGTGCCGGCTGAGTTAGAGGTCAAAATCCACAGCTAGGCACTTTGCAAAAAATAGCTCTGTTTTCATTGGAAAAATGTGATGTGTCCAGGTTGTGTTTTGGGGCATTTCCTGGTGCGAGCGCTAGGCCTACCCAAACAAGTGAGGTACCATTTTTATCGGGAGACTTGGGGGAATGCTGTGAGGAAAGAAATTTGTGGCTCCTCTCAGATTCCAGAACTTTCTGTCACTGAAATGTGAGGAAAAAGTGTATTTTTGGCCAAATTGTGAGGTTTGCAAAGGATTCTGGGTAAATGAACCTGGTGAGAGCCCCACACGCCACCCCATCTTGGATTCCCCTAGGTGTCTAGTTTTCAATAATGCACAGGTTTGGTAGGTTTCCATAGATGCCGGCTGAGCTAGAGGCCAAAATCCACAGCTAGGCACTTTGCAAAAAATAGCTCTGTTTTCATTGAAAAAATGTGATTTGTCCAGGTTGTGTTTTGGGGCATTTCCTGTTGTGAGCGCTAGGCCTACCTACACAAGTGAGGTACCATTTTTATGGGAGACTTAGGGCAACGCTGTGTGGATGATAATTTGTGGCTCCTCTCAGATTTTAAAACTTTCTGTCACCGAAATGTAAAGAAAAAGTGTTTCTTTGGCCATATTTTGAAGTTTGTAAAGTATTCTGGGTAAATGAACCTGGTGAGAGCCCCACAAGCCACCCCATCTTGGACTCCCCTAGGTGTCTGGTTTTCAATAATGCGCAGGTTTGGTAGGTTTCCCTAGGTGCCGGCTGAGTTAGAGGTCAAAATCCACAGCTAGGCACTTTGCAAAAAATAGCTCTGTTTTCATTGGAAAAATGTGATGTGTCCAGGTTGTGTTTTGGGGCATTTCCTGGTGCGAGCGCTAGGCCTACCCAAACAAGTGAGGTACCATTTTTATCGGGAGACTTGGGGGAATGCTGAGAGGAAAGAAATTTGTGGCTCCTCTCAGATTCCAGAACTTTCTGTAACTGAAATGTGAGGAAAAAGTGTATTTTTGGCCAAATTGTGAGGTTTGCAAAGGATTCTGGGTAAATGAACCTGGTGAGAGCCCCACACGCCACCCCATCTTGGATTCCCCTAGGTGTCTAGTTTTCAATAATGCACAGGTTTGGTAGGTTTCCATAGATGCCGGCTGAGCTAGAGGCCAAAATCCACAGCTAGGCACTTTGCAAAAAATAGCTCTGTTTTCATTGGAAAAATGTGATGTGTCCAGGTTGTGTTTTGGGGCATTTCCTGGTGCGAGCGCTAGGCCTACCCAAACAAGTGAGGTACCATTTTTATCGGGAGACTTGGGGGAATGCTGAGAGGAAAGAAATTTGTGGCTCCTCTCAGATTCCAGAACTTTCTGTCACTGAAATGTGAGGAAAAAGTGTATTTTTGGCCAAATTGTGAGGTTTGCAAAGGATTCTGGGTAAATGAACCTGGTGAGAGCCCCACACGCCACCCCATCTTGGATTCCCCTAGGTGTCTAGTTTTCAATAATGCACAGGTTTGGTAGGTTTCCATAGATGCCGGCTGAGCTAGAGGCCAAAATCCACAGCTAGGCACTTTGCAAAAAATAGCTCTGTTTTCATTGAAAAAATGTGATGTGTCCAGGTTGTGTTTTGGGGCATTTCCTGTTGTGAGCGCTAGGGCTACCTACACAAGTGAGGTACCATTTTTATGGGAGACTTTGGGCAACGCTGTGTGGATGAAAATTTGTGGCTCCTCTCAGATTTTAAAACTTTCTGTCACCGAAATGCAAAGAAAAAGTGTTTCTTTGGCCATATTTTGAAGTTTGTAAAGTATTCTGGGTAAATGAACCTGGTGAGAGCCCCACAAGCCACCCCATCTTGGATTCCCCTAGGTGTCTGGTTTTCAATAATGCGCAGGTTTGGTAGGTTTCCCTATGTGCCGGCTGAGTTAGAGGTCAAAATCCACAGCTAGGCACTTTGCAAAAAATAGCTCTGTTTTCATTGGAAAAATGTGATGTGTCCAGGTTGTGTTTTGGGGCATTTCCTGGTGCGAGCGCTAGGCCTACCCAAACAAGTGAGGTACCATTTTTATCGGGAGACTTGGGGGAATGCTGTGAGGAAAGAAATTTGTGGCTCCTCTCAGATTCCAGAACTTTCTGTCACTGAAATGTGAGGAAAAAGTGTATTTTTGGCCAAATTGTGAGGTTTGCAAAGGATTCTGGGTAAATGAACCTGGTGAGAGCCCCACACGCCACCCCATCTTGGATTCCCCTAGGTGTCTAGTTTTCAATAATGCACAGGTTTGGTAGGTTTCCATAGATGCCGGCTGAGCTAGAGGCCAAAATCCACAGCTAGGCACTTTGCAAAAAATAGCTCTGTTTTCATTGAAAAAATGTGATTTGTCCAGGTTGTGTTTTGGGGCATTTCCTGTTGTGAGCGCTAGGCCTACCTACACAAGTGAGGTACCATTTTTATGGGAGACTTAGGGCAACGCTGTGTGGATGATAATTTGTGGCTCCTCTCAGATTTTAAAACTTTCTGTCACCGAAATGTAAAGAAAAAGTGTTTCTTTGGCCATATTTTGAAGTTTGTAAAGTATTCTGGGTAAATGAACCTGGTGAGAGCCCCACAAGCCACCCCATCTTGGACTCCCCTAGGTGTCTGGTTTTCAATAATGCGCAGGTTTGGTAGGTTTCCCTAGGTGCCGGCTGAGTTAGAGGTCAAAATCCACAGCTAGGCACTTTGCAAAAAATAGCTCTGTTTTCATTGGAAAAATGTGATGTGTCCAGGTTGTGTTTTGGGGCATTTCCTGGTGCGAGCGCTAGGCCTACCCAAACAAGTGAGGTACCATTTTTATCGGGAGACTTGGGGGAATGCTGAGAGGAAAGAAATTTGTGGCTCCTCTCAGATTCCAGAACTTTCTGTCACTGAAATGTGAGGAAAAAGTGTATTTTTGGCCAAATTGTGAGGTTTGCAAAGGATTCTGGGTAAATGAACCTGGTGAGAGCCCCACACGCCACCCCATCTTGGATTCCCCTAGGTGTCTAGTTTTCAATAATGCACAGGTTTGGTAGGTTTCCATAGATGCCGGCTGAGCTAGAGGCCAAAATCCACAGCTAGGCACTTTGCAAAAAATAGCTCTGTTTTCATTGGAAAAATGTGATGTGTCCAGGTTGTGTTTTGGGGCATTTCCTGTTGTGAGCGCTAGGCCTACCCAAACAAGTGAGGTACCATTTTTATCGGGAAACTTGGGTGAACCCTGGGAGGAAGGAAATTTGTGGCTCCTCTCAGATTCCAGAACTTTCTGTCATCGAAATGTGAGGAAAAAGAGTATTTTTGGCCAAATCCTGAGGTTTGCAAATGATTCTGGGTATCAGAACCTGGTGAGAGCCCCACAAGTCAGCCCTCTTGGATTCCCCTAGGTGTGTAGTTTTCAAAAATGCAGAGGTTTGGTAGTTTTCCCTAAGTGCCGGCTGAGCTAGAGGCCAAAATCCACAGCTAGGCACTTTGCAAAAAATAGCTCTGTTTTCATTGGAAAAATGTGATGCGTCCAGGTTGTGTTTTGGGGCATTTCCTGTTGTGAGCGCTAGGCCTACCCAAACAAGTGAGGTACCATTTTTTATGAGAGACTAAGGGCAACGCTGGGTGGAAGGAAATTTGTGGCTCCTCTCAGATTTCAAAACTTTCTGTCACCGAAATGTGAGGAAAAAGTGTTTCTTTGGCCATATTTTGAAGTTTGTAAAGTATTCTGGGTAAATGAACCTGGTGAGAGCCCCACACGTCACCCCATCTTGGATTCCCCTAGGTGTCTAGTTTTCAATAATGCGCAGGTTTGGTAGGTTTCCCTAGGTGCCGGCTAAGCTACAGGCCAAAACCCACAGCTAGGCATTTTGGAAAAAAACTGCTCTGTTTTCTTTGAGTAAAATGTGATGTGTCCACGTTGTGTTTTGGGGTATTTCCTGATGCAGGCACTAGGCCTACCCACACAAGTGAGGTACATTTTTTATCAGGAGACTTGGGGGAATGCTGAGAGGAAGGAAATTTGTGGCTCCTTTCAGATTCCAGAACATTCTGTCACCGAAATGCGAGGAAAAAGTGTATTTGTGGCCAAATTGTGAGGTTTGCAAAGGATTCTGGGTAACAGAACCTGGTGAGAGCCCCACAAGTCACCCCATCTTGGATTCCCCTAGGTGTCTAGTTTTCACAAATGCACAGGTTTGGTAGGTTTCCATAGATGCCGGCTGAGCTAGAGGCCAAAATCCACAGCTAGGCACTTTGCAAAAAATAGCTCTGTTTTCATTGGAAAAATGTGTTGTGTCCCGGTTGTGTTTTGGGGCATTTCCTGTTGTGAGCGCTAGGCGTACCCAAACAAGTGAGGTACCATTTTTATGGGAGACTTAGAGCAACGCTGGGTGGAAGGAAATTTGTGGCTCCTCTCAGATTTCAAAACTTTCTGTCACCGAAATGTGAGGAAAAACTGTTTCTTTGGCCATATTTTGAAGTTAAATTATTCTGGGTAAATGAACCTGATGAGAGCCCCACAAGCCACCCCATCTTGGATTCCACTAGGTGTCTAGTTTTTAATAATGCGTAGGTTTGGTAGGTTTCCCTAGGGGCCGGCTGAGCTAGAGGTCAAAATCCACAGCTAGGCACTTTGCAAAAAATAGCTCTGTTTTCATTGGCAAAATGTGATGTGTCCGGGTTGTGTTTTGGGGCATTTCCTGTTGCGAGCACTAGGCCTACCCAAACAAGTGAGGTACCATTTTTATCGGGAAACTTGGGTGAACCCTGGGAGGAAGGAAATTTGTGGCTCCTCTCAGATTCCAGAACTTTCTGTCATCGAAATGTGAGGAAAAAGAGTATTTTTGGCCAAATCCTGAGGTTTGCAAATGATTCTGGGTATCAGAACCTGGTGAGAGCCCCACAAGTCAGCCCTCTTGGATTCCCCTAGGTGTGTAGTTTTCAAAAATGCAGAGGTTTGGTAGGTTTCCCTAGGTGCCGGCTGAGCTAGAGGCCAAAATCCACAGCTAGGCACTTTGCAAAAAATAGCTCTGTTTTCATTGGAAAAATGTGATGCGTCCAGGTTGTGTTTTGGGGCATTTCCTGTTGTGAGCGCTAGGCCTACCCAAACAAGTGAGGTACCATTTTTTATGAGAGACTAAGGGCAACGCTGGGTGGAAGGAAATTTGTGGCTCCTCTCAGATTTCAAAACTTTCTGTCACCGAAATGTGAGGAAAAAGTGTTTCTTTGGCCATATTTTGAAGTTTGTAAAGTATTCTGGGTAAATGAACCTGGTGAGATCCCCACACGTCACCCCATCTTGGATTCCCCTAGGTGTCTAGTTTTCAATAATGCGCAGGTTTGGTAGGTTTCCCTAGGTGCCGGCTAAGCTACAGGCCAAAACCCACAGCTAGGCACTTTGGAAAAAAACTGCTCTGTTTTCTTTGAGTAAAATGTGATGTGTCCACGTTGTGTTTTGGGGTATTTCCTGATGCAGGCACTAGGCCTACCCACACCAGTGAGGTACATTTTTTATCAGGAGACTTGGGGGAATGCTGAGAGGAAGGAAATTTGTGGCTCCTTTCAGATTCCAGAACATTCTGTCACCGAAATGCGAGGAAAAAGTGTATTTGTGGCCAAATTGTGAGGTTTGCAAAGGATTCTGGGTAACAGAACCTGGTGAGAGCCCCACAAGTCACCCCATCTTGGATTCCCCTAGGTGTCTAGTTTTCACAAATGCACAGGTTTGGTAGGTTTCCATAGATGCCGGCTGAGCTAGAGGCCAAAATCCACAGCTAGGCACTTTGCAAAAAATAGCTCTGTTTTCATTGGAAAAATGTGTTGTGTCCCGGTTGTGTTTTGGGGCATTTCCTGTTGTGAGCGCTAGGCGTACCCAAACAAGTGAGGTACCATTTTTATGGGAGACTTAGGGCAACGCTGGGTGGAAGGAAATTTGTGGCTCCTCTCAGATTTCAAAACTTTCTGTCACCGAAATGTGAGGAAAAACTGTTTCTTTGGCCATATTTTGAAGTTAAATTATTCTGGGTAAATGAACCTGATGAGAGCCCCACAAGCCACCCCATCTTGGATTCCACTAGGTGTCTAGTTTTTAATAATGCGTAGGTTTGGTAGGTTTCCCTAGGGGCCGGCTGAGCTAGAGGTCAAAATCCACAGCTAGGCACTTTGCAAAAAAATAGCTCTGTTTTCATTGGAAAAATGTGATGTGTCCAGGTTGTGTTTTGGGGCATTTCCTGGTGCGAGCCCTAGGCTACCCAAACAAGTGAGGTTCCATTTTTATGGGAGACTTAGGGCATCGCTGGGTGGAAGGAAATTTGTGGCTCCTCTCAGATTTCAAAACTTTTTGTCACCGAAATGTGAGGAAAAAGTGTTTCTTTGGCCATATTTTGAAGTTTGTAAAGTATTCTGGGTAACAGAACCTGGTGAGAGCCCCACAAGTCACCCCATCTTGGATTCTTCTAGGTGTCTAGTTTTCAATAATGCGCAGGTTTGGTAGGTTTCCCTAGGTGCCGGCTAAGCTACAGGCCAAAATCCACAGCTAGGCACTTTGGAAAAAAACTGCTCTGTTTTTTTTTAGTAAAATGTGATGTGTCCACGTTGTGTTTTGGGGTATTTCCTGATGCAGGCACTAGGCCTACCCACACAAGTGAGGTACATTTTTTATCAGGAGAGCCCCACAAGCCACCCCATCTTGGATTCCCCTAGGTGTCTGGTTTTCAATAATGCGCAGGTTTTGTAGGTTTCCCTAGGTTCCCTGAGTTAGAGGTCAAAATCCACAGCTAGGCACTTTGCAAAAAATAGCTCTGTTTTCATTGGAAAAATGTGATGTGTCCAGGTTGTGTTTTGGGGCATTTCCTGGTGCGAGCGCTAGGCCTACCCAAACAAGTGAGGTACCATTTTTATCGGGAGACTTGGGGGAATGCTGAGAGGAAAGAAATTTGTGGCTCCTCTCAGATTCCAGAACTTTCTGTCACTGAAATATGAGGAAAAAGTGTATTTTTGGCCAAATTGTGAGGTTTGCAAAGGATTCTGGGTAAATGAACCTGGTGAGAGCCCCACACGCCACCCCATCTTGGATTCCCCTAGGTGTCTAGTTTTCAATAATGCACAGGTTTGGTAGGTTTCCATAGATGCCGGCTGAGCTAGAGGCCAAAATCCACAGCTAGGCACTTTGCAAAAAATAGCTCTGTTTTCATTGGAAAAATGTGATGTGTCCAGGTTGTGTTTTGGGGCATTTCCTGTTGTGAGCGCTAGGCCTACCTACACAAGTGAGGTACCATTTTTATGGGAGACTTAGGGTAACGCTGTGTGGATGAAAATTTGTGGCTCCTCTCAGATTTTAAAACTTTCTGTCACCGAAATGCAAAGAAAAAGTGTTTCTTTGGCCATATTTTGAAGTTTGTAAAGTATTCTGGGTAAATGAACCTGGTGAGAGCCCCACAAGCCACCCCATCTTGGATTCCCCTAGGTGTCTGGTTTTCAATAATGCGCAGGTTTGGTAGGTTTCCCTAGGTGCCGGCTGAGTTAGAGGTCAAAATCCACAGCTAGGCACTTTGCAAAAAATAGCTCTGTTTTCATTGGAAAAATGTGATGTGTCCAGGTTGTGTTTTGGGGCATTTCCTGGTGCGAGTGCTAGGCCTACCCAAACAAGTGAGGTACCATTTTTATCGGGAGACTTGGGGGAATGCTTAGAGGAAAGAAATTTGTGGCTCCTCTCAGATTCTAGAACTTTCTGTCATTGAAATATGAGGAAAAAGTGTATTTTTGGCCAAATTGTGAGGTTTGCAAAGGATTCTGGGTAAATGAACCTGGTGAGAGCCCAACACGCCACCCCATCTTGGATTCCCCTAGGTGTCTAGTTTTCAATAATGCACAGGTTTGGTAGGTTTCCATAGATGCCGGCTGAGCTAGAGGCTAAAATCCACAGCTAGGCACTTTGCAAAAAATAGCTCTGTTTTCATTGGAAAAATGTGATGTGTCCAGGTTGTGTTTTGGGGCATTTCCTGTTGTGAGCGCTAGGCCTACCCAAACAAGTGAGGTACCATTTTTATGGGAGACTTAGGGCAACGCTGGGTGGAAGGAAATTTGTGGCTCCTCTCAGATTTCAAAACTTTCTGTCACCGAAATGTGAGGAAAAAGTGTTTCTTGGCTATATTTTGAAGTTTGTAAAGTATTCTGGGTAAATGAACCTGGTGAGAGCCCCACACGTCACCCCATCTTGGATTCCCCTAGGTGTCTAGTTTTCAATAATGCGCAGGTTTGGTAGGTTTCCCTAGGTGCCGGCTAAGCTACAGGCCAAAACCCACAGCTAGGCACTTTGGAAAAAAACTGCTCTGTTTTCTTTGAGTAAAATGTGATGTGTCCACGTTGTGTTTTGGGGTATTTCCTGATGCAGGCACTAGGCCAACCCACACAAGTGAGGTACATTTTTTATCAAGAGACTTGGGGGAATGCTGAGAGGAAGGAAATTTGTGGCTCCTTTCAGATTCCAGAACATTCTGTCACCGAAATGCGAGGAAAAAGTGTATTTGTGGCCAAATTGTGAGGTTTGCAAAGGATTCTGGGTAACAGAACCTGGTGAGAGCCCCACAAGTCACCCCATCTTGGATTCCCCTAGGTGTCTAGTTTTCACAAATGCACAGGTTTGGTAGGTTTCCATAGATGCCGGCTGAGCTAGAGGCCAAAATCCACAGCTTGGCACTTTGCAAAAAATAGCTCTGTTTTCATTGGAAAAATGTGTTGTGTCCCGGTTGTGTTTTGAGCATTTCCTGTTGTGAGCGCTAAGCGTACCCAAACAAGTGAGGTACCATTTTTATGGGAGACTTAGGGCAACGCTGGGTGGAAGGAAATTTGTGGCTCCTCTCAGATTTCAAAACTTTCTGTCACCGAAATGTGAGGAAAAACTGTTTCTTTGGCCATATTTTGAAGTTAAATTATTCTGGGTAAATGAACCTGATGAGAGCCCCACAAGCCACCCCATCTTGGATTCCACTAGGTGTCTAGTTTTTAATAATGCGTAGGTTTGGTAGGTTTCCCTAGGGGCCGGCTGAGCTAGAGGTCAAAATCCACAGCTAGGCACTTTGCAAAAAATAGCTCTGTTTTCATTGGAAAAATGTGATGTGTCCAGGTTGTGTTTTGGGGCATTTCCTGGTGCGAGCCCTAGGCTACCCAAACAAGTGAGGTACCATTTTTATGGGAGACTTAGGGCATCGCTGGGTGGAAGGAAATTTGTGGCTCCTCTCAGATTTCAAAACTTTTTGTCACCGAAATGTGAGGAAAAAGTGTTTCTTTGGCCATATTTTGAAGTTTGTAAAGTATTCTGGGTAACAGAACCTGGTGAGAGCCCCACAAGTCACCCCATCTTGGATTCTTCTAGGTGTCTAGTTTTCAATAATGCGCAGGTTTGGTAGGTTTCCCTAGGTGCCGGCTAAGCTACAGGCCAAAATCCACAGCTAGGCACTTTGGAAAAAAACTGCTCTGTTTTTTTTTAGTAAAATGTGATGTGTCCACGTTGTGTTTTGGGGTATTTCCTGATGCAGGCACTAGGCCTACCCACACAAGTGAGGTACATTTTTTATCAGGAGACTTGGGGGAATGCTGAGAGGGAGGAAATTTGTGGCTCCTCTCAGATTCCAGAACTTTCTGTCACCGAAATGCGAGGAAAAAGTGTATTTGTGGCCAAATTGTGAGGTTTGCAAAGGATTCTGGGTAAATGAACCTGGTGAGAGCCGCACAAGTCACCCCATCTTGGATTCCCCTACATGTCTAGTTTTCACAAATGCACAGGTTTGGTAGGTTTCCATAGATGCCGGCTGAGCTAGAGGCCAAAATCCACAGCTAGGCACTTTGCAAAAAATAGCTCTGTTTTCATTGGAAAAATGTGATGTGTCCAGGTTGTGTTTTGGGGCATTTCCTGTTGTGAGCGCTAGGCCTACCTACACAAGTGAGGTACCATTTTTATGGGAGACTTAGGGCAACGCTGTGTGGATGAAAATTTGTGGCTCCTCTCAGATTTTAAAACTTTCTGTCACCGAAATGCAAAGAAAAAGTGTTTCTTTGGCCATATTTTGAAGTTTGTAAAGTATTCTGGGTAAATGAACCTGGTGAGAGCCCCACAAGCCACCCCATCTTGGATTCCCCTAGGTGTCTGGTTTTCAATAATGCGCAGGTTTGGTAGGTTTCCCTATGTGCCGGCTGAGTTAGAGGTCAAAATCCACAGCTAGGCAGTTTGCAAAAAATAGCTCTGTTTTCATTGGAAAAATGTGATGTGTCCAGGTTGTGTTTTGGGGCATTTCCTGGTGCGAGCGCTAGGCCTACCCAAACAAGTGAGGTACCATTTTTATCGGGAGACTTGGGGGAATGCTGAGAGGAAAGAAATTTGTGGCTCCTCTCAGATTCCAGAACTTTCTGTCACTGAAATGTGAGGAAAAAGTGTATTTTTGGCCAAATTGTGAGGTTTGCAAAGGATTCTGGGTAAATGAACCTGGTGAGAGCCCCACACGCCACCTCATCTTGGATTCCCCTAGGTGTCTAGTTTTCAATAATGCACAGGTTTGGTAGGTTTCCATAGATGCCGGCTGAGCTAGAGGCCAAAATCCACAGCTAGGCACTTTGCAAAAAATAGCTCTGTTTTCATTGGAAAAATGTGATGTGTCCAGGTTGTGTTTTGGGGCATTTCCTGTTGTGAGCGCTAGGCCTACCCAAACAAGTGAGGTTCCATTTTTATGGGAGACTTAGGGCATCGCTGGGTGGAAGGAAATTTGTGGCTCCTCTCAGATTTCAAAACTTTCTGTCACCGAAATGTGAGGAAAAAGTGTTTCTTTGGCCATATTTTGAAGTTTGTAAAGTATTCTGGGTAAATAAACCTGGTGAGAGCCCCACACGTCACCCCATCTTGGATTCCCCTAGGTGTCTGGTTTTCAATAATGCACAGGTTTGGTAGATTTCCCTAGGTGCCGGCTGAGCTAGAGGTCAAAATCCACAGCTAGGCACTTTGCAAAAAATAGCTCTGTTTTCATTGGCAAAATGTGATGTGTCCACGTTGTGTTTTGGGGTATTTCCTGTTGCGAGCACTAGGCCTACCCAAACAAGTGAGGTACCATTTTTATCGGGAAACTTGGGTGAACCCTGGGAGGAAGGAAATTTGTGGCTCCTCTCAGATTCCAGAACTTTCTGTCATCGAAATGTGAGGAAAAAGAGTATTTTTGGCCAAATCCTGAGGTTTGCAAATGATTCTGGGTATCAGAACCTGGTGAGAGCCCCACAAGTCAGCCCTCTTGGATTTCCCTAGGTGTGTAGTTTTCAAAAATGCAGAGGTTTGGTAGTTTTCCCTAAGTGCCGGCTGAGCTAGAGGCCAAAATCCACAGCTAGGCACTTTGCAAAAAATAGCTCTGTTTTCATTGGAAAAATGTGATGCGTCCAGGTTGTGTTTTGGGGCATTTCCTGTTGTGAGCGCTAGGCCTACCCAAACAAGTGAGGTACCATTTTTTATGAGAGACTAAGGGCAACGCTGGGTGGAAGGAAATTTGTGGCTCCTCTCAGATTTCAAAACTGTCTGTCACCGAAATGTGAGGAAAAAGTGTTTCTTTGGCCATATTTTGAAGTTTGTAAAGTATTCTGGGTAAATGAACCTGGTGAGAGCCCCACACGTCACCCCATCTTGGATTCCCCTAGGTGTCTAGTTTTCAATAATGCACAGGTTTGGTAGGTTTCCCTAGGTGCCGGCTAAGCTACAGGTCAAAACCCACAGCTAGGCACTTTGGAAAAAAACTGCTCTGTTTTCTTTGAGTAAAATGTGATGTGTCCACGTTGTGTTTTGGGGTATTTCTTGATGCAGGCACTAGGCCTACCCACACAAGTGAGGTAAATTTTTTATCAGGAGACTTGGGGGAATGCTGAGAGGAAGGAAATTTGTGGCTCCTTTCAGATTCCAGAACATTCTGTCACCGAAATGCGAGGAAAAAGTGTATTTGTGGCCAAATTGTGAGGTTTGCAAAGGATTCTGGGTAACAGAACCTGGTGAGAGCCCCACAAGTCACCCCATCTTGGATTCCCCTAGGTGTCTAGTTTTCACAAATGCACAGGTTTGGTAGGTTTCCATAGATGCCGGCTGAGCTAGAGGCCAAAATCCACAGCTAGGCACTTTGCAAAAAATAGCTCTGTTTTCATTGGAAAAATGTGTTGTGTCCCGGTTGTGTTTTGGGGCATTTCCTGTTGTGAGCGCTAGGCGTACCCAAACAAGTGAGGTACCATTTTTATGGGAGACTTAGGGCAACGCTGGGTGGAAGGAAATTTGTGGCTCCTCTCAGATTTCAAAACTTTCTGTCACCGAAATGTGAGGAAAAACTGTTTCTTTGGCCATATTTTGAAGTTAAATTATTCTGGGTAAATGAACCTGATGAGAGCCCCACAAGCCACCCCATCTTGGATTCCACTAGGTGTCTAGTTTTTAATAATGCGTAGGTTTGGTAGGTTTCCCTAGGGGCCGGCTGAGCTAGAGGTCAAAATCCACAGCTAGGCACTTTGCAAAAAATAGCTCTGTTTTCATTGGAAAAATGTGATGTGTCCAGGTTGTGTTTTGGGGCATTTCCTGGTGCGAGCCCTAGGCTACCCAAACAAGTGAGGTTCCATTTTTATGGGATTCTTAGGGCATCGCTGGGTGGAAGGAAATTTGTGGCTCCTCTCAGATTTCAAAACTTTTTGTCACCGAAATGTGAGGAAAAAGTGTTTCTTTGGCCATATTTTGAAGTTTGTAAAGTATTCTGGGTAACAGAACCTGGTGAGAGCCCCACAAGTCACCCCATCTTGGATTCTTCTAGGTGTCTAGTTTTCAATAATGCGCAGGTTTGGTAGGTTTCCCTAGGTGCCGGCTAAGCTACAGGCCAAAATACACAGCTAGGCACTTTGGAAAAAAACTGCTCTGTTTTTTTTTAGTAAAATGTGATGTGTCCACGTTGTGTTTTGGGGTATTTCCTGATGCAGGCACTAGGCCTACCCACACAAGTGAGGTACATTTTTTATCAGGAGACTTGGGGGAATGCTGAGAGGGAGGAAATTTGTGGCTCCTCTCAGATTCCAGAACTTTCTGTCACCGAAATGCGAGGAAAAAGTGTATTTGTGGCCAAATTGTGAGGTTTGCAAAGGATTCTGGGTAAATGAACCTGGTGAGAGTCCCACAAGTCACCCCATCTTGGATTCCCCTAGGTGTCTAGTTTTCACAAATGCACAGGTTTGGTAGGTTTCCATAGATGCCGGCTGAGCTAGAGGCCAAAATCCACAGCTAGGCACTTTGCAAAAAATAGCTCTGTTTTCATTGGAAAAATGTGATGTGTCCAGGTTGTGTTTTGGGGCATTTCCTGTTGTGAGCGCTAGGCCTACCTACACAAGTGAGGTACCATTTTTATGGGAGACTTAGGGCAACGCTGTGTGGATGAAAATTTGTGGCTCCTCTCAGATTTCAAAACTTTCTGTCACCGAAATGCAAAGAAAAAGTGTTTCTTTGGCCATATTTTGAAGTTTGTAAAGTATTCTGGGTAAATGAACCTGGTGAGAGCCCCACAAGCCACCCCATCTTGGATTCCCCTAGGTGTCTGGTTTTCAATAATGCGCAGGTTTGGTAGGTTTCCCTAGGTGCCGGCTGAGTTAGAGGTCAAAATCCACAGCTAGGCACTTTGCAAAAAATAGCTCTGTTTTCATTGGAAAAATGTGATGTGTCCAGGTTGTGTTTTGGGGCATTTCCTGGTGCGAGCGCTAGGCCTACCCAAACAAGTGAGGTACCATTTTTATCGGGAGACTTGGGGGAATGCTGAGAGGAAAGAAATTTGTGGCTCCTCTCAGATTCCAGAACTTTCTGTCACTGAAATGTGAGGAAAAAGTGTATTTTTGGCCAAATTGTGAGGTTTGCAAAGGATTCTGGGTAAATGAACCTGGTGAGAGCCCCACACGCCACCCCATCTTGGATTCCCCTAGGTGTCTAGTTTTCAATAATGCACAGGTTTGGTAGGTTTCCATAGATGCCGGCTGAGCTAGAGGCCAAAATCCACAGCTAGGCACTTTGCAAAAAATAGCTCTGTTTTCATTGGAAAAATGTGATGTGTCCAGGTTGTGTTTTGGGGCATTTCCTGTTGTGAGCACTAGGCCTACCCAAACAAGTGAGGTACCATTTTTATGGGAGACTTAGGGCAACGCTGGGTGGAAGGAAATTTGTGGCTCCTCTCAGATTTCAAAACTTTCTGTCACCGAAATGTGAGGAAAAAGTGTTTCTTTGGCCATATTTTGAAGTTTGTAAAGTATTCTGGGTAAATGAACCTGGTGAGAGCCCCACAAGCCACCCCATCTTGGATTCCCCTAGGTGTCTGGTTTTCAATAATGCGCAGGTTTGGTAGGTTTCCCTAGGTGCCGGCTGAGTTAGAGGTCAAAATCCACAGCTAGGCACTTTGCAAAAAATAGCTCTGTTTTCATTGGAAAAATGTGATGTGTCCAGGTTGTGTTTTGGGGCATTTCCTGGTGCGAGCGCTAGGCCTACCCAAACAAGTGAGGTACCATTTTTATCGGGAGACTTGGGGGAATGCTGAGAGGAAAGAAATTTGTGGCTCCTCTCAGATTCCAGAACTTTCTGTCACTGAAATGTGAGGAAAAAGTGTATTTTTGGCCAAATTGTGAGGTTTGCAAAGGATTCTGGGTAAATGAACCTGGTGAGAGCCCCACACGTCACCCCATCTTGGATTCCCCTAGGTGTCTGGTTTTCAATAATGCACAGGTTTGGTAGATTTCCCTAGGTGCTGGCTGAGCTAGAGGTCAAAATCCACAGCTAGGCACTTTGCAAAAAATAGCTCTGTTTTCATTGGCAAAATGTGATGTGTCCACGTTGTGTTTTGGGGTATTTCCTGTTGCGAGCACTAGGCCTACCCAAACAAGTGAGGTACCATTTTTATCGGGAAACTTGGGTGAACCCTGGGAGGAAGGAAATTTGTGGCTCCTCTCAGATTCCAGAACTTTCTGTCATCGAAATGTGAGGAAAAAGAGTATTTTTGGCCAAATCCTGAGGTTTGCAAATGATTCTGTGTATCAGAACCTGGTGAGAGCCCCACAAGTCAGCCCTCTTGGATTCCCCTAGGTGTGTAGTTTTCAAAAATGCAGAGGTTTGGTAGTTTTCCCTAAGTGCCGGCTGAGCTAGAGGCCAAAATCCACAGCTAGGCACTTTGCAAAAAATAGCTCTGTTTTCATTGGAAAAATGTGATGCGTCCAGGTTGTGTTTTGGGGCATTTCCTGTTGTGAGCGCTAGGCCTACCCAAACAAGTGAGGTACCATTTTTTATGAGAGACTAAGGGCAACGCTGGGTGGAAGGAAATTTGTGGCTCCTCTCAGATTTCAAAACTTTCTATCACCGAAATGTGAGGAAAAAGTGTTTCTTTGGCCATATTTTGAAGTTTGTAAAGTATTCTGGGTAAATGAACCTGGTGAGAGCCCCACACGTCACCCCATCTTGGATTCCCCTAGGTGTCTAGTTTTCAATAATGCGCAGGTTTGGTAGGTTTCCCTAGGTGCCGGCTAAGCTACAGGCCAAAACCCACAGCTAGGCACTTTGGAAAAAAACTGCTCTGTTTTCTTTGAGTAAAATGTGATGTGTCCACGTTGTGTTTTGGGGTATTTCCTGATGCAGGCACTAGGCCTACCCACACAAGTGAGGTACATTTTTTATCAGGAGACTTGGGGGAATGCTGAGAGGAAGGAAATTTGTGGCTCCTTTCAGATTCCAGAACATTCTGTCACCGAAATGCGAGGAAAAAGTGTATTTGTGGCCAAATTGTGAGGTTTGCAAAGGATTCTGGGTAACAGAACCTGGTGAGAGCCCCACAAGTCACCCCATCTTGGATTCCCCTAGGTGTCTAGTTTTCACAAATGCACAGGTTTGGTAGGTTTCCATAGATGCCGGCTGAGCTAGAGGCCAAAATCCACAGCTAGGCACTTTGCAAAAAATAGCTCTGTTTTCATTGGAAAAATGTGTTGTGTCCCGGTTGTGTTTTGGGGCTTTTCCTGATGTGAGCGCTAGGCGTACCCAAACAAGTGAGGTACCATTTTTATGGGAGACTTAGAGCAACGCTGGGTGGAAGGAAATTTGTGGCTCCTCTCAGATTTCAAAACTTTCTGTCACCGAAATGTGAGGAAAAACTGTTTCTTTGGCCATATTTTGAAGTTTGTAAAGTATTCTGGGTAAATAAACCTGGTGAGAGCCCCACAAGCCACCCCATCTTGGATTCCCCTAGGTGTCTGGTTTTCAATAATGCGCAGGTTTGGTAGATTTCCCTAGGTGCCGGCTGAGCTAGAGGTCAAAATCCACAGCTAGGCACTTTGCAAAAAATAGCTCTGTTTTCATTGGCAAAATGTGATATGTCCGGGTTGTGTTTTGGGGCATTTCCTGTTGCAAGCACTAGGCCTACCCAAACAAGTGAGGTACCATTTTTATCGGGAAACTTGGGTGAACCCTGGGAGGAAGGAAATTTGTGGCTCCTCTCAGATTCCAGAACTTTCTGTCATCGAAATGTGAGGAAAAAGAGTATTTTTGGCCAAATCCTGAGGTTTGCAAATGATTCTGGGTATCAGAACCTGGTGAGAGCCCCACAAGTCAGCCCTCTTGGATTCCCCTAGGTGTGTAGTTTTCAAAAATGCAGAGGTTTGATAGGTTTCCCTAGGTGCCGGCTGAGCTAGAGGCCAAAATCCACAGCTAGGCACTTTGCAAAAAATAGCTCTGTTTTCATTGGAAAAATGTGATGCGTCCAGGTTGTGTTTTGGGGCATTTCCTGTTGTGAGCGCTAGGCCTACCCAAACAAGTGAGGTACCATTTTTTATGAGAGACTAAGGGCAACGCTGGGTGGAAGGAAATTTGTGGCTCCTCTCAGATTTCAAAACATTCTGTCACCGAAATGTGAGGAAAAAGTGTTTCTTTGGCCATATTTTGAAGTTTGTAAAGTATTCTGGGTAAATGAACCTGGTGAGAGCCCCACACATCACCCCATCTTGGATTCCCCTAGGTGTCTAGTTTTCAATAATGCGCAGGTTTGGTAGGTTTCCCTAGGTGCCGGCTAAGCTACAGGCCAAAACCCACAGCTAGGCACTTTGGAAAAAAACTGCTCTGTTTTCTTTGAGTAAAATGTGATGTGTCCACGTTGTGTTTTGGGGTATTTCCTGATGCAGGCACTAGGCCTACCCACACAAGTGAGGTACATTTTTTATCAGGAGACTTGGGGGAATGCTGAGAGGAAGGAAATTTGTGGGTCCTTTCAGATTCCAGAACATTCTGTCACCGAAATGCGAGGAAAAAGTGTATTTGTGGCCAAATTGTGAGGTTTGCAAAGGATTCTGGGTAACAGAACCTGGTGAGAGCCCCACAAGTCACCCCATCTTGGATTCCCCTAGGTGTCTAGTTTTCACAAATGCACAGGTTTGGTAGGTTTCCATAGATGCCGGCTGAGCTAGAGGCCAAAATCCACAGCTAGGCACTTTGCAAAAAATAGCTCTGTTTTCATTGGAAAAATGTGTTGTGTCCCGGTTGTGTTTTGGGGCATTTCCTGTTGTGAGCGCTAGGCGTACCCAAACAAGTGAGGTACCATTTTTATGGGAGACTTAGGGCAACGCTGGGTGGAAGGAAATTTGTGGTTCCTCTCAGATTTCAAAACTTTCTGTCACCGAAATGTGAGGAAAAACTGTTTCTTTGGCCATATTTTGAAGTTAAATTATTCTGGGTAAATGAACCTGATGAGAGCCCCACAAGCCACCCCATCTTGGATTCCACTAGGTGTCTAGTTTTTAATAATGCGTAGGTTTGGTAGGTTTCCCTAGGGGCCGGCTGAGCTAGAGGTCAAAATCCACAGCTAGGCACTTTGCAAAAAATAGCTCTGTTTTCATTGGAAAAATGTGATGTGTCCAGGTTCTGTTTTGGGGCATTTCCTGGTGCGAGCCCTAGGCTACCCAAACAAGTGAGGTTCCATTTTTATGGGAGACTTAGGGCATCGCTGGGTGGAAGGAAATTTGTGGCTCCTCTCAGATTTCAAAACTTTTTGTCACCGAAATGTGAGGAAAAAGTGTTTCTTTGGCCATATTTTGAAGTTTGTAAAGTATTCTGGGTAACAGAACCTGCCCCACAAGTCACCCCATCTTGGATTCTTCTAGGTGTCTAGTTTTCAATAATGCGCAGGTTTGGTAGGTTTCCCTAGGTGCCGGCTAAGCTACAGGCCAAAATCCACAGCTAGGCACTTTGGAAAAAAACTGCTCTGTTTTTTTTGAGTAAAATGTGATGTGTCCACGTTGTGTTTTGGGGTATTTCCTGATGCAGGCTCTAGGCCTACCCACACAAGTGAGGTACATTTTTTATCAGGAGACTTGGGGGAATGCTGAGAGGGAGGAAATTTGTGGCTCCTCTCAGATTCCAGAACTTTCTGTCACCGAAATGCGAGGAAAAAGTGTATTTGTGGCCAAATTGTGAGGTTTGCAAAGGATTCTGGGTAAATGAACCTGGTGAGAGCCCCACAGGTCACCCCATCTTGGATTCCCCTAGGTGTCTAGTTTTCACAAATGCACAGGTTTGGTAGGTTTCCATAGATGCCGGCTGAGCTAGAGGCCAAAATCCACAGCTAGGCACTTTGCAAAAAATAGCTCTGTTTTCATTGGAAAAATGTGATGTGTCCAGGTTGTGTTTTGGGGCATTTCCTGTTGTGAGCGCTAGGCCTACCTACACAAGTGAGGTACCATTTTTATGTGAGACTTAGGGCAACGCTGTGTGGATGAAAATTTGTGGCTCCTCTCAGATTTTAAAACTTTCTGTCACCGAAATGCAAAGAAAAAGTGTTTCTTTGGCCATATTTTGAAGTTTGTAAAGTATTCTGGGTAAATGAACCTGGTGAGAGCCCCACAAGCCACCCCATCTTGGATTCCCCTAGGTGTCTGGTTTTCAATAATGCGCAGGTTTGGTAGGTTTCCCTAGGTGCCGGCTGAGTTAGATGTCAAAATCCACAGCTAGGCACTTTGCAAAAAATAGCTCTGTTTTCATTGGAAAAATGTGATGTGTCCAGGTTGTGTTTTGGGGCATTTCCTGGTGCGAGCGCTAGGCCTACCCAAACAAGTGAGGTA
This sequence comes from Pleurodeles waltl, assembly GCF_031143425.1. Taxonomy (NCBI): domain Eukaryota; kingdom Metazoa; phylum Chordata; class Amphibia; order Caudata; family Salamandridae; genus Pleurodeles; species Pleurodeles waltl. The sequence goes on from NC_090449.1 coordinate 595,422,757, forward strand.
CCATTTTTATCGGGAGACTTGGGGGAATGCTGAGAGGAAAGAAATTTGTGGCTCCTCTCAGATTCCAGAACTTTCTGTCACTGAAATATGAGGAAAAAGTGTATTTTTGGCCAAATTGTGAGGTTTGCAAAGGATTCTGGGTAAATGAACCTGGTGAGAGCCCCACACGCCACCCCATCTTGGATTCCCCTAGGTGTCTAGTTTTCAATAATGCACAGGTTTGGTAGGTTTCCATAGATGCCGGCTGAGCTAGAGGCCAAAATCCACCGCTAGGCACTTTGCAAAAAATAGCTCTGTTTTCATTGGATAAAATGTGATGTGTCCAGGTTGTGTTTTGGGGCATTTCCTGTTGTGAGCGCTAGGCCTACCTACACAAGTGAGGTACCATTTTTGTGGGAGACTTAGGGCAACGCTGTGTGGATGAAAATTTGTGGCTCCTCTCAGATTTTAAAACTTTCTGTCACCGAAATGCAAAGAAAAAGTGTTTCTTTGGCCATATTTTGAAGTTTGTAAAGTATTCTGGGTAAATGAACCTGGTGAGAGCCCCACAAGCCACCCCATCTTGGATTCCCCTAGGTGTCTGGTTTTCAATAATTCGCAGGTTTGGTAGGTTTCCCTAGGTGCCGGCTGAGTTAGAGGTCAAAATCCACAGCTAGGCACTTTGCAAAAAATAGCTCTGTTTTCATTGGAAAAATGTGATGTGTCCAGGTTGTGTTTTGGGGCATTTCCTGGTGCGAGTGCTAGGCCTACCCAAACAAGTGAGGTACCATTTTTATCGGGAGACTTGGGGGAATGCTGAGAGGAAAGAAATTTGTGGCTCCTCTCAGATTCCAGAACTTTCTGTCATTGAAATATGAGGAAAAAGTGTATTTTTGGCCAAATTGTGAGGTTTGCAAAGGATTCTGGGTAAATGAACCTGGTGAGAGCCCCACACGCCACCCCATCTTGGATTCCCCTAGGTGTCTAGTTTTCAATAATGCACAGGTTTGGTAGGTTTCCATAGATGCCGGCTGAGCTAGAGGCCAAAATCCACAGCTAGGCACTTTGCAAAAAATAGCTCTGTTTTCATTGGAAAAATGTGATGTGTCCAGGTTGTGTTTTGGGGCATTTCCTGTTGTGAGCGCTAGGCCTACCCAAACAAGTGAGGTACCATTTTTATGGGAGACTTAGGGCAACGCTGGGTGGAAGGAAATTTGTGGCTCCTCTCAGATTTCAAAACTTTCTGTCACCGAAATGTGAGGAAAAAGTGTTTCTTTGGCTATATTTTGAAGTTTGTAAAGTATTCTGGGTAAATGAACCTGGTGAGAGCCCCACACGTCACCCCATCTTGGATTCCCCTAGGTGTCTAGTTTTCAATAATGCGCAGGTTTGGTAGGTTTCCCTAGGTGCCGGCTAAGCTACAGGCCAAAACCCACAGCTAGGCACTTTGGGAAAAAAACTGCTCTGTTTTCTTTGAGTAAAATGTGATGTGTCCACGTTGTGTTTTGGGGTATTTCCTGATGCAGGCACTAGGCCAACCCACACAAGTGAGGTACATTTTTTATCAGGAGACTTGGGGGAATGCTGAGAGGAAGGAAATTTGTGGCTCCTTTCAGATTCCAGAACATTCTGTCACCGAAATGCGAGGAAAAAGTGTATTTGTGGCCAAATTGTGAGGTTTGCAAAGGATTCTGGGTAACAGAACCTGGTGAGAGCCCCACAAGTCACCCCATCTTGGATTCCCCTAGGTGTCTAGTTTTCACAAATGCACAGGTTTGGTAGGTTTCCATAGATGCCGGCTGAGCTAGAGGCCAAAATCCACAGCTAGGCACTTTGCAAAAAATAGCTCTGTTTTCATTGGAAATATGTGTTGTGTCCCGGTTGTGTTTTGGGGCATTTCCTGTTGTGAGCGCTAGGCGTACCCAAACAAGTGAGGTACCATTTTTATGGGAGACTTAGGGCAACGCTGGGTGGAAGGAAATTTGTGGCTCCTCTCAGATTTCAAAACTTTCTGTCACCGAAATGTGAGGAAAAACTGTTTCTTTGGCCATATTTTGAAGTTAAATTATTCTGGGTAAATGAACCTGATGAGAGCTCCACAAGCCACCTCATCTTGGATTCCACTAGGTGTCAAGTTTTTAATAATGCGCAGGTTTGGTAGGTTTCCCTAGGGGCCGGCTGAGCTAGAGGTCAAAATCCACAGCTAGGCACTTTGCAAAAAATAGCTCTGTTTTCATTGGAAAAATGTGATGTGTCCAGGTTGTGTTTTGGGGCATATCCTGGTGCGAGCCCTAGGCCTACCCAAACAAGTGAGGTACCATTTTTATGGGAGACTTAGGGCAACGCTGGGTGGAAGGAAATTTGTGGCTCCTCTCAGATTTCAAAACTTTTTGTCACCGAAATGTGAGGAAAAAGTGTTTCTTTGGCCATATTTTGAAGTTTGTAAAGTATTCTGGGTAACAGAACCTGGTGAGAGCCCCACAAGTCACCCCATCTTGGATTCCCCTAGGTGTCTAGTTTTCATAAATGCACAGGTTTGGTAGGTTTCCCTAGATGCCAGCTGAGCTAGAGGCCAAAATCCACAGCTAGGCACTTTGCAAAAAACAGCTCTGTTTTCTTCGGAAAAACGTGATGTGTCCAGGTTGTGTTTTGGGGCATTTCCTGTTGTGAGCGCTAGGCCTACCTACACAAGTGAGGTACCATTTTTATGGGAGACTTAGGGCAACGCTGGGGGGAAGGAAATTTGTGGCTCCTCTCAGATTCCAGAACTTTCTGTCACCGAAATGTGAGGGAAAAGTGTTTTTTGCCCATATTTTGAGGTTTGCAAAGGATTTTGGGTAAATGAACCTGGTGAGAACCCCACAAGTCACCCAATCGTGGATTACCCTAGGTGTCTGGTTTTCAATAATGCGCAGGTTTGGTAGGTTTCCCTAGGTGCCGGCTAAGCTAAAGGTCAAAATCCACAGCTAGGCACTTTGCAAAAAATAGCTCTGTTTTCATTGGAAAAATGTGATGTGTCCAGGTTGTGTTTTGGGGCATTTCCTGGTGCGAGCGCTAGGCCTACCCAAACAAGTGAGGTACCATTGTTATCAGGAGACTTGGGGTAATGCTGAGAGGAAAGAAATTTGTGGCTCCTCTCAGATTCCAGAACTTTCTGTCACTGAAATGTGAGGAAAAAGTGTATTTTTGGCCAAATTGTGAGGATTGCAAAGGACTCTGGGTAAATGAACCTGGTGAGAGCCTCACAAGCCACCCCATCTTGGATTCCCCTAGGTGTCTAGTTTTCAATAATGCACAGGTTTGGTAGGTTTCCATAGATCCCGACTGAGCCAGAGGCCAAAATCCACAGCTCGGCACTTTGCTAAAAATAGCTCTGTTTTCATTGGAAAAATGTGATGTGTCCAGGTTGTGTTTTGGGGCATTTCCTGTTGTGAGCGCGAGGCCTACCCAAACAAGTGAGGTACCATTTTTATGGGAGACTTAGGGCAATGCTGGGTGGAAGGAAATTTGTGGCTCCTCTCAGATTTCAAAACTTTCTGTCACCGAAATGTGAGGAAAAACTGTTTCTTTGGCCATATTTTGAAGTTTGTAAAGTATTCTGGGTAAATGAACCTGGTGAGAACCCCACACGTCACCCCATCTTGGATTCCCCTAGGTGTCTAGTTTTCAATAATGCGCAGGTTTGGTAGGTTTCCCTAGGTGCCGGCTAAGCTACAGGCCAAAATCCACAGCTAGGCACTTTGGAAAAAAACTGCTCTGTTTTCTTTGAGTAAAATGTGATGTGTCCACGTTGTGTTTTGGGGTATTTCCTGATGCAGGCACTAGGCCTACCCACACAAGTGAGGTACATTTTTTATCAGGAGACTTGGGGGAATGCTGAGAGGAAGGAAATTTGTGGCTCCTCTCAGATTCCAGAACTTTCTGTCATCGAAATGCGAGGAAAAAGTGTATTTGTGGTCAAATTGTGAGGTTTGCAAAGGATTCTGGGTAACAGAACCTGGTGAGAGCCCCACAAGTCACCCCATCTTGGATTCCCCTAGGTGTCTAGTTTTCACAAATGCACAGGTTTGGTAGGTTTCCATAGATGCCGGCTGAGCTAGAGGCCAAAATCCACAGCTAGGCACTTTGCAAAAAATAGCTCTGTTTTCATTGGAAAAATGTGATGTGTCCAGGTTGTGTTTTGGGGCATTTCCTGGTGCGAGCCCTAGGCCTACCCAAACAAGTGAGGTACCATTTTTATGGGAGACTTAGGGCAACGCTGGGTGGAAGGAAATTTGTGGCTCCTCTCAGATTTCAAAACTTTTTGTCACCGAAATGTGAGGAAAAAGTGTTTCTTTGGCCATATTTTGAAGTTTGTAAAGTATTCTGGGTAAGAGAACCTGGTGAGAGCCCCACAAGTCACCCCATCTTGGATTCCCCTAGGTGTCTAGTTTTCATAAATGCACAGGTTTGGTAGGTTTCCCTAGATGCCAGCTGAGCTAGAGGCCAAAATCCACAGCTAGGCACTTTGCAAAAAACAGCTCTGTTTTCTTCGGAAAAACGTGATGTGTCCAGGTTGTGTTTTGGGGCATTTCCTGTTGTGAGCGCTAGGCCTACCTACACAAGTGAGGTACCATTTTTATGGGAGACTTAGGGCAACGCTGGGGTGAAGGAAATTTGTGGCTCCTCTCAGATTCCAGAACTTTCTGTCACCGAAATGTGAGGGAAAAGTGTTTTTTGCCCATATTTTGAGGTTTGCAAAGGATTTTTGGTAAATGAACCTGGTGAGAACCCCACAAGTCACCCAATCGTGGATTACCCTAGGTGTCTGGTTTTCAATAATGCGCAGGTTTGGTAGGTTTCCCTAGGTGCCGGCTAAGCTAAAGGTCAAAATCCACAGCTAGGCACTTTGCAAAAAATAGCTCTGTTTTCATTGGAAAAATGTGATGTGTCCAGGTTGTGTTTTGGGGCATTTCCTGGTGCGAGCGCTAGGCCTACCCAAACAAGTGAGGTACCATTGTTATCAGGAGACTTGGGGTAATGCTGAGAGGAAAGACATTTGTGGCTCCTCTCAGATTCCAGAACTTTCTGTCACTGAAATGTGAGGAAAAAGTGTATTTTTGGCCAAATTGTGAGGTTTGCAAAGGACTCTGGGTAAATGAACCTGGTGAGAGCCTCACAAGCCACCCCATCTTGGATTCCCCTAGGTGTCTAGTTTTCAATAATGCGCAGGTTTGGTAGGTTTCCCTAGGTGCCGGCTAAGCTAAAGGTCAAAATCCACAGCTAGGCACTTTGCTAAAAATAGCTCTGTTTTCATTGGAAAAATGTGATGTGTCCAGGTTGTGTTTTGGGGCATTTCCTGTTGTGAGCGCTAGGCCTACCCAAACAAGTGAGGTACCATTTTTATGGGAGACTTAGGGCAATGCTGTGTGGAAGGAAATTTGTGGCTCCTCTCAGATTTCAAAACTTTCTGTCACCGAAATGTGAGGAAAAACTGTTTCTTTGGCCATATTTTGAAGTTTGTAAAGTATTCTGGGTAAATGAACCTGGTGAGAACCCCACACGTCACCCCATCTTGGATTCCCTTAGGTGTCTAGTTTTCAATAATGCGCAGGTTTGGTAGGTTTCCCTAGGTGCCGGCTAAGCTACAGGCCAAAATCCACAGCTAGGCACTTTGGAAAAAAACTGCTCTGTTTTCTTTGAGTAAAATGTGATGTGTCCACGTTGTGTTTTGGGGTATTTCCTGATGCAGGCACTAGGCCTACCCACACAAGTGAGGTACATTTTTTATCAGGAGACTTGGGGGAATGCTGAGAGGAAGGAAATTTGTGGCTCCTCTCAGATTCCAGAACTTTCTGTCATCGAAATGCGAGGAAAAAGTGTATGTGTGGTCAAATTGTGAGGTTTGCAAAGGATTCTGGGTAACAGAACCTGGTGAGAGCCCCACAAGTCACCCCATCTTGGATTCCCCTAGGTGTCTAGTTTTCACAAATGCACAGGTTTGGTAGGTTTCCATAGATGCCGGCTGAGCTAGAGGCCAAAATCCACAGCTAGGCACTTTGCAAAAAATAGCTCTGTTTTCATTGGAAAAATGTGTTGTGTCCCGGTTGTGTTTTGGGGCATTTCCTGTTGTGAGCGCTAGGCGTACCCAAACAAGTGAGGTACCATTTTTATGGGAGACTTAGGGCAACGCTGGGTGGAAGGAAATTTGTGGCTCCTCTCAGATTTCAAAACTTTCTGTCACCGAAATGTGAGGAAAAACTGTTTCTTTGGCCATATTTTGAAGTTTGTAAAGTATTCTGGGTAAATGAACCTGGTGAGAGCCCCACACGTCACCCCATCTTGGATTCCCCTAGGTGTCTAGTTTTCAATAATGCGCAGGTTTGTTAGGTTTCCCTAGGTGCCGGCTAAGCTACAGGCCAAAATCCACAGCTAGGCACTTTGGAAAAAAACTGCTCTGTTTTCTTTGAGTAAAATGTGATGTGTCCACGTTGTGTTTTGGGGTATTTCCTGATGCAGGCACTAGGCCTACCCACACAAGTGAGGTACATTTTTTATCAGGAGACTTGGGGGAATGCTGAGAGGAAGGAAATTTGTGGCTCCTCTCAGATTCCAGAACTTTCTGTCACCGAAATGCGAGGAAAAAGTGTATTTGTTGCCAAATTGTGAGGTTTGCAAAGGATTCTGGGTAACAGAACCTGGTGAGAGCCCCACAAGTCACCCCATCTTGGATTCCCCTAGTTGTCTAGTTTTCTCAAATGCTCAGGTTTGGTAGGTTTCCATAGATGCCGGCTGAGCTAGAGGCCAAAATCCACAGCTAGGCACTTTGCAAAAAATAGCTCTGTTTTCATTGGAAAAATGTGTTGTGTCCCGGTTGTGTTTTGGGGCATTTCCTGTTGTGAGCGCTAGGCGTACCCAAACAAGTGAGGTACCATTTTTATGGGAGACTTAGGGTAACGCTGGGTGGAAGGAAATTTGTGGCTCCTCTCAGATTTCAAAACTTTCTGTCACCGAAATGTGAGGAAAAACTGTTTCTTTGGCCATATTTTGAAGTTAAATTATTCTGGGTAAATGAACCTGATGAGAGCCCCACAAGCCACCCCATCTTGGATTCCACTAGGTGTCTAATTTTTAATAATGCACAGGTTTGGTAGGTTTCCCTAGGGGCCGGCTGAGCTAGAGGTCACAATCCACAGCTAGGCACTTTGCAAAAAATAGCTCTGTTTTCATTGGAAAAATGTGATGTGTCCAGGTTGTGTTTTGGGGCATTTCCTGGTGCGAGCTCTAGGCCTACCCAAACAAGTGAGGTACCATTTTTATGGGAGACTTAGGGCAACGCTGGGTGGAAGGAAATTTGTGGCTCCTCTCAGATTTCAAAACTTTTTGTCACCGAAATGTGAGGAAAAAGTGTTTCTTTGGCCATATTTTGAAGTTTGTAAAGTATTCTGGGTAACAGAACCTGGTGAGAGCCCCACAAGTCACCCCATCTTGGATTCCCCTAGGTGTCTAGTTTTCATAAATGCACAGGTTTGGTAGGTTTCCCTAGATGCCGGCTGAGCTAGAGGCCAAAATCCACAGCTAGGCACTTTGAAAAAACAGCTCTGTTTTCTTTGGAAAAATGTGATGTGTCCAGGTTGTGTTTTGGGGCATTTCCTGTTGTGAGCGCTAGGCCTACCTACACAAGTGAGGTACCATTTTTATGGGATACTTAGGGCAACGCTGGGGGGAAGGAAATTTGTGGCTCCTCTCAGATTTCAGAACTTTCTGTCACCGAAATGTGAGGAAAAAGTGTTTCTTTGGCCATATTTTGAAGTTTGTAAAGTATTCTGGGTAACAGAACCTGGTGAGAGCCCCACAAGTCACCCCATCTTGGATTCCCCGAGGTGTCTAGTTTTCATAAATGCACAGGTTGGGTAGGTTTCCCTAGATGCCGGCTGAGCTAGAGGCCAAAATCCACAGCTAGGCACTTTGCAAAAAACAGCTCTGTTTTCTTCGGAAAAATGTGATGGGTCCAGGTTGTGTTTTGGGGCATTTCCTGTTGTGAGCGCTAGGCCTGCCTACACAAGTGAGGTACCAATTTTATGGGAGACTTAGGGCAACGCTGGGGGGAAGGAAATTTGTGGCTCCTCTCAGATTCCAGAACTTTCCGTCACCGAAATGTGAGGGAAAAGTGTTTTTCGGCTATATTTTGAGGTTTGCAAAGGATTCTGGGTAAATGAAACTGGTGAGAACCCCACAAGTCACCCCATCGTGGATTACCCTAGGTGTCTGGTTTTCAATAATGCACAGGTTTGGTAGGTTTCCCTAGGTGCCGGCTGAGCTAAAGGTCAAAATCCACAGCTAGGCACTTTGCAAAAAATAGCTCTGTTTTCATTGGAAAAATGTGATGTGTCCAGGTTGTGTTTTGGGGCATTTCCTGGTGCGAGCCCTAGGCCTACCCAAACAAGTGAGGTACCATTTTTATGGGAGACTTAGGGCAACGCTGGGTGGAAGGAAATTTGTGGCTCCTCTCAGATTTCAAAACTTTTTGTCACCGAAATGTGAGGAAAAAGTGTTTCTTTGGCCATATTTTGAAGTTTGTAAAGTATTCTGGGTAACAGAACCTGGTGAGAGCCCCACAAGTCACCCCATCTTGGATTCCCCTAGGTGTCTAGTTTTCATAAATGCACAGGTTTGGCAGGTTTCCCTAGATGCCGGCTGAGCTAGAGGCCAAAATCCACAGCTAGGCACTTTGCAAAAAACAGCTCTGTTTTCTTCGGAAAAATGTGATGTGTCCAGGTTGTGTTTTGGGGCATTTCCTGTTGTGAGCGCTAGGCCTACCTACACAAGTGAGGTACCATTTTTATGGGAGACTTAGGGCAACGCTGGGGGGAAGGAAATTTGTGGCTCCTCTCAGATTTCAGAACTTTCTGTCACCGAAATGTGAGGGAAAAGTGTTTTTCGGCTATATTTTGAGGTTTGCAAAGGATTCTGGGTAAACGAAACTGGTGAGAACCCCACAAGTCACCCCATCGTGGATTACCCTAGGTGTCTGGTTTTCCTGGTTTTCAATAATGCACAGGTTTGGTAGGTTTCCATAGATGCCGGCTGAGCTAGAGGCCAAAATCCACACCTAGGCACTTTGCAAAAAATAGCTCTGTTTTCATTGGAAAAATGTGATGTGTCCAGGTTGTGTTTTGGGGCATTTCCTGTTGTGAGCGCTAGGCCTACCCAAACAAGTGAGGTACCATTTTTTATGAGAGACTTAGGGCAACGCTGGGTGGAAGGAAATTTGTGGCTCCTCTCGGATTTCAAAACTTTCTGTCACCTAAATGTGAGGAAAAACTGTTTCTTTGGCCATATTTTGAAGTTTGTAAAGTATTCTGGGTAAATGAACCTGGTGAGAGCCCCACATGTCACCCCATCTTGGATTCCCCTAGGTGTCTAGTTTTCAATAATGCGCAGGTTTGGTAGGTTTCCCTAGGTGCCGGCTAAGCTAGAGGCCAAAATCCACAGCTAGGCACTTTGCAAAAAATAGCTCTGTTTTCATTGGAAAAATGTGATGTGTCCATGTTGTGTTTTGGGGCATTTCCTGGTGCGAGCCCTAGGCCTACCCAAACAAGTGAGGTACCATTTTTATCGGGAGACTTGGGGGAATGCTGAGAGGAAAGAAATTTGTGGCTCCTCTCAGATTCCAGAACTTTCTGTCACTGAAATGTGAGGAAAAAGTGTGTTTTTGGCCAAATTGTGAGGTTTGCAAAGGATTCTGGGTAAATGAACCTGGTGAGAGCCTCACAAGCCACCCCATCTTGGATTCCCCTAGGTGTCTAGTTTTCAATAATGCACAGGTTTGGTAGGTTTCCATAGATGCCGGCTGAGCTAGAGGCCAAAATCCACAGCTAGGCACTTTGCAAAAAATAGCTCTGTTTTCATTGGAAAAATGTGATGTGTCCAGGTTGTGTTTTGGGGCATTTCCTGTTGTGAGCGCTAGGCCTACCCAAACAAGTGAGGTACCATTTTTATGGGAGACTTAGGGCAATGCTGCGTGGAAGGAAATTTGTGGCTCCTCTCAGATTTCAAAACTTTCTGTCACCGAAATGTGAGGAAAAAGTGTTTCTTTGGCCATATTTTGAAGTTTGTAAAGTATTCTGGCTAAATACACCTGGTGAGAGCCCCACAAGACACCATATCTTGGATTGCCCTAGGTGTCTGGTTTTCAATAATGCGCAGGTTTGGTAGGTTTCCCTAGGTGCCGGCTGAGCTAGAGGTCAAAATCCACAGCTAGGCACTTGGCAAAAAATAGCTCTGTTTGCATTGGCAAAATGTGATGTGTCCAGGTTGTGTTTTGGGGCATTTCCTGTTGCGAGCACTAGGCCTACCCAAACAAGTGAGGTACCATTTTTATCGGGAGATTTGGGTGAACACTGGAAGGAAGGAAATGTGTGGCTCCTCCAGAACTTTCTGTCACCGAAATGTGAGGAAAAAGAGTATTTTTGGCCAAATCCTGAGGTTTGCAAATGATTCTGGGTATCAGAACCTGGTGAGAGCCCCACAAGTCAGCCCTCTTGGATTCCCCTAGGTGTGTAGTTTTCAAAAATGCAGAGGTTTGGTAGGTTTGCCTAGGTGCCGGCTGAGCTAGAGGCCAAAATCCACAGCTAGGCAATTTGCAAAAAATAGCTCTGTTTTCATTGGAAAAATGTGATGTGTCCAGGTTGTGTTTTGGGGCATTTCCTGTTGTGAGCGCTATGCCTACCCAAACAAGTGAGGTACCATTTTTATCGGGAGATTTGGGTGAACCCTGGAAGGAAGGACATTTGTGGCTCCTCCAGAACTTTCTGTCACCATAATGTGAGGAAAAAGAGTATTTTTGGCCAAATCCTGAGGTTTGCAAATGATTCTGGGTATCAGAACCTGGTGAGAGCCCCACAAGTCAGCCCTCTTGGATTCCCCTAGGTGTGTAGTTTTAAAAAATGCAGAGGTTTGGTAGGTTTCCCTAGGTGCCGGCTGAGCTAGAGGCCAAAATCCACAGCTAGGCACTTTGCAAAAAATAGCTCTGTTTTCATTGGAAAAATGTGATGTGTCCAGGTTGTGTTTTGGGGCATTTCCTGTTGTGAGCGCTAGGCCTACCCAAACAAGTGAGGTACCATTTTTTATGAGAGACTTAGGGCAACGCTGGGTGGAAGGAAATTTGTGGCTCCTCTCGGATTTCAAAACTTTCTGTCACCTAAATTTGAGGAAAAACTGTTTCTTTGGCCATATTTTGAAGTTTGTAAAGTATTCTGGGTAAATGAACCTGGTGAGAGCCCACATGTCACCCCATCTTGGATTCCCCTAGGTGTCTAGTTTTCAATAATGCGCAGGTTTGGTAGGTTTCCCTAGGTGCCGGCTAAGCTAGAGGACAAAAACCACAGCTAGGCACTTTGCAAAAAATAGCTCTGTTTTCATTGGAAAAATGTGATGTGTCCATGTTGTGTTTTGGGGCATTTCCTGTTGCGAGCCCTAGGCCTACCCAAACAAGTGAGGTACCATTTTTATCGGGAGACTTGGGGGAATGCTGAGAGGAAAGAAATTTGTGGCTCCTCTCAGATTCCAGAACTTTCTGTCACTGAAATGTGAGGAAAAAGTGTGTTTTTGGCCAAATTGTGTGGTTTGCAAAGGATTCTGGGTAAATGAACCTGGTGAGAGCCTCACAAGCCACCCCATCTTGGATTCCCCTAGGTGTCTAGTTTTCAATAATGCACAGGTTTGGTAGGTTTCCATAGATGCCGGCTGAGCTAGAGGCCAAAATCCACAGCTAGGCACTTTGCAAAAAATAGCTCTGTTTTCATTGGAAAAATGTGATGTGTCCAGGTTGTGTTTTGGGGCATTTCCTGTTGTGAGCGCTAGGCCTACCCAAACAAGTGAGGTACCATTTTTATGGGAGACTTAGGGCAATGCTGCGTGGAAGGAAATTTGTGGCTCCTCTCAGATTTCAAAACTTTCTGTCACCGAAATGTGAGGAAAAAGTGTTTCTTTGGCCATATTTTGAAGTTTGTAAAGTATTCTGGCTAAATACACCTGGTGAGAGCCCCACAAGACACCATATCTTGGATTCCCCTAGGTGTCTGGTTTTCAATAATGCGCAGGTTTGGTAGGTTTCCCTAGGTGCCGGCTGAGCTAGAGGTCAAAATCCACAGCTAGGCACTTGGCAAAAAATAGCTCTGTTTGCATTGGCAAAATGTGATGTGTCCAGGTTGTGTTTTGGGGCATTTCCTGTTGCGAGCACTAGGCCTACCCAAACAAGTGAGGTACCATTTTTATCGGGAGATTTGGGTGAACACTGGAAGGAAGGAAATGTGTGGCTCCTCCAGAACTTTCTGTCACCGAAATGTGAGGAAAAAGAGTATTTTTGGCCAAATCCTGAGGTTTGCAAATGATTCTGGGTATCAGAACCTGGTGAGAGCCCCACAAGTCAGCCTTCTTGGATTCCCCTAGGTGTGTAGTTTTCAAAAATGCAGAGGTTTGGTAGGTTTGCCTAGGTGCCGGCTGAGCTAGAGGCCAAAATCCACAGCTAGGCACTTTGCAAAAAATAGCTCTGTTTTCATTGGAAAAATGTGATGTGTCCAGGTTGTGTTTTGGGGCATTTCCTGTTGTGAGCGCTATGCCTACCCAAACAAGTGAGGTACCATTTTTTATGAGAGACTTAGGGCAACGCTGGGTGGAAGGAAATTTGTGGCTCCTCTCAGATTTCAAAACTTTCTGTCACCGAAATGTGAGGAAAAAGTGTTTCTTTGGCCATATTTTGAAGTTTGTAAAGTATTCTGGGTAAATGAACCTGGTGAGAACCCCACACGTCACCCCATCTTGGATTCCCCTAGGTGTCTAGTTTTCAATAATGCGCAGGTTTGGTAGGTTTCCCTAGGTGCCGGCTAAGCTACAGGCCAAAATCCACAGCTAGGCACTTTGGAAAAAAACTGCTCTGTTTTCTTTGAGTAAAATGTGATGTGTCCACGTTGTGTTTTGGGGTATTTCCTGATGCAGGCACTAGGCCTACCCACACAAGTGAGGTACATTTTTTATCAGGAGACTTGGGGGAATGCTGAGAGGAAGGAAATTTGTGGCTCCTCTCAGATTCCAGAACTTTCTGTCACCGAAATGCGAGGAAAAAGTGTATTTGTGGCCAAATTGTGAGGTTTGCAAAGGATTCTGGGTAACAGAACCTGGTGAGAGCCCCACAAGTCACCCCATCTTGGATTCCCCGAGGTGTCTAGTTTTCACAAATGCACAGGTTTGGTAGGTTTCCATAGATGCCGGCTGAGCTAGAGGCCAAAATCCACAGCTAGGCACTTTGCAAAAAATAGCTCTGTTTTCATTGGAAAAATGTGTTGTGTCCCGGTTGTGTTTTGGGGCATTTCCTGTTGTGAGCACTAGGCGTACCCAAACAAGTGAGGTACCATTTTTATGGGAGACTTAGGGCAACGCTGGGTGGAAGGAAATTTGTGGCTCCTCTCAGATTTCAAAACTTTCTGTCACCGAAATGTGAGGAAAAACTGTTTCTTTGGCCATATTTTGAAGTTAAATTATTCTGGGTAAATGAACCTGATGAGAGCTCCACAAGCCACCCCATCTTGGATTCCACTAGGTGTCTAGTTTTTAATAATGCACAGGTTTGGTAGGTTTCCCTAGGGGCCGGCTGAGCTAGAGGTCACAATCCACTGCTAGGCACTTTGCAAAAAATAGCTCTGTTTTCATTGGAAAAATGTGATGTGTCCAGGTTGTGTTTTGGGGCATTTCCTGGTGCGAGCCCTAGGCCTACCCAAACAAGTGAGGTACCATTTTTATGGGAGACTTAGGGCAACGCTGGGTGGAAGGAAATTTGTGGCTCCTCTCAGATTTCAAAACTTTTTGTCACCGAAATGTGAGGAAAAAGTGTTTCTTTGGCCATATTTTGAAGTTTGTAAAGTATTCTGGGTAACAGAACCTGGTGAGAGCCCCACAAGTCACCACATCTTGGATTCCCCTAGGTGTCTAGTTTTCATAAATGCACAGGTTTGGTAGGTTTCCCTAGATGCCGGCTGAGCTAGAGGCCAAAATCCACAGCTAGGCACTTTGCAAAAAACAGCTCTGTTTTCTTTGGAAAAATGTGATGTGTCCAGGTTGTGTTTTCGGGCATTTCCTGTTGTGAGCGCTAGGCCTACCCAAACAAGTGAGGTACCATTTTTTATGAGAGACTTAGGGCAACGCTGGGTGGAAGGAAATTTGTGGCTCCTCTCGGATTTCAAAACTTTCTGTCACCTAAATGTGAGGAAAAACTGTTTCTTTGGCCATATTTTGAAGTTTGTAAAGTATTCTGGGTAAATGAACCTGGTGAGAGCCCCACATGTCACCCCATCTTGGATTCCCCTAGGTGTCTAGTTTTCAATAATGCGCAGGTTTGGTAGGTTTCCCTAGGTGCCGGCTAAGCTAGAGGACAAAAACCACAGCTAGGCACTTTGCAAAAAATAGCTCTGTTTTCATTGGAAAAATGTGATGTGTCCATGTTGTGTTTTGGGGCATTTCCTGTTGCGAGCCCTAGGCCTACCCAAACAAGTGAGGTACCATTTTTATCGGGAGACTTGGGGGAATGCTGAGAGGAAAGAAATTTGTGGCTCCTCTCAGATTCCAGAACTTTCTGTCACTGAAATGTGAGGAAAAAGTGTGTTTTTGGCCAAATTGTGTGGTTTGCAAAGGATTCTGGGTAAATGAACCTGGTGAGAGCCTCACAAGCCACCCCATCTTGGATTCCCCTAGGTGTCTAGTTTTCAATAATGCACAGGTTTGGTAGGTTTCCATAGATGCCGGCTGAGCTAGAGGCCAAAATCCACAGCTAGGCACTTTGCAAAAAATAGCTCTGTTTTCATTGGAAAAATGTGATGTGTCCAGGTTGTGTTTTGGGGCATTTCCTGTTGTGAGCGCTAGGCCTACCCAAACAAGTGAGGTACCATTTTTATGGGAGACTTAGGGCAATGCTGCGTGGAAGGAAATTTGTGGCTCCTCTCAGATTTCAAAACTTTCTGTCACCGAAATGTGAGGAAAAAGTGTTTCTTTGGCCATATTTTGAAGTTTGTAAAGTATTCTGGCTAAATACACCTGGTGAGAGCCCCACAAGACACCATATCTTGGATTCCCCTAGGTGTCTGGTTTTCAATAATGCGCAGGTTTGGTAGGTTTCCCTAGGTGCCGGCTGAGCTAGAGGTCAAAATCCACAGCTAGGCACTTGGCAAAAAATAGCTCTGTTTGCATTGGCAAAATGTGATGTGTCCAGGTTGTGTTTTGGGGCATTTCCTGTTGCGAGCACTAGGCCTACCCAAACAAGTGAGGTACCATTTTTATCGGGAGATTTGGGTGAACACTGGAAGGAAGGAAATGTGTGGCTCCTCCAGAACTTTCTGTCACCGAAATGTGAGGAAAAAGAGTATTTTTGGCCAAATCCTGAGGTTTGCAAATGATTCTGGGTATCAGAACCTGGTGAGAGCCCCACAAGTCAGCCTTCTTGGATTCCCCTAGGTGTGTAGTTTTCAAAAATGCAGAGGTTTGGTAGGTTTGCCTAGGTGCCGGCTGAGCTAGAGGCCAAAATCCACAGCTAGGCACTTTGCAAAAAATAGCTCTGTTTTCATTGGAAAAATGTGATGTGTCCAGGTTGTGTTTTGGGGCATTTCCTGTTGTGAGCGCTATGCCTACCCAAACAAGTGAGGTACCATTTTTTATGAGAGACTTAGGGCAACGCTGGGTGGAAGGAAATTTGTGGCTCCTCTCAGATTTCAAAACTTTCTGCACCGAAATGTGAGGAAAAAGTGTTTCTTTGGCCATATTTTGAAGTTTGTAAAGTATTCTGGGTAAATGAACCTGGTGAGAACCCCACACGTCACCCCATCTTGGATTCCCCTAGGTGTCTAGTTTTCAATAATGCGCAGGTTTGGTAGGTTTCCCTAGGTGCCGGCTAAGCTACAGGCCAAAATCCACAGCTAGGCACTTTGCATAAAATAGCTCTGTTTTCATTGGAAAAATGTGATGTGTCCATGTTGTGTTTTGGGGCATTTCCTGTTGCGAGCCCTAGGCCTACCCAAACAAGTGAGGTACCATTTTTATCGGGAGACTTGGGGGAATGCTGAGAGGAAAGAAATTTGTGGCTCCTCTCAGATTCCAGAACTTTCTGTCACTGAAATGTGAGGAAAAAGTGTGTTTTTGGCCAAATTGTGTGGTTTGCAAAGGATTCTGGGTAAATGAACCTGGTGAGAGCCTCACAAGCCACCCCATCTTGGATTCCCCTAGGTGTCTAGTTTTCAATAATGCACAGGTTTGGTAGGTTTCCATAGATGCCGGCTGAGCTAGAGGCCAAAATCCACAGCTAGGCACTTTGCAAAAAATAGCTCTGTTTTCATTGGAAAAATGTGATGTGTCCAGGTTGTGTTTTGGGGCATTTCCTGTTGTGAGCGCTAGGCCTACCCAAACAAGTGAGGTACCATTTTTATGGGAGACTTAGGGCAATGCTGCGTGGAAGGAAATTTGTGGCTCCTCTCAGATTTCAAAACTTTCTGTCACCGAAATGTGAGGAAAAAGTGTTTCTTTGGCCATATTTTGAAGTTTGTAAAGTATTCTGGCTAAATACACCTGGTGAGAGCCCCACAAGACACCATATCTTGGATTCCCCTAGGTGTCTGGTTTTCAATAATGCGCAGGTTTGGTAGGTTTCCATAGGTGCCGGCTGAGCTAGAGGTCAAAATCCACAGCTAGGCACTTGGCAAAAAATAGCTCTGTTTGCATTGGCAAAATGTGATGTGTCCAGGTTGTGTTTTGGGGCATTTCCTGTTGCGAGCACTAGGCCTACCCAAACAAGTGAGGTACCATTTTTATCGGGAGATTTGGGTGAACACTGGAAGGAAGGAAATGTGTGGCTCCTCCAGAACTTTCTGTCACCGAAATGTGAGGAAAAAGAGTATTTTTGGCCAAATCCTGAGGTTTGCAAATGATTCTGGGTATCAGAACCTGGTGAGAGCCCCACAAGTCAGCCTTCTTGGATTCCCCTAGGTGTGTAGTTTTAAAAAATGCAGAGGTTTGGTAGGTTTGCCTAGGTGCCGGCTGAGCTAGAGGCCAAAATCCACAGCTAGGCACTTTGCAAAAAATAGCTCTGTTTTCATTGGAAAAATGTGATGTGTCCAGGTTGTGTTTTGGGGCATTTCCTGTTGTGAGCGCTATGCCTACCCAAACAAGTGAGGTACCATTTTTTATGAGAGACTTAGGGCAACGCTGGGTGGAAGGAAATTTGTGGCTCCTCTCAGATTTCAAAACTTTCTGCACCGAAATGTGAGGAAAAAGTGTTTCTTTGGCCATATTTTGAAGTTTGTAAAGTATTCTGGGTAAATGAACCTGGTGAGAACCCCACACGTCACCCCATCTTGGATTCCCCTAGGTGTCTAGTTTTCAATAATGCGCAGGTTTGGTAGGTTTCCCTAGGTGCCGGCTAAGCTACAGGCCAAAATCCACAGCTAGGCACTTTGGAAAAAAACTGCTCTGTTTTCTTTGAGTAAAATGTGATGTGTCCACGTTGTGTTTTGGGGTATTTCCTGATGCAGGCACTAGGCCTACCCACACAAGTGAGGTACATTTTTTATCAGGAGACTTGGGGGAATGCTGAGAGGAAGGAAATTTGTGGCTCCTCTCAGATTCCAGAACTTTCTGTCACCGAAATGCGAGGAAAAAGTGTATTTGTGGCCAAATTGTGAGGTTTGCAAAGGATTCTGGGTAACAGAACCTGGTGAGAGCCCCACAAGTCACCCCATCTTGGATTCCCCGAGGTGTCTAGTTTTCACAAATGCACAGGTTTGGTAGGTTTCCATAGATGCCGGCTGAGCTAGAGGCCAAAATCCACAGCTAGGCACTTTGCAAAAAATAGCTCTGTTTTCATTGGAAAAATGTGTTGTGTCCCGGTTGTGTTTTGGGGCATTTCCTGTTGTGAGCACTAGGCGTACCCAAACAAGTGAGGTACCATTTTTATGGGAGACTTAGGGCAACGCTGGGTGGAAGGAAATTTGTGGCTCCTCTCAGATTTCAAAACTTTCTGTCACCGAAATGTGAGGAAAAACTGTTTCTTTGGCCATATTTTGAAGTTAAATTATTCTGGGTAAATGAACCTGATGAGAGCTCCACAAGCCACCCCATCTTGGATTCCACTAGGTGTCTAGTTTTTAATAATGCACAGGTTTGGTAGGTTTCCCTAGGGGCCGGCTGAGCTAGAGGTCACAATCCACTGCTAGGCACTTTGCAAAAAATAGCTCTGTTTTCATTGGAAAAATGTGATGTGTCCAGGTTGTGTTTTGGGGCATTTCCTGGTGCGAGCCCTAGGCCTACCCAAACAAGTGAGGTACCATTTTTATGGGAGACTTAGGGCAACGCTGGGTGGAAGGAAATTTGTGGCTCCTCTCAGATTTCAAAACTTTTTGTCACCGAAATGTGAGGAAAAAGTGTTTCTTTGGCCATATTTTGAAGTTTGTAAAGTATTCTGGGTAACAGAACCTGGTGAGAGCCCCACAAGTCACCACATCTTGGATTCCCCTAGGTGTCTAGTTTTCATAAATGCACAGGTTTGGTAGGTTTCCCTAGATGCCGGCTGAGCTAGAGGCCAAAATCCACAGCTAGGCACTTTGCAAAAAACAGCTCTGTTTTCTTTGGAAAAATGTGATGTGTCCAGGTTGTGTTTTCGGGCATTTCCTGTTGTGAGCGCTAGGCCTACCTACACAAGTGAGGTACCATTTTTATGGGAGACTTAGGGCAACGCTGGGGGGAAGGAAATTTGTGGCTCCTCTCAGATTCCAGAACTTTCTGTCACCGAAATGTGAGGGAAAAGTGTTTTTTGGCCATATTTTGAGGTTTGCAAAGGATTCTGGGTAAATGAACCTGGTGAGAACCCCACAAGTCACCCCATCGTGGATTACCCTAGGTGTCTGGTTTTCAATAATGTGCAGGTTTGGTAGGTTTCCCTAGGTGCCGGCTGAGCTAAAGGTCAAAATCCACAGCTAGGCACTTTGCAAAAAATAGCTCTGTTTTCATTGGAAAAATGTGATGTGTCCAGGTTGTGTTTTGGGGCATTTCCTGGTGCGAGCGCTAGGCCTACCCAAACAAGTGAGGTACCATTGTTATCAGGAGACTTGGGGTAATGCTGAGAGGAAAGAAATTTGTGGCTCCTCTCAGATTCCAGAACTTTCTGTCACTGAAATGTGAGGAAAAAGTGTATTTTTGGCCAAATTGTGAGGTTTGCAAAGGACTCTGGGTAAATGAAACTGGTGAGAGCCTCACAAGCCACCCCATCTTGGATTCCCCTAGGTGTCTAGTTTTCAATAATGCACAGGTTTGGTAGGTTTCCATAGATGCCGGCTGAGCTAGAGGCCAAAATCCACAGCTAGGCACTTTGCAAAAAATAGCTCTGTTTTCATTGGAAAAATGTGATGTGTCCAGGTTGTGTTTTGGGGCATTTCCTGTTGTGAGCGCTAGGCCTACCCAAACAAGTGAGGTACCATTTTTATGGGAGATTTAGGGCAATGCTGGGTGGAAGGAAATTTGTGGCTCCTCTCAGATGTCAAAACTTTCTGTCACCGAAATGTGAGGAAAAAGTGTTTCTTTGGCCATATTTTGAAGTTTGTAAAGTATTCTGGGTAAATGAACCTGGTGAGAACCCCACACGTCACCCCATCTTGGATTCCCCTAGGTGTCTAGTTTTCAATAATGCGCAGCTTTGGTAGGTTTCCCCAGGTGCCGGCTAAGCTACAGGCCAAAATCCACAGCTAGGCACTTTGGAAAAAAACTGCTCTGTTTTCTTTGAGTAAAATGTGATGTGTCCACGTTGTGTTTTGGGGTATTTCCTGATGCAGGCACTAGGCCTACCCACACAAGTGAGGAACATTTTTTATCAGGAGACTTGGGGGAATGCTGAGAGGAAGGAAATTTGTGGCTCCTCTCAGATTCCAGAACTTTCTGTCATCGAAATGCGAGGAAAAAGTGTATTTGTGGCCAAATTGTGAGGTTTGCAAAGGATTCTGGGTAACAGAACCTGGTGAGAGCCCCACAAGTCACCCATCTTGGATTCCCCTAGGTGTCTAGTTTTCACAGATGCACAGGTTTGGTAGGTTTCCATAGATGCCGGCTGAGCTAGAGGCCAAAATCCACAGCTAGGCACTTTGCAAAAAATAGCTCTGTTTTCATTGGAAAAATGTGTTGTGTCCCGGTTGTGTTTTGGGGCATTTCCTGTTGTGAGCGCTAGGCGTACCCAAACAAGTGAGGTACCATTTTTATGGGAGACTTAGGGCAACGCTGGGTGGAAGGAAATTTGTGGCTCCTCTCAGATTTCAAAACTTTCTGTCACCGAAATGTGAGGAAAAACTGTTTCTTTGGCCATATTTTGAAGTTAAATTATTCTGGGTAAATGAACCTGATGAGAGCCCCACAAGCCACCCCATCTTGGATTCCAATAGGTGTCTAGTTTTTAATAATGCGCAGGTTTGGTAGGTTTCCCTAGGGGCCGGCTGAGCTAGAGGTCACAATCCACAGCTAGGCACTTTGCAAAAAATAGCTCTGTTTTCATTGGAAAAATGTGATGTGTCCAGGTTGTGTTTTGGGGCATTTCCTGGTGCGAGCCCTAGGCCTACCCAAACAAGTGAGGTACCATTTTTATGGGAGACTTAGGGCAACGCTGGGTGGAAGGAAATTTGTGGCTCCTCTCAGATTTCCAAACTTTTTGTCTCCGAAATGTGAGGAAAAAGTGTTTCTTTGGCCATATTTTGAAGTTTGTAAAGTATTCTGGGTAACAGAACCTGGTGAGAGCCCCACAAGTCACCCCATCTTGGATTCCCCGAGGTGTCTAGTTTTCATAAATGCACAGGTTGGGTAGGTTTCCCTAGATGCCGGCTGAGCTAGAGGCCAAAATCCACAGCTAGGCACTTTGCAAAAAACAGCTCTGTTTTCTTCGGAAAAATGTGATGTGTCCAGGTTGTGTTTTGGGGCATTTCCTGTTGTGAGCGCTAGGCCTGCCTACACAAGTGAGGTACCAATTTTATGGGAGACTTAGGGCAACGCTGGGGGGAAGGAAATTTGTGGCTCCTCTCAGATTCCAGAACTTTCCGTCACCGAAATGTGAGGGAAAAGTGTTTTTCGGCTATATTTTGAGGTTTGCAAAGGATTCTGGGTAAATGAAACTGTTGAGAACCCCACAAGTCACCCCATCGTGGATTACCCTAGGTGTCTGGTTTTCAATAATGCACAGGTTTGGTAGGTTTCCCTAGGTGCCGGCTGAGCTAAAGGTCAAAATCCACAGCTAGGCACTTTGCAAAAAATAGCTCTGTTTTCATTGGAAAAATGTGATGTGTCCAGGTTGTGTTTTGGGGCATTTCCTGGTGCGAGCGCTAGGCCTACCCAAACAAGTGAGGTACCATTGTTATCGGGAGACTTGGGGGAATGCTGAGAGAAAAGAAATTTGTGGCTCCTCTCAGATTCCAGAACTTTCTGTCACTGAAATGTGAGGAAAAAGTGTATTTTTGGCCAAATTGTGAGGTTTGCAAAGGACTCTGGGTAAATGAACCTGGTGAGAGCCTCACAAGGCACCCCATCTTGGATTCCCCTAGGTGTCTAGTTTTCAATAATGCACAGGTTTGGTAGGTTTCCATAGATGCCGGCTGAGCTAGAGCCCAAAATCCACAGCTAGGCACTTTGCAAAAAATAGCTCTGTTTTCATTGGAAAAATGTGATGTGTCCAGGTTGTGTTTTGGGGCATTTCCTGTTGTGAGCGCTAGGCCTACCCAAACAAGTGAGGTACCATTTTTATGGGAGACTTAGGGCAATGCTGGGTGGAAGGAAATTTGTGGCTCCTCTCAGATTCCAGAACTTTATGTCACCGAAATGTGAGGAAAAAGAGTATTTTTGGCCAAATCCTGAGGTTTGCAAATGATTCTGGGTAAATGAACCTGGTGAGAGCCGCACAAGTCAGCCCTCTTGGATTCCCCTATGTGTGTAGTTTTCAAAAATGCAGAGGTTTGGTAGGTTTCCCTAGGTGCCGGCTGAGCTAGAGGATAAAATCCACAGCTAGGCACTTTGCAAAAAATAGCTCTGTTTTCATTGGAAAAATGTGATGTGTCCAGGTTGTGTTTTGGGGCATTTCCTGTTGTGAGCGCTAGGCCTACCCAAACAAGTGAGGTACCATTTTTTATGAGAGACTTAGGGCAACGCTGGGTGGAAGGAAATTTGTGGCTCCTCTCAGATTTCAAAACTTTCTGTCACCGAAATGTGAGAAAAAAGTGTTTCTTTGGCCATATTTTGAAGTTTGTAAAGTATTCTGGGTAAATAAACCTGGTGAGAGCCCCACAAGCCACCCCATGTTGGATTCCCCTAGGTGTCTGGTTTTCAATAATGCGCAGGTTTGGTAGGTTTCCCTAGGTGCCGGCTGAGCTAGAGGTCAAAATCCACAGCTAGTCACTTTGCAAAAAATAGCTGTGTTTGCATTGGCAAAATGTGATGTGTCCAGGTTGTGTTTTGGGGTATTTCCTTTTGCGAGCACTAGGCCTACCCAAACAAGTGAGGTACGATTTTTATCGGGAGATTTGGGTGAACCCTGGAAGGAAGGAAATTTGTGGCTCCTCCAGAACTTTCTGTCACCGAAATGTGAGGAAAAAGAGTATTTTTGGCCAAATCCTGAGGTTTGCAAATGATTCTGGGTATCAGAACCTGGTGAGAGCCCCACAAGTCAGCCCTCTTGGATTCCCCTAGGTGTGTAGTTTTAAAAAATGCAGAGGTTTGGTAGGTTTCCCTAGGTGCCGGCTTAGCTAGAGGCCAAAATCCACAGCTAGGCACTTTGCAAAAAATAGCTCTGTTTTCATTGGAAAAATGTGATGTGTCCAGGTTGTGTTTTGGGGCATTTCCTGTTGTGAGCGCTAGGCCTACCCAACCAAGTGAGGTACCATTTTTTATGAGAGACTTAGGGCAACGCTGGGTGGAAGGAAATTTGTGGCTCCTCTCAGATTTCAAAACTTTCTGTCACCGAAATGTGAGGAAAAAGAGTTTCTTTAGCCATATTTTGAAGTTTGTAAAGTATTCTGGGTAAATGAACCTGGTGAGAGGCCCACACGTCACCCCATCTTGGATTACCCTAGGTGTCTAGTTTTCAATAATGCGCAGGTTTGGTAGGTTTCCCTAGGTGCCGGCTAAGCTAGAGGCCAAAATCCACAGCTAGGCACTTTGCAAAAAATAGCTCTGTTTTCATTGGAAAAATGTGATGTGTCCAGGTTGTGTTTTGGGGCATTTCCTGGTGCGAGCCCTAGGCCTACACAAACAAGTGAGGTACCATTTTTATCGGGAGACTTGGGGGAATGCTGAGAGGAAAGAAATTTGTGGCTCCTCTCAGATTCCAGAACTTTCTGTCACTGAAATGTGAGGAAAAAGTGTATTTTTGGCCAAATTGTGAGGTTTGCAAAGGATTCTGGGTAAATGAACCTGGTGAGAGCCCCACACGTCACCCCATCTGGGATTCCCCTAGGTGTGTAGTTTTCAATAATACGCAGGTTTGGTAGCTTTCCCTAGGTGCCAGCTAAGCTACAGGCCAAAATCCACAGCTAGGCACTTTGGAAAAAAACTGCTCTGTTTTCTTTGAGTAAAATGTGATGTGTCCACGTTGTGTTTTGGGGTATTTCCTGATGCAGGCACTAGGCCTACCCACACAAGTGAGGTACATTTTTTATCAGGAGACTTGGGGGAATGCTGAGAGGAAGGAAATTTGTGGCTCCTCTCAGATTCCAGAACTTTCTGTCACCGAAATGCGAGGAAAAAGTGTATTTGTGGCCAAATTGTGAGGTTTGCAAAGGATTCTGGGTAACAGAACCTGGTGAGAGCCCCACAAGTCACCCCATCTTGGATTCCCCTAGGTGTCTAGTTTTCACAACGGCACAGGTTTGGTAGGTTTCCATAGATGCCGGCTGAGCTAGAGGCCAAAATCCACAGCTAGGCACTTTGCAAAAAATAGCTCTATTTTCATTGGAAAAATGTGTTGTGTCCCGATTGTGTTTTGGGGCATTTCCTGTTGTGAGCGCTAGGCGTACCCAAACAAGTGAGGTACCATTTTTATGGGAGACTTAGAGCAACGCTGGGTGGAAGAAAATTTGTGGCTCCTCTCAGATTTCAAAACTTTCTGTCACCGAAATGTGAGGAAAAACTGTTTCTTTGGCCATATTTTGAAGTTAAATTATTCTGGGTAACAGAACCTGATGAGAGCCCCACAAGCCACCCCATCTTGGATTCCCCGAGGTGTCTAGTTTTTAATAATGCGCAGGTTTGGTGGGTTTCCCTAGGGGCCGGCTGAGCTAGAGGTCACAATCCACAGCTAGGCACTATGCAAAAAATAGCTCTGTTTTCATTGGAAAAATATGATGTGTCCAGGTTGTGTTTTGGGGCATTTCCTGGTGCGAGCCCTAGGCCTACCCAAACAAGTGAGGTACCATTTTTATGGGAGACTTAGGGCAACGCTGGGGGGAAGGAAATTTGTGGCTCCTCTCAGATTCCAGAACTTTCTGTCACCGAAATGTGAGGGAAAAGTGTTTTTCGGCTATATTTTGAGGTTTGCAAAGGATTCTGGGTAAATGAAACTGGTGAGAACCCCACAAGTCAGCCCTCTTGGATTCCCCTAGGTGTGTAGTTTTAAAAAATGCAGAGGTTTGGTAGGTTTCCCTAGGTGCCGGCTGAGCTAGAGGCCAAAATCCACAGCTAGGCACTTTGCAAAAAATAGCTCTGTTTTCATTGGAAAAATGTGATGTGTCCAGGTTGTGTTTTGGGGCATTTCCTGGTGCGAGCGCTAGGCCTACCCAAACAAGTGAGGTACCATTGTTATCGGGAGACTTGGGGGAATGCTGAGAGAAATGAAATTTGTGGCTCCTCTCAGATTCCAGAACTTTCTGTCACTGAAATGTGAGGAAAAAGTGTATTTTTGGCCAAATTGTGAGGTTTGCAAAGGACTCTGGGTAAATGAACCTGGTGAGAGCCTCACAAGCCACCCCATCTTGGATTCCCCTAGGTGTCTAGTTTTCAATAATGCACAGGTTTGGTAGGTTTCCATAGATGCCGGCTGAGCTAGAGGCCAAAACCCACAGCTAGGCACTTTGCAAAAAATAGCTCTGTTTTCATTGGAAAAATGTGATGTGTCCAGGTTGTGTTTTGGGGCATTTCCTGTTGTGAGCGCTAGGCCTACCCAAACAAGTGAGGTACCATTTTTATGGGAGACTTAGGGCAATGCTGGGTGGAAGGAAATTTGTGGCTCCTCTCAGATTTCAAAACTTTCTGTCACCGAAATGTGAGGAAAAAGTGTTTTTTTGGCCATATTTTGAAGTTTCTAAAGTATTCTGGGTAAATAAACCTGGTGAGAGCCCCACAAGCCACCCCATCTTGTATTCCCCTAGGTGTCTGGTTTTCAATAATGCGCAGGTTTGGTAGGTTTCCCTAGGTGCTGGCTGAGCTAGAGGTCAAAATCCACAAGTAGGCACTTTGCATAAAATAGCTCTGTTTTCATTGGCAAAATATGATGTGTCCAGGTTGTGTTTTGGGGCATTTCCTGTTGCAAGGACTAGGCCTACCCAAACAAGTGAGGTACCATTTTTATCGGGAGACTTGGGTGAACCCTGGGAGGAAGGAAATTTGTGGCTCCTCTCAGATTCCAGAACTTTCTGTCACCGAAATGTGAGGAAAAAGAGTATTTTTGGCCAAATCCTGAGGTTTGCAAATGATTCTGGGTATCAGAACCTGGTGAGAGCCGCACAAGTCAGCCCTCTTGGATTCCTCTAGGTGTGTAGTTTTCAAAAATGCAGAGGTTTGGTAGGTTTCCCTAGGTGCCGGCTGAGCTAGAGGATAAAGTCCACAGCTAGGCACTTTGCAAAAAATAGCACTGTTTTCATTGGAAAAATGTGATGTGTCCAGGTTGTGTTTTGGGGCATTTCCTGTTGTGAGCGCTAGGCCTACCCAAACAAGTGAGGTACCATTTTTTATGAGAGACTTAGTGCAACGCTGGGTGGAAGGAAATTTGTGGCTCCTCTCAGATTTCAAAACTTTCTGTCACCGAAATGTGAGAAAAAAGTGTTTCTTTGGCCATATTTTGAAGTTTGTAAAGTATTCTGGGTAAATAAACCTGGTGAGAGCCCCACAAGCCATCCCATCTTGGATTCCCCTAGGTGTCTGGTTTTCAATAATGCGCAGGTTTGGTAGGTTTCCCTAGGTGCCGGCTGAGCTAGAGGTCAAAATCCACAGCTAGGCACTTTGCAAAAAATAGCTGTGTTTTCATTGGCAAAATGTGATGTGTCCAGGTTGTGTTTTGGGGTATTTCCTGTTGCGAGCACTAGGCCTACCCAAACAAGTGAGGTACGATTTTTATCGGGAGATTTGGGTGAACCCTGGAAGGAAGGAAATTTGTGGCTCCTCCAGAACTTTCTGTCACCGAAATGTAAGGAAAAAGAGTATTTTTGGCCAAATCCTGAGGTTTGCAAATGATTCTGGGTATCAGAACCTGGTGAGAGCCCCACAAGTCAGCCCTCTTGGATTCCCCTAGGTGTGTAGTTTTAAAAAATGCAGAGGTTTGGTAGGTTTCCCTAGGTGCCGGCTGAGCTAGAGGCCAAAATCCACAGCTAGGCACTTTGCAAAAAATAGCTCTGTTTTCATTGGAAAAATGTGATGTGTCCAGGTTGTGTTTTGGGGCATTTCCTGTTGTGAGCGCTAGGCCTACCCAAACAAGTGAGGTACCATTTTTTATGAGAGACTTGGGGCAACGCTGGGTGGAAGGAAATTTGTGGCTCCTCTCAGATTTCAAAACTTTCTGTCACCGAAATGTGAGGAAAAAGTGTTTCTTTGGCCATATTTTGAAGTTTGTAAAGTATTCTGGGTAAATGTACCTGGTGAGAGCCCCACACGTAACCCCATCTTGGATTACCCTAGGTGTCTAGTTTTCAATAATGCGCAGGTTTGGTAGGTTTCCCTAGGTGCCGGCTAAGCTAGAGGCCAAAATCCACAGCTAGGCGCTTTGCAAAAAATAGCTCTGTTTTCATTGGAAAAATGTGATGTGTCCAGGTTGTGTTTTGGGGCATTTCCTGGTGCGAGCCCTAGGCCTACACAAACAAGTGAGGTACCATTTTTATCGGGATACTTGGGGGAATGCTGAGAGGAAAGAAATTTGTGGCTCCTCTCAGATTCTAGAACTTTCTGTCACTGAAATGTGAGGAAAAAGTGTATTTTTGGCCAAATTGTGAGGTTTGCGAAGGATTCTGGGTAAATGAACCTGGTGAGAGCCTCACAAGCCACCCCATCTTGGATTCCCCTAGGTGTCTAGTTTTCAATAATGCACAGGTTTTGTAGGTTTCCATAGATGCCGGCTGAGCTAGAGGCCAAAATCCACAGCTAGGCACTTTGCAAAAATAGCTCTGTTTTCATTGGAAAAATGTGATGTGTCCAGGTTGTGTTTTGGGGCATTTCCTGTTGTGAGCGCTAGGCCTACCCAAACAAGTGAGGTACCATTTTTATGGGAGACTTAGGGCAATGCTGCGTGGAAGGAAATTTGTGGCTCCTCTCAGATTTCAAAACTTTCTGTCACCGAAATGTGAGGAAAAAGTGTTTCTTTGGCCATATTTTGAAGTTTGTAAAGTATTCTGGGTAAATAAACCTGGTGGGAGCCCCACAAGACACCCCATCTTGGATTCCCCTAGGTGTCTGGTTTTCAATAATGCGCAGGTTTGGTAGGTTTCCCTAGGTGCCGGCTGAGCTAGAGGTCAAAATCCACAGCTAGGCACTTTGCAAAAAATAGCTCTGTTTTCATTGGCAAAATGTAATGTGTCCAGGTTGTGTTTTGGGGATTTCCTGTTGCGAGCACTAGGCCTACCCAAACAAGTGAGGTACCATTTTTATCGGGAGACTTGGGTGAACCCTGGGAGGAAGGAAATTTGTGGCTCCTCTCAGATTCCAGAACTTTCTGTCACCGAAATGTGAGGAAAAAGAGTATTTTTGACCAAATCCTGAGGTTTGCAAAGGACTCTGGGTATCAGAACCTGGTGAGAGCCCCACAAGTCAGCCCTCTTGGATTCCCCTAGGTGTGTAGTTTTCAAAAATGCAGAGGTTTGGTAGGTTTCCCTAGGTGCCGGCTGAGCTAGAGGCCAAAATCCACAGCTAGGCACTTTGCAAAAAATAGCTCTGTTTTCATTGGAAAAATGTGATATGTCCAGGTTGTGTTTTGGGGCATTTCCTGTTGTGAGCGCTATGCCTACCCAAACAAGTGAGGTACCATTTTTTATGAGAGACTTAGGGCAACGCTGGGTGGAAGGAAATTTGTGGCTCCTCTCAGATTTCAAAACTTTCTGTCACCGAAGTGTGAGGAAAAAGTGTTTCTTTGGCCATATTTTGAAGTTTGTAAAGTATTCTGGGTAAATGAACCAGGTGAGAGCCCCACACGTCACCCCATCTTGGATTCTCCTAGGTGTCTAGTTTTCAATAATGCGCAAGTTTGGTAGGTTTCCCTAGGTGCCAGCTAAGCTACAGGCCAAAATCCACAGCTAGGCACTTTGGAAAAAAACTGCTCTGTTTTCTTTGAGTAAAATGTGATGTGTCCAGGTTGTGTTTTGGGGCATTTCCTGTTGTGAGCGCTAGGCCTGCCTACACAAGTGAGGTACCATTTTTATGGGAGACTTAGGGCAATGCTGGGGGGAAGGAAATTTGTGGCTCCTCTCAGATTCCAGAACTTTCTGTCACCGAAATGTGACGGAAAAGTGTTTTTCGGCTATATTTTGAGGTTTGCAAAGGATTCTGGGTAAATGAAACTGGTGAGAACCCCACAAGTCACCCCATCGTGGATTACCCTAGGTGTCTGGTTTTCAATAATGCACAGGTTTGGTAGGTTTCCCTAGCTGCCGGCTGAGCTAAAGGTCAAAATCCACAGCTAGGCACTTTGCAAAAAATAGCTCTGTTTTCATTGGAAAAATGTGATGTGTCCAGGTTGTGTTTTGGGGCATTTCCTGATGCGAGCGCTAGGCCTACCCAAACAAGTGAGGTACCATTGTTATCGGGAGACTTGGGGGAATGCTGAGAGAAAAGAAATTTGTGGCTCCTCTCAGATTCCAGAACTTTCTGTCACTGAAATGTGAGGAAAAAGTGTATTTTTGGCCAAATTGTGAGGTTTGCAAAGGACTCTGGGTAAATGAACCTGGTGAGAGCCTCACAAGCCACCCCATCTTGGATTCCCCTAGGTGTCTAGTTTTCAATAATGCACAGGTTTGGTAGGTTTCCATAGATGCCGGCTGAGCTAGAGGCCAAAATCCACAGCTAGGCACTTTGCAAAAAATAGCTCTGTTTTCATTGGAAAAATGTGATGTGTCCAGGTTGTGTTTTGGGGCATTTCCTGTTGTGAGCGCTAGGCCTACCCAAACAAGTGAGGTACCATTTTTATGGGAGACTTAGGGCAATGCTGGGTGGAAGGAAATTTGTGGCTCCTCTCAGATTTCAAAACTTTCTGTCACCGAAATGTGAGGAAAAAGTGTTTTTTTGGCCATATTTTGAAGTTTCTAAAGTATTCTGGGTAAATAAACCTGGTGAGAGCCCCACAAGCCACCCCATCTTGTATTCCCCTAGGTGTCTGGTTTTCAATAATGCGCAGGTTTGGTAGGTTTCCCTAGGTGCTGGCTGAGCTAGAGGTCAAAATCCACAAGTAGGCACTTTGCAAAAAATAGCTCTGTTTTCATTGGCAAAATGTGATGTGTCCAGGTTGTGTTTTGGGGCATTTCCTGTTGCGAGCACTAGGCCTACCCAAACAAGTGAGGTACCATTTTTATCGGGAGACTTGGGTGAACCCTGGGAGGAAGGAAATTTGTGGCCCTCTCAGATTCCAGAACTTTCTGTCACCGAAATGTGAGGAAAAGGAGTATTTTTGGCCAAATCCTGAGGTTTGCAAATGATTCTGGGTATCAGAACCTGGTGAGAGCCGCACAAGTCAGCCCTCTTGGATTCCCCTAGGTGTGTAGTTTTCAAAAATGCAGAGGTTTGGTAGGTTTCCCTAGGTGCCGGCTGAGCTAGAGGATAAAATCCACAGCTAGGCACTTTGCAAAAAATAGCTCTGTTTTCATTGGAAAAATGTGATGTGTCCAGGTTGTGTTTTGGGGCATTTCCTGTTGTGAGCGCTAGGCCTACCCAAACAAGTGAGGTACCATTTTTTATGAGAGACTTAGGGCAACGCTGGGTGGAAGGAAATTTGTGGCTCCTCTCAGATTTCAAAACTTTCTGTCGCCGAAATGTGAGAAAAAAGTGTTTCTTTGGCCATATTTTGAAGTTTGTAAAGTATTCTGGGTAAATAAACCTGGTGAGAGCCCCACAAGCCACCCCATCTTGGATTCCCCTAGGTGTCTGGTTTTCAATAATGCGCAGGTTTGGTAGGTTTCCCTAGGTGCCGGCTGAGCTAGAGGTCAAAATCCACAGCTAGGCACTTTGCAAAAAATAGCTCTGTTTTCATTGGCAAAATGTGATGTGTCCAGGTTGTGTTTTGGGGTATTTCCTGTTGCGAGCACTAGGCCTACCCAAACAAGTGAGGTACGATTTTTATCGGGAGATTTGGGTGAACCCTGGAAGGAAGGAAATTTGTGGCTCCTCCAGAACTTTCTGTCACCGAAATGTGAGGAAAAAGAGTATTTTTGGCCAAATCCTGAGGTTTGCAAATGATTCTGGGTATCAGAACCTGGTGAGAGCCCCACAAGTCAGCCCTCTTGGATTCCCCTAGGTGTGTAGTTTTAAAAAATGCAGAGGTTTGGTAGGTTTCCCTAGGTGCCGGCTGAGCTAGAGGCCAAAATCCACAGCTAGGCACTTTGCAAAAAATAGCTCTGTTTTCATTGGAAAAATGTGATGTGTCCAGGTTGTGTTTTGGGGCATTTCCTGTTGTGAGCACTAGGCCTACCCAAACAAGTGAGGTACCATTTTTTATGAGAGACTTAGGGCAACGCTGGGTGGAAGGAAATTTGTGGCTCCTCTCAGATTTCAAAACTTTCTGTCACCGAAATGTGAGGAAAAAGTGTTTCTTTGGCCATATTTTGAAGTTTGTAAAGTATTCTGTGTAAATGAACCTGGTGAGAGCCCCACACGTCACCCCATCTTGGATTACCCTAGGTGTCTAGTTTTCAATAATGCGCAGGTTTGGTAGGTTTCCCTAGGTGCCGGCTAAGCTAGAGGCCAAAATCCACAGCTAGGCACTTTGCAAAAAATAGCTCTGTTTTCATTGGAAAAATGTGATGTGTCCAGGTTGTGTTTTGGGGCATTTCCTGGTGCGAGCCCTAGGCCTACACAAACAAGTGAGGTACCATTTTTATCGGGAGACTTGGGGGAATGCTCAGAGGAAAGAAATTTGTGGCTCCTCTCAGATTCTAGAACTTTCTGTCACTGAAATGTGAGGAAAAAGTGTATTTTTGGCCAAATTGTGAGGTTTGCAAAGGATTCTGGGTAAATGAACCTGGTGAGAGCCTCACAAGCCACCCCATCTTGGATTCCCCTAGGTGTCTAGTTTTCAATAATGCACAGGTTTGGTAGGTTTCCATAGATGCCGGCTGAGCTAGAGGCCAAAATCCACAGCTAGGCACTTTGCAAAAAATAGCTCTGTTTTCATTGGAAAAATGTGATGTGTCCAGGTTGTGTTTTGGGGCATTTCCTGTTGTGAGCGCTAGGCCTACCCAAACAAGTGAGGTACCATTTTTATGGAAGACTTAGGGCAATGCTGCGTGGAAGGAAATTTGTGGCTCCTCTCAGATTTCAAAACTTTCTGTCACCGAAATGTGAGGAAAAAGTGTTTCTTTGGCCATATTTTGAAGTTTGTAAAGTATTCTGGGTAAATAAACCTGGTGGGAGCCCACAAGACACCCCATCTTGGATTCCCCTTGGTGTCTGGTTTTCAATAATGCGCAGGTTTGGTAGGTTTCCCTAGGTGCCGGCTGAGCTAGAGGTCAAAATCCACAGCTAGGCACTTTGCAAAAAATAGCTCTGTTTTCATTGGCAAAATGTAATGTGTCCAGGTTGTGTTTTGGGGCATTTCCTGTTGCGAGCACTAGGCCTACCCAAACAAGTGAGGTACCATTTTTATCGGGAGACTTGGGTGAACCCTGGGAGGAAGGAAATTTGTGGCTCCTCTCAGATTCCAGAACTTTCTGTCACCGAAATGTGAGGAAAAAGAGTATTTTTGGCCAAATCCTGAGGTTTGCAAAGGACTCTGGGTATCAGAACCTGGTGAGAGCCCCACAAGTCAGCCCTCTTGGATTCCCCTAGGTGTGTAGTTTTAAAAAATGCAGAGGTTTGGTAGGCTTCCCTAGGTGCCGGCTGAGCTAGAGGCCAAAATCCACAGCTAGGCACTTTGCAAAAAATAGCTCTGTTTTCATTGGAAAAATGTGATGTGTCCAGGTTGTGTTTTGGGGCATTTCCTGTTGTGAGCGCTATGCCTACCCAAACAAGTGAGGTACCATTTTTTATGAGAGACTTAGGGCAACGCTGGGTGGAAGGAAATTTGTGGCTCCTCTCAGATTTCCAAACTTTCTGGCACCGAAGTGTGAGGAAAAAGTGTTTCTTTGGCCATATTTTGAAGTTTGTAAAGTATTCTGGGTAAATGAACCTGGTGAGAGCCCCACACGTCACCCCATCTTGGATTCTCCTAGGTGTCTAGTTTTCAATAATGCGCAGGTTTGGTAGGTTTCCCTAGGTGCCGGCTAAGCTACAGGCCAAAATCCACAGCTAGGCACTTTGGAAAAATCTGCTCTGTTTTCTTTGAGTAAAATGTGATGTGTCCACGTTGTGTTTTGGGGTATTTCCTGATGCGGGCACTAGGCCTACCCACACAAGTGAGGTACATTTTTTATCAGGAGACTTGGGGGAATGCTGAGAGGAAGGAAATTTGTGGCTCCTCTCAGATTCCAGAACTTTCTGTCACCGAAATGTGAGGAAAAAGTGTTTCTTTGGCCATATTTTGAAGTTTGTAAAGTATTCTGGGTAAATGAACCTGGTGAGAACCCCACACGTCACCCCATCTTGGATTCCCCTAGGTGTCTAGTTTTCAATAATGCGCAGGTTTGGTAGGTTTCCCTAGGTGCCGGCTAAGCTACAGGCCAAAATCCACAGCTAGGCACTTTGGAAAAATCTGCTCTGTTTTCTTTGAGTAAAATGTGATGTGTCCACGTTGTGTTTTGGGGTATTTCCTGATGCAGGCACTAGGCCTACCCACACAAGTGAGGTACATTTTTTATCAGGAGACTTGGGGGAATGCTGAGAGGAAGGAAATTTGTGGCTCCTCTCAGATTCCAGAACTTTCTGTCACTGAAATGCGAGGAAATAGTGTATTTGTGGCCAAATTGTGAGGTTTGCAAAGGATTCTGGGTAACAGAACCTGGTGAGAGCCCCACAAGTCACCCCATCTTGGATTCCCCGAGGTGTCTAGTTTTCACAAATGCACAGGTTTGGTAGGTTTCCATAGATGCCGGCTGAGCTAGAGGCCAAAATCCACAGCTAGGCACTTTGCAAAAAATAGCTCTGTTTTCATTGGAAAAATGTGATGTGTCCAGGTTGTGTTTTGGGGCCTTTCCTGTTGTGAGCGCTAGGCCTACCCAAACAAGTGAGGTACCATTTTTATGGGAGACTTAGGGCAATGCTGGGCGGAAGGAAATTTGTGGCTCCTCTCAGATTTCAAAACTTTCTGTCACCGAAATGTGAGGAAAAAGTGTTTTTTTGGCCATATTTTGAAGTTTGTAAAGTATTCTGGGTAAATAAACCTGGTGAGAGCCCCACAAGCCACCCCATCTTGTATTCCCCTAGGTGTCTGGTTTTCAATAATGCGCAGGTTTGGTAGGTTTCCCTAGGTGCTGGCTGAGCTAGAGGTCAAAATCCACAAGTAGGCACTTTGCAAAAAATAGCTCTGTTTTCATTGGAAAAATGTGATGTGTCCAGGTTGTGTTTTGGGGCCTTTCCTGTTGTGAGCGCTAGGCCTACCCAAACAAGTGAGGTACCATTTTTATGGGAGACTTAGGGCAATGCTGGGTGGAAGGAAATTTGTGGCTCCTCTCAGATTTCAAAACTTTCTGTCACCGAAATGTGAGGAAAAACTGTTTCTTTGGCCATATTTTGAAGTTTGTAAAGTATTCTGGGTCAATGAACCTGGTGAGAGCCCCACACGTCACCCCATCTTGGATTCTCCTAGGTGTCTAGTTTTCAATAATGCGCAGGTTTGGTAGGTTTCCCTAGGTGCCGGCTAAGCTACAGGCCAAAATCCACAGCTAGGCACTTTGGAAAAAAACTGCTCTGTTTTCTTTGAGTAAAATGTGATGTGTCCACGTTGTGTTTTGGGGTATTTCCTGATGCGGGCACTAGGCCTACCCACACAAGTGAGGTACATTTTTTATCAGGAGACTTGGGGGAATGCTGAGAGAAAGGAAATTTGTGGCTCCTCTCAGATTCCAGAACTTTCTGTCACTGAAATGCGAGGAAAAAGTGTATTTTTGGCCTAATTGTGAGGTTTGCAAAGGATTCTGGGTAAATGAACCTGGTGAGAGCCTCACAAGCCACCCCATCTTGGATTCCCCTAGGTGTCTAGTTTTCAATAATGCACAGGTTTGGTAGGTTTCCATAGATGCCGGCTGAGCTAGAGGCCAAAATCCACAGCTAGGCACTTTGCAAAAAATAGCTCTGTTTTCATTGGAAAAATGTGATGTGTCCAGGTTGTGTTTTGGGGCATTTCCTGTTGTGAGCGCTAGGCCTACCCAAACAAGTGAGGTACCATTTTTATGGGAGACTTAGGGCAATGATGCGTGGAAGGAAATTTGTGGCTCCTCTCAGATTTCAAATCTTTCTGTCACCGAAATGTGAGGAAAAAGTGTTTCTTTGGCCATATTTTGAAGTTTGTAAAGTATTCTGGGTAAATAAACCTGGTGAGAGCCCCACAAGCCACCCCATCTTGGATTCCCCTAGGTGTCTGGTTTTCAATAATGCTCAAGTTTGGTAGGTTTCCCTAGGTGCCCGCTGAGCTAGAGGTCAAAATCCACAGCACTTTGCAAAAAATAGCTCTGTTTTCATTGGCAAAATGTGATGTGTCCAGGTTGTGTTTTGGAGCATTTCCTGTTGCGAGCACTAGGCCTACCCAAACAAGTGAGGTACCATTTTTATCGAGAGATTTGGGTGAACACTGGAAGGAAGGAAATTTGTGGCTCCTCCAGAACTTTCTGTCACCGAAATGTGAGGAAAAAGAGTATTTTGGGCCAAATCCTGAGGTTTGCAAATGATTCTGGGTATCAGAACCTGGTGAGAGCCCCACAAGTCAGCCCTCTTGGATTCCCCTAGGTGTGTAGTTTTAAAAAATGCAGAGGTTTGGTAGGTTTCCCTAGGTGCCGGCTGAGCTAGAGGCCAAAATCCACAGCTAGGCACTTTGCAAAAAATAGCTCTGTTTTCATTGGAAAAATGTGATTTGTCCACGTTGTGTTTTGGAGCATTTCCTGTTGTGAGCGCTATGCCTACCCAAACAAGTGAGGTACCATTTTTTATGAGAGACTTAGGGCAACGCTGGGTGGAAGGAAATTTGTGGCTCCTCTCAGATTTAAAAACTTTCTGTCACCGAAATGTGAGGAAAAAGTGTTTCTTTGGCCATATTTTGAAGTTTGTAAAGTATTCTGGGTAAATGAACCTGGTGAGAGCCCCACACGTCACCCCATCTTGGATTCCCCTAGGTGTGTAGTTTTCAATAATGCGCAGGTTTGGTAGGTTTCCCTAGGTGCCGGCTAAGCTACAGGCCAAAATCCACAGCTAGGCACTTTGGAAAAAAACTGCTCTGTTTTCTTTGAGGAAAATGTGATGTGTCCACGTTGTGTTTTGGGGTATTTCCTGATGCGGGCACTAGGCCTACCCACACAAGTGAGGTAAATTTTTTATCAGGAGACTTGGGGGAATGCTGAGAGAAAGGAAATTTGTGGCTCCTCTCAGATTCCAGAACTTTCTGTCACTGAAATGCGAGGAAAAAGTGTATTTTTGGCCTAATTGTGAGGTTTGCAAAGGATTCTGGGTAAATGAACCTGGTGAGAGCCTCACAAGCCACCCCATCTTGGATTCCCCTAGGTGTCTAGTTTTCAATAATGCACAGGTTTGGTAGGTTTCCATAGATGCCGGCTGAGCTAGAGGCCAAAATCCACAGCTAGGCACTTTGCAAAAAATAGCTCTGTTTTCATTGGAAAAATGTGATGTGTCCAGGTTGTGTTTTGGGGCATTTCCTGTTGTGAGCGCTAGGCCTACCCAAACAAGTGAGGTACCATTTTTATGGGAAACTTAGGGCAATGATGCGTGGAAGGAAATTTGTGGCTCCTCTCAGATTTCAAATCTTTCTGTCACCGAAATGTGAGGAAAAAGTGTTTCTTTGGCCATATTTTGAAGTTTGTAAAGTATTCTGGGTAAATAAACCTGGTGAGAGCCCCACAAGCCACCCCATCTTGGATTCCCCTAGGTGTCTGGTTTTCAATAATGCGCAAGTTTGGTAGGTTTCCCTAGGTGCCCGCTGAGCTAGAGGTCAAAATCCACAGCACTTTGCAAAAAATAGCTCTGTTTTCATTGGCAAAATGTGATGTGTCCAGGTTGTGTTTTGGGGCATTTCCTGTTGCGAGCACTAGGCCTACCCAAACAAGTGAGGTACCATTTTTATCGAGAGATTTGGGTGAACACTGGAAGGAAGGAAATTTGTGGCTCCTCCAGAACTTTCTGTCACCGAAATGTGAGGAAAAAGAGTATTTTTGGCCAAATCCTGAGGTTTGCAAATGATTCTGGGTATCAGAACCTGGTGAGAGCCCCACAAGTCAGCCCTCTTGGATTCCCCTAGGTGTGTAGTTTTAAAAAATGCAGAGGTTTGGTAGTTTTCCCTAGGTGCCGGCTGAGCTAGAGGCCAAAATCCACAGCTAGGCACTTTGCAAAAAATAGCTCTGTTTTCATTGGAAAAATGTGATGTGTCCAGGTTGTGTTTTGGAGCATTTCCTGTTGTGAGCGCTATGCCTACCCAAACAAGTGAGGTACCATTTTTTATGAGAGACTTAGGGCAACGCTGGGTGGAAGGAAATTTGTGGCTCCTCTCAGATTTCAAAACTTTCTGTCACCGAAATGTGAGGAAAAAGTGTTTCTTTGGCCATATTTTGAAGTTTGTAAAGTATTCTGGGTAAATGAACCTGGTGAGAGCCCCACACGTCACCCCATCTTGGATTATCCTAGGTGTCTAGTTTTCAATAATGCGCAGGTTTGGTAGGTTTCCCTAGGTGCCGGCTAAGCTACAGGCCAAAATCCACAGCTAGGCACTTTGGAAAAAAACTGCTCTGTTTTCTTTGAGTAAAATGTGATGTGTCCACGTTGTGTTTTGGGGTATTTCCTGATGCAAGCACTAGGCCTACCCACACATGTGAGGTACATTTTTTATCAGGAGACTTGGGGGAATGCTGAGAGGAAGGAAATTTGTGGCTCCTCTCAGATTCCAGAACTTTCTGTCATTGAAATGCGAGGAAAAAGTGTATTTGTGGTCAAATTGTGAGGTTTGTAAAGGATTCTGGGTAACAGAACCTGGTGAGAGCCCCACAAGTCACCCCATCTTGGATTCCCCTAGGTGTCTAGTTTTCACAAATGCAAAGGTTTGGTAGGTTTCCATAGATGCCGGCTGAGCTAGAGGCCAAAATCCACAGCTAGGCACTTTGCAAAAAATAGCTCTGTTTTCATTGGAAAAATGTGTTGTGTCCCGGTTGTGTTTTGGGGCATTTCCTGTTGTGAGCGCTAGGCGTACCCAAACAAGTGAGGTACCATTTTTATGGGAGACTTAGGGCAACGCTGGGTGGAAGAAAATTTGTGGCTCCTCTCAGATTTCCAAACTTTCTGTCACCGAAGTGTGAGGAAAAAGTGTTTCTTTGGCCATATTTTGAAGTTTGTAAAGTATTCTGGGTAAATGAACCTGGTGAGAGCCCCACACGTCACCCCATCTTGGATTCTCCTAGGTGTCTAGTTTTCAATAATGCGCAGGTTTGGTAGGTTTCCCTAGGTGCCGGCTAAGCTACAGGCCAAAATCCACAGCTAGGCACTTTGGAAAAATCTGCTCTGTTTTCTTTGAGTAAAATGTGATGTGTCCACGTTGTGTTTTGGGGTATTTCCTGATGCGGGCACTAGGCCTACCCACACAAGTGAGGTAAATTCTTTATCAGGAGACTTGGGGGAATGCTGAGAGAAAGGAAATTTGTGGCTCCTCTCAGATTCCAGAACTTTCTGTCACTGAAATGCGAGGAAAAAGTGTATTTTTGGCCTAATTGTGAGGTTTGCAAAGGATTCTGGGTAAATGAACCTGGTGAGAGCCTCACAAGCCACCCCATCTTGGATTCCCCTAGGTGTCTAGTTTTCAATAATGCACAGATTTGGTAGGTTTCCATAGATGCCGGCTGAGCTAGAGGCCAAAATCCACAGCTAGGCACTTTGCAAAAAATAGCTCTGTTTTCATTGGAAAAATGTGATGTGTCCAGGTTGTGTTTTGGGGCATTTCCTGTTGTGAGCGCTAGGCCTACCCAAACAAGTGAGGTACCATTTTTATGGGAGACTTAGGGCAATGATGCGTGGAAGGAAATTTGTGGCTCCTCTCAGATTTCAAATCTTTCTGTCACCGAAATGTGAGGAAAAAGTGTTTCTTTGGCCATATTTTGAAGTTTGTAAAGTATTCTGGGTAAATAAACCTGGTGAGAGCCCCACAAGCCACCCCATCTTGGATTCCCCTAGGTGTCTGGTTTTCAATAATGCGCAAGTTTGGTAGGTTTCCCTAGGTGCCCGCTGAGCTAGAGGTCAAAATCCACAGCACTTTGCAAAAAATAGCTCTGTTTTCATTGGCAAAATGTGATGTGTCCAGGTTGTGTTTTGGGGCATTTCCTGTTGCGAGCACTAGGCCTACCCAAACAAGTGAGGTACCATTTTTATCGAGAGATTTGGGTGAACACTGGAAGGAAGGAAATTTGTGGCTCCTCCAGAACTTTCTGTCACCGAAATGTGAGGAAAAAGAGTATTTTTGGCCAAATCCTGAGGTTTGCAAATGATTCTGGGTATCAGAACCTGGTGAGAGCCCCACAAGTCAGCCCTCTTGGATTCCCCTAGGTGTGTAGTTTTAAAAAATGCAGAGGTTTGGTAGGTTTCCCTAGGTGCCGGCTGAGCTAGAGGCCAAAATCCACAGCTAGGCACTTTGCAAAAAATAGCTCTGTTTTCATTGGAAAAATGTGATGTGTCCCGGTTGTGTTTTGGGGCCTTTCCTGTTGTGAGCGCTAGGCGTACCCAAGCAAGTGAGGTACCGTTTTTATGGGAGACTTAGGGCAACGCTGGGTGGAAGGAAATTTGTGGCTCCTCTCAGATTTCAAAACTTTCTGTCACCGAAATGTGAGGAAAAAGTGTTTCTTTGGCCATATTTTGAAGTTTGTAAAGTATTCTGGGTAACAGAATCTGGTGAGAGCCCCACAAGTCACCCCATCTTGGATTCCCCTAGGTGTCTAGTTTTCATAAATGCACAGGTTTGGTAGGTTTCCCTAGATGCCGGCTGAGCTAGAGGCCAAAATAAACAGCTAGACACTTTGCAAAAAACAACTCTGTTTTCTTCGGAAAAATGCGATGTGTACAGGTTGTGTTTTGGGGCATTTCCTGGTGCGAGCCCTAGGCCTACCCAAACAAGTGAGGTACCACTTTTATGGGAGACTTAGGGCAACGCTGGGTGGAAGGAAATGTGTGGCTCCTCTCAGATTCCAGAACTTTCTGTCACCGAAATGTGAGGGAAAAGTGTTTTTTGGCCAACTTGTGAGGTTTGCAAATGATTCTGGGTAACAGAACCTGGTGAGAACCCCACAAGTCAGCCCATCATGGATTACCCTACGTATCTAGTTTTTAAAAATACACCAGGTTTGGTAGGTTTCCCTAGGTGCCGGCTGAGCTAGAGGCCAAAATCTACAGCTAGGCACTTTGCAAAAAACATGTCAGATTTCAATGTAAAAATGTGATGTGTCCACGCGAGCTTTAGGCCTACCCACACAAGTGAGGTACCATTTTTTTGGGGAGAGTTGAGGGAATACAGAATAGCAAAACAAGTGTTATTGCCCCTTGTCTTTCTCTACATTTTTTCCTTCCGAATGTAAGACAGTGTGTAAAGAAGACGTCTATTTGAGACATGCCCTGTAATTCACATGCTAGTATGGGCATCCCGGAATTC
Organism: Pleurodeles waltl; assembly: GCF_031143425.1. Classification (NCBI taxonomy): domain Eukaryota; kingdom Metazoa; phylum Chordata; class Amphibia; order Caudata; family Salamandridae; genus Pleurodeles; species Pleurodeles waltl. Next base: position 595,462,952 of record NC_090449.1, read on the forward strand.
AGAGATGTGCAAATAACCACTGCTTCTCAACAACTTATCTTGTGCCCATTTTGGAAATACAAAGGTTTTTTTGATACCTATTTTTCACTCTTTATATTTCAGCAAATTGGGTTTTCTTATTCAAGTCTGTATGATCCTGAAATCTGGGAAGATGGTGATTGTTGCACTGCAACCCCTTTGTTTTTGCCTTTTTCAGGGGAAAAACCACAAGCCTTCTTCTGCAGCCCTTTTTTCCCTTTTTTTAAAAATAACTATATTTTTGCTGTATTTTGGCTAATTTCTTGGTCTCCTGCAGGGAAATCCAAAAACTCTGAATACCTTTAGAATTCCTAGGATGTTGGAAAAAAAGGATGCAAATTTGGCAAGGGTAGCTCATGTGGACAAAAAGTTATGAGGACCTAAGCGCGAACTGCCCCAAATAGCCAAAAAAAGGCCTGGCACCTGATGGGGAAAAGGCCTGGCAGCGAAGGGGTTAAGATATAGTTCAAGCTAAAATTTGAGTTCATGAAGGTTCAGTCAAACTTGTATTGTGACTCCAATATTCCCCAAACTCTGTATCTCTGTCATTTGCAACAAAGTATGTCCATTCAGGTAAGGAATACCATTGACAGGTGTTAGACCTGACAGCCTTAGGGAGGTCACCCCTAACTTTTTGCCTGCCTCCCTCCACTTTTTGGACACTGCTTTTGCTGGTTTTAGGACTCTGCTAACTTTACCACTGCTAACCAGTGCTAAAGTGCAAATGCTCTCTCCCTTAAAATACAGTGACATTGGTTCATACCCAATTGGCTCTTTTAATCTACTTGTAAGTCCCCAGTAAAGTGCATTACATGTGCCCAGGGCCTGTAGATTAAATGCTACTAGTGGGCCTGCAGCACTGATTGTGCCACCCACATAAGTAGCCCATTAACCATGCCCCAGGCCTGCCATTGCAAGTCCAGTGTGTGCAGTTTCACTGCCACTTCAACTTGACATTTAAAAGTAGTTGCCAAGCCTTAAAGTCCCCTTTTACTACATATAAGTCACCCCTAGGATAGGCCCTAGGTAACCCATAGGGCAGGGTGTTATTTAGGGAAAAGGCAGGACATATACCTGTGTATTTTATATGTCCTGGTAGTGTAGCACTCCTAAATTCGTTTTACACTGCTGTGAGGCCTGCTCCTTTCATAGGCTAACATTAGGGCTACCTTCATATACTATTTGAGTGGTAGATTCTCATCTGAAAGGAGTAACAAGGTCAATTTAGTATGACCAGAATGGTGATACAAAATCCTGCTGACTGCTGAAGTTGGATTTAATATTACTATTTTGGAAATGCCACTTTTAGAAAGTGAGCATTTCTCTGCACTTAAATCTTCCTGTGCCTTTCAATCCATGTCCGGCTAGGTTTCCCTTGTGCATTTCACTCAGATAACCCCAAACACAGGATGCTCAGTCACACCTGCGCACACCTGCATACTGAATGGGTCTTCTTGGGCTGGGAGGGTGGAGGGCCTGACACTTACATTTGAATGGACAGTGGCCTACCCTCACACAATGGACTGCCAAACCCCCTACTGGGATCCTGGCAGACAGGTTGGAACTGACAGGGGACCTTGTGCACTTCTAAGCCGCAAGTCTCCCCCACTTCAAAGGCACATTTGCGTATTTAAACAAGGCCTCTGACCCTACCAATTCAGAGACTTCTGTACAAGATACCACTGGTGAAGAAACTCTGACCCAGACCCTGCAACCTGCCAAGAAGAACTGCCTGGCTGCCCAAAGGACTCACCTGACTGTTTTTCTGCAAAGGACTGATGTCCTGCTGTTGCCCTGCTGCCTTGCTGCCCTCTGGCTTTGCTGAGAAGTGCTCTCCTAGGGTTTGGATAGGGCTTGCCTCCTGTTCCTTGAAGTCGCAGGACCAAAAAGAGTTCTTCCTGCAAAGAACTCTTTGTGATGTGAAAATTGGACACACAGCCTGCCAGAAACGACACACAGCCTGCATTGCGGTGAGAAAATCACAGCACACCTAACCACAACAACGTAGCCCGGCTCCCCGAGAGGAGATGGACGCAGAGCCAGCGTTGCGACTGGATCTTTGACGCACCGCCCACTGGATCGACGCATAGCAGAGCCGGAATAACACAGCCCGACTTCCTGCAAGAAGAATCGACGCAGCACCTGCTGTGCGACTGAAATTTCCCTGCATCACCCACCGGATCGACGCAGCTCCTGTGACTTCATCCTGCACGCCCAGGATTTCTCTGCATCGTCCCCAGGGCATCCAAAAACCCCACAACCCGAAAAGGATTCAAGTTGGTGCTCCAGAAATCGATGCAGAGCCTTCCTTGCATGGAAAATTATCGATGCATCGCCTGTGTGCGCCAGGAGAAACCGATGCACACCACCCCGTTTTCCATGCATCTCATTCTCTGTGGTCCCTTGCAGAGAATTTGAATGCAAACTAGGTACTTTGTGCTTGCAAGAGACACTTGTTGCTTTTTAAAGACTAAAGACTCTTTTTAGCATTCTCTAAGTGATATTTCTATGTGTACTTATCAAATCTTGATTGTTTTGACCGGCATTTAACCAGATAAATATCATATATTTTTCTAAACACTGTGTGATGTATTTTTGTGGTGTTATACTGTGTTATTGCATAATTTATTGCACAAATACACAATGCCTTCTACGTTAAGCCTGACTGCTCAGTGCCAAGCTGCCAGAGGGTTGGCTCAAGATAATTTGGATTGTGTGTGACTTACCCTGACTAGAGTGAGGGTCCTTGCTTGGACAGGGGGTAACCTGACTGCCAACCGTAGACCCCAATTCTAACAACAGGGCACTCTTGTTCTTTTTGACCTCCTTAGAGGTACACCCTCATCCTTGCTTTCACTTAGTTCAGAGTTCTCAGTATCCTCGGGTATTTTCTGTGGCACACATCCTTTAGGCAAATTAAAGTTATCTCTTTCTTGCCTTCTGGGTAATCGGTCTTCAGCGTCAACCTGCTTTCTTCTAGCAATAGGTCCTTCATACGGATCTGATTCTGAATTTGACTTGTTCACCACCACCAGACAGGATTCATTTGCTTCAGCTTCAACTGTGGCTTGGTCAAAACCCCCTACATTTGACCATTCCCTCCAGACACCCACAACACAGGCACTCAACTGCATCTGTATTCATCTGCATATTGATGGGTCTGCCTGGGCAGGGAGGAAGGAAGGGGCTGGCACTTACACTTCAAAGAATCGTGGCCTGAGCCCACACAAAAGGGCTGATTACCCCCAACCAATAGTTTGGAGTCAGGGCTGGACTGAATTCAGAACTGTGCACTTTAGAGAGAGCCTTTGAAGTCATTCCTCATGTCATAGGGACTTTTTGGTATACAAAATGGGTCTCTGACCACTTGAAAACAGTACACTACTGGACCTGAAAGGAACTTTACTGGAGTAAAGGCTGCTGTGCTGGAGCATTACCACTCTACTGTGACTGACTGTTTGAAGGAACTGCTTCCTTTCTTTACTGAACTGCCCTGATGCCTGATGACCTCTGCCCTGCAACTGAACCAAGGACTAAACCCAGAGTGACTCCAAGGGCTTACTGGCTTTCCCCTTGTTCAGTCCAAGGTCTCAGGGTCATCAAATCCTCATAATCTGATTGTATTGCATCACTTCTACAAGCGGCCAATCTACAAACACCAGTGCTATGCTTTTGGGAAGTGTGCCAGGTTTTCAGCTGGTGTTGCTGAAGGGTGAGCTCTACGATCAACTCAGTGCTCCATGTTTGCATTTAGCCAAAGACTCCGCTATACTGCTCTCCCGACACTGCTGCCGAGGCCCGTGCCCCAGAGAATCAGCATCTATGCAAGAGCCTAAGTGCTGGGTAGAAGCATCTCCTTCCTGCTCTGCATGTGACCACAGCACTAAGGAGCATTCCTAAGCATGGGCCCTGTAATCAACATGGTTGCTAGGATGACGACAATGATGCTCAATGCCTGAGGAACCCGAGTGAGGTACTGGCTCTTCCTCTGTCCATGTGGACTCATCAACAGCAGCTAGTTCCCAAGTTGTTGAGTGGGGTGGGGACTCTCAGGGTGATTGCTCTTGGCTCAAGTCCCTTTTACATGTGACTATATTTACCTAACTAACTCAGTCTAACGACTAGCCTTGTACAAGCAAAACAACAGCAACATGTTTTTACTACTGTGGAAGCAACAATAACTGGAACCAAGTCACTAATGATTTTCCAAAACACTGCTGTTGCATCTTGTAATTTAAAAATGATATCTCTAAACCGGTATGGAGTACTTTTGTGGTGGTTTCATTGTGTTACTGTGTGAGCGTATTGCACACATACTCTGCAGTCTGCCTCTTAAGTTAAGCCTGTCTACCCCTGGCCAAGCTGCAACAGGTTAAGCACAGGTTAATTTAGCTCTGTATCCAACTTGCCTTGGCTACAGTTGTGGTGGGGATCAGGGTCAATACTGATTTGCAAATGGATAGGTCCATACTTGGGTGGTGTAGTGAGCAAAAACACATTTGATTAAACCCAGATCTTTGTGACTGGAGCTGAATGTTTGCATTATTTACTATCCTGTCCATCATCTGTTCTTTTAGCTTTATTCTTATCGCTCTCCCCATGATGATTCTGTGGGGGGATAGTCCAGTCTTTTGAACAAGTACACTCTGAAGACTCATAAACACATGAGTCCAAGCATCAGGCCATTTCATAGATGTCAAAGCACACACTTTTGACAGTCTGGATTTCAGTGTCCCATTCACTTGCTCGATAAGACCCAAAGCCTCAAGTCTATAGCTGCAGTGAAATCTAAGTTCCTCTTGCAGTGCTGCACACAACAATCTCAGGACATCATTATTGAAATGAGTCCCATGATTTGATTCTAGAGAAGTCGGGAAGGCGAATCTAGGTATAAGCTCTCTCTCATCACAGTTTTGCCACAGTGAGACTATCATTTCTCCTGGTTGGGTACACTTCGATCCAAAGTGAGAAGATGCAGACAATCACCAGGGCATACCTCAGCCTGTTACACAAAGGCATCATGATAAAGCCCAATTGCATCTTGTTAAATGATCCTCCTGATCTCCCCATATGACTCAATGTAACTGCACTTCTCTTTTCAACATTGTTCTGTTGAGATACAACTCATCTGTGGTGACATAGCGCTTCTGCCATCAATCTGAATTTGGGATTAAACCATGTCTGCCTAAACAACCTCACCATGGCATCCTTCCCAACATGAGCTGAACAGTGAAAATGTCTTCCCATTGAAGGCAGCAAACTATTCAGCAACACTGGTCTTCTATCCATTGAGATCCAAATGTAATCATCCCTCTTAACGCCTGCTCTGACTCACCTCTGCTGTTCTTTGTCTTATACTTTCTCTTGAAACCAGTTTGCCTCCTCCCATGTATCTGCTGTGATCGACAAAAGATTGTAATTAGTCTCATCCATTCCATCATTAGTGTATTCTCCATTACAAATACAAACATTGTGAGCACAGTACACTGCAACCTTGTCCGCATAGTTATTGCCTAAGGTCGAATGGTCATTCCCAGTGTGGTGTGCAGGGCACTTGATCAATGTACGCATCAAGACATTTCTCACTTGTTCTCCATTCTGGATCAGAGATCTAGAGGACATCATAAAACCCCTCTGGAACCATAGGTGCCTAAAGTCATGAACAACACCAAAGTTGTATAGACTATCGGTACAAATTGTCACTTTTAATTGATCAGAGACACAGCATGCCCTAGTAAGAGCAATCAACTCAGCCACTTGTGCTAAGAATACCCCTTAAAGCCAGGAAGCTTCAACAACTCCTGAAAGCGTACATAAGCCATTCTCAGGCTTCCTCCACTGTCTCATAAACATGAACCATTGACATAGAGCACATAATCAGATTTGGGTACTAGTTCATGTCATATGTCTGGTCTTGGTTTGGTGCATTGTTCAGTGACATTGAGGCAATCATGGCCCACTTCACATACATCATCATTTTCAAGCTCAGGTACCAGCAATAATGTTGAGGGATTCAGAACACAACAGTCACATTTTCTGCCACGAAGATGACCTGTTCCTACTTGGTAAGGCAGCTACTCATAAAATGGTAGGTTCTAGTTTTGTCAATAACAATTCCACTGAATGGAGAACAAACACATTTAATGGGTGACCCATAACTACATTCTCATGCCTCTCTATACCAGACACTAACAGCCATGCCTCCTTTAAGGCTACCGGGTCTAATGTAGCCACAGGCTTTTTAACATTTTCATCAGCTTGTGTAAGCACTGAGAGTGCAGCCTTCCTCTCACTGCAGAAATATCCAGATGGCTTATTATAATCATGTGTAGAAATGGAGTCTTTGGTTGGCAGTCAGGTTACCCCCTGTCTAAGCAAGGACCCTCACTTTAGTCAGGGCAAAGGAGAAACAAACCTGGTTAACCCCCACTCACCCCCTTGGTAGCTTGGCACGAGCAGGCAGGCTTAACTCAGAAGCAATGTGTAAATTATTTGTACCAACAAACACAGTAATACAGTTAAAACACTACTAAATGGACACCACCAGTTTAGACAAATAGGCAATATTTATCTACATTAAACAAGACCAAAACATCAAAATCCAGCATATACAAGTTCAAGTATGAATTTTAAAAAGAATAAGAGTCTTACTCCATAGAAAACAATGGAAAAGTCGATTTTGCACAAAGTGACTGGTTAGCGTCAAAAATTAAGCCAGACGGGTGATCGTGCGTAGGAAAAGGCAGCAATGCGTTGCTTCTTTCCTCGCAAGGGAGGCCGTGTGTCATTTCTTCTCCAGTCAGGTCAGCAATGCGTTGTTTTTCTTCCTCATAAGACAGCAATTCGTCAACTTCTGGATGGGGCACCTCAGATCTACACAGAGTCACGTTGACACCCAGGGACGACTTGTAGAAATTACTGTTGCATGGTGTTAGAAAACTGCACTGCGTGGGGTTTGTGTCAGTATCAGCAGCCACAAGAAGGTGTTGCACGTAGTTTCTCCAGCTGCGATGCGTCAATTTCCCAGCCGCAATGAAGGCAGAGTGTTGATTATAGCCACGCGGCCAGCAGCGCATCATTTATCTGCTGCGTTGCAGTTTGTGCATCAAACATTTCCCTACACATCATTCTGTGCATGGGTTTTCAGCTCTTGTCTTCCAAATTCACCTTTCAAGGGGCCCGGCACTGTGTAGGGCACCACTTGGCAGGGCAGGTGTCTCAGCAGAGAGTCCAGGTGCTGGCAGTGGAAGTCTTTGATGGCCCTGAGACTTCAAAACAGGAGGCAAGCTCAATTCAAGCCCTTCAAGATTTTCAGGTATTTTGAGTCCATTATTTATACCCCTTTCTGCCTTTGAAGTAGGCATACTACTTCAAATGAAAGTCTCTGTTGTTCACAAGACCTTGCTTTGCCCAGGCCATGCCCCAGACACACACCAATGGGTTAGAGACTACATTGTGTGAGGGTAGGCACAGCCCTTTCAAGTGTGAGTGACCCCTCCCCTCCTAGCACAGATGGCTCATCAGGATAGGCAGGCTACACCCTAGCTCCCTTTATGTCACTGTCTAGAGGAGAGGTGCAAACAGCCCAACAGCCCAACAGCCCAGCTGTCAAATGGACCCAAACAGGGAATACAGGCAGAGTCACAGAATGGTTTCAGCAAGAAAATGGCTACTTTCTAAAAGTGTCATTTTCAAACTAACAGTCTAAAAATCAACTCCCCAAAAATATGTATTTTGAAACTGTGAGTTCAAAGACCCCAAACTCCATATTTCTATCTGCTCTCAAAATTAATAACATTTAAAGGCAGCCCCGTGTTCACCTATGAGAGAGATAGGCCTTGCAAGAGTGAAGACTGAATTTAGCAGTATTTCACAGTTAGGACATGTAACACACATCAGGACATGTCCCACCTTTAACATACACTGCACTCTGTCCATGGGGCTACCTAGGACCTACCTTAGAGGTGCCTTACATGTATAAAAATGGGAAGGTTTAGGCCTGGCAAGTGGATACACTTGCCTAGTCAAATTGCCAGTTCAAAACTGCACACACAGGTGCTGCATTGGCAGGTCTGAGCCAGTTTACAGGGCCACTAAGGTGGGTGGCACAACCAGTGCTGCAGGCCCACTAGTAGCATTTGATTTACAGGCCCTGGGCACCTATAGTGCACTTTACTAGGGACTTACTAGTAAAGCAAACATGCCAATCATGGATAAGCCAATTACACATACATGTTACAAAGGAACACTTGCACTTTAGCACTAGTTAGCAGTGGTAAAGTGCCCAGAGAATCAAAAACAGCAAAAACTGAGTCCAGCACACATCAACAACCGAGAAGCAGAGGCAGAAAGTTTAGGGTAAACCATGCCAATTAGGCCAAGTCTAACTTCTGGCATTCCCAGTACTGGGGCACAAAAGAGACTTTCTCTCAGGTCTAGGAAGGAAATCAAACAATTGTTATCCCAGGGTACCGGATCAGATACATCCTTGTGTGTCAGCCTCTGCAAAGGCTTGGCCCCTAGGTAAAAGTTTGGTATCCACTTGTGACAATAACCCACCATTCCCAGAAACATCCAGACTTCTCTCTGCATAGTTGGCAGACCAATTTTCAAAATGGCCGAAATTCTCTCTTATGATACTTTTCTTGATCCTTTCTCAATGTGATGTCCAAGATATTGAACCTCTTTATGACAACACTGGAACTTTCCTGGGGATGCTTTATATCCATTCTAAGCCAGGTGGTTCAATAGTGAAATTGTATCCTGTTTGCAAGCTTCTTAAATATGTGATGCCACCAGTAGGTTGTTGACGTATTGTATCAGAACTTAATTGCAAGGCATGACCAGGGACTCCAGATTTTTCTTATGAATCTGGTTAAAAATAGAAAGATTCTCGTATAACCTTGTAGAACTCAGCACCATCTCAAAACACGATTTCCAAACCAAAATCCAAGAAGGAATTGGTGGTCCTCATGCACAGATATCACAAAAAAGGCTTGAAACAAACCAATGACAGTGAACCACTCAGCCTCACATTGAATCTGAAACAATATCAGATGTGGATTCAGTACCAGGGGACACGGAATAACAATACTGTTCACCTTTCACAAGTACTGTATAATCCTGTATTTCCCATTTGGCTTTTGCAAGCCAAGAATCGGAGAATTGCAGAGACTGCCAATTATTTCCATCAAGGTTCCCTGCTGAATCATAGACTTGATTACTGGAGTTATCCCAGCAATCGTTTCAGGTGTCAGATAATAATGTAGTGTTCTCAGATATTCAGCATATGGCTTGACTGTGATTCGGACAAACTCAACACCTTTAATCAGTCTGATATCTTTGCCATAGAAATCCCACACTTTGGATTTAACTGTCTCTTTCAAATCTGGGAGTAATTCATCAACAGTCAGCAGAGTAAACAATGTACAGTAAGACCCATCTTTTGTTAATTTAAAGGCAACATCCTCATCATGAGTCTGCATTTCTAAGCCAGTTGGCATACAATAGATGATGCAGCTCAGTTTACAGAGTAAATCCCTTCACAGAAGATTTATCGGGCTGGAATCACACATTACAAATGTGTGCTTCTATTCAAAGGACCATATTTTCACTTGTATTGCTGTAGTTTTCTAAGTTGCCATCTGTTTGTTTGCTACTCCTACAACTTGGACTAAGTTTTCAAAGAGGGGTAGGCTTGGGACTTCTACTGCTCTCAGAGTAGAATGGGTAGCACCAGGGTCAGATAAAAATTACACGGTGGGCCCATTCACTTCACCATCTACAAATGGGCCACTCTGGTCTACCTCCAAGGCTGTGCCAAATATGTAGTCTTCCTCCCCTCTCAGACACTGTCATGCTGACTGATTGGGGTCCATACTCTCATGGGTCTCAAATGTAGGAAACTGTTGGTAAGGATTATTGTCATGAACCACATTTGTGTTCATATTTGGAATCCAATTTAAATTTAGCCTAGAACCAGTAGCGTTCTATTGTGGCACCGCAGGTTAAGGAACTTGCATCACTGGAGCTTGGGGTACATTGAAATATTGAATTTTCAGTCTCTATACGTTCTGCATTTGGGCGGAGTTAGGGTTCTGAGACAGCACAAACCCTGAATTTTGGAGCTGATTAGCTGGATTAAGACAACATTCCCACTTTCAATGTCCCAACTTGTTACAGATGTAGCAAGGGATTTTCCTTTCAAAGATATTAACATCTAGGCCAGTATTAGGATCAATAGGGATTCCGAAACCTATAAACTGCATAGGACTCTTTCTTTGCTAATACACACCTTGCATAGCACCTACATTCCTTACAAACGGCTGAATCTGACTAGTTCTCTGAGCTGCTTTCATCTGAGCAACTATTAACTTTTCTTTTAACTGCTTCTGTTTTATCTCAAGCTTATTGCTACAATACTTGCCATATCTCAAAATCTCATCAACTGACTTATTCTGCCAACAAATCAAAGACTGCTGAATCATCATGCTAATTTGAGGCCTCACTCATGTATGAACCTCAACACAAAATGGCCCATATCCTTGTTTGCAAGAGTCTCCATTCCACTATACTACTTGAATGCCTGCAGCAATCTCTCAGAGTAAGCATCAATTGATTCTTTTGGTTCCTGTATCATCCTGTCAATCTTAACCCCATCTATATCTTGGGGAACCCATCCACCACCAAGACAAACCTCCACGCTGTACTCCTCGACATCGCCATATGGATGACAGCAAGCCACCTCAAACTCAACTCCAACAAAACAGAAATCATCATCTTCGGCCCCAACAAGACAGTATGGGATGACTCCTGGTGGCCCACCACCCTAGGACCACTCCCAGCACCCTCCACCCACACATGCAACCTCAGCATCATCTTAGACTCATCTCTCTCTATGGCCCAGCAAATCAACACCATATCATACTCCTGTTTCAACACCCTTCGCATGCTATGGAAGACCTTCAAATGGATTCCCATAGAAACCAGAAAAACTGTCACCCCTGCACTCATCAGCTTCAGATTAGACTACGGAAATGCCCTCTACGCTGGTATCACAGCCAAGCTTCAGCAAAAACACCAGCGAATCCAGAAGGCAGCCACACTTCTCATCTTCAACCTCCCACGCCACAAACACATCTCCGCTCACCTCAGATCCCTTCACGGGCTGCCCATCAGCAAAAGGATCATCTTCAAAGTCCTTATCCACGCTCAAATATTCCTCCACAACACTGGACCAGCCTACTTCAATGAACAAGTGAACTTCCACACATGTACACGACATCTCTGCTCCGCTGACCACGCCCTTGCCACAGTCCCTCGCATCCAACGCACCACCTCCGGCGGCGGATCCTTCTCCCAGCTCACCTCCAAGACCTGGATCTCCCTCTGCACCAACCTACACAAGACCCAGGACCTCCTGACTTTCAGATGCACCTCAAGACATGGCTTTTTAAGCAGTAAATGGCATCCCCCTACCCCCTCAGCGCCTTGAGACCCTTTCAGGTGAGTAGTGCGCTTAATACATTTTTTGATTGATTTATTGATTGATTGGGGTGGTACTTTTGAATTCAAAAATGTCATGACCTGTTGATACTTTTTCATTACCAATGGCGAAGGACCTTTTGGCACTGTACTTCTTTATGGCTTGCCCTCCAACCACTGAACAGCTACGTTGCTTTCTGACCACAAATCACTGGAAACCACAATGTCAAACAATGTGTTCAGATCAACCCATAACACTTTTTAAATTTTCACAAACCTCTCAACTTGGGTGTACCATTCCACTAGCTTCTCTCTCTCAACTTTGGGAAATCATTAGTAAATAATTCAAGATCACTTCTGGTCCAAGTCACATGTACATACTCTCCACTAGACATTTTTCTCAATGGGAAATTTGCTGCAACCACCCTCTCCTACTTAAAAAGGTAGTTCTCCTAGGGTCTTCTTTACTTCTTTACTTTTTCCAATCTAGCTTCCCACTTAACCAATTCATCCAATTTCTGAATATTTTCAATGAATTCTCCAAATTGGAATTTCATTCCCGGAATAATCATGTCAATTATGTCTTTTTCATTAAAGAACACTCGATAACTCCTTTGTAAAGCATGGGTCTTCTTCAAATCAACCTCATATCGTTGGGCTAATTCTGTTAGTTTGTGATGAACCTAACCTGCACACTTTGAAATATCTTTCCAAATGAACAAGTTCATTTTCATGATAACTATCTAACTGATCCAATCCAAAATTCCCGTTACTCATCTCGTCCAATTCTAATTTAAGATTCATCACATCCACCAAACTCTCTTGTGGTGACTAAATTGTTCCCAACTCAACTCTTTACTCACACTTTCTCTTGAAGGGGCACCTTTGTTAAAAATCTTCACCCACTCATCTATTTCCTTGGCACTAGTAGTTTGAGTCATCACAAGGGTTTTAGACATATTCTCATTTCCGAGTGCACTGTTGCTACTACATAAAGGCGGTTCCCATACAGGGGTTACAGTAGTTGGCATTTTCTGGTAGGTACTTATAGAAGTAAATCCAGAGATATTCAAAGTCGAATCTGCAGTGGCCACGCATGGAATACTTGAATGTGTTAGAGGTAAAGGAGCAAATTCTCTAGTATCAGGACTTTCTGGAACTTTGCTTTGCCCTCAGACTGCATTTGCAAAATCTAAATTAAAAATCATTTTTCCTGGGCCTTCAGGTTTATACATAGGAACCACAGGACCAATACTAACTGGGACAGTAAGAGCATCAACAGTAGTCATGATAGGATCAACTGGAGCACAAACTCCTGAACCCTCACTTATTGGCTCATAAGGCACATAAGTTGGAGTGGCTCCCACAGGGTCAGTAGTCACATTTGTCAGGTCAGTAGCACATACGATCTTTCCATTACCACCACTTCCAGTCCCACCCACTTCCCTAGCTTCATTGTATGTGGTGGAAGTTCAGACAATATCACTTCCAAAAGATTATCTCCGGAATCACTCTCACTTACTTCATTCATGTCATCTGGTTCCTTTTGTTTTCCATCTTTCTGTTTCTTATTCTTTTCCACTTTATCCTCAACTGATTCAGTTGTTAGAGTTGGATATATTCTAATGGTCTCTATCATATTAGTTCTCCATCTCCTCTGTTCACCATCCGAACTAGCATCCACATAGAGGCGCACAACTCATTGGGCTCTGCCTTGATATTTTTCTCTCTCCCTGGCATGAGCAACTCATTCCGAAGCACTAAGTGCTTCATATTGTGAGGGTTTAGGAGGTAGTTCATCTCGTACAACACCCTATTCAAACTCTCAATATTTCTCAACATGCTTCAGGTGACAGATGACGTTAGAAGCAAAACATCAAAAGAAAAGGCAAAACAAGCATTGGCAAAGCCAATGGGTTTCTACTATGTGAAATCTATTGGCTTTGTCAATGTTCTTTGGGTATATTTCACAGACGTGCGGGCTGCTGTGCAGCATGGCTTAAAGTAAAGGAATACATCTAAAAAAGGCAACAAACATTAGGGATGTGCAAGGAAGAGATAGGGAACAGAAACAATGGACAGCGGATGGAAGTGGGCAGGCAGAGGTATGGCAACATCAGGGAGATGTTCATGGGAGGAGGGAGGTAAAATTAACAGACAGCGGGAGGATGGTATGGGGGAAGCAGCACAAGGGCGCTACAGGGAGGGTGAATCAACAATGGAGTGCGAGGGCGACCGTAGTGTGCCAGGCATTCTTATGGAGGAGCTTGCATCCAGTGGTTGAACACTATCCACAAACAGGAAGCTGTGCTCGGTCCATGCTATGCGACAGGAATAGAAGCCCTGAGGGAAAGCAGGAGGTGAGCAGCTAGGAGGAAGCCAGAGGAGTGACCAATAAGGAGCAAGGAAACAAGAGTAATGTGGAAACCTATCAATGTTAAGTACTGAGAAGTAATAAGTGGGCCCGTTTTAAGATTTTTTAAAGCTTTTTGCCTAACAAAATATTTTCCAACTGTCTCAGACGAAACCTAAAAATAGAAAACTGTAATGTCTAAGGCCAAATGCATTTCTCTCATTGTGCTATATTGTATTGGTATCACTAGCAAAGCACATTATTGATCCCCAAAATTATATTTTAGCCTTAAATTGAGTGTCAACATACAGAACAGATATCTCACCTGCTTACTGACGATGCAGCCATTAACGGCTCTGTGTAATTGCAATTGAGTCTTGTTGAGTCTAGTATCTTAAGTGTGAGATCCTCACCTCCTACCTGCATCAAAAGTTCTCTGTCACCAAAGCAGATGGAACGGACAATGGAAATATGTTAAAGCTTGCGTGCAGAAGAAAACATTTAGGGATAGACAATAATGATTTAATCTGCATGAAAACAAATATTAAACCAGGGCATGAGATACTCCACGAAGACAAATCTAATCTTGAATCTGATCCTTTTTGACACTGGAGACCATTTATCAGATATACATTTAAAGAAAATAAGTTCTTAGGGCCTGATTCACAAAGGTAACATCACACTTTTGTGTAATTTTACAGTTGTTTGCTGTTCCCAAAAGCATTTTACTATTGGTATCTTAAAAACTTTACAGTCGTAAAATTATTACAAATAAAACACCTCTGTGAATAGCAAGCGTCTGTAAAATTATACAAGAGTGTCTGTGTAAGTTTACCTTTATTAATCAGTCCTTAGTCTATATTTACCAAAGGTTTTGTGCCATTCTTGCAGCATGCAAGGGGACACAGGGTAATTCAAAACCTAGAATGAGATTTACCAAGAGACACAAGGCCAGTGGCTAGTAAATCTGTTGTAATGTAAGGCAATGCAAGTTGTGGCCTTGCGCTACTTTGTCCCAGTGGGGCATTCCAAGGGTGGAGCATGGTTGTTCCCATGCATCCACCCATGGTTTTTGGTGCATTCCTAGATTTACCGTAAGTGGTAGATCTGGGAATGCATCTAAATGCTACTCAGTCCCAGTAGAGGCATAACAAGAAGAAATAGGTTTATTTCTCCTCCTTCCTCACTTTTTCTCTTTATACACATGCTGCATTCTGCAGCACACCTAAAAATAGCAATACTCCTCCGAGGATTGTTTTTGTGCAGGAAAGTGTTCCTACCTGCACAAAAACAATCCTGCCTCCAACACAGGCATCCTTGCGCCATGATGGAAAAACCCCTGTGATGATGCTAGGCAGCCAAAAGTGGGCCAGCGCAAGGAGAGAGCAGGAATACACCATATCTTGATAGTGGTGCATTTCTGTCCTCTCCCTTTTATGGAGTGCACCACAAACACCGCTCAGCAAGGTGTCTTGCTGCTTTGCGTGATAAATATGGCCCTTAGTATCTAGAGTTCACCAGAAATACAAACAGATGGATTCTGAAGAGGCACAGTCAATAAATGAAGATTTTAAGCAAGACTTCATTTTGAAAAACCTGTTTGAATGTGTGTGTGTGTGTATGGGCATGTGTAGGTGTGTGTGTGTGCATGTGTATGTGTGTAACAGAGTGAGACAGACAAAGTGATAGAAATAGCAAGAGAGAGAGGTGTGTGTGTATGCATGCAGCCCAAGCTGTGTGGACTGTATTGTTCTTTATACTGTTGGTTAACCCTGACAGAATCAGTCAAACTGTCTTTGTGATGTCCGGTGAGCTACGAGGACCAGTCCCCTGGTGTTTTTATATACTTTCAAGAGAGAGTGTCAAAAAAGCAAAAGATTGGTTACAGTGTGTGCATGTGTGCATGGGTGTTTTTCACATTGAGTTTCTTTTCCTTCCCTGGTCTGCTGTTTCACTATCACCAAGGTATGGCCTCTGCTGAGTGTTTCACATGCTGCAGACCCCTCTGCTTGGCCTATGGATATAAACTGCTTAGCCAACACTGAGGTGTGTGCCCTTGCTTCTCTCTGGTCCGATATGCTGACTAGGATTTATTCCAAATGTGTTTGCCATCAAGTAGGGCAATCTAGTGACTTGAGCCTTTTCTATCGTTAATGTGCCAAAAAAACAATACGGTGCGCACCATGGTCTAGACTTTGGAAAAGATAATTCTGAGTGGATCTACCGTATATAAGTGGTCACCTGTCGGGTCCATGAATAACTGAAACTGGCCCCCATCTACTGAACTAACTCACTGCTTTAGCCATTGCATAGGATACATTTTCAAAGAATTATTTTCTTTCGTAATACTTTGTTTATATTTTTAGGTTTCTGGCTGAGATTTTGCAAGATAAATAGTAAAACAGGTATTGTTCTCTCAAAGTTCTTTAGTAGAAGATTCAGATATACCCATTGCCAATGTTCTGAATGCTTTCACCGTGCAAAAGTGTCTGGAATAATACATGCCGAAATAAAGCTCAGGGAAATGTAAACTTTCATAAACATAAAACAAGAATTCCTGCATATATGGAAAGAGATTGGCTTGAATTAAACGTGCCCGGGGGCACAAATAGTAACATTCTCAAATTACAATATTAAAAGGCATGCCCACGCAAGTTTTCACCGTAGGCAGCCGCAGTCCTATTAGGATGGAAATACATTACTCTCCAACATAGAAGGGATGTCAAGATTTAATTAAGAAAGGCAAATCTTGTTACAAGGAAACGTATTAAACGGAAAGCTTGTTCTATCAAAAACACAAGATTTTAGTCGTTTTTTCAAAAGTAAAAATGGCATCGTATGTCTTTGTAATAATAGTGTTTCATAGACTGTACCAATAACATACGGAAAATATAAAATATTATTCCTGCTTGCAGCAGAGTATTTACAGTCGGTTCTGGACTTTTACTTGTTTTTAGATTGTTTTTCTTCACCCAGACCAACGTGTATTATTATTACATCGATTGTCTCACTGCAGCTAGTAACCTCATGGTAGACACAAGATCACATTACCTAATTGACCAGGCCTATTTAAACTTTTGGAGGGTTTTTGCAGGAGAGGTTTACATTTCCACTTCATAAAACATTTTTTGAGACAAAAGAAAAGGGGTCTTGGATGCATCTCCCAAGTATCTAGGGGTGATCATGTACAATCTTCACCCCACACATGCAAAAGCCACCTCTCCCCTAATACACAATTCTTGTTGATATCAAACTCCATTAGCTGGTACTTTTTAACGTTGTCTCCCACCCAAAAACACTTAAGCCCAAATTTAAGAGGGCCTAGCGCCATTCTAACACACATTAGCATAATATTTTTACGCTAATGTGGCGTTAGATGGCCAAAATCGCTGTGCCATATTTACAAAGTGGCGCAATGCATGCATTGTGCCACTTTGTAACCCTTTGCCCTACATTATGCCTGTGCCACGCATTATGTATGCAAAGGGGGCGTTCTCCCACTAGGGGAGCCGGAAAAATGACACAATGAAATCAAATAAATTTATTTGCATCTTTTTTTCCAGCACTTTTAGTACCTGCTCTGAGTAGGCATTAAAAGGAGGCTCCCATTGGTTACAATAGACTCTGGGTACTTTGCAGGATTAGCATCAACATTTTAGATGGTAATCTTGCAAAGCGCAGAACTAGCATAAAATAAATTGATGCTAGATCCCTAACTATCGCCAAGGTGCGTCGTATATTAAATATGGCACACACATGAGGCGTTAGGGGGCGCCAAGGGGTGCTAGAAAAGTACTGCTGCACTTGGTGCAGCACCACTTTTCATACATAAACCCCATAATTCCCTTAATTCCCTGTTTCATATCACCACCACAGCAGCCACAAACGTGCCACACTACGAGGCCCCTCCAAATCATGTTATGTCCCAACCCATGGGTATCTGCACTTCCTTGATATTTATTCACTGGCGAAAGATAATGGAAAAGGAAGAAATAACTCTTTGTTCGTGTCACCTGCTGCCGTTTTACCTTCTCCTCCTGGGCGTGAAAATGTAGTTTCTGTTTATGATGCGAAATTGTAGGTTGGGGGTGGTGTTCCACAATTTTCAGCGGCCAAAGTTATCTTGACTTACCTGCCTTTTCTACCTTCGAAGGATCGCACAACGTCGTTAAGGTTCAGAAAAGCAGACGTTTTTTGCCTAGGCCAGTGACTTCTGAAATAAAGAAAATAGTCACACTGCAAATTCAGTGAATTACACTGCTACAAATCTAGACGTGAGAGGTTCTGCTACACGCCAAATGTCTGCCTTCTTTCTCCGTAGATTTGGTCTGCAAATGGATGTTTCTTGCTCAAGATGGATACCAAAAAACTACAAATGGTATTGATGATTGAAATATTCGGAAAGAAGTCAGGCGCAGTATAACAGCTGCCTTTCACCTGCAGGTGTTTGTCGGTCTGTTCTTCACATTTGATTGGCACTTCATGCTGTGCAAGCAGAATCTCTGCATCTGCAACCTAACCACTGCCTGATTGCATGGAGTATTTACTGAATGAGCAGTTCGTGCAATTACAGTGTAACCAGCGCTCTAGGCTCTGTGCTCATCTGTGGCTTCCCTTTCATCATGGAAAGGAATAGAGCATAATTGAAAATACCATTTCTAAGCAACAACAGAAGGATCTCTTCAATGCACAGAATAAAGACCCTTTCTGGCAGCCAGTGTCGGATAAAACTTATAAATAAGAGGGTGTTTTCACTTACCTCTTTAAGAACAGTTGTGAGCCCGTCTGGCCTTATCTGTTTAGCTATGATAACTAGTAAGAGAACGCCCTTAAGCCAATGGACCTTATGACTCTTTTAAGATGATCACACCATTAACTCCGACGTCACATGAATAACACCAAATAGACAATTCATTTGAGTCGGAAACTGTACGTCCCGTGGCTCATTTGGCCATGAATAACCACACTTTTTAGTATCAGTCAAAATGTTTATTTCCCCATATTAACAATGCGAAGATCACATAAATTGGTCAGAAAACCACATGATGAAGGTACAGAAACAGCATGGGTTGACCAAAATGCCTAAAGAATCTTAATTCTATCAAAGCAGTAATAACAAGACTTTCAATAGCTACAGTACCGGTCAATAGCAAGGGTAGTTGGGCAATGGTAATAACATACATTTGATCGGTGATTGAATGTTGTCAGTTTGTTTTCAAAGACAGATGAATAGAGGAAAAGACCTCACTAATCCCAGATAAGCATGATCAGTGATTGAATGTCGTCAGTTTGTTTTCAAAGACAGATGAATAGAGGAAAAGACCTCACTAATCCCAGATAAGCATCAGCATGTTGGGCTTCACGCAAAAGTTTCAGTTACACAAATTTGGAAAACATCTAGCTATGGTTCTATCAAAAGGCAGTAGTTGGTACCTAGAAAACAAAAGACAAATCAGCAATGAAATTCTACACATATTATACCTGTCCTTAAGGATCAACAAGCAGCGCTATGTTCATCAGGGGTACATCAGGACAGAGGGGATTTGTGAAAAAGGGGGACAGTTCAGAATCAGGGCTCTAAGTTCTCCGAACCATCAGGTTAATTTCTAAGGCAGGCAACAAAGCGCTATAGTCTCTAAACATCAAGCACTAAAATGAGCACCAGCATCATTGCATGGAGCATAAGAAATCAAACTCAAAAATAATAAAGTACCAGGACGAACGTAGACAGGCTCACAAGTGTCAAAGTGACAGTCTCACGTAAAGAGTGTCAAAGGAATAATGGCTGAGCATGAATTAACTGCAATGGCTGAGAACTCCAAGAGCAGTGCTGTTAAGTTAAAGTTGTCCCACGTTGTCATTGGTCAGAAGCAGCTTGTGAGGAAAGATTGTCCAATTATAATTATACTACATATCAGAGAGGTACCAGAGAGACGTTCACATGAAAGTGATTGGTTCTTCTCCGTTTGCATGCATTCAGTCGATACAATAAGAATCAATTTGTAGAATCCTTCCATCCGATATCAGTAGGCCCATTGTTAGTCCATAAGAGCATCATTTTCCCAAATACTTCGAGTCAACAATTACAATGATGTAGAAAAATGATCTGGTTACGTACATTTCCTCGAAAGAAATACATTTTGTTAGTTCAAGTTTGGATGAGTTTTAAGATTCAAACAATGAAATAGTTATACAGGAGACATGAGATCATTCTATTAATGTTGCATTTTCAGTATTTGCAGACATTTAGGGGCATATATATACTATGTTTGTGCCGAATTTGCATCATTTTTTAATGCAAATTTAGTGCTTACTTACCTCCATATTTATATTTTGAAGTTAGACACATCTAGCATCAAAATATTGGAGTTAGCACCATTTTCTGGGTGTGCACCTACCTTGCGTTAATGAGATGCAGGATGGATGTTCCCATCTAAAAAATTGTGCTAACCCCATAGCCCCATATTTATCCCCTGTGCTAAAATGTTGCACAGGTGGGAGGAGGGGCTCAATAATGGTGCAAATCTTGCTTTGCACCATAATTTAACACCTGGGTCAGACCAGGCGTTAGGGGACCTGTAGACCCATTTCCGTGGTTAAAGAGCAAGGAATTGGCCCACAGGTGCCCACCCTAGGCCACAGGAACACACCCACCCACACCAGAGGGACAACAGAGGATGGGGGATCCCATCCCAGGTTAGTAGGGTATGTATAGGTAAGTATTAAAAAAACAAAATTTATGCCATTGGGCGTCCTGACTTGGGCCCCCCTGCATGGCACTGGGTGCCCTGTGCTGGCCATTGTGGTGGTGGGCATGACTCCTGTCTTTTCCAAGACAGGAGTCATGTGGTATGAATGTTTTTGCATCAGGAAATGACGCTAGGCTGGTTTGAGGCATTTTTTTGTCTCTAACCAGCCCAGCGTGACTTTTTGAGGCAAAACCCCTTGCCCCCGTACCACCTCCCCCACCCAACTAATGTCATTTTTTCTGATGCTAGCCCACCCTGATCGCCGGTTTGCGGGATTCCATAAATTTGGTGCCTGTCTGGCACTTTGGAATGACGCAGTTTTGCATCAAAAAGTATAAATATGGGCCTCAGTTTTAGCAGCGGTGTTGCTAACTTGAGGCATTTTAGTTAGTGCAAGTGAAAATTCATAATGTTTATTGTAAGTATGACAGAGTAGTGCATTTTCAAAAATATATATGCTCTTAATACAAGTTAGTACATTATTAATGAATAACTTTGTATATGATGGTGGCCAATCAAGTAGGCACATTATGAGTCACACGTTAATTTTCACGTTAATACATTTTATATGTATAAACAAATATCAAAATACATGAAATATTTATTGATGTTAATTTCAGCGCTCACATTCAAGAGGTGAATTAAGAGGGTCAGTGAAGACCATCTTCATCGGAACCTTGCATTAGCATATTTAGTCAGCCCATAAAAGGATAATTAGAAAGATAAAAGTGACCATGCAAACATATATGTCGAAGCCAGGCGCTCTCAGGAATTTGCTGTGTTAGAATGCATAGGCCAGATTTTTGCATTATTTATTTACACTTTTAAAAAAGTAGGTCAAGGGTGTCAGCTTGATTCATTACTCTCAAGTCCCTTGAGACTGAAGAAGATATAATGTTAGTTTTAACTTGGAACACCTATGATAACTGTAGAAGAGGCCTAAAGTACTGCAGCTTGGTGCAGAAAGCACTTGTATTTGGGTCAAGAAAGTCACCTACTAATAGGCTGAGGAACTGCATTTTGGGGAAGTAATCTTCAAGGAATTTTGTCTGCCTCTAAAGGAACATCTTCTCTACCATGAGTGGTGCTTGCTTTTGTTCTATTTATTTAGCACTTACCACAATAATATTTGAAGTAAACAATCACAACTGTACTAGCCAGTTAAGAGCAAGGATGGCCCCTCCGCTATGGTGGAGGAGTGTCGCCCTACTGCTGAAAGGCAGAAAAAAAGCAGAAAAATAAAATGATTATAAAAGTATTTTATGATCATTTTTTTTTTCAGCGGGCTGTAGTTCGGGGTGGGCCAGCGTCCTCCATGTCACCATGGAGGAGGAGTGCTCGGTGTGCTCTAAGTGAGCATGTCAAATTGGCTGGCCGTCTTTGGCCGGTCAAACGGACATGTGCATTTAGAACTCTCAGCCGAGCTGTATTTCACAGCCGAATGGAGATCAATCACAGGCTCCCACTCCTTTCCTGAGCGGTATTTCAGCCCGCTCAGGCCAATCCCGGCACTTCTCTCATGCTTTGTAAAAGCATTAAGGAGCTCATCTGCCCTGGGCCTGGGCTCACGCTCCAACGAGCCTTCAGTGCTTGGTAATCCTCCAGTACACCTCGGCCCTGTCCTCCGGCATGACATGGCCACCTGACGTGCATTATGGGCATGGAACAGAGAAAAACATGTCTGCAGCTAGAAATAAAAGGGATTGTTCATTTTGTGACATGCTGATGAAACCCTCAGGAGGTCCTAAAGTTGAGAGGCCCCCCGTTACAGATGATAAACACCCCCAGAGGGATGTCAAACCAGAGAGCTCAGTGACACATTCCTTTCTGGAGGCTTTGTTTGCCTCCCTACCAGATGATCTGCAGGCTTTTAAAAGGGAACTTTCCTCAGATCTCTAGGAGGTGCAGAGAGACTTGGATGAGGTAGGGGAGAGGGTTGCTGCCTTGGAACATGAGGATGATGACTGTAGTGAGGAGATTGAATGGCATCGCCAAGAAGTATCACGACTCCAGAAACAACAAATCGATCTCCAGTCCCATGACAAGGACCTCGAGAGCCACTCGAGGCGGAACAATGTCTGCATAAGAGAGGTCCCTACCGATGCAGAAGGGACTGACCTGGAAGGTCATGTGAGCGCCCTCTTCAGATTCATCCTACGAGATGCAGTGCCCTCGGAGCTGAAACTGGACTGGTTCCACAGAGTTGGGAAACTGAGACAAATAAAGGGTCCCCCACGAACATTCTGATTGTTCTGGCCCATCTACTTCCTCCAGGATGGACCTTTCCCTGCCTGAGATTGATAAGACAGGTTCCCCCTGTCTATCTGGGCCTCGACCTGTACATCTTCCCATATTGCATAGAATGTTGGGTTTGTATGCAGTAGTTATGTTTGTTTGCTTTGTTTGCAGAATTTCTCGGGTTGTTAGTCTCCATCATGCCCCCAGGTAACTTCTAAGCTCCCTAAGCAATGTAGTGGTGGTTCAGCACTGGTTAGTTGCCCACTGGTGGTGCCTGCCTCTGCTTCCCATTGGCCCCTACTTGCTACCATGCCCTTCCCTTGAGACTCATGGATCTTAAGATTGTTAACCTTGATGTAAGGGGACTTAACAACCCTACCAAATGATTGACAATCCTCTCCCTCCTTGAGCACTCAGGAGCCGACATCTGTCTTCTACAGGAGATGCACTTGATCCCGAAAGACATCGAAAGAATGCAGTACCACTGGTTTTCCCAACGGCGTTGGTCCTCCTATCCTACAAAGAAAGGGATGTGGTTATTCTTTTTTTTCAGGGATTTAGAGGGGAGATCTTGGTGACCCTGAAAGAGATCAAGGGGTGCCTCTTGGTGGTTCATCTTTGGATGGGCTCTCCCTCCTTTACATTCCCCAATGTTTATGCCCTGAATGAACACCAGGAGGCCTTCTTGATGACTTCCCTAGTACATGTGCTTTAGACTCCTGATGTAGCTGTTCTGGAGGGGTGAGATTTGAAATTAGTCATGGACACAGTCATAGACCGATCCAGTCAACACTTTGACCAGTCCAGGGCCTTCAGCACTGCAGGCCTCTACTGGCTTTCTGACTTTGAACTACATGATGTATGACACAGACGTTTCCATCCGGCAGAGACTGTACCTATTACTCGGCCGCACATAAAAATTATGCGCATATTGAATATTTCCTATCTACTTCATCCTTGGTGGAACTCATTACTGATGCTTCCATAGACCCATGCTAGCTTTCAGATCATGCACTATTATGTCTCTCTGTTAGACTACCCACCGGCCAGCCAATGAGCTCCCCATGGCGATTACACGACAACCTACTGTAGTTCGAGGCTACTGTCACTTCCATTAAAACATTGGTCAAATCATATATGCAAATCAATGAGTAAGGAGTCTTCTCTGGCGGCCGTGTGGGAAGCTCTTAAATTGGTGGTGCGGGCGCATCTCATAGAGATATTGGCGGAGGAGAACAGGCACCGCAGAGTCAAACGCAAGACTCCGGAGAAGTCGGTTACAGAGTTGGAGGCCATCCATAAGTGAACCAAAGCCCACAGGCTATGGAGAGAGCTAGTCCCCTTCTTAAATGCCTTAATCAGGACAGGGCCAAACACGCAATGACACGCCTTAAACAAAAAATCTACCTGAGCAGCAATTGGTGCGAGTGGATGATTGCACACCATCTGCACTGCAAAATCCATTCAGGTTCAGTTGAAGAGATTTGCACAGGCCCCTCCATCGCAACGTGTTCTAGCGTGGAGGCAGGGGTGGCTTTTTGAGCCTTCTTCAGTGCTCATATGCCTCCACAGATGGCCGGGGTGGTGACCCTCTGGAATATCTCAGAGACGTCACCCTAACCTCTTTCTCAGAAGCTGAAGCATCAGCCCTGGGTGGAAGAGGTAGTCACAGCTATAGCCCGTCTAAAACCCATGAAGGCCCCTGGGCTGGGTGGTTTCACCTCCCAACTCTGTAGGATTTTCTGCCAGGAACTAGGGGCCAGATGTAGGAAGGCTTTTGCATGTCGCAAACTGCGAAAAACGCAGTTTGCGGCATGCAAAAGGCCGAACGCAATGCACAACCTTAAATTGCGAGTCGGTACCGACTCACAATTTGAGGATGCGACTCGCAAATAGGAAGGGGTGTTCCCTTCCTATTTGCGACCGCATCGCCATGCTGAGTTGCTTTGTGACCGCGAATGCGGTCGCAAACCAACTCGCAGTTACCACCCACTTGAAGTGGGTGGTAACTCATTCGCAAAAGGGAAGGGGTACCCATGGGACCCTTTCCCCTATGTGAATGCCGACAAAAATGTTATTTCAGAGCAGGCAGTGGTCCTATGGACCACTGCCTACTCTGAAAAAAACAAAAACAAATGGTTTTGGAAGTTTTTCTTTTTGCAACTCGTTTTCCTTTAAGGAAAACGGGCTGCAAAAAGAAAAAAAAACTGCTTTATTAAAAAAGCAGTCACAGACATGGAGGTCTGCTGTCTTCAGCAGGCCACCATCCTTGTGAGTGCATGGACTCGCTATGGGGTCGCAAAATGCGACCCACCTCATTAATATTCATGAGGTGGTTCTTTGCGAGTCGCAGAAGGTGTCTGAGACACCTTTCAGCATACAATTTTGCGAGTTGCAAATTGCGAGTCGGTCTGACTCGCAATTTGCAAGTCGCAAAATTGTAGATTGCTACATCTGGCCCTAGCTCTTTTACTTACTCATTTTTACAACTACTTTGCAGACTCAGGCTTCATCACGGACTACATGTTAGGGAAAACCATCTCGGTGATCCCGAAGCCGGGTAAAGACTCCACTCTTTGTGGGTCATACCAACTTCTTTTCCTCTTGAATATTGATGTGAAGTTCTTTGCTAGTTGACTAGCGCACCATTTTAACCCCTAATGCCCAAATTGATAGACCCTAGCACGCAGAATTTATACCCACACGCCAATGCAGCAATAACACCAGGCTTATATTATACCTGATAGATAAGTTTCAGAATTCATGAAAGGAGGCTTTATTATTGTCCATTAACGTGGAGAAAATGCTTCATCATGTTCACTAGCCTAATCTTTTTGACACTCTTTGCAGGTTCGGATTAAGCTTCTGAAAGTGAGAAGGTAGCATCTATAGCACTCCCCGGGTTTCTGTCAAATCAATGCATTTTATTGTCATCATTCAGAGAGGCACATGACAAGGCTTCCCCGTCACCTCTCGTTTTTGTTCTTTACATGGAGCCTCTAGCACAAAGGTTGAGGGACAATGCTGCCATCCACGGCATACCATTCAGAGGGGCTCAACACTTATTAAGTTTTATCCAATGATGTCATCCTTTCCATTACAGATCCCATGAGTTCCCTCCCAGCATTACCTAAGGAGCTCCATGCTATCTGGGAGGTGGCGGGCTTGAAGGGCAATATGCAAAAGTAGCAGATACTAAACCTTACAGTTAGCCCTGCTTATGAATCTGCCCTGCGTTCCATGTTCCTGATTGAGTGAGCTCCTGACACCATCCCATACCTGGGCATCTCTTTGGCATGAAATGTGCACAAAACATCGACCATCAATTACTTTAATCTTATCTCACAGACAAGACAAGACTTGATGTCTTGGAGCCGCCTCCATCTGTTATGGATGTTCAGAATAGGATGATTATCCTCCCATGCATTTTTTATATCTTTCAGACACTGTCTCCTACCCCACTGCCACATGCGATAAGAGCCCTACAGTTAGCCATTAATAAATTAATCTGGGACAGCAAGAAGCCACACCTGAACCGACACGTGAGAGTGGAGGACTGGCATTCCCCATCTTATCCGGTACTACCAAGCAGCGCAACTCCCTTATGTGGTGTAGTGGAACCACCCATTATTTGAGAAACACTGGACTTCTATGGACCAATCTGTTGCTGACTCACATATTTGGAGGGTGGTCTAGCTCCCTTGCGGACATAGGGCCTAGGGCCTTTACTCTTCCCCAGGGACAAGTCCGACATTGAGCGTCTGATACTCCATCGCAACCACGACGGACCTTACAACTTTTCCTTCTCCCATAACCCCGATTTTGGCTAACCCCAATTTCACCCCCAGACTGCAACCAAAGCAATTCAAGCACTGGCGGAAGGGTGCCTGTATACATTTGGAGTCCCTCTAAGATGCCACGGGGATCATCCCCTTCGACCAACAAAAGGATGTCTAATCTTTGGTTGATTCGGACCTTGTCCATTATTTCCAGCTCTGCCACTGGGCGACCAGCCCCGAGACTCGCATCGGCGCAAGCAAGCCGTTGTCCCCCTTTGAGCAATGGATAACTCTAAACACTGATGGCAAGGGCCTCATTTCCGATCTTCATGCCCTGCTGGGGAGGGACACAACTTCAATCAATTCTGAAGGACAACTGAGGTGGGAGGCAGAGCTGGACAGAACCCTCTCCACTAAAGAATGGGAAGACATTTTCTAAAGGGTACACCACATGGCACACAAAATAGCTACCACTGAGACTGCTGACAAGATCACCTCCTATTGGTACTTAACCCCTCTTGAGATTGCAGAAATGGGTGACCCGGACTACCAAACTCACTGAAATACTCATTGCGCTCTCGCAGAGGCAGACAAATGGCCCTGAATGCTGCCCAGCAGGTCATACTTTCAAATTGGGGCTCTGACAAAACTCCGGACCATTCCACCTGGTTGCATAGGCTGTGTTTTTTCTTAGGTATGGAGGAACTGTCCTTTGCCACAGAAGCAGACCACTCCTCCACTCCTAATACGCAGACCTATGGTTCCCCTTCATTCACCTCCGCTCGATTGAGTATGGGAGCTGACTTGCCCATCCTACCTGTGACTCCTTCACTTGATGCTGGATACCACACCCGTGCATCTGAAAGTGGTACAGAGGACTCTAAGCCCTGTACGTCCATAGCTTGACTCAATTCAACAATATTGATCAGTAAGTCACCTATGATGGGAGGCTTGGGGGGTGGGAACAGGGTTACTTAATTCACCTGTGTTTTTTTTTTGTTTTAATCAATCTACCTGCTGCACCTGCTGGCTCCAGAGTTGTAGGCAAACATCTGTGTATATCACTGAACCTAACTATGCTCTTACACGGAGCTGGCCCACAGGGCTGTAGGCAAATGTTGTGATCTGTTGTTGATGGCGATAGTAACAATAATAAAGTGAATTGTTCCAATAGAAGGACCTTCTAAGCCCTTAGAAAGTACAGGAAATCCCAGGGAGGAGAACAATGTAATGCAGGTTATCAGTTTTAGAATCTCAGAAAGAGTCAGCTGACGAAGAAACCACTACTGCCACAGAACGTCAACAATCTCTGAAGGTATGTATGGTAGCGCACATGGCACCTATGGCGGAAGGAGTCAAATCTTTCAAAAAAACTTCCCCATGAAAATCTAAATCAGAAAAGGATTGCAACAGCATTGACGAAAGTCTCTCTCCTTACACCATGACTCAAAGTGTGTCCAAAGCTTAATTTGAAAAGCTATTGTAGATGGGTGTCTAGACTCTTGGATATCCAGAGCTACACCTCCAGAACATAGCTGCTGTTAGAGTGCTCTCAACCACCAGGCTGCGAGACAAAACTGATAAAGACAAAGGAAATTTGAAGAGCGGACACACAGCCACCATGAGAATTATGTCAAACCAAAGGTGACATAAATAAAGCAGAACACCTAAGTTCACTGTCACTGCTTCCCCCTGAAGCATTTCCAGCACCCTCTGGAGGAGTGAGATTGTAGGGAAGGCACAAAGAAGGCCTCAAGGCCAAGCTTAAGGACAGAACACCGATGCTGCATACTCCAGCTTACCAACTTTCTGCAGAGAACTAGGGAAGAAGGGCAGTGTCTTGGGGGAATATAGGTTCAATCTTAGAAGATGTGACTGATAATTTGTCATCTGTATTAAATCCAAAGACCGATGGTAGGAGAATGAGAAAGGGTATACTCTGCTAAGACTTTCTGCTTCCAAGCTATCCTTCCCAGAAAGCAAGAAGCTTGCAGCGAATGGTGATTTATATCTGTCCAGGTCTAAACTTCAGGGCCCCTTTGTATTTTTCTGATGATTGACATAGGCATTTGCTACCTGATTTATAAACTAAGATTGCCTTGGAGAGAGCCCATTTGAACTTTCATGCCTTTGCTGGCACCAGCAGAGACTTCTCTAAATGCAGAAGAAATCTAATTCTGATATAGAATTACATACCTTTTGAGTGCTGGATACTCCTCCTTTGAAAATTGAGCTGCAGAAATATGCCAAACATGCTACTAAGGAAAGAATAAAATACCTTCAACTGAAGAAAACCACAACAGAAGCCTTTTTGAACAAAATTGGAATGTCAGAAAGGACAAAAGGAAGGACACAGAACTTATAATATAAGTTCCACAAAAAAGCAGAGGAATGTCTGCCAGCTTGGATTAATTGGAATGTTAAAGTAAGCATCTTTTACATTCAGGGCTATCAGAAGGTGTGTTGGAGACACCAAAACAATAAATGTTTGAACAACAACTTTCTTAAAAGGAAGATATCACCCTCTCATAATCTGTAACTCATTATGGGATGTTGACAGATCTTCAACATCCCTGAGACATGACGGCTCTTTTTATTACACTTTCTTCCTTCCCTGTTGCAAAGGAAAGTAGCTGGTAGACTGTGAAATCGGAAACGATCACTTATTGGGGTTACAATGAAACACAACACTAAATTCACCTAAGAATTGCCCAGCTTAGATGGGGTAACATACTTTAAATAATCCATGAACAATGTTGCCTGCTAAAGCCGAACAAAGATCCCTGCAATTATTTATTGTGCCTAATCATTAGGAATGCATACTAAGGCAGAGCAATTTGATTTTTAGAGCCCAACCTGTCCCACCTACTGCACATGAGCAGGACATATTGAGTTCCCCACTCTGTGGAACTAGATATGCCCGCTAGATCAGGGCGACCTCCTCCTGGGATCTGCTCCACTGCATCCCTGCACCTGAGCAAAGTGGATGACAGAGAGACTGAGGATCACAGTGTCTATCATCCTATACAGGTAGGGCACCATATCAAATCTAATGTCCACCCTCAGACAAGCTGCTAACATGGTACACTCCACTCCATTCAGTGCACCTGAGTGGAGCAGCCCATTGGGGTGGAGACTGAGGACCGCATTTTCCCTCATCCTGCCCAATGCAGACACCTTATTGATTCTCATGTCTGACCTGAGATACATCACGTTTCTATATAACAAGGGAACCCGTGAGTCATCAGAGACCTTTGGTAAACACTGTAATACAAAACAATGGCTATATGGATATGGATGCAACAATGCTACCAAACAAATGGCTATTTATTTTATTCCAAACAATAATCAAGGACATTTTACTTTATAAAAACATTGCATAATGGTGCAGTGGAAGTGAGTGAACGAAATGTGCTTGGTATTCTCCCATAGGTGACACACACATAAACCCACATTGCAATAGAGATCAAAAGTGCATATCTAAAAACAAGAATAGCACTGCCCTTTTATGGCTAATCAACAGTTCAAAACAGGGAAAACCAAAAGAGCCCTAATGACCTGAGGATAAGGGTACAAACTTTCAGGAGGAGTGTGCCAGGCTAAGAGAGTCGATGCTCCGCTGCCTGTTGTGTTGCGTGAGCCTCACCACACAACAATGGTTCCCAATGGGGAGTGAATACAAGAAAATCGGGCACAGCGCGATGGAAACAGCATCCCAACCACAAAGTGAACAGAGAGTGGCAAGTAAAGTGACTGCTCGTTGGATCCACATTTATACCAGTGGTGTAGGAATGAAAATAGAATAAAAAATGGGGGGTGACCTGGATGTGTGAATAACAGGTTGGTGGAGAGAAGGAAGCAGCCATATGGGAGCGATCCAGAGTTACAGTCCAAATGTAGGGAAATAACTGCTGCTACCTCCAATGTCACGGAACTGCAAACAGAAAAGTGGCTATTGTGGATCCATAGGGGATACAAAGGTGTAAAAATGAAAATGATTAATAGAAAAGTGTCAACTTGTTGTTTTCACATTGAAGCCATGGGTGTGGAAATAGGACAAAAAAGTGTGCAGAATTTTTGATGTGTGGATAACAGAAGAGTAGAGAGAAAAATAAGACACAAAGGTCCTCAATAGAGTGGCCATATTGGAGCGATAGAAAGCTAGAGACCAAATGTAGGGAGAGGACTGCTATCTCAATATCACAAAGTTGAAATCAGAAAAAATAACTAAAGGGGCGAGGCAAGGAGAGTTTTTAAATAAAAAAGGGTCAATACAGAGCACAGCAAAAGGACATTGCCAGTGACAACATGTGTTCACATTGATTTGCAGTTTTAATTCAGCAAAATTGGCATTTCCAACATAGAGTCCATCAGTGTCCCTGTTTTCATTCTAACGTCATAGTGCATCCCAAAGTCTATTTCAAAAGTGTCCACTCTTCTTGCCTGTTCAAGCAGGTTCTCATTGTGTTCAATTTCAACATCCATCTGAGTTTCTCTTTATTGAGTAGATGTTGCATTTTGCCCTCCCCCTAAGTGGGAGCTTGAGGACGCTGATGACGTGCCACCTCAGATGATTCTCATGATAAAATGATTTAGTGTCATTATTGGATGATAGTGTTTATCTCTAGTTTGCATATGGTTTGACTCTCCTATGGCCCTAATATATTTGATATCAGCATCCTCCATACCCCATTCTTTGTCCAGGGTTTTTATTAACATTTTCTGCAATGTCACATTCTATTCTCAGCATACACAACTAACCACTTTTCTCCATGAAAAAAAAGGTTCTCTGTCCTAGCTTGAACTTCCTAGATTCTCAATTGGGCTATTCAAAATGTCATCAATATGGTTTATATTTTTGCCTGGAGATACATTATCATTTGCCTTTATTTTTCCCTGCAAACAAAGACCGCCTGATTGGACTATATTTCCACCCTGGTACTATCTCACTTCATGCCATTCTTAACTGCAGAAAGGCCTTACCTGTCGATCCATGCCTTCCACAAATTCTAAAACTGGCTATGGCAGCAACTAACCCTTACCTCAATTATTTTTTAACCCGATGGAGTCTGCAGTGGTCCATTTGAGTTGGAAAAAATCACATCTTATTTCTCTTTAAAAAAATCTAATGTGAGTCCAACTGTACTAAACAACTTTAGACTTGTCTATCTTTTATCTCCAGCTGCTAAAATGTTAGAGAAGCTGGTTAATAAGCGACTTTCTAAATATCTTGAAGCTATCAATCTGCTGCACAAATCTCAATCAGGCTTCCGCTCCTTTATTCAACACTGAGGACCATATTTACAAGAAAGTGATGCCTCTGTAGTGATGCACCACTTTTTTTGAGGCTCCCTTGCATCCCCTAACGCCACCATGGTAGCGCCGTATTTACAATGCAGCACACCATGGCGCATGTTAGGGGCAATAGCGCAATTTATTTGATGCTATTGTAATGCTACACTGGATTAGCGTAAAAAAATGACGCTAATCCAGTATGGTGTAAAGAGGCCCATTGAAATCAATGGGTGCCTCATTTAAATGTGTGCTTTAAGCAGGCATTTAAAATGATGCTAGAAATGGTGAAATGGAATCTTGTAGATTCCGTTGCGTCATTTTTAGGGACCCTCTAACGAGGGAAAAACCCCTTTGCATATATCAAGCATATATTATGCATGATGTGGCGCAGAGGGTTTACATGGTGGCGCAAACCTAGTTTGCGCCACCGTGTAAATATGGTGATATGGTAGTGGCATGTTAGGGTCACATTTGCGGACATAATTTTGCCACAAATGTGGCGCTAAGGGGCGCAAGGGGCTTGTAAATCTGGCCCTGAATCAACCCATGTTGGAAGTGGCAGGGTTCATTAAACTAAACTTGAACCAGGATCATGCAGGAATGGCTATTATACTTTATTTATCAGCAGTCTTTGACACCGTGGGCCCGATCAACAAGGGTAACTTACGTCTACTAAAGTTTTGAGTGCGGAGTCTCTGTACAGCACACTGCAGAAAGTGCACCATGTGGAGATTCCACTCATAACTTTACTACATGTAAGTACCTTTGTGAATTGGGCCTTGTGTCTCATTCCAGCCTGTTGGATTAGCTGGAAGGCCTAATGATTAATGGCCTTGCTCTTTTTTGGCTGCATTTCTGTCTGACAGAACCCAGGATGTTTATTTGCCACATTGAACTCTGCCCCAAAACCTCTGAGACACTGTGTTCAACAGGGCTTTGCTTTCGGCACTACACTGTTTACTGTCTATATGGCCTCCATGGCTCACAGCTGAGGTCTAACAGTAGTTTCTTATACTGATGACACTCAGCTGTTGCTTTCCTTCCAACAGTTGAATGGAGACATTGTGGAATCCTTTAAAGGTTTCTTGGTACTACTTTAGACTGGATTAGAGGGAGTTGTCTTGAGCTTAATTCTGACAAATCAAATGTGCTGTTGTTTGGGGGAAGAGCATACCTTTGTCCCCACAGTTGATGGTCTTCTGAACTGGTAAGGCTTCCCAATCCTACCTCATTAGCCAGAAATATTGAATTCAAATTTGATACTGACTTCACCTTTTTAATCCTTTTTAATTTTAGCTGTCACCTCTACGTGTTTTGCCCAACTTAGGTCTCTTAAGAAGATCCTTTCTCATGTTTCCATTTCCTCTGGAAAGATCGTTGTCCTCTTTTTAGTAGCCCATAGACTGGATTTTGCTAATTCCCTGTACCTGGGCTGGTCAGAATGTCTGTGGAGCAGATTGCGGTTAGTCCAGAATGCTGCAGCCATATTGATTTTCTAAGTCCCTTTCTGACATGCAGTTACTTCACATCTTAAGGACTTACACTGGGTGCCCAAAAAACAAAAGGATATAAATCAAACCTTGGTCAATTCCTACAGGACCTTCTATCAGGTAGGCCCTTTTAATTTAAAAGAGAGGATGCTTTGATATGAGCTCAATAGAAGACTCCTTTCGGCCAATCTCCTCCTACTGCACATTCCAAAAGAGTGCAAAGTTAGAAGAGACAAACATTCTTTCGCTGTTTGGCCATGTAGCCTCTCAAAACCCTCCCTATCTCACTCAGGAAAAATTACACTGAAAGCCTCTAAGACATAATCTTTTTCGCAATAAGTTAAAATTCTGATGTCTGTGTTTTACCAAAGCACTGAGACGTCTCTTCGGTGGACACTTCGGGCCAGATGTAGCAAGATTGCAAATTGCGACTTGCAATTTGCGAGTCCATCCGGCTCGCAAATTGCAAGTCGCAATTTGCAATGCAGTACGGTGTCTCAGACACCGACTGCGACTCGCTATGGGGTCGCAATGACCCACCTCATGAATATTCATGAGGTGGGTCGCAAATTGCGGCCCCATAGCGAGTAGAGGCACTCGCAAACATGGAGGCCTGCTGTCGTCAGCAGACCTCCATGTTCGTGACTGCTTTTAAATAAAGCAGTTTTTTTTTTTTAAGTGTAGCCCGTTTTCCTTAAGGGAAAACGAGCTGCACTTAAAAAAAAAAAAAAACCTTTAGTTTCGGTATTTATTCAGGGCAGGGAGTGGTCCCTTGGACCACTCCCTGCCCTGAAAAAATAATTTTGGGTCCAGTCACAAAGTGGAAGGGGTCCCATGGGGACCCCTTCCAATTTGCGAGTGGGTTACCATCCACTTCAAGTGGATGGTAACTGCGATGCCAATTGCGACCGCGTATGCGGTCGCAAATGGTATTGCATACCACTAAGACTCGCAAATAGGAAGGGAACACCCCTTCCTATTTGCGAGTCGGAAATGCATTTTGCGAGTCGGTCCCGACTCGCAAAATGCATTTCTGCATAGGAAACTCACATTTGCGACTCGCAAACGGCAATTTTTGCCGTTTGCGAGTCGCAAATCGTTTCCTACATCTGGCCCTTTATTCCTTCAATCAAAAGCAATCATCCCAAATTGGTTCTGTTGTATTAAGAAGGTCTCTGCAGGCATGCACTAGAAGGTATATGGGTTGATCCTAGCAGACTTACATATAGGGTGCATTCAATAGTGATATATTGGTAGACACCTTATATGATTAAGTGTTGGAAATGAGAACATATAATTCCCGTCCATTACTTGTAATAGATGAAATATCCCACCTTGCAAAGTATTTACTTAATAGTACGTTTTAGGATTTAGTGTGACACAGGCTGAACATTCTACATCTTGACAGGATTTGTGAAAAGTGCAAGAGGGAGGTGGGAACATTATTTCACCTTATGCTGGGGTCCACAATGTCAGAATCAGTTGACTGATATCATCATTGTGGTTTTCCAACGGTAGGGCTCACCATTAGCAAATAAGCTTTCTGGATTTCCTCTATATGCTAATGATGAATGCAAGGAAGCACAACTTCCTCTAGTCAAAGACCAAAAAAAAGGTAATACTACACCATGAAAGGGATGGGTTTATCACTCTCATTGTAAAGGTTAAACTTGTTCCATGCTTCTTCATAATGGCATTTGTGCTGATTCTCGGTAAACGTTTCTTGTGCTCCCTGGAGACTACTCCAGAGTACTACGTTTTTATAACACCTGTAACAATTATAGATTGAGAAAAACACCATACAGCAGGAGGGCAGGTGTACAGAAGATTACAAGAATAGCACCTTGAGTATGATAAAACATCTGCCTCCACTATCCAGATAGAGGAGGAATGTGATGAGCATCCTCACATTGTCCTCGTTCATCCACGTATTGGGAGTCTCACATGTCTTTCTCCTGAATGTTTCATCTTCAAACCTAACTTAGATTCATTTTTCTCAGATTCTATCAAGGAATGCTCACTAGGTCACTTTTCTATACAATGCTGTCCTAATGTTTCAGTCTTACAAAAAACATGAAAGCAAAGGATGCTTTTTCTTTGTGCACTGAGATATATATGTATAATGCATATTTGTTTACCAAAACCAATCTCTGAACATGTCTTTTGAGCAGAATTTAGATTCTATATTTGATCTGTTTAGGAAAGGTCTGCACTGGGCTTCTAATCTACTAATTAAATGTTCTTTTTTTACTTTGATTAATTTGTAAAAACAAAAAATATGTGCTAGGTCCCACCTTTCTGTCAGACACTGGTGCTGTTGATTGTCAGGGTTGCTCAATACCAAAGCTATGTAGTCCTGATGCTGTTGTATCTTGTGAGTGTGTATGATGGAACCTTTTTGGATTCTCAAAGACTCTGTATGATGAGGTTGGAATTGTGAGAATGTGGTGAAGTGAATGCAGGTTTAGAATGTGGAGCTTGCACTTACTTGTGATACATAGAAGAATAAAGACACGTAGTACATAGCTCCGTCTATGGCATTTTTATTGGCAGGTACCTAGGCTTGGTGGAGGATACAACTGGAAAGAGATAGGGGATAAGTAACACAAAGACTGACAGTGCTCTCCCAGAGAGTTTTCTGTGCTCCAGGCAAACTGCTTGTGTATGCCACATGCGCCTTGGTCAAAGTTCTGAATCGACGGTTGTCATATGTGGAGTCAAAGCCCAACCCTAGCCAATGTAAAGCATACAAAGATAAAGTAAGCTTTACTGAGAAGTCTACACATCAGTAGCAGTAGACTATGACCAAGGCCATATAGGAAGGCACCAAGCTACTATGAAATATAAAGCTATATAGTATACAGAGTGTTGCTGACGAAGGCTGATACAACCAGGCTTTGAAATTATAGCAATTAGCAACTGCAGCTCACACAATAATGCTGCAATAAGAAGTGCTGTGAGGCAAAGATCAACCAGATGTTAAATGCACAAAAAAAAGCTTGAAATCATGACCACTCAGATACACAAAAGGTCACCTGCTGCCAGAACTGAGTAAAGAGAGGTGTCATACTGCTGCTGAAGGTGACTCCAAGAGAAGTGCCTGGGGTTCTGCCTACGGAGCAGTCCACACCTGCAGCAACGAGAGACTCGGCAGAAAGGCCTTCTGCGAATGGAAACCATAAAAGATGACCCCAAGGCTGGCACGTTACAGTGCCAGGTTGTGTTATGAATAGAATAGATCCTGATTTCTGGCAGATGGAGTAGGAGAGGGCTCCAGTCGCAGTGTCAGCCAATCCAGTGAACAGTTGCAATGCTGCTGCTTTCCTGAAACCACCCTTCGATACTGCCAAAAAGCAAAATATTGGTGATAGGTGGACTGCTTGGATGGAGGCATTTGATGTTTTCATTGATGCGCTAGAAGAGACAGATAAAATATGATCAAATGCCTCAACAATGTTTCTGGTGATGGTGTAAAAGAAGTCATAAAGAAAATGCCGCAAGCTGATGAAGTTGGGTACTGTCAAATTAAAGAAGCATTGAATCTCAAGTTCAATCCAGTGCCGAATGAAGATTATGAAATGTACATTCTCAGTCAAGAAGGACAAAGAGCTGGTGAAACCAAAGATGAATTTGTTGAGAGACTGGATACATTCATGAAACATTACACATTCAATTAATTTATTGATAAAGAGGCTATACATCTCAGAGTTATTGACTGATTCATTCAGATGACAAATGCTGAGAGAAACTCAGTCTGGAGTGAGTTGTCATGGCTGCCAGAGCTGAAGAGCATGCTGATCGACAAGGTGCTGACACAGAGGCCAGAGGAGCCAAAAGTGTGTCAGTAATGAAGATGAAAAGTAAGCAGAAACAAAAAGCTGAAGGACACAAGGTGATGTCTCCACAGAAGAAGAAGTTGTGTTTCAGCTGTGAATTGTTCTTTCCACACAAAGTTAAAGGTCCCATGGATATGCAAAGGCCATGGTAAAGAGAACCATTTTGGAATGGTATGTAAGACAGAGGAAAAAGTAAGTGTTTCAATGCTAGAAGGCAAAATAGCTGAATGAACATTCCAGAAGCAAAGTTCAATGTGTGCCCACATGGCCAAGCAATAACATAATTGAGAAAAATCAACACCAGATGAGCTGTGGTCCAAAGAAATCAGTGTAGTATCTTACCGGGGAATACAAGCTCGAATATTACTAATTTCCTGCTGCAGGCTATGGACTATTTCATTAATCAGAAGGTCAAGGCTGTGATTGTTATGATAGACTTCGACAAAGCCTTTGATTTCGTTTAGTGGGAAGCCCTATTTGCCATTTTGTCAAAGACATATTGTAGCCTTGCCTTGATTTAAATAAAGGATATCATTAGTTTGAACTCACAAAGAATTGCTGGTACATTTCTACCATTTCTACACTTATTCTTCTGTTTTGACACAAAAGATTACGTTCTGGTGTGTTATCAGCTGCAGAGATTTTTCAAGATTTCATTAGACATATCATACAACCTTTGGTAAATACTTTCAACTATAGCAATGACATATTTGTTTTTGGAGCTACACAGAAGGGACATGGAAATGCTTTAAGACAAGTGTGTTGTTTACTTGTTGATGCAGGTTTAACATTAAGGCTGAGAAGTGTGAGTTCAACAGGACATAGCTAAAATTATTTGGCCATATCATTTCTGATGGGTACATGACACCCGATCCAGCTAAGGTACAAGCGTTCCTTCCTTGGCATGGGCAGTTACTGTTCTAGATGTATACAATACCTTGCTACTGTGAGTGTTCCATTGAATTTTTTTTTTAAAAGAATGTTTCATTCCACTGGTCACATGAATGCAAACCAAGTTTTAAGGAAATTGAACAAGCTATTGAAAACGCTACTGAAATTGCAGGTTTTGATCCAAAACCACATCCGAAGGTTGGTGTTGATGCTAGCCCAGGCGGGTTAGGTGCCTCCTTTGCACAAAACAGTGGACAGCCAAATGCTCAAAGACATATTGTGGTGTATGCACGTAAAAATGTATCCCAGCCCGAATGTGCATATTCACAGCCTGAAAAAGAAAGTTAACAGTGGTGCACACATGAACATTTCCATGTGTCAGTGTACATAAAACTGTTCATGTTTGTGACAGATCATCAAGCAATGTTGACTATATTTGGCACTCCAAAAGCCAAGATACTGCCACACGTTAAAAGTTGGGGTCTACAATTGCAAGAGTAAAACTATTCAAGTGTGCATCATCCAGGGAACGATCTAAACTTTGCAGACTACTTCTCAAGAGTCCCATACAGTGTTAGGGTCCCCCATGTGAAACTGTTGAAGCCTACACAAACTTCACTGTGAAGTCAAACACACCAGATGTAGTTTTGTTGGAACAATTTGTCACTGTCAAGAGTCAAGATAGTGACATGTTAAAATCAAAAGACATTTTTACACATCAGTCATGAAATCAACATGCTCAACCTCTTACCACTTACAGCAAGTACCAGAAATACAAAAATGTCAAAGATGAACTGTCCGTGACACAAGAAGGCATTAATTATCATGAGGGTTCAAGAATTGTCATTTGAGGGAGGCTGCAACAAGTGATTGAGATGGCCCATGAAGGACAATGTGGAATCATTGCCACTAAACAAGCAATCCAAAACCATATCTAGTTTCCTCATCTCAATGAATGGGTTGAAAAAGATTTGAAGACCTGTCATTTACATAACCGCCTGTCTTCGAGAAGCACTCAACACACCTTGAATATGTCAGAGTTGCCAAATCATGCCTAGGAAAGGATTGCTGTTGACTTTTTTGGTCCACTCGACAATGGACATCACATCATGGTGATTGTGGATGAATACACTTGCTTCTGTTTAATTGGAGATCGCTCGTCTATCTCTTGGGACAGCGTCATTGAGAGATTAGATGGTATCTTTGCAACATGGGACTTTCCTACAATAGCCCACATTTTAATAGCAGAGTATTCAGAAACTAACTCAATCTGCCTAATGTGAATCATCAGAAGAGCACACCTTTTTGGCCACAGGCTAACAGCCTATTTGAATGTTTCATGAGTACATTAAAGAAAGCTGTTCAGAATCTCCTTTAGAGAAGCTCAACCTCAACTGTGTTGAATTCTACTTTACAAGCTTACCGTTCAATTCCTTACTTGACCACAGGGGAAAGCCCTGCAACATTGATGTTCAGGAGATCCATGATGACAAATTTACCTCAGTGGACCAACATGAGGTCTAAAACTGATACAGAGACATGTACAACAGACTTGAGTCATAAACAGTAAATGAAGGCCTTTGTTGATAAACAGCGAAAGGTAAAGAACATTATCTTCACATAAGGAGATCGAGTGCTTGTTTGTCAGCCACGAAGATGTAAATCTGATGCTCCTTTTGATGCTGTGCCATTTCATGTTGCAACCAGCAAAGGGCACATTGTGATTGCCCAACCTCCAGGTAAGTCTGTCACACAAGATTTCTTGCACTGCAAAATATGTGGCTCAGAACCTGTTGAACACTAATATAACTGTAGAGACTATTTCAGAGAGAAAAACTGGTGAACCCCAG
Source organism: Pleurodeles waltl (assembly GCF_031143425.1). Taxonomy (NCBI): domain Eukaryota; kingdom Metazoa; phylum Chordata; class Amphibia; order Caudata; family Salamandridae; genus Pleurodeles; species Pleurodeles waltl. The sequence goes on from NC_090449.1 coordinate 595,502,935, forward strand.
ACTGCCATTGCTCCTACTTCACTGAAGCAGATCATGGACACTCTGGTTACTGATTCCCAGTTCCAAAGACAAGAACCAAACAATCATCAAAGCACCAAGATGGATCATTGAAGAGTTATAATGTGTATGTGCTGTAAAAAATGTTTTTTTTATTCTTCAGGAGGGGAGATGTTTCTTTTGAGTGTGTATGATAGAACCTTTTTGGATAGTGGAAGACTTCGTAAGATGATGATGTAAGTGTGAGAATGTGGAGAAGTGAATGCAGGTTTAGAATGTGAAGTTTGCGGTAACATGCTTAAGAATAAAGACGTGTAATACATAGCTCTATGTGTGGCATATTCACTGGCGGGTGGGAAGGATGCTACAAATGCCACCTCGTGTCTCTTTCTTCCGTCACCAAACACTTCCTGCTCTTTGATCTCACTCGTGGAGGATCTTTGTCATTCCTTCTTCCTCACTTTGCCATTGTTTTTTTCATCTTTATCCATATCCTTCTTTCACCTTTTTCTGCTTATCTCACTCGTGCTCCAGGTGGAAGTCCAATGATGAAAAATAAGACCCAATCCCCAAAAATGTGCGCTGTTGGGCCCCATGACTGGCTCAAATTAAGCACTGACTCTGAGAACTAGAGACCTAATGCTCAAAAGAATTTAAGTTTTCACAAACTCTGTAATTGCAAAAACACACAGCTTGCGACCACCAGTGGGCTTTTTACTAGTTATTAAACCTCTTGGGAGAGTCAGACATGCCAATTTTTGTTCTGCAACTCATTTCAAATCACAACTAGGAAGAGTTTTGAAAGGGGTATCATCTCCTAATTACAATTTGCAATTGCGTATCAGTGATTGATCAAAAACTGACATCCAAGCTGAGATAATATCTGCTTCTCAAAGTGGAATGTGAATTGTGTTGGGTGGCCTCATTGGAAGCAACCAGTGTTCCAGGGACCCTGACCTACTCCCCTGATGTGTTTTCAAATGAATTTATTTTTAACCCCTTCGTTGATGAGGCTTTTTCACACGAGTGTGAAGCCCTTTTATGGCTATTTGGGGTAGTTCCTGCTTAGGCCTACATAACTTCTTTCCATATAAGTTACCCATGCACAAATTAGTATCCTTTCTCCCCAATATCACGTTGATTGTATAAGTTCCCAGGGTTTGTGGATTACCCTTGAAGAGAATGAGAAAATAGCCAAAATATAGCAACATTTTGTTTCTCCGGTGAAAAACAGGAAAATAATTATTTGCAAAAAAAGTCTGTTTTTTCTTGAAAATGATATCAACAAAAAAGTGTTTTTGTGCTAAAATCATTTTTCAAGAATATCCAGAGATGTATCAAAATAGCACTGCAGTTTTGGCATGTATTTTAAGAGTTAGACCATTTTTCCTCGTTTTTGTGCTTTCAATCTACGTTCAGTTTGTGGTGATAACAGGTGTGAAACCCATAGTTAATGCCAAGAAGCTATAAATTCCTGAAGAGTAGACAGGATTATGATTTTAGTAAGAGGTATCTTGTGTAAATTCCTCCAGGGTTTTTGAACAAAACAAACTTGAATTTAAAAAATATAATGGAAATGAGTAGAAAACAACAGACATTTGTGACAAAGTTTTAATCTGTCAGTAACCTCTTGTCACTGAGGCCAATTTACAAAAGCAATATAGTGTTACATCTGCTAGACCTTCTGTTTGTGGAGATATATAAGGTTTGTAGGTTCTGCAAGAACCCGTGATACCCAGAGCAAGAACTGAGCTGCACCTTGCAATGCTTTTCATTGGGTATAGAGTATAGAACAACTCTTATGGTTAAATATAAAGAGTGAAACTTAGGTATGAAAATAAACTATGAATCTCTGAAATGTACACCTGATACTGAGTTGAGGAGCAGTGGTTACTTGTACACCCCTGAACTTATGTGTATCCATTTAAGCATGTGATTCAGAGGATATTTTGCAAAAGTTTTAATTTTTTGCACACTGGCTTACGTTTCGAAGGCACAAAGGCAGATATATCCATTTGGTAATAAAAAAAAATTCCACTATTCTGTGCTCCCATACATCTCAAATAAGACCTAATTTGTTTGGCTGCACCTAGCACCTGTGGCACGATAAACACAAAGCACACCCTGGAGACATCATATTTTATGTACCAGACTCCATGTTTTTTTACAACGTGGGTAGCTGCAGACTTCGGGCCTTAGCTCAGCCTATACCCATGAAAAACTATTATAGACAGACATTTCTGAAAACTAGACGCCCGGAGACATCCAGGGTGGTGTAAAGTATAGTTCTCACGTTTTCTTTTACCCAGAAGCTTTACAACACTCAAACAATTCCTAAAACACATATTTTCCTTATATTTCTTTGAGGGCAAGTTCTGGAATCTGTGAGGAGCCACATATTTCCTACCACCCAATGTTCCACCAAGTCCACTATTAAAAATAGACCTCACTTGTGTGGGTGGCCTAGTGCCTGTAGCAGGAAAAGGCCCAAAACGTGACATGGACAGATCAAAATTTCCCACTCAAAAACATCCTTTTTCTGCAATGTTGATTGCTGCGGAATTGAGTCCTAGCTCAACTGGCAAACAGGGAAACCTACCAACCTGTGCATTTCTGAAAACTAGACACCCAGGGAATTCAAGGTTGGCAGGCATTGCTTGTCTATCACCAGATATGTTTACCGAGAATCCCTTGCAAACTTTCTTTCTTAGTTTAAAAAAGCATAGTTTCCTCACATTTCTGTGAGGTACAGTTCTGAAATCTGTGGGGAGCCACAAATCCCTACCACTCAACACTCCCCCAAGTGTCCTGATTAAAACGTTTCCTCACTTGTGTGGTGGGCCTAGTTCCCACAACATGAAAAGGCCCAATGCATATTATGGATAGATCAAAAATGTCCACTAAATAAACAACTCTTTTCTGCACGGGTCGTGGCTTCAGAATTTGGGCTTTGGCTCAGCCAGCGTCCAAACCTGCAAATTTCTGAAAACAGGACATAGAGGGGAATCCAGGGTGGCATGCTTTCAGTCTCACCAGGTTTATTTTTCCCTAGAAGTCTTTACAGCCACAAACTGTGTCTCACAATGCGCATTGTCCTCACATTTCTGTGGTGGAAAAGTTCTGGAATCTGATGGAAGCCACAAGTGCAGTGTTCCTGCAAGTCTCACAATAAAAATGGTGCCTCACTTGTGTGGGTGGGCCTAGTGTGTCCTGTGTGGATTCCGCAATGTTTTCTTTTCCACTGTGCCCTGAAAACCTCAACCTTTGCCTAAAATTACACAATTTCCCTGCATTTTTGTGACATACACTTGCAGAATTATTAGGCATCCATCAAATTCACACAAATCCGCATTCTTCTACCTGTCCTGAAAAAAACTCAACCCCACATTTGTGGCAGGGCCTATTGCTGGCAACAGGAACAGATTAAACCAGAGTCAATCCAAGTCCTTGTGAGAAAGGCAAACAAATACTATGCACTACATTTCCTGGTGTAAAGTGGGTTTCCCACCACCCAGCATAGGTGAGGGGGAAAGATTGGATGTGAGCAAGCCCATTCACCCCCAGTGGGAGCAAAAAGTCTAATGGGCCTGGGGGAGGGTGGAGGTGTTCCTCCCCCAAAACACTATACTCTAAATACATGCTTCTGTCTCATGGGCTTTGTGCACACTGGGGTGGCGGAGTAGGGATGAACCTCCTCCATCAACCCCATCAAGGGGAGTATAGAGTCTTATAAGGCCCGGGGGGAGGAAGCAAAGGCTTATGCAAAGAGGTGCTCTCCTCCACAAAACAAATACTGTGTTCTGGTGTTTAGTGAAGTCTCAGCCCCTCGGTGGTCAGAATGTGGGAGAACATCCACATCCATCCTCAGGGAGGGGTTAGACTGATGAGGCCTGGACAGGTGGGAGCACAAGCCCATGCCCAGGGTGGGTGATACCACCTTCGAAAAATATAATACTCTAAAAACTCCTGGTGTCCAATGGGCTTTCAACCCCCCTTGGGACAGATTGGAATGAAGACCCCATCCAAGACGGGGGCAGAAAAACTTATGAGGTCTGGAGCCGGAGGAGCACAGGCCCATGTCCAGGGGTCAGCTCCCCCACGAAAAAATACACACCAGAAAAGAAGGATCAACACTCTCATCTGCTGCCTGTTATCATAGTAGAGACTTTTCACTACGAGCAGGGAGCGTAACACTCATGAGGATAGGGCGAAGTATACCTCGTAGAGTAAGCAATATATGAAAGAGTGTTGAGTGTAATGTTCCCCCAAATTGTTTCTTATATTCCCAAGTAATCACAATGTGCATTTTCTTCAAACTAAATTTTATTTGTTCGTTTTAATTTGATTTGTGGAGTGCCAGAATTGTCCAACAAATACTTAGTTTACAAATAATGTTATTAGATAATTTGCAACAGCTCCAATTGGACAAGATCAAGTTTTGCCCCACTAACAGCTGAAGGCTCCGTTGATTGTAGGAGTCTAAATATTCCCCTTATTATCAAATACATTGCCTGGCTATTCCTAGGTTTATTTCTTCAATCCAGTCTCTGTTGTCCATCTGGTAGCCACAAGTTTGATTCTCTTTTGGCTCCAAAAGAATCTGCTCCACATTTCCAGGTGTCTAATGGGCTTTCTTGCCCTGGTAAGTAGATTGTGGGTAAATTTCCATCCCCCCCTCAAGGAGCAGAAAGACTTACAAGACCAAGGACAGGGGGGCACAGACCCATGCCCATGGGGGATGCCCCTCAAAACAAATACTGTGTGCTACATTCCCTGGTGTCAAGTGAGCTTTCTTTCCCAGAGGAACAGACAGTGGGAGAACTCCCCCCGGGGTTTGCTGGAAGACCTATGAGACACAGGGTGGGGGAACTGGCCCATGTCCAGCGGTAGTCCCCCCCCAAAAACAAATACTCTAAAAAAAGCTATGGTGTATAGTGAGCTTTCTGCACCCAGGGGCAAATCGGGGTGAAAACCCCATTCACCCTCGAGGGCAGGAGCAGAATGCCTTATGGGGCCTGGGACCGGGGAGCACGTCCCCATGTCCAGAGAGGCCACACCCTGGGTGAAGACAGACGTATAGGACCTGGGGCAGGAGGGGAGCATAGTCCATGCCCAGGAGGCTGTCCCCCCAATACTCTGTTCTGAATTCTCTGGTGTCTATTGGGCTTTCTGCCCCCCCCCCACCTCAGGCAACTGATTGGGATGAACACCCCCAACCTGCTCCAGGTGGCTGAAAGACTTATGGGGCAAACACAGGCCCATGCTTGGGGGGGGGCGCTCCCCCCAAAAAAATACTCTGCACTAAACTCCCTGGTATCGAGTGTGCTTTCTGTACCGACAGGGACATACTGAGATGAATATCCCACCCACCTTCCAGGCTGGGCAGAAAGACCTGGGCTTGAGATGAGGGAAGCACAACTTTATGTCTAGGAGGGCTTTTTCCTCCAAAAAATACTCTGTGCTAAATTCCCTCGTGTCTAGTGGGCTTTCTGCTCCCTGCAGATTGGGAATGAACACCCCCATCTATCCACCAGGGGCATAAAGTCTAATGGGCCCTGGTGTTGGGGGGCGGTTCTCCTACTACTATTCTATCCCTGGTGTCTAGTGGGGTGATCCCTGCTTGGGTATCGTTCTCATGTGGCCACCCACAAGCAAGGATCCACTGGGGAGAGATATCTTCGGAAATAGGAGATGCTCCCCTTTCCAATGATACATCCCTTCTCTAAATTGGTACTAGGGTTGAGATATACCCCCAAGCACTGATTCAGTGAAAGTGAAATGGATCAATTGTGTCATTTCAGTTTCACATTCGCAGAACTGGCGTCAGCATGCATTGCATGCTGATTGACTTATCCCGTTACCTTCCTGAAAAAAATAGACTTGGTTGCTGAGGATGCCCTTCGCCAGCAGCTGAGCTAAAAAAAATGAAAAAGAAAACTCCATGGTGTGAGCCCCAGAGGTTCCTTTAGAGCTCTCCCTATTGCTAGCTGCCAGGCTCACTGGAGGGAGTGCGGGTGTCAGCTATAGGTGACACCCACACTTAAATTGTTAAAGCAACACCTATTACTTTATTTATATATGTGGGAATATGTAAATTTACAGGATTCATTTCTTTTTTCTTTTTAAATTGGCACAGTTGGGCATGTGATTTTTAGGAGTCTTGTGGTTTTATTTTATATTCTGATGGTCTCTAATTAATGATCACAAATGTCATCTTGACTTAGAACAAAAATAAGTACCACAATACTATATCCTCATTTACCGGTACTGCTTGGTTACAGTTAACAATGAAAAGGAATATTACTGCTGGGCATGCAAGTCTTGCAGTATCTGAGGGGGTTCCCGCCCATTTAATGATTCAGAGGCGGCAAATTTTGATCTATTGTACATGTTACATGCCAGGTAAATGGGCAAATGTTATTGGCTGGGACTTACAGGTGTGCCTCTAGGGACATGCTTTAATGAACACTGGAAATATCAAATTCTCCCTTTAGTCCCATCACTTCAAAGTTTGTTGCATCTAGAAATTGACTTAATATAGAGGAATAATACGCAACTTTGAAAATGTGCCTACTTGAGTGACCGCTAGTAATCACAGAGTGTCCTTATTAGCTGCCTATTAATGTAAAATGTTGTGCTCATGTTTAGATTAATGTAGTAGGATGTTATATTAATGGTCATGTATTACATATTTGCTTTATTAATTATAGGCCTTAAATTAGCGAAGTTGTGCTACCTAATGTCAAGTCGCACTGCTCAAAATGGTTGCATAAAGAATTGGATTTGGATTTTTCCACCACGTTGACCAGATGCTAGTAGCTAAATTTTCTTTCACATGACAACTGCTTGCTAGAATATGTTGTACTAGCTATTGATACTTTGTAGAATTTAGTGTGTGTAAAGGCGATGTTCCCAGGAACCAACAATGGATGAACCTATTGGAGTATAAGGCGATACAAAATTGTTACCTGACAAGACCAACGATGGGAACAGGAGAAGAGGAGCCAATCATCAACATGTGAAAGACAGTATAGTTATATCCTAGATCTGAAGTTCTACTTTCATTGGGCTAAATGTAAACGTATGATTCTTTGACCAATAGCAACGTGGGAATACGTCTTAGGGAATTTAACTTAGCCAGACTGTACTGAGAGGAGACACGCTCAGTTTTTCTTAACTCTGTTGCCTAGAAGCGACATTCTGATTATGGCCGTTCCTGAGGCATTTCCATCCCGAACTATTATTGCTGTGTTCCAATGCTGATGCGGACTGAACAGATGTCCAATTGACGAAGACAGTCGCAGCTTGTTGATCCATACTGAGTCGAGGTACTAGCCCGATGTTATTGTTGACGTAATTTGCTTTTGTTTTTAGGTACCAACCATTAATTTGAGGGAGCCATAGCTAGATGTTTTTCCAAATTTGTGTTGACTGAATTGTTTTGCATGAAGGCCAAATATGCTATTCTGATCAGAAGGTTAGTTAGGAGACTCACTGAAGATGCTAGCTAACTTTTGATAAACAGTTGATGTCTGTTTTTTTTGCTGAATCTAAATGTATGCTATTTCTATTGCGCAGTTATTCTTATTGTTGGTTGGTACTGTAACTCTAGAATGTGTGGTGATTCAGGCATTGATTAAATTGAGATTCTTCAGAAGGTTTTGTCAACAGGTATTGTTTCTGTGTGTTTATCATTTCATTTTGAGACTAAGTTACGTGATATTAGCATTGTTAATATAAGGAAGTAAACATTCTACTTTTACATAAAAATGTTGTTATTCATGGCCAAAGGGGTCATGGTGTGTGGAAATTACTCACTTCCAAGATTATTGATCCTATTGATTGATATAGTTATCGATTGGTAATTGAATTTGAGTCTTTTGGTAGATACTATTCAAAGCGCAGTCAAAAGGTCCATCGAACCTCTAACGCGTCCCCTTTTGAATTAATGATAAGAAACCAAATACGGCCAGACGGACTAACAGTGATGGTAGCAGAGGATGGTTAGTCTCCTTAAGAGCCCATCATAAAGTATAGAGATAGGTAGAAGAGTATGATTTTTAGTCTCCTTAAGAGCCCATCATAAAGCATTTTTCCCCCCTAGAGAAAGTAAGCGAGAAATAGCAGGTATCCAGAGATTGTAGTGGGGTCATGGTTAATCCCCTAAAGAGGAAATAATTCACAGATTGGATGATACAAAGTTTAGAGAAAATGTGTCCCTAAGAACTTAGAATGACATTCCCAAAATCTTGGTGCTTACCAATAATTGTTTGAGGAGGTTCTCTGTGTTCTAGTGACAGTGTGCATGGAATAAGTTTTGCACTTGCAGAGCTTATGCAAATTGCAGGTGAATTGTGATGTGTGTGAGGGTTTAGGGAGTTTGCTTACTCCAAATGAAGTTGTTGAAGAGGAGTTTGCGTGCTCCCCAGTGTGAGAGTAGGGAAGTCATCAAACTTCACATCTGTGTGGCATTTTGTGCTAAAGAATTGTTCACGTGGTTGTTGGTATGCTGGTCCAGCGAGGTCTAAGACTCGGGAGTATATCGAAAAGTGTATGAGACACTTGGGTTTTGCTGTAATTTGTCTAGTTTAGTAGGTTGATCGGGCATGGTCGACAAGTCAAAGTGTAAGTCAAAGTGAGTGAAATAATTTTCGACTGAGATCTGGCGAGTCCTGTGTGCACCAGGAGAGACCCACTGGTCAGTGGGGAGTAAAATTTGCAGGTCAAATTTTGCTTGCTAATCAGGGAAACTGAGAAAGAAAGAGTAACTGCTAGAGCGAAACGCCGTCAGTAAAGAATCAGTAAGGTTTCTGAAGCGATTGTGTTACCCTCCCTGTAGTAAATGGACAAATTAGGTTGTGATTTATTTAGTGCTCAGAATAATTTTGCATTTGTTTAGTGTGAATCTGAGTTCAGGAGGACAAGCCGCAAGACTTTGTCAGCAGCTGTCCGTGTTAGTGTGACATCATTAGAGCCATGCTGGGATAGGTTGGTTAGTGCGAAGGATCGCGCATGAATTGGCGGACAACCATGAAGTGCAATTGATTGAGAAGGTAGATAAAAAGGATTCTGGGATTGAAAGTCACTTTCTGATTTGATTTAGAATAACATAAAGTTTGCAGAAAATAACACATTTCAAAGCATTAAAGGGTGCCCTAAGGGGAGATACGTATATTACAATGAGTATAGGAGACATTGTACCACCAGAAGGTACTCCTGCTTACATTGTATTCGAAGAGAAGGGTGCTGTGCCATGTCTTTGGCTGAAACAATGGTGCAAAGTGACAGAGAAAGATGGGAGTTTAGCGTTTCCTTCCCATGGAACATTTAATTTGAGGAGCTTGGAGAACGTGAGGAGGGTGCTATATGATTTGAAACCTCGACCGAGGCCAGCACAGTTAAAGCATTAACAATCTGGGAACTAATAGCCAGACAGCAACAACAATTGAAATTCTAAAGGAAAATGAGAAAGGCAGAAAAGACTTTAGTAGAACCGATGATGGGACAGTGATCAGAAATTTTGGAGAACCAAGACGTTACAGGGAATTAAGTTGTAGTTGTTTCCTGCAATTACACAGAACAGTGAGATAGAAGAAAGGAAAGTTACCAAAAAGACAAACAGAAGTCCCTCAGAGCGTAGAGAGCGGAAATCAAAGGAGTCTAGGAGATCTCTAACACTAGATGAAGAGACAAATGATGATGAGTTCATTTGACAGTTACTGAGAAATCGCCCCCCACCATATGCAGCATAAGATGGCTGTCCAAGCACAAGTGTAAATACATCGGCACCAACACCAGTTAACATGACGACGAGTCCAGTACAGATTAATCCTAACCTAACACAAAGCTCAATACAGAGCAGTCCTAATCTATCTGTCTATTATATCAGCAGCTAAAAATCCAGTGCTGCAGCTGTATATACCTAGAGTTTACCCCAATGTACCCATTGTGGAAACCGCAACAAATTTAATAGTGCCAACAGGACAGGTTTTCCCGAAACCAACTTTGGTTCAGACGGAGCCAACTCCACTCTTATTGCCTTGAGTGCAGACACAAACAATGCCAAAGTACACTCCTATAACAGGAACACAGACAGATATGTCCATGCTGATGAGCCAGATTATGGGAATCATGTACCCACTAAACCCGAATTTTAGACCAAGCCCCGATGCAGGGTCTGTACCCGTCACAATTGTCCAGCCATACCTGGGAGGTAACAGCACAAATGGTCTGGAAAGCTTGAGTCAGAATTTAATAGGAGGAGGACTCAATGAGAGTGCCAGAGTACCGACTTGAATCCTACACAGAAGCAGAATTACAATACTAGTGCCCAAAAAATTATAAAGGAAGCAGGTGAGGTACACCAATGGCTAGCAGACTTAGCAGATAAATACAGCATAGAAATTGAGAAAACAAAATATTTGAAGAGGAGTTACAGATTAGATTTTGACTCAAAAGATTTCGCACATATGAGATCCGCAGGTATGAAAGCACACCTTAGGGAGTTACTTCAAAGCGTCCAGAAATAGGGAGCATGAGACAAATGGGAAGGTAGATGGGTAAACAAAAGAGAGAAAAAGAAAAGGGATTCTGCAAATCCTAATGCAAGTGTGCAGCAGGTTGAGGAACCAGTAAATATTCTACCAATGACAGAAATTCCAAGAGGGAATTTTACCAATGTCCCTTGGAGCAGAAGTGACATTCTGTCATTTATAAATGATTATCCCAGGTTGAGAGAGAAGCCAGTAGAATGGTACCAACAAACAGATCGGTTTCTGAAACTTTCAAAAAGCTTGTAGAAAGATTTGAACACCCTGTTAGAGATAGTATTTCCAGCAGATTTATGGATTAAATGCAAGAGGAGCGTAGATTGGCCGACAAAGTAACCAGAGAGAGACCCATTTACTGGTGCATCATCTCCTGAGGTGATGAAATATTACAATAAACATTTTTGAAAACCAGAATTTCGCCTAAAAATATTGATTATCAGAGCATAGACAGGACATTACAGGAAGCTAAGGAGTCTATACATGCATATTATGAGAGATTGTTGCAGGCATTTAAGCATTACAGTGGTACAAAAACAATTGAGCCGAAAAATAGGATTCATTCTGTGTTCAGATTTGTTGAAGGATTGAGACCTGAAATTGGCCAGATGATTAAGAGTCATTTGATTTGTTGACAAGCGTAGCCGATCGATGAGGTATTGCAGTATGCAAAGTTATGTAGTAACGAGATTGAATTGAAACAGAGAGCGGAAATCAAAGGAGTCTAGGAGATCTCTAACACTAGGTGAAGAGTCAAATGATGATGGGTTAATTTTACAGTTACTGAGAAATCGCCTCCTACCATATGCCGTATTAGAGGGCTGTCCAAGCACTAGTGTAAACACATCGGCACCAACACCAGTTAACATGACGACGAGTCCAGTACAGATTAATCGTAACCTAACACAAAGCTCAATGCAGAGCAGTCCTAATCTGCCTATAATATCAGGATCTCAAAATCCAGTGCTGCAGCTGAATATACCTAGAGTCTAACCCAATGTACCCATTGTGGAAACCGCAACAAATTTAATAGTGTCAACAGGACAGGTTTTCCCGAAACCAACTTTGGTTCAGACGGAGCCAACTCCACTCTTATTGCCTTGAGTGCAGACACAAACAATGCCAAAGTACACTCCTATAACAGGAACACAGACAGATATGTCCATGCTTATGAGCCAGAATATGGGAATCATGTACCCACTAAACCCAAATGTTAGACCAAGCCCCGATGCAGGGTCTGTACCCGTCACAATTGTCCAGCCATACCAGAGAGGTAACAGCACAAATGGTCTGGAAAGCTTGAGTCAGAATTTAATAGGACGAGGACTCAATGAGAGTGCCAGAGTAGTTTCTCCTGTGGGACAGACCTTTGATGGAACAGGATCATTGTTAGACCATAGTCCTTATGGATAAGAGTCAAACATCAGTCCCAGCCTGAAGTTACTGACACCGCAATCTAACTGTACAACTGTTTCCAAATACTCAGCCCAACAACATTTCACTGCAAGGTTTGACAGCCCAACAATTGACTGAATGGTTAGAGAAGCCGAATAGCCCGCAAACTGCTTCTAGGGGAGAAGAGCACTGGAACTATACTAGACTTGGGTTGGAAGTGGGAGAACTAATTGAAGGAACAAGGGGTGTAAACCGACTCGAATCCTACACAGAAGCAGAATTACAATACTAGTGCCCAAAAATTACAAAGGAAGCAGGTGAGGTACATCAATGGCTAGCAGACTTAGCAGATAAATACAGCATAGAAATTGAGAAAACAAAACATTTGAAGAGGAGTTACAGATTAGATTTTGACTCAAAAGATTTCACACATATGAGATCCGCAGGAATGAAAGCACACCTTAGGGAGTTACTTCAAAGCATCCAAACATGAGGAGCATTAGATAAATGGGAAGGTAGATGGGTAAAAACAGAGATAAAAAGAAAAGGTATTCTGCAAATCCTAATACAAGTGTGCAGCAGGTTGAGGAACCAGTAAATATTCTACCAATGACAGAAATTCCAGGAGGGAATTTTGTCCATGTCCCTTTGAGCAGAAGTGACATTCTGTCATTTACAAATGATTATCCCAGTTTGAGAGAGAAGCCAGTAGAATGGTACCAACAAACAGATAGGTTTCTGAAACTTGCAAAAAGCTTGTAGAAAGATTTGAACACCCTGTTAGAGATAGTATTTCCAGCAGATTTATGGATTGAATGCAAAAGGAGCATAGATTGGCCGACAAAGTAGCCAGAGAGAGACCCAATTACTGATGCACCATCTCCTGAGGTGAGGAAATATTACAATAAAGTGATTGAATTTTTGAAAACCAGAATTTCGCCTAACAATATCGATTGGTAGAGCATAGACAGGACATTACAGGAAGCTAAGGATTCCATACATGCATATTGTGAGAGATTGTTGCAGGCATTTATACATTACAGTGGTACAGAAACAATTGAGCCGAAAGATATGATTCATTCTGTGTTCAGATTTGTTGAAGGATTGAGACCTGAAATTCGCCAGATGATTAAGAGTCATTTGATTTGTTGACAAGCGAAGCCGATCGATGAGGTATTGCAGTATGTAAAGTACTGTGGTAACGAGAATAAGTTGAAACAGAGAAAGTTGAAATAGAAGGTGATGGTGATGCAGATTAAAGCAGCACAACCAGGGATGCAGGGAAATTTTCATCAGCAACAGGATTTGGGAAATGTGGTATTTCAGAATCAGGCGAGAGGTAGAGGTCATGGAGGAATGGGAAATGGGATCCATAGTTCCAATTTGAGTACTGTAGTGGTTCAGAATGATGTGAAAGGAATAAAGAGATTGTTGCCATGTCACACGTGCAGGGGGATAGGACATTGGAAGCTGGAGTGTTCGGTGTCGGTACAGGAAGGTGTCATTCAGCAAACCAGTGACATAAACTCTTTCCAAAACATGAGAGGACCAAGAATAAGAGGTTATAATCCACAATTTTAAATGTAACATGAATCAGATGCAAAGTGTTCAGCCCATTCAACAGGTGTAAATGTCACATATGTAAATGGCCCAGTCACTGCCAACGCAACAGCAGGATCAAATGGTACCTAGACAACAAATCCAAATACCTCAAGCCCCAATGGAACAGCAGCAGGTTATGCCACCAAAGTAATAACACAGTACACCAATTCCTGCTACAAAGTGAGAATGGAATAAATGATGATTGGCTGAGTGAGAGTTCAGACGAAGAAGAATATGTGCTTGCAACTTCTCCAGAAGTAGATCAGAAAGGTACATATGTAAAAGGGAAAGTAATGGATCATAAAGTTTCATTCTTGGTTGAACAGGAGTTACACACTCTACAGTGAAAACTGCTGAAGTTCCAAAATTGCCCCTTTCAGGAAAAACAGTCCAGATTGTAGGAGTAGCAAATCAGTATTTACCAACCCATTTACAGAACCAGTTCAGGTTAAAATTGGCAACTTTAAGTGATTACACAAATTTGTAGTCTGTGACTCAAGTCTGGTATCCCTACTGGGAAGGGACTTGCTGTGTAAAACAAGGCGCTCGATTACTTGTTCAAATGATGGAATTGAAATTCAGACAAACAGTGACAATAAGGATGACCTAGCTCCAGAGGAAGATTGCGAGACAATAAATGAGTAGTACTCTTTGATTGGTTTCTTTCCTGTTTTCACAGTAAAGGATCTTCCTTCTGGTTTACAAGCAACAGTTCAAGGGAAAGTTTGGGATTTGACAGGAAAAGACATTGGCCTAATAAAAGGAGTTGAGCCAGTTAAGCTCCCAGTTATGCCAAACACTTTTCCCCAGATTCCCCAATAGCACATGACACAGGACACCACTGAAAACGTTGCTCCCATAATCGCAGAGTTTGTAAACCATAGAGTTTTGAAAGAGGTGTTGATCAGTCCATGTAATTCACCAATAATTGGACCGAGAAAGCCCTGTGGGAAATTTTGAATTGCTTAGAACTGGAGAAAAATAAATTACATTGTGGTAAAAAGTTGCCCCGTAGTGCCAACCCAGCAGTCATTTTGTTTCAGATTCTATTCAATGCTGAATGGTTCACCGTAATAGACCTGTCACAAGTATTCTTTTCTGTGTCTCTTCATAGTAAATTTCTCTTCTGTTTCAAATTTTTAGATCAAGTCTACTGTTGGTGTAGAATTCCTCAAGGATTTTCAGAATGACCTTCCATTTTCAACCAGATCTTGTAAAAGAACCTGGAGTCATTGGAAATGCCTTTCCAATTGACATTGGTAAAGTACATTGATGATTTGTTGATTGCGTCCAAAACGAAAGAAGAATGCAAATATGATATGATTGCTTTACTGAGCCGTTTAGGAAAGAATGGTTATAAAGTGTTCCCAGCTAAATTACAATATTGTCAGAAAGAAGTAAAATATTTGGGTCACCAGATTGAGAAGGGAATTAGAAAAATATCCAGAAAAGAGGTTACAGCCATATTGCAGAGGAGTCCCCCAGCCACAGAGAAAGATGTCAGGATGTTTTTGGGAATGGTAAGCTATTGTCACCAGCAGATTCCCAACTTTTCAGTCATTTCAACACCATTGCAGAAGCTGACTTACAAAGGAGTTACTGATTCCTTAGTGTTAGATCAGGCCTGTATGAAAGCATTTTCTGAGTTGAGAGAAAGTCTGTGCAAATCCCTGGCTTTGGGAATGCCTGACTACACAAAACCCTTCACGTTGTTCTGTCATGAGCATGATACATGTTCTTTGTCTGTCTTGACTCAAGTCCATGGTGGTGTAAACTACCCAGTAGCATATTTTTCGGCTACTTTGGACCCAGTTTCAGCAGCTTTAACAGGCTGTTTGCGTTCAGTCGCTGCGGATGGACAGAGCCTCACTTCATGTGAGAGTATTGTGATGGAACATCCCCTGACTATAATGGTCCCTCACTCCATTGAAGTTTTACTTCCACGAACCAAAATGCAATCTCTAACAGGTGCCAGCTGACTCAGTATGAAACTAGTATCCTGAGGTTCTCAAATGTGTCATTGAAAAGGTGTACAGTGCTTAACTCGGCAACCTTATTTCCAAATGAAAATGTTGAAATTGATAAAGTGGAAGATGTTGAACATGATTGTCTCAAAGTAACAGTTCTGTGCACAAAAACCGAGACCTGATAACAAAGACACCCAATTGGAAGAAAATGATTAAATGATTTTTGTCGATTGTTCCTGTTTAGGAGACAATACAGGAATACTATATTATTCACAAGTGGCGGAGCTGTTAGCCCTTACTAGAGGATGCCATGTTTCTGCACAGCCTAAAGTTACCATCTACACGGACAGCCAGTATGGATTTGGAATAGTGCATGGTTTTGGTTATTTGTGGTCTCAGAGAAGTTTTCTGACCTCTTCTGGTTCACCAGTCAGAAATGGTGAGAGAATTCAGGAATTGTTGCAAGCCAACCAAAGGCCCAAAAAGATTACCACGGTGAAATGCAGTGCACATCTGAAATCACAAGATTTTGTGTCAATGAGAAATGGATATGTGGATCAAGTTGCGAGGTTTTGCACATTGAAAAGTATATCTTCCAAAGTTAAATGGGAATTGTTACCTGAGGAAGATGAGCAGTGTTGAGTTATGCATTACAGGTTACAGATATCTTGGAAGAATAACATTGAGAGGGAGGAGAAAAAGTCATGGGTCAAAATGAAATGTGTACAGCGTCAGGATGAACTGTGGGTTTCAGAAGAGGGTCAATTGGTATTGCCGAACAGTTTGCTGAAACAAATGGCTAGATATCATCATGGTCAAGCACATGTTGAGAGGGATCCAATGATTTGTGTGTTCAAACAGAATTGGGACGATCCAAATTTCATACAGGTTGCTGAAGCTTCATGCAGGTTGCTGAAGCAGTATGCCATTGTTTCATCATTTGTCAACAAATGAACATTGAAAATGGGACAGTGGTCAATTTGAGCCACATTGGAAGAGGAGGAGGTCCATTCAGCAGAATGCAGATGAATTTTATTGAGATGCCGGTATGTGAAGGTTTAAGGTATGTGTTGGTGATTGTCTGTATGTTTAGTCATTGGATTGAAGCTTACCCTACTCGCAGAAATGACAGTCTGACAGTAGCAAAATTACTGCTTAGGGAACTGATACCACATTTTGGGTTTCCAATCTTTTTAGAATCAGATAAAGGAAGTCACTTCAACAATTAAGTAGTTAAATTACTATGTTCAACCTTAAACATTGAGCAGAAATTGCATTGTAGCTCTGCCCTGAAGCATCAGGGCTTGTGGAACAGATGAATGGTACCTTGAATCAAGAATGGTGAAAAAGTGTGCGTCCATGAATCTGAACTGGCCCAACACATAACTGTTAGTTCTGATGACAATGAGAAACACGCCTGACAGGAAGACAGGACTGTCACCGCATGAGATCCTCATGGGCAGGGCAATGAGGTTGCCAGCGGTTCCTGCCAATGCTCTTGTGAACATAACAGATGGTGCTGAACTACTGCAAAAGGTTGTGATCAGAAAGCACATGAGAAAAATGTATTTGGAACCTCGGTGGAAAGGCCCTTACCAATAAGTGCTGATTACTACCACAGCTGTGAAGTGCGCTTGAATTCCGAATTGGATCCATGCAAGCCATACTTGGAAAGTGGCATGTCCTTTAGACAAGGAAGAGGAGTTGTTGAGAGTACTAGCAACGTCCAGACCAACAACAGAGCCGGAAAGGGGAGAAAAAGGAACTGAGACTGAATTGAAGCAAATCGAAAGTGGTTCAGCCCCTCCTGTGAGAGACGAAGGGGAAGACACACAGAAAAGTGAAAGTGGACCGACCTCCATTGAGGCAGCAGGAGAGTCTAGTGAGAGGAGGGCTCTCTCAGAAGCAGATGGTCTTGAGTGACAAACAGAGCAAATGACAGACCCTAAGGGGAAAGGAGTTGAGGCGGATCAAAGCCACTGTGGTTTGACTCCTCCTGAACCAGTTGCAGGTCCGTCAAGAGAAAGTCCTGCAAAGCAAGAAGTTACAAGTTTGACCCTAAAAAGAGTGTTAACGAAGGGTCCACTGAAAGGAGATAAGAGTCCTGAGTCACAAGCGAAAAGAAAAGAAGCAATCACAGAGACAACAATTGAGGAGGAAATAGGCACGACAAGGAGCGAAGACTTGAGTGAAGGAGAATTAAATGGAGATGGAAAGTTGAAAAGAAAGAGAATTGCAATTCGAAGGTATGCCGTCCTGAATGGCCGTATGCAACAACAAGAGAATGGCAAAGGTAATTTTTGTTTTTTTTGTTTTGATTGAGACATTCCAGGTCAATATTTTGGTACTTGAAGGACACCAACGAATTGAACTGTTGAAACTGTAAGCTGAGAGATGTTCAATGAAAAAGAGACTATTGAAAGTAATTGGAAAATACCTTTTTCAATAATCTGATTAGACAAGCTGCTAAACCGACTTTTGACAAACTTGCCTATTTTTGACAAAAGGATCCTGGAAATGAGAAAGAAAGCTGTGAATATTTGCTGAAGAAGATTGAAGATTTTTTTTTTGCTGCATAGTTACACATTTTGTCTTCTACTTTCTGATTCTTTACGGATCATGAGTAACCTTAGCAAGCAGGGTAGGAAGGATAGGTGCTGTAAATACATGAGAATTGGATTGGAAATTGTATGCATGGTAATGTGCTTGGTATTGATTGTGGGTATGACTGTTCTTTACAAGAGTAAAGCCAACCATAGTTTAGCTTCAGAGACAACTACTATGCTCACAGAAGTAAATACATTTAGGATAAATGAGAAGTATCTACACATAGACAGTGCCCAAGGAGAACTTTTCTCTAATGTTTTCAATTGCTTATTGAGTGAGTATGTTGAGACGATAGATGTGAGAGATTGTAATGTTTGTACACAGATTCCTTCATCAGCTGAGGAAGGAGTTACTTAACATAGTTTGGCCCTCACTTATGGGACAAGTTGTAGTCTGCTACTAACAAGATTCTATAACCAGGATTACATCCAGTATTTCTATTCCAATTATGATATTGTGTTTTCGTTTGTCCCTATAATTAAATACCTGAGTAGAGTAGCTAAGGAGAACACTATAAACTTAGTGAGAGGATTCTTTCAGCCTACGTTAACCTTTGGCACCGCATATGCTGATAGAAACAGCTTGACATGCTTGCTTACACCAATATAAAAGAGCTTCTAAGATCAGACAGATGATAGGAGAAAAGTATTAAAAGAGAGATTAGAAAAGGGCTTAGAGAAAAGAACATTTAGAAATGATTATGCATTTAGTGAAATAAAAACACAAGTAAGGTTATTTTTATACGTTGTTTGTGGGCATGAATGAACGCAGACATCTGTTTTTGTTTCAGAATAAATGGACGTTTATGTTGACTGGACAGGATCTAGCAATTCCTGGAGTTTATTACATCTGTGGGTCAAATGCCTATTACCATCTTCCAAGAGGATATTATGTCACATGTTACTTAAGGATAGTTTTCCCAAAGATATTTCAACTTGAGGACTTGAAAGGATTACCAAAAATGACTAAGTTACATCACGTTAAACAAATGAGAGACTCTTCTTCTAGTATACTTTGATATATATTTGGAGCAATAATTCCTGCAGCGGGAGTTATCCTAAATTCTATAAAGATTTGAAAGTTGTCTATTATTGTGGATAACATGTTGACAAATTTTTCAGGAGCCATGATCCTAATGGACAAAGAAATGGCTGTGGTGAGATCCATGACTCTTCAGAACCGCCTTGCATTAGATATTCTTTTAGCAAAAGATTATGGAGTTTGAAGCATTGTTGTTCACATACCACTGATAAAAGCAAAGAAATTAGAAGCTTAAGTATTAGTCTGACTAATAATACTGCTGATTTGAAAGAGCTTAAAGAACCAGGAGTGTGGGAGAAAGTTGGCAAAGTATTTGTTTCAGTGGGAAATCGGCTGAGCAACCTTGGGAAAGGGATAATATTGAAAATTGATTATTGTGATTTGCATAATTGGAGCATGGAGAATATGTCAATTGTATCATGTGGTCAAATTGAAGAGAATGAAAAATTATCACAGGGAAAAAATTAAAACAAAACATTTTTTAGGGAAATCTGTAAGAGGGAATAAAAAACTAAACAAGATAGGGTTGACAAATTTTATCTGAAGCAAATATTTGTGCGGGAAGATGTGACTGTGATGACATATTTAGGCCCTCATTACGAATATGGCGGTTCAGACCGCCATGCCGACGGTGGTGGAAAATACTGCCAGCGGCATGGCGGTCTGAACTGCCATATTATGAACACAGGGAGGGCCGCCACAGCCAGGCTACTGCTGAAAGGCAGCCTGACGATGGCAGAGTACTTTATCCGACAGGGCAGCGCTGCAAGTAGCGCTGCCCTGAGGATAAAGAACCCTTGTTCCTCCAGCCTTTCCCTGGTGGGTTTCCACGCCAGGAAAAGTCTGTCGGAAGGGGTGCTCCAGGGCCCCCCTGGGGGCTCCTGCACTGCCCATGCACTTAGCATGGGCAGTGCAGGGGCCCCCGTGCAGTGCTCTGTCGCGCAGGTCACTGCTTGATTTACAGGCAGTGATTGGTGCAGCAGGTTCTGCTGCACCTGCCGCACAGCGGCATTGACAACAGCTCCATGTAGAGCCCTCTGCAATGTCCCGGCCAAGCAGAATGTCCATTATACGGCCGACAGGTTCTCAAGGGGGCTTGCGGTCAGTGGAAAGACCGCCAGCATGAACACGGTGGGGTTTCCCGCCATGTTCATAATGACCCCTTTAGTCATCAGGGATTGTTAACGCTGACATTTTACTAATAAATATTCATGTATTCTGAATGTTAAATCTGCATACAAAACGACTTAATATAAAGAAATAATATGCAACTTTGAAAATGTGCCTACTTGAGTGGCCGTCAGTAATCACGAAGTGTCCTTATCAACTGCTTATTAATGTAAAATGTTGTGCTCATGTTTTAGATTAATATAGTAGTATGTTATATTAATTGTCATGTATTACGTATCTGCTTTATTAATCATAGGCCTTAAATTAGCGAGGTTTTGCCTAGTTGCATGGCCTCGGGTCAAGTTACATTGCTTAGAATGATTGCATAAAGAATTAGATTTATATTTTTGCACCACATGCACCAGATGCAAGTAGCAAAATTTTCTTTCCCATGAGAACTGCCTGCTAGAATGAGTTGATACTTTGTAGAATTTAGTTTGTGTAAAGGCGAAGTTCCCAGGAACTAACAATGGGTGCACTGACTGGAGTATAAGGCAATACAAAATTATTACCTTATGAGCCCAACGATGGG
This sequence comes from Pleurodeles waltl, assembly GCF_031143425.1. Taxonomy (NCBI): domain Eukaryota; kingdom Metazoa; phylum Chordata; class Amphibia; order Caudata; family Salamandridae; genus Pleurodeles; species Pleurodeles waltl. The sequence goes on from NC_090449.1 coordinate 595,523,793, forward strand.
AACAGGAGAAGAAGAGCCAATCATCGATATGTGAAAGACAATATAGTCATATCTTATGTTTGAGGTTCTACTTTCATTGGACTAAATGTAAAAGTATGATTCTTTGACCAATAGCAACGTGGGAAGATGTCTTAGGGAATCTATCTTAGCCAGACTGTACCGAGAGGAGACAACCTCACTGTCTCCTAACTCTGTTGCCGAGAAGCAAAATTCTGTTTATGCCTGTTCCTGAGGCTTTTCCATCCTGAACAATTATTGCTGAGTCCCAGAGCCAATGCTGACTAAAGAAACGTCCAGTTGACGAAGACAGTCGCAGCTTGCTGATCCATACAGAGGAGAGATACTAGCCCAATGTTATTGTTGACGTAATTTGTTTTTGCTTTTAGGTACCAATCGCTAATTTGAGAGAGCCATAGCTAGATGTCTTTTGCATGAAGCCCAAACATGCTATTCTAATCAGAAGGTTAGTTAGAAGACTCACTGAAGATGCTTGCTAATTATTGATAACAGTTGATGTCTTTTCTTTGCTGAATCTAAATCTATGCTATTTCTATTGCACAGTTATTCTTACTATTGGTTTGTACTGTAAATCTAGAATGTGTAGTGATTCAGGCATTGATTAAATTGAGATTGTTCAGAAGGTTTGGTCAATTGGTATTTTTCTGTATGTTTATCATTTGATTTTGAGACTAAGTTACCTGATATTTGCATTGTTAATGTAGGGAAATAAACATTCTACTTTAACATAAAGGTGTAGTTATTGATTGATATAGTTATCAATGGGAAATTGAATTTGAGTCTTATGGTGGGAACTACTTTAAGTGCAGTCAAAAAGTCCACCAAACCTCTAACGTGTCGCTTTATAAATTAATAAGAAGAAACCAAATAAGGCCAGACGCACTAACAAAGTTTCAACAATATAAGTATATATAGACAGGTATACGGTCTTTACTTACTACCCTAAATAAAGAGAAGATAAATATAATTTATTCAAAGAAAGTGAAGAATTGATTAGATTTGTATAGTTCATTTCATTATTGCCTGAAATTACTTTATCCTAAGTAAGGCATAAATGCTTTACTTTCTTCAGATTAATAATGTTTACCTTGGGTAAGTATAGATGTATAGGTAGGTAGTTATAATTAGGACCATGTTTCCATAGGAAGAGCATTTTTTGATTTGCCTATTTCTGAGGCATCATTCAACGAATCTCCACAAACATTTCCCAAAACATAGTGCCAATGTTTGTTGTTGCATATGGAAAGTTTCGGGGTGATCTGTCCAGTGGGGGCTGAGAAAAAGGGGGTGGGGTCAAAAACAGTGTGTTTCCCATGCTAATTCCCATAGGAGTTTTGAACATGACTACATCCCGAACCGCTGGACGGAATTATACCAAATCTGACAGAAAGCTATATTTCCTTTGGTGTAAATGTGTTCAGTAGTTTTTGAGATATTAAAGGAAAACCAACTTTGTATATTTGGGCAGAGCCTAGGCACAGATCTCATGGTGAGGTCTGATTGGCTGTCAGCACTTCAACCAGAAATGGATGGCAGCCTTCGGGGGCCAATATACACGATAGCACCCCATTGAATGTATTGTAGTGAAAGGCAGGTTTTGAAGGTGGCAAAAACAAGAACGTATAAAGGGGCATAACAAATTTTAGTTACAATATAAATAATGTGTTGCATGTACCATACTAATTTTAGGAATTCTGGTGTGTTTTAAAAGATGATTTTATTCTGCTGGGATTTCATGAATCATGACTGAGAGAATACTATTTTCACATGATTTTTCCGAGAGCATCTTTTCTGTAAATTCACACTATCTCAGCCATATGAAAATGCAGTCAGACATTATAAGTAAAACATGCATTTCCAAAAGGAGCAGCCTGTCAGTTGATTCCCTTATGTTCTACTGCAGCCTGCCAGACTGTTCTAAAGAACAACTAGAACGCTAACAGGCCTACTTATGACAAACCAAAAGTGTGGCACACCTGAAGCCATCTTGATTGAATCAAACTGGCACAACTTGAAACAGTTAATTTAGAAATGGACAAAATGAGGGCGGTCATTTTGTCATAGAAATTACAGTTAGTGCTGTAGAAAGAAAACTTAGGATACATTTTAAGTGAGTTATGAAATATCTTCCTGTAGTACTTCCAACAGGAGCAGCCTGTCAGATGATTCGCTTGAGTTCTACTGCAGCCAGCCAGAGTATTCTAAAGAACAACTAGATAGCTAACAGTCTTACTCATGACAAAAGTGTGCCACACCCAAAGCCATCTTGATTAAAGCAAAGAGGTAAAACTGGTAAAACTTAAAACACTTCTTTTGGAAAGGAACAAAATGAGGGGGTTCATTTTGTGATTTAAATTATAGATAGTGTTGTAGAAATAAAAATTAGCACATGCTTTAAGTGAGTTCTCAAATATCTTTCTCTTCTATTTCATTAAAACTTTCTAACATGCAGACTGAAACATTCTCTTTCAACACCATCAGCAGACTGCCATTTAACTCCCTGATGATCAGCAGCTTACAGTGTTCTAATGAGCAATTAAAGTACTAACATTCAGAACTTTACTAAGGATACTGCAGTAACTAAGGAAATTAGGGAGCCAGGCCCTGCATCTGGCTCCCCCACTGGGCATTGCGAAGGGTATCTTACTTAACGTAAAAGAAACCCTAGAAATTCACTGAAAAAAACAAATGTTACATGGAAGTTACACCTAGATAGGTTCAGATTTTACATGCGCAAAACCATTGAAATTCAGCTGTATGGTTACAGTTATTACAAGTAACTATAACGTGTGCCCTAAGGTGACTATAACTGGTGCCTTTGCCATGCACTCCTAATAACCTGAGATAGTACTGTTAGCGCGTCGGTCCTTAATAAGTAAGCTTACAAGGGGAGGCGCATTGGTAGATGAACATTTTGACTCGCTTAAGGTGTTCTTATCATAGTGTCAGTACAGAGACAATAATCACACACACAATAATCAATAATCATTAGTCAATATCAATAATCACTAATCAATGGAATCAGTAATCATCATGCACCCTGACTTTTCAGCCATGAATAACCACACGTTAGTAAAAGTTTAGTGATTTTTATTTCCCTTCTATTAACAATCCTAAGTCCTGAATCTCAACCATCAACTCTAATCAAACGGAATTAATAATGCTTGTTAATCAGCAAGTCGTAAGACACATGATCTAATCAAAGCTTGGATCAAAAGACATTCCAGTGCATCAGCACATATTTTTAGCAAGACCCTTTTAAGCACGGCTAATATATCCATAAAGGTCAGCAAAATAGTCCGTCAACCATTTGTCTCTGCAGTATGTCAGTCGTTATGTGAATAGACTCAACTAACCCAAATTAGCATCAGCATGTGGGACGTCATGCAAAACAATTTAGAACACAAATTTGGAAAATATCTACCTACAGAAAGTACTAAGACAGCAAAGTAGGTACCTAGAAAGAAAAGGCCTAAAAATGCAATTCAGTCATTGTCATATCAACCTGTCCCCGTATGAGTCAGCAACCAGAATCAGTCTTCGTCATCAGGTCATCAATCGATCAGCAACATCAGGCTTTCAGTCAGAGAGTATGAGCCTAATGACAGAATCTCAAATCTCTTCTTCTCCCACCGTCACTCCAGATCTCTAGTCTCATAACCTCAATCTGTCTAAATTCCCTCTGTCACGTTGTTATATCAAAGTCACCCAGGCTATCCCCCAATTTCCAATTGGTCAATTAATCGTACTTTATTACTCTATCCAATGATGTCCATATACCACATCTATGAATTCTAATATTTCACAGTTCACAAGACGTTGATTGGTACGCTTTACGATGGTCTCATCATCCAGCTCATCAGGTGTCAAAATTGTTGCATCTTCATCTCCTGTCAGTGTCTTTATTGTTCGCATCCTGGGAAAGTACATCTCATGCACATTTCACACATTTGGATATATCACTAGAGACATCATCTCCTGTCCGTTGGTTCCCATAGAAAGTTTCTTCTAAGCATTTTATTAAAACAATGAGCATTTCACAGTTAGTTCACTCTGTCAGCACTTTTTATTAAACGCTAAAGAATACAGCTTCTGCATGTGGCCTGGCACCTAGGCCAAGACACTCGCTAAGTTAAGGCCTACAATTAATAAGAAAGAACATAATTCACAACCCTTAATATGACATATTACTACATTAATCTAATACATTTTCAATATTGTATATGGATTGATTATAAATTACTACATTTCGTGAATACTGGTAACCATTTGCCGAGGTCACATTTTCAAACGTGCACATTATTTTTCTACGTTATTCATTTTTCTACATAAGTCATTATTCAAAATATGTAAACACTCATTAATAATTTCTAATTAAGACATCTGCTTCAGGAATCCCTCCTCTGATGACTAAATATGTCATCACTCCAAATTTACTACCCACATTTTTTCATTTCAGTTTCTTCAACATTTTGTTTTCTTCATGAATTTTCCCTATATATTCTTTCCCTTTTTTCTTTTCTTCCATCCTATGATTATTTCTAGACATTTTTTATTAACATTTTTTACATAATTTACATAATCCCTGTATTCCTAATAGACACCCTATAACAGTATTCCCTGTATAATTTTCAACAACACCCCATTCCAGATACTACTAAGCCAATTTCCCACTGAAGCAAACCCCTTACCAACCTTTTCCCAAACCCCTGGTTTCTTCAACTCCTTCAAATCACTACTTGCATGAGTCAGATTAGTAAGTAAGTCCCTTATCTCTCTACTATTATTAGGTATGTAAGAGCAACAATGCCTAGAGTTAGTCATTTTACAGACTTTGCCATTTTTCGCTAAAAGAATATCTAAAGAAAGACAATTTTAAAGAGTCATAGCTCTATCCGCAGCCAATTTAATATCTATCGGGAGTATGGCCCCTGAAAAAAATGTCAGCATGTTATCCACAATAGTAGACAACTTTTGAATCTTAATCGAATATAGGATGACTCCCACTAAAGGAATCGCTGCACCGAATATATCTCCCACTATCGCAGAAGAGATCTACCTCATCTGTCTCTTATGATGTAATTCTGTCATTTTCGGCAACTTTTTCAAATCTTCCATCTGGTAAATCTTTGGGAATACTATCCCCAAATAACATGTCCCATACCATCCCCTTGGAAGACGGTAATAAGCATTGAGTCCACAAATATAATATATCCCCGGAATCACAGGGTCCTGCCCATTCAACATAAATGTCAGTTTACTCTGAAACAAAAACACATGCCTACATTCCCTCGTCCCCACAAATAAAGTGTCAGTGTATGACTTAGGCCTATATATACAAAGCTTCCCTACATGTAAAGCTAATTTCCCTTGCGTTATAATTTCAGCGTAAGCATAATCATTTTCCTAAGTCCTTTTCTCTAAACCTTTTTCTAATGTCTCTTCAGCACTTTTATCCTGTTATCAGTATGGTCTATGAAGCTTTTCTCTAATGGTGTAAGCAAGCATGTGAGATTATTTTTTATGTGCATATGCTGTGCCAAATGTTAGTGTAGGTTCAAAGAATCCTCTAATTAATTCTATATCATTATCCTTAGCCACTCTACTCAAATATCTGATAATAGGAACAAATGAAAACACGAGGTCATAATTAGAGTAGAAATACTGAATGTACTGGTTATCTAATCTTGTTAATAGTAGACTACAACTTATTCCGTATGTTAGTGGAGGACTATGATAAGTGACTCCTTCCTCAACTGATGAAGGAATCTGCGTACACACAAGACAATCTTTTGGAACCCTCCTTTCAACATACTTTCTCAACGTGCAATAGAAAACGTTAGAAGAAAGTTCTCCTTGAGCATTAGTTAAGTCATGCAAATATTTCTCATCTGATTTAAATCTCTCTACAGCCGTTAGTGTAGTAGTCTCAGAAGCAGAAGTATGGTTGGCTCCTTTCGCATCAAGAACAGACATACCCACAATCAACACTATAAACAAAATCCCACACATAATTGCCAAACCAATGCTCATATATTTGCAGTGCCTAACATCCCTAGGTCGCTTATCTACGTCAGCCATGATCTGTAAAGAATCAGAAAGTAGAAGTAACTTAGGAAATGTGCAGCAAAATCAAAAACCAGCAATTCTTCTTTCAGTTCAGTTTCACTTCCAGGACCCCTTTTTCTTGTCAAAATCGGTTAGCAGCTTTGTCAAAATCAGGTTTCAAAAAGTTAAATCAGGTTATCAATGTCTTCTCTGGTTACTTTCATCAGTCTTTTTCTCAAAAATATTTCTCAGATTGTTTCAACAGTTCAGTTCATTGATCTTCTTCAGGTCACCTGAAAATATTGACTTGGAACTTCCCTATCAAAACAAAAAGACAAACTCTTGTTGCCATTCATTTGTAGTTGCATAAGCCCATTCAGGACCTGTGTATCTTCGACTTGCTATTCTCTTTCTTTTCAACTTTCGCTCACCATTCAACTTTCCTTCACTATATCTTCTTTTCTCGTAGTAGCTACTTCTTCCTCTATTGTTGGTTCAACTATCACCACTTGCAAATTTGGCCACTTGTCTCCTTTTCATGTACCTTCTGTTCATATTCTCTTTAGGATTGAACTTGACTCCTTTTCTTTCTCTGTGGTGTTTTCTCTTGATGGACCTGCAATCGGTTCAGGAGGAGTCAGATCACTTTGACTTTGATCTAGCTCAACTCCTTCCCCTTCTTGGTGTGGCACTTGCTCTGTTTGTCTTGCGGAATCACCTGCTTCTGGGAGAGCTCCCCCATTAATAGGCTCTTCTGCTGGTTCAGTTGCAATCGGTTCCTCAGCACCTTCCTGGAGATCTTCACCTTCGTCTCTCACAGGAGTGATAGAACCGTCTTCTACGAACTCAGGTTCAGCTTCACATCTTCCTTGCTCCTTTTCTTGTTCTGGTGCTGTAATTTGTCTCACAGTTGTTAGTACTCTCAACAACGCTTCTTCATGATCCAGTGGACATGCCACTTTCTTTGTGTGACTTGCGTGAATCCAATTTGGGATCCCAGCACACTTTACAGCTGTCGTGGTCATTAAAATCACCTGATACAGACTCTTCCAACCACGTCTTGTGCACATGTTTCGGGCAACAACCCAGTCACCAGCTCTCAGATTGTGCCCTGGATCATGGATCGGTGGCAGTGTGGTGGCCTCCACCTGCTGAGAGAAAGAGCGGACTACATCAGCCAGACCCTTGCAGTAATCGAACACCATGTCATCTATAATGTTCACAAGTGCATTTGCTGGCAACCTCATTGCTCTGCCCATGAGAATCTCATGGGGCGACAATCCTGTCTTCCTGTCAGGTGTGTTTCTCATTGACATCAACACCAAAGGCAATGAATCAGGCCATTTTGAGATTCGTAGCTTCATACATCTTCGCAATTCTTGACTTTAGGGTACCATTCATTTGTTCCACTAGTCCTGATGTTTCAGGGTGGTAACTACAATGCTGCATCTGCTCAATGTTCAGTGCTGCACACAATAGTTTAATCACCTCATTGTTGAAGTGTGTTCCACTGTCTGATTCTAAAGAGATCAGAAATCCGAAACGTGGTATCAACTCCCTAAGCATTCCTCCGTGTAGGGTACGCTTCAATCCAATGACTAAAGATGCACACAATCACCAACACATATCTCAAACCTCCACACAGGCATCTCAATGAAATCCAATTGCATTCTGCTAAATGGACCTCTTGCGCTTCCAATGTGGCTCAAATTAACCACTGTCCCTTTCCCCGCATTTAATTGCTGACAAATGACACATCAATGGCATACTGCTTAAGCTGCTTTTCTAAACTTGGGGTTAAACAAGTCAATTTTAAACAACCGAACCATGGCATCCCTTCCAATGTGTGCCTAACCATGATAGTACCTCGCCATCTGGTATAACAGGCTATTTGGCAAAACCATCCGACCCTCCACAGATACCCACAACTCATCCTGTCTTTGAACACATTGAATTTTGCTCCATTACTTTTTCCTCTTCCTTGTCGACATTACTCTGCAAAGTTTTTAACTCTTCTAAAGTATCAACTACTTTTAATGCAAAACGTGTACATGTTGCATCTTCTTCAGATAACAATGCCCACTTGTCTTTTAACAATATATAGTTCAATGCGCAAAATCTTGCGACTTGATCTGCATATCCATTTCCCAAGGACACATAGTCCTGTGACTTTAGATGCACACTGCATTTCACCACAGCAATTTCTTCAGGCAGTTGGATTGCATTTAACAACTCCTTTATTCTCTCACCATTACTCCCTGGGGATCCAGTAGAGGTCAGGAAACCTCTCTGTGACCATAATTGTCCAAAATCATGAACTATCCGAATCCATATTGGCTATCTGTGTAGACGGTGACTCTCAATCGAGCAGAAACATGGCACACCTTGGTAAGAGCGACCAATTCTGCTTCCTGAGCAGAATACACTCCTCGAAGCCAGGAAGCTTCTAAGGTACCTGTAATTGTGTACACTGCATATCCTGCTCTCTGTGTCCCTGTGCCATCTCTTAAACAAGAACCATCAACGAAAACAATGTGGTCATTTTCCAATCGGGTATCTTTAATGTCAGGTCTCAGTTTTGTGCACAACTCGGTTACTTCAAGACAATCATGTTCAACGTCTTCCTCTTTTTCAATTTCAGTAGTATCACTAGGAAGTAAAGTAGCCGGGTTCAGAACTGGACATCTTTTCAGTGTTACATTTGGAGCACCCAAGATGCTCGTCTCATACCTAGTCAACATAGCACCAGTCAAGTATTGGGTTTTCGTCCTTGTCAGTAAAATCTTAATCGAGTGAGGGACCATAACAATCAGGGGATATCCCATCACTACTCCTTCACACTGTGAAAGACTCTGTCCAACTGCGGCAACTGCATGCAAACAACCTGGTAAGGCTGTTGCAACTTGGTCCAAAGTAGCTGAAAAATATGCTGCTGAGCAATGAGAACCTCTATGGACCAGAGTCAAGACAGACAAAGAAAATGTATCATGCTCATGACAAAACAATGTGAATGGTTTGTGCAATCAGCTCTGCACAAACTCTCTCTCAACTCAGTGAACACTTTCATCTGATCTTCATCTAGCACTAAGGGATCAGTGACATCCTTATGTTTCAGCTTCTGCAAGGGCTTTTAAATCTCTGCAAAATTCAGGATCCACTGACAACAATAGCCCATCATACCCAGAAACATCCTGACATCTCTCTGTGAAGTTGGGGGGTTTATTTGCAGCATAATTGTAATCCTCTCTCTGGATATTTTCCTTGAGCCTTTCTCAATCTGGTGGCCCAGATTCTTTACTACCTTCTGACAATACTGCAATTTCAGTGGAGACACTTTATGACCATACTTTCCCAAATGATTCAACAGGGCAATCGAGTAGTACTTACACTCGTCCCTTGTCCTGGATGCAATTAACAAATCATCAACGTATTGCACCAGAGTCGATTTGAAAGGCAATTCTAATGACTCCAAATTCTTTTTCAGGATCTGGTTAAACAAGGATGGTGAATCCCTGTACCCTTGAGGAAGTCTGCACCAGTAGTAGACTTGATCTAGGAATTTGAAACTGAAGAGAAATTGACTATCTTATGAAAAGGCACAAAAAAGAACGCTTGTGACAAATCAACCACTGTGAACCACACAGCATCACATGAAATCTGGAACATTATTACAGCTGGATAAGGCACTACGGAACAACACTTAACCACAATGTCATTTACCTTTCTAAAATCCTGAACAATTCGGACCTTCCAACATGGCTTCTTCAAACCCATTATCCATGAATTACATGGGCTGCTCAATACTTCCTTCAAAATTCACTGCTTCAAAAAATCTGCAGTTATCTGAGCCACTTTCATCAGAACATCTTGTGTCATGTTTTACTGGGGAAGCTGCGGAAACACTGCATTTGGCTCTAGAGTAAATTTAATCGGCTCCAGTCCTTTGAAAAACCCACTTCTTTCCCTGTCAAAACCCACACATTTTCTTGCACTGTTTCTTGCAAATCAGAATGAAGTTCTCTCACTGTGAACATCGGGAAAAACTCATTCAAGGGGTACTCCTCATTTGTAGTTTCACACTCAGTTTCTGGGGCTAGATCTTCCTCATCGTCACTATTTTTCTGAATCTCAATTCCATCAGTTGAACAAGTAATCAGACACCTTGTTTTACACATCAAGTCCCTCCCCAGTAGGGATACCGGACTTGAATCGCAGACTACAAACTTCTACAATCCCTGAAAATTGCCAATTTCAACCTGCACTGGATCCGTAATTGGGTTTGTCAAATACTGATTTGCTACTCCAACAGATTGAGCTGTCTTTCCTGAAAGAGGCAAGTTCGGAACTTCTACACTTCTTACTGTAGAGCGTGTAGCTCCTGTGTCTACCAGAAATATGACTCTGTGACCTTTAACCTTTCCCCTCACATAGGATCCTCTCTGATCTACCTCTAAAGAAGTCGCAAGCACAGTTGGCTCCTCATTCGAACTATTACTCATCCAGTCACCATTTATTTCATTCTCACTGTATAACGGGAATTGGTGCACTGCATTAATACTTCTGTCTTGTCTCTGACCTGTGACCTGTTGAGAAAGCATCATCTGTTGCTGCTCCCTCGGGGCTTGAGGTATCTGCATTAGCTGTGTAGGTGCCATTTGAACCTGTTGCTGCATTGGCAGCAACTGTGTCACTTGTGCATAGGGAAATTGCACCTGTTGCATAGGCTGAAAATTTTGCACTTGATTCACATTATTCTGAAACTTTGGATTTGGACCTCTCATTTTTGGTCCTCTCAAGTTTTGAAATGTGTTGACGTTGTTACCTTGCAGAACAACACCCTCATGCACCATCATCGGACACTCCTGCTTCCAGTGTCCCACAGGTCTGCAAATGTGACACAGCAATAGCTTCTTCATTCCCTGCACATCATTCTGAACCACTACAGTAATTAAATCCGTAACACGATTCATATTGCCTCCATGACCCCTACCTCTCATCTGAGGCTGAAACATAACATTTCCCTGCGGTTGCAGCATCTGTTGTGCAAACGTTCCTTGTACTCCTGTTTTCCTGTTTGAGCTGCCTTAATCTGCATCACCACTGCCTCCTCTTTCAACCTTTTCTGCTTCAACTCAATCTCATCACTACAGTATTTCGCATACTGCAACACCTCATCAATCGGCTTTGCCTGCCAGAAAATCAAGTGACTCTTAATCATCTGACTTATCTCAGTCTCAGTCCTTCCACAAATCTGAACACAAATTGCAGCATGTCTTTCGTTTCAATTGCTTCTTTGCCACTGTACTCCTTGAACGCCTTCAACAATGTCTCATAATACACATGTATTGATTCCTTCACCGCCTGCACTGTCCTGTCGATCCTCTGCCAATTGATGTTCTTGGGCGAAATCCTCATCTTCAGGAACTCAATCACCTTATCATAATGTTTCATTACCTCAGGAGATGGTGCATCTGTACTCTTATCTCTCTCCGGTTCACTTGTTGGCCAATCTACAGCTGTCTTACACTCAACCCACAAATCGTATGGAACCACTATTTCCAGTAAAGTATTCAGGTCTTCCCACAGACATTTTAAGAGCTTCATGAATCTGTCCGTCTGCTGATACCACTCTACCGGCATTTCCCTCAGTTTTGGATAATTGTTTGTAAATGACAGAATAACTCTCCTACTCCAAGGGACATGAACAAAATTTTCCTTTGGAATCTATCTCATAGGTAAAATCTTTACCGGATCATTGTCCTGTTGCACTTTCAGGTCTTGTTTCTTTTTGTCTCTTTTCTTTACCCATCTGCCTTTCCACTTTTCTAATGCCCCCCCAAACCTGGGCACTCTGCAATAATTCTTTAAGATGTGCCTTCATTCCGGCAGACCTCATGTGTTCAAAATCTTTTGCCTCAAAATCTAATCTGTAACTTCTCTTCAAATGCTTTGTTTTCCCATTTCCTATTCCATGCTTCTCTGCCAAGTCTGTTAATCTCTGATGTACTTTGCTCACCTCTCTTGTAATTCTCTTGCATAAGTATCTTAACTCTGCCTATGTGTAGGACTCTAATCTATTCACCCCCATTGTTCCCTCAACCACTTTGTTTGCTTCCATGCTCAATCTGACACAATTGACCTGCTCTTCACCTTTGGAAGCATTCTGTGGGGTATTCAGCTTGTCTAGCCATTCGATCAACTGCTGAGCTGTCAATCACTGGATCGAAATGTTACTCGCATTCACCCGTGGCACCTGTTGTACCGCTGCATTTGATGTCTGCGGTGTCAATAATTTCAGGCTCTGACCTACACTAGGTCCATTCACACCCTCTGAAAATTCAACGAGTGGACTTAGATTTAACAATGATCTCTACCCATCAAAGGTCTGGCTCATAGAAGAGATTTCCTGAACTTGCTCATTTGATCCCCTCCTCACTAGACTCTTGGACATCTCCCCTTGTTCATTCACGCCTGGTTTCTTCTGAGAAAGTAATGGTACAGCTGGACCAACAGTAATCGGCAGCGATATTGCATCTGGGTCTACTCTAGCACCTGAACATTGTGGGAGAGTAACTCCCATGCTCTGATTCATAATTGGTGTCAATCTGGCTGGGTCCCTGTCATTGGTGTGAATCTTGGCATCCCTGGCAGCCATACCTGGGGCAACAAAATCGAAGTTGTCTCAGTGTGAACCAACAGTGGTCTTGGAACCACTTGCTCCGTAGGTACCACTAAGTTTAAAGTCATCTCTAAAACAGGCACATCTGGATACATTCTCTGTATGGGTGGCGGATGCATCTGTGCCTGAACTACTGGAATAGGCAACACATTAGGTCCTTGCACCACACCCTGTGTCTGACTAGTATTAACCTCCACTGTGTTCACTGTTTCCATCGCCTGTGCCGGGGCTGTTGCGTCAACACTAGTACTCGGACCATCGTCATCCACCGCACACGGTGGTGGTCGATCTCTCAGTATCTCTGTAACAAGATCTTCGGCATCCGAATCCTCCTCTCCGTCTCATCTTCCTGCTTAATTGCTGGAAACAACTTAACATCCTGTAATGTCACTGATATCCATTTTTCCTGTTCCCAATCCCATCTTGCTTCCGCTAATGACTTCTCTACCTTTCTTACTCTCCTCTCAAATTTAATTTGCTGTGGCTGTCTAGCTACCAGCTCCCAGACTGCCAATGCCTCAAACTGTGCTGGTCTCGGAAGGGGCTTTGATTCATATAACGCCATCCGCAATTGCTCCAAAATTCTCAAATTGACCGTACCGTTCTCAGGAAACGCTAGGCTCCTATTTTTCTCAACTTGCACCACTGCTTTAGCCAAAGACATGGCACGACCCCTCGCTCCTCCATTACAACATATGCTGGTGTACCCTCTGGTGGTGTAGCTCTCCTACATTCGCTCTAATGTACATATCTCCCCTTAGGGCACTCTTCAATGCCTTGAAAAACTTCATCATTTCTATTTCTGTTTATTCAAAATCAATTCAGGAAATGACTTTTACTCCCAAGATTCCTTTCACGCGCATTCTCAACCAATTGCCTCTTATGGACGGCTGCCAATCCGTGCGCGACCCTTCTCACTAACCAACCTATCCCAGCACGGCTCCGGTGACGTCACACTCACACATACTGTGACTGACAAAGTCTTGAGGCTCGTCCTCCAAAACTTCAATTCACACAAAACTAATGGAAAATATTGTGAGCACTACTCAAAAATCAATAACCAAAAACAAACCTGCTGGTTTACTACAGGAAGGTAACATAATCACTTTAAAAAACCTTACGGATTTTCACAGACGCCCTTTGCGCTCATGCAGCTATTCCTCTGTCTCGGTCTCCCAGATTTGCAAGCAGAATTCGACCCGAAAATTCTACTCTCAACTGATCAATGGTTCTGACCTGGTGCACATAGGACTCGCCAAATCTCAGTCAAAATTTTCTCTCACCCACTTTAACTCACACACTGACTCGTTGACCACGCCCGATGAATCTACTAAACCAGACAAATTACAACATATGACCAAGTGTATCATACACTTTTTCCCAATATACTCTGGAGTCTTAGACCACACAGGGTCCGTACATCAACAACCATGTGGACAATTTTTTAGCACAAAGCGCCACACACATGTGAAGTTCGACGACTTCCCTACTCTCATACTGTGGAGGATGGACACTCCTACTAAAGCTTAATTTGGAGTACGCAGACTCCCTAAATTCCTCACATATGTCACAATTCACCTGCGATCTGTATAACCTGTGCAAGCACAACCTATCTCTCTCACTCTATCACTGGAACGCCGGGAACATACCCAACACTACTAGCAGGATCCAGGATCTGGGAAAGTCATTTCTAGGCTTAAGAGAACATAATGTTCTCTACAAATGCCATTTTGAAACCAAAATCTAAATCTCAAATAAACTCAAACACCTCAGATGAGTTCTGAAGAAACTAACCATCAGTCTCCCCACCGTAACTATTAACACCTGTCATTCTGTACCAAAATACCTACGACAATCTCTTAAAGAGACAAACCATCAGTCTGCTACCATAACTGTAAGCGTGTCAGTCCTTAATAAGTAAACTTACAAGGGGATGCGTACAGGTCGATGAACCTTTTGACTCGTTTAAGGTGTTGTTATCATAGTGTCAGTACAGAGACAATAATCACACACACAATAATCAATAAGCATTAGTCAATATCAAAAATCAATGGAATCAGTTCTTTTCATGCACCATGACTTTTCAGACATTAATAACCACACCTTCAGTAAAAGTTTAGTGATTTTTATTTCTCTTATATTAACAATACTAAGTCATCAATCTCAATCATCAACTCTAATCAAACTGAATTAATGATGCTTGATAATCAGCAAGTCGTAAGAAACATGATCTAATCAAAGCCTGGATCAAAAGACATCCCAGTGCATCAGCACAAATCATTAGCAAGACCCATTTAAGCAAGGCTAAAAAATCCATAAAGTTCAGCAAAATAGTCCGTCAACCATTTGTCTCTGCAATATGTCAGTCGTTATGTGAATAGCCTCAACTAACCCAAATTAGCATCAGCATGTGGGACTTCATGCAAAACAATTTAGAACACAAATTTGTTAAACATCTACCTACAGAAAGTACTAAAACAGCACTGTTGGGACCTAGAAAGAAAAGGCATAAAAATGCAATTCAGTCATTGTCATATATACCTATCCGTGGTATGAGTCAGCAAGCAGAATCAGTCTTTATCCTCAGGTCATCAATCGATCAGCAACATCAGGCTCTCAGTCAGAGAGTATGAGCCAATATCAGAATCTAGAATCTCTTCTTCTCCTACCGTCACTCTCGTAATCTCAATCTGTCTATGTTTCCTCTGTTGCGTTGTTATATCAAAGTCACCCAAGCTATCCCCCAATTTCCAATTGGTCAATTAATCATAGGTTATTACTCTATCCAATGATGTCCATATACCAAATCTATGAATTCTAATACTTCACAGTTCACATGTTGTTGATTGGTCCGCTTGACGATGTTCTCATCATCCCGCTCGTCAGATATCGAAATTGTTGCATCTTCATCTCCAGTCAGTGTCTTCATTGTTTGCATCCTGGGAAAGTACATCTCATGCACATTACACACATTTGGATACATCACTAGAGACATAGGGCCAGATGTATGAATCTGGCCCATTGCGATTCAGTAATTGCGATTTTTAAGAAATCGCAATTACTGACTCGCAAAGGGCCATGTATCACATTTGCGATTCGGTAATTGCGATTTCTTAAAAATCGCAAATGCAATTACCGAATCGCAAATTGTGATACTGGCCCCATACGCAGCTATGGGCCTGTTGGCCCATAGCTGCGAATTTTTTTCATTTCCTAAATTGCAATTTCTGAAACAGAAATCGCAATTTGGGAAATGCAAAGGGCCAGGGTGCTGGGGGCCTAAGGCCCCCTCTCCTGCACCCCAATTTGTTTTTTTGCACATGTAAAGTACACACATGCCAAAAGGGCATGTGTGCTTTACATATTTAATTTAAAAATGCAGTTGTACTGCATTTTTAAATTTTGCACCAGGTTACCACCTGGTTTCAGGTCATGGTATTTTGCAAGTGCAAAATACCATTCTGCGAAAAATCGCAATTTGCGATTTTTTGCAGAATTGCTTTGCGACCTGGATTTTGCAAATCGCAAATTGCGATTCGCAAAATCCAGGACGCAACGCAGAAAATCGCAATTTTGTGATTTTCATTTTTTGGTCTGCGAATGCATTTGATGCATTGCAGACCCTGATTTTGCACTCACAAACGGTCGATTTCGCAGTTTGCGAGTGCAAAATCAGTTGATACATCTGACCCATAATCTCCTGTCCGTCGGTTCCCATAGAAAGTTTCTGCTAAGCATTTTATTAAAACAATGAGCATTTCACAGTTAGTTTACTCTGTCAGCACTTTTCATTAAACGCAAAGGAATACAGCTTCTGCATGAGGCCTACCACCTACAATTAATAAGAAAGAACATAACCCTTAATATGACATGTTACTACATTAATCTAATACATTTTCAATATTTTATATGGATTAAATATAAATTACTACATTTCGTGAATAGTGGTGACCATTCTCTGAGGTCACATTTTCAAACGCACACATTATTTTTCTAAGTTATTCATTTTTCTACATAAGTTATTATTCAAAATACGTAAACACTCATTAATAATTTCTAATTAAGACATCTGCTTCAGCAGTACATCACTCATGACATCTTCAGCACTTTTTTTAAGGAGTGACTTTGCCAAAAATGAAAAGATTTATCATTTTGAAATATTTTGTCTATGTTGATTTAATTGATATTACATGGTGATTAAAAATGGCATTTGACATGGCGATGTTGAGTTGATAAAGGCTGAACAAGCAGCCGGAACACGTTCTCTGTGGCAGGCATTGCATGAAAGAAGATCGGCAACTTTGAAACATGCTCTATTTGCAAAAAGATAGATGACTTACAATGAGGAGTGCAGGTATTCTTCTGAAGGAGAGAAAGGAGTGTTTGTGTTTAAAGCGCTAGCTGCAGCCCTTTCACCTGCACCATCATCGTTCAGGTAGCTCGGCAGCATGACTGCAAGTTTAGTGGGAATATATATATATATATATATATATATATATATATACTTATCCTACTGGCGGTCGCCAGAAGGAAGTTATATTTAGGACCATGTTTCCATAGAAAAAGCGTCTTTAGACTTGCCTATATTTTTGGTGCCATTTGGTGAATCTTCACAAACGTTTCCACAAGAAAGTGTTCCCAAGAATCTTGTTATGCATGGGAAGTTTCAGGGTGATCCGTCAAGTGAGGGCTGAGAAATTGGGGGGGGGGGGCAATAAAGTTGCATTTCCCATGTTAATTCCTAAAGGGATTTTGAACATAGCTACAGCCTAAACTGCTGAACAGAATCACCAAATTTGGCAGAAAGGTAGCTTTTGGTTCACAAAGAAACCTTTTTAGGGTCGAGCGTGTGAGCGCTCCGTCCCTCTTGTAATCTGTCTTTGAGCTTTTAACCACGCCCATGTCATGCCTGTCACTTTCATTGGTTTGTGGACTTGCCTTTTAAAATCCGCTTGATTTCATTAGTGAATAGCATGAATCCTTCATGCCTTTTCGGGTGTTTAGCCCTCCTCGAGCGCACTGGCCAACTACTGAAAACATAAGAGGCTCCATGTTTTCAGCCTGGTTTCTGCACTACTTTATCTTTTTATTTTCCACAGATTGTGATCGCACTGGGTTTTACACAGTACGATTGTGCTCTGTTTTTTCTTTCAATTTATGTGGCAAGAAAAGTCCGGTTAGGAATTTACAGCGCTAATAGCTCTAACTCGAACAAATGCGAGACCAGTTGCATTGCAAATGCTTTTTCTTGTTTGGTATAAATCTGCTCAGTAGTTCTTGAGATAGAAAAAGAAAAAGAAACATAGATATTTCAAGGTGCAAATAATTTGCAAATATTTATGAATGTGCGTGCAAATAGAAGTGCTGTAATCGGCTGGCCACAACCTGAACAGAAAGTTGTGGCTGCCATTTTGATGTCCTGGGACATGGTCCCTGGGGCTGAAAAACAAAATGAAAAGTAGCATAATGGGTCAGGGTGGAAGTACCCGGATCCCAGGGGTGTGATATAGGGGTGGTTGAGGGTCAAATTATGGGCCAAAAAATGATTTTTTTCACCCTGTGGGATATTTGTGAGTTTTTCAAGAATATTCCCAAATAATTTGTAAATATTGTGCATGTTGAAAAAAATTAAAGAAAAACATTCACAGACTCAATCACACACTAATTCATTAACTCATACATGCACCCAGAGACTCATGTGCCCACTCACACACCCATTCAGACTCTCATGCACCCACTCAGTCCCACTCATATTTCACACTCTCACTTTCAGACCCACTCAGACACTCAAGCACCCATTCACAGATCCCCTGGCAGAGACAGGTCCTGTGGCAAACCCCCGCTGCACACAGCCTTTGGCCATGTGCAGCGTGGGGTTGGGTGGTTATAAGAGCTAGGCTGCAGCCCACCACCCCCCCGCACACAGCCAAAGGCAGTGCATGTCAGTGGTTGGATTAATGTACAATAGCAAGGGTGCCTGCATTGGTGATTGGCACTAAATTGAGTGCCAGCACTGGCTGAAAGGACAGGAATGCACCGTTTCTCATAGATACAAACCTAGAAAGTACTCTTGGAATCACATATAACAGCTGACTTATCATAAAGCAGTGCTAATATGGCTTTTCATCAGTTAACCATGTTCATTTCTCTTGCTTGCCACCTCCATCTGATGATGGAGGAAAGTACTTCAGCATACAGTGTACAGGCCATCATTATGTGGCAAAACTTTTCTCCCCTTTGTTCTCAAAATATCCATCCTGAAATCAATGTAACGATCCTTAGTTATATCTGCCTCATGCTTAATTTAATAAATTGCCAAACCATGTTCCAGTTGCTAAATTATTTGTGCTTGGGAGTTTGCTAGTCCGAAAAGTAGCAAGGGATAAGTAGAAAGTGTCAACACACTCTCAACATCCTTTTTTGCATCCACTTTAATCAGTTCACCTGTTATTGTTGCTAATTTTTTCTAGAGGAAGCCCCGTGCACTTTCAGAGTTGGCCAGTATGAATTCCCTAGTCGTCTCTCTCTAGCTTTTCACAACAAAAGCTCACTAAAGGCCAAGATCTTCTCCCTGGAGCTATGTTGATCCCAGAGTCTCTGATAGAGCACATCGGTCTGATTAAAAAGCATTATTTTAACCTTAAACGAACTGCGACAGAGGCAACTCTACTTGCAGACTAACAAAACCACGTTCACAGAGTACCACAGCACTCAGAATGCTGTTTATTAAATTCAGAACCGTACTGAGCAAAAGAATAGTCTCTCCTATTGAGTCCAAGTCCATAAATAGAAAGGCTTCTTCTCTGCCAGCTCTATACTTTGGCTCTATAGCAGGCCACTGGTTACACCTCCTCGAAATAGTATTTCATATTAGGAATTATTGAGCCTTTGACATATGTACTATACAATGATACTATTGAACGAGATACACTTAATGGTCTCAAACAATGGTGCATTTTGTGTGTCATCTAACTTTCGGTTAATAGATTGCCCAAATAGTTAAATTCATGGACCTCCCCAAGCTACTGTCCTTTTAGATTCAATATACTGCTAAATAAATGTTCCCTCAATTTTCATACGAATACGTTTTTAGCTGTAATATTAAGTCCATTGCCTGAGATAAACTAACCAATGCAGAAGGAGGGTTTTAGCCCATGTGTCTTGTCACACTTAAGGGCAAGGTTATCTGCCCACAGCAAACTTGACAGAGGGATAATCAGAATTTTGAAGGCCAATACTTCAAAAGATAAAAGTTAGTCTGGACGATCGAACAGAAAAGTATTCAACAAAAAAGCTAACAATGAATAGACTTGCTGCAAACCATCTACCATTGAAGTTGTTCGAGAACATCCTCCTCCACCTTGAAGCCAGATGCATGTCCATCCATGTATTACAATGCAACTCTGCCAAAAACCCCAGCACTACGAGGTGAGGTTAAATCTTTTGCAATTTACCCTAGAGCCAAACACTGTGGGTTCCAACAAAGGCAGTGGTGAAATCAACAAAATAATACAACCTAGTTCTGCTGTTTATTTACACTTTATTAAGAGACCCTATGGTTTTGGTACTATGCATGCATTTTGGTAAGAACTGTGAAGTGTAAACACAATCTCAGCCTTACTATTGATCTTATTTCTAGTAGGCTAGTGCTCCCGATTTTATAGCACTATCTTGCCAAACGTTTTTCCTGTAGTATCTACAAGTTGTATTTGCCTAAAGGAGGCTGGATCTCAAAACAAAACCTGTTTGTGCAAGCTTACTGTAATGCTGCTAGGTCAAGGAGATAAAGCCTGATAACAGACACTCGCGCTCAGTCTAGAAAACAAGAAGGACCAACATGTACTGCTTCTTTTCATCAAGATTACGATTTTTGGAATTCATGAAACACATAAGGTCCTGCTTTGGTACAGGCCTGGGCTTCTCTAAGGTTATTGGGTCCAGTAACCCAAACATAGCTGCAAGATGTGAAAATGTAGCATCTTACTTTTAACCTGCCATTGGGATACATGAGCACCCTATGGGTTTCAGAAAGAAGAAATGATTTAGGGGGTCATTACAACATTGGTGGTAAAAGCCGCTTACCGCCGTGCAGAAGACCGCCAATACACCGCCGCGGAATTCCGCCACAGCTATTATGACACACATCTCGGAATCCGCCATAATACAGACACCCACACAAGTCCGCCACACCAAAGGTCAGTGTAAAACTGGCGAAAACAAAACCTCCACCTCCACGCCAACAGAAAAAAACCCATGCTATTACGACCCTCGAATCCACGCAGCTGTCTTTCAACCGCGGTATTCCATTGGCGGTATACACGTCAGCGCTCAAAATACACACACATCTCCAAAACACTGCCACATTGGACAATTCCAAATACACACAGCTGATACACATACACACACCACTCCCACACACCCAACACAATATAAAACACACACGCACATCACCCACAAACCCCTATGACCACAATTCACGAACGAAGGCCAGAGAGACAGAGAGCACAGCAACTGAGAACCCCACCACACAGAGGCACACAACACCATCACCCATACAACATTACATGCGCAATACACCACACACCACTACACATCACCACACACATCAACACTGACACCACCCCACACACCACCCACACCACCCCATGTCACGCCAAAGACACCCCCGGTTTTCCAAGGAGGAGCTCAGGGTCATGGTGGAGGAAATCCTACGGGTAGAGCCACAGCTATTTGGCTCACAGGTGCAGCACACATCTATAGCCAGGAAGATGGAGCTATGGCGCAGAATAGTGGACAGGGTCAACGCTGTGGGACAGCATCCAAGAAATCTGGAGGACATCAGGAAGAGGTGGAACGACCTACGGGGGAAGGTGCGTTCAGTGGTCTCCAGGCACAATATTGCGGTTCAGGGGACTGGCGGCGAACCCCTACCTCCTCCCCCACAACTAACAACATGGGAGGAGCAAGTCTTGACCATCATGCATCCAGAGGGCCTCGGAGGAGTCGGTGGAGGAATGGACACTGGTAAGTCAAATCTTCACTATCATATCCCCCACCCTACCTGCATGCTATCACACACCCCCACCCTCACCCCCTCCCCTATCACTCCAACTCCTCACTAATGTACTAATAAAACAAACCACACATCCCAACACCAAGCCCTTTCATGACACAACTAAGCATGGTCACCCCTCACTAAAGCATAATCACTGCACATACCCAGAACAACCCCCAACCATCATCAAACCAACCCACACACAGGAATGCTTGCACTGGGGTACACACACACCCACCCATTGCACACCATTACACACACAGATGCAATAATCATGTTCTTATGTCCCTGCAGGACCACGAAGGAACGTCACCACACCGGAGGGTCCAGACAACTCCACTCCACCCACAGAAGAGGCCCACAGTGACGATAGCAGCTCTGCCCTACTGGATCCTGATGACCAGGCCGGACCATCGTGGGCATCGGGACAGTCAGTTCCCCTTGCGCAGGCACAGCCCAACACTGACCTTCCACCCTCTGGTAACACCAGCACAGCACCCACCCAGCGGGCCCATGCCTCCGTCCCCAGGACACGTCAATCACCGGTGTGTCCACCACTACAGGGAACCCAGGATAACCCACCACCCCAAGAAAATCAGGGACCTGGGGGCAGTGGTAGGGGGCACACGGTCCAGGGGACAGAGGCCCAGGAACACAGGGGAACTGTGAGGGCTGCTGTGCGACAGGGGGCGGACAGGCCAAGGGAACCCACTCTCCACGAGGCCCTCTCCTCCATCATGGGAGCCTACCACCACTCCCAGGAGACGATGGCGACGGTCCTGGACAAGTTTCAGGAGACCCAGCGCCTGCAGAAGGAGCAGTATTTGGGGTTCAGGGAGGAGCTCAGGACCATCAGCTCCGCCCTGGGCACCATCATAGGGGTGCTGAAGGACATACAGCAGACCATGACGGACACCGTGACACTCCAAGGGCCCTGACACTAGCCTGGACGATGAACTGCCCACCACCTCCGCCGGCGCTAGTGAACAGGACGCCCCGCCACAGGACCACCACACCAGCACCCCACCCCCTGCAGACGGACAACCACCACGCAAGCGGTCCCTGAGATCCAGGAACAGGCCAGAGCAAGATGGCAAGACCCCCGCCAGGAAATGAGACCATCCTGATTGTTCTCCCACTGTCCCACTTTGTTACCCTGTCCATACTTAAACTGCCCCAGCTCCACTTCCTATGCCCTTATGGGCAGTGCACCTGTGTGACCAATGGACTGGACTCTGCCATGGACATTCCTCCACCGTCCCCCATCACCATATTACAACCCCCCTCCATTTTTTAGCACTTCAATAAACACCCTTGAACCACAAAACAATCTGGAGTCAGTCTGTGATTTTGTAAATATGTATTATCAATGACAGTGTCATAATGCGTTTCCAATTGTAAAGCCAACATACCTATGTCACACATCACAAGTCCTTGAAGGATGCAAGCATATGACACACGTTGGTAACAACACCTGTGAAACCGTAATGGAAAGGTACAACTCAGTGACCAAATACTGGTATGAAATGACAGACAGGATAGAGGTAGATGTGTGAAAGTTAATAAAATGGTAAAAATAAAAATGTTCTCACCTGTGTGTCACTGGAAATATTGCTGTATGACTGACTCCCTGTTGTCTATGTCTTCTTCCTCAGCTTCCTCCTCATCACTGTCCACAGGGTCCACAGGCTCCACAGCTGCCACAACACCGTCATCTGGACCATCCTCCTGCAGAAAAGGCACCTGGCGTCGCAAAGCAAGATTGTGAATCGTCGAGCAGGCGATGATGATGTGGCACACCTTCTTGGGTGAGTAGAATAGGGAACCACCTGTCATATGGAGGCACCTGAACCTGGCCTTCAGGACCCCGAAGGTGCGTTCGATCACCCTCCTAGTCCGCCCATGGGCCTCATTGTAGCGTTCCTCTGCCCTGGTCCTGGGATACCTCACTGGGGTCAATAGCCAGGACAGGTTGGGGTAACCAGAGTCCCCTAATAGCCACACACGGTGCCTCTGGAGTTGACCCATCATATAAGGGATGCTGCTATTCCGCAGGATGTAGGCGTCATGCACTGAGCCAGGGAACATAGCATTTACCTGGGAGATGTAGTGGTCTGCCAAACATACCATCTGTACATTCATAGAATGAGAACTCTTCCGGTTCCTGTACACCTGTTCACTCCTGTGGGGGGGGACCAGAGCTACATGGGTCCCATCAATTGCACCTATGATGTTGGGGATATGTCCAAGGGCATAGAAGTCACCTTTAACTGTAGCCAAATCCTCCACCTCAGGGAAAACGATGTAGCTCCTTACGTGTTTCAGCAGGGCAGCCAACACTCTGGACAACACGTTGGAAAACATAGGCTGGGACATCCCTGATGCCATGGCCACTGTTGTCTGAAAAGACCCACTAGCAAGGAAATGGAGCACTTACAGCACCTGCACGTCAGGGAGGATTCCAGTGGTATGGCGGATTGGTAACATCAGGTCTGGCTCCAACTGGGTACATAGTTCCTGGATAGTGGCACGGTCAAACCTGTAGGTGACGATTAAATGTCGCTCCTACATTGTCAACAGGTCCACCAGCGGTCGGTACACCGGAGGATTCCGCCATCTTCTCAAATGTCCCAGCTGACGGTGCCTAGGAAGGACAACAGCGACCACAGAGTCAACAAATTCCCAGGTATGTATCCACAGATACACAGAACATGACACCAAACACAAAACCCTTCCTGTATGTGTGTTGAGTGTAGGCCTAGCTATGTGTGACGCAGTAGAAAATGAAGCCATGTGGGCCCTTGTAATGGCGGCTGCCTGACCTCTAAACTGGGACAATGGGAATGTGAGGTCACTGCGCTGGTGTTGTACCCCGTCGCGGTAGGTGGTCGTAGACCGCGGCGCAATGCTGCATTGGTTAACATTGGACCCTATGGGTCCCAGGAGCCAATGATGAAGTGCGCCGGCGGTGATGATACGCACCGCCGCGGATGCCACCGCCGCGGACGTGACCGCCATTTTCTATCTGTTTAATCACTCGATACCTGATCTTCGACAGGAGAGGACCTACACTGCAAGTGCTGCTGTGACCTCGGTCTAGAAGAGACAATGGCTGCTGCGTCTGGGGAAAGGGCCCCTGCCTTCACTGCTCAGGAGTTGGAGAAGCTAGGAGACGGGGTCCTCCCCCAGTACACGCTACTCTACGGTCCTCCAGACCAACAGGTAAGTACACAGGGAGCACGTTGTATGGGCTATGCCTAGGTGGAGAGGGTTGGTTGAATGAGGGAAGGGGGGAGAGTTCAGGGAACATGAATGCATGTGAATGCATGTGCCACATGGCAAGGGTAGGGATGGGGGCCACTCACATTGACGGTGCAGTTGGTAATGACTTCTCTTCTTCCCTTGTGCATGTCATGTAGGTCAGCGCCCACCAGAAGATGGACATTTGGCGTGCCATCGCCAAGGAAGTTCGAACCCTGGGGGTCCACCAGAAATGGGGCACCCTCTGCCGGAAAAGATGGGAGGACATTCGCCGCTGGAGCAAGAAGACAGCGGAGGCTCAGCTGGGGATGGCCTCCCAACGTGGGAGGGGTGCCCGTCGCACCATGACCCCCCTGATGTTCCGGATCCTTGCGGTGGCCTACCTGGAGTTGGATGGGCACTTCAGGGCATCACAGCAGACACAAGGGGGTGAGTACAACCTCATTCTGGGGACTTGGCGCGCAGCTGAGGGGTCTGGGTGGGGGAGGAGGGCTGTGGGTGTATTTAGGCCTGGCAGAAATACGTAGGCTAGGCCCCTCCGTAATGCAGGGCATGTGGCACTCCACCCCACCTCAGTAGTGGGCCAAGTACAGGTATAGATGCCCCTGTGGCATCCATGTGTGCAGATGTCCACCATAGCCATGTAGGCCAGATCCCAGCAATTTCATCTGTAGAGGCCAAGAGTACGGCGTAGTGCAGGGGGCTGCTGTGTCTGTATTTTCCGCCAACGGTAGCGGTAAGCCATGCACTCAACCTGTCTTTCTTCTGTCTCCCTGTTTTTTTGTGCATCAGCATCATCAGGCGGAGGTACAGTGGCACCGGGGCACGAGGGAGCTGCATCCCACATGGCCATGGAGGGCCACACCACGGACTCAGAATGCATCAGTGGGACGGAGGGCGAGGGGAGCTACACGTCGGTCACCGGATCACCAACCAGCAACACAGACTCATCCGCCGATGGGAGCTCCCTTGTGGTGGCGGCACTATCTGTGCCCCCCACTTCTACAGGTACAGCCTCCACCTCCACTACCAGCACCACCCTCCCAGCAGCCCCTCAGCGTTCGCCCCTTGCCCGCTCACCCAGGAGGGTGGACATCACCTTCGCCTCAGGCCCTGCCCCAGTCACCCCTGCTGCCCTCAGTGAGGAGGCCATTGACCTCCTCAGGTCACTTACTGTTGGGCAGTCTACCATTGTGAATGCCATCCAGGGTGTAGAAAGGGAGGTGCAACACACTAATGCATTCCTGGAGGGCATTCATTCTGGTCAGGCTGCCTATCATAGAACCCTGCAATCTCTGGCCTCAGCACTGATGGCAGCCATTGTCCCTGTCTCTAGCCTCCCCCTTCCAACTTCCTCCACCCAGACTCAATCCCCTGTACCCCAGCCTGTCCCAAGCACACCATCAGACAAGCATGCATACACCTCAACACCCAAAAGTACCTCAGGCAAACATAGGCACCACACAACCCACAGGCACTCACACAAGCATCACCCACATGCAGACACAGCAACATCCACTGCCTCCACTGTGTCCCCCTCCTCGTTGTCTCCCTCCTCCCTCCCAGTATCGTCTACACTCTCACCAGCATGCACTACATCTACAGGCACTAGGACTCGCACCAGAACACCCACCACCACACCCCGCTCACCTGCACTCACCACCCCCACTCCCATTTACACGTCCCCTGTGTCCTCTTCCAGTGTGTCTGTGACGCCCCCTCCCAAAGTACACAAACACGGGCACCCACACACCCAATATCCATCCACCTCACGACAGCCTCCAGTACCTGCACCTGCACCCAAAACACCTAAAGGGACACCTCCTACAACCACCTCCTCTTCCTCCACTCCCAGACCCCCTCCAGCTTCCCATCCCAGTGTTCGTCAGAAACTGTCCCTCTGCAACGTTGACCTCTTTGCCCCCACCCCCACCCCTCCACTTCATCAGTCCCGTCGTAGCGCCTCAGCCAAAAAGACTCCAGTACCAGTGGTGCGTGTTACAGGTGTGTGGAGTGCACCGGCCACCAGGGCAGGCAGTGTGACACAGAGCTAAGGCACTGCCAGTCCACCCCCTGTAAAGCATCTGAAGTTGGAAAGTGGCCGACGGGACCGGGTGAAGTCTCCTGGAGACAAAACTACTCACGGGGGCCCAGGGGGATTGCAGAGTCAGCTTTGACTCCTCCAAAGGTGGGGAAGGGCCAGAAGAAGTCTGCACAGCCTGGTGTGAGCAGCACGGCGGAGAAGGGCGGCATCCTTCCCGGCGGCCGGGACGCCACCGCCAGCACCGTCGTCACTGGTCAGGAGACCACCACCAACGCCGGAGTCATTGCCCAGGAGGGCACAAGTATCGTCACTGGTCTGGAGGCCACCGCCGGAGTCATTGCCCAGGAGGGCACAAGTATCGTCACTGGTCAGGAGACCACCGCCGGAGTCATTGCCCAGGAGGGCACAAGTATTGTCACTGGTCAGGAGACCACCGCCGGAGTCATTGCCCAGGAGGGCACAAGTATCGTCACTGGTATGGAGACCACGGCCACCGCCGGAGTCATTGCCCAGGAGGGCACAAGTATCGTCACTGGTCAGGAGGCCACCGCCGGAGTCATTGCCCCAGGAGGGCACAAGTATCGTCACTGGTCAGGAGACCACCGCCGGAGTCATTGCCCAGGAGGGCACAAGTATTGTCACTGGTCAGGAGACCACCGCCGGAGTCATTGCCCAGGAGGGCACAAGTATCGTCACTGGTCAGGAGACCACTGCCGGAGTCATTGCCCAGGAGGGCACAAGTATCGTCACTGGTCTGGAGACCACCGCCACTGCCGGAGTAATTGCCCAGGAGGGCACAAGTATCATCACAGGTCAGGAGACCACCGCCGGAGTCACTGCCCAGGAGGGCTCCGGCTGCCACAGCCCCGATGGGCAATGAGGGACCGTCATGCAACACACCAATGCACAGGTCAGATACCGCCATGCAAAGCACCGCTGAACAGGGCAAGCACAGCTGAACAGGCCACAGACCACCATGGCAAAGCACCGCTGAACAGGACAAGCACCTCTGAACAGGCCAGAGACCGCCATGGCAAAGCACCGCTGGACAGGGCTAGCAAAGCTGAACAGGCCAGAGACCGCCATGGCAAAGCACCGCTGAACAGGGCAAGCACCGCTGAACAGCCCGGAGACCGCCATGGCAAAGCACCGCTGAACAGGGCAAGCACCGCTGAACAGCCCAGAGACCGCCATGGCAAAGCACCGCTGAACAGGGCAAGCACCGCTGAACAGGCCAGAGACCGCCATGGCAAAGCACCGCTGAACAGGGCAAGCACCACTGAACAGGCCAGAGACCGCCATGGCTAAGCACCGCTGAATAGGGCAGAGCACCGCTGCAGAAGGAAAAGACCGCCACATCAAGCATCGTTATTCCATGTGCAGCTGGGACAGTGACGGGACAGGAACTGTCACAGGGAGCCTAATCCAGTCTAGGCACCATTCCCCCTCCAGAACCAGTGGAGAGATCACAGGATGAAGCACTCTGGGCACCAGTCCCACTCCAGAACCAGTGGAGGCTGTTATCCACTTGAGAGACTGTGGCTTTGCACTCCCCAGGATATGGCAGTGGGCAACCCACCCACTGTAGAGACTTGAGAGACTGTAGCTTTGCACTCCCCAGGATATGGCAGTGGGCAACCCACCCACTGTAGAGACTTGAGAGACTGTGGCTTTGCACTCCCCAGGATAATGCAGTGGGCAACCCACCCACTGTAGAGACTTGAGAGACTGTGGCTTTGCTCTCCCCAGGATAATGCAGTGGGCAACCCACCCGTGAGACTTGAGAGACTGTGGCTTAGCACTCCCCAGGATATGGCAGTGGGCAACCCACCCACTTGTGAGACTTGAGAGACTGTGGCTTTGCACTCCCCAAGATATGGCAGTGGGCAACCCACCCACTGTAGAGACTTGAGAGACTGTGGCTTTGCACTCCCCAGGATACACAAATGGGCATGGAGCCCCGTCGTGGATGTGGCGTGGTGCTGTAATCCAGCTGAGGTGCCCCCCCTTCCCTTCCCCCTGAGGTGCCTGTTGTATTTCTCTCTGATGCCCCGGCAGTGTTCTCTCCGTTTGTGGACAGGTATCTTGTGTGGGCCTCGCCCATGCATTTTTGGCCCAGTGGTGCACGGACATTGATATGTGCATATCTGCACTACTTCTCGTAATGTATATACTTTTGAATGAGTTTATATATATCTGTATATATTTTAAACATGTATTTTGATACATTACAATGTTTGAACTGATTTCCTTTTGTCTTTGCATTCTTCCAGGGGGGTTGTGGGTTGTTACAGTGCTGTTTGGAAATGCATTGGTGTATGTGTTGTAATGTGCGAGGGTGGGGGTGATGCGTGTGTGTTCCCCTGACTTTTGCCTCCCCCCTCCCCTATGTCGTAGGTGCAGTACTCACCGTTGTCTTCGCCGCCGCTGGTGTTCGTAGATGAGTAGGAAGACAAGGGCAGGGAGGATTTGTAATTCCAGCTCGATGATGTCCTCCTTCCTCGTGGGATGTGTTAAGGTGAGCGTTTTCCCATTGCAAAAGCTGTTTCCGCCGTGTTTTTATCCACGGTGAATCCGCCCCGGAAAAGGTGGCAGATTGGCGGGTTGTGATACTGTGGGCGGTACATTGTCTTCCGCCTGTCTGTTGGCGGTGACCGCCACGCTGCTTGTCTGTACCACTGTGACGGTCGAAGTGTTAAAGTGGCTGTCTTTGTTGGTGGTTTCTGCCACGGTCATAATTCCCTTCTTTTGTCCACCGGCCTGTTTGCAGTATTACCGCACCTTTAACACCGTCCGCCAGGGTTGTAATGACCACCTTAGTCTTGAAAGATGTGTGGGGCTGGGGAACATCGCTCCGCCTACAAACTCCTGTCTCTTGGGAGATGTTTACTAAAAGTGCAAACATATACCATCAGTGGTCCTGGATCTGATGTACATGATGCAGATCCTTGTTAAGAGTGTGGGAATATGCGCAGAATATTCTCAGCTACCTAAATGCAAGAACAGAACATCAACATATGGGGAATTCATTTCTGTGTATCCACACTAGGTTCATAGTTCAACGTAGTTATAGAGTTTTCTGAGGATGATAACGTGCAGCATGTAGGAATAGTTTTCTGTATGTAATCAAATGTCATTTGACGTACTTTGTTTGAACATACCCAAGCCTATAAAGATGTCTGAAAATTTTAGCATGCAATAGGTAAGAAGTGGCTTTAGGAAGGATTGTATTTGAAGATTCAGCCTATGTTATCACACAGCAGCATATCAAATATGCCTGCCTGAGTGCTATCAGCTAATTTATAATAATCTGTTATAAGTTTATAAGTACTTTAAATGACAGATGTTACCTTTATTTCAGTTTAAACGTGGTCAGTGTCCCAATGTGTTAACGAGGAAATGCTCAGTTGCCCTGAAGAGAATAAATATGAGAATTACATGCTTAACTCATTCAGCCGTCTTGCTTTTTGAAATTAAGTCAGGCTCCTGCACTTTCTAACATCGCGCCACCATCATTAATGACACTTGGAGAATGGAACGGACTCCATATTCCCTAAACAGAGATACCCCCTGTGTAGCCTGTTAGTGTTACTTAAAATCACCAAAGTATTATTTTTTTCAACTAGTGTATTAAATAACACAGTGGGTCACTACATCAACTCACTGTAAAGGAGTATTGGCGTTTTTAGTGTATAACTTCCTTGAGATGAAGTTGACGATTCCTCGGATATGGTGTAGCCCAGATCGGATTTATACTTCACAAATAAAGGGCCAGATTTACTGTAGTGTTGTGTCGCCCTTGTGCCATGCAAGGGGTGCAAGGATGACACAACATTAAAGTCAGAACTATTAAGTCACGCAAGACCACCTTGCGTGACCCTGCATGGCTTGATAGATCAGAAGTAACACAAGGCAATGCAAACGCTGCCTTGGCTTATTCTGCCCCACAGAGGTATTCCATCTGTAGAGCACGGGTGCTTCCACGCATCTATTCATTGATTTTTATGCATTCTGAGATTTACCATTAGCAGTAGACCTGGAAATGCGTCATTATGCTAAATCTCCCCATGAAATATTTGCATTTCTCCTTGTGTTGTCCTCTTTCTACCTGTGCTGCTTTCTGAAGCACACATAGAAATAGGAAAATGCCTCTGAGGATTATTTTTCACAGGAAGCTGCACAAAAACAATCCTGCACCATGATGTAAGGATGCCAGCATTGGCACTAGGCAGCCAAAATTGTGCCAGTGCAGGATTGGTTTTGTGCACAAAGGGGCACCTTCCTGCACAAAAACAATCAATGGAGGCATTTTCCTTGTTCTATCTGTGCTGCAGAATGCAGCGCAAATGGAAAGAGGAAAAAACGAGGTGACATACAAATATTTCTCTTTGTTACAGATGCTCTGGGGATTCCTAAGACTTTGACACTGCCCCAGGTTTACGTGACTTTGTGAATCTGGGGCAGCATCAAAATCCATGGGTGTTGCATGAGAACACCTATCACAACGCCCATGCAATGCCTTCGTGACACAGCGTAAGGCATTGCAGTGCTTTGAGCTGCCTTGCTTTATTCCATATCTATGAGGCCATGGAAAGCCCCACAGGGTCGCTTTGCATCACCTCATAGATATGATTGAGAGGCCTGTGCCACCAGAGTGTCTAAAAAAGTAACAATCTGGCAGCACAGGTCTCTTGTAAATAGGCCCCTAAGCTTACTTTCTCACTTTGACTCACTTAGCCTCACTAATTCACACAGTTTCACTCATTGTGCTATGACCCACTCTGTCTCACTCAGTCCCACTCATTCTCACTCATCCTCACTGATTCTGAATTACTCAGTCTTACTGTGACTCAGTATCACACAGAGTAACACTCAGTTACACTCACTAACATTCTCCCTCACTCATTCACACTCATTCTCATACATACTTGTCCTTACTGTCACTCATTCTCACTCACTATGACTCGCTCCTTCACTGACTTTCTCTCACTTTAACTCATGCACAGTCACACAGACAAGCAAAGTTCTGGGATTTCACCAGCTCTGAATAGTATCTCTGATGGCTAGCGCAGACACCTTCATGCACTTGAGTTACCAATTAAACAATGTCACTAGCTGCCTTAGTTTGTTGTTGCACTTGAAACAGGTCTACATTTTATTATCATTATACTAATTGTGAGTAATTTTTCACTCTTGATACAATAAAAATATACCACCAAACACGGAGGGCGTAGTGTAGCTGTGGAGCCCATAAAGGACAGCCACCACTGGTCATGGGACACCCATCCATCAAACCAATCCATCCACTCAATCATCCACCCTTTCACGTATCCACCCCTTTCATCCATCCATACATCCATTATTTCAATTATCCAACCTTCCTTTTTGCTCATCCATCCCCTCTTCGCCCATCCATCCATCAATCCATCATTCTATCCAGCCATCCATTTACCCTTTCACTTAGCCATCCATCCTTTCATTCACTCATCCATCTATCCATCAATTCATTCATCTATCAATTCACCATTTCACTCATTCATTCATCCTTTAATCCAGCCATCCATCTACCCTGCAATTCACTCATCCATCCATTGTTTTACTTATCCATCTTTACATAAATTCTTTCACTCATCTATCCTTTTGCTCATCCTTCCATATTTTCACCCCATCCATCCACCCTCCTTTTCACTCGTACACCATCTCTCTCTTTCACTCTTCCATTCTTAGATCCATCCTTTCACTCGTTCATCCATGCGTCTATCCATCCACTCATCCTTCCTTTCACTCCCTCACCTTCCCAAGTTCATTATGATCCTTTGTCTGCCGAGATACAGACAGAAGAGGCCAACCAAGAACCGCCCCTTAGCTGCTAAAGCAGGGAGAGGGGTGCTGTGTAGTGGGGTGGGATGGGGGGTGACGATGCCCCCGATGAAGAAGCTTAACTTCAGACATAGTTCTTTGGCAACTAGTGTAATCATTTTATGCGACTGGTTCCTTCCTTCTCTTGGGCCTCTATGGAGACGAGATAAGAACACTCTGTCATGCAGTAGTAAAAATCTGTTACTGCAAGAAGAGCAGTCCCCTGCAACACCTCCTGCAGCCTGCTTCTCTGTGTTGATTGTTGCAACCCACTCCCTCCTTGTCCAAATCAGCCTGCTCAAGCCACAGCCACTTGAGTGAATGGAGTCTTGCTAACACCTCCCAGGGCCACTGTTTATGCGCCCCAATTGCAACGGGATCCGTGGCATTGTATTTCAGCACTCCTTCTTTGATGATGTTACTGCTGTAGCTTGTGCCTGCAGGCCAAAGTAAACCTCGCCTGGCTGGCACTTGCTCAGTAGGACATCTGCAAAGTTCACTAGAGTTCACCGAAGACATTCATCACCATCTCAGAGCCCTCAGCTGCCCTGTGTTTATTTTTCCTGCTCTTGCTTCTCTCCCCAAGGGTGGCAGGGCAACATCCCTTGTTCCCATGAGCACCAGTTACCCCTGATACAGAGATTTGGGGCGAGTTTCAAAGCTCTCCACCCCACGTGCACATGCATCAGCTTTTATATTCATGTAAAGCCAACCTTCTAGTACTTCTCTCCACCGCTTGGGTTTCTACTGTACACTCTATTTCCAGACAATATGGAGCAAAAACTGAAAAACTATTTGAAAAGTATTACATTTGAAAAGTTTGCAATAGTTCATTGCAAGAGGTCCACAGTTGTATCAGTTTTCTCCTTTAGTGCCGAAGAGCAGTCGTATTTTAAAGCCTGTCTGACATTGGAGTGTTTTAGCATGGTTCTAATCGGGCACAGCTGACGACGTTTGGTGGTGATGTTTGTAGCACCTCAAAACCAAGAATGCATTTGTTCGAATTGGGGCTTGTGCAATGGCACATAATGTGGTGTTTATTGTTACAGAAATTGACACATCAGAAATAAAACTACAGTGAAAATATAAAATAGCAAAAAACATGGAAGGAGATGCCAGCTGACTTGTTTGGAAGGCACATTCAAGATTGGCCTTTACACATGCTAGAATCAATTTCTGAAGATGTGAATGGCTGATTATTATCCGCACAAATCATTTTCATAATGGCATCCATACCAAGGAGTATTAGAGTGTTTCTGAACAAGGAGAGATACGGTTAGCAATATGTTTTGGAACAGGTGACAGACACACACCACCCAGGGCCGGTTCAGACTAAGGCATACAGGAGCTCCTAGAGCAACAGAATGTTAATGAGGGCAGAATGATATGAAAATCCCGATTCATGACACACATTAATGAAGATGGCCTCAAAAAGTACGGAATGGACAGCACTGCAAATTTATTTAAAAACAGCATCATTCTAAATCACAATTTGAAATGCTTAAAATATTCTTCCTCTTCCTTGTAAGTAAATGCATTTTACATCTGTGATGCTTATCTGTAATGTACATTGGACTTGCCCCTTACGTTTCAGGCAAGGTCATCTAGGGCCTAGTCTGTCTCTCAGCAGAGTTCCAGAATGTTTTCCTGCTTAAGGTTGGTAACGATGCTTAATTTACCTCTAGGTCTTCCTTTGTATCTCAACATTGGTTATGTATATGTGATTCTTTGGATGAAGTGTTTGGGGTGGATGTCCCGAACTCAAGGCTACTTTGAGAATGTTTCTCTTTTATGAATCCTTACACATATTTTGTCTTTGTCTCCAGTTTGACCAGCTCTCTCTATCTTGTTTGCTGGTGTTCTGCTCTGATATCCGATAAAAGAGATTCTTATTGTTTTCGCATATCATAACGATTTGCATGAAGAACAGAGACCTGCGAGGAAACCCCGAATTAGGAGGCTAAGATGATTTATTGTAAAACAATTACGCCACTGTTAGATAATAATAAAGCCATTTCCTAACTCAAGGATGAACGTATTCCTCCTGCTGTAAGGACAGAGAAGAAATAGGAATACGAACACCGTCATATGTAATCTAGGTATTAACTTATGTTGGTTTTACCACAAATGTAATTCTCTTTCTCCAAGCAATTGGATTTTACATTTTCATTATGCCCAATGAAGCAAAAGCAGTCACATCTTGAGCGCCAGACACAACAACATACCCAAAATGTCACAAGGTGCCATTCTTTGATTTCAGAGAACAAAGATAACACAACAGCTAGGGTCCACTGAACAGGCTAAATTATGAAGGTTTGGGATATTCTTAGACATGGCATCCTGGGCGCACTTTCCCCTGATGTTTTGCCTTCGGGCCTCCTGTTTTGCTGACCTCTTTTTTCACTGGCTGTAGGACTGTGTACTCCTCACCGGTGCCACCAGTGCTAAAGTGCATGCATTCCCTGCCTAAAACATGGTAAATTTGGCTTATCTACAAATGGTATATTCAATGTATTTTTAAGTCCCTAGTTAAGTGCACTACCTGCGCACAGCGCCTGTAAATTAAATGCAACTAGTGGGCGTGAGGCACTGATTGTGCCACCCACTTAAGTAGCACTTCAGCATTTCAGGCTTACCATTGCAGAACCTTTGTATGCAGTTTCAAACTGCCATGTCGACCTGGCAAGTCAACTTTCTTGCCAGGCCAAAACTTTTCTTTGTGATACATATAAGTCACCCCTAAGATAGGCCCTGGGTAGACCAGGTGCAGGGTGCAGTGAATTTACAAAGTAGTACATGTACTTTTAAGTTTCACATGTCCTAATCACTCAGAAGCTCCTGAAGACATTTTGTAATTCTTACCTGTCAATGTTTTCACTGTTCTTTGTTGAAAACGTCAATAAACATACCTATTAAAAGAAGAAAAAAAAGTTTCACTTGTCCTAGTAGTGAAAAATTCTTACATTTATTTGTCCTTACTGCAAGGCCAATCTCTCTCATAGGATAGCATTGGGACTGCCTTATTACGTTTTATAAGTGTAATTTCTAATTGGGAAGAACTTGGTGTCTCTGGAATCACAATCAAAAATCACAATTTATGGTGAAGTTAGATTTTAAATTGTGATTATAAAAATGTCACTTTTAGAACTTGGTGTTTTCTTAATTTAGCCACTTTGTGCCTTCTGCCTGCCTCTGAATAGACATCTGGGGTGGGGGACTGCTGGGCGTGTGCATTCCTTCCAGACAGCACCACACAAGGACAGCTTAGTTATGACTGATGGGCCATCCACAGCCTAATGGCCCATCCTGGGCGGGAGAGAGGAGCTGACTCAACTGGAGGGGCTGTGTCCTCTACCTGCACAAAGGACTGTATACCCCATGTAGTAAGTATGGAACCAGGAAAGGAAGGGCAGGGAGTATGCACATTAAAGCCCTCTCTTTGAAACCTTCCTTTCTTCAAAGGCACAACTCGGTATAGGTAGTGGACCTCTGTCATCACAAACTCATACACTTCTGGACTGTGGATACTCTGCCAGAAAGAAAGTCTGTTGTGCTTCTGAAAGGACTGTCACTCTGCTTGACTTCTAATCTGCTGTGCTGACCTACTACCTGCTGCCTTCCTTGCCTGGCGGTGAAAAGGACTGAACCTGCATCTCTCCAGCCCAGAACCAAAGTAGCTCCAAGAGCTTGCGGGCTTGCCTCCTATTTTCTGAAGTCTTAGGCACACAAAAGACTTCCAACTCACTTGCTCTAGCACCTGGACTCTGCTACCTGAGAGTCTTGCCCTGCCACTACAAGTGGTGTCAATCCAAATCTGGGCCCTTGGAAGTGGGTATGAAGTTTGCAACTGCCAAAATCCATGCATTGATGCCATTGCACCTCTCGGAACTGGTGCATCTCATTGACGCCGGAGCACTGCCACTGCTGAGAGGATCTAGGACACCACATTGCCGCCAATGCATCATCACTGCTAGAAGGATCAAGGACATCACACTGCCAACAGCGCAGTTCATTGCCTCCATTCCAGATGCATCCCCAGCTTTGCACAGCTCAGAGCCAACGCCTACATCCTCGAAATTGACACGGCACATCTCCTTTCCTCCTCACATCTTTTCCTCAACATCAATGCAACTGTGAACCAAGGTACTGTTTCAGCAAACCAAGACCAGTCCCTGTATCTGACCCGCACTTCATCAAGTCAGCCTGAAAGTCTCGATTTGACCCGGTCTAGCATTACAAGATATCTCTGGTACTTTATGCTTTAAGCAATATGTTAGACCTGACAGCCTTAGGGTAGTCACCCCTAACTTTTTGCCTGCCTCCCTCCACTTTGTGGACACTGTTTTTGCTGGTTTTTAGACTCTGCGCACTTTACCACTGCTAACCAGTGCTAAAGTACATATGCTCTCTCCCTTAAAACATGGTAACCTTGAATCATACCTGATTGGACTATTAATTTACTTATAAGTCCCTAGTAAGGTGCACTTTATGTGCATAGGGCTGGTAGATTAAATGCTACTAGTGGGCCAGCAGCACTGTTTGTGCCACCCACTTAAGTAGCCCATTTTCCTTGTCTCAGGCCTGCCATTGCAAGGCCTGTGTGTGCAGTTTCACTGCCACCTCGACTTGGCATTTAAAAGTACTTGCCAAGCCTAGAACTCCCCTTTTTCTACATATAAGTCACCCTTAATGTGTGCCCTAGGTAACCCCTAGAGCAGGGTGCTGTGTAGGTAAAAGGCAGGACATGTACCTGTGTAGTTATAAGTCCTGGTAGTGTAAAACTCCTAAATTCGTTTTTACACTACTGTGAGGCCTGCTCCCTTCATAGGCTAACATTGGGGCTGCCCTCATACACTGTTGAAGTGGCAGCTGCTGATCTGAAAGGAGCAGAAAGGTAATATTTAGTATGGCCAGAATGGTTATACAAAATCCTGCTGACTGGTGAAGTCGGATTTAATATTACTATTCTAGAAATGCCACTTTTAGAAAGTGAGCATTTCTTGCACTTAAATCCTTCTGTGCCTTACAATCCACGTCTGGCTGGGCTTGGTTGACAGCTCCTTGTGCATTCACTCAGACACACCCCAAACACAGGGTACTCAGCCTCACTTGCATACATCTGCATTTTGAATGGGTCTTCCTGGGCTGGGAGGGTGGAGGGCCTGCTCTCACACAAAGGACTGCCACACCCCCTACTGGGACCCTGGCAGACAGGATTGAACTGAAAGGGGACCTGGTGCACTTCTTAGCCACTCTTTGAAGTCTCCCCCACTTCAAAGGCACATTTGGGTATAAAACAGGGCCTCTGCCCTATCTCATCAGACACTTGCTGGAGAAGAAACCTGAACCAGAAACTACATCCTGCCAAGAAGAACTGCCTGGCTGCTCAAAGGACTCACCTGTCTGCTTTCTACAAAGGACTGCTGCCTTGCTGTTGGCCTGCTGCCTTGCTGAACTCTTGTCTGGCTGTGAAAGTGCTCTCCAAGGGCTTGGATAGAGCTTGCCTCCTGTTCCCTGAAGTCTCAGGACCAAAAAGACTTCCCTCTTTCGCTTGGACGCTCCGTGCGCCGAACATTTTGACGCACAGCCTGGTACGCGGCGAGAAAAACGCCGCACACTGACGCTGATCGACGCGACGCTCTTGGGACGACCGAAAATCCGACGCACGGCTTCGCGAGGACAGACCTCTAGAGGAGAAAACGACGCGACGCCTGCCGTGAGATCGTAATTTCGACGCGCAGCCCCGCAGAACGACCCGCAGCCGGAAAACAAGCAGGAAAATCCACGCGCAGACCCGGGACATCTGGTAATCCCCGCGATCCACGAAACGAGACTGTCCGCGCGCCGGAAAACGATGCACGACTTCCCCGCGTGGAAAATAACGACGCAAGTCCGTGTGTGCTGAGGAGAAATTGACGCACACACCCTTTTTCCACGCACCTCTTCTTTTGTGGCCCTCTGAGGAGATTTTTCCATGCTAAACCAGGTACTTGTGCTTGAAAGAGACTTTGGGGGTCATTCTGACCCCGGCCGGCGGCGGAAGCCGGCGAGCTGGCTGGAACCTCCAGAATACCGCTGCGCGGTCAAAAGACCGCTGCGGTTATTCTGAGTTTCCCGCTGGGCGGGCGGGCGACCGCCAGAAGGCCGCCCGCCCGCCCAGCGGGAAACCCCTTCCCACGAGGAAGCCGGCTCCGAATGGAGCCGGCGGAGTGGGAAGGGTGCGACGGGTGCAGTTGCACCCGTCGCGATTTTCAGTGTCTGCATGGCAGACACTGAAAATCTTGGTGGGGCCCTGTTAGGGGGGCCCCTGCAGTGCCCATGCCATTGGCATAGGCACTGCAGGGGCCCCCAGGGGCCCCACGACACCCCTTACCGCCATCCTGTTCCTGGCGGAATTCCCCAGGGCAGCGGGAAACCGGCAGTACACCGCCGGTTTCCCGTTTCTGACCGCGGCTGTACCGCCGCGGTCAGAATGCCCAGGGATGCACCACCAGCCTGTTGGCAGTGCATCCGCGGTCCCCGGCCCTGGCGGATTTTACCGCCAGGGTCGGAATGACCCCCTTTGTTTATATTCTAAAGACTTAAGACACTTTATATCACTTTTCAGTGATATCTCTACAATTTCCCATTGCAACTTTATTCTTTTTGACCTACAATTATCTTGATAAATATTATATATTTTTCTAAACACTGTGTGGTGTATTTTTGTGGTGCTATATGGGGGTATTGTATGATTTATTGCACAAATACTTTACACATTGCCTTCTAAGTTAAGCCTGACTGCTCGTGCCAAGCTACCAGAGGGTGGGCACCGGATAATCTTGGATTGTGTGTGACTTACCCTGACTAGAGTGAGGGCTTTTGCTTGGACAGGGGGTAACCTGACTTCCAACCAAAAACCCCATTTCTAACACACTACATTTCACTTAATTCTTGAAAAATTTATAACTCCGGTTATACTTATGGGATTTTTGTTGTTTTGGTCGTGTTTTGTTCATTAAATTAAACTCTATTTTGGTTGTGTTTTGTTCGTTAAATTAAACTCTATTTTTCAAAATGGGTGTGGTATATTTTTGTGTGATGTGTTCACTGTTCTACTGTTGAAGTGTTGCACAAATACTTAACACATTGCCTCTTAAATTAAGCCTGAATGATCTGTACCAAGTTCCCAGAGGGTGAGCATAGGTTAACCTAAGGTGCGTTGGTGACTTACCCTGACTAGGATTGTGGTTCCTGCTTCCAGAAGGTGTAAAACTCTGCCAACCGGAAACCCAATTTCTAACACTGGTGATCATAGGTGAGGATAGGACTTGTGTTTGTGAAGTTTCATACGGTACTTTGGTGTAATCTACCAATCCGTACCAAAGACCAATTTGAACTCCTTTCAGTTCTCCATAATTGGCATTTTTTATTTTTTTCTGAAATCATGTTTCTGGCTGGAGGTTCTACATCTGCACCTGCACTTGCAAAGATGGACTTTGAGCTGGCAAACCTGGAGCTTAATACTGTGGCCCATCTAAAGGATTCCTGCAAGGAAATTGGGGCTTCCTGCAAAGAGTTCCCCCAGGAAAGTGGAGCTGCAAAAGCATCTGTGGGCCTGGGCAGAAGCTTGTGTTGCTTTGAATGTAACACCAGATGAAGATGAGAAGCTGGATGAGAAGGAATTGGACCAAGACTCACAGGAGAGTCTGGGACTGCTACCTGTGGAAGAGGGGAGAAAAATCCTACCTGGATTAGTGATTCCACCCTGGCCAGGGAGCAGTGTGTCATCTAGAGGCTGTAGTGAATCTTAGTTCGTTTTAATGGGATAACAGGAGTTAGCTTAGCCTCTGGCTTGTAGACTCGTGCTCCCGTCACCTAGTGACTTTTAACCTACTTAGCTTGCTCTGTCTTAGCTCATTTAATTATTTATTTCTTCTAAGATGTCTGCCTTGTTTATATTTAGGCCACTTGTTATGAGTTACTTTATCAGTGTCACCGGGCCAAGGCGTCAAGATTAAGCACCAAAGACAAATAACAGTAGGTGTTCACACTTAGGGATTTTCCCTCTCTATACTTTCGAGGGATTGTTGATATTAATTGCCGTCCCAAGCATGCCTGTTATCTATTGTTTAGGAATACACCTACATCAGGGGACCTTGTAGATCTGTAAAAATACATCACACTTTAGACAGATAATCAGAGGGATTCCGACCGGAGGGCATTGCCACCATCGCTGATACCGATGCTGCAGTCGTCTTGACGCTGACCTAGTCTTCGTGTCCCTGTGGAGTCTGGGATAGAGACCTCATTCCAAGGTAACAAGGGTTGGGGGTCTCCTCTCATGGACACAGTATTGGCAGATTAGGTTTAACAAACCCAGCTCTCCTTTGGGTAGGAGGTTAGGCCTTCTTTATTAGGGTATTAGGGCATATTACATCTAATATATCTTTTCTATGTATTGCAAAATGGTGGGGGTCTTCATAACAATGACTCTCGTCTTCACAATACTGTTACTTGCTATATTCATTATCCTAATCATTGCAGTCCATGCAACTTATCGCAAATTGCAGTTATGTTAAATAAAAAGCTATTATAACTTTACTGCATCTGTGTCATTGCCTGTGTTTGTATGAGACAGAATATATCTGTGAGAAAAGGGTAATCTCCGTTTAACCACGACATTCCCTGAGATATCTTATTTTCGAGTCCATGCGTAAACGGCTGCCATAAATCACCTTTTACTATTGTGTTTCTGGTGAGGTGCTGCTAGTGAGCCGGTAAGGTTGGGACAACAGTTGCGACTTGTTGTAGGAAAGACGCAGTCGCCTACAAACAAAAGTACTGTCATCCTTAAACCAGCAGTCTTGCTCAGAGCAAGAGTCCAAACTACTACAAAGCCTATCCTCAGAGCAAATGGAGGACAGGAGGAAGTATAAAAATTTAAAATTGGAACTTGAACAATTGAAATGGGAGAGGAAAATAGAGCAAAGAAAATTGGAGAAAGAGAAGACTGAGGCTGAGAGAGCCTTGGAGCAGAAGAGACTACCCATGAATGAAAGGAGAATGACACATGAGCTAAGTCTGAAGGAACAGGACATAAGAGCTAAACAAGTGGAGCCCAGTGGTGGCAGCTTTACCGCAGTGCCTTCTGGAGTCAAGAGAGTCCACATTCCCTGGGTCTGATGCCTGACTTTGTGGTGAGAGACAACATAGATAGATTGTTTGAGGCCTACGAGATTGCTCTGCAGATACACAAGATTTCTGAGGGAGATTTGTGGGCTAGTCTGTGGAGGCATTAGCATAGAGAAGAGAGGGTCAACCTGCTGGCCCCTAATGTGGGTGGCAGGATGAGGTTCCCCCATGAAAGAGGACCTGATCAGAACGCATGGTTTGACCCCAGAGAAGTATAGGCATATTTTCAGGGACAGTCAGAAGCTATTTCAACAGACTTGGATTGATTGTGTTGATTCGTTTTGCAAGGCACTGGTTAATTGAGTATGTAAATTAAATGCTAATAGTGGGCCTGCAGCACTGACTGTTATGATAACAATCCTCATTCTGTAAGAACTCTTTTAGTATTGTCTGAATTGATATTAGTGATTCCTCAAAAACAGAAAAAGCAGGGTTTCACTTGACTGTATAAATCAGTGTACGTTTATTCCATTTTGGAAAGAGTTTTTGTTGTGTGTTCATGTGTTATAAGTTTTCAGTGTGAACAATTAGACCAGGAGTGATTATTCTAAGCAGTGTGAGAAAGAGAGAAGATCCAGGCAATGATGATACATTTCTGTAAGCCCAATTGAGTGGAAAGAATGTGGGAGGAAGGTGTTGAGTGACAGGTGATAAGTTGAGATAATAAACTGTGTGCATAAATACTGTACAAGAGTACCCTCAACACATCATTTATCCTGTCCTTTCCCTTATAGCTCTGGACACTTAACAACTAAGGCTGACAGCGATTACCTGCACCCCAAAGCATTGGGAGCCCGGCTAGACCAGGCAGCATAGACAACATGTATCTTCTCTCCCTCTCATCCAATCCCTCCACCTTTTTGGGAACACTTATCAGGACTCCCGTATTACGTCGAGAGTGTCGAGAGGTGTCCTGGAAGGATGGGGGGAACAGTCATCACCCCTGCAGACAACATGTCTTCCAGGTGAGTGGTCAAACTCTTACAGACAACATTGAGGTCTTCATTTCTAGCAGGGAGGACTGCCTCTGCCACCTCAAGATAGTGCTTCATGCTTTGCAGCCTGACTATCAAGTCCAGCAAGTGCCAGATATGGCAGGGTCCTGTGGTCTACTTGGGTGTCCAAGTGGGAGGTGGCAAGGTGCAGCCCCTCAAGGCCAAAATTAAAACCATTCAAGACCCAGACAGAGGTGAGCTCTTTCACAGGCCCCACTGGATATTACAGGAGATTTGTTAAGGGATATGGCAGGATTGTCACCCTTTTGACATAGGTGACTTCCAGGAAGCAGCCATGTCAGGTGATCTGGACTGAGGCATGCCAAAAAGCTTTTGGTGCCCTGAAGGAGGCCACGTTCATGGCACCCAAGCTCAAGGCTCCCGACTACTCCCAAGAGTTCATTGTGCACACATAGGCCTCAGAGCATGGTAGAGAAGCCATGCCTTCACATCTAAATGTAGGAGACCTGGATTAGCCCGCAGCCTTCATTAGCAACAGGCTCTTTCCCAGGTAACAGAGGTGATGCACAATAGAAAGGGAGGCCTTCACCGTGGTATGGGCACTGAAGAAGCTCATACCATTTCTGTTTGGTACTCACTTCTGGGTTCAGATAAACCATGGATCAGATGATTAATGCAGATGAGGTATGAGAACCCCAAACTGTTGAGGTGGTCCATCTCCCTACTGGGAATTGACTTTATGGTGGAATACCATCATGGAACAGACCATGCCAATGATGATGGTCTCTCCAGGTTCTTGTGCCTTAGTGAAGAGAACTCCCAAGGGGTTGGGTAGCTCTCCCCTCTTTCAGCTGGGGGGTGACACCTGTTAGACTTGGCATCCTTGGTGTGATTTCCCCTTTTTTGCCTTCAGACCTCCTGTTTTGCTGACTTTCGTTTTCACTCACTTTAGGACTCTTGCCAACTTACCACTGCTAACCAGTGCTGACATGCTTGTACTGTCTGCTTAAAACATGGAAACATAACCACAATTGGTCTAGTTAATATACTTATAACTCCCCAGTAAAGTGCACTACCTGTGCTTAGGGCCTGTAAATTAAATGCTACTAGTGGACCTGCAGCACTGATTGCGTCAGACACTTAAGTAGCCATTCAAAATGTCTCAGGCCTGCCATTGCAGAGCCTGTGTGTGCAGTTTTAAACTGCCATATAGACTTGGCAAGCAAACCCTCTTGTCAGGCCCAAACCTTCCTGTTTCATACATATGTCACACCTAACGGAGGACCTGGACAGCCCGATGGCAGGGTGCACTGTATTTAAAAATTAGCAACACCAATTCTTATGTAAAGGCGTACATAGTAACCGTATGGTGGAATGTGGGGAATGGTACAGGAGGGAAAGAGATCTGAAACAACAAAGGAGACACAAAATCATGTATGCAACTGAAATGTAACAGTTATGTTTTTTTATATTAGGTT
Organism: Pleurodeles waltl; assembly: GCF_031143425.1. Lineage (NCBI taxonomy): Eukaryota > Metazoa > Chordata > Amphibia > Caudata > Salamandridae > Pleurodeles > Pleurodeles waltl. The sequence goes on from NC_090449.1 coordinate 595,568,365, forward strand.
TGTCACACTTACAGTCTTACCCATTTTCTTATATTAACTTCACTAAGGAACATCTAACAAATAAACCTTGTGCTTGAGCATGTGTGATTAACAACGTTTCTTACATTTTATCCTCTGCCTTCAGTTTTTAGAATTCATATTTGACACACCCAAAGTCTCTCAATTCACAGTACAGGTAGTTTCAGAAGGTTTCTTATTCACATTTGATACAACCAAAGTCTATTATTTTCAACATCAAATACATTAAGTTTAAGACCTTTTATTCTATTGTTGAACCCCTGACCATATGATTCGCTCTTGTATTATAGATACGTGTCACAGTGGACTTGATCCCTAGGCCTTGATAATTAATGGGTTTTGCAAAAGATACTTCTTTTCAGATATTGCTCAGTAAAACAGTTCAGAAATTGCTTTGGACTAAAATAGAAGTCAGAATAAACAGGAGTAACCAAATGCCCTACTCACACATGCAGAAATGTCACCTTTCTAAAATGTCAGGAAAGCTTTGGAATCTCCAAACTCATCTATAAATACCTCCATGCACTTAATGATCCAAGTTTCCTAGACCTCTTTCAGCACAAGTGCTTGAACGTGAACACAAAATCTCCAACCATTCTCTTCCACAACTGGTAATAACTGTCAAAAAGAGCAGGGCAATGTTGCTATTTATATTAAAATACTGCCAAAATTACAAATTTTCAACAAGATTGAAAATTCTTATGAGATTTTGCTCTATTTACAATTTCTTCTCAAACTCATCCTTCCACCCATCACCACAACCATTTCTGGTCACACCAGTGCACCCACCCAGAGGGTTCAAAGAAAATAGGGCCAGATTGAAGAAAAGTCGTGCTGCACCCAGTGCAGCACCACTTTTCTTGTGCCTCTGAGTGCCCTCCTAACGTCACCATGTGTGGCGCAGTATCTAAGATACGGCACACAATGGCGGTAGTTAGGGAACTAGCAGCAAATGTTTTGACGCTAGTTTGGAGCTTTGCAGGATTAGGGTAAAAAATGTTGATGCTAATCCTACAAACTCATTGTGGCTCATTGTGAGCAATGGTGTGCCTCCTTTTAACACCTGCTCTGAGCAGGCGTTAAAAATGCTGAAAAAAATGGCGCCAAAAAAATCTCTTGGATTTCTTTGCACCGTTTATTCAGCCCTCCTAATGGGGGAACGACCCCCTTTGCATACCTTATGCCTAGTGCAGGCATAATGTAGAGCAAAGGGTTACAAAGTGATGCAATGCATGCATTGTGCAACTTTGTAAATATGGTGCAGGGAAAAGGCCACCTTAGCGCCACCTTCCGGTAAAACAAAATGAAACTAAGGCGGCTCTAAAGTGGCGTTAGGCCCTCCTGCATCCACTGTGATTCATTTACTCTGCTCCACTAGGGGTATTTGGTTCTTGGCAATGGTGTTTTGGACATCTGTGATGGTGCAGTGGGTGATAGTGTGGCCGGACCAGGAGAGTTCTGTGACGTGGTTGAATCTGACTCTGTTGCTGGAGGTGAACAGGGGTCATGAGTGTGTCTGGCCTTGTGCTTTGGTACATTGACTAGTTGGGTGACGCCTATGTTGCTCAAGTTCTCAAGGAGCGTGTAGGGGTTTGCATTGTTGGGGTCGACTATGTGGAAATTAAGGTTGCTGAGTAGAATGTAGTTGATGGAGTCAATGGCTAGAAATACGATGATGTTGGGAATAGCATTTCAGAAGGTCAGTTGGGATCCTGGGGGTCTGTATACGAGGGTGCCTCTTTAGGTAGTGTTGATGTTGGTTTGCAGATGGAAATTGAGGTGTTTCATGAGGGGTGAGGTGTTGTGATTGGTGGCAATGCATCAAATGGTATTCCTGAATAGGATGGTATTGCCCCCGCCGCATTTCTTGATGCGGTCTCTGTGTATGATCTTGTAGCCGTCTGGTGTTGTAGTGATGATGTTGGAGTTCGATAAGGGGTTTAGCTAGGTTTTGGTGATGAAGGCAATCTCGGGTGAGAGGGAAGCAATGGTGTCCCAGATTTCAGTGGCATGCTTGTAGATAGATCTGGTGTTGAGCAGGATACATCAGAAGGGGGGGGTTTGGGTTGACCATGGCCTTCCAGCTGGGTGCGATGGGTGTGGCCAGGGGTTCTCTGTGAGCTGGTGGCTCGGTGCTGCAGGAGAAGCAGCAGTTTTGGTGGGTGAAGGGTTATTTGTAGCAGGAGGGGATGTGGTGCAGCATTTGTTGTTGTAGCGCCCAGAATTCATGGCTCTGAGTTCCTGAGTGGAGTAGCGATGGGTGGCGGGAGGGCCAGGATTCATGGTGCTGGGTATGGTCCTGGAACAGACAGGTGCAGATTGGCTTCTTTTTGGTGTGCCTTCAGTGTGCCAGCGGCGCGCCTGCTGCGTGGCCACACTGTAGCCACCCTTAAGTAGGTCCTGGAGGGAGGGCAGGATGCTGGGTGATGAGAGGCAGGATGTGACAGGGAGGGAAATGGGGAAGATAGGAGAAGGATCAGAAAAAGCAAGCAGGGCAAAAACATGCAGAAAGGAGTGGAAACGGAGCAGAAAAATGAGCAGAAAACAGGGGTAAAAGAAGCAGAAAAAAGGAGCAAATGGAGCAGAAAATGAGCAGAAAAGAGGTCAAAAGGTGCAAAAAATGAGCAGGAAAGAGGGGCAAAAGATGTGGAAAATGAGAAGAGAAGAGGGTAAATCAGAGCAGACACAAGCAGAAAAGACTGAAAATGGAGCAGAAACATGCAGAAAAGAGGAAAAAAGGAGAAGACAAATGAGCAGAAACCAGGCAAGAAAGGGTGGCAGTGGGCAATTTGGACAGGAGGCTGTCACGGGGGAGCTGGCACAAGGACCTGCTCAATGGGGACCTGCTCAATGGGGTCCATTAAGTAGGTCCTGGGGGGGGGGGCGGGACGCTGAGCGGTGGGAGGCTGAAAACAGTGGGAGGAGGGAAATGAATAAGAGAGGAAAAAGGCAAGAAGGGCAAAAATGAGCAGAATGGAGTGGGAACAGGGAAGAAAAACGAACAAAAAAGAGGTGAAGAGGGATCAGAAAATTAGTAAAAAAGAGAGATAGAAGGTGCAGAAAATTAGCACAAAAGAGGGGAAAAAGGTACAGAAAATGAGTAGAAAAGAGGGGAAAAGGGAGCTGAAATTAGCAGGAATGAGGAATAAAGGAGCAGGCAAGTGAGCAGAAACCAGGCAGCAGAGGCTGACAGTGAGCAAGCTGGACAGGAGACTGTCATTGGAGAGCTAGCACAAGGATTTACTCAATTCTGTCGCTCTGCGGCCTCCATTAAGTATGTCCTGTGAGTAGGGTGGGGCGCTGTGTGGCAGGATGCAGAAAATATGGAAAGAGAGGAGAAGGAGCAGAAAAGGCAAGCTTGGCAAAAATAAGCAGAAAGGACTGGAGCAGAAAAGAGGGGGAAAAGAGCAAAAAAGAGAGAACAAAGTGTAGAAAATGAGCACAAAAGAGGGCAAAAAGCTGCAGAGAATGGTAGAAAAGAGAGAAAAACGGAGCAGAAACAAAAAGAAAAGAGTGAAAACTAAGACGAATTGAGGAGAAAAGAAGAAAAAGAAGCAGACAAGCAAGCAAAAACAAGGTAGCAGAGGGTGGTAGTGGGCAAGCTGGACAGGAGACTGTCATGGGGGCGCTGGCATGAAGACCTGCTCAATGGGGTCGCACTGCAGCCTCCATTTAGGGTCCTGTGGCGAGGGCAGGGCACTAGGTGGCGGGAGTCAGGAAATGGTGGGAGGAGGAAAATGAGTAAGAGAGGAGAAGGGACAAAAAAAGCAAACAGGGCAAAAACAAGCAGCAAGAAGTGGAAAGAGAGAAGAAAAACAAGCAGAAAAGAGGGAAAAAGAAGCAGAGAAGAGGGTGAAAGTAGCAGAAAACAATCAGAAAAGAGGGGAAGAAGGTGCAGAAAATGAGCAGAAAAGAGGGGAAAACAGAGCAGAAACTAGCAGAAAAGAGTGAAGATGGAGCAGGAACTAGCACAAAAGAGGAATAAAGGAGCAGGCAAATGAGCAGAAATTAGGCAGCAGACAGTGGCAGTGGGTAAGCTGGACAGGAGACTGTCACAGTGGAGCTGGCACAAGGACATGTTCTATGAGAGTCACGCTGAGGCCTCCATGAAGTATGACCTGGGAGAAGGGTAGGCACTGGGTGGCAGGAGGCAACAAACAGCAGGAGGAGGAAAATAGGGAAGAGAGAAGGGGCAGAAAAGGCAAGCAGGGTACAAATGAGCAGAAAGGAGTGGAAACGGAGCATAAAATAGGGGAAAAAGGAGCAGAAAGCAGGCAAAAAAGAGAGGAAAAGGGTGCAGAAAACAAGCAGAAATGATGGGAAAAAGCTGCAGAAAACAAGCAGAAAAGAGGAACAAACCGTGCAAAAATGAGCAGAAAAGAGTGAAAACAAGCAGAAATGAGCAGAAAATAAGAAAAAGAGAATAGACAAATGAGCAGAAACCAGGCAGGAGAGGGTGGCAGTGGGCAAGCTGGACAGGAGACTGTCACAGGGAAGCTGGCACAAGGACCTGCTCAGAAGACTGTATTCATTTATAAATCTTTAAAAGCCATTAAGAAAATAAATCAGTAGTAACTTCAAACATTTTATTTAAAAAAACAATTCAACAACATAACAGATTAATTACAACTTTAATGAACTACAACAACAACAGTGAAAACAACAAACTATGGAAATTATTATTTATCTTTTCTGATTTGTAAAATACACAAAAAGGACTTCAGCAGGGGTCAGAAAGTACAACCAGTACAGCATGAGTACCATGGGCATGTGGTGACATTTGAGGTCTGTGCACCCTTAATGCCTTGCTTGGGCTGAGGTAACCCATGCTGCATAGCAAGATAACTCCTCAGAGGTTTAAACATCTTTTAAACCTGAGTACACTGTGCCTGCGATGGTACTCAATGCTCGAGTAGCTAACAACCCTCCTTATATAAATAAAGCACTTTTTTGCTGCTTAAGTAAGCAGCTCATTTTTCATTAAAATTTGTGAAGTAGAGCTACACATAACAAGCTTCTTCAATGGTATAAATGTTGCCTTAGGCAGTAATATCAACATCAGTTGTGCAATTATTATTTTTTGCTGTTTCCACACAGTTACCTTTCTTCCAAAGTAAACAATTTTTGTTTTACTCTTCCATATATAGTGTGATGTGGTACTTCTGTATTTCAGAGCTTCTATTTTCCATTTTATCCCTAAAAAAATAAAGTTAATCAAAATGCCTATATACTGATCAGTAATTGTTAACAAAGATGCATCACTACATTCCCTCACCCACAATAGCATATTCATATGTACTGCACCACTAACAAATTCCACAATCTAAAACATGCAGTTTTTATCCACAATTGAGTTATAACATGCCTTCAAACATGGTTCCATAACAATTTGTAAAATAGCACATTCCTCTTTACACACCTTTCTTGGAGCAGTGTTTTACTCTAGACATGGCAATATCTCCACTCATGGGTGATATATGTGCACAATGAGGTTCATATGAACCCTAGGCCTTGGCTTAACAGATTGCAGATGCTTTGTTATATAATTTCAGAAACACTGCCTCTGTTATTTACAACTACATATAGATTGAACATTTCATTTTTTTTAAATGTTTTTATAAGCTTTATGCAATGTCAACAAACATCATAACTAAACTATCTTCTCCAACACCACGGTACATATATCACTTCAATACAAGTAAAATAAGATTCATCTTGTCATGTTATTACAGCCTTTTCAAACTTTTTCAAACTTGCTACTCTCACTTAGTCCAGTCCGTTTCATCCTTTAGTGCCTATATTCAAGCTTCACTGCATACAACAGATGTCACATTTATAGGTGCCTGTTTTCAAACTAAACCCTGAGTCCAGCCACCCAAGATTTTCTCATATTTGTGTTCACAACCGTTACCTCGAAAGGCTTCCTTTTCCATTATTCTACAATGGTCCACACCATCGAGCCATTCTTGATGTTGAGGAACAGTCCAAGAGCCCCACTTGCTAGCAATGTCTCATTTTGCCACATTGCACCCTAAGATGACTAATAATTTGTGTTGTTGTGTATGATCCATCTGTCCTCATATACCCAGTAGTGCCAGCACAGGCTGCGGTCACAGTGGTAAACCTGTTGCACCCTCCAGTGTTTCCCTAACCTCCTCCCAAAAGTTCCCAATCTTAGAACAACTCCATAGCATGTGATAAAAGGTGCTCTCTTGGTCACATACTCTGAGACAGTCAGCATTTGCCACTCTACCCTGTCTGTGGAGCAGTGTGCAAGTGTAATAGACTCTATAAAGCTTTTTAAATGAAAAAGGTGGAGAGATGCCGAAATGGCCACCTCCACCGTAAACATGAGTGCCTCACTCCAATCGTCCTCGTCCAATTCACCACAGTCATGTATCCATATATCCTACAGTCCCAACAGGGGAGGGAACTCCATATTTCTCATCAATGTCCCATATGTTAGGTAGATCAATTTATACTTTACTGACCCATTCAACAACCTCATCTCCAGCGGAGAATCCTCATGCATCCCCACATCTGTGGAGACACTTTGCAGAAGAGCTATCTTCAGCTGGGCATACTTCAGCCTTTACTTGGCAGGCATCTAGTATTTCTTTCACAAATGCACAAAGAGGACAACTCCATTGGTGTCCCACGACTCCGCAAGTATTGAGATGCATACAGTGTCCCATCCTCAAAACGCTTTCAAAGCCACCACTTTTGGGGGCCTAGATCCCTCCTATAATCATGTTCTCTGGGTCAATCGGGTACTTCATTCCATCTCTTAATTTAACTTCCTCCAAGTCCGAACCACTAACTCCGTAGCCGGAGAGAGTGTAAAATCTAGCTTACCCCTGTACAGCCAATGTAGTTAGCTACTATTACCCATAGCTTGGCAGCCAACCCTAAATGCTGGGTCTTCCCGCTGGGCATACGCCCAATGTTTCACCACACAGACCCGAGCAGCCTCATAATACTTGCAGATGTTCAGCAGAGCTATTCCCCCTTCATATTTAGATTGCTGGAGAGTACACAGGGCCCCTTCGGCTCCCCACCCGCCAACAGCATGGTATGTAACAGAACCTCAACTTGTGCAAAGAATGTGTTTCAGAATCTATAAAGTGTGTTTTGGACCATTTTAGGGCATACATAAGAGCACCTAGCTCCATTCCAATACCATTTTTTGAAGTTAATGTGGCGTTATAAGGCCACAAATGCAGCACCATATTTACAAAGTGGTGCAATGCATGCATTGAGCCACTTTGTAACCCTTTGCACTACATTATGCCTGTGCCAGGCATAATGTATGTAAAGGGTGTATTCCCCTGTTGGGGGGGGGGGCAAAAAAACCACAGCAAGTACATCTAAGAGATTTCCTTGCTCCATTTCTTAGGCAATTTAAATGCCGGCTCAGAGCAAGCGTTCAATGGATGCTTCCATTGGTTACAATGGGTCTCTGGGTGTTTAACAGGATTAGCAACAGAATTTTTTATGCTAATCTTGCAAAGCACCAGACGAGCGTCAAAAAATCTGATTCTAATCCCCTAACTACTGCAATGGTGCACCGCATTTTAAATACGGCGCACACATGGTGGCATTAGGGGGATGCTAAGGGGTGCAAGAAAAGTGGCAAGCACTGTGTGCAGCACCATTTTTCTTAACTATGTCCCTTCATTTTTTAAAACAACATCCAATACTTAGCGATATCTCTCCACATTCTAATGTCTACCTCTCAAAAACGATATTAATAATCATGCACCTCTACTAGATCTTGCATAGAATATATTTACTAACAGCTTAAAGTTCATAAAGTAAATTTCTAATTACCTCAACTTAAAGCAGTTTCTTCTATACAGCTGAAGACATCAGTTTGTCTCAGTTCCAAATTCAGTCACTTCTGCTGAGCACTCCAACAGACTTCCTTCTTCTCCAATTCACCAAGACCAATCTGGGCTATGCCTGGTCCTGCACCCAACCATGTGAGACTCACAGGATCATAAAACACCTTGTGGCAGGCCTAGTAATTTTCCATTCAGGTCTTGGGAGAGGCTTGCAGGATCATAAAACACCTTATGGCAGGCTCAGTAATTTCTCCTCGGGTCTCACAAGCCTCTCATAAGATTTCACATGTCCAAACAGCAAGCTTCATTACCTGAAGCTTGGAAGCTACTATTGTGAGGGCCTTGCAAAATCACAACAAAATTGTAGGGAAATAATAGTATATAGGACAGAGTATTCTCTCAACTGAGACCTCATCATTTACATGACGGGTGTGTAGAGGAGGGTGTGGGAAAGACTGGCCTCTCCACAAAGACCTCTGTCTCAGATGACAGGTGTACATACATACCAACATTTTAGAGGAAGAAAGTGGGAGAGTCTAAAAAAAAATCAGAAGAATGTATTTTCCCCATTGACTTCTATTAAATGAGAGGCAATTTCAGACGGGCGATTGACAAAATGAAGACATTTTTTGGCTTATAAAATTGGGAGTCTCCTACCTGAATTGGTTCTATTGGCATGTATGGGTGGACATAGTAGTTTATATAGAGGGACTGGCTTCTCCAGTAAGACCCCTCTCTTGGATGATTGGTGTGTATAGTTGGGGGTGTGGAGAAGGACAGGCCTCTCCATTGAGACTTCGCTTTTGGATGATGGGTGTGCATAGTATTTCCTGTTCAGTGACTGTCCTCCCTGCCAACAACCCTCTCTCTGACAATGAATGTGCATAGTAGTGTGTGAGAAGAGACTACACCATACTCATAACTTGCACTAAGCAGATGGGTGTAAATAGTACTCTCTGACAAACACCATCTTCAGTAATACTCCTTCCTACAGTTGCAAGTGTGCATACTACAGTCTATTCAAAGATCACCTACTCCTTTTGACTGTTCACGATTCCGCTAGAGTCTTGCAAGATTGTTACTTTTTTGGTAAATAGGAATTAACCATCTAATCTTACACACTTCCTTTGAAAAATGATGACCACAATATCCATTTCTACCAATGGAGTGTATTCAAAATTCACCTAACCCTATTACAATTCACCATCCCACAAGAGTCCTGGGAGATCATGTAAATTAGTTAGAAGCAGTATGCATTTATTTTCTTCATATTAGTTATCCCTTAGACACCTCCTCTCTAAACGTAAGGGGATAGCATGCCTTTTTTCTGCCCCTTTATATAGCTTTTTATCTCATTTCCCCAAAAGCACACATTTTTCACAGTGAAAAGTAATATTGGCTATTTCCTTTCTAATATTCCAACAGCCAGCCAATCAGAGTGCTCGCTCTGGGATACTTGCAAGAGCTTCTCACTCCTGTGAGCATGTGAAGGCTCATAGGAAAATCAGGACTCCTGGCCAATCACATGCCTCTATTTTTAGATTTGCGCTCCTGATGGACTTTCACAGGACTCTCACAGGCCCAACAGTCCAAATATCCAATTATTCTTCACCCTTAATTTCTCAAAAGCTACTGAACGGATGTACATCAAATCACAGAAAAGCACAATCTGCGGGCCAAGATCTAGCTTCCTGCCAAATTTGATGTAATTTCGTTCAGCAGTTCTTGCTGTAGCTCTGTCTAAAGAAGTCTACAGAAAATGCATGGGAATTTTACATTTTAGTACCCCACATTTTTCTTGGCTTCCACTTAACTGATCTCCCCGAAACATTCCAGGAATGAGCAGAAGTGGATGAGCTTTTTTATGGAAAGTTTTGTGACGAATCATCAGTCAGGGCTCAAGAAAGCAGAAAAGCAGACCGAACTAGACCTACCTAATGTGTATTTATATATATATATATATATATATATATATATATATATATATATATATATACATACATATATACACATACAGGTATATTTACACATATATATCTCCATCTATATATATATATATATATATATATATATAGATATATATGTATATATAGATATATATATATTTATATATACATTGGGACACCACCTTATAGAAATTCAGGGGTCGTGTATAACTGGTACTTTACTGTTATTAATGTGGATTGATTTGAGTATGAACCTACAGTTACAATTGAACACTGACTGCGCCCCGGAGTTTCACAGTACAGGCAAAATGGTGGTTTACTTGAGAGTACTTTTGAAATGCCCATTTGCAGTCTTATGTTGGTAGTGGGGGAAGGGCTCTGTCCCTTTTAAATACACTCTGCACATCTTTAAGTCGATGGCCAGTGGAAGGATCTGTCCGAAACCCATCACCAGACTAGCACTGTTGGCATATTGGAGGAGAAAATTATAAAATAAATGTGTTTACGTTAACTAACCTGGCTGTGCTGCCCATTTCTTCTAACTGCCCTATGACTACTGGATATCATCTGTGGGGTACTGGGGCGGAGGTAGATTTTCTTACATAAAAATAGATAGATAGATAGATAGATAGATAGATAGATAGATAGATAGATAGATAGATAGATAGATAGATAGATAGATAGATAGATAGATAGATAGAGAAACAGAAACACATGTTAAAAATCACCATCACATCAATGGAATTAGTAACAATGTTCAAATGCAAATATTAATTAACTGGAGTCACCTGCACTCCAGAACTGTAGAGAAAAAGCTTCAACCCAGAGAGTGTTTTGTAAATGTAGCAGAAGTCTCCCCAGGTCATGCATCCTGTGACCTGGAAGACATAGGGTGAGCGTTTTCTTTAAATTTCTCCTGAGGTGGTGCCACCCTCCCTGCATCCTGCTGCAACACTTTTAAGGGTTGTTGGTGGTGCCCCCACCCCTCCTTCGTGCACCAAAAAGAATATGACAAACATAGCAAATGCCCTCGCAGGGCATGATGAGGTGCTCCTTAGAATGAAAATACAGCAAAGTCCTCGCAGGGCCTTATGGGACATTCCTTGGTGGGAGCAGACAAAATTATATTAGCAGTCCAATACTTTGTGACTAATGCACTGACCTGCACTGCATCTTTTCTCAATTTTTTTGTTTTTTTTACAATTTTGATTCTGATCCTACCTGTGGCAACCAGAGCCGTGTTCATTATTGAGACAGTGTGGGAATTCCACTCCTCTGTTGCCGGGTTGGCTCCTTGGTGCCTTCTAACATTGGCACCAAAGCCAGCAGTAGTTTCTCCTACTCCCACCAGGTAGGAGCACCCTTTGTTTCTGAGCCCTGCCTGCAACCTAAGCATTTGATAGCATGCAGGAACTTGAATTGACACTCATGTTCGATGGACATTTCTAAGTTGGTCAAGATGCATATTAGAGTTACAACTACAAACAATTTAATTTACAGTGAAGCCCCCTTGGCCCCAATTAATACCAGGTATCAGAAATAAAGATTACGTTGATTTATTTCAAATCAATAATCAATCAAAAATATATGCATGTCATTAAAGTATTTAAAAGACACAAGATTGCAGCTGGCAAGATGAAAAATTGTAGTTGATTCAGCCTCAATAGATTTAAATACAGAGCAATTGCAATCACAGCAAAACAGACACTGAGAATTAGAAACAGGCATTCCATAAATAAACTTGTGTTCTCCTTCTCAAACATGGAATACTTCTAAAGGCAGCTAGTCAGTGTTCTAAGTAAGAAATGAGGATGCTTTTGGAATAAATCTTGAGGATGGTTGGAATAAAGGCTAAAGGCAATTTGGAGAGTTGCCTGGGGCAAATTGAGAATGTGAGAAGGTGTCAGCATAGTCAAGGCTTCAGTAAAAGTCTTGCTAAAGGATTACATGTTTACCATGAGGACTCACACTTGCAAGAATAAAGGACGCAGAGAGGGCTGTATCCCTCGAAAGTCTAGGAGAATCTGCCTTAACTTCTAACATTGCAAGCATTCATTTAAATTAACAGAATGGTCAACATCAATGTTAACACTCTCTTTCCTCCAGTGACCAAAAACTGTCAAGTTTGTCTCCTAAATTGTAACTACACCCAGGTTTCTCATTCCACAAAACTCAAACAGTCTTGGTGACCTTGATCATCCTGGTATGCAATGAATAGGAGACTTCAGCTGTTCAATAAATCTTCACATTCATGCCACAATCTTCTCTTTTCAAGCCTTACTATCAGTGAAGCTAATACATGTTATACTCCTTTCCTCTAGCTACCAAAGCCTTGAAACACACCTGCAAAGAAAGAACATGTTAGCCAAATAAAGAATGCATTCCAGAATTAGGGTCTTTAGTCAGTTAAGTTAGCCTGACTTTAACTAGACATGTATTATGCAATTTGAATACATGGTTATACATATGGACATTAACCTTTTCATAATAAATGCGAACGTGAAGAAATAAATACATTACTTCAACAAATGCAACTTAAAATGTAAATATAAAATGAGAATAGTGAATACATGAAAACGTTTTTAAATGAACAATAGTGTACACGTTTATAAAGCTTCAGTCTTTCAGTGATTATGTTTCATTAATGTGTCAAGCTGCGCACACATTTAATAACATTAAAGCACTCAGTAAATATGATGTGAATTATAAATGCGTAATTGAGCAATGATTGACATGTAAAGGAAGGAGTCTGAACTGCGGTACTCCAATCCCCCCTCTGATAGCAATTTAAGTCATCTCAGTAATTCACATACAACTCTATATCAGTTGAGATCAAGTCAAAACTTTGAAGTTCTCAACAACTTATGTATTTTCCAGGTGTTTCATGCCCTCATAGAATCTACTCTGATTCTCCTTCTTTTCTATATCTTTTCTAGCTGATTTCAACCCCTGTAATTGTTGTTTTTCCTCATTGCCTATAAATATTCATATCCTCTAAAGATGATGATGAGACATATAGTGCAGATGGCAATAACAGTAAAAGGTTTAAAAACAAAAAGCACTATTCCACTTCCTAGGCTTCCAAACCATTTGCCAACCTCAGAAATTGCTTCTCAAACACCTGTAGCTTCCTCCTGTAGTCATGTAAATCTCCTTTTAGGTCAGTAATGTTCTTGCTATATGCCTTCAAGTCTTTGCTCTTGTCAGGGATGTAGGTACAACATTGCTGGACCTTTAACATCTTGCAGACTCCGCCCTCCTTTGCAATAAGGATATCTAACGATTCTGCAAAACCATGGTTATCGTAACTACCTTCTCAGTCTCTAAAACCAATAAAACTATTGCTGTACTGGTGGACAGTTTATCCACTGTGGTAGATAGTTTACTAATCTGTCTATCATTTAGCAATATATACCCTCAGAGGAATTATTGCAGCAAAGATGTCTCTCACTATTTCTCTAATACTACCACCTCGTTTAGGCCTGGAATTCATTTCCCACACAGGATCATTAAAATGTTCCACATGATGTATTTTCGGGAAGACTACACCTATATAACATATGCCATGCCATCCCTTGGGCAACTTGAAATATTCATGTTCTCCACAAATATAAAACACTTCAGGAATAACAGGATTTTCACTATCCAAAAACAACCTACTGTTTCCTCTAACCTCAATTGCACGATCACATTCACTCCTTCCCATTAATACAGTGCCAACTGAGGATTGGTCATATACACAATTTTCCTTTATGTTTCTTTTTATTTTTCCAATCCAAAGTTAATGCTGATAGATAACCTGCAACTTGATGTTCAATTTCTCCTTTAGCCCACTTAGGCTGATTGTTAAGGTCCTTATCATAGCCTCCTGTCTTCAAATACATTTTGAAATTTCTTCTCAGCATCTGTCAAACTGCAAGTCAGATTGTATCAGTAAGCATAAACAGTATGGAATGTGTTTGTGGGTCTAAATAACCTCGCAATTATCCCTATCTCTTTAGGAGTGGGATGACGATTCAATGCTCGAATGTGGGAATTTCTGAGAGAACTAAATCCTAATCTGAAAAATAATACTGGAAATGTCCTGCCCCATAAAACAAACTTGATAAAGGGCTACATGTGACACCATACATCAAAGTAATATGTTAGTATGTGATGCCCTCTTCAGCTGATGCTGGCAATTGCATGGAGATATATCCACCCCTTGCGTCAATAGTGTCAATGTATTCATAAAGCAGTTTAAAATAAACATTTGAAGAAAAATCTCCTCTAGATGCGTCTAAATGTAATTCTTTATCACCAAGTGAGTGTAAACTATTGTCTATAGGACTCAGGGTTAAGGGGTAACACTGGATTTAGGCTTAATTACTATGGAAGGTGTGTGAGGATAATCCCACAAAAAGAACAACTAGTATTACAATAGTGACAAGCAACACACCCACTAGTACATATATATGTCTATTCATGTTATTAGTTTCCATAAATTCTCTAGATTCCGACTGTTGAGCAGAAATTAGCAGCAGAGTCTTCTCTGTAGGTTTCTACTTGTGCAATAGAATTATGTACTGTATCTTCATGAGATTTCCTTTGCCCTACTCCATCGTCCTCTAAGGGACACCCTTAATTCTCCTTCATCTGCCTCATGTCTGGGGACTCTTCTTAATTCTGTAATCAATGTCCTTTTTTTATTTACAAGTCAAGGTTCAGTTCAAAGGATCATATCAATATTATTTCAGATCAGTTTGTTAAGAGACAGTACATCTTTAAACTTAGTTCAGGTTGCGGTTCACATTCATAGAGGCTCAGCTGGAATTTCACTTTGGTCTTTCAAATCACAAATTTCCTCCTTGCAGTCATTGTCAGCAAAATATGTCCATTCAGAAGAGGAGTACCTCAGACAAGGCACTCTAACTCTTTTTAATCTCCTGGATACAGGAGGCAAAGTAATGCGAGTGAAACATAGGGGAGCTAGTCTGTCTCTGCTCTTCTATGGAATTATCTACATCCCAGAAATTACAAAAAAGTGAAAAGGCAGTCCTTCAAAATGTAGTTTAAATTATATCAGATTACACAAATCGTCAGTGGTCTGCACTCACTATTAGTAACATTTCCATGAGATCACTTATTCAACTCTCAAAGAGGCACATGGATTTAATCAACCCTCAAAAAGTCTCCTGGGTTGGTCCAACAATTCACAGGATACTGGTTTGATGTCTAAGACAATGTTTCCTTGTTTCATTGATATTGAAACCTTGACTACACACAAAGCAAAGACAGCAGATCTTGTTGTACAAGTTGCTTTCCAACAAACTGAAATGTGCTACAGTAAGTGATATACAATCAACAGACACAACCTGAGAGAAGTAATATGATGGTCCAAAGCAGCAGCAGAAACAACCAGTATTTGTTTAAGCATGCTGCAGCTCAGGTTGACATTAGCCTATAGCCCAGAGACATTACTATGAAACAAATAAACACAGAAGGAAACAATTGGATGAAAAGACGCTGTCTCTGTAAGCGTAAAAATCACCTTATCAGCATAAGTACTGCTTGCTCAACTGCATCACCAGTCGTATGGTCTGTGCAAACTGCCCACTGATCTGCGCTTTGGAGGAATGAAGAAGAATTTTCAGGTCTGTCACAAGCTCAAACTTGGGATGCACATTTTCCTAGCTCTTTTTAATCTTCCAGATACGGGTTATTCACTTTCGCTCTCACTCTGATCAGATTCCTCCATACCCTCCAGGACAGTATTCAGTCCTTGTTCTGTTGAAAATCTCAATCTCTCTTTTTCTTGCTTTCTGGGCCAACTGTTCTCTGCCTCTTTTCCGCATGGCACAGCACTAGTCCCTTCATCAGTGTCTGAGTGTGGCTCAGGTAGCAGTTCAGGGAGGACTCCTCAAGTGTTAGTTCATCATGTTCCCCCCTCAGGCTGAGGATGTGTTGTCACAAGTTCTTGTCAAATCTCAGTACTCTGTGCACCCTCTTCTTGCAGTCTCTCAGTGTTGGGTTGCACTTCAGGTAGAGGTACTATCGCATCATCAAGAGGACCCTCCACTTTATGAGTGTGGGCTGCATGAATCCAGTTAGGAAAACACCCAAACTTAACAGCAGTGTTTGTCAATAGGAAAACTTGGTATGGTCCGTGCCATCTAGGTTCCATACACGTCTTCTGAACATGCTTCTTCACCACAATCCATTTGCCTGGACTGATGTCATAGAGCTGCTCCAGACTTGACATTTATAGGCACTGCAGACAATATCATGGCTTTCCCCATGATTATCTCATGAGGTGACAATCCTGTTTTTCTGTCAGGGCCACTGCGTCTGGCCACTTCAGAGATGTTGATGCACACACTTGCTCCACGAAGCCAGAAGACTCAGGTCGATAACTGCAATGGAGTCTCTGTTCTACTTGGAATGTTACAACCAACATTCTCAGGACCTCGTTATTAGTTCCTTGGTCTGACTCCAGAGAAGTCTGGAAGCCAATCCTAGGTATCAACTCCTTCAACAACAACTTGGCCACAGTGAGACTGTCATTTCTCCTGGTCAGGTAGGCCTCCACCAAAAGCGAGAACATATACACAATCACCAAGGCATATCTCAGCATATTACACAGAGGCATTTTGATTGAATAAAGCTTCTTTCGATTAAGGGGCCCTCCTGATCTTCCTATGTAGCTCAATGTCAATGGAGTTCTTTTTCTTACATTCATCTTTTGACACACAACACATCTGTGACACAACTCTTCAGTCACCATCCTAAATTGTGGGTTACACCAATGCTGCTTTAACAACCACTCCATGGAGGCCCTCCCAATAGGAGCAAGTCTATGGAAATATTTTGCCTTTGGAGACAGCATGGTGTCTGGCACCACTGGTCTGCCATTTACATTTACAGAAACCCATACATCATCATCTCTTTTCACACATCCTGCTCTGATCCATCCCTTCCTGTTCTGCCTCTGTTACTTCTCCCTGCAGCCCCTTCACTTCCTCCCAGATATCAGCGGTTGATTGTAAATAGTTATAGTTAGTCTTACCTTCCTATTCGTTCACATATTCAGCACTTAATGTGCACAATTTCGGGCCCCCTCATCAGACGATCAATTGCCCATTGTTACATAATCATCACCACTGCAGTGAAGAGAACATTTTACCACCACAATTTGTACAGGCAGTTGCAATGCCTCAAGAAATGTTATAACATATTCTTAATTGTGAATTGGGGCAGCAGATGAGGTAATAAACCCTTGCTGTTACCATAACTGCCCAAACTCATAATCTACACAGCACTCTCTCTAGAAAGAGCTATCAATTCAGCCACTTGTGCAGAAAACCCTCCTCGAGAGCCAGGAGGCTTTGACAACTCCTGACACAGTGCAGATTGCATAGGCAGCTGTGAGATTTCCTTTATTGTTTCTCAGACAAGACCCATTCACAAACAGTTTGCAATCAGACTCTACCAGTGGCTCATCATGTATGTCTGATCTCAGCCTGTTGCATAGTTCATCATGCTCAACCTCCACATCATCATTTTCATTCTCATTCTCTGGAAGGGACTTAAGTGTAGCAGGGTTTAATGCAGCACATAGTCTGAGGGAAACATTATACGCATGCAAATATGACCTACTCATATTTTGTCAGACGGCTGTTGGTAAGGTACTGTGTATGAGCACATATCAACAATATCTCCACAGAATGTGGGACAAGAACAGGTAAAGAATGTGCCATCACTATGCTTTCATAGGATTCTATGCTGACATCTACAGCTGCCTTTGCTTTAAGGCTGCCGGGCAGACCTGTGACTACAGGGTCAAGAGTAGCAAAAAGTAGGCCACAGGGTGTCTCACATTCCCATACATTGGTATAAGCACTAAGAGAGTGCACCCCTCCCTCTCACTGCAGAAAATTGCAAACAACTTGTTGTAATCAGTCATTCCCAATGTCAGGGCACGATAGAGACATTCTCTCAATTCTAGGAAGGTAACCAAACAATTGTTATCCCATGGTATCAGATGAGAACCTTCCTTGTGTTTCAGCCTCTGTAAAGGTTTGGCCACAAGGGCAAAATAAACTGTTGCAAGCCACAATTTAAACTTATCAGACAGTGGCTGAGAGAGCAGCGGTGTGCGTGGCACAGTATAAGTATAAGAAGAGAAGGGAGAAGGTTAATAAAAGGAAGGTTCATTTAGCTATTGCCAAGGCAGGCATAGACTAGAATACTGAGGAATGGGATGGTAATATCTGGGATTGTTTCAGATTCTGGGGAAGAGTGTTGCCAAAGTGGTGGACAGAAGGCTGTCCGTGCACAGCCCATATACAGAAAGAAACTTCAAGGCGCAGAAGGGATGCACTCCCTGGAAGATTATTCTCAGCAACAGATTAGTGATGTCATGGACAGGTTTCAATAAAAGACCTGGGGAAATGTTGTTTATGTGGATGGTGTGATTTTTTGATACAGGAACTTCTGGAGTGATGTTGGATGTAGGAGATGCACCAAAGTTTTGCACACTTAGCACTGACCCCAATATACAGGAGCAGTTTAGGGGTTATCAGGGTGACACTCAAACTATCCTGTTACAATTAGCAGTTGTGGGGAGTAATAACAAAATACCATACGGAGACAGACTGGCCACCAAATGATAAACCCTGGCATACATTGAGAGAAGGTATGAAAACTGCTGTTTTCCCAATGAGGCTCATAATTTATTGGAGGGACTGCAAACAGTATCAGTGCAAATAAAATAATTTGTTTAGCACCCCCAGCTTACAAGCAAGTGATAATTACTATATTGATTAATCAGACAGGTAATCCTTTGAAAAACATACTTGCGGCAGTTCGTGAGTTTGAAGTGTTGATAAAACCCGAAAGAGCCTCCCAGGCCAAGAGCTGCACAGACAACCATAGGGTATCTCAGAGAGATATGTTCATGGCATTGTTGAAGGATGGTGTGAAGAAAGAACAAATAGATGGAATAGATACCAAGAGTCTGTGAGAAATGTATCGTAAGCAAGGGCTGGACAGGAAAGAGGACAGCAGGAAAGTGAACAAACAGGATAATAAGCGGATGAGTTAGGGCAGAAGGGCAGATCAGGAACGAAGGAGGAAGAGAAAGAGAGAGAGAGAAATAGCTCCCCACAGGTGAAGGAAGAGAAAGATTGGTTAATTGAGGATAATGAGGGGGAAGAGGAGCTACCCAATAGGTATCAAAGTATATATCTGGATTAGACCTGTATGAAGGTCAACAGTTTGAATTCAGATTAGGAAGTAGGCCAAACTCCGGTACAGGGATGGGCTTGCATGGATAATAGACCCCAGGTTGATGTAGAAATTTATTTAAAAAACAGGAATGTCTAAAAGGTCTGGACCCTGGTGGATACCAGAACAGAGGCCTCTTTAATATATCTAAATCTGAAAAAGGTCAGAGGACAGGATTACACCATTACAGGGTTAGGTGGACAAGAAACCCCTGCCCTGCAAACCAAGATTCAAATTAAATTAGGGACAACACGAAAAAGGGAGTATACTGTCGTAGTAATGCCCCTCTTTGAATGTATCCTCAGAATCAATATTCAGAAGGGGATGACTATATTAGGAAGATATGTGCTATCCACTTGGGTCACAGAAATACATCTCAGCGGCAGCAGGGAAGGTGGGTCATTCGAAAATATCTCTGGTAAAGGTCCCCCCTAGCCACCAAAGCTATGTGGCCTGTGCGCAAACCAGATGTTAGCTGGAGGATGACAGTAGATTATCGAGAGTTGAATAAATATATACACCCGTTTTGACTGCAACCCTCCCAGATATGATTACCTTGATTGAGAGGACACAGAGACATAAAGGGACCTGGTGCACAACAATTGCCATTTGCAATGCTTTTTTTTTTATACTATTAGCCCCTGAGAATCAAGAGCATTTCTCCTTCTTGAAGCAGGGAGACAGTCAAACATTTAAAACTCCCATTGGGCTATGTGCATAGCCCCACTATATGTCACCGGCTAGTGGCAGAACCTAGATGAAGTACCTATCATCACAGGAGTGCAGTTTTCTCATTTTATCGATGATGTGATGGTGCAGGGAGAAACACAAGAACAGGTACCGACTCAGTTGCACAGAATAGTGGAACATTTGCAAATCAAATGGTGGGAGATAAATCCCGAAGAGGTGCAAAGGCCCTCCAAAACTGTCACATTTTTTGGAATCTAATGGCATCAGGGTCATAGGGAGGTGTTGCCACAGGCCATACAAAAGATACAGGAATCTGCTACACCCTGACATAAGCAAGAAACCCAGTGGTTACTTTGAAGATTGGACGACATTGGCTTTTGGAGACATCAGATCTCTCACTTGAGTCAGATTTTGCCCGCCTTGTGCAAAGTTACTGGGAAGAAACATGAATTTGAATGGAGAGAGCAGCAGAAATGTGCTTTGGAATTGGCAAAAGAAGCTATACAACATGATTTAGTTTTGTGGCCAATAAAGGAAGGAGACTTGAGTTGAATGTGACAGTTCAGGAGCAATGTGCAAATTGGAGTCTGTGGCAAAAACAGGGAAAGAAGAGGGTTCCGCTAGGATTATGGACTAAAAGGTTGGCAGCTGGTGGAGAGTGGTATACTCCATTTGAAAAGAACAGTTACTGGCATGTTATTAGGCTCTGGTGGATACCGAACAGATGACCATACAGCATAATGTGATTCTGAGGCCCGAGATCCTGATAATGCAGGGGGTGATGAGTTCACCCAAAACATACTGAATAGGGCATGCACAACCATGACCATGCATGAAATGTGGCACAGACCCCCATGGAGAATACAGAGGTGTTACAGGAGATGCCAGAGGTAAAAGAATCACTAGTGAAGTGGGGTGAGCCATTCAAGCCTTTGTCCCCTGAGGACAGGAAGCAGGTAAGGTTCACCTATGGTTCAGCAAAGTATGTGGAAGCCAGGAGACATTGGAAGGCAGTGTCATACAATGCGGTAACCAAAAAGCTGCTTTCCACTACTGGAGAAGGAACGAGTAGTCAATATACAGAATTGTATACTGTATATCAAGCTTTAAAACAAGAACTGCCTGGGAAATGTCACACTTATAGAGATTTATGGTCTACTGCCAATGAGCTAGCTACTTGGCTTCCCACGTGGCATGCACATTATTGGCAAATACATTCTAAGGAGGTGTGGGGCAAGGAATTGAGGCAGGAAATTTAGAATATGTTAGAGTGAAGTGCAATCAATGGATATCATGTAGACACTCACTGTCCCACTAACTCATTTGAATGATTTTTTAATTCCATTGCAGACATACAAGACAAAATCTCTGAAGCAGAAGTGGTGACACAGGATTCTGATTTGGTGGGGATGGCTAAACGGGCTCACCAAAAAAGGTGGACACCTGGGGGAGAAGGCCACTGACAGGTGGGCAGAGATTAGAGGGATGCACATTCCCTTAGATTTAATAGAAACAGTGATTATGCAATGTTCTAATTGTCAACACACTCAGAAGAGATCAGTCCCTCAGACTGTCAGGGGTTAACTGGGGAGAGGAAAGTTGCTAGGCTAGATATGGCAGATTGAGTACATTATACCAATGCTGAGTATCTGAGAATGTTAATTTGTGTGCACAGTGGTGGACACTTACTCTGGCTATTTGATAGCATATCCTTGGAAACGTGCTACCCAATTCAATACAATCAAAACACTATGGTGGTCATTATGACATTGGCGGTGACTGTTAAAGTGGTGGTAATACCGCCAACAGGCTGGCAGTAATACCGCCAACAGGCTAGAGGAAATTACCGCCAAATTATGACCATGGCGGTGATCCCTCCCATAGACAGCCAATGTGTCACACCAACCGCCAGGGCATTAACATCACTGACCACGGCGGTAGCCCTCAACAGCAAGGCAGAAGACAAGGTCCCGCCCACCATATTATGACACAGCAAACCGTCAGGATTTCCAGGACTGTACTAATGCCATCAAAAGCCTTGCAGAAACAGAACACAGAAAACTAAAGACTCACCAACAAGTACACAGAGGACTCCACCACTGCCATGGACCCGGAACTTCAAGTCTTCCCAATGCTCTTCTACGCCATGGCCCTCCTGGAACACCAACGCCAACAAAGAAGACGACGATGAGTACAGCCACCTAGCACACAAGGGAGGGAGGGAGGGAGGAAAAGGAGAGTGACAGACACATGCACAACACACACCATTCACAAACACATCATACACAGAACCAGCTGCAGAGTTAAACCAATGTCACAGGACACACGTCAAAATGAAACAAGAACCACAATGATTATCAACAAACACTGTAATTTGATGCCAACAGCCACCATATTGTCTATTTGAATATAAATCCAGGCGACAATGTCCAGAATGGTCCAATGGCCAGTCCAAAGTACAAAAGGGCCACATGGCCACAGGGCACAGTCCAAGGCCCAACTTGACTCCTGACACACTCTGGAATCCACTTTTCAGGGGCATCATATTGGAAATAGGCAATAACATCAGGGGAGAGGGGAAGGGGCAGGGGGCACCTCAGCTGAAGTGGGGGCTCCATGCCCATCTGTCTTTGGTGGGGAGTGCAAGGCCATAGTCTCTAAAGTGGTGAACTTGCCCACTGGTTCTGGTTGGGGGTCCTTGTACAACAGTCCCTAGAGGGTGGCCTACAGGCCCTCTGCTGGAGGTGAGGGCTCCTGTGCCTCAGCTGGAAGTGAGGGCTGCTGTGCCTGTGCTGCAGGTGGAGTGGGCCTTTTGCCTTTCATTGGTGGTTGAGTGGGAACCTTCCGTTTTATTGGTGGTTTAGTGGGAACCTTTCCTTTCATTGGTGGTTGAGAGGGAACCTTCCCTTTGTTTGCTGGTGGAGGTGGATCTTTGGCAATCTTTGGTGGTGTAAAGGGATCCATGTGTCCCCCTAGCCTTTGACATGTCACCTGTGTCCTTGCCTCCAGGACTAGGAGTTGCCTCCACTGTCCCCGTCTCCTGTCCCTTGCTTTTCACCACCCTAGTACTCCCTTTCTGAGCCGGAGGTGTGCTCTCAGTAGGAGTGGCAGCAGTCACACTCTGGGGCCCCTTTGTGCCAGCAGCTGATGATTTGATGGTTGCAGTGGCAGACTGGTTGGCTGAGGTGTTGTGCTGGGTTGTTGGGCCCCTGCTCTTATGGGCGGAACGGGGGTGGAGGGGGAGGGAAGGGGTGAAGACATGCAAGGAAAAGCTTCCTAGCAGCATCGGGGCGGGATGCGAGAGGAGGGATGCGAGTAGAGGTTGAGGGAGTGGTTGTCGGAGGTGTACGTTTAATATGAGTTTGGGCAGTTATGGAACGGGGTGGTGGCTATACATGTAGCTGGGGTGGTTCAAGAGGTGTCCACCACCACCAGGGAGCTTCCATCGGAGGAGGAATCAGAGTCAGTTTTGTCACCTCTTGTCTCCGTCAGTGGACTCTGCCTTCTAGGTCCTGTGGGATGCAGCTCCCTCAGTCACCGGTGCCCCTGCTCCTCTGCCAGATTATGCTAATAAACACATGAACAGGATGACAGAAGAAAATAGAGGGGAGAGAGAGAAAGGGAGCACTGGGTCAAATACAGCACCAACACCACAGTTGGCATACATATTAATATCACACACAGGGATCAGGATTGTGCACTATGCATCGCACTGGCATTCCATTGGCTAGGTGCCACAGCAAGATAGAGAGCCAACCACTGCCAACTGCACCTCTCCTATGACCAACTAAGCCCTGTCTGACATGGAATGCAACCTAGCTAGTTTACTAGATTTTGCTATGCACTCATTTACCTTGAGCTGGATCATGCAGCAATGGCAGAGCTGGCATTAAGGGGCACCCACTAAATGAAACCCACATCCGGGATCCCATGCCACTCAACAATAATTTTTGTTACGCTCACGGTACTCACCCCCACGGAGCTGCTATGCTGCCCTCAAGTGCCCATCCAGCTCTGGGAACGCCACCACCAGTATGCAGGCCATCAAGGGGGTCAGGTTCCGGTGGGCACCCTGCCCTCCTTGGGAGGCCATCCCCATCTGGGCCTCCGCAGTCTTCTGGGCCCAGCATCTCAGGGCCTCCCACCTTTTCCTACAGTGGGTGCTCAACCTGCTATAGACTCCAGGGTCCGCATGTCCTTGGCAATGGTACGCCACAATCCCTTCTTCTGATGGGTGCTGACCTGCAGAGGTAATACAGACAGTAGGACACCCTTAACCATACAATGCAGTCTGTCACACATATGTTCCACAAATACCATTTCCATCTCCATTGGCACACTCATCACCCGGCTTCCATCATATACGCTACCACCAGACATACCCCCCCCAACTGACACGCTGCTAGCACACACATCTCCATGTAACCTTGTCACATGCATCATGACCATGGTGTACTCACCTGTTGGTCTGGACGCCCATACAACTGTCCATTCAGGGGCAGGACCCCATCCACCAAGCGCTCTAACTCCTCCGAAGTGAAGGCAGGGGCCCTTTCCCCTGTCACAAAGGCCATGGCAGGATCCAGACACAGGACACAGCAGCAAACACAGTAGAGGTGTTGTCCTGTGGAAAGTCAGGAATTAAGTGAGGTTTTAGACAGAAAATGGCAGTCACGTCCGCGGTGGTGTACACCTTCACCACTGCCGGTGATCCCCATTAGCCACTGTACTCCATAGAGCCTATTTTAGCCAATGAGGAATAGCACAGCGATGCAAGACCTCCTTCTGCCATGACACCCAATGCCGGTGGAGTTATCTCACTTCCACCTGTCCATACTTACAGGACAGGCGGTCGTCATTTTATGGTGGTGGACAACATTCAGAAATTAGAAACTGTGTCATTGCTGTAAATTGCCCATACATCTCCATTCACATTGTCCCATCAAATAAATGCTCTATGTACACTGAGGTGGTGGTTCCATTGTTCAATTTGTGACACCCTACACACCCTTGTGTCCCTTAGATACCTACAACTGCGGAGGAATAGGAGGAGGATACAAGACACCGTGTAGAGACCCCTTGTGGACTTGGCTAAACTGGAGGACAGGAACATAATACTCACCTATAGACTGGACAGGGCCACAATCACAGAGCTGTGTGCACAATTGAAGCCTGATCTGATATCAGCTGTCAGTCATCCCACTGGGATCTCCCCTCTTGTGCAAGTTCTATCTGTGCTCCATTTCCTGGCAACTGGTTCTTACCAAGGGACAGTGGGCTTGGCAGCAGGAATGTCACAGCCAATGTTCTCAATCATGCTTGCAAGGATTTTGTCTGCCTTGGTCAAATACATGTGCAGCTACATCACATTCCTCCACGTTGAAGATTTGGCCACTGTGAAAGCAGGATTCTATGCGATGGGACATATACCAAATATTATTGGGGCAATTGACGGAACGCATATTGCGTTTGTCCCCTCCCCCGGCATAATGAAGAGGTGTTCAGGAATCAGATAGGTTTCCACTCACTCAATGTGAAAATGGTGTGCCTGGCAGACCAGTACATCTCCCATGACACTGCCAAGTATCCTGGGTTGGTACATGATGCCTTCGTCCTGAGGAATAGCAGCATCCCAAATGTGATGGCACAACTACAGAGGCACATGGTGTGGCTAATAGTTGAGCCAGAGTCACCACAGATTGCATGTCAGTGTATGCCTTCAGGAGTTATCCTCCATACGATTGTGTAAGGCTAATGTTTGTCCCTCAATACTTGCAGGTGACTTTCGGCTACCCAAACCTATCATGGCTCCTGACCCCTGTGAGGAATGCAAGGACAGGGGCTGAGAATCGATATAATGATGCACATGGGCGAACCAGGTGAATCACAGAACGTACCTTCGGCCTCCTGAAGGCCAGGTTCAGAGGCATCCATCTGACAGGTGGATCACAGTGCTACTCCCCTGAGAAGGTATGACAGATAGTTGTAGCATGCTGCATGTTGCACAACCTGGCCCTCAGATGACATGTGCCTTATCTGCCGGAGGAGGAGATTGGCAATGTCCCTGTGCCTCCAGTGGACCCTGAGGACAGTGAGGAAGAGGAGGCAGAAGATGAGGGTGTGGACATCAGAACATCAGTTATACTTCGGTACTTCCAATGACACATAGGTGAGACAGTGGAACTGACATTATTCTGATTATTTATGTCTTCAGTGCGGCTGTAGCAGGATGGCATTCACTTCCTTTGCATCTCAAATGACTGTCACCTTTGCCATCTCATTGTGCAGATGTTGGTGTTATAACAACTGTTTACAAATGTGATGACTACACACAGCTACAGGTCATTATTTGTATGCTATCACAATGTTCAGGTCATCTGTACAAGATGTAACTGTTACCATGATTACACATTTTCATCGCATAAAGCACTATCACTCAAGTTGTGTTCAAGGGTGTTTATTGTAGTGAAATTATAGATGGAAAAGTGCAATGGAATGGGGTGATGGTAGAGGTAAGTCCAGGGTATTGGTCCAGTCTTTTTGTAGCACAGGTCTGTGCCCAAGAAGCCATAGGAAGGGTAGGAAAGGCAGTTCAAAGTGGACAAGGTGACAGGGTGGGACACAAGGGGAATATTCAGGAGGGTGTCATTTCCTAGTGGTGGTCTTGGCAAGTATCTCTGGCATCTGTCTGGGTCACAGGGAACATTTGCGGGTGGTTCACCTTCTGCAGGGGAAGGGGTGCTGGTGGCCTGTGGGTCCTGTGGTAGAGCCTCCTGTCCACTAGCTGCAGCAGATGTGGAGGGCTGTTTAGTTGACTGGCTAGTGAAAGAGGCCCGCTGGTTTGCTGTATTTTCCCTCATGATGTTGGCCATATCAGCCAGCACCCCTGCTAAGGAGACCATGGTGGTGTTGAGTTCCTGCAAATATTTCCTGATCTCCTGAGTGTGTACCTCCTGCAGATGCTGGTTCTCCTGCATGATGTCAAGAATCTGGCCCATCTTGGCCTGGGATTGTTGGTAGGCCCCAGGACATTAGTGAGTGCCTCCAGGATAGTCATCTCCCGGAGCCTGTCCTTCCCTGGTGCACAGCTGTCCTCCGAGTGTCCCTGTCCCCTGAACAGTGTGCCCACTGCCACTGACCCAAGGACCCTAATTGTCTTGGCTGTTAGGTGTGGACTGGGGTCCCTGTACAGTTGGGCACACTGCTGATTGACGTGCCCTGGGGACAGAGGTGTGGGGACATTGGGTGGGTGCTGTGGTGTTGGATACTGAGTGGGGAGGCTCTGTGGTGGACTGGGAGTGGGCTGGGGTGTCTGACTGACCAGTGGTCTCTGATGGGCCAGAAAGTTCATCCAGATCCAGATGTCCAGAGTTACTGCCATCACTGGGGGCATCTTCTGTTGGGGGACTGGATAGCCGTGGCACCTCCTTGCCGCTATGATTGGCTGGGGAACCTGCGGGAATGGAAGTGATGTATTATGGATCATGTCTGTGACATATTCTACATCCCTAGCTTCCCCTATATTGTTGCTGTTGCCCTGTCCCCTTTGTTTGTGTATGGTGATGGATTGTGGGATTGTTAGTTCTCAATGCTGTGCATGCATAGGTGGTGGGTGTACGTGTAGGTCTTGGAGGGCTGTACAT
Source organism: Pleurodeles waltl (assembly GCF_031143425.1). Lineage (NCBI taxonomy): Eukaryota > Metazoa > Chordata > Amphibia > Caudata > Salamandridae > Pleurodeles > Pleurodeles waltl. The sequence continues at coordinate 595,595,770 of NC_090449.1, forward strand.
GCAGTGGGCATAGCATGCAGAGCTTGGCATTGGGGTTAGTTATATGTTTAGGTGCACTGTGTGGGATGGAGTGGAGTGTTGGGAGTGGAATGGCATGCAGGTATGGGGCAGGTGATAGGTAGTAAATAAAATATTGTCTCACCAGTGTCCAGTCCACCAGCAACTTCATTGAGTACCTCAGGATGCAGTATTGCCAAAACCTGCTCCTCCCATGCTGTGAGCTGTAGGGGAGGAGAAGGGGGGCCACCACTAGTCCTCTGGATGGTGAGCTGGTGCCTTGCTGCCATGGAAAGTACCTTCCCCCATAGGTCGTTCCACCTCTTCCTGATGTCGCCCCTTGCTCGTGGATGCTGTCCCACAGCGTTCACCCGGTCAACAATTCTCCGCCTTAGCTCCATCTTCCTTTCTATGGATATTTGCAGTACCTGTGCTTCAAACAGCTGTGGCTCTAACCTGACTATTTCCTCCACCATCACCCACAACTCCTCATCAGTGACACGGGGTGCCTTTGTGGGGACATGGGTGTTGTGTGGTGTGTGTTGTGCAGTGGGTGTTGACTAATGTGGTGGGTTGTGGGGTGCGTGACGAATGGCTTGCTAAGTGGTGTGTGTAGTTGTGTCTGTGATTTGCGTGTCTGTCTCCTGGCTATTGTTTGTGTTCGTAAAGGTTTGTGGGTAACATGGGTGTGTGTTTTATAGTGCTGTGGGTGGGTGTGGTGTGTGTATTGGTGTAGGTGTGTGTTTTTGGTATTAGCCAATGTTGTGTTGTATTGTTTTTGGGTGACCATTCTGACAGCGCGGTGTGTACCACCAATAGTTTACCGCCGTTGAATGTCCACCGTGGTGATTCGTGGGTCATAATGTGGAAGACGTTGTTTTGTTGGCATGACAGTGTGGGTGTTCGTACTGACACTTTATCACTTACCTTTGATCTGGCAGACTTTTGTTTGTGGCAGTATTCTGTCTGTTTAGTGTGTGTGTGTGTCGTAATTTAGAGAACGGATGTTCGTCTCCACGACGGTATGTTGGCGCCCGTCACTGTGACGGTAAGCGGCCTTTACCATCAATGTCATAATGAGGGCCTATATTTGTTGATTTTGTACTATGGAATTCCACTTTAAATTCAAGGTGATAACGGAGCTCATTTTAAAGGTAAGTTGTTTCAAGACTATTGTTCACAGCACAATTTAGAGTGGATTTATCATATTCCACATTACCCAAAAGCCGCAGGGCTGATTGAGAGAATGGATTGACTGTTGAAGTCTCAGTTGAGGAAATTGTCACATGGATCATTGGAAAATTGGAGAGGTCATCTGAATGAAGCGCTACAAATACAAGGTACAATAGACTATTGACAAATTCAGAAACCCCTTTGATGTGAATATTAACTCCACTGTTGCAGATACAGCCCCATGTGGCAACCAATACGATTAAGTATTGGGAGACAAAAACAGGAGCTTTAGCTCCATACCAAGCAACACCAGAAGCAGCAGGTCTTGATTTGCATGCTTTGAACATGTACGGCATGAAACCAAGAGATATGATACTCATTGAAACAGGATTCGGGACACAAAGTCCCCCAGAGCACTTCGGATTAATTGCTCCTCAATCTGGGCTGGCACTTAAAGGCATTCAGGTTTTGGGGGAGTGATTGATGCAGACTATCAAGGAGAGATAAAAGTGATGTTATTGAACAGTGGAGACGCTGAGTTGGTGATACAAGCTGAAGACAGAATTGCTCAAATTGTGATTATCCCAGTGTATGGAGGAAGAGTCAAAAGGGGGACTGCCTCTGCCCTTCTTACCGTGCGAAGGGGGGTAGGCTTTGGCTCCACTGAAAAGAACCCAGGGGCCAAAGTATGGGTAGAATGCCAAATCCCCTCCTGAACTAGCACAAATCATAGAAAAAGGGAAAAGACAACATTCTGTTAGTCATGAAACCAGGACAAGAGAAATGGGAATATGTGCCAGCTGTTAAATGTTACATGTGTGAATTATCTTACATGTCTCTTTTCCTGCTCGTACTACACGGTGTCAGTGTACTGAGTGCACTTGGAGTGTGTTTGCTCGTGTCCGAGGGGGGTCGAGAGAGACCTAGAACAGCACTGATTTACATCTCTGCTGCATCAACCTGAAAATGTGTGGACCTATCGGCACAAACCTTTGCATGACGAATATGAAAAACACCAACTATGTCATTTCCACTTACCTAGTTGCTATATCTACTCATGTTGGTGTCTTGCTGCAGTTATTTAATGCTAGAAATGGAGACTGGCAGTGAAAGAAAGTGACATACAAATTCATCTGTCTTTGTATGAATATTACAGGTTTTGCCAAGAAACTACCAATCAAAGGTGGAACAATTTAACTCAGGTGAAAACTTACAATGTGACCCCAGGTGACATTTGTTATAACTTAACCTGTGATGCAAAAAAGATTAGCAAATGTTCTCAAGTGCACCTTGAAGGAACAACAGTTCCCCTTCAAGAGATTACATGGGAAGAACAGACTCTATGCAAAAAATGAGATGGCAACATGTGTAGAAATTTAAATAATAGTATGTTCTTTAAGAATGTAGTGCCTGCTGCTAGTCATATTAAGCATGCTAAGTTACCCACTGGATAGATATTTTCCTATACATTCCAGCAAATATAACAGGTTGACCGTGTACTTCCACACAGCTACGGCTTCTGATGTTTCCGTTACAACCAGCATTCCATACCCGGAACCCAAGGGAAACAATGCAACTTGATGAGGTTTGTGACTCACAGATCTATTTATTGTCTAAAGCAGAAAATATATCCTTAAGTGCTTCTTTGGTAGGGGTCCTAGGATTAACCATTTATAACACTTGAGTTACTAATAAGATAGCATGTTTAATGGTTAAAACTATTAATCACACATCTGTTGCTTTGGCAGAATTATTGCTAGATATGCCGGGAACAAGGAACGCTGCTTTGAAAACAGAGCAGTAATGTATTATTTGCTTTTAAAACACAATCGTGTATGTTCAGGATTTGAAGGGATGTGTTGTTTTAACCTGTCGGACCATTCTAAAACAATCCAGTCTCACATTAGAGCCCTGAATAAACTGATCAAAGAGTGAAAAAAGATGTAGATAAAGGGTGGTGGGACTGGCTTTTTGGATGGTTACCTGATTCTGGCCAGCTTCGTTCTATTTTAGGTGGGATAATTAGGGTAATCTATGTCATAAAAATGCTATGTTGCTGTATACAATGTGTGCCTAATTTAATATCTATTATTCAACTTAAAAAAGCTGATTTCAAACCAATATGTTATGAGAGTCAATGTTCAAAGGATGGAGTGTGATGGTATATGGATTCGACCATCATTTGACCATCGAGTCCATCTTGTTTGAGTGACTCCATTTTGTGTCCTGCGGCAGTTGCAGGGCAGTGCAGGGGTTTTTCTTCACATAAGTTGTTTTTCTCCTCACAAGTACAGGGCAGGACGGTTGATGGAACATGGTATGTAGGATGTACATATGTTAAAAGTTTACAAAGCTGAGATTGAGATTGTTTTTACCAGAGGAATGTATGGATCTGTCTCGGAACAAACATGGGAGACTGGCCAGCATCTGAGAGTGTTTTTGATGCAGATCAAGGACAGCCAGCATTAATCTCATAACAGAAGGGAGGGGGTTCTAGAATTCTCTCCTTGAGTTGTTTTAAGGTATAAAAGATGGGGAGACTTTGCGCTCAGACAGGAGCTCGCCTGTGGAATGGACTTGTTGCCCAAGTGTCGTTTATTAGTCCTGATCGAGGCCCCTGACTGACTGATCTGAGGGCTCCCAAGTCATGCTGGCCAGGATGTTGACTCAATCGGTGGTGTATTTTAATCTTTATTACTCAGTTCATGTACAAATGCTCTATTGATACATTGCACATTTTTTTGCAAGCTTTAACCATCTGATTTATGCACTTATCTTTGTATATATACATGTTGTGTTGCACTGAAGTTATACACTTATTCTCATGTATTCGTATCTTATATTTGATGTTTGGGGAGTGCCTTAATAAATACATTATCCAAACTAAGAGTGCTAAATTCCTTTGGCATTGAATCCTATTATTTCAAGTGAAAAACTATACACTGATACTTGGACACGTGTTATGAACACCGTACAGAACTACAAGCCCTGAAAAAGTCAGCTACAACTCAGGTAGCATGACGAAACACATGTTGCCATTGGGGCACTGGTATTGAGGCAATGTATGAGCTTTGATGTTTGATATTTAATTACAATAAAGTGATATTTATCTACCAGTGATCTTACTTGGAGTGTGCTCGAAGCTGATGAACAATTTCCGATTGAGTAAGTAAGAGTGGCTCCTCCTCTCTTCTTGAGCACCAAATACTGAAGACTCTTATCCTAAACTATTATGTTACAATCACTACCTTTAGTGTGTGCACTTCCATTCCCAACCACCAACATGTATCAAGTCTAAATGACGGCATTGATCCTTCTCAGTTCCTGCACTCTGAGCTACTTAGCAAAAGGCTTCTGCAGGCCCATAATGGGTGAGTTACATGGACTCCCCATCATTTCCTTTAAAATGCCCTATTGTATTATTGACTCAATCACTGGGGTAAATCCAGCAATTGTTTTGGGGTCAGTTTGTATTGTGGGGAAACATAGGTACTCTTTGTTAGGCTTTACTTTTATGTGAACTGGTTTAATACCTTTTATGAGATCAATCTCTGTTCCTGATAACTCCTAGACCTCAGGTTTTACCATATCCTTAAGGTCCAATGGTAAATCCTCAGATGTCATTACAGGGTATAACTCAATGTCCGGTCTTTAACTCATTAATTTAAAGTCTACATCCTTTTCATGGGTCTGGTATTTGACACCCACTGGGGTACAATAGCTAGTGCAATTTAATTTGCACAGCAAATCACGTCCTAGTAAACTTACAGGGCTCGAATCACAGACCACAAATGATGATTCTCCTCAAAGAACTCTATTTTAACAGGTACTTCTGCTGTTACGAGGTTTGTCATTTGCTTGTTTGCAATTCCTATAACTTGGATTCTTTTTCCCAAGAGGGTAGCTTTGGAACCTCCTCTGTTCTAACAGTAGACCGGATAGCACCAGTATCAATCTGGAACAATACAGGGTGGCCATTCACCTTACCTTCTATAAATGGACCACTCTGGTCTACCTCTAAGACAGTGCCAAGTAAGCAATCATTCTCAGGCAGCCATCATTGTGACAGGTAAGAGTTATAGCCCTCAATGGCATCAAACACAGGAAACTACTGGAATGGATTCTGATGCTGAGAAGAATTTAGGTTAAATTCAGGACTTGATTCAAATTAAATCAGGAATTATTTGCATTTTAGCATCTGGGCTTGTGGAACTTGTTTCACAAGAGCTTGGGGTGCATTAGCATTTTGCATTCTTGGTCTCAGCACATTCTGTGATAGAACAAAGCTATTGCTCTGAGGCTGTACAGACCCAGAATTATTAACATGGTTCTCACTCATCACTCTATGAGGATTAAGACGACATTCCTGCTTCCAAAGGCCTAACTTGTTACAATTATGACACTGATTCGTTCTGTTTAAAGTAATCACATCAATTCCGGTACTCAGTTGGAACATCATGACCTCTACCTTATTGCAGAAATCCATTTCCACCTTGCATTATAGGAGCTCCCAGCTGATATACTCCCTGCATAGGGCACAACATTGCCCACAGAAAGTTTACTCTGATGTCTTCTCTGTGTTGCTTTTTCATCTGTGCCACCATCAACTTCTCCTTCAATCATTTCTGCTTGATTTCCAATTCATCCCAATTCAACACTGCAATTTTTTGCATATCTCAAGAGCTTATCAATTGATTTATTCTACTGACAAATTAAATTCTGTTGAAGCATTAATCTAACCACATGTCTCAATCCCGTCACAAACCCAGACACAAAATTTCCCATGTCTTTAGCTTCGCAAGACTCCATTCCACTATGCAGCTTGAATACCTGACACAATCTCTCATAATAGGCATGAACTGACTCCTTGGGCGCTTGAGTCGTACTGTCAATCTTGACACAATCAATTTCCCTTGCTGGTCTCTTTCCCTTCAAAAAGGTTATCACCTGTTCATACTTTTTCATCACCAACAGTGAAGGGTCATTTGTTATCAAATTTCTCCCAGGTGCCCTCTCTGGCCACTCTACATTCACCTTACATTCTGCCCACAAGTCACTCAGTGTAACAATGTTAAAAAAAAGTGTTCAAATTCACCCACAAAACGTGAAATCTTCACAAAATGCTCAACCTGTTTATACCATTCCAATGTTTTTTCTCTCAATCTTGAAAAAAATCATTAGTGAATGAGGCAAGATCACTACCACTCCAAGGTACATGAACATAACTTCTACCAGGCACTTCTCTCGATGGAAAATTTAAAGCACTCTCCCTGTCTCTTGAAGATGGAGCTCCTCTCCCTTCGGTTTCTTTTAATCTTTCCCTTTCTTCCATCTGCTTTCCCATTTCTTTAACTTACTATACATCCAAATACTCTTAATTAACTCTTTAATTTGCGTTTTCATTCCTGAGTCTCTCATGCTGCAAATATCATTCTCATCAAAACAGACAAGATAGCACCCCTGCAATGACTTATCTGAATTTAATTCGACCTCATAGGTATGAGCCAATTCAAATAATTTATCATCAGCTTGTCCTGCACATGAATACAAGTTCATTCTCTTGGTAGGTATCTAATCGGGAAAAATTAAGGTTTCCTTGTACCATCTCATTATACTATAACTTTAATTTGCCTACATCCACTGCATTCACCCTCACCAGTGTCTGTATTATTTCACTGTCTGATCTTGAACTTTTACCTTTTCTTGGGGACCCATCATAGAATCAAATCAATTTGTCTAGTGCTCGGGGATCAATAACATTTTGTAGCATAGGGTTACTGGACACTGTTCCTTCTCTGAGGCTATTGTCAGTAGCTCCTTGAGGTGAGTTCCAATTAGACATGTAAGGATTTTGCAAGTGGACTTTCCTGCAGCAATAGGTCCTGTCTGGTTCACGATTAATTGAGGAGATTCTAAAGGAATTCCTCCTATTCTTTGGGCTTCCTAGAGTATTAATTGACATCTCTCCTCCAGTAGGAACTTCTCAAAGTATGTGTTGCAGTTCCTGCAGACTCAGATTTGTACAAACGAACTGCTGTACCAATAGTGACTGGGAAAGTAATTGCATCTGTGGTATTTGGAACAGTAGAGTTACAAGGGCATTAATCCCTAAAAACTCTCCGATCAGGTTCTCGACTCTCATTCACATGCAGTTGGTATTCCTGAAGCTGCACTAGTAGTTACACCATCCAGTCCATCAGTTTAGGACACATTATAAGGAAGTGGATGTGCAGATGATAATATATCTAGAATATCATCACTAGATTCACTATAGCTGTCTTCACCTGAACTCTCTGGGTTTCCTTTCTGTTCCTCTTTCTCCTTTTCCCTTCTTTCACTCTGTTCCTCTAACTCTTCATTCGTTAATGCATGGTACTTGGCTCTCTCTATCATGTCAGTCCTCCACCACCTCTGTTCTGCATCCTATGTAGCATTGGCACTTCCCTTCAAACTCTTTTCTGATATTTTCCTCTTTCCCTAGCTGTGTGTTCCCAAGCATTAAGCTGTTCGAAATGTGCTTGCCTAGGAGGGGGTTTCATTTCCCACAATACCCTTCTGAAATTTTCAATGATTCTAAAATTAAATGTGCCATAGCATCAATGTACCTTTTTTCTTAGTTATCATCTGCTATTGGCTCAGCCACATGGATGAAGCCCTACGTTTATAGCTACATAATGATCTGGCGTATCTTCACGTGGTGCCTCTTTTCCATCCATAACAGGTATTCTCACATCTTCCTCATCAAATTCATTCCAGCCTGAAAGAATTTCATTTTCCAACAACGGTGTAAACAATCACAAATAGAATTTCAAATTCAATCAGGAAATCATTTATTTTCACCCACAATTCTTGTTCGATGTTAATGACCAATAGCAGTGGTGCAGCATCCTATGATGTACTCAACCAATAACTATGTGGAACGAACACCAACTGTCCAATTTCAGCACAGCACACTGTGACATCTCCCTCACTCCTTACAGTGACTCACAATTACATCTATTTGTGAATGTTAACATAAAAGCACAAACAATGCAAAGTAACCACTTTGGCCCTCATTACAACATTGGCAGTAAATCACGCTTACTGCCGTTCAGAAGACCGCCAACACACCGCCGCTGCCGCAGAATTCCCCTACAGCTATTACGACCCACAGCTCGGAATCTGCCAAAATCCAGACACCCACACAAGTCCGCCACACCAAAGGTCAGTGATAAACTGCCAATAACAAAACCTCCACCGTCACGCCAATAGGAATACGCCCATGCTATCAGGACCCACCAATCCACCCGGTGGTCTTTCAACCGCAGCATTCCATTGGCGGTACACACCGCCGCGCTCATAATATACACACATTTACAAAACACAACCACATTGGACAAATCGAAATACACACACCTGATACACATACACACACCACTCCCACACACCCAATACAATATAAAACACACACCCACATCACCCACAAACCCCTATGACCACAATTGCGACAGAAGGCCAGAGAGAGACACCACCATCAACAAACTAGCATCCACAGGCACTTAACACCATCACTCACACAACATCCACGCACCTCATACAACACACACAAACACATCCCCTCACACATCACCCACACCACCCCATGGCACCCCAAAGACACCCCAGGTTTTCAGAGGAGGAGCTCAGGGTCATGGTAGAGGAAATCGTCTGGGTAGAGCCACAGCTATTCAGATCACAGGTGCAGCAGACATCTATTGCAAGGAAGATGGAGCTATGGCGCAGAATCGTGGACAGGGTCAACGCAGTGGGACAGCACCCAAGAATACGGGATGATATCAGGAAGAGGTGGAACGACCTACGGGGGAAGGTGCGTTCCGTGGTCTCAAGACCCCACATTGCAGTTCAGCGGACTGGTGGCGGACCCCCACCTCCTCCCCCACAACTAACAACATGGGAGGAGCAGGTCTTGGCTATACTGCATCTTGAGGCCCTCGCAGGAGTAGCAGGAGGAATGGACTCTGGTAAGTAAAATCTTTAACTACCATACCCCCCACCCTACCTGCATCGATCATATAACCCCACCCTCACCCTCACCCCATCACTCCAACTCCTCACATATGTTCCATTATCACAAACCACACATCCCAACACCAAGCTCTGCATGCAACAACAAAGCATGGACACCCATCACCAAGGCATGTCCACCACAGATACCCACACAGACCCCAAATCAATTATCACACAAGGTCCTACACAAGAATGTAAGCACTGGGGTACAGGGTCACCCACCCATTGAACACCATGGCACACACAGATGCAATAATCATGCCTTTACACCCCTGCAGGACCCCTACCCAACGTCACCAGACAGGAGGTCCACCTCCCCCCATAGAAGAGGCCCACAGTGATGACAGAAGCTCTCTCCAACTGGATCTAGATGACCAGCCCGGCCCATCTGGGACCTCAGGACAGTCGGTTCCCCTGACAGAGTCACAGGCCACCACAGAGCCTCCCCCCTCAGGAAACACCAGCACAGCACCCACCCAGCGGGCCCATACCTCTGTCCCCAGGACACGTCAAGCAGCAGTGTGTCCACCACTACAGGGAACCAAGGCAAATCCACCACCCCAAGAACAGTAGGGACCTGGGGGCAGTGGGCCCACGGTTCAGGGGACAGAAGCCAAGGAAAACAGGGGAACTGGGAGGTCTGCTGTGCGACATGGGGAGGACAGGCCCAGGGAACCCACTCTCCACAAGGCCCTCTCCAACATCATGGGAGCGTACCATCATTCCCAGGAGACGATGGCAACGGTACTGGCCAAGTTTCAGGAGACCCAGCGGCTGCAGGAGGAACAGTATTTGGGGTTCAGGGAGGAACTCAAGTCATCAATACCACCCTGGGCACCATTGTAGGGGTGCTGAAGGCCCTTGTGAACACCAGGAGGGACACTGTGGCACAAAAAGGGGCCCCTGACACTAGCCTGGACAATGAACTGCCCATTACTTGTGCCTGCGCTAGTGGACAGGAGGCACCGCCACAGGACCAGGACACCAGCACCCCACCCCCTGCAAATGGAGAACCACCCTGCAAGTGGTACTTGAGATCCAGGACAAAGACAGAGAACAGTGGCAAGACCCCGCCAAGAAATGAGACCACCCTGAATGTCATCATTCTGTCCCACTTTGACACCCTGTCCATCCTTATACTGCCCTAGCTCCACTTCCTATGCCCCTTTGGACAATGCACCTGTGAGACAATTAACTGGACTCTGCCATGGACATTCCTCCACCCTCACCCCTGACCATTTTATAACCCCCTCCACTATTTAGCACTTAAGTAAACATCCTTGAATAACAAAACGATCTGGAGTCAGTCTGTGCTTTCACATATGTGTATTTGCAATAACAGCAGAAATCAGCAATGTCCATTCTATTTTCAACATACCTATGTCACACAGCTGTAGTCCATGAGGTAACATAGCAGAGGTCACAAAGTGGGACCCACATCTGTGAAATGGAAAGGCAAAGTGACAGGTCAGGGTCCATACACTGGGTGAAAGTGACAGACAGATGATAGGTCTAACAATTTTATCAGATGTTGGAGGCAGTGATGTCTTCTTACCTGTGTCTCACTGGAAATATTGCTGGATCACGTTGTTTCTGTTGTCTATGTCCTCTTCTTCTCCCTCCTCTTCTTCAATGTCCACAGGCTCCACAGCTGCCACAAGACCCCCTTCTGTACCATCCTCCTGCAGAAAAGGCACCTGTCGTCACAAAGCCAAGTTGTGCAGCATACAGCAGGCCACGATGATCTGGCACACCTTCATTGGTGAGTAGTATAGGGAACCACCTGTCATATGGAGGCACCGGAACCTGGACTTCAGGAGGCCGAAGGTCCTTTCTATCACTCTCCTAGTTCACCCATGTGCCTCGTTGTAGCGTTCCTCTTCCCTTGTCCTGGGACTTCTCACTGGGGTCAGTAGCCATGACAGGTTGGGGTAACCAGAGTCACCTGCAAATGTCGAGGGAAATCTGTTAGACACACACTAACCCTTAGGGACAACCCCAGACAACTATTCATAGGGTAAAGTGTCCTTGTCCTCACCTATTAGCTACACCCAGTGCCTCTGGAGTTTCCCCATCCCGTAAGGGATGCTGCTATTCCTCAGAATGTAAGCGTCATGCACTGAGCCAGGAAATTTGGCGTTCACATGGGAGATGTACCAGTCGGCCAAACACACCATCTGCACATTCATTGAATGATAGCTCTTCCGGTTTCTGTACACCTGTTCACTCCTGCGGGGGGTACCAAAGCCACATGTGTCCCATCTATAGCACCTATGATGTTGGGGATATGTCCCAGGGCATAGAAGTCACCTTTCACTGTAGGCAAATCCTCCACCTGAGGGGACACGATGTACCTGCGCATGTGTTTCAGCAGGGCAGACAACACTCTGGACAACACGTTTCAGAAATTAGGCTGGGACATCCCTGATTCTATGGCCACTGTTGTTTGAAAAGACCCACTTGCCAGGAAATGGAGTACTGACAGGCCCTGCACTAGATGGGGGATTCCTGTGGGATGGCGGGATAGCTGAAATCGGGTCTGGCACCAACTGGGCACACAGTTCCTGGATTGTGGCACGATCAAGTCTGTAGGTGACTATTACATGTCTCTTTTCCATCGTCAAAAGGCCCACCAGTGTTCTGTACACCGGAGGATGCCGCCATCTCCTCACCTGCCCCAGAGGACGTGCCCTATGGATGAGAACAGCGAGCACAGAGTCAACACCGAGGTAGGGAAAAAAAAATTATTGCACACATTTGTCAATACACTATGTGCCTGTCTCAGTGTATATGCACGGCCTATATACGAGTGATGCATTAAAAATTAGTGCCATGTGGCCACCTGAAATGGCGGCTGCCTGACCTGTAATGTGGGACAAGGGGATATGAGGTAACTGCGCTAGCGTTGTACACCGTCGCGGTAGGCAGTCGAAGACCGCAGCGCAATCCTGCATTGGTTCGCATTGGGCCCTATGGGTTCCAGGAGCCAATGACGATGTACGCCAGCGGTGATGGTACGCACCGCCGCAGACGTGACCGCCATTTTCTGTCTGTTCACTCACTTGATACCTGATCTTCGACAGGAGTGCTGCTGTGACCTCAGTCTGGATGCGACCATGGCTTATGTGTCTGGGGAAAGGGCCCCTACCTTCACATCAGAGGAGTTGGATAAACTAGTGGATGGGGTCCTCCCCCAGTACACGCTACTCGACGGTCCTCCAGACAAACAGGTGAGTACACTGTGAGCATGCTGTATGGGCAATGCCTGTTTGGAGTGGTGTGGACGGTAAGTACGGGGGGGATGAGGCCTGCATGATTGGACAGTGAGTGTATGTGTGTCAGGGTAAGGGTGGGAACATGGGACAATGACTGTGACTGTCCAGGCGGTTAAATTTGTATATTTTCCCCTGTACTATCCCTTTAGGTCAGCGCCCACCAGAAGAAGGATATTTGGCATGCTATCGCCAAGGACGTCCGGACCCTGGGGGTCCACCACAGACGGAGCACCCACTGCCGTAAAAGATGGGAGGACATTCGCCACTGGAGCAAAAAGACGGCGGAGGCCCAGCTGGGGATGGCCTCCCAACGTGGGAGGGGTGCCCGTCGCACCATAACCCCCATGATGTTCCGGATCCTGGCGGTGGCGTATCCAGAGTTGGCTGGGTGCTTGAGGACATCACAGCCACCACAAGGGGGTGAGTACCGTCACTTCCATCTGATTCAGGGTGCATTGGAGGTGTCTGGGTGGGGGAGGTGGGCAGTGGGTTCCCCTAGGCCAGGGCAAGCTTTTTAGGCAAGGACCCTTTGTGAGGCAGACTAAGTGGCACCCCAACCCCACCAGTGGTAAGAGCCATCTGCACCTAGTCAGACTCCTGTGACTTCCATGTGTGCAGCAATCGGGCATAGGCCATGTACCCCATGTCCCTGTTATTAATTAGGGAACTCTAAGTGCATGCCGTAGTGCAGAGGGCTGCTGTGTCTGTAGTGTCCGCCAACGGTAGCGGTTTTGTATGCACTGAACATGTCTTTCTTCTTTCTCCCCCCCTTTTTGTGGTCTCCCTGTTCTTGTGTGCATTAGCATCATAAGGAGGAAGAGCTTTGCCACCAGAGCAGGAGGGAGGTGCATCCCACATGGCCCTGTAGGACGACACAACGGAGTCTGAAGTCACCAGTGGGACGGGGGCCAGGGGAGCTCCATGACGGGGACAGGAGCTGAGACCAGCGACACCGACTCTTCCTCTGATGGGAGCTCTCTTGCGGTGGCGGGCCCCTCTGTACCAACCGCATCTACAGGTACAGCCGCCACATCTCCTACCAGCACCGCCCTCCCAGCAGCCCCTCAGCGTCTGCCCGTGGCCACTCACGCAGGAGGGTGGGCATCTCCTTCTCCCCAGGCACCTCAGGCCCTGCCCCAGTCAGCCCTGCTGCCCTCAGTGAGGAGGCTATTGACCTCCTGAGATCCCTCACTGTTGGGCAGTCTACCATTCTGAATGCCATCCAGGGTGTAGAGAGGCAGTTGCAACAGACCAATGCATACCTGGAGGGCATTCATTCTGGCCAGGCAGCCCAACAGCGAGCATTTCAGGCTCTGGCCTCTGCACTGATGGGAGCCATTGTCCCGGTGCCCAGCCTCCCCCCTCCAACTTCCTCCACCCAGACCCAATCCCCTGTACCTCAGCCTATCCCAAGCACACCATCAGACCAGCATGCACACACTTCAACACACAAGGGTGGCTCTGGCAAACATAAGCACCACACAACCCACAAGCACTCACACAAGCATCATACCCATGCACACATGCCAACATCCACTGCCTCCACTGTGTCCACCTCCTCCATGTCTCCCTCCTCCCTCCCTGTCACGTCTCCACTCACACCTGCATGCACTACATCTTCAGCCACTACCTCAATCACCAGCACACCCATCACCACACACCGCTCACGTGCACTCACCACCCCCACTACCATTCACAGATCCCCTGTGTCCTCTCCCAGTGTGCCTGTGAGCCCTCCTCCCAAACTACACAAATGCAGTCACACACCCACCCAACAGCCATCCACCTCACGACAGCCTCCAGCCCATGGACCTTCACCCAAAGACAGCATACAAACACCTCCTACAACCACTACCTCTTCCTCCACTCCCAAACCCCTCCATCTACCCGTCCCAGTGTGTCAAAAAAGCTATTCCTCTCATATGTTGACCTCTTCCCTACACCTTCCCCCCGTCCATCCCCTAGGGCCCGCCTTTCCAGGTCCCAACCCAGCACCTCAGCCACCACATCACCGGACACAGTGGTGCCAGTTTTTCCGGATTCTGGAGTGCACCAAGAAACAGGGCTGCCAATGTCCCCAGGAACGAGTCCAAGGACATTCCCCCACCTCCTAAACAGAAGAAGTTGCCCACATCCCGGAGGGAGAAGGCCAAAACACCTGCCACCATGGGCTCAGCCAAGACAACAGTTGGGAGTGGCAAAACAGCTGCGTCACCATCCAAGTTGGGGAAGGGCCTGAAAAAGAAAGGCAAGTCAATGTCGCCGCCAACCTACACGGCGGACAAGACCGCCACCGGTACCGCCACATGCACCGCTGCCACAGACACCGCCGCCAGCACCCCTGTTACTGAGCCTTTCACCAGCACCGCAGAGACTGTGCCCTTCAGCAGTACTGCAGTCAGTGAGCCTGCCACCAGCACTGCCACTAGGGACACCGCCGCAAGTTCCGCGGTCAGTGAGCCTGCCACCAGCACCACCGCTACGGACACAGCTGCCAGCACCACGGTCAGTGAGCCCGCCACCAGCACCACCGCAATGGACACCGCCGCTAGCACCGCTGTCAGTGAGCCAGCCACCTGCACCGCTGTCAGTGAGCCAGCCACCAGCACCGCTGTCAGTGAGCCAGCCACCAGCACTGCCACCACAATGACCGCCACAAGCAACGCCGCTACTGACCCCGCCAACAGCACCGCCAGCGGCCCCACGACATCCTGAGCCAGTGGCACCACCGCAGACATGGCTGCCGTCCCGAGTGGTCATTCGTACGAGGCTGGTGGTCAGTTCCAGGGGCCTGGCCAGCTTGCACGTTGCCCCACCGTCAGTGGAGTGTCACATCCACTATCTCAGTCCTGGCAGGATGAAGCACTCTGGGCAGTAAGCCCCCTCCAGAACCAGTAGAGATTCACATCCACTACCTCAGTCCTTGCAGGATGAAGCACTCTGGGCACAAAGCCTCCTCCAGAACCAGTAGAGAAAGGCATCCACTACCTCAGTCCTTGGCAGGATGAAGCACTCTGGGCACAAAGCCCCGTCCAGAACCAGTGGAGAAAGGCATCTACTACCTCGGTCCTTGGCAGGATGAAGCACTCTGGGCACTAAGCCCCCTCCAGATCCAGTGGAGAATCTCATCCACTACCTCAGTCCTTGGCAGGATGAAGCACTCTGGGCACAAAGCCCCCTCCAGAACCAGTGGAGATTCACACCCACTAACTCAGTCCTTGGCAGGATGAAGCACTCTGGGTACCAAGCCCCATCCAGAACCAGTGGAGATTCACATCCACTACCTCAGTCCTTGGCAGGATGAAGCACTCTGGGCACAAAGCCCCCTCCAGAACCAGTGGAGAAAGGCATCCACTACCTCAGTCCTTGGCAGGATGAAGCACTATGGGCACCAAGCCCCCTCAAGAACCAGTGGAGAATCTCATCCACTACCTCAGTCCTTGGCAGGATGAAGCACTGGGCACCAAGCCCCCTCCAGAACCAGTGGAGACTGTTATCCACTTGAGAGACTCTGGCTTTGCACTCCCCAGGATAAAGCAGTGGGTAACCCACCCACTGGAGAGACTTGAGAGACTGTGGCTTTGCACTCCCCAAGATAAAGCAGTTTGCATCCCACCCACTGGAGAGACTTGAGAGACTGTGGCTTTGCACTCCCCAGGATACATCAATGGGCATGGAGCCCCCTCATGGAGCTGGCGTCGTGTACTCATCCGGCTGAGGTGCCCCCCCTTCCCTTCCCCCTGAGGTGCCTGTTTTATTTCGATCTGATGCCCCTGCAGTGTTCTCCCCGTTTCCATCGGGTATCGAGTGTGGGCCTCGCCCATGCATTTTGGGCCCAGTGGTCCACGGACTATATAGGTGCAATACCTGGACTTGAATTCTTGGTGTACATAATTGTTTATAGTGTATATATATTTTTGGCAAATGGAATTTTCTTGATTACAATCGTTCAATTCATTTCATTTTGTCCTTGCGTTATTCAAGGGGGGGTTGGGGGTGTAACTGTAATGTTGCAACATGTATTAGTGTGTATGTTGTTGTGGGTGAGGGTGGGGGTGAGGGTGTTGCGTGTTGTTTGTGTGTGTTACTTTCTTTTCCCTCCCCTCTCCCCTGTATTGTAGGTGCATTACTCACCGTGGTCGTCGCCGCCGTCGGTCGTGCTCCTGGTAGAGGAGCAGGAAGACAATCACAGTATTTGGAGTTCAGGCTCCATGGCGTCCTGGTTCCTCGTGGAATGTGTAGAGGTGAGTGTGTTCCCTTCCAAGTCCTGTTTCCGCTGTGTTTTTGTTTGTGTTACATGCGTCCCGGAAAAGGTGGCGGATTGGCCTGTCATAATAGTGAGGGCGGTACATTGTCTTCCGCCTGTCTGTTGGTGGTGACCGTCATGCTGTTTGTTTGTACCGCCGTGGCGGTCGAAGTGTTAAAGTGGCTGTCTATGTTGGCGGGTTCCGTCATGGTCGTAATTCCGTTTTTTTTTTGCCGGCTTGTGTGCGGTTTTACCACCGCTTCACCACCGACCGCCAGGGTTGTAATGAGGGCCTTTGTCTTCTCCACTGAAGCATCAATGAAACTTAATCACAGAAGAAAAGGTTCAGAGCAATATTTTCCGGCGTACTTTGACTCACACCCAAATGACACCTCGACCGGCGGGGAATCACCCAGAGAAGTGCAGCTTCGCCCTTGTGCAAAAGGATGCACCCCTTACTCTCACATAAAGGTATTTATCCGTATCTCAGCTGTGTAGTCGATGGCGCCCCACAACGAACACCACCAACCTTAGCAGACAAGTACAACCTAGTGTTTTTTACATTAATAACTTATTACTATCACAGGATCTTAGGTTATGTTGAGCCCAATAACCACTTCAACTTAGCATCAGGTGCCTCACATCCACACAACTCAAATCATCACAGCATCATCTCACGCAACCTTGCAATGCTTCATTGCAAACTCTGGAATACCGCTGCTCCTCATAATCAGGACATGGGCTTTGGAATCAGGAATGGACTTGGGCAACTGGGCTCTTACAAGGATACAGTAACTCTTGTCAGCTCAACAAAAGAACCATCCAACAAGCTACCATTTGAGAGCGTGCAGGAATGTGAATTTATACTCTCATCCGAGGGACCTTTTTTCATTGGTTGCGATGCACATGAGAGTTACAATAGCAAGCAAGCAACCTAATTTACAGTGAAGCCCCTTTGGCCCCACAATCAGAACAAGAAATCAGAAATAAAGATTACATTGATTTATTTCAAATCAATAATGAATTAAATATACATACATGTCATTAGGATATTAAAAAGGTACAAGATTGCACCGGGCAAGCTGAACTATTGCAACCGATTCAGTCTCACTAGATTTAGATGGAAAGAAATTACAATCACAGCGATACAGAAGCCATGATTTAGAAACAGATGTTCCATAAAGATTTAAAAGTTTTAAAAGCTTTACGTATAATAATGGTAGCTGTTTAAAAGTTAATTTTGCTTAATAGTGAGATAAGATTAAATTTTACCATCAAATCAGATTTTCAAATAAGATTAAATGAGTCTTTTAGATAATTCTCTAGCTGCTACCAATCTGAATTTAGCTTGTATCAAATGTAACAAATGTAGCTATAAGTACCTTTGTGGCAAAAGCCAGCCTTGCTACATTGAAAATAGTTTTTGGGGATACTACACTGTTAGGACATCTTCATCATGATCTCCCATATCTTCTACATTGAAATATCACGCACCTTGCCTTTATGGGCAATACGGACTACTTAGGGATGACTTTCAAAAAGAAGGTTTGGGCCTGACAAAAGGGGTTATTTTGACAGGATGAATGTGCAGTTTCAGTTTAAAACTGCCACAGGCATTTAACATATTTGCATCTACCA
The DNA here is from genome assembly GCF_031143425.1 of Pleurodeles waltl. NCBI lineage: Eukaryota > Metazoa > Chordata > Amphibia > Caudata > Salamandridae > Pleurodeles > Pleurodeles waltl. Next base: position 595,614,145 of record NC_090449.1, read on the forward strand.
AGATGTGAACAATTATAGTCTCTCATCTGCAGTCTGCACACATTCCTGCGGGTGTGTGCCCCTATGTTCATGTTTAACCAACCCAGTGCCCCTGACTGGTTAATTGCAAGACTAGGGGTGGGAATTTTAAAAAGGAAACATGACTAGGGAAGCTTTCTGATCTTACCCCTAGCTCTGTGACTACTATGGCAGATTTCACAAGTGCCAGGTGTATTGGTGTATTAAAGGAAGAAATCTGGGTAACAGCTGCCACCTATGGTAACTCCTGTAGTGTCTTGCATGGTTTAGAAAGGAACCTTTCTGATTCCCAACAGGCTCTGTATCAGTATGACGTAATCACTAGAATAGAATGTAATGAAAGCTTGGTTTAGAAAGTTGGAGTTCACCGGTACATGCAGAGGAATAAAGAGCATGTGATTTAGAGCTCTGTGTGTGGCGTGGTCATTGGCAGGAACCCATGCTGGGTAAGATGCTACAACTGACAATGGGCAAGGGGAAAAGTAACCTGAAGAAGAAAGTGCTCTTATGTAAAGTTTGCCATGGTCCAAGCAAACTCCTTGCATGTGCCTTTGTTGAAGTTCCAAGTCGACAGCTGGCGTATATAGAGTCAAAGCACAGCTCCAGCTGATGTGAAGCGTATGAATGAAATTAATGCTTTGCTAGGAAGTCTACGCATTGTTAGCTATGACCAAGATCAATAAAAAAGATATTGCAATGCCACACAAAAAAAAGTTCCACGTTGTACAAAGCCTTAAAGCTGGAGGTGGACACAACCAGGTTTACAGAGCACAGTTAAAAACAATGATAATTTACCAGATAACCCTGCAAAACAGTAGTGCTGCAAGACAGAGATCCACCAGATGTCAGAAAATGCAAGGTGAAATGTAAAAAGGATTAAATAGATGACTAACCTAGCCCGCTAAAGAGAGTCATTGTGCCCCAACAGTCAATGATGTGGCTCAAGGAGAAGTGTTTAGTGTTGTGCTTGCAAAGCTGTTCATACCTGAAGCAGTTGCTTACCAAACTGCTGAGTGGAGCTCAGAACGACTTCCTAGGCCTTCAAGGAGCAAAGCATTGAAGACAATAGTTGGATTTGTGAAACCTGGGGATGGCAGCTAAGAAAGAAGACTTTGTTCCAATTAATATTAATGACGATCCCGGGGCTCAAACATTGAAAGACTTTAAGGAAGGCTTACACAATCATGATCATCTTTCATGTCAGGAAGCACACTACTATTAGTGTCCGTAAGTTCCACTCTGGTCTACAATGGTACCCCCTTCCTGAATCCACCACCATCATTCATTACCACCAAAAAGCAAAATATTGCTGATAGGTTGACTTTCTGGATAGAGACTTTGAAGAGTTCATTGATGCACTTGAAAAGGCTGATAACAGAAAGATTATCAAATATCTCAAAAATCATACTGGTGATGGTGTGAAAGAAGTCATAAAGGAAATGACGAGAAATGCTGAAAAACTGACAAAGAAATCACATACCAGCAGATTTAGAATGTGTTGACTCTCAAGTTCAATGCAGTACCAAAAGTTGATTATGAACGATATGTTTTCACTCAAGAACGTCAAAGTGCTGGTGAAACCACCAATGAATTTGTGGAAAGACTCAACACACTCATCAACCACTCTAAGTTCAATTAATTTAACTATGAGGAAAACATGCAGCTTAGAGTTATTGATGGATGCTTGTCCGATTCATTCAGATGGCAAATGCTGAGAGGAACTCTTAGACTGGAGTGAGTGCTGATGGCTGCCAGGGCTGAGGAACATGCTGAGTAACAGACTGCTGATATGGAATCCGGAAGTTCCCAGAGATAGTCAGTCAAGAGTGTGAAAAGTAATCCTAAGCAAAAGACCGAAGGACACAAAGTGATGCCTACAAGTAAAAAGAAGCTGTGTTTCCGATGTCAATTTCTGTTTTGTTTCGACATGAAGTAAAGTGCCCCACCACTGGATAAATATGTAAAGGCTATGTGAAAGAGAACCATTTTGTGATGATGTGTAAAGTGAAAAAAAAAGTAAGTGCATCATGTTGCAAAAACAAAATGGCTGCTAGAACGTTCTAGAATCAACGTTTGACGTATGACCATGAGGCCAAGTAGCAACAACAGTTGAGGCAAATGGACACTAAACAAAGTTGATCATCATCTAAATCACCGTCAAACAGTTCTTCCTGCCTCTATAATAAGTGAAAGTGCAGAAAAACAATCAATCAATCAATCATTCAATCAGGGATTTGTAAAGTGTGGCTACTCACCCTTGAGGGTCTCAAGGCGTTGGGGGGGAAGAGGGGGTGTTGAGGATCAGTCAAAGAGCCAGGTTTAGAGGTCCTTCCTGAACCATGACAGGGAGGGGGATTGCCTGAGGTGGATGGGGAGGGTGTTCCAGGTCTTGGCGGCAATGTGGGAGAAAGCTCTTCCTCTGGCTGTGGTTTTCCAGATGCGGGCACGTTGGCGAAGGCCTGTCCGGGTTCAGTTTGAGGCAAATGTCTTTCATACAGGTGGCGAGTGTTTTTATTCCTTCATGGAGATTGTTCTTGGTGGTGGTCGGGTTGTTGGTGAGGGAGACTACCAGCTGGGTGTCGTCGGCGTAGGAGACGATGTTGAGTGCGTGGCTTCTGACGATGGCGGCCAGTAGGGTCATGCAGAGGTTGAAGAGGGTGGGACTCCGCGACAATCCTTGGGGGACGCTGCAGCTGGTCTTGGTGGCTTCCGAGAGAAAGGGGGGAGTCAGACCTTCTGTGTTCTGCTGGTGAGGAACGAGGAGAGCCATTGCAGAGCTGAGTCTCGGATGCTGGCGTCGTGGAGATGGGTGCGTAGCGTGTTGTGTGGGACTGTGTCGAAGGCAGCAGAAAGGTCCAGGAAGATGAGGGCGATGGTCTTGCCTCGGTCGAGGAAGGTACGGATGTCGTCTGTGACGGCAAGGAGGGCAGTCTCAGTGCTCTGGTTGCTTCTGGATCCTGACTGAGAGTGGTCCAGGATGTTGTTGGCTTCCAGGAAGGTGGTAAGTTGTTTGTTGACTGCTTTCTCAATAACCTTGTCTGGAAAGGGGATCAGGGAGATGGGCCTGTAGTTCTTAGGGTCTGTCCGGTCGGCGGTGGGTTTAATCAGAAGAGGTTTGATCTCAACATGTTTCTAACTCTCTGAGAAGGTGGCAGTTTCGAAGGAGCGGTTGATAGTATGCCGGAGTTGGGTGCGATGATGTCATCTGCTTTGTTGAACATGTGGTGAGGGCAGGGGTCAGTGGGTGCTCCTGAATATATTGTTGCCCTGATGTTGCGGGTCTCATTGTTGGTGATGTGCCTCCAGCGGAGGAAGGCTGGGGGGCATGGTGACGCTTGGGTCGAAGGGCTGGTGGTGAGAGTCGTGGGGGGGCCCTGGGTGGTGAAGCTGTTGTAAATGTATGCGATCTTGCGGTGGAAGTAGTTGGCAAGGTTTTTGCAGAATTCTTGCGACGGGGGGATGTCGGTCGAGTTGGAGTTGGGGTTGGGGTTTGTGAACTCTTTGATAACGGTAAAAAGTTCCTTGCTATTGTAGGTGATTTTATTGATGCGTTTTTGCAGGGCAAGTTTTTGGGTGGTCCTAATGAGCTGGTGGTGCAGTTTGACGGCATTTTTGAAGATTTGGTGATTTGTGGGGGTCTTGTCGGTGCACCATTTCCTCTCTAGACATCTGCAGACCTGCTTCAATTCTTTGAGTGCAGGGGTGATCAAGTTTCCTTTTTTTGGCTGTGCCTTTGTAGTGGGGTATCTTGAGGAGGGTGAGGGTGTTGGCACAGTCAGTGATCCATTTGTGGAGATTGTGTGTGGCAGTGTTGACGTCGTCACTGGCTTGGGGGGGGCTGCATTGAGGCTGGTGGTGAGCTGGGCTTCAGTGACCTTGCTCCAATTTCTGCTGGGAAGTTGGGAAGTGTGGTGGCGACCGATGTTGATGTGTACCTCAGAAAAATCTGCACATGCTGGACTGGTGGTATGTGAAGTAAAATGTCAGTCAAAGAGAATGTTGATGCGACAAAGTAGCAAAATCATACAAACACTGCCCAAAGATGACATTGAAAATAAATGGATGTTTAATACCTTTCATTATTAACAGTGGTTCACTGATAAATATAATGCCTGAAGAAAAATACAATAAACTGTCACTGTTACAGCGGCTTATTTTGCTGAAGACCAAAATGCATACTTGGGCTGCATTAATTTCCATGAAGAATTGAGGTTCATTTTTAGCAACTGTGAAGCATAAGAAAACAAAGGTACAAGCATCGATCCATGTGTCTTTCAAGCTACAGTAGCAAGTGCCTGTTGGCTCAGTTTCACCATGGCTGCTGACATGGGACTGATTTCTGCGAAACGCAACATGAATGCTCATCATGAAATAGCAAGTCAATTCCCTTCATTGTTTCATGGTTTAGGGAAGTTAAGGACTATGAAGGTAAAGCTGCATATAAATTAGGATGTCCGTCCTGTTGCTCAGAGACATAGCCAGGTTGATTTTCATTTACAAGAAGTTGTTGAAAAAGAACTTGTCCAAAAAGGACAGTGAAGGAGCTGTGTGCATCTACATTGACATGTATCAAGCAAACAAAGCAGTTGAACCAGAATGATATCCAAGGCCTTACAGTGCTGACATCATAAGGCAATTGAATGGTGCCAAGGTCTTTTCCAGACTAGGTTTAAATAAAGGGTATCAGCAGTTGGAGTGTGAAGAAAGTCACAGGTACATTACAACCTTTTCATGTCAGTTTGTTTAGAAACAAGAAACTTGGGGCCTGATTTATTGTTTGGCAGATGGGTTACTCTGTCATAAACGTGACAGATATCCCTTCCACTGTATTACGATGTACATAGGATATAATGGCATTGTGATATGGTGGACAGGATATCCGTCACGTTTTTTAACAGAGTAACTCCAGTCGCCAAACTCTAAATGAGGCCTTGAGTTTTGGTGTGTCATTTTCTGCAGAACTTTTCCAAGGCGTTCTTCGACGTGTCATACAGCTTGATGTGTATGCATTCAACTACAGTGAATTGCCATATTAGTTTTTGGAACTACTCAGAAGGAGCATGATAGAGCTCTCACACAGTATGTCAATTACTCAGTGATGCAGGTTTGACTTTGAATGCAAACAAGTGTGAGTTGAACACGACAAAACTGAAATTCTTTCACCATACCTTTTCTGATGGGGGTATGACACCTGACCATGCAAATGTACAAGCTTTGTCAAATGCTGACCCCCCAGAAGATGGTTTAGCAGTATGTTATTTTCTTGACATGGCCAGTTACTGGTCAAGATACATACAAGACTGTGCCACTGTTAGTGCTCCACTGCAAGAGATGATGAAGAAAAAAATTTCTTTTCAATAGTCACAAGAATGTGAAAAGGCTTCAAGAGATTCAAACACGCCATTGAAAATGCTAAGGAAATGGCATACTTTAATCCAAAGCTTCATACAGAGGTTGTGGTTGACGCTAGCCATGTCGGGTTAGGTGCTATCTTTGCACAGTGGACAGCCAAATGCTCAAAGACATATTGTGGCGTATACAAGTAAAGGTTTCTATTAGACTGAGCATGTTTATTCACACCTGAAAAAGAAAGTTTAGCAGTGGTGTGCACTTGTGAAAATTTCAATGTGTTCCTGTATGGAAAACCTTTCATGCTTGTGATAGATCATCCTGCATTGCTGAACATCTTTGGCAATCCAAGAGTGAAGATGCCTCCCACATTGGATGACGGGGACTACGATTGCAAGAGTATGATTATACAATTGTGCTTTGTCCAGGAAAGGATCAGAAACCTGCTGACTTCTTTTTGAGAGTGCCTATACCAGGTCACGGTACTCCATCCAAGATGGCAGAGGACTACATTAATCTCATTGTCAAGTACACCAGCTGCTGTATCATTAGCCCTGATTGATACTGCCACGAGCCTTGATAGTGACCTGCTGAAGTTAAAAGACATATTTACACATCTGTCATGGAACAAACAGACACGACCTCTCAATAATGATGGTTAATATCAAAAGTAAAAAAAATTCAAAGATGAATTATCCATAACTCATGAAGGAATTATATTATGAGGATCAAGAATCCTGACTTCGGAGAGTTTGTAACAGAAAGTGATTTAAGAGGCTCACATGGGACATCATAATATTGTTGCCACAAAGAGACCGAGTTTGGTTTCCATACTTGGATTAAAGAGTTGAAAAGGAACTAAAAGCCTGTCATATAGGCAATTGCCTGTCAACTCAACATACTCTGAACATGTCAGAACCCCCTAGACCTGCATGGGAGAGAATAGCCATCTGTTTCTTTGGTCCACTTGATAATGGGCGGCAGGTAATGGTCATTGCAGATGAATACTCACATTTTCTTTGGTTGAAGATCTCTCATTCATGACTCACGAATGAGTAATTGAAAAACTTGTTGGCATCTTTGCAACATGGGATATGCCAGCTATTGTAAAGTCTAACAATGGTTCACCCTTCAACAGTAACAAATTTAAAGATTTTCTGAAGCATCTGAACATAAAGCATTAAAAGATCACACCGTAATGGCCATAGGCGAGTGGACTTTGTTGGACCTGGCTTTTTGACAGGGACATCCCCAAACTTTTTGCCTCCTTCCTCCTATTTTTTCTGACCTGTTGTTGTTGGCTTTTGACCTCTGAGCACTTTACCACTGCTAACCAGTGCTAAAGTGCATATGCTCTCTATGTAAATTGTACTATTGATTGGTTTATCCATGATTGACTATTTAATTTACCTGTAAGTCCCTATTAGAGTGCACTACATGTGCCTAGGGCATGTAGATTAAATGCTACTAGTGGGCCTGCAGCACTGGTTGTGCCACCCACCTCAGTAGCCCCTTAACCTTGTCTCAGGCCTGCCATTGCCAGGCCTGTGTGTGCAGTTTCACGTGTCTGGCAGTACCACTCCTAGTGAGGGGGTGCAGAAGTCCAGACATAGGGTTGAGAGGGGGTGGCAGACCCCAGTGGAGGATCTTGAAAGTCAGGGGTCAGCTCTGAGAGCAGAGCCCCCCAGGAATGACCCAGGTGGGACCGTTTCTGGTTTGGGGGAAACCCAGACTCTGCCGGATGGGCAGAGGTCGGGAGACCTGCGCCAACCAGACTCTTGTGTGGCCCTTGGGGACGGCGTGTCCCTTGTGGGGGGTGAGAGTGCCCCCCAGGAAGTCCTGGCATGCCAGGCAAGGATTCAACCTCAGGGTGGTGACTCTGGGTTGGATAACCGGGGTCAGAGGTTAAACTTTGACCTGGTGGGGGGTGGATGTGCCCCCCAGAAAGTCCTGGAATGCCAGGCAATGGCTCAACCTCAGGGTGGTGACTCTGGGTTGGCTTACCAGGTGAAGAGGTCAAACTCTGACCTGGTGGGGGGTAGGTGTGCCCCCCAGAAAGTCCTGGCGTGCCAGGCAGTTGTCCAACCTCAGGGTGTCGACTCTGGGTTGGATGGCCAGGTTCAGAGGTTAAACTCTGACCTGGTGGGAGGTAGGTGTGCCTCCCAGAAAGTCCTGGGGTGCCAGGCAATTGCCCAACCTCAGGGTGGTGACTCTGGGTTGGCTAACCCGGCTCAGAGGTCAAACTCTGACCTGGTGGGGGGTAGGTGTGCCCCCCAGAAAGTCCTGGTATACCAGGCAAGGGTTCAACCTCAGGGTGGTGACCCTGGGTTGGAGAACCAGGCTCAGAGGTTAAACTCTGACCTGGTGGGAGGTAGGTGTGCCTCCCTGAAAGTCCTGGCCTGCCAGGCAATGGTTCAACCTCAGGGTGGTGACTCTGGGTTGGATATCCAGGTTCAGAGGTTAACCTCTGACCTGGTGGGGGGTAGGTGTGCCCCCCAGAAAGCCCTGGTGTACCAGGCAGTTGTCCAACCTCAGGATGGTGACCCTAGGTTGGAGAACCAGGTTCAGAGGTTAAACTCTGACCTGGTGGAGGGTCAGTGTGCCCTCCAGGAAGTCCTGGCGTGCCAGGCGATTGTTCTACTTCAGGGTGGTAACTCTGAGTTGAATGGCCCAGTTCAGAGGTTAAACTCTGACCTGGTGGAGGGTCAGTGTGCCCTCCAGAAAGTCCTGGCGTGCCAGGCAATTGTTCAACCTCAGAGTGCTGACTCTGGGTTGGATACCCAGGTTCAGAGGTTAAACTCTGACCTGGTGGGAGGTAGGTGTGCCTCCCAAGAAGCCCTGCTGTGCCAGGCAATTGTCCAACCTCAGGGTGTTGACTCTGGGTTGGATGACCAGGTTCAGAGGTTAAACTCTGACCTGGTGGGGGGTAGGTGTGCCCCCCAGAAAGTCCTGGCGTGCCAGGCAATTGCCCAACCTCAGGGTGGTGACCCTGGGTTGGGGAACCAGGCTCAGAGGTTAAACTCTGACCTGGTGGGAGGTAGGTGTGCCTCCCAGAAAGTCCTGGTGCGCCAGGCAACTGTTCAACTTCAGGGTGGTGACTCTGAGTTGAATGGTCAGGTGCAGAGGTTAAACTCTGACCTGGTGGAGGGTCAGTGTGCCCTCCAGGAAGTCCTGGTGTGCCAGGCAATTGTTCAACTTCAGGGTGGTGACTCTGAGTTGAATGGTCAGGTGCAGAGGTTAAACTCTGACCTGGTGGAGGGTCAGTGTGCCCTCCAGGAAGTCCTGGCGTGCCAGGCAATTGTTCAACTTCAGGGTGGTGACTCTGAGTTGAATGGGCAGGTGCAGAGGTTAAACTCTGACCTGGTGGGGGGTAGGCGTGCCCCCCAGGAAGTCCTGGTTTGCCAGGCGGTGATCCAGTCTGAGGGTACAGACCCTGGGCTGGAAGACCAGGTTCAGGGTGTCCCCCTGGACCTGGAGGGAGGGGCTACTGATAACAGTGCCCCTACCATGTTGTCTTCTGAGGAGGCCACTCCTAGTTGGAGGGTGCTGGACCCCAGAAGGGAGGGCAGGGGGAGGGAAGCCTCACCCCGGGCCCTAGTCCCACCTGAAGGTACAGACCCCAGGTTGGAGGGCCAGTGGCATGTTAACAGCCCTGCACTGGTGGAGGAATGGTACAGGGCGACTTCTGTAAGCCCCCTTGCCATGTTGGACTCTGGGGGTACCGCTCCAGGAAGGAGGGTACAAAGCCCCAGAGGGGAGGACCAGGTTCAGGCTGTCATCCCTGACCTGGTGGAAGGGAGAGTGGTTAAAGGGTGCCCAGCACCTGGGGCTACCGCCCCCCACTCTCCACAGCCACAGTGGTTGGAGAGCTTTGAGAGGCCTGGGGCCTGGCTCTCATCCCTGGCAGCTGTCAGTCATCACTGTGGCTTGCTGTCCGGGTGGACAGAGTTATCCCTGGGGAGGGGACAAGTGTCACACCCCAGGGGTAGAGTGGGCAACACCACTATGTTGGTCATGGGGGTACTATCCTGCTCCTGGGATACATCTGTGAGCAAAGTAAGGTTAGGTGCTGCACAGATGGGATCCGCAGGAAAGGAGAAAGGTTCCCCATGGATGGGCTTAGTGGGCCCTGAGAGTATGGACAGAGGGATCCAATGGGAGTCAGGAAGGCGAAGAACTGGAGCATGCCCCTGCTGTTGTGGGCCTGGGTCCTTGTTCTGTCGCCTCAAACAGGGAAGTACATCAGGATAGTGATTGTTCTCCCCTGGCTTTAGGCTGGTGGGGGGTCATGTTGGACCTGGCTTTTTGACAGGGACATCCCCAAACTTTTTGCCTCCTTCCTCCTATTTTTTCTGACCTGTTGTTGTTGGCTTTTGACCTCTGAGCACTTTACCACTGCTAACCAGTGCTAAAGTACATATGCTCTCTGTGTAAATTGTACTATTGATTGGTTTATCCATGATTGACTATTTAATTTACCTGTAAGTCCCTATTAGAGTGCACTACATGTGCATAGGGCATGTAGATTAAATGCTACTAGTGGGCCTGCAGCACTGGTTGTGCCACCCACCTCAGTAGCCCCTTAACCTTGTCTCAGGCCTGCCATTGCCAGGCCTGTGTGTGCAGTTTCACTGCCACTTCGACTTGGCATTTAAAAGTACTTGCCAAGCCTAGAACTCCCCTTTTTCTACATATAGGTCATCCCTAATGTGTGCCCTAGGTAACCCCTAGAGCAGGGTGCTGTGTAGGTAAAAGGCAGGACATGTACCTGTGTAGTTATATGTCCTGGTAGTGTAAAACTCCTAAATTCGTTTTTACACTACTGTGAGGCCTGCTCCCTTCATAGGCTAACATTGGGGCTGCCCTCATACACTGTTGAAGTGGCAGCTGCTGATCTGAAAGGAGCAGGAAGGTCATATTTGGTATGGCCAGAATGGTAATATAAAATCCTGCTGACTGGTGAAGTCGGATTTAATATTACTATTCTAGAAATGCCACTTTTAGAAAGTGAGCATTTCTTTGCACTAAAAACTTGTTGTGCCCTTCAATCCACGTCTGGCTAGGTTTAGTTGACAGCTCCTTGTGCATTCACTCAGACACACCCCAAACACAGGGTACTCAGCCTCACTTGCATACATCTGCATTTTGAATGGGTCTTCCTGGGCTGGGAGGGTGGAGGGCCTGCCCTCACACAAAGGACTGCCACACCCCCTACTGGGACTCTGGTAGACAGGATTGAACTGAAAGGGAACTTGGTGCATTTCTTAGAGACTCTTTGAAGTCACCCCCACTTCAAAGGCACAACTTAGTATAAAACAGGGCCTCTGCCCTACCTCATCAGACACTTGCTGGAGAAGAAACCTGAACCAGAAACTACATCCTGCCAAGAAGAACTGCCTGGCTGCTCAAAGGACTCACCTGTCTGCTTTCTCCAAAGGACTGCTGTCTTGCTGTTGCCCTGCTGCCTTGCTGAACTCTTGTCTGGCTGTGAAAGTGCTCTCCAAGGGCTTGGATAGAGCTTGCCTCCTGTTCCTTGAAGTCTCAGGACCAAAAAGACTTCTGCCTTTCACGTGGACGCTCCGTGCGCCGAAAATTTCGACGCACAGCTTGTTTCGCGGCGAGAAAAACGCCGCACACCGACGCTGATCAACGCGACGCCCTCGGGACGATCGAGACTTCGACGCACAACCTCGCAAGGACAAAGCCGCCCGACTTCCAAGGAGAAATCGACGCGACGCCTACCGTGAGTGCGAAACTTTGACGCACGGCCTCGCAAGGACAACGCCGCCCGACTTCCAAGGAGAAATCGACGCGACGCCTGCCGTGAGACCAAAATTTCGACGCACGGCCTCGCAAGGAAAACGACACCCGACTTCCAAGGAGAAATCGACGCGACGCCTACCGTGAGATCGAAACTTCGACGCGCAGCCCCGCAGAACGACGCGCAGCCGGAAAATAAGCAGGAGAATCCACGCACAGACCCGGGACATCTGGTAATCCCCGCGATCCACAAAAAGAGACTGTCTGCGCGCCGGAAAACGACGCCCGACTTCCCCGCGTGGAAAAGAACGACGCAAGTCTGTGTGTGCTGAGCGGAAAACGACGCACACACCCCTTTTTCCACGCATCTCTTCTCCTGTGGCCCTCTGAGGAGATTTCCCACCAGAAACCAGGTACTCTGTGCTTGAAAGACACTTTATTGCTTTTTAAAGACTTAAAGACTCTTAATATCACTTTTCAGTGATATCTTTACAAATTCGTATTGCAACTTTGATCGTTTTGACCTACAATTATCCAGATAAATATTCTATATTTTTCTAAACACTGTGTGGTGTATTTTTGTGGTGTTATACTATGGTGTTGTATGATTTATTGCACAAATGCTTTACACATTGCCTTCTAAGTTAAGCCTGACTGCTCGTGCCAAGCTACCGGAGGGTGAGCACAGGCTGATTTTGGATTGTGTGTGACTTACCCTGACTAGAGTGAGGGTTCTTGCTTGGACAGAGGGCAACCTAACTGCCAACCAAAAACCCCATTTCTAACAGACTTGTTGAGCGTTTATGAGTACAATGAAGAAAGCAGTACAGTGTGCAACTCTTCAGAAGCTCAATTTAAAAAAAGGACTTGAATTCTACTCCTACAGCTTATCGTTTGACACCCCGCTTGGCCACAGGTGAAAGGCCTGCAACTTTAATGTTAAGGAGAGCAATGACAACTCAGTAACCTCAATGGACCACCAAGAGAAATAAAAGTGAAAACATGATTTGCACAAGGGACGTGCTTAACAAACAGAAAATGAAAGCTTAAGCAGACAAGAGGTGACATTCAAAAGACATTTCATTTAGAAAAGGAGATTTGGTGATCGCCCAACAGGTGCACAAAAAGAAAATCTGATGCTCCTTTTGATACTGAACCTTTCCATGTAGTGACTATCAAGGGACACAGTACCCTGGGAAGTCCATTATCACAGACTCTTCTCACTCTAGGCCAGTATTTTATTGGTCTTCAACTTGAAATGGTGAAAGAAGGACTGACTCTGAAGACTCAGGGCCTCATTTAAATATTGATGGATTGGTTACTCCATCACAACGGTGATGGATATTCCGTCTGCCAAAACCTAACTCTCATAGGATGTAATGGGATTTAGATTTTGGCAGGTGGGATATCCATCACCATTGCAAAAGATTAACCTGTCAAACAATGCCTAAATCAGGCCCCCAATGACTGTTGCTGTTTCTTTACCTTCCTTAACAATATCTGACACTGAAGATGACAGTTTATGGCTTCAGGTAACCAGATAGGGTTGAATGATCAAAGTGCCAAGAAGAATGATTGAAGAGATAGAGCTGTACATGTTTCTTTATATATATCTATAAAAGTTGTATGTCTAATGATTTTATTAAAATTATAATTTTTCATTTAATGGAGGGGGAGATATAGGGGGTTATTCTAACTTTGGAGGAGGTGTTAATCCGTCCCAAAAGTGACGGAAAAGTGACGGATTTACCACCAGCCGTATTACGAGTCCATTATATCCTATGGAACTCGTAATACGGCTGGTGGTATATCCGTCACTTTACCGTCACTTTTGGGACGGATTAACACTCCTCCAAAGTTAGAATAACCCCCATAGTATTTTGCATGATTTATAACGAAGCTTTTCTGGCTCCCAGCAGACCCCATATCCATGTGATGTAATCGCTAGAATAGACTGTAATGAAAACTTGGTTTGGAATGTTGGAATTCACAGGTACACGCAGGGTCCGAAAGCCAAGTGTCTTACAACTCTGTGTGTGGTATGATCATTTGTAGGTACCCAGGCTGTGGAAGACGCTAAAGCTCTTAATTCATGTCCATTCACAGATACAATGGAAACATTAGAGAGAACATCACAAGAAATCCCCAAAGCATTCAATTGTGCTACATTGCCTGCAGTGCAATACTTAGGTTAGCTCTCATTTCTGAAAACAAAACTTGTAATTGACATAAGATATAAATACAAAATTGGGTAAGGTCCTCCAACAAGATCCAATCAGCACCAAAATCATTACACTCCTAGCTCATTATGTAAGATCCTGACATCCAGACATGGAGTTGGCCCAGAATATAATACACAAATTATAATGTCAGAGGATGATTCAGACCCAGTCCGTGAACCTTTGAATCTAGTGAAAGGCACCCTCTGGACAGCCTACAGCTCTGTGAGGCCATATTAATTGCCAACTGTGCATTATATAATACCCTCATACCATAACATAAAATGATAACAGAACATACTGTAACATAACGTAACATAACTTAACATAACGTGACATGGCATCACATAATGTGCAACAATAATCAATGTATAAATAAATTAAATAACATTGAAATAAACTAGAAAAGCTGTGAAGTTATTTTTTAGAGAGTTAGAGTGATAATGAAATTCTCGGGTCTGGCATATACTGTAATTCAAGGCCACAGCCAATGCACACTGTTGAAGGAGCAATGCGATTCACCTTCACTCACATTTTCAGAACTTGTGTAAAGTGGCACGTGGATCCTTGTTTTTGCTTTACTGTGCCATGTTGAGTAGTCACTTGTTATCATCATATTTAGCCAATCCCGAAGACCAATGAAGGAATTATGCATAGTTAAATTGGTCAGGTGACTTAGTACAGTGGGTACAGAGTCATCAGTCAAATAGCTGTTAAATGGATGATATTGCCTGGTCTCTCCACAGGAATGTGCTCAAACCTGTAGCTGTTGGAAGAGGTTAATTAGTTTTTAGCTCTTTAGAATTTGACTTTTCCTTGTGCCCTCAGAGAGCAGTCCAGATTATTATAAACTATGGTCTTTCATCATTCTTAGGCAACAGTTGTAAGGCCTTCTTTAAATTATAATCCCTGGTCAAACATGTTTAGGCAGGGATTGTAATTATATGTGATGTAACCTTTATCATACCTGGTAATTACCATGGCAGACAAAGGCCATACCTGTGAATTTTTCCCCCAACTAAAACTCAGCAGGTCAACCTTGCATAAATGTAACCCTTTAGCTGCTAGGCCCTCCTCCTATTCCCCCCCACCCCCCCCACACACACACTGCCCAGTGCTAAGTCTTTTTTTGGCTGTTTGCGGTAGTTTGTGCTTGGGCTTTCATAACATTTTGTCCACATAAGCTATCCATGCCAAATTTATGTTTTTTTCCCAAAATCGGTAGTATTCTAAAGATACCCAGGCTTTGTGGATTCCCCTGTAGGGGATTGACAAATAAGAATATAGCTAAAATGAATTTTTGGGGGGAAACTGGGAAAAAAGTGCTGCAGAAGAGTGCTTGTTTTTGTCAAATAGCATCAGTGAAAGGCTTGTGGTGCTAAAATCATCATCTTCCCACCTATCAGGAACAGGTAGACTTGATTCAGAAAAACAATTTTTTTACCACAGTTTTTGCCTTTTACTGGGAGATTACCCATTTTTCATATTTTTGCTCTTACACCCTCCCTACATTTTGTGGTAGAAACAGGTGTAAAACCCATGATGGATCCTAAAAAGCTATACATTCCTGAAAACTAAACAAAATTCTGAATTCAGAACGGGTCATTAGTGTAGATCCTCAAGTGTTTCCTAAACAAGCTATGTGTTGAAATAAAAAAATATTGAAAATTCGTAGGAAAAAATGGGCCGTTGTGACAGCGTTTCACTTGTAACTTCTCATCATGATGACCAATTTACAAAAGCAATATACTATAACATCTGTTAGGTCCATCTGGTTGTGAGGAAATATAATGTTTGGGGTTTATCAAAGAACTTGGGTACTCAGAGCTAATAACTGAGCAGCACCTTGCAATAGTTTTCCATTGTCTAACGGGTATTGAGAAAATTCATATGGTAAAATATAAATAGTGAAACATAGGTACCAAGGAAACCTATGTATTTCCAAAATGGGCACAAATTGTGAAGTTTAGAAACAGGGGCTATTTGCCAATCTGAATTTGTAGGTACCCCTACTAGCATGTGAATTAGGGGGTATTTCTCAAAATGACTTCTTTGTTACACAGTCTTACATTTGGAAAATAAAAATGCAGAGAAATACAATTAGTAATAACACTTGTTCTGCTATACTGTATTCCCCTAAGTCTTCTGATAAAAATGGCACCTCACTTGTGTGGGTAGGACTAGTGCTTGCAATAGGAAACAGCCTAAAATGCAACATATACATTTTTGAAAACTATACACCTAAGGGAATCCAGGATGGGATAACTTGGGTGGATCCCATCAGGTTTGTATCCACAATGCCCTGCAAGCCTCAAATTTTCCATATTTCTGTGATGGAAACTTCTGGAATCTACAGGAATTACACAATTCATACCACCCAGCGTTTTCCCACCTGTGCTGATAAAAACGTTGCCCCACTTGTGTGGCTGGGCCTAGTGCCCGTGGTAGGAACAGATCAAACCAAGGACAATGGGAGCCTTTGCATGGGGACTCCTATTGACCTTGGTTGGATCCGTTCCTGTCTCTGGCGCTAGGCCCAAACACATAAGTGGCACAGCATTTCTATCAGCACAAGTAGGGCAATGCTGGGTGGTATGAATTTTGTGGATTCCTATGGATTCTGGTCATTTCCATGACAGAAAAGTAGATAAAATATGTGAGTTCAGGCAAAGTCTGAGATTAGCAGAGGATTGTGGGTAAGAAAACCTCAAGGGAGTCATACACAACATACCACCCTGGAATTCCGTGGTTGTCTTCTTTTCAAAAACATCTGTGGTTGGTAGGATTCCATGGGTGATGTCCGAGCATGGCACAAATCCCAAGATACCCCTTTTGCTGATCTCTCCATATAGCACTATACGTCCTTTTGTGTCAAGGTCTCTTGGCCAACCAATACTACTGAAGTATCATTTTTATTAGGGGAATTGGAGAAATTCTGCATGGTAGGAAATGTGTGGCTCCCTGTAGATTCCAGAAGTTGTCCTCACAGAAATGAGAGGAAAATGTGTGTTGTAATCATTTGAGGTTTGCAGGGCCTGTGGGTAAGAAAATGGAGTGGGATATATGAGAAGCACACCACCCTGGACTCCCACAGATGTCTAGTTTTCAGAACTGTCTGGGTCTTGTTGGTTGTTCCTCGTAGCACCCTACCCAAGCCCAAAAAGAAATGCTGTTCACCATTGAATGTGGAATCATACTAGGAGTTAGCTAAACTTTCCTGACCCGTTTGTAAAACCAACACCAGAAGAATCAAATGTCCTATTACTTACCATTTGAATGGGATGGTTTAGTCCACAGGGGAGCAGAAATACAGTGAGGTTTTCGGGGTAGAGGGGGTCTTATGTTAGGTTGGGAAAGACTCACTCCTGTATTTTATTAAAAGTACATATTGTTGTCATACAGTGGGCTGCCTGCCTCCCCAGAGGGGCAAATTGGGGGTAATTACCCCATCTGCCCCAGGGGGGCAGAAATACTTTTGCCCCATTTAGTTGTGATGTGTACATGGCCATGTCAATGGTGGGAAGCCCCCACCACTACTATTAAAAAAGTAAGCCCTGGTGTCTAGTGGGCTATCTCCCCCGTGAGGGACTGATAGGGTAATTGCCCTCCTCTGCTGCCCAAAGGAGGCAGAAAGAATGTTTTATCCTTTATATGGGGATGCACGCATTAACAGGCTCATGGTGGACAGCCTCCACCTTTAGTATTAAAAGGGCTATCGGGCAGATGGGTAATTGACCTTGTCTGCTCCCCAGAGGTGGCAGAAAAATAGTTTCACCATTTTTATGGGGGTGGAGACATGGCCCTGCTTATGATCCAGCCCCACCCCTAAAATGGCAAAGATAAAAGTAATCCCTGGTGTGTGTTGGGCATTCTGACCCCCCAGGCGTGCAGATTTGGGTAATTGCCAAACAAAGTAAGCCCTGGTGTCTAGTGGGCCTTCTGAACCTGAGATGACAGAGGGGGGTAATTGTCCCCATCTGCCCTCTCGGGTGGGCAGAAGACTGAATAAATAAAAACTAGTAAGGGTGTCTAGTGAGTGGATTCCTGCTTGGGGATTGCTCTCTTACAGTGGTACCCAAGCATGGATGCACTAGAGAGAGATACCATTGGAAAGGGGAGATTGTTACCTTTCCAATCGTACCTCTGTCATTGAAATCTGTTATCAAGGGCTGAGGTATACCCCTGAGCACCGATGAAAATGAAAGTAAATGAGTTGATCAGCTCATTTTACTTTACTTTTCAGGTAATGTAGTCAGTGCGCATGGCACAGCGATCATTATTAGGGAAATAAACAGACTTGGTTGCTGATAAAGCTCTTCCCCAGGAACCAAGGCTGCAAATATTGAAAGGAAATCCCTCTAGTACCTGCACCAGAGAGATTTCCTTCCTTGTGTGTGAGGAAGGCTTGAAGCCGTCCTCAACACATGAGGACTGGTGCGGTGGACGGCTTAGAGCTGTCCTCCTCACTGAAGGGGTTAAAGGGAAAAGAATGCCTGAACAATACAGGTACAAATGGATTGTGGTGTTGAAAATTCTAAAATCTGCTTATTTCTACATATTTTTTAGAGTATAAGTCAAAATAGGTGCTATTGATTGCAACAGTTAAATTTGAAAACCCAGGTTTCATACTTTAATGGGGGCAATTAATAGCACCTGCCCACCCGTTAATCGACTCCTTAATGTTCTTTCTCTGTTTCTTTCATTTGATTTTCTTGTTTCTGAAGGTGTTTGTTTGTTTAGAGAGTAATATGTTTTGAGTGCTTTAGATATCTTGATTGTTGCTCTGAAAAGCTTTGTAAAGTGTCCATATGCATTGAATCTTACTCTTATCTGCTGGTATCAGTTGCATCCTCCCCAACCCGGGAGCATGCACAAGACCACGCCACACCTGGAGCTTGTATCTAATGTCTTTTTTCCTCAGCATACAACATTCAACTAACTCCTCAATGCCATTAAAGAGCACAGCTTAACACCTTGCAGATTGCGAAATCCTTTTCTTTGAGTCTTGCCCCTTAGCCGTGGGGTCTCAATGCTTACAGCTCAGAGAAACCACAGAACGCCCCTTGTTAAACAAAAAGACACACAAAAAAACATGAACAAATAGCACCATTACAGTTCTTCAATCAGCCGTCTCGGTGTTTGCACAGTTCGGCCAGACTGAGTGACATAAGGTAGTTGAGCTATACCCTGGTTGAACCCTGAGGGTACAAGGCCTGACATCTGATCAGGGCTTTCGGGTGCTACAGCTTCCTTTGGGCATACAGGGATCCATGATCACCTCGACAGATGTCTGAAGTGGGACGAGTCCCTTGTAATGGATTTGCCAGTTCAGTGAGCTGTTACCATATGCCCCTCGCCCTGCATGACTTTCAAAGGTTGAGCATCAAAGGGAGGATCTGTGTTTCATTTCCATTTTTGTTTGATGAGAACCTAGTCACCCTCATCAAACTCTGCCTCCAGAGTTTGATGATGTTTATCAGCATATGTCTTCATCTGATGTTTCAGAGCAGTGTCAGTAGCACAAATCTCATCATCTTTCACAGTTTGCTCAGAGGTCCATTGGGATAATTTTGTTCTTATAGCTCTCTCGAATATCAGGATGGCAAGATACTCACCAGTGGTAGAGTGAGGAGACAACCCATAGGCACAAAGGGCGTGGCACATCGCTTGACCCAGCTCAATGCCATCCATCGAGGCACGCTGGATCAATTATTAGAGTGTCCCCGTAACTTGTTTTACCACATGATTTAGGTTGGGGCCACAAGTGTGTGCTCTTCTGATGTTTAACATTGAATCTTATCAAAAACTTCTTAAACTCCTTGCTGTTGAATCGCAGACCATTGTCTGATTTGAGACTGTTTGGTATGCTCCACACTGCAAATATGTCAACCAGTCTCTCAATAACTTTGTTGTGAGTTGTTGATGTCATATCCTGCACCAGAGGAAACAGGGATTACTCATTGGTGGCCATCATGAGATGGTATCTGTTTTTTGAGGAGCAAAGAAATCAGCAGCTATTCTTTACCAAACAAGCACAGGAAGATGGGACACGGTTAGTGGATGCTGGGTCATGGTGGAAGACAGGCAATTGCAGAAGTGATTCTCCTTCAACTCCCTTTCGACTTTCTCATCCAATCGAGGGAACCACATTCGATCTTTCAATGCCCTCTTGCTGGCTACCATGCCACAATGTCCTTCATGAGTAAGTTCAAAAACTTGCTTTCTCAGACTCAAAAGTATAACATATCCAGACTCTTCTTAGCATAATACCTTCTTTGGTGATAGTTCATCTTGGACATTTTGGTATTTTTGAAATTCAACATTGTCACTTAGATGTCGAATACTCTGCCTCCATGATTGTACTGAAATAATGTTTTTAAGGATCAGCATATCCTTACCAGTTTTTGTGTCAGGGATAATATGCTCAATGGACAGGGCCACAGACCTTACAATGAAGTTGATGTAGTCCTCAGTAATTTTCAACGTTGAATTGTGCCACTGGAGGAATACTCATGAGTATAAATCTGTGAGGCTTTGATTCTTTCCTCACTTGTGCACAATTGTGTAGTTGCACTTTTGGAGAGCCAATCCCCACCTTTAAATGAGAGGGGGCATCTTGGCCTTCAGATTTCCGAAAATAGCGAGTAGGACCTGGTGGTCTGTGACGATTGTGAAATGCTTTCCATACAGAGACACAGGAAAAGGTTCACAGGCCCATACTACAGCTAGACCTTTTTTTCCAGCTGGGAATAGGCACAATCTGTGTCAGACACGCTTCGACTGGTGTACACCACAATGCTTCTCCGAGCATTCAGATGTCCAGTGTTCTGAGCAAGGATCACTCCCAGCCCTACCGGGTTCACATCAACAGTGATCTCAGTGTGCAGTTTAGGATCAAAATAGCCATCTCAGTCACATTTTCAATTGCAAACTTTATACTTTTTAAACTTTCTAAACTGTGTTCACGTTCAGCGGACCATCTGAACTGAACACTTTAGTTTGTCAGGTTTCGCTATGGGGCATTTGCTGTTGCAATATCATGAATGTACTGTGAACAATAGCTGGCCATGCCCAAGAAGGACTGTACCATAGAGACATCTTATAGACATCTTATGGAGGACTAGTAGCAGATAATACTTGCACTTTTCAGGATTCATCCCTTCATCAGAAAAACCAAGAATTTGAGTTTTATTTAAATTCAGCATTTAATGTGAAATCTGATCTGTAACTGACATATTTGTTTGAGAGCTTTATGTTCTTTTTTACCATGTCAAACACACAGTATGTCATCACAGTAATTGAAGACATGTGTAACAGACTACATATTACATCTTGAAATAGTTCTGCAGCAGCTAACACTCCAAAGCTAGCTCAGTCTTTTGTATCTGAACAAACCAACATGAGTTGAAAAAGTGGTAATGTAACTTCAGTTTTCTTCCAGTTTGAAATGATGGTACCTTTTGTTCACGTCAAGACGGCAGAAGACTTTGGCTTCATTCAGCTGCATGATCATATCCACAATGTGCCAACCAGGATGTCTTTCTCTCTCCATTGCCTTGTTGGCCTGGTGCATATCTACCCAGAACGGAACAGTGGTGGTAACTGATGCACAATGTCAGATTGCGTATTTAGGTTGTAATTGATAGTTATCAGTCCCTTGTCAGCAGCAGTTGAAAAACTTAAGTAAGCATGCAATAGATGGAGTACCTTGAAGAACATGGATTAGGGCCTGTACAAACGTCTTCTTGTGCCTCAAGTTCCCTGTGAATGATCCTTGACTTTGTAACGGTTTGGAAGCAACCCATGTATACACCTTCATATTTGATGCTTTAAGTTGTGGTGAAATTGTTCAACTGGCATGATGTTAATGATGCAGCACCATCATCATCATAAAACTTAATTTCGGCATCCAGTGCCATAAAAGTCGCATAGAGCCACAATAAATAATGGGTTAGAATTCATGGACTGAGTTGGGTTAAAATAAATAAGAAAAATAATAGTGCACGAAAATCAGTACAATAAAAAGAATATGGCATATCACAGTTCCAAGATACAGTATTGAGACAAAGATAGACATGTATAACTCCAAAGACTTGGGGCTAGACTGTCCTAGTCTATTTCCTTCTGGGGCGCCATATTCCCCCGAGACATTTGGCAACTCCAATGGCAATGGGCAGACTGGAGTCCGATTTTAAGATTCTCATGGCCACGGCATGATCTCAGGTCCCAAGTCGTTTGCAAGTTGGCGTGAGCCATTGCCTTCGTTGATGAGCGAAGGATGGACGAGCAAAGAAGACATGGGCAGAAGTCATTAAATCGATTCAACAAGGATTGGAGGCCCATAAGCGTTTTGGATACTATCAGGGTATCATCTGTGAGCAAAAGTGCTGTGATCTTTTCGTTGCCTAGGGCTGGTGCATCAGAGGGCTGCGAGGTGAGATGATTGATGACCTGATTCAATTAAGGGGAAAAAAGAGTGGGTGCTAGTACGCAGCCCTGCCGTACGCCTCTGACTACTTGGATCGGATCAGTGAGATCGTCCTCGTTCCCCCAGCGTGTTTTTGCATAGTTGGCCTCTTGTAGTTGGATTGATGTGGTCAGAAGCCCTTCTCCTTGAGGACCTCACAAAGTTTACCTCTAGGGACCAGATGGAAAGCTGATTTAAGGTCTATGAAGGCCACATAGAGACTCTCCTTCCCTATCACTACGACCTTTCAATACAAGAGAATAAACCTGAACACCTGATCTATGGTGCTTGTTTTGGACCTAAAGCCAGCCTGGAGTGGTGATAAAATGCCATTCTCATTGATCCAATCTTGGATTTTCGATAGTAGTGCATGACAGAATACCTTTTGTACTTTAGCTATAAGGCTAATGGGCCTATAGTTGGTGGGTAGGGACCTGTTGCCTTTCTTGTAGATGGGTATTACTTCAGCACCCCTCCAGGACTCAGGAACGGGAGCTCCCCTGACAATTGCTTTGGATAGAAGGAGAATGTACTCGGCCTATTTGTCGATGTTGTAAAGGAAGAGGTCTCTAGGGATGCCGTCAGGGCCAGCAGCTTTCAATCAAACTATGTTGTTAATTGCTTCTCGGGTATCTCCAAAGTTGAACAGACAATCCCCATAGATGGTACTCAGCTGGGGTTCGGCTGAGATGGTTACAAGTTGGCTTTTGACATTATAGAGAGAGTTGAAATGGTGGAACCTATCTGAGGGCAGGATGTTATTGCCAATTGCAGGGGCTCCCTTTAGGTTTCTTTTTTGCTTATTAGGGCCCAAAAAGATCTGGAGTCCCTGCGTTCACATGCAGCCCTCAGGAGGCTCCCAGTCCTTCTTGGCCTTGTTCCGCGTCCGTCTGTCTGTACTGGTACTGCAGAGACCTAACACGGGCGACACCCTTATGTTTGATTGCGCTAATTAGCCTTGTTCGTGCCAGCCGGCAGTCACGATTGTACGAATTAACCCCCTCGCGGGGAGAAGCACTGCCGAATTGTGAGCAGCTGGCAGGGATAGGAGCTGTTCCAATCTTTGGAAAAACTCAGTGTGAACATCGATTAGGGAGAAACAGCTTCCCACATCCTCTCCCATCGTAGATATCAATGATACACAAAGTGACAGGTCCAAATCGATGGAAGGGAGAATGTCATCTCACAGAATCACCTTGTTCCATCTAAGTCGCTGTCTGTTGTTGTCAGCCTGTACCACTTTGGCTACCTTGGTATTGGTTGTTGCTGGGGGTGCCCTACCCCACGGTGACTCTAAACTGAGACAGAGTGGATTGTGGTCACTGTCCGATCGGGTCCGGACTACCATGTCATCAATCAAGTGCCAAAATCTAAGGTCCATCAATGCATAGTCGATGCGGCTCTTTCCCAGTGAACCAGTGAACGTGTGGGTGGCATGCTTATCTGATTTGGTTCTTCCATTTACAGCCCTCAGACCTTGGCCGAGGGTCAGGGCATTGAGCTGAAGGGCGGCCGAGTGCCGCTTCTTATTGGGGGGGAGCTCGAACCTGGGTATGTGCCAAATGTAATCTTCTTCCCTGAAATCACCCATGTGGTCCAGACCACGGGTTTAAAGGTGGTATTAAAGTCCCCTGCTACAATAAGAGCATGTTTGGAGGGTCTTTCGCCCAGTTGGGTCTCTAAGGACT
Source organism: Pleurodeles waltl (assembly GCF_031143425.1). Lineage (NCBI taxonomy): Eukaryota > Metazoa > Chordata > Amphibia > Caudata > Salamandridae > Pleurodeles > Pleurodeles waltl. The sequence goes on from NC_090449.1 coordinate 595,637,646, forward strand.
GCAGGGTCACAGAGCGGTTGGTCCCCCTTTTCCGCTGGCATAGATGTTAAATATGTCAGTGGCAGTGGGCCCTGTTCCCTTGAGGCTAATACCAAGGATGTCAGGGGTGTTGGTGGGTATCAGCTACACTGCACACTGTAGTGCGATTTTTACCCAAATTAGGAGACCCCCCGATGGGTGGCCCACCTTGCTGGGAGCGGCGGGGATGTGGTAGGTTGCATAGCCGGGTTTATGGGCAGGTTCAATTAGCCAGGTCTCCTGGAAGATACATACATCGTATTGGTCGATGAAAAGGTTCCAGTGCGGCAATGGAAGCTTGGATTTTATGCCTGCCACATTCCATGAGACAATCTTTACTTTCTGGCCGGTGTTCGGGAGTTGGATAGTGGGAGCAGGTTTACCTGGAGATCTGAGATGACTAGTGTGGTGATGTTGGGGGAAGCAGTAGGCACATGACCAGTGTCTCTGGTCAGCGATGACCGCTGGGTGACTATCGGTGAGGGCACAGTTGTTGGAGCTTATGCTACTATCAGGTCTAACGTGGGGGGCCTGCACCTCAATCTCGGATGGTCAATTAATCATGGAACAGACAGTGTCTTGGTCTAGAGCCACTAGGGAGGGTGGCACACAAAGTGGAGTGGGTGGCCCGAGTTTAAACTGTATGGTGGACCCACCTGGGGGTTAGTTCTTTTATCTAAGGCTACTAAGTCATAGGCTAGCTGCCCGTTTACTAGGAGGAGCTCGATACAATTGGACAATGTGCTCTGGGACCGGTGTCATCTAGCCCTAAGAATATCTTTCCTAATTACTGAAAGACATCCTCTGCTATGACAAATCCAATGGGTGACTTTGTTAATCAGGGAATCCTCCCCTTCCCTCCCCCCTTGAGAGATAGATCTAGGTACGTTGGTCATAAAAGATTTCCGGGGAGGGAGAGTGGTAGTCTTGGGAGAGTATGTACTACCAGAGCAATGGCCCTCCCCTAAAGTGAGGGGTGTTGAATTGGAACTTGTATTCTCGGGGTTAGTGGGAGGATAGTCAGTTTGCACGCCTGCTGGTATACGGGAACCCAATGTGCGGGCTCCGACCAAAGTCCTAGGGACGGGGTCCTCAAGTAGAGAACCTGGGGGGCCTCGAAGGTGTTTGGCGTGATGGAGCATGGTGGGAACAGGTAGAGTCAGAGTGGTAGTGTTTGTCTGGGCTGGGGTGGCGGCATTTTCCCTAGCTGTTCTCCCTCTCTCTTCCATGAGACACCCCACTGTGACCGTGAGGTCGCCTATTATGCACTTAAGGGCTGCTATTTCTGCCCTGAGTGTTTGTATGCAACCTGCCAAGTCGTTGTTTGGGGTAGGGAGGAATGACTGGATATTTGCAAAGCTTTCTGCCCTGGCCTGGGCAGGTGAAACTGAAAGATTCTGAACTGTAGGTGGATCGGAGGGACATGCTAACAGATGAAAACGATTGGTACAGGAGACTGGTGACGGATGGGGCTCTGTAGCTGGGTCGTGAAGGGAACAGGGGCTGGGGCCTGAATCTGTGGGGTGGGGGGCACTGCGCTAGTCTCGGTCCTCACCCCTACTCTGGCTTTGATAAACATATTGGATATGCTTCCCTGCTTGCTAGTCAATGATTGGGTTGCAGGGCACGGTTTGGGACTCAATGGCTGGTCGGTGCCGGGTGATGGAGTTAATATTTCTCCGCAATCAGCTAGGAGGCCATCAATGCGGTCAAGTACTTTGTTACAGCCCAACTTTTTGAAGTTTTTCTTGTGTTTTTTCCCCCCAACCCCACCCTCGATTGCTTTTCTTTTGCCCACATCTGTGGCAGTGTAATGGGATGAGACAGGAGCCTGGGATGATAGTTGAGGGAGGACTAAGGGGGACAGAACAATTCGAGGTGGCTAAGGCAAAAAGGCAAACGCAGAGGGGTGGCCCTGTCTGGCCTCGGCCAGTCGCGGACGGGCGCAGACTGCCCGCACTGCAGTTTGCCCCCTTGCGCTTTATAGCGCACATTGGATCTGGCAAGTGGGAGCCGGTGATGCACAAGATGGCCACCTCCTGGGGCCACAGAGCAGTCTGGGATATGTAGTCCCTCTGGTCCTGTTAGCGCATTCCATGCTGCGGTTTGCCCCCTCGTGCTTTATAGCACTCGTTGGATCTGGCAAGTGGGAGCAGGCAATGCACAAGATGGCCGCCTCCTGGGCCACAAAGCAGTCTGGGATATGTAGTCCCCCTGGTCCTGTTAGCACGTTCCGCACTGCGGTTTGCCCCCTCGCGCTTAATAGCGCATGTTGGATCTGGCAAGTGGGAGCAGGTGATGCACAAGATGGCCACCTCCTGGGGCCACAGAGCAGTCTAGGATATGTAGTCCCTCTGGTCCTGTTAGCGCGTCCCGCGCTGCGGTTTGCTCCCTCGCACTTTATAGCGCTTGTTGGATCTGGCAAGTGGGAGCAGGTGATGTACAAGAGGGGCGCCTCCTGGGGCCACAAAGCAGTCTGGGATATGTAGTCCCTCTGGTCCTGTTAGCACATCGCGTACATTATTGTATTAATTAATTCAGATGCTTGCATTACGTAAATACTCAATAATCAAGGTATGTTATAGTTGTTCCATCCGCCTTCATTCACGGCATCTTGAACAGCATAAGATTGCCTTTGAAAGTGGTAAACAGTCCTTGTCGGCTTCCTTGTCTTTCACTTCAAAGTCATTAAGTGCTTTGCATTGCGATGGGGGCTGAGGTAAAGACTTGATGATCTGGCAAAGTTGGTGGGAAAAAGCCATGGACACTGTTGATCTCGCCGTGGTACCAATTTTCATCAACTTTGTGGCGCAGGATGATGATGTCACCCTTGTTGAACTTGAGGTCACCGGGATCCTTGCCCTCATAGTTGTATAATACTTTGGCACATGGCAACTGAGGTACACCGTAAATGTGGTTCAAACCACACTCTGTGTTTGTGCCAATTACTAGGTTTGATGCCGGTCCATTCTTCAGAGTTCTCCCAGAGAAACTTTACTTTTTTTCTCTGGTGTTAAGGCTCCTCATATGGAGTCTGGTCCCAAGCCCCGCTCTCTTCATTCATGTAGGCAGTTGTCGCCACAATGCACCATCCCAATATTTTCCTGTAAGAAAACCTCTGTTTTCCCAGTCAAAAGAATCAATGATCCATACTCTTCAGTCCAATCAATTACAAAGGTTATGGGACAACTGTTGACCTTGAGTTTGATCTTGGGGCAAAGTCCATATGAGTTCTTTTGTTTCGTTAACTTGCTTGTTTTTTGTATTTGTGTTTTCCTTGGAAGTGCCAAGGCTCACATGTGCATGCTGCCTCTTTTTCTTTATGATCATTGCACATTCACCCTCTTCACTGTCACTAGATGGTGACTTTGAGGGACTTGTGCAGGGTGACTTTGATGATGATCATCTTCATTTGGCATGGGGACAATGCTTCTGGAATTTTCTGGCATCCATTTTCTCTTCTCGCCATGACACACTTGGGGCCAGATTTACAAGGCCCGGCAACATTTTTGTCACAAATGTGACGCTATTGGGCCACTTCCATAGCACCATATTTACAAGGTGGGAGAAACTAGGTTTGCGCCACCTTATAAACACTTTGCACCACGTCCTGCATAATATATGCAAGATGTATGCAAAGGGGGCACTCCTTCGTTAAAGAGTCGCTAAACATAGTGCAACGGAATCTACAAGATTCCATTGTGCCATTTCTAGCATCATTTTTAATGCCTGCTTAAAGCAGGGATGGAAATGAGGCTCCCATTGATTTCAAGGGGCCTCCTAACACTATACTGGATTAGCGTCATTTTTTTACACTAATCCAGTATAGCGTTACAATAGTATCAAAAACATTATGCTATTGCTGCTAACATTCGCCATGGTGTGCAGTATTAGAAATATGGCACTACCATTGTGGCGCTAGAGGACGCAAGGAGGCCGAAAGAAAAGTGGCCCGTCACTAGCGATGCTCCACTTTCTTGTAAATATGGCCCTTGGTTTTTAATTTACTTTGCTAATCATTATGAAATTATTCTTCTTTCCATACCCCTTGCATGTTGTCTGATGGCTGGACCTTTATCCTCATGTGGAAATGAAAATCCATATCGGAAACACAGTCTTTCTTTCTTTGGAGACATTGGCTTACATGTGTGCTCAGTGCTTGGATCTTCATGAGCAAAGCCGATTCGCCTCTTGTTGTTCCTGCTTCCATGTTAGCAGCTTGTTGATCTGCTCATTCCTCGGCTCTGGCAGCCATCAGTACTTTCTCTAAGCTGAGTATCTCTGTCAATATGTGCCTTTGGAATGAGTCCAACAAACAACTATCGATGACTCAGAGGCACATTGCTTCCTCATCATTAAATTCACTAAATTTAAAATGTCTAACAAGCACATCAAGTCTTGCAACAAACCCATCCATCGTCTCACCAACATGTTGTGTCACTTGATTTCATTGTAGACATTTGGCATCGGATTAAACTTGCCTTCTAAAGCTTCTTTGATTTGAAGGTATGACATTGTCTCATTTTGTGAGATTTTCTTTATCACTTCTTTCACACCATCACCAGCAAGATTATTTAAGTATTTATCATTTTCTCAACATTTACTTCTTTCAGAGCATCTATGAAATCATCGAAGGTCTCAATCCATGTGATCCATCTGGCGCCAATATTCTGCTTTTTGGTAGTATTGAATGGCGGCCGAGGTTTCAAGAATGCTGCAGCACCAAACTTCATGTCTCTTTGGCAGCCAACTGCCACTGAAGTGACAGTGAAAAATTTCACAATTCAGAAGGTCTCTTCAGTCATTTCTACAGCAACTAATGACCATGCGAGCATAATCCCTATGTTCACTCTCGAGTCACCTTGTCTAATTTACAGGTTGTAAGGCTGCTGAGCAAAGTTTTCTATTTGTACCTAGTTGTAGCTGTCTTCTAGCGTTTGATCTGGTTGTCGCTGCCTGTGTTGTGCCTGGCTGTCACTCTCTTTAACATTTTCTTTGTATGACTGATGGCTTGTGTTGTGGTGCAGCACCTTCTTTTTTTCTTAGCCTGGTCGGCAGGTCTTGGTGGGGTTTTTCCTATGGTGCTCCCTTGTTAGGCCTTCAACTTCTCCACAAGTCCTCGTTTACACTGGAATAGAGTTTTCACTCCACATAAGCCAATTGCAGGCTCCATTGCACCAGCTTGGGATGCACGTGGTATGCATAAGCAGTTTGCTATTTCTTTGCAAGCTCTCATGGAAAGCAGTTCTGTTTCTTTGGGGCACATATCCCCTACTTGTTGCCAGTTGTCCGTCCTCCCAAGCCCAGCAGCGTGCAGACAAACATGCCACACACAGAGCTCATACCTAACGTCTTTATTCCTCAGTATACAACATTCAACTAACTTCTCTATATATCCCGTAAGCATTAAAGACCACATCTTATTAACACCTCCCAGATTGGTTAAGTAATCCCTCTCCTTACAGTAACCACTCAAAAGCTTTTAACTACAAGGTTATGTGTTTGCACTTATTTAGATTTAAGCACACTTTCTGTATTCTTCTGAATTCTTGGCCATTTTCAGTGTTTGGGTTTAGAGAGGTTGGTGAACACTCTGTTGCATTAGGCCAATTTTGACAATATCAGCAGACCTGCCAACCTTACAAAACGTTTCACAGTGTAATTGTACAGGGAGAAAGCAGTGGGGCCCTGGAGAGGGGGCGAAGCATTAGACCAGTGGTTCCCAACCTGTGGTTCGGGGACCCCTGGGGGTCCGCGAAGCCTTCTCAGGGGGTCCGCGAAAGCCTAGAAAATTAAAAAATATGAACAAATATTGACAAATTGGGTCCCTAGCTTCCAGTAATGACTCAGGTGGGGGTCCCTGGATTCTCATGATGATTCAGTGGGGGTCCCTGGGTTCCATTAATATTAAAGTGGGGGTCCACAGAATTCAAAAGGTTGGGAACCACTGCATTAGACAGCAGGGGGTTGAACCCCCTGCACTGACTTAACCGTCATACCTACCCTCCTCCACAGCAACAGCAAAATCATCTGAAGTCACCTTCCATGTCCTGGTGAGGTTTTAATTGAAGCACAGTTGTATAGAGCATTCACAAATGAGGTGTGGAAGGGTTTCAAAATAACTGTGTGATAGTGGCTTTTCGCGGTGTGGCCTTGATATAAGTGATTAAACCATGTGCACATTGCAGCAGTGTGTGAATTGGCTGACACATCAGAGATCTCACAATTGAAGATCTCCTCATGAATTAAAAATTGCAACGTTTGATTCACCAAAACATGCCTTGAAATACAGAAGTAAGAATCTTTTGGGGTTTTTTCTGTTGACTTTGATGAATGTGCTCAATCCGGCATGCTCATACTGAGGATCTCAGCTGTTTGTGCATAATAAAAAGCATTTTTAAAACCCTTGCCAAATGTGCAACTGCATCACCCTTACATTCATTGGTATCCCTGGCAACAGGTATTAAAAAAAGTTTAGTTTGTGTTTTTGCTGCAAAGGCTTTTATAACATTCACGCTGCTCATAAAGCCCATGTATTAAATAAGATTTATCGAAAATAATATATAATATTGTGGATGTAGGAGTGTTTTTTATTCTTAAAGGTACTGGGCTTATGTTTGCTTTACAGCTGGTAAAACAATTTTGTCGAGAATTGAGGAGTGAGGGATAGGTTACAGTAAAATACTATTTTTAAAAAAGTTATAATTCATTTCTCCAAAAACAGGTAATGCAATCAGTCTCTTTAGAAAAGTATCCTGACTCAGCGGAAGCTCAGATTGATGTGAAGCAAAAAGAGCCCAAAATCTGTCTTTTCCTGACCGTTCACTCTTGCAAGGGGTTCGTAAGCGATCTGCTTTATAAGTCTGCAAGGTACAGTAAACAGGACAAATTGCTCTTTCTTTATCTCATTCACCAGGCAGGCCGCTCAAGTGAAAAGCCAGCAGTCTCACAATCCATCACTTTCCTTTGATTACATTGAATAAGCTGCTGAAACGGCAGTGCACAATTCAATAATCTCTCTGCCCGGCTGCCAGAGTTTGCAACATGTTCTTCTGTTGACGCAAATATCATCTACTGTATGTTCACCATTACTCATGTCAACTGAGGAAGTGGGCAGACCAGGCGGGTCTGAGCTCTCATGGTGGCACGTCGGTGCTTTATGAAAAGACCTTTGTACACCGGTGAGAACAAATACAAGGAAACATCTTGCAAATAAACTATGAGAAAACGGCCCTCCTTCTTATCAATTTAAGATGGTGACTATTTTCTCAAAAAGTGGGCAAGAAATAATTTTTTTAAATGAAATTGGCTAAGACTGGCTCGTCTTTTGGAATCATTCTGAGTTAACTTTATTCAACTTTTAAAGGCTGATTCAGAGCACAAGAAGAGCGGGTGGTCTTTTTCTGGTGGGTGGGCACATTTTGTTAAAAAAACATAAACTTCAGACTGGTTGGGGAAGGGGAAGCCAATGGAGAATTAATTTAATTAAAGACGTGTGGACAGCACTTTAATCAGCTTCATTCGAGGGTGTGGAAAAAGAGGGTGCTTTAACTCGTGAATAAGACAAAACTCGTGAACTGACATATTCATGCTCATTGGTGCAAGGTCTAAGTGAAATGTCGATGGACACTCCTGCAGCCCTGCCAAATGCCACGCATCACAGGTTAAAATAACACATTTCAGTGTATTTTCATCACCGCACTGAAATGCAATGTCAGGCAAATAAAGATCCTCAGTACCGTTCCTTATTACTCGAGGTGCTGCACCAGACCGCTCTCTCAGGTTACAGTGTTGCTCAGTGTGCAGGCAGTGACTGTCAGCCTTGGGTTCGAGGGTAGTGAATTTGCTGTGGATATAGATAAAGGCCCAGTGCTTCGTTTGTAAACACAAACGTGGCGGTGCTCAAAGCTCTCCTTTAAAGCAATCGGCTGCTGCATTCAAGTGTGCGAGCACAGAAAACGGAGGCAGCCTAATCGTAACGCCATCTCAGCATCTTTAATCCATTTACAGCCACTCCCTGCCGCTTCAGCTCACTTTTGCAGCTTTCTGCTTTCTACCTTCGTGACGCTTTTGCGTTTTTCTCTTCCTCTGTCTTTCCCTTATGTGACTTTTGCTCGCAGTAAATGCTTGACACAGAAACCTAAGCACTGGCCTTCAAAATAAGTGCTGGTGCCCCGCACCAGAAACCACCTGCTCAGATTAGGCACTGGAAAGGTTTGGGTTCCTGTTAACATGGGCAGATGAGATCAACTTCTGCCGTCACCATCTTCTGTAGCTTGAAGGGGCTGCTAGAAGGGCGTCTGGCATTTTTCTGATACTAGGCTCTCTCACTGATGATCTTTGGCACTGAGGGTGGGTGGCTGATTGACAATATGTTATTTCCCTGAGCATTTCCACACTACCCACCAGACCAGAGAGGTATCTTCTCCCACCCATTCTGAGCTGTCTTCGATCATTTTATTTTTTTAGATAACGGCGAAGAACTGCTAGGCCAGTAAGCTGCTTCTGAGTGCATTCGTCCATGTAGGTTCATGCAATGTTCTTGTTTTTCCAATCTACAAAGGTATAATTTAGCCATTGTCTTTGGGAACTCTAATAATTTATGTGAAATTAAATCATAGTTATACTTGCTATGTTCTTGCTTGCTTTATTTTTGTGTTATGTCACTTCATTTTCTCTAAGGTGCACATGGTTAAGGTGTTAAAAAAGATCTATAAGGCAGCAGTTGGTCATTTTACCTGAGCATTTGTTCCTGCCAATTACAGTGTACCTCTACCACTAGCATTTAATTATGGGGTAGCTAAATATCCAGTTACCCCTTTAGTATATTCCTTCTTTTTGATTCTGAAAGCATGCTGAGTGGGCTTTGAATGGCACTGAAAATGATGGATGTGGTGCCAGCATCACTTTATCCTCCGTTACATGTGTGCACGAGTTATGTGTGGGGTGAGGTGCTATGTGTTTAGGTGTTTAGATGATACCTTGGCAGTTACTGGTAGTTTGGGGTGAAATACGCTCCTATATGATATACTGTAAAATATCACATGTAGTAGGGTCAGACTGATATTGGTAGCTCCGTGGTGATGCAAAGATATTTTCTAGGCAAAGTTACTTTATTCCCTTTTAGTCTTATTGTTTACACAATGTGCACAGTTTGTAGTGTTGGTGGTTTATGCACAGCTAGTAGACCTTGTTATTTTGTGTGATTGAAATGCTCTATCTGAGCAGGCTAGAAGAGATTGTTATTGGAAGAATCAAACTCACATTTTCTGATTAGTAGTTTGTGGTAATAGGTAAGGCCACTGAGCTGAACAAATGAGTTATTTCTGAAATATTTCGCTGTATGTGGATGTTACTTCTTTTTTCTACTTGCCCTAGTGCGTGTTATTTAAAGTGTTACGCATAAGGTACTAAAATGTCCATATAAGCAGACTGAAGAGTCTAAATTTTCCAGGTGTTCCACATCACCTAGATGGAAATCTTTCCTTCAATAATCAAGGAGGCAAACATCAGATTCTTCCTCCAGAACCCGGGTCGGTGGACAGACAAGGGACTTTTTTCTGCGCTTGGAGTTCAATAACCTCAGACGAATGGGTTTGCATGGTTGTCAAGACAGGTTACCAGTTAGAATTTCATAGTTGTCCAATTTCAATAGAGATAATTCCCACTGCTGTTCCCCGAATTTCCATCAAATGACAGGGCTTGACGAATGGGATTGCTACTCTCATCAAGAAGAAAGCAATTTGTCCTGTGCGTCTGAGGGATAGAGGCGAGGGGTTCTACTCTACTGTCTTCCTGGTTAAGAAATCGTCGGGGGGATATCTTCTAGTGGTAGAAGGCTCTAGATTTCTTCACCCCGAATGTCAAATTCAAGATGGAGACTCTTCAGAGTATTGCTCGATTAATTCCATTAACAGTTCTATGATCACCCCGTATCTAATGGATACTTACCTGCATAACCATGTTGTTCAGGAAGACTGGGGACTCCTGACATTTGCTGTAGGGAATAATAATTGTCAGGTTATGGTCCTCCCCTTCAGCATAAAGTCAGCCACCTGTGTATTCACCAAAATGAAGGCTCCAATTGTTGTTCATCTTCATTTACAGGGTATCACAGTTTACCTTTAATTGAATGACTGGCTTCTTTATGCTCCTTCCACTCAGGAGACCTTAGACATTGTGGATTGGTCGGATGGGTCATCTCCTCAATCTTTCCAAATGTCAGCTGAAGCCTTTCTGAGAGATCAGGTTCATAGGTGCCATATTCAGAACAGGTCTGACAAGAGTCATTCTTTCTCCGGACAGGATCACTTGTATGCAAAGCCTGATCTGGTCGCTCCTCTCTGAATAGAGGTACTGGCTTAACTGTGTCTGGAGGTCCAGGGGCAAATGGCAGCATGTGTATTCACAGTTCCCTGGGCATGTCTGCATCTGTGCCCATTGCTTTGGCTTCTACGAAGGTTCTACTCTCAAAAGATTCATTCTTGGTTCCTTTCTCCAGTCAGTTCAAGCAAGAGCTGGAGTGGTAGTTGGACACTCGCAACCTGATCAAGGGCATCCGAAATATGGATGGATGGAACTTGCGGAGTTTCACTCTGTGAAATTCCTCAGAATTACATGTAAACTCTGCAAGATTCTGAAGAGTTCCATGAGCGGGCAGAAATCAGCAACTTATGCTGCCCCTGCTGAGTTTCTAGCACCAGAAGCTTGTTTTACACTGAAAAATCACTGCAAGCAGCCCCATGCAGCTTGCCAGAGGGCATTGCTGCTCGAGTTGGTTTTGCTGCCGCTTGAGTAGGATCCAGAGCTTTCTCAATGCGAATGGTCACAACGGCCCACATTAGGAAAATCTCGCTGGGCGACAGCTCCCCTTGTGCATTCCACCCAGACAACCATTAACACAGGACACTCAGGCACATCTGCAGTAGTCTGCATACTGAATGGGTCTCCCTGGGCAGGAAGGGTGGAGGGACTCTATCTTACACTTAAAAGACCCATGGCCTGTCCTCACAAAAAGGACTGATCATCCCCCGTAGGCATCCTAGCATTCAGGACTGGGCTGAAAGAGGAACTTGTGCACTTCAAAACCACTCTTTGAATTTTCCCTCAATTCAAAGTCATTTTTGGGTATATAAACTGGGTCTCTGACTCCACCAAATCAGACACTTCTGAACCTACATTTGGACTCTGTCAAATAGACTGCCTGGCTGCCCAAAGGACTCATCTGCACTGCTTTGCTGAAGGATTGATTTCCTGCTTGTTGCCCTGCTGCCTGCTGCCTGGTGCTCCTGACTCTGCTGCAAGGACTCTGCCTTCCTCCTAAACTGCTCTCTAAGGGCTTGGATTGAGCTTGCCTCCTGTTTCTGAAGTCTCACGGCCAACAAAGACTTCACCCCTTCAGGAAATCCTTGTGCATTGGTAAATCGAAGCAACGCCTGCAGAAATCGACACAAAGCCTGCCTCGCGGCTGGAATATCCCTGCACCGCCGGACCCACAACCGAAATTGACACAGCGCCCATCTCGCGGCTGAAATTTTGCCACATCGCCTACCGGATTGACGCAGTGCCTGTTCCTTCTACCAGTGCGTGAAGGATTTTCAACACATCGAACCATGGGCATCAAATATCGCACCATCGCATTAAGGAACCAAGGTTGTGCTCTTGAAATTTTACTCATCACCGTGCAGCATGGAAAGAAATGACGCATCATCTGTGCCGCGCCCGAAAATCTGACACAACACCTTATTTTTCCATGCATCTCCTCCTCTGCAGCCCCATCTGTGTTTATTTTTGACACATCCCAGGTACTCTGTGATACAAGGATACAACCATTGATTCCTAAGGACTGAGACTCTTTTAAACCTTTTAAAAGTGATATTTCAACTTCTGCTTACTGGATTTTTGTCGTTTTGACCTTATTTTATTCAGATAAATATTATCTATTTTTCTAATCCTGTGTGGTGTAGTTTTGTGGTATTTTCATTGTGCTACTATGTGAGTTATAGCACAAATACTTTACACATTGCCTTCTAGGTTCAGCCTGTGTACTTAGTGCCAAGTTAACAGAGGCTGGGCACAGGTTAATTTGGATTGTGTTGTGACTTATCCTGCCAAGGATTGTGGTCCCTACTTGGAGAAGGGTGTGTACCGCTGCCAACCAGAGACCCCATTTCTAAAAAGGGTTATAGACGGATCAGCTAAGCAGATCATTCCTATCATCAATGGATCTATAATTGTCCTGCAGGATCTTCCTCCAGGTCTGCAGAAAGTTTAGTTGGCCATTTCTGGATCTATTTGCTTCGAGAACCAATTCCAAGGTTTTGTTGAAGGCTCCAGGAGGAGAGAGCCTGGGGCACAGACACTCTACTGGTGGATTGGCCCCAGAAGCTACTCTAAGCTTTCCCTCTAGTTGCCTTGATCACAAAGACGTTGGCAAAGATTCAGTGAGAGATGGCAGAAGTGATATTGGTAGTCCCATTCTGGCCAAGAAGCTTGTGGTTCCCTCTTCTGCAGTGACTGGTCACTAGTCCTCCTGGGCATCTCCCATCAACTCTATCTCCGTTCGAGACTCCTTGCTCTCTTCATCTTCATCGCACTCTCGCGGCTTGGGGTTTAAAAGGGCAGATCTTTAAAGTAAGGGTTTCCAAATGGCTTTGGTTGAGGCCATTCAGACTTCATAATGGCCTTCAACTTTCAAAGCCTACTGTAGACATCAGGAAATTGTTCACAAATTAAGTTTCCCAGAATGATCCTTTGACTTTTTCCTGCCCTTTTTTGGCAGTCTTACAGTTTTTGGTGGAGGGTCATCAGCTTACTCTTTCCCTCTCTGCTCTTAAGTCTCATTGGTTCTCCTAGCAAGGCTTTGAGAGAGTTTTCTGAACCTCTGGAAGACATTGAGGCTCTGATTCAAATGAGTCCTTAGGAGTTTCTTTATTTCAAGACCTATGGTAAAATCCTCTCTCACTTTGGATTTGCCCTCTCTGCTCAGGTCTTTACAAAATACTCCTTTTAAACCTTTAGAGGATGTCAGACTGAAATTTCACTCCCATAAAGTAATTTTTTCTGGTGGCTATCACATCTGCAAGAAGGATTGGTGAGCTTTCAGCTTTACTCTGCCATCATCCTTTTCTTAGGTTATTCAAGGTTCTCTACCTACAGTTAAGTCTTACTTTCATGGTTCCCAGGAGGTAATTCTCCTTTCTTTCTTTCCCTCTTCTTCCTCAGAGGAAAAGGTTCTTCACTCTACGGATGTTAAACGTTCTCCATTTATCTTGATAGGCCTCAAGTGTTCATGAAGACAAATCAAATTTCTGTGGCTTTTGGACAAGTGGGCCAAGGCAGGTTTCAAATAGAGCCACATTCAGTAGGTGGTTTAAGGATACTATCACTCAGGCTCAGCAGTGGCCTTCTAGAGGTGACTTGATTCAGGGATGGTGTATTAGGGGCATGGTTGTTTCCTGGGTGAAGTTCCAGGGGGTTTCTTTTCCAGAGATTTGTAAATCAGCGACTTAGTCTTTGGATTCTACTCATGTGAGACATTACAGACTGAATAATGTTCTGGACTGTACTAAGTATTTTGGTGTTGGGATTAAGTTCAGTTTTAGAATGTATTGCTTGGATTAACCTCTATCATTTCACAGGTTCACCATGCAGTCAGTATGGGTGTGCATACTTTGATGTGTAGTGTGTTTTTATCAAAGACTGATTATTTGATATACCTCATGATGTAATGACTGGTGCGAGGACTAGAGATGTAGAGGTAATGCCCTGATTACTTACCAGTAATCCTTATTACTACTCGACGAGGATGAGATGAACTGACAGAAATGAAGATTACCAGTAAGTACATAATCGGGGCATTAGTCGCAAGACATGGACATATTTTAAGGATGTGGGGATCAATCTGACTTCTGCCCCCTGATGAATGGCATTCCCCTGAAATGCATTTGCATCATGTTTAAAATGAATGAGTGAAATATAACAATAGCGCATTTCATAAAATAAAGTATATTTTATTGGAACAAACATTTGAAAATAAGGATACTTTTGTTGGTGAATACTTGAAAGAAGAGATATTGCTTCATTGATAAATGCTATTGAATCTGAGGAGGCAGACTTGATGCTGTGTAGCAGGAGACACATCCTTTTGGTTATGGTGTACCAAATAATCAGCAAAGTAGGCTTTCCCAAATGCCCAACACTTCAAGGTCTTGAGTGTCCAGCTGAGTTGTAATGCAAAGTAATTTTTTTTTTTTTCTGTCATGAAAATGTGTACTAATCTACTCTTAAGAGCACTTGCCGATAAGTGTACCCAACTGCATGCTTCTTTTCATGCTGCATGCATGCATGTGATGATTTGTACATTCCTGGTACACTTGCACTGACTAACTTTTACCTGTGCCAAGTAAGGTAAGTAAGCTCAAGGGCAGAGGTCTCAGCTGGTGCATAATGCCTCTGAAAGCACTTAGGGACATATTTATACTTCATTTGTGCCAAATTTGCGTCATTGTTTTTATGCAAATTTGGCGCAAAACAATCTCCATATTTATATTTTGACGTTTGCACCATTTTTTAGATGCGTGAACCTACCTTGCATCAATGAGATGCAAGGTAGGCGTTCCCATCTAAAAAATGGTGCTAACCCCATAGCCCTACATTTATCCCCGTGCTAAAATGACGCACGGGTGGGAGGATGGGCTAAATAATGGTGCAAAGCTTTATTTCATAAAATAAAGTATATTTATATTTAAAAGCTCAGAGGGACACCGGCGGATGGGGGACCCCATCCCAGGTAAGTAGGGTAAGTATAGGTAAGTATTTTTTCATTTAATTAAAGTGCCATCGGGGCCCAACTTGGGGTCCCCTGCATGGCACAGGGTGCATGGCCATGCCAGGGGGACACTGGCCCCCTGTGCTGGTGGGCATGAGTCCTGTCTTTTCTAAGACAAGAGTAATGTGGTATGGATGGTTTTGCATCAAAAAATGACGCTGGGCTGGTTAGAGGCATTTATTTTGGCTCTGACCAGCCTAATGTAATTTTTGGTTGCAAAACCCTCTTCTCCCATACCGCCACCCCCACCCGGCTAACGTCATTTTTTTTCACCCTAGCCCACCCTTTGCACCGGCTTGCGCCATTCCATAAATATGTCGCCCGGCTGGCGTTCAGGAATGGTACAAGCCAGTGCTAAACATTTTGATGCAAAACTGCGTTAGTGCAGTTTTGCATCAGAAAGTATAAATATGCCCCTTAGGGCTTGAGAATCATTTGCATGCTTCAGAGCTACATCTCTGAAATACCACCTGATTATGCTGATTATGCTCTACCCCTACAGGACATTTCAGATGCACTATCTTGCTCAGAAGCCCCCGATTTCCTTAAAGAACAAGTAAATATTATTTGTTTTATATTGTTTTTTTTATGAGCTTCTGGATTTAATGTGCCTCATTATGCATACAGATTTAATTAAAAAATCTCACTATAGAAATGACTGAGAATGTTTTATATTGTGGTATAATTTGGAAATTTGTGTTCAAATACAAGGTCCCAGTGTATAACAGTGATGGGAAGCCATGATTTTGATTAGAAACAATTTTACTGCATAATATGTCAGGGAAGCCTTGTTAAGAATGCGCAGATTTCCTAGTGCAAAGATGGAATTTTACATTTATTTCATAGGAAATTGATATTAAAGCAATAGAGGACTGTTTTTAAAAGTGACACCTTTTAATGTAAACAGAGCACAATACTATTGTAACGTTCTGGTTATCAACTTAAAATACACACATTGTTTTATTTATTTGGATTTCGCTTGAATGGCAATATTCTAAACTGTGCCTTAATCTTGTTAGAGCCAAACAAATCACCATGAGACTGGTCTTCTTCCATTTTCCTGTAGATGCTCTTAATGATCCACAACCTAAGACAGAGATCAGAAACAGAGGTTTCCACAGAATGTACCTATGACACTGTGGAGGCCCAACTGACAGTTGCCACAGAAGAACTTTGAGGGGTGTAACAGAATCTCAGAACAGAGGTGCCGAAGGCTTTGCAGGGAGCCAACAGGAACCCAACAATCCAACTCTGTAACTCTCAGCAATATAACTCTCTCTAGCTATAGCTTACTTCTTAAGGTGTCTGATGGCGAGGCACAATATTTCCAAGGATGCAATGAATGTATTTGAGGTGATGCTGCAGATAGAAATTCAAGATCCACTGCAAACAGAAAATGTCTAGGAAGATTTCTTTGACATCTGGTTTAAATAACTTAACTGGAGAGCCAGGAACACAGGTGAAGTCCTGAGCCCTAGAACAGTAATACTCATAAGGACCAGCACCCAAGCAGAGGCTTCCTCTCACAAGCGGTGGAAAGCCAAGCTCCTGCCCATGACCCAGGTGTGGCTTTTGCAGACTGGGGGGTCCTTGAATCCTGCAGTACATCCTCAAATCCCAGGATCCTCAAATCTCAGGATCTCTGAATCCTGCAGTAGATGCTTGAATCTCATAGTAGCTGCCACTTAGATTGGGTATGGAGTCAGCTTTTGGGGTACCTGCATGGGAACAGAACTGAATGTGCTGATGATGGCGGTAACAGCTGGGAAGCACACATGACAATCACAGTTCTGGACGGCATGACTGTTTCCTCCCCAGTGAGTATTCATCCCAACTGAGGCTGCCCTGAGCAAATATTGGAAGGAGTGGCTAATAATGCTCAGGAAGATACGTATATGGTAGTGGAGACAGGAATCTGTGACAAGCCATGGAACTCACACACCACCAAAGGACACCAGACAAGCTGGGAATTGTCTTGGTGACAAAGGTGGAATAGGTGAACCAAACCTGGAGCTTGCTCTTGTCCAACTGGCTCACAAGACCTAGTCTATGTGTGCTTCTTTTCCAGCCTATGAGGTAAAACAATCATCCCCTGATGTGTCTGGATTGCAAAATGGCTCTCGCCTCATAATCCACATGACCATTCGCCAGAGGAGGATCCACCATAACTTCTAAATTTCCCTCAGGTGACGCACTGGGTCTGGAAGTTTTCTAAGTAACTGCTCCTGCTGCCAAAAAGTGTCACCATTGGCCTAGTGGCAATTTTGTATCTTCCCAGGATGTGATGAATGGGAGCTATATGAAGGCTCCACTGGGGCATGCAGATATAAGCCTTCCCAGGAACTCTTTGTCACCTTCAGGCTCAGATCGAACATGGTGGACTACAGTATAATAGGATGCAAAATATAGATTTGAGTCTTTTTTTTAAACCTAAAAGTCTATTAGACTTGGCCCTTTCTGAGGGTCATCCCCAAGCATTTTGCCTTCCTTCTCCTATTTTTGCTGCATTTGTTTTTGTTGGCCTTAGGACTCTGTGCACTTTACCACTGCTAACAAGTGCTAAAGTGCTTGTGCTCTCTCCTTGAAACATGGTAGAAGTGGCTCACACCCAAATGGCATATTTAATTTAATTCTAAAGCCCCAGTAAAGTGGTGCTACATGTGCCTTGGGCCTGTAAATTAATTGCTTATAGTGGGCCTGCAGCACTGACTGTGCCAACCACTTAAGTAGAACTTTAAACATGTCTCATACCTGTCATGGCAGCCTGTGTGTGCAGTTTTAAACTGCAAAGTATACCCTTTGCCGGGTCCAAACTTTCCTTTTTAATATATATGTCACCCTTAGGGTAGGCCCTGGTTAGCCAAGAGGGTAGGGTGCAACATATTTAAAAAGTATAATATGTACTTTTCAGTTTATATGTCCTGGTAGTGTAAAACTCTTAAATGTGTTTTTCATTACTGCAAGGCCATCCTCTCCCATAGGGTAACATTGGGGTTACATTCATACATTTTATAGCAGGTAACCACCATGTTTGGTGTCTCTGGAATTGCAATTTAAAATTCTAACTTATGGTGGTTGGATTTTAAATTACACGTCTGAAACTGCCACTTTTGGAAAGCTGGCATTTTCTTGCCTTAACCATCTGGCGCCTGCAGTCTGTCTCTGTGTCACTTGATTGGGTATGGGTGACAGTTGGGCTTTGTATATGCCTTCTAGACCACCATACACAATGGGGAACTTAGGTGTGGCTGGATGGGCCATCACTGGCACGAAGGAGGGAAGATCTGGCGCCAGCCCCACTTACAATTGAATAGGCTGTGTCCTGTCTCCAGACAAAGGGCTCTATACCCTCTGGCAGGGCATCTGTGCACTTCAAAGGTATGCCTCTACAAGCTTCTTCCTACTGTGGCATAAATGTGTGTAAATACTGGACCTCAGACATCAACTCTTCAGTACACTTCTGAACCTGTGGATACTCTGGACTGGTGTGCTGGCTTGCTGTCTAACGCTCTCTTGTAAGGAGAGAAAGAACTACACCTACAACTTTATCTTGAACCCAGAACACCTGAGTTACTCCAAGGGCTAGTCTGCTGGCCTCCTGCTCTGAGCCTCAGTGACATAGAAAGATACCCAACATCCAAGAAACCAGCCCCTGGACCCAGCTACAGCGAGGTCCTCTGGACACCCAAGTGGTGCTCTCAGGAGGTGGACCTTTGGTGTGGCTCAGTGAGCTGAAATGAAGCTTTTGGGCTCTTCATAACTGTAAATAGGTATGATCGCACTGAGACCTCAGAACTTGCACCGCAACTCTACTCAAAGAGCCGCTAGCCTGACTCTGCGCTCCAGATTCGACCGCTCGCTGGAGACTTCCAATATGGAACTCCAGCCCACTCATCCATGACACCAGACCGGCTCTTCGTGATATGCCACTACCATCCCGCGATGCCCTCCTTGCTCTTTGCAGCCCACTCCAGTGTGAACGGGACTCTTGCCACTACCTTGAGAAGTTAAAACTTTGGCTGGACTAATCTGAGGGCTTTAGCCGACCTGCATTTCATCGCTGTCAGCCTGAACTTGTGACTTTGACCCGGACCAGCACGACCAGATATCTTGCATTGACGCTTTGTGGTTTTAGGCTTTATTTTCACTATATTATTTTATATTTCATATCTCCAGTTTGACTGATTGGATTATTGTTGTTTTGGTCTTGTTCTATTTATTAAATTCAGCACCATCTTTCAAATCTGGTGAAGGATCCTGCTTGTGTGGTGCTTTCACTTTATTATTGTTTGAAGTAATGCACAAATACTTAACACATTGCCTCTAAGGTAAGCCTGGCTGCTCTGTGCTCAGCTACCAGGGGGATCAGCACAGATTAATTTGAGGTTTGCGTGTGGATTACTTTGACAAGGATTGTGGTTGTTGCTTGGTGAAGGCTCACATCACAGTCAACTGGTAACCAATATCTCACAAAGTCCACTCAAGAAAGGGAAGCGGAAGCGGCCGGAGAACTGTTGTGGGAATATGCCTTTATCATTGGCGATTGAGTTTGTTCTGTGACATGTCGTTTTGAAGCAGAAGTTGTAAAAAAACGGTCAATATACGTTGTTATTGGTGAAACGTGGAATAGTGATGCACACTGGTAGTGGATTACAGTGCCAAGAGTTGAGGACTGGTTAACTGATGTCAGAGAATAGTCCAGGCCTGAAGAAATACACATAACAATCTAACAAACCGATTATAAATTGCCGGAAAACTTGTCGGGATAGAAAGAAAACATCAGTGTTCTCATATGTCCTCTAGAAACTCGCCCTCCTTAATTCTAAAGGACTGCAACATATAGCATGCTAAAAGATTACATTATAATTTTCTAACATTCATATTTGATTAGTATTAATGTTTTAAGTGTAATTAAGTTCTATTTATAAAGATGGCACGGGATTGACTAGACAACTCCCAGACCGCAGTTGTCGTCAATTTATGTTTGTTATTTTTTATAAGGCAAAAACCAATCAAGCATTAAAAGATTAGTTATAAAATATATCTAATTTATAGAAAGTATATATAGTTATAAAAACAATATATTGTTCAAAACATATTCACGGCTTGACATATTTTCTCTTTTCATTCATTCTACGTATCAGTTAAGAGGTCACGAGTAAATTCAGTATCAGGGTGCGGAATTGCTGAATTACTAATGTGATTTGCTTCGTTTTTCATTTTAAGTCACTTTCAAGGCTTCATTTTTATGCTCTAGACCGGAAATGGCAGAAATACAGTCTCTCCCTAGGAAAAGATTATTAGAAAAAGTGCCTGCCAAGAGTTTTGCGCCTTTTTTCGGCAGACAAGAGAACAAACACATAGAGAAATATTCATATTTCCATGGTCACATATGTGGTTCAGTAGAGACACCATCATTAGAACACGTCTTAGTTCCACAGTGGCTAATTTAGTCACTTTACCATTTGGCCTTCCACTCTAGCAGGAGCGTTCGCTGCAAATCTCAAGGGGAGACAGGGGACGGAACAGGGGAGGGGTGATAAATAAAAATAAAACAACAAACGTACATTTTCTGATGCTGCCAGCCGCCTCGCGCTTATCTTCTGATGGTGTTCCAGCAGTTCCTTGAACACCAGCACAAGCTTCCCATGTAATTCTGGCGCCGCTCTCATGCTATACCTAGCATGAAAGCAGAACCAGGATTGGTCTGAGCGGCTTGGTCTGCCCCTCAGACACTGCGTTGGAGTATGTCCATTTTCTCCAACCCGGCTGTTAACACAGCTTAGTCGGAGAAACCTAAGTGCACCTGTCCATTTGGCCGACCTAAGACGGCCTGCCAAACTCACATGCGCACTTAGTGCACTCTCTCCTCCTCCCCCCTCCCATAGCCCTGCCACGCTCCTCCTCTCCCTTCACACGCTGACTTAACTGAGCCAGCAGCTGAAAAATAAAATTAAATGTTGCTTTATTTCTCAGCTGCTTAGCCAGGGGGACAACGTTCCTCCTTTATTGCGAAGGAGCCGCCACTACACTTCTGAGAATGCAATTGTGCTAAAATCACTAGATGTGTTTAACTCTGGACTCTATCATGCATATTTAAATATATGTATAAATAGTGGGCAAAAATACACCCTGCCACAAATAACATATGTATGTGCCTGTGGATGGTGTTTACCTTGGTTTTATGCTGTTTGTTTTAGAAAATGTGGAGTAAGGTGAACTAATAGTTTTTGCCAATGTTTTGTGCACTTTATTACCACTTTTGATTTTCGTTCATAGAACCTGGTGATAATTGTCCATGCAAACACAGGAAGTGCGTGCAATATGCTCTCAACTCCTAATGTGAGCTAGCGGTAAAACAGGCATAAAAATAATTTGTGCCCATATTTGGCCTGGCTCATGCGTCTTAGTGAGCTGGTAAATGCAGAACAGCTAAATATGCCGAACAGGGATCATCAGCTTTTTTTCATATACATGCTTACTTAGGTGTTAACAAAACAATTGTCCTTTTTAAATTAAAGGATCACCAATGTTATGCCTGAAGTGGGTACCTTCATTCCATGGGTCACCACAATATGCAAAGAAATTTCACCATTGTGCTACCCTTTGCATTATGCTGTGAGGGGGGTCATCATCAATCAATCAATCTGTGGATTTGTATAGCACTTTGTGTCACCCATGAGGGCATCCAGGTGGTGGCAGGATCCAGTTGATTAGCTAAATATCCAGGTCTTCAGGGACTCTGGAAGAGATGGGACAGTCCAGAGATGAAAGGGTAGCTTGTTCCATTTCTTTGCTGGTAGACAGGAGAAGGAGCATCCTATGCATCAGCTATGTAATATGCAGGGGTGAAGGTTAAAGAAAGGCAAAAGGAGTGGAGGAGTCTGGTGGGCTGATGGAAGCTCAGGTGGTGGTTCAAGTAGGCAGGTCTACAGTTATGGGGGGCCTTGTATGTGTGGGCCAGGTATTTAAACTGGCATCTTTTCTGCACCAGGTTTCACTGGAGTTCCCTGAGGTAGGGGGTGATGTGGGTTCATCTAGGGAGTTCCCGGATGAGTCTGGATGTGGTGTTCTGTATGGTATGTAGTCGCTAGAGGAGCTGAGCTGCGATCACTCTGCAGAGAGCATTGCCATAGTCCAGTCGGCTTGCAATGAGGACCAGGATGATGGTGCATCTTGAGCTATGGTGTAGCCATTTGTAAATTTTATGAAGCATGCAGAGGATGAAGAAGCAGGAGGCAGACAGAGTCAGCCTGAGTTGTTATGGTTAGTTTGTTGTCCAGAATGATATCTATTTTCCAAGTGTGGTCAGGGGGGTTAAACGGAGGTCCAAGTTTTGGGGGCTACCAGGATGTGTCTCATGGGGAGCCTTTGTTTCTGAAGATCAGTACCTCTGTTTTGTCTGTGTTGAGCTTCAGGCAGTTGGTGATGTCTGTCATGCAGTTGTGGAAGCTGGTCTTGTTGGAGTCTTCGGAGAGGGAGAGGATGAGTTGTGTCATCATCGTAGAATATGTTGCATCCTTTGGTTTTGATGATGCTGGCCAGAGATGTCACGTAAGTGTTGAAGAGGGTGGGGCTGAGTGGGGATCCTTGGTATACTCCACAGATCATTTCCTTGGGTTCAGAGGTGAAGAGGGGAAGGTGGACTTTTTGCATTCTTCCGGTGAAGAAAGAGGCCACCTATCTGAGAGCAGCTCATTAGATGCCTATGTTGTGCAGCCTTGTGATGAATGTTGGATGAGAGACCATATCAAAGGCTGCCAAGAAATCTAAGAGGATCACAGCCACAGTCTTTCATTGGTATAAGTAGAGCTGAGATTTTATCGGTAACCATGATGAAGTCTGTCTCGATGTCATGGTTGCTGCAGAATCCAGACTGCGAGAAGTCGAGTAGGAGGTTCCTTTCCAGACGTGAGGAGAGTTGTTGGTTGATGGCTTTTTCTCATACTTTGGCCAGGAGGAGGGAGATCGGTCAGTAGTTGCTGACTTTTCTGGGGTCTGCAGGTGGTTTCTTTAGTAGGGCACTGACTGCTGCATGTTTCCAGTCCTCAGGAAAGTGGCAGTGACAATTAAGGTGTTGAACAAGGTGGTGAGTACATGGCTGATTCTGGCTTCTGGCTGTGGTGAGGGCATGAGGCATTAGGGCCCCTGAGTAGACTGAGTTCATTATGGAGGCAGTGCCCCATGGTGTGAGCTGGCTCCATTCAGTTAGTTGGGCTGGAGTTTGAAGTTTTTGTGGATGTGGTGGTCTTGTCATGGAAGAAGTTGCAAGGTTGTTGAAGAGTTCCTGTAAGGGGGTAATGTTGTTTTTTGCAGCTGAAGGGTTGGAGAATTCTTTAACTATGTTGAAGAGTTCTTTGCTGTTAGTGGAGCTTGATTCAATATATGAAGCCAAGGCCTTCATCTTTGATTCTCTCAGCAGTTCATCATAGAGTTTGAGGGCTGTCTTGAAGGTGGTCTTGTTGGTAGTGTCTTTGCTAGTGTGCTATCTCCTTTACACTTGTTCACAGTGTCATTTAGCTGTTCTGAGGACTTTGGTGTATCAGCTAGCCTGCTTGGTGGACCTTCAGTGGGTTTTGTTACCAGTGGGAGCAATGCTTTTGGTGCGATTGGTGATCAAATTGTCGAAGTTTCTGATGTTCTGGTCTAGGTTGTTGGAGGAGGTGTGGTGGGTGGTCTTGGGGGGGTTGATCCATGTGTCCTTTGAGACTTTGCTCTAGCTGTGGTGTAGGTGTTCGTCAGACTGAGGTCAGAGGTCCGTTAGCTGGTGATGTTGAAGTGGACAATGGAGTTGTCTGCCCAGGTGAGTTCCGTGGCCTGGCTGTATCTGATATGGTCGTTGGAGGTGAAGATGGGGGCTTGCGTGTGGCCTGTGGTGTGTGTGGGGTTGTGGACGAGTTGGGTGAGTCCGATTTTGTTGATGCTGTTGAGGAGGTTGGCAGTGTTGATGTCATTGTGGTTGTCAAGATGGATACTATGGTGAGGGGGGCGATGAAGTTGGCAATGAAGTTGCAGAATGCTGGACGGGATCCTGGAGGACGGTAGGTGAGGGTGCTCTTGAAGGAGGTTTTCCTATCTGTTTGGAGTCAGAAGTTGAGGTGTTCCATGGCTGGGGTGATGTTGATCGTGGGTTGGTGTGGTGACAGTGTTTGTTGCATTATCCAGGGTTGAGGGGTAGAACTCAGCAATGGTGTATCAGCGGAGGATTGTAGCCCTGAGCACAGTCCAGGCATGGACAGGCACAGACAGTCTTGCCTTTGGCATGCCAACAGTGTGCCCCTTGTTCATGCCAGCTGTGCCTCTGCATTGAGACCTGCACTAAGTAGGTACTGAGGTGGGCAGGGCTTTTGTTGGCAGTAAGACCAATGAGCGGGAAAACCCAGGCAAGAAAAACAAGGCACCGGTTGTGTCATCATGTCCCCATGCACACATCACTACTCTAACGAAAACAATATAGAAGTGAAATGTACCTCCCATTCAGCTACACATACTTTCAAAAATGATGTGCAGCCCATTAAAAAATGCACAAGCGCGAACACCCCAAAAAACTGACGTCAACACCTTCTGACACAGAGTCCCTGATTGATTATACCTTTATATATGCCCAGGATATTCAAGCTATAACCACAACACAATCTATGAGCAATCATAATATTGCAAAACAACAACACAACACAGCACAATAACGACTTACTATAACAGCACAACAAAAATACAAACATTGCATGATAACAGTATATAACTCACTGAAAAAGCACATTATGATTCTACACAATGGAAACACATAATTTAACTGACTTGTTTCTTGTTGTTTTGCTTTGTGTTGTGTTGTGCTGTCTTTTGGGTTATGGATGTTATGCTTTTGTATGGCTCTGTCCTATGTTATTGTATGGATTTTGAGTAGTGCTTTTTCTGTCAAGGTTTTTTATACATTATATTGCTGTTATTGTGTTGTATTGCTTTATTGCTTCTAGAGTTGTGCTTTTTATGTTATTTTGTTATTTGTGGTTGTTGAAGTGGTTACTGTTGTGTCGCTATTTTGATAATGTTCTGTAGTTATTGTCGTGTTTTTGTTGATGTCGATTTTCATGTATGTTGTGATGTGCTGTTATTTGGCTCTTGCCTTCCGTTCTGTTCTTCTGTTTTGTTATTATTGTGTTTTATGGCTCTCAAGGTTTGCTGTATTATGCTGTTATTGTGGTTGTGTCTATTGCATTGCTATGTACTGCTGTATACGATAATATTGTTCTGTTGTTTTTAAGTGTGTTTTGTTCTTGTATTGTTTTCTTGTGTATTATTGTATTTGTGTTGTTATTTTGTTCTATTGTTGTTTTGTTGTTATTTTGTTGTGTGGTCAGTTTCTTATGTGTTGTTGTGGTTTAGTGTTTTTGTTTTGCTGTGGATATTGTGTTGTACTAGTTTTGCAATATTGGAATGTGCTGTTGCTGTAGTGTTTTGTCCTTGTTGCCCCTCAACTGCTGTCCATTTTGTTACTATGACTTTGTAATACAGTGGTAAAGGGTGGTAGTGTGATGGTATTGAATGCTGTTTGATGGCTGGGGTTGATTATGTGGTACTACTCGATGACAGGGTCTAGGAGGAGATGGTGTTGTAGTGATGGGGAGGTGGTAGTACGGTGTCACAATTTTGCACTTTGATGATGCTAGGTGTTTATGTGGTTCTGCTAGGTGTAAGTTCAGTGTGGGGTCACAGTGCAGTGACAGAGGTGTGGTGGTGATGGGTGAACACATAGTGCCATGGGATGGTTTTGAAGTGGGGAAGTTAATTGCCTGGCGGAGTTAGCTATGTTGTGCTGAGGTGTGTGTCAGTGGTTCTAAGAGTTTGGTTTTCTTGCACTGTACAGTGGTATGGGCTAGTATTGACATCATGTGTCTGATAGTACAGTTGTGTTCAGAGACAACTCAGTGATTTCAAGTCTGAGTGTAGTGCTTAGATGGTAAAGAGTTGCTGGATTGGATATGTCATACTCAGATGTGATAGTAGTTTATTTGCTGCAGTGTGGTAATGTGATGATGTAGGTGGTACTGAAGTACTTTAAGGCAGTTGTATAAGTGTGGGGTGTGTAGTACAGTGGTAGTATGTGGTAGTGCAATAGTGCTGGACAACAGTGTTCTACTGTGAACTATGTTGTAATAATGGTAGCACAGTGGTGTGATGGTTGTTTGGAGAGACAAGTGTGATAGTTGAGTGTAGATTTGAGGCATCAAATAGTCACTGTCTATTCCTCATGCATTTTAATGGAAACACTCCAGGCTGGATGATACACCTGAAAGCCAACAACATATGATGAGAAAGATATACTTCTGTGAAAACTTGTTATATAAAATTAATCATAGTAACTTAGAAAACTGCTAAAAGTGACTGTAACCAGATCTATAAAAGGAAGGCATTTTGAATATGTGAATGCTGGGATGGTTGGCCACTGTTTTTCGTAGGCCTCAATGCCTACATCCACTGCCCACATCTAGCCAGAACTGTGTCTCCTAAATATTCATGAGGCAGTGGTCTGCACATCGTACCAACCTTTAGATTCTGTGATGGATCTGTAAATCTGTTGTAGCATGTAAAATGACTGCTTTTCAACCCGAACTGTAGGACATAATGCCCTAGATTTCTAACTGATTGAAGAATAACTTTTTGAATTGCACCCACACAGAATATGCAAAAATTTGAAAACTGCCTACAGAATCTAAGCTCCTTAAAAGACATAACTTGAGTCATGTTGGAGGGATGAGCAAAATGTCATAACAGATAATGCAATGTTGATCACTGAATCACAGTTGTGTATTTTAAAATACAAGATTGTGGAATAGATTTAGCAAAAATGTGTGCTGCTGGAAAGTCATGCAACCTAACGCAAAGTGTTTCCAGAACGAAACTTTATTTGTGCTGGAAAGAAGACTTAAAGTAAGGATAACAGTGCTTTGTACTAATGTGCGTTACTTTGGTTTAAGGGGCATTACATGGATGTACATGGGCATTCTCATGCTACCACTCCTGGTGCCTCAGTTATGAGGCCCTTGCTTCACTAGAGTGTCACTTTTAGCAATGCTCCGGTGGTGCACTTAGCGTGGAAGGGGCGTGCAATGAGTGCTGCTGTGGGTCTTTCACTGCAACATCCATTACACTGTGATGCTGTCTCATATTTACGAGGAATAGTAAACCTGAGGCAGCGCCAAAAAAACACCACCACCCCAGTGGTGGTGTTAGCATGGCGCAACGAGGAGAAACGCTTTTATTGCTCCTCATTTTTGCTTTTTCTTGTGTGCTACAGAGCAAAACACCATGAATGATTGTTTGTGTGCAGGAAGGTGTCCCTTCCTACACATAGACAATCATTAAATAATGATGATTTACTACTTCTAGCAAATCGTCGTTACTGATTGTTTTGGCACAGCGCTGCACCAGTTCCTTTTAAATGAAGCACGTGCTTTTGAGTGAAAAGACTTACCTATTAATAATGAAAGACAGGGCTTTGCTAAAAAAAAATAAAGGAAAACGCTAGCAAAGAGTTACATCTTTATTTCTCCTAACTTGTCACACTTTGTACACTGTACAGCTCACACAGGGTCAGACTGGTCTATAGGGCAATCAGGCAGTGCCCAACAAGCTCCTCTGAATAGTCAGTATATGGAAGGTTTATTTGGATATTTGTCGGCCTGTTATGTGGTCATCTGGGTCGGTCTTTACCTCTTATTTGCCTGATATGAAAACAAATATTGCCTGCAGGAAGCTCAAATTCATGCAGTCTTCCATATCTTGCAAACTCTCACACAGTGTGTCTTTACAAGTTAAAAACTGCCCTAATTTGCAAATATGGGTCACTTTTGTAGCCATCTAATTCACTAACAGTGCCAAATTTTATTATAGTGCCCGGACCTATTTTCTGTACCATGACGACTCTGAGCACGCATAGAGTGTGGAAAACGTTTTAATATGTTTCTAAGCATAGCATAGCCTCTAGTACAAAACCAAAGCTAGCTGTCACGCACACACCTTTGAATTATGTTGCAAAAGTGCGTGCTGGGCAGCTTGTTTGTGGGAATACACTGAGGAAGAGAATAGCCGACCAATATTTGAGTAGATGTGGCTCTGCAATGCTCTCTCCCCTTACCACAATGCAGCGCAGCGATTTTGCATGCTCTTCTGTGTAACCCTTTTTTTTTATTTTAGCTTCATGTGTTATGCACTTTCAAATGCTCTTTTTCTTTTATCATTTTCTGAGAATTCATTTTTCAAATTAGATGTGAAGGACAATGCAGCCCTTTCTATGAATATGAGAAGTTTACTTATCCAAATGAAGGTGAATTGCAGGTCAAAAGACAGGTTTATACAGATGAGATTAAGCTAAAGCAGCCACATGGGAAGGATGTAGATAACCTGGTTCAAACATGTTTTTGAAACACTGTTCTTATCTCAAATCCAACCTGTGAATGCAGAACTGTGATTGGCATCATTTGCTCAATATGTTTTAGACGCAATTCTTGCATGAGCACACAGTTGGACCTTTATGACTGTTTGTGTATAGTAACAGAATTAAACATCTTGTTCCTCCATTTAAGTGTGTTCTGTGTTTGATGGCGCAGCAAAAAAGGAGCCGAGAACCACACTTTAGTACAACGCTCATAGTGTGGTCAGACTGTAGATTATATAGAACATTGACCCTCAAATTGTTGTCAACATTGAATTTGAGGTTAATGCCACACAAAGTTTGAACTTAGCACCTCGTGGAGGTTTGATACCCTTATGAAGAAGGCATGCACGTACAACTAGTTAAGGTAGTATATTTTATTTTGACGTTACTATACGGAGCAATATTTTCAAGGGAAATACCATTTGTGCACAGTATTGGTTTTTTTTCCACCAAATTCGTATATTTGTGTAACTGAATGGGGATAACTTGCGAAAATGCAATTGCTTTTTCATGAGATTTCCACGTTTACACTATTTTGTGTACACTAGTTTAACCAGGACTATTTGCGTCCATCGTGCAATCTGAGCAATTGGAAAGTGGAAACTAGGACGGAAAAATGAGTGCATTTGGCCTTTCTCTTTATGCACCACTCAGAGTGAGGCCTTGGCTCTAGAGACAAAGGAACATTAGAAGTTGAATTTCATAATGTGCCCTGCTTCGAAAAAAATACTTTGCTGTGTGCAAAGGTGTGGTGTGAATTTAGTTCAGCTCTATATTTTATATTTGATGGTAAATTGGTGTGCAAATGTAAATTAGTTTGCTCATACATGTTAAGTGGTAGGAGTAATCTGCGAGGGAAAGTGGAGCTGTTTCGGACTGGTGCACAACTCAGCAAGGCAACTTGTTGCGCTGCTTGTATTTCGTGAAAGGGAGAGAGCAGAAATGCCCCATATTACGATATAGCCCACTTCTACTCTCTCACATTATCTGGTCAGACCACAAAGCTATAAACGTCATTCTAAAGTTTGCATCAGCAATGTTTGCAATTTACAATAACAGTGAGCAACGTAAAAAGGCCCAAGCCTGGAGTAAAATCAATGAAACAGATTTAATTGATACCTCAGAGATGAATAATCCCAATCTAACTGTAAACAAGTATTCGGACTGATTGGGGCCGCATTTGGTAAACTGGCTCCTCTTAAAATCATAAAAAATTACAGAGGTAGACCGCTAGCGCCTTGGTTTTCACCTCATCTAAAAGAATTAAAACAAAACTGCAGACGCAGGAAAGAGCGCGTGGAGAGGAAGTTATCTTTTGGAAAAAAAGGTTAGATACAAACAGCTTATTTATGAATTAAAAAAAATTACTGTAACTGAGAAAACCAAATATTTGTCCACAAAAATCTATGCAGCAACATATTCCACAAAAGCACTATTCAAGACAGTCCAGGTCCTGCCTAGCATACCATTGAGCACCACAGCACTACCTTGAGAAAATTGGAGGTTGTGCGTGAAAGAATGGCGCTAGTCAGGTTGGTCAAAAAAATGACTTTAACCTCACTAGCGTAATGTTTTTGGCACACAACCCCCATGGACATGACTCCTGTCTTAGCAAAGACAGGAGTCAGGGCCCTCAGCCCAATAGCCATGCCCAGGGGACTTCTTTCCCTGGGGCATGGCCATTGGGCACAGTGCCCTTTATGGGGGGGGGCATGTTATGCCCCCCTATGGCACTTTGAAAAAAAAAAATACATACCTGGACTTATCTGGGATGGGTCCCCCCCATCCCTAGGTGTCTTCCAGGTGTGGGTGTGGGTGGGTGGGGGTGTCCCTGGGGGCAGGGAAGGGCACCTGTGGGCTGTTTCCATGGTCTCTGACCATGGAAAAAGGCCCAGAGGTCCCCTAATGCCTGCCCATACCCAGATGTTAAATAATGACGCTAAGCATGCTTAGCGCCATTATTTAAGGCCCTCCTCCTCCCAAGGGTGATTTTTGCACGGGTGGATAAAGAAGGCGCTAGGGCCTTGGAGTCATTTTTTGCCTGGTAATGCCTACCTTGCATCTCATTGACGCAAGGTAGTTTTACGCAGGCAAAAAATGACTTTAACTCATATATTTTGGCGCTAGACATGTCTAGCACCAAAATATAAATATGGAGTTAAGTTTGCGCCGGCTTTGTGTAAAAAAAATCATGCAAATCCGGCACAAACAGAGTATAAATATGCCCCTCAATGCTAAAGATAAGGACGTAGCTTTGGCGCCAGGTGCTAATATAGCAGCATGTAAACAAAATGTTCTCAGTAAATTTCCACCCTTTATGGAGATAAAAACAATTGAACGTATTAGCCTAATAAAGTCAAGTGCTCCATCAGACCCCTGACCCCCAAAAATAGTTCACAATATAGCAGAGACAGTGGCCACTACTCTTACCAGAATTTTGAATTCTATTATTGATTCAGGAGAATTCCCTATTAAACTGAAATAAAACTTCTATCCTTCCATTATTGAATTTTTTTTGCTATATCCCAAGGTAACAAATAATTATCATCCTATACCTTGTCTACCTTTTCTAGCAAAAAGTTTGAAGAAATACATGAATACGGAACTCTGTCGCTTCCTAGAGGAAAATTATATGCTAGATTCAGTTCAATTCAGATGTAGACCACATCATAGTGCCAAGTCGGTGCTGGTAGTTGACACAGAGGAGCTGAGAAGGCGGTAATGATCCGGTTGGCTCTATACTAGGCCTTGGACACAGTGAACCATGCAATCTTGCTGGAGCGCTTTGATAGAAAAAGGAATTGGTGGTACGGCTCTTGAGTTATTTCATTCCTTTCTCTCAGATAGAGAGCAAACAGTTTCCCTTGGGAATTTAGGGCCAGATGAAGCAAACAGTTTGCGACTCGCAAATGGCGAAAATCGCTGTTTGCGACTCGCAAATGCGTGTTTGCTATGTAGAAATGCATTTTGCGAGTCGGAACCGACTCGCAAAATGCATTTCTGAGTCGCAAATAGGAAGGGGTGTTCCCTTCCTATTTGCGAGTCGCAGTGGTATGCAATTCCATTTGTGACCGTGTAAGCCGTCGCAAATGGACTCGCAGTTACCATCCACTTGAAGTGGATGGTAACCCACTCACAAACGGGAAGGGGTCCCCATGGACCCCTTCCCCTTTGTGACTGGACCCAAAAATAATTTTTCAGAGCAGGCAGTGGTCCCATGGACCACTACCTGTACTGAAAAATACCGAAACAAAAGGTTTGGGTTTATTTTTCAAAGTGCAGCTCATTTTCCTTTAAGGAAAACGGGTTGCACTTTAAAAAAAAAAACTGCTTTATTTAAAAGCAGTCACGGACATGGAGGTCTGCTGTTCCCAGCAGGCCTCCATCCCCGTGAGTGCCCTGAGTCGCTATGGGGTCGCAAATTGCGACCCACCTCATTAATATTAATGAGGTTGGTCTTTGCGACCCCATAGCGACTCGCAGAAGGTGTCTGAGACACCTTTCTGCATAGCAAATTGCAAGTCGCAATTTGCTACTTTGCTACATCTGGCCCCTTGTGTCAAAAACCTTTTCACTACCATGTAGTTTTCCTCAGGGCTCGTCACTGAGACCCACTCTCTTCAACGTGTAAGTGGCTCCCTTGACAAGGTTAATTCTCTCTTTAGGTCTGGCACTGGTGGCTTATGTCGATGATCCCAAATAGTAGTGTCCATCCGTAATGATGTAGATGAGGTTGCTCCTCATTTTAATAATTGCATGTGGTCAGTTGCAGAATGAGTGAGTAACAACTGCCTAATGCTGAACTTGGACAAAGCAGAGGTTCTTCTGGTCGGTAAGGATACAGATTTCTACGACCAATCCTGGTCACTGGAACCTCTTGCCCACTTTCTAGTCCAGTATCTTTCATCAGGAACTTGGAAATAATGTTTGATTCCAGTCTCTCCTTCAAGGCACAAATTAACAAACTCGCCTCCTCATGTTATCTTCTGCTACACATTTTAAAGAAAATGCTCCCTTATGAATTTCAGAAATCTGTGATGACAGCTTTAGTCCATCCCAAGCTGGGCTTTTGAAATGCCTATATTTAGGCATTCGTCAATATGTCTTTAAGAAACTTCAAGGTTTACCAAATGAGGCAGCCCGTCTGCTGAAGAAAATTCCCAAGTTCAAATCAGTTTCAGTAGTGCTATCTGAACTCCACTGGCTCCCAGTGAGAAAAAGAGTGATGTTAAAGACCCCTTGTCTAGCACATAAATCTTTGTATGGCATGGGTCCTGCTTGCCTCAAAGTAATCTGTCCTGGTATACCCATAGAAGTACCCTTCGCTCAGCAACAGCTAGGACAGTCAAAGTTCCCAAAATCAGTAAAGAGAGATGGGGGGAGCTTTATTCTATTCACAGGACAAGTCAACTGTGGAATAATTTACCTAATCAACTCAAAGCTCAGTCTAATCTCTATATTTTTAGACAACATCTGAAAACGTGGCTGTTTTCCCTTTCAATATAATTAGCTATTGTTTCTTACATTGGAGGATTTAATTTCTATTTCGATTCTTATCATTCCTTTTTTATTTGAGTCAACACCAGCGCCAAGATGCCTTTGGCATTTGCACGTTATACAAGATTTTGTCATTTTCAGTTTCACAGCACTGGTGCATTTCAGGCAGCCTGGCACCTGTTAGAAATGGGATCTCTGGTTAGCAGTCAGTTGCACTCTGTCCAGACAGGTACCCTCACTCTAGTCAGCAATAGGGAGGTACACACCTAGGATAACCACTGCTCACCCCCTTGGTAGCTTGGCACAAGCAGTCAGGCTTATCTCAAAAGCAATGTGTAAATTATTTGTACCAACACACACAGTAACACAGTGAAAACACCACAAGCGTACTCAACACCAGTTAAGAAAAATATCCAATATTTACCTGAGTAAAACAAGACAAAAACGGCAAAAATCAAACAAACACAAGCAAAGTTATGAATTTTCAAAGATTGAATTTCAATATAGCGCTTAGAAACACAAATGCTTCAATTTGGAGTTATCACGGCGTCGTGATGGAGTCGTTCCCAACAAGCTGGTCACGGATTTGCACAGACCCCCAGGCACAGTACCTTTTGAAAGTGAGGAACTAAGCTGGTGCACGGAGTCAGGGAAGCGAGTTGTGGCTGAATCCTGTGCGATGTCGGTTTCAGTGCTGCGGAGAAGTGGAGCGGAGGCATCAGTGTGAAGTGTCGGGTCTTTTCTGCAGAGAAGTGGAGATGAGGCGGTGTTGTCGCGAAACATTGGTTCCTTACGCTCTGGCCCGGTCGATGTCCGGTGGGTCAAGACATGGTCGTACGACCTCGCAGGGTTGAGGTCACACCACAGGGCTGCAGGTGCCATGGCGGAGTTGGGTGTCACAGACTTCAGTGACACAGCACTTGGGACACAGAAGGTCACAAGACGTCAGCGGGGCTGCAGCGGCGTTAGGCCTGCGATGTCAGTGGGGGTCGTTGCACTCCAGCAGAGACCACAGCTTTGGTTGCAGGCGTCGTTGCGGGATCTGCCAACAGCACTAGTCCAGGCGTCGTCCGACATTGGTTTTCATTGGTTTTCAACCAGCTTTCACTCCCAAGGACCAAGAAACTGGACTAGGCACCACCTGGAGAGTTAGGGTCCACAGAAAGTGAACCCAGAGGCTGGTAGGTGAAGTCTTTGCTGTCCCTGAGACTTCTTAACAGCAGGCAAACTCAATCTAAGCCCTTGGAGAAACTTCACAAGCAGGATACACAGCAAAGTTCAGTCGGTCCTCCCTAAGGCAGAAGCAGCAACTGCAGGCCAACCCAGCAAAGCACACACAGCAAATGAGTACTACTCCTGCTCCATCTCTTCAGCTCTTCTCCTTGGTTCCTCTTGATCCAGAAGTCTATCTAAAAGTCTGGGGTGTTGGGTCCACTACCTATACCCATTTCTGCCTTTGAGGAAGGCAACCTTCAAAAGAAAGTCTCTGTTGTTTACAAGATCCTGCCTTGCCCAGGCCTGGCCCAGGCACACACCAGGTGGTCAACCACCTCCCCGGGCTATTTTTGTTGTGGGGGGGCACGTGGCCTCCCTTGAGGAACCACTGATGGCCCAAGGGACAGCCACCCTCTAGGGCAAGCTCCTGCTATGTCCCAGGGTGGCCACCCCTAGGACATAGCTTTTTGCTGTGGATTGGTTGCAGCTTTGACAGCTGCTGCCAAGCCACAGCAAACACTCTGCTCGCACCAAGGGAGAGGTGTCAAACAGTTATCCCTCACTGCAAGCAGAGGTTTCCTCTGTCTTCCTGCCTGCAAAGAGGCAGGCAGAGAGAAAGAAGAAACATTGCTTTCACAGAGAGGGAACTGTTTTAGCAGCTCCCCCTCTGTGACAGCAATGCTGGCTCCCGCAGGAGGTAGGGAGCCAGCTGTGACAGTGGGCTTCTTCAGGCCCCCCCCATGATCCCCATTATTGTCCCCTGAGTGCCCTTAGGTGCACCCAGGTCAAATGGCCAGGGGATGGGTTCCAAGGGGCCAAGATCGGACTTCAGAAGGGGGGCTAGGTGCCCCTCCCCCCCTGAAAAAAATTAAGCCAGGTCCCGGGATGTGGGGTCCCAAAAAAAAAGAAATAGGCCAAACCACGCCTGGGCAGAGTTCGTGATTTCTGCTACCCAGAGCACTGCAAAGTGTAAAAAAAACTCTGCTACACTACGAATAGTTCCGTGAGCAGTGGAGTTTGGGTATTTTGCACTGTTCGCACAGATTTTCAGCACAGGAGTTTCTCAGTGTGAACAGCATCACACGGAGGGCCAGAGGGCACTAACTTCTTTCTGCCGCTTGAGTAGATGTTCTACTCGAGTGGCCACTTCCTCAACGCAAGCAGCATCTTTCTCATGCATTCCAAAATCTCACTCGAGCTCCCCAACTTAGTGATTTTTCTTGCTCGCACTTGCCAACTTAGCGTTGGCAAGTGAGAGAAAATATTCCAGTCCATAGCACTTCGCTGAGTTTTTTGGAACTCTGCACGCCGCGCAGAATGGGGAGTGGGGAAAACTCTGCAAACTCCACCAGCGGAACGGGATTCTTTCCCCAACCCTAACTATAACAGGTGAATTTCTATAGTTTGGTACATTTAAATTGTGAGCCTAACTATAATGTTCCTGTAACCTTTAGGCTCTGATTTAAGAGGGGCTAGCGCCACTTAGCCTAATTTATTTTGCACTAAGGTGGCACTATGGTAGCCTTTTCCCCGTGCCATATTTACAAAGTGGTGCTTTGTAACCCTTTGCGCTACATTATGCTTCACAAAGGCATAATGTATGCAAAAGTGGCATTCCCTTGTAGGGGGGGGGGGGTGAAAAAAGGTCACAAAGAAGTCTAGGAGATTTCTTTGTGTCATTTTTTTCAGAAGATGGACACCATTGTTTACAATGGGCCTCAATGGGCTTTACAGGATTAGTTTCACATTTTTTTACGCTAATCCTGCAAAGCTCCAAACTAGCGTTAAAGGTTTTAATGCTAGTTCCCTAACTACCGCCATGGTGCACCGTATCTTGGATACACCGCACACATGGTGGCATTAGGTGGGTGCTAAGGGGCGCAAGAAAAGTGGCGCTGCACTGAGTAAAGCACCACTTTTCTTAAATCTGACCGTTCGTTTTTTAAGTGAAAATGCATATATATATATTTATATATATATATATATATATATATATATATATATATTTTTTTTTTTCTTTCACTTATATATAAATAATTAGATGTGTGCGTATGTATGCTAGGGCTAGGGAATTTGTTAGGGATTAGGGTGGGTATAGGTTTTTGGGTGGTAAGGGAATTTTTAAGTTAAGGGTGGGTGTGGGTTTTTGGGAGGCACGGGGTTTTTAGGGTTTAGGGTGGTACAGGTTTATGGATGAAAAGGGAAATTTTTGTATTTTGGGTGGGTATGGGTTTTTGGGTGGCAGGAGTATTTTTAGGGCTATGGTTGGGTATATGGTTTTTGGATGGCAAGGGAATTTTTAGGGTTTAGGGTGGTTAAATGTTTTTGGGTGGCAAGGGTATTTTTGCACATTGGGGTGGGTATGGGTTTTTTGTGTGGCAAGGGATTTTTTTAGGGTTTAGAGTGGATATAGGTTTTTTGGTGGCAAGGGTATTTTTACGGTTTCGGTGGTTAAAGGCTTTTGGGTGGCAAGGACATTTTTAGGGTTTAGGGTGGGTATGGGTTTTTGGGTGGCAAGGGAATTTCTAGGGTTAGAGTGAGTATAGGTTTTTGGGTGGCAGGGTATTTTTAGGGTTTAGGCTGGTTAAAATTTTTGGGATGGCAATGGTAATTTTAGGGATTAGGATGGATAAATGTATAGTTTTTTTGGTGGCAAGGCCAATTTTAGAGTAGGCTGGGTATGTTATTTTTGTGGCAAGGGACATTTTGGGTTTTAGGGAGGATTTTTTGGGGGTGAAAAGGGTACTTTTAGGATTTGGGGTGGGTATGGGTTTTTGGGTGGCAAGAGCATTTTTAGAGTTTAGGTTGAGTATGGGGTTTTTGCACTGCAAGGGTATTTTTAGGGTTTGGAGTGGTTATGGGTTTTTGAGTTTATATATATATATATATATATATATAGTTACCTAAAATAACTCTAAGCATAACATCTGAATTTCTATGGGTTTGTGCATGCAAAATCTGAACCTAACTATAACATCCCTGTAACCTTTGAATTTTAGGGGTTTAACGTTTTTTAAAATTCTATTTCCTAACTGTAACATCACAGTAACCTTGTGTTTTTGAGTAAAATTCTAGGGTTTTGTTAACGTTAAGTAAGATGCCCACTGTAATACCTGATGAGGGGGGGATGGACGCAAGGCCTGGCCAGGCATTGTGCTGCCTCCGCCGAAGTCTGCTGCTCCTGCCACTCCCCTCCTTGCCATTCGTTGTCCAAGTCCATGCCCCTTCACCCTCATTACAGCCCTGTGTGGCCGTTGTTCTGCCACTGCCTTCCCGCCTGCTCTGAACAGTTAGCTTGCTCTCCTATCCACCTCCTTCCTACCGTCTTCTGAGAGGACGGTTCTGACTATCTGGTCCTCCCTGATGTTTTGTTTTTGGATCACCTGGTATTTGACCTTTTACCGTAAGGGAGTCTCATAGTTGGGGACTCACCCACAGTGAACTCATGTTAAAGTGGACTGTGCGTGTTTACCACCAGTGTCCCCTTGCTAACGAAAGGCTGCTGTGACACAGCAAGAGAAGGAGGCCCAGGGCTGGTCACATGTGATCAAGTGTGCACACATGTGTGCACCTCTGTGAGGGCTGTACTGGGAGGATTCCTGGCGTGCTCAGCCCCAGAACTGCGCTTAGGTGGCCTGGTGCAGAAGGAACCATGCAGAGTGGGAGGTGACCTGTAGTAGGCATCATGAGATGAGTGTACACATGTGAGGGATAGTCAGTGTGCTTACTGTATTTTCACTGTAGGGACACTCCATTAAATGTCAACATCAGTGTGCTTACTGTCTTTTATCCGTAGAGACAATCCATTAAATGTCAATGGTATAGGATGGCCTAGAGTGCAACTCCAGTCCCCTAGGGTCAACAGAGACCGGAGTCACACCACTGTACACTGTAATCTACATGAAAAGAATAATGCAGTAGGTTACAAAACCATATCACTTATCAGACATCCAGGAATGTCATCCTTCTCTGACTCAGCTCCAGATAAGGGACTAGTATTGCTCTCCCGAGCAGTGTCTTGCATTAATCAGCTAGCTGCCATTCCCTGCCAGGAACTGGGTGGAGATGTCCTGGAAGGAATGTCAGCGAGAAGGGGCTGAGATTTTCAGAGCACATGTGGTACTAACTCCTGGACGATGCCATTTTGAGCTATCCCAGAAGATTGTGCAGGAAGGAGGAGGCAGGGGCAAGAAAGTGATGTGGCACATCTGGATAGGCCCGAGATGCAGGCCTCCTGGTCACTTCCACCCCCCACCTAAAAGGATTTGCACAGGGGAGGGCTCTCTCTCTCTCTCTTGGTTGTGCATCACTGCAGGACACTGGGACTGAAGACAGGTGTCATGGACAACTAGAAAGAAGAATCCACTGACTGCCCACTGGGGCACGCACTCTGTCCCTGAATTACTTTAGACCCAGCGAGGTGCATGCCAGGGCCAGGTAAGCTAGCCCCCTTACTGCCCTCTGAGGACCAGTTGGGGGAGAGACTGGCCTAACACAAGAAGAGCTCGCTGCCCAGAAGAGGAAGGCATACAGATGAAAGGCTGGTGCAGGGAGTCACTGAGACCCAGGAAGCACCGTCGCACTCCCCCTGAAGATATGTGCAGGGCTTTGGCCCTGAAGTTAAGTTGGGGGCACCTTCATGCCCCCTTTTAAGGTGTAGGCAGTGGCCCCAGATGCCATCCCAGTGTCCCGCACCGAAAATGAAGCCGGGGGTGCCATCGTGACCCCCATGAAAATGGCCAGGGGGTCCAAGGCGCCCTGGAGAGGAGAAGGGTGGGGAGAGTCGCCGCACTTCCTGCGAAGGTGATTAGGGGCCACAGACCCCATCCCGGGGCCCGAGAGTGCAGAGGAGGGGAAGTGCAGCTGCACTCTCCTGAGGGGGGCAATCCAGCCGCAGCTCATGTGTATGCCTGCAGGAGTGGGCAGACTCCAAATGGAAGGCAGGCTCTGGTGACAGCACCTGGATGCGATGGCCTTGTGGGGAGCCAGAGGGAGCTGCCAGGGTGGGCTCCAAGTGCTGTTCCCCAACAGGTGACCACTTACCTGATGTGGGGAGTGTTCAGGTGGGACTGGGCACCCCCAGGCGGTGATCCATCCGCAGCGGCATCGCAGCTCTCCCCATCTCAGCGAAAGATGGGGTCACCACCAACAGCATACACATGGATAGGGAGAGGTGCAGAAGCAGCGCAGCCTCCCCTCAACGCAAAGTTTTGTGTTCCCACCGAGGCTGGGTGGGACAAGAGAAATATAGCACTCCAAAGGTTCAATGTACTCCTCAGGACTTTCCTGCTGGAACTTTTGTTCTTTGCTCATGGAACTGCGCTCTCTAGGGGGGAAAAGGCTCTAATTGCAAGTGTTTTTACAGCACTAGTTAAAATGGTAGCATGTTATGCTAACTGTATTCTGGGAATATGTGGTCCCAGTATGGAGATCAATAGTATGGCTTGTGAAAGGTCATATGACAAGATGTCGTAGTTTGGACTCTTGCTCTGAGCAAGACTGCTGGTCTCAGGATGACAGTACTTTCGTTTGTAGGTGACTAAGGGCCAGATGTAGGAAAAAAGCAATTTGCGACTTGCAAATTGCGAGTCCCTGCGACTCGCAATTTGCAAGTCGCAAATTGCTATGCAGTACGGTGTCTCAGACACCGACTGCAACTCGCAATGGGGTCGCAAATTGCGGCCCCATTGCGAGTATAGGCACTCGCTAACATGGAGGCCTGCTGACGTCAGCAGACCTCCATGTTAGCGACCTGCTTTTAAATAAAGCAGTTTTTTTTTTTTAAGTGTAGCCCGTTTTCCCTAAGGGAAAACGAGCTGCACTTAAAAAAAAAAACGAAACCTTTAGTTTCGTTTTTTTTCAGGGTAGGGAGTGGTCCCTTGGACCACTCCCTGCCCTGAAAAAATAGTTTGGGGTCCAGTCACAAACTGGAAGACGTCCCATGGGGACCCCTTCCAATTTGCGATTGGGGTACCATCCACTTGAAGTGGATGGTAACTGCGATGCCATTTGCGACCGCATGTGCGGTCGCAAATGGTATTGCATCCCAATGCGACTCGCAAATAGGAAGGGAACACCCCTTCCTATTTGCGAGTCTGAAATGCATTTTGCGAGTCGGTAACGACTCGCAAAATGCATTTCTGCATTGGGATACGCGTTTTGCGACTCGCAAATGGCAAATTTTGCCGTTTGCGAGTCGCAAAACGTTTGCTACATCTGGCCCTAAGTTCCTTCCTACAACTAGTTGTAACTGTTGTCCAAACCTTACCGGCTTACTAGCAGTACCTCACCAGAAACACAATAGTAAAAGGTGATTTGTAGCAGTCGCTTACGCATGGACTCAAAGTAAGATCTCTCAGGGTTGTCGTGGTTAAACGGAAATTACCCTTTTCTCACAGATTTATTATGTCTCATACAAACAAAGGCAATAACACAGATGCAGTGAAGTTATAATAGTTTTTATTCAACATAACTGCAATTTGCGATAAGTTGCATGAACTGCAATGATTAGGATAATGAATATACCAAGCAACAGTATTGTGAAGAGGAGAGTCATTGTTATAAAGACCCCCACCATTATGCAATATATGAAAGAAATATATGTATATGTAAAAAATTGAATAAGCCCTAGTACCCTAAGGAGAGTAAGTCTAACCTCCTACCTATAAAAGGAGAGCTGGGTTCGTTAAACCTAATCTGCCAAAGCCGTGTCCATGAGAGGAGCCCCCAACCCTCGTTACCTTGGAATGAGGTCTCTATCTCAGACTCCGCAGGGACACGAAGACTGGGTCAGCGTCAAGATGACTGTAGCATCGGTATCAGCGATTGTGGCGATGCCCTCTGGTCGGAATCCCTCTGATCATCTGTCTAAAAGTGTGTTGTATTTATACAGATTTACAAGGTCCCCTGACATAAGTGTTATTCATAACAATAGATAACAGGCATGCTTGGGACGGCAATTAATATCAACAATCCCTCGAAAGTATAGAGAGGGAAAATCCCTAAGTGTGAATGCCTACTGTATGTTTGTCTTTCGTGCTTGATCTTGACGCCTTGGCGCAGTGACACTGATAATAGAACCCATAACAAGTGGCCTAACTATAAACAAGCCCGCCATTTTAAAGGAAATAAATATTTAAATGGACTAAGACAGAGCAAGCTAAGTAGGTTAAAAGTCACTGGGTGACGGAGGCACGAGTTTACAAGCCTATGGCTAAGCTAACTCCTGTTATCCCGCTAAAACAAACTAGGATTCACTACACCCTCCCCATTGCCGTAACAGGTATGATGAAGGGAAAGAAATCCAAAATGCTAAAAAAGCTGCTACTGAACTAAAAAGCCAAAAAACTAAAATGAAAACTCAAGAGAAAATAATTTCTGTGTGTAAAAATTCGTCCAAAAAACAAACAGATATTTTAATATCAACCATGACAAGTAAATCAAACGTTTAATATAATTGCATATTATGGAAACGGGAACTGGTAAGCAAATTTGATCAAATTATGTGCTATACGCAGGATCTTGAAGAATGTCATCGAAGTCACCATTCAAGGATCTTAAAAAAGAGTCAACATCGTCTGATGTGAAATTGAGAGCTGGACAGACAAACGGATCCACAGAGCAAAAGTGAGCCATATTCATCGGTGTATTGACACTTGCTGCAGCGTCCACATCCATGTTAGATTTTATAACAGATGGCTCATAGGTGGCCTCGCGGAGCAACCGTAGTCTCAAGGGGCATGACCGTGTATGAACCCTCATCGGGGACATCAGCAGTTCTTGGTCCACAGGAGATGTAGGTGCAACAGCAAGACAGACCATAGGCAGATGTTCAAAGAGACACCATATGCAGCGGAACACCGGTTGTACACACCATAGTAGAGGCCGAAATGACAATGACCAGTCAAATTCTAGTTCCACCAGCAAAGGTGTACCGAAGATCCGAACCATGCGATCACGGCACAGCAGTGTTGACGGGAGTGGCTCCATTGCTCTGTGTCACTGGAAAAAAACAACCACCGCGAATCAGAAAGAACAGCAGTTGTAGTCCGCCAATTAAAGCCAAAATAATTGGAAAGCCACCAAACACACTGGAAAAGAGAGAATGGATGGCTGATGGGATGACTCCGAAGGCAGTCTGGAAGATGGACACAAAACCAGACCCGACAGCCGTAAAGAAATGAACAATCCCAGTAGTGCTGGAAGCATTGAATATTCTCGATACCAACTCTCCAAAGTGTTTGGGGAAATCGGTATTTAAAAGGGATTGTATCTCGGCTGATGATCTCGCAATCTGGAGAGCATACGTCTCTTTTGCGGATGTCAAGGCGACCTGTTTTTGAAACAATAGCGCCTTCAGTCTGCTCAACTTGTCATAGTTCACTTTAATAGTATCAATGTTGGGCCACATTTCTGATACTTGTATCTCTCGTGTGGGGGGAAACAAAACATGGCCACAACACGTAACGACCTTCGTGACTGAGATTGCGTAGGCAATTCCAGGTCGTAAGCCTCAACAGCTGTCATCGCTCAGTAGAACATAACTTCCATTGGAAAGTACATGAAACACTGAACGAATCAAGGGGACGGGGTACCCTTCAGAAAACAGGCCAAATTTGCGACCCCCGCATTGCAAAGACCGTGAAGAGACACCTGTTTGCATATCATGGAATGACGAACAGTAGTCTCACATTCACTTCCGCCAAGAAAGACGTCCTGTTCACCGTTCAGACATCGATACTCAAAGGGCAACTCCCACTCTTCCTTAATAAAGCTATCTCCTAGCCGTTCATATCGTCCCACTGCAAGATGTTTTAGGCAGCTTGTGAAACGAAAGGTAAAAAACGGTAAATTAATTATGCTGTGTAAGAGCCAAATAGTTGAAGGACTTTCTGCAACCGTGAAGGGCAACTTATCTAATTTCTCTACTTGAAGCAAGGTGAAACGAGCCTCCCTTTTAGCCATTGTCTCTTGTTCCCTGGAAAAATTAAAAGCAGCGAACAGTTCACTTCCATTAATATATTTCCATGGAATGTGGCCACTTCTCAGTGTCTGTAATGCCCAATCCAGCTGCATGATGGAACGTAGCTGTGTTTGCCCATGATATAACCGGGACAAATCAGTCTGAGTGATATCAATAGCAGATGACACTATATTCGACAGTGAATAAATTCGGTTGGATAGCATGTTCATGCCATTGTCGACAACAGCCAATGTTTTTTCTAAATTTTCCTTATCAAGTTGCCTTAAACGTGCAGCAGCCTCAATTTGAGAAAGCTTCCAAATTTCATTATACATAGCATATAAAAACCGTTTTCAACGTTGTTTCTTAGGACCTAATAGGAAATCTTGTAGATCTATGCTGTCAGAAAGAGTGTTCAAGTGTTGTTTAATTATAAGCACCAGCCTTAACCAATGCATCTAACCTATCCTCTGAAATATTAAGAAAGTGTTGCCAATCTCTAAATTTTGTCGGAGTAGGGATACTGGGCGATTAGATCTTACATTTTTGCTAACCCCAGACATGATGTCTGCTCAACAGTATCATTTAAAAAAATCATTTGCACAGGAATTAAGCAAGCGCTAAACAAAGCCTCCCTACCCTGTATTTGCCAATCTTGTGTTCCCCATACACTCTTCAAATCGATAGTGTTCTTCCAATATAACCCTCAATCGATAGTCGGGAAACAAAGGGATCTGAATAAATCAATTTTGTATCCGTTAGCAAAAGTTTCCTAAATTGCGCTGGAGGTAATTTAAAATAATACGATTCAGCTTTCTTTGTATCATGCACAGAAAAGTATGTGAATTTGTCACTGTAAAACTTTGGACTCCCCACCTGCGGTGTTGAACAGTGTTCCCATTGTGTGTAGTTAAAGAGAGTCCTATATCTAGTTGCACGGTGTAGGTAGTGATGTCCCCAATTGCTATAGCAGAACATTTCCCCATAATTCATTGTATAATCATATACATCATCACTTCCAAAAGCGGAGTAGTCCTTCATTTCAGTCAGCATCCAATCAACCGTTTGGACATCCCAATCATCAGAAACAACATTAGGTGTAACAACATCAGACATAGAAATCTTGAACACGTATGGTATTTGAATTATCTCTGTAGGCCCGTATATATCGAACTGAACTTTGTCACACACAATTCCATCAGGAATCGGAATAGCTGTAATATTAACAGGGGACAAATCATGTCGGACCTTATGTGATGAATGGTGTGGTGTTAAAATTACATCAACAGGCTCCACAGAGGAGCGATCAGCAATATAGTGACCATTAACTAGTAAAAAGAAAACAGTTACAAAACCAATCCAAAAAAATAATGCAATAAATGTCAAACAGAACCAGAGATAGTTCCATGGATATATCAAATAGTTCTTTTTAAGCCATTGATAGAATTTGCTACCTCTCGAAAGTTTGTCAGTCACAGTTGAGGATGAATCTGAAGAAAAATCATCAATGTCTACAAAATAGCCAGAGGAAGTCTCCGCAAATACAGGACCCATTGAACTCCCATCCACTGTTGTTGGAAGTTCTTGATAGACAACGTTATTAGTGGTGGAAGTGTTCGTGTAAAATACAGCCAA
The DNA here is from genome assembly GCF_031143425.1 of Pleurodeles waltl. Classification (NCBI taxonomy): domain Eukaryota; kingdom Metazoa; phylum Chordata; class Amphibia; order Caudata; family Salamandridae; genus Pleurodeles; species Pleurodeles waltl. Next base: position 595,682,238 of record NC_090449.1, read on the forward strand.
ATCCTGTAGCGGGGTGTTCTCCGAAGTTGTTACTGGAACCAACAAAAGTTCCATGGTCGAGGAAGTGTCCGGAACAGCAGCTGACATAGTTGCATAGTCAGTAGTAGCGATAGTCATCCTACTATGTAGAGGGATGTCCTGTTGGGTAGTGAAAGGGGATCGGGAACTACCCAAGGGACCTCCTGGTCTACTGTGAAGAACTGGCCACATGGTGTAATTTGATGTCATCAATGGAGATGAACCTGTTTGATTTAGAACCAGACAAAGGTGGAAGGATGACCGTCCTGGTGCCTTTTATTCCCAAGACCGGTACAGGTGCTCTGTATGATGGACCAAACTCTTTTTTCACAGCGATCTTCTCACGAACTAGATCCCCAACGTTAGGAATCCAGCCAGTCGAAGTTTTCGCCAAGTCCCTTATTCCCAAGGTGGCAGCACTTGCAGATGATTTATCATCACAGAATTGTTGAAGCTCCTGTAAAACAGCGAGACGTTCTTTTATGTCAAATGGTGTTTCTGCTGCCACCATACCAGGGGCATAAAGATTGGGGAAATACATAGGTGTCCCAAAGAGAACCTCATATGGAGACTTACCCCCCAAGGACCGTCTTGGCAGATTATTCAGTGCTCTCTGGACCCCATATAGGTGATGCAACCAACTGCGGCCTGAACCTAAAACTCGAGCTGTTAAGGACTGCTTTAGATCACGATTCCGCCTCTCCACAACCGAATTTCCCTCGGGATGGTATGGTGAGGAGTAATGGAGTTCAACACCCATCGTCCTCATGGTGTCCCTGAAAGCCTTAGAGGCAAATGCAGGGCCCTGGTCCGAATGGAATGCTGCAACCGCATATGTACCGATAAAGATCAGCAAATCTTTTATAACAGTCCGGGCGTCAGCCGACCGCTGTGACCATACCCACAGGAATCTAGAACAGGAATCTACAGCCACTAAAATGTATTTGTATGCACCATCAGGTTGTAAGGGACCACAATGATCCAGGTACACACAATGGAGTGGCTTGTCTGACACTAAGAGAGATGTCTGCGGAGGGCGTTTGATATTGGAACCCTTAATTTGCTGACAAATGTCACAGCAAAGGACATAGGGGGATATTTATACTCCGTTTGCGCCGAATGTGCGTCAAAACTTTTGACGCACTTTCAGCGCAAACGTTGCCCCATATTTAAACCCTGACGCCCGATCCGGCGCACCAGGAAAATGGCGCTATGTGCGCCAGTTTTTGGAAGCGGCACCCCGCCCTGCGTTAATGACATGCAGGGTAGGCGTTCCCGTCCAAAAACAGACGCACATACCGGTGCGTGGTATTTATGCTCCAGGACAAAAATCACTCCCGCGCGGCAGGCGGCGCAAAAAAATGGCGCAAAGCACGAATATCGTGAAATTTTAACGCCTGGGTCAGGGCAGGCGTTAAAATGGGGCAAACACACCTGTACTTAATCAGAACACACAGAACAAACAACAGAGCAGCAGAGCAGCAACAGGGAGACATGGAGGTGCTTTTTCTTCAACGTGCACGTAGACGCAGAGCCCTGCAGCAACAACAGCAGCCACAACAACAACAGCAGGGATCCCAAAGACAGCGCAGAAGGCAGGAGAGGATATTCCGCCCAAGAACAACCCTGCATGGCCTCAGGGAACGAGACATCATCCAGAGGTACCGGTTGAACTGGCAGGCCATTCAGCAGCTGCTGACAAATATTGAACAGCAATTGGCCCCCACTTTAGTGACTCCACGCACTATCCCAACCGAAACAAAGCTACTTGCCGTACTTCACCTGCTGGCAAGTGGCTCGTTTCAGACAACTGGTGCCCTGGTTGGTGGAATCTCACAACCATCTTTCTCCGCATTCCTGCCTAAAGTACTGGATGCCATCATTGGACTGACACCCCGCCACATCTGCTTCCCTAACACAGTGCAGAAGCAGCAGGAAACAAAACAGGGGTTCTACGCCATCAGTGGCTTTCCGCACGTCCTTGGTGCAATCGACTGCACACACGTACGCCTTGTGCCACGTGCTGCGAGTGAACACCTCTACCGCAACAGGAAGCACACACATTCCATCAACGTGCAGGCCATAGTCGATCACCAAGGACTGATCAGCAACATTGTGGCTAAATATCCTGGGAGTGTACATGACGCATTCATCTTCCGTCACTCCACCATCAACCAACACTTCCAGGATGGACGGTATGGCAATGGACTACTTGTTGGTAAGGACAAAAATCTACTTATATACTCACTGCGCAGAAACCCCCTAGGAGAAACAACACATACACCACAATAGCAACACCTAGACAGGAACACACTGAGGTACTCACATCACTAGCCATGTGTCACAAGTCACCATTGAACCTCTCACACATTTGAATTTACTCCACAGCTTAGTGTGAAGACATTCATGACTGTGGTTGCCTAAATGTCACCTTGCAAATTGGAAGTCTCACAATAACCTGTACACTAATACAATGCATAACTTTTAAGGGATGGGATGGCCTGGGTATGTTCATATGAACGTTTCTAATACCCTTTCATGTTTCAACTCTGCATGGAACTATCATCACACCCCCAGTGAGGTCACACAGACACCTGTGTCACAAGTCACAATACAAGGGAGGGCACACTGTACTTGAGAAACCAATACATCCTGCTGACAAACAGTTAGACAACAAACACTTGCTCAGCCAAGGAAAAAAAACAATGCCAAAGTTTCCACCAACAACCATAGGTTGTCACATTAGTACACAAAATAGTCACAGACAACACAACACAACTACTGCCATCAAAGATACGTACAACAGTGCCTCCTACATCTAATTGATACCATTCTGTGTTTCTCTTTCAGCTGATCAGGGGTATGGCATCCAGCCTTGGCTAATGACACCATATGGGAACCCAAATACTGCTGCTGAGCGGGCATACAATGACGCCCACAAGAGGACACGCAGCATTGTGGAGAGGACCTTTGGGATCCTAAAGTCAAGGTTCCGCTGCCTTGACATCACTGGCGGAAGCCTACTATACTCCCCAGAGATGGTCTGCAAGATCATACTCACTTGTGCCATATTACACAATATTTGTGTAAAAAGGAACATTCCCCTCCTTGAACCAGACCCAGACATGCCTGAGGATGATGATGAGGAGGATGCTGGCCTGCAACAGGAGGGGGAACAACCTAACACCGCAGCAGGAGTGCGTAGGCGCCAACAGCTTGTGAACAATTTTTTTACTTAAGTTATTATAATCACTTGTATTCCACACTTGTAAATAAACACAGATAACAAACACCACATCATGCTTTGGCCTATTCATTTCTGACCACCTTCAGTTTGAAATAGCTGAAGATGAATGTCGTCTCATTGATCAAGAATGCCATTAAAATTCATCACACCAAAAATAAACATCACAACTGTATGCACAGAGGGTAGGATGTGACATGTTACATTACCATACACAGAGCCCAACAAGAGTACAAATGTGACAATTACACATGCCGGATCCAAACAACTGAAACAGTCTCTCATCCAGCCCAAAATTGGAGATCATTTGAAAGTCACATCACACGTGTTCAGAGACAGGGTGGGACCATCCATGTGTACGTGAACATGTCATCAATGGCTTCTCTCAAGTGTATGATGTGAGCAATACACAATTGCAACAACATCAGCTGCCACTAACTCAGGAGGAGACCTTGAAGTTACAGTGACAACATACACACAGACAGGTCATACTGGATCCACATTCCCACACACATGTACACATATGTCATACAACCAACCTAATATTTGAAAGTAGACCATCACAGTTGTGTCCCAGTTTGAACCTAGCAGGAAGATTGTAACATGACACTAAACCAGTTTATGCAGAAAGGGACACAGACAAGCAAAAAAATCTTCGCATTATCACATCGTGAACGCTGAGAGTCTTGCAAACTTAGTCATATGAAAATGGTATGCAACTTAGCTCCAAATCATCATTACTGCAAACATCAAATGGGCTAATGAGATGAATGAATGGTCAACAGTCATTCATACCATATGGCCTTACATTCGCCCGCTGCTGCAGGTTTGCCATGATATGATAAAAATACTCCATGGATACAGTAGCTATTCTGGATGGTCAAATCCTAGGGTGCTGGGGGCCTAACTCCACCTCTACCACCCCCAAAACATACAAGAATCATGTACTTGTGAACTCAACACATGCATAAGGCACATGTGTGGCCTCCATGTCACAAGTCCTACACAAATATGAAACACAAAATCATAATGGGACATGGTCAGCCCCATAAAAACTGAAAGTGACTCTCCCACTCCCTGTTAGGACTACAGATAAAAGCATCCCCATCATAAAGGTGGGCACATTTTGGAGACGGAATACATAATGGTATCAAAAACATCATTTCAAAATAGCCATCAGCAATTACACCAAATATGTTGTCAAATATGGTCAATACATTAGTTAACGTATCCCAAACATCACAGTGTGAAGGCCGTCTATACATAAAAGTACGGACATTTGTCATATACAAACACAAATGTGTCTCACATCGCACCGTTTGACCATGACAAATCACCTTTCCAAAGCTAAACACATGAAGACATTTGGATAAATTTGCTCCATATTCTACGCATACAGCATGGCCGTCATAATTTGTTCACGTACATGAGTGCACACAATGCAGAGTCAGATACAAATGTATCCAAAAGTGTCTTGATATTTCGCCTTCAAAATATTATTTACATCCACAATATTTTTGACTCTGCATCATGTGCACTACTGTACGTGTAAAAAAAATGACGCCCATGATGTATGCGTGGTGAATTTGACGCTACATGGACAATATGTTGGTCATTTCATGTACAGTATTAATTATTAATATTCATATCATATTTTTTCACTCCGCATCATGTGCACCACTGTACGTGTAAAAAAAACGACACCCATGATGTATGCGTGGTGAAATTGACGCTACATGCACAATATGTTGGTCATTTCATGTACAGTATTAATTATTAATATTCATAACATATTTTTTCACTCCGCATCATGTGCACCACTGTACGTGTAAAAAAAACGACGCCCATGATGTATGCGTGGTGAAATTGACGCTACATGCACAATATATTGGTCATTTCATGTACAGTATTAATTATTAATATTCATATCATATTTTTTCACTCCGCATCATGTGCACCACTGTACGTGTAAAAAAAACGACGCCCATGATGTATGCGTGGTGAAATTGACGCTACATGCACAATATATTGGTCATTTCATGTACAGTATTAATTATTAATATTCATATCATATTTTTTCACTCCGCATCATGTGCACCACTGTACGTGTAAAAAAAACAACGCCCATGATGTATGCGTGGTGAAATTGACACTACATGCACAATATGTTGGTCATTTCATGTACAGTATTAATTATTAATATTCATAACATATTTTTTCACTCCGCATCATGTGCACCACTGTACGTGTAAAAAAAACGACGCCCATGATGTATGCGTGGTGAAATTGACGCTACATGCACAATATGTTGGTCATTTCATGTACAGTATTAATTATTAATATTCATATCATATTTTTTCACTCCGCATCATGTGCACTGTAATGCGTCATAAAAAAATGACGCACAACTGTGTATGCGTGAAAATATGACGCATAACGGGAAAATAAAAACGGCGGCCATTTTATGCAGGAAGTGATGTAATAGGATATCCTGTTTACAAAATCTGTACTGGGAGGTAACTTTCACTTTCACTTTGCAGTCTCAGATTTCTCTAGACTGTGTGGTTGTGTGAAAGGTGTTGTCGTGTGTTTTACTGCTCCAGTGTCCTGTGTGCCTTGTATTTTGTCTTAGTGTCAATCTATTATTGTTGTATCACATTGTCTCAGTCTGTTTAGTGTTATTTTGTCTATACCTGTGATAGTTTGTATTGTCTGTGGGAGTCTGTTGTGGGTAGCATAGTTTGGGGGGTTAGTTGGGCTATTTTTCTACTTCTCCTTTTTCTTTCACACCTCTACCTTCCCCATTTCCCCCTTTATATTTTATATTTTGTTGGTACATTCTTATCCCTCTCAATATGTCAGGTAGGCCTCGCCTGTCCAGGATGGGGGAAGACGAATTGGGGGGGTTCATATGGCTTGTAAGCCATTTCCTCCGACTAATGCTGGAAGCTGGGGACCGTGTGATACAGGGGTATCACACGGAGGCCAGGAAAATCCGGTGGGAGAAGGTGTGCCATCACCTGGTCCGGGTCTATGGGAGTCTCAGGAATGTACACCAACTCAAGCACCGCTGGGCAGATCTGATCACCAGGGAACAGGACCTGCTGGACCACCTGGGACTCCAGATTGGTGGCCATGTTGGTGAGTAAAAAACAATTACATGGGAATGACAGAAATCGGTGTGTGAACATGTGATGATTGTTAGCGAACCTGCAAAAATAAGTAGCTGAGTGTGTGTAATGCCAGGGAAACCTAGGCCCATGGTTATACACATTAATCCCCATTCTTGCAACACATGTACACGCAATGACAGCTTTATATATTCAACATCTATTTGTATTATGCTAAGTCGCCCCCTCTCTGCGTCCCAAAATGTTTCAAATGCTGCGCTACAAAGGTATACATATGTGTCCTAATGTGTATTTGTTGCAGAATGTGTATGAAGACCTATGCTACCAGTGCGATGGATCATTTTTGCAACACATACCAGATGCCTGTAGCTGCATGTAATGTAGTGTTGCCTTTGTGTCAGAAAAGCAACACGTGAACGGCTCCATTTGTACTCCACTGGTCATAATGGCCAGTGAGTACGTCATGTAGAAACAACATACCTACATATGCAGACGCCATAGCTAGACAGAAAATTGGAAACACATGATGATGCTATACATGTGTGTTGCCGTCACGTCACATGAAGTTAGTCATGTTGTTCATACATATGTCACATGTGTGTCTGTTTGCTCTCTGTTGACCCTGTCCAAATAGCCTGTTTAATTGTGAGTGGTCATGCAGTCCTAATGGAACCAGTTTTGGAATGTCTCTCGGGGATGCACATGCTGAGATGTATGGATAACATTATTGTTGGGGCACACTAATGGAGGATTAACTTGGACGACACCTGACTGTCCTGACCACTGCATGAGTGTAGTAGGGTGTGACACTGGAGCAGGAGACTCATCCAATGTTAATGTTGAATACAAAGTGATCCATGCAGGATGAGCATGTGTGAAAGTCTATCATTACCATGTCATTGTCACACAGTGTCATTGTAACAGAAATCTTTTGTCCGTTCACCCAGTCTGAGTATAATCTTTGTTTCATGCTTTACAGGTGGACCAGCCCCGTACACCGTGGGAGAGGTGGCCCATTTTGACGACCCCGATACCTACAGTGAGTGTCGCCTGAGTGCTATTTACATTGTTTGGTAATGACGCATGATGGATTACTGTGTGTTCAAGAGAATTCATGATTTGATGTGCTGGCCGTTCATTGGCTTTGTTCTTTTAGTGTGATATCAAATTAGAATTATGTTTCTGCAAAGCAATACGTAGTCATCTCTCAGATTGAGGGGCTGTAGCCCATTCAATTATGGCGGCAATTGGGAATGGTATGACTCATTTCGAATAGACTGGTCAATGTTAGACTTGGTCAGGGACTTGCCATGAACTAACTCTGCATATCAGACTGACAGTCTCCCAGATAGCTTAGGCACATGGCATTGATGACAAGTGCTTCTTCCTAGTTGAGGATGGACTGTGTACACTGTAGGTTGGATCTTCCATGGGCATGTACTTCCACAAGGTGAACTCGAAGTGTGTGTGACTTGAGTGCAATGCCCTAGGTGTTCAGTTGAATCATGTGAATGGGTGTACTACCTCCTCTGTGTGTGTTGTTAAACATGCCTCACTAATAGTATGTTATGTTGGGCTAAGTCATAACATTTTGACATGTGTGGACCTGGGATGTGACAAGGTTGGGCTGACTACAACGTGTTGCTAGCCCTTCATAGGTGTTGTGTGTGAAGGCACATAATTGTTGCACTTTCTGTACACTCCTGGGTGTGCATTGAACATGGGATTGTTGGTTGTTCTTCCCACACCACCCACAAAGACTGGGATGTTACTGTGAAACAGGGTACCTAGGACTGTAGCAACCAGTATGTTACACGTACTTAACACCTTTTGTGACTTGAGTTAGTACCTTGGGCCAGAGTGAGAAAAATGTCTACACGTTGCAAATGGCATAAATATCTGTGTGGGATTTGCAAACGTCTGTTTCCTAATCAAAAATGTCTTTGGTGGTCATGTACATATGAGTAAAATGCTTTTCAAAATTGATATAATGAAGGGTTTTACCAGACCTACTTGCAAATCACAGTGGTAGGCAATCCCATTTGCAACCGAGTACGTGGTTGCAAAGTGAGTAGCTGTTATCATCCACTTGAAGTGGATGGTAACCACCTTGCTGACTGGAAGAGGTCCTCATTGTAAAGCTGCAGCCTTTGTGAGTGGACTAAAAAAATCCTGTGCAAAAAAGCCAGTGGTCTAAGGGACCAATAATTACCGTGAAAATTTCCAAGTACAATTGTTGTGATTTAAAAATAATTGCAGCTCATTTTTCTTTCCGGTAAACGGCCTACACTTGGGGAGAAATAACTTGATTAATTTAAAAACAGTCACGTCTATGGAGTTCTGCTGGTCCCAGCAGGCCACCATCCCCGTGAGTGCCCATGTTGCTAAGGTGGGGCAACTTGGAACCCACATCATTGATGTGCATGAGGTAGGTTTTAGGGACCCCATAGCGACTCGCAGACGGTGTCAGAGACACCGTTCTGCTTTGCAATTTGCTAGTTGATTTTCCTAAATTCCTACATCTGACACCTAGTGTGGACACATGATTCTGGGCCAGGGGTTCAATCTTAGCACACAACTAATTAAAAATGCTATTGAGTGAGGAGTGTGAGTGTAATCACATAGAATGACATATGTACTGAAGTCAGTATGCGGAAGAGCTGGTGCCATAATGTCAAATGCCTTAGGTATGATTTGGATGAGTAGTTTAGGGTGATGTCATCCATCATGTAGAGACATGGATATGCTAGGTGTGATATGACCTTAGGGATGCATGATTCACATGTACTTCCTCTGAGCATTTCCGTGAACTATGTTGTAACAATTGCTGCATACAATATATTTCTAGTAATGGACAAATGAGCCATTGTGGGATTCAACCCACTGTAAATTCAATGCTCAATATTTCCCTTTTCTCTTCACAGCTGCAAACCTGAGTGCCGCAGAGCGCAACCATTTTGAGCACAGGGCAATGAGGTACAGGCACATCCTGCAGGTGCAGTGTGGGTATCGGAGGATGGCCCGCAGATACAATTCCGATCGGGCCTCCGGGGCGTGGTATGCCACACCACAGGCTCCACCAACGGTGCCACCTACAACCACCAGGTCTGCCCAAGGGGACCCAGCGACGGACCAGCCATCTTCCTCAAGACCTGGACCCAGCCGTGTGTTGGGAGCAGGGCTGTCCCGTGGCCACTCCACTCCAGCGACAATCTCCACCTCCACCGGCACGCAGACCAGCAGTGACCCTCCAATTGACCCTGCAGCCTTCCAGGCATTGTCTAGGAAACTGGACAGGTTAATTCAAAAGGTGGACAACCTGACGGAGGACATGGCGGAGGTTAAAAAGAAGGTGCGCTCCATCCGGCGCACACTTCAGAGGGCAAATCTTTAGTTATTTTGCCCTCCTGAACTTTTACCCCTCCCCTCTCCCCTCTTTCCTCTTTTCATACTGTTAGTTGGGTTTGGGGGGTTAGTTATAGGATAAGTATAGGTAATTAGCTTAGTTAGTGTTAGGTAAGAGGGTGGGGGGTCCTTATACTTTCTATCTAATATTTTTGTGTGGGTGGGTGGGTGGGGGGCAATGTTGGGATTCCTGTTTAATAAAAATAAAAAATAAATAAAAAAAATATAAAAAATAAAAAATACAAAAAAATATATGTTTGTTTAGGATAGTATAATATGTGTGTAGGTTAGTAAGTGTTGTCCTGCATGTGTCTTGTCTCTTAATGGTGGGTGGGGGGTTGATGTTTAGATCGTTTCGTTACATGTGTAGAGTAAGTTTAGCTTAGGTTAGTTAGGGACAGTTGTGGGTTAGTAGTAGTCAGGTTAGATTAGTGTAGGTTTACCTTTCCCTTAGTTGCCTCTTTTATTACTACTTTTAAATAAAAATGTTGTTAACCCTTTACCTGATGCGTTAGGTGCTACCTTTTCATGGCCTTGACATCAGTGTAGCAGAAATGTTAAGTATGACATTTGTGTTCCATGCTCCCTATCCCCAGGCTTATGAGGTTTAACATGCCAGCTACCCGTGTGCTAACTTGGTAAGTATCCACCATGTTGGAGAGCCACCATTGGTAGTGTGCATTGATCATCAAGGTTTGGGGTTGGTATGTATCCTACTTCACAAAGAGTGCTTCCAGACTTGTTATTGTAGGTAAATAAATAGGTCGGACAGCATTGTGAAGTTCAGGGAGAGCTTTATAGATGATGATTTGTTCACACTCTTGTCTTGTTGCTATCATTGCTGACCTACATCATGTGTGTACTGATTCAGCATGACTTTCCTTCATGGAAGTATACACCGTAAGGGTGATTGATGCAGTGTAATTTGTTTATCATTCCTTTCATTCTACAGCATAATTTCCAATTTTAGTATTGCATGGTGCCTACATTTCTCTGCCACCATTAGTTGTGTAGAATAGCTATAGATGGTGCATCATTCTGTCCAACACAGCATGATTGTGTGTGCTTAGTCCCTTCATCAGTTATTTTCCTCAGTATAGTAAAGCTATGATGCAATCCTGGCCACTGCACAGATGATTCAGTATACATGAAATCAGGACAGTAGTATAGAGAATCGACATGGTTTCCACACAGCCACTTTGGAGTTATCTACTGCACAGTTGAATTTTGAAATGACACAGAGACACAATAGGTGTGCAAGTGATATTTATTCATAAGTGGTGTTGTGCAAAATGTCCATTCACCATGTTTGCTGACTCCTTTCTGGTGCATTATTACATGGTGATCCTACAGAAGGGGTGTGGATGATGCTCCTGACATGCTGGGGTGATGTCACAGACAGTGCAGAGGAACATGAAATGCCAAATGGTAGGAGAGAAACATTCACTGGCAAGGTGGACAAGTCAGACAGTGGATTGCCGAACAGTCATTGAGGTTAGTTGTAGTGAGACTGGCATGTGTCAAAACGTAGGACCTTGGTCAGAGTATGGCATGGTGCAGGGACTAGGGCTTCCGGGTACTCTTGCGTGTGAATGTTATCTGTTCCATCTCTTCTTCTTCTGATGTGTGTGTTGCCTGGTGTGTCCTTGTTGTTGTTGGTTGTGAAGGGGCAACACACACCTCAGTGTTAGAAGACATGGAGGCAGACATCCCGGGGGGTGATCCCTGTTGAGTAAGGAAGGGCAGTACTGCAGCAAGGAGGGCCTGCTGGTTTTTCAGAATGGCAGCCACATCCCGATGGTAGGCAGCCAGGTCGGCCCTGAGGGGTTCTATGTTGCATTCGTGCACACGTTGAGTGGCTTGCAGTTTGAGTTGTTGTGTCAACTGGATGACAGCTGTGCCAATTTCCTTCAGTGTTTTTGAAATGTCCTCCAAGAGAAAATTTCTGGCTTGCATTGCAGCTGCCTGATCAGCAGTTGACAACATGCACGAACGCACCCCCTCAAGGCTGGCTGCCATATTTTGCATCCCCACCCGCACCTCCTTGGCCAGCTCCCGCTGGACCCCAACGACAGTTCTTTCGAAGCTGGTGCCAGTGTCGTCAGAGTCCTCAGCTGTGTTGGAGCTGGCAGGTCTTACAATTGGGGTGGCGGGTGGTTCTACTGTGGTGGCTGCTTCTTCTGTGCTCCTCCTTGTGACTGAAGGTGGGGTTTGGAGGCTTTCAAGGACCATGTCAATGGTCTCTTGTGGGAGGTTGATGGTGTCGTCATCCATGTCATCAGGGAACTCATGGACGGGCAGATCAGCAGGAGATCCGTGTTCCTCTGCAATGAAACAGGGTACAATTAGTGTGTCTGTGTTGTGACAATTTTGCAGTAAGATACAAGCCTTTGGATGCCTTAACATTGTACTCTGTGTTTGTCTAGGTATCTGCTGTCCGTCATAGGGCATTGTTGTAGGCCTATGGCCCACCTGTGTGTCACATGTTTGATATGGATCTTTCAGACATGTCTGCCAGGTCGCCTCTAGGTGTTGCTTTGTAATTATTTAGGAATAGGCGTTTTTTTCTCCTACTCCTCACTCGGTGTTTCACTATTGTTATGGAGGGACATTTTGTAGGGTGGGCTCTCATTATCCAACATGTGATTCTTGGCATTCTAGGCAGCAGGATAGCTAATGGTGTGGGGGACTAAGTTTGACCCAGTTGAAAATAACTCTGTCACCCAGATATTCAATTTAGCTAAGACTAACTAGCAGTGCCTCTGGTCTCCCACATCAAAGGAATGTTTAGACATCCGAGCGCATGACATCTTTGGAACTTCTCAGGGAAGTGGTGGTCACTCAGGTCCTACACATTTGTATCTTTTCCGGTAGGTTCCCATACACAAATGACATAGACAGTATTAGTTTGATATGAAGTTTCATTGTACAACTGACTTGTAGGAATTTAGGTGTGAGCCCCATTTACACAAACAATACACACTGTTAGAATTGAAATAGTCCGCAGGAGAGTAATACATTAGTACACAGCTTTCATGGTGCGTAACTGTTTCTACTCTCCCCCTGCATGTTCTATGTATAGCACAGCTTGTTAAGTTTGGAGGTTGCCTGTCAGAATCACAGGGCAGACATCATCCCTCATATCAGAGGAATGGGCTAGGATCTGGTTGTGCATCAGCAGCAAGGCAGGCAGCATCTAGTTGTTATTTTCTGTTTGGAAACTCCCCCATGCGTGTCTTGGGACAAGGGAGTGAATGTAAAAGACATATGTCATGGTGATGACAAAGTTTCCCTAAGCAGGAATGCCAAACCTTGACCCCTACCACATCTATCAGCAACGTACCAGACGGTATCCTTGACTGGGGCACAGAGTGAATATGTTCTGGCAAACTCCAGTGCAGAAGTAGGCAAAACAGTGTGATTTGACTAATGGACAACACCTTAGGACTGACTATTTGCTACATTAACTGATAGGAAGGGCAATGAGAATCATTTAGTGCAAATTGCTCTGAGGCACTTAGATGTGAGCAAATGAGTATAAGTACATTCAGGGTAAGATGCACAAAGGCCTCCAGCCTGAGGCTAATGCGCAAAGTATACGTTTCACTTGCCACACTACACTTTGACTGACTGTGGGTGTTGTGACTGCCCTGCCAGCACACTTGCCTCTCAGGCCCTGCCCCATACACTTTTTATTCACATTGCATGATCTGTACATGTAACGTGGCATTACCTATGCATGTCAATGTTAGGATGTGGTATGGATGTAAACATTCTTGATGTTTTGAGATGATGTTGGGTGATGTGTTTTGAATTGGATTGGCCTGTTTATCGTATGAAGGTCCTATTTGTTTGTCCGACTTTGCAGGTGTGTTTCAGTGACCAGTTGCCTGTGTCCCCTCCTCAATGTTGTTGTCTGAGCAGTATGACATTAGTGATGTAGCCTTGTTAGCCAGGCACGTGAGGGACCCTGACGTATGCAGCATGTGTGTATTGTTAGTGCTGTGTGGCTCCTATTGCTGTTTACTTAGGCTTATGTATGTGTCAGTTATGGACATTCGGCATTTGAGTGTATTGGTACCTTTGTCTTATTTCTAGGAGTAATTGCAGATGTCACCCTCACCCCCTAATTTAGGTATGTATGTTCCAGGGTGGGGTTTCTGCCATTTGGTACTATAGCTGCACAGAGATGAGAGGTGTTATTGTCAACTGTGTTTGCAGTTAAGTTACAGTTGTTGTATTTGCTACTGCATTACAGATAGGGACCTAGTTGATGTAGAATAGATTTTGCAATACAAGTGCCTGGATGTGGATTTGAGGTAGTGTCCTTCTCACCTGTCACTGCTTTCCCTTGACTCTCTTGTTGTAATTACAGGATGTCCCCGTCGGACTGTTGTGGTTGCTGTATTTTGTCGTGCCCCAGCTTCGGTCAGTACTGGGCATGCCCCCCTGCCGTGCCCCTTTCCCCATGCCACTTCATATATGTGCTGACTTACATGCATTGTGTAGTAGGTATCCCCCCCCTGCTTACAGTCCCCATTATTGTATTAGGATTCCCCATGCAACTTACCCTGCATGTGCGTAGTGTCGTGGTAGTCTGCGCTGTCCAGTCCTTGAATCCCTGTGACGATCTCCTCCGGGATGACGGCTGCAACCATCTCCTCCATGTGGTCCAGGGCCTCCTGTTGTGCTGGACTCCCCCCTCCAGTCTGCATTGCTGCCTTCCTGTTCCTGGCCATTTTCTCTTTGGTCCTACGTTTGCAGTCATGCCAGCGTTTCTTACACTCGGTGACTGTCCGGCGTTCTTCAGCCACACTGTTAATCTTGTCCACAATTTGTTTCCAGATGGCCTCTCTCCTACTGAGTGGCAATTTGGAGGTGATGAAAAGTTGGTGCTGGTGTTCCGTCACCTCTTTCACCAGGATTTCCTGCTCCTCTGCACTGAAGCGACACTTTCTTTTTTTTAAAAAAATGTCCTGGTTCCTGTATGCTTCCTCCTGGCTGGTTCCTGGTCTGCTCTCATCCTCCTGGGGTCTGTTGGGGCATCTAGGATCCATTTTGGGTCTCCTCTCCTGAAAGGGCAGTTTTCGCGCAAAAATGTGACGCAATTGCGTTAAAAAAAACGGCGTTTTCATGATTGCGCTGTCGTAAATCGACCCACAGTGATGTGCGTCGCATTTACGTTGGTTTCCTTTACGACAGACCGACGCTGTCTGCGTCACGAAATAATGACTCCCACCTGTTGGTTGCGCCGCCGTACGTCAAAGTATAAATTTGACGCCCGCATGGCGCATCCAAATGGCGTTAGACGGCGCAAATTTTTATGATGCAAAATTGCGTTAGCGCAATTTTGCGTCAAAAAGTATAAATATGGCCCATACTGTTTAGTCTGTCTGCATAGACCAGGCCACCAGTATCGTTGTTGTAAAATGGTGATAGTGGCCTGTATACCAGCATGTGCAGAAGCGACACCCTCATGTGCAGCTGTAATCAGCTCCAATCTTTGGTCTTCATTTGGGATCACTCGATCACCAACATCAGTAATTGTTGCAAAAGCAACATTCTGCGCACTGATATGATAGGTATAGTTCGTAGGGTATCCTTTCGGAAGGGTCTTGCCTGCAGCCGAGGCTTTAACGGCAAGCAATATTTCATTATCCAACCTCGTCCGAGAACGAGTCACTGCAGCTACAGAAGCCGTAGCTACTGATGCTTTGGCCACCTAATCAGCCAATGTATTACCGGCAATATGTATTCCTACACGCGGGTGCCCCAATGTATGAACTACATGGACACATGGCAGCTTATCCTTAAGATCAGCCACCCTTCCCCACAACATTTTGTGTTTAATGGTGTTCCCTTTAGAATCTCTAAACTCGTTCAGTTTCCAATGATTGAGGTATTCATTGTTCGACTGGACGCAGTAATATGAATCATAGACAATTAAAGTCAGTGCTCCTGGCTTTGAATGTTCGAGCGCTAGAAGAAGAGCCTTAAGATCGGCCAACTGGGCTGTGCAGTCCCCTAAGGTCTGAGTGTAGGTATTATGAGGATGGAAAACGCCGTCTTCCATTATCCCGCACACAGCTGCGCAAGCTGCTGAGTATTGATGTTTAGTACCCACAGCCGGTTGTGCCGATCCGTCATTATAAATGATGGTATCATAACTGTCAATTGGCAATATGTGTATGGGAGCGGGGTACTCCTGCTCATACTGGAGAAATTCTTGTGTCTGAAGTCTTGGATCAAACACATATTCAACATCAGTGGCGGTCAGAGACGTTGCGCATTGAATCCAGCGTGGATGTAATGCTTTAGCGTTTGGAACGCTTGCTTTAGTGACAGCCTCTAAGGCCGGCACCGGGGAGACAACAATTATGTGCTTCCCCTGGGCAAGTGGTCTCTCCTTTATGACGGCCATCTGAACTGCTGTCAGAATTTTTTCAGTAGGAGCAAAACGTTTCTCTGCATTGGAGTATAAATGTGATTTGTATGCAATAGGCACTGTGTCACCCTCATTAAAGGTGACATATGTAAATCCAATGGCACCAGCTATTATTCTGATGACCAAGTTAATTTTGTTATCACGTGTGTATAAGTGTCTAGCTTCCAGCATGTCACGTTGTATATCCCTAAGGATGTGTGTGTGTTCAATTGTCCATCGCCTGCTAGAAAAATTTGGTTGTATTAGGTCATATAGTGGTTTGATGCGTTCAGCATAATCTGGAATGTATGTTCTGCCAAAATTAAAGAAACCCAGCAATGACTGTAATTTCTTAAGCGTGTTTGGAGGCTGTAGCTGAGCACATTTTTCTAGAAAGTGCGGGGCCAGGCTCTTTCCCTCATTTGATAGCTCATATCCCAGGAACAATACACTAAGATAAGCTATCTTGCTTTTCCTAAAATTAAACTTATAACCGAAGGCAGCAAATCCCACAATTATCCGATCGACCCTCGCAAGATGAATGTCAAGGGTGTCATCTGTGAGATAGATATCATCCACATATGATAATGCCTCGGAATCGAGTTCATGCAAGATTGATGTTACACGGGCTGAAAACAGCCCTGGGCTGTTTTTATAGCCTTGTGGTAAACGACAAAAGCGTTCTGAGAGCCAAAGGAGAATGCACTTAAGTCCCTACTTTCATGTGCTAAATTCTGGCAGAAAAATCCATTCGAGATATCCAATGTTGTTTTGTATTTTTTACGCACTATATTATTAATCAGCGCTGTGCTGTGCGAATTTTGTATAGCAAATGTACGTGTATGACTATTCAAGTGTCTGTAATCAACCACTATTCTATATGAATGATCAGGTTTCGCAACGGCAAATAGCGGATTATTCATTGCCGATGTACAGGGCTCTATTACTCCCTGGTATTCAAGTTGTGACAGTATCTCCGTCACCGGAGCTTTCGCTTCATGTTTAACAGGGTATTGTGGCTGCGGGTGAGGTGTAGATCGGACGGGAATAACATGACAAGGAGAGTCCTTGTCCCAACCTACATGATTACGGTATAATGCAGGTGCCTGCGCTAAAGCCCATTCAGCAGCATAAACTTTTTTGTCAGCCTCTGGAACAAGATCGGAGAAAGAAGGCAAAATGACATCTTCCCCATGCGGGAGCCTGCGGACATGTTCAGGTGGCCAATCTCTCTCGGCCAACAGGATATCACTTGTTAGTTCATCCCAGAATATTACACTAATAATGCGTTCCACGTCTCCCTCTATCTGAATTGTTAAATCATAAACCCGATCGGGTGGGAGAACGCGGCCAACCGCCGTTTCAACTGCGATGTAATCGCTAGTTGCTGTCGCATCCAGATGATCTTTCAGACTCTGGCGACATATCGTGACCTCTGCCGCGCTGTCCAACAGAGTCACTGCCCACCTCTTGTTCCTCAACAGCGTTCTCAATATTACTGGCATTTTTAATAGTCAGTGCTGCCACTTTCTTCTTTTTAAATTGTGGCTTTTGCTGAGCAGTCTTTTCTTCTTTTTTAATGGTAGACTGTGGTGAGTCTTTCTTTTCTTTCACGTATTCCGGACGTCGATCTTGACGGCCCCCTCTCTCGCTACGTCTATCCGGTGCGTCCTGAAAGGAACGAGAAGGACGTGAATCAGTATATCTGTCAGGAGTTCTAATGGTATCCCTATTTCTGAGATTATACCTCCTTTCGGAGTACTCCAGATGTGGAGAATCAGCTCTTTTATTTCTCCTGTCTTTGAAATCTTTTTGTTTGTCCCAGCGCTTCTTAGAGCTCTCTTGTGCTTGCTTTGTACCTTCCTTATGGGTGGTACTTGGTATATCCAATTTTTTAGGCTTGGCCCCCAACCCATCTCGTCCTGTACTATTATAGGTATCTGATATTATTTTCGGTAGCTGTCTCTCCTGTTCCACATGTGGAGTTTCTCGGAGACGTTGGCGTATCGCCAGTGCTACTGCTTCCCCTTTAATATTACTTAATATTATCAAGGAGACGGCGTCAAAGTTACGCATCAATTTCATCCCCAGATCCAGGGCCGGTGCAGCCCCATGCTCATTTTGTATTTGTTTTAACACTTCCGGTAAATTGGCAAGTGTAGGGGTCCCATGTGTGGTAGTATAAACGGCAGCGAAGACTGTACCCCAAGTGGCACAATCATCCACCGAGGGAACCATCCCAAATGGCAAGCACATAGTGAGCAATCTATGTTTTTCCTGTGGCCCCGTATGGGGGAACACAGCCTCTAGCTGATTTGT
Organism: Pleurodeles waltl; assembly: GCF_031143425.1. NCBI lineage: Eukaryota > Metazoa > Chordata > Amphibia > Caudata > Salamandridae > Pleurodeles > Pleurodeles waltl. Next base: position 595,700,779 of record NC_090449.1, read on the forward strand.
TTTCTGAGCAATCCAGAACGGTATTTTTTCCCATTCCGAGGGCACTTTACCCATTATGTTATGTACTGTTTGTGGATTAATCCCAGTAGCCAATTGATATCCACCAGCGACTGCCGGTGCTGGACGCGCTGGTGTAGTGTTCAATGTTCGCATTACGAACTGAACTAGTCGTCTATATAATGCCACTAATTCATTATATAATATTCTTAAATCTACGACCGGCATATTCTGTATGCCCGAGTGAGGTGTATATGTGGCAAACATGGGCCATGTAGGCCCTTCATTACTTAAAGGACCTAGCCTCACCCGTCGTAGTACATGTGGTAGGGCGCCTTCAAACCAGTTCTGATGCTCTTGATATGTGAGCGATATTTCATGATACTTGTATGCTTCATATCGTACTGGAATGTCCGCAATGTCATATGTGTGAAATGTATGTGTTCGTTGGTCAGCCCCAGGAAAGGCAACCCAACAGTAAAATGTTTCAGTTTGGTATGCTTCAGTTGCTTCTATAATCAAAGTAACCTCCCCGCCCTCTTCTGTAAGGCCATGCGCTAATAAATGTTGTGTAAGTGCATGTCTAGCATTTGCAGGAATGTCTATGGTATTAGCCATAGTTGTTTAGAGAAACGGAACACCAAAATGGGGGAAGTTTTTCCTTTTGTTAGTTCGAGCTCGAACAACCTACAGCCTAATCAGGGGTTACCTGTTCGGCTGAGGAGGATTCTCCCAAAGACCACAGACGTCTCCGTATAATGGTACTGAGGGTACTTGTTGTCTGTGAGACAGTGATAGTCAAGGTATCCGTAAATTAGTGCCTAAACACCATCGTTGGTGGCGCCATGTCGTAGTTTGGACTCTTGCTCTGAGCAAGACTGCTGGTCTCAGGATGACAGTACTTTCGTTTGTAGGTGACTAAGTTCCTTCCTACAACTAGTTGTAACTGTTGTCCAAACCTTACCGGCTTACTAGCAGTACCTCACCAGAAACACAATAGTAAAAGGTGATTTGTAGCAGTCGCTTACGCATGGACTCAAAGTAAAATCTCTCAGGGTTATCGTGGTTAAACGGAAATTACCCTTTTCTCACAGATTTATTATGTCTCATACAAACAAAGGCAATAACACAGATGCAGTGAAGTTATAGTAGCTTTTATTCAACATAACTGCAATTTGCGATGAGTTGCATGAACTGCAATGATTAGGATAATGAATATACCAAGCAAAAGTATTGTGAAGAGGAGAGTCATTGTTATAAAGACCCCCACCATTATGCAATATATGAAAGAAATATATGTATATGTAAAAAATGGAATAAGCCCTAGTACCCTAAGGAGAGTAAGTCTAACCTCCCACCTATAAAAGGAGAGCTGGGTTCGTTAAACCTAATCTGCCAAAGCCGTGTCCATGAGAGGAGCCCCCAACCCTCGTTACCTTGGAATGAGGTCTCTATCTCAGACTCCGCAGGGACACGAAGACTGGGTCAGCGTCAAGATGACTGTAGCATCGGTATCAGCGATGGTGGCGATGCCCTCTGGTCGGTCAGAATCCCTCTGATCATCTGTCTAAAAGTGTGTTATATTTATACAGATTTACAAGGTCCCCTGACATAAGTGTTATTCATAACAATAGATAACAGGCATGCTTGGGACGGCAATTAATATCAACAATCCCTCGAAAGTATAGAGAGGGAAAATCCCTAAGTGTGAATGCCTACTGTATGTTTGTCTTTCGTGCTTGATCTTGACGCCTTGGCGCAGTGACACTGATAATAGAACCCATAACAAGTGGCCTAACTATAAACAAGCCCGCCATTTTAAAGGAAATAAATAATTAAATGGACTAAGACAGAGCAAGCTAAGTAGGTTAAAAGTCACTGGGTGACGGGGGCACGAGTTTACAAGCCTACAGCTAAGCTAACTCCTGTTATCCCGCTAAAACAAACTAGGATTCACTACAAAGACACCCTCTAGAGGTGCAGGATGGTGTTACACAATGTCTATCAAGAGTAATCTGAAAGTAATTATAACAGCACAAATTATTCCAACATGCCTATTTATGTTCTTGTTCATGCTAATTTGCGTAATGAGACTGACAGCCACCACAGAGCAAAATAGATGTACTTTATTGTGATATTTAGGTGCTCTCACTCCAAGTTACTGTCAAGTATTGCATTAGGATACAAGTAAATGTTTTACCATGGGGATTGTTGGATTATATTTCCCCTCAGGTGGAGGCAAGAATGATTATGTTATGGCATCCAAAAGTAATTCCATAAACCTGTGTATATTTGTAAATTGTTGCATAGTATTGAGTAGTGTGTGTGTGTTTAATACATGTACTTTTACTTTATCAAAAGAAAAAGAACAGACTGGACAATCATTTATTGAGTGTCATTCTTGTGTGCTCGTGAATGGCAATTAGTAGCCCACACCACCTCCCTTGAGTAAGCCTTGGACAGCTCTGCAACGCTACCCTATGAGAGGCAAGCACTACACTGGGATGTTTGGTTCCCAGTGGGGGTCGACCCATTACTTGTGCAGGCCCACCTTCCAACATGTCTTTTGTCTGAGTTCATGCACAAGCCCCCTCCCTTCTGTCCTGCATGGTGTTATGGTGCCACTGACCTTCATTTAGCTTGTTATCTCTGCCTAATTCTCCTGATCTCTGTTACCCAATAATATGCCCCATCATTACCCTCCTACTTAACTTCTGTGCTTAGTTTGCTGCCCCTACCCTCATATCACTGTCCTCCGATGTATGTGTGCATGCCCCTCTCCCTCCTTTTTGTACATCATGTTCCATGGGCCTGCAACTGCCCTATCTACTCTGAGTGTTGTGTTTAGCTGCCACTGCCCCTTCCACTTGCCTAGCATGGTCAGACGGCTGCTACTGTCTCTGCCACCTCCACCCTGCTTATCCTAATTCCATGCCCCTATCCCCTCCATCCTGTCCTCAATGGTCCCTTTTGCTGCCACTCCCTTCTGCTGTCCATGCGCTGTTGTGCTGTAACTGCTCCCCCTGCCTGCTCTGTGTGGTCTGTTGTGAAGATCCTTTACCTGCCCTCTCTTGACTGTGTCCAGCCCCTCCCTTCTGTCCTCCATGGTCTTCTGTGCATGCCCCTGGCCCTCCCTCTAGCCCACCATGGCCATTGTGCTGCCACTAACTCTGTCACTTGACATGCATGCTGCCACAGCCCCTCCCACCTGCCCTGTGTGGTCAGCTTGCTGCCCCTGACCCCTCCCACCTTCCCTCCATTGTCTGTGTGTATGCCATTATAGTCTCACTGTTGCCCTCCATGGTGTGTTGTGCTTCTAGTGCTCATCCTGCCTGCCCTCCATGGTCAGCTTGCTGCCCCTGCCCTACCTTCTTGCCCCCTGACTTCCATTTTCCATGTGCAGACCCCTATCCTCTCCGTCCTGCCTTGTCTGGTTAGTTGTCATGCCCCTGGCCCTCCCTTCTACCCTTGATGGTCCGTTATGCCTCAACTGTCCCTCCAGTCTGTCCGATATGTTCAGCTGCTGTGCTTGCTACTTCTCCCTTTACTTTGTATTGTCTATGTGCATGGTCCTGCCTCTCCATATTGCTATCCATGATCTGTTGTGCTGCACTGCCACCCGCTTGCCCTGTGTGGTGTATTGTGCTGCTGCAACCCTTGACACTTTCCATATATGGTCAGTTTGGTGCCCCTGCCCATCTCCCTTCTGCACTCTGTCATCCGAGTCCATGTCCCTTCCCCATTCCTCCTGCCCTCTGCGATCCAATGTACCATAATTGCCAAAAGTTTGCATTTGGTAAAAGGGAGATTTTGAAAAAAACTGGGGAATTAATTTTCCCCGTTGACTTACATTTAAAAGGGGGACATTTTAGGCAGGAGACAGATGAAATAAAGCCCTTTTGGGCTCCAAAACATCAGGATTCTCATACCTTAATTGGGTCTGTTGGCATGTATGGTTGTACGGCTACTGCCTCTTCCTTCTGCCCTCAATGGTCTGTTAAGTGGCCACAGCCTCTCTTGTCTGTCCTGCATGGTTGGTTTGTAGGTCCTGTCCCCCTATCCTCTATTGCATGCCTGAAGTCATCTTGATATATCCAAAACTGTAATACCAACAGCATTTCCTTTAGGAATTATAAAAAGTCAATTCTTATTCTTAGAGAAATTATGGTTAGTGCAATAAAAACTAAAATGAGGAACATTGCATGAGTTCTCCCATAGTGTAAAAGCAATTTTAAATTATTTGCTATTGTTATTTTTTTATGCAATTGATCACTTGATTAAATGTTACACTTAGGGGAGAGGACATGGCAGTACGTCCAGAACTGCAGACTTTGCAACTGGGGAACCAGGTTTGGGTTTCAGCGTCAGCTCAACATCCTGTGATTTTGGGCAAATCATTTCATGAATGTGTTCTTGTGTAATTTAACTAATGCACATTGAAAGTAGTCCATTACCTCAGTCTGCTCTATATGAAACTGCAAAAGAACAATAAGAATGTAGGCCCTTATTATGACCCTGACAGTCTTCTTACCGTCAGGGTCATGGTGGCGGTTTCACCACCGACAGGCTGGTGGTGAAGACCGCAACATTAAAAATGTGGCGGGTTGGCCGCTGCCAACCGGCCACATCCCCGTCTGTACTGCCAGGGCAGTTAGACCTGCTGGGCCGGACATTAGCATCCCCAACCCAGTGGTCCACTGAAGATTGTCGGCGGTATTAGGAGCCAGCTTTCCACCAGGGTTTCCACGGCGGTAGCACCGCCACGAACACCCTGGTGGAAAGGCTACCGGTGACAGGCAGCCGACTCCCCCACTTCCCCTGCAAGCCCAATACCCCCCATCGCCCTCAATACCAGAAACCCCACCCTCCCTACCAGAACAGTGACCCCCTCCCCCAAACCCATCCCCCTTTCTAGTGCAGCGCTCATGATATGGTGGGCGGAAGACTGCCAGCACTGGCGGTGTTCTAGCGCCCGCGGCTTTTGCGGTCTTGGAAAAGGACTGCAAATTTATAATGAGGGCCTTAGTGTTTTGCACACATTTGAAATTGGACTACACTTGGGCTACATTTGATGCTACATTTGGGATTTTTTTTTCTGGTGGCCATCTTGGGAGACTTATTTGTTATGAACCTCTCTAATTTCCTCATTTACTGCAGTATCCTCACTAGAAAATGCTTTCATTTTTCCACTTCAATTCATTCAAGATGGGGTTCAGATGTGCCACACGTTTCGCATAAATTCAGAATGTTAGCACTCTAGATGCTCATTAGAACACTGTAGTAAAGCTGCTGATCACCAGAAAGTTAACTGGCAATCTGCTGCTGGTGTTGGATGTGCATGTTTCAGTCTGCATGTCAGAATGTTGTAATGAAATAGAACAGGACGATATTTGAGATCTCACTTAAAATGTGTCCTAATTTTTCTTTCTACAGCACTAATCATATTCCAATGACAAAATGAATCCCCTCAATTTTTTCCTTTCTAAAATAAATGTTTTACATTTTACCAGTTTGATTCAAGCAAGATGGCTTCTGGTGTGCCACACTTTTGTCATAAGCAAGACTGTTAGTGCTCGTTGTTCTTTAGACCACTCTAGGAGGCTGAAGTAGAACACAAGGGAATCAACTGATAGACCACTCCTCTTGGAAGTACATGTTTTACTGGGAATGTCAGACTTCATTCTTATGTGGCTGAGAAAGGTAGTGCAAATTTGCAGAATATATGCTCTTGTTTTAGCTTCTATAGGACTTTCCATATGGGCATCTCATGAGAAATTACTTTTCTCTGAAACATGATTCATGAAATCCCAACAGAAGGTTTTTTCACAGTGGAAAATCACCTTAGAACACACCACAATTCCTAAAATGGTGCCATTAAGAAATGATTTATAATGTAACTGAAATCTGTTATCATCCTTTACATGTTTTCCTTTTTATGACCCCCAAAACTTGTCATTCCCTAAAATGCATTTCAATGAGAGGCTATCATGTACATTGGTCCCAAGATGGCTGCCAGCACTTCCTGGTTGAAGTCCTGACAGTCAATCAGATCTCACCAGGTGATCTGTGCTTTGGCTTCACCCAGATATGCAAATGTATTTTATATATCTCAAAAACCACTGACTGGATTTACACAAAATCACAAAAAGGGTGCTTTCTGCACACTAAACACTACCTATCTACCATAGTTGGCATAATTCTGTCCTGCGGTTCAGGCTGTAGTCATGTCTAACAATACCTGAGGAAATCGCATGGGGAAAAAGTGTCTTGGGGCTCTCTTTTTTCTGGGCCCCTGCTTGACAAATCACCCCGAAACGTTCAACACAGCAGCTGAACTGACTGTCGTGCTAGTTTGGATAATTTTGTGAAGATGTACCAAACGGCACCAAAGTTATTGGCAATACAAAAAATGCTTCAGCCAACTCCCCAAAAAAAGTAAAACGAGAGGGGGGAAAAAAGACAAGGGGGCAAGGTATGTTTACCCTAACCCCCTAACCTTGAACCAGGGGCCCCCCTTGGACACCCCAAAGAATAAAAAGCATTAAAAAAAAAACACACACAAAACATTGTGGCTGGATCTGTATATGTCTCTGTGATTTTTTTAAAGAAAACTGTCTCCTGTGTTTCTGAATGCTTTGGCCCCCAGCGTGGCCCAGGTCCCGGGGCATTGTGGGCTCATAAAAAGAGGAGGGTGCACGGTGCCCCACTCCTAGGGCTTTTAGTAGCCTCTGGTGCCACCTCCTCCCTGGGGCTATGTTTAAAAAATATTCATGGGGGTCACACAGCCCACCATGCCCTGGGAACCACCACCTCTCTGAGGCAAGATAATATTATAAGAATATGGGGGTCCTGTGGACTCCTCTGCACACCGGGGACTCCCACCTCCCAGGGCAATACATCAAGTATGGAGGGGTCAGGCAGGCCCCCATGCCCTGGGGACCACCACCTCCCCAGGGCAACACATTTAAAAAGTAATTGGGTAGTCCTACAGACCCCCAGGGCTCTGGGGTCTGCCACAACCCTGGAGCTACAAAATGAAATCAGGAGGGAGACCACCACCTCCATGGGGCAAAATTTAAATGATGGAGGGGGGCAACACACCTCCCCTCATGGAGCCATACATGGCCCTGGGGACTTCCACCCCCCCAGGGCCGGCTTCTGCTACCTTCTGACATTCCCACCTTTGGGAGGTAGCTGTTTGTTTCTGCTTGGTGGGAGCTAAGCAGAAGCAAACATAACTCCACTTTCAGCAAGTGGGAGCTGTCAAACTGCTCCCACTTGCGGAAAGTGGAGTTTTCACCTCTTTCCTGCATGCTGATATGCATGCAGGGAAAGATATGAAAACATTGCTCACGCACATAATGAGCTGCTATTTACAGCAGCTCCCTGCATGCAGGAGCAATGCTGGCTGTTGCAGGAGGCAGCAAGCCACTACGACCTTGCCGTTCACCAATATTTACCCTAGATATCACAGCACTCATGACATCTTTCATAACATCTTTGATAATATCACTGTAACATTTGCTGTCAAAATATTCATTAAAAAACTGTGCATGGTGGGGGTGCAAGTTATAGTTACCTTAGGGCACAAGTTATAGTTGCTTGAAATAACTATAACAGGTGCATTTCTATGGTTTTGTACATTTAAAATGTGAGCCTAACCATAAAGTCCCTTTGTTTTGTTATGTGAATTTCTATGCTTTTTAACATTCTATTTCCTAACTATGATGTCCCTGTAATCTTTGTTTTTTCAGATATGTGTATTTCAAGATACATATATGAACACACTCACATATATCTGTGTGCATATATATATATATATATATAAATATATATATATATATATATATATATATATATATATATATATATATATATATATATATATATATATAAAGAGTGAGAGGGAGAGAGAGAGAGTTAATACTTAGTTATAATATTCTCAGTAGGCATATGTCTTTACTATGCATGCCTTTAAAATAAAAATATAAATATTTTAGAGATAAATATAAACCCATTATACATATATAATATATAAAAAAGGTTTTCTACTTACCTGTGAAATACTTACATTTTCATCGTAAAGGCAAGGATGATAAATGCATATTTGTGGTAACGAAAGTCATTGTAAAGACTTTTGTTGTAAAGACGCATTTGTTGTTCAGGCGTAGCTATAAAGGAATTTGTTGTTAAGGCAGTTGTGGTTTAGTTATACAACTCCTATTACTATTGTTTTGCAAGGCAGTCGCGGTTTAATCATATACCCCCCCCCCCATAGCTGATGGTTTGCAATCATAACTCCTGGTGCCCCGAGAGGTCAAATGATAAATGAGTTAGTTCCTTCTGTTCTTCACACATTCATCCATTGGTCAATGTCAGATCAACAAGAAAGACAAGCCCCACTCATTCTAGTCAACTATAAATCAAGCATCAGTCACACAGACTTTGCAGCTCACTCATAAATTGAGGTATCTTACTGGTTCAATAAGATACCTCAATGCTTGAGTAAACCACAAACGTCTTTGTGACTGATGATTGTTATATTATTGGCTAGAGAAAATTAAATATCACAGTTAAATTCCTCACTTCAAGACTAGTGGCAGTCAAGAGTGTTGCCCCGTGAGGCAATAGGGGACACATGAGCAGACGTGAGAAGCTAATTTTCCTAAGCTATCTAGGGTCCAACCACATCTGTGCATGTACAGAGGTCCAGGCTGAGACACCTGCAGCTGTTATTTAGCAGAAGACCAAATTCGAAGCGGGACCCGCTCACTGGATTATCAAGCATGGTCATATTTTGTTCTCTCACTCACTTTGGGTTGGTAAGCCTAACAAGTGCTAGCTAATAGCGCATTGCTCAGTTACTAACACTAGATGTCATTTGGTCCAAGATTACTCCAACTTCTCTTTTTTCTTTTCACCTGTGTGCAGGGTGAGGGAAGTCTGGCTACTTGGACAGCAGCAGTGAAATTCCTGCCCTTGGCTTGTCCTTAATCTTCTCCTACAGCATGTAGTCCTTGGGTCCCATGAACACCGTCCAGGAATGACCATTGCCTCCTAGGGTCCCAGTTGAGCTTTTCTCTACCTCTGCTCCTCAACTGGAGGCTTTCCCTTTAAGGACTTTCTCACCTGGAGTCTTCAGTACACTCCTATTTCGTTCACTGCCAAGCAGTCCACTGCAAGTAGATATCAAATAGCATTCAATAGCACCCCTTCAGATACTGCAGGTTTTCCAGATCTAGCTCAGGCTTAACTCACCGCCACAGCTTTCCATCAAGAAAACAGGATGTAATATGTTTGCCAGTTTCCTGGATATGCTAACTCTGGGCAGCATTGGAAAACACATGCAGGCTCACTGTACTGCCCCTGAATAGGAACCATATCTATAGGAAGTTGTTGCATTGTAGATCTCTCAAATTTGCAGTTTTTGAAAATGTTTCCAACTTTGCGGACCAGCAATAGCAAGCTTTAAAGAGTGGTGGGGGAAGGGAATGGGCCCTGCACAGCAGTCCATGGCTGTGAATAGCTCCAAGTCTGCTTACTGTTGTCTGTGTGTCCCCCGCATCTCTCATATTCCCACAATAGAAGTGTGGCTGCTAAGTGACAGCTATTGTGGTTTCAGTCTGGCACCCAGGTCTAGTACAACCAATAGTGAGAGTGTGAAAGCCCGTCCATTTCACATAGGGCTTCCAGCTTTAGAGAAAGGATGAAATAAATGGAAACTATGCCTCGGGTAGAAGCAGGAAAAGTAGTCCTTTATTGCAATGGGCCCAGTTTCCCATCTTCATTTGCCCCTGAAGTTGAGTCATAATGCAGTTTTTGTATCTGTTGTTTCATGCTTTATGGAATAGTTCCATATAGACCCTATACTACATCTGGATATTTCAGCATCTTCAGACCTTCATTGACCTATCTGGCTATTATAGTCCCCCAGCGACCTCTCCATTAGGTCAGAGGAGCATCCCCCCTCTGCTGCCAACACTGCAAAAAGTGAAAAATAAAATGGTAATAAAATGAATGTATTACCATTTTATTTTTCCCTTTCTTCAGCCCAAGGCTTGTTTGGGGCGGGGACACTGCTGGCGACTGGCAGCGAGGGTGTGGTGCTCACTCTACCAGTTTACAGTGCACACGTCACTGTGGCAGGCTGTTTTGCAACATCCAACCTGACATGTTCAGTGTAATCCTCTCCACTCAGGTGTCTAAGGCAGATAGGTGGAGAGCAGGCACAGGCGCCCCGTGCCTGTGGGAGCGTCAAGGCAACCTGCTCTAGCCAATCCTAGCACTGCTATCATGGTGCTAACATTATCAGCAGCATGAGAGCAGCTTTTGGATTGGTACGAAGAACTCCTGCATCCTGCAGAGCAGACCAGCGCTGATGGACTGAAGCAAAAGGACCGGAGGCAAGCCAGCGCATACAGTGAAGTGACTATGGGGGTTATTCTAACTTTGGAGGAGGTGTTAATCCGTCCCAAAAGTGACGGAAAAGTGACGGATTTACCACCAGCCGTATTACGAGTCCATTATATCCTATGGAACTCGTAATACGGCTGGTGGTATATCCGTCACTTTACCATCACTTTTGGGACGGATTAACACTCCTCCAAAGTTAGAATAACCCCCTATGTTTTTTAATTATTCCTAACCCACTGATGTACAGTAAGACTCACACTGCCATCAGCCTCAACACCGTAGTTCTCAGTCGCAGTTCGTTATAATCTCTGGGACATATATACAAGAAATTATGCATCGCTGCGGTCAGAGATGCATCAAAAATACTTACAATGCGCAGAAATCTGTTATGACGCCATGGATGCGCTATATTTACAATATGGGACACCATGGCGTAAGGAATTCAAAAACATCTGGGGGGACTTTGCTGTGACGGATCAACCTCAAATGTGGTGCAGAACTGACGCAACTTCAGCAATGCGTCAAAATTTAGAAGTGCTGCATCAGTTTTAAATGACACTAGTAGCCTAATGTGTTAGGACCAATATGAAAGATTGTAAAATGGTGGTGCATCACATTATACACTTTTACATTGGTCATGGATGGAAGAGGAAATTTATGCAGTATGCCTGCGTGTCATATTACAGTGGGCATAGTCCACTTATGCATAAGTAGACTAGTAGTGGTAGTAGGAGTATGTGTGACATAGTGAGTGACAGTGTAATGAAAGTTAATGTTTGGGTTGGAATGTGAAGTGGAAATACATGTTTGTACTTACCTGTTGTCCTTTGCTGTACACAGACCTGGACTTGTGGACCTCTTTTTTCATGGCGAAGTGACAATTCTGGTCTGTCCCTCGCAAAATGTACACAAGGCACATAGCCTGCAGAGGATGAGGGAATTATAGGTGCATGGTCCCAGATTGGTCAAGGGATCCTACAAAATGATTCTCACATGTGTCGACCCACTACTACTAGAGGGGAAGTGAAATACAGTCATATTCCAGAGTGTAAAGTGACTTCAGCTGGTCAGATTCCTATTGCAAAGCCACTGTGTCATTTTTACGCCTGGGTTAAGGAGGCGTAGGAATTTTGACGCATTTTAGACTCTTTGTTTCATTTGCCAATGATGCTTAACTTCCCTGAAAGCTTGTAATATGCATGTGTCATTTCTGCGTGGGATTTTAAGAGGGAATGCCTACCTTGCATATGATTACCTTGACCTGACGCATACGGTTGTAGCACAGGTAAATTACGCACAGAAGAGAAAAGCGACGCATTATGCCAAATGCGTCACTTTGTAAATATGGAGCACTCAATGAGTGGTCCTGCATCTTAAAAAATGACGCAGCATCAGTGCAAGCTCCTTGTAAATATGCCCCTCTGTTTATAAGGGGCCATGACTGACAACTTTAGCGTTCACCAGGCACTGCTGGTCAGTGGTTGCCCCACCAAATATTTAGGGTGCAAGCCACCACTATTATAGCCCTAATCTTCATCTGTGTTAAATTACAGATCATCAGAATATTAACATTCATTTCTTGACAAAAGGAACCAAACTCTCTACCAGCTGACAGAATACTCCTACTTAGCTCTTATCTTTGATTTCCTACATCAGACTTCTTGGCACTCATTTAACAGTTGGCTGTTTGTGCTTTAAAGAGTATAATGTACAGAACATGAACCGAAAATAGACTACTTCTAGATAACTGACAGTGTTTTATTAATGGACATCATCTTAATCTTGCCAAATACTGGTCAGAATGTGTATTTTGGCCTGCCTTTCACTTCCTTAAGATACTCATGTTTCAGAATGTTTTATAACTTTCAGATACAAGTGCATAGTGTACAGGGAATAGGCAGTAAACTGTGACTACCGCAAAAACAATCCAGTTCAAGTATCCATTTTTGAAGTAATGAATTCTATTTTCTTTTATTATCAGAACAAAATCTTGGCTTCAATGCATATGGCATAATCCGTGAGGCATTCAAAATCATTAAATTGGATAAGATAATATTCGACCAACAAAACCTATTTGTTTCAGTGTGAGGTGTCACCTTTTCTTTACACATATTAAATACCTTTTAACCTAGGCAGTTTCTCTTTTGACTCTGTACCAAATTTAAATATGATACCAAAAGATAAGAAAAAGTGAATGTCAATGCATGCTAGATACTATAAATCCTTTCTCTGAACGGTTTGTTTCAATGCACAGAAAATAAGGATCCTAAATAAAAATGCATTGTATGTCTAAAGTGTATTTATTTAATGCTGTTGATGCATAAAAAATGAATGCACACTGGGCTAAGATATGTGGAGATTCTCTCACTACAAAGCAGTCTTGAATGTTCTTCAGTGCCGACCAAAAAGGTAAATTACAGTGACTGCCAAGCTAATATATATGGGCCCAAATTGAAGAAAAGTGGTGCTGCATCCAATACAGCACCACTTTTCTTGCGGCCCTTAGCACCCCCCTACCGCCCCCATATGTCTACCATATATACTATACGGCACACCATGGCTCTGGGTAGGGGCAATAGCTTCAAACATTTTGCCGCTATTGATGTACTGATTCAAACATGTAGATATACAAAGGGGATGAATACATATCTATTTTATATCCAAGTGAAAATATCAATTAATCACGGAGCAAAATTACTTCTTTACTGTTCTCTTTGTTTATTAATATTTATCTCTCTTTGTCTTGCTCTCTTGATTTGAGTAAACTTCATAAAATTGTACACACATCTTATTCACAAACGATATATACAAACATTTACACATATAACCATAAATATCTAAATATTTAATACATAATGGTTGACATGTGCCACTTGGCATTCAATGTTCAAAAGGATCTTTTGCACTGACAGCTTCCAATCAAAGTTTTTGAAATTGTAATCTGCTAAACCTTTTCCGGGCAAGCAGTATTTCAAATGAGGTAATGATGTTTAGTACCACCCTTTTTAGGCTCTTTGTTCCTGATATTTATATGCGATACAGTCCCATTTTCATCATTCCACAATTCAGAAAACACTCCTTAAAAACATAGTCGACGCGTTTCGGCCTTTCAACCTCTGGCCTCTTCAGGACATTGGAAACAGTGCCTATATATACAATTTTACAATATATTACTCACTATTCTTAATTACCAGGTCATATAACAGTCATTGCCACCAGGGCCACTCCAGACCCTGTTCACCATTACATCTAATCCACACTCTAGTAGTGTTTCCATCATTATCCATGCCAAAAATATCCATGACATGGTCATGAAATCATGCTTAATTATACATGCTTAATTCACATTCTATTACGGTGATGCACCTTTTTAGTCTATCTTCCCAAAGCGGTGCATGCATGCATTGCAACCCATCCCAAAAAGCTCCATGTGTATAACATCACACCTCTTTTATGTGCCCACTATCCATTTTTTAATCCTTGTTTTTACTTTAACCATACACAAAACTCTTGGCTGACCTTATGTTTATATGTAGATGATCGTATTCACTTTCGCAAGAGTTTTGTTGTCAACGTTTCCCGTTATCTCATTATTTATACAATTGTCTCCTTTCACTGGAAACAACATTAAAGTTTTAAAGTCATGATATAAAATAGATATGTATTCATCCCTTTTGTATATCTACATGTTTGAATTGGAATTTGGCCCACATACAGCAGGGGTAAAAGGGCTTCCCCAAATGGTATAGATATTGATGTACTGTGCAGGATTAGTGCCCAAATATCAGTGCTAATCCTGCAGAGGACAAAGGGGCCCATTGAAAACAATGGTACTCTCTTTTAACACCTGCTCTGTGCAGGCGTTAAAAATAGCTGCTGTTAGATTCCACTGCACCATTTGATGCCTGGTGCAGGTTTAATGTGGCGCAAGGGGTTACAAAGTGGTGCAATGGAGGCATTGCATCACTTTGTAAATACGGCGTGGCGAATTTGGCCTCTTTGGGCCACATTAATGTAAAAACAAATGATGCTAATGTGCCGCAAGGAGGAGCTAGGTCCTCCTAAATCTGGGAAATTGTTTTTCAAATTCTTTTTAATTCTGTTCTGCACACGTGGAACATACTGAGAAATATGAGTAACATACTAATCCCTAATAGATGTGGATAGCCAACCCTCATTTCCAAAATATCTTTAGACGACCTCTAAGGTTCCACCCCAGTCCAACATACTACCCTTGTAACTCCCCTTCTTCCTGCAACTTGCGTTCTCACCTGAGTATTCACACAGTTTCCACCTAGAAACATACATCAATTTGTAATTTATACTCAGTTCGAGCCATCTCTGCCTCTTTCCTTTTAAGCATAGATCTCAGTCAGATAGCTGTAAAACAGACAGTTGTGGAGAGAATGTGACTTCCTTACAATCTCTTTCGATATATTAGGTGCAAGATGACGCACATACATTTTTTGCAGTTCTGCTGTAAATTTGGGTCACTTGACTTTACAAAGCCATAATATTCTCAGTTTCATCTACACATTTTCCAACTGATGGGGCCTCCACAATCTTGCGATTTCTACTATGGCCATTGATACGAGAAGGAATATAGGAATTTATCCACACTGCTTTCCCCTCAGCTCCAGATTGTTCAAATTGTAAACCAAGAATAAAAAACCCTTTAATCTCTCGGATAGGGTGTCACAAAACGTCTGTAATGGATGGTGTGAGGAATTATTCCAGTTTTTTCATGGTCCTCCAATTGTTGTCTGCCTGATGAGGCTCGCTTTAAGACTCAGTATGACTGCAAAACAGTGGTAACATGTCTGGACTTCCCCCTAAACAAAACGGTAACCGTACAAAATATCAAATGAAAAATATTGAGTCACAGAAATATCAAGTCTTTAATATCGTGATACAGAAATATTGTTGCTATTAAAATCCAATTTTAGGCAATAATTTAGTTTTCAATAATATCTGTGTTTTTAATATCGCTGTCAATAACATCTGTGTTGTTAATATTATTTTCAAAAATATTATTGTAATAAATATTGTTTTTTAATTATCTTTCTGTGTTTTAGCCATAATTCAATTGTAAATGTTTAATATTGTTTGTATAATTGTTGCTTATATTCATACAATGGTTTGTAATTTTAATTTAGGTATAATTAATAATTTAATTGTTAATAGTAACCTGTAGTGTTACAGCAGGTTGTGTGGTTTGCAGGGGTAAAGGGTTTAAAATTAATTAAGTATAATTAATTAATATTTCCATTTTAAATATGATTAATTATTTAAATGATAACTAATGATGTATAATGTGTAATTATGATATTTTTATGTTATATATTATTTGCAGGTTGTTTGGTTTGTAGAGGTATAGGGCGGGAGGTTATTTAAGTAATACTTGATTATTATGTAATCATTAATTATTAAATAATTAATACTTATTGATATTTAAATATGTAAATTGTGTAATTATTATATTTTAAAGTTATATTTTAGGTGTGGGTTGTTGGGTTTCTAGGAGTAAAGGGTGGAAGTTAAGTATGTAACAATTGTTTATTAAGTACTTATTTATTATTTTTTAATTAGTTAATTGATAATTACATATGTATATTGTGTAATTATTATACTTTTTGATCTATATCTTAGATGCAGATTGTTGTATTTGGAGGGGTATAGGGAGGTAAGTTAAGTAATAATTTGTTATCAATCAATTATTAATTTGTATAAAAATATTTAATTTAATTAAAATTATGTTAACAGTTTAATAACTATGCTTTTAATATTACATATTAGTTGTTGGTCGTTGCTTTCGTAGTTTAATAGTAAGTTGTTTAAGTATTAATTATTTATCAACAAATTACTTATTTATTAATTTTTTTATTTCTTAATATGTAATTTGTGTTTTTTATTTATTTTAACTATATTTTAATTTGGACTGCTACATTGGTGGGAGTATAGTGTGGGAGTTTAATTAAATAATCAATTATTAACATTATTTTATTTGTTATTAATTATTTTACAAATGATTATTCATGTACAATGTTTAATTGTTTTTTAAATTTACATACATTATTTTTATGTTAAAATGTGTATATTTTTGTGAATTAATTGAGTTATTAAATTAGGTTATGTGTTTTGAGTGAATTACTTTCTGGACTACAGAGGAAATAGTAATTTTAACCCCTCCGGAGTCCAGCATTTTCCCTACTGTTGCAAATAATGGCATGGGAACACTAAATTTTGAACCCTCCAAAGTTCAACATATTCTCTACTGTTGCACAGACTGGAGTGGGAATAGTAAATGTTACCCCTCTCTAGTCCAACTTTTTCCCTACTGCTGTATACATTGGAGTGGGAATAGTAAATTGTATACTTCAGAGTCCAATATTTTCTCTGCTGCTGCATCGATTGGAGTGTTAATACTAAAGGGCTGATTATGAGTTTGGCGGACGGAAATATCCATCCACCTAACTCCAGATGTGGAGGTCTCCGCAGTGCTGGTGACCTCCCCATCGGCCACATTATGACTTTTTCAGTAGGCTGACCGGTGGAAACCAAGATTTCCACCTGTCAGCCCAGAGGTAAAAGTGGGGCAGCATTATTGCCTGCCAAATAGAACTGACGGCAATGCTGCTGCATGCAGGTGACACCAGCACGCTCAAAACGCACACTGTCTGCACAGCAGACAGTGCGCATTGCAAGGGTGCTGGGCAGGGGGACCCCTGCACTGCCCATGCCCACAGGAATGGGCAGTGCAGTGGCCCCCCAGTAGCCCCCTGCACTTGTTCTCTCCCAGCCTTTCATACCGCCATGAAAATACTGGCAGAGAACAAGGTTGTTATCAGCATGATGGTGCCTAGTTCAGCGCTGCCCTGGCTGATTACAATCAGGACCGCCTTAGCCCATCGGGGTCACTGATCCTGGCGGGGACAGTGGTAGGTTGGAGGGTCTGCCCGCCAACCTCGTAATGTGGAGGTTGGACCCTGACAGCCATGGTAGTCTGACCACAACCGTGAGGCTGGTGGTCTTTAGACTGCCAGCCTCGTAATAAGGCCCTAAATATCACCCCTATGAATTTTAATGGTATTATTACCAAACGTTATTATTATTTTTAACTTTTATCTACTATTATATTATAAAAAATATAGAAATTCATTTCAAAACCAAAGGTTTCAGGGACGTTATACTTAGGCTCACATTTTAAAAGTAGAAAACCATAGAAATTCGCCCGTTATAGTTAGAGTTCTCTCAAGTAACTATAACTTGTGCCCTAAGGTAAGTATAACTCATTCCCCCACCATGCACAGTATTTTCAGTAAACATTTTACTGCAAATATTACATTGATATTATCAATGATGTTATTAAAGGTTTCACAAGTGCAGTAATTTGAGGACTAATTAGCAATGCCTGGCGAGGACGCGAAGTATAGTAACCTTAGGGCATGAGTTATAGTTATTTGAGATAACTCTAACTATAACAGGTGAATGTCTATGATTTAAAATGTCAGCCTAACTATAACAACGCTATAACCTTTGTTTTTTTATGTGAATTTCTATGTTTTTTTTTATTCTATTTCCCAACTATAACGTCCCTGTAACCTTTGTTTTTTTAGTGAATGTCTATGATTTTTTAATGTAAAATAATTTTCATTACTATACATTAATCCAACCACTGCCACACACGGTCTTTGGTGGTTGGCCACAGGCCTTGTGCAGTGGGTGTTTGCTGCAGGTCCTGGTCTACAGCCAGACGCTGTGGACAACTCCCCTAACCACCCAACCCCAAGCTGCGCACGGCCTTTGCACGTGTGAAGCCAGAGTTGGCCATGGCCTCTCTCTGTGGGTGTGAGAATAGGAGCGACAGGATGTATCTGGGTGTGAGAGTAGTTGTGAGAGTATCTGTCTGGGTGTGAGAGTGGGTGCATCAGTGTCTTAGTGCATCTGTGAGTGAGTGTGTTACTGTCTCTGTGGGTCTGTGAGTGGGTGCATGAGGGTTTCAGTGGGTCTGTGAGTGGTTGTGTGAGAGTCTGAGTAGGTCTGTGAGTGAATCTGTAAGGGTCTAGGTGTGTGTGTGTGAGTGGGAGAAAGAGATTGAAAAAGAGAGGGAGAGAAGGAGAGTGAGAGATTTAGGCTTTGATGAATAATATACTTAGAACGAGATGTTTCCAGACCCAAATTGAAAAGTAAAATACATTTGTCAATTAAAAAGAGTGAGATCACCTTTTGGTATGTATCTTAAATATTTGAATTTGATGAAAAGAAATCAGAGAAATTACCTCTATCACACATAGACTGGAACCCTCAACCTTTGAGGAGAGACCTGAGAACTTAACCACTAAGCCACAGATAAGTCTTTATTACATAGTACCCAAACATAGCTATGACATTCAAACTGAAAGGTGTGATGGGAAAAATATGTAAACGCTGCACCAATATGCATCTTTAATATAAATAAAACTAGTAAATCAACAGACATGCTACCAGGATTAGAACGTTCAACTTACAGGGAGACAGTCCACGCGCTTTACCAGCAGGCCATCAGTGACTCTCTTGTGCTGTGTGGCAAAACATGGCTATGACATCCGAACGTAACGGTAGCCCAGTGTGACACTTTCAGGTCATTGCATGGAGAGACAATTGCAATGCCAATTTGCATGCAGGGAAACAGATGAAAACTCTGCTTTCTGCCAGCAGTACTGTTTGACAGCTCCCACTGTCAGAATGCAGACTTTGGTTGCTTTGCTTGGTGGGAGCTGTCAGCAACAGCTATGTCCCCGGAGTGGGCACCCCGGAACACATCAGGAGATGACCCTGGGGGGGTGACGATCCCCAGGGCCATTATTGCCTCCAACTAGCATTGCCCTGGGGAGGTGGTGTTCCACGAGGCTCAGGGGTCCGAAACAGATGCCCTTCACTTTTAAGGGTCAAGTGTACAAGTGCGCAGGCATGTTGTAATCGCTCTGTGGGCTTTTAACCACACCAACTACTGCTTTTCATTCTTTGTTGTGCTTGTCTGAAATGCATCATTTTTATTGGTGCTTTTTGTGAAATGTCCTTCCTTTGTGTGCTGAGTTCCCTATCAAGGAATTTCAATAAGTGAACATTTTTGTTGGCTATCACACTAAGGGCCATATGTACAAACACTTTTTCCCATAGACACAGAATGGGTAAAAACCTTTGCTACATCTGGCCCTAAGTCACGCTTTATCCTGTTACTGCGTGTGATGGCCCTTCTTCCAGTTTTGGTTCCAGTTGTGGTTTACCTTTCATCCCAGCTGGGATCCTTTCTAGACATTCATGCAGGGAGCTAATAACACTCATGCTCATGGTGGCCATGGTGCTTTGAATTGACTTGCTTATGTCAACTGTTTTACTTTTCATTTTCAACTTATGTGGCAAAAAAAGTCCAGTTAGGAATTTACAACAGTAATAGCTCTAACTCGAGCAAACGCAAGACCCACTGCATTGCAAATGCTTGTTTATTGCAGCCCTGGGGAGGAGGTGATCCCTGGGGCAGCGGGGGGGGGGGGTGTACTGTATTTGTTGACAGCCCCGGGGAGGTAGTGCCTTTACGTTTAAAAAAATCACAGAAATTCACTGAAAAAAACAAAGGTTACAGGGACTTTATAGTTAGGAGATAGAATTAAACAAAAAGTGGAAATTCAGTTAAAAGCCCAACATTTACAGGGATGTTATAGTTAGGTTCTGAGTTTACTTGCACAAAATCACAGAAATTCAGCAGTTATTTAAAGTAATTATAACTCACGCCCTAAGGTAACTATACTTATGCCCTCGCCATGCACTGCTAATTACCCCAGATACTGCAGCACTCATGACAACTTCTATACCATCATTAAAAATATAAATGAAATATTAGCAGACAAAACTGTGCATGCCGGGCACGTGAGTTATAGTTACCTTTGGGCACAAGTTATAGTTATTTGAAAAAACCCTAACTACAACTGCTGATTTTCTATGGTTTTGTGCGAGTAAATTTAGAACCTAACTATAACATCCCTGTAACCTTTTGTTTTTAAGTGAATTCCTATGTTTTAAAAAAAAAATCTATTTCCCTAACTATAACGTCCCTTTAAACTTTGCTTTTTTTGATGAATATATAAAATGATATATACTATTTTTCGAAAATGTGTTCTTTTTATTTTAATTATTTTGGTAAGTTATTCAATGTTTTATATTTTATTATGTTACATTTTTTATACTTTTTGTGTATTAATTTATAAAAATACAAATGTATCTTTTAATAGTATTCAACTGAAAAAAGTACAAAAAAGTAGATAATCTAAAATAAATGTTTTAATAATAGTGGTATATTATTACATATATGTATGCATTTCTGTCTTTCTGTTCATATAATAATATATTCTTAATATGTAATGTTACTTAAATGTATTTAATACACATTATATTAAAGTTATGTATTAACATACTTAATATTTGCCATTTTAAACAGTCTATTGATAGAAAAACAGCATTTTGTCTTATTTTTTATAATAGCAGTGGGAAAGATATGTTTGTTTCAATATTTTTGTACTTACTATTATCACTATAGGGAGACGATATTTGTGCCAACATTATTTTTGACATGATATTTCTGTATCACAATATTGTTAGACTCGATATTATGTAACTGATCCAACACATGTACTGTTAATTAAATTCCTTGTTTGACCTATTTAACTTCCCTACGGGTCCACTGTAAATGTAACCTAAAATGCTCCAGTGTTATAGAAGTACTTACACCACGTCATAGATGAGAAAAGTATGTCAGCAGGCCTGCTGTTTAAATACACTACAGTGATGCATGGCAGGGAAAAGTGCCTTTACCATGCAGGAAAAGCTTTTTTTTGTATATAGATAAGTCACTTCTTAAGTGTGCCTTGTAATGTTACAGGGCACAGTTACATTATTTAAAGATAGGGTACACTGCATATTGTGGTTACAGTGCTCTCAGAGTGAAATAAAAAGCAAACAATATTTCACTACAATGCTAGCTTTCTGATAAATTAAGGGGAAAAGTAGCTGTGTTCAAATGTACTTTGTGTTGAGCCAAATCTAGCTAAAATCAGTTTTGCCGCTTAGCCTCCCAGAGCTGGAATTTACATAATTGGCTGGAAGAGTTAATGACTCAGTCAGAGGACAAAAGCCTACCTTTCGGCTTAGGAGCAGTAGATGGATGTTCATTGTTGACCATTTAGCATGTATTAGATGTCTTGGAGTGGACAGGAACATTTGACTGATCAGAGGACTGATTTATTATTCTAGCTCCTTTGACTTGGAGATGCAAAGTAGACTTCTATTTGAGAACACAATTTTAAATACATCCACACTGGCTCTGCTGGTAGAAATGTAGATTGAAGGCCCAGAGAAGCTGGGGTCATCATTGTAGGTGTATTAGACCATCTGACATATTTAGAAAAGCAGACACTGTGATGTAAGTTTTTTTCAGCTCAGGACCACCATGGAAACTCTGGCATTCCCATACTGAAACCAAATTAAAAATTACTCCATACCCTGGGAGAAAACTTCCAATGTAATAGGATCATTGATTTTTCTTCCAGAACAAACTCTAGATTTGAGAGTTTGCTTTTGAAAAGCAAAAGCAGCACCTGAAACATGGTGGCTGTTCACCAAACTTTCAGTGCATTCTGCAGGGCTAGAGATCTCGAAATAAGGTGGACCTAGTCTGGCCAGGTAGGAACAGATCATTACCTCCCCCACATGACAATTGGCCAGCCACCCTCTGTAGTCTCAGTCTGGACCAGGGCAAGGTACCATATTTATCTGACCTGTGAAGTGACCTTGGTTTCTATAAAAACTCCTGGCTTCTGGAACAAAACCAATGACTTCAATGGAACCTCAATGATGTACCTAACTTTGAGGGACCATCACCAGCTACAGCATCGGGCCTTGCCTCACTGAACTTTCATTTCAGATACTAAGAATGAAAGTAAAAGCTTTGACTAGGACAGTTTGCTTGGTGTATCACCCTCCGTTTCCTTGGGAATGGCCTGCAATCGCACCAAATGCTTGGTCAACAATGAAAAGTGATTTTTGATCAGTGTTTTACTTTTTCCTGGCACATTTTGCCTTACAACATTAACATTTCATATCTCAAGTGCCACCTAGTCTATTTCAATGATCTTTGTGGGAATCTCCTCAATACGTTTTCCTTTATTTTTCTAATTTTTTTACTTTGTTGTAGTCTTTACTTTTATATTTTTGGTACAGCTTGAACTTAAAATGCACTTCTCCGAGGATTCACTACTGCTGGTGTCAAAGCCACTAGTGGTTGTAAAGTTTCTATCAGAGAGATGTTTTGCCGGAAGGCACTGAGCCCCTAATTACGAGTATGGCGGGCGGAAAAGTCTGCCCTCCAAACTCCCACAGTCAGGTCACCACCAGTGTAGTGACCTTTCCATGGCCCCTTCTTGGGGCCCCTGAGTCATTGAGCAGAAACAGAGTTCCGTAATTGAGCCGGCAGCAATGTTGCAGTACATAGGGTGCTACAGCAACCGTCGCACTTTTCACTGACTGCTAAGCAGACAGTGAAAAGTGCGACTGGGCTGTCCATGGGGCCCCTGCACTGCCAAGTGGATGGTCAGAGTAGGGGCCCCCACTGGGCCCCACTGCACCCCGTCTCTTCCGCCTTTTAAATGGCAGTTGGACCACCATGCAAAAGTTGGCAGAGAGGGGACTCCTAACCCCCCAGGGCAGCGCTGCCCTAGCGGATTAGGACCGCTGGCCCCACCAGACAAAGTGGAGGTGCCAGTGGTCTGACAGTGGTACTTTCCCCATGGTCATAATGTGGTGGTCTGACCCCTGCCAAAGCGATAGTCCAACCGCTTTGGCGGCGGTCAGACTGCCACCGCGAGTCTCACGGTCCTAGGAGCACCAGACTCATAATGAGGGGGTGAATGCTTACTGAGTGGCTGTCATATTACAAGTGGCTGCTCAGCGGACAATTTTGTTTTAAAAAACAAACTTCCAAAGTGGGACTTTACTTTAAAAAAAATAATAAAAAAAAATTAACCTTTTAGTTGTCAGGTTTTGATTTTATTTATTTTCAGTTCGGGATCACCAGCATTCCCTTTGAAGTCTCAGTCTGAAAAAAGTACATCAGAGCATCCACTCTAATTAGGATAGATAGTCTAATACATCTAGACAAACTGCCAAAACTCCTTTGAGCCATTGGTTTAGGATTCCTCCAGAGGAGCCAGTAGACGCACATCTGGAGGAAACATGACAGTCCGCCCACCTCTAAATAGAGTGGGCAGACCATCAGTCCGCTAGACAGGATACTCCACTATGTTTATGCTGGAATAGCATGCCCGGCAGTCTCCTAATAGCTTCCAGAACCAGCTTACAAACCTGCAGCTAAAGATACATCAAAATAGGCAAATACGAATATAATGAGTGAACCATTCTGAGTACATTTAGACTCTGTAGCAGTCATTGTAGCTCGCAGAGTCCATTGGAGTGTAGAGGAAAGCAGAGAGATAACAGAAGCAATGGGAGAAAAGAGTCTACTTCCCATAGATGCCCTTTTTCACTCCCAAGAGAAGTGTTACTTTGCATCACTGCTGGGATTGCACATGTTGCCTCAACCCCGAGGATACACCCCTCTTCCCATTTGGAAAGGCATCCAGAGCCTAACACTAACTGTACCTTGAAATTACCTATTTTCATAAAGTCATCAAGAACATCGGCCCAAACTTTCCAAAAAGGCTCTTTCTGAGTCAGCCCTGGAAAATATAAATTTCTTTCACTTGTGTTCTCTTTATTGTACTGGTAAGTCCACAAAACTATAAAACCTCTTGCCACTAAGTCATGCTTGACCACGCTAGGGCCTTCTTCCTCCACAAAGTACCCAGATATAGATTTTGAAAAAACAGCAAACGGTATTCCAAAGCAACATTTTCTTTAGAAATGCCTTACTCAGAATCCTATCCTTCCATTTGACCAATTTTATCACCAGTAGCACAATACCACTACAACCAAAGTCTTATTTCTGAGGCCTACTGGAAAATCTGAAAGCATTTCAAATCACTACATTAGAATCCTTGGGTGGTAGACCCATCAACTCAAACATGAAACATTACTTGCTCCAGTTCACTAGGAAGTGCTCCAGTATGAGTTCCTCTGTTTTTTCAAGCAACCTCAAATGTGTGCTCCTCCTCATATTGTCAAAGGATTCAATCTTCTCATTTAGGAAAGCCAGAGCCTCCACTGCATTTGCATTAAGTGACTTTGGCCCTCATTCCAACCCTGGCGGTCTCTGACCGCCAGGGCGGAGGGCAGCGGAAGCACCACCAACAGGCTGGCGGTGCTTCCAGGGCTATTCTGACCGCGGCGGTAAAGCCGCGGTCAGAAAAGGGGAACCAGCGGTTTCCCGCCGGCTTACCCGTGGCCCAGGGAATCCTCCATGGCGGCGCTGCTTGCAGTGCCACCATGGGGATTCCGACCCCCTTCCCGCCAGCCTGTTTCTGGCGGTTTTCACCGCCAGAACCAGGATGGCGGGAACGGGTGCCGTGGGGCCCCTGGGGGCCCCTGCACTGCCCATGCCACTGGCATGGGCAGTGCAGTGGCCCCCTAACAGGGCCACACAAAGATTTTCACTGTCTGCTTAGCAGACAGTGAAAATCGCGAAGGGTGCCACTGCACCCGTCGCACCCCTGCAACTCCGCCGGCTCCATTCGGAGCCGGCTTCATTGTTGCAGGGGCTTTCCCGCTGGGCCGGCGGGCGCTCTTTTGGAGGGCGCCCGCCGGCCCAGCGGGAAAGTTGGAATGGCCGCCGCGGGCGGTCATTCGGCGGCCAGATATTGGCGGGCGGCGACTGCCGCCCGCCAATATCAGAATGAGGGCCTTTATCTCTTGTTCATCTCTTGTGCTTTCATTGTGATCGCAGCTGACTGACCCTCCAATATTATCACTTGGCACTCCGAGTCCCTATTTTCTATTACTTACAGAGGACTCTCCTAGTTAGTTCCTCTCTTCTCGGTAAAGCCTTTCGACACTGTTTCTGTTGTTTCTTATATGTATTTGTTAAAATGCACAGCAGTTCCTATCTATTCCCCTTACCACTACCCATTCCACTTTATTTCCCCTCACACTGCATTGTAATAGTTTAGAATGTTCAGTCGATGTGTGCTTTCACCTGAGAGAGAGCAGGAGACGGAATAGAGAAGTTGATTTCGACTTACCTGCTGCGGCTTCATCATGTCACTGGTGACTGAGGACAGAGGTTGAGGAAATTCGATTTTTAATACGATCGTATCGACCCGCCATTTTGTGGCCCGTCGCCATTTTATGTTGCCTTCACTCAGGCAGCACAGCGAACGAAGTCCATTCTGCCTTTTCTGCTTATTCTGCAACATGGTGTTCAAAACAGCCTTCTGCCTCTATCTTTACAAGGCTGGAATTAAGGTCTGACCGAGTACACTAATCCCTGTCTGGTTTTCTAATCCTTGTTTCAACTATCTGTAGGCTCACACTATTCTCCGCCGATCTTATCTTATCGTCTGGCCTTCGCTGTCCTTTGCTAGTATTCTCTCATTTCACAACTGTCCTCCAAACGCACACAAACTTATCGCACCACATGCAACTTCGTTGTGGATCGGTTAATGAATTAGTTCAAGGGAGGGGTGACAAACACAGCTGGAGGGGAGGCAACCTTAAGTCACTTGATACTTTGTTTTCCAATTCCTTCTATTGGTGCTGTCTTGTTTTCCGACATTTCTATTGGCTCTGTTCTATCTTTACATTATTCTTACTGGCTCCTTTCTATGTGTTCTGGGAGTGTATGTAGTTAATAAATGGTTTTTATACGGTATATAAGATTGTGCGCCACAAAGTAAAGTGGCAGTCTCCTGAGAACATACCTTGTGTACTTCTTGGACAACTGTACTAGCTAATAAAATCTGATCTTTTACGCCTGACAGAGTGTCCCGTGTCTCTGTTAGTTGAGGCAGGTGAATCCAAGGAGATTTTAGGCGTACCCTGCGCCGCCAGGCCCATAAGGTTCTGGTTCTTCAACTGGCGCCCAACGTGGGGCGGCTTCAGCGGTACCGGTTCTGCCTGAAGGTCGTGAGGAACCCCGCAAGAAAATTCTGGAGGAATCGCGAGCCACGTCAAGCGACCCCTGTATGTCGAAGTGGTCCGAAGGTCTTTTTCAGCGCGGTTACTCCTTCCTGACGGCTACTGACGACTGCTGCCCTGACTGCCGCCCTGCCTTGGCCCTTTCTTTGATGATGTATGGTAAAGCGAGACGATAGACGGGCCTCTGTTGGTGTAAGAAGACATCCTTAGTTAAGTATTTGGTGGGTCGCGCCCACAAATTTTGGTCTTTGTTTTGTCCTTAGGTCCTTAGATTTGGCCATTGCAGTGGCCAAAGCCGAGGGGTAAGTGCATTTGTGCTGTGTAAACTGAAAGTTTTACCCCCTTGATGTTTGTGAACAGCCAGTAAAAATCGTGAGATGTCTGGTCTGACTAAGTTTGGAAAACTTTGTTGCTTTGGTTGTAATAGGGACTCCCAGCTTGAGGACTCCTGTCCGATTCCTTCGGTTGGAACTCCCACATATGAGCTCTATTCTAAACATGGTGTTGGTCCTATTGCCTTTAATAAGACATGGACCCGATATACAAAGAAAGATGGTGTTTTAAAATGGCCAGAAAATGGTAGTTTCGAAACTGATGTGCTAGATAATTTAGAAGCAACGTTATTTAAAAGAAAAGCCCGGCCGGCAATGTTTGACTCTTTTCGCCTTTGGCGTAAGGAAGCCAAACAGAGAGAAATTAAACAAGCGAAACGAGATAGGAAAACACAGGGAATGACGATTATACAGGCTGCTCAGCAATTCAAAGATGATGAAATAGATAATGCAATGGAAATTTCAGACAGACAGCATCGAATGGCAATAGATAAATGCTATCCGACGTTGCCTATCTCTTCCCTTGATAAGAGAAAAGATTTTGAGGAAGATTCCTTAATGTCCCACTTATTGAAATTGCCTCCGCCCTATGTACAAGGTGCTAATGCACCCCCGATGTTACAGCCTGTTCAGCCGCCAGTTGTGCTTCCGCCTGCTCCAGCTTTTCCACATTTGCCTCCTCAAGTATTGCCTATGCCAGCTTTGCCTTTAACTCCTTTGCCTTCTGCTCCTTTGGCAATTCCTAATGCTCCTTTAGTTAATTCACCTAATACCTTGTCCCCTATCCTTATGTCAAATTCTCCATCTATGCGTAAGCGATTTGCAGATACTGTCTCTGGTCTCTTATCACCTTTCTTTGAAGCTTTAAACGTGTCTCCAGCTTTTTCTCGAAGACAGTCTCGTAGTCAATTCCCAGACTCCGAAGAGCGAGAAAAATTGGACTCACTTGCTTGTAGATGGATCAAGAAGGGTCCCCAATATAGTACGTCTGATATTATGTCCACCTTTCTGCAACGGAATGCACCTACGCAGAGATATGTTTTTAAAGTTATGTGCGATACTCTCGCTAAAGAATGGGAGGATATGAATTTGGGTTCGGTCCCACAGGATCTGTTAGATGTTCAGGCTGACTTTGACAAAGGACTTATTGTGGGTCCTAAGGTTGAAAACGCTGTCAGAACACTTATTTCTTTCAGATCCCTATTGTTCTCACAGACTTTTCCTGATTCTGATCCTTCAGTTAGGACAGCACTGAAAAACTATCCCATGAGAGAGGTTTCTCCAATATGGAAGGAAGAAGTTGCAGCAGCAGGTGCTAATCCAGCTATTCCTGCGCATTTTCAGCGCATATGGATACATGTCCCCTGGAAAAGGTCTGAAGTTTTAGCACTTAAACAGTCACTACCAGATCCACGCAAAAATCCTGCTGGTTACTATAAAGAGTTGTTGCAAACAGTTGATGCATGTACTATGAATCTAGCAGATATTGACATGTTGATGGGAAATGTAGTTCCACAGACAATATGGGCTAAAATTCGTAGAGAGGATCACGCTCAAGAATTAGGCGGCGATTGGAACGCTATTATTGCCGCAGATAGAGGTCAAGTAGGTGGTGCAAAGCCCGACGCTTTGATCTCAGAACTCCCTGGTAGGATTATTACATTAATGAAAACAATGATGCATGCTTTGAGAGTTAATTGGGATAAGCTAGCAGCATGTAAACAAAAGAAAGATGAAAGTGTTTCCGATTTCTTTACCCGATTCGAGGAGACATTCATTGATCACAGTGGTCAAGATATGGCTACAGAAGGGGGACAGCGATTATTTGTGGATAAGTTCGTATATAACTTGCTTCCTGAACTATCACACAAGCTAAAAGACTCCGAGAGTTCATGGGCAGTTTCTTCTTCCGCCCAGATATTGGCTACTGCACAATATTATGAAAATAGAGACAAAGAAGAAAGGGAAAAACAAGAGAAAAAGACGAAAGAATTAAAAACTAAAGTTCTCTTGCAACAGGCTTATCCTCCTCGTTATGTTCTGCCTCAGTTTCAACAGCCTCCGCAGTTTCAGAGGTTGTATCAAAAGCCTGAACCATTCATTCCAAGACCTTTGCTAGGTCCCAATCAATGTGCTTATTGTAGGGAGGAAGGTCATTTTAAGAACAATTGTCCGGCATTGTTGCAGCGTAATGGAGCAACATCTGCTTCACGAGGTCGTGGTGGTCTTCAGTCAGCAAATAGAGGTAGAGGTCGAGGTGTGTTAACCCAAGAGCAGCGTTCTTTTGTTCCTCCAAATTCCGGAAATTACTTTGACCAGCAAAATGTTAGGTCTACACAGTATTACAGTGAGGATCAGTATATTGAAGGAGGGAATGAAAGTCTTCATTTTGAATAGGACAGCCATGGACAAAGTAAGGGGGTTACGTCAATTCCAGTGGATCAGAATGGACCTTATGTTAATGTCACTACAATGGGTGTTTCAGAGCCATTTCTTTTAGATACTGGTGCCATGAGAAGCTCTATCATTCATTCTAAACTCCCTGGCGCACCTTTGTCTGGCTTAACGAATGTATCTGTAGGATTTTCTGGCGCCCCTGTTCGCAATCCAGTTTCTTGCCCTTTGCCTGTTTCAATAGGCCCTTATGATTTAGAAGCTCCGCTTCTTCTGACGAATGGTTGTGGTGAAAATCTGTTGGGTTTAGATCTATTAAAAAGAATGCATGCTACGATATATTGTTCACCTTCTGGTGTATACCTCACTCTAGGACAGAAAATGACTAGTCCAATGTACTTATCAAAAGATCAATTCCCACCTGAATTGCTTTCTCTTCCCGAAACGCTTTGGGCTACGGGTCCGAATGACGTTAGTTGTCTTGAGATCCCACCTTATGTTGTTACTCTTAAGCCCAATGCTGAAATGCCACGTATTCCGCAATACAGAATCTCTACTGAAGGTGAGAAAGCACTTCTGGAAATTGTCCATGATTTGATTCAGAAGGGTGTGGTTGAGGAAACGAGAGGAAATACATGTAACAGTCCTGTTCTTCCGGTTCTTAAACGCACTGATCCTTCTCAGCCTCCTGTTTATCGTTTTGTAATTGATCTTCGGGAGGTAAACAAGATTGTCGTACCGCAGTTTCCTGTAGTCCCAGATATCACTGCTCTGTTGACGATGATACCTTCTACAGCGACTTGGTTTTCAGTTATTGATCTAAAGAATGCTTTCTTTAGTATTCCCATCGCCGAAGAGAGTAGAGATATTTTTGGTTTTTCCCTCGGAGGCCGAAGCTTCCGGTTTAAACGCGCACCTCAAGGTTATTGTGAAAGTCCCTCTATTTACAGTCAAGCTCTAAAATGTCATCTTGATGCCTTTTCCTTACCGTCCGGTGCCGCTCTCATTCAGTACATGGATGACTTATTAGTTGCCGCTGATTCAGAGGAGATTTGCAAAAACGTGACCGTTGCACTGTTGCGTCATTTGTTTGATCTAAATCACAAGGTTTCTCCTTCTAAATTACAATATGTCTGTCGCGAGGTGACTTATTTGGGTCATCTCTTGTCAAAGGAGGGACGACGATTGACCCCCGAACGAATTCAGGCAATTGCACAAATGTCAGTGCCATCCACACAAAGAGAGGTACGTGCTTTTTGGGGCATTACTTCTTATTGTAGACAGTGGATTCCGAGTTTCTCTTTATTGGCTAAACCGCTGTTGGCGCTAACTTTAAAAGATACGCCTCAGCCTCTTCCGTGGACTGACGAATGTCAGAAGAGTTTTACTGATTTGCGTATTGCTTTGTGTTCTGCTCCTGTATTGGGTACTCCTGATTACAGTAAGCCCTTTACGCTCTATGTCCACGAAAGAGAGGGTTGTGCATTGTCAGTCTTAACGCAGCGTTTTGGAGATCAACAGCGACCATGCGCATATTTCTCAGCTATGTTAGATCCAGTAGCTAAAGCATTGCCTAGTTGTCTTAAGGCGACAGCGGCAGCAGCAATTTCTATTCGACAGTCTGCTGGAGTAGTGCTAGATAATACTCTCATTGTTATGGTGCCACATGCAGTGGATACTTTACTAAATAGGACAAAAACGCAGCATCTTACGAGTGCTCGGTTGTCCGGATATGAGCTGACGCTTTTGGCTAGTCACATACACATCAAACGATGTAATACCCTGAATCCAGCTACTTTGTTGCCTCTTCCAGAAGAGAGAGATGTCTCTGAACAGCATGATTGTTTTCTCCGTACTGAAGAAGAGACTAAGGGTAGAATTGACCTAAAAGACACGCCATTAGTGAATCCAGATGGAACACTATGGGTAGATGGTTCTTGTTTCAAGCTCCCGAATGGAGATACAGCTTCAGCCTACGCTATTACTACTTTGCATACGATTGTGGAGACAGCACGCATTAGACATAATTCAGCTCAGGCAGCTGAATTGATAGCCTTAACTAGAGCGTGTGTGTTATCCAAAGGAAAAAGAGTAAACGTGTACACTGATAGCCAATACGCTTTTGGTGTAGCGTTTAACTTTGGGCGTTTATGGAAGGAAAGAGGATTCTTTACTTCCCATGGTACTAAGATACAACATGGTCAATTAGTGACTGAACTTCTTGAGTCACTTACAATGCCTACTCAGATAGCGATCGTGAAGTGTAGTGCACACAAAAAGATTGTGGACGATGTTGGTCGAGGAAATGCATTTGCAGATGAGGTAGCGAAAAAGACAGCCAGAGACAACACAAGTCGAATGTATGTTGCAGGTCCCGCAAACTGCGTAAGAGAAAAGGGAATGTGTGAAGATACAGTAGAGAGTGTGAAATCAATTCAAGGAGAGGCTACGGAGAATGAGTTGAGAAAGTGGAAGGAAAGTACAGGAATGTTAGATGAGATGGGATGTTGGGTTGAATTATCAGAACATCAACGTTGGCTGTTACCAGATGCTTATGTACTACCTGTAGTTACTATGGCACATGGTCCAGCTCACCTAAGTGCAAAAGGAATATGTAAACTTCTGGCTCCAGTGTGGCAAAATGAGGGGATCCCAAAGTGTGCAAATAATGTAGTAAAACATTGTATTGTTTGCTTGATGTACAATCCGGGAAAGGGAACCCCAACTCCAGCAGGTCATTTTGCTCCTCCAACATATCCATTTGAGGTGTTGCAGATCGATTATATTCACATGGAACGATGCAACAACCTCAAATATGTTCTGGTGGTAG
The DNA here is from genome assembly GCF_031143425.1 of Pleurodeles waltl. NCBI lineage: Eukaryota > Metazoa > Chordata > Amphibia > Caudata > Salamandridae > Pleurodeles > Pleurodeles waltl. Next base: position 595,732,864 of record NC_090449.1, read on the forward strand.
TATGTGCTTTTTCTAGATGGGTAGAAGCCTACCCTCTGAAGGACAATACTGCTTTATCAACTGCCAAAATACTTTTGAAAGAATTCTTCCCTAGGTTTGGTTTGCCGCGCATTGTCTGGAGTGACAATGGGAGCGAATTTGTGGGTCAAGTCATGCAAAAAGTTTGTGCAGGTCTTGGCATAAAACAGAAGTTCCACGCGGCGAATCACCCACAGTCGGCTGGTTTAGTAGAATGCTACAATGGAACCTTGAAGCTTAAAATTGCTAAGGTGCAAGCTAGCACAGGACTTAATTGGCCTGATGCTTTACCATTGGCTCTTCTGTCCACCAGAACAGCAGTACACTCTTGTTTGGGGCTTAGCCCTTACGAAGTGATATTTGGTCGCCCAGCTAATGTATGGGGAGTTCCTCGCCCTAAGAAATACTCAGACTTGCCATACCCGATGTTGATTGACTACTTGCATGACCTTACAACTAAATTGCGTGTTCTTCATCAACAGGTTCAGAGTGCTCTACCAGAGGCTTCCACAGACCCAGGTCATTCCATCCGACCAGGTGACTGGGTCTGCACGAAAAATTTCCAACGACAGAGAAATTTGGAGCCCAGATGGAGAGAGCCACGCCTGGTTCTTTTGACCACAAGAACAGCAGTTAAAGTCGAAGGAAAGAAAAACTGGGTGCATGCCGTGCACTGCAAGAAAGTGCCTTTGCCCTTGCCTTTCGATCAGTGGGTCCGTAGAGGCATCAGTGACTCTGAAAGTGAGAAAGTTCCGCAATTTGTACCATTCAGTGATGCGCGTCTAATTGGAACACTTTCTGAGAAAGAGGACGACGACATCCTTCAAGAAGCAATACCATCGCATCGTCGCTTGAACACGACAAATCCAGGAACATTGTTTCAAAACCAGACTGCCTCTGGACAGGAACGCTATAATTTGAGACCAAGACCAAAGAACTTGTAAATTTCTCTCCTATGTAGTACTCTATCCCGGTTGCAGGGTCACGGTAGGAGTCTTAGTTACGACCTGAGTAAGTGGCAATAGGCCTGCAGGACCTCACAGTGTCATAGGACGGTAGATAATCGTGACTACAGTGATTGAGGAAGATTGCCGTGAGCATCCACTTAGAAAGATGGAGGCTACATTAGATAAAAGAGAAAGTAAAAATGTAAAGAATAATTGTAAAGAAATATATAGTCGTTGTAGTATTGCTCTATGCGTCATTATATTGTCGTGTATTCTTTTGGCATCTGTAAACTGGATCATTATTACTCTGCAGCAAAAAGTTGTCTCTTCTCCTACCTCTACATCTTCTTCTACTATCTCTCCGCACCTATTTCACACTCTTCCCCAGCATGAACTCATCAGAAGAACTGAATACTTTAACAATTCCTTCGTCCAGTTGTTACATCAACATCAGTTAGTGATCAATACAACTGACTGTTGGGTGTGTGGACTCATACCACATACGGTAGAAAAAGGAATGCCATATTTAGTTCTTCCATTCTCCTATGAAGGTTCCGCTTGGGCTTATTTTGTCATTTTCAATAATGCATATCAAAGTAAAATTAAACAACCTGTCAGTTCACATAGTGTTGGTTCAGATTTCAGTCATAGTTTATTGATAAAGGGAATGGTAGCTATGGCTAAAATCATGGAAAAAAGTGAAGCTTCCATAGATGAAAGAAAAGCATATACCAATTGGAACATAACTAATTACATTTCCAGCCTCAATGATAAGGTTAAGCAAGGAAAATCTCCTCCGATACGGGTCATACCCCAACAAGGAAATTTCTGTCTGCAAATAAATGGTAGAACTCCAAACACCGGACAAAGAGAAAGTTTATGTTCCCATACATATGTTTATTCAGCCCTGAATTCACCGCCGTTAGTACCATCTCAAGGTACATACTTCGTTTGCCACGATAGGGCTTATACATGGTTGCCAGCTGATTTCTCTGGTACTTGTTATATAGCCTTTCTTCTTCCCCCTACATACACCGCTCCTGCGAACCATCATAAAAATAGATATGGCAGAGGGATTGTGGATTCGAAAGACACAGCAGGACAAGAGGGAGGAGATTTCCTCAAAGGATTTCTTCCCTTCTGGGGTCCAATGGCCAACAGCAGAAATATAAGGCAATTGGTTCGTGTCGTAGAAACCACCATAGACATCACTGTAGGAGCTTTAAGTAACATTACAGCTGAACTACAGGCTGATCGTCTTATGACCTTGCAGAACCGTGTTGCCTTAGACTTTGTTTTTGCGGACCGTGGTGGAGTATGCAAATTGATCGGATCAAGTTGCTGTATTTTCATACCTAATGACGCTCCGACAGTATACCAAGCTATCTCTAAGTTACACATAATCTCCGAGTCGATTCATCAGGACGAAGGAGATTGGTCCTTTTCAGAGTGGTTTTGGGAATTACTGTCCAAATGGGGTTGGAAGGTATTGACATTCTTTGGAGTAATTTTAGCTTTTATATTCTCTTGTTGTCTTTGTATGCACTGCGGTCCTGCCATCTGCAACCTATGTGCTACTGCATGTATTCCCAAACCCAAGTCACAAAGAGCAGAGAATATCAAAATGATGGTACAGCAACAGCTTGATGACCTCATGGCCATAGACATCGACTCAGATTAACATGAGTTTGTGTATCTTGCCTGAGTTCTGGCAAAAGGAGGGTCTGAGGAAATTCGATTTTTAATACGATCGTATCGACCCGCCATTTTGTGGCCCGCCGCCATTTTATGTTGCCTTCACTCAGGCAGCACAGCGAACGAAGTCCATTCTGCCTTTTCTGCTTATTCTGCAACATGGTGTTCAAAACAGCCTTCTGCCTCTATCTTTACAAGGCTGGAATTAAGGTCTGACCGAGTACACTAATCCCTGTCTGGTTTTCTAATCCTTGTTTCAACTATCTGTAGGCTCACACTATTCTCCGCCGATCTTATCTTATCGTCTGGCCTTCGCTGTCCTTTGCTAGTATTCTCTCATTTCACAACTGTCCTCCAAACGCACACAAACTTATCGCACCACATGCAACTTCGTTGTGGATCGGTTAATGAATTAGTTCAAGGGAGGGGTGACAAACACAGCTGGAGGGGAGGCAACCTTAAGTCACTTGATACTTTGTTTTCCAATTCCTTCTATTGGTGCTGTCTTGTTTTCCGACATTTCTATTGGCTCTGTTCTATCTTTACATTATTCTTACTGGCTCCTTTCTATGTGTTCTGGGAGTGTATGTAGTTAATAAATGGTTTTTATACGGTATATAAGATTGTGCGCCACAAAGTAAAGTGGCAGTCTCCTGAGAACATACCTTGTGTACTTCTTGGACAACTGTACTAGCTGCAGCTAATAAAATCTGATCTTTTACGCCTGACAGAGTGTCCCGTGTCTCTGTTAGTTGAGGCAGGTGAATCCAAGGAGATTTTAGGCGTACCCTGCGCCGCCAGGCCCATAAGGTTCTGGTTCTTCAAGGTCAGTTGAATCCATTCCCTTTTTTGTGTGTACAGCTTTCTTCATATGCTATCAGTGGTAGATCAGAGATAAGTACATCATATGAATTAGGAATAACGTAATTGATCTTTGATTTGCCAAAAATACTTCATCTCTATTCTGTGACTTCCTGTAAATAATTTAGTAATTATTTGACTACCTTCCTGTACTCTGTTAAGCCATGGATGCACACACGGCTGAGACATAGGGCCAGATGTAGGAAAATTGCAAATTGCGACTTGCAATTTGCGAGTCCTTCCGACTCGCAAATTGCAAGTCGCAATTTGCAATGCAGAACGGTGTCTCAGACACCGTCTGCGAGTCGGTATGGGGTCGCAGAGACCCACCTCATTAATATTAATGAGGTGGGTCGCAAATTGCGGCCCCATACCGACTATAGGCACTCGCAAACATGGAGGCCTGCTGTAGTCAGCAGACCTCCATGTTCGTGACTGCTTTTAAATAAAGCAGTTTTTTTTTTTTTAAGTGTAGCCCGTTTTCCTTAAAGGAAAACAAGCTGCACTTAAAAAAAAAAATGAAACCTTTAGTTTCGGTATTTTTTCAGGGCAGGGAGTGGTCCCTTTCACAAGGTCCATGGGGACCCCTTCCAATTTGCGAGTGGGTTACCATCCACTTCAAGTGGATGGTAACTGCGCGGTCGCAAATGGTATTGCATACCACTCAGACTCGCAAATAGGAAGGGAACACCCCTTCCTATTTGCGATTCTGAAATGCATATTGCGAGTTGGTACCGACTCGCAATATGCATTTCTGCATTGGGAAACGCGTTTAGCGAGTCGCAAACGGCAATTTTTGCCGTTTGCGACTCGCTAAACGTTTCCTACATCTGGCCCATATTTCATAATCTCTTCCTGTTGGTGCTCAATATTGTCAAGCCAACAGTCTAGCTGTAGCTGGAACGTTGTTGCTACTTCTGATGTCACAGTAATCATCTATACATGTCAAACTGCATTTTGTTGTGTGAAGTTTTAACAAGTTAACTGTAAAGGAGTGCACTGAAAGCCCATATTAGAGTGCCTTCACTGTAGACTAGCGATCTAAATGTGATGCGATAGAGCCATTTTAATCTAATCTGAATATAATCATTTATTTTGACGTCAGGGGATTTCTAATATTGCCAAGTAATAGTTTTTATATAGACAGTAATGAATCTCATCTCTATTAGGAAATGTTTTAAATGTCACATGCTAATGTTGAAATTCAGGCCCATATTTATACTTTTTGACGCTAAACTGCGCTAACGCAGTTTAGCGTCAAAAAATTTAGCGCCGTCTAACGCCATTCTGAAGCGCCATGCGGGCGCCGTATTTATGGAATGGCGTTAGCCGGCGCAAGCAGACCGGCGCTGCCTGGTGTGCGTGGAAAAAAAACACGTAGACCAGGCAGCGCCGGCGTTGGGAAAAAATGACGTTAGGGCGTCTTAAAATGGGGCAAGTCAGGTTGAGGCAAAAAAATCGCCTCAACCCGATTTGCGCCATTTTTTTACGACGCCCAGACGCCATTTCATGACTCCTGTCTTAGTAAAGACAGGAGTCATGCCCCCTTGCCCAATGACCATGCCCAGGGGACTTCTGTCCCCTGGGCATGGTCATTGGGCATAGTGGCATGTAGGGGGGCACAAATAAGGCCCCCCTATGCCACAATTTTTTTTTTTTAAATATAAAAAATAATACTTACCTGAACTTACCTGAATGGCCCTGGGGTGGGTCCCTCCATCCTTGGGTGTCCTCCTGGGGTGGGCAGGGGTGGCAGGGGGGGTCCCTGGGGGCAGGGGAGGGCACCTGTGTGCTCATTTTGAGCCCACAGGCCCCTTAACGCCTACCCTGACCCAGGCGTTAAATTGTGGCGCAAATGCGGGGTTTTTTGACCCGCCACCTCCCGGGCGTGATTTTTGCCCGGGAGTATAAATACGACGCATTTGCGTCGCCGTCATTTTTTTAGACGGGAACGCCTTCCTTGCATCTCATTAACGCAAGGAAGGCGTTCACGCAAAAAAATGACGCTATTTGGCCATACTTTGGCGCTAGACGCGTCTAACGCCAAAGTATAAATATGGCGTTAGTTTTGCGCCGAATTTGCGTCGAAAAAAACGACGCTAATTCGGCGCAAACGGAGTATAAATACGGGCCTAGTTCTCCATCATATCTATTGAAATGTATTAACAAAGTTATTTCATTTTAAAACCACTGTAACATGAACACTGGTAAGATTAATTAATGATGAACTAATAATTCTGAATGTTAGATGTGCCTTGTTTAACATAAATGAATGTGCAATTTTAAATTGATTTTAATTAGCCTATGTGAGACCTTCAAAGCCTGTTTTACTAAAATGTGTGGAACAATGTTTAGTCATTCTTGCTAATGTTTCCTTTCCTTCAGACTTTGTTCCCATAGAATGTTAGCTTGGAAATAGATGTCCTATTGTTTTACGTGTGAAGAGCCTGGGAAAGTAACCTTGAAGCTGGTACAGTGAGAAAATGTGAACATGGACAATGCATAATGTTGCAAAGTCATACAGGAGAGAATAGATGGGTGCCTCTCCAATGTTGGTAATGAGAATCTTCCCTGATGTTACAAGTGACTGTCGTGTGATGGATTATGGACAATCCAACCTTCTAATTTATGTGATGTGGTCAACGGACAAATCAACTTTGGCTTTGGACTTTATATTACAGTTCCTCAAATGGAGCAGTGGCATTCCTTCTTTCTCTTGGGATTTGGGAGGTAATGACATCTTTGCCCTTGCCTCACACCTTTACTAATGCTGAGATAAGTAGACTTAGGATATTTACATGACCCATGAGAAGGCTCATGGTGTAGGACCATTTGTATTTATGTGCACTGTACTCTTGCAGGTGGCAACGTCGATCAAAGATGGTCGTCACAATGTGGTGCTGGATGTTCACTGCCATTGATACTGGATAAATAAGCAGTATGTTCCAAAAAGAGAGACAACATTAGTCAATCAGTCCACACCACTCAGGAATTGTATGTGCTCTTAGGTTCCCAGTTAACAGAATGATGAATTGTGTAATATGGTACATTAGCCAGGTTCTTGATGGCTACCACAGATAGTATCCATCGGCTCTGTGAGGCCAAGCACAGAGAATGTATGGTGACCTGCAACTTTGCCTGTTTCAATTCTGAACAGCATTGGTTTCTTTTTATTGTTATGTCCCTCGATCCATGCACAAGCACCACTGTTTCCACCAAGCAAGCACTCCATTAACAGTGTTGTTTGGAGGTGCAAGGGTACCGCTCATTGTTGACAGACTATGGGGGTTATTCTAACTTTGGAGGAGGTGTTAATCCGTCCCAAAAGTGACGGAAAAGTGACGGATTTACCACCAGCCGTATTACGAGTCCATTATATCCTATGGAACTCGTAATACGGCTGGTGGTATATCCGTCACTTTACCGTCACTTTTGGGACGGATTAACACTCCTCAAAGTTAGAATAACCCCCTATGTCACCAGAAGCACTTCCTTTCATGATACAGGTGACAAACTCACCCACCTTGACCTGGTAAAGTAAGTGATGGTAGTCTGAAGAGTGTACATATGTGCAGGCATGTGGTTTTGTGGTACCTGTTGGTGCCATCCTGATAACAGTACTGTTTTGGAGATTGCAGATGGGCCCTACCCACGAAGAATGAAGAAGCAACATGGTTTGAGTATCTTATTTTTGATTGGGGTGGCACTATGGCACTACAAAATGGCAATGAGGATGGGCCAGTGACCCGCAGCCATCAGACACCAGAAAGCCCTGCAATGTGGCTTCATTGGCACTGTCAGTGACAGACCCCTTACACAATGAAGGAGGCCAGAGAGTAGAAGCCCCAAGTGGAATCCAACCAGTGATTCAATATCAACAGCTTCCGCTCAACTGCATTCCCAGTCTCCGCCAGTTCTTTGGAGGAAAGGTTGGCAAAATGTTTTTAAGTCCCAGGTTTTGCAGTTTGAACAGGAGGAGTACACTCTAATCCCAGTAAAGGGTTCAGTACTTTAGAGGCTCCACTTGGTGGTTAGGACTCACTCCAACAGATTACAGCAGCAGGGCCTAGAGCAGGCCCAGCTGTAAATGGTCAGCTACCCAGTTGTAGGAAAATGCCTATGGGATGTTTTTGTGTCCCTATAGCTCAAACAAAAGGTCTGCCATCTGACTCTTGGAGTCACTTCTGGGGTCCTGATTTCAAGGCAACCAGGTACAGCACTGCTTCAGAATTCAGACAACAGGGCGTCCTTCTTCTAATCTTCTTAGGAGGTTTCTGGTAATGCCACATTTAAGCCCGGTGCCACTCTGTGGATGGGGGAAACTCTTGTTGCCAGCCTGTGGGCGAGGGAAACTCCCTAACTAATGAGGTAAAAGGTCCCAGGTCCCAGGATCCAGACTAGTGCAGCACTTCCAGTGGTAAAAGTTCCCAGGTTCAACCAAATCCACTTTTGTAGCACTTCCTGTGTGTTTTACAATAAGCTATCCCAGAGTACCCCTCTCTACCTAAATCCAACAAGACAGAACCCTTCTTCATCTGGTCAAATTGCCCAATGCGCACCCAGAGGTGTGCCTAGGATAATAGGTAAACCCTCTTTTGTAGTCACTCAGAAGCAGTTCTGGGGGATCTCCAACCTCCCACTGGGTTTGGAGCCAAGCGGACTAGGAGGACAAAGGGAGGCAGGCCTGGGTGTGAACTACATCTGCAGTCACAGAAAAGGAACCCTTTGAAGCTCAGGAAGGGGCTCGGAACAGACACTGGCAGAAAGACACATTTGGCTTTGGCTAGAAAATCACAACTTTCTAAAAGTATAATTTTCAAAATACTAATAAAGTATCTGACTTTACTAGTAAGTTGTATTTTAGATTAGATCAAAATAAGTCATTCAATAATTTTTCTAGATGCTCCCAAAGTGAAATTAGGCAGATTGAAACCCAGTGTTTTCCTATGGAAGAACCACACTTGCTTCAGAGAAAAATTACTTTGTGGGGGGTTTCACTGCCAGGAGATGTAAAGCATTAAATATACATATCATACTTTTTAAACCCCATGCACCCTGCCAAATGGTTATTTAATTACTACCTTAGGGGTGGATTACAACTATTAAAAAGGAATGTTTAGGCCTGTAAAAGGTTTATATTTCATGTCGAAATGACAGTATAAAACTGTATACACAGCTCCATGGGTAGGCCTGAAGACATGTTTTACAGTGCTTCTGTAGTGGATGGCACTATGGCCCATATTTATACTGTTTGACGCAAACCAGCGCCGGCGCTGTTTTGCATCAAAAAATGTACCGCCGGTTAACGCCATTCCAAAGCGCCAGGCAGGTGCCTTATTTATGGATTGATGTTAGCCGGCGCTGCGGGCTGGTTAGGGTAAAAAAAAAAATGACTCTAACCGGGCAGCGCAGGCTTTGGGAAGAATGGGAGTTTTGCGTCAAAAAATGGTGCAAGTCAGGTTAGAGTAAAAAATTATGGCTCTAACCGGACTTGCACCATTTTTTGATGCACAACCCCCATTGAAATGACTCCTGTCTTAGGAAAGACAGGAGTCATACCACCCTGCCCAATGTACATGCCCAGGGGACTTCTGTCCCCTGGGCATGGCCATTGGGCACAGTGGCATGTAGGGGCCCCAAGTTAGGACCCCACATGCCATTTAAAAAAAAAAAACTTAACTCTACTTACCTGAACTTACCTGCGATGGGTCCCCCCATCCATGGGTGTCCTCCAGGGGTGGGCAAGGGTGGCAGGGGTTGTCCCTGGGGGCAGGAAAGGGGACCTCTGGACTGCTTCCATGGTCAGAGACCATGGAAATGAGCCCCCAGATCCCTTAACGCCTGCCCTCACCCAGGCATTAAAAAACTGTGCAAATCAGGGTGTGTGCCATTTTTTAAAGGCCCCCCCCCTCCTGTGCATCAAAATGGCGCGGAAGTATAAATAAGGTGCACGTGCCTTAAAGTCATTTTTTCGACGGGAACGCCTACCTTGCATGTCATTAATGCAGGGCGGTTTCACGCATCCAGAAAATGACACACACAGCTGAATTTTGACATTCGCGGGATCAAGAGTCAAAGTATAAATATGGTGTTAGGATTGCGCCGAATTGCCATCAAACCTTTTGACGCAAATTCGACGCAAACAGAGTGTAAAAATGCCCCTATGTGTGCTGCAGCCACCTAGTGTCATTTCATTTATAGGCCTGGGTACATGTAGTACCATATACTAGTGTGAGAGGATGGTTCTGACTATCTGGTCCACCCTGATTTTTCGCTTTTGGATTACCTGTTTTTTTACCTTTTACTGTGAGGGAGCCTCATATTTTGTGACTCACCCACAGTAAACCTATGGTAAAATGGACTGTGAGTGTTTACATCTGGTGCTGCCTTGTTGAGCAAAGGCTACTGTGAAGCAGCAAGGGTAGGAGGCCCAGGGCTGGGTCCACATGATCTTGCAACAATGTACACTGTAACCTGTATGAAAAGAAAAATGCAGAATGTGACAAAAGCATATTTGTACAGTTTATGGGTCATCAGGAATGTCATCTTTCTCTGACTCAGCTCAGAATTAGGGCCAGTTACTGCTCTGTCCAGCTGCCAGAGCAGGACCTTGCATCAATCAGCCAGCTGTTATTCCATGCCAGGAAGGGAGTCTGAGAGGCCCAGAAAGAATGTCAGGGAGGAGGGACTGAGACTCTCAGAGCACATGTTGCAACCAATTCCTGGCCGCCGCCATTTTGAGCTATCCCAGAAGACTGTGCAGGAAGGTTGGGACAGGGGCAGAGAAATGATGTGGCACATCTGGATAGGCCAGATGTTCAGCCCTTCTAGACACTTCCGACCCCACTTCAAAGGTCTTGTACAGGGGAGGGCGTGCTCTTTTGGCTGAGCTTTTGCAGAAGAACCCCGGGACTGGAGGCTGACACCAGGGACAATCAGAAGGAGAAACCCCCTGACTGTCCCCAGGACCAAGGACTCTGACTTTGATTTACCCCAGGACTAGTGGGGAGAGTGCTCCTGTTTGGCTAGGACTCGCCATCAGAAGAAAAATGAGCCAAAGATTGTTGAAATCAGCCCAAAGGGGCCCAAGATATCACCCTTCACAGTTTGGCGACCTTTGTTCAGCCAGCGACAATGGGGATCCGCCGCCAACCTCCAACTTGCCCCCAGTGTGGGCTAGGGCCCAGGGGCTGCCACCACAGAAATAAGGAGCCAAGGAGCACAATAGCGCGTTCCTGTCAAAACTGCTGACATGAGGGAGCGCTGTTACACTGCCTCGAAGGTGTGCAGGAGGAGCTCTGGACCCTATCCCGGGGCACCACAAGGAAGCAAAGATTGTGGATGCCATCGTGCCCCCTGTGAAGAGGACCACTGGCTGAGGGCGGGCCAGCAGCCGAAGTAGAAGCTGGGGAGTGCCTTTGTGCTCCCCATGAAGACTGTTGAGTGGCACAGGATCCTATCCCGGGCCCCACACAAAGCAAAGCTGTGGGGCACTGTTGTATGCCCGTGAAGATGGCTGGAGGGGCCCTGGGCCCCAACCCAGGCCCCGCAAGGAAGAGGAGGTTAGGGAGCGCCATCACCCACTGGTGAAGTCGCAGGAGGGGGCCAGTACCCATTCCTGGGCCCGAAGCACTGGAAAGGATGGGGGAGTACTTCTGTTCTTCCCCGTGTGGCCCGCCATCACCTGCTCCCAGTGCCCATGACTGGTGGAAGTGGGGGGAGGGCGGGGCCACTGTGAACGTCTGCCCAACGGAGTGAACAGACTAGAGAGGTGCTGCTGCCTCCCCAGCAACCTGCGAGCTGCTGCTCACGCCGGGAGCCAGCGAGGGCAGCTGGAGATGGGCTCCCCGAGATGCCCTCCATTAAGGGAAACCATGTGCAGTGTTCGGGTCAGACCGGACACCCCAGGAGCCCTGAAGTTGTGGCACGAGGCCGCAAGAATTGAAAAAAAAAGAAAAGAAAAACAAGAAAGCAGTGACAAGGGCAAAGCGGCTCTCCCCGACATGTTGGTAGCAGGTTATGCTAAATGTGTTTAAAAATGTGAAGACAACCTTGTAGGGGTGAAAGATGGTATTACACTCTGATCAACAACCAAGTGACGGCTTTCAGGGACCGTGTCAACTCTGCATCATTTTTATGTTGAATAATTCAATGTGGATTATGATGAACCTTGGTCCACACCATTTAGGGGTGTGGGTAGACTGCGTAGATCATGCTGAGAGTAATTGTAGCAATGCCAACCACTCCAGCCTACTTAGACCTGTTCCTTGTTGATGCTTATTTGAGTAATGAGTAAAGCCCCATCATCAGTGCCTTTCAGGGGTTGTGGCATGTTTGTGGCATCCACTGCTTATTGTAACAAAGTAAAATGCTGTGGTGTCATGTCTTCAACAAACACAAAAGAAGTACTATGCACGGACATAGGCCTTCCCAATGTGGCCCTTAAAAATAAAAGGAATGTTACCTGATCCCAAATGACTAAACAGGTGTCATTCACACAAATACAGTTAAAAAAGGAATGAAAAAACAGGAATGGAAACAATGAAAAAACATGGGGATCAAGGAAAGGAGAGAAAAGACCCTTGGGGAATTACGTAGCCAGCATGGTGTGTGTGTCTTGGTCTCAATTAGACAGAATTCTTCAACCGATTTATGGAGAAGATGTTGTTTATAAAGCCCCAAAATGAATACAAAAGTACAAGTGTGTGTGAATGTATAAAGTCCCAATATTCCAAAATTTTTGTACATCATGGAGGAACAGTTGAAAAAAGTTCTTACAAATCTGAAAATAGGGCCGCATATTGGGGTCTGAGGGCAGTTCAAGTATCAGTCTTGTCTTTCAGGGGTCTGCGCATGACCCATATCACCAAGTTTTCAAAATTATAAGAGGTTATTGTTCTATGCAAGGACAAAAGGAGTATACCCAAGACTCAGGCCAGAGATAATTCATATATATATGCTCCTTGGGTGTGCAATGACTATGGGGGTCATTCCGACCTTGGCGGGCGGCTACTGCCGCCCGCCAGGCGGAAACCGCCATGCGGCCGCCAATGCGGCCGCACTCACGCGGCCCCCATTCTGACATTCCTGCTGGGCCGGCGGGCGCAAACCAAGTTTGCGCCCGCCGGACCAGCGGGAATGAGGCCGCAACACAAGAGCCGGCTCCGAATGGAGCCGGCGGTGTTGCGGCCGTGCGACGGGTGCAGTTGCACCCGTCGTGCTTTTCACTGTCTGCTAGGCAGACAGTGAAAAGCTGGCCGGGGCCATGTTAGGGGACCCCTGCACTGCCCATGCCAGTGGAATGGGCAGTGCAGGGGCCCTCAGGGGCCCCAGGACACCCCTTACCGCCAGCCTCTTCCTGGCGGTGAAAACCGCCAGAAACAGGCTGGTGGTAATGGGGTCATAATCCCCAGGGCAGCGCTGCTTGCAGCGCTGCCCTGGCGGATGATCCCAGCCGGGGCAAAAACGGCAGAAAACCGCCGGCCCCGGCGGGGCGACCGCGGCTTTACCGCCGCGGTCAGAATAGGAAAGAAAGGACCGCCAGCCTGTTGGCGGTGCTTTCAGTCATTATGGCCCTGGCGGTCTCCGACCTCCAGGGTCAGAATGGCCCCCTATGTATCTGGAAATATGGAAGCATGTGTTGGGAACGACAGGGCTCACCACACAATATCCCGGGGAACACCCTTTCACAAAATGGTGAAGAAGTGTAAGGGCAGACTAATCTGTACCCTGATGTGCTTCCCTGGTCAGGCAATAGAACATGGACAATTTGTCTCTTCTGCAGCGACATCTGGTTTGTGCCCTTCTGAACCTAAGTGCACGCTTCTTTCAACATCTTTTCAAACCACTGCACTGGCCCATGGGGAATCCTTCTCTTTATCTGCTGACCACATCTGCAAGGCTCCTGGCCTTAGTTTGCTCATAGATATTACCACCACGGCTAACAAGGTGATGTGGCCCATTTCACTCCATGGATCAGACTAATGTCTCTAACCCAGGGAAAACTCTGCACGGAAGACCAACAACCAACATAGGCCTCTGACAGCTGTCAGTGTCAAGGACCAGGTCCCTAGTCATTCACTATTATTGTGGGGCTATGGTAAGGCCTCAATTGCAGCCTTTGGGTTTGTAAAGAGACCCCCTCGTGCTCCTGAGGTCTCTCTGGTCTCTTAGGTTTCTGGAATGCTGCACCCTCCTTCCACTCTCCGTTCCACCATCTCAGGGGTGGCCTAAGACTGGCCTCTCAGCTCAGGGGCAATACACTAAGGCTGAATAGGTGTCTGGCAAGCCAGGAGGTCCAAGGGGAGAATCACAAACACCTCAAGGGTGACACACTCTGTCTGTGTCATGCAGGAATCTGCATGTTGCAGGTCCCCTAACTTCTGTCTCTGTGACAGCTCAGGCAGCACTTCCAGGTCAGAAGTGGCCTTGCCAGGGTAAATGTTTTGGTGATCTTCTCTCAGAAGAGGAGAGAGCGCTGATCGGGGCCGGGGCCCAACACCGCCCCTGTAAAATCGACACAACAGGGCGCCAAGCTCCACTTCGACATGTGCGCCGTCTGGCGTGGAGGTGAGCCGCTATCTGTGGCCTGTGACCGTGGATCGGGGCCAGAGCCCAATACCGCCCCTCCATAAAACTGAAGCACCAGGGCGCCGGACCTCACTGGAGGGAAGCAAGTAAGGAGACGGGGGTCGGGAAGCTCCTTGTTTGGCCACAGGCACCCATAAATCTTCGGCGGCATGCACCGAGCTGCAGGGTAAATACAGAGGCCTGGTTCCCACCCCAAACGGAGGGAGCCAGGACGATTGTGGTCCTGTAAATACACCCCTGCAATCACCTCAGACCCTCCAGCCACCACAAGTGACCCTCTTGTATTCAACCACCTCTCTCTGGGCACTGCGACCACTCTGATTTACATTCCTGCTTGCCCCTTCTCCCGCGGCCTCCCAGCACCCTGGATGGCCGACGGACCCGCCGCGGATTGAGACGCTGAGTCTTGGGGTCCCCACTTTCGGACCCATACAGCAGGCGCTACACCCGCGCTGAACCAGATCCGCAAAATCAAGTTGGACACAGTTATCCACACTGTTCCACGTAGCCAGGCAGGCTGGGCCCCTGCCGATACCCGGGTGCGACGGCAGGGAGCCGGGTGTGGGGACAACACGACACGAGTGACCCTGAGCCGATCTGACCCGCATATCAATACCAATTTTTTGCCTCACTTCACTGCTGGTGGACGACCGTCCTGGTCCTCGCCGGGCATACCATCAGCACTTATGCTGCAGCATGGGCCTGCGTCTAGCACCAATGGGCATCAAACAATAGCTCAACCAGTATAGCGCCGCAGATCTCCAGATGTGTCGATCAACCTAAGCCGCATCCAACCGGGTACACATCACCTTAAGCCTCCTACTGCCGCGGACACCAAATGGGCAAGCCGAAAACCCCACGAGCACCCCCGGGGAACATGGAATCAACTACCTCCCCTCCTGCTGACCACACTGCAATGCACCAGGCGCTACAGAAAATGGAACTTACATTACACGCCCATACAGCACAATTTGAAAAGATATTACAGGCCCTCCTGGACACCAAGTCCACCTTGGAAGCCAAAATAGTATCTGTCGCAGCTGACGTCAGCATACTGCAAGCAGACCAGCATGCACTGTCAGATCGTGTGACAGAACTGGAAAAGGATGCCACAACCCTTCCCCCGACAGTAAAGGAACTGCAAACACAGATGAATCACCTGATAGCTGAAGTAGACGACCTAACGTGCAGAGCCGAGGACGCAGATGGAAGGTCACGGCGCAATAACATCCGACTAGTGGGGTTCCCGGAACGAGTCGAAGGCCCCAGCACAGAACTATTTATAGAACAATGGCTCACGGAGACGATACTTAAAGACAACATCCCGAAGTTCTTCTCAATAGAGCGTGCCCATAGGGTCCCAGGCAGACCTCCTCCACCTGGAGCACAACCCCGCCCTATGATAGCAAGACTCCTCAATTACCGTGACAGAGACCTTATCCTGCAGCTATTCCGCAAAGCAGGCCCTACACATTTTGAAAATGCAGCGATTACAGCCTACCCAGACTACACTACAGAAGTGCAAAGGAAACATAGTTCTTTTTATCGTGTTAAGGAACGCCTCAGCAAGTATAACATCAAGTAGGCGCTGATGTATCCGGCCAGACTCCACATGCAGGACGACTCCCAAGTCCTTTTCTTCACTACACCAGAAGACGCCTGGACCTGGTTGCATGCCAAGGGCCTGGCCGGCCCGACAGACGTTGACAATCCCAAGGAAAGATGGTCTCCCCCTAAGGCAAGACGCAGGCAATGCAAAAAACAAGGCACTAAACCGACACCCGAGCAGTCTGTGGTGGAACCGTCCCTCCTTCTGCAGGCCACATCCCGTTTTGTTAATGTATCACCAACAACTTTGTCTAATCAAACAGATGGCGAACTAGACCAAGATGCGTACTCAGATTCCGCTGATTCTACCCGGGGCCCGCCCCTTACTCTGCGCACGGCAGACGATATATGATAACCACTAGGAGATGGCTACTCAAGCACCCCGAGATGCGTCCAACCCGCAGCAACATGGTTTGACTCAAATAGCCGCCGAGGAATCGACGGGGCGAAACCATTGATCTACGATACTTCACCTCACAGTAGGTCATGTAATTGTGGTCCTGGGCTGCGAACCCAGTATCAGTTGCATTATGGGCCGTGCACCTCGACGACCTGTTTCCATGAACCCGATGCACACCCCACTCCATATGGACCGTTCACTCAAGTCGGCAATCGGCGGAACTTTACCCGCCCTGACGCAACCAAAGTTAATGTTTTATATTGTTATTAACTCTTTTATCACTCAATGGGTCTGTCCCAGGTTGTTCACATGGGTTCACTCTTTCTGTGTTTTACGTCACATTTGCAACACTAGCAATATCATGATCAACAGAATCAGGGGCATAAATAGGTTGATACCAGGTGGCAATGTGAACATCACTAACATGAACGTGACGAGAATCATGTTTGACCCTCGATTAGTTAAACCAACAACCTCACATGACCTCCCAAGCGCAACAACATATCCCAAGATATATTGTGCTCACATGGCATATAAGGGGAATGGCATAATTGCGCAAGAGGCAGAGGGTATGCACTTTTCTCAGGAGGCACCAGATACACCTAGCCATGCTACAAGAGACACACCTCTCAATCACCACACTTAAAAACACACGCGCAAAATGGAAGTTGCAACTGTATGGAACTACATCCTCCTCATTCGCTCGTGGGGTGGCGATTTGGATCACCCCGGGAGTCCCATTTGTCATGACTCACACGCAGATTGATCCCAATGGTAGATACGTGGTCCTGGAGGACGACCTTGATGGCTCACTCCTAGCGCTGGTATCATTATACGTCCCTAATACGCATCAACAAGACTTTTTGGGAACACTAACAACCGGAAACCTTAATGACCCAACAGCGGATAGCATATGGGGTGGCGACTTTAACTGTGTCCTTCACATCCACAAGGACCGCTCCTTACCCCCCGCTCGACACCGCCCCAACCAATCGTGCCTCACACAAACTAATAACTTGGGTTTCCAAAAATGGCCTAAGAGACATCTGGAGATTCGGACACCCCACACATCGCGAATACTCCTACTATTCCTCAGTACACAACCTACACACCAGGATAGATATGCTCCTCGCATCAGCGGCTGTAAACCGGAAGATATGCTCATCAGAGTATTTGGCCCGCACCATCTCAGACCATAGTCCATTATGTTAAAGTCTAGAATGGGGCCGCACACATACACGCATACCAACATGGCGCCTGCAGACAGAGGCGCTTGCAGACCCCCCTCTCCACGCAGAATTGGCTAAGTGCTTGTCTAACTATTTCGCCTTGAATAACAACACAACCACATCACGCGCAACTGAATGGGACGCCCATAAAGCTGTGATACGAGGTCACTGTCTCGCAGGCTCAGTGGGGGTAAGACGGACACTAACCAAAGAATTGCAAGTACTGGAGACTAATCTGCGCAGGACAGAGGTTGCGGTCTCCAGAAATTAGACCCCCATTAGAGGAACTGAAATCGCTAAGGGCCAGCCACAGATACTAGACTTTGTAAACACGATTACAGACATTTCATGGCACGACAACACGCAGAGGGAGACAGACAGGTCAATTATTGGCATGGCTGATTCGACAGCCATCTCAAGCCTCACCTATAGGTGCGATCCGACTGCACTCAGGCAACATTATTAACACTCAGATGGAAATCAACAAGGCCTTTTACACATACTATCGCTCCTTATATTCATCCCCTCCCCCATCAACTGAACAGCAAATGGCTGAACTACTGTCAATAATCGCCCAAAATGGGCAACTAACTGAAAACGCACCCACACTGGAGAGCCCTATTACTATTGATGAAGTATGCCTAGCACTATCACAGATGGCATGCAGCAAAACACCTGGCTCAGACGGCCTGCCAGTAGAGTATTTAAACTCCCAAGCTACCCACCTCTTTCAACCACTCCTAGAGGTGCTTAACAAAGCGCATACCAGGGTGCAACTACCTGACTCCATGTGCGAGGCCTTGACAGTTGTGCTCCCGAAGCCGGGCTGTGACCCACTGGATGTCAGATCATATAGACCACTCTCCCTACTAAATTCGGACTGCAAACTTCTTGGAAAAATCCTAGCAAATAGGCTGCTTCCCTACTTACCAAATCTGATACACACTGATCAGTCCGGATTTATCCCAGGGAGAAGTACCTTTTTAAATATTAGAAGACTAATCCACATAATGCACAGTGACATAGGGGAAGAAGATGTGGCACAATCTTTAGATATAGAAAAAGCGTTTGACACGCTGAGCTGGGACTTTCTTATATGCACACTCATTGCGCTAGGTTTTGGCGACGGCTTCATCAGATGGATTAAAACACTATGGCACTCATTACAACATTGTCGGTAAATGCCGCTTACCGCCGTGCAGAAGACTGCCAACACACCATCGCGGCCGCAGAATTCCGCCGTAGCTATTACGACCCACAGCTCAGACTCCGTCAAACTCTAGACACCCACACAACTCCGTCACATCAAAGGTCAGTGATAAACTGGTGATAACAAAACCTCCACCGTCACGCCAACAGGAATACACCCACACTATCATGACCCACGAATCCACGCGGTGGTCTTTCAACTGTGGTAAACCATTGGCGGTACACACCGCCACGCTCAAAATACACACACATTTACAAAACAAAACCACATTGGACGATTCCAAATACACACACCTGATACACATACACACACCACTCCCACACACCCAATACAATATAAAACACCTGCCCACATCACCCACAAACCCTCACTACCAAAAATGTAGACGAAGGCCAGAGAGACAGCACAGCAAAGACAACACAAGCATAGAGAGGCACACAACACCATCACACATACACATCCACGCACAAAACACCACACCCCCCTAAACTTCACCCCACACATCACAACACACACCACCTCACACATCACCCACACCACCCCATTGCACCGCAAAGACACCGCAGGTTTTCTGAGGAGGAGCTCAGAGTCATGGTGTAGGAAATCATCTGGGTAGAGCCACAGCTGTTCGGATCACAGGGGCAGCAGACCACCATAGCTAGGACGATGGAGCTATGGCGCAGAATCGTGGACAGGGTAAACGCAGTGGGACAGCACCTAAGAACACAGGATGACATCAGGAAGAGGTGGAACGACCTGTGGGGGAAGGTGCGTTCCGTGGTCTCAAGACACCACATTGCGGTTCGGAGGACTGCCGGCGGACCCCCACCTCCTCCCCCACAACTAAGAACATGGGAGGAGCAGGTCTTGGCTATACTGCATCCTGAGGGCCTCACAGGAGTAGCAGGAGGAATGGACTCTGGTAAGTCAAATCTTAACTATTACATCCCCCACCCTAGCTGCATGCTATCACATACCCCGACCCTCACCCCCATCACTCCAACTCCTCACATATGTCCCACTATCACAAACCACCCATCCCAACACCAAGCCCTGCATGCAACAACAAAGCATGAACACCCATCACCAATGCATGGCCACTACACATGCCCACACAGACCCCTAAACAATTAGCACACAAGGTCCTACACAGGAATGAAAGCACTGGGGTACAGGGCACCCACCCATTGCACACCATGGCACACACAGATGCAATAATCATGCCTTTACACCCCTGCAGGACCCCTACCCAACGTCACCGGACAGGAGGTTCCAGAAAGGTCCACTCCACCCACAGAAGAGGCCCACGGTGATGACAGCAGCTCTGTTTAACTGGATCTAGATGACCAGCCCAGCCCATCTTGGACCTCGGGACAGTCGGTTCCCCTCTCACTGGCACAAGCAACAACAGTGCCTCCCCCCTCTGGAAACACCAGCACAGCACCCACATAGTGGGCCCATACCTCTGTCCCCAGGACACGTCAAGCAGCAGTGTGTCCACCACTACAGGGAACCCAGGCTAACCCACCACCCCAAGAACAGCAGGGACCTAGGGGCAGTGGTAGTGGGCACATGGTTTAAGGGACAGAGGCCCAGGAACACAGGGGAACTGGGAGGGCTGCTGTGCGACAGGGGGAGGACAGGCCCAGGGAACCCACTCTCCACGAGGCTCTCTCCAACATCATGGGAGCCTACCACCATGCCCATGAGACAATGGCAACGGTACTGGCCAAGTATCAGGAGACCCGGCGGCTGCAGGAGGAACAGAATTTGGGGTTCAGGGAGGAACTCAAATCCATCAATACCACCCTGGGCACCATTGTAGGGGTGCTGAAGGAACTCATGAACACCAGGAGAGACACTGTGGCACAACAAGGGACCCCTGACACTAGCCTGTACGATGAACTGCCCACCACCTCTGCCGGCACTAGTGGACAGGAGCCACAGCCACAGGACCACGACGCCAGCACCCCACCCCCTGCAGATGGAGAACCACCCCACAAGCGGTCCGTGAGATCCAGGACAAAGATAGAGAACAATGCCAAGACCCCCGCAAAGAAATGAGACCACCCTGATTGTCATCCTTCTGTCCCACTTTGTCACCCTGTCCATCCTTAAACTGCCCCAGCTCCACTTTCTATGCCCCTTTGGACAATGCCCCTGTGAGACTAATAGACTGGACTCTGCCATGGACATTCCTCCACCATAACCCCTGACCATTTTACAACCCCCTCCACTATTTGGCACTTAAATAAACACCCTTAAATCACAAAACTATCTGGAGTCAGTCTGTGCTTTAACACATATGTAGATCTGCAATAACTAGGGAAATAGCAATGTCCATTGTATTGTCAACATACCTATGTCCCACAACTCTAGTCCATGAGGAAACATAGCAGAGGTCACACAGCGGGACCCACATCTGTGAAATCGAAAGGGAAAGTGACAAATCAGGGTCCATACACTGGGTGAAAGTGACAGACAGATGAGAGGTAGAACAAGTGTATCAGATGTAGGAGGCAGTGATGTCTTCTTACCTGTGTCTCACTGGAAGTACTGATGAATCACAGTGTTTCTGTTGTCGATATCCTCTTCTTCTGCCTCCTCTTCTTCACTGTCCACAGGCTCCACAGCTGCCACAACACCTCCTTCAGGATCATCCTCCTGCAGAAAAGGCACCTGCCATCACAAAGCCAAGTTGTGCAGCATACAGCAGGCCACGATGATCTGGCACACCTTCTTTGATTAGTAGAATAGGGATTCACCTGTCATATGGAGGCACCTGAACCTGGCCTTCAGGAGGCTGAAGGTCCGCTCTATAATCCTCCTAGTTCGCCCATGTGCCACATTGTAGAGTTCCTCTGCCCTTGTCCTGGGATTCCTCACTGGGTTCAGTAGCCATGACAGGTTGGGGTAACCAGAGTCACCTGCAAATGGCGAGGGACAACTGTTAGACACACACTAACTCATAGGGACATCCACAGACCCAGACAACTATTTCCACTGTATTGGGTCCATGTCCTCACCTAATAGCCACACACGGTGCCTCTGGAGTTGCCCCATCACATAAGGGATGCTGCTATTCCTCAGAATGTAAGCGTCATGCACTGAGCCGGGAAACTTGGCGTTCACATGGGAGATTTACTGGTCAGCCAAACATATCATCTGCACATTCATGGAATGGTAACTCTTCCGGTTTCTATACACCTGTTCACTCCTGCGAGGGGGGGACCAAGGCCTCATGTGTCCCATCAATGGCACCTATGATGTTGGGGATATGTCCCATAGCATAGAAGTCACCTTTCACTGTAGGCAAATCTTCCACCTGAGGGAAAACGATGTAGCTGCGCATGTGTTTCAGCAGGGCAGACAACACTCTGGGCAACACGTTGGAGAACATAGGCCGGGACATCCCTGATGCTATGGCCACTGTCATTTGAAAAGACCAACTTGCCAGAAAATGGAGTACTGACAGGACCTGCACTAGAGGGGGGGATACCTGTGGGATGGTGGATAGCTGACATGAGGTCTGGCTCCAACTGGGCACACAGTTCATGGATTGTGGCACGGACAAGTCTGTAGGTGATAATTACTTGTCGAACTTCCATTGTCGACAGGTCCACCAGCGGTCTGTACACCGGAGGATGCCGCCATCTCCTCACCTGCCCCAGCGGACGTGCTCTATGGATGAGAACAGCGAGCAGAGGGACACTGGGTACACTGAGGTACAAAAACACAACTTTATTCCACACATTTGTCAATCCACTATGTGCCTGTCTTAGTGCGTATGCAAGGCCTAGATATGTGTGACGCATTTAAAGTTGATGCCATGTGGCCTCCTGAAATGGCGGCTGCCTGACCTGTAAGGTGGGACAAGGGGATATGAGGTAACTGCGCTGGCGTTGTACACCGTCGCAGTAGGCGGTCGAAGACCGCGGAACAATCCTGCATTGGTTAACATTGGACCCTATGGGTCCCAGGAGCCAATGACGATGTACGCCGGCGGTGACGGTACGCACCGCCGCGGACGTGACCGCCATTTTCTCTCTGTTCACTCACTTGATACCTGATCTTCGACAGGAGAGGACCTACACTGCAAGTGCTGCTGTGACCTCAGTCTGGAAGCGACAATGGCTCCAGTGTCTGGGGAAAGGACCCCTGCCTTCACTTCGGAGGAGTTGGACAAACTAGTGGATGGGGTCCTCCCCCAGTACACGCTACTCTACGGTCCTCCAGACAAACAGGTGAGTACACTGTGAGCATGCTATATGGGCACTGCCTGTTTGAAGTAGTGTGGATGGGAGAATGGGGGGGGAATGAGGCGTTCATGAAACGACGGTGAGTGTATATGCGTCAGGGCAAGGGTGGGAACATGGGCCAATGACAGTGACGGTCCGGACAGTTATACATTCTCCTTTTCCCCTGTACTGTTCCTCTAGGTTAGCGCCCACCAGAAGAAGGATAATTGGCATGCCATCGCCAAGGAAGTCTGGACCCTGGGGGTCCACCACAGACGGAGCACCCACTGCCGTAAAAGATGGGAGGACATTCGCCGCTGGAGCAAGAAGACGGCTGAGGCCCAGCTGGGGATGGCCTCCCAACATAGGAGGGGTGCCTGTCGCAACATGACCCCCCTGATGTTCCAGATCCTGGCATATCTGGAGTAGGATGGGTGCTTGAAGGCATCACAGCAGCCACAAGTGGGTGAGTACACTCTCATTCAGTTGATTTAGCACACAAGGGAGGTGTCTGGGTGGGGGAGGTGGGCAGGGGGTTACCCTAGGCCAGGGCGAGTTTTGCAGGCAAGGACCTTTTGTGAGGCAGGCTCAGTGGCACCCCATCCCCACCAGTGGTAAGAGCCATCTACCGATAGTAAGGCTCCTGTGACTTCAATGTGTGCAGCAATCGGGCATAGGCCTTGTACCCCATGGCCCTGTGATTAATTAGGGAACTCTTAGTGCATGGCGTAGTGGAGAGGGCTGCTGTGTCTGTAGTGTCCGCCAGCGGTAGCGATATTGCAGGCACTGAACATGTCCTTCTACTTTCTTCCCCCCCTTTTTGTGGTCTCCCTGTTCTTGTGTTCATTAGCATCATCAGGCGGAGGAGCAGCGCCACCGGAGCAGGAGGGAGCTGCATCCCACATGGCCCTGGAGGGTGAGACTACGGACTCAGAATTCACCAGTGGGACAGCAAGGGGAGCTCCACGGTGGGGACAGGAGCTGAGACCAGCGACACCGACTCCTCCTCTGATGGGAGCTCCCTTGCGGTTGCGGGCCCCTCTGTGCCCACCGCATCTACAAGTACAGCCGCCACCCCCCGTACCAGCACCGCCCTCTCAGCAGCCCCTCAGCATGTATACTGTGGCCGCCCACCCAGGATGGTGGGCATCTCATTCGCCCCAGGCAGCTTAGCCCCTGCCAGCCCTGCTGCCCTCAGTGAGGAGGCCATTGACCTCCTCAGATCCCTCACTGTTGGGCAGTCTATCATTCTGAATGCCATTCAGGGTGTAGAGAGGCAGTTGCAAAAGACCAATGCATACCTGGAGGGCATTCATTCTGGTCAGGCAGCCCAACAGCGAGTTTTTCAGACTCTGGCCTCAGCACTGATGGCAGCCATTGTCCCTGTGTCCAGCCTCCTCCCTCCAACTTCCTCCACCCAGACCCAAACCCCTGTACCTCAGCCTATCCCAAGCACACCATCAGACTAGCATGCACACACATCAACACACAAGGGAAGCTCTGGCAAACATAAGCACCACACATCCCACAAGCACTCACACAAGCATCATACCCATGCAGACATACCAACAGCCACTGCCTCCACTGTGTCCCCCTCCTCGACGTCCTCCTCCTCTCTCCCTGACTCGTCTCCACTCACACCTGCATGCACCACATCCTCAGCCACTGCCTCCATTACCAGCACGCCCACCACCACACACCGCTCACATGCACTCACCACCCCACTACCATTCACACATCCCCTGTGTCCTCTCCCAGTGTGTCTGTGAGCCCACCTCCCAAGGTGCACAAACGTAGCCACACACCCACCCAACAGCAATCCACCTCACAACAGCCTCCAGCCCATGCACCTTCACCCAAAGTCAGCAAACGTACACCTCCTACAACCACTACCTCTTCCTCCACTCCGAAACCCCCCTCTATCTACCCGTCCCAGTGTGTCTAAAATACTTTTCCTGTCCAACCTTGGCTTCTTCCCCTCACCTCCCCAACCCTCAGTCCCCTAGGGCACGCCTTTCCAGGTCCCAACCCAGCACCTCAGCCACCACATCAGCGGGAACAGTGGTGCCAACAGTAACCAGCTTCTGGAGTGCCCCAAGCAGCAGGGCAGCCAGTGTGCCAAGGACCACGGACAGTCCCCCACCTCAGAAGCATAAGAAGTTGGCCACTGCCCGGAGGGAGAAGGGTAAAACACTTGCCACCAAGGGCCCTCCCAGGACTACAGTTGGGAGTGGGAAGAAAGCTGCGCCACCATCCAAGGTGGGGAAGGGGCACAGAAAGAAAGGGAAGTCGCCACCAACCTGCACAGTGGACAAGACCGCTACCAGCACCGCTGCCCAGGACACCAACGCCACCAGCACCGCTGCCCAGGACACCGCCGCCAGCAGCACCGCTGCCCAGGAGCCGCCAGCAGCACCGCTACCCAGGACACCGCCGCCAGCAGCACCGCTGCCCAGGACACCGCCCAGGATACCGCCGCTACCAGCACCGCTGCCAAGGACACCGCCGCCACCAGCACCGCTGCCAAGGACACCGCCGCCAGCAGAACGCTCACTGAGCCACCCACCAGCACCGCAGGCCGATGAGCACCGCAAGCACCGCCGCTACTGAGGCTGCCACGAGCAGAATGAAGCACTCTGGGCACAAAGCCCCTCCAGAACCAGTGGAGATTCACTTCCACTACCTCTGTCCTTGGCAGTATGAAGCGCTCTGGGCGCAAAGTCCCCTCCAGAACCAGTGGACAAAGACATCCACTACCTCTGTCCTCGGCAGGATGAAGCACTCTGGGCGCAAAGCCCCCTCCAGAACCAGTGGAGATTCACATCCACTACCTCTGTCCTTGGCAGGATGAAGCGCTCTGGGCGCAAAGTCCCCTCCAGAACCAGTGGAGAAAGACATCCACTACCTCTGTCCTCGGCAGGATGAAGCACTCTGGGCACAAAGCCCCCTCCAGAACCAGTGGAGACTGTTATCCACTTGAGAGACTGTGGCTTTGCACTCCCCAGGATAAAGCAGAGGGCAGCCCACCCACTGGAGAGACTTGAGAGACTGTGGCTTTGCACTCCCCAGGATAAAGCAGTGGGCAAACCACCCACTGTAAAGACTTGAGAGACTGTGGCTTTGCACTCCTCAGGATACAGCAGTGGGCATGGAGCTCCCTCGTGGATCTGGCGTCGTGCACTCATCCAGCTGAGGTGCCCCCCTTCCCTTCCCCCTGAGGTGCCTGTTGTATTTCTATCTGATGCCGCTGCAGTGTTCTCTCCGTTTTGTTCGGGTATTGAGTGTGGGCCTCGCCCATGCATTTTGGGCCCAGTGGTCCACAGACTTAAATGGTGCAATACCTGGACTTGTATTCTTGGGGTATATAGTTGTTTATAGTGTATATATATTTTTGAGTACTGGATTTTAATAGATTACAATGGTTACAATCATTTCCTTTTGCCTTTGCATTCTTCCGGGGGGGGGGGATTGGGGTTGTAACTGTAATGTATCAACATGTATTAGTGTGTGTGTTGTGGTGGGTGAGGGTGGGGGTGGGGGTGTTGCTTGTGTGTGGCACTCTCTTTTCCCTCCCTCCTCCCCTGTGTTGTAGGTGCAGTACTCACAGTGGTCTTCGCCGCCGGCGTTCGTGCTGCTGGTAGAGGAGCAGGAAGACAAAGGCAGGGAGAATATGGAGTTCCGGCTTCATGGCATCCTGGTTCTTCGTGGGGTGTGCAGAGGTGAGCGCTTTCCCTTCCAAGTCCTGTTTCCACCGTGTTTTTTTTCACAGTGAATCCGCCCCAGAAAAGGTGGCAGATTGGCCTGTTGAAATACTGTGGGCGGTACATTGTCTTCCACCTGTCTGTTGACGGTTACCGCCACGGTGTTTGTTTCTACCTCCGGGGCGGTCGGAGTGTTAAAGTGGCTGTCTTTGTTGGCGGTTTCCGCCATGGTCGTGATTTCATTTTTTTTCTGCCGGCCTGTTGGCGGTTTTACCGCCGCTTTAACACTGACTGCCAGGGTTGTAATGACCACCCATGTGTATAATGTGTGCAGTAGAGAGAGTGATATGACTCGAACTCCCAGGAGGCCTTGTGACTCTAACTCCAAACACCAATCCAGGATACATGTGTCCAAAGACCCCGGTTTGGTAACTCCCAATTGAAGTTTACTCTCCTGGGAGGATGCTATTTGTCAAGTGTGTGAAGTAGAGGGAATAACCTGACTGCAACTCCTAGAAGGCAATGTTTCACTAACTCCGAACACCAGACCAGTGTTCACTTCTCCAAAGACCCCTGTTTGGTAACTCCCAATTGAAGTTTACTCACCTGGGAGGATGCCATTTTCTAAGTGTTGGGAAGTAGAGGTAGTGACATGACTGCAAAGCTCGATGGGCCCTGTTACTCTAACTCCAACCACCAGCACAGTGGCCACTTGTCCAAATACCCTTAGTTGTCAACTTTTAAATGAAGAATACTAACTTGGGAGTGATCAAGCACAAATCATGCCCAAATTAGAGACGTCTCTGTCAACATAACTTCATCTTGTTTTTTTAACCCAAGCTGACCTATTTGAGGACATGAGTGACACCTTATCTAGTGTGTATAACAAGTATTCATAAGGCCCCAAGATGCTTCACCAGATTGGTATCGGCAGCAGACACACTTGCATTGCACTGTATACATGTTGACTCCAGTCACGTATACAACAAAGTCCTGGATTTTCCTGCATCACACTTCACTAGGCCTGCAAAGGGGCAAAGCCATATCTTGCATAGCCACTGTCTTGCCTGCACTGGTGGCAAGGTGCCATTTTCAGGCCAACATCCCAAGTGCTAATGATCTGCATATTTCAACAGCTGCTAGAGTCAAAATGAATTGGCATGCTTCACACATGTCATGTCAATACACGAAATACCATGCTTACTTGCCACAATAGGATAGCGTGCAACTTAACTTTGTACAAGGTCTCTGCTTACTGCAACTCTAAACCATTGGAAGTAGATGTCACAATACACCAGTAACATTGTAAGTTTTACATCAACAGGTCAAGCTGCCACTGGCCACACAGAGGCCACAGAACAGACTGCCACTACCCCCTTGGATGAAGCCCTCAGTGAAGAAGATACTCCTGGATGTCTGGACGTGGAGTACGGTTCTTGCCCATTTGGGAAACCTGGTCAGACAACAACAATGAGTCTCACTGTGCCCACATCAACACCTCCCAGTCCAGTTTCCTCAACATCACAGGCAACCATTTGCCCCAACCTATATCCCGAGCACAGTGTTTACCATCTTGTGCCCCCAGTCCTGGATCCTGAGTTGCAGCGCAACACTTCCAACAATGAGGTGCCAAGAACGAGATGGAGAGGGCACCCTATGGCAAGGGCACAGGGCCATGGGAGTAGGGTATGTGGGAGGGATGCTGTGGGCCAGTACGGTAAGGCCACTGGGGCTGTGTGTCAGCAAGGACACCATCAGCCAAGTCTTGGGGGTCTATCAGAAGTTCCCAGGTGTGATCGGCCAGGTATCGACTGAACTCAGGGAAAAAAGTCTATCCCTTCCTTTGGCTCATCAACATCAGGCACATCAACATCAGTGCCAGACACTGGAAGGGAGGCCCTGCCAGATGAAGAACCAGCCCCAGACACCCCCGCCTCTGTAGCAGCAGATTCCACCCCCCCAACACCCATGCAAGTGGGAATGCCCAGCTAAGGATCCAGGAGGTACAGATGGCAAGAAACCTACACTGTCAACAAGTGACCTCTTCCTAAAGGACCTTCTTTGTGTGTGTTAGACCTGACAGCCTTAGGGTGGTCACCCCTAACTTTTTGCCTGCCTCCCTCCACTTTTTGGATCCTGTTTTTGCTAGTTTTTAGACTCTGCACTCTTTACCACTGCTAACCAGTGCTAAAGTGCATATGCTCTCTCCCTTTAAACATGTTAACATTGGATCTTACCCATTTGGACTATTTAATTTACTTATAAGTCCCTAGTAGAGTGCACTATGTGTGCCCAGGGCCTGTAGATTAAATGCTACTAGTGGGCCTGCAGCCCTGATTGTGCCCCCCACTTAAGTAGCCCCTTAACCTCGTCTCAGGCCTGCCATTGCAAGGCCTGTGTGTGTAGTTTCACTGCCAATTCAACTTGCCATTTAAAAGTACTTGCCAAGCCTAAAACTCCCCCTTTTCTACATATCAGACACCCCTAGGTAACCCATAGGGCAGGGTGCTTTGTAGGTAAAAGGCAGGATATGTACCTGTGTAGTTTACATGTCCTGGCTTTGTAAAACTCCTAAATTTGTTTTTACACTGCTGTGAGGCCTACTCCCTCCATAGGCTAACATTAGTGCTGCCCTCATACATTGTTTGAGTGGTAGCTGCTGATCTGAAAGCAGTAGGAAGGTCATATTTATTATCACCAGAATGGTGATGTAAAATCCTGCTGACTGGTGAAGTTGGATTTAATATTACTATTTTAGAAATGCCACTTTTAGAAAGTGAGCATTTCTCTGCATTTAAATCTTTCTGTGCCTTACAATCCATGTCTGGCTGGGTTTAGTTGCCAGCTCCTTGTGCATTCACTCAGACACACCCCAAATACAGGATACTCAGCCTCACTTGCATACATCTGCATTTTGAATGGGTCTTTCAGAGCTGGGTGGGTGGAGGGCCTGCCCTCACACAAAGGACTGCCACACCCTCTACTGGTACCCTGGCAGACAGGATTGAACTGAAAGGGGACCTGGTGCACTTCTAAGCCACTCTTTGAAGTCTCTCCTACTTCAAAGGCACATTTGGGTGTATAAACAGGGCGTCTACCCCTACCAACTCAGACACTCCCTGGAGAAGAAACTTGTAACCAGAACCTGCATCCTGCCAAGAAGAACTGTCTGGCTGCCCAAAGGACTCACCTGACTGCTTTCTATGATGGACTGCTGCCTTGCTGTTGCCCTGCTGCCTTGCTGCTCTCTGGCTGTGGCGAAGAATTGCTCTCCATGGGCTTGGATAGCGCTTGCCTCCTGTTCCCTGAAGGCTCAGGACCAAAAAGACTTCATCTCTCAAGAAGGACTCCTTGTGAAGCAAAATTCAACGCACAGCCTGCCAGAAATGATGCACAGCCTGCACCGCCGTGAAATTTTCACCGCACGCTGATCCGGAACGATGCAGCCTGACTTCTCAATGAGAAGATCAACGCAGCGCCAGCTTAGCGACTGGAAATTCGACGCACGGCCCACCGGAATGACGCACAGCCGAACCGGAACAACGCAGCCTGACTTCCAGAGAGGAATTGATGCAGCGCCTGCCATGCGGTAGAAAATTAGACGCAACGCCCACCGAATTGACGCAGCTCCTGTGACTTCGTCCCCGGGGCATCTGAAAACCCTGCAACTTAAAGAGGATCCACGACCGAGCACCGGAAATTGACACACTGCCATCCCTGCGTGAAAACTAAATGATCCATCGCCGTGTACGGCCCGAGAAATCAACGCACACCCCTTTATTTCCACGCATCTCCTCCTTTGCGGAGAGTTTTCACGCGAACCA
Source organism: Pleurodeles waltl (assembly GCF_031143425.1). Classification (NCBI taxonomy): domain Eukaryota; kingdom Metazoa; phylum Chordata; class Amphibia; order Caudata; family Salamandridae; genus Pleurodeles; species Pleurodeles waltl. Next base: position 595,763,185 of record NC_090449.1, read on the forward strand.
GGTAATTTGTGCTTGAAGGAGACTTTGTTTGCTTCTACTAAGACACTTTCTATCACTTTTAAGTGATATCTCTACATTTACTTATTGCATCTTTGATCGTTTTGACCTGCATTTATCCGGATAAATATTATATATTTTTCTAAACACTGTGTGGTGTATTTTTGAGGTGCTTTATGGTTTTGTTGTATGAGTTATTGCACAAATACTTTGCACATTGCCTTCTAAGTTAAGCCTGACTGCTCAGTGCCAAGCTACCAGAGGGTGGGCCAGGATAAGTTGGACTGTGCGTGACTTACCCTTACTAGAGTGAGGGTCCTTTCTTGGACAGGGCATAACCTAACTGCCAACCAAAGACCCCATTTCTAACAGTGTGCCACACATTCACTCTGTTGACAGGTCTTCAACTACCTACCAGTTCCAATGGCAGGAGTACTGTGGACTTTGGAATCCAATGGTGTGGCATCAAATCCAATGATTTGATTTACCATACTTTCTGTCAAAAAAATATTTTCTGTCTTAGCACTGTAATAAATTCACCCATCACAAACTCATTGTCTGCTTGCTTAATTTTCACATTTAGCATTTAGAGATGTAAGACCATGAGAACCATATGATGAAGATACAAACTACTTGTGCAAGCAGTGATATGTTACAGGTACACAGTGTCCAGGTCAGGATTACAATCATTACACTCCAACACATTAGTACAAGGGTCTAGTGAAACCATAAATTTTATTACAGTGTTCAGTACATGGGCTGTCAATATGTCTGGACTTTTGGAAACATGAATGTGTGACACATGCTGAGTAAATGAACATATTTCAAGGTACAGACCCCCAGAACATGAAAGGAAGGGGTTGTCAGACATTTTCCTGTAGAATAGGCAAACATTAAAGTGGTTGATGCTAGAAGCTTGGACCTTATCACATACCACACCAAAGTAATACAACACCACACAACCCAAGATACAGACAGATGGAAGAACAACAGTCCCTGATCACAGGGACATCATCATCCAATGCTCATGCATCTGGGATATAACACAAATATATGTCAGTCTTGTGGCACTAGCACTGTGGCCTGCAATGATGAAACACATCTACAGCTATATACAGATTCTACAAAAAGAGTGTGTAGTCAGTGTGAAGGAAAAATGATTTTATCAAAAGCTAGGACTACATATTTTCAGACCACATGATGATACAACATGATGCATCAGGCACATCACAAGACACAAAACAAGTGCAATGTGCACTTCTGTACCTCCACCCAAACACTGTGCAAGCGGTCTTGGTACAGGTCTCATACATCCAAACTCTGCGACTTACATTACCTGGAACAATCCATTCCTACTTTGTGTGTCAGAGCAGCATCATATACCTGCCAATGTCACAACTCTGAAATGGCCACATAAAGGTACTATGATGAAGGTACATGTACAAGGAACAAAACAAGGATTATAGGCTTGAAACCACACCTATGACACAAGTCACACAGCAAGCAACTGGAAAACAAAGTACATTACAAGGAAACCGACACAAACAAAGCAACATCATCAATTCCGGATGTTTCAAAAGATATCTTATCAAGCAGCCTTTGACTGAATATTGCAGAGTATCAGCTCCCTAGCTGTTTCTAAAACACTCAACTCCACACATTCTCACACCTACAGTTGATGGTACAGTGACAGTCATTACATCACATGACATAGTAACACTCATGAAAAGAAGCAGTTGATGAGATCTTCCTGCAAGTCAGCTCGTTCCTCTTCAGCACTGTCATCCTCACATGGCATTCCAGAAGTTTTAACCAGTGACACTGCATGCTCCCTCTCCTCTGGGATGTATGGGATAGTCCTCTAGAGGACAATGTTGTGGAGCATGCAGCATGCCACAGTGATCTCACACACACTTTACCGGGTGAGTAGAGGAGGGCTCCACCAGTCCGGTCCAGACATTAAAATCTGGCCTTCAGGAGCCCAAAAGCCTGCTCCCCTGGCTGCCTTGTTCTTCCATGGGCTTTATTGATGCGACTTTCCCTGGTGTAGTTGGATTCCTCAGTGGCGTAAACAACCAATGACTGTTTGGATACGCGTAGTCTCCTGTCAAGGAATGGGACATAAGTGCAGCAATGAGTCACTCACTTCATGATTATAGCACCTGACATTACACACACACAATCAGGACAGATGTGACTTACCAATCAGTCATGCCCTTTCTGGTGCAGTTGTGATATGTTCTGGGTTAAGGAGCTGTTCTGCATTATGAGGGTATAATGGGCTGATCCTGGATAATGAGCACAAACGTGTGAGATGTAGCGATCCACCAGACAACTTATATGTTGATGAAATAGAAGTTCTTACTGTTGCAATAGACTTGTTTAGTGGCCTGCGGTGGCACCGAGACAACATGGGTGCCATTGATGGCCCCCACCACATGTGGGAGGTGGGAAAAACCATAAACATCAGACTTCACATTGGCTAAAGCCCCACGTCGAGGGAGCCTGATATAGCTGTCAATGTGTTTGCAATTTGCTGAGAGGTAAACCTTCAACAACAAACTGAACATAGGTTGGGACATACCAGCAGATAGGGCCACTGTATTTTGGGAGGACCCTGTGGCAAGGAAGTGCAATACTGACATGACTGTACAATGGGTGGTATGCACATTGGATAACTAATAGCTGGCATCAGATCTGGCTACAATGAAAGGTATAAGTCCACTATTGTTTTCCTCTCCGGCGGTAAAACATAATAATATGTCACTGCTCCATGGTCTGAAAGTCTGGCAGTGGACGGTAGAGAGGAGGTTGTCACATCCTCCCTCTCCCAGGGTACCTATGTGTGACAAGACATGATTTAGAACATTAGTCAATGTGTCCACAGCAACAATGATGATGCATGCCAAAAAGATCATGTAACAAAGCATTTCTGACTGGATAGACCTGACTAAAACACATCACATGTGCCCCCCATGGTTGTCAACACATGTGTCCACAATATGGATTTGTGTGAAACTCAAAAATGTGCTACACAATTGCCCCTCAAAATGTGACTGTATATTCTAACCACTAAAAAGATCATCGGCTGTGGTGTACTGCACATCGCCCTCAAATGCCATCTGTGCCCTACATTGGTGGTTGTTTAGAAGGACCTACATGACAAGACAGAATAAGGATTTTTGTGATGCACAAAACATATATTGTATGGGTGACGCAGTTTACAAAGCCAAACACAGCATCATGTCAGGCTGCCAAAATGGCAGATGCCTGACCTACTCTACTGGACATTAGGAACTGCCTGTGACCTCCGGCAGAAGTTGTCAAGGCAGTTCCAACTGTGGAACACACAGTCATAGGCTAACATTGTTGCCTGTGGTGGTCACGGCCCAATGCCTGTGTCCGCCGGCAATGACTGAGTATGTGGCAGATGTGACCGCCATGTTGTGCGCAACACCTCCAGGACATGAACTGCTGTGTGCCACCTCTGGGAGCAATCATGAGATGATAGGGCCCCTGATTTCTCTCCAGAGGAGCTGGAGTGGCTTTTTGATGAGGACCTACCCCTGTATGAACTGCTTTATGGCTCACCATAGAAGCAGGTAAGAATATGATGGGCACAAATGCTTCTGTTTGACACCATTCTTTCCCTCCTAACAGAATACAATGTGCCCCTGTGTGCCAGTTAGACTTCTTGGATGCCTGTAGTTGCAGTCTGTGTGGTATTATTGGGATGTACATTGTACAGGTAGTTTGGCCTGTACTATATGTTAAGTTCAGTCACATTGTGTTGTGTGAGGTTTTTAGGGTCCTAGATCCTACTTGTGTTGGATGCACATAACTAGGTAAGAATAATTTACTGACATTCACTGACATCTCTTTCTTCATGATTGTTGTAAATGTTGGACAACATGTATAAGCATGACAGCATAAGCTGCGTATGCATCTTGTATGAGTTGGGTGAGGATCTTGTGAGCAATGTCTATAGTACCACAGATCTTTCAACCCACATCTGGCCTTGCCAAACTGTAGTCTGGAATTTTTATCCTGACTCAATCTACCCTTCAGGTTGCCACAAACACCACATGCCAAATTTATAATGGCCACATGATGTACTGTTATGCATGGAAGTGATGGAAATGGTGTGACATGTAGTTTCTCTATGCTCAGTCTTCAGAGACCAGGGCCTGTCAAAAGTATCTTCCAGTATGGGACATAGTCCAGGCTGGGGTTGTATCATTGTGGCTATGATTTAGAAATGGGATCTCTAGTTGGCAGTCAGTTTGCACCCTGTCCAAGTAGGGTCCCTCACTCTAGTCAGGATAAGGGAGATACCGAGCTCAGATAACCCCTGCCCCATCACTTGGTAGCTTGGCACAAGCAGTCAGGCTTATCTTGGAAGCAATGTGTAAAGTATTTGCACATAACACACACTAATACAGTGAAAACACTACAAGAGGACACCACACCAGTTTTGGAAAGATAGCCAGTATTTATTTGTGTAAAACAAGACCAAAATGAGAAAATAATTTCTTCTGTTTCAGCACAAAACACACAGTTCCCCAGTGCTGAAAATCATACAGTTCCCCAGTACTGTAGGCAGATGAAACTGAAGTCTTTGATATCTCTGAGACTTCTAACAGGAGGCAAGCTGTAGTCCAAGCCCTTGGAGAAACTTAACAAGCACGATACACAGCAAAGCACACACAGAAAAGGGGCAGTACTCCTTCTCCATCTCTTAAGCTCTTCTCCTTGGCAGAGGTTCCTCTTGATCCAGAAGTCTTTCTAAAAGTCTGGGGTTTTGGGTCCACTACTTATACCCATTTCTGCCTTTGAGGTAAGCACACTGCACAAGAAAGTCTCTGTTGTTCACAAGATCCTGCCTTGCTAAGGCCTGGCTCCAGACACACTCCAAGGGACCGAAGACTGTATTGTATGAGGAGAGGCACAGCCCTTTCAGGTACAGGTGTCTGTTCCTCCATTCCCCACTCTATCCCAAGAGACTCATCAGGATATGCAGGCTACATACCAGCTCCCTTTATGTCACTGTCTATAGGGAATTCACAAACAGCCCAACTGTCAGTCTGACCCAGACATGGATTCCGCAGGCAGGAAGAGGCACAGGATGGTTAAGCAAGAAAATGCCCACTTTCTAAAAGTGGCAGTTTCAAACTGACAATCTAAAAAACAACTCTACCAAAAGATGTAGTAGAGTTCAGAGACACCAAACTCCAGATCTCAATCTGCTCCCAATTTGCCACTGCACGTATAAGATATTTAAAGGCACTCGCCAGGTTAACCTATGGGAGAGATAGGCTTTCAATATTGAAAACCGAGTTTGGCAGTATTTCACTATGAGCATCTGTAAAACACACAGTACTTGTCTACCTTTTAAATACACTGCACCCTGCCCATGAGGCTACCTAGGGCCTACCTTAGGGGGGACCTTACATGTAGTAAAAGGCAAGGTTTGGGCCTGGCAAGTGGGTATACGTGCCAGGTCGAATTGGCAGTGTCAGACTGCACACACAGACATTGCAGTGGCAGGTCTGAGACATGTTTACATGGCTACTCCTGTGGGTGGCACAATCAGTGCTGCAGGTCCACTAGTAGCATTTGATTTACAGGCCCTTGGCACCTCTAGTGCACTTTACTGGGGACTTACTAGTAAAACAAATATGCCAATCTTAGATAAACCAATCAACAATACAATTTGCACTGAGATCATAGGCATTTTAGCAGTGGTAAAGTGCACAGAGTCCTAAAGCCAACACCAACTGGTCAGAAAAAATAGGAAGAAGGAGGCAAAAGGTTTGGGGTTGCCCCTGCAAAATGGACCAGGTCCAACACAACCCTCCATCAGCCTAAAACCAGGGGGAGACCAATCAATACCTTGATGGACTTCCCTGATTGGGGCAATAGAACATAGACCTTGAGCTGCAACAGCACGGGCATGTTCCAGTTCTATGCCTTCCTGAACCCAAATGGATCCCTCTGTTCATACACCAAGGGCCCACTAAGTTAATCCATGGGGTCCCCCCTATCCACCTACAGATACCATCTGTGCATCACCTAACATTACTTTGCTCACAGATGTTTCCTAGTGGGCAGACAGTACCACCATGGCCAACACAGTGGTGTGGCCCACTCCACCCCTGGGGTGTAACTCCACCCCCCCGGCAACTCTGTCCATCAGGACAGCAAACCACAGTGGCCACTGCCAGCTGTCAGGGACGAGAGCCAGGTCCCAGGCCTTTCAGGGCTCCCTAATGCCCCAGGTGCCTGGCACACTTTGTCCACTTTCCCTTCCACCAGATCAGGGATGGTAGGCTGACACTGGTACTCCAGTCCACAATTGTCCAGGCCGCTTGAGGAAGCAGTCCTGCACAATTCTCCCTTCATACAGGGATGTTAACCTTCAACTGTTTTTTCAACCTAGGGTATATACCCTCCGGTTGGACCAGGGTCTGTCCACTTCATGTACACCAGTAGATCCTGGCATATGGACAATATGGTTCTCCAGAGGCAAAACGTGACCTGAATGCCTCAGTTCATTGACTAAGTTAGGAATAGGTACTGAGGTACATCCCAGAAATAGTTCATATGTGCATTATGCATTATTGTCAATGTGTATCTTTGACTCATGACAAGCCCCCTACTCCCACAGCTCTATTGTCACCATCACATAAGTCATATTTGTCCATATTGCCCCAATAGCAGTCCCAGAGTGCACTCAGAGTGTTGATTCCTGGGAGGGCATGATATGAATCAGTGCCTTGGCCGCACAGCAAAAACTGTGCTATGCATACCTTTGTTTGTTGGATGCCATCTCTGCAAGATAGACCCAAAGGAGTGTTCTGTGGTACAGGTATATACCACAGAACCCACTGCTTGAAGCGGCATGAGCCTGCATTTGGTAGGCCATATGTCCACATATGCACAAGGAATACACTTTCTGTATGCACATTGCCAGCCCCTTCATTGACACTCAAGTGTAAGGGTAAAGTCTGTACTGTGGCAGTTGCCTGTAGGGACTGTATGCAGTGAGTCAATCTCGCAGAATGTGAATGTGTTGGTCCATTCAGGCCTAAGGAATTTAGCCCTCAGAAGCCACATATGCATGTAGTGTTTCTTTGTGGCTCACATCACAGTAGTACATGTTTCTGGAGCATGGGCTACCTGATGTCAGTAGGCCTCCTTAGTCATTATAGGTCCTGAGCAGCATAATGGGTTGGTCTGCAAATATATATATGTGTCTGTAGTCATGTCCCTGTACTTATGAGCGTGTGTGCTTTACACTTATGGTGTGTTAACTAATTGAAAATGTGTAGTTTAGTTTCTCTGATATGTGTGTGACTCAACCATTTGTGCCAAAACTTGCAATTGTAATTGTTTGGTTTGCCTTTTGCATCCATGCAGGTATATACCCATTAGAAGAAGGAGATATGGAGAGCTATCATCTGGAAGGTGTGGACCCTAGAGGTCCACAGCCGGCGGAGCACCCACTGTCACAAGAGATGGGAGGCCCTTGGATGCTGGGCCCGGAAGATCGCTAAGGTCCAGCTGGGGCTGTCCTCCCAACGTGGGAGGGTTGCACATTGGACCATGACCCCCCTAATGGTCTGAATTCTGGTGATGGCCTACCCAGACCTTGATAGGCGTTTGAGGGGAGTACAGCAGCCACAAGACGGTGAGTACAGGCCATAATCCTGCCTGTCACGTTGCCAAATTAATGTGTTAGTTTCTGACATCTCCCCCGACAATTAGGGATGTGCAATGTGTGACGCAGTGAATGAGTGACTGTTTGTGTAGATATGTCATTTGGTGCATACATTTATTGGCCCAGGTACCTAAGACACAACTGTGTACAATCCATAAACAATTTGCTCTCCAGGACAACATATGATAGTGTACATTAATCAATCAAGTATTGTTTGTTGTTGTTTCAGGTATGCTTTAGTTAGGAAGTAATTATCAAATAAAACAATAGGAAGAGGTAGTATGCAGGGCTCCAAGTGCCATGCTCCCCTTTTGTAGTCTCCACTATGTCCTAACCTTAGTTCCTCAGCAGCGTACAGGAGGCTGATGATTGGCAACTAGAGGAGGGTGATAAGGGCTTATTTCTGGGATGTCCTCAGGCTCAAAGGGTGCGTGAGGTGAATGTAACACATTTTAAGAAAATGAAGCAGGATGTTTTCAAGGGGACTCGCTGTCTCAGGAGCACTTGGGAGAAGTGGGCGGCAGCAGGAACTTGCTCCAGCAGCACCAACTGCGCATAAAAGTGCTTCTGCCTTCCCACAGTGTGGACTTTTTCAAGGGGACTCGCTGTCCCAGGAGCCCTTGGGAGAAGGGGCGACAACAGGAAACTGCTCCAGCAGCACCGACAGCGCATAAAAGTGCTTCTGCCTTCCCACAGGGCGGGACCTGCATGGGTTGTGGCCAGGTGAAGCCCGGGCCAAGGGCAGGCCCATCCGTGCCTGTCAGAGACTGTCTGAGGCCGGGCTGGGTCACCACTCTTGGATTTAAGGTAGGGATCGGATACTGTTCATTTCAAACATTATTACCATTTCAAATATAAGCTATATTGTGGGGAAGCACAAGGCAAAAGGGAGTCCTGCAGTGGGTACAGCTTTATCCAAAATCCCCCAAATCCCCAAAATTCCTCAAAGTCTCTCTAATTGTGTAAAAAATGAAATTGACTCATTAATTGAAGAAGTAGAGTCCATATTGAAGGGTAAAGAGGAACGAACCTCCAGGGGGTTGAAAAGTGGTTCACTCTCGCCCTTTTTTAAACCTAGATTGTCAAATAATGGAGATATTGCTTGCAAGAAAGATGACCGACAGATTTGTTGTCAACAGGGGAATCCGGTGAACTTAACACTGAGGTTAGTAAAAGTAGTCCCCTACATAGCAATGTTGAGGGCGCCTCAACATGTAGTGCAATTGGCCACAAAATTCCTTGTACAAATTGTTTTCTGTCGCTGGAGGCTCTTGATCAATCAACAGGATCCAGCAAACTTGACTTGAATGTGGAAATATCCAGCCACCAGCTTAATGGAGTGTTCTCCCAGGAGGAAGTGGTTAATGTTATTAATGGTTCAAGAAAAGAGGTAACCGAGCTTAAACAAATGATGATGGAGGTACTTAGGGGGTTATTCTAACTTTGGAGGAGTGTTAATCCGTCCCAAAAGTGACGGTAAAGTGACGGATATACCACCAGCCGTATTACGAGTTCCATAGGATATAATGGACTCGTAATATGGCTGGTGGTAAATCCGTCACTTTTCCGTCACTTTTGGGACGGATTAACACCTCCTCCAAAGTTAGAATAACCCCCTTAATCTCCTTTTGACCCATTGTAATGAAAAGAGATATTGAAAGTACTCAAAGAGAACGCCCATCTTTACATAACATCGTAGAGCAGAGGAACACGATGAGCGCGGGCTCTTCTAGGCCAGTTGCTAGGACAAATGTACCCTCGGCAAGTTCCAAAAACCATCATAGGGCAACTGGTCAAAGTAGCCTTTGACATCGACTTGTCCTCACGTGGCTATGGCATGGGATTTGAGCACTGTGCAGCCCTCTTTTAAAAACCGTAATAGAGCTTACCTGATTTATATGTGTAGAGTACCCCCCTTACCTCCTAATGTATGGGAAGACAGCTTGTTGAAGACTAAAGTTACGCATTGGATAAGACATGTTAGGCAATGTGGTTCTATTGTACATTCAGATATAATTTCTGCGAATCGTTACACAGAGAAATCAGTGTGCTGGGATATTATCGAACAAATGCTTGTCAGCCCCAAGATCGTAAAAGTTTTGATATCCTTGGAGATGCATAATCCATTAAGAAATGGTTCAAATATTTGTTTTTTAAATTCTTGGTCTGACCGAGACACCGGGGGTAGTAAGGGCCCTGCTTCCATGAGTACAGAGCCATCCCATATGGGAACTGTTGACCCAATTCCATCTGTGGGGGTGCCTTTTAGGGCTCCTAGGAGGGACTGGTTAAATTTTACTGGAGAAGAGAGTTCACTGAGAACAATGCAAGCAGATAATCTCTCAGATATTGACTGTATTTACTATCTGCCCCTGTAAATAACAACTCACATGTTGATGCAGGTAACCTTCAAATAGAAACTAGGGTGTTACTGGAATCGGTTACTCCTTGGGGGTTCTGATCAAGCCGAAGAATTAAACATGGCAGAAATTAATAGGAGAACAAATATAATCCATAGCTTTGAGTTCCCAAAGAATGAACATGTGGGAAATGTTTTTTTTAATCTTGCATTAATTTCATGAAATATAGCTGGCATACGAAATAAGACTGGTGATGCGGAATGGGGGAAGTTTCTTGATAGTTTTAACATTTGCCTATTTCAGGAAACGTGGGCCACTTCAAATGTTTATAGGCCAGGGTTTACCTCCTTTTGTAAGAAGGCTAGCCCATCTCCAGCTGGGAGAGCAGGCGGGGGCCTTATCACATGGGTAAAAATCTCCCAGGTGGGTGAAATTAAAGAAATCCATGTAGACTCAGCTGATATATTGGCAGTTTCAATCAAGCTACATCAGGGTCCCCTGCTTCTGTCTGTTAATATGTATAATAGACCAGGTTCTCTGAGCCTAACTACTAATACTATTAGTGTGCTGAGTGCTCTTGTCTCACAATTTCTTCACTCACATTTTGTTATTGAAGCTGGAGATTTTAATGTGTCCCTAGAGCCTAACTCCCTCTTTTCTGAGCTAATGCAGGTAGAGGACTCCATATGGGGAATTCCAGCACTTTCAATATTAAAAAAACAGTCAGCATCTAGTGTCAGGGTGCTGCAGGTCATTGAACCTATGATAACACATGGACTTCAGCCAGGAAATGGCGCTTTCCTTCAGACACTGTATCAAATCCAAAAAATTTTAGAGGGTCCTATAGCAGTCATTTTGATTTTGTGCTCATTGATGTAAGGATCAGGCATGAAATCAAAGACCCTTGGGTGGGAGAGCAACGCTGTAGTGATCATTCACCTATTTTAGTTGTGTTTGATAGGTGGTTTTCTGCTAAAGAAGATATCAAGGAGGAGCATGATGGCATGCTCCCCATAGTGGTGACAAATAACAAGCGTGCCATAAAATGGGAGACCTTTATAAATTCAAATGAATTAGTGGCTAAAATGCATAATTTAGTCTCCAATCATCACTTAGCCACTGTATCTAGTACGCACACACCGGATCCGATTATGGCCACTCATGCAGAACTCTTTTCTTCCTTGGAAGAGCTATTTTTTAGACTCAGCAAAGGAAATAAACAGCTGAAAATAGGAAAATGCAATAGATGGTTTAATAAAGTATATAAATAGGCCAAATTCAGAGTCTTGGAGGCAATTAAACAAAAAGATAGATCAATGATTATTTCGGCGAGGCAAGAGTATTCCATTTTAATTAGGACTAGTAAGACTAAATTGGAGGAGGCAAGTTGGCAGGAATTGCTATTAGGAGCTAAGGAAAGTAACCCTAAGCAATTCTGGTCGTTGGTAGCCCAAAGGGGGCGAAAAGAGAATCCCAGACCTGTTTGTCATATACCCCCTGATGATTGGATTTGTTATTTTATTGAACCCTATAGGCAGGAGTCTGTGCCTTCAACCGGCACAGGGAGAGTAAGGTGATTGATAACACTTGTGCAGGTGGGCTCACACGGTTTACTTTAAGAGAAACCGAGATACCCATTAAGTGTCAACACCAGAGCAGTACGCGCTCTATTGGCGACAAAAATGCAAAAACCCAGCACTCTCAAAACAACATAATTTATGCATTGTTCAGATACGTTGTGGTTTAACCTTTTGCATTGCAGAGTTCAATCCTGAAAACTTATTTTTAAAATGCTTACAAATACTGTTTCTTTGCAATGTATTGCTGCAGGGTTTCAGAGTGTGTTAGGGTGTGGCCCTTTTCCAGGGCCTTCCAGAGACTTTCCCTGCAACATGCCTGGGCGTGGTTCTGGGCTGGGCCAAGGCTCTGTAAAAGAGAGCCAGCCCAACTCCCAGTGCTCACTATTCAGAGGTCTCGGTGCAGAGCAGCAGCTTCTTCCTGAACTCCTGTCCCGGCGGCCTATTTGGATCTTCCAGTCTTCTGCCCTTCATCCTTCATTGGTGAATGAATTTTCATATTCTTGATTTAATTCTTAAATGAGTAACAGATTACTTGCGCGCTACCATTTCTTGACATTTATATGGTAGTTTACAAATAGGCAAGACGCGCAATTTGTTTCATAAAGGTTTGACTTTGTTATTCATTGCGTGCTACCATTTCTTGACATTGGCATGGTGGCTTAAGAATCGGCAAGACGCGCAATTCGTTTTATGGTGTTTAAACATTGTTGTCCATTGCGCGCTACTATTTCTTGACATTTACATGATGTTTTACGAATTGGCAAGACGCGCAACTCGTTTCATGAGGATTTAACTTTGTTGTTCATTGCGTGCTACCATTTCTTGACATTTACATGGTGGCTTAGGAATCGGCAAAAGAAGCGCGATTCGTTTCATTGTACTTTGATCTTGTTATTTATTATGAGCTGTTATTTCTTGACATTTACATTGTTTTTTACGAATCGGAAAGACGCGCGATTCGATTAATGATGATTTGACTTTGATATTCATTGCGTGCTACCATTTCTTGGTATTTTACATGGTGACACTCGAATCGGCAAGACGCACGATTCTCTCCTCAAGTTTATTTCATGTTGTTTATTGTATGCCACTATTCTAAGATATTTATTATGTAATATTCGAGTTGACAAGTTATGTGATTTGTTTCCTGAATCCATATTGTGTTATTCATGGTGCACAATCCTTTTATGGTGTTTACTATATATATATATATATATATATGTATATATATATATATATATATATATATATATGCAATATGCGCAATTTGTATTGAAATATTTTAAGAGTACACAGAAGACCAGAGTTTCTAGATGCAATATTGTATGGTTCTAGTATACATTCTCAAAACAGGATTTATATGACTGGTTTAAAATGTAGTCAGAATGTTTTTTCTGATTCTCATGTAAAGGAAAGTACTTGAATAAGAAAGTTTTCATTTAATTAATCTTGATTCCCTTACAGGTATCCGGCCATCTTGAAACTTAGTCATTTTAAACTTAACTCTTAGATTGTTCATGTTTTCAGAGTCACTAGGCTTAGAATCATAGTCTAGTATTGATTTCAGGAGATATTATTTTCATATCGTGTGTTCTAACCTTTTTCCTACTACAGGTCTCCTTCCCAGCTGTTCCCTTCCTAATCCCCTCTTCCCCTCTTGAACTCTCTCAGTCTCTGTGATTTACATATCAGAGTCTTGGAGCTGTTCAGTGGTGGACGTGTTGGGAACGTGCACAGACCCCGAGGATCTGGTGACTCTGACAGAATAGTGAGCCCACAAATTATTATCCTCCTGGCTTGTGTATGTTCTCAGCATTGCCACGCTAGACAAGTTAGTCAAGGCTATCACCCAGCTCCAAGCAGAGGAGGTATCATCCAAATAATTGACAACTAGCTTAGCAGAGAGAGTGAGTCAGTTGCAAGATAAGGTAGAGAAGAAGGAACAAAGTCCCACAGGTGTGTCTTGGCCAGGTACTTCTTCTCAGGCTTCTGGAAGTAATCCGATTTCCCTAAATGTTTCTTCTGCAATTCCTTTAGCTCCCCCAGAACGTTTCTCAGGTGACCCTTTGAAAGCGCAATCTTTGCTGGTTCAAGTGGAAATACACTTCACCTGCAGACCAAATACTTTCCCCGATGCCCAGTCCAAAGTAGCTTTCTTGTTATCATATCTGTCTGGGGATGCAGCTACTTGGGCAATTCCTCTTGTGGGTAAAAATAGTCCCTTGTTGTACAACTGGAGACATTTTGTTCGTGAATTTGAGAGAGTTTTTGATCGTAGAACTGTAACACAGTCAGCAGATCGTGAATTATTAGATTTACGCCAAGGGAATCAAGACCTAGTGTCGTATTTAGCCAACTTTAACCGGCTGGTTGCCGAGACATCCTGGCCTGAAGAAAAAAAAGCGGTCTTGTTTTACAAGGGACTCAAAGAGGAACTAAAAGATATCTTAGCACAAATCGACCCACAACCTACAGACTGTCAAGAATTAATACATCTTGTCTTTAGACTTGATCATCGTTTAGCAGAACATAAAGGAACGTGCAAAAAGATTGAAAAATATTCATGGCGCGTTCATGATAACAGAGACTCAAGAACTCCGAAAGAAAGAACGCCGGAACCGATGGAAATTAGAGCCATCAGAAGACCTTTGACCAAAGATGAAAAGGACCTACGCAGAAAAAATTGACAATGTCTTTATTGTGGGCGAAAAGGTCATTTTGCCAAAGATTGTCCAATCAAACCAAAAAACAAGCAAGGTCCAGTTCAGAAGGTCGCAGCCAATGCACCAGTCGAGTTGGAAAACTAAAACACCCAAGATGCAGAGAAGGGTTGCTCTTGGGTGTCACCGTGGACCCTTCACAATCTAGACATCTTAAACTGGAAATAAGAGTTCAGGTCAAGAAAAAGATCTATTTCAAAAAAGCTCTATTCGATTCTGAGGCTACTGGGAACTTTGTTGATGTCCAATTGGTTTGTGCATGGGGGATCCTATGTATTGAAAAGAAGACCCCAGAAATCATCCAGGCAGTTGATGGAAAACTCTTGACTGAAGGTCCGGTAACTCTTCAGACTATCCCCTTGTCGATGATTTGTGAAGATAAGAATCAAAGAAAGAAACATAAAGAGAAAATCATCCTTGACGTGATCCATGCTCCCCAATATGGGATTATCCTCTGCTTGCCATGGTTAATTCATCACAATCCAGAGATCAATTGGGCAGAACGGAAAATCGTGTTCTCATCTGCGCTATGTAACGAACAATGTCTCCAAAAGATTCAAGTACCAAATGTTTGCAACTCTTACATAGCTACTGCCGCGGAGTAAGAAATTCAGCTGCCCAAACAGTATTCATCTTACAAAGATATATTTGATGAGAATGGAGCAGAGACTCTACCTCCTCATAGATCTTAAGACTGTCAAATTGATCTAGCCCCAGGTGCAATACTTCCCAACTGTTGTGTATATGCCCTGTCAGAACATGAAAATCAACATTTACGAAAATACCTAGATCAATTTTTGGAGAATGGCTTCATTCGCCCCTCTAAGTCTCCTGCAGCTTTGCCTTCTTTTTTTGTTCCAAAAGCTAATGGAGAACTTCGAACTTGCATCGACTATAGGGGTTTGAACAAAGTCACCATCAAGAATAAATATCCTTTACCCCTAATTCCGGTCTTATTGGAACAAGTAAAGTAAGCAAAAATCTACACGAAGCTTGACCTTCGAGGTGCTTATCATTTGGTCAGAATGAGAGAGGGTGACGAATGGAAAACAGCGTTCAAGACAAGATATGGCCTTTTTTAATACACCGTCATGCCTTTTGGTCTGTGTAATGCTCCAGCAACATTTCAATTTTTCTTGAATGACGTTCTTAGAGAGTACCTTCACATATTTGCCATAGTCTACATCGATGACATTTTGATCTACTCAGACAATGAAAACGAACATGTCCAACATGTCAAGAAAATTCTTGCAGCCCTTTAAAAACACCATTTATATTGCAAACTAACCAAGTGTGAGTTTTATGTTACCACAGTTGAGTTTTTAGGGGTTATTCTTACCCCTCAAGGTATGGTGATGGCAGAAAAGAAAGTAAAAGCCATATCTGATTGGCCCACCCCAAAGACTGTTCGTGATGTACAATGTTTCCTGGGGTTTGCAAATTTTTACCGGATGTTCATAAATCATTTCTCCCAAACAGTGGCTCCAATCACTAAGCTACTAAGAAAGAAAGAAAAGTTTGTATGGTCCCCAGAAGCCGATCAAGCCTTCTCGACTTTGAAGGAAGCTTTCTCCACTGCCCCAGTCTTGACTCATCCTGATGCGAATAAACCTTTCATAGTTGAAGCTGATGCTTCAGATGTAGCAATAGGAGCCGTCTTATCACAACGAAATAAAGACACTGGTCATCTTCATCCTGTAGCTTATATGTCTCGGAAGTTGAACGAAGCCGAACTGAACTATGTCATTGCTGAAAAAGAGCTTCTGGCGATTTGTGACGCCTTTAAAGAATGGAGACATCATTTGTTGGGTGCCAAATACACTGTCACAGTATATACTGATCATCGTAATCTTCAATTCATGAGTTCCGCCAGACTTTTGACCCCTCGGCAATTACGCTGGATGCTTTTTTTTGCCGAATTTGATTTTGTGGTAACATTCCGGCCTGGTAAATATAATTGCAAGGCTGACGCCTTGCCCCGTCAAGAGTCTACCACGTTGCCTGCATTTCAAGCCTCCAGAGCTATCATTGCTCCTGACAAGGTTCTATGTATCATAAAAACTGAAGATTTCTTTGAAGAAATTCGCAACTCTTTCACTGTTGAAAAATGACAAACATGGGCCCAAGCAGATCCCAAAAGGTCAATCAAGCAAAGTTTACCCTTTCATGACGCTCGTTTGTTCATACCCACTACCAAACTTCGCAAGATAGTGTTTCATTGGTTGCATGTTATACCTACGGCAGGTCACCCAGGTACTCCTAAAACTCTTGAACTGAGCCAACGCTATTTTTGGTGGCCTACCCTAACAAAAGATATAAAAGCAATGGTAAACAACTGTGAAGTTTGTGCACGCATCAAAACAAGTCATTCAAAACCAAAAGGGTTGTTACATCCACTTCCAACCCCAAGTCGTCCATGGGAGCACATTTCTTTAGACTTCATTACCGGTCTGCCAGTGGTTCAACAGCATTCAGTAATTCTGGTGGTAGTAGATAGTCTCACGAAATATGGACATTTCATCGCCTGTAAAAAATTGCCCACTTCTAGTGAATTTGCAACTATTTTACTGAACAGAGTGGTTCGTTATCATGGACTGCTAAAGGTTATCCTCTCCGATCGGGGGTCACAATTTTCCTCCAATTTCTAGAAGACATGGTGTAAAACACTCCAAGTGACATCTACGCTATCTACTAGTCACCATCCTCAAACAGATGGTCAAACGGAGAGACTAAATCAGACTTTGAAACAATACCTACGTGCCTACGCTGAAAAGGCACTTCATTCTTGGACATCTATGCTCTGGTTAGCTGAGTTAGCTTACAATAAATCATTCCACACTTCTATTGGCGTTACACCCTTTTTTGGTTTATTTGGCTATCATCCTGACACCTTGCCCATCACAATTCCTCAAGAAAGTTCTCTTACTCCAGCTGTGTCAGAAACCATTCAGCATTTACATCAAACCCAGAAACTGATTCAACAGCATTTCGAAAAAGCCAAACAAAAATATAAAAGGCATTATGACAAGAAACATTGTGAGGGACCGCAATATCAACCAGGTGACAAAGTGTGGCTTTCCACAAAACAAATAGACTTCAAGAAGAAGCACATGTTTAACCCCAAATTCAAAGGTCCTTATACTGTCCTTCAGCAAATCAATCCGGTGACCTATAAACTACAATTGCCCAGATCCTCACGGATTCATCCAGTGTTCCACACTTCCCTCTTGAAAAAGGCAGTCCAAAAGGTCCACCCTCATCCAGCTCCTGTTCTAGGACAAGGGGAAGAAGAATACGAAGTCAAGAAAGTGTTGGATTCTAAACTGAGAGGGCATAATCTGTGGTACTTAATCGCATGGAAAGGTTATGGTCCTGAAAGTAACTCATGGGTTTCCACATCTGATGTTCATGCTCCAGTACTTGTGAGACACTTTCATCGTCTTAATCCAAGCAAACCAGGCCCTAGAGCGCGTCTGGGAGAGGAGAGTACTGTCAACACCAGAGCAGTACGCGCTCTATTGGCGACAAAAATGCAAAAACCCAGCACTCTCAAAGCAACGTAATTTAAGCATTGTGCTGATATGTTGTGGTTTAACATTTTGCATTGCAGAGTTCAATCCTGAAAACTTATTTTTAATATGCTTACAAATACTGTTCCTTTGCAATGTATTGCTGCAGATTTTCAGAGTGTGTTAGGGTGTGGCCCCTTTCCAGGGCCCTCCAGAGTCTTTCCCTGCAACATGCCTGGGCGTGGTTCTGGGCTGGGCCAAGACTCTATAAAAGAGAGCCAGCCGAACTCCCAGTGCTCACTATTCAGAGGTCTCGGTGCAGAGCAGCAGCTTCTTCCTGAGCTCCTGTCCCGGCGGCCTATTTGGATCTTCCAGTCTTCTGCCCTTCATCCTTCATTGGTGATCATTGTTCCAGGCGGTAAGACGGTGGTTGGACTGTTCCGACACCGTTATTGAGAATTTTCATATTCTTGATTTAATTCTTAAATGAGTAACAGATTACTTGTGCGCTACCATTTCTTGACATTTATATGGTAGTTTACAAATAGGCAAAACGCGCAATTTGTTTCATAAAGGTTTGATTTTGTTATTCATTGCGTGCTACCATTTCTTGACATTGGCATGGTGGCTTAAGAATCGGCAAGACGCGTGATTCTTTTTATGGTGTTTAAACATTGTTGTCCATTGCGCGCTACTATTTCTTGACATTTACATGATGTTTTACGAATTGGCAAGACGCGCAACTCGTTTCATAAGGATTTAACTTTGTTGTTCATTGCGCGCTACCATTGCTTGACATTTACATGGTGGCTTAAGAATCGGCAAAAGAAGCGCGATTCGTTTAATTGTACTTTGATCTTGTTATTTATTGTGAGCTGTTATTTCTTGACATTTACATCGTGTTTTACGAATCGGCAAGACGCGCAATTCGATTAATGATGATTTGACTTTGATATTCATTGCGTGCTACCATTTCTTGGTATTTTACATGGTGACACTTGAATCAGCAAGACGCACGATTCTCTCCTCGAGTTTATTTCATGTTGTTTATTGTATGCCACTATTCTAAGATATTTATTATGTAATATTCGAGTTGATAAGTTATGTGATTTGCTTCCTGAATCAATATTGTGTTATTCATGGTGCACAATCCTTTTATGGTGTTTACTATATATATATATATATATATATATATATATATATATATATATATATATAATATGCACAATTTGTGTTGAAACATTAGTGTACACAGGAGACCAGAGTTTCTAGATGCAATATTGTATGGTTCTAGTATACATTCTCAAAACAGGATTTATATGACTGGTTTAAAATTTAGTCAGAATGTTTTTTCTGATTCTCATGTAAAGGAAAGTACTTGAATAAGAAAGTTTTCATTTAATTCACCTTGATTCCCTTACAGGTATCCGGCCATCTTGAAACTTAGTCATTTTAAACTTAACTCTTAGATTGTTCATGTTTTCAGAGTGACTAGGCTTAGAATCATAGTCTAGTATTGATTTCAGGAGATTTAATTTTCATATTGTGTGTTCTAACCTTTTTCTTACTACAGGTCTCCTTCCCAGCTGTTCCATTCCTTTTTTCTTTTTTTTTTTAACATATTTTTATTGAATTTTTCAAAAAGAGCCAAACATTGTGCCATATACATACATTGTCAATGACAGGGTATTAGTGGTTTTAGCAGTTCTTTTAAATTTGCACGATTTGAAATAAACAAATAACAAAAATATTTTGTACACTTCCAGGTCCGGATGGTCTAACCAGTGTGTTTGATTTATTGCCTATGCCGATAATTAGCGCATTTTGATGCGGAGAGGCTCCACAGTTGCACAGGATGAGGTCTTAGATTTTGTGCGGGGGGAGGGGGGGAAGCGCCGGCTGTTAGGGTGCTAGTGTCAGATTGTATAGGTATACTGGCCTGTGGATACTGTGTGAAGTATGTGCTCGTGGTGGTTTGGTGTATTGTCAGTGGGGGGTGAGGTGTTGCTGATGAGGTTGTGTGCGTCCCCTAATGGAATGCTGCTTTATGGCCGGCTATATGCCAGTGACTGCCTTGGTATTCACGTTGCTTTGCAGTTCACGGGGGCTTCTCGTCATTTTTTGCCTCTAACTTAGAAACTAGTGTGTTCCAAGTTTCGCAACCCACATGACGCAGTCCCCCACGCGCTAGTTTCGTTAGTACCTGGTACTCAGCACGGGCCCATCGCAGTGTAAGGGTAAGCCAGGCTTTCAAGTCGGGTGCATTGGGGGCTTTCCAATTCATAGCTATCAATCTTTTATACATTGCATAAGCCAGGTCTACAAACCTGTGTAGGTGTTTGTGTTTTTTCGCCCTTGTCCTGAGACCAAGTAGGCAGGACTTGGGGTTCCAGTCCAGGTCAAGGCCCGTCATTTTTGCTAATATTTTCACCACCCCAGCCCATTCCTTTTGTATCCGGGGGCACTCCCAGACCATGTGGTAGAACTGTGCCTCTGGGGTTTTACATCTGGGGCAGGCCGGGTCCGACCCGGGGAACAAGCGTTTGATCCTGGCCGGTGCTAAATATGTTTGGTGTATGTAATTGAACTGCGTGTAGTGGAATCTGGGGTTCCTTGAGACCGCGCGGGTGTGGCTTAAGGCTTTCGGCCATTCTTCCCAGGAGACCAGGGCAGGCAGTACAGCGTTCCACCTCTCCCTGGCTTTTGGCAAATGAAGTGCCGGGGGTTTATTCAGGAGTTTGTATGAGTTTGAGACTGCTTTTGCTTGGGTGTCGTAGCTCAGCATGTGGTGTTGTGTGGGAGAGGTATCTGGTTCTAGTTCTCCAGTCGCCCATGTTTTTCTAATTGAGTGACATATAGCGTGATAGGCCAGGAACTGACCTGGGCTCACCGCTGTGAGGGCCTGCATGGATTCAAAAGACATTAATTTACCTTCTTCAAAGCAGTCTCCCATGGTGTGTATGCCCGCATCCGTCCAGGCTGCGGGCGAGTGTAATCCAGCTTCAGCCCACCCGGGAAGTCGTTCTAGTGGGAGGAGCGGTGAGTAGGGAAGTTCTTTTGCGTCTCTTTGAATATATCTCCACCAGCATGCATGGGCCGCCGCCGTCAATGGGATTTCGCGTGCGCTCTTTGTTTGTTTATTTGTGAGCCATACGAGCAGGGGGACTCCCTGAAGTCGGGATGTTAGCCAAATGGATTCCGCCGAGTTGGGCCTATGGATCCAGTTCAGTATCCACTATAACTGCACGCCCGCGAAGTAACGCTCAAAGTTGGGGGCACCCAGTCCACCCGCAGTGACCGGACGGTGAAGCGTGGTGAGTGCGACCCGCCTTCTGCCCTCTCCCCACACAAGCAGTAGGACAGCGTTCAGACTATTAAAAAAACTTTTAGGAATAATGAGCGGCAGGGCCGCGAAGTGGTATAACAGTCTAGGTAGTATCAGCATGTTTGCTAAGGCAACCTTGCCCAGTGGTGAGAGTGGTAACTTATTCCAAAATCGCATTGAACCCTTCATGGAGGCCACCGCTCTTCCTAGATTACCATCCTTAAGGTCCTCTGTTCTGTGATAGATGTTAACCCCTAAGTATTTAAATGTGTCAAAGCACCATTTTAGGCGGCCTAGTGGGGCACTATCTTGTTTCGATAGGGCCAGCTGGCTAATGGGAATATACAGGATTTTCCCCAGTTTACTACTAGGCCGGAGATCCCTCCAAACTCAGACAGCAGCGACATCACCGAAGACAACACCTCTCCCCCCCTTCGTATGTATATCAGGGCATCATCTGCGTTTAGTGATATGGCGTGGTAGGGCCCGTTCCTGATTACCCCCCACCTCTCCTTCTTTGCTCGGATGTGTGCGGCCAGTGGTTCCATTGCCAAGGCAAACAACAGGGAGGACAGGGGGCGTCCCTGTCTTGTGCCCCTGTTAATTGGGAAGCTCCCTGAAATGACCCCACTCGTCTTCACCCTTGCCTGTGGGTTGGTGTACAATATACGTACCCAGAGTGTACATTTTGGGCCAATACCCATTTGCTGCATGGTGGCGGACAGGAAATCCCATTCTAATGTGTCGAACGCTTTCTCAATATCAAGTGAGATCACCATTTCCTCGTATGCATGCTGGAGGGTGTTGCCCATCACGCTCAGCAGCCTCCGAATGTTAAGAAAAGTGTTTCGTTTCGGGATTAACCCGTTTTGGTCCTCGTGTACCAGGATGTGCATGTAGGGAGCTAACCTGTTGGCCAGGATTTTACCAAGTATTTTGCAGTCTAAATTTAGTAGCGACAGAGGTCTATAGGATTTAACATCAGTGGGGTTGTGTCCTTGTTTGGGGAGGACCACTATCATTGCCTCCCTCAGCATTGGGGGTAGGGTCCCACTGGCCCATGCCTCTTCGAATACCTTCAGGAGATGTGAGTTAAGGCGCGTCGCAAAGGTAGAGTAGTATTCTGATGGAAGGCCGTCTGCGCCTGGTGCTCTATGCCTAGGCAATTGCGCAAGGGCCATGTTGAGTTCCCCCAGTGTCAGGGGGGCCTCTAGTGTGTCCCTGTCTGCCCGTGAGAGTTGGGGCAGGGGTGAGCCTGCCAGGAAGGACCTAAGTTGTTGGGTGGTGCATGAAGTGCGTTTGGTGTATAAGTTTGTGTAGTATTCCCTGAACGTGTCGTTAATTTCTTCTTGTGTGATTGCCAGTGTACCTGCGCCTGTCTCTATGGCCCCAATAGGGGGGCGCTGCCGGTCTTCGCGCAAAAGCCACGCGAGTAGCCTACCCGATCTATCACCTTCCATTTGAAGTCGCATCAAGTGGTATTTGTGATCATTTTGGCGAAGTGTGGTGTCAGTGACAGCATATTCTGCGCGCGCATCTTTTAATGTTGTGTATGGTTTTTCGTTGCGGGCTACTGCAGTTTCTAGTGTTCTTAATTTTTTTTCCAGCTTGCTGACCTCTGCGTGTAGTGTACATCTCACCCCCCATGTAGTTGAAATACAGTGACCGCGGACCACTACTTTGTGTGCGTCCCACTCCACTGCTCTTTGGTTTGTGGAACCAGCGTTTAGATCCCAATATTGTTTTAGCGCTGTGTTCAGCGCGTCTGTGAATGCATGATCTTGGAAGGCTTCCACCTGAAGTCTCCATGTAGGGATCGCTTGGCGCCTCCTGCCCCAGTTCAGGGTTACTTTGAGAGGTGAATGATCCAATAGTGTTTTAGCTAGATATTCTATCCCGCTGGCGATTGTGCAGATTTCCTGGGTGCCCCACAGTATATCGATCCTGGTATGTACCGGGAGTGGGATTGAGTAGAATGAGTATTCCCTTTGTAGTGGGTTCTTCACGCACCATATGTCGTGTAGGCCCAAATCGCTGGCCCACGCATGTAGTGGGCGTCTGGTGTATCTATTGGCTGTTGTTTGTGTAGGGAGGTTTGACCTGTCCAGCGCCAGGTCCGGTATACAATTGAAGTCCCCGCCCCATATGGCAGGTGCTTCCGGATTCACCAATAATGCTGGGGTGAGTGTACCTAGAAATTCAGATATCCCTATTAATGATCATTGTTTGCCATCAAGTCGACCCTCCACTACCACGTACCTGCCTTCCTGATCTATCCTGTATGATGTTTGGAGGAAGGGGACACCCCCTGCTATCCATATGAGGACCCCCCTCGCGAATGTCGAGTATGATGTGCCTATTATCTGTCCCCCCCATTTGCTCCACAGTTCTTGCAGGTCTGGGTCTTGCATGTGAGTCTCTTGTAGGATTGCGATGTGTATACCCTGGAGTCGTGCGTGCACCAGGGACCTTTTACTCAGAGTCCCCAGTCCCCTGACATTCCAGGTGACTATTTTGTATTTGTGTGTGCTGTGGACTGCGGATTGAGCCATGTTTTATTTTGTGAGGGTGCATCTGGCACTCTGCCTACAGTTGTGACCCAGCTGGTTCCCCCCACCCCCAGCACGATTGCGGTCCGCCCCATTAATCTAGGCAATGTTCCCTGTGTTATGAACGGACCTGTAGTGTACAAACTAACTATTGCCCCCCTTCCCTCCCCAACTGGTTCCCTTCCCCAACTGTGAACTTGTAATAAACTGCGCACCCCATTGGAGTGCAAGCAAAACTGTGTCCATGTGGATGTCTGTGGGGGAGCAATTTTACCAACCGGATGCGGCTCGTTATGGGGCTCACATCCTTCCGCAGACCCGGTCTGCAAATGGTTTGGGGCGCTCCCGGGGTGAGCTGTTCCCTCTCCCCGAGTGCCGTCGCCGCCAGCTGTGCCAATCTGGGTGTGGGAGCAGTTTTCAAGGAAAAAAGATACATAGGATCAGATGCGGTAGTCGCCCACATCCAGTGACGCACGCAATGTCCCACTCTTCTCATCAGTTGTGGCGGCCCGTTCCGGCAGGGGGGGTGACTCATTGATATTCTCTCAGAGTGCATCTGCAGTTCTGGGGGTAAACTCTGGGCCTTTTAGCACATCTGTTAGTGTAGAGTCCGAGCTGAACGAGTCCGACTCTGAGCCTTCCTCGGGGTGCGTCCTGAGAGTCTCAAAGGAGTTCTGTGTCAGCAGGGGGGTTTCTTTTAGGACCTTGGCTCTCTCCTCTGCGGCCTGTTTCTCCGTGGGTTGTCCCCTGGTGCGCCTCTTAGTGCGTATCCGCGAAGAGGATACTGACCAGTCCTCGTCAATGCCATCCGCTTCTTGGGGGCGGGCAAGCCCCTTGGCGTGGATCCACATCCAGGCATCCTCCGGTGAGGTGAACACGTGGGTGCGTTCATCTGTTGACACTCTTAGTTTGGCAAGGAATAATAGTGCGTATTTTATGTCATGTTCACGAAGACGCTGCTTTATTTTGACATAGGAGTTGCGTTGTTTTTGCACCTTTTGGGTGAAGTCTGGGTAAGCGCTGACAACTGAGTCCTCGTATCTGAATGGGCCTTTGTTGCAGAACTGCTGCAGTATAGCATCGCGGTCTCTAAAGTTCAGGAACCTGGCTATCAAAGGTCTTGGGGGTTGGCCCGGAACCGGGGGACGTCCCGGAATTCTGTGCGCTCTTTCCACCAAGAAGTACTTTGATGGGGCCATATTCAGAACCTCTTTAATTAGCCAGTGTTCCAGCAATAGTTCTGAGTTTTGATCCAGTGATTTTTCAGGGATTCCCAGGAACCGTACGTTATTACGCCGGGATCTGCCCTCCGCCTCCTCTGCTCTTCTCAGCAGTGTCTTTACTTCTGCGTCTAGGCGGAGAATTTGTTTTGGTTGTCCGCTACTGTGGGAGTCAGTTCACTTAACGCCTCTTCCGTTGACTTCACTTTTTCGGATAATTTGCGATGGTCTACTCTGAGTAGATTCAGGTCTTGCGATACTGTGTCTATCCTGCTCTCCAGTGAGGATTTAGTGTCCATAATTGCCTGTAGCACTTTATCGAATTGTTAGGAGTGGGCCTGGAGTGTGCTTTCCAGTGACTGTAAGGTTGGTATAAGTTGTTGGTCGCCGGATGCTGGTCGTGTGTGCTTCGGTCTTGGCTTTTCGCTGATTTGGACTTCCCGGCCATTTTTCCTGGTGCAACTGGGCAGATGAGTTTGCTGGTGGCGCACCCACGCCTCGCTGTTTGTGTATTCTCGTTTTACGTGCACCCACGCGGTCACCTGCGTTCTCCGGGTAGGCTGGGCGGGGGTGACGCGCCCTCACGGGCCACCGCCGATGGGTGCTCCACGTTCTGGGACCTCATCCCCCCTGGTGTCCTCCGAGGTGGGTTTTGGCCAGGGCGGACAGGGTCCCCCCACCACTGGGCCAGCCGACCAGCGTGGGCAGAAGAGAGGGGGGCCAGACCCACGTTGCTTTTACCAGTTCCCCCGCCGACAACAGGTTCCAGGCATTGGATCCTCAGGTGAGGTGGGGGGATATCCCCCCGTGGGCGCGCGCTGAATGAGCTCTGAGTACTCGTGGGATCACCGCCGCTGCCGGGCGCTCTTACGATGAAACGGCACCGCACGCCATAAGCCAGTTCCAGGCCCGGTCCTGCCGCGTGTGTGCCCCACGGGTTATGATTGCGAGTGTTTCTGGCGGCCCCCGGGTCCTCACTGGGGGCGCGCCTCGCACATAGGTGTTGGGGGGCACACTCCAGGGGTTCGGGCAGCGGGGCCACAGCGTCCACTCCCCCTCTGCAGGAGCGGGGGGGGGAACTATGATGAGGAAGGGGGGGGGGCGAGGGGGGAGCAGGGCCCAGATCTAGGCTCACCCTACCTCAATGCGATCCCCCTCTGCCGCTGTGCACCCACCGTGCATTGGGTCCCGCATGTCGGGTCTCGGAGCGCCGCCTTGGCAAAGATGGCGGCCGTGGCTCCTCCGAGGCTACCGATTTTCCGGCTGCCGCGCCCCGCGGCCGCCCAGCTTCAGTCGGCTCCGATGGTGGGGAGCAGGGTTCCGCGGAGCAAACCCCGTCTCCGCATTTAGATAATGGCGCCCTGCAATTATTTTTGGTGAGCCCGAGACGGAGCGCTTAACTAAGCGTCCTTCCCGGCCGCCATCTTGGCTCCCAGCTGTTCCCTTCCTAATCCCCTCTTCCCCTCTTGAACTCTCTCAGTCTCTTTGATTTATCTATCAGAGTCTTGGAGCTGTTCAGTGGTGGACGTGTTGGGAACGTGCACAGACCCCAAGGATCTGGTGACTCTGACATTAAGGCCCAAACATCAGGGAAGGCACCTGGCTCAGATGGAGTTCCATCTGATTTGCTTTAATCCGATCTTAAATTTTGGGTCCCTTATCCAAATAGTGTGTCAAGTGCTGTCTTGGCAGGTAGTAACCCCCACCCCATCCTGGAAAGGTGCAATAATTGTCCCAATTTACAAAAAAGGGGATAGGTCAGTTCTGGGCAATTACAGACCAATAAGTCTGCAGGCAATTTGCAAAAAATATTTTCATACCAGATTTTGGGTAGGCTTGAGGATTGGATAGAGGAAAATCTTGTCCTAAGTCATTTACAGGTGGGCTTCAGGCGGAAAACAAGTACAGTAGACCAGGTCTTCCGCTTTCTCACAATTAAATGGAAGACTGTGGACCTGGACGCTGGGAGACTTTTTGTTGCCTTTATACACCTGAAGTCTGCCTTTGACCTGGTCCCCTGACACAAATTATGGGATATATTTGGTAGGGCTGGTGTCCCAGGTCCTTTGATAAAACTGATCCAGGAATTATAGTCTGAGAGTTATGCTAGCGTAAGGTGGGGACCAAATGGGGAACTTACAGGAGATTTCCCACCACACAAAGGGGTGAGACAGGGCTGTGTGTTGGCTCCCGCACTCTTTCTGATTTTTTATGAATACTTGTATACCGTATTTACATGAATGTGATAATGATGCCCCAAAGCTTAGAGGGGTAACAACCCCATGCCTATTGTTTGCGGACAACACTCCATTGCTGTCACAAACTGCCTCTAGACTAGTTAGGCTCCTTGAGAAGTTTTCAGGGTTTTCAGTCTACAAATAAATGCCACCAAGACCAAATATATGATTTTTGGTGATATAAAATATAGAGTGAATATAGTGAAATCCCTAGACAGTAAAATCCTGAAAGAGTCTCCAATTTCGATTATTTGGGAGTTAGGATGGAAGATTCACATAATTCAGCCCAACTGTTAAAGTGTACCATGTCCCTGAAGCAAAAGGCAGGGGGTATTTAAAGATTCACAGGTAGATTTCCCAGTTTTTCTATTACACCAGCAATGGAAATATATATAAATCAAACTATTGGGGAAGCCCTGTATGGTGCAGAGTTATGGGGTCATGGCAGACTGCAGGATCTAGAGAGAGCAGAAAATGTTTTCCTAAAGAACTTGCTAAAGATCCCTTGAGTTCTCAAACATTGCCTATTCGAATGGATCTGAATTTTTATTCCATTGCAGATATAGCTGCTATGAGGCCATTGCAGTATTGGATTAGATTATGGTCCATAGAAAGTTTAGATCCGTATAGCGCATGGCTCAGGGTGATGTTAGCTGCCCCACAAATCGAAAAAATTCCACGGTGTAGATACGTGAAAAATACTTTTTTAAAACTTGGGCTGGGTTTGTACTGGTCAGACCCTCTTCACCTCCCAAAGAATGCTATACAGAGTTTGAACAATGTTTATTGGACCAGTCTGCAAGTAGCAGAGCTAGCATCGGTTTCGTCTGCCAGTATGACAGATAGTTTTTTTATTACCCATGTTCTATTTTACTGTCCAGCGTATACAAATCAGAGGGCACGTTGGACTGTGGCCTGTGCACTGGCAAAGTTCTCAGAGACAATTTGGCATATTAGAAACAAATCTTTGAGTATTAATGAATAATTTCTTATAAGCTTATAACGGTGCTTTGATCATCAGCTTTTTGTGTATGTCCAAAATTTGAATTTTTGTGTTTTATACTTATCATAATTTTTACTATTCTTATATCTTAGATTTTGTGCAGATTGTATAATAATATTGCAGATGAGTTTCATTTAACTATTACTGAGGATCTGTAATTGTGTATGATGTGTTTCATGGTGTTTTTAACTTTTATGGTTTTAACAATTTTAAACTGAACATAGTGTATGATGATTTAGCTTTGGTTAGAAATTAATTGCTCTTTTAACTATTTCTGATGATTTATTAATGTGTATGCTACGCTTTTATGGTATTTTGCCGAAATCAAACTTGAAAATGAAAATGAGTTAAAATATAAAACAGGGAATAAAACAGGAAACATCAGCATGAAAACCAGTATAGCGGAGGGCAATTGCTCTGAAGTCTAGAACGACACACCATTTGGAGTTATACATAACTTTTTGCCACAAATTGGACTGTTGAGCAAGTCCACAGACCAGGGAGAAGGCAAAATAGCTGTTGCTAGAATGACAATTGAAAGGGGTGTAGTACTCTGGTAAGGGAGGGGCATGGCACCAGCTGAAGGCCTCTGGACAAGTAATTTATCAAGGGGCCCCATGAGTATTCAACATTTTTAAAACTGTCTAATAAGATGTCCCTCATTCTATCCATAGTCACACTATGCCATAGTCAGGTGTGCCACTGAGTTAACAATGAGACCTCCCTCTTCTTCCAGGCAGAGGTTATCACCATTGTGGCCTCTTCAACACATAGCCACATAATGGCCCTATCACTGCATGTCGATATTTAAGAGAGGCATCCGGCATACCCAGCAGAGTGTGCCCGATAGACTGTGGAAGAGGGTATCCCAATGTATCTTTAAATTGAGCTAGTATCTCAGCCTACAAGGGATGGAGCACAGGAAAATCCCACCATATATGATGAAAGTCCCCCAGGAGCCTGCACCCCCCTCCAGCACAGATCAGAGGTATCAGAGATGATAGATTTCAGTTTAGTTGGGTATAAGTATCAGTCATAGAGGAGTTTGTAGTGGGGTTCCCATAAGCTCATCAAAGGGTTGCATTGCACCACGTCCCTCTATAGTGTTTGCCAATTTGCCTCAGGGATGTCCTCCCCCTACAGGTGTTCTCAGACCTCTATGTGTCATAGTTTCAGATTGTGGATTGAGGAGAGACGTAATGAGAAGAAAAGGGAGATTGTCCCATTTTACGTGTTTGCCTTTGTAACACATTGTTCTATGGGGAAAATATTTAAATTTACTTATAAAAATAACAAAAATATTGAAAGCAAAAATATCATTAGCTTTAAAGAAATGTATAAATTGTCAACAATATACCAACATACTAAAATTGACAAAAATAAAGGCATCTATTTACAAACTATTAAAATACCAGTATTTTACATCATCAAATAAATATAAAAAATTGTAAAAATAAAGAAAGGTTCTAACATTATAATAATTTTATAACACTAAAAGAGACTTAACCCTCCCCCACCAACAAATTGAACAATTCAAGTCATTGAAATCAAATTTAAAAAATAATTTTGCAACAAGTACTAAAATATAAATATTAAACATGTGGAAGAATATATAAAAGTACATTCTAAAATAAGAAAAACACTGAATTAAACTAACTTATAAATAAAATAATAAAAAACATAAAACAGTAAATAACATACACACACTATTTCTTTTATGTTTTAAACTGTAGATACTACAGAGAAATTACTACACTATCAACAAACTACTAATCGACCATGAAACTACAGCATTCACATACCTGGAAAAAGGCAGACAAAATGTAAGTGAATGAAAAATATTTCTAAATATCAAGTCATTCCTCAAATGCTAAAAATAAAATTAAACTCTGTCAACCCCTACTAGGTACCAACAAACAAATGTTTAAAATAAAAATAAAGCAACTTTTTTCCCCAACAGAAAATAAGCCACCTGACCCACATTACAACACCCCATCAGAAAACCAATAAATAAAGACTGTAATTACCAGCAAGAATGCACATGTTCACATAAAAAAGGAAATGTGTACAATAACTTTGTATATAAATTATTAATGTAATATGTAAATTGTTTAACTATTAATTAAATGATTAAATTAATTACTACACTGTTTCCAGATATAGGGCCTCATTACGAGGCTGGCAGTCTTGAGACCTCCAGCCTTGCGGTGGCGGTCAGACTGCTGCACTCCAGGCAGTCCGACTGCCACATTACAACCCTGGCTGTCGGACCACCGTCCCCACTAGAAATATGATTCCCGACGGGCTAACGATGGTCAGACTTGTGGTCGTGGTCAGACTTGTGGTCAGCCACAGCGGCACTGAGTTTTGCCGCCATGAAAAGGGTGGTGTAAAGGAAGTGCGGCGGGACACAGAGGGGCCTTTGCACGGCCCACAACCATGTCCTGAGCAGTGCAGAGGCCCCCCTTTCCCACCTCCCTCGGAATGCACACTCTCTGCTCTGCAGGGTGCTGTTGTGCTACGGGATGGGCCTCAGCTCCCTTAAGGGAGCCAAGACGAATATCGTAGAACTGTTCCCTTAGGGCTTACCGGTTGGAATGTCATCATACGATTTTCCCGCAGGTCAGCCCAGTGGGAATACCATAACGAGACTTGGGGTGTGGCTGCTGGGTTGATGGTGGTCTCATTCCTGTGAGTTGACATTCAGCTCGCCCAACCGCCAAACTCGTAATGAGGGCCA
Source organism: Pleurodeles waltl (assembly GCF_031143425.1). Classification (NCBI taxonomy): domain Eukaryota; kingdom Metazoa; phylum Chordata; class Amphibia; order Caudata; family Salamandridae; genus Pleurodeles; species Pleurodeles waltl. The sequence continues at coordinate 595,794,145 of NC_090449.1, forward strand.
TAATGACAGAAACAGAAAGATACATTACATCACATAAAGGTAAATAATTACTCTCTCACATGGGCTGCACTTACAACCCAGAACGTACAAGCATGAAAGTGTACAAAATATTACTCTAATGCTTGCCATAGAAGGATGAGCTCAAAAGATGATGTTATTAAACTTTAAGAACACAACTACCCTGCAAATAGCACATAAGTCAAAGTAAGGCATGCACTACAAGATTTAGGAGAGGCAAGCACTAGGTCCCAAGAAACCACAGCTAAAATACTAAAAGGCACACTCCCTAAAGTACCTGAACAAATCACAGGCCAGCTACCAGCAATACCCACCCTAAAAAGATTGCTTAATAGTTCGAACTAAAAAGGCCACCAGTGATTATGCAGTGATTACATAACCGCCACACATAATGAAGAAATCTTTCTCCTATGATAACCTTAACAATGAAAAACGCATTATATTATTTGCTACAGCAAATAATCTATTGAAACAAAGCCAATGTCAAACATGGATGATGGATGGAATTATCAAATGTGTCCCATACCATTCACTGAGAAATACAGTTTTATGGTGAATATCAAAACACTAATAACCATTCATATACACCTTGCTCCATAATAAGCAAAGTAGCACTTACAGCACATTAGAAATTAAAACAAGCAACTACCCATAAAATAATAATTCATTTTGAACAAACCATGATCTAAACTATCCTTCATACCCACACACAGCCATACAAAGCTGATACTATAATTTGAACAAAAGCATTTGAAGACCTCCAACAATCTGCACTAAAGGCCTCATTATGAATTTGGCAGTCTGTGGACTGCCATGGCGATGGAGGTGGTCTGACTGCCGTTGGGTTGGCAGTCAGACTGCCAGACTATGAGTCATGCTGGCCCATAGAGCAAAGACGCAACGGTCACGAGGCTGCGAGCCTGTGTTTCTGCTGGAAACATTATGAGGTTGCACTCCGCCAATGTGAGCATGGTGGTCCAACCACCACATCTCATCAGGTGAAAATGGGGACTATACAGAGAGACACTCACATGCAGGAGGCCTTACACATCAGGTGTCACCATGGAGCCCATCACACACATCCTGCCGCTGCTGCTAATGATCGAAGGTGCACCTACCTCTGTTATTAGCAGATCATTGTGCCATCGTTCACATGATATGGGGAGTCACCCTAAAGGCACCAAGCACACGTGTCATTGCATCTTGGGTCAGAATTATACACAAAGAAGGACACAAGCACAGTCACAAAACACCCCCTTTAGGCAGGTCACTCTCACTGCACCGCTACACTACTCAAAAACACAGGTCCACTTATCTCAGGCACAGGGACAGTGAAGTGTGCACAACCTTGCCTCACACAATACCAACAACCCACCAACATCACATATACAAATATAACTCACACACTCACATTGCACACATGCCATGGACTGTCATCACATTCAACACATATATGTATGGATGTGGCATGGAACACAAAAAACACTCCCAGTAAACAGTCCTGCACGAAATAGCTACAAGGTACACACAGCTAAATGGGCACATGCACAGATTAATGCAAACAAAGGTAGCAAAATTGAACATACTCCATGTCTGCACAAACAAAACTCAGGCTGACACACATCAGATGGATGCATAATCCATATCAGGGAGACAGTCTAACACCATACATGCTCACACTGTACAACACAAGATGAAATACTTACCATACCAAACAGTACACAACACCATGACACCACCATTGCATTTACACCCACATATCCATACACCCAACATATATCTTTGTCTTGGGGGACACCAGCTCTGCCCACAAAATCAGATACTGCAAACAATAGCAAACGGATCAGCAAGCAGGCTGAAACACACACAACTGTAGGCAGACAACATAAGTAACTCAGGAACAACAAAAAGGAAGAAAAGGAATTGCAGGACATATGACCCAAAAACAACTGTTTGAGTTTATTAAATTCCAAATATCAAAAGTTCAAGGCCATTGCAGTCCACGTGTGTTGGCACAGGCACATCACAGTGCCGTCACTTGACTTCTAACTCCCAGGGAACCTCCGCAGAAAGGGGCATCAAGGGGGCAGGCAGGCACCTCATCATCAGGATCATTTTTCGGAGGGGTCAGATTTGGGGGGGTGGTCTTGGGTTTGGCATGGGTGGACTGCTTTTGGGAGGGGTGGCCTCCTTCTTAGGGGGAGGGGTATGGTGCTTGCAGGGAGGGCAGGGAAGGTCTTGGATGTAGAAGGGAGGGTATGGTGGATGAGATGGATGTCTGTGTGTCTGTTTGGGTGGTGACCGCGGGTACGGTGCTTGTGGTTGATGTCTGGGTGTCTGTTGGTATGGTGCTTGTGGGTATGCTGGGTGTGATGGGTGTCACTGTCTGTTCTGGTGGTGCCTGTGGCTATGCTTGATTTTGTGTTTATTATGCTGGGGATGGTGGGAGAGTCTGGGGAGTGGTGACTGTTGTTGTGTCTGTGGTTGTCTGTTGTTTGCTTGCATGCTGGTGTGTTTGGTGGTGCTTGTGTCTATGTGTGGTGCTCTTGTGTGTTGAGGTGGATGCATGTGGATTGGTCTGAGTGCTTTGTGTAGGTCGGTAGGTGAAGGAGGGATTTGGATTGGGAAGAGGAAGGTCGAGGGGGGACATAAGGTGGGGGGGGGCTGGCTGCCATCAGAGAGGAGATCAGGCCCTGAAAAGATCTCTGTAGGACAGCCATTACACTATGAATGCCTTCCAGGAATACATTTGTTTGTTGGAGTTGGGTTGCCACTCCCTGGATGGCACTCCCAATGGCTGACTGACCAAAGAGATACTTCTCAAGAGGTCAGTAGCCTCTTCACTGAGAGCAGCAGGGGTAACAGGGGCTGGGGAGGAGGTGTGGCAAAGAAGACTCCCACCCTCTTGGGTGAGTGGGCACGGCAAACTGGGTAGGGAGCAACAGGGAGGGTGGTGATAGAATGGGGGTAGACAAAGACGGTACAGGGAAATGCCTTATTAGGTCTGCCACAACTAGGAACTGTCCACTGTGGGAAGATTCTGATGATAAAGAGGATGTTTTGGTCTCCCCCATGGCACTCCTCTTACTCTTGGGGCCACTGGGTCCCTTTCTATCGGCTGTGTCTAGACCCGAGGTCCCATTGCCAGATGCTTCCCCAATCGTCTGAGTCCTGTCTCCTTTGCTTGCAGGCCTGATGCTGCAAAGAAAAAGAGAAATAGGATCATCACATGTCCGTGATCACACCTGAACAACAGCTCTGATTAGCAAACATTACTATGATATTAAGTAGGTTACCTCAATTTCAATTCAGGGTATCTCCTTTACCCTGACTAGAGTGAAGGTCCCTGCTTGGACAGAGTGCAAACTGACTGCCAACCAGAGACTCAGTTTCTAACACTGGTGATCAGTGTTGAGGATAGAACTTGTATTTGTACTTGACATACAGTGATTGGTGTACATTACTGTTTTTTTGCAGACCATTACACAACCACATACTGTTTTTTTCTTTGCCATTTTTATTTAATTTGACCTTTTTTTAATTTGCCTTGCCTTCTTAAACTATGCACCTTTGTTGACCCTTCTCACAATCATGTCTCTGTCTGGTGAGCCATCAGTTGGAGCTGCAGAAATAGTGTTTGAGCAGGAGAGGATGGAGACCTATATGGTGCCTCCGCTCAAAAAGCTCAGCAAAGAGTTTGTGTCCCATTAAAAACCTCACTAAAAAGTAGGAGCTGCAAAAGGCGCTGAGGACCTGGCTGGCAGCAAAGGAGGCTGATGAGCCCACGGAGGAGAAAAATGTCACTGTGGATGTGGCGGTGCAGAGTATTCATGATGTTTTGATGGACAACCAAGGCCTGCCTGGAGGGATATCAATTGGAATGGAGAAGCACAAGCTGCAGCATTAAAGGAAGCTGGAGCTGGCTCGGATAAAGAGGGAGGAGGAAAAATAAAGAATTGCTATGTAAAAGAGAGAATTGCTATGGAAAAGGAAAAGATGCAGTTAGCCCAGGAGCTGAGCTTGAAGGAGCTGGATTGCAGAGCAGTTTCTGCACAGATGGTGGCAGCATTACTTCAGTGCAATCTAAGAGGAGATTGCACCTTCCCAAGAGTAAAGGGAAAGTGTACACTATGGAGAATGACTTCCAGATGTGGTTTAAGGACTATGAGGCAGCTTTCCCCATGCATGGGGTCCCTGAGAGAGATCAGGGGGTAGGCCTGTGGAACTACTTCACAGCAGAGGGGAGGGACACCTTGTTAGCACTAGTGGCACCTATTGAGCTCGCCTACTCCAACATGAAGGATGCCCTCATCACTAGATATGGCCTGACACCAGGAATGTACAAGAAAAAGTTCAGGGAGAGTAGGAAACTTGATCCCTAGACATGTCTTAAATGTGTGGATTCATTTTGCAGAGCACAGGTGTTGCAAGAGCAGGTAATCCCTAATGTGCTAAACCAAGTTGTAGCAGTAGACAACAGTGAGCGCCAATGCTTGGTAGCTCAGGTTCCCTTTGAATGGGGGCTCTCTGGTTTCTTGAGGGTAGCTGTGAGTCCACCCATGCCTGTTGACTGTCTGCTAGGGAATGATCTAGAGCATACTGCCTGGATGGAGGTGGAGCTCAGGTCCCATTTGGAAAGGTTGGGATTGCCAGAGTTAGCATGCATGACCACACGGTCCATGGCCGCCAGAGAGGGTAGTCAGGAGGGCCTGGAGCCTGAAACAGTGGCCCAAGTACCTGCCAGGAAAGGAAGGGGCAAGGGGCATGGGAAACCAGCTCCTGAAATTCCCATGGTCTTGGAGGAGGCTGAACCTGGGGACCTGGAATCCAGTGGGGAAGAAGTGGCTGAACTGGTGACCTGCCTGAGCTGACCCATTGGCAGCAGGAAGGAGGACCCACCAGGGAAGAGTTCTGTGCAGTGCAGAAAACATGCCCCACCATTAAGGGTCTTCAGAAACAGGCCAAGCCCAGGCAGCTGGGGACACCTCTGGATCTCACCGGGTTGACTGGGAGAACAATCTCCTTTATAGTGAGCCTAAGGTTGCTGTGCCTGGGGCAGCCCATGTGCTGGTGGTACCCCAGTGTTTCAGAGCCTTCCTACTTGGTCCTGCTCATGATGTGCCACTGGCAGGTCATTTGGGGCAGGACAAGACCTCTGACAGGCTTGTCACCCACTTTTATTTGCCTCAAATGAGTAAGAACTCACACGCATTCTGCAAGACTTGTCACACCTGCCAGACGAGTGGCAAATCTGGGAAGAGGTAAAAGGCTCCTCTTCAACCCTTTCCTGTCATGAGCATCCCTTTTGAGAGGGTGGGCATTGACCTTGTGGGGCCTCTGGATCCCAAGACAGCCATGGGCAACAGGTGTATCCTGGTGGACCATGCCACTCAATACCCAGAAGCTATCCCCCTAAGATCTGTGACTGCACCCGCAGTGGTCAAGGCACTGATGGAGAGCTTTACTCATGTGGGTTTCCCCAAGGAGGTAGAATCTGACCGGGGTACCAATTTCATGTTGCTGTACATGAAGGCTATGTGGAAGGCATGTGAGGTAACATACAAGTTCACCACATCTTACCATACCCAAAGCAATGGGCTGGTTGACAGATTCAACCATACCCTGAAGAGCATGATGATGGGTCTCTCTGAACTGATGAGGCGTATGTGGGACCTCTTGTTACCATACCTGTTGTTTGCTTACTGGGAGGTACCACAGAAGGGGGTTAGCTTCAGCCATTGAACTTCTGAAAGGGCACCCTGTGAGAGGGCCTGTCAGTTTGGTGAAGGAGGGCCGGGAGCAAGCTCCCACAAAGCACCCCCAAGGATGTATTCAGTTACATGCTGACACTCAGGAACCAGACAGCCTGCTTCCCAAAACTCGCCCAAGAGAATCTGAAAGCTAGCCAGGAAGTCATGAAATGCTGGTATGACCAGAATACCACTGTGGTTGAGTTCCAGCCTGGCCAAAAAGTGTGGGTGATGGCCCCAGTAGAGCCTATGCTCTCCAAGACCATTGGTCTGGGTCATTTGAGGTGAAGAAGCACAAAAGTAATATCACCTACTTGGTGGACATGCAGAATCCTAGAAACCCTTTAAGAGTTTCACACGTGAATCGGCTCAAACCACACTTTCAGAAGTCTAAGTTGACCATGCTCTTGGTCACAGATGATGGAGGGGTAAGAGGAAAGTGAATCTCTTCCCTACCTCCTGTCTGCCAAAGAGCAGGATGGGTCAGTAGAGGGTGTGAACATCTCCCCTACTCTGACCCTAGAACAGCAGAGGTACTGTCGCCAGTTACTGGGTCAGTTCACCTCACTGTTCTCACTTGCCCCTGGGGTCACCCATTGTTGCACCCATGATACTGACACTGAGGACAGTGTACCTGTCAAATACAAGTTTTACAGGGTGACTGACAGTTTAAGAGACAGCATCAAGGAAGAAGTTTCTAAGATGCTGGAGTTAGGGGTGATTGGGCACTCCAACAGCCCTTGGTCCAGTCCTGTGGTTCTGGTCCCTAAGGCTGCTCCACCTGGTGTCACACCTGAACTTAGGTTCTGTGTTGACTACCGGGGGCTCAGTGCAGTCACCAGAACTGATGCACACCCCATCCCCAGAGCTGATAAGCTCATTGACCAGTTGGGAGCTGCTAAGTTCCTCAGCAGATTTGATCTGGGTACTGGCAGATTGCCTTAACCAAGGGGGGGGCAAAAGAGAAGTGTGCATTCTCAAAACCCGAGGGGCGCTACCAGTTGTGTGTCATGCCTTTGTGTTGAAGAACACCCCTGCCATATTCCATAGGCTGGTCAACCAGGTCCTGGGTGGGTTGGAGAACTTTAGTGATGCCTACATAGACAACATTGCTGTCTTCAGCTCCAGCTAGGAGGAACACTTGCACCGCTTCCAGGAAGTGTTAAAAGCCCTCCAGAGTGCAGGTGTACTTGGGATACCAGATAGGGAGCAGCAGGTGGTGCCCCTACAGGCAAAAATTGACACTTTTCGGGCTTGGGAACCCCCCAAGAGCCAGACTGAAGTGAGGGACTCACCGGATTTTATAGGAGATTTGTTAAGGGGTATGGCACCATTGTTGTTCCCTTGACAGAGCTGACTTCCAAGAAGCAGCCCCGTCAGGTGATCTGGACAGAGGTGTGCCAGACTGCTTTTGACACCCTGAAGGAGGACATGTGCAAATCACCTGTGCTCAAGGTTCTTGACATTTCCAAAGAATTTGTGGTGGAGACAGATGCTTCAGAGCATGTTGTGGGAGCTATGCTCTCACAGCTGAATGAAGGGGGCCTAAACCAACTTGTAGTCTTCATCAGAAGGAGGTTAATTCACAGGGAACAGAAGTGGAGCGCAATCGAAAAGGAAGCTTTGCTCGGAGCTGGTCTCGGAGCTGAAGAAGTTTTGACCCTACTTATTTGGGACTCATTTCCAGGTTCAGAGAGATCACAGGGCCCTCAGGTGGCTAATGCAGATAAGGATGAGAATTCTAAACTGTTGAGGTGATCCATCTCCCTATAGGAATGGACTTTACGGTGGAACACCGCCCTGGAACAGATCTCGCCAATGCTGATAGTCTATACCGGCTTTCACACCTTAGTGAAGAGAACTCCCAAGGAGTTGGGTAGTTCTCCCCACTTTCAGCTGGAGATGACACGTGTTAGAACTGGCAGCTCTAGGCATAGTTTCCCTGTACTTTTTGCTTCTGACCCCCTGCTTTTGGCACCCTGTGCTGAAATTCATTTTTGCTTGCTTTGATTCTCTGTGCACTTTACCACTGCTAATCAGTGCTAATGTGCTCTCTGTCAATATTGTATTGGTGATTGGTTATCCCTGATTGGCATATTTGATTTACTAGTAAGATCCTAGTAAAGTGCACTAGAGGTGCCCAGGACCTGTAAATCAAATGTTACTAGTGGGCCCGTAGTACTGATTGTGCCACCCACATGAGTAGCCCTGTAATCATGTCTCAGACTGCCATTGGAGTGTCTGTGTGTGCCGTCTTGCACTGCTAATTCGACCTGGCAGATATACCCATTTCCCAGACCCAAACCTTCCTCTTGACTACATGTAAGTCATCCCTAAGGTAGGCCCTAGGTAGCCCCATGGGCAGGGTGCAGTGTATTCATAAGATAGGGCAAGTACTGGTATGTTTTACATGTACCAATAGTGAAATACTGCCAAACTCGGTTTTTACTATTGCAAGGCGTATCTCTCTCATAGATTGACATGGGGATTGCCTTTAAATATCTTTTAATTGCAGGTTCCCATTGGGAGCAGATAGAGATGCAGAATTTGGGGTCTCTGAACTCGTAATTTAAAAATGCATCTTTTGGTAAAGTTGGTTTTAAGATTGTGAGTTTGAAAAAGGCACTTTTAGAAATTCGGTCCCTCTCCTTGGCCGCTGAATCCAAGTCTGGGTCAGACTGACAGCTGGGCTGTTTGTGAATTCACTCTGTGAATGCAGTCACTACAGGCAACTGCCAGAGTACAAACTCCAACATTACACATGAGTAACAATGAAGGGGCTGGCATGGTGGTAACAGGAAGTGTATTCTCCGTCCATGTGTCGACATGTGGAATAAAAAATGCAGACTCATGGCACTTCATGGGGTGGGGTTCTGTGATATGTATCTGTACCACAGAACACTCCTTTGGATATATGTGTCCATTCTAGAGAGATTGCTTCCAACTAACAAAGACATGCATTGTACAGTTTCTGCTGTTACCAAGCTACCGACTCACATATCATGGCCACAACCCTGGCGGTCGGTGTTAAAGTGGTTGTAATACCGCCAACAGGCCGGCGGTAAAAAAAATGAGATCACGACCATGACGGAAAACACTAAAATAGATAGCCACTTTAACACTCTGACTGCCACGGCGGTAGAAACAAACACCACAGCGGTAACCGCCAACAGACAGGCGGAAGACAAGGTTCTGCCCACTGTATTACAAGAGGCCTATCCGCCACCTTTTCTGGGGCGGTACTAACAACATCAAAAGCACAGCAGAAACTGTCTGTGGAACGGAAACCACTCACCTTTCAACACCCAACGAGGACCCAGGATGCCATGGAGCCCGAGTTACAGGTCCTGCCCGTGTTGCTTTACCTCATCTTGTACCAGGAACAGCCAAGACGCCGTCAATGACCACGCTGAGTACTGCACCTAGCACACAGGGGAGGGGGGAGGGGAAAGATAGTGACACACACACACTACACACAACACCCCCACCCCCACCCTCACCCACAACACCATACACACAAATACATGCAGCAACATTACATATACATCCCGCCACCCCCTGGAAGAATGCAAGGACAAAAGGAAATGATTGTAACAAGTGTAATCATTGAAAAATCAGATAGGCCAAATTAAAATATCATTATATACAAATATGCACACCAAATACACAAGTCCAGATATGAATGAAATCATTGTCCGTGGATCAGTGTCCCAAAATGCTTGGGCAAAGATACCTGACTCGAAACAGAGAGAACACTGCAAGTGCATCAGATGGAAAATAAACAGGCACCTCAGGGGGAGGGAAGGGCACCTCAGCAGGATGAACGCCACAGCTCCACGAGGGGGCTCCATGCCCACAGTTTGGTCCTGTGGAGTGCAAAGACACAGTCTGTCAAGTTTCTCCAGTGGATGGTTTGCCCACTGCTTTATCCTGGGGAGTGCAAAGCCACAGTCTCTCAAGTCTCTCCAGTGAGTGGTTTACCCACTGCTTTATCCTGGGGAGTGCAAAGCCACAGTCTCTCAAGTGGATGTGATTCTCCACTGGTTCTGGAGGGGGCATTGTGCACAGAGTGCTTCACATGCAGTGTGGCAGGTCCCATTCCCTCACCTGGGTGCGAGTGCCTCGAGATTGCCTGGGAACAGGTAGTATGATACTCCATGGAGGCAGAGACACACTCCACCCTGCTGCGACTTCGCCTGCCACATGCAGGTACAAACAGTGCTGGGTGTTGTGCCTCATGTACAGTGTGCAGGGTCCAGGACGTCTCCTGCAGCCTCGGACTGCTGCCCACTGGGGATGATAGCCATGTCAGCTGTGGTGGCACTGTTAGAGCACGTCACAGGGCTGGTGGCGGTGGTTGCGGCAGTGTCTGTGGTGGAAGTGCTGGCGATGGTGCATGTGTCAGCACCCGTGGAGGGCCCCAGAAGGACGTCTCCTGCAGCCTCGGATGGCTGCCCACTGGAGATGATGCTGGGGACTGTTGATGAGGCAGCAGACGTGCAAGTGGCGGTGCAGGTTGCCGTGCAGGTGGCGGTACAGGTGGCGGTGTCCACTGCCGTACAGGTTGATGCTCTGGTTGACAGAAGGGGTTACTCTGGTCCCTCAGCCGGAGCCTCCGTGCCCTGTCCTGACTTGCTCTTCGCCTTGTGTCCCTTCCCCACCTTTGATGTCGCTACTGGTCCCTTGGCACTGTCCCCTTTTGGCTTGGAGGAGCCCTTGTTTGGTGGTTGGTGCGGCTTCTCCCTCCGGCATGTGGGCACCTTCTTCACCTTGGCAGGTGGTGGAATGGGCTGCTCCTTGGCCTTGTTAGGTGGCACACTGGCAGCCCTGATGGGTGCCGCCCGCGATGTCACCGGACTTGCTGAGACCACTGTGCTGGATGATTTGGTGGCTGAGGTGCTGGGCTCGGACCTGGACAGCCTGGCCCTAGGGGAAGGACGGGGGGGAGGTGTAGGGAAGAGGTCAATGTTAGCCAGGAAGAGTTTCTTAGACACACTGGGACGAAGATGGAGGGGGGTTGGGAGTGGAGGAAGAGGTAGTGGTTGTAGGAGGTATACGTCTGCTGAATTTGGGTGAAGGTGCATGGGCCGGAGGCTATTGTGAGGTGGATGGCTGTTGGGTGGGTGTGTGCCTGCATTTGTGTACTTTGGGAGGAGGGCTCACAGACACACTGGGAGAGGACACAGTGGATGTGTGCATGGTAGTGGGGGTGGTGACTGCACGTGAGCGGTGTGTGGTGATGGGTGTGCTGGTGATGGAGGTAGTGGATGAAGATGTAGTGCATGCAGGTGTGAGTGGAGTCGAGACAGGGAGGGAGGAGGAGGACGACGTGGAGGAGGGGGACACAGTGGAGGCAGTGGATGTTGGTGTGTCTGCATGGGGATGGTGCATGTGTGAGTGCCTGTGGGATGTGTGGTGCTTATGTTTGCCATGTCCACTCTTGTGTGTTGATGAGTGTGCATGCTGGTCTGATGGTTTTCTTGGGATAGGCTGAGGTACAGGGGATTGGGTCTGGGTAGAGGAATCTGGAGGCTGGACACAGGGACAATGGCTGCCATCAGTGCTGAGGCCAGAGCCTGAAATACTCTCTGTTAGGCCGTCACACCAGAATGAATGCGCTCCAGGTATGCATTTGTTTGCTTCAAATGCCTCTCAACACCCTGGATAGCATTCAAAATGGTTGATTGCCCAACAGTGAAGGATCTCAGGAGGTCAAAAGCCTCCTCACTGAGGGCAGCAGGGCTGACTGGGGAAGGGCCTGAGGTGCCTGGGGCGAAGGAGATACCCAAGCTCCAGGTGAGCGGGCACGGGAAACTCGATGAGGGGCTGCTGGGAGGGCGGTGCTGGTAGGGGTTCTGGCGGCTGTACCTGTTGATGCGGTGGGCACACAGATGCCCGCCACCGCAAGGGAGCTCCAATCAGAGGAGGAGTTGCTGTCGCTGGTGTCTCCTCCTGTCCCCGTCCTGGAGCTCCCCTCACCCTCCGTCCCACTGGTGCCTTCTGACTCCGTTACTTCACCCTCCAGGGCCATGTGGGATACAGCTCCCTCCTGCTCCAGTGCCACTGCTCCTCCACCAGATGATGCTAATGCACACTAGGACAGGGTGACAAAACAAAAAGGGAGGGAAAGACAGAGGAGAAACATGGTCAATGCCTGCAACACCACTACCATTAGCAGACACAACACACAGGGAGCAGCCCTATGCACTAACAGGGCAGGGGAAAAACACATACCCATGGGGGACTCTGTCTAGACCCATTTCATGCACAGCTGGAACCCATGGGAGCCTGACTAGGTGTAGAGGGCAAATACCACCTTTGGGGTTGGAGTGGGAATGAGCCTCCAAATCAATGGATCTACCTTTGTGCGTCTGCCCTGGCCTAGGGGAACCCACAGCCCACCTCCACCACCCAGACACCTCGTCAAGCACACAGAGACAGCTGAATGAGAGTGTACTCACCCCCTTGTGGCTACTGTGATGCCCTCAAGCGCCCACCCAACTCAGGACATGCCACCGTCAAGATCTGGTACATCAGGTGGGTCATGGTGCGACGGGCACCCCTTCCACGTTGGGAGGCCATCCCCAGCTGGGTCTCCACCATCTTCTTGCTCCAGCGGCGCAGGTCCTCCCATCTTTTCCGGCAGTGGGTACTCTGTCTATGGTAGACCCCCAGGGTCCGCGATGGCACCCCAAATACACTTCTTCTGGTGGGCGCTGACCTAAAGGAATAGTGAAGTAAAAATGGATGCTACTCCCCCATACAGTTCTTCTCACACATTGGCCACAAACCTCCCACCCTGGCCCAGAAAAACATACACACACCCTCCTCACATGCTGGCCTGTCCCCCCGTGTCTTCCATCCACGACACTCCATACAATCATGTGCCATCCACCATGCACACAAGGTCAGGTATCAAGTGAAGGAACAGATAGAAAATGGCGGTCACGTCCACGGTGGTGCGTACCGTCACCGCCCGCGTACATCATCATTGGCTGCTGGAACCCATAGGGCCCAACGATAACCAATGCTGAATTGTGCAGCGGTCTTCGACCGCCTACCGCGACGCTGCACAGCACCAGCGCAGTTACCTCATTTCCCCTTGTCCCACCTTACAGGTCAGGCAGCCGCCATTTCAGGGGCCATGTGGCAGGCCAACTAACTATGTCACACCTATTTAAGCCAGGAATACGGACAGACAAAAGCACATAGAGATAATTTAACGATTGTGCTAAACAGCCTTGTGAAACCTATGTGGTGTATGACCCTCTGCTCACTGTTCTCCTCCATAGGGCACGTCCGCTGGGGCAGGTGATGAGATGACAGCATCCTCCGGTGTACAGACCCCTGGTGGACCTGTTGACAATGGAAGACAGACACATCATTATCACTTACAGACTTGAACGTGCAACAATCCAGGAACTGTGTGCCCAGTTGGAGCCAGACCTGATGTCAGCTATCCGCCACCCCACAGGAATCCCCCCCTCTAGTGCGGGTCCTGTCAGTGCTCCATTTCCTGGCAAGTGGGTCTTTTCAAACAACCATGGCATCAGGGATGTCACGGCCAATATTCTCTAACGTGTTGTCCAGAGTGTTATCTACCCTGCTAAAACACATGCGCAGCGACATCGTTTTCCCTCAGGTGGAGGATCTGCCCACAGTGAAAGGTGACTTTTATGCCCTGGGACATGTCCACAACATAATTGGTGCCATTGATGGTACACATGTGGCATTTGTCGTCGTCCCCGCAGGAATGAACAGGTGTACAGAAACCGGAAAAGCTACCATTCAATTAATGTGCAGATGGTGTGTTTGGCAGACCAGTACATCTCCCGTGTGAATGTCAAGTATCCAGGCTCTGGGCATTACGCATATATTTTGAGGAATAGCAGCATCCCTTATGTGATGGGGCAACTCCAGATGCACCGTGTGTGGCTAATAGGTGAGCCCAAGGTCCCCACACAATTTAATTAGTTGTCTTGGTATTGGAGATTCCCTAATGTTTGGAGCATGTCTAACAGTTGTCCCTCGATATTTGCAGGTGACTCTGGTTACCCCAACCTCTCAGGCTACTGACCCCAGTGAGGAATCCCGGGATAAAGGCTGAGGAACACTACAATGAGGCACATGGGCGAACCAGGAGGATAATAGAGCGCACCTTCGGCCTCCTTAAGGACAGATTCTGGTGCCTCCATCTGACAGGTGGATCCCTATACTACTCACCGAAGAAGGTGTGCCCGATCATCGAGGCATGCTGTATGTTACACGACCTGGCTTTGCGACACCAGGTGCCTTTTCAGCAGGAGGATGGGCCTGATGGTGGTCTTGTGGCAGCTGTGGAGCCTGTGGACAGTGAAAAAGAGGAGGCAGAAGAAGAAGAAGTAGACAACCGTAACAACATCATCATGCAATACTTCCAGTGAGACACAGGTAAGAGGATGGCACTGCTTCCCACATCTCATACTATTGTAGAACCTCGCATAAATCTGCCTTTTTAAATCTGTGTATGGACCCTGACTTGTCACATTGGCTTTCCATTTCACAGATCTGGGTCCCACTTTGTGCCCTCTGTTACGTTTACTGCTGGCCAACAACTGTGTAACATTGGTATGTGAACAAGTACATTGACATTGCTATATTTCAGAGAGGTTGCAATTACACATTTGTGAAAGCACAGACTGACTCCAGATTGATTTGTGATTCAAGGGTGTTTATTTCTGTGCTAATAAGTGGAGGGGGGGTGCAATGGGCTGGGGTGATGGTGGAGGAATGTCCATGGTAGAGTCCAGCCTCTTGGTCTCACAGGTGCATTTCTCCAATGGGGCAGAGGAAGGGGAGCAATGGCAGTTTAAGGTGGACAGGGTGACAAAGTGGGACAGAAGGGTGACATTCAGGAGGGTCTTATTTCCTGGCAGGGGTCTTGGCAATGTTCTCTGTCTTGTTCCTGGATCTCAGGGACCATTTGCGGGGTGGTTCTCCTTCTGCATGGGGTGGGGTGCTGCTGGCCTGTTGTTTCTCTGGCGTTGCATCCTGTCAACTAGCGCCGGCGGAGGTGGAGGGCTGTTCGTTGTCCAGGCTAGTGTCAGGGGCCCGTTGGTGTGCCACTGTGTCCCTCATGGGGTTGGCCAGGTCTGCCAGCACCCCTGCAATGGTGACCAGGGTGGTGTTAATGGACTTCAAGTCCTCCCTGATCCCAAGGTAGTGTTCCTCCTGCAGCCACTGAGTCTCCTGAACCTTGGCCAGTACCATGCCCATGGTCTCCTGGGAATGGTGGTATGCTCCCATGATGCTGGAGAGTGCCTCGTGGAGGGTCGGCTCCCAGGGCCTGTCTCCCCCCTGTCGCACAGCAGTCCTCCCAGCTTCTCTGTTATCCTGTGCCTCTGTCCCCTGAACCATGTGCCCACTGCCACCGACCCCAGGTCCCTGATTGTCTTGGGTTGGTGGGTTTGCCTGGAGTCCCTGTAGTGGTGGATACACTGCTGATTGACGTTTCCTGGGGGCAATGGCATGGGCCCACTGGGTGGGTGCTGTGGTGGTGTTTCCTGAGGGGGGAGGGTCTGTGGTGCCTTGTGACAGTGGCAGGGGAACCGACTGTCCAGAGGTCCCTGATGGGCCGGGCTGGTCATCTTGATCCAGGCGTGCAGAACTGCTGTCATCACTGTGGGCTTCTTCTGTGGGGGGACTGGATATGTCTGGCACCTCCTGTCCAGTGACATTGAGTATGGGTCCTGTTGGGGTGTAAATGTATAGTTTTAGTATCTGTGTGTGCTATCTTGTGCATTGGGTGAGGTACCCTCTACTCCTGTGCTTGCATTATTGTGTTTGTCCTTTTGTGATAGTTGGTCCGGGGTCTGGGTGGGTATCTGTACTAGACATGCTTTGATAATGAAGGGCCATGCATAGGTGTTACATGCAGGGCCTTGGTATTGGGGTGTGTGGGTTGTGATAGTGGGGCATATGTGAGGTGTTGGAGTGATAGGGTGAGGGTGAGGGTCTGGGTATGTGATGGCATGCAGTATTGCCAAGACTTGCTCCTCCCATGTTGTTAGTTGTGGGGGAGGAGGTGGGGGTCAACTGCCAGTCCTCTGTACAGCAATCTGGTGTCTGGATACCACTGAACGCACCTTCCCCCGTAGGTCGTTCCACCTCTTCCTGATGTCATCCCGTGTTCTTGGATGCTATCCCAGTGCGTTGACCCTATCGACGATTCTCCGCCATAGCTCCATCTTCCCAGCAATGGAGGTGTGTTGCACCTGTGATCTGAAAACCTGTGGCTCTACTTAGATGATTTCCTCCACCATGACCCTGAGCTCCTCCTCTGAAAACCTGGGGAGTGTTTGAGGTGCCATGATGTTGTGTGGGTGATGTGTGAGGTGCTGCTTATTTTGCTGTGTGATGTGTTGTGTTGGGGTGTGTTGTTTGAGGTGGTGGATGTTGTATGAGTGTTGGTGTTGTGTGCCTGTGGGTGCTGGTGTTGTGTTTGCTATTCTCTCTCTCTCAGCTTTTTAAAAAAAAAATCGTTGTAAGGGTTTGTGGGTAATGTGGGTATGTGTTTTATAGTGGTGTAAGTGTGTGGGTGTGGTGTGTATGTGTATCCGGTGTGTGTATTTCGAATTCTCCAATGTGGTTCTGTTTTGTAAATGTGTGTGTATTTTGAGCGCGGAGGTGTGCACTGCCAATGGATTACCGCGGTTGAAAGACCGCCGCATTGATTTGTGGGTCGTGATAGAGTGGGCGTATTCTTGTTGGCGTGATGGTGTAGGTTTTGGTATTGCCAGTTTATCACTGACCTTTGGTGTGGCGGACTTGTGTGGGTGTCTGTATTGTGGAGGATTCCGATATGTGGGTCGTAATACATGTAGTGGAATTCCGCCACCGCCGCGGTATGTTGGCGGCCTTCAGCACGGCGGTAAGCGGGATTTACCGCCAGGGTTGTAATGAGGGCAATACCATAGTAGTATGTTGCAAGGCGCAGGTAGCATTTAGAAGTGGGGCACCCATCCACCACCGCCAATGGTCATTTTGACAGTAGGAATATCCAGTCACATTTTGAGGGGTAATTGTTTTGCACATCTCTGAGTTTGGACTATATACATGTTGTGACCACGTATGTAATACCATGCTGGCCACATGTGACCCTTATGTTATTTGCAGCTGTGATGAGTACTGGTTTCCATGTCTAACCATTCAAAAATGCCTTGTCACATGATATCACTGACATTCATAATGTATGTTGTTGTGGACACACTGACTAATGTTAGTAATCACGTCTTGTCATACATGGGTACCCAAGGAGAGGGAGGATGCAACACCCTCTTGTCTACCATCCACTGACAGACCTTCAGACTATGGAAGAGTGACACATTATACTCCTTTATTGTCTGAATAGGCAAACAATAGTGGACCTATGTATTCAGTTGGAGCCAGATCTGATGCCATCTATTAGTTATTCAACCAGCCTACCACTCATTGTACAAGTCATGTCAGTGTTGCATTTCCTAGCCACAGGGTCCTTCCAACATACAATGGCCCTATCAGCTGGAATGTCCCAACGTATGTTCAATCTGGTGTGGAAGGATGTCATCTCAGCAATGTTGAAGCACCTCAACAGCTATATCCAGTTTCCCCAACATGAGGATTTAGCCCATGTGAAGTCCGACATTCATGGTTTTGCACGCAACCCACATGTGGTGGGGGCCATTGATGGCCCATATGTAGGCTTGGTCCTACCACAGGTCAATGAACAAGTATACCACAACTGAAAGAACTTCCATTCTATCAATGTGCAAATTGTATGTTTGGCAGATCTCTACATTTCACAGGTCTGTGCCTGTTGTCCGGGTTCAGACCATGATTCCTTCATAATGTAAAACAGCACCATACACCAGCTGATGTCACAACAGTACACAGAGAGGGCCTGGATAGTTGGTAAGCCATATCTGTCCTGACTGTGTGTGTGTGTGTGTGTGTGTGCAATGTCTGTTGTTACAATCATGAAGTGAGTGACTCATTGTTGCACATATGTCCCATGCCTTAACAGGAGGCTCTACATATCCAAACTGCCCTTGGTTGTTGATGCCAATAAGGAATTTAATGAAGCTAGGGAAGTTCCGCTTCAATGAGGCCCATGGAAGAACAAGGCGGGTAGTGGAGCGGGCTTTTGGGCACTTGAAGGCCAGATTCTACTGTCTTGACCAGACTGGTGGAGCCCTCCTCTACTCACCAGGAAAAGTGGGTGAGAACCCTGTGGCATGCTGCATGCACCACAACATCGTCCGGCAGAGCAATAACCCAAACATTCCAGAGGAGGGGAAGCCTGCAGTGCCACCGGGTAAGAATCCTGAAATTCCAAGTAAGGATGACAGTGGAGAAGAAGAAGGAGCTGACTTGTAGGAAGATCTCATCAACAGTTACTTTTCATGAGTGTATGTCTTGTGATGTCATGACTGTGACTTTGCAGTATACTGTAGGTCTGAGACTGTGTGGAGTTGAGTGTTTTGATAGCAACTAGGGAGCTGATACAGTACAATATCCAGCCAAAGAGTGCTTGAAGAGTTAGCCTTTGACATATCTTCACCTTGATGATGCTGCTTTGTTTGTGACTGTCTCATTGCAATGTTATTCCATTTTTAGATGCCTACTATGTGATTTGAGTAATGTATGAAGTATGTTTTCAAGCCTATACTCCTTGTTTTGTCTTTTTACATGTAACTTCACCATGATATCTTTATTTGGGCATTTCAGAGATGTGACATTGGCAAGTATCTGATGCTATTCTGACAGACAAAGTGGACATGGATTGCCCCAGGTAATGTAGGTCACAGATTTGGGGTGTATGAGACCAGTGCCAAGACAGCTTGAACTGTGTTTGGATGGAAGGTCTGAAGTACACATTGTACTTGTTTAGTGTGCTGTGTTGGGCCAATTGCATCATGTGTGTTATCATGTGGCATGAAATCTGTAGTCATCAACTGCGAGCAAGGCATTTACCCTCCACCTTGGCTAAATACTCTTCTTGTATGATCTGTATGTAGCTGTAGATGTGTTTTATCATTGCAGGCCACAGTGCCTGTGCCACAACACTGACATATAGTTGTGTCATAGCACCAGATGCATGGACATTGGATAATGATGGACCTGTGGTCAGGGAATGTACTACTGCCCTCTGACTATACCTTGGCTTGTGTGATAGTGAATTGCTCTGGTGCGGTATGTCTTAAGATTCAAGCTGATGACACCATCCAATTTTCTGCTTGCCTATTCTACAGGACAATGTCTCACAAGACCCTACCTTCTGTGGTCTTTGGGGGCTGTACCTTGACTCAATATGAGTCAGCCATTCTTGGCTATGAAAGTCAAGCCATTGCAACAGCCTATGTGCTGTGCAGTGCAACAAAATGTTTGGTGTGACCTGACACTTATAGTAGTAATATGTTTGTGTGTTTTGGTAGTAATCCTTAGCAGGACACTATACCTGTAACATATCCCTCCTTGCATTAGTACCTTACGTCTCCCTTATTTGTTTCACATGGTCTTACATCTCTACATAGCAAAACGTGGAACTGAAGCAAGCAGACAATGACTTTGCGACAGGAGAATTTATTGGAAATATGTGCAGAATATAAATCGGGGCTTGATGGAACAGAAAAGTGAAGTCAGTCATGGTGGTTGAAATCAGTGGAGTAGGTGCTACATTGGAGGTCCAAAGTCCAGTGTACTCCCATTGGAAATGGAAGGTGGTTTACTAACAGTCAACAGAGTGAATATATGGCACACAAAGAAGATCATTTTGGAAGAGGTCACTTCCTGACAGTGGTGGGTGTCTTGCCATCCGCACCTCCTGGGTTCTTAGCTGGACGTCCCTGCTTGCATGGAGGGGAAAGATCTGCTGATATAGAGGCAGGGGTGTCTGGGGGGGGGGTTCCCCTGACAGGTCCTCCCTTCTAGTGCTGGCACCAATGAAGGGCCTGGTGTAAATGTGCCAAAGGAAGAGGTAGAGTGTTGTTGTTGATCCCTGTTCAGGATGGTATTAATGTCCCTCAGAACCCCTGTTAGAGAGGCCATGTTGATATTGTGAGCCTCTCACAGTTCACGGATTTCCAGATGGAAGTCTCCCTGCAGCTGCTTCATTTCCCTGAGTTCAGAAAATGCCTGGCCCATCACGCCTTGGGACTCCTGATAGACCCCAAAGATGTGGCTGATAGTGTCCTGGCTAAGATCAGTGCCAGTGTCCTCTCCTGGCTGGCTCACAGGATCCCTGGGCCCTGGACCCTGGACCATCGTTGTCAGAGGTGTTGTACTGTGACTCAGCATCCTGGACTGGGGGCATGAAATGGTTGGCATTGTGTTAGGGACACATATCGTGGGGTGCATGGTTGCCCGTGATGTAGAGGCAACCGGGCTGGGAGGTGTTGATGTGGCCTCAATGCGATTCACTGTTGGTGTCTGACCAGGTTGCCCAGAAGGGCCAGACCCATCCTCCACATCCAGATGTCCATGAATGTCTTCATCACTGAGGGCTACATTCACAGGGATAGCAGCAGTCTCTTCAGAGACCTCTGTGTGCTCATTGGAAGCTCGACCTGTTGATGTGGAAGATACAATGCTACTGCTTTTATTGTGACATCTAACTCCAAAACTTTACAGTGACATATCACAAAGACCTTGTACATATTTGATTTGCAGGTAATCCTATTGTGACATGTACACATGGTATTGGTTGTATTGATATGGGAATTGAGGAGCATGCCAGGTCTCCTCGCCTGAAACAGCTGCTGAGGTGAGCAAGACATTGCCCCTTGGGGGGATGGCCTGAGAATGTCATCTTGCCACCAGTGCAAGCTAACCAGTGAGTAGGCAAGCTAGGTTTTTGGACCATTTTGAGGACTAGTCGAATGTGATGCAGGCAGACCCAGGAGTTTATTGCATAGGTGACAGGAGACATCATGTAAGTACTGCAGCGCTAATGTGTCTGCTTCCAATACCATTCTGGTGAATAATCTTGAGGCCTTTCAGATCATTGTTTTGCACGCTGGGTAAGCTGTCCTTCCTATTTTCAATAGTTACATCTTGAGTTATCAGGTCTAGATGGAGCTAGGCAGCCAGACACATCTCAGAGCTGCGCATGATCTGTAACCTGGTTACTCCCAGCTGTGTAAACTTCAAATCTGACTTAGCAGGCGAGAGTATTTGATCAAGTGACCACAGGTGTGGTGTTTTTAGTTGGAGAAACAGTGCCTCCTGGGAGTTACAGTCATGTCACTGTCTCTTCTGCGCACACTTGACAATTTTCGTCCTCCCAGGTGTGTAGGGTTCATTTGGGAGTTCTCTACTAGATGGATTTGGGCAAGTGAAACTGGTTTTGTTGTTGGAGTTAGGTAAACAGGCCAATTTGGATTTGCATTCTGGTCACTCCCTCTACTTCCCATCATTTTCCATATGGTATCCTCCTAGGGGAGTGAACTTCAATTGGGATTTCACAAACATGGGTATTTGGTCACATGGATCTTGGGCTTGTATTTGAAGTAAGTGATACAGAGCCTTCTGGCCTTAACAGTCAGGTCACTCCCTCTTCTACACTCACTTTATAAATGGTATCCCCACATCTGAGTAAACCTATGTTGTGCTTTGGCAAACTGGGCTCTTTGATCGAATATACACTGTTCCGGTGTTTGCAGTCAGAGAAACAGTGTATCATGTGATTTGCAGTCAGGTTATTCTATCAACTTCACACATTTGACCAATGTCATCCCCCCAGGTGAGTAACTTTCATTTGTCAGCTGAGAAAAAGGGGTTTTTGGACAAAGGGACACTATGCTTGTGTTTGGGGTTGTGGAAACAGTGCCTCCTAGGATTTGCAGTCATTTCACTCTCTCTACTACACTTGCTATACATATGTCATACCCCCAGGTGAGTAAATATCATTTGTGAGTTGAGAAACAGGGGTGTTTGGAGAAGCGAACATTATGCTGGTGTTTGGGGTTATGGAAGCAGTGCCTAGGATTTGTAGTCATGTCACTTCCTTTACTACACACACCATACATATCTCAACCCCCAGGTGAGCAGACTTCATTTGGGAGTTACCAAAGAAGGGTATGTGGACAGGAGGACGCTGTGCTGGTAGTTGTGGTAACAGTATGAGAGCCTTCTGGAAGTTGCATTTTGGAGAAACAGGGTCTATTGGACTTTACAGTCATGTCAGTCCCTGAACTACACACACTTGACCAATGTTAGCTCTCATGTGAATGAACCTCATTTGAGAGTAGATAAACAGATGTATTGTGGCATGTGACCATTTTGCTAGTGGTTGGAGTCACAGAAACAGTGTCTGCTTGTACTTGCTGTCAGGTCACTCCCTGTACTGCACACACTTGACCAATGGTCTCTGCACAGGTGAGTACATTTCAATTGGTAGTTCACAGACAGGAGTATTTGGAGAAGAAAACACTGTATTGGTGTTTGGAATTCTCAAAACAGTACCTCAAGGGGGTTGCTGTCATGCCAGCCCCTGTACTATGTACCCTATTGAAATATTGACCCCCACCTCCCCCCAGGTGAGTACACTTCAATTGCCAGTTCACAAACACGGATCTTTGGACAAGTGAACACTGGGCTGGTGAGTTGAGTAACAGTAAATGAAGGAAAGGGAGAGCTATGAGCAAGCATGACATGGCATTTTTATGACATTTTTAGTGTTGTGACTTACCAGGCTGCTCTCCCACAGATATTTCTGTCAAACCCTCAGGATGCAGGATAGCCACAACCTTCTCCTCCCATGGAAAAAGATGTAATGGAGCACTGGGAGGGCCAGCCCCACCAGTCTTCTTGCCTTGCAACTGGTGCCTGGTGATCAGGGAACTCACCTTGCCCCTGAGGTAATTCCACCTCTTCCTGATGTCCTCCCTTGTAAGCAGGGTGGAACCTACAGCATTCACTCTGTCAACTATCCTGTCCCACATATCCATTTTCATACTGGGAAGATTGTGCTGCACTTGTGCTCCAAACAATTGGGCTCTACCACTATGATTACATCCACCATGACTCTTGACTCATCTTTGGAAAAACAGGGATTTTTTTAATGTGACATGGTGGAAAAACAAAAAGAAATATAAAAGCAGGTGAAGTACATGAGTTACTAAACAAGGGTAGTGCAATAGAGTGTGAATGAAGTGTTAGTGATTGCAGGGCGTTGTATGGGCTATTGAAAACAAGAAGCGCCTAATTTATGGTGTGTGGTTTAGTAAATTCACTCTGTCTTGCTGGGTCTTGCTTTGAAAATGCAGAGGATTGAGAGGTGTGAAGGAGTCTGTTTTATAATGCCCTTTGCATGCGTGTCCAGTTTAGCAATGTGGGTTAGCTGTGTTGTTTTAAAATCCATACAATATGCCCTTGTGTATTACTTTGATGAATGCCAACCACCGTGGTTCAGACCGCCATCGGCTGACCACCACAGCGACTTTGCGATTATAATACGGTCAGTGGTAGGTTGCTGTACTGTGGGTGCTGGAGGTTGGACTGCTTATTTCCAGGCCCCTGTGCCACTGATGGTCTGCCTTTTTTGGTTTTGATTTTGCCTGTAAAACTGTAAACTTTGCACTTGTATAGCACACTACTCACCCGTTAGGGTCTCAAGGCGCTGTACTCATACCACTATGGAACCCCTCCTGGCTTTTCCCTGTGAAGTGTCCACTCCTGGGCACCCCCAGGGTGAAGCCAGGCATCCAACCGCTGTTGGGGCCATTGTGGAGATTAAGCAAGCTATTGCCCAGAGTTGCAGAGTGGGACCCATTAATTAGATTAGGCACAGAGGCAAGAATTATCTGGTCCAAGGGAATTGAGCCCAAGACCTGCCGAAGCGGGACTTGAACCCTGGTCTTGAGCCAGATCTCTGCTTCAGGGTCTGCCGCTCTAATCATTGTGCCACACACTCTGTCTGATTCAATATAGGGCAGTCTGAAAGACCCTCAACAAGGCGGTCTTTTTGGGACTGCCAACATGGCAGTCTGGTGGTCCGACTGCCAAATTTGTAATGAGGCCCTAAGTGTAAAAATGCAAAAACAGCCAATTTGCCTTTTAAATTAAAAAATGATTGTATTAATGTATGTCCGTGTAACAAAGATAGCTAACCTCTACAACCTCCTTATGAAAAGGTTCATTCTACCAACAAAACAGATACAAATTAAGGGCCTGATCGGGGCTGAGTCACTCTGTCACAAGGGTGAAGGATTTCCCATTCACCAAAATATAAATCCCACTATATCCTATGGGATTTATATTTTGGAGGACTGGATATCCGTCACCGTTGTGATGGAGTAACTTGTCTGCCGAACTCTAAGGGGCCAATTACGAGTTTGGATGCCACCACCATGGCAGTGGTACCCCTCCCCTCCACCCTATTACAAGATTTCCTTCAGTCTGACTTGGCTGACTGGTGGAAACCTTGAAATTGAGCGTTCCCGCTGGTCAGACTGGCGGGAAAGTGCTATGAGATAGCACTTGGCTCCCTTAAAGGAGCTAAGTGCTATCTCGTAGCACAGACGGAGCTAACCAGCAACCTTGGAAACGCACGCTGTCTGCAAAGCAGACAGTGTGTATTCCAAGGGTGCTGGGCAGGAGGACCCCTGAAAAGGCTGGTGAAGAACAAGGTTGTAATGAGTAGGGTGGCGCTGGGTTCAGCTCCACCCTCGCTGATTACAACCAGGATCGCTGTCAGCCTGGTGGAATCTTGGATCCCAGTGGAGATGGCAGACTGTTAGCGGGTCCGCCTGCCAAACTTGTAATGTGGTGGTTGTACCACCACAGCCTCGGCGGTCCGACCGCCACAGTGAGTCTGGTGGTCTTATGACCTCCAGACTCGTAATCAGGCCCTAAATCAGGCCTTCAGTCCACTAATGGCTACTTTGAAGACACTTTGGGCCTGCTTTAGAGTTTGGCAGATGGGTTACTCCGTCACAAACATGACATATATCCCATCCGCCCTATTAGAATCTCCATAGGCTATTACGGGATATCCATCACGTTTGTGATGGAGTAACTCCCTCCGCCAAACTCTAAATCAGGCCCTTTGTTGGCAAATTGAATCACTCTGGGCATAGACCCCTTCGCAAAGAGATTACAAAATTCCCACTGTGTTTTGTTTATATTGTGTTGGGTTGCTATGTTATTTGTGATTATTAACTAAAACAGTAATGTGTATTAATGAACTATAAGATGGACTATTATTAGGAAAACCCAGAGTTTCAAATTTACACTGAGGATTATTTAATCCTTATTCACCTCTTTTCATTTGTTGGACTACATAACAGTGGTCATAGGGGATGAGCTATCTGGGATTATGTTATGTTTTAAAGTTTGATATAACCTATGTGATAGGCCATGAGTTAAGTCATTTGAGACTATGGTATGATTTAATGTTTCATTTAACCTATGTGACTTGATATGTTATTTTTGCAAAGTGGTAAGTCTGAAACATGGGTAAGAGTAATACATTCACTCCATCCTTATTCACATTTGCGGGCTTGTTCCGTTGGCCTCTTTGTATTTTGTACACTTATTCGCATTGCACACCATTGTAAGTGGGATTGAGCTTTATCCTCCAAGATGGCACTGCTTTTAACAAGCATTAGTCCTTCTTTTTTTATCAATGGTAGCATATAAAATCTGACTAACCATTTATGTTGTTGTATGATCAAAGCCCTCTTGAGGCTGAAATGCATCAAGCGGATCTCTTGGAATAAACATTCTGGCATCTTACCATCCCGAGTGTAATGTGGCGGTTGGTCTGCCTGGAGTGCAGCCGTCCAACCATCACCGCAAGTGTGGCAGTCCTCGGACCACCACTCTCATAATGAGGCCCTGTATCATTTTGAGAAAGATGTTGGACAATAATGCAATTGCATTCACTATTCCCACTCCAATCTAAACCATTTTGCATAAGGTGGTTACATTTACTCTCCTGACTCCGCAGCAGGGTATCTTACACAAGGTGTTTAACAGTAAAGAAATGAAGTAACTTATAACCCAATTTTAGCAAATACTTATCTGCAATATAATTAACATTTAAAAAATATATATATTTTTAAGTTATAATATTACAAAAATATACATTATACTTCATATAGATAAACAATTGTTTCAAAATATTACACTACATTAATTAATAAATTACATACATTAACTCCACATTATGTTTTAAAAATATAATGTGTTAATTATAATACATATATAGCATACACTAATCTTTTAATACACACAT
Organism: Pleurodeles waltl; assembly: GCF_031143425.1. Lineage (NCBI taxonomy): Eukaryota > Metazoa > Chordata > Amphibia > Caudata > Salamandridae > Pleurodeles > Pleurodeles waltl. Next base: position 595,820,167 of record NC_090449.1, read on the forward strand.
AAACAGGTTATCTTTAAAATTACATAAGTCATTTTTCTCTCAATATATATTGTATTTTTTAAAATCAAATTATTTTTACAAAATAATTATAAAACTTGACATTATTTTTACTTTTCAAACTCACATTTATTTTATTACAAAATAATTACATGCAAAACCTATAAAGTAATCATATAAAAACATAACGCCATTAAATATAGAAAATATTGTTTTATATTTACTTATTTTTTACAAAAAAATCTATTTTGTTATTTATAGAAACAAACCAAAAAATGATTATTGTGATTTAATTTAACTGTCAAACAAAATAGAAATACATTTGAAAAAATATTTTCCATAAGTAAAGAATTACAAAAAACATTTAAGCATAAAAACAAAAAAAGAAAAATTCCAGTCTCAAAGTTAACTTCTTATTCTATGAAACATGTAATAAATTAAGTTTCTGGAAAAATGTCACCAGAAATACTAAATTTAAACATGAAAACAATATTTAAATACGTTTTAAAGTAGTAAATAAAATTAAATGTGCAACCAAAGTAATAGCAACTTTTTTTTTACCTTTTCCCCTGTAAGCCCAACATCCTATTCCTATCAAATAATAACATACACATTATTTAAACACATTATTCAAATTTGTGATTAAAAATTTTAAAATTGATTTCAACTTTTTTAAATTACTAAAATAACGTACACTAAGCATGAACACAAAAGTAACATACAACTAAAATAAAACATTACAAAGCAATGATATTTTTAAAAACAATACTTTTAGAACGTTTTTAAAAACACACCTAAAATGATATTCTTTATGTTAATGATATATTTGATATCACAATATTTATTGACACACTATTTATGAATCATGATATTTTTTGTTCAATATTTCTTAAAACACCTAACCTAGAGTCAATGTGTAAAGTATTTATGCACTACTCGAACTGCAATAAAATGAAAACATAACATAAGAAAAATCACAGAATATTTAAATATTTAAAATGACACCAGAACTACAAAAATCCAATAAGCAAAACTGGGGATATGAATTTGTGATATTTTATTTAAAAATGCTTCAAAAAGCACAAAGTGCCAACAGCAGTTATCTGGTTGAATTAGACCGGCTCAAAGTCAAAAGATAAGGCCAACCACAATGGAGCGCAGGTCAGATACCAGGATCAGGTCCGTCTCAGTAAAAAGAGTACCTTTGGACTTAAAACTTTTTCTGGAGAAATATGGATGCCAATAAGTCGAATCACGACTCGACAGTGGGTTGCTGAAGAGCAAGGTCCAGGTGTGGCCATTGACAAAGGTGGAAAGCTGTGAGGAGACAAAGGGCCTGATTACGAGTTTGGCATTTGGAAAACCTGATCAACAGACCTGTAGTTAGGAAACCACCCTTGAGGTGGTGGTCTCCCTACCAGTCCTATTACAACTTTCCCGCTAAGCTGACAGGCAGGCACCACAGTGGGAAAGGTGCAGCAGCATTGTTATCGGCTCATAATTGAGCTGGTGGCAATGCTGCCACATGCAGGGTACACCAGTACTATTGAAATGCACACTGTTTGCACAACAGACGATACATATTTTAAGGGTGCTGAGAAGGAGAACGCCTGCACTGCCCATGCCAAAGTCTGAAGACTGTGCCAGGGAAGGCCTTAATATCGACAGGTTGTTTCTCAGTATTGGTCCCTCAGAAGCCCTCTAAGTTTAGAAGTCAGGTCTATTTCAGCAGGCAAACGAACAAGTTGAATCTAACCAGCGATTCAATATTGGAGGCTCCAGCTCAACAGTGGTCCTGGCCTCCAGACAGTTCTTTGGAGGAAAAGTTGGCAAAATGTTTCTAAGCGCCAAGTGTTGCAGTTTGGCCGGGGGGAGTATACTTCAACCCTGTCCAAGGGTCCTGGTCCTAGGAGGTTCCACCTGGTGGCCAAGACACACTCCAATACAGGTCAGCAGCAGGGTGTAGGGCAGGTCAGGTTGGAACTGTCAGCTGGGCAGTTGCAGGTAAACCTCTAGAAGTTTGTTGAGTTCCCTGTAGCTCAAATAGTTCTTTACCAACCCTTGGAGTCACTTTTGGGATTCTGGGTTCAGGGCAAGCAGGCCTAGTTTTCCTTCAGAGTTCACACATCAGGGCAATCCTTCTGATCTGCGCAGGTCCTGAAGTATCATGAGGAGGGTTCTGGAGATGCCACATCTATTCCATAAGTGCCAGCCTGTGGGAGGTGGAAACATCTGGCCTCCCCCTTGAACAATGTTTAAATGTTCCATGAGGTCATCCTAGACACTTTTGCTGCTCTTCATGTGTGTTTTACTGTAAGCTACCCCACAATAGCAACTTAAATTCAACGTGGCTGGCAGAAATCATATTCCCATGGTCAGAGCTATGGCTAGGTAATTGGAAAACTCTCCCTTGTGGTCACTCAAAACCATTTCTGGTCAACTTCCGCCTCCCACTGTGCTTGGAGCCAAACCGACTGGGAAGACGAAGGGAGGACGGCCTACGTGGAAACTACATCTGCCAGTGACAGAAAAGGCACCCTCTCAAACACAAGAAGTGGCTGGGTACAGCCCCCACGGTCATCCTGTTCAAGAAGTATAAACATCTCTCCCCACCAAAGCCTTTTTCCACTGTCTGAGACCCATCCACATCTCACCACCAGGAAGAAATTCAACACTCAGGTGACACTAGACACTGACAGAAAGGCACATTTGGCTTAGGCAGGAAAATAATAACTTTCAAAAACTGTCATTAATAAAATAGTAATATAAAATCAAACTACCATTGAGTTGGATTTTAAATTACTATTATGAATCCTTGAATCTTTTTTCTAGCTAATCCCAAATCAAAATTAAGCATTATAAATTGTTGTAATGTAAGCTAATGTTTTCCTGTGGGAGAGCCATCCCTGCTATAGTGAAAAATGATCTTGGGTCTTTTTTCACTGCCATGACATGTAAAACAATAAATACACGTGTCCTACTTTTTAAATACAATGTATCCTGCCCTATCGGCATTTAGGACCTAACTTACAGGTGACTTATAAATATTAAAAAGAAGGTTTACTCCTGGTAAAAGCTTTAGTTTGCCAGGTTGAAATGTCAGTATAAAACTGCATACCCAGACTGCAAAGGCAACAATAGAGACATGTTTTATAGTGCTAATGGATTGGTTTGTTCCACAATGAGTGCTGCAGCCCACTAGTAGCACTTGATTTACCAGCCAGGGGTACATGTAGGACCATATACTAGGGACTTATAAGTAAATTAAATAATCCAATCAAGTGTATATCAGTTTTATTATGTTTAAGGAGGACAACATAACACTTTAACACTGGTTAGCCTGGTTAGCAGGAGTACAGTGAGTAGAATCCTATGACCAACACAAAGTAGTTCAGTAAAAAAGGGCAAAATTTCAGGTAACCCTGCAGAAAGGGTACATTTCCTAAAAAGTTAAATCAGGAGAACAGTAAATTGTTCGGCACCACCAGCCACCAGGGGTAAAGAATAATTGCCATCGCCCGGAGGAGACATTAGCTGAGCAGCATATGCTGCACAAAGCACATGTGCCTCACTGCAGGCCTAACTAATATAACAGAAGGAAATCAAGAAGAGGTATACTAGGCACGGTGCCAATATGGCACTCATGCCAGCCGTAGAACTTTTTGTAGCATCAGTGCCCACCCTCAGCTCAGGCCCCAAAGTAGAAGCTGTGGGTATAGCATTTTGAGATGACACAGGTCTCCCATCAATACTATGATCCAGAAAACCTATAATCCAATAGCCCATTGCTCGCACCTTAAACAGACCAACGTGAGGGTATATGCATATGACCATTTTACACACCTACTCTGGCTGATGCATTCATTACTGACATTGCCTATGGCCAAAATGTAGTACAAGCCAAAGTGGATGTCACACAAGGAGGTACTGGCATGCTGCTAAGTTACTAGAAGGCCTAGCACTGATGCCCTTTGCATGGTGCTTAGAGAATTCCAAGTACTGTTTAGAGGGAATTGGGTCTCAAAGGAAAGACAACTGAACTACATATAGAAATGTAGGGGCACGTAACAGCCTTGTGGCACAGGAGAGTTGCCTTCCACCTTCAGCCAAAGGTCAAGGAAAAACTTGAGGACGCTGACATAACTGAGAGAATGGAATGACAATTCCCTAAATGTTACCCATTGCGATAACTAAGAAGCCCAAACAACCAGGAGCAGTGTAATTTTGTATAGACATACTCCCAAACATGGCTATAAAATAGGAGCTGCAGATCAACCTCAATGTAACTGACATCATTAGTGAATTCTCAGGAGCCCAGTGGTTCCCCAAGATGGACCCATTGTCAGGGGACCAGCAGCTGGTGTTGGACCCAGCAGCCTGGTATTTATCCACGTTCTCTTCGCACCTAGGTTTTTGGTGCTACAAAAGACGGAATTTCACAACCTTATGCACTGCCAACTTATTTCAGGACACCATTTGAGATGTTTTGTCTGGCCTCACTGGAGTCCTGAATGTGACTGTCAAAATCCTGATGTTTGCCCCAGTGTGATTAAGAAAAGTCTTCTTATGGATCAAGGTCGGTGACCTCATGCTACTCAAAAATCGATGTGAGTTCCTTGGAAGGAACATAAGCTTTTCCGGTAACAATTTATTTTATGAGTCGGTAGCTTGTGACCTTATGAAGGGACAAGATATCAAACTGGCACCCTCTCTCCTATCGTATAACGTGGTGAGGAATTTTTGGGGGTTAGTGAAATATTGTGGATGATTCATAAAGAATCTGACAGACCTCACCAGACCACTAATGGAGCTGACTAAAGCCTCAACTAGCTATACTGGACTTAAGAACACAAGGCGGCATTTCAGAATACCAAGGATACCCTGTCAGGAGAGGCCACTCTGGTCTGCTTTGGCTTGGTGAAAGACTGAGCTATCATTTGATGTCCGCCCCACTGGCTTAGGGGCTTAGGGCCATGGACGTAATTCAAAGGGTAGACTTTGAGAGATATGTTGTCCCACCGAACGAGTGAAGTCCAACAGATCTTGGGATTCTTGTGCAATATTCAACAAGAATTAGCCCTCTCTATAGAGGGTTGCCTGATGAGAGGGATGGTTCGAGAGTTTGAGCTGTGCCAAGTTACCAGGGCACTAGATCCTTCAGCCACCTTGTTATAAATTAGGTCTCTGGTTGGTAAGGGGGTGCACCCTGTCCAAGTAGGGATCACAATCCTAGTCCGGGTAAGTCAATTGCACACCCTAAACTAACCTGTGCTCACCCTCTGGTAGCTTGGCACAGAGCAGGCAGGCTTAACTTATTGTTCAATATGTTAAGTATTTGAATAACACTTACAACAGTAAAACAGTTCAAATGCCACACAAAAAGAATCCACACCATGTTAGAAATATACATCTTAATATAATGAACAAAACAAGACCAAAACAACAAAAATCTAACAAGTAAAAGTCGAGATATTAATTTTTTAAGTCATCGTTGAGCCGCACAGTTGGTGCAATGTCCATGAGGAATGGTGCTGAACCTTTTACAGTGAAGGCAATGTATCTTCGTCAAGCCACATAGCCCGCTATGCCAAGCGGATGAGTCAGGACCAAGGGTGATGCATCGATTCCGAGCCACATAGTGGGTGCTGCAATGTCCTCATCCTCAGCGACAATGTGTTGGCGTTGAGAAAAGATACAGCATTTTCAATCAGCGCATTGATGACGATGCTTGGATCTCTGTAGAAGACAGATGCAGAAACAACTTTCGAGGACCCAGGGCTGGATAGGCACCAATTGGCAGTGTAGGACTCCCAGTTGGCAGAGTCCAGAAGTTGTAGTAGTGTTGAATGGAGTATTTTATGTCACTGAGACTTCAGAACAGGAGGCAAGCCAGCAAGCCCTTGGAGTCATTTTGGTTCTAGGGATGATGTGGGTCCAGTCCTTTCTCACTAAGGCAAGGAGGGCAGCAGGCAGCAGGTCAGCACTGGCAAGAAAGCAGTCCTTCCTGGCCAGCAGTCTAGCAGAGTATCAGAGTAGCAGTCCTTGTATCAGCAAAGCAGTCCTTCTCCCTGGTAGATTATTCACAGGTCCAGAAGTGTACTGATCTGGCAGGGTCAGAAACTCAGTTCTTGTTCCCAAGGTGCCTTTGAAGTGGTGGTGACTTCAAAGAGGGCTTTGAAGAACACCCAGGTCCTCCCTTTCCTGCCCTGGCTCCAGCGACACTACAGGGAGTGTACAGCTGTTTATGTGGGGACAGGCACAGCCCTAGTCAGGTGCAATTGTCAGTCCTCCCGCCCATCCAGCCCCAGATGGCCCGTCAGCCTGGTGATGGCCTGTCAGGATTTCAACGGCTCCTCAGGCACACCTCAGCTCCCTTTGTGTGTGATGTTTTAGAGGAAATGCATGAGTCCTAACTGTCAGCTAACCGTGGCGAGTATTGGAGGCAGGCAGCAGGCACACAGGGCTTAAGAGGACATAAATGTCAACTTTCCAAAAGTGGTATTTTTAAAGATGAAATCACAAATCTAACTTTACTTTTAAGAGTTATTTACTACTCCTTCTCAATCTGTAATTACACTTAATACATGTATTAAGAAATCCCCAATGTTATCCTACCAGAGGGGTAGGCCTCACATTAGTGAAAAACAAATTTGGGAGTTTTTCACCACCAGCACTTGTAAAACTAAAAAGTACATGTCCTGCATTTTACTTACACCACATCCTGTCCTATGGGCTACCTAGGGCCTACCTTAGGGGTGTCTTGGGTACAATAAAAGGGAAGTTTAAGGCTTGGCAAGGGGTTTTAAGTGCTAAGTCATGGTAGTGAAATGGCAGATATGGGCTTTGCAGTGGCAGGCCTGAGACAGATTTAAAGGGCCACCTAATTGGAGTGCACAATCAGTGATGCAGGCCCACTGGTATAATTTAATGTACAGGCCCTGGGCACATATAGTGCATTTTAGTAGGGATTTATGGGTAAATTAAATATGCCAATTGTGGATACACCAAAGTTACTATGTTTTAGGGGAGTGAGCACATGCACGTTAGCACTGGTTAGCAGTGGTAAAGTGCCCAGAGTCCTAAAACCAAGAAAAATAAATTCAGCAAAATGTAGAAGGAAAAAGGCAAAACGTTGGGGGTGACCATGCAGAGTGGGCAATTTCAAACGCCCCGTAATCACGGAAGCAAATACTGGCAAATCAGGCCACAGTGGCCCCTTGAAAACAAAGAAGCAGAAAGATTCATGTGGACCCTTTCAAAACACTTCATATGATTCATGCCAACCACCATAATACTGAGTGGGCATTTAAGTCCTCTCTGGGTGATTCCCGGGATGGTCTGCATGTGAAGGGCCATCTGGGATATGGTTCCCTCCCACCCGGGGTGGGCTCTGAAAGGCATGGGCTTAGCCCAGTTCCTGCAAATTTGACAACACACTAGATAAAGTCGGTGCCATCAGGCCAAGGACAAGGTGGTTAAGGTTGATGATTTAGTCCTGGCAAGAGACAGGTATCCTGAGATCAAGCACTGTGGTGGGTGGTGAAGGTCAAAGGCACCATGATCACTTTCTGCAAAGGGACTGGAGATATCATGTAGTCATGTGAGTCAGTTTGTATCTGACCTCCAAGAGACCGGGAAATTATCCTGATACAGGATCTAGCAGCCCATGTGCTTGAGACCCAGGGGAACGTGCAAGTCAGGAGTGTCTAGTACACCAACGTTGACTCGGAAAATCACTTACCCAGAATGGCTCCAGAGATTGAACATCATTCTTAGGTTCCCGATCAATGCATCCAACTGACACTGATGGGTGGGAGGGTTTCTTTGCAAGTTTTGTGGGTGTGTTGTGTTTTCAATGTGTTTGGGGAGTAATATTTAGTAACTGTGCATGTGCAGATACAGAGCTCTTGATGTACTTACTGGTGCTATTCAGTTGACCCTGCAATTAAGGGCAGTTTTGGTTTGGTCTACATAAGACGCAGGAGAAGTAATAAAAAGGCTGGAGCCCCAGGCCCGCCTATGGAGAGTGTACAAGTAATATGGTATTAGTGTCTGTGGGCCAGATGTATCATGAAATGGCCTTGCGAACTGCAAATAGCAAATTTTAAGAAATCACTATTTTCGAGTCGCAATAGGCCATGTATCATAATTGCGAATCAGATTAAGCGATTTCTTAAAATCGCTATTTGTGGTTTGAGAGGCCCAAATACCGAATCGCAATTTGCATTTTCGCAAATTGCGATTCGGTAATTGAAAATCGCAAATTGCGAGAACGCACACCTGGAGGAGCCTGATGACATCACAAGCAGGAAGTGAGTCCTCCCGGGCAGTTTGTAGGTGCCACACCCAAACCAGCACTCAGAGAGAGTCAGCCCAGCTACACTGAGCAAGTCTCTGAAGAAGGCAGCACAGCAGAACCAACATGGACACCTCTGCCCAGGGAAAGGAGAAGGGAGAAAGGAAGCGCAAGCTGAAGGTTAGTGAGCAAGGTGCTCACAGAGGAGGTGGTCGGTAGCCATCACCAGGTGTTCGGCAAAAGCTCACTCCAAGTGCCTGAGAGTGAAAAACACAGACTCTGGGCAGAGATCCAGACAAATATCTGCGCTGTTGGAGTGGCGCAGCACTCTGTTGAAGGAATCAAGAAGAGGTGGTACGACCTGAGGTCCCGTGCCAAGGAGAGGGTGGCAAGACGACTGCAGGAGGCCAGGAGTACAGGAGGCGGACCACCCACAGAGACACCCTCCACCCCGATAGAAGACCTAGTGGAGTCCACACTCCTCCCAGAAGCAGTCTGTGGGGTCACTGACATTGACACATCCGGCACACCAAGTACAAGTAAAGGTAAGTGCAATATTGAAATGAAACTCCATATGTGTATGCACAAAAGCCCCTTAGGAATTAGCAAGTAATTTAAAACATTGTGAGAAGTAGTCCATTCCACATCTTAGAAGCAGCACAACAATGCCTTATGGGAGTGGTAGTCCACAACCCAGAGCTGAAAGTAGCACATACAATGTAATAGGCAGAGCGACACACAGAAGAACACAACACCCACAACATAGTGATGAGAAGTAACTGTACCTTTATTACCATTGTGTGACATTTATTGTAACATACATAACGGACATGCTGCATATTGTCGTTGCAGGTGGCCCGGGCCCTGCAGCTACAGCATGTGCCATTGAAGGGGAGACAGACACCCATCCTGCTTCAGTCTCCAATACGAGTGAGTCACAGAACATTGCGCACTCCGACGCAGACCTAGGGCACTGCCACTGCCAGAACTGAGTCAGGACTCTGATGAGCAGCAGGAAGACTCACAAACACCGTCCCCAACTGGCAGATGCACTCGGATGCAGGAGCCCCGTTCACAGCAGAGCACAGCACCCGGCAGGATGCCTACATATGCAGGCACACAGGCTTTTGAGGGAGGTGAGGGAACATCGTTATTTGGTGGCCTGGAATCGGATATGTTAAAGCACCAGTGCCTGCAAAATAAAAAAAACACGGCATTACAAAGGCAGATGCAGCAACATAATGCAAACATGGGGGGCCTGCATCGCCAGCTGGAGTGTCTCAATGCCAACATCGAACAGCTGCATGAGGGACAGGTCCAAGCATCGCAGGATACAAGGGAGCTGACTACTGCTGTGAGGGAACTGTGTCAGGAGCTGCGCCACAACAGGGTAAGCCACCCAGGCAGGAGCGACACTTAATTAGTATGTTTGGTGGTTTCTGTAGCTCTGTGACTAGGCTGGCAAATTCTACAGCCCTAATATCACATCGTGCTGTGGCGGCACAGGTTGAGGCAGCACACAGCAGCAGGGATGTGGCCCAAGGACTGGTACAGATCACGAATGTGATTGACAATATAATGGGTAACCGGTCAGCCACACCTAGTGAACTTGGACTGGGGGACACGGAGGACACATCGAGCCTCAGCAGACTAGCTGTGCCCACAATGGACACCAGATGTCGCAGTGCCAGGCACAGCACTGCCACAGAGGCAGACACTCGAGGTGCAAGTGAGGCAACTGCGCACTCGAGTGGCGTGCGTGGCCAAAAGAAGTGAGTGTAATGGCCACAGGGGACTGTATATACTTCTGGCATGAGGACACTATGAGGGAATAGTGCTTCACTGTTAACTGCTTTTGTTTTTTGTCACAATTACTTTTGTTGGTACTCGTGGAACTCACATTACCTGACATTAAGGTAATAAATGTACTTACTACAGGTACATTTGTCAGTGGATTTGTGTTGTTCAAACTTACATCTGAAATGGTTGTGTGTGATGTCAGCACGCCTTTGCCTGCCCTCTGCTGCACTGGTCCTGTCTGCTGGCAGTAGGGTTGGTATGGGATCATCATCCTCATCTGATTCAGAATCAGATATTTCCACAGGTATGCCCCTGGTGGTAGCTATATTGTGCAAGATTGCACAAGTAGCCACGATTCTACATGTTGTCTCTGGGCTGTACTGTAGTGCCCCTCCACTTTTGTGGAAGCACCGGAAGTGACTCTTCAGCAGGCCAAAGGTGCGCTCCACCACATTGCGGGTTGCCCTGTGTGCTGCATTGTATCTCCGTTCAGCAGGTGTATTTGGATTTAGGTAGGGCGGCATCATGTAGGTGCGCACTGTGTACGCACTGTCTCCTGGAAGGAACAGAGGGTATAATGAGTAACTGAGCCATCTGACGTCACACTGCCATCAATGCACCAGTGTACAGAGGGACAATACCTAGTAGATATCCTTCACCAAACTCCCCAGCTAGCAGTCTTGTGTGAATGCCGCTATAGCGAAAGATGTATGAATCATGGGTGCTCCCTGGGTACCTTGCCACAAGATCAGTTATGATGTATGAGGCATTGCATATCACCAGTATATTCATGGAATGTTGGTATTTACGGTTGCGGTACATATACTCTGTGGCTGATGGTGGACAGATTGCAACATGTGTCCCATCTATGGCACCTAGGACGTGGGGGAACTGTGCTATCTGGTAGAACTCAATTTTTGTCTGCTGTATTTCCTGTGGGTTGTGGGGGAATCTGATGTACTGGTGTATTCTGCTCAGCATGGCGTTGATAAATGCATTGAAAAATCTAGAGAGGGTACTCTGTGAGACCCCTCCAGCTGCTGCTATGACCCCTTGATAGCTCCCTGAGGCGCACTCTGAAAATGCGCTCCTGTCTCCTCCTCCCCCTCCTCAAACCTGCCAATTCTGCCTATTTTTATGAGGCCAATCTGCCCCCAAGGGGGACAGAAACCACTAGACCCCAGGGAGTTTTTTTTTTCTTCGTGAATTTCACACAAGGGGAGCGACCCCTTAGGCCAGGGTCGTTCCCCTGGGGGGCAAATTTATTTTAGACCCTTTCTGCCCCCCTGAGGGGCAGATCAGCCTATTTTAATTAGGCCGATCTTCCCCCAAGGTGGGCAGAAACCACTAGGCACCGGGGATTTTTTTGTTGTTGTTGTTTTACAGATAGTGAGCGACCCCTTAGGCAAAGGTCGCTCCCTGGAGGGGCAAATTGTATTTAGGCCAATTCTGCCGCCTATGGGGACAGATCGGCCGATTTTAGGTCAATCTGCCCCCAAAGGGGGCAGAAACCACTAGGCACCGGGGATCTTTTTTTTTTGTGCCAATGTCACGCAAGGGGAGCGACCCCGTAGGCAAGGGTCGCTCCAGGGGGGGGGCTTTGAGGGGGGAAATTTATTTTAGGCCATTTCTGCACCCCCTGGGGGCAGATCGGCCTATTGTTATAGATCAGCCTATTTTAATTAGGCGGATCTGCCCCCAAGGGGGGCAGAAACCACTAGGCACCGGGGATTTTGTTGTTGTTGTTGTTTTACAGATGGTGAGCGACCCCTTAGGCAAGGGTCGCTCCCCTGGAGGGGCTAATTGTATTTAGGCCAATTCTGCCACCTTTGGGGTCAGATCAGCTGATTTTAGGTCAATCTGCCCCCAAAGGGGGCAGAAACCACTAGGCCCGGGCATCTTTTTTTTTGCACCAATGTCACGCAAGGGGAGCAACCCCGTAGGCAAGGGTCGCTCCCTGGGGGGGGGGATTTATTTTAGGCCATTTCTGCACCCCCTGGGGGCAGATCAGCCTATTGTTATTAGGCCGATCTGCCCCGGGGGGGTGCAGAAACCTCTAGGCGCCAGGGCTAATTTTTGTTTGTGTTTTTTTTTTTTTTTTTTTTTTAGAGATGGGGAGCGACCCCTTACGCAAGGGTCGCTCCCCTGAGGGGCAAATTGTATTTAGATCATTTCTGCCCCCCTTGGGAGCAGATCGGGCAATTTTAGGTCAATCTGCCCCCAAGGGGGGCAGAAACCACTAGGCACCGGGGATTTTTTTTTTTGCACCAATGTCACGCAGGGGGAGCGACCCGTAGGCAAGGGTCGCTCCCCGGGGGTTTGGGGGGCATATTTATTTTAGGCCATTTCTGCCCCCCACGGCTGGCTGAGCTAGATGCCAAAATCCACAGGTAAGCACTTTGTAAAAAACACCTCTGTTTTCTGTGAAAAAATGGGATGTGTCCACGTTGTGTTTTGGGCCATTTCCTTTCGTGGGCGCTAGGCCTACCCACACAAGTGAGGTATCATTTTTATCGGGAGACTTGGGGAAACGCTGGGTGGAAGGAAATGTGTGGCTCCTCTCAGATTCCAGAACTTTCTGTCACCGAAATGTGAGGAAAATTTGTTTTTTTAGCCAAATTTTGAGGTTTGCAAAGGAATCTGGGTAACAGAACCTGGTCAGAGCCCCACAAGTCACCCCATCTTGGATTCCCCTAGGTCTCTAGTTTTAAAAAATGCACAGGTTTGGTAGGTTTCCGTATGTGCCGGCTGAGCTAGAGGCCAAAATCTACAGGTAGGCACTTTGCAAAAAACACCTCTGTTTTCTGTCAAAAAATGGGATGTGTCCACGTTGTGTTTTGGGACATTTCCTGTCACGGGCGCTAGGCCTACCCACACAAGTGAGGTATCATTTTTATCTGGAGACTTGTGGGAACATAGAATAGCAAAACAAGTGTTATTGCCCCTTGTCTTTCTCTACATTTTTTCCTTCCAAATATAAGAGAGTGTGTAAAAAAGAAGTCTATTGGAGAAATGCGCTGTAATTCACATGCTACTATGGGCACCCCAGAATTCAGAGATGTGCAAGTAACCACTGCCCCTCAACACCTTATCTTGTGCCCATTTTGGAAATACAAAGGTTTTCTTGATAGCTATTTTTCACTCTTTATATTTCAGCAAATGAATTGCTGTATACCCGGTACAGAATGAAAACCCACTGCAGGGTGCAGCTCATTTATTGCCTCTGGGTACCTAGGGCTCTTGATGAACCTACAAGCCCTATATATCCCCGCAACAAGAAGAGTCCAGCAGACGTAACGGTATATTGCTTTCAAAACTCTGATATTGCAGGAAAAAGTTACAGAGTAAAATGTAGAGAAAAATTGCTGTTTGTTTCACCTCAATTTCAATATTTTTTTTTTCCAGTTGTTATTTTCTGTAGGAAACCTTTGTAGGATCTACACAAATTACCCCTTGATGAATTCAGAATTTTGTCTACTGTTCAGAAATGTTTAGGTTTCTGGGATCCAGCATTGGTTTCACACCCATTTCTGTCACTGACGGGAAGGAGACTCAAAGCACAAAAAATCGTTAAAATGGGGTATGTCTGAGTAAAATGCCAAAATTGTGTTGAAAAATTGGGTTTTCTGATTCAAGTCTGCCTGTTCCTGAAAGCTGGGAAGCTGGTGATTTTAGCACTGAGAACCCTTTGTTGATGCCATTTTCAGGGAAAAAAACCACAAGCCTTCTTCTGAAGCCCCTTTTTCCCATTTTTTTTAAAAAAACGAAATTTTCACTGTATTTTGGCTAATTTCTTGGCCTCCTTCAGGGGAACCTACAAAGTCTGGGTACCTCTAGAATCCCTAGGATGTTGAAAAAAAAGGAAGCAAATTTGGCGGGTAGCTTATGTGGACAAAAAATTATGAGGGCCTAAGCGAGAACTATTCCAAATAGGCAAAAAAAGGCCTTGCACAGGAGGGGTAAAAGGCCTGGCAGCGAAGGGGTTAAAAATAAAACGTCAATAAACAGCGTATATTGTCGTTTTGGTTCTAAAGGTTTGCAGCTCCTGCTGCTGCTGGTGGGGGGTGGTCACTCCTCTGCCCTAACGGAGGAGTCCCCACTGCACAAAAATAGACCAATGGATAAAGGGGAACGGATGAAAGCCCCTATAAATACGTATATTAAAATATAAATTTAGTAAAATCGAAAGTTCTAATGTTACCTAAAACTGCCGAATAAATAGCTCGGATTAGCTGCAACACACGTGAGCTCTGGTATTATTTTTATGTTATACAGTACCCAGATATCAGTCTCCCACTCAGCCTACATGTCATTTGATCTTCTTGATTCTCTTTTCTGGAATGCCATCTCTCTCCAAATCACCGTTAACCTATCCCTCTTTGAGCTCAAATGCGAACTCAGCCCCCCACTTGTAAACACCAGGGGCATATAAAACGATTACCCCTTCTACTATCTCAAGGAAAGTGCAATATGTACATATTATTATAAATAATGTATGCATAAAAGTTTTCGCTTGCAAATTCTGTATTTGATTCTCACTATGTCTGTGTCTCACTAGACAGATCTCCATGTATCACCCATAGAACCACCTTCAATGCATCATGTGCCACAAGTTACTATGTACAGCACGTCTGCTTGAATGAACACTAATTTATCTATAAACGCAGATATGTGGAAAACCAGAATAGGTGTATCCTACCATTGTATGCTATAGAGTCAAAAGAGAGGAGTAAGCTTGACTTTGGGCAGCTACCACGTTGACATTGCTCCTTATGTGACTTTTATGTCAATTGCACCAACACAGTTCGGGAAGAAACTACAGAAAACTCTGTCTTTGATGAAAAAAAGTTAAAACACGAAAGAAGAAGCAGAAAACTAATTTATAGCCAATGACACACAATGGAATATCATTTTGCTCTCTATCAAAGCACAACTATTAAGGGTTTTAACTCTCTTTGTTGCACTCCAAGAGACACTGTTCCTTTTATTGATCGTGCAATTGGAAGGTCACTCTAATTTTTTCTCTTTGTAGAACCATTTAGTGATCAATAAACACAATATTGATTGCACAAGCAGAACGTTTAATGAAGGAACACCTAGACTCGCCAAGCATACCTCAAAAGCCAGGAAAATATGTACTACTCAACGATTCTGGTATGTGAGCCTAGTTTAGCAGTAGGGAGTGTAAGTTTCCTTGCTCAAATTGTGACATTTTCGTTTGGATGGTTACAAATACAGGGAATATGGGGCCATTTCTTAGTCAACGCATATTGCATCTGCCTTTTGTGCAATAGGCCTTTTGTTTCCATGTGTTGGAACAAGCCCTTCTGCAGGGTCAACCGGAAACGTTTTGCCTTTTTCCCTCAACTTTTTTGCTGAATTTGTTTTTATTGGCTTTAGGCATCTGTCCACTATACTACTGTTAACCAGTGCTAATGTGCTTGTGCTCTCTCCCGAAAACATGGTTTGATAAGCACATATCAATATTTAATTTGCTTATAAGTCCCTAGGAAAGTGAACTACATGTGTCCAGAGCCTGTAAATTAAATTCTACTAGTGGGCCAGTAACATTGATTGTGCCACTCATTAAAGTAGCCCTGTAAACATGTCACAGGCCTGTCATTGCAGCCCGAATGCAGTGTCCTGCTACTATATCGACTTTGCAGTTAAAACCCCTTGCTAAGCCTTAAAACCCCCTTTTTGTTATGTATGTCACCCCTAAGGTAGGCCCCAGGTAGCCCATATGGCAGAGTGCTATGTAATTAAAAAGTAGAACATGTACCTATCAGTTTTACGTGTCCTGGTAGTGAAAAACTCCCAAATGTGAGCTTCACTACTGTGGGGCCTAACCCTCTCATAGGATAACAATGAGGATTCTTAATTACTTTTAACAAGCCGTAATCTGTGATTGAGGGAAGGTAGAGCTGTCATGTTTAGCACCTATGGAATTATAATGATAAATCCTCCTTAATAGTGAAGTCAGAATTATTGTTATGCGGGGTCTTTAGTTGGCACTCAGTTTAAGTCTAGTCAGGGTAAGGGATATACACAGCTCAGATAACCCCTGCGCACCCCCTTGGTAGCTTGGCACTAGCAGTTAGGTTTGTCTCATAGGCAGGTGCGGTGTTGATTTTACAGCTTTGAGGCTGGTGCTGCATCAGTTTTGAGGCCACTCAGCTCCGGTGTGTGGATCTTCACTCAGGTTCTGTCAGCTTCTCCTCCCAGGGGCACAGGGACTGGGTGTGGCACCACTTGGCAAGTCGGAGGGTCTCAGCAAGAGAGCCCTTGTGTTGGCAGAGGAAGTCTTTGATGTCCCTGCGCCTTCTTAACAGAAGGCAAGCTCAGTCAAATCCCTTGGAGAATCCTCACAAGCAGGATACACATCAAACTCCAGTCTTTGTCCTCTCTGAGGCAGAAGCAGCAACTGCAGACCAGCGCAGCAAAGCAACAGGCAGAGTGAAAGTTCCTCCCCTTGGCATCCAGCTCTTCTTCCAGGCAGGATGTGCTCAGTCCGGAAGTGTTCTGAAGTTGTGGTCTCAGTGGTCCAATACTTGTACTCATTTCTGCCTTTGAGGAAAGAGGTTGCAGTGCACAAGACCCTCCTTCTTCCTTGCCCTGCCCCAGCCACACTCTAGGGGGGTGGAGACTGTAATGTGTGAGGCCAGGCACAGCCCTTTAAAGTGCAGGTGTCAGCTCCTACAGCCCAGGAAGACTCATTGGAATATGGCGGACATACCTCAGCTCCCTTTGTGTCACTGTCTGGAGTGAATTCACAAGCAGCCCAACTGTCAGTCTGACCCAGATGTGGATTCAGCAGCCAAGCAGAGGCACAGAATGGTTAAGCAAGAAAATGCCCACTTTCTACAAGTTGCATTTTCAAACTTGCAAATTAAAAACCAGCTTCACCAAAAGATTTAGTTTTAATTGTGAGTTCTGAGACCCCAAACTCCAAATACCCATCTGCTCCTAATGGGAAATTACACTTAAAAGATATTTCAAGGCAATCCCCATGTTATTCTATGGTAGAGAAAGGCCTTGCAATAGCGAAAACCTAATTTGGCAGTATTTCACTTACAGACATGTAAAACACCCTAGTACATGTCCTACCTTTTAAATACACTGCATCCTCCCCACGGGGCTGCCTTGGACCTACATTAGGGGTGACATATGTAGTAAAAGGGAATGCTTGGGCCTGGCAAGTGGGTGCACTTGTCCAATCAAAAGGGCAGTTTAAAACTGCACACACAGACACTGCAATGGCAGGTCTGAGACATGTTTACAGTGCTACTCGTGTGGGTGGCACAATCAGTGCTGCAGGCTCACGAGTAGCAGTTGATTTACAGGCAGTGGACACACATGGTGCACTATACTAGGGACTTACTAGTAAATTAAATATGCCTGTTATGGATAGCCAATCTAAATCACAATGTCCACAAAGAGCATATGCACTTTAGCACTGGTTAGCAGTGCTAAAGTGCCAGGAGTCCTACAGCCAACAAAAACAGAGTAGAAAAAATGGAAGGCAAAATGTTTGGGGATGACCCTGCAAAACATCCAGGTCCAACATGTTACAATTTTGAAAGTGCCACTTTCATAAAGTTGGCATTTTTCTGTACTTAGCCCTGTGTGCCTGTAGCCTGTCTCTGATCACTTGTCTGGTGTGGGTGAAAGCTGGGCTTTGTGTATTCCCTCTAGACAGCCACACACAGTGGGAGCTTAGGTGTGACTTGTTGGTCCCTGATGGGTCATCAGGACAGCATAGGAGGAAGGAGTTGGACACATTCTCACCCTTACACCTGAATAGGTTGCTTCCTGACCCCACACAAAGGGCTGCAATCCCGCCTGCAGTAAGACTGGAGCCAGAGCAGAAAGAGAGGACCTCTCTTCAAAGGCACCCTTGGGTATAAGAATTGGACCTCAGATCCTACCACTTCAGTACACTTCTGGACCTGTGCCAGGTATGAAGAAATGTGTGTGTGGATGTATGCGGACAGTAAGTCTTGAAACATACAAACAGCATGATAACCTGACATTACTAAAATACCCACCTGAAGGGGCTGGCATTATTAACTACCCAGGCCCACTATGATATGGTTAGGACTTCGGCTGGACTAAGAAATAGGACCAACAAAAACAATTGGGCTGTGTCCGCCCAAATTAGTGTGGTGATCCTACTGCTTTTTAAAAGATGTCCTGTTGATGTGTTCTGACTTACAGTGCGTGACAATAGGGGAATCTCCCTATCATAGAGACTGATGAGGCGTTTCCCTGACAGCTGCAGAGTAAGAGTAAAAATATCTGCATGTGTATAGGTACATATTTCACTTGAAATGTCTAGCACCAGGTTTGCGTAACATGCCCAATAGTTTTTACACTGTGGGCAGTGCTGAGTTCTTGATGCACTTGAGCATGAATCACGTCAGGTGAACATTTCACATGACACTGTGACCCAGATTTATGTGGGCCTAGCACCATTCTAATGATGCATTAGTGTCACTTTTTTATGCTAATGTGGCGTTGGAAGGCCAAAAATGCTGGGCCATATGTACAAAGTGGCACAATGCTTGCATTGCACCACTTGGTAATCTGATGTGCCACATTATGCCTGCGCCAGGCATAATGTATGCAAGGGGGGCATTCCAGCGCTAAGGGTGGCCCAAAAATGATGCAAAGAGATTTCTTTGCATCATTTTTATTGCCATTTTTTAACACCTGCTTAGAGCAGGTGTTAAAAAGAGGCTCCCATTGTGTTCAATGGGCCTCTGGGTGCTTTGTAGGGTTAGCGTCATACTTTTTTACGCACAACCTGCACAGCACTGGACTAGCGTAAAAAACTATGATGCTAGCCCCCCTGACTACCGCCATGGTGTGCCATATTTTAAGTACGGGGTACACATGCTGGCATTAGGGGGCGCTAACAGTGTACAAGAAAGGTGGTGCTGCACTAGGTGCAGCTCCACTTTACATAAATCTGCCCCTATATATTTTTGTTTAGATTTGAAACACACTATGGTGGTCATTACAACCCTGGCGGACGGTGTTAAAGCTGCGGAAATACCGCAAACAGGCCGGCGGACAAAAAAAGGGAATTATGACCCTGGCGGAAACCGCCAACAAAGACAGCCACTTTAACACACCGCCCGTCACAGCGGTACAGACAAGCAGTGCGGCGGTTACTGCCAACAGACAGGCGGGAGACAATGTACCACCCACAGTATTACAACCCGCCAATCCGCCACCTTTTCTGGGGCGGATTCACCGTGGATAAAAACACGGCGGAAACAGCTATTGCTATGGGAAAACGCTCACCTGAACACATCCCACGAGGAAGGAGGACACCATGGAGCCGGAATTACAAATACTCCCTGCCCTTGTCTTTCTGCTCCTCTACGACCAACAGCTACGTAGGCGCCGAAGACACCGGTGAGTACTGCACCTACGACACGGGGAGGCAAAAGTTAGGGGGACACCCACCAAACACCCCCACCCTCGCATATTTCAACATACACACCAATGCATTCACAAAAATCACAGTAACAACCCACAATCCCCCCGGAAGAATGAATAGACAATGCAAAATTCAGTCAAACATTGAAATGTGCCAATATACATGTCATACAAAAATATACAGATATATATTTCAAAATCACTCATAATTATATATACAATACGAGAAGTAGTGCAGATATGTACACAACAATGTCCGTGCACCAACAGTCCAAAAATGCATGGGCGACGCCCACAAACGATACCTGACCACAATCGGAGAGAACACTGCCGGGGCATCAGATAGAAATACTACAGGCACCTCAGGGGGAAGGGGGGGCACCTCAGCCAGATGAATGCGAAGCCAGATCCACGACGGGGCTCCATGCCCATTGATGTATCCTGGGGAGTGCAAAACCACAGTCTCTCAAGTCTCTACAGTGGGTGGGTTGCCCACTGTGCCATCCTGGGGAGTGCAAAGCCACAGTCTCTCAAGTCTCTACAGTGGGTGGTTTGCCCACTGTGCCATCCTGGGCAGTGCAAAGCCAAAGTCTCTCAAGTCTCTACAGTGGGTGGTTTGCCCACTGTGCCATCCTGGGGAGTGCAAAGCCACAGTCTCTTAAGTGGATAACAGTGGGTGGTTTGCCTACTGTGCCATCCTGGGGAGTGCAAAGCCACAGTCTCACAAGTCTCTACAGTGGGTGGGTTGCCCACTGTGCCATCCTGGGGAATGCAAAGCCACAGTTTCTCAAGTCTCTACAGTGGGTGGTTTGCCCACTGTGCCATCCTGGGGAGTGCAAAGCCACAGTCTCTCAAGTGGATAACAGTGGGTGGTTTGCCCACTGTGCCATCCTGGGGAGTGCAAAGCCACAGTCTCACAAGTCTCTACAGTGGGTGGGTTGCCCACTGTGCCATCCTGGGGAGTGCAAAGCCACAGTCTCTCAAGTGGATAACAGTGGGTGGTTTGCCCACTGTGCCATCCTGGGGAGTGCAGAGCCACAGTCTCTCATGTAGATGCAGTCCTCTACTGGTACTGGGTGGGACTGGTGCCCAGACTGGATGAGTCTCCCCGTGAAAGTTCATGTCCTGTCACTGTCCCAGATGCACATGGGATAAGGATGCCTGATGTGGCGCCCTTTTCATTCCTACACGGTGCTTTCCCTGTTCAGCGGTCTTCACCATGGCAGTCTTTGCCCTGTTCAGCGGTGCTTTGCCATGGCGGTCTTTGCCCTGTTCAGCGGTGCTTTGACATGGCGGTTCTGGACTGTTCAGCGGTGCTTTGCCATGGCGGTCTTTGCCCTGTTCAGCGGTGCGTTGCCATGGCGGTTCTGGACTGTTCAGCGGTGCTTTGCCATGGCGGTCTTTGCCCTGTTCGGCGGTGCTTTGACATGGCGGTTCTGGACTGTTCAGCGGTGCTTTGCCATGGCGGTCTTTGCCCTGTTCAGCGGTGCTTTGACATGGCGGTTCTGGACTGTTCAGCGGTGCTTTGCCATAGCGGTCTTTGCCCTGTTCAGCGGTGCTTTGACATGGCGGTTCTGGACTGTTCAGCGGTGCTTAGCCATGGCGGTCTTTGCCCTGTTCAGCGGTGCTTTGACATGGCGGTTCTGATACGGACATTGGTGTGTGGCATGACGATCTCTACACTGGGTATTGGTGTGTGGCATGACGTTCTCTACACTGGGCATTGGTGTGTGGCATGACATTCCATCATTGCCCAGTGGGGCTGTGGCAGCCGGGGTCCTCCTGGGCTGTGACTCCGGCGATGGTCTCCTGACCAGAGACGGTACTTGTGCCCTCCTGGGCTGTTTCTCTGGCGGTGGTCTCTGGACCAGTGACGAAACTTGTGCCCTCCTGGGCTGTGACTCCGGCGGTGGTCTCCTGACAAGTGACGATACTTGGGCCCTCCTGGGCTGTGACTCTGGCAGTGGTTTCTGGACCAGTGATGATACTTGGGCCCTCCTGGGCTGTGACTCTGGCGGTGGTCTCTGGACCAGTGACGATACTTGTGCCCTCCTGGGCTGTGACTCCGGCGGTGGTCTCCTGACAAGTGACGATACTTGGGCCCTCCTGGGCTGTGACTCTGGCGGTGGTTTCTGGACTAGTGATGATACTTGGGCCCTCCTGGGCTGTGACTCTGGCGGTGGTCTCTGGACCAGTGACGATACTTGTGCCCTCCTGGGCTGTGACTCCGGCGGTGGTCTCTGGACCAGTGACGATATTTGTGCCCTCCTGGGCTGTGACTCTGGCGGTGGTCTCTGGACCAGTGACGATACTTGTGCCCTCCTGGGCTGTGACTCCGGCGGTTGTCTCCTGACCAGTGACGATACTTGGGCCCTCCTGGGCTGTGACTCTGGCGGTGGTCTCTGGACCAGTGACGATACTTGTGCCCTCCTGGGCTGTGACTCCGGCGGTGGTCTCCTGACCAGTGACGATACTTGGGCCCTCCTGGGCTGTGACTCTGGCGGTGGTCTCTGGACCAGTGACGATACTTGTGCCCTCTTGGGCTGTGACTCTGGCGGTGGTCTCTGGACCAGTGACGATACTTGTGCCCTCCTGGGCTTTGACTCCGGCAGTGGTCTCCTGACCAGTGACGATACTTGGGCCCTCCTGGGCTGTGACTCTGGCGGTGGTCTCTGGACCAGTGACGATACTTGGGCCCTCCTGGGCTGTGACTCCGGCGGTGGTCTCCTGACCAGTGACGATACTTGGGCCCTCCTGGGCTGTGACTCCGGCGGTGGTCTCCTGACCAGTGACGATACTTGTGCCCTCCTGGGCTGTGACTCCGGCGGTGGTCTCCTGACCAGTGACGATACTTGGGCCCTCCTGGGCTGTGACTCCGGCGGTGGTCTCCTGACCAGTGACGACGGTGCTGGCGGTTGTGTCTGGACTGCCGGAAATGATGGCGCATTTCTCCGCCGTGACACTCACAACAGGCTGGGCAGACTTCATCTGGACATTCCCCACCTTTGTTGGAGTCACAGCTGACTCACCAATCCCCTTCAAACCCATGTCAGTTGTTGTCCCACCAGGAGTCTTAACACGGTCCCGTCGTCCACTCTCCAATTTTAGAGCCTTTACAGGGGGTGGGCTGCCAGTGCCTTGGCTCTGGGTCCTACTGCCTGCCCTAGTGGCCGGTGCACTCCACAAGCCTTGAACAGGCACCACTGGTATTGGAGGCTTTTTGGCTGAGGCGCTACGACGGGACTGATGAATTGGAGGGGGGGTGGGGGTAAAAAGGTCAATTTTACAGAGGGACAGTTTCTGACGAACACTGGGATGGGTAGCTGGAGGGGGTCTGGGAGTGGAGGAAGAGGAGGTGGTGTCGGAGGTGTCACTTTAGCTGTTTTGAGTGCAGGTGCAGGTACTGGAGGCTGTTGTGAGGTGGATGGATGTTGGGTGAGTGATTGCCGGCGTTTGTGTACTTTGGGAGGGGGCGTCACAGACACACTGGGAGAGGACACAGGGGACGTGTAAATGGCAGTGGAGGTGGTGAGTGCAGGTGAGTGGCATGGGGTGCTGGGTCTCCTTGTGCGACTCATGGTGCCTGTAGATGTGGTGCATGCAGGTGTGTGTGTAGATGAGACTGGGAGGGAGGAGTGAGAAGAGGAGGAGGGGGACACAGTGGAGACAGTGGATGTTGCTGTGTCTGTATGGGTGTGATGCTTGTGTGAGTGCCTGTGGGATGTGTGGTGCCTATGTTTGCTTGAGCTACTTTTGGGTGTTGACTTGTGTGCATGCTGGTCTGTAGGTGTGCTTGGGATGGGCTGGGGTACAGGGGGTTGGGTATGGGTGGAGGAAGTTGGAGGGGGAAGGCTAGACACAGGGACAATGGCTGCCGTCAGTGCTGAGGCCAGAGATTGCAGGGTTCGATGAAGGACAGCCTGACCAGAATGCATGCCCTCCAGGAATGCATTACCGTGTTGCAACTCTCGTTCTACACCCTGGATGGCATTCACAATGGTAGACTGCCCTACAGTGAGTGACCTGAGGAGGTCAATGGCCTCCTCACTGAGGGCAGCAGGGGTGATTGGGGCAGGGCCTGAGGTGCCTGGGGCGAAGGTGATCCCCACCCTCGTGGGTGAGCGGGCACGGGGCGAACGCTGAGGGGCTGCTGGGAGGGCGGTGCTGGTAGGGGAGGTGGCGGCTGTACCTGTTGAAGTGGGGGGCACAGATGGTGCCGCCACCACAGGGGAGCTCCCATCAGCGGACGAGTCCGTGCCGCTGGTTGGTGATCCGGTGGCCGACATGAAGCTCCCCTCGCCCTCCGTCCCACTGGTGCATTCAGAGTCCGTGGTGTGGCCCTCCATGGCTATGTGGGATGCAGCTCCCTTGTGCTCCGGTGCCACTGTACCTCCGCCTGATGATGCTGATGTACAAAAGGACAGGGAGAGTAGGAAAAGGGGGGGAGACAGAATAAAGAGAGTTTTAGTGCATGGCATTCCACTACCGTTGGCGGACAAGACAGACGCAGCAGCCCCCTGCATAACGCCGTGCTCCTGCACTCTGCACACGCAATTTCTGGGTTATGGCCTACATGGCAATGATGGACATCGGCACACATGGATGCCACAGGGGCAACTATACCTCGACTTGGCACTCTGCTGAGGTGGGGTTGAGTGCCACATGGCCTACATTACGGAGGGGCCTTGCCTACCGAAGTCGCCCTGGCCTAGGGACACCCACAGCCCACCTCCCCCACCCAGACACCTCCACTGCACGCAAAGTCCACAGAATGAGGTTGTACTCACCCCCTTGTGTCTGCTGTGATGTCCTCAAGTGCCCATCCAACTCCGGGTAAGCCACCGCCAGGATCCGGAACATCAGGGGGGTCTTGGTGCGACGGGCACCCCTCCATTGTTGGGAGGCCATCCCCAGCTGAGCCTCCACCGTCTTCTTGCTGCAGAGGCGAATGTCCTCCCATCTCTTCCGGCAGTGGGTGCCCCGTCACTGGTGGGCCCCCAGGGGCATTACCAACTGCACCGTCAATGTGAGTGGCCCCCTCCCTACTCTGGCCATTTGGCCCATTCATTCCCATGCATTAATGTTCTATGAACTCTGCCCCCTTCCCTCTTCCACCCAGCCCTCTCCACCCAGGCCTAGCCCATACAACGTTCTCCCTGTGTACTAACCTGTTGGTCTGGAGGACCGTAGAGTAGCGTGTACTGGGGGAGGACCCCATCCACAAGTTTCTCCAACTCCTGTGCAGTGAAGGCAGGGGCCCT
The DNA here is from genome assembly GCF_031143425.1 of Pleurodeles waltl. Classification (NCBI taxonomy): domain Eukaryota; kingdom Metazoa; phylum Chordata; class Amphibia; order Caudata; family Salamandridae; genus Pleurodeles; species Pleurodeles waltl. The sequence continues at coordinate 595,844,968 of NC_090449.1, forward strand.
TTCCCCAGACGCAGCAGCCATCGTCGCTTCCAGACCGAGGTCACAGCAGCACTAGCAGTGTAGGTCCTCTCCTGTCGAAGGTCAGGTATCTAGTGATTGAACAGATAGAAAATGGCGGCGACGTTCGCAGCGGTGACGTCCGCGGTGGTGCGCATCATCACTTCTGGCGCACCTGTTCATTGGCTCCTGGGACCCGTAGGGTCCAATGTTAACCAATGCAGCATTGCGCAGCGGTCTACGACCGCCTACCGGGACGGTGTGAAAAGCCAGCGCAGTTACCCCACAATCCCATTGTCCCAGTGTAGAGGTCAGGCAGCTGCCATTTCAGGGGCCCACATGGCTTCATTTACTACTGTGTCACACATAGCTAGGCCTACACTCAACACACATACAGGAAGGGTTTTGTGTCTGGTGTAGTCTTGTGTGTAACTGTGGGTACATACCTGGAGGAATAGTGACTGGTTCTTCGCTGTTGTCCTTCGTAGGCACCGTCAGCTGGGACATATGAGAAGATGGCGGAATCCTCCGGTGTACCGACCGCTGGTGGACCTGTTGACAATGGAAGAAAGACATGTCATCCTCACCTACCGGTTTGACCGTGCCACTATCCAGGAACTATGTACCCAGTTGGAGCCAGACCTGATGTCACCGATCCGCCATCCGACCGGAATCCCCCCTGACGTGCAGGTGCTGTCAGTGCTCCATATCCTTGCAAGTGGGTCATTTCAGACTACTGTGGCCATGGCATCAGGGATGTCCCAGCCTATGTTTTCCAACGTGTTGTCCATAGTGTTGTCTGCCCTGCTGAAACACGTAAAGAGATACATCATTTTCCCTCAGGTGGAGGATTTGCCTACAGTGAAAGGTGACTTCTATGCCCTTGGACATATCCCCAATGTCATAGGTGCCATTGATGGGACCCATGTAGCTCTGGTCCCCCCCCCACAGGAGTGAACAGGTGTACAGGAACAGGAAGAGTTATCATTCCATGAATGTCCAGATGGTCTGTTTGGCAGACCAGTACATCTCGCAGGTAAATGCTATGTTCCCTGGCTCAGTGCATGATGCCTACATCCTGCGGAATAGCAGCATCCCTGATATGATGGGTCAACTCCAGAGGCACCGTGTATGGCTATTGGGGGACTCTGGTTACCCCAACCTTTCCTGGCTATTGACCCCAGTGAGGAATCCCAGGACCAGGGCAGAGGAACGCTACAATGAGGCCCATGGGCGGACTAGGAGGGTGATCGAACGCACCTTCGGCCTCCTGAAGGCCAGGTTCAGGTGCCTCCATATGACAGGTGGATCCCTATTCTACTCACCGAAGAAGGTGTGCGACATCATCATCGCCTGCTCCATGCTCCATAATTTGGCTTTGCGACGCCAGGTGCCTTTTCTGCAGGAGGATGATCCAGATGACGGTGTTGTAGCAGCTGTGGAGTCTGTGGAGCCTGTGGACAGTGATGAGAATGAAGCTGAGGAAGAAGAAAACGACAACAGGGAGTCAGTCATACAGCAAAATTTCCAGTGACACACAGGTGAGAACATTTTCTGGTTTAACATTACATTAACTTTCACACGTCTACCTCTATCCTGTTCCTCCATTTCAATCACTATTTGTTAACTGAGTTGTACCCTTCCATTTCAGTTTCACAAGTGTGGTAACCTACGTGTCAACGGCTTGCATCCTTCAAGGGCTTGTGATGTGTGGCATAGGTATGTTAGCCTTACAATGGGAAACCCATTATGACACTGTCATTGATAATACACATTACCAAATCATAGACTGACTCCAGATTTTTGTGTGTTTCAAGGGTGTTTATTTAAGTGCTCAAAAAATGAAGGGGGGTTGTAAAATGGTGATAGGGGATAGTGGAGGAATGTCCATGGCAGAATCCAGTCTATTAGTCTCACAGGTGCGCTGCCCATCTGGGCATAGGAAGTGGAGCTGGGGCAGTTCGAATATGGACAGGGTAACAAAGTGGGACAGTGGGAGGACAATCAGGGTGGTCTTATTTCCTGGCGGGGGTCTTGCCATCTTGCTCTGTCCTGTTCCTGGATCTCAGGGACCGCTTGCATGGTGGTTGTCCGTCTGCAGGGGGTGGGGTGCTGGTGTGGTGGTCCTGTGGCGGGGCGTCCTGTCCACCTGCGCCGGCGGAGGTGGTGGGCAGTTCATCGTCGTGGCTAGTGTCAGGGACCCCTTGGAGTGCCACGGTGTCCCTCAAGGTCTGCTGTATGTCCTTCAGCACCCCTACGGTGGTGCCCTGAGCTCCTCCCTGAACCCCAAATACTGCTCCTCCTGCAGACGCAGGGTCTCCTGCAACTTGTCCAGGACCGTCGCCATCGTCTCCTGGGAGTGGTGGTATGCTCCCATGATGGAGGAGAGGGCCTCATGGAGAGTTGGTTCCCTTGGCCTGTCCTCCCTCTGTGGCACAGCAGCCCTCCCAGTTCCCCTATGTTCCTGGGCCTCCGTCCCCTGGACCGTGTGCCCACTGCCCCCGGGTCCCTGTTGTTGTTGGGGTGGTGGGTTATCCTGGGTGCCCTGTAGTGGTGGACACACCGCTGATTGACCTGTCTTGGGTAGGGAGGTTTGGGCCCGCTGGGTGGGTGCTATGCTGGTGTTACCAGAGGGTGGAAGGTCGGTGTTATGCTGTGCATGTGCAAGGGGAACCGAGTGTCCTGAGGCCCACGATGGTCCGGGCTGGTCATCAAGATCCAGTAGGGCAGAGCTGCTCTCGTCACTATGGGCCTCTTCTGGGGGTGGAGTGGTGTTGTCTGGACCCTCTGGTGTGGTGACGGTCCTTCGGGTTCCTGCAGGGGCATAAGAACATGATTATTGCATGTGTGTGTATAATGGTGTGCAATGGGTGGGTGTGCGTGAACCCCAGTGCAAGCATTCCTGTGTGGGGGCTTGTGTGATGATGGTTGGGGGGGTGTTATGGGTATGTGCAGTGAGCATGCTTTAGTGAGGGGTGACCATGCTTAGTTGTGTCATGCAGGGCTTGGTGTTGGGATTGGTGGTTTGTGTTATGGGTACATTAGTGAGGATTTGGAGTGATAGGGGAGGGGGTGAGGGTGGGGGTGTGTGATAGCATGCAAGTAAGGTGGAAGATATGATAGTTAAGATTTGACTTACCAGTGTCCCATCCTCCACCGACTCCTCCGAGGCCCTCAGGATGCAAGATGGTCAAGACTTGCTCCTCCCATGTTGTTAGTTGTGGGGGAGGAGGTGGGGGTCCGCCGCCAGTCCGCTGCACCGTGATGTTGTGCCTGGAGACCGTGGAACGCACCTTCCCCCGTAGGTCATTCCAACTCTTCCTGATGTCCTCCCTATTTCTTGGGTGTTGTGCCACGGCGTTCACCCTGTCCACTATTCTGCACCATAGCTCCATCTTCGTGGCTATTGATGTGTGCTGTACCTGTGAGCCAAATAGCTGTGGCTCTACCCGGACGATTTCCTCCACCATGACCCTGAGCTCCTCCTCGGAGAAGCGGGGGTGTCTTTGGCGTGCCATGGGGTGGTGTGGGTGAGGTGTGGGGTGGTGTATGTGATGATGAGTGTGGTGAGTGTAGTGGTGTGTGGTGTTTTGTGCGTGGATGTTGTGTGGGTGATGGTGTTGTGTGCCTCTGTGTGATGGGGTTGTCAATTGCTGTGCTGTCTCTCTGGCCTTCTTTCAGAATTTCTGGTCGTAGGGGTTTGTGGGTGATGTGGGTGTGTATTTTATATTGTATTGGGTGTGTGGGAGTGGTGTGTGTATGAGTATCAGGTGTGTGTATTTTGAATTGTCCAATGTGGTGGTGTTTTGGAGATGTGTGTATATTTTGAGCGCGGTGGTGTGTACCGCCAATGGAATACCGCGGTTGAATGACCGCCGTGTGGATTCGTGGGTCGTAATAGCATGGGCGTGTTTCTGTTGGCGTGGAGGTGGAGGATTTGTTTCCGCCTGTTTATCACTGACCTTTGGTGTGGCGGTGTTCTGTGAGTGTCTGAATTTCGGCGGATTCCGAGATGTGTGTCATAATAGCTGTGGCAGTCTACCGCCGCCGCGGCGGTCTATTGGCGGTCTTCTGCACGGCGGTAAGCGCCTTTTACCGCCAATGTTGTAATGACCCCCTATATGTATATAATGATGATCTCTTGCATTCTATACCTTAGGAGATGCTTAGAGGACCAAATAAGAACTTGTCTCACCTTTTTTGCTTGTACAAAATCAGAAACGTGTGCTTGACGCTAGGTACACAGACAATACTTCTGCACTGAAGAAGGCCTGAGGACTTCAGATTTGAGGAGAAGGCATCTAGACTGGTACCTTTGTAGGCCGAAACATGTTGGCACTAGAAAAGGTGTGGAGATCCATTGCAGATCTCAAGCACACTGTTTAGCAGCCCCCCCAATAACATAGGAAGGGCCGGTAACAATCGTCTTTTTAATCTATCCCTCAATCCAGAATAAAGGCAGAAGCTGTGGAGTGATACGAAGGTTATTTTAACCTTTTACTCTAATGATACTGATGCCCTACTGGCCAGAAGATACTTTATTTAGGTCTCCCTGTCCCTAGAGAAGCTAGTTCTCCCTTGAGACTAAGGTTGAGACCACCGGGTTAGTACTATCATAACCTGGTGGGATGGACTGGCCTATGATGAAGTGTGCCACTATAATGTGGGTGTGGCCTTTCCATCCATAAAAAGGAATATATCTCATTAGAGGACGAGCTATTTGGTATAGACCAAGAATCATAAAGTGTTGCAGGTGGAATAGAATCCTGCCCCACATTTTGTGTGTTCTGTTTCAAGGACTGCCACTCTGCTGGATTGCTACTCTGCTGGACTCCTGCTTTGCTGTGTTTACACGCTGCCTGCTGCCTCCTTGACCGGGAGTGAGAAGGACTGGGCCTGCACCTCTCCAACCCAGAAACCAGAGCGACTCCAAGGGCCAGCTGACTGGTCTCCTGTTTTCTGAAGTCTCAGGGACATAAAATGCTCATGCACATCTATACATGGACTCTGCCATCTGTGCGTTTGTCCTGCCAAGTGGTGCCACCCCAGTCCTGGACTCTTGTAAGTGGGCTTAAGGTGTTTGATACAGCTGCTGCACAAATCAGAACTGGTGCATCACCTCATTTTGTGGACAGGAACCAGTGCAGTGCCCCTGTTGGGTGGATTGGAACAGGCACATCGGTCCCTTTGAGTGGATGGGAGTCGATGTGTTGCCTCTCCATCGCAGATTGACCTTGGCGCATCACCTTTGAAATCGCCCCATCTGGAAAGATTGATGCATCCCCTCCACTGTGGGGATCGACACAGATGTATCACTTCAGCCTGCTCCCCACATCTTCGACAACGACCCAGCCAGGATTAAGATACTTTTTCAATTAAGGTACCTTGGTTCAGCTGGACTCACTGGGTCTCTATAGCTCCATTGCGGTTGGCCTGGGCTTTTGACTTTGTCTTGGTCCGGCGTGACCAGATACCCCCGGTTGGAGCCTTTTTTTTAAGCACTTTTCTACAGTTCATTATTTAAAAATTCATAACTCAAGTTCTACTTAATGGATTTTAGTCATGCGCACCCTCCCATTGTTTGTGCTGCCTCTCACAACCGCCACAACAAAAAAAGCTTTGTGAAGCAGCCAGCTCTGGTCTCATCACATTACTTTTTCCCCATCCCTTTCCCTCCCTCCCATTGTCCATCTTGCCAGATCTTTCCGGACACCCTCCCCCCATATCCAAATTTCCCACTCCCACCCACCAGAAGAAAAAAAAACATGACATGGCCAGCACCATTATCCTTTTTTTATTTACAGATCCAGAATGGAATGAGGTAGAGAGCATCTCAGAGCGCTGGGGTAGGTATTTGGTGGAGGGAGACGTACTCAAGTGAGATAGCTGGAAAACACATGAACTCCCATAGAGTACTTAAACAAAATCAAAAATGAAGTTCCATAAAAGTAAGCAATGGAAGGATAGATATCAGACAATCAAGTGGATGGTCACCAGGCTATGCTCCAGGAGAAGGACAAACATAGGAAGGAGCAACACACTGTAGCTTCAACAAAGAGAAATGCTTCATATAATGTAACATTCATAATAAGGATTATAATATCCCAATTCATGCCAATCTATGCTATTTTATGAGGCATAAAAAGAATGAGCACAGGTATTTAATGTATCCACATGGTCTCCCTTAAAAAAACCTGGGTAAACTGTAATGGAAACATGTATACTTCTAAGGGGAACAAATGAATAGCCTTTCTGAGCAGTTTCTTGTCTCTGTGGGGCAGCCAAGCTTTCAGAGAGCACGGTGGTGGGATTTGAATTACATAGATGCATCAGGCCAGGCAACTCCATAAAATGCAAGTGGAATAAAAGAGCAAAAAGTGCTGGAGGACACACAAAAAATAAAAAAGGTTTGTAGCTTGTACTATATAGCTCAATACAACTCTTGAAAATATTTCATTTCTGATATTTTCTATTGCTGTTGATCATTACTGCTGTGTTTTATTAACGTTTTATAGTTCAACCGAAGTACTGAAATGTTTAGTTTTTGCATGTTTAAAGGATCAATGTGCCTTTGCACACTAAAACATCAACCTGAAAGTTTGACTTGCACATCTGTGGTGCATATGATAAATCTGCACAACATTTTGTGATGTTATATAAAGTGACATAAACATTATATCGATAAATGATGGTTCTTAACATAATAGCGAATCTTAACTTAAAACAACACAGCCACAAACAGGACTGCAGTGAGTGGTCGAAGGTCACAAAGGGTATCCCTGTTGCTTTGCTTGCATTGCTGTATTCGTCTGATGTAGAATTACATATTTCCTGGCCCTCCAGAGCACAAAAGGGGCTCCAAAAGGCTCTTCTGGGAGATATTTGGAGCACCAGCTACTGATGTCGAAGGTGATTTGCTGTTAAGCAGTCACCTCTAAGACAAGCCTGCCCTCTCTGTTTTCTGATTTAGGGCCTCATTATGACATAGGTAGTCGGACCACCCAACCACCTATGCTCTGAGGAGGAACCCACCCTCATACCAGTGGTGTCCTCCCCACCCTATTGTAATGTTCCCACCAGGCTGACCAGTGGGAACATTGTAATAGAGTATTCAAACTGATCAGTCCAGAGAGAACAGTGCTATGGTCTAGGACTCAGCTCCCTTAAGGGAGCCAAGCCCTATACCGTAGTACAGAGGGACCCACAGCAGACAGTGCACATTTCTACACTGCTGGGCAAGGGGGCCTGTGGCCACAGCACTGGTTTTCCGCCAACCTTTTCATGGCTGTTTCCGCACCATGAAAAGGCTGGCAGAAAGTAGGGTTTTAATCAGCCAGAATGCACTGAGTTCAGCGCCTCCATGGCTGGTTAAAAGCCCAGCTGCCATCACCCTGTTGCCTAAGTCGTAATTCGGCAGTTGGACCACCTGGAGTGTGGTGGTCCAACCATCAATGCGAGTGGGGTGGTCCTGGGACCGCCACACTCGTAATGAGGCGCTTAATTTCCTGATTGTGTCCCTGGGGTTGTTTCATTCATTCTAGCAGAAAGCAGCACAAGCTGCAGAAATATATAAACATATGACCATGTCAGGCAGAGAATTACATATGCAGCCAGCACGAAGAGGGTAAGCAGGGGAACTGCATAAATGAAATGGGAGGAAGAGGGGCAACGTAGGAGCGGGGTGAAATGAGATAACAGTGAAATAAAGTAGAGGGAGAAGTGAAACTGCAACATGCAAGAAACAGACAACAGGAGGGGTAGGGGAACAACATTGGGCTAGGGAGGAAGAACTCAAGCACACGAGTGACACCAGGCAGAAAACCAACACTGAGTGCGGGGGTCATGGAGAAGTACTGAAGAAAGAGTGCTTGAAAACACATGTACTCTCATGGAGTGCTTAACCAAAAAGAAAAAACAAGTTCCCCTAAAAGTGAGCAATGAAAGGAGACAAGGAAAAGGGAAATGCTGTAGAGGAGGGACAAGCATAGGAAGAGGAAAGCAAGCCAGTGAGTAAGAAACAATCAAATGACAGTGACAATAAAGTAAACCAATGGTAAGCAATGGGTGGGCTCTTAGCTCACTGTATGTTCACAATGTCTTTGAGAACCAGCCAGCTTGCGTTGGTAGTAGGCTTGACCTAAAAAGCTCTCAACTCCTAAATGATCAGCTCTAGCCAGTCAACCTGGCCACCAAATGGGTATAATTGACTAATTATAAAACTGATAGTCATGCACAATTATTAAATAAAACTAAACTTCCAAAGACTAAGCAAAAACACTCCTCCAGCCAAACACAATAGAAAAATTCTATCTTCTGCTCCTCCTAAAATATATATTTCCAATCCAATTCCTTCACTCTGGAAAAAAATCATCAACTTGTTAGTCTCAAAGTTTTCAGGCCTTCCCCGAACACTATCCACCACATCAAGCAAAACTGACAGTATTATAGAATTAACAGTATCTATTCATTTGAAAGACATTCTTTGATCCTACAAATTTGTTGACAGAAAATCAGCACACCCCGTACTTACTAAAATGACACAAAGGGCCTATTATGAGTTTGGCAGACGGGTACACCTGTCTGCCAAACTCCCGACAGGGTGCCTGCTGCCGTAGTGGCTACCACCCTGGCGGACCTATTATGTGTTTCCAGCAAGGCTGATGGGTGGAAATCGAGGTTTCTGCCCATCAGCCTAGCGGGAAACTGGCAGCAGCATTGTCTATGGCTCGAAATCGAGCCGGCGGCAATGCTGTCACGTGCAGGGTGCACCAGTAGTCTTGCAATGTTCACTGTATGCACAGCAGACAGTAAACATTTTAATGCTTGTGTGAAGGGGAACCCGGCACGGCCCATGCCAAGTGCACAGCCAAACTTACAAAATGTTCGGCTAGAATTATGTCTATAGCAATTAGATGTGAAAATTGATTCAAGCTTTTTCACTAATTTCTTTCTTTCTTTATTTTTTTCACCATTTGCGTAAGTTTTATTTAACAGCCATTAGATCTTCCACATGACTACACATTATTTACTAAAAAATAAGAAACTCACCACAATAGCGAATAAAAATAAACCTAACTACCTCATCTTCTACTAACATACTAACAAATAAACATTTAAAATCAAACTAACTTTTTTTCTACCAATAGTAAAGAAAACACATGCTCAACATTACAACACCCCTAAATGAAAAGCACAGTGTGAAATCTCTGAAAAGAACATACATGTAAATATACAAATTAGAAATTGTTGCATAATTTTATATATAAATAACAAAAGTATAAGCTTGGGCCCAATTACGAGTTCAGCACTGCCATGCTAATCACAACCTCCTTTCTGCCAGCCTTTTCAAGGTGGAGTCTCTGCCATGAAATGGCTGGTGGAAAGGGAGTCCTGGGAGCCACGGGGGCCCCTGCACTGCCCCTGACCATATCGTAGGCAGTGCAGGGTCCTGCCTGTCAGCATCCTCAGAATGCGCACTGTCTGCTATGCAAGGGAGTCAAGGCCAGTGGCACCGCACTGTTTCCACTGGGATGACTGGAAGAAACGTCGTAAAACATAGGTTTCTGTCAGTCATCGCGGTGGAAACATGGTAATATGGTAATGGTGATGCTGCCAGATTGACACCTTCCTCACCACTGTGACGGGCTGGTCTCGGATCGCCCACACTCCGCTCTTGCTTGTGCTGACTCTGCCCCTGGTGCCCTGAGGTTCCCTGATCGTGATTGGTGGAAGAACCGGCAGTGGCGGTGCGCTGACACTTCAAAACTACCGTGGCAGACTTTCATGGACACACAAGCCTCGGAGGAACTCCCAGGTGAGGAGGGGAGCGCGGTGAACCCTTTCGTAAATGAAGACACACCCAGCGACCGAGACGTGAAGGTGAAGGACCAGGATCGGAAGTCACCAAAGAGTAGGAGACGGCGGTCTCCTACTCGCCCTGAAGCTGCAGAAGAAAGACAAGCGTCCGGAGAACCTGAGCCAGGCAACCGGGGAGACGAGTGGCTGCATCCCGCCACGCTTCAGGAGAAGCGTGGCCGTCCAGTGCGTGGGACTACGTCCCTGAACGAGTGTGCGAGTGAGAGACAGGGGGTACAAGGAGGGAGGTCAAAAAGTGTGGAACAACGGGAGGGGAAGGAAAACAAAACGAGGACTCATAATCAATACGAAAACGAAGGAAAGGAGGGAGGTCGGAAAGTGTGGAATAGCGGGAGGAAAAGGAAAACAAAACGAGAACTCTTAACCCATACGAAAACGGAGGAAAGGGGGGGCTGGAACAGAGGAAGCAGACAAAGATCAGAGGAAAGGCGGGGAAGGAAACGATTATAATACGTATGCGAGTCCTTATAGACAATCCAAATCGAAGACCGGCAAATCCATGTGTAGGTCCACATACTAGGAGAGTAGAAAGGATAAAAGTAAAAATACTGAAGAAAGACAACGTTTGTGCTTTATTACTAAACGATTGTAATAAGAGACGCAGAGAGTTAGGGGAAAAGAAAAGGATATAAAACTAAACTGAGTCGGGTGGCAGGTACACTTACCGCTGTCTTCTCTTCCCTCCACATGCACTTCCCGGGAATGGCCTGTGAACCAAAGAGACAGAAACGAAGAGTGAAGAGAGAATAACAAGAAGATCCCCACCCTCAAGTCAAATAACCAAATACTCACCTGGTTTCTCCTACATCTTCAACTTTCAATAAACATAAACCTTTCTTCAGCTTACTGCGGTTTCGGGTGCTTTATATCCGACTACCCGCTCACAGGCCCTTAAAAATTATATGTATTTATACTGTTAAACTACTTTCAGATACAATAACACAACAAGCAAATCACATTATGCCCAAGGAAGGAAAGCTATTACTAAGTCACATGGGTTACAACTACAACCAAGAAAATGCTTTAACAGAAAATATTAATTTGAAATGTACCCAATATCATTCTAATTCTATCTATGGGAGGGTCACTTCAAAATATCTTTATGTTATTTGTGTAAGAGAATACTACTGCCCCCTTCAAATGTGACAAAAATTGAAGCAACTGAGGCATTACAGGATATAATAGAAGCAAGTACTAGCTCCTAGGAACCCACAACCAAAATCCTAAAAGCTATCTTACCTAAAGTCCCCAAACATATCACATGGCAAATACCACCTATGCCCCCTTTAAAACGTTTAACTATAAAAGTTACCAGTAACACTCCTCCTGCTACTAGAAGATACTGTTACCTAGAAATACTTGAACATTTAATAATTACACATAATGTGGAACCTCTAAACTGTGAGAAACAAATCCTAATATTCTCCAAGTAACTTACTAAAACTAAGCTTTTGTCAAACCTGGTTATGGATGGGACCTTCAAAATATGTCCGAAGCCATTCACCTCAGATATACACCATCTGTGGTCAATACCAAAGCACAAAAATGCCCTTTATTAATGCCCTACTACCAAACAAACAAAGCAACACTTAGTACTTTTACACTACATTAAACATAAGACAAATAACTACTACCACAAAAAATAATCATAGACTTTGAACAAGCCATGATTTAGACAATTAAAAAAAGAAATTACTCCTACACAGCCATATAAGGCTGTTACTTTTTTCAGTCAAAGCATATGGAGACACCTAGAACAATCTGCACTAAGGGCCTCATTACGAGTTTGGCGGACAGACCGTCAGACCGTCATGGTGGCGCTCCTGAAAAGGCCGTTGCGCTGGTGGTCTTCCAGACCACTCCATTATGAGTTATACAGGCACGACTGCTGACCACTAAGAAGAAATGCAGACTGCTAGCGGTGCATCGACTTGGATATAGTCGGTCTGACCTCCAGTGCCATCAGCACTGCGGCCAACCACCGAGCTTCTTACAATCACAAAGTCTCCGTGATGATCCGTTCATGGCAGTCAGTCAATGGCGGTCAGGACCACTGTGGTTCACGGTCAGCAAAGTAATAAACAGCTGTACAATGGATGAATTAAAACACAATACAGCTGACACACATTGGACAAGTGGACACATCTGCAAAGGAAACTATAAAAGACACCCCTACACAAACCACAATCCTTTGCACTTACACAGCAAGACAAAGAAGCTCGAGCAACAAAAATCTGTTGCGTATATCGATTAGGCACCCCTTTTTTTTCACCATCCCATTGAACACCATACAACCACTTTTGTCCATTCACACCCCATGACACTTCCTCTTTTAAGTAAGTCTCTGTCACCCTCATTAGTGTTTTTTTTCCACCATGTCACGTTCCGAAAATCCCTGTCACAAAAATATAACGTCCTGCATGCTCACAGCTCAGTTTTGTCCACTGTCTTATTCATGTACCTCACCAACCTTCAATACCCAGAGTATCTGAGTTCTCACGCACTCAATGGGTATCATTGTACCCAACATCACATTTAGCAAGGCCCACAACATGCCATATGGCCAAATGGGGCCAGGAAATCTCACAACATCAGAAACACATTCCACGATCCATGGCATGTCCCAAAATGATAATGTGTGCACAAACATAAATGCAGCCTGCGCAAACAGTTGTCAAGTATTGGTGAGCAGTGAGAGTGACCTGATTGTAACTCCCAGGAGTCCCTGTTTCTGTTACTTCAAACACCATCCTAATGTTCACTTGTCAAAATACCCCTGTTTGTCAGCTCTCAAATGCAGTGTACTCACGTGCTGGATAACATCGGTCTAGTGTGTGTCGTACAGGGAGTGACTTGACTGCAACTTCCAGCAGGCCCTGTTTCAGCAAGTCCAAACACCAGCCCAGTGTTCTCTTGTACAATGACCCCTACAACTTACAAATGAACTTCACTCACCTGGGGGGATAACATTCGTCTAGTGTGTGTATCAGAGAGAGAGACCTGACTGCAACTCCAACCACGAGCACAGGGTCACATGACACAATGCATCTGTTTGTCAACTCTCAAATGAGCCCACTTACCTGGGGGGATAACATTGGTCAACTGTGTGTAGTACAGGGAGTGACCTGACTGCAACTCCCAGGAGGCACTGTTTTGGCAACTCCAACCTTCAGCGCAGTTCCCGTTGGTCCAAAGACCCCTGTTTGACAGCTCACAAATGAAGTTTACTCACCTAGGAGTGAGAAAGCACAGATCATGCTCAAATTAGAGATGTGTCTGTCTACGTAGCTTCATCTTGACTTGTGAATCCTAAATGAAACGATTGAGGTACAGGAAGGACAGCTTACCCAGTGTGTGCCAAAAGTATTCCTAAGGTCTAAAGATGCATCACCAGATTGGAAACAGCAGAAGGCACATTGACCCAGCACTGTGCACATGATGGCTCCAGTCACATTTGCAACCAAGTCCTGGGTCTCCCTGCATCCCACTCAACAAGGCCTTCATGTGGTCAAAGCCATGTCTTGCCCAACTACTGTGTTGAATGCACTGATGGCACGATCTGATTTTCAGGCCATCCTCCCAAGTGTAAACATATTTATTGAACAGATAATAAACTCCAATACAATTGGACAGAAGGAAAAAGAAATGCAAATACAAGCGGAAGCTAAATACATACTAAAACACATCATAATTAGAACACACATAATAATAAGAAGAAAGCATTCTTACCTAAAAATATAAAAACAGTCCTAAATATAAAAATAGAATAAACCACCAAGCCCGGAACTCTACATAATGCATAACAAAATAAAATACATAAGCTCAGGCCCTAAAGTGCAAAGTACATTAAAAAAGACTACAATGAGTGCCCGCATATGCCATTAAAATCCACAACTTAACCAACAGCAACGGCGTGGTAAGAGCAAATTCCAATCCTGCCTATCCTTTGCTCGCAGTGCCACTAATTTTAGATTGAGCAATTTTAACAAATTTAATCAGTAACACATTTAGCATTGAGTTAGCAGGGTCCGGAAACTGAATAATAGCCTGTCAACAGGAGCAAATTCCCAATTCATTCCATTTGCGTCAAAGCAAAGATCTACGGTCATTAAGTAAAGCTGGACACAGACAGACCACATGATCTAGAGTCTTCTCCGCATTATTACAGCCTCTGCATATCAACCCTTCCCCAGAGGATAGCCGCCGTTGAGGTAGATTTAAAAAAAAAAACAATCACCCATTCTTAAGGCCAAAAAGTCCCTTTTCAAACGAAACCCATAAGAACAGGAAAAGAAGCTAGAAGGCATATCAGGCGTAAAGGAATTAATTACTGAACAGGCATGCTTCAGTTGAACAAGGAGGGAACGATCAGAGTGATACGAATACTGTTGAACAAGCCTAATTTGAACAGAGAATGGGAGAGGTTATTTTCCCAGAGATCATCAACGTCCAGTCGACATTTGCATTCGGCCAAAAAATGGAAGTATGATCCCTTCGATTTGGACTCACTGATTTCTTCCCACAGGACTGCCTCTAAACGGCCATCTGTGGTACTGCGCAGCTTATGACAGAGCTTCAAAAAAGCACCGGCACCAACTGCCGCCAAATCCGTTAGCCCAAATTCCAACCGTACCTGCGCAGGTGAGGCAAGGCACGGAACATAGAAGAGACTCAGATTTTATTAACCAGCCTATTTAATAGGCAGGAACATTTGTCCAACATAATTTCTTGACAATAGACCAATGAAGGGATAATCTTTACTCTCATAACTTCTATTAAGAGAAGAAAGGTAGGCCCCCTTAAAGCTTCCAAAGGGCAGCTGATCTGCACATCTCAGCAGCTTCTTGAATCGAAATGAGCTGACATGCTTCACACATGGCAAGTCAAATCAGCCAATATCATGGTTACTTGCCACAATACGTGTAACTACAACTTAACTTTGTCCAAGTTCTCTGCTTGCTGTAACTTTAAACCGCTGATTGTAGATGTCACACAACAACCAGTAACTATGTACGTTTTACATCAACAGATGGATCTGCCGCTGGGCACATAGACGCCATCGAACAGATGCCACTCCTCCCCCTGGAGGAAGCCCTCAGTGACGACAACACTCCTGGACATCTGGACATAGAGGATGGTTCTGACCTAACTGGGCAACCTGGTCCGATGGCAACAATGAGTCTCACTGTGCCCACAACGTCACCTACCAGCCCTGTTCCTTCAACATCACAGGCAACCATTTTACCCCAAACCTGTGTCTACCATCTCATGCCCGCCAGTCCTGGATCCTGATTTGCAGCGCAACACTTCGGACAGTGAGGGTCCAGGAATAAGTTGGAGGGGGCACCCTTTGGCAATGGCACAGACCCGTTGGGGGAGGGTGAGGGGAGGTCAGTGGGGTGGGGCCACTGGAACTGCTCATGGCCAGGATACAATCAGCCACGTCTTAGGGGTCTATCAGGAGCCCCAAGGTGTGATGGGTCTGGTGTTGAGTGAATTCCGGGAAATCAAGCAGCTATTGAGGGAGATGGATAAGGACATACAGGAACAGACAGAGGCCTGCAATAACAACATAGCTTCCCTAACAGGGGTATTGAGGGACATACATACCACCCTGAGCAGGGCTTTTCAACCCCATTCTACCCCTTCCTTTGGCCAATCAACAGCAGGCCTGTAGGAAAGTGGTATTCTGCTACCATGGCTACCCCCATTTTTAGTCTGCTTGTCAGTGTTTGTCAGTGTGTTTTTACTGTCTCACTGGGATCCTGCTAGTCAGGACCCCAGTGCTCATAGTTTGTGGCCTACATGTCAGTATGGATTACTGTTTTGTCAGTATGCTTGACTGTGTCACTGGAGTCCTGCTAACCAGAACTCCAGTGCTTATGCTCTCTTTCTCATTCCAAATTTGTACTTACATACTGGTAAACCACTATTCCACTCCAGATTGGCATACTGGACCCCCCTTAAACGTTCCTAGTATATGGTACCTAGGTACCCAGGGCACTGGGGCTCCAGGAGATCATTTTGGGCTGCAGCATTTCTTTTGCCACCCATAAGGAGCTCATACATACACTTCTTCAGGACTGCCATTGCAGCCTAAGTGAAATACTGTAAGCACTATTTCACAGCCATTTTCACTGCATCAGGTCACTTATAAGTCATCTATATATCTAACCTTCAGACCCTGAAGGCTAGGTGCATAGTACCTGTGTGTGAGGGCACCTCTACACTAGCAGAGGTGCCCTCACGTCCTTCAGGCCCATTGTGCTGGACTTCATGTGTGCAGGGATGCCATTATAAGTGTGCACTACATATAGGTCAATACATATATGTAGGTTTACAGTGGTAACTCAGAATATGGCCATGTGAGGTATCTAGGAACCAGAAATTGTACCCCCAAACTGATGCTGGTATTGGGGGACCAATTCCATGCACCCTGGGGGCTCCACCATGGACCCCCAGTACTGCCATGCCAGTCTTCTGAGATTTTCACTGCAGCCTCTGCTGCTGCCACCTCACAGACAGGCTTCTGCCCTCCTGGAGCTTGGGCAGCCCAATCCTAGGAAGGCAGAACAATGCATTTCCTTTGGCGCAGGGGTGTTACACCCTCTCTCTTTGGACGTAAGTGTTACAGGCATGGGAGTGGTTTCCTCCCAGAGCCTCTGGAAGTGCTTTGAAGGGCACAGAAGGTGCCCTCCTTGTGTTATCCAGTCTACACCTGTTCAGGGACCCCCAGCCCCTGCTCTGGCACAAAACTGGACAAAGGAAAGGGTAGTGACTACTCCCCTGTCTATCACTACCCCAGGGGTGGTGCCCAGAGCTCCTCCAGGATGTCTCTGGGTTTTGCCATCTTGTATTCCAAGGTGATGGGATACTCTGAGAGCATCTGATTGGCCAGTGCCAGCAGGTGACGTCAGAGACCCCTCCTGATAGGTCCATACCTGGTTAGGTGATCAATCCCCCTCTGAGTGCTATTCAGGGTCTCTCCTGTGGGTGTTTCCTCAGATTCGGATTGCAAGACTCCAGCAGGGATCCTCTGCATCTGTTGCTTCATCTTCTATCATTGGATCAACAGCAGAACTGCTCCAGGAAATCTACAACTGCAACAAAGTATCCAAGAATGCTACTGCAACTCTGTAACTTCAGCTCCTGCCAGCAAGTGCAACAGTTTCCAGGTTGTGCATGCTCTGAGGACGGTCTGTTTTCATTCTGCACCTGAAGAACTAGAGGAATCTCCCATGGAGTGATGGAGTCACTTCCCTGATTCAGCAGGCACCTCTCTGCAGCAATGACTGGTACTCTGGGTCTGCTCTCCTGATGACGAGCATGGATCCTGGAACACAGGTGGTGGACTAAAGTGACTCTGAGTGTCCAAAGGTCCAGCTGCCCAAATTTGGTGGAGGTAAGAGCTTGCCTCTCCGTGCCAGACAGTAACACTGTGCACCAAGTGTTTTGCATGTCCTAGGGCTTCTGTGCACTTCTCCAAGAGATCCTTCATGCACAGCATATCCCAGGTCCCCAGCACTCTATCTTGTGATGTTCAGCTCTGTGAGTTGTTCCCTGGCGGCGTGGGATTCCTTTGTATAGTACTGCAATGACCACCATTTGAAACTCCTTTGTCCCCATGCTGTAGGACTCCTGTGCATGCTGCCTGATCTTCTGAGGGCTCTCTGATTTGCTGAGAGCCCCCACTGTCTCCCGCTTCTGGGTAGAGTCAACCTGATCCTTCCTGAGCCAGAGCAGCGCCATTTTGTGTAAAAAGTAAGTTTTGTGCTTACCAAGGCTTGCTGGCGAAATCCTGTGATGCAAACCAGACTGCATTCATCCATCCAGCATGGGACATCTTCTGCACCAACCAGGAACCTGCATCTATCTTCTTTGGTGCAATACTGACTGTGTCTTCTCACTGGTGGTTCCCTTTTTGCACCTCTGTCCGGGTTAGCAGGGGCTCCTGGTGTCCTTGGACTCTTCAGTGCTTCTTGGACTTGGTCCCTTTCTTCCACAGGTCTTCAGGTCCAGGATTCCATCTTTGGTGTCTTGCAGTCTCTTCTGGTTCTTGCACTGTCTTCTACCACGACTTCTAGTGTGTTTTAGGAAACTTGCTGTACTTAACTCCTGCTTTCCTGGGCTCTGGGGTGGGGTATTTTACTTACCTTTGGTGTTTTCTTACACTCCCAGCACCCCTCTACACACTACACTTGCCTAGGTGGGATATGGACATTCACATTCTACTATTATAGTACATGGTCTGTTTTTCCCCTAAGCCCATTGCAACATATTGAGATTTTCACAGTTTTCACTATTTTAAGACTGTTTACTTACCTGATTTTGGTTACTAGTGTATAGTTTGTGTATAATACTTACCTCCTAAGTGAGTATAACCTCTAAGATATTTTTGGCATTGTGTCACTAAAATAAAGTTCCTTTATTTTTGGTAACACTGAGTATTGTCTTTCTTGTGTGTAAGTACTGTGTGACTACTGTGGTATTGGAAGAGTTTTGCATGTTTCCTAGTTCAGCCTTGGCTGCTCTGCCTACAGCTACCTCTAGACAGCCTGGCTTCTACACACTACCTACATTTTACTAATAAGGGATAACTGGACCTGGTATAAGGTGTAAGTACCTGTGGTACCCTCTACAAACCAGGCCAGCCTCCTACAAGGCCTAGCAACATCAGTGCCTGCCACTGAAAGGGAGGACCTGCTAGAGGAATGCCAAGGTCCAGACACCCCTGCCTCTGTAGTAGCAGATCCCATCCCCATGCAAGAGAGGATGTCTAGCAAATAATCCAGGAGGTGCAGATGGCAAGATACCCACCACTCCCAGTAATAATCCTCTTTCTTAAGGACTTCCTTTGTGAGTTACACATTCACTTTGCACTGATCCTGACCACCTACCATTTCCAATGGGTTGAGTACTCTGGACTTTGGACACCCAACGGTATGGCGTCCACTCAAATTATTTCATTCACCAATGACTGACCCCCTCACATTTGAATTTTTGTTGTTTCATGTCACATATATGTTCTGTTAGTCATAACTGCATAATAAAATCACCCTTCTCTGACTTTTTGCGGATTTTGATTTCATATGTAACCATGTAGATACGTCAGACCATGTGAACCATACAATGATAATCCAAGCTACTTGTCCAAGATGAGATATGTTGCATGTGCACAATGTTCAGCTCCGGATTAAAATCTCCAAGTCAAACACATACATACAAGTGTCTGCTCAAACTAAAAATTGTATTTCAGTAAGCGGCATATAGGCTGTCAATATGTCAGGACTATTGGAAATCAAAAGCGATTGACTTATACTGAGTAAATGAACAGATTGACAGGTACAGACGTCCAGACCACAGTAGGAAGGGATTTGTCAGACATTGCACTGTAGAATAGGCAAGCATTGATGTGGTTTATGACAGCAGCTTGTCCCTTATCACATTCCACACCAAAGTAATTCAACATCACATAAACCAATATACAGACAGATGACAGTACAACAGTGCCTGATCACAGAGCCATCATAATCCAATGCCCATGCATCTGGTGGTATGACACAAACATATGTCAGTGTTGTGGCACAGACACTGTGGCCTACAATGATGAGACACATCTACAGCTAGATACAGGTCACACAAAAAGAGTGTTTAGTAAATGTGAATGAAAAATGACTTGGTTGTAAGCTAGGACTACATATTTCATGCCCACGTGATGCATCAGCCTACCACAGCACACAAAACAAGTCCAGTGGGCTCTTCTGACCTTCCACCCAAACACTGCACAAGCTGTCTTGGCACAGGTCTCATACCTCCAAACTCTGTGACCTACATTACCTGGAACAGTCTATGGCCCTCATTATAAACATGGCGGTCGAAACTGACGTGTTTCTACTGGCGGTCAAACCAATGACCACCAGCCTCCCCGGATCCCTGCCGGCCGTATAATGAATATTCCTGTGGGCCGGCAGGCGGAAACATTGAGGTGCTAGGCTGGGACCTGGAAAGTCTGGCCCTAGGGGAAGGACGGGGTGGGAGGTGTAGGGAAGAGGTCAATGTTAGCCAGGAAAGGTTTCTTAGACACACTGGGATGGGAAGATGGAGGGGGTTTAGGAGTGGAGGAAGAGGTACTGGTTGTAGGAGGTGTACGTCTGCTGAATTTGGGTGAAGGTGCATGGGCCGTAGGCTGTTGTGAGGTGGATGGCTGTTGGGTAGGTGTGTGCCTGCGTTAGTGTACTTTGGGAGGAGGCCTCACAGACACACTGGGAGAGGACACAGGGAATGTGTGAATGGTAGTGGGGTGTTGATTGCAAGTGAGCGGTGTGTGGTGATGGGCGTGCTGGTGATGGAGGTAGTGGCTGAGGATGACAGGTAGGGAGGAGGAGGACATGGAGGAGGGGGACACAGTGGAGGCAGTGGATGTTGCTGTGTCTGCATGGGTATGGTGCTTGTGTGAGTGCCTGTGGGATGTGTGGTGCTTATGTTTGCCATGTCCACTCTTGTGTGTTGATAAGTGTGCATGCTGGTCTGATGGTGTGCTTGGGATAGGCTGAGGTAGAGGGGATTAGGTCAGGGTGGAGGAAGTTGGAGGGGGAGGCTGGACACAGGGACAATGGCTGCCATCAGTGCTGAGGCCAGAGCCTTAAATGCTCTCTGTTGGGCCGCCTGGCCAGAATGAATGCCCTCCAGGTATGCATTTGTTTGTTGCAAATGCCTCTCAACACCCTGGATGGCATTCAAAATGGTAGATTGCCCAACACTGAGGGATCTCAGGAGGTCAATAGCCTCCTCACTGAGGGCAGCAGGGCTGACTGGGGCAGGGCCTAAGGGGCCTGAGGTGCCTGGGGCGAAGGAGATGCCCACCCTCCTGGGTGAGCTGGCACGGACACACGCTGAGGGGCTGCTGGGAGGACGGTGCTGGTGGGGGGGGTGGCTTCTGTACCTGTTGATGCAGTGGGCACAGAGGTGCCCGCCACTACAAGGGAGCTCCCATCAGAGGAGGAGTCGCTGTCGCTAGTGTATGCTGCTGTCCCCGTCGTGGAGCTCCCCTCCGTCCCACTGGTGGTTTCAGACTCCGTTACATCACCCTCCAGGGTCATGTGGGATGCAGCTCCCTCCTGCTCCGGTGCCAATGCTCCTCTGACAGATGATGCTAATGCATGCAAGAAATGGTGACAAAACAAAAAGGTGGGGGGAGAGAGACAGAAGAAACACATAGTCAGTGCATGCAACACCACTACCGTTGGCGGACACAACACACAGGGAGCAGCCCTATGCACTAAGCCATGCACTAACAGTTCTTAGGAAAATCACCTGCCCATGGGGAACGATGCCTAACCCCATTTGCTGCACACCTGGAACCCACAGGAGCCTGACTAGGCTACTACCACTAATGGGGTTGGAATGCCACATAGCCTGCCTAACAAGGGACCTACCCTACCAAGTTCGCCCTGGCCTAGGAGAACCACATGCCACTTCCCCCACCCAGGCACCTCGTAAAGAATGCAGAGTCAGCTGAATGAGACTGTACTAACACCCTTGTGGCTGCTGTGATGCCCTCAAGCGCCCACACAACTCCGGATATGCCACCGCCAGGATCTGGTACATCAGGGGAGTCATGGTGCGACGGGCACCCCATCCACGTTGGGAGGCCATCCCCAGCTGGGCCTCCGCCGTCTTCTTGCTCCAGTAGCGCAGGTCCTCCCATCTTTTCCGGTAGTGGGTTCTCCGTCTGTGGTAGACCCCCAGGGTCCGCACGTCCTTGGCGATGGCACGCCAAATACCCTTCTTCTGGTGGGCGCTGACCTAGAGGAAAACTGAAGTAAGAATGGATGTTACTATGCCGTACAGTTCTTCTCACACATTGCCTAAACACCTCCCACCCTGGCCCAGACATATATACACACACACTATCCTCACATGTGTGGATTCAGCCTGTCTGTATCCAAGGAGATACTGAATAGAGCAGCAGTTGCCTTTCCCCCTGCCCACAGAGACTGGAGTTTAGTTAACTTTCTCCTTATATAAGTTCCTTGTGGTTGTTGCATATGATGTTGTGATAGGTTGTTGGGAGATGGTGTTTCATTGGTTGCTAGCTCCAGAGATGCAGTTATGATTGGTTGATAGGGCTGGGATTCTGATTGGCTGTTGGTTCAAGGGCTGTGATAGGTGGATAGGGCTGGGATTCTGATTGGCTGTTGATTCTAGGGCTGTGATAGGTGGATAGGGCTGGGATTCTGATTGGCTGTTGGTTCTAGGGCTGTGATAGGTGGATAGGGCTGGGATTCTGATTGGCTGTTGGTTCTAGGGCTGTGATAGGTGGATAGGGCTGGGATTCTGATTGGCTGTCGGTTCTAGGGCTGTGATAGGTGGATAGGGCTGGGATTCTGATTGGTTGCTGGTTTTAGGGCTGGGGCTGTGATTGGTGGTCAGGAATAGGGCTATGACTGGTAATTAGGGCTGGGTTTCCCATTAGTTGGCTAAATCAGGGTTTAAAATAGGATTGTCTAGGGTTAGGACCTGCTTCTTATTGGATAGTAGGGCTATAAAAGGCCAGGATTCAGGGCGTCTCAGCCCGGGCGTCGAGGCAAAGGGCGGAGTGGATAAGGGCAGTTGTCTGTTTGGGCCTGTTCGGGACTGGTAGGGACTAGGGACTAGGGCCAGAAATGCTGCCCAATTCACATATGGCCAGGAATGGTGTCAACCCCTACACATCCCTCAACATGCAACCACATATTCTACAAAGGCATCCAACTAATGCATCACAAACTGACCACAGACAGATTGCATTGCCCCATCACCCAACACAATACCCTACATACAACACATATACACATACCCCCCCACAACTACTACAGTCAAACACCTTCATTCCCACAGCAAACACTACTCTGTCCCCTCCCACTAACACTACCTGCCATCACCCACACAATACAAAACTACAACATACATTTCTCTCAGATTCAGTTTTCCAGATACACACTCTCTGCTGATACTAACCAACAACACTATCCGCTGTTCGCTCCACACAGACCACCTCACATTATAACAATGCCCAAACCCTGCATTCAAACACATCATCTACAAACACTCTTCCCCTCTCTTCACCAATTACACACAAATATACAATCCCCACATTTCACTCCACCACACATATTACCTCTTCCGGTCATCTCAACTAATACAAACTTCCCTGACACACACCCATCACCTCTTACACACCTCATACATTCATCTCCAAAACACAGCAACACCCCATCTAACACTCAAATTCCACTTAGCAGCACTAACTCACATACAAATCCCTCACCAAAAACAACTGCACCAATATCCCCTCTCATTATTTCACAAAAACAATGCCAACCACAAACATCAACACATCAAAGCAACACAAACTTACATTACACTCATCGTCATACCCACTCCCACCCCCAGGACTACACAAAGGATAAAAATTCCATCCTATCTCCACCCCTACCCCCCCACTCTTCACAAACACCTACCTCAAGCACCCCAACCCAGCAACTTTCATTCACTCGCCTCTCCTCCATTGCATAATTTGGAGCCTTACATCATGACCCACATGCTCCTCCACCACCCCTAACCCATACTCCATCCACACTAAACAAACGTAAACAAAATAAAAAACATGCCACTCATAGCAACCTCGCATCCCCTTGTCTGTTACATAATAAAACTACCCTACAAAAAACACTACACTCCTCATGGCTCTATCAGCCACCAAGTCCACCACCCACACACACAGACCCAACAAAATGCCTCCTTAACCTGCTGGAAGAGGAACACTATATTGAAAAGCAAGACTATTGTGAGCCTCAAACAGTTATCACAACTAGCAACTCTCCTGCTTCAAGCTCACATAACACTACTTACCCTTCTACTAAACAAAACAACACTACCACTAACACAACTTCTAAACTGCCAGCTCATAAATGCTCGCTCACTCTCAAAAAACAAGCACCACATCTACGACCTACTCACAGACACACAACCTGACTTACTATTCATTACAGAATCCAGGTTGGGAGATGACATGGCACCAGTGTTGCACGAAGCCCTTCCTCCGGGCTATCAAACCATCACACAAAACTGTATAGGCAAGAGAGGAGGTGGACTAGCTATTATATTCAAACAGGCAATAAACCTCAGTAAAACAGACAACATCTCCATACAAGGTTGTGAAGCCCTCCTTACCAGATGCCACCCTACTCCAACTTCCTCCTGCAACTTTCTCCTCCTTTACAGACCTCCACCTAACAACTCCACTCTCCCTGATGCTTTTCTTGACACAGTCTCAAACCTTATTACACTATACTCCAATCTATGCATTCTTGGGGATCTAAACATTTGGTTTGACAAACCCAATATGCCCCATCCAAAAGCTATCACCACTGGCCTACTCGCATTGAACCTACATCAGATTGTACACAATCCCACACACATCGCTGGTCACATCCTAGATGTCATTTTTGCTAAGCCTGAACTTGTTACTATTCATAGCATCACACCAACCACCTGGTCAGACCACCATCTGATAACTTTCCGACAGACAACTCCACAAATCAACACACCCCACAACCACTTACATACATGCACCTATCGACCATGGAGCAAACTCCATTTGGATCACTTAGAAACACAACTAACAGCAAACACAGATCTAGATACAATTAATTCTGTACCAAAACTTTATGAGTGGCTACAGGAAGCTTTTGATGTCCTAATACCACTCAGAAAAACTAAACACAACAAAAGAAAACCAACACCATGGAGAAACACAGAACTTAAAAAGATAAAGCAACAAATCAGAAAGTTGCAGGGGACCTGGCTCAAAACAAACAACAGTCAAGACAAACTGCAGCTACACAAACTTAACAGGATATACAAATCATCAATCAAAAAAGCTAAAAAAAGATACTACTCAGACAGAATTCTAAATGCTCACTCTACAACCAAGGAATTTTATAAAATTCTCAATGAATTTCGAAAACCTACATGCATGGAAGGAAGTCATCCCACCACTCAAGATTTCACAAACAAATTGGCAACTCACTACACAACCAAGGCAGACACATTGGACTCCTATTTAAAACAGAAGAAAACCATCAGCACCAACCCCTTTACTAAAATACCCTTTAAGAATAAACCATCCCAACCTCTACAGTCCTTCAAACAAATATCCCAGGATTAATTTATGGATTTGGTCAAAGCAAGCAGACCTTCTGGTTGCCCTTCTGACCCTTGCCCACCACAAATCTTCAAGAACATCCTGCTATCTACTTCTGCTGCCACACCTGTAAGAAGAATCATCAACAACTCTTTAACTTCAGGAACTTTTCCTGCAGACCTGAAAAAGGCATACTTACGACCATTATTAAAGAAAACAAACCTAGACCCGCAAGACCCCAACAACTACAGACCTATCACAAATGGACCTTTCCTGGGCAAATTGATAGAAAGAGCAGCATTCGCCCAGATGTCACAATTCATTGAAGACAATTCTATACTTTCAGACTTCCAAACTGGATTCCACCCAGAAAGAAGCACTGAATCGGCACTCATGGCAATCTGGGATGATCTTAAAAACACAGTCGACCGAAATGGAGTTGCTGCACTACTTCTCTTGGACCTCTCAGCTGCCTTTGATACGGTTGACCATGACACGCTAACTCAAAGACTCCACAAAGCCGGCATACAAGGGATTGCTCTCGACTGGATTACTTCCTATCTCCAAAAAAGAGCGAATATCATCCACTTGCCCCCCTTCTCATCCGAACCCTACCTCACAAAAGCAGGGGTCCCCCAAGGGTCAATCATCTCACCTTTGCTTTTCAACATCTACATGATATCTTTACCAGAACTGATCAATGATTTCCATCTCACATGCTACAACTATGCAGATGACACACAAATACTACTTAAATTAGAAGACCCCAAAAACATTGAAAACTCAGAAATCTTCAGTTGCCTCAGAGCCGTTGATCAGTGGGTGACCTGGAGCCATCTCAAACTAAATACCTCCAAAACAGAAATACTCATATGTGGTGACTGGAAAAATTATGACCTTCTGTGCGTCTGGCCTGACGATCTCGGACCACCTCCTCAATTATCCAAGGAAGTTAAAAACCTAGGAATCACCATGGATTCCAAGCTAACTATGAATGCCCAAGTAGACAAATTAGCACGCACAAGCTTCATCACCTTAAAGACTTTACGACGCATCTTCCCCCACCTCGGATTTCCACACAAGGTGCAAGCTACTATCTCGCTTGTACTATCCAAACTGGATTATGCCAATAGTCTCTACCATGGATCATCTCTATCTGTTATGAAAAAACTACAACGTATCCAGAATTCCGCAGCCAGGCTACTACTACATATAAAGCCACAAGCCCACATCTCCCCTGCCTTGAGAGCACTGCACTGGTTACCCGTTGCCAGAAGATGCACTTTCAAGCTGCTTTGTATCACCCACAAAGCTATACATGGAACAAGACCGCTTTTTATCAGAAAGAAAATTACCAAATACATCCAACAAAGAACCCTCCGCTCAAGACTGGCACCCCGCCTTAGAACACCACCATACAAGAAAAAGACTATAGGTGGTACATCCTTCTCCGTCCAAGCAGCCAAACTATGGAATTCATTACCCCCAACTATAAGAGCCACAGATAACTTTCTTGTCTTCAGAAAACTACTCAAGAGTTGGCTCTTTCCTTCATAACCACCTTTTTCAAACAACTATGAACTGCATATGCCTATGTGGATAAATATTTTTTTCAGATTATATGTATATTTCTATTTATTTATAGTTTCTTTGGAAAATATGTATTGCTACTGTCATAACAATAAAATACACACACACTCTTTAAACCTGTCTGACTAAGTATTTTTTACCCATGATTCTAATTATGTATTGTATGTGCATATGTGTGTGTATTCATGTATGTGTGTGTGTGTGTGTGTATATATATATATATATATATATATATATATATGTGTATGTATGTGTATATGTTGTTTCTGTGCTTGGCATGTTCGTGGATCATTGCATGGCTCCTGGTTTTGAGTTGTTATACTAGATATCTATGAATTCCTGCTCTCATCTTATCACACTTATCTACTCATCACTCTTCTGTCATGTCTCTATCAAACTATCCTCCATTCTCACTCATCCCAAATCCCTTCCACCACTTTCATCTCCTAAATATCTCTGCCTAAGCTCTTCCCTCCACCTCCACATCTAACTCACCAAACCTCACTCTACCTCTGTGACCTCCCACACAACCCTACTAAATTCTTCTGCATTCATCTCACCCTGCTACTATGCTCTTCCTAACCCTTCCACATACTCTTCCCCCTCCGCCCCCCTTTATTCATCCCAACCCTTTGGGTTAAGTAAATGAAGGATATACTCCCAATTAACACTTCTGGATTTCTTTCCTCCTCCACCCCTCCATTACTCCAGTCAATCTAACTAACAAACTCTCATATCCGCGGCTCAAATTAACTCATAATAATACTAAAACTGTACTCATTATTAAACAATACTAATCCATCACTAATTCTTGTTGGGTTCCAGAGTAGCGTGCTACTCATCGAAAAGCGCGTTGACGCCTCGCCAGGGGTAGTAAGCGCTATATAAATACGATTACAATACAATACAATACATGCTGGCCTGTCCCCCTCCCCACCCTCTTTCATCCACGACACTCCATACAATCATGTGCCATCCACCATGCTCACAGTGTACTCACCTGTTTGTCTGGAGGACCGTACAGTTGCGTGTACTGGTGGAGGACCCCATTCACTAGTTTCTCCAGCTCCTCCAAAGTGAAGGCAGGGGCCCTTTCCCCAGACACTGTAGCCATCGTCACTTCCAGACACAGATCACAGCAGCACTTGCAGTGTAGGTCCTCTCCTGTTGAAGGTCAGGTAACAAGTGAGGGAACAGTTAGAAAATGGCGGCCACGTCCGCGGTGGTGCGTACCATCACCGCTGGCGTACATCGTCATTGGCTCCTGGAACCCATAGGGCCCAATGTTAACCAATGCTGAATTGTGCAGCAGTCTTCGACCACCGACCGCAACGGTGTACAACGCCAGCGCATTTACCTCATTTCCCCATGTCCCATCTTACAGGTCAGGCAGCCGCCATTTGAGGGGGCTACATGGCAGGCCAAATAACTGCGTCACACCTATTTAGGCCAGGAATACGGCCAGACAAAGGCACATGGAGAAATTGTAACATTTTTGGGAAAAACATTGTGATACCTAAGTGTTGTATGACCCTCTGCTCACTGTTCTCCTCCATAGGGCACGTCCGCTGGGGCAGGTGATGAGATGGCAGCATCCTCCGGTGTACAGTACCCTGGTGGACCTGTCAACAATGGAAGAGAGACACATCATTATCACTTACAGACTTGATCGTGCAACAATCCAGGAACTGTGTGCCCAGTTGGAGCCAGACCTGATTTCTGCTATCCGCCATCCCACAGGAATCCCCCCTCTAGTGCAGGTCCTGTCTGTACTCCATTTCCTGGCCAGCGGGTCTTTTCAAACAACAGTGGCCATGGATTCAGGGATGTCCCAGCCAATGTTCTCTAAAGCAGTGGTTCCCAACCTGTGGTCCGGGGACCCCTGGGGGTCCAAAAAGCCTCCTCAGGGGGTCCGCGACAGCTTAGACAATTAAATAATATTAACAGATTAGGTCCCCAGCTTTAAATAATGACTCCGTTGGGGGGTCCTCGGATTCCAATAAAGATTCAGTGGGGGTCCCCGGGCTCCAATAATGATAAAGTGGGGGTCCACAGAAGTCAAAAGGTTGGGAACCTCTGCTCTAAAGTGTTGTTCAGATTGTTGTCTGCCCTGCTGAAACACATGCGCAGCTACATTGTTTTCCCTCAAATGGAGGATTTGCCCACAGTGAAAGGTGACTTTTATGCCCTGGGACATATCCCCAGCTTCATTGGTGCCATTGATGGTACAATTGTGGCATTTGTCCCTCCCCTCAGGAATGAACAGGTGTACAGAAACCGGAAAATCTACCATTCTATGAATGTGCAGATGGTATGTTTGGCAGACCAGTACATCTCCCATGTGAATGCCAAGTATCCGGGCTCAGTGCATGAGGCTTACATTTTGAGAAATAGCAGCATCCCTTATGTGATGGGGCAATTCTAGAGCCACCATGTGTGGCTAATAGGTGTGCCTAAAGTCACCACACAGTTCCATTTGGTGTCTGGGTATGGGAGATTCCCCAATGTTTGGAGGATGTCTAATAGTTGTCCCTTCATATTTGCTGGTGACTCTGGTTTCCCCAACCTGTCATGGCCCAGTGAGGAATCCCAGGACAAGGGCAGAGGAACGCTACAATGAGGCACATGGGCGAACTAGGAGGATTATAGAGCGCACCTCCGGCCTCCTGAAGGCCAGATTCCGGTGCCTCTATCTTACAGGTGGATCCCTATATCCTCACCGAAGGTGTGCCAGATAATCGTGGCCTGCTGTATGTTGCACAACCTGGCTTTGCGACGCCAAGTGCCTCTTCTGCAGGAGGAAGGGCCTGATGTTGGTCTTGTGGCAGCTGTGGAGCCTGTGGACAGTGAAGAAGAGGAGGCAGAAGAAGAAGATGTAGACAACCAAAACAACATCATCATGCAATACGTCCAGTGAAACACAGGTAAGAAGATGGAACTGCTTCCCACATCTCATACTATTGTAGGAGCTAGCATAAGTCTGCCTTTTTCACTCTGTGTATGGACCCTGACTTGTCACTTTGGCTTTCCATTTCACAGATCTGGGTCCCAATTTGTGTCCTCTGCTATGTTTACTGCTGGTCTACAGCTGTGTAACATTGGTATGTGAACAAGTACATTAGCATTGCTATATTCCAGAGATGTTGCAATTACACATTTGTGAAAGCACAGACTGACTTTAGATTGTTTTGTGATTCAAGGGAGTTTATTTCTGTGCAATTAAGTGGAGGGGGTGTGAAATGGGCTGGGGTGATGGTGGGGAATGTCCTGGCAGAGTCCAGTCTATTTGCATCACAGGTGCATTGTCCAATGGGGCATAGGAAGTGGAGCAATGGCAGTTTAAGGTGGACAGGATGACAAAGTGGTACAGAAGGGTGACATTCAGGAGGGTCTTATTTCCTGGCATGGGTCTTGGAAATGTTCTCTGTCTTGTTCCTGGATCTCAGGGACCGTTTGCGGGTGGTTCTCCTTCTGCAGGGGGTGGGGTGCTGGTGGCCTGTTGTTCCTGTGGTGGTGTTTCTTGTCCACTAGCGCTGGCGGAGGTGGAGGGCTGTTCATCATCCAGGCTAGTGTCAGGGGCCCATTGGTGTGCCACTGTGTCCCTCATGGTGTTGACAAGGTCTGCCAGCACCCCTGCTATGGTGACCAGGGTGGTGTTAATGGACTTCAAGTCCTCCCTGATCCCAAGGTAGTGTTCCTCCTGCAGCCGCTGGGCCTCCTGAAACTTGGCCAGTACTGTGCCCATGGTCTCCTGGGAATGGTGGTATGCTCCCATGATGTTGGAGAGTGCCTCGTGGAGAGTGGGTTCCCTGGGCCTGTCCTCCCCCTGTCGCACAGCAGTCCTCCCAGCTTCCCTGTTATCCTGTACCTCTGTCCCCTGAACCATGTGCCCACTGCCACTGACCCCAGGTCCCTGATTGTCTTGGGTTGGTGAGTTTGCCTGGGTTCCCTGCAGTGGTGGACACACTGCTGATTGACGTGTCCTGGGGACAGAGGGATGGGCCACCTGGGTGGGTGCTGTGCCGGTGTTTCCTGAGGGGGGAGGCTCTGTGGTGGTTTGGGACTGTGTCAGGGAACCAACTGTCCCGAGGTCCCTGATGGGCCGGGCTGGTCATCTTGATCCAGGCGTGCAGAGCTGCAGTCATCACTGTGGGCCCCATCCTGTGGGGTGACTGGATACGTCTGGCACCTCCTGTCTGATGACATTGGGTATGGGTCCTGTTGGGGTGTAAATGCATAATTTTAGTATATGGGTGTGCCATCTTGTGCATGGGTGTGGTACCCTCTAATAATGTGCTTGCGTCATAGTGTTTGCCCTTTTGTGATAGTTGTTTTGGGGTCTGTGTGGGTATCTGTACTGGACATGCTTTTGGTGACAGTGGTCCATGCATAGGTGTTGCATGCAGGGCCTTGGTATTGAGATGTGTGGGTTGTGATAGTGGGACATATGGAGTTGATGGTGTGATAGGGGTGAGGGTAAGAGTGGGAGTATGTGATGGCATGCAGGTGGGGTTGGGGGGATGTAGTAGTAAAGCTATGACTTACCAGAGTCCAGTCCTCCTGCTACTCCTGCGAGGCCCTCAGGATGCATGATCGCCAAGACTTGCTCCTCCCATGTTGTTAGTTGTGGGGGAGGAGGTGGGGGTCCACCGCCAGTCCTCTGTACAGCAATCTGGTGTCTGGATACCACGGAACTTACCTTCCCCCGTAGGTCGTTCCATCTCTTCCTGATGTCATCCTGTGTTCTTGGATGCTGTCCCACTGCGTTGACCCTGGCGACAATTCCCTGCCATAGCTCCATCTTCCTTGCAATGGATGTCTGCTGCACCTGTGATCCGAATACCTGTGGCTCTACCTGGATGATTTCCTCCAGCACGACCCTGAGCTCCTCCTCAGAAAACCTGTGGTGTCTTTGAGGTGCCATGATGTGGTGTGGGTGATGTGTGAGGTGCTGTCTGTTGTGATGTGTGAGGGGATGTGTTGGTGTGTGTTGTTTGAGGTGCGTGGATGTTGTATAAGTTATGGTGTTGTGTGTCTGTGGATGCTGGTGTTGTGTTAGCTAATCTCTCTCTCTGGCCTTCTTTCCAATTTTTGGTTTTAATGGTTTGTGGGTGATGTGAGTGTGTGCTTTATATTGGATTGGGTGTGTGGGTGTGGTGTGTGTATGTGTATCAGGGGTGTGTATTTGGAATTGTCCAATGTAGTTGTGTTTTGTAAATGTGTGTGTATTTTGAGCGCGGTGGTGTGTACTGCCAATGGATTATCGCGGTTGAAAGACCGCTGCTTTGATTCGTGGGTCGTGATAGTGTGGGTGTATTCTTGTTGGCGTGACGGTGTGGGTTTTGGTATTGCCAGTTTATCACCTACCTTTGGTGTGGCAGACTTGTGTGGGTGTCTGTATTGTGGTGGATTCCGCGCAGTGGGTCACAATACCTGCAGTGGAATTCCACCACCGCAACGGTATGTTGCCGGTCTTCAGCGCAGAGGAAAGCGGAATTTACCGCCAGGGTTGTAATGAGGGCCTGTATGTTGTCTTCATTCACAATGTGTTCTGTGATGTTTTTTGTAGTCCTAGATCCTCCTTATGTTGGATGCACACAACTAAGCAAGGATTCTTTACTGCCATCCAATGACATCCCTTTCTTCATGATGATTTTAAATATTGGACAACATGTATGTGCATGACAGCATAAGCTGTGTATACATCTTGTCTGAGTCATTTGAGGATCTTGTAAGCAACATGTATAGTACCTCAGATCGTTTAACCCACATCTGGCCTTGCAAACATTGTTGTCTGGAAGGCATGT
This sequence comes from Pleurodeles waltl, assembly GCF_031143425.1. NCBI lineage: Eukaryota > Metazoa > Chordata > Amphibia > Caudata > Salamandridae > Pleurodeles > Pleurodeles waltl. Next base: position 595,877,425 of record NC_090449.1, read on the forward strand.
CCTTGGTCACTCTGGCCTTCAGGTTGCCACACAAACCACATGCTAAATTGCCAATGGCCACATGATATAGTGACATGTATGGAAGTGATGGAAATGTGAGTGAAATGTAGGTTCTGTATGATCAGCCTACAGAGACCAGGATCTGTCACATGTATCTCCCAGTATGCGACCTAGTCCAGACTGTGGGAGAGTCACTGTGGCTATGCAGCTGTGGCACTACGCCCACTTCCTGTACACCAGCAGATCTTATAATGTGAACAATATGATGCCCTCATGGCAAAACATGCCCTGGATGCCACAGTCCATTGACTAGATTAGGAATGGGTACTGAGGTACATCCCAGAAGAAGTCCTTATGTGCATTTAGCATCTTTGTTAATGTGGGTATTTGACTCATGACAGGCCCCTTACTGCCACAGCTCTGTTGTTCCCTTCACATAAGTCATAATTGTACAGTATAGGCTGATTGCACGAATGATAGTCCCACATTGCAGACAGTGTGTTGATTGCTGGGAGGCCATGAAGGGAGTCAGGAGCTTGGTCACATAGCAGAAAATGTACAACGAATACCTTTGTATGTAGGATGTCATCTCTGTAGGATAGACACATATGTCCAAAGGAGTGATCTGTGGTACAGGTACATTCCACAGAACATCCTTCTAAAGTGGAATGAGTCTGCATTTGAGAGGCCACTGATCCACACATGCATGGGGAAAGACGCTTTCTGTACCCACCATGCCAACCCCTTCATTGACATTCAAGTGTAATGGTGATGTCTGTACTATTGAAGTTGCCTGTAAAGACTCTATACAGTGAGTAAATCTTGCAGAGTGTGAATGTGTTCAGTCAAGCCTAAGGAATTTACCCTTCAGAAGCCACACATATGTGTAATGTTTCATTGTGGTCACATCACAGGACATGTTGCTGGAGCATGGGCTACCTGATGTGAGTAGACTTGCTTAGTCACTGTAAGTCCTGCGCATAGTAGTGTTAGCCTGCAGATAGATACAAATGCCTGTAGTCATGTCCCTGTATTTACTGGCTTGTGTGCTTTACACTCTTAGTGTGTTGAAAAATTGAATTTTTTTTTAGCTTAGTATTTCTGACATGTGTGTGACAACCATTTATGCCAAAACGTGTGATGGTAATCCCCAGATCTTGATGGGCATTTGAGGGGAGAACAGCAGCCACAAGTGGGTGAGTACAGGGCATATTCCTGCCTGTCACATTTCCAAGTTAATGTGTTAGGGTCTGACATCTCCCCCTGACGATTAGGGATGAGTGATGTGTGACACAGTAGATGAGTGACTGTTTGTTCAGATATGTGATGTGCTGCATAGCGATGTGCCTTGCCTATTGACCTAGGGACCTAGGATACAACTTTGTACAATCCACAAACAATTGATCTCCAGGGACAACACATGGCTGTGTACATTGATCAATCAAGTAATGTTTGTTGTTATTGTAGTGGGTGCAAATTCTATGCAACAGGCCACTACTCCTCAGTGTTACAGGCCAAAGGTAAGGACGTCATGGATCACTGTCCTCAGCTGTGTGTCTGGTCAAATGAGTATATTGGCATCTGCCACCCAGAGGCTACTTATCTTCAGTTTGTGAAAGGTGCTGGTGCCTCACTACTGCCTGTAATGTAAACGTGGTAATCATCCATCTGACATAACATATGTTGTTCTTTAGGTGCAGCTACAGATCGATACTTTCTCTTAGTAAGTGGGTAATGTTTATTGACATGATTTATGTGCCCTCACTGCTGCCAACATTCCTTGTGTCTGCACGTTAGCATGTGTCCCTTTCTCTTTTGACAAAATGTGTACACTGATGTGTCATGCATGGTGTACCAGTGTAAATGGGTTGATTTCTTTATTGCCTCACATATATGTGCATGAGAACCTGTGAAAATGGACATTTGTAATGGGGCTACGTTTCATGTGCCACAGACAGGAGTGATTCATCATTGATTGATGGCTGACACAGAACCTCACCAGTCATTGACTGTCGTTTGGCACGTACAACTGCAGTAGCAATGAGGGACAAGATGTGTATGACTAAAGTTTTTAGCCAGTGTGTATTTTGAGGCTATTGATGTGGCATCATGTAGCAAAATGCCCTGCACATGTGTAATGGGGAATGTTTGTAACATGATTGTTGGCATGCATTATGGTGTGAATTGCAGTCATGATGGAATCACATTTGGTTAGGTACAACCTTCCTCCACAGAAATCTGGGTTTGCAGGACTAAAATTGAGAAAGCAATGTATCTTCCCATTGGGCAACATGTTGAGGTCCTTCTACAAACTATTTGCATACTTTCTGGGTCTGTTTAACATACAAAGGACTAATGGCATCTATTGATGTAATCAAAGCATGTCATTGTAAGGGGTGCCAGACATTAGTGGTGATTTTCCTGGGGCTTACTGATTCTTTGCGTTAGGGATTTTAGGGACATATCTCTCTCACAATTTGCACATTTTCCCATCCACCGAAATTCCGATGGGGAGTTTGCTGCCATTGTGGCTGCCTCCCTGCCAGGCCCATTACGAGTTTCCCACTGGGTCAGCAGGCAGAAACATTCTGCCTGCTGGCCTAGTGGGAAATGGTCTACAGCATTGTCTTCGGCTCGTAATAGAGCCGGCGGCAATTCTGTAGTGCGCAGGGTGCACCAGCACCCTCGTAATGTTCACTGCCTGCCAAGCAGACAGTGAACAACGCAGCGGTGCTGGCCAGGAGGGCCCTGGGACCCTGCACTGCCCATGCCAAGTGCAGGGGCAGTGCAGGGGACCCTCTGGGGCCCCCTGCACCCGTTCTCTACCAGGCTTTTCATGGCAATGCTACCACCATGAAATCGCTGGCAAAGAATGAAGTCATAATCCCCAGGGCAGACCACTAGGATGACTAAGCCTGGCAGTACTGGCGGTTCGACCATAGCACGACCGCTGCAGTCGTAACATGGCATTTGAACAGCCGACTTGGCATCGGTCCGACCGCCACTGCAAACCTGGCAGTCATGAGACCACTAGGTTCATAATTAGGGCCTTTGTCTACAGTGTCCATTTCCATGCCAAATATGTGGCATATATGAGCAACATTAGTACTACCTCCATGATTTCATTGGGACAAATTTTACTTGGTGAAGTGTGCAGTGTTGATATGTAACTTCCATGCTACCATCTCAAGTCTACTGTACTGCTGTCAGCAACCTGTCAGGTTTTTGGAGCATCATTTCTTATTGTTGTGGTATTCCGTACGTGACAATAGATGTCTGCATGACCTTGTGTGGGATCTGTGGGAATGAAATTGGCATTGGCCTTCTATTGTGTGACAACAGGTAACCAACCTATGCTACATGAGGCAAACCATTGAAGGTGATGTGGTCTCCTACTTGGTCAATGGTCACTGTAATTGCACAACTTCAGCCATGCAATTGTAGTTGTCTGAAATCCTGATTTTCCTGTGGTCAACTGTTGACAGTTTAGATGGCATGCATGCACATGGTATGGTACATTTGGGAGCCACTTTGATGACGTTTTTTGCTGGGGAGTACTTGATGTCATGGTAATGTTTGCTAATTACAGCTGTTGTTGAAATTTGTTCATAAACATGTGTTGACCCTTTTTCTCTTTGTATTTGCAGCTTCACCTCAGGCAAGTAAAGAAGACAGGGCATAACCAAGACTGTTGTTGTGAATTCCATTAAAGGCGTAGCCAGCCAACTTCAGAAGACCAATGGTTTCCTGGAAGGCATTCATAGTGCCATGTCTAGCCTACAGAAATCATTTCAGGCCCTGGCCTACTCACTGACGGCAGCCAGTCACCCCCCACATTCCTCCATTCCTCCCCCTCATCCTTCTCAATCTAAATTCCCCATTCCCCTACCTATCCGAGGCACACAGACACATCTTCGAGCACCCACCTCAACACACACAAGTAGCACACATTAACACAAAGACCACAAGACACACAGGCACCCACCATACACCCATAAAAATGACATCAGCCACTACTTCACCAGACGCCCCCATGATCCACACACCCCATCCATCATACCCACAGGCACCACAAACATTAGCCAGTGACACATCGGCCACACCCACGATACCCAGATACTCTACCCCAACAGGCACACAGACATTCAACACATCCACTATACCCACAGACACCACCCCAACAGGCACACAGACATCCCCCACATCCAGCATACCTCCTTACACCATCCCAACAGAAACACAAACATCCACCACATCCAGCTTACCCACAGACACCACCCCAACAGACATGCACACATCCACCACTCCATCACCAAGCACCTCCACCTCCCAGCCCCCAAGACACACAAACCCCCACACTCACACACGCAACAGACACCACACAAATTGAAGCATACCTCACAGCATGACACACACATCCAAGACATCTACACCCACACATCAGACAACCACTCTCTCCATCTCTAAATCCCCAACCCTTTCTGATGTCTGTCCCCGTGTTCTAAAGGAGAGTTTCCTTTTTTAGCTTGCCCTTTCCCCTGTTCCCTCCAAACCCCCTCCCAAACCAAAGAGGCCCCCCACCCATATCCCAACCCATCCCTTCCACATCCAAGTCCTCCCCTGTCACCCCTGCAAGTACCCATAACCCCCCCCCAGGAAGAAGCCCATCCCTCCTAAGAAATAGTCCATCCCTCAAAACCCACCCATCCAAATCCACCCCCCCCCCACCCAGAGATGAGCCTTGAGGTGCCTGCCTGCCCACTCAATGTCCCTTCCTGTGGAGTTTGCTTGGCAGGGATAGGAGTCAAGTGTGGGCACAGTACTGTGCAGAGATTGTAAAAAGGACTGCCCAGTTGCCTTTGCTATCATGCATTTTTAGTTAATAAACCTAAATTGTTTTTTTTTTGGGTAGGCATTTGTCCTGCAATTCTTTTTCAACCTTTATGTTGTTTCTGAGTAACTTGTGTTGTTGGTCTACAGTTGTGTGAGTTGTGCCTGTTTCAGCCTGCTTGCTAATCCATTTACTGTTGTTTGCAATATCTGACTTTGTGGGCAGTGCTGGTGTCACCCAAGGCAAAGGTAAAAGTTGAGGGTAAGGATATGTCACTGTTTATCTAAATGGGGTGTCATTGCATTGTGTTGTGTTTGGTATGGTAAGTATTTCATCTTGTGTGGTCCAATGTCAGCATGTATGGTATTAGACTTGTCCCCCTGATTTGGATTATAGATTTGTCTCATGTGTGGCAGATGGAGGATGTTCAATTGTGTTAGCTTTCTTTGCATTGGACTGGGCATGTGCCCATTTTGCTGTGTGTACCTTGCAGCTACTTCATCTAGATGTATGGCCCATGCTGTTGCTGTTGTATGTGCTTTATTGACTTGCACTTCCACATTATGCAGATGGGCACGCCACTTGGCTCTAGTATTGTTTGCCCCTGAGATACCTGAAGGGCCTGTTCCTGTGCAAATGTTGTTTTAGGGCATGCACAAAGTGTAATATGTCTCAGGGCTGCATCCCTCCCTGAGTGCTCCTGATGGTGCCATCTCTATTGTGCAGGTATTGTTTGCATTGTGAGCTTTGTATATTTGTGTCTCTGACTGTTGTGCATCCCTTTGTCCTTCTATTTTCTTGAAATATGGGTGAATTGGGGTCCATTGAAGGTCTGTTTCATGGGAGGGGTGTTTGTGTTCTATGACACATCCATACATACAAATGTTAAATCTGACGACAGTCCATGGCATGTGTGCAATGTGAGAGTGTCAGTTGTATTTGTAGATGTGATATTGCTGTGTTATTGCTGTTGTATGACACAATGTTGTGTACACTTCACTGTCCATGTGCATAACATGTGCAGACATGTGGTTTTGTGTAGAGTGGAAGAGCAGTATGAAAGACCTGCCCAAAGGGGGCATTTATTGGCTGTGAAGATGTCCTTCTTTGTGAACGAATCCGATTGTGGACACAATGACACATGAACTTGGTGACCGTAGCGTGGGCCCCACATCATGTGGACGATGGCATAACGAAATGTTGTTAAGGATGACGGTACAGGTAGGTGTGTCTACTTACCGTCAGTTGCATCGATGGTCACAAAGATTTTGTGCACCTTTGTTGAGCAGCAGCAGCGGCAGGTTGTGTGTGACGGGCTCAATGGCTGCACCGGGCATGTAACGCTGCCTGCAGGTGAGTTGCTTCCTTTATAGTGTCCATTTATGCCTGCTGGGATGTGCTACTTGGACCGCCACAGTCACATTGGTGGTGTGGAACATTATAATGAGTCAGCAGAAACACTGGCCCCGCTGGCATGTTTGTCCTGCCTCTTCACTGCGGCAGTCTGTGCTGCCTGGCAGTGCCGGCGGAACCGCAGCGTTCTTGGCTCCCTAGGCCAGCCAGGATCATAATAGAGTGGTCCGACTGCCAAGCCAATGGTGGTCGGACCACCACTGCCACCATGCGCATGCATGGAGTGCCAAACTTGTAATCAGGCATTAAGTGAATACTATGCTACAAACAGTCAATTGGGCCTTTGAAATTAACAAAATGATAGCACTAGCCTACGTCCCTGTCACAGAAGTAGCTAACCACCACAATTTACTAATAGAAAGCACCTTCTACCGAAAAAATGATGACAAACTAAGTCCCCTAATTAATTATTTCGAAGACAGTTGGGTTGGCAGACTGCATTGCTCCGAACACAGATGCCAACCTAACTTCAAAATACCATGGTGGAATGTCTATGACAGCACCTAGGCACAGGAAGCCAAAACAAACAACACAGTGGAAGGATGGCACAATGCCTTCCAATTCAAGGCGGTCAAAACCAAACCTACAATCTACAAATTTATAAAATCATTACAAAAAGAACAAAGCTACCAACAACTGTGAATGGACCAATCTGCTAGCCAAATTGCACCTAAACATAACAAACATACCAAAATAATGTATGGTATGCTACAATTTAAAGTCAAACACTTCATAAACAACAAAGCAGTAGATTACCTAGATATAATAGTCAAAGTCACAATATACAATAAATAGTAATCTACCAAAGTCCCAAAAGCCTACCAAAAAACCTAAACCAAGATAACAAATAATGTTTAATATAATAAACATAATATTATATTACAGCAGTCTAAATATTCAATAAAACTCCAACATTAAAAAAGACTGAGATAATAAGATGATATATAGATTATTTACATTATAAATATAAACCTAGCAAACCAAAAAGCTCAAAGAATAAACTAAATTCACCCCAGAAAATAAATACAGCACATAAACAATAATTTCCAAATAAAAATAACATAATACATACATAAACAATAAAATGTAGCATTTTCTACCCCAAATAATAATAATATGAATATAAGTTACCTTTCTATAGCTGTAGATCTTCATCTGTATTCATGTATTTAAAAATTCATAATCCACCAAAAATGAAAAAAAAAAAATTCTGCAAAGTCCAAAAAAACAAAACAAAAAAAAACAAATCCAATGGACATCAAACAAAGTAATCCAAAGTATGTAGGAACCATTAAATTACTGAAACAGTGTTTGAAAAAATAAACGCTCCTCAAAACCTGAAAATAGGGAATCAAAACTAAAAATATTGGTTTAATATAAGTGATTTTCTTAAGAAAAAAACAGTACCTCTCAATGGCAAGATATCCTCCCATACAAAACAGGTATCACACTGGTAGAAGCATTTAAGCCTATTTCAGGCACAGAATACCAAGAGAAAAATAAATAGTTGTTGGGTGAGTCACTGAAGGCTCAAGCCAACTGGTTAAGCTTGAGTTCCTTTTGACCCCTGGAACCCACAACTGAGCAATGCTTTCTTGTGGCTTCTACCTGCTACCCACACTCTAACATTATGCATTAAGAATGGAAGACAAATCATTAAACTTTTATGTCAAGCAGGAGAAAGAAAGGGATACCAATCTAGTGGTTGAATTACATAATGTAAGACCAGAAAACCTGGGAAAATCCTGGCTTGGCCACTTGACCAAATTGTTTGATCCTAGTCAATTATTTTATTTTATTGTGCTGCCTGTAGATTCATTATTGCAAATGAAAAAACCTTTTGTTACAATGTGTGACATAATGGACTATAATGGTGCTCCATCTAAAATAAGAATATATCCCACATATAGGCCCTCATTCTGACCTTGGCGGGCGGCGGAGGCCGCCCGCCAAAGTCCCGCCGTCAGGTTACCGTTCTGTTTAGACCGCGGCGGTAATTCTGACTTTCCCGCTGGGCTGGCGGGCGGTCGCCTTCAGGCCGCCCGCCAGCCCAGCGGGAAAGAGGCTTCCACGATGAAGCCGGCTCGGAATCGAGCCGGCGGAGTGGAAGCTGTGCGACGGGTGCAGTTGCACCCGTCGCGTATTTCACTGTCTGCGCAGCAGTGAAATACATTTAGGGGCCCTCTTACGGGGGCCCCTGCAGTGCCCATGCCTGCAGTGCCCATGCCAGTGGCATGGGCACTGCAGGGGCCCCCAGGGGCCCCGCGACCCCCCCTACCGCCATCCGGTTCCCGGCGGGCGGACCGCCGGGAACTGGATGGCGGTAGGGGGGGTCGGAATCCCCTCGGCGGCGCAGCTAGCTGCGCCGCCTTGGAGGATTCCAATGGGCGGCGGTACACTGGCGGGAGCCCGCCAGTGTTGCCGGTCCGACCGCGGCTTTACCGCCGCGGTCGGAATGCCCATTGGAGCACCGCCGGCCTGTCGGCGGTGCTCCCGCGGTCCTCCAACCCGGCGGTCATGGACCGCCAGGGTTGGAATGACCACCATAGGGCCTTATTACGAGTTTGGCAGTCTGACTGCCAGACCGCCATGGTGGTAGCGACCAAAAGACCACCATGTTAGCAGTCATACTGTCGAAGTAAGCCTCAGCAAGGCCTACTAGTGCAAGGGGTTCGCACTTCTCTGCACAAAGTCCTCAGACCATATAGGAAGAAGTTGGCACAGAAACTGAAATAAAAGACAAAGTTTATTAAACCTCATGAGGTTGTACTACAGTTCAAACAGTACCCTTCGGTACTGTTTGAAGTAGCACACTGAACTAAGAGAGTATGGTCCTTTTATACCCACGCAGGGGCTAAAAGAAGGTGGTACAATTATAGAAGCAAGACTTACATACATATAAGGTCATATGGAAATGCAGAGTTGACAGGTAGGAGGGGCTAACAGTTTTCAAGTACTAGATGACACATTAGTGTCTGTTACTGATTACTAACAGCTGCAGATCTTACTGGGCATGTGCGAAAGTGGGAGATGCTAAATATAACTTGTCACTAGACAGATTTTCAACAGTAGTTAACAAAAAAGGTAGGACAGAGCACATGGCGAGCACATGGCAGAGAAAATGGCTGCCATGAATACAAAATGGATTCCGCGAAATGTTCACAATAGTTGCTAAATACAAGATGTCTTCTGCTAATGTTTAATCTAATCGCTACTGACTTACAACAATACAGGCTGCCGAATTACAAGTCACGCAGGCAGGACTGCCAAAACCCAGCCAAAAACCTGACACCGCCAGGACTCTGGAAGGCGGGAAAGAGATGGTCCCACCACCAGCACCAATATCCCGTCAAACAACCACCCAGCCTATTACGACTCACAAATCACAATAGCGGTTCTTCCATGGTGGACAACCAGTGGTGGTGCGAACCGCTGCGGTCAGTGGTCACCACATTGGATGCTTCAAGTTCCACACAGATGACACACATCCCCATACCAAAACACACTTATAAATTGCTATATAAAACATACCCCGTCACACATCACAATCCTTTGCATCCAGAACGCCACATATGGAAGCCAGATTCGAAAAGCAGAGACACACAGCACCGTAGATTAGGCCACTCTCTACCCTTCATATAGCACTCCTCCCACAACAGCACAGCACACCCACCACAAAAGATAGTTCCCCTACCCCCTCACAACACAGCACCCATACCTCATCATCCGTTTTGTCACTTTCCCTTGTCGTCAACTACCACAATGTCACCACAGAAACATCCCTGTTTCACTGACGACAAGTTAAGGGTCATGGTGGATGAAATTAACAAAGAAGAGCCACACTTATTTGGAGCCCAAGTCCAGCAAACAACTATTGCTCAGAAAATGGAAATGAGGAAAAGAATAGTCAACAGTGTGAATTCTGTAGGCAGCTATCCACACACAAGGGAGGATATCAGGAAGAGGTGGAACGACCTGGGGGGAAGGTGCATTTAATGGCCACCAGGCACCAGCTGGAGCTCACCAAGACTAGAGGTGGTCCCCCTCCCCCACCCCCAAAGTTCACATCATGGGAGAGAAGGTCTTGGACATACTGCAACCTGAAGGCTTGACAGGAATACCTGGGGGAGTTGAGTCGGGTAAGTCACAACACAAAAGATTGTCAATAAAATGTATTGGCATGCATGATCACTGATCACTCCTTGACACCTTATCAGTGAACCCACTCACCACACCTGTGTCCAACTGTCCGAATACCACTGTTTGGTATCTCACAGTTGAACTTAACTCACTGGGGGCCAAAGTATTTGTGTATGATGCGGGTAGTAAAGGGACAGACAGCACTACAACTCCCAGCAGGCACTGTTCTACCATTAAGAAAACCATAACAGTGTACCACAATTAAAATTAGCTTGCATGTCAACTAAACAATGGAGTAAACGCACAAGAATGCTCCATAATTGTACAGTATGTGGTAATGACAGCAATACAATGAACATCTGCCAGTACAATATCACTAACACACAGGTACAACTGTGTCCCCTGCTAAACTGTCCCTTCTACATTCCATTAAATATTCAACTGTATCCACCTGGGCTAACCTAACATATATGCAGTGTGCTGTACTTGGTGTAACCTAACACATATGGCCAGGTAGAATGGTTACTCCTAATCTGGTGGCCAGGTCAGTGTCCACATGACAATGTGCGTCTGTCTATCGACTCAATAATGAAGTAATGCCAAATGGGAGGTACCATTAAACATATAAAGGTACACAGCTGCCAAGTTATGAGTCAATGAACAGATATCCAATTGGCAAGATACTTTTAAACACTGTAGCAAGGTGACTTAAATAGGAACTGTCTGTACCCCATATATCAGGTCTACATTATTGAAAGCTGGGGTCACTGTCATATGTGGGGATCAAGCTAAGCCAATCTATGCTTGGCCCAAAACATAACTACCTGTCAAATTTGGAACCACATGTTACATGACAATCTGTGTATGTCTGTTCCACATCTTCAAAAGGTCTACTTGCCACTGGGACCATGGAGAGGACACCTGAGACAGCCAGTTCTCCCCTGGATGAAGCCCTCAGTGAGAACAGCACTCCTGGATGTGTGGAAAACGAGGATGTCCCTGGCCCATCTGGGCTACCTGGTCAGACCACAACTGTCAACCTCACCCTTACCACATCGACTCCTCCAAGCCCTGTTGCATCTACATCCCAGACAACCAGTCTCTCCCAATCCTGTATCCCAAGGACAGTTACAACCATCATGTGTCCCACTGTACAGGTACTGGAGTCACAACTCAAAAACCCACACAATGAAGGAGCTGGCACCAGTGGCAGTGGGCAACCTGTGCCAAGGGTGCAGGCACATGGGGGTAGGGTGCATGAAGGGATGGTGTGGGCAAGCGGCATGAGGCTGCTAGGGACGGTTCTAGCCAGGACACCATCTCACAAGTCTTGGGAGCCTACCAACAATCCCAAGGCGTGATGGGCCAGGTACCTGCCATGATGGGGAGATGAAGCAGCTGCACAGGGACAACCACCAGGAAGTCATGCAACAGTGGGAGGACCTCAACGCCAACATGGTCTTCCTAACAGGGGTGCTGAGAGACATCAATACTACCCTGAGCAGGGTATATCTACAACAAAAGACCCCTTCAGTGGGCCAAGTAACACCAGCCCCTTCAGCATCAGTGGCAGCCAGTGGAATGGAGGCTCTGCCAGGATAAGGACATGCCTCAGACACCCCTGCCTCTATAGCTGAAGAACCCCTCCACAAGCATGGACATTCACCCAAACAACCAGGAGGTGTAGATGCCAAGACAACAACCACTGCCATGAAGTGATCCTCAAATGAATGGTTCCTTTTGTGTGCCCCAGATGCACCCTGTGGACTCTTCTACAACCACTGCCCATTTTACAGGGATAGCAGGACACTGGACTTGGGACTTCAAATGGAGTGTCAGATACCCTAATCGGAACATTCACCATGACTGAAACCTTCAGTGTTTTAACCTTATTTCATTGCTCACATTCATCCTAATGTGCTGTGCACATGTAAATAAACACAACTCAAACACAAACTATGTTTGTAAGTCATTTGTTATCTATATTGAACAGTTAACTCTTAAATATTTTTCCTGTCAAAATAATTACTCATATGAAGGAAATGTGTGAAGGGACATGTTACAGGTACTGTAATGCCTGGATTTAATACAAACACAATGAGACAAGTGGAGAATCATCAATCCCTAATTATTGCACCATGCCGCACATAGGCAGAACACATATCTGGGATCTCATTGTAGAGTGAATCTTTACACCTACTGGCATCTGCATAGGTGGCAGTAGCTAACATTCAACAGACCAATGAAGTAAGGCCATGTCAGACTTTGTCCATCCAAACAGGCTAACACATTGGTGGAAATTTTCAGCATTTAAACCCTTATCAAATACCTATATCATGCCTACCAAGTTAACATAGCCCATGATACAGACAGAGGTCAGTGCTACTGTCCCTAGTCAGGGAACCTTCACTTACCATGGTCAGGTATCTGTAGGCATGCTACTCACCCATGTCAGTATTGATACACATGCACAGTGGCCAGCAGTGATGAAACAGTGACTGCTACATAAAAGTCAAAATTGTGTCATTATCAACACAATGAGAAGGTTGAGTGAAAGAACTGCATAGGGAGGCAGGTTTCAAAGACACATGTCCACACATATGACACCATTGGACCCAGATAACATGGAAAACAGGTCTATTGTGTGGAACACAACACTGCCATTCCACTGCCATGACAGCCTGAGCATGGGACTTATATACCACCAACATCATGTCACACAGTAACTGGATCAATCCATATCCACTTCACATGTCTGAGCTTCTAATCCCACCTGGCAGCAAGGCAAATCAGAAATGTCCACATGAGGATGGCATTTTGAAGATTTTGGAAGGAAACAGTGAACAAAGTGAACAAGGAGTTTAGGCAGGTAAAGGTAAAAAAGACCTAGAAATACATGTTCCAAATATAAAGCTTTCTCAGGTTGTGCATTTTGACTCCCACTAAAAAAGGAGATTATGACAAGAGTCACAACTCCATGTCCCAATTTGACTGAAAATCTGAACTGCATGCTGCTAAGTAACTAATAAGTGCTCTGATCGTCACACAAAGACACTTCTCAAACATTCCTGACCCACACACTACCCCACTGAGTCAGTCACATTACAGACCATCAAATACTTACACTCAGGTGAAGTACTGATTGATGAGATCATCCCGCATGTCTCCACCTTCATCCTCATCAACGTCATCCTCACTTAGCACTTCTGCATTCTTACCGTGTGGAACTGCTGGCTCACCCTCAACTGGGATGTTTGGGATCTGACACCTCAGGATGAGAATGCAGAGCATGCAGCAGGCCACAAAGATCTGAAACACTTAGACAGGTGAGTAGAGGAGGGATCCGCCAGACTTATCAATGCTATGGAAACTTGCCTTCAGGACCCCAAAAGTCCACTCCACGACCACGTTGTGTCATTCAATGTGCCTCGTTGAAGTAGACTTCCCCTGACGTAGTTGGGTACCTCACTAATGTCAACAACCAGGGTTGGTTTGGGTAGCCAGAGTACCCTGTAAGTAATTGTTACATGTGTGCTAACATTAGTCCAGGGCATCATTACATTTGGCAGCAGACATGACATACTAACACAAATGACATATGTGATGTACCAACTAGCCAGGCCCTCTCTAGGTACAGTCATGCCATCAGTTGTGGGATTGCACTGTTTTACATGATGAAAGCATCATGGACTGAACCTGGGTACCTTGCACATATTTGGAAAATGTAGAGTACCACCAAACAGACTACTTGGACATTTATGGAGTGGAAGTTCTTCTTGTTCGGATAGACGTATTCATTGCCATGTGGGGGAGCCAAGGCTACATGGCTACCACTATATGTGGGATGTGTGCAAAACCATGAAAATCAGCCTTCACATGGGCTGAATCCTCACATTGTGGAAAACGGATATAGCTGTCCAGGTTTTTTAACAATGCAGACAGTACAGCCTTCAAGACCAGACTGAACATAGGCTGGGACATGCCTGCAGTTGGGGGCACTGTATTTTGGAAGAAGCCTGTGGCTAGGAAATGCAGCACTGACATGACTTGCATAATGGGTGGTATGCCATTAGGATGACGTATAGCAGGCATCAGATCTGGCTCCAACTGCAACAGAGATCCATGATTGTCTGCCTATACAGGCTGTAGATCTGAATCACATATCGATTCTCCTTGGTCAGCAGGTCTGCTAGTGGACGGTACACATGCCAGTGGAAATAATTGTATCTCAGTGATATATCATCCCCTTGTCTCTATGATGACATGGAAATGTAAACTGAAGCCTCAGCGAGTCTCTGTGATACTGACATCTAACTAGGCATTTCATTAAGAAGCCTCAAACAATATCTTGGCCATTGCCAAGAGGGTGCTGGCTGTGCCACCAAAGATCCCTGAAGTTTTGTTACACAACATAACAACCTGTCCCTTAATTCTGAACAATCATACATGTTTGGTCAATACCAGCACTGGAGATAATGAAGGTTTTTATGTTTCCCAACTTGTGACGCATGTTGAAATGAATTTTACAGACCGTCTAAGGGCTTTAAAATGGCGACTGCCTGTCCTACCATACTGGACAATAGGAAAGGCCTGAGACTGCCAGCGGAAGTTGTCATGGCTGTAGGCAGATGTGACTGCGGCAGACATTGCCATTGGAATACGTTGCTGCCTGTGGCGGTCTTCACCCAATGGCAGGGTCCATCGTCGGTGACAGTCCTGTATGTGGCAGTTATGATAGCCATCTCCTGATGAATCTCACTTGACTCTTGACACTGCTGCTAGCAAGACCTCCACAACTTGAGCTGATGTGTAGTGCCTCTGGGAGTAATCATGCCCCATCCTACAGGTGATAGGGCCCCTGCCTTCTCACCAGAAGAGTTGGAGAAGATTGTGGAGGAGGTTCTACCCCTGCATGAACAGCTCTATGGTGCACCGGTGGAGCAGGTAGGAGTACCATGTACACATATGTTTTTGTGGTTTGACTAGGCTATGTTTTATTTAGCCTAGGATTATGGGCATTATGTGAGAATGTGTCCTCAAAGCCCTATATGTGCTATCAGTGTGCTTAAAGGATTGACTTCCTGGGAATGTCCCTATGTGAAGTGACAGGTGCAGCGTTTTGAAACACGTGGAGAGTGTGCAATGAGTATTCACTGATCCACCTTGTGACTGTGGCACATGGGTAGCTGAGGTGTCATGGCAGATATCACCAGGTATGGGCCATCATCAGATGTGCTTTATGTGTGGACGTATGTTCTAAAATGACAGCAGGAGGTCTTAATGCATGTTTTTTGCTGGTTCCTCACCCCACTTGTGCCCTCACTGTATCTGCACTCACTGCAGCCACACTCTGTATCCATATGCAGTATGTGAGGGTTAGAAATCATGCCTAACTAATGAGGTTCCTCCACTTCAGCCTATGCCCAGTGTCTGTGTTTGACTTGTTGAACTTGCTTGAAATCAACCCTGCCTGTTTTTGTGTGGTAGTTGTGGACTTGATTTTCTTTCTTGTATATTTCATCCATGCAGGTCAATGCCCATCAGAAAAAGGGGATTTGGCATGCCATCCCCAAGAAGGTGCGGACCCTGAGGGTCCCCAGCCGGCAGAGTTCCCACTGTCAGAAGAGCTTGGAGGACCTCAGACGTTGGGCCCAGAGGACTACAGAAAGGCCCAGCTGGGGATGTCCTCCAAACAAGGACAGGGTGCTCGTCAGACAATGACCCCCTGATGGCCCGCATTTTGGCAGTGGCCTACCCTGAGTTGGATGGGCCATTTGAGGGCAGAACAGCAGCCACAAGAAGATAAGTACATACCCAATCAAAATACATGTTTGCCCCTTCAACAAGTGACTTAGTGAGGGGCACGAGTTTAGCTCTGACAATGTGGAAAGTGTAATGTGACACAGATCTTCTGTGATCACAGTTATGTACATGAGTCATGTATTGGCAACAGGTGTGCACATTCATGTATTTTTGGGACATGGTATTCAAGTACGGGCCTCTCAGTCCTACAGCACAGAATGAGCACATATGACAATGTTTTTTGGGTTCCAATGATCTGATTTTACTACCCTGGTGGGTGTTAGTTCCCACCAACAGATGAGTCCTCCCTAATGCCATGCTAGAAAGGAAGGATGGTTCTTGCTCTCTGTCCTCTGCTATATATCAGGGGGAATGTGTTAGTGTGATTGAAGTCAGGTCCGGGCAACTCCTCTCCAGTGTCTGATGGTTTCTCATGTGTCACAGCATTATGTGATGCAGAGCTGTTCATCAGACATGTCAAATTACAAACATAGCTAACCTATTCACACCTGTTGCAAGGTACTTCCCCTTGATAAGTGAGGAATATACCTTGACATGTGTCATGTCCCTTCAGAGTTGACAATATGCATGTTGATTACCAGTGTTCTATATTTCCACAGGGACACATGTTGGTATAAAATGTAAGAATGTAATTGCCATGCTGATGTCCTGATAGCAGACACTCTAAACATAACTTGTCCATGTTATACTTGTGAAGAAATGGTACATTGTCAATGGTTGTCCACTCAAAACACTGGCCCAGGCACTACTGTGTCAACATCATGTAAAATTGTTTAGAGGAATTTTATGCTGCACTGTTGTATTTTGTCATGTGTATTTGCTGTAGCTATGTAGCTGTGAATAATGAGGCCAGGGTGTTTGGAAACTTGCTGTTTGACAAGGATCATATGGTGTTCAATTGTGTTAGTTCTTAAAAACCTGTGTGTAGGTTGGTAAGTGTTGTTAACCTGACTGTTGAGTTGCATCATGGTTGTTGTTCCAGTTATGTTTGCATCACTTAAACTTTTGTTCTGGTAATCTACCACAGACAGATGCCAGGTTTGCCATATCTGATCTATGGGTAGTGATGTTGCTTCTCATTCTATGATAAAGTGGTTTACCCATCTTGGTGTTACCAAGGTCTGTTTCCCAACTTCCTGTACAGCACAGTGCTCTTTACATGACCATTGTTGTTTGTCTTTTGGATATATTTATTATGCATTGCTTGGACCTGAGTCCATTGTCACTCCTTTCAACACCACAATTTGTGTATGTGTGTGTGACATGTGTACTACCTCCTTGACCAACATTTGGCAGGAGTGACATGTTGATATGTCATATGATAGTATGTGTCCATTGTGATTTGGTTGACAGTATTTCACTTGAGGTAGGTATGGTTTGTGTGAATCAGGCTTGCCTGCCTTCACTTGTCAAGATATGTTATTGCCTGGTACATGACATCTGGGTGATGTATTTGTGATGTTTATATATAGGGTATGAGTATTTGTTCAGCTACCTTATGATGGGAATCCATTGCTTGCCTACTGATTTATTCTGCAGTTGTGAATAGGGTACCTGTATTAAGTGGAATACTCACCTTCCCATGGTATGGTCAGTTTGATTTGTCAACTTCAGTCATGATATTGTAGGTTTCAGTGTCCTTGGTTTGCTAGTGTGTAACATTTGGAAATTGTGGGACATGCATAGTGATGTGTTGTTATTTGGTGTTGCCACTTTTACTTGAACTTCATGTGAGGGGTTTGTGGACATGATAGTATTTGGTTTCTGTCTAATTAGAAATGGAAGTGTTACTATGTGTATGTGATGACCCTAGTTCAACATCTATTTTCAGCATCAGCAACGGCAGGCGAAGGAGATTGGGCACAGCTGAGTGGGGAAGCTTTTGGCCACGGGAACCCAAATCATGACACTACAGACACAAGGGACCCAGTGGCCCGGAGGGTGAGGGGAGTGCCACGGGGGAGACAGGATCTGCAACATCTTCATCTGAGTCTTTCTCTAGTGGCCACTCCCTAGTGTGGGCAGACCCATCGGAAACCACTCCTGTACCATCTCTGTCCACCACCCCCAGTTCTATCACCGCCCTCCCTTTAGCTCCCTACCCAGTTGGCGGTGCCCGCTCATCCAACCAGGTGAGCATCTCCTTTGCCGCAGGCACCTCTGCCACAGCCCCTGTTCCCCTGCTGCCCTCAGTGAGGAGGCTATTGACCTCCTGAGGGCTATCTCTGTGGGTCAAACAGCCACTGAGACTGCCATCCAGGGACTGGCAGGCCAGATCCAACAGATCAATGCGTTCCTGGAGGGCATTCATGGTGCAATCTCTGGCCTACAGAGATCATTTCAGGGTCTGGCATCCACACCAATGGCAGCCAGTCACCCCTTGTCTACCGTCCTCCCCCCACCTTCCTCTTCCCAGTGTAAATCCCCCTCCCCAACACAGCGAAAGCACACAAACAGACAGGCATGCATCCATCTCAACATCCAAGGGTAGCGCAGACAAACATAAGCACCACAAGACACACCAATGGCACGCACACAGACAACATCCACCTTCAGACGCAGCAATACTCACAACTGGCCCTGACACCCCCACCACTCCCAGCATCACCGACATAGCACCTGGTACACTTGCAGACACCACACCAACAATCACTGATCCAGCCACCACACCTATCCTACCGACAGATACTACCCCAGCAGACCATCAGACATCCACCCCAGTCACCACACTTGCAGACCCCAGAACCACTGACATGCCTATATGCAGTACATGCACCATACCCGCAGTCACCACCCCAACAGACATCCACCCATCCACCATAGCAACCCCCAGCAACTCCATCACCCTCAGCTCAAAATACATAAAGGCCCTCATTCACCCACTCAGCAGACACCCACCACACACAAGCACACCTCCCACAAACACGCACCCAAAACATCCACTCCTAAACATCAGACAACCTCTCCCTCACCATCCACGCCCAAACCCCCTTCTGATGACCGTCCCTGTGTGTTAAAAAAAGTGCTCCTTTCCAACCTTGTCCCTATTCCCCCTCCCTCGTGACACCCTCAAAATAACTGTTTCCCTCCCCAAAGCCACCCCTTCCACCTCCACGGCCTTCCCTCCCCCGCCAGCACCCATGCCCCTCCCCCACCAAAAGGAAGTACACCCCTTGCAAAAAGGTCCACCCCCTCCCAAACCAAAGCCTAAACCCCCCCAAGGCCAATACCAAAGCCCCCGCCCCCACCACCTCCCAATACTCCCTGAGGTGCCTGCCTTCCCCTTTGATAATCCTACCTGTGGAGGTTAATATGGCAGTCAGGAGTGAAGTAGGGGCACCATTTCTGTGCCTTTGGTGTGATAATTGAACATTATGGACTGGGCTATGGCCTTAGACATTCATATTTATTCCCTTTTTCACTAATTAAACCCAATCAGTTGTTGGTGTTTATGGCTACATCTTTGTCTTGCATTTCCTTTCCTAGGTGTGAGTTGTTCCTGGCTGGCAGTAGTTGTGTGCCAGTATTTTGTTGTGTGTGCTGTTTGCTGCTTTATGTATTGTTTGAGCAGTATGTGAGGTTGTGTGCAGTGCTGTTGTCCCCCAGGGGTAGGGTGCGTGGCGTGTGATAGTTATGTGTATGTAGCTGAAATGTTTGTGTCATGGTATTGTGTTGTCTTTGTTGTGGAATGTGTTTGGTTTTGTGCTGTGTCACTTTGTGTGTTTTAACTGTTTGAGTCTCTGTGTATTGTGCATGGCATGATAGATAGGTTTGATGTACTGTGTGTGTGTGATGTGTGTGTCGATTGCTAGGTTCTATGATGGTTTTGTTGTGTGTGTTTCTTCACAAATGGTTGTACATTGTGTTGTATGTGTGTCGAGTCCCTGGCCAGTGTTGGGTGTGAGTGTGTGACATGCGTTTGTATTTGTGCAGTTGTTGTGTTGTTATTAGGAGTTTGTGTGTTGAATGGGGAATCCGCAAGGCTGGGCCTGTCCTTTGTTGCCGTGCGTAAATGTGTGTTAATGACATGTAGTGCGTGTGTGTGTGTGTGGTGGCTGTAGTGTGCATGATTTGCATGTGTTGTTGTCCTTGATGCAGTATGTGAGTGTGTGTGTCACTCTGCTGTCACGTGTCAGTGGAGTCCTTCTCAACCCCTCCCTCTTGTATGTTATGTAAACTTACAAAATTGGACATTTCACAAATGTAACAGGTGACTGTGTGCACTTAAGGTTGGTGTCCTACTCGTCAGGAATCCCTATGTTGTCTTTCAGCAAGCAGGAGTAACGGGAAGACATCTAGTTCTGGTTCCATGGCGGCTCCGTACGTGTACAGCTTCATAGAGGTGAGTGTCTCCTTTTATGCTGTTTGTTTCTGCCTGGTGCTCCATGGTGGTTCAACTGTGGCGGTCACATTGGCAGGGTGCAATCTCCTATTAGGCCTGGCGAAAACATGGTCTCCACCAGACTGTTGGTGCCTCCATTCGACCTTGGCGGTCTGTCCTGCCTGGCTGTGCCGGCGTTGCTTTGAAGGTCTTCTGTGTGCACCACCGTCAAACTCATAATTTGACGATATTCTCCACCAGCCTGTTGTCTGTGCCCAATCTCCTCCCCCTCTCAGAATCTCACTCTTGGAGCAACATCTTGTTTTCTGAGATTCTGGTCAGTTTTCACATGCCTTAGAAGTATTCCTACTTCTGGTTTTAGTAAGGAAGAAAAAAGTTGTTTAAAGTTAGTTTTTTAGCATAAAATGTTTTCCTAGCTACAGCTATCTGTTCCAAGCAGGTCTATGTCCTTGTATTGATTGTCATTGTTTGCCCACCACCTATCAGGCTGAAAGAAGTGATTACTGTGACTGTCTTGTCTTCAGAAGACACCCAGCAGCGTGAACTTCTTCAGAGGTGTAGCTACATGGGGGGAGGGTATGGGGTTGGAGTGTGGCACCTCCAACTAAACCCATTCTTGGCCTGGTAGTTGGGATAAGGGGCCATGAGATGGGACTGCTATGTTTGTGTCAGAGGTATACATCTGGTGGCTAAATTTCAAAGTATAAAACCAGATAACCTGAAATCAATATTGGCTTGCCTGCTTGCCCAAATTGTGTGACCCTAGGTAAACATTTTATTTCACAGAGACCCCTTTTGCTTTATTATTACATATGAGAGCACTTTTAAATACCTGAGTTCAGGATTTGTTCTGTACAGCCAACTCCTATGACTGATTGTATGTTTAATGTTGCTTATATTTACAATAAAAATGTAGGCCATGTTTATGGTTTACAGGACTACTTTAGGGTTTGCCTGTAGGGCCTGCGATATTCACAAATTGCATTTTGTAGTACATTCTGTAGTACTACAATGGCAGTAGAAACATACTACAGAATGCTATTCACAAACTGGCTTCTAATGTAACACATTTTTTGCAATGGTACTTTAAAAGTGCAGTTTGTGAATAACATTTTGTAGCATGTTTGTAGTACTATTGTAGTACTACAAAACATACCACAAAATGGAGTTTGTGAATTGCTCCCAGATCCGTTAGTTTGGTGGAGACGTTTAAGTTACACTTCACACTTCACATATGATACATCTCGCCTGAAGCCTGAACCTGATAGACCCAGGTCCCAGAGAAAGAACGACTGACTGCTACCACAGTGGGTGTTTGCTCTTCGAGGGGAACACTGCCTTTATGCCTCCACTGATAAAAACAGCATTTCATGTCAACAAGGTATGCAGTTAATCCCTTCTCCCTATGAAACTCTAGGTTGCAAGTTGCTCTGCCTTCTAGAAGTGGGCATTGGAGTGTTAAGTTCTAGACAACATTTTAAATGGCATAATATCAATGCTTGAAATCTTCATTCTGTTCTCCTTAATTATTAACATGTCTTGTTGCTGTTTTTTAATATTCTGTGTAGTTGTTTTGGATGTTCTAAGAAACAGATTGTTCCTGTAGCAATAAATACTTTTAAGTTAAAAGTGTTAATTATTCTTAGTACAGGGGATGTGCTATTGTGAATTATGAAATAAGATTGTTGCTGTTTCCAAGATCACTTTGTAGGATTGTTAGTAACCCAAAAGTAATACTTCTTTGTCAATTACACATTGAAAAGGGTTACAACATCTTGTCTTTCACATTCATCAGTGGTGCTTGAACCATGTGTAGGAATGCAAAAAGAACACATAATGGATGGAATGCTGAACAATGGCAAACATTCACCCCCAGTAGAGAGATCTGGCCCTAAATCCATTGTTTCTTTTGCTACCCATGCCATTCCAGTTTGGAACCAGCCATATGCAAATCAGTCTTGACCCTGCTCCCCATGAGAACAGTCCAGCCCGAGCTGTCAAGCCAGGTCCTCCCTGGACTGAAACAAGCATCCTGGAAGTGGTTTCAGGGTATCACCATTCATCCGCCAGGCGGTTCTCCTTGATGTACATAGACAAGTACAAAATGAGCACAGAGCTGCTCCAGCTCTGGATTAGGGGATTAAGTTAATTGGAAACTTCTCTACAGTGTCCTCTATCTTTCTAAGCAATGTAAAGAGAGAGGCTTTAGTTCTGGCTATATGACAGGGACTACAAGCAATTTCGGTTCAGGACCATGACCGGGAACTACCAAAAATAATTGTGGAAAATTACATTTCTCCAGGTAGAGATACCTTAGGTACTCAAACCATTAAGCCACAATTAAAACCCAAAAATCATACCAAGGGTTCCGTTAAGGAGAAATCCACAACAGAAGGGAAGAAAAAACAATGAAGCAAAGTTAAAAGATGCTTTGAATCACCCGCTTCTTGGGAGTCCATCAGGGATGGCTATAGCTTATGAGACTGCAAGAAGATTAAAAAACCTGATCAGTATCAGTATTCCAATAGCTGTTCTTTACGTACTTTTCAGGACATTGGTGGTAAAAGGACAGGAAAGGGGAGCCAATCTGATTACTGAAGAAAACAGAAGTGCAATAGGAAAAGTGAAGGAGGATGCAAGACTGACAGATTAAAGAGGGAACAGAAGGGTTTGGACTCAAAATCCTTGATGAAAAAGAAGAAGGTTGCAGGACTTTTTAAGAAACATGCTGATTCAACTACGAGTCCTATTGAAAAGCAGGACTTTGTGTGAATGAGCTTCCAGACAGTGTCACAGAAGTCACAATAGTACATCAGATGCTTAAGAGTTTTCTGTATACGAATCTATCTGATGGCTTTATGCAGATCGAGACTCCAGATCGACAGTTAAATTCTCCTGATAGGGTTTACAACCTAAAAATACCAACTGAAGGGGGCATACCACATATAATCAAAGTAGTCTTCTGGACTCAAATATCTGATGATTATGAAATTATCCAAGCAGAAGAAGATTGTTCGCTAGCCCTCGTTAGGGAAGCACCCCAGGGGGAGGAAGTTATAAGGGTAGCTTTCTCTCTGATTGTACCTAAGCACATCAGGGAAATTTACACTGGTGAACAGGCCTCAAGACAGGCTCTATCCTTATACAGAAATCAAGTGAGGTGAGACGAACACTCCAGTCCACATGTTTGTCCCCTACGCAGTGAACCACAACCCCAAGAAAAATACCCTTTCAAATCAGAAGCAAAATGTGGCATTAAACCAATAATGTCAGAAATAAGCAGTTTCTGTCCTCCTGTTGCTTGAAAAGCTCAAGCCCAGGAAGGCAGAACAAAGGATTTCCTTTGGGAGAGGGGTGTTACACCCTCTCCCTTTGGAAATAGGTGTTACAGGCTTGGGAGGGGTAGTTTTCCCAAGCCACTGGAAATGCTTCAAAGGGCACATTTGGTGCCCTCCTTGCATAATCCAGTCTACACTGGTTCAGGGACACCTAGTCCCTGCCCTGGCTCAGCGAAACTGGACAAAGGAAAGGGAACTGACCACTCCTCTGCCCAGGGGTGGTGCTCAGAGCTCCTCCAGAGGGTCCCTGGGTTTTGCCATTCTGGATTCCAACTTGGCAGGGAACTCTGGGAGCATCTGAGTGGGCAGTGCCAGCAGGTGACATCAGAACCCTCCCCTGATAGGTACTTACCTTGTTAGGTGACCAATCCCCCTTTCAGGACTACTTAGAGCCTCTCCTTTGAGTGGTTCCTCAGATTCAGATTGCAAGACTCCAGCAGCAATCCTCTGCAACCTCCTTTTCAACCTCTCGCTGAAGAAACTGCATCTGGACCCTCAAGGAACTATACAAACAGCAACAAAGGAGCTAGATGCCTTCTGCAACATTGTATCTTCAGCTCCTGCAGGCAACTGCAACTGTTTCCCTGTTGTGCATCCTCTTAGGACAGCCCACCTTCAGCCTGCACCAGAAGAGCGAAGGAATCTCCCTTGGGGTGAAAGAGTCACTCCCCTGCTTCAGCAGGCACCTACTGCAACGACGACCGGCTACGTGGATCCCCTCTCCTGCTGAGCTGCATGGATCCCACATCACGGGTGGTGTACTGAAGTGGTCGCAATGGTCCTGACATCCTACTTTCCAACTTTGGTGAAGATAAGAGCTTGCCTTCACACGCAAGACAGTAACCCTGTGCACCGCGTGTTTTGCAGTTTCCAAGGCTTGTTGGCATCCTTCCATGAAGATCTTTCTGCATCTTGCAGCTCCGACCCCCAGCACTCTATCCTACAACGCACATCTTCCTGAGTGGTTCTCCGGCGGCATGGGAGCCTTTTTTGTAGTGCTGCGTGGGCCTCCTTTTGCACCTTCTTTGTCCCCATGCTGTAGGACTACTGTGCATGCTGCCTGGTCTTTTGTGGACTCTCTGAGTCGCTGAGAGCCCCCTCTGGCTCCCCCTCCTGGGTAAAGTCCACCCAGTCCTTCCTCGTCCCGGGCAATGCAATTTTCCGCTAGCCATGAGCTTTGTGGGTGCCAAGGCTTGTTGGCGGACTCCAGTGATGCAAACCAGACTGCAATCCTCCATCCAGCATGGGACATCACTTGCACCAACCAGGAACCCGACTCCATCTTCTTGGGTGCAATATTGACTTCTTCTTCACTGGTAGTTCTTCTTTTGCACCTTCATCCGGGTTAGCAGAGGATACAGTTCTTCCTGGACTCTTAGGTGCTTCTTGAACTTGGTCCCCTTCTTCCACAGGTCCTTAGGTCCAGGAATCCACTGTTGGTGTCTTGCAGTTTCTTCTGGTTCTTGCATAATCCTTCTTTTTGTTTCTGTGTGTGGTCTCGGAAAGTTACTGTGTTTTACTCCTGCTTTCCTGGACACTGGGCTGGGTTCTAGTACTTAACTCTAGGGTTTTCTAGTACTCCCAGTGCCCCTCTACACATTACACTTGCCTAGGTGGGAACCCAACATTCACATTACACTTTCTTAGTATAGGGTTTGTGTTCCCCAGGCCCATTTCTAACTATTGTGATTTTCCCTAATTGCACTGTTTTCTAACTGGTTTTATGCCTATTTCTGCATACTAGTGTATGCATCACTTACGTTCTAAGGGAGGATAGTATTTTTGGTATTTGTGTCACCAAAATAAAGTACCCTTATTTTTGTAACACTGAGGCCCTCATTATGACCCTGGCGGTCTTCTGACTGCCAGGGTAAATGTGATGGTAGTACCACCAACTGGTTGGCGGTACTTACCGCCACAACATGAGATTCGCAGATTGGCGGCATCCAACCTGCCACTTTTCCACTCATACTGTCATTGTGGTACAAGCCATGAGGCCAGATATGTCTATCTCCAGCCAGGCGGCTGAAATAGTACCGCCGATGGCATTATGAGCCGGCCTACCGCCATGGCTTTCGTGGCTTTAGCAATGCCATGCAAACCATGGCAGTAGGCCCTACCGGTGACATGGAATTCTTTCCCTGTCACCGGTTGACAGGGAATTCTTTCCCTGTCACCGGTAGGCAGTTCCCCCACCCCCCAACACTCACCTGATGCCCCCATCCAAACTCACCCCACCGCCAACCCCCATACACACAGTAACCCCCACCCAATACACAAATTAACCCCCTCCGATCCACTCACTCACCTCCACCCCCTCCAAAACATTTGCACCGCCAACTCCCATATACGCACACACCCGTAGACACGCACACACCTACAGACACGCACACACCACACAACTGACCCTACAGCCACACACGCACACATCATCCCCCTAACCCCACCCCCACTACCGTCACAGCGCCCCTCACCCCACACCCCCCTCCCCATATACATGCACACAGACACCCACACGCAGCATGCATTCTCCCATTCACTTACACTGGCACACACGCATTCATACACACACTGGCATACACGCATTCATACTCGCATACTTTCAGACATACTCACACACATTCTTACACACAATCACACTGACATGCGGACACGCACTCACTTAACCAATCTTACACGCATCCACTCACAAGCATACAACCAGACATACACCACAACACTCACAGACGCATTCACACACACACTCTTGCATTCATGCACACACTCAGACACACACATACACACACAACACACCCCACCCACACTCCCTCCCCCACTCCCCTGTCAGATGCCCGACTTACCTTGTCTTCTGGCAGGGAACGGGAAGGGGCACTGCTACTGCCAGCAGCGCCCCACTGGCAGAACACCACCAGGCCGTATTACTGTTCATAATACGGCTCGCCTTTTTCTACTGGCGTGGCGGTGCTGGTGTTAGCAGCGCCAGGTTACCATATTCCGCCACTATGAACACTGCCAGATTTCTGCCCTTATTGTGGCGGAAGTCAGGTAGTGCTCATAATATGGCTGACAGATGGTAGCCGCAGTGGTGGTACGCTAGCGGCTGTCAACGCGGCAGTAGGCAGTATTTACCACCAATGTCATTATGAGGGTCTAAGTGTTTTATTTCATGCGTGTGAGTACAGTGTGACGACAATGGTATTACATGAGCTTTGCATGTTTCCTGTTAGGGCCTTGGCTGCTCATCCACAGCTACCTCTAGACAGCCTGGCTTCTAGACACTGCCTACACTACACTAATAGGGGATAACTGAATCTGATATAAGGTGTAAGTACCATAGGTACCCACTACAAACCAGGCCAGCCTCTGTGAGAAAGTAGCATCTTTCTAGCCTTGTTACCCCCACTTTTGGCCTGTTTGTGAGTATATGTCAGGGTGTTTTCACTGTCTCACTGGGATCCTGCTAGCCAGGGCCCAGTGCTCATAGTGAAAACCCTATGTTTTCAGTATGTTGGTTATGTGTCACTGAGACCCTGCTAGACAGGACCCCAGTGCTCATAAGTTTGTGACCTATATGTATGTGTTCCCTGTGTGATGCCTAACTGTCTCACTGAGGTTCTGCTAACCAGTACCTCAGTGGTTATGCTCTCTCTTTACAAATTGTCACTAACAGGCTAGTGACCAATTTCACCAATTCACATTGGCATACTGGAACACCCTTATAATTCCCTAGTATATGGCACTAAGGTACCCAGGATATTGGGGTTCCAGGAAATCCCTATGGGCTGCAGCATTTCTTTTGCCACCCATAGGGAGCTCTGACAATTCTTACACAGGCCTGCCCCTGCAGCCTGAGTGAAAAAATGACCACGTTATTTCACAGCCATTTACCACTGCACTTAAGTAACTTATAAGTCACCTATATGTGTAACCTTCACCTGGTGAAGGTTGGGTGCTAAGTTACTTAGTGTGTGGGCACCCTGGCAATAGCCAAGGTGCCCCCACATCATTCCGGGCAAATTCCCTGGACTTTGTGAGTGCGGGGACACCATTTCACGGATTCACTATACATAGGTCACTACCTATGTATAGCGTCACAATGGTAACTCCGAACATGGCCATGTAACATGTCTAAGATCATGGAATTGTCACCCCAATGCCATTCTGGCATTGGGGAGACAATTCCATGATCCCCCGAGTCTCTAGCACAGACCCGGGTACTGCCAAACTACCTTTCCCGGGGTTTCACTGCAGCTGCTGCTGCTGCCAACCCCTCAGACAGGTTTCTGCCCTCCTGGGGTCCAGCCAGGCTTGGCCCAGGAAGGCAGAACAAAGAACTTCCTCAGAGAGAGGGTGTTACACCCTCTCCCTTTGGAAAAAGGTGTCAGGGCTGGGGAGGAGTAGCCTCCCCCAGCCTCTGGAAATGCTTTGATGGGCACAGATGGTGCCCATCTCTGCATAAGCCAGTCTACACCGGTTCAGGGATCCCCCAGCCCTGCTCTAGAGTGAAACTGGACAAAGGAAAGGGGAGTGACCACTCCCCTGACCTGCACCTCCCAGGGGAGGTGCCCAGAGCTCCTCCAGTGTGCTCCAGACCTCTGCCATCTTGGAAACAGAGGTGCGGCTGGCACACTGGACTGCTCTGAGTGGCCAGTGCCAGCAGGTGACGTCAGAGACTCCTTCTGATAGGCTCTTACCTGTGTTGCTAGCCTATCCTCCTTCCTAGGTAGCCAAACCTCCTTTTCTGGCTATTTAGGGTCTCTGCTTTGGGGAATTATTTAGATAACGAATGCAAGAGCTCATCAGAGTTCCTCTGCATCTCTCTCTTCACCTTCTGCCAAAGGATCGACCGCTGACTGCTCAGGACGCCTGCAAAACCGCAACAAAGTAGCAAAGACGACTACTGCAACCTTGTATCGCTGATCCTACCGCTTTCTTGCCTGTTTCCTGGTGGTGCATGCTCTGGGGTAGCCTGCCTCCTTTCTGCACCAGGAGCTCTGAATCTTCCCCCTGTAACCGCAGGCAACAAAAGACTGCATCACCGGTTCTCTGGGTCGCCTCTCAGCACGACGAGCGTGGTCCCTGGAACTCAGCAACTCTGTCCAAGTGACTCTCACAGTCCAGTGACTCTTCAGTCCAAGTTTGGTGGAGGTAAGTCCTTGCCTCCCCACGCTAGACTGCATTGCTGGGTACCGCGTGATTTGGAGCTGCTCCGGCTCCTGTGCACTCTTCCAGGATTTCCTTCGTGCACAGCCAAGCCTGGGTCCCCGACACTCTAACCTGCAGTGCACAACCTCCTGAGTTGTCCTCCGGCATCGTGGGACTCCCTTTTGTGTCTTCGGGTGAGCTCCGGTTTACTCCTCTTCCAAGTGCCTGTTCTGGTACTTCTGCGGGTGCTGCCTGCTTCTGTGAGGGCTCCCTGACTTGCTGGGTGCCCCCTCTGTCTCCTCATCCAAGTGTCGACATCTTGGTCCCTTCTGGGCCACAGCAGCATCCAAAAACCCTAACCGCAACCCTTGCAGCTAGCAAGGCTTGTTTGCGGTCTTTCTGCGTGGGAACACCTCTGCAAGCTTCTACACGACGTGCGACATCCATCCTCCAAAGGGGAAGTTTCTATCCCTCTTCGTTCTTGCAGAATCCACAGCTTCTACCATCCGGTGGCAGCTTCTTTGCACCCTCAGCTGGCATTTCCTGGGCATCTCCCCAATCTCGACTTTGTCGCGACTCTTGGACTTGGTCCCCTTGTTCCACAGGTACTCTCGTCCGGAAATCCACTTTGGTTGCATTGCTGGTGTTGGTCTTCCTTGCAGAATTCCCCTATCACGACTTCTGTGCTCTCTGGGGAATATAGGTGCACTTTACACCTACTTTTATGGGTCTTGGGGTGGGCTATTTTTCTAACCCCCACTGTTTTCTAACAGTCCCAGCGACCCTCTACAAGCTCACATAGGTTTGGGGTCCATTTGTGGTCCGCATTCCACTTTTGGAGTATATGGTTTGTGTTGCCCCTATACCTATGTGCTGCTATTGCAATCTACTGTAACTTTATATTGCTTGCATTACTTCCTTTTGCTATTACTGCATATTTTTGGTATTGTGTACATATATCTTGTGTATATTTGGCATCCTCATACTGAGGGTACTTTTGGCATATTGTCATAAAAATAAAGTACCTTTATTTTTAGTATATGTGTGTATTGTGTTTTCTTATGATATTGTGCATATGACACCAGTGGTATAGTAGGAGCTTTGCATGTCTCCTAGTTCAGCCTAAGCTGCTCTGCTATAGCTACCTTCTATCAGCCTAAGCTGCTAGAAACACCTCTTCTACACTAATAAGGGATAACTGGACCTGGAACAAAGTGTAAGTACCCCTTGGTACCCACTACAAGCCAGGCCAGCCTCCTACAGCCTCCTACAAAAATGTATTATTGTTTCTCCCTTTCCAGCACTAGAGGTCGCCATGAAGGCAAGCATTCCCAGTGCTAGTGCCCTACACTCGAGATGGGTCCAGTGGGCTTCCTTCTTGAGTGCAGTACATGTAAAGTTTCAGTATGATGCATCTATTCATACACAAGCTTTTCTCCAATGTTAGAAATTGGGTCTCTAGTTGGTAGAGTTATGCACCCTGTCCAAGTAGGGACCACAATTCTAGTCAGGGTAAGTCAGATACACAACCTCAATTAACCTGTGCTCATCCTCTGGTAGCTTGGCACAGAGCAGTCAGGCTTAACTTAAGAGGCAAAGTACAAAGTATTTGTTCAATACTTACATCACAGTAAAACAGCGAAAACACCACAATAAGGACTCTACACCAGTTTAGAAAAATAAAGAATATTTTTATAAATAAAACAAGCCAAAACAACAAAGGTCCAATTAGTAGATCCTGGGATATACAATGCTAAAGATGTGGGTGAAAATAGGGTATAAAAGTGCAAAGCACCAACTGTGGTCATCTGGTCGTACTGGCCCAGGACAAAGTGAAGAGTTCAGGAAGACCATGATAAAGCGCAGGCCAGAGGCTTTGTAGATGTTCAAGTGAGGACCACAGAGGGCAGAGTACCTCACGCCCACTTCCAAGAGTCCAGGACTGGTATGGTACCACTTGGTAGGGCAGACTCACAGATGGTAGAATCCAGGGGCAGGTTGGCTGGACTTCTTTTCTGTCCATGAGACTTCCGAAGACAGGAGGCCAGTAGGCTGGCTTTTGGAGACCTTGGGTTCAAGGATGTAAAGAACAGGTCCAGTTCTTCTCACTCCACGCAGGAGGCTCAGGCATTAGGCCAACACAGTAAAACAAGTAGCAGAGTGGCAGTCCCTCCTACAGTACAGCAGACAGTAACACAGCAATGCATTTAGAGTGGCAATTGTTCCTGGCAGCACAGCAGTCCTTGGATCCAGTAGAGTTCTGATTTGGTGGGATTTGGGGTCTAGTACTTACAAACAAAAATGTTTTCAACGTGGGGGAGACTTCAAAGTGGCATTTGACAAGGTCCCTTCCCTTCCTTTCCTGGCTTCAGCCACTCTACATGTGGTTATGCAGCCATTTGTGTGGGGAAAGGCACAGCTCCATTCAGGTGTAAGTGAGGCACTGCTAAGCTCAGCCCCCCATCAAATCCTTTAATGGCCCATCAGTCTGGTGATGGACCATCAGGATGCAAATGTCACACCCCAGCTCCCTTTGTGTGTGATTTTCTAGAGGGAACGCTCAAAGCCCAGTTGTCATTCACATCAGATGTATATTCAGAGACAGGAAGAGGCACAGAAAGGTTAAAGTAAGAAAATGCCAACTTTCTAAAGGTGCCATTTTCAGACTTACAATTCAAAATCCGACTTCACTATAAGTTGTGATTTTAAATTGTGAGTCCAGAAACACCAAACTCCAAGGGCCCAATTCAGAAAGGTAAACTTAGATTTTGGTCTAAGTTTAGAGCAAGAGTCAAAGTTTATGACTTTTCGGCATTCACAAAGGCAAGTTACGAGTAGTATCTTTATGTCCGCACTCGAGGCGGAATCTCCGCCCCGAGTGGAGAGATTCCACTCTGCACCCGAAGTGTAATCTCCACACCCGGACTGCACTCTCCACATCTGGATTAGAATCTCCACTCTTTGGTCGGATCTCCACCCTGAGTACAGACGTAAAGATTCTACTCATAATTTACCTTTGTGAATACTGAAAAGTTGTAAACTTAAACTTTTTTGTCTAAACTTAGACCAAAAGTCTAAGTTTGCCTTCGTGAATCGGGCCACAAATTTCTATCTTTTCCCACTTGGAAGTTACACCTAAAGCTTGCTTCAAGATAAACCCAATGTTATCATATGGGAAAGATAGGCTTGCAGTAGTGAAAAACAAATTTAGCAGTTTTCCACTACCAAGACATGTTAAACTTAAATATACATGTCCACATTTATAAATAGATTGTACACTGCTCTTTGGGCTAACTAAGGCCTACCTAAGGGGTAGTCTATATATAATAAGGTCAAAGGTTTGGGCCTGACAAGTGGGCACGCTAGCCAGGTCAACCTTGCAGTTTAAAAATGCACACAGAGGCTTTGCTGTGGCAGGCCTGAGACATGTTTGACAGTGGCACAATCAGTTCTGCAGGCCCACTAGTAGCATTCAATTTACAGGCTGTGGGACATATAGTGCCCTTTACTAGGAACTTACAAGTAAATTAAATATGCCAACTGTGGATAAGTCAATGTTACCATATTTTAAGGAGAGAGCACCTGGACTTTAGCATTGGTCAGTGGTGGTAAATTGTACAGAGTCCTAAAGCCAACAAAAACAATGTCAGAAAACGAAGAGGAGGAATGCAAAAAATCTGGGGATGACACTACAGAAAAAGCCATTTCCAGCATCCAATGTGAACAGCATACGTTTCGAACTCCAGATACTTACCTGTTGAGTCATTCCATAGCATCTTTTACATTGATGGCTCTACCCAACCTGTTGTAGGAACCAAATTCTAAATTCTCTGAAGTCTGCATATGAGTGCAAGCTGTAGTGAAGGATGGTGAGTTCATCCCACAACACACCTACACCAAACCTTTGGGTGACGGTACTGCACAACATGCAGAATTACATTCCCTGCTACTTGCATTACAAAAAGTGGACTCATCAGTCCTTCCATTCATAGTGTCCAAGTCAACTTTCTGTGTGCAATGTTACAATGTCGATTTGCAATATTGGCAATTGAATGGTTTTAAGGATTCAGAAGGAAAGCCCATCAAGAATAAACATATTTGGGGAAAGGTTGCTGTCTTACAAGTCCCGCTTCCATTGCCCCATGTGAGGTGCACTTTGGGCCATCAGCATGGTGGTATTCAAGCTAAAGGAACTATGCAGCTGACCAAACGGCAAAAACTGCAATCCAGACTGCCCAAGTAGCAGTCTTAACTAGATGTCAAACAAAGATTGACACAAATGTAGTGACAGACAAATATAGTGACAGACATAAATGCAACCAAAGCAAGCTGCAAGCAAGCATGTTAACTCAGATAACATTTAGGTAGTTTCTATACCAGGAGTGGGAGACAGAGTAATATCTAATAATCTGTCTAGATTAGAATTAATCAAAGAAGCACATGAGGAGTTGGCCTCTGCACATGCAGGAATAAATGCAACCATAGCAATGCTACAACACAACTGGTGGATAATGTATGTAAACAAACTAGAGACTATGTTAGACAATGTGATATTTGTCAACAAATCCAACCCCCTTCACCAGCTCCCCTCATGATCTTAAACACTCCCTTCCAGGAGATTTATTTGAACGACATTGGCCCCTTCAATTCAGCTAATCGATCTAAGTATATATTGGTAGCAATTGATTAATGTTCTCAATTCCTATAGGTTTGGCCAAAGAGAAATGCAAATGCTTCAGGAGTTGCACAAGATTTGCAGTGCCTTGTATTAATGGGGAAGTTCATTCATTTCATTCAGATAATGGTCCTGCATTTGCCTCTAAGGCTTACAGGGATTCAATGCCTGCTCTGGGAGTTTGTCTGCAATTTAGCAACCCGCTCAAAGCTGAATCAAATTGTGTTGTAAAGAGGGCCAATAGCATGATGCAACAAGCTTTGACTGCTAGGTTGTTAAGTGTAGGTCTTAGTTGGTATCATAATCTGTATGGAGATCAGAGAGCACTGAAGAACTTGCCTAGATGAGTATTGGGAGGACGCACTCCATGCAAAGTACTCTTCGGAGTTCCTATGTATGTGCCTGACTTAGATAATTCTGGGAAGTTGGCAGATGCAGATAATTTTGACTTGGAGAAACGTTTTAATGTTTTACAGAGTACGCAAGAAATCAGAGACAAGCTGTCTAACACAAACCACTCTGACAACCCCACCTGTGAAGAGAAGATTATTACTGCGGCTGAGGTTGTATTCACAAAGTTGTGAGCCTAGTTCGGGAGAAAAATCCACGACAAGCAAGCTTTTGAACCAACCTACAGTCCACCCGTCCCTGTTCTTGGGGTTAAAGGCAACAGAACTGTTATCCTGCCTTGTCTGCCTGGATCAGGAAGAAGCGGATTACTGTCTATCAATCAGTTTAAAAACACTGTGGGGCTCATTATGAGTTTGGCCGTAAGACAAGCAGACTGCCAAACTTGAGGGGATGAGGTGGCTGTCAACCCGGCTGCCTCACCCCAGCAATATTACGATGTTTGTATTAGGCTGACCATCAGGAACATAGGATTATGACATTCCCGCCGGTCAGCCCGGTGGGAACGGTTCTACAGTATTGGTCTTGGCTGTCTTAAAGGATCTGAGGGCAATATCGTAGCACACCAGCAACCTGAGAATGCGCATTGTCTGCAAAACAAACAGTGTGCATTCCCAAGGGTGCTGGGCAGGGGGGGCCTGAACTCCCCATGCTGTTGGCATGGGCAGGGCCCCCACGTGGCCACCTGCAGTGTGTTTCCACCAGCCTTTTCATGGCATAGTCTCTGCCATTAAAACGCTGGCGGAAACTGGACTTGTGGTCAGCACTGAGGCTATGAACCACCAGGGTCCTAATGTGGAAGTCGGATCACCTGGAATGCAGTGATCTGACTGCCATCACAAGTCTGGCGGTCGTTAGACCACCAAACTCGTAATGAGGCCCTATGTGTCCACTCCTCTACAGCTGGCCACAACAGACACCAAGAAGGATTCAGAGTAGTGCCCTCCATCCTCTCCCTTCTCTAAATACTCTACCCACTGAATAAAGCTTTAACAATTCTACCTCGACTTTCCAGGCAGGGATGATTGAGTTTAACACTCTATGCAGAACACTGAGTGCAAAAACATAGCTAATACTGCTGACTTGACAGTGGCTACTGTCGAACAAAATACTATGAAGTCTACCTGATGTTAAGCCAATTGAACTGGCACCTTTTCGAAAGTCCAAGGAGACTAATGATGTTGAAAATTACTCTAGATATTTCTCAGAAGATTTTTCAACCGCTTTCAATGTCACTCATCGCCAAAGACCGCTTCATGCTTGTCAATGGTTTCATGACAAGTCCATGGTTCCTCTGTGGTCCTATGCATGGATCGCCTTAGGAACTTTTCTTCTTATCATGTGGTTGTCAACGATATTCGTCATTCTACTGCTACTCAACAGACATTATGTCCCTGAAAGGACAATTGCATCACCTGTGGTTCATGAACTATAGCCTCACACTTCATCCCACAGAACCCAAAAAGTTTTCCATATTGAAACTATTACAGCTTACCCGGTGCCCGAGGAAAAAGCCTGGGAGAAGATTCCAAATCAGATTATGGATCCTACTGAGGCATTGCAATTGCCTTATGTGATAAAAGTTTCAATGTATGAAGTTGGACTACCTGGTTCTCTTTCCCATGATTGGGACATTGAGCCCCTCATTACGGGTCTGGTGGTCCTAGGAACGCCAGACTCGCGGTGGCGGTCGGACCGTCGCCAATGCGGCGGTCCGGTCTCCACATTATGACCGTGGTGAAAGAGGCATGGTTGGACCGCCAGCACTACCACTTCTCCTCCATTGGAGGGGCTGGCATGGCTCGCAGTCCTAATCCACCAGGGCAGCTCTGCAAGCAGAGCTGCCCTGTGGATTACAAGTCCCATCTCCGCCGGCTTTTACATGGCAATTGCACTGCCATATAAAAGCAGGCGGAGACGGGTCACTGGGGGCCCTAGGGGCTCTAAGAGGGCCCCTGGACTGCCCATGCACTTGGCATAGGGATTGCAGGGGCCCCCATGGACATCCCGTCAAGCTTTTCATTGTCTGCTTGGCAGACAGTGAAAGGCACGATGGGTGCTGCTGCACACGATGCACCGCAACAATGCCGCCGGCTCTATTATGAGCTGGCATCCATGTTGTGGGCTGTTTCCCGCTGGGCCAGCGGGCAGAAACTCTGTTAAGCAGGAAACTCTTCATAGCCCTTGCAGTCAGATCACTGCACTGGCTGTTTTTGTGACCGCACTGCTTCTGCGGATGGACGTTTCCTTCTGCCCAAGTCGGAATGAGTTTCCAAGACTGTTAAAAGAATGATGTCTGATTTGCAGGTATATGTTAATTTGAACAATAATAATCCTTACTTGAATTCAGCAAACAAAAAAGAAATGTATTGCTATCATCATTGTGGACATTACTTCATACATACGTCTAGTTATCCTAGAGAAAATTACAATTACACACTATGGGAACTTCCAAAAGTCAATTTCTGAAATAAATTATCTTACTTTCAGAGTGATGATAGGTCACACCTTTCAGCCTTTTATGTTACACAGAGGCCAAGGCAGCTTCCAAAAAATGTAATCAATACCAACAAGCTAACTTACTTCACTGAATTTAGTCAAAACTTAGTTATTCAAGGATATGAGTATTAGAAAGCAAGGGCCTTATTACGACCTTGATGGAGGGATTTCCTCCATCACAAATGTGACAGATATCCCGTCCACCCTAGTACGATCTCCATTAAATATAATGGGATCATAATACGGTGGACAAGATAACCGCCACATTTGTGATAGAGAAAAAACCCTCATTCAAGGTTATAATGAGGCCCCAAAAGTTAATGATAAAGGCAAAGAAGTCTTATTTAATGCCTGTGTTATATCAAAAAGAAATGATCTTCCTAAACAAAACTATTCAGCAGACTCCATGTCTAGGATTTGGAACAATGAAGGAATGAAGGATTTAAAAGAAACCTTTTACTCCAAAAGTTAATTTGACTATCTTCAATAATTGACAATTTCACCTGAACATGTATGTAACAGACATAAATGATATGAAACAGAATGGAACCTATAACTACACATAAATTCCTATAAAGGTTTGGCCTTATGGATGTATAATTCTAAAATATTCATGCAGTGCTTCCTTTCCGACACTCCTGGACCCAAACCTAATCATTCTGGTCGATGTTACAATACACAAACACCTGCAGTAGTTTCCACATAAAGTGTAACATATTTACTCAAAGATGGTTAGAACACTCTAGTTTTTCAGCAGTGAAGGAGCACCTCTCCCCCATTAATGAAAACATGGATGTTTTGGACTTTCTTCTGCAACCACTCCCTCAAAGAAATAAAAGATTCCTAGCTACTGGAATATTTGCTATATATAATGAATTAAAAATATTTTGAAAAAGAAGCTGCAGAAATTATTAGGCAAATAGATCAAGAAAGCATGCAAACAGTTCAGTTCAGTTGCCAATCTTTATTCCGTTGAATTATATTTAATGTTTTGCAAAAACAGTCTAAAAAAGAATAAAATCCTCTCGGTTAAAATTATTCCATGCCCCATCATAGTCACAAATTATACCAGAGGGTCAGAAATTAAAACACAAAAGCACAGACAGATTAAAATCCCATCCGAACCATTCGCGGACATAGCTGTGCATAAAATGGTAACGTGCATAGAAATACAGTAAAACAAACCATTGCCAGAGCCAAAAATATAAAAGACGGTTCCAGGAAAAGTATTAAGATTAGGACAACTCAATCAGATTACATGTTTGCTGCTTTGCAAACATTATGCTGGAACCAGCTCGCATTTCATTTCCCAGCTAATCTGCGCTGCTTGACTACAGCAGCAATGAATCATTAGATTGTGTGACAAACCACATCAGTTTGCAGCAGCTGAAGGTACTCGGACTCCGCCTCATGCACTCTCAGATTGAGATTCCTCCAGAAGGGTCTTAAAATGTGCATTCCTGGATCCTTATATAAATCACAAAAAACAAGTGCAGCTGAAACTGAGGGTTTTTTAGATTACACGTACAGAGTATCAGATCTCAATTAGCATAAACTAAACACCTGAAGGATGTGATACCAAAACATGAGTCATGCCGAGTCTGAATCTTATCAGCTAAAGCCTCTGGTACTGCAGAACTTCAGCTAGATAGGGTTCCATGCTAGCAAATGTGATCAATAGGAAATATGCTTCAACAGTTTTTTTCCTCAATTCTGTTTTGACTGTTTTCTCAGCAATTAAGCCCAATAATACACTCTTCACTGAAGTTCTAATTGACCGGTTAATGCCTTGTGGTCTCTCATACAGATCTAACCTTCCTATCACCCGCAGGTCTTCTTTTGCATCCATCAGCCATTTAATATCTTGGGCTCTTGATAATTTTAAGTAATCAGCTATTACCATTTGGTTGAGTACAGATTCGGGCTTGGAACATACAGAAAAGCGCAAGATAGTTGGTGCTAACCTTATGAGATTGCCCAAATATTGTAGCTCTAATTCCTCGTGAGTTATTAGGGTTGGTATGTTTTTTGGAAGCAGTAGCAATCTTAGCACAAAGTTGTTCTCACCGACCTGAAATTGTGAGGAGTCACGATGCCCTCATACACCTGGGCCATAAGAAGCAATCTTTTGGGATCTAGCCTTATAGATTTTTATAGCAGCTTCTAATGGCAAGGAACCCACTTTTGTGGTGAATTTATACAGGGACGCAATACTCTGTTCAAATTGTGTTAACCTTACGCTCAGCAGGTATTTCCATGTAATTGGGTTGTCAAAAGAGACCCTCGGGTAAGTAAAGGTGGATACATGCTCAAGTTCGGTGCCGCCAAATGGAAAGGCATAGCCTTGCTCAAGGGGAGACCACACACCACAGCAAATGATTTTGTTTTATTAGTTGACAAACCCAGGTCAGATATAAATTCAACAAAACTGTCTCACAACTTCTGATGCCCCCGCCCTCGTTCTTGCATTAGTAAGGAGGCATCAGCATACATCAAAACGGGCAGCTTTATGGCCCCTACCCTAAAGAGCCAGCTTCTACGTCTAACAGACAGGTGTCAAGGTTATGTCAAAGCTAAAAAGGATGGTGGGAGTACATACCCCTGTCTGATGCCCCTTCTAATTTTTATAGGTGACTTCCATTCCACATTGGGCCAAACCTGAGACAGCCTTCAACATCCTCATGGAGTTGGGAAAGTAAATGAACGATCTTCGGGTCAGCACCCTTTTCTAGCGACATAGAGCCAGATTTATGGGAAGTGGCGCTGCGCCGAGTGCAGGCCTTTTTCCCTGTGCCCCTTAGCACCCCCCCTACAGCCACCATGTGCACCATATTTACAATCTATTACGCTTTTGATGTACTCTGCAGGAGTAGCGCCGAAATATTGGCGCTACTCCTGCACAGTACATAGGGGCCCATTCTAAAGAACAGAAGCCCCACTTTAACGCCTGCTCCTGAGCGTTGAACGTTATTTAGATCGCTGGGCCAAACTCATGTCCCAGAGATCCAAATAATTGTAAAGAGGCCACTCGGGACATCATCACGTCCTGGTGCTCCTGGTGCACCGCTACACAGCGGTTATAACATCATTGAGGCCATAGTAGCCTGGGGTGGTTACCATGTTTTATGCACTACCATCAGAATTTGCCGAAGTTGTAGGAGTTGAATACCTAAGTGAAATGGGTGACCAGGCATGGTCTGAAATGGTCATAAGACTATTTGCAAAGACAAGAACATTCCCTACCCGCCAAAACTGATACACATCATTCCTGGTGCAAGCAGCAGTTAATTGCTCCTAAGCCTCCCTTCAAATCTTCTCTTTTTTTGCCCTGACAGCAACTTTCTGGAGTTTTCTGCAAGTTCTAACTTCCATCGTATCCCTTGGTGACCTTTTAACTGCCCATAACAAACTGCTATGTGGCACTGAACAGAATTTTTAAAAATATATTTTTATGCTTTGGAACTCCCAGCGACTGTGGTACCACCAATAGCTCACTTGCCCTCTTGCATATTTCTCTATAAGCCCCCATTACCTCTGATGGAATGGGCTGGTCACTAAACCATAGCTCGAACTGCTCCTTCTCTTTTCCTCAAGAGTGAGGACAAAAGCACCACAGGATCAATATCTCACCATTTGCGTCACACGCCACAGTTCCTGGTGTACCCATTGTTGGAAACACAAAGTTATAGGCTGGTGTTGATAGTTCTAAATAAAGATCTAATACCAACAGATTATGATCACTCAGTGGGCTTGTTATTATGGAAATCGTGTGTACTCTCCTCACCCAAGCCTTTGGTGCATAGTAATCAATCACTGACCCAGGTCCTCTGCCTGTGAATGTTACCTGCCTAGAATTGTCACTGGGGGCCAGGTCCCAGATAATAATGAGATCATGGGCCATCATCAGTTTATTCAACATATCCCCACACGGATTGTGTTAAAATTGTGAATAATTTGCTAATTCCTTTTCCTCTGTCCAACACACAAAGGGCCAGATGTATCAAACTGTTTTGCATTCGCAAATGGTGCGAATCGCAAAATTCGACCGTTTGCGAATGCAAAAACGGGGTCTGCGATGCATGAAAGGCATTCGCAGACCAAAAATGAGAAATCGCAAAAATTGCGATTTTTTGAGTTGCGACCTGTTTTTGTGAGTCGCATTTTGTGATTCGGTATTTCCAGTAGGAAATTGCGAGGTGCAAAATGCGAAACGCAAAATCCAAGTCGCAATTCGATGCACCAAAAAATCGCAAATTGTGATTTTCCACCGAATGGCATTTTGCACATGCAAAATACCACTAAATGAAACCAGGTGGTAACCAGGTGCAACCTATATAAACAGGCGCAGAATGCCTCAGACTTTTTCCAACAATGGCTGCACTTTATGTCATGGCGAGGAGGATGAGGATCTTGGCAGGTTTGAGGAGAAGGAGGAGGAGACAGGAGTGCATTTT
This sequence comes from Pleurodeles waltl, assembly GCF_031143425.1. Classification (NCBI taxonomy): domain Eukaryota; kingdom Metazoa; phylum Chordata; class Amphibia; order Caudata; family Salamandridae; genus Pleurodeles; species Pleurodeles waltl. The sequence goes on from NC_090449.1 coordinate 595,918,493, forward strand.
CAGAGTGCGCATTACACTTTTTGACCAGACAGAGGAGGAAATATTTGAGAGGTATAGGTTGAACTCAGCCATGATACTTGATCTGATAGCTGAGCTACAACCCATAATGCAGCACAGAACACATAGGACTCATAGTATCCCCACTCATGTGCAGGTATTATGCTCCCTCCAACTACTTGCCTCAGGGAGCTATCAAGGGGTCATAGCAGTAGTTGGAGGGGTCTCACAGAGTACCCTCTCCAGAATTTTCAATGCATTTATTAACGCCATGCTGAGCAGGATACACCAGTACATCAAATTCCCCCACACCCCACAGAAAATACAGCAGACAAAAATAGATTTTTACCTGATAGCACAGTTCCCCCACATCCTAGGTGCCATAGATGGGACACATGTTGCAATATGTCCACCATCAGCCACAGAGTATGTGTACCGCAACCGTAAATACCAACATTAGATGAACATACATGTGATATGCAATGCCTCCTACATCATAACTGATCTCGTGGCCAGGTACCCAGGGAGCACCCATGATTCATACATCTTTTGCCGTAGCAGCATTCACACAGGACTGCTAGCTGGGGAGTTTGGAGAAGGATATCTACTAGGTATTGTCCCTCTGTACACTGGTGCATTGTTGGCGTGCTGATGTCAGATGGCTAGGTTACTCAATATACCCTCTGTCCCTTCCAGGAGACAGTGCCTACGCAGTGCGTACCTACATGATGACGCCCTACCTAAATCCTACAACACCTGCTGAACGGAGATACAATGCAGCACACAGGGCGACCCGCAACGTGGTGGAGCGCACCTTTGGACTGCTGAAGAGTCGCTTCCGGTGCCTCCACAAAAGTGGAGGGGCACTACAGTACAGCCCAGAGACGACATGTAGAATAGTGGCTACTTGTGCAATCTTGCACAATATAGCTACCACCAGGGGCATACCTGTAGAAATATGTGATTCTGAATCTGATGAGGACGATGATCCCATACCACCCCTACAGCCAGCAGACAGGACCAGTGCAGCAGAGGGAAGGCAAAGGCGTGCTGAAATCACACACAACCATTTCAGATGTAAGTATGAACAACACAAATCCACTGACAAATGTACCTGTAGTGAGTAAATTTATTACCTTAATGTAGGTAATGTTAGTCCAACGAATACCAACAAAAGTGAATTTAAGGAAAACCAAAAGAAGTCCACAGTAAAGCACTGTTCCTGCATAGTGTACTCATTACCCCTGTAGCCACCACAGTCACTTCTTGCGCCCACGCATGCCACTCGGGTGCCCAGTTGCCTCACTGGCACCTCGATTGTCTGCCTCTGTGGCAGTGCTGTGCCTTGCACTGCGCTGTCTGGTGTCCTTTGCGGGCACAGCTAGGCTGCTGAGGCTGGATGTGTCCTCCGTGTCCCCCAGTCCCAGCTCACCAGGTGTGGCTGACCTGTTTGCCATGATGTTGTCAATCACATTTGTGATTTGGACCAGTCCGTGATCCACATCCCTTCTGCTGTGTGCTGCCTCCACCTGTGCAGCCACTGCACGACATGAAATTTGGGAGGCGGAATTAGCCAGCCTAGTGACAGTGCGACAAAATCACCTGAACATGTTTATGAAGCGTTGCTCCTGCCTGTGGTGGCTCACCCTGTCATGGCGCAGCTCCTGTCATAGTTCCTGCACAGCAGAAGTGAGCTCCCTTGTGTCCTGCGATGCCTGCACTTGTCCCTCATGCAGCTGTTCAATATTTGCATTCAGGCACTCCAGCTGGCGATGCAGGCCCCCCATGTTGGCATTATGTTGCTGCATCTGTTTTTGTAATGCAGTGATCTTTTTATTCAGCAGGCGCTGCTGCTGCAACATAGCCGATTCAAGGCCACCAAAGAAGGAGGTTCCCTCACCTGACTCATACGCCTGTGCACCTGCATTTGTAGCCATCCTGGGGGGTGCTGTGATCTGCTGCAAACTGGGCTCCTGCATCTGGGTGCATCGGCCATTTGGGGATGGTGTATGTGGGCCTTCCTGCAGCTCATCGGAGTCCTGACTGAGCTCTGGCAGTGCCCTGGGCCTGCGTCGGAGTGGCGCAATGGTCAGAGACCCACACATATGGGGTTACAATTCAATATTGCACTTACCTTTGCTGGTACTTGGTGTGCCGGAGGTGTCTATCTCTGTGACCCCACTGACTGCTTCAGAGAGGAGTGTGGACTCCACTAGGTCCTCTAACGGGGTGGAGGGTGACTTTGTGGGTGGTCCGCCTCCTGTGCTCCTGGCCTCCTGCAGTCTTCTTGCCACCCTCTCCTTGGCACGGGATCGCAGGTTGTACCACCTCTTCTTAATTTCTTCAACCGAGCGCTGTGCCACTCCAACAGCGCAGATCTTTGTTTGTATGTCTGCCCAGAGTCTCCTTTTCTCACTCTCAGGCACCTGGAGTGAGCTCTTGCCAAAAAGTTGGTCATGGCTCCTGACCACCTCCTCTGTCAGCACCTTCAGCTCTCGCTCGCTAAATTTGAGCTTACGCTTTCTTTCTCCCTTCTCCTTTCCTTGGGCTGAGGTGTCCATGGTTGTTCTGGTGTGCTGCCTCCTTCAGAGTGTTGCTCAGTGTGGCTGGGCTGACTCTGCAAAATGCAAATTGCGATTCGGTAAATCGGGCTCACAAACCACAAATAGCGATTTTTAAGAAATCGCTATTTCCAAATCGCAATTATGATACATGGCGTATTGCGACTCGGAAATAACGATTTCTTAAAAATCGCTATTTGCGATTCGCAAAGCCATTTCTTCATACATATGGCCCAAAATCATTTGCGATGGCACACAGTCTGAAGTTGAAATCGCCCTCCCCCCTATATTATGACGTAATTATGACATAATCCTCGTTCATACCTGCCAATACCTTGCTGAGAGCATGGTGAAGTGACTATATAATTGAAACATTTTTGTTGTCAAAGTTGTTATGGTAAAAATTAAACAGAACAACAAGCAATTTTCTAGCAAATGTTACACAGATTAGCTGAGAAAAGGCCAAATAAATCTTTGACATCTTGGCTGGTATGGTGACATTGATTAGAGTTAATAGGCCACCACTATAGTGCCCTGATGTCGACGATGTGGCAGGGGTAAATAAAAAACATTTACGTGTATGTTTGCCTGAGACCAAGTCTCTTGTAGGCACACAATCTGACAACCAGATAACATAGTTATTCAGTCATTATAATTAAGTTTGCTGGACACCCCGTGGCATTCCAAAAAAGTAGGCTCAAATCAGAAAAAATGGGGTCATTGCTTGTTCCACAAATCAGCACTGTTCCTACATTGAAGGACTGAACAGAAACTCCAGACTCACTTGGTAGAGAGACCGGGAAGGGTGGTGCTTCATCATCAGTGTTATGATCATCGGTAGAAGGGTGGGTAAGAATGCCCATTGCATTAAATGGTGAGTAAAAGTACTCAAGCCCTTGTTTCACAGGTCCATTAGTATGGAATAGAATGTTCTTAATGTGATCAGCCCCAGAGTAAGATAACCCAGTAGACCCCACAATTAGAATGGAACTTGCACTGGCGTAACCCGGTCAGTCAACCTCTTCAAGGGCAGGAAAATGGTTCTGTGTCAGGCCATTGAATGTCCTGGAGCTCTCAAGATTGTAAGTGGATGAAGCAAAACGTGCATCCTGCCTAGATCTGTAGAAAAGAAACAGCTGGACAGGCTGTGTGGCCTGCAGAGGTTCTTGGGAGCTAGATAGCCTGTGCAAAATATGACCAAACAGTTGGGGGTTGGAGAAGTTGGTTACTATACAATCACCTCCCTCCTTTTTTGGCTGCTGCTGAAACAGAAAACACCCTCCAGACACCTATTATGGCTCTAGAAAACACATTTTTGATAATATTCCCAAGGGCTGCACTGAACCAGTGAGTCACCTTATTGTTGAGTTGGGAGTCAGACACAGACTGGTTTGAACATAGGGGAGGAACATTTTTCGGCACAATCACATAAGGAGTGCAGTCAGGAGGTAACCATAGGAATACTGACTTCTTTGCCATGACTGCTGCTTTGGTGTCTGTATCTATAGCTGAAGAGGGAAAAGTTCACTCTTTGAGCTGGGCTTATGATTGCAGGAGGCAATCTCCTCAGGTTGATGAGAGCACCCGGAGTGCTAAGCAGAACCAAGTGACTTAATGTGAATTTTCCCAATAAAATCTCTCAAAGCTTGAGTAATACTCTTGAGCGCAGCCACTACAGGACTAAGTAAATTCATAATAATTCCCTCCAATTGGTTGATGCCACCAAAAACTTTGGCACTGCTTCTATCTTCCAATGTAGAAGGTTGTACCTATATGCGTGCTCTGGTTTCGATGTTTCTGCTTCTAGTTTCTATCAACAAGAGCTCTGAACACTTTCTGTCATTGACATTGAGTGCACCCGACGGACTGAGTATTCCCTTTGTGTTTTTTTTTGGAGGAAGGGACCTTATTGTGTCATTGTTGGGAGAACTACTGGGACATGTATGGAACGTCTCTGATGTTGTTGAAATGTCTAAGTTCCCTTCATGCACACACGGGTTGTTTCGTTACAGACCTCCCTTGCTTGGTACCCCTACCCCCGCATCAGTTGTCATGTCTGCATTGGCTTGTGAAAAGTTGGATAGATAAGGCTTGATTTAGATATTGTCAGTCACACCGCCATGCCACCTTGGCCATGGACCCGAGAAGACCATCACGTCGACTATCTTCTGCCCACTGTATTTAGATGTTACAGCTCTGCAAGCAGATTGATTTGCAATGGATTGCTGATGGAGGGAGATGGCGGAGGAACTCAATGGACTTTGTACAATGACAGAGGCTATGGAAGAGAGGTAAGTGACACACACACACTGTCGCTTAGCCATAGGTGTACTCACGCGCTACACACTCCACAACACAACGCATTCATACAACAGCCCATTGCCATTCTGACCCAACACAACCTGTACATGCCAAAAAAGCACATTGACATACATCTAGGTCACAACATACACACACCATTGACACTGCACCCACACAAGCACAACAACTAATACAATTACACACTCAGCTACACAAACACACTCACACACATGCACAACTACACACATCATGATAACGTTCGCCACACAACAACCTCACTCACCTGAAATGTGTCCCACAGCAACACAACATACACAACAATATTGGACTTACATGCAAGTGACACAGATACAGACACAACCACATCACCCACTCCCACTACCTCAACCAGACAATCCACAAACACACACACGTACTGACTCACACGCACAACTCACAGCACAAGATGACAGGTACAGGCAATGTGCACAGATGGGCACAGTTGACAGGTGTGAATGTGCCATCATTGTGGTACCAAGATTCATTTGTTAATGAATTCTGGCCCCATAATGACAATTGTGTATGTGTGCGATGTGTGTTGTGGTACCAGTGTATCCCCATCTGTGTCTAACCCATTCGTGTCCCCAACATATGCATGTCATAGTGATTAAAAAAATGACTGTGACATATATAGGTCTCCAGTGGCCCGACCTCCGTGCAGTGCCCACCCAATGTACCCTGGCAATGCAAGGTCCCTTCCTTAGAGTCCAGTGACAGGCAAATCACGTTTTCTCCGTGGGCCGGTGGCAGTAGCGATGGCAGGTGTTCTCCAGTCATCCCCAATCAAAGATAGGAGTGGAATAGGGCAAAAGGGTGAGCTTTCACCCTTTCCCCCACAATCCCCCAACTCCAACATGGATGTCGGACCGCCACTTTTTTCTTGGGGGTTGGGCACATCCAGATCTACATGACTGGAGAGATGTCTGGTTTTCTACCGTCAGCTACATTTCCCTACTGCGCAGTCGACATGGGCGGTATTTCTTGGTGGAGATAGTGGTTCGAATGTGGGCTTTGGTCTATGGGACTGCCAACATATAAATGCAGCTGGCAGACTGTTGCATCAAATGGGTTTTCAGTTGAAAGGTCAACAGTGGGACCGTTACCACCAACATCTAAATCAGGCCCATAGACTCTAGTGGCTGCAAGTAACATAGTCTTCCTGGTAGCCCCCAGTATTTCTTCCACACTCTCAATGTCAGAATTGATGGCACTCTTTGCAGTAATCAGATAGTGGTAGAACTTGCCACTCTGCGATCATTTGCTGGCGCAATAAAAGCACTAGACTTTTTCTTACCCATGATTCCATGACAACAGGCGGTGTGAAGGAGTACAGATGGTAACTCTTAATGACAGAGGCAAAAGGCGTGGCCCAACCTGGCATCCTTTGGGCTCTGAAGAGTGTGGATGGGCCCGCCCTTGGCCTGGGCTCCGCCTCGGTGCAACCGGGGCACGCCCACACTGCTGGAGAGTCTCTGCCCTTAATAGGGCTCATGGAACCAGTGAGTGCTCTCAGGGTAACCTACTGATGGGAGAGGGCAGCACTGCTTCCTGGGAGATGAAGTCACCTCGCGGTAGTGTAATAGTGTGTAATTATGCGACCCATGCTGCGGGAGAGTCTCTGCCCTTAAGAGGGCTGAGTAAACCTGTGAGCGCTGTCTAGGCCACTTGCTGGCAGGAAAGTGCAGCAGTGCCTCCTGGGAGATGAAGCTCCCTCGTAATAGTGCAATAGTGTGCAATTATGAAAACAGTTTTTAAGTTAACAATGGAATGTACATGTTTTTCAAAAGAGTGTACTTGTTAAGTCACATTTTGTCCTCAGCTTTAGACCTCATGAACATAGATCTGAATTTGTTACAACATAGGCAGGCTCAATTAAAGAGCAATCATACAACTAAACTGGGCTTTAGAAACACTTAGGTCAGGTTTTATGCCTTGGCAACCTTTAAATGAAACAGCCTTGTTTGAACTATATAATTTGACACTCAAGCAACAAGCAATGGCCAGGCAAGAATTCACATATACTTTTTTGAGTATAGAACAAGTTGGAGATGCACTCTGTACAGTCAGTGACATGCCATCTGTTAGAAATTGGGTCTCTAGTTGGCAGAGGTTTGCACTCTGCCCAAGTAAGGACCACAATCCTAGTCAGGGCAATTAGGATACACACTAAGGGGCTGATTTAAGAGCCACTAGCTGCTCCTTGCACCACTTTAGCATCATTTTGTTTACACCAATGTGGCCCAAACTGGCCAAAATCACAGCGCCAAATTTACAAAATGGTGCAATGCATGCATTGTGCAACTTTGTAACCCTTTTGCTCTACATCATACCTGCTCCAGAGTAGGCGTTAAAAGGAGGCACACCATTGCTTTCAGGGGTCCTCAATCGGCTTTGCAGGATTTTTTACGCTAATACTGCTAAGCTCTGAACTAACGTCAAAAATGTTGATGCTAGTTCACCTAACTACCGCCATGGTGCACCGTATCTTAGATATGGCACACAAATGGTGGCATTAGAGGGGAGCTAAGAGGCACAAGAAAAGTGATACTGCACAGGGTGCAGAGTCACTTTTCTTAAATCAGGGCCTACAATTTCACCTCTGTTCACCCACTGGTAGCTTGGCACAGAGCAGTCAAAGAGGCAATGTGTAAAGTATTTGTAGACACACACCCACACACCACAGTAACACAGTGAAGACACCACATTAGTGCTCCACACCAGTTTAGAGAAATAGCTCATATTTATCTGAGTCAAATAAGACCAAAACGACAAACATCCAACATACATAAATGAAGTTAGGAATTTTCAAAGGTTAAATCAAAATGCAGTGCTTACAAGACAATAGCTCCAAGTGGAACTATCTGGCCCTACTGGACTGGGGTAAATTCAAAAGTGCAGTCTGACTGTGACAGAGTGCTGGCTAGGTGCAGGAATCATGCAGACCCGCTAACAGTACCTTTGCTGCATCAGTGCTGGGTGACGATGAGTTGATCCAGAGGACGGGAGGTGTCATGCTTGCAGGTGATGCATCCTTTCCTTATCAGGCAACATCATTGATGCGTTGATGTCCAGAAGCTATGAGTACTGGTTCCAATGTGTCATTGCTGCATCGGCCAAGCTGGGGCTCCGTTGTAAGTTGGGGTTGTTGTGTTGTTCAGTTGATGAGTGGCATTTGTGTCTTTGGTGCAGGTAGTGGCAAAGCAGCATTTCTGCAGTGGGATGCATCAGTTCCAAGTGATGTGCTGGTGTTGTTGCATCAATTCTTGTGTTGCAGTCCCATATTCACCTCCAAGGGCCCAGGACTGGATTCAGCTACATTTGGCAGAGCAGGAACTTACAGCGGAGGAGCCCAGGTGCTGGTAGCAAGATGCAGGTTAAGTCTTTGATATCCCTGAGACTTCAGAAACAGGAGGCAAGCTCAGTCAGGCCCTTGGGGAAACCTTAGATTGCAGTATGTAGAGAGTTAGATCCAGCTCTCTCACTCCCAGGCAAGAAGTAGCAGGCAGCAGGCCAACACATCAGAGCAAGCAGCAGTCCCTCTTGACAGCCCTGTGGTCCTTTTTCCGGGTAGAATGTCTTCAGTCCAGAAGTGTTCCGAGTATATGGTGTCAGAGGCCCAATATTTTTACCCAAATGTGCCTTTGAAGGGGAGGAGACTTCAAAGAGTGCTTTTGAAGTGCCCCAGTTCCCATTCAGCCCAGTCCTCTCTTACAGGAGGTCGGTGGGGGGTAATCAGTCCATAGTGTAGGGTCAAGTCACTACCCTTTGAAGTGTGAGTGAGAGCCCCTCTGCCCTTTCTGCCCAGTAAGACCCTCCGGTATGCAGATGGAATGCAGGGGCAGTGTAGTCTTCTATGCTTTATGGCTGTCTGGATGGAATGTACAGATGTGGCTCTCACCCAAACCCATACAGACCAGACATCGATTGGAGGCAGGCTGAGGCACAGAATGGTTAAAGAATGGTTAAAGTAAGAAAATGTCAACTTTCTAAAAGTGGCTTTTTCAGACCGTCAATTTAAAACCACCTTTACCAAAAGACGTGTTTTTAAAATGTGAATCCAGATACACCAAACTCCACATTTCTAAATTTTGGAAATTACACTTAAGGCAATCACCATACTAGCCTATGAGAGAGATAGTCCTTGCAATACTGAAAAACAAATTTAAGAGCTTTTCACTACCTGGACTTTTTAAACATAAAAGTACATGTCCAACGTTTTAATGCACTGCACCCTGCCCTTGGGGCTAACCAGGGCCTTCCTTAGGGGTGTCTTAGATGTATTACAAAGGAGGTTTTGGGACTGGCAAGTGGGTACACTTGCCAGGTTGGACTGGCAGTTTAAATTGCACACACAGACTCTGCAATGCCAGTCCTGATACTTGTTTGAAAGGTTACTGTAGTGGGTGACAACCAATGCTGCATGCCCACTAGTAGCATTTGACTTACAGGCCTTGAGCACACATAGTGCATGTTAATAGGGACTTTCTAGTAAACTAAGTATGTCAATTTCGGAGAAGCCAATGTCACCATATTTTAGACACATACAGAGCACTTGTACTTTGGCACTTGATAGAAGTGGTAAAGTGCATAGAGTCCTAAAGTCATGAAGAACGAAGTTTAGCACACAGTCAAAACAGGAGTTCCCAAAGCACAAAGTCAGGGGAACCACACCAGAAAATGCCAGGTCTATCCTCACCTATCACCTGGCTAATATATGGAATTCTTTCTTTACCAATAACCACCTTTCATTTTCATGATTGTCAAAAATAGAAATCCATTTATTGGTGTGAAACGATGCACACTTCATAATTGTTCCCTTCATGGAAATTCCTTTTCATCCACATATGTTTAAATGAAAATAAGCATGACCCTGTGTATGTTAGTACACCAGCTTGCAGAAATCCTTTTGGACAAACCATTCTGTGTGACACCATATCTTTACACGGAATGTGTAGGGCTTTAATGCCAGGGTTATGCTGTACCTTATCTGTTTCCCCCTTGCATGCATTCCCATAGAGCATGAACTTTTGAATAACAGCTCTTATTTGTTCCTAACAAATGTTACTTGCTGGGGGTTGGAACCTGGCCAGCAGTACCTGATAATGGTTTCAGAAACAATACAGTGCTGTGGAAAGAACTTGTATCCTACTCTATGAAATGTTATAAAAAGCATCCCTTTGCCTAGTATTAGTATGAAATGTATGCATTTTAGCGACTTGAACAAACTATTGTCTGTTCTCTTACAAAAAGAAGTCCGTTTGGTGTTCTGCATCTTTTTAAGAAAATTGGATCTGGTCTAGTGACTGGATTTAACACACTATTTTGACTGATTCCATCATTTTTTAATTCCTTATTCTCCAGCCTTTTTGAGGATTTACCATCATAATACTGCTAATAGGCTGTGGTAGTATCATCTTTCTACTGCTCCACTATGAAAATAAACATCAATTAGCATCCATATATCCTACTGAACAAAGCTGCAGAGAGACTCTAGCATTCTACATGGGACAAGCTTGGCTGTCTAAACTCAGCGAGCACTGAATGCTCACATTTCACAAAGGCAATGCAACACAAGTAAAACCTGCCTTCTAGTGCATAAGTTGTTCGGCTGATATCCTCTTGGACTTCATCTGGAACAGCCTACAGTGATTTATTTCAATATGGAATTCATCCTACAACCTTTATATAAGTACCATAAACAATGTTGAGCAAAGCATCTGTCATTTCTAGAGGCTGCCACCTATGACAGAGCAACTTCACCAGTGGCACTTTTAGATGCAGCTCTTGACGAATGGCTTAAACCATTGCTATTTGCTGAGCCTAATGAAGAGGAGCCTCAACCAACACTGAGGGCCTCAAATGAGCAACCAGTTGCTGGTCCGTCCAGGACCTCAACTGTTAACCATGAACATGCTCTGTAAGAACTTTGTAAAGACTCCACATAAGTTGCATGTGCACTCGATGATGTCCAAATGTACCCTGATGAGGAATGAACTCAACAAGTCGACCAACAAAACATGACCTGCATTCATCACATGTACCACAAAGCCTTTACAAACTGTAAACTGAAAAGAAAATCTTCCTTTTTCTTTCTAATTGACTCTTTTATTGTTTGCTTTTTATACCTCTTATTTTTAATCAGGCCTGTCCATATTATCACTGGTCTGTCTTTTTGCCAACACGAATAACATACTCCAGATAAGTTATGAATTATGACTTTATCAGTTGTAGTACAAGCATTACAAATATGAATGCTTCGCTATGTGAACCACAAATTTTTAACACGTTTTATTTATCTTTTACATCTACAATGCACTAATGTAGCAATGCCGTAAATGTTCATTCTGTTCTCATTATTTATAACGTCTTGTTGCTATTTTTAAAATATTCTGTGTAGTTGCTTTGATGAGCTAAGAAACAGATTGTTCCTGTGGTAATAAATACTTTTAAAATAAAAGTATTCATCCTTCTTAGTGCAGTATGTGTGTGGTATTATGAATAACAAAATAAAGTTGCTGCTGTGTCTACGATGCCCCTGATCCCTTTACGGGATTGTTAGTAGCTCAAAGCAATACTTCCAGCTCAATTACACATTGAATAGTGTCTTGCTGGGTAACAATAACTTGTCTTTCACATTCATAACTGGTTTATTGAACCAAGTACATCTATGTCACCCGTGGGTGGGAAAGCACCCCTTGTAGAGTTATGCCAAACAATATAGATCACAAATGATAATGTGGAGAAATTGAGTTTCAGTGAATATTTATCTTTCGCTCAACACCAAGTAATTTGCTTTGACCCTATTAAAAATCTTTGTTTCCAACATAGTTCATTTGTGCTTTCCTGTTTATTTACTTTGAAATATTATAAGTTCATTTATAGGTTTTTAAATATTTCTGTGTGTTAGAAGATAACCATATTGAGCTGCTTTTTCTTTCACACCAGCAAAGTTTTCACACAGTCACTTTACAAAAGCATCATCTTTGCAGTAGGGAAAAGAAAAGTAAACACCATTCTTCATGCTAATGGAATATAAGAAATTTGTCAGAAGATTAAACTGACATTTGACCTCTGTCTTTGAAAGCATGGCAAATGTAGCAAGATAAAAAGAAAATTTAAAGTAGGAACTCCCACATGGTTGCTTAGGTGCATTCTCAGGGCTCAAGGGGCTTCTGTAGTTGAGTCATGTCCATCTCTGGGCCTGGTGCATTATACCGGGTGCACAACTGGTAGCTACGACCCTGCTGAATTGGTTGACTTTTAATGTTGTGTAGCTAAATTCCTTCTGTTTCTCTCTGTCACATCACACGACCTCTCTAATAAATTGTTGGCAACTACCTATCACTTGAATATTTGCTCCATTCTTCAGTCTTGTCTATGGATAGAAACTATGATAAAGCTTTTTGCACTGTAATTCTCCTTGTTTGAAGTCTGCCCTCTGTGACATTCTCGAAACGTGAGAATTTTGAATTGAGTTTGTGTTGACTAGAAACTACTGAGTCAAGCTTCTTTCCACTGCGCCAACAGAGCATGTTCCCTCAAGCTATCACATAATGATTGAGGTATGCTAAGAGGTTCTTTATCTCCTGGACCCAACACCACCCCCAGAAGAACTTCCTCATCCGTAGAATCAATCAATCCGGTATTATTTGTATAGCGTGGCTTGTCATCCAGGTACTTGCTGCAGGTGTTTATACGAAAAGCCAGGTTTACAGTTCCTTTCTGAAGTGGGGCAGAGACTGTGCGGTGGGAAGGTGGAGGGCATAGCGTCCTCCGGTGCTGCAGCGGCGTGTGCTAGGTATCTTTGCGAGGGCGATGTGTGCCGAGCGGAGGTTCGTGACCAGTTGGTGGAGGTGAAGGCTGTGATTCAGGTAGGCGGATCCTTGGTAATGGAGGGCTTTGTAGGCATGAGTCAGGAGCTTGAAGTGGCATCTTGTCTGGATCAGGAGCCAATGGAGGTCATTCAGGTGCTGAGTGATGTAGGTTTTCTCTGGCAAGTTGAAGATCAGACTGGCAGCTACGTTCTGGAGTGTCTGGCGTCTTTGCATGACTTCTGTGGTGGTTCCTGCATAGAGTGTGTTGCCATAGTCCAGTCGTCTGATGATGAGGGCCTGCATCACTATCTTCCTCGTGCCAAGGGAGCGCCACTTAAAGATCTTGCAGAGCATGCAGAGTGTGTGGAAGCGGCATTGACCTGGCATTTCATGGAGAGTTCACTAACAAGAATGATGCCAAGGTTGCGGTGTGACCTTTCGGTGTGGGGGTGGGTCTGAGCTCTGTTGGCCACCAGGAGTCGTTCCAGAGGGTTGAACTGCCAATGATCAGAACACCTGTTTTGTCCGTGTTGAGCTTTATGCAGTTGTCCTTCATCCAGGCATATATGTTCTTCAAACAGTTGTGGAAGTTGGTCCTTCATCTTGGTGGGGTCATCTGTTGCAGCGAGCAGAGCTGTCTCAGTGTTGTGATTGGCACTGACACCTGATTGGGAGGGGTTTAACAGGTTGTTTCTCTCCAGGTGTTCGGTGAGTTGTAAGTTGATGGCCTCCAAGACTGTGGTGGGGAATGGGAGCAGAGAGATCGGGCTGTAGCTCTGGTGCTCTCTGGGGTCTACAGAGGGCTTCTTGAGGAGTGTTCTGATCTCTGTCTGTTTCCAGGCTTCTGGGAAAGTGGCAGTGGTTAGTGAGGCATTGAGGATGGTTGTGATCTAGCAGCTGATTTTCCTTCTTCTAAGGTTGAAGATCCTGTGGGGGCAGGAGTCGGTGGGTGCTCCTGAGAGGATGGAGCTCATGAGTGTGATTGTGTTCGGTATACTAAGATGTCCCCATGTGGTCACCAGGTGATCAGCGGTGGAGGTGGATGAGATGTTGTGGAGGGCAGAGGGTTGGGGATCGAAGTTCCTGTATCTTGTTGTGCAAGTGGTCGACAAGAGCATCACAGAGTTCTTGTGAGGAGGGGATGGAGTTTTTGATGGCTGATGGGCAGGCAAACCTTCTGATGATGGTAAATAATTCCTTGATTTGGTTGGTGCTGTTCTCGATCTGGTGGGTCAAGGGCTCTTCTTTTGCAACTCTGATTTGGTAGTGGTATTGCTGAGGGCCATTTTGAAGGTGGCTCAGTCTGCCTAGTTCTTGCTGGTACACCACCTTTTTCCAGTTGTTTGCACCTGTGTTTTAACTTGCTGAGTAGCTAGCTTGCTGGTGTACTAGCTGGCTTTTTAGTGGTTCTGTGTGGCTTGGCTGGTTGGTTGGGTTGACCAGGTCAACAGCGCTGATGATCAGTCATTAAAGTTCTGCACTGCCTGATCCAAGTTGGTTGTGACATTAGGCTGTGAGGTGCTGAGGACTTCAGTCCAATGCTCCTGACTGACCTTGGGCCAGCTGTAGGAGTGGGGGCTGTGGAGAATTCGGCAGTGCAGGGAGATGGGCGTGGGTGAAGAGTATGATGTAGTGATCCAACCAGGTGAGTTCCATGGTGTAGCTGATTCTGTTGCTGGGTGTGAAGATGGGATCCAGCATGTGTCTTGCTTTGTGCGTGGGGCCTGTGATCAGCTGCTTGAGGCTGAGGTTGTCCAGTCTTTCCAGTAAGTCGGTGGAGTAGGTGTCAGTGGGGTCCTCCAGGTGGTAGTTGAGGTCTCCCAGGAAGACGTAGATATCGGATTCAATGGTGAGCGAGGTGATGAATTCAGTGATAGCCTTACTGACGCTGGTTCTTAGTCCTAGTGGTCTGTATGCAAGGGTGCCTTTAATGGTGGTGTTGTCATCAGTGTGGAGCTGGAAGTTCATGTGTTCCATGAGAGGTGTGATTTTGTCATAGGTGATGGTGCAGGCGGTTGATTACTTGTGTATAATGGTGATGCCTCCTCCGTGCCTGTTTGTGTGGTCATAGTGTTTCATTTTGTAGCCGGAGGTGTTGCTGTGGCGATGTCTGAGGATGAGACTGGGGTGAGGAAGGTCTCTGTGATGAAGGTTACATCAGGGGTGAGGGTGGAGATGGTATCCCAGACTTCGGTTGTGTATTTACAGAGTGATCTGGCATTGAACAGGATTCATCGTAATGTCTATGTTTAATGTCTTTTCACAAACCTAATAATTGTTTTTATTATAAACTGTTGTATTTAAGGAGAGTGTTTCTCACAAACAGTATACATCAAAAACTGCTCCAATAATTATTTTTCGCACCTTAAGTAATACAAAAATACATCTTTATTCTTAGTTCATTATTTTCACGGAGATATTTACCTGACACATTTTGAAAAAGAATATATAACGTGTCCAGGTTCGTCACACCTTCTGCAAAACCCATTCATTAACTTCTTTGTGTCCACTAGTACTTTGAGGTGTTCCGGCAACATCAGTGTTTGTTTTGCCCCCAAATTATGCTCTGACAGAACATTTATTTTGAAGTTAGTTTTATATACTCGGAAATATTAATTTTACTTGTTTTTTATTTTTCACTTTACTCTGTATCTCCCACCGAATGGGAAAAGGAGATATGCATTCCCCTCATATAGTATCCTGGTTTTATAATCTCAGAAAACCTAAACAAATGAAGATCTCTCTATGTAGAATCTAGGTGTCTTTCTGGAGTCCTTAGTAATTCAAGCTCATATTATTATCCTTTACTATATTTGCTTATTTATTCATGCCTCCTGGTTATTTATCTGCTCCTAAACCTATTTGTTGTGAACGGTCTGACGTCAGCCAACACCATTTGATATTACCAAAATTATTCAAATAATATACTTACTTATAGGGGCTGTCAGTCACCCATCTTTATCTATTGGTCTGTTGTTGTGTCATTCATGTTTTTCTTCCACTCGCCCCAGCATACAGCATGGGGCAACGGATCAGCCCTCTTCAGCCTCTAGCTAACTTCACTGTGAGTGACTGCATTCTGTTATTTCACTAAAACCACATCATCACAAAGTAGTTGCCTCCAGTACCAGGGAGTGCTATGCCAAAGGGTTCTTTGTGGTGCCAAAAATGTTTATTGCTTCACACCAATGTTTATTTATTTTTTAGGCTGAGTGCTTGCATTACCTCGAAAATACATTTTTACAAAAACTATGACAAAAGAAGCTTTGCCAAAGCAAAATGGCTGGCAGTCAATACCAGACCTATTGGCTTGACCCATGCATGTTTCTACAAGAGGCTCTCAGAATTATTTGTCCACAGTTGTGCAACCCCCTCATCTTACAAGGGGAAGTGAAGAGAGCTGAAATTGCATCAGAATACTGATGGGTCATAGAATTGAAGAAAATGTGATAGGGCAGTTCTTTAAAGAGACATTATGCAACTAATCACATTCATTCACTCAGACCGGTATCAATCCACCTAACCATTCATACTCTCATACACCCACAGAGGTATCAATTAATTCATCCATCCATTCTCTCGGTTCATAGATTCACACTAATGTATTAACTACCCAGATCCGTGAATTTATATTTCTAATCACAACCATGTTTTGACCCTTGTATTAATCCACAACCATGCATTGATTCATACACTAACACATGTATTCATTCGTCAAGCTATGCACTATCTCCCATGTATTCATTCATGTAATCACCAATCTCCAACACCCATACACTCATCCATCTACCCCACAGCTAAGCACTCTCACTCATGCAATCATTCATCTACTTGTGCGTATGTGTTATCATCTCCCTGGCTAAGATTTGGGAGCAAACAGTTTTGCAAATCCCACTTATGCGGTGAATATTGCTAAAAGCTACCAGGAAAATGTCCTTAAAAAAGGCACATGATGTCGAATTCATTTTTGGAAATACCGATTCCGCATGTTTTAAATGTTTTGTACAAGTTTCACGAGTTATTTATATATCGGTAAATACCCACGCCCTGGGGATCGGTATTTAACCGGTGTGCTAAATAGCCTGCTGCATTTCAACACACTCCTATTGAGGCTCGATGTGTTTTGCCTGTGATGGTGTGCGTGATGTTATGTATGTGGCCCCTGTGTTTCCTAGTGAAGGGTTAGATGGGCGTTGGTGAATCCTGCACGTAATTCTTGTGGCTGTTTGTGTGCGTGTATGTTGTGTTTTTGTGCATATTGTCTACAAATGCCAGAACTATTACATTGGTCATTGCTTGCTTTGTAATGAAATCTCATAGCACATAAACTAACTTCTGTCAGAGAAGAATTTCCTATCTAAATGTTGCTATCCAAATTGCATATAAAGTAAGCAGTCATACGCTAAAAAGCTACAGGCAGCATCATGCTTGGGGAAGAGGGGATCATTACCAACCACAGACACCAGGCATATCTCTGTGAAAAAGGCCACTTTATTGGGAACAGGTGCACTTACAATAAAAACCTTGGCCTTTGTCTTACAAAACTAGGGGGGCTCACTATACAAAAAATCAACTATAAAACTCACTTCTTCCCTTCCCCCTTATCCTTGACCTTGTAATCCTGTATTTCCTTAGATTTTAGACTGTTCCCTATCTTTAAACTGCCTTCTAGTTTATTATAACTCTAAAACCTTAACTAATATAACTACTTAACCAACATTTAACTTACTCGCTCATCCATACATGCTGTTGTGAACCTGCTCCCTATTAACTTTGACTGTCAGTTTGAACAACCATACATTTCTGTATACCATGGCAAATTGCCATGCCCCCCGCCACCCAGAAAAAGGTTCCCAGACTTTATCTGCACCCCCCCTTTTTAGACAATGTTCAGTAGCTGCTTCAACTGGTCCCTCAACTGGAAAAGATAGAGCTCCATGCCCATAAAGGACAAGTGAACTCCATCCCCCTAAAAAAACTCAGCATCTTGAAAATGTGGATCCATGTGTTCCAATGCTGTGTTACCTCTACTTGCGCAAAATGCATGCATTTCTTTATTAATTTTCCTCCTGGTCGTCTCAATTGCCCCTGGCCACTTAGCTCCCCACCATGCCCTTGCAGAACAAAGGCTGCCAAAATTATGTGGCAGCCAACCCACTGTCTCTGAATTTCCTGCATTTTTCTTCATCTTGACCGCCTGTAGCCCTTTCTCCACCACTAAGTCATTTTTCCCAAGATGTACTAACATGTTATCTGGACACTGACCCCTCCCCATGCATCTATTCAAGCATGGAAACAATTCCTTCCACCGCATCCCCCCCTTTTCCCTCCCAGCGCACCCTAAATAATTCAGGATCCAAACCCAGATTCCTCCCCGGGCTGCTTCTCCACGCTTGTCTCTGTGCCCATTGACAAAGGAATGTCCCACCAACCAAACTGACAGGCTGTTGGATTCTAGTCCCGGCATGGAACCTGGAAAACACAAATAACAAATCAGAGATGCCCCCGCATACATTCCCTGTCCCCATTCACACGTATCGCTGGTAGCAGCCTGACTTCTACCTACCTACACTCATAATATCCTCCCTGCCCCAACCCCTCCTTCTAGCCTCTTTGGTCATACCTATTCTAAATGAATCAGTGCAAAAAGATAATGGTGCTACCCCCACGCTCCTCAGTAATTTGTGTAGAATTGACAATAATTTGAAGGCTGTAACCGGCTTGCCATCCTTGTGCAAGAAAACCCTGCTTGAGGGGATTATTGCACTGTGCATGTAGTAGCCATCCCTATCATAGCGGGCAGAGTGACGGCGATGGATACTCATGCAAGTGAACCTACTTTCCTTTCTTTCTTTGATTCCATCTTGGACCCCTGACGCCAGTTCTGTACCCCACCTTGGATCATATCCACTTCCTCCCACTCTAACCCCTTCCTTCCCCTGCCCCCCAGGAGCTCAGATAATAGCGTGCTAAAAAGGATGGTTTCTTCTCTGCCTCTGCATATTGCTAGGAGGTAAATGATAGTCTGTTTCAAGAGGTGTACTGTAATCGCTCTCCTTGCTGGTCCTGTCCTACCTGCCTCCCTAGCCCTCCCCTCCAGCATTCTTTTGCCCAATTCCCCTGCTGATGGGACATATCCCCATAGCATTTGCCCATGAAGGCAATTCCTGCTCGCTTGCCAGCAATCGTCACCCTTGACTGTCCTCTCTCTGTGAGTACCAGGATAAATTGTATGACATCCTCCACCCTCTCCCATTCTTCACTATGCTTCTGTGCCCCCCGTTTAAGGAATTCCTGGCATGCCTGTGTGCAAGCCTCTCACATGGAAACTGCCAACAAGTTCACCACTAACTGGAGGAACCTGTGTCTCCTACATTCCATAGATGTAGCAGCATCTGAGTCTTCTAAGGTTCTGCGTCCGTGGCCAGTCCATGTGAACAAGACAAGGCATCCACGATGTCCTTGTCTACTCCCAGAACATGTCTCACCCTGAACGCTATGTCATGTTGCAAGCAGCCCAGCACAAAAACCTTCACCAACTGTAACACTTGGCAGACTTCCAAGTTGTTGACCCTAAAAAACACTTTTTGTGTGCCAACTGTTCTCCCCACACATGAACCACGACCACTAGAGGAAACAGCTCCAGGAAAGCAATGCTCATACGACCCCCACTTCCACTCATTGGGCCATTCCACTGCATACCACCTGCCCTGCCAATAGATACCAAAACCTTTCCCGCCTGCTGCATAGGAAAATATCTGAATATCCCATTCCAGATCCTGCCAAGCCTGCAAGGATATACCATTGAAATCCTCTAAAAGAGATGCCACATGCACAGATACGCTGACAGATGAATATGATGGTGCAGCAGCCTCCTCCCTGACAGTGAGGAACCCTGGCATCTACAAAATGCTCTACCTGCCCACACAACCCTACTAGCAAAGTTGAGGTGACCTAAAGGCACTTGTATCTCCTTGACGGTGACTTTGTATCTCCTCAAAATGTCCTGCAACATCCCAACCATCACATCATTCTTGCCCTGAGGTACGTAAACCATCATTGTCTCTGAATTAATTTCCACATCTAGGTATGCCAGCGCTGTACTTGGCCCCACTGTCTTCTCGAGGGCAATGGAACACCTAGTTCTCCCATCGTGGCCTGGAATCTGTCCAACAAACTTTTTTATTGCCCTGAGCATGGTGCACCCACCAAAAAGAAATCATAGAGATAATGTGTCATGTAACTATGTCCTGTCTGTCTAGTGAATACCCATTGCAAGAAGGTACTAAAGTATTCAAACAGGGCACACAATATCGAGCATCCCATTGGAAGTGACTTGTCCACGTACCAGTGTCCCTCAATTTGCATGCTTAGCAGCTCAAAGTCATCAGAGTGTAAAAGCAGCAAATGAAAAGCTGACTTTATATAGTTTTTTACTAACAGCACCGCCTGTCCAACTTCTTCAGCCAATGCCATAGGCACATCCACTAAGGCGGGAGACACTGTCACCTGTTCCTCAGGAATAAAGTCATTAATCAAATTGCCTTCTGGCCAAGAGAGGTGTTGGATGAGGCAAAACTGACCTTTCTCCTTTTCACGCACCATGACGATGAGTGAGGCTATCAGGTTCTGCATCGGACAATCCATAAAAGGGCCTGCCACATGACCTTCCCTCACCTCTTTCTCCAGTTTTTCCTGCACCACTTGTTTGTGCGCAATTACTGATTTCAGATTTTCCACCCAGCGGTGCTGCCTCGACCCCATGTAGCCCAGCCTAAAACCCTAAGTGAACCCATTCAGCAGCACCTCCGCTTCCTCCTTGCGATCATATTGGGCCAACCAAAAGCATAAACTCTTAGGTTACCTGGAGTAGGAGCCTTTCCCTCCAGTGCCATGTACACCTCTACCCCCTCTGAAACTTGGCTACCAGTTGTTCTGCAGGCTCCTCCTCCATCTTGCTGTGTATATCCCTGAGGACATGCCCCCCTGCCATGCATCCGTAGCGATTGACCAAGACATTTATGCCCACATACCTGGAACATTCATGCCTAAACTTGCAATAATCCTGGGTTCACATCCCCCTGTTGAAATCCCAACTTGCACCAATGAGGCTGGTCCCACCCCTGGCACACCCGACTGCCCCCTGCTTGCTGACCCTGCCCCTCCATGGGTGGGCAGGCCTGAAAGGGCTGGTAAACTATGGGTAGACTGCTGGCTGTGAAGACCATTTTTCCAAATTTGGTCAGCCCCATAGTATGTAGCTACAAGTCAGAGTCAATTTCCCCCCACTGAATATCCGGTCCAGTGCCTTGCTCACCCTGAACTCTTTGTGTATTTAACCCATTCCTAGCCACAGTAATTTATCTGCACTTTTCTGAAAATGTCTATGGACTTGAAAAGCGCCACAGACCTCTCAGGGCACTTTTCACAGTAGACACTAGCAAATATGAGGATGTTGCCATCCAATTCTAGATCGTGACTGGCACTTTTGGCCTCTTGACCAACTCGTATTCCTCTTCCTTCAACCCTTCCTTAGACATGAATTCCCTGAGCAATAATTTAATCATCTCTATGTACTCATCCTTCCAGAGTTTTTCCTTGGTTGCTAACAATAAATGTGCCCCCAAGGGCTTAGCCTTTCCCATGTATGGTAGATTATTTCATTTCAATTCCATGCTCTCCAGCAGCTCTGCCTTGGCATCCGCTGTGGACTCCTGGGACTCCTGTCAAATGTTTGCAGTTTCCACGTGAGAGGCTTGCACACAGGCATGGCAGGAATTCATTAATCGCATGTTGACGGTAAGGCGAGTGCCTTTTACTTGTAAATAGTGCCTAAACGCTGAACACACATAATGCAAACAAACTACGGAATTAATTCTTGGAAATACCTCATAAAAAGGACAAAAACACTAGCCCCCAGCATGGTGGCATATCACCTAAAACATCTGTTTAAATACCCCAGGTCCACAAAGTAGCTCAAAAGTAGCACAACATACCCCGTAGCAGTTGCGTACTGCTCCACTTCCTCAAACCTCCCAGGGGTGTGGGGGACCCCAGTGGTTGGCTGCCACCTCAAGTACCCACCCCAAATATTTCCCTATGTTGGTTCTGGTAAGCAGAAATCAACTCACTATGCCTGTAGCTTTCTCAAAGATTGAGCTGTATGTCACCTCATCACACACTCGTCATGTTGTAGCAGTTTACCCATATGATAATATGACATCCTAATCCTCGTATATATTTAGGCTCATCAGTGTACTGTGAAGCAAAATTCCAAGCACCCAGACTAACTTTTACAGCAATCCTACTCAGGAAAATCGAAATATTGGGGCTGTAAATATTTATACCAGAACTGTTAGCATGAAAAGGTGGCCTTCTCCAATAAACAAATATAGAAAAGTAATAGGTAGGGGGGTGCCAGAGAACCAGCGCGCAAGATGGCCACACTCTAAAGCGGTTCCTGACGTCTGGGGACATCATCCATAAAAATCAATTACACTCCACTTATTCCCCAACTAAATCGATGATGTGCTAAGCAATGAACTCAAAAGCCCTTGCACTAAGAGGCCACTGAACACGTAAGATCACCTCCGCAGCAGGAAACCTGACATGGTTCCTGAGCCCCCAAGACCTACAAGTTGGCGTCCGCTCTGTGGTAAATGGCTCTGCGAGACCCATAATCACACTGAGCGCTGTTGTTCTGCTCTGAGTCAGTTGGGACTCAATACCAGGTGAGCCCGAGGCCCTGATCCAAGACTGTGGTGACATAGGCTGCCAACAGCCGTTTTGGGGATGAGCTAGCTGCAGTAGCCTGCGGGCTGGAGTAGATGCTTTTGTCCTCCATGCAGTGCAGCATAGTACACCGGCTGCAAGGACTGTGAAGATTGGGTAATACGAACATTGACAACGCTCTACTTGCTGATGGTGCCATGAGTGTGACTTGACTAACCATCGAGCTGTGTGGTGGCCTGGTGCACTACTATCCAGCAGAATATTGTGCATCGTAATTATGGGCAATGAGCATTACCCTCTAATTCAGCAGCCGCGGTGACTCTACGGCCGCTGCTGTTGAGCAATCAAATTCTGGGAGCACCCTGGATTCTATGGAGGAAAGGCCTATGTACCCCCACCCCAATATTGTTCTACTTGGTCTGATGAGAGGGAAGGGAGATAGTGGCACTCAGAACTACTGGGGAGGCTAATGCTGAATTGGGCAGGAACACATTTGTGCCTGAGACCCACATTGCTCCAGATCACCTCAGCGCCACCATCTTAACTGCACATTGCCATGTGGGATATGGGGCTGTTGTGTGGGAGCCTATATTGCTTGTGCCCCTTGGTACTTAGGTGATCCCATACACACGGGTCCCAGAGGGTCAGATATCATACCTCTGCCACCACTCCTATGCTGGAAGGGACACTGTAACACTGCTTTAACCTGCTCCCAGAGGGGGATGATTAAATAAGTTGGCATCATATTGTGGGATCTGATCTTGTGCCCTTGTTATTGGTTGTAGATGTACTGCAAAATATTGTGGTACAACATTCTACTCTACGCCACCTTTGTGACCCCCCCCCCCAATTCGGTATAACTAATTGCCTCACACTCCGCCCCACAGCAGCATTACTCCCTGCACCCATGTACCTGCCAGCCCTACCATGTTAGACTCTTCTAACGGTGGGTAAAACAGACAGAAAACAAGCTAAGCTTCAGTTTGACTCCTGCAAATCTGTAAAAGACCCTAATGACAGCTTGGGTACCACTGTTACAGAGACAGGTGTTGTGCAGATACACAGAGATGATGCTGACATGAAAATGCTCCTTCTCGCAAAGAAACTCAATCTTTCTTCTATAGAGACCAAAATGGACACTGTGCTCCAGACTTGACTCCATGGCCCACAAACTGGAGAAACATAAAGGTTGACTAAATAAAGCGGAATAACGCCTCTCCACCGTGGAAGATGCAGCTGCCTCCAGAGGTGAATAACTTCTCAAAATGGATAAAATACTTAAGGTAATTGCAGCCAAAAATAACGACATGGAGGCGTGATTGTGTCGTAACAACTTACGCATCATAGGAGTCCCAGAGTCCACTAACACAGGAAGAATGGAGGACTACATTGAGAAGCTACTTAAAACACTCTTTGGTGCTGACTCCTTCTCCCAGGTGCTTATTGTTGAAAGAGCCCACCGCTTGCTGATTTCAAGACCCCCCCCCCCAGGTGCTCTAGCTATACCAATAATAGTTTGAGTACTTAATTATAAATATCGAGATGTATCTCTATGACTTGCAAGAGAAAGTAAGTCATTACATTTTAAGGGAAATGCTGTAACTATCTTTCCAGATTTTACTCCTGCAGTTCAGGGCGCCCGCAGAAAATTCACACAGATAAAGCTGAGACTTTGACAAGCAGCGGGGCATGTGCCATGTTGTTCAGGGGAAGGACGATGTATTTGGTAACCTGCAGCAGGCCCAAGAGTTCCTGCGCAAGCACGCTATTGGGACGTCAAGAAAGGAGAGAAGCAATGCCTCTTCCAGATCTGCTTCACCAGCATCTGACATTGGCTAATCCAGACTGCATATGTGGCAGAATGCCATACTGGTTTGTGAGATAAACTACACTGAAGTTCCCCAAGATTTAATTAATCATCAACTACGCTCCCATTCATTAGTAGTTATACTTATGCCTCTGTATTTCCAGTCATATAGTCTTCATAGGAGTGGCAATGTTCACATTACCCAGACACCATTGTTAGATCAAGGTAGACCTGCCAGGCTCCTGGTTTGACCCCAGTAGATTATCTCTGCGGGTTTTGCTTTGTTAATTACGCTTACTGTTCCATTGCAGTTGATTGACTCACAGATTTAGCATAGTGCTTTATTGGTGATTTGTCCTCACCCTTCATAATATTGGCACTACTTTGCCCCCAACTGGTGGGTGATAAGATACTGCTTAATGATGTTCTTGTCCTAAACTGTTGATCAATGTTTCAATGTTTGGGTGGGCTCTAATTCTCTGGCACAATTGGGGTACCAGTGTGGGGGAGGGATGGGATTGGGGATTTTCATTTATCACAAAGTTAGTGCACTTACAAGCTGTGGACATTTTGATGCACCTGAAGTTTGAAACTATGGTGCCCCTGCGTATGCTCCATCGAAGATAGCTTTCATGGCTGCCACTAAGCAAACCAATATCCCCGATAGCCCTAGGAATGTCTCCTTTGCGACGTGCAGATGCATAACATGGAATGTCAGATGACTGGGTAACCTGCGCAAGCGTAGGCATGTATTGGCATATTTACATAGGTACGAGATCCATATTGCGCTATTACAAGAAACTCATTTCACACCTGGCATTGACAATACATTTAGCTCCCGCTGGTCTACATATAACCAATACTCCGCCTACTGTTCCTACATGAGAGGTACTATCACGCTAGTTCATGAACGGTTACCATATTTCCCGCAAGGGGCTATAAATGATCAACAAGGGCAATACACCATTGGGACAAATTACACTCCCATTCCATTATCATTGCAAATTGTTATGGTCTCAGTGTAGACTATCATGCTTATTTTGACAGACTCTGTGGTCTGATTGTGGATACTGGACCAAGGTTGGGACTGTGGGTGGAAGATTTTAATGTGATCTTAAACAAGGTAACAGATTGCTCTACTGAACATGATGCAGCACATGGCACAGCAGCATGACACATAGCGACCATACTGAGGGAACATGACTTAGTGGACACATGGAGGCAATTACACCCCAACACAAAAGAAGGCACATACTACTCCAGTGTTCACAACACCTGGTCCAGATTGGACAATTGGCTCACGTCTAGAGGGGTACATGGTTGGCTATACGAGGAGATACATGTAGCTAGAACTCATTCAGACCATTCCTTAGGGCTCCTGGTTCTGCAAACCATATATCAGCAATAGCTCAGGATGGCTCTGCTTGGTGTCTCTCATCATCAGCGCTTTTTGATGCACCTTTTCGCAAAAAGCTTAGACACGAAATAGCTGGTTTTTTAGCGTGTAACGTTAACTCCGTCCCCTTAATTTGTACAGTGTGGGAAGCATTCAAGGTCAATATAAGCGGCTATTGCATTGCGAAATGTAATCGTGGACTGAGGGCATTGCGAGATGATTTGACCAAACTAGAACAAGACCTTAAACATCTTGAGCAAGTACAGAACACCACTGCACACAACATAAGAGTAACTCTATTGGAGTATCAGGCCCTAACCGACAAAAAGAAAGCCTCTATAGAGGCAGATATGCCAAAGCCTGAGCGTATAGGGAGGGGGAAAGGCCAGGTCCCACACTGGCTAGCATGACTTGTAAATCTCCCTCTGCTAACGTAATTCTAGCGGTCAGAAAACTCTGAGGGTTGCCTATGAAGAGACACACCAAATATCCTTCATACTTTCATGTAGTACTACCAACACCTTTATGAATCCTGTAGACTTGCGTGGTTAGACATCACTGCATTCCTAGACAAGGTGGCTCTGGGATGGAAAAGTATTGCTCAGCATCAATTCCTTGTGGAGGACATTACAGACAATGAAATAAGGGAGGCAATCATGCAACTACAGTCAGGCAGGAACCCGAGATCAGACGGCCTTCCCGCCGATTACTATAAAATGTATTCTGACGTAATAATACCAATCCTGAAGGTGGTAAATCTTGAGGCCAGAAAAATGGGCATGTTACCCCCCACAATGACAGAAGCCATGCTCCTCGCCCTGCTTAAGCCTGGCAAGCCACCCATTGATTGTGATTCCTATACACCCCTTTCATTGATTGATTGTGACACCTAGATCCTGGCTAAAATCCTTGCTAATCGCCTTTCGCTACTCATGCCTTTCCTTGTGCGGTCTGACCATTCTGGGTTTATCCCAGGCAGGTCGACGTTGCACAATCTGTGGACCTTGTTTGTCCTCATACAAGATATTGATCCAGACCTAGCCAGGGTGGCAGTCTTTCCCAAAGCCTTTGACTCTCTAGAATGGATTTTTTGATGGGCATTTTATGTGATATGGGAAGTCCGCACTCATACCTAGCATGGATTTAAATACTGTATTCCAGCACAACGGGGAGAGTACGAATCAACGGTCTGACTTCTTCTTCGCTGAACATATTGAGAGGCAAAGACAGGGTTGTCCACTGTCACTGCTATTATTTGCACTGGCAGTGGAGCCTTGGCAGCTAGGCTACGTCAGTGGCAGAGAGAGCATGCCATTGGCTATTCATCCTGACATATTATTTTGCCACTGTACGCTGATGACATCAGCCTATATCTTAAAACCCTACACGATAGTCTCAATAGAGCATTGTGAGAATTTGCTCATTTTGGAGAGATATCAGGAATACAAATTAATTGGGGGTAAATCCCTTATCTTTTAGCCACTACTGCGCGTCCTTTCACTTTACAGGGGCGCCCCACAGACATCAAATATCTGGGGATGCTCATTGCTACAGAAAAAGAGGAAACACTGAGAGCAAACTATGGTGAGGCACTATCGCAAATTACAGATAACATCACAAGGTGGCTTTCCTTGCCGCTCTCCTTAGCGGGGCAAATAGGACTTATGAGGATGGTTATTCTGCCCAAATTTTTGTGCCTATTTTAGAATATACCATATCCTTTGGGGAGAACCAGGCAGGTGGAGAATAGGACCAGGGGGCCACGTGGGGGCATGTCATGGCCAGTGCAGGGGTCCCCCTGCCCAGCACCCTCATAATGAGCACTTTCGGCTGAGCAGAAAGTGTGCATTACGAGGGTCCAGGTGCTCCTGGCACAAGGTAGCCTTGCTGCCGGCTAGATTACAAACCGGTGACAATGCTGCCACCACTTTCCCACTGGGCTGATTGGCAGTAACCTTGGTTTCCACCCGTCAGCCCAGCAGAAAAGTCATAATAGGTCCAGCGGGGAGGTCACCAGTAAGGCAGCAACTTCCCCATCAGACATTCAGCAGACAGGTCTTCCTGTCCGGCGAACACATAATGAGGCCCTTAGGGGGTCATTTTGACCTTGGCGGACGGCGGAGGCCGTCCGCCAAGGTACCGCCGCTGAATGACCGCACCCCAAAAGAGCGCCCGCCGGCCCAGTGGAAATGCCCCTGCAACGAGGACGCCGGCTCAGAATTGAGCCGGCGTAGTTGCAGGGGTGCGACGGGTGCAGTTGCACCCGTTGCGTATTTCAGTGTCTGCTTAGCAGACACTGAAATACTTTGCGGGGCTCTCTTACGGGGGCCCCTGCAGTGCCCATGCCATGGGCATGGGCACTGCAGGGGCCCCCAGGGGCCCCGCGGCACCCCCTACCGCCATCCTGTTCCTGGCGGGAGACCCGCCAGGAACAGGATGGCGGTAGGGGGTGTCAGAATCCCCATGGCTGCGGAGCGCGCTCCGCAGCCATGGAGGATTCACAAGGGCAGTGGTAAACCGGCGGGAGACCGCCGGTTTACCCTTTCTGGCCGCGGCTGAACCGCCGTGGTCAGAATGCCCTCGGGAGCACCGCCAGCCTGTTGGCGGTGCTCCCGTGGTCGGTGACCCTGGCGGTCACTGGCCGCCAGGGTCAGAATGACCCCCTTAGTCTCCACTCTGTATACTCCATCACAACAAGCGGTAGTGACTAATACTGAACGTGCGTGAGCCAGTTGTCAGGCAGATATAGATACGGACCTTACTGATGATATCTGGAATGCCTACTGCACACAAAGTGGGAAAATTGCCCCAAGCAGCCGGCTGCATATTATACACTATAACTTTCTTCATAGAATATATTACACCAATAAGCGACTCCACAGATATGGACTGAGCTCTGATGACAGATGCTAGTGATGTACCATGGAAGGGGTAGACATCTTGCACCTATTCTGGGTGTGCATGCCCATTGGACTATATTGTGATGCAGTGGAAACTGCGCTGCACGAAATGACTGATAACAGCTTAATACTCACCCACTCCTTGCACTGCTAGGATACAGGGACCACCTTGATCCATCCTATAGAAGATTTGCAGTGCTAGCACTATTTCTGGCAAAGAGACTAATTGCATGTCGATGGGGTAGGAGGAGGGCACCCAAATTTAAAGTATGGCTAACCGATCTTATATTCTGCGATGACCATCTCAACCTCTATGCAGAGACATTATTACCAATAAGAGAGATATCTGGAGTCCTTAGCGATATTAGCTGATAACGTACCCACCAGACATAGCACACTTGACGCCGCTGGAGGCACTTGCCACACCATGCTATTGCCTCACCTCGATGCCCCAATACTGAGGTGATCACTCAGTATAGATCAGCTAATGAGTTGAAAACTTGTGTATGTTCCAAGACACATACCCCCCATAGGCCCTCATGGACCAACTAAGATTTTCACCACATATACCTACTGTGACTTACACAATATGCCTAGCTTCTTTGTTACTTCATTCTATTAGTTTCTATGATATGTTAGGTAGACCTATGTTACCTTGAAGCATGCTGACTGTACTTGCTATTATCATTGGCTGCACTGTTCCACGTTCATGTGGTTTGTTTAACAGTACCCTGATGGAATTTTGTTTAATGTTTGTATTACAGTAACATTGATAAATAATTGAAAAAAGAAAAAAAGAAAAGTTATAGTGCATAAAATTACGAGGCATATAGTTTGTACAAAACAAACAATAGCAAATGTATAGAGGGTGTAGCTTCAAGGAGGGTTTTTGGGGTGTTACACCCCCCAAATAAATATGCATTCCTGCTGCACAATAACGCATAGGGCCACGGTCATGCAGCAGGAATGACCAACAGTTATGTGTTGCGGAGCAGTCCCTTGGGCAAGGGTCGCCCCTCTTTTGGGGATGAATGTTTTGGTCATTTTTGTACCCCTTGGGGGACACATTGGACTTATATTTTTAGGCCCATCAGCTACTGGACCACCAGGGATTTGTTACATATGCAATCTTATTGTTTTGGGGAGTGACTCATTGGGCAACGGTTGCTCTCCTTTTTAAGGTGAATGTTTGCCTGTTTCTGCCTCCCTTCTGGGCAAATCGGCCTTATATTTTTATGTCCATCTGCCCCCAGAACTCAGAAGCCACTGGACTACAAGGGATTTATTACATATGTAATTTTGTTGTTTTAGGAAATGGCCCTTTTAGGGGCAAATGTTTTGGCTGTTTGTGCCCCCCCTTGGGGACATATCAGCCATATATTTTTAGATCCATCTGCCCCCAGGGGAGCAGAAGCCACTGGACTACCGGAATTTATTACATATGCAATTTTATTGTCTTGGGGAGACGTCCCTTGGGCAAGGGTCGCTCTCCTTTTTGGGGTCAATGTTTGGGGGCAGATCGATCTGTTATTTTTAGGCCCATCTGCCCCCAAGGAAGTCAGAAGCCACTGGACCACCAGGGATTTATTACATATGCAATTTTGTTGTTTTGGAGAGCGGCCCCTTGGGCAAGGGTCACTCCCATGCTGTGGTGAATGCTTTTCAATGTTTCTGCCCCCCTTAGGGGCAGATGGGCCTTACATTATTAGGCCCATCTGCGTCTAAGGGGGAAGAAATCACTGGACCACCAGGTATTTATTCAATAAGCAATTTTGTTGCTATGGGGAGCATCCTCATGGACAAGGCTAACTCCCCTTTTGGGGGTGTATGTTTTGCCTAGTTTTTAGGCCCATCTGCCCCCCAGGGAAAGTTTTGGTGTGTGTGTGTGTGTGTGTGTGTGTATGTGTGTGTGTGTGTGTGTGTGTGTGTGTTTGAACTGGAGTTCGGGTAACGGTCTGCATGTCCTGTTGTGTGGCTGGTTGTATGTGTACTGCCATTTGGCAATTTGTGTGTGTTGACTAGTGCTTGGCTGGCAGTGTGTGTAGAGTGGTGCTTGCATGGTGGTGTGTGTGTACTGGGGCTTGGCTGTCAGTGTATGTAGACATGCATTTGGCTGGTGGTGTGTGTTGAGTGGTGCTCGGCTGTTGGTGTGTGTGGATGGGCACTTGGCTGGCGTTGTGTGTGGACTGGTGCTTGGCTGGTGGTGTGTGTTGACTGCCTTTTGGCTGGCAGTGTGTGTGGACTAGCATCTGGCTGACTGTGTGTTGACTGGCTTCTGACTGGCAATGTGTGTGGCTGGCATTTGGATGGTGATGAGCAGACTTCATAGTGCTTTATCATGTTAACTGTTTTATTTCTTGTCATCTTTTGCTTTTGTGATTGTAAATTTTTATTTCACCCTTTTATTCTACCCCAAAGCTTTTGATTTCCTTTGATGTGACTCTTGCACGCCGTTTCAGCACTGGTAGATCTGAAGTTTGTGTAATTGCCTGTCTTTGGTAAAAACATATTTTTTGTACTGTTTGCTCCAAATAAGTATCATTGCCCTGCATGAATGCATTTTTTGTAAATTGTGTAATAGCAGCATATTTAGCTTATGTTTTATTGTGTGCGAAATTCTCTTTGGATTTGTACACAATGTGTATTGTGTTGTCTTGTGTGTCATTTTCTTTAGTTTTTCCATTTCTAGTGGGATATCTTTGGTGCTTGCTGTGTCTGTGCAGAGTAGGTGCAGGTGATCCTGAGTCTAGCTGTCTGTGGCAAATGAGTGGTATCATATTTGTGTATATACGTCTTTGTGTGCTTTTGTTTATTACTTATTTTACACAGTATTGGTTATTGTTGGCTCTTTTGTTGTGCTACTTTTAATAGGAAGGATTATGGCTAGCTGCAGGATTATGTCTCAGCAGGTTGCTTGTATGCTTTTTGATTCTTCCTCTGACCATGATTATGAGACTGACTCTGCATCTGAGGCAGAGGAGGAGGTCCAAGTTTCTGGCAGTGAATTGTCTGTCCAAGATTAATCATCTGATGATGAAGGCCCTCTCAGTGTGCAGGAAGCCTCCTCTTTTAGACGAGGATACTTATGTGCCGGTAGGGCAGCAAGAGGCTTCTGGATTGCAGCCTAGGGATATGATGAACTCTGGGTTGCCCCTAACATAGTGCAGCCAGTGTTGCCTGTCTTTCCTGGTGTTGCAGAGTGTAGAGTAAAAAATACTGAAAACTTTTTGCCTATAAATTTCTTTCAGTTGTTTATGGACAATGTATTTTTGGATAAGATTGTCGCCAGACTAATTTGTATGCTGAAAAGTATTTGAGGAGCAAAGGTACCAGACTTAAGCCCCATTCTAGAGCCACCCGGTGGACTACCACAGACGTGGATGAGTTGAAGAAGTTCTTCAGTTTACATTTTTTGATGGGCTTGATAGAGGAAGCCTCCGCTGTCTTCATATTGGTCTACTAGTCCCTTGACGACAACGTCTGTATATCCTGCAACCAGGAGTAGTGATCCGTATTTGAATCTGCTTCAGATGCTGCATTTTGTTAATTATGTTTCAAGGTTGCCACAAGAACACCCTGATTGTGACCGCCTTTTTAAGATTTGGCCTGTCCTTGATCACTTTGTAGATTGATTTTCAGAGATCTATGTTCCAGGGAAAGAAATAGCTGTTGATGAGTCTTTGGTCCTGTTTGTAGGAGGCTGGTCTGGCTTATAGTGGGTAGCTTGTGGTACTTACACCTTGTGCCAGGTCCAGTTATCCCTTATTAGTAGATTTGAGGTGTTCTAGCAGCTTAGGCTGATAGAGATAGCTATAGCAGAGCAGCTTCGGCTGAACTAGGAGACATGCAAAGCTCATACTATACCACTTATATCAGTTAGTACTATATCATAAGAAAACACAATACTCAGAGTTACTAAAAATAAAGATACTTTATTTTAGTGCCAATATTCCAAAAGTATCTCAGAGGATATACTCCCTTAGGAGGTAAGTAATATACACAAAATATATACACACAAACCAAATCAGGTAAGTAAACAGTTAGAAAAGTAATGTAAACACTGTAGAACACAATAGAATGCAATAGGGAAGAATAGGCCCAGGGGCAACACAAACCATATACTCCAAAAGTGGAATGCGAACACGAATGGACCCCAGGCCTAGTGTAGTGTGTAGAGGGTAGCTGGGAGTGTAAGAAAACACTGAGGGTGTCCAAAATACCCCACCCCAAGACCCTGAAAAGTAGGAGTAAAGTTACCCTTCTACCCCAGAAAGACAGTAAAGTCGAGATAGGGGATTCTGCAAGGACAACAACTGACTGTAAAGCACTGAAGACGGATTCCTGGACCTGAGGACCTACAAAGGAAGGGGACCAAGTCCAAGAGTCACGCAAGTGTCCGGGGGGGCAGGAGCCCACTAAACCCCGGATGAAGGTGCAAAAGGGCTGCCTCTGGGTAGAAGAAGCCGTAGATTCTGCAAAAATGGCAGGTGCCAGGAACTTCTCCTTTGGTCAGAAGATGTCACACGGCGTTCTGGAGGATGCAGAGTTATTTTTACGTAGAAAGACCGCAAACAAGCCTTGCTAGCTTCAAGAGTTGCAGTTAAAGGTTTTGGGTGCTGCCAGGGCCCAGGAAGGACCAGGAGGTTGCCCCCTGGAGGAGGAGACAGAGGGGGCACTCAGCAAAACAGAAAGCCCATGCAGAAGCAGGCAGCACCCGTAGAAGTACCTGAATAGGCATTCAGAAGATCTGAGCACGACGGTCAACTCAACACATCAAAAGGGAGTCCCACGAAGTCGGAGTCCAACTCAGCAAGATGGGCAATGCAGGACAGAGTGCTGGGGACCTGGGCTAGGCTGTGCACAAAGGAAGTCTTGCAGAAGTGCACAGAAGCCCGAGCAGCTGCATTTCACACAGTACACAGGATTACTGTCTGGCATGGGGACGCAAGGACTTACCTCCACCAAATTTGGACAGAAGGGCCACTGGACTGTCGGGGACACTTGGACCCAGCTCCTGTGTTCCAGGGACCAAGCTCGTCAGGATGAGAGGGGACCCAGAGGACCGGTGATGCAGAAGTTTGGTGCCTGCGTTGGCAGGGGGAAAATTGCGTCGACCCACAGGAGATTTCTTCTTGGATTCCAGTGCAGGGTGAAGGCAGACAGCCCTCAGAGCATGCATCACCAGGAAACAGTCGAGAAAGCCGTCAGGATGAGGCGCTACAATGTTGCTGGTAGTCTTCTTGCTACTTTGTTGCGGTTTTGCAGGTGTCCTGGAGCAGTCAGCGGTCGATCCTTGGCAGAAGTCGAAGAGGGAAGGGCAGAGGAACTCTGGTGAGCTCTTGCATTCGTTATCTGGTGAGATACCCACAGGAGAGACCCTAAATAGCCAACAGAGGAGGATTGGCTACAGAGAAAGGTAAGCACCTATAAGGAGCGGTCTCTGACGTCACCTGCTGGCACTGGCCACTCAGAGCTGTCCATTGTGCCCTCACACTGCTGCATCCAAGATGGCAGAGGTCTGAGACACACTGGAGGAGCTCCGGGCACCTCCCCTGGGAGGTGCTGGTCAGGGGAATGGTCACTCCCCTTTCCTTTGTCCAGTTTCTTGCCAGAGCAGGGCTGGGGGGATCCCTGAATCGGTGTAGGCTGGCTTATGCAAGGAGGGCACCATCTGTGCCCTTCAAAGCATTTCCAGAGGCCAGGAGAGGCCCTTCACACCTATTTCCAAAGGGAGAGGGTGTAACACCCTCTCTCAGAGGAAATCCTTTGTTCTGCCTTCCTGGGACTGGGCTGCCCGGCCCCAGGGGAGCAGAAACCTGTCTGAGGGTTGGCAACAGCGGTTGCTGCAGAGAAATCCCCGGAAAATTAGTTTGGCAGTACCCGGCCTCTTTGCTGGAGACCCGGGGATGCATGGAATTGCCCCCCCAATACCATAATGGTATTGGGGGGACAATTACATGATCCTAGACATGTTACATGGCCATGTTCGGAGTTACCATTGTGACGCTACATATAGGTATTGACCTATATGTAGTGCACGTGTGTAATGGTGTCCCCGCACTCACAAAGTCCGGGGAATTTGCCCTGAACAATGTGGGGGCACCTTGGCTAGTGCCAGGGTGCCCACACACTAAGTAACTTTGCACCTAACCTTCACTAAGTGAGGGTTTGACATTTAGGTGACTTATAAGTTACTTAAGTGCAGTGTAAAATGGCTGTGAAATAACGTGGACGTTATTTCACTCAGACTGCAGTGGCAGTCCTGTGTAAGAATTGTCTGAGCTCCCTATGGGTGGCAAAAGAAATGCTGCAGTCCATAGGGATCTCCTGGAACCCCAATACCCTGGGTACCTAGGTAGCATATACTAGGGAATTATAAGGGTGTTCCAGTGTGCCAATAAGAATTGGTAAAATTAGTCACTAGCCTGTAGTGACAATTTTAAAAGCAGAGAGAGCATAAACACTGAGGTTCTGGTTAGCAGGGCCTCAGTGATACAGTTAGGCACCACACAGGGAACACATACAGGGCATACTTTATGAGCACTGGGGTCCTGGCTAGCAGGATCCCAGTGACATAGGCAAAAACAAACATACATACAGTAAAAATGGGGGTAACATGCCAGGCAAGATGGTACTTCCCTACACTGTTCAAAGGCTGTTTGGTTTTTAAGGAGAACATTTTTAGCAAGAGGGCACTTTCAGAATTAAGATGTATATGCTGTCTGAGAGGACTACTAGATATGTCTATAATTTCAGGATGCCCACTGGTATAGATTCCACTATTGGTTGCCCCTTCCACTTTCAGAGTTAGTGAGAAAATTGGGTGGGAACTTGGAAGTGGACTGGTGCTGGGCCGGCAGTGTACATGGACTGGCACTTGGCTGGCAGTGTGCGCGGACTGGCGTTGGTTGGCGGTGTGTGAGTGCTAGCCCTTCACTGGCAGTGTGTGTGGACTGGCACTTGGCTGGTGGTGTACGTGAGCTGGCATTTGGTTGCTGGTGTGCATGATCTGGCGCTTGGCTGGTGGTGTGTGAGTAGTGACTTGCTGCTGGTCACTAAACACACCGCTAGCCTAATGCCAGTCCACACACTCCGTCAGCCGGTGTGTTTGCGATGTTAGTCATGTGAGTGTATGCAAGTGATGGTCCTTGAATGGCACTGTCTGTTGACGAGAGTATTGTAATATGTTGAGCCCAAGGCTGGCGGTGTGAATGGTTTTGTGTGTGTCACTCATGAAACGTGTGTGAATGGCCTGTAAAGGGGTTGGTGCCTTGACGCAGCTTCACAGCTCACGAGCTGAGTCATTGGTTCAGTTTTCTGACATTTCAATTATAAACAGTGTATTTCATTTTTGTGAAATCTCTTGTTAATAAAATTAACATTTTGAACCTTTCATTCACCCTTGTGCTAAATCCAACCCATATGTGTGTGTACTTGAGGAATAGATGGTTGTGCAGTAATATTTGTCTTTTCTGTCATTCTCTGACAGTGTGTACTTTGCCTCTACTCTGTCTGTTGGTGTGAGTGTTGCAAAATGCTGGGCCTGCAGCTGGATGTGTGAATGGTCTTGTGTGTGTGTCATGCATGAAAGGTGTGTGAATGGCTGGCAAAGCAGTTGCTGTCTTGATGCAGCTTTACAGCCCATGAGCTGTGAGTCTTTGGTTCATTTATTTGACCTTTCAATTATTAATAGTGTATTTCATCTCTTGTGAAATCTCTTGTTAATAACATGTACATTTTCAAACCTTTCCCTCACTCTTGTGCCAAATCCAACCAGAATGTATGTGTATTTGAGGAATAGATGGTTGTGCAGTACTATTTGCCTTTTCTGTCTTTCTCTGCCAGGGTGTACATTGTCTCTAGGGAACATCTACCAGCTCTAAATATTTTTGTAAACTAGACACCCATGGGAGTGCAAGGTGATGTGCCTCCAGTGGATCCAAACAAGTTTTCTTACCCACAATGCCCTGCAAACTTCAAAATGTGACGAAAATTACACATTTGCCTTGCATTTCTGTGCCATATTATTCCAACATCAGAAGGAAACTGCAAAATTCCTATCACCCAGCATTTTCCTCACTTGTCCCAAAAAAATGCTTTCCCACTTGTATGGAACTGATCAAACTAAAATCAATGGGAGTCCTCACAAACTGATCCTCCTTGACCTTGGTTTGATTAGTTCTGGTGCAGGCACTAGGCCCAGCCACACAAGTGAGGAAACATTTTATAAGGAGACTCAGGGGAATGCAGGCTGGAAGGATGTTTGTGGCTCCCCACAGATTCTAGGACTTCCCATCACAGAAATATGAGGAAAATGTGTTTTTAGTCAAAGTTTGAGGTTTGCAAGGGATTCTGGGTAATAAAACGTAACTTGGTGAGAGCCATGCAAATCAGGCCACCCTTCAAACCCCCCTAGGTGTCTAGTTTAAAAAAAATGTACAGGTTGGCTAGGTTTCCCTAGGTGCCAGCTGTGCTAGGGTCCAAAATAGAGAGCTACCCTCATTGTATAAAGAGGGTCAGTTTTGGTCGGAAAAACTGTGCTGCATCCATGTTGTATTTTGGGCTGTTTCCTGCTGCGGGCACTAGGTCTACCCAAACAAGTGAGGTACCATTTGTATTGGGAGACTTGTGGAAGCAGAGAATAGGTGAACATTTGTTATTACCAATTGGATTTTGCTGCATTTGTGCCTTTCAAATGTAAGCCAGTGTACAAGAAAGATGACATTTAAAAAAATACCCTTCCAATCATACACTAGTACGGGTACCCACAAATTTAGATATGTATAGATAATCACTGCTCCTAAACTCTATATTTAGTGCTTATTTCGGAAACATATAAGTTTCCTTGCTACCCATTTTTCAATCTGCCTATTTTACTATAAAAAGGGTCTATACTCGGTACTCAAAGAAAAACCAGCTCAATTGTTTGCTCTGTGTACCTTGGGTTCTTGGAGAACCTACCAACCCTATATATCCCTGCAACCTGAAGGGTCTAGCGGACATAACAGTATAATGTTTTTGTCAATCTGCCATTGTGACAAAACGTTATAAGTGAAAATATTGCCACAAATGCCTGTTGTTCACACCTTCAGATATTCTGCTAGAAGGGTGGCCCCTTGAGGGGAAATGGGGCGTTTGTGCAAATGCCAAACCTCTTCATATCGGAGAGCATTCTCCTCCGCAGCTCCCCACTTGGCACATTGCACCGACTAACAGTAAAGTCAAGCAGGACAAAAGCATGTGCTTGAGAGCCACATCAGGGACGAGACAGTGAGGGTATGTACTGTGTGCGTCAGGTAGTAGTATCGATTCAGTTGGGTGGGGGTTAGGTGCTACCGGTGTAGAGTGAAGAACTGAATATTCATGAACCAGGAGTTGTGTGAAACCTGCTGGGGGCATTCCAGTGCTTGCTCCCTTTCCTTATTGTGCAGCACCCTTCCAAAGTCGTCCTCCCACCTATTTCTCAACCTATTTCTCAACATTATGAGGGGGATATCCATGAGTTCCCGAATGGCCTTGTATAGCCACATGATGAGATGTCGACCTTCATCCATTGTAAGTATGGTCTGCAGGACTGGGTGGGAAGTCGGTTCTGCTTCCCATGCATCCCTTAGATTGTGGCAGGTGTTACGGAGTTGCCAGTGTGTAACAAACTGACCCGGTAGGGGGCATGATTCACTGTCAGCCGGTCGTACTGCTGCCACTGTAAATCATCAATTGATACTTTAAACATGTATTACATCATTGCCCAGTCATTTCTGCTTTTTGAAACAAAGTTTGGCAAATTAAGGTCTCACTTGCTTTTTGTCAGAATTTATTGCCATCACTGTAGCGATAAAATGTGTTCGTTGCCAGCAGACATGGATGTGTCTAAATTATTTATTGCATCAATGTTTCAAGCAGTCTTGCCTAGGGCTCCAGCACATGTCCTTGTAAAGATTGTGGTATTTAGGAGTGAAGCTGCTGTATAACAGCCAAACCCAGTCAGTCATCTACGCCTTTGGGCATTGCATTTTGGACGAACTATCCTGTTTAAAAAGGCGACACAGCCTTGGTAATCATAGCATTGATGCCATGAGGTATTATGAGGCAGTCATACAAGGGGCTGGCATTGGTGGTAGTTTTCATGTCAAGGATAGTGCCTTATGTATGTAGGATCCACGAGAGAACGGCAAAAGCCATCTCATTCAGAATTAGTCACTTAATTATTTTGAGTACAATACTACGATCGCCATAAAATGATTCCTCATTTCATATTTTTTTTCTTCTCACATCTGAGTGCTGGGTCTAGAATCGAAAGCTGTGTTATCTCTGGCCCAACCTTCTCAGTTGCAGTATACAGTCAGAATTAATAAAATATTGTGTAGCTAGAAGGCAGTGCCTACGCTGTTTTAGGCCTGGCCTAGAGACAGCTTTAACTGCTCAAT
Source organism: Pleurodeles waltl (assembly GCF_031143425.1). Classification (NCBI taxonomy): domain Eukaryota; kingdom Metazoa; phylum Chordata; class Amphibia; order Caudata; family Salamandridae; genus Pleurodeles; species Pleurodeles waltl. The sequence goes on from NC_090449.1 coordinate 595,957,467, forward strand.
AGCCTCATGTAATTAAAAAATGCATAAGTAAAACACACATAAAAATAAATAATTCATTGGTCTGTTCAACTGTCATTCACATTTCACAGCTGTCCGCTACATCATACCGCATTGGGCAATGGGTCAGACCACCTATAGCCATCTGACACTGTGAGTGGCGGTATTTTGCCTGATCGTGTATGCACATTGTCAGAGCCCTTTACAGAGGGTGACAGGGCAAGCAGGAGCGATTGGGCCCAACCAGGGGGTTGCAGCCTTTTACTCCTGACCCATTATGGGTCCCGAGTAACTGAGCTAAGTACTGCCCCTTTAGTACTTGCCTCTGAGTGAGAGCGTGGGCTGAGCAATCCAAGGCTTCTGAGTGGCCAAAGGGCTCAAAATATACTCATTCCCCAAATAAATGAACATTTAACCAGGTACTTGCTTAGTAGTTTTTATATAGGAACACAAAGTGAAATACAGCATACCACCAATAATACACACAGTCTAAGGTTGGCACCCTAGCATTGTCCAGGTTAGATCCTGAGTCTGACTTTCAAATCTAAAGACTGTGTTTATTCTCCATTTACTTGAGGCAACATTCAGGTTAGGGCCTGCTGGTGAGTAGTAGACTTAGAAGTTTCACAATGTTTTTTTTTTAAAGTCAGTTTCTCAGCAATGTAGTCTTACAATCAGAGCAAGTACCCCCAGCAACCCAGCACACCAATGTTCAGTTTTACTGCTTGCTTCCACTGTTATAGCAATATGGAAGGTCTGGGCATGTATTAGTGATCTGGCAATGAGCAGTAGTTAGGATGTTGTGGGTGGAGCAACGGACATCCTTTGCACTCCAACGGTCATGCAGTAAGCCCTCCTGATTCCGACTGCGGGTTTAGGTGGCTTCCAAGATCTGGGGGTTGAGTGGATGCCTCGCTTAGACAATTTGGAAACTGCAATGCTTCACTTCCACATGCTGCTTGAGGGTGAACACCCTTTTTCTTCACCATGGCCCCCATCTGGCATACAGGAGGTCATGAACCAAGGCACACAGGGAGAGGGCCTCCCTTGGTGACTGCACTGCCCAGGGAGACGGCCTTCTTCTGTCAAAGCAATGCACCACCGTGATGGTCCTTAATCTTCACCGCAGCCCCACCTGGCATTTGGGGGATGTGAATAGAGGGACACAGGGCAGCGGCTTCTCTGGGTTATATCACTGCACAGGGCAATGGTCCTCTTTAGTCACAGCAATGCACCAGGGCAGCAACCCTTAATCTTCATCACAGCCCCCACCTAGCATATGGGTGTCACTAACAGCACACATGAGTGGATGGCCCAATCATTGCGGTGGTCCCGACAGGACTGGAATCTCACACTTTAATTTAGTGATCCTTTCAGTAGGATCTCCACTGGACCTGCCTCCCTCCAGGCACTATCCTCCTCCTCAAAAGGTCTCTTGGTCTCAGTGGCAGGCAGATGCTGGTGCTCCAGGTCAAGTTGTCCCTTGGCCTGATCACAACATGCAGAAGTTTGGCTGAGCTTCTCCACACTGAAGTTAAGCCACAGTTGACTGTCCAAAATTTGACAATTTGGGAGACTCAAGCTCCACCTTTTGAAATCTGGTTCCAGACTCAGATGTGATTTAGTGTCTCTGTCTTTGAAGTTCGGGTTGTGAATGTTGCCCCTCCTCCTTCCTGTCCATCATCAAAGAAGCAGTCTATCACAGCATAACCGCTTCCAACTTTAATATCCCCACAACACAGGCCATGGAATTTACTCGAGGATCACACTTGAATGTTAGCCACACTAATATATATCTCACCAAATGTTACAAGGGTCCCAGCCCTTTGTGATGCTCTTTCTCTGAGTGTTTCTTTTATCAGCTCCGTGCTCTTCCTGATGATATGCTTAGACCAGTTGCTTTCTCTGAATCAAAGCACCCTTTTAAATTTCACGAACGAGCCTGACTCTTGCTTTCTACATTGTGTGTCCCACGCAGCCCACAAATCAGTCTAGGGTAGCTTTTCCACCTTCACATGCCTTTCCAAAGCCCTTAGTTTCCAATATAGAACACACAGGACTCAATGTATAGTGGCACAAGAAGTCACACATACATCTCGGCATACACAGCCATACATACTTGTGCTGTACAGCACTATATGCAAAAAAGATGTAGAATAAGGGCAGACCAGTAAGCCCCATTCCAGTGACATAGATAAAAAGGTATGGTCACTCTAGTGAATGGAGGAACGTAGTTTTGCATTTTCATAATTAATGTACTTATTAGCAAAGTATGATTTGCATTATTAAATAACTTGTGCATATTAATCATAGAATTCATAGAAGGCTGTTGCTTGAATGAGGTTTTACATCAAAAAACAAAAGACAAGAGGAATCTGGCAGAGCAATAAATAGTTTGTTTAATCAAACATTACGGCCCGGAGAGCAGTTACAGAATTGGGTCTGAGGACTGTATCTCAAAGTACATCATTTCGTAAAACATTTTATACCATTCTCGGGGACCATAAATTGAGAACAGCTGCCCTGGAGTCATGAACATAAATTCAAGAAAGCGAATGCAGGTGGGTCCCCAGACCTGGCATGGACCCAAATGTGGGACAGCTAGTTCTTATTCAGATGTCCACCCTGAGGGACGCATGATCACCTCCTGTGTTGTGTGTGTTGCGTACTGATTGGCTGGGTGTGCCTAACAACATGTAACATATAACTTCATGGTGTTTTGGAATGTTTGTGTCCCTCAGGCCATATGTGCTTTATTGGGGACAATCTCCTGGGACTGTTGCAGTGTAGCTGCCTATCGGTGGGATCTTAATCTGAGATGTCCTGTGTACGCATTTGGCTACTGCTAAATGTCATCCCATCTGTGACCTATCAGTCATTAACTTTCCGGGCTGGGTCACAGAGCCAGCCTGACCAAATACTTCATGCTACGGTAGATGGAGAATTCACGATGGGGGAATCTCACAGTGGCGATGTGATTTTGTTTAAATATGAGAATGTATTGACAATATACAGATATCCTATTATCGTACACATCAACATTCCCCCCTCTAGTTGAATCTTCAACAACACTCTCCCATTCACACAATATGACAGTCACAGTGTCTGTTCCCGGTTTTCCCTCCTCCCTTGCTACCTGTACTCTACCCAGTTTGAGGACTGTGTTTTTTCAGTAAGAAACCCCCAATTGTAGGAAACCACATAAAAAAAGTAACTCGATGAAAATGGGCAACAATTACATGCACACCCCGGTTAGACACCATGGAAGCCAGGAGAACCAGTTTGTAAACCACTTCTGCTCAGGGGAACCTCCCTCTTCATGCATGTCCTTCTGTAATTGGTGCAGTGCTTGGATGGCAAGTGTCAAAGTTCCATTTTCCATTTTTTTGTCATTTCAGAGCACAAAAGTGCAGCAAGAGGCACATGCCCCAGCCTCCACCCAAGATATTCAATTTTTGCATCAACCTGAGGCGGTTGTCTTTAAATTCTTCCTTTATTGCATTAAGGCTGAGCTCAGTATTGTTCATTATTTTAAGCATTTCCCATTGGATTATTTGCAAGCAAAGGTCATTAGCTTTTGTCTGCAAGGTAAACAAGGCTATGGACCCTTTGCTGATACTTGGTCATGGGTGAACAGTCTGAACTTCTCCAGAATGTCCTTGTACTGAGCCCAGCCAAAATAATCAGCAGTTCTTTTCCTTCGAGCCTGATGCAACAATGTTGTTTTGTCACTTAGCTGGTGTTGATACAGTTCAGATAAATCTTCTCCAGTGATGACCAGGGTTGGAGTGTGGATGTTGATGAGAGAGCAGAGGCTGCACCATCCAGGGAGGAGCTGGTTGTAAGCAAACTCCCCGCACTGCCAATAGATGTCCATCAACATTGAAGAGTCCCATTGCATGTCCGAGATGTGCAGTTTTTGTGCCACAATTATTGTTCGTGCCCAGCGGGATGGTTCCTTTACCTTTGAAACATAAGGAATAAATTGTGAGTTTCCGTACAATTAGGGGTTGCCCCTTCCCTTATATCCATGTGTACCTGCCTACCTCAGTGTCAGAGATCACCTGACACAGCGTATTTGTGCTATTGATTGGCCCTCCCTTACAAGACCCATTTCCCTTCGTACCATCGAGATGGATGACTCTGCACTGAAACTCAATGTCCGGGTTCCATTCAATATTAATGAAGACAGCCCCAGACATGCTAAGGGTCACCCGAGGACTGCAGATGGAAGCTGGAGCGGATGTGTTTATGCACTGGCGAGGTGGTTTAACTACCTCAAAGAACCTTTTTGAATTAAAGTCTCAGGTGCCAAACAGGGTCCTCCCCCATAGCACTTTTGTGTATCCTGTCTAGCTCCGTTTGGATGTCCCTAGGCTCAGTAAAAAGGTACTAGGCAGTTGGATTGGTCTCATAGCAGGTTAGGTTTGCCATTACCCTATGGAGTTCTACTCTACTCAGTTGCAACTTGGCACTAATTCTACACAGCTATAGATGGAGGACGTAAAGTCTTTCTGCACCTACAGCATGTGGTATCAGTGAGCAGACATAACATGACGCAGCTGATCTCTTCATGGCGGTCATGTGCTGATACCACGTGTTGTGTAAAAGTGAGCTGTGTGGTGAGTGCAGGATGGTAGTGTTGGATGCAGTGTAATTAAAGGTGCTGTGCGACAGGGGTGGTTGGATGTCTTGATGAACTACCCTCTCACCTGACAACACTATGTGGTGTTTCCATTAGACTCATGCGTGAGCTGCGAGCGTTGTGTTTTTCCCTGCCCCAAGTGTACGGAAAGACTGGCTCCCAACACCAAAGGATCGATTTTTTGAAACTAGAATGGGGACCCCTGCTAAGCTGGAAGACTTTTGGAGTTTCACACCCTTGGTCCTGGCTTGTGGTATGGGAATGGGGACCTTTTGACCAATCCCATTACCGTCCCATTTGCCTATGGGCTCGAGCACCTGGGGTGCCTGCTTTCATGGAGCAGCTGGAGCCTCACCCAGCCCCAGTGGATCAGCAGCAGAGTAGGCCTGGGCTATGGTGGGCACACAGAATGGTGAACTTCAGCAAGGACACCCGATCGCCAGCCGCATGGGGAGGACACCCATTCACAAATAAAGGTTTTGAATTCCTACTACTCTCTCATTCTTTCTTGCAGTTTTACTTCAGTGCATTTTAAGATGTGTGTGTGACGCACATGCGTATATCAGGGTGCCAATGTTTACTCCACATTCATGATCAGTGCCTATGCAAAGGTATTGTGTTCCCAAATGGCTATCCCTAGTGGTGTGCTTTTTAGCAGCACAACGTGACCATGTGGCCCAGTTTCCTACAATAATAGCACTGTATGAAGTTTGGATGCTGCCGAGCAACCTGCTGTCCATCATTGTAGCTCTCTTGGAGCTCTCTGGGGTTGTGTGGCTGAGCTCCCTTCATGACCAGTGCCATTTGTATGCTTGCGGCCAATGGAGCCCCCTCAAGGGTAAGCTTCCTCAGCTTCTGTTGGACCAGCTTAGCGCTGTCCCTCTGGGCCCCTTCCTGTTTTTCTTTTTCTGTGTAAGTGTAGTATGTGTGCTTGGATCTCCCACCAGGACTTGGTATCGGTGGGCAGTCCCCTTTTGAGGACATTATAAAAAAAGATGACCTAAGGGCCTGTATGGGTTTATGGTTGCCTGTCTATTCTCCCCACTGTTCTCTCATTAGACCAGTGGGGGCCCCGTGGGCTCTCCTGATGGGCAGATTAGTGGATCCCAATGCAGGGATAACAGGCATCGGGGAAAGCACTTCCATGCTTACATATGGTGGGGGAGGTGCAGGTGCCTTTTCTGCTGAAGGTGGGCGGAGGTTAGCGGTCTGGGCCTCCGAAAAGAAGGCCCCTATCTCCAATAATGCTTCCCATGTTTCCCTCTTCTGTCCTGTATACTTTGTCTGTATGTAGGTTTTAGTGTGCTCAATTATGTTGGTGTCAAAAGTTCCCTCTTTAGGCCAAAGGTATGTGTGTGCCCTGGTATGCATGTACAAATCCCAGCAGAACTTGCTAAGTTTCCTTGTCTGTGGGGGGAACTTACTTTTCATGTGCTCTAGAGGGGTCTCCATGGTGGGAGCTGGGTAGTTTCTTTTTCTTTAGGTATCCTATTACTCTGTTACTATTATCATCTTTTAGGGGATCTAGTTACATGGGGTCTGTCTTCCTATATTTCTTTCTTAAAATAGTTTTTGTTATTTTTATAGGCTTTTCCTTTATTTTTTAAAAAGGATTTTTTTTTCTCCTGTGGCGGAGAATATGCAGAGGCATTGCTAGATCTACTCAGGTAATGGGAAATATTTGCAAGGGTTTTACCGACTGACCTTAATGCTATCAATGATATACACAGATGCATCAAAATAAACATTTAACAAACAACCCATGAAGATTCGGACCCCTATAAAAACTGCAATCGTTAATTCACAGCAGTATTAGAAATTTGTCCACAAAACAGCAAGCATTACTTTGGCATCAAACAACCATTTTGTGTGAATGACCAGTTTTCTTTATATACAAAAAACATTGGCAAATACACAATATTCAACATTTAGGACAAACACAGTCACATTGGTCTACCAGCATCACAGTATCAAAACTCCACTATTCTACTTGGCAGAGGAGCTTAACGGATTAGGCCCATAAAAAAGGAATCTGGGGAAAAGCTATCTGCTAAGCTTTAGCCCTGCCCACTTCTAACACATGTTCTCCTGTGACTAAAGGAAGCTCTGTTCTGTGTGGAAATCAGGGGAGTCTGATAATCTAGTCCATACGAGCTTGGGGGAAGGAATATTAATAATTTGTGAGGAGAAAGAAGGGATTACCTTTTATGATTATATACCTTTCTTGCCTACTCTCCGAGATTCCAATCATTCTAGTTTCCTAACATCCAACACCCAAAGGTCCTGCGTGATGCCCAGAGGTTCAAGTGAACACATCTCTCACTTCTTTCAGACACCAGCAGTGCTAAGAATCTTACAGTGCTGAGATAACCTCTTTAGCCTGATAAGACTGAGATGTGGGCCCTATATCACTCAGAGCCTTGGGGTACTGAACACACCTTTCACTTCTTCCAGGCACTAAAGGCCTCATTTTCAAGAATCTGAAACATCGGCTCCGTTGCATCAGATTTCTTGCGCTGCCCTGCGACCCCCTTACAATGTCATGGATGCTTTGTATTTACAATACAGAGCTACATTGCACACGTTTCCACAGATGCATCAGAAATTCAGACTCATCTGTGGTGCTAAACTTAGGCATTTCTGGACTATCTAAAAAAAATGAAGCTACTCCACCAATGCCAGGAAGGCTCCCATTGTAAAAAAGCCATGTGTCGGTTTAACGCCTGCTCTGAACAGGTGTTATAGTTTTGGCACAGTGAAGTTGCATAATGGCAGAGTGAAATGTTGTAAATTTCACTGCACCAGTTTTGCATGGCTTTTTTACCAGAAATGCTGCTTTGCATACATTTGGCATTGGTATAATGTGGCGCAAGGCTGTACAAACTGGCACAGTGGTCCCTTTGCACCTGTTTGTAAATGTGACGTAGAATAGGGGTCTGCTTGCGCTTCCACAGCTGCTGCCACCTCCTTCCATTTTGACGGTGGCAGCAGGATGGACCTTCGCCCCACAGATTCAGAAGAACTTTCAATCAATTGCAGCATCTGCTCACCTTCCTTGTTGTACAAATGTGGATCTGTCCGGGCATGGTCCTCTGCTTTGAGCTGCAGTCGGGTCCAAGATGCCATTCTCTCCTGGTTGGTTTGGCAAAATGTTGCTTGAATGAGACTTTACCTTAAAAAACAAAAGACAAGAGGTGTCTGGCAGAGCAGGAAACAGTTTGTTTAATCAAACAGTACAGCCTGGAGAGTAGCTTTGGGTCTGAGGACTGTCTCTTGAAGTACATCAGTTCAGAACACATTTTAAACCATTCTTGGGGACCAAAAAATTAGAGCAGTTGCCCTGGAGTAATGAAGATAAATTATAGAGAGCGAAATCAGGTGAGCACTGACCTGGCGTGGACACAAATGTGGGCCAGCAAGTTCTTGTCCAGATGTCCAGTCTGAGTAACGCGTGGTCACTTTGTGTGCTGTATGTGTTCCGTCCTCATTGGCTGGGTGTACCTAACTACATGGGGTGTTTAACTTTATGGTGTGTTGGAATGTTCATGTCCCTCTGGCCATATGTGCTTCATTTGGGACTGTCTCCTGGGCAGTGTAGATGCCTATTTGTGGGATCTTAATTTAATCTAAGAAGCTGTGTGTGTGCGTTTGGCCATTGACTATATGTTATCCCACCTGTGACCTGTTAGTCATTGACCTTCAGGCCTAGTTTGCAGGGCCTGCCTGTACAAATACCTTCATGCTGGGGTCGATGGAGAGTTTATGATGGGGAAATCTAACAGCGGCAATGCAGTTTCGTTTGAATATGAACATTTATCGTTTATATACAGAGATACCTTCTTATCTTTTTTTTTACATTTTCTAATGAGGTTACAAGCCAGAAACCAACAAGAAAAAAAAAACAGCAGGTAACAAAATGATCTTCAAATAATTGTATAATAGTTGAGATATCTGCCCCGTCCCCTAGGAGTGCATGGGTGTTCCAAACAATAAGTTGCCCTGCCTAAAAAGATCAAAAGATAGTATAAGACCAGATAGAGCCAAGGGGGGTTAAAGACGATGACCAGCATTAGAGCTAGCCAGAAACTGCCTATATGGCTCCAAATCCCAATCAATGATTAGGCATTCAAAGGAGCCTGTTTTAATAAATTCATGCCACCATAGCAGGGGGGTGGGCCTGGGTCACCAGTCAATGTCTAGCCAAGATCAATCAGGCCATTTCAATTGCATAAAAGTGAAGGCCCACAAGATGCTTAGGGATGAGAAGTGAGTGACCAAGAATGATTAGTGTGGAATCCCACCTCAGATTAAATGGCAGAGTGAGTTCAGTTTAACAAACACTGACGACCAGAAACGTGAGATAGCCCAACAAGTGGCAAAAATATGCACTATGTATGCAAGATCGCCAGAACACCGAAAACCCTTGGAATCGCCCCTCGGATTCATAGCCCAAAGATGGTAAGGGATGATAGAAATCATTGGTGAATTTGAACTGATGAATTTTCACCCAGGAGACATTCAAAATTATATGAGATAGAAGATTAGTATACCTCAATTCCTCAAGAGTAATTAGGACACAAAGGTGTGGGTTCCATTTCATGGCCAAAGTCTGGAAAAGTTTACCCTTTGTTGGGCCTTGACCTGGCAAATTAATTGATAGGCCTGGCTAATGGATTTCTTGGGGGATCCCTTCTGCAAAAATTCAAGGAAGATATTACTGGAATAATTGTTATCAGACCCTTGAAAACTCTTTATAAAGTGGTGAATGTGAAAATACCAGAAGAAGTCAGAGCGGGGAAGTGAGAATCCTTGGGACAAAACCTCAAACAAGAGAAAACTATCCCCTTTGAAAAAAGAACCTAATGTAGATAAAGTAGCAGCCTGCCAGCAATCAATGAAACTGTTATAGACAGAGGGTGGAAAATTAGGATTGTACCCAAGATACGAATACTTGTTAAAAGATATAATCCCAACACTCTTTTTTTTCAGAAAGGTCCAGATAGAATTGAAAACCCTTAAGGTCTTGAATTTAGTATGCTTAAAGTAAATTGTGTCTATAATCCCCATGCATGGGGCAATCTCCCTGCCCCAAGGGAGATATTCCTCAAATGAACTTTCAAGCCTCAATGGTCTGTTCCCGAGTACTTTAATTATCCTAGACAAGAACACCAGGAAAAAATATATCTGAAGGTCAGGTAATGAGAGTTCACTTTTGGTTCTAAGCCTCTGCAACCTTCAAATATTAACCCGCTGCTTCTTATATCCCCATATAAACCTTTGCCATACCACCTTGACCCTTGTAAAAAAAGATTTAGGTAAATACAAAGGTATACACCGAAAGAAGTATAGGCAACGCAGGAGAATAATCATCTTGATTATATCACAATGACCTAATGGACCTAAATGTAGATGATTCCATTTGCTAAATATATTGATCGTCCATCTGGAGAATGCCTCGCAGTTAGATTCAATTATGTCGCCCATCCTCATAGAGAGTTACACCCCAGATGCAACGTAGACTTTACCCAGCATCCATCTTCATTAACACGTTTGAGGGTAACTAAAACCAATGTTTTATTTAGGTTGAGTCTATAGCCAAAGATATTCCCAAATGCATTAGCCACTTGGTGGATGGCTCCAAAAGACTCCTCAGGGGAGGAAATCAAGATGGCTTTTTCATCTGCAAAAGCAAGAACTTCGAGTTCAAGAAGATGACTTTGCAGAGGAGTGATATCCCGGGAACACTTCAACGCTTGGATGTAGAGGTCTATATAGAGTACAAAAAGTAAACTCTGACCGGGCTATCCTGGGCAGAATCTACCTTTGAACCTATGATAACTGAGTTAACATACTCAAAGGTATCCCGCCCCAGAATAAAAACATGTTGGTCTTCGTCAACAAGGTCATTGATAATGGTAGCAAGCCTTTTAGACAAAATCTAAGTGTATATTTTTGAATCAGCATTGATTATGGATATCAGCCGAAAGCGAAGTACAGAGTAGGGGGTCCTTCCCCTTTTTGGAGAAGGTGACTATATTGGTCTCAGTCCATGATGCAGGAATCGTGCCTAGCTTGTTGAATAGATCACACAAAACCAGGACTATAAAATGTATCAATCTGGAATAAAATTCCTGCAGAAGTTGATCCAGATCACAGGCCTTAACATGTGCCAGCTTGCCAATATCACCTTCCACTTCCAGGGCCGATATGAGTCCTTGTGGTTTGAGCTGCTGCTCAGCAGACAATTTCTGATGGTTGTAGAGTTGGAGGTACTGGCCAATTGACTCCATAGAGGGAAGTACTGTCTCATCATAAAGTTTCCGGTAGAAACAGTGATACTCCTCCCTAATGAGAGCTGATTTTGTCACAATATCCCCAGATGAACTCTTAATCTCTGAAATAACATGCAAATTGGCCCAATCCCGAACTCAAAAAGATAACACCTGGCCCATTTCTTTGCTGTTTTCAAGAAAGGTTAATTGTTTGGCCCAAGTCATCTTCATAAGATTATCAAGCAGGAGTTCCCCGAGAGAGGATTGAGTTATTAAAAACGGATCCCTCAGAGACACAAAGGGATGCCAGTCATGAGCCATTGCCGTGTTGATGATCAGCATATCCAGATGGGTAAAGGTATGCCAAATACTGGTGACTACCAATGACGCCTGGTTCCATTTAAAGGGGGCAAACCTTAAGGTGTGACCCCTACAATAGGCCTTAAATGCATCCCATATCATAGGACTAGGAGCTGAACCCTTTTAAAGTTAAAAAAAAGTCTGGCCTCTTGAGTTATAGAATGGATGTAGTCTTTATTCAGGAGGAGTTTCCTATTGAATGTCCACAATCGAGATTTAAAGTTTAATTGTACCCCCTCCACCTGAATGAAAAGAAGCGAAGGATTATGATCTGAAACCACCCTTGCATTCAGAAAAATGCTAATATAATATAAGAACATAGGACTAGCAAGACACATGTCAATCTGAGAAAAAGTCTTACAAGAGGCAGAGGAATGTGTAAAGCCATGCTCCCTTGTATGATGATAAGACCCAACATCGACCGATGCATAAGAATCCATTAGTTCAAAAAGGGTAGCTCTAGCTGTTTTTCTTGGCCCAATAAAGATTTGTTGGGTGGGATATGTCCCACATAAATTTGTAAGAGGAGTTGACGCTTGGATTTAAAGTAAGGTTGAAATCACTGCATATTATCAGTGGTTCAGCTATACATGTGGCTCCGACAATAAGCTGTTAAAGCCCCCGGGGCATCTATATTAGCTTCATAGAAGACACAGAGAATAAGACTGATTTGTCCCCTATAAACATTAGCAGTAAGCCATCTCCTACTCATGTCAATCCAATGATCTATCAGTGTCCAGCTCTTATCCTTGGCCAGTGAGGTCACCCCCGTCTGTGAGGAGGTGTAGCAAGCAGAGGTCAAGACCTGATACCCCAAGTCATCTAGAATGCAATTCTGTGTAGGGTAGAGGTGGGTTTCCTATAGCCCTACTAAATGTGGGTGCAGATACCTTAATTCCTCTTTCAATAGATTACGCTTGTGAAGGGACTTTAACCCATTCACGTTCACGAGAGGAGATGTATGTGCTGGTCAGGGCCACCCTCCTGGCTAGCCCCTGACATACTTAGATATACAACCAGCACATCCCATTAAACAGGGAAAAAATCACCTTTGCTGTGCCCTTAACATAATGAGCAGAAATCCCTTGAATCTCCTGTTCTTTTTGCAAACCCCCTTCCCCAAAATTCTAGCCATATAGATGATCCAAGTGAACAGAGAGAAAAGACCCACCACTCCCCTCTGCCCCCCCAACCATAACCCCCACCCCAAGCCCAAAAATGTCCTGCCCCCCCCCCCCAGACTAAGCCCAAGCCATCCAAGGGCCCTCCCCACCACTTGGTAGTTGTAGTTATGGGCCATTATAACAGAGAGGCCAGTGGGGTAGGCCTGTGAAAAGAGTAAGAACCAAATGCCCTCTTTCAAGCAAGAGAAGGAACAGACCATCCCCTAGCCCCTCATCTGCCCCTGCTAGCTCAGCCCACCCAGCATAGCCAGAAGAGGGTAAGTGTATGAATCCCCATCTCTCTGCTGTTTGTGCCCAACTCCATTGGCGGAGTGCAGCAGCGGCCTACTCCCCCCCGTGTGCCATGCTGCTGAGATGACCTAAACCACCCCTCACGGAAAACCGACCTCTGAGTAGGGAAAAGAGAAACATGTTAAAGTAAGAACAGATTGTCAACAAGGCAACACCCGATAGTAGTGACCATTATCCACATACAATGATTCCAAACTTCCTTAGAGGCCCCCTCAAACCTGTCATAAATCCATTCCTCTCTAGCTATCCCAAACTTCCTAGTATTCCTTCACACCCAACCCCCTCAGTTCAGAACAAAGAATAAATAGAACCAGAGAAGCCTCTCTCATTCCCCGGGCTGTCAGTTGGCGATAAGCTCCTGTACTTTCGGGCCATCATAGCAAAAGTAGGTCTGTCCCTCCCTGTGAATATGCAGGGTAGCTGGTTCCATTAGGGAGGCTATACACCAGAGGTTTTGCAGAGCCAAGATAAACTTGCGAAGTTGTCAGCGTGTCACAACCATTTGGTGAGAAAAGTCACTGAAAACAAAAAACTCCACTCCACAGGCATTAACCTGCAGTTTGGGTGTCGCGGCTGTGTACATCTCTTGTCTGCGAATGAAGGTCCAGATGTATCATCACGGCCCTTTGCGATTCGGAAATAGCGAATTTTAAGAAATCACTATTTCCGACTCGCAAAGTGCCATGTATCACATTTGCGATTCGGTAATAGCGATTTCTTAAAAATCGCAAATGCTATTACCGAATCGCAAATTGCGATACCGGCCCCATTCCCCCCGGCTCAAACAGATGTTGTAAGATCACGCAAAGAGGGGTGTACATGTGAAAGGCATGATCATTTAAATGGACCAATGGGGCCTGGTCAAATGCCTGACAGAGATGCTGCTTCCCTTTGAAATTTGTATACGGAAAGTCAGCAAGGAGGACTGTACCATGGGTCAAGTTATCCCATTAGTGCATATGCTGCAGAAACAGCTAAAGGAGATGTCTGAAATGTACGCAGGTATGGATGAAAATACAGATGCGCAGGAGTTGGTTGAGAGCTTAATTCTTCGCTCATCCTTTAATTCAAGGCTTCAAAGAGACATTGTGTCATTCAAACATTACATCTGTGCCACATTTCTTGACCCAAGGCAAAACAATTACTGGCCACTTTCATTCCTTTTACAGATGGGAATGTTTCAAATTACAAAACATGGATTGCTGAGCAGGCCAGAGACCTAGAAAAAGAACAGCTGGAAATTAGAGACCCACTCACGGGGAGATGTTCTGGAGTGCTGTCTACAACTTCCATAGAGCCTGCGGACAGTGCTCTTGGCTCACAGCAGCCAAAATCAACACCAGCAACAACAACAGGAACAGCAGCAGCAGGCGCAAAATCTGCATTTGACTGGTTTCTAAAGGCAGGGCTTAAGTCAACTACAGAGGCGAAGGCAACAGAGCTCGAGCAAGGTGGAGCACCAATGACTATTAAGCAGATGGTCCAGGCCTACCTGGATGACCCAACAGAGGTCTAACTGGATGAAAACCCATTGGTGTGTTGGTATGGGAAGAGGCGCCAAAAGACAGTGCTCAGCAGGCTGGCAATAAAGTATCTGGCTTGCCCTGTAGCCAGCATGTCTGAGATTGACCATGATCAAAATGAATCAGCACTTTAAACCACCAAATTACAGCATATCTGAAGTACAACAGGAGGTGGATGAGGGTGATGATTGGTCGGGCTCAGGTCATGGTAGCGTGTTAGCTGACCACCTGGGTGAGCAACCTGAGTTTCAGGATGAACTCTACTTCCCTGACTAGACCTGGGCCACCATAGAGCTTTCTACTTTCTACTATGAACAGTTTTGAGGAAAAAACATAGCTAGCTGTGGGAACGTTATTATTGTATAATGTTTGTTTCTGTCTAACTGACTAATGAACCGCAACTGTTTTAGACCGAATTGTAGTTGGACCAATATATGCATTGAAGAAGCCCCCAAACCCACCAAAATTACTTCAAGGAGATTTGAGAGACAATGCATGACTCTATTCTGTGCCCACCCTTTCTTTTGTCCCCTATCAGGAATGTCCCAGATATTTGATTTACAACTTGCTGGCAAATGTGTGTTTCGTTTTCTGAATCAAATAGGATCAGCAATGTGTCACTATGCTTGTTTGCAACAGGTTAGTAATGCTTTATATGACTCAGTGATTGATATGAGGAATACTTGTTTCAATGTCGAGAACTGAGATGGTTTGTGTGACTCATCAGGTCTAGTGATGACAGATAGTGACAGTGGGTGTTTATATTGTTTAAATATATAACGCTGGCTTGTGTTTGTGTCATGATTGATTTACAATGTTGGTGATATAAAAATAATAATTGGTTATACATTTTTTCCTGGAAGTGATTTTTTTCCCTTTCCCCTTTCACATTTACCAACATTTGTTTGCTAACGTTTTCACACTGCTTTGTTTTCTGGTTCTCTGCTTTCTGGTTCAAATTTGTCAAAGAGGAACCGACCAGTCCAGTTAGCTAACAAACACAAATCTAGTTCAGAAAATAAAATATACTCAATTTTTCTCTTGTTGTTAAACAGTTACAGATCGCTCTATCTCAATTGGGTCCTAAGACTGTGACTCTCGGGAGCAGTTGGTATGGAGTTGGACATAATAATCTTTAATCAGAGTATGGACAGGAGTATGATGGAAGGAATCAGAGAGTGATTCTACAACTTAAACAACTGCAAGAAGAAGGAAGCTATCAGCTTTATGGAAATCAACAGGGATTATATGAGTATTATTCTAAGAGGCCTGCTCCAATCTGTGGACTGGTGGTGAGAGGTGCATCAATTACTTGATTTGAGAAATACAATGCTGCTGTGTGTCTGCTGGCTGGCTCAAATTTGAAACTATGTGGTTGGATTGGGGCCTGTTGTATGAAACTGGAGGAGCATATGCAGTGCTCTAGGCTGAATGTTAAGATGAGCATGACAGCTGTGAGTTAGATCATCCTGATACATGCTGTCAATTGTCTGTGATTGTTGGTGGATGATCGCAAAGGTCTTTGCTCTTGTTCTCCCACCTCTGAGCCTTCTTGGTACACAACTCCTCATAAAGCTTACTTTCCATTCCATACTTCTTTATTCTACAATATCATGATGATAATCATTTCTGTTTTAAAATCCACAGGCCTTCTCTTCTCCTGCACCATAACGCTCATGCTTTGCTTATCGGACACCTACAGGCAGGCACCCAAGAAGATTGACGGGGCAACCCCAGCAGATTGCAGATGCACCACTCAATTTGGCAATACAGACTAGTATCATTTTTCTTTCAATATTCTTTTTTTTAGAAGGGTGTGTGATATCACCCCAAGATTAATTATTATGGCCCTCATTACAACACTGGCATTCGGTGATAAAGTGGCGGTAATACTGCTAACAGGCTGGCGGTAAATACCGCCAAATTATGACCATAGTGGAAAGAGCTCAGACAGACAGCCACTTTAGCACACCCACCGCCAGGGTGGAATCAACAGACACCATGGCGGTAGCTGCCTACAGCCAGGTGGAAGCCAATGTTCTGCCCACTGTATTAAGACACAAAAAAACACCACCTTTTTCAGGGCTTTACTAACTCCATCAAAAGCTTGGCGGAAACAATGCACATTAGGGAAACGACTCACCTGTGGAGAATCAGGGAAGCACCACGCTGCCATGGAGCCTGAACTGCATATATTACCAATGATCTTCTACGTCCTGCTCCACCGCAAACACCAATGACGGCAAAGATGACCACGGTGAGTGCAGCCACCTAGCACACATGGAAGGGGGGTAGGAAAAGAGAGTGACACACACACACGCAACACACAACCCACCCGCCCCCAACACCATACACACAGACAGATGCAGTAAGAAAACATATTTACCCCGCACCCCTCTGGAATAATGCAAGGACAACATGAATAGATGAAAGTGAGTGTAATAAGATAAATACAGTAGTAATACGTGCATCCAGTCTAAAAGTATCTACATATTTACAAATCAAGGGACAGTGCCCAGTCCTCAATGTTCATGGGCCACAGGGCCACATTACAAAGTCCAAGGCCCCACTTGACTCCTACAACAACACGGAGAGAACACTGCAGTAGCATCAGTTCGAAAATAAGCAGGCGCCTCAGGGGTACGGGGAATGGGGGGGGGGGCACCTCAGCCAGCAGATGGAACAACACTGCTGGTCCTGGAGGGGGCAACATGCCCTGTGATCTACATCATGGGGAGGATGGGGTGACTGGATGGCTTCTCCACTGGTTCTGGAGGGAACATTGTGCCCTGTGATCTACATCCTGGAGAGGACGGGGTGAGTGAGTGTGTTCCCCACTGGTTCTGGAGGAGGCATTGTGCCCTGAGATCCTCATCCTGGGGAGGATGGGGTGAATGGATGGCTTTTCCACTGGTTCTGGAGGGGGCATCATGCCCTGTGATCTTTTCTGGATGAATAGGAGATGGAGACAAACCCCGTGTACAGACCCCTGGTGGACTTGGCAACAATGGAGGACAGGCACATTATCCTCACTTACAGACTTGACAGGGCCAAAATCACAGAGCTGTGTGCCCAACTGGAGCCTGACCTGATATCTGCTATCCGTCACTCTATTGCGATGCCCCCTCTTGTGCAAGTGCTATCTGTGCTCCCTTTCTTGGCAACTGGTTCTTTCCAAGTGACAGTGGGCTTGGCAGCAGGGATTTCACAGCCAATGTTCTCAATAGTGCTGACCAGAGTGTTGTCTGCCCTGATTAAACACATGTGCAGCTACATTGTTTTCCCCCAAGTGGAGGATTTGGCCATAGTGAAGGCTGACTTCTATGCAATGGGACATATCCCCAACATCATTGGGGCGATTAATGGAACACATATTGCATGTGTCTGTCCCCCCCCAGCAAAATGAACAGGTCTTCAGAAATCGAAAACGTTTTCACTCAATGAATGTGCAGATCCTGTGTGTTTGGCAGACCAGTACATCTCCCATGTCTATACAAAGTATCCTGGGTTGGTGCATGATGCTTTTATCCTGAGGAATAGCAGCATCCCAAAGGTGATGGCCCAACTACAAAGGCACAGGGTGTGGCTAATAGGTGAGCCCTGGTTCCCACCCAGTGGATGTTGGAATATGGGTATGGTGTGGGCCATAAGGGTTAGTGTGTGGCTAACAGTTGTCCTTCCATATTTGCAGGTGACTCTGGTTACCCCAATCTCTCATGGCTACAGACCCCTGTGAGTAATCCCAGGACAAGGGCAGAGGAACGTTACAATGAGACACATGAGCGAACAAGAAGGTTAATTGAACATACCTTTGGCCTCCTGAAGGCCAGGTTTCGGTGCATCCATCTAACAGGTGGATCCCTGTGCTACTCACCCAAGAAGGTCTGTCAGATAATCGTGGCATGTTGCATAACCTTGCCTTGAGACGCAATGTCATTTTCTGCAGGAGGAGGAGGATGGAGATAGCTGTGTGGCAGCAGTGGACCCTGTGGACAGTGAAGATGAGGAGGCAGAGGATGAGGATAAGCCCAGCAGAACTGCAGTGATTAGAGAATACTTCCAATGACACACAGGTAAGATAGTGTAACTTCACATTTCATTGAAAGTCTTTTGCTTGACATTGTCACTGGTAGGCTGTGATTTCTCACTTCCATGCCCACTCACTGTACCCTTTGGCAATTCTTTTTGCAGATGTTGGTGCCCCACTATCGCTCCTAGTGTGTTCACTGCACCTAACTAGAGGTCTTTCCTATGTATACATTACTGTACAGTTGAATTGCAATGTTTAAACCTTGTTAAATGAATACATACTTAAATCATTTGACATACTCCATACTTGTATTTTTTCAAAATGTGTTTATTGCAGTGCTCTGAAGGAAAAGGGGAAGTGCAATGGGCTTGGGGTGATGATGGAGGAAAGTCAAGGGTAGAGTCCTGTCTATTTATAGCACAGATGCATAGTCCAAGGGGGCCTAGGAAGGGGAGCAATGGCAGTTCAAGGTGGACAGGGTGACAGAGTGGAACATAAGGGTGACAATCAGGAAAGTCTTATTTCCTGGCGGGGTCTTGGCAATAGTCTCTGGCTTCTGCCTGGAGTGCAGGGAATGTTTGTGGGGTGGTTCTCCTTCTGCAGGGGGAGGGGTGCTGGTGGCCTGTTGGTCCTATGGCCGGGCCTCCAGTCCACTAGCAGCAGCAGAGGGGGAGGGCTGTTCAGTAGTCTGGCTAGCGGTGGGGCCTGCTGTTGTGAGGCTGCCTCCCTCATAATGTTGGCCTTGTCTGCCAGCACCCCTGCTATGGAGACCAGTGTGATGTTAATGGCCTTAAGTCCTCCCTGAACCCCTGGTACTGTCCCTCCTGTAGCCACCTGTTCTCCTGCACGTTGTCCAGGATCTGGCCCAGCATATCCTGGGAATGTTGGTATGCTCCCAGGATCTCATTGAGTGCCTCCTGGAGATTCGGTTCCCTGGGCCTGTCCTCCCCCTGGCACACAGCAGTCCTCCCAGCTTCCCTGTGGTCCTGTGCCTCTGTCCACTGAACCGTGTGCCCACTGCCACTGACCCCAGGTCCCTGATTGTCTTGGGTTTGTGGTGTGTCCTGGGGTCCATGTAGTGGTGGACACACTGCTGATTGATGTGTCCTGGGGACAGAGGTATGGGCACCCTGGGTGGGTGCTATAGTGGTGTTTCCTGAGAGGGGAGGCTCTGTGGTGGTGTGTGACTGGGCCTGGGTAACCGACTGTCTGGAGTTCCCTGATGGGCCAGGTTGGTCATTCAGATCCAGGAGAGCAGAGTCGCTGTCATCACTGTGGGCCTCTTCTGTGGGGGGACTGGATTTTGCCGGCACCTCTTCTCTGGTGACATTGGCTGGGATACCTGTGGGGATGTATATGCAGTGGTATTATTTCTGTTTGTGACATATTGTGCATGGGTGTTTTGCCCTCTATGGTTATTACTGCCCTGGCAGCTTTACCTTGTGTGAGTTGTTATGTGGTGGGCTAGCTGATTCTCTCTAATGTGCATGCTTTAGTGATAGGTGTCCATGCAGGTCTGTGAGTGGTGTCCATGCATTGGTATGGCATGCTGGGCTTGCCATTGGGATGAGTGGGTTGTAATGGTGGGGTGAGTGGGAGGTGGTGGAAAGAGGGGCGTCCAGCCAGGCCCTCAGGATGTATGATTGCGAAGACTTGCTCCTCCCATGTTGTTAGTTGTAGGGGAGGAGGTGGGGGTCCACTGCCAGTCATCTGTACTCTGAGCTGGTGTCTTGCTGCAATGGAACGCACCTTCCCCCGTAGTCGTTCCACCTCTTCCTTATCTCATCCCTTGTTCTGGGGTGCTGTCCCACGGCATTGACCCTGTCCACGATTCTCCGCCATAGCTCTATCTTCCTAGCAATAGATATCTGCTGCATCTGTGATCTAAATAGCTGTGGCTCTACCCGGATGATTTCCTCCACCATGACTCTTAGCTTCTCCTCAGAGAATCTGGGGTGTTTTTGTGGTGCCATAGGTGTAGTGTAAGTGGTGTGGGTGAGGCTGTGTAGGGTGATGTGTTGGGGTGTGTGATGTAATGTGTGTGGGTGGTGTATTGGTGAGGGTGGTATGTGGCTCTGGTTGTGTGAGTGCCCTTGCTGTGTCTCTCGGTATGCAATTATTTGTAATCATAGAGCGTTGTGGGTAATGTGTGTGTGTGTTTTATAGTGGTGTGGGTGTGGTGTGTGTATGGGTGGCAGGTGTGTGTAGTTTGAATTGTCCAATGTGGTGTTGTTTTGTTTGTGTGTGTGTATTTCGAGCGCAGCGGTTTATACCGCCAATGGTTTACCACTATTGGATGTCCGCCGTGGTGATTCGTGGGTCATAATGTTTTGGGTGTTGTTCTGTTGGCATAACGGTGTGGGTTTTGATACTGCTAGTTTATCACTGAGCTTTGCACTGGCGGACCTGTGTGTGTGGCTGAATAGTGACGGATTGGTATGTGTGTGTCATAATATGTTGAAGGGATATTCGCGGCTGCAGCTGTATGTTGGCAGCAGTCAGCATGGCGGTAAGTGGAATTTACCGCCAATGTCATAATGAGGGCCTGTGTGTACTATTTTGCAAACATAGCTGACCGAACATTTTTAGATAAATATAACTTGGTTCTCACTGGGGCTGGCAGAATGTTAAGTTATCTGTGTCGTACAAATTCATATTTTTCTATTCCTCCCACAGGCTGCTGATCAACCCCAAACAAATGTCCCTTTCCCCAAACAATGTTCAAAACAAAATGTCCAATTGTCCAATGTTCCAAAAAATAAAAATATTAGTCCTTCACAAACCCATTCCCACCGTCTCCACCCACAACAAGTCCCACCCACCAAAATAAAAGGTTAAGAGTAGGGCACTAAAGGCAGGCCAGGATTCTCCGGAAGAGCCCCGCCACTCATACCTGGCGGGCCTCTAACTGCACCAGCCTCCACAGGACACAGCATTGGAAGACAGTCTCTGAGGGGGGTGCCAGCAGAGGTAATACGGTGGGCGAGTACCCTAGTACTGTGGCTTAGGTACTGCTGGGCTGCAGGCACCGGGGCCTGGCCGGGCCCTGAGTACCGGCAGCATTACCCCTTGCTGCCGCCTCCTCCTCCTCCTCTTCCTCGAGGACCACCAGCTGCTGCTATTCGGCCGTTATGGCCTCCAGCTTTGTCTGCCACAGCTGGACTGCTATTTCCTGCCGTGATGGTGGAACAGTAGGACTATCTATATCAAGAAAGAAAAAAGAGAAATTGTAAACAATGCTCTGAGCAAAGCACTTGTTTAAAATCACGTAGTGTAGTGGCACAGTAGCAATACATTTGTGATAACTGTCACAGCCATACTATGCACTATGGAGTACAAGTATTCTTCTCTCTACTGTTGTGGTAAGTTAACGGGTGCTTTGCTAGCTCAGCTGACGCCATAGTTGAACTCGTTACTGTCTGCAGCTGGATCAGCTGTACTAGAAAATATTTGATTCCAATGGCCCTGTTCTTCTTTGTACCTGAATTACAAGGCTGATGAATACTAAGAATGAAACACACCACATAATATAATCAGTTATGCCGACATTCTGTCTGCCATAAGTAGGTGGTGGGAAAAGTGATGAACTGCAGTACAGGGAAAGGTTTAAGGAATGGGATTTAGATTGTATGTGGCGCATTCACATTATTACAGACTATCCCATTCAGGAAAATCAAGGCAATTCCTTGCAGACCACTTCACTCACTGTCCTCATGCCCCTCCTCCATCTCACATTGTAATAACTACTTTTTCCAAACAAATACATTTGCTTTGCAGTAAGGAAATGAATCTTATTAACATACTCAACTCCAGGGTAAGGTAGAGTAGATAAGGATGGGTAGGTAGAGTACAAACTTTACAGATCAATCAATTCCTCATCATCATCATCATGTGCCTATGGTTTAGCTAATAGTGTGACTCACTTTGGTTTGCAAATGTTTAAGGGGAAAAATTAGAACAGAAGTAAATCTATTATGGAAGCCATAATGAATTATATTCATCCATCACTTGGCAACCAAATATTTAATTTTTAAAATTATTCAGGAGTCTGGGACAGAACTTAAGAAAGATTAGCAGAGTGAAGTATTAGGACGTGACTGATACAGTGGGCACTGGGAAAAAAGGGAAACACACTGAAAAGTGTTTAACACATTAACTTAACTTAAGCTGACAGATGCACATTGCACAGCTAACATTGCAGTGATAATTCTGTCGAATTGAACCATGCAGCTGTTAGGTCATCATGGGTGGCTCTGGTAAAAGCCGATAGCGAGGGAGGGAGGCAATGGTTAATGGATGCTGGGATACATATTACCTGCTTCGCTTGAAAAATACTGTGAGTCACAGGAATATTCTGAAATACCATCCAAACCTTTGCATCATACCTTTGATAAAAAAACATTCCAAAAAAGTAAAGTAGGTGAGAATGCCCCTATGTGGGAGAGTTTCCTTATTTCTTCATTTGAAGCATTTGTCTATTCATCATTACAAATGTCCTCTTCTAGTACTCTAATTCTTTTTCATCCTTGGCTTTGATACACATCATTTAAGCCAAGCTTTACATTCTCTCATTCAGTCCTTCGCCATTTAAATCCAACCAAATTCCAAACATCGCTCTTTACTAACCTTTCACCAACATACATTTACCCAATAACCACCCATTCATCATTTCACCCATTCACCTATCCAAGAGATCTAACACACCAGAGGAGTCTGTTCACCCATCCAGGCATGGAATCTTTTCACCCACCTAGGCTGGCATCCTTCACCTGTATACCCTTTTATCCATCCTTCACTCAGATATGGTTCCTATCATACTCCTCATCACCCACATATATGATTATTATTATTAGGCACCCTTTCTTCCCCACACACTCAGATTATATTCCACCCATCCGTTCTACTTCTATATTTTTTCAAATTTTCCAAAACATATCAGGGTTCGAGTTAATTTTCCAAACCTTAGTCTGCTGAGTTGCAGATAGAAGAGCCCAAAACTTACTTAACTCCCACTGCACCTGCAAAAGCAGGGTGTTGACGAGTGAGTGAAAAACACTAGTACACTCTTGTAGTGACTATATTACTAATAATTGTCACTAAGCAAGCAATAGGGCTTACCACCGCCCGACACTGCTGCCACAGAGACTCCTCATTTATCTACAGCCACGTCAGTGCTGGCACTGTCGCTGCTGGCTCCGGCACTGGTGGTCGGTGTGGCTAGATAAACAAATTACACAATTTAGATGCCACATATGCCCCCCCTTTGTTTTTTTCTAGTAGCAAAATACAACTGAAAATACATCACTATATATTGGGTAAGGATTCTCTTCTATCAAAATATTAGGTAGGCATTTTGTTGTTTGGAGATTTTTTAAATGGCAGGTACTCAAGTAAAAAAACTGTAATGGAGGTGCTGAACTAGCTATTGATGAATCTTTTTTTCGACAGAAATAAACAGGTGCATAAATTGGTCAATGAAGGACATATGGTCTTGGTTGGCTAATGCAATGGTGTCATCCTTCTCATACTTCCAACCATGGTGCACGGTCATCAACTGCTAGTATACTAATAATACAGGCACAACATTGGAGGGTACAAACAAGTACGTGACAGTGAACACCCTCTTTAGTTTTTTTTTAAATGATTGAGCTGGAGCAAGGAAAAAAATGCCTTCTCACGAAACATGTGTAGAATACCTTACATGGGCATGCAATCTTCAGTACATGAGTTCTCTGAGCCTTACTACCACTCCTCAAGATAATAATACGTAAGCGGAGAGAAAAAGCTCACTGACAAAGCAGAAGAAAGGAAGTATAGAATATAAGTAAATCGTTTAATGCAGGGATAAGAAGATTTTATGAAACAGATAAATTGAGGTGGAGTTGGAGAAAAAATAGGAGGCAGGCACAGTAAAAAGGTAGAAAATAATTCTAAGCGTGGAGCGGTAAAAGATAGGAAAAAAAAAATTAATATTAATAGCAACAGGAGGACTTACTGTGGCCAGCAGACCCATCTGCACAGGCACATGTGGAGGGGCCACCTTCAGCTGCCTTGCCCACCTCCACAACAGCCCTCGTCCTGCCCCTGGATGCTGGATGATGTAAGAAAACACATCAGAAAAGATTAGTGGTACTGTTAATTGATCTTCTCTCCAAGAATATTACTTTTTTAGAGGAAAAGCCAAACACCAAAACATTTCTCCACCAGAGGTTCAGGGGGCCGGTATAATAATAAAATTAATATCAAGGACCATCCTCCTATTTCAAATTTCCTAACACTATTCATAATTTCCTAAACTACGTTTTGGAATTACTAATTTCTAATAACTTGCAATGAATGATTTCTACAGTTCTCAACTCATTCTCAATCTCCCAATGCTTTAGATTGGATGCATGCTAAACTGCTACACATCACTGGTAAATTGCTTGCTAATTGGCACTGTACGAGCTACAAAAAAGAAAAGCACAGAGAAGCGAAAGAACACGCAAAATCACTAATACTAATATATTAACAATGACTATCTTAAACAGGACACAGGAGGAGTCTCTGCAGTACTACTTAACTAGCCCAAGCAAGCCAAAAAAGAAGAACAGGAGTTAGGTAGCACTGAGCAACTGTCTAGATGACGATCACATAATATTATATTTTTAACGTAAAGTTAACTTACTTACGTGTGAGCAACATGCTTGCTATTTGGGAAGAAACTATTAGCATGAAGCACAACTAATGACTAATTTTTACTCACCAAGTCCGCAACCTCGACTCCTAACAGGTCGAGCAGTTCCATCCCCTGATCGAGGATGTCAGCCCATCAGTGTACAGGACCCCAGAGCTGTGGCAGCCACCTTTAACTCAGAAAATATGTTGCAGGCTGCACCCCTTGAAGTCGCTGCTGTCCGCAAGGAAGGCGGCTGACCGAAGAGGGCCTGGCGCTGGCCATCCCCTGCTGTGCCATAGCGCTGGGGACTTTCAGAGTGAGAGGTAAGGAAAGAAGGATTAGGAAAAGGGAAGGGAAAAAAAGTTTTTTTTTTAAAAAGAGAAAGTTAAAAAGTCATAAAAAACACAAAACAGAAAAGTTAAAATATAAAAAAAGAAAGGGAAAAGGTAACATAATAAAAATAAACTAGGGTAAAATAGGTTTTAAAAGTGGGGAATGGGAGAGATATAGAGAGGATATAAACTAGGCCCCAGCACGTTAACAAGCAAAAATATTCAAGATGGCCACGCCCATGCAAACCACATGGTGCCTTTCACACAAGAATTCCAATTCGAGATACAACTTTGTGTTGCCAGTGAAGTTAAATGTCACGTGAAGAGGCGCAGCAAGAAACTCCGCCTGCTAGCTGAACCCCAAATAGCGCAACAGAGTATTTTCCTGACTCTGCGTGATCCCGCATAGCTCCGCGAAGTGCTGCTATGTGAACTCCAACCAGGCCTAATTAAGACCACAATGAAAATCTAGCTGATTGGTGCATTAGCAGGTATGCAGTATGCTAAGCTGAAATGGGCAAAGAGCATTTAAAAGCATAGTCGATGGCAGTTGTAACCATGATATTAAAGGATCACTACATTAAAGTGCTTAGTGCATTAGCAGATTACATTGCTGCATTGAAGTGGACGAGGTAAATCAGAGGGTGATTGATAAGAATTGTGCCCATGATCTTAGAGGTTCCCTATTTCAAAGTGCCAAGTACATTAGCAGGTAACAAAGTGCTAGGTTAAAATAAAGTGCAGTCAGAACAAAGTCGGTAAAAACTATATTGTGTCACTGCAGATTTTGCTTAGCTAATTTTATTTCTATCAAAATGATAAATAAATAAATTCCAGCAAAGCAAACAGTCCGCACCTTGAAGACAGTTTATTACTGCCTGTCGGTACATGCAGATTCCTTTCCTTAGGAAGTGGGATGTCAAAAGTACTTTTCACCCTGTAATCGGTGAGGGGCAATGTGGCTGATGTCTTTCTTTGCATTTTGGCACAATCAGCATGAGGTCTCAGTCGTCTGTCTCAACCAGCCAAGGGAGTTACATAAGGTGCTGCAACTATCCAGTAGGTAACTCAGCAGCTTGAGCTTCGCCCTCAGCCCAAACAGTTGCCCTAAGTACAGATGTGGCTTCAGGAGACCAAGGGGCATTTTTATACTCTGTTTGTGCTGGATTCGCTTTTTTTTTTTTACGCAAATCCGGCGCAAAATTAACTCCATATTAATATTTTGATGCTAGACCCGTCTAGCGTCAAAATATTGGAGTTAACATCATTTGTTTACAGTAAAAACCTACCTTGCTTCAATGAGATGCAAGGTAAGCGTTCCTGGGCACAAAATGACTCAAAGACCGTAGCATCTTATTTATCCTCCAGTGCAAAAATCACACACGGGAGGAGGAGGCCCTTAAATAATGATGGCGCTAAGCTTGCTTAGCACCACTATTTAACGCCTGGGTCAGGGCAGGCGTTAGGGGACCTGTGGGCTCATTTCCATTGTCAGAGACCATGGAAGCAGCCCACATGTGCCCTTCCCTGCCCAAAGGGACACCCCCACCCACCCCTACCCACACTTGGAGGACACCTAAGGATGGGGGACCCATCCCAGGTAAGTCCAGGTAGTTTTTTTTATTTTTATTAACGTGCCTTAGGGGGGCTTAACTTAGGCCCCCTATATGGCACTGTGCCCAATGGCCATGCCCAGGTGACACAAGTCCCCTGGGCATGGCCATTGGGCAGGGGGTCATGACTCTTGTCTTTACTAAGACAGGAGTCATGTCCATGGGGGTTTTGCGTCAAAAAATGACGCTAGTCAGGTTAGAGTCATTTTTCTGACGCTAAACCTGACTAGCGCCATTCTTCGACGCACAACCTCCTGTTTCCCCTACACCTCCCCACCCGGTTAGCGTAATTTATTTTGATGCTAACCGGGCCTTAGCACCGGCTAGCGTCATTCCTTAAATATGATGCCCAGCTGGCATCCCAGAATGGCGCTAACTGGCGGTAAACATTTTGACGCAATCCTGCACTAACGAAGGTTGCGTCAAAAAGTATAAATCAGGGCCCAAGTGTGTCATCCAAGCATGTGATCTATTAGTCAGCGTGGCTCAATCTGTGAGGGAAGAAAGTTTGTTGGCTACTGAACTGATAGCTCTATTAAAATCAGCCTGAGTCAGGGTTCGGGCCCAAAATGGCTCAGCTTGCAAAGTTTTTAAAGCTGAATTAATATATTCATGTTACTGGCTATTACCTGTATCAGATATACAGTACTCCACAAGACATTGATTAGTATGCGCCTAAGCTAGACAGGTTCTGTCTCTGAAGCCCAAATTCTAGTCTTATTTGGGCAAGAGAGGGATATAATGGAAGTCTGAACAGCCACGGGTCAGTGCCAATAATAGTATTGTTGATTATTTTGTCTGCTCTACCCCTGAGTGCTTCTGCTCCATACGCTACTAAGGAAGCAAGTTTTACAGCCATAACTTGTAGTAGTTGTTGGAGACAAACCTTTTAATGTATTCCTTGAGTAGCAAAAGGCAGACATTAATATATTACTTTTTCTTAGTATCAAGTGACTATGCCATGTGAAGGAGCCTCTTGAATTGAAAATCATCCCCAAATACTTGTCCTCTGTCACCAATTTCAGGGTTGAGCTTTCGAGATGGAACGTTAGTTGTGGGCTTCTTTCTGTGCTAACTGGCATTAATTTGTTTTTCTTAAGTTCGACTTGGAGCCCATGCTTTGCCGCTTATGTTTCTGTGGCATTTACTAGCCTCTG
This sequence comes from Pleurodeles waltl, assembly GCF_031143425.1. NCBI lineage: Eukaryota > Metazoa > Chordata > Amphibia > Caudata > Salamandridae > Pleurodeles > Pleurodeles waltl. The sequence continues at coordinate 595,985,529 of NC_090449.1, forward strand.
CAAGCTAACCTTTATATGTCTAATCAGAACTACTTTGTCGACATACATCATGTGGGAGGCGTTAAAACCAAACAGTACTGGGGTGTGCAAGATTACGTTATTGAGAATTACTGACAGTTTGGCTAAATGCAAGTTGAACAGGAATGTGGTGAGGACCCATTCTTGTTTCAGGCTGTTACTCATGTATATTTTCTTTGAAACATTTGTACCAGAGCCCAGTCTTACCCGAGTCCAATTGTTGGTGTATAATAGTTGAATAGCTTTAAGGAGCGTTGGAGGGATTACCCTGGGCAGAAGTTTGCAACAGAGAGTGTTACACTGAACCAAGTCAAAGGCAGAGCGGAAGTCCATATAATAAAGGTGCAGATTCTGGCTGAGAGATCTTGCTTTATGGATTAATAAAGTAAGCATTAAGATGTTTGTGATTGTTCCTCTGGTTTTAATAAACCCCATTTTGTTCCCCAGAACTAGTGAGTCTTGTCTTCTGCAGCCCATTCGGGTAGTTCTGCCATCAAAATTTGGGCAAACTATTTTGCCTCTCTATCTAGCAGAGGAATCACCCTGTAGTTTGACAGTAGTGTCTTCTTTTCAGCTTTGTAAATCAGGTCTATGATCGACCCACGTCAGGTATCAGGTATGGCCTGATAGAAAAGGCTGTGGTTATAAAGGTGAAACAAATGTTCAGCCCAATATTGGGGATTTTCTTTGATGATGGCCTCTAAAAGGCCTTTAGGGCTGGGGGCTTTGTTGCGTCGCCCTGAAGAGCTTACTAATTTATGTCATATGGAGTGATGAGTACATGTGGTCGATTGACCATATTCTTTGATGTCTTTCTTTCAGGGTTTGTGGATGCAGTATTGCTGCCCCGAACATCTCCTGCAGGTAAACTGTTCATACTTCTTCCGATATGTTAGAGGATGAGGATGAGGAAGGAGGCCTGGGTCCTGCAGTGTGGTCTAACAGTCTCCAGAATTCTCTGGCATCTTTTCTTCTAGTGGCTGCAAGTAGTTTCAGCCAGTACTGATCCATCTCTATCCAAGCTGACTCCCAATTGTTTTTTTATATAGGAGTCTGAACTTGGTTAAGGTGGACTGTCACCGCAATGTAGAGCTTGGACTGTTTTGGAATAGCCTAAGTGCATGATTTAATTTCTTTTTTGCTATAGAAAGCTGAGCTGAAGGCCTCCTAGGACAGTCACCTGATAGAGGGGATAGATGTCTTTAGAGACTACCGTTATCAGCCAGGAGTTGGGCCAACTGCTAGTGGGTATGGATTTCTTTAGAGACTACTGTTATCAGCCAGGAGTTGGGCCAACTGCTCTGGCAGGTCAGAGGATGAGTTAAGCATTTTTTCCCATTGTTTCCTTGCTTTAAGTTCCACCTGAGCAATAGAAATTGTAGACCAATTTAGCTTCCTATAGTTGACAGTGGAGACTGTTCCTGTGTCCTGGTGTATTTAGTCATGGAACCAACATCGTGGATTCAGCGGGGTCCATTGGGGTTGGTGACCAGTTCCATTCAAATTCCTATCTCACAAAGTTTAACCATTTGAAACATAGGGAGGGACACTAGGTAATAGTCTAAGATTGGATTAGCTGTTGCTGAGTGAAAGGTAGACTGTGCAGGGACATCACACTCAATTTGTCCATTGAAAGATCTCAACCCCATGTGCTCCAGGTCATCTGCAAAGGCCAGACCTCTGTTGTCAAAGGAATTTGCCAGATCTGGTTTTGATTTTCCAATATTTGTTTTTGCACAACTTCCTGCAACATGTTCATGTTAAAATTGTCTGTCAGAAAAATAAGTGGTGTGGGACTGAATAATATTTGGTGAATAATGAATGGCAATGGGAGAGTGGAAGATCAATTGTTTCCACTTTTTTTGCAGGAGTAGGATGACTATATACATTTATTATCAGCAAGGGATGTTCATCATCATTGAAGCATTCTGATAGCTTCACAGAATGCAGGTTGGGATGGTCCATTTGCATCTCTTCTGTTTTTGCGTTAATGTTGACTGCTGTGCAAATGGCTAGGCTCCCACCAGTGAGTTGTAGCAAGTGAGTTTTAATGGCCAGTTTGTTTGATCCTTGAAATGCCGGTATGTCTAAGTGGACCAATGCCTAGGTTTCCTGTAGTATTGTCAGGACAGAAATGTTTATGTAGTTTAAAATTGGGCGTCCTCCATGTTCAATGAGCAGATTGCTAGACTTTCCCTTGGCTGTGAATCAGGTGGTCATTGTTCTTGTCAGTATTTTTCGTAGCTGTTTGTGTTTGGCTGTAACGTGCCAGAGAGCCATGCCTGGTCAGTTGGAACTTGACTAAGAGACCACTTCATGTCACGTTGTTGCTGCTGTTATTGACTTCGGGGCTTGCCCAGTGGCAATTAACTGAGCTGCTGACTTTCTCTCTTGCTTTTTTGGCACAGATGGTTGGTCCGGTATGCTTCCGCTTGAGGTGCCTGTGAAAATTGAGAGCCTAATGGATTTACTTTAAATGGCGGAAGGCATGTTTCCTCGTCTGTAGCCAGTACACTAGTGGGCTTAATCGGGCCTCAGGAGGTGCCTGATTTAATAGTTGGTTAGTTCTTGCAGTTGAAGCTTTCTTTTGCCCAGCATTTGCTTTGGGTGTCTCCATGTTGCAGTTGTCTACATTGAAAAAAATTGTTTCGCAAGCCGGATTCCCTTCAAGACCAAGTGCAGCTTCTTCCGTTGGTGATTCATTTGCTGTAGCAATGATCTTATAAACTAGTCTGACAATGAAGTGTATTTGTTCAACCTGTATCGTTGATGGTCCTTTTATTAGCTGCTTATTGTGAACTTTTCTGAGCCTCTTCCACTGTTTTATTTTATGGGAGCTTGAAGGATAGATGGCCCTGTACTGAGCTGAACACTTACATTACTCTGATGACAAACATTATTTGAGCCCTTGTGAAGGTGCTCCTGCCTCAACCCCTCCATAACTGGCATGACGCTTGGTCCGGAGACAGATCGCTTCCCCTCCACTCAATCCAAACAGCTCCTGGAACAAGAAGTGAAGGAAAACCGATGCCAGAAGGGCAGGGATATGAAAACAACAACAGTGACAAAGGACTTTTGCTTGCAGGAATGGAGACCCGGAAGTAAGTCCCCAACCAACAAATTCCATTGGATGAACCCAAGAGATCAATTAGTAGGAGGGCTGAAAAAAGAAGGAAACGGGCGAGAGAAAATAGAATGTAGAGAGGCAAAAAAGTAGAGAGAACACGAAGGAGAAAAGGAACAAAGACAAAGTGGATATAACGGGAAGCTAAAAGAATAAAGGAGAAGTGTGTCGGATATGGGCTGTGCAACCCAACGGAGGAAGCTGACCGGGAAGACGCCAATTGGAGAGAGAAGGACGAGACCTGGACAGAAGAATGGTGGTGTCCATTGCCTCTTGACTGTGCGCTGACCCCGCCACAACTCAGGGTGAGTTGTTGCCCTCATGGTGAGGGAACCGGGACCGACAGTGAATACTGCGGGGAAGGTTTATTTTGTGGTATTGTTTCTGTTTTTCCTAGTTCTGTTCTATAGTGACATTTGTTTCCTCTTTTCTTCCACATTTTATTTACCTTCTGGTTTGCGTCTGAGACTATTTCTTTCTCCTCTATGCCACGCAGATCGGGAAGACTGGAGTGTTCCACTGGCGACATGTGGTATCTACTCCAGTCACCACTGTGTTCTCATGCATGAATGCTATACCATACCCCAGTGTCTGGGAGCTTATCCACCCTCTCCCATGGACATAATCCTAACAGTTTGTTCCCCAGACGAGTGACACCACAAGGGTGTATCAGTGGTGGTGCACTTTACAAAAGATAAAAACTTACCGCAGCATCTCTTCTTTCCCCGAAGATGATGGCAGGAGATCTGCAAGAATTCTAAGAGAAGAAAAGAGAATAAGAAAAAAGTCACTCCATGGTCACAGCTGAGCCACATACACAGTACGCTCCATAAGGAAGAGAAACCAACAGAAGCACTTCTATTGTTGCAGTGAACACCTATGTACTTGTAATAAATGCCATAACCACAACCTAAGCCTTCTAAGCCTAATTTCAGAAACACCCTTCGACAAGTGATGTCAGAAGTGGGATCTGAGGAAATAGAGGTGGTGGTCACCAACATGGCAGAGGGACAACAGAAATTCTAACAGATAATGGAGCAGTTTCTAGAGGCAGCAACTGAGGACCAAGAAACTGTGAAGAAAGCTATACAGGAGCAAGCTGAAAAGTTGGAAACTGTCGCTCAAGCCCAAGAAACCTCCTTCGGGCGACTGGAGAATCTTCAGGGCCAAAAGAGTGAACATACTGCCATACCACCAGTGGTCTTGCAAAAATACACCGAGGGAGAAGACCCAGACTTTTTATTCAACAATTTCGAGCGCACGGCTCAGGCAACAGAATGGCTGTGGGATGGGTGGGGACAGTATCTAGGTCCACTGCTCACAGGGGAGCTACAAATGGCCTATCAGGCAGTCAACCCTTGAGGGAGTACACCCTATGAAGATATCACGAAGAGTATCTTAGAACAAATTAGGGTGGATGATGAGATTTACAACATATGACTGTGGCAAGTCAGAGAAGGTTCCCAAGAAACCCCTAGGGCTCTTTTTTATTGCATAGGGCGGATTGATGGCTTCATCCAAAAACCTCAACCAAGAAAGATATGGGAAAATGTATTTAGAGCAGTACCTAAACTCCCTACACCCCCCTATCTAATGTTGGATTCGCCAACACAGCCAAGTGACTCTAGAGACTGCGGTTGAAACAGGTAGTGCCTTTAGTAGGGCACAGGAAGCACATATGGGAGGGATGACCCGGGGTGGAAGGGAAGGAATGTTCCTCCCTCCAAGAACCCCAGGCCATCGAACCCTAAGAAGACTGAATCCTTACTCCTTCCTTTGAACCTCAGTTCTAGAATCAATGCCCTACTTCAACATGCTTTCACTGTGGGGAGCAGGGTCATATTGCCCGCTATAGTCCCCAGAAGGACTAACCCATGGAAATAGAGATGGTCAAAGCGTCTTATTATGTCACTTTGGAGAAGAAACCTTCTTATCACTGTCTCATGAGGGTCAATGGTAGCTGCTTCTCCGCTATGTTAAATACAGGTTGTTATCAGAGTGTGTTAAGACCTCAAGATATTCCTCGGGGAGTGACCCCAATGGGGAGTCAAGTGGCCCTTCATGAGTCCATGGAGATAAAAAATCCTACTCGCTTGTTGAAGTGACTGTCCAACAAAGATACGGGTTGGTGGTGCCACTCTGGGTAGGGTTGGTTCCTCGACTCCCATACCCATGATCATAGGAAATGACCATCTAGACTTTGAGAAAATGATAAAGGAATCCTAGAATAAGAGACTTGACTGGATACCTCTTTTTTTGCACAGACAGAAGATAGTAGTAGATAGATAGTGTATTAGTTAATTAAATCCATAAACATACAATTTGCAAAAAATAAAAGTGATATATAAAACACTAGTGATGCAATATTACTAATAAACCTAAAAAGAAAATGTAATACATTCTACGGATTTGCCCCCGGTTTTCTTCAATTACTAATACAAAACTTCCTGATTTTGCCCTTTCTTATTCATAGTATGTACCTATTGTTTTTGCTGGGACCATTCCAATCTGCTGACTTGCTTTGTGCAGGAAATTCAATTAAAGCTTGTCTGCATGTTTTGACCCCTAATTAGTTTAATTCTTTTTTCAATAAATGTTTTTTTTCGGTAGCCAAAGCTGGACAAATGCAGACCACATGTACTAGGTTTTCTATTGCCAGATGACATAAGCGGCACTCATGGGTGTCTACTAACGTCCCCTTCTTCCATTTTGGCATGAGGTCTAATGTTGGCACTTCACCAAGCCTTAGCTTTAGGGAATGCTGTTTGATTTTTAATGAGTAGGGGGCAGCCAACAGTGGTGATTCTTTGAGAACTTTGTATGAATTAAGAATCAGCTAACCGTGCAACCTTTTAACCAAGACTTCCCTGTCTTCTAGCCAACTACATAATTTACTTGATTTATTTACCACTTTATTAAAATCCAGAGTAGGAAGCGATTGATCCCACACATCTCCTAAATTCAAAAGGGCTAGGCTTTTTTCCAAATATTTTTTATAGTTACTATTACCTCTTTCTAGATTAATTTCCTGCCAAGCTAGATTAGCCAATGTTCCTTTTGGGGCACAGCGTAGTTTGTAACAACATTTAATATATGCCGCAGGTCGAGCCAATGTCTGCCTAACCAGCATAAATTCCAATCTGATCTGGGCTGGGGAAGCATGACCTGGTGGCCGGAAAACATGCGTATACACCTTTACCAAAAGTTTATCCAAGAGAGCTTCTTTCCTCCCCTTTTTTATTTCAGTCCCATATGCAAGGATTGGGAGTCATTTTTCTCTCATTAAAGCTGTCAGTGGATTCAATGCATGGCCACAGATAGAATTTCCAAGCATTCCAAAAGCTTAAACAAGTGCATTTGTCTTATTTTTTATCGCTTCTTTTTGGGCTCAAAATTGCCTCTAGCATCTAGCATGACTCATAGGTATCTATACGAGTCTACTTCCTCTAAGGTTGTCCCATTCAGATACCATTTACGTTGGCTACTGGATCTACAGTTAAGAGCTATCATTTTAGATTTGGTATGGTTAATTTCTAGTTCATTTGTTCTTGCGTATTCTTCTAAGTTGTTTAGCAGTTTTTGCATGCCTATTTTGGTGCTGTTAAGCAATAGTAGATCATCTGCATATAGCATATTAGATAATTGCTGGCCACCAACAGAGGGGGAGTGGGCTGATTGATCATTTAATTTAGCTGAAAGATCTGCTGTGTACAGATTGAAAAGAGTTGGCATCAGTACACAACCTTGTTTAACACCAACTGTTGATTTAACTGCCCCAGATAGATATGAGCCTCCCCCTAGGTTGATCTTTGCCCATGTGTCGGAATAAATCAGTTTGATGGCATTTAAAATGCTTGCTGGTAACCCCCATTGCTGTAATTTGGCCCATAACTTGCCATGGGGGACACAATCAAAGGCACCTTTAAAATCAACAAAGCATAGATATGTGGGAGTCCCAGTTGCTTTTGCTCTGTTGATGATCAGTCCAATGCCATGAGGTTCGTTTGCGTCTCCTGTTACTTGGAAAAACCACTTTGGTTTAAGGGCATTGTATTATTGTCTGCGATCCATGTCTCTAAATGTTGTAATAGGCAAGACGAAAAGTACTTAAGATCAACATCTAAAAGTGTGATTAATCTGTAATTACTTTGCAAAGCAGCATTCCCTCCCTTATATATGGGGTGGATTATTGAGCCTCTCCACATTGCCGGTACAATTCCTGTTAACAGCACATAGTTAAACATTGCAGCCAGGAAGTCATCCCATCTTTCTGTTGCTTGTTTAAACAATGCTTGTGGTAAACCATTTGGGCCAGGTACACAGTCTGGTTCGCGACTTCCTGATGATTTTTATTAATTCTAATGCCGTGATCGTCAGAGTATTCAGGACATCGGGTTCCCAAGTTTTGGGGACCCCCTGAGCCAGCATCTGTAGTGGGCAGCTCCTTTAAATGTGACTGTAAATGGCACACCCAGGGTTTCTCTGTTATATTGGCATTTTTAGCTGCCTTTGGACCCTTATCAATGGCTTTGATAAGTTTCCAGAATCTTTTTGAGTCTGATGTTTTATACGCATAGTGTAGCTTGGCCCAAAGATCTCCTGCTGTTGTTTTTTAAAGTGCCACAATTACCTTTTGAGCATTTTTCTTTGCTCACGCAGGGCAGACAATAGTGGTTGATTTTCTGGAAATTTACGCAGTTGTCTTAGCAGTCTGCCTTCTTCTGCTTTCCTCCTACGAACTGGCTGTGGTATATGTCTTCAGTTTATAACTTCATTTGCAGTCCCTTTCTTGCATTTCCTGAGGAATCCTGGTTTAAGGGATCAACAGTGAAATTCTCCCAGACTGTTGTCAAATTTGCTGTGTCCCTTGTCATATATTCTAGCTTCAAGAGTCCCGCTTCTGCTTGCCATTCTATGTTATTGGATGACCATTTCAGTCGATTAAGATTTTCTGTGCCTCTTTTTTTGCACAGACAGAAGAGGAATGGCCCATTCCAAAAGCCCATGAGAGCTAAAAGCAATGCCAAAACGAAAAGCAGAAAGTGTCTAGAGCCCTCTCTGTCCAGAGGAAAGACTTTATCTGGGAGTCTGACAGAAACGTACGGTTAGCAGAAAGAGAGGAGCCCCAATTTCAAATGGCTTGGAAAAGGGACAGTGAAGAAGAGGATCCCCAGGCAATAGGCTCCCCCTTTATTAGTCAACAAGGGCTATTGCACCGGAAAGGCGGTCAAAGTGGTCTCCAACTACTATTGGTCCCTACCTCTTTCCATGAAAAGATATTATACCTGGTACATAGCCACTTATTAGGGGGGCAGTTTGGAATTGAAAAGATGGAAAAGGCAATCTTAGAAAGTTTTATTTGGCAAAAAACTAGCTTAAGGCTTCCCAAGATGATGTGTTTTCACTACACCAAGTGCCCAAAGTGGGATGGGACATTTTGACAACTGAATTTTACCCCCATGGTTCAAGGAGTCTCCTGAGAGTACAGAGGCAGAGTCACTATCCGTGATTCAAGTTTGAACTAAACCCTTAAATGTACCAATGGTAGAACTGGAAGAAAGGCTTCCCAAGAAAGCTTCACTAAGACCACTGCCGATTATTGAAGTCCCATTTTCTCGAACAGGCATGGACATAATAGGTCCTTTACTTCCTACCAGAAGCGGATATCTATACGTACTGGTTATAGTTGATTATGCCACCAGATACCCCAAGGTCGTACCCATACACTGACCCACCACTACTCAAATTGTTAAAGCCATGATAGACGTCTTCTCCAGGGTAAGTTTTCCCTGCGCAATCCTAACCGACCAGGGCATGCCTTTTTCCTCAGATCTTATGAAACAAATTGGTAGACAACTTGGTATTAAACAGATCCGCATGGCTGTGTACCACCCCCAAATTTATAGTCTGGTCAAGTGGTATAACGCCAGGTTAAAGATTACCTTGAAGATGTTGATAGAATTGGAGACCTGAAAGTGAGACCAGATGTTACCCCTAGCCCTGTTTGCGATCAGAAGCCAAAAGCAATGCAGCACAGGTAATTCACCTTTGAGTTTGTTTTAGGCCATAAACCACATACTCTGTTAGACATGGCACTGGAAGCTTGGGAACAAGAAAAAGATGATTCCAAGTCTTTACTGGAATATGTCATTGAGCTAATGACTCGTTTGGGTCAAATCTGTGAGATAGTTGGACACAACTTAGAAGAAGCTCAGCAGTCCCAGAAAAAGCAACATGACAAACACACCACCCTAACATAGATTTCTGTAGGAGATATGGTATTGTTGATGATGCCCACTTCTGCTAATAAAATGTTGTGTCAATGGCAGAGACCCTACAAGGTATTGGAGGTTGTAACTCCTGTAACCTATAGAATAGAATTGAAGAAGGAAAAAAGAGAGTCAAATTTACCACATTAACTTACAAAAAAATGGGAAGGACCAACTTGCGTCCTTCATGTAGCCTGTGAAGATGATAACACCCAAGTGACGAACAGAATATCATTGACATTTGATCCAGACAACTAAAAAGAGCTCCTTGAGTATTTATTTCCATACCTCTCTACCTTTTCCACCCTACCCGGAAGGACTGACATATTTACACATTCTATTCCTACCATAGCAGTTAGGATTGTGCACTTTAAATCATACCACATACCTGGCTGGAAGACAGGTTATAAAAGAAGAAGTCCAAACCATGATAGAGATGGGGGTCATAGAGCCATGCATAAGCAAGTAGAACTCACCCATTGTGTTAGTCCCTAAACCTGTTGGTTCTATCAGGTTTTGTATAGACTTCCACGAGATGAACAAACTTTCCAGGTTTCATTCCTATCCCTTACCCAGAGTAGACAAAATGACAGAATGGGTGGGCACCTCACGGTACATGGTAAACCTTTGTAAGGGTTACTGGCAGGTACCACTCAATCCTGCTGATAAAGAGAAGACCACTTTTGCCAGCCAAGACTGGCTCTTTCAGTTTACTGTTCTTCATTTTGGCCTTCACAGAGTACCAGCTACGTTCCAATGAATGATGAACACCATGTTGGCCCTCCCATAAAACATATGCATCTCCTACATATACAATATTATTGTTCACAGTTCTACCCGGGAAGAGCATTTACAACACTTTGAGAAGATATTATATGCCTTGGGCTCAGATGGCCTGACAGTCAATCTCAAGAAAAGCCATCTGGCGGTCACCACCGCCAACTACTGGGGTTACCTCCTTGGGGAGGGTATGATCAAACCACAGACCAAAATATAGCAGCAATCCATCATTTCTCCTGACTAAACATGACCTCAGAGTGTTTCTTGGTTTAGCTGGGTACTACAGGAGGTTTATCCCTCAGTTTTCCATGATAGCAGTCCCCCTAAAGGATCTCCTAAAGAAAGGGAAAACCACGTAAAAGGCCCTAAAAGAACCCACACCCGCCATCGAAGAAGCATTCTAACAGATAAAACAAGCCCTCTTGATCGGTTTTATAAAGTCTGGACTTCAGCAAACCTCTCATCCTTCAAACAAATGCATCTAGGGCAGTCCTGGGGGGGTTCTCTCCCAAACAGACGAAAATGGTGCAGAAAGACCTATCTTATATATAAGCAGAAAACTGTTTCCGTATGAACAGAAATACAACCATAGAAAAAGAAGCCTTGCCATCAAATAGGCAGCAAAGACCCTATGATACTATCTAGAGTGTTGTGTGTTTACCCTTTACAAAGGACCACACCACTTTGGAATGGATGTCTGTAATAGAGGCAATAACTCACGCATCCTTAGATGGTTCTTAGCCCAACAGCCTTACAGATTCACCACATTACATTGAGCAGGAAAAGAACAAGGTAACGCTAACTTCCAGCCCCACTACCCCTGCAGTTCGTTTCTTCCCAGGATGAAAGTAGGAGTGAAGGTATGTGAAGGTGCTCCTGCCCCAACCTCTTCCTTACCTGACGTGTCACTATGTCTGGAGACAGGTCGCTTACCTTCCACTCTTTCCACGCATCTCCTGGAACAAGAAGTGAAGGAAAACAGATGTCAGGAGGGCAGTGATACAAAAACAACAACAGTGACAAAGGACTTTTGCTTGCAGAAACCGAGACCCGGAAGTGACTCTCCAAATGAAAAATTCCACCTGGTGGACCCGAGAGATCAACTGAAAGGAGGGCGGAACAAGGAAGTAAAAGAGCGAGAGACAATAGAGCATAGAGAGGCGAAGGAGCAGAGGGAACATGAAGGAGAAAAGGAACAAAGAGAAAGCAGATATATCGAGAAGCAAAAAGAACAAAGGAGAGGTATGTCGGATACGGGCTTCGAAAACCCCTGGGCTTCAAACCAGACCCCGATGGAGGAAGTTGACTAGGAAGACACTGATAGGAGAGAAGAGGACAAGACCTGGGTGGAAGAATGGTGGTGTCCATTGCCTCTTGAATATATGCTGATCCCACCACAACTCAGGGAGAGTTGTGGCCCTCCCAGTAAATGAACCGGTGCCAGCAATGAATATTGGTTTATTTTGTGGTATACTTTCAGTTTTTTATATTTCTGTTCTAGATTGAGTTTTTGTCCCTTTCCCTTCTCTTCCACATTTATTTCCCTCTGGCTTGCGTTTAAGCCCATTTCTTTCTTTTTTATTTACACAACGCAGACTGAGGAGAGGGGAGTGTTCCCCAGAAGACATGTGGTATCTACTCTGGTTACCATGGTGTTCTCATGTATGAATGCTATACCATAACCCAGTGTCTGAGAGCGTATCCACCCCCTACCATGGGTATAATCCTAGTACTCTGCTCCCCAGATGAGTGACACCACATGGGTGTATCAGTGGTGATGCATACTATAAAAGCTAAAAACTTACCACAGTGTCTCTTCTTTCTCCAAGGATGATGGCGGGAGATTGGCTAGCATTCTAAGAGAAGGAAAGAGAACAAGAGAAAACCGTCACTCCCTGGTCACAGTTAAGCCACATACACAGTACGCTCCCTAAGGAAGAAAAGCCAAGAGAAGCATTGTTATTGTTGCAGTGAACACCTATGTACTTGTAATAAATGGCATAATTCAAGCAAACGCCAAAATTAAATTCTAAGCCTCCTTAGCCTTATTTCCTACCCACCCTTCGACAGCCCTCCATATGTTGCTTCTTGTCGAAGGCAATGTGCTTAACATTTTGAGCAATTGTTTTACGAGTTAACAGAAGTCCTAGATATAGTTGAAGCTTTATTACTGTTAGCACCTAGGGTAAGGTGGCAGGAATGCATGCAAGTTTTGTTAATCACCGGGCCACATGAGCAAGCTAAGGTGGTTTGGCCTGCTTCAGACTGCGCACGTTGTATCAGTGAGTTTAGTGCACCTATTTTAGAGTTGATTACTGTGACATAAACTGTCATGGTGTTAAGAAGATCCACCTGCAAATCAAGCTTGTTTAACTGATATGTTAATGCACTGACTACTGACTGGAACGAGTGTAGCAGGACGTCTCAAGTGCCCATAATGCCCCTCTTTATGTTCTGTTGGCAAACACAAGGAGTCATCTAAGCTGATTCTGAGCTGTTCCATAATGGGGAGAAGAGAAGCCTGAGAGATCACTAGGTCATTTGGACCAATTGCAACGTGGTTCTTTTCCTGAAGAAGAGGAAGAGCTTCTAATGACAGAGTTGATGAACTTTCTAGGAGAGGATACCTACACCTTTGTTGGCTAGTCACTGCTGTTGTTTTATTGTGAGTCTGGGCTGGGAGCCAAGATGGTTTTGCAACATGATTGCTCATTGTTTTCCATGTTTTCTAGTGGAAGGATCACGTGCTCTGGGTTTGGGATTGTCTGTGGTAGAAGATGGTGCAGCTCAACAGTGAGTACGTGGCCCTTCCTTTCGTCAAGTTGCTTTACTTGAGCTGGCGTGGCATTAGATCCTTTTGGGGCAGGATTGCCAAGTGAGATTCTTCTATAGAGTTTGCCACGAGTACCTGCATAGATTTAGACCCCAATATTTCCACTACTGAGTCAGCCACTATGAGGTTGTCTGTCGCCGAGGTCAGCTGCTTAACTCTTGCTTCAATGCTTTTTATGGTCCATTCTTCCCATTGAAAAGCTCAATTGTTCTTCTGCTCTGTTGATTTCTGCGGCCAAGGGTCAATTTTGGCACCTATCGGTCGATGGGCAATTGTAGGAGAGGAGTGCAGTTATATAGAAGTTTGTAGGCCTCTTGTATCCTTATTGTATGACAATAATGCATTCATTGGGTTTTTTTAGACAGCTGAATTTGTTCAATGCACTTGCCTGTTGTTCTTGCTGCTGATCAGACAGTATTGTGGATAGGAGGGAACCTTCACAATGCTGAGTCTGCTGAGCCGTTTAGCGAGGTGTGCTCGGGAGAACTATTATTTTGAAGCTCACTAGTATACCTCTGCTTGTACCTTGTGTTTATCGGTGCCACCTTTGTCCTTCTTGATCTCATGTCCTCCAGTCAGTGCCTTCTTGTTGGGAAAAATATTATTGTTAACTGGGCTGCAGATATTTTTCTGGATCTGCAGCTAGTGCAGATAATGAAAACTGCTTTTAGAATGCCTTGGAGTTAGTTCTTGGTGAAGGTAGTCCAAGTTACAAGGAAAAGGGTGGGTGAGCACACAGCATACAGCCAGCCGACCCTCGTGGGAGGACTACAAACCTCCCATACTGCTGGCCTAGACTTCATGCAGGAGGAGGTTTCTGACTCCCGACTCCCTCACTTGACTTATCTCTGAAAGAAGCTCCTAGTAGTGTCTCCCGTGCCTCATTGCTCAAAGAGCCTCTCACCTCAGTCCCAAAATGCTGGTGCAGACAGGGGCCTTGAGCAACTCCTATCCTTGCAGCAGACGGGTCAGTAGCTTATTGGAAGCTTCGGATGCCTCAAATGCCACAGAGGCATTGGGGGAGGGGTATGTCATCTTGTGCCGGAGCTTGATTGCCTTGCTTGCTTACACGGCTAACTCCACTAACCAAGCTCCCAAGGACTTAAGCCGGCATCCTGCCAAGATGCCCCGCTTGTGGTGTACCAAGGCAATGGGCATGGCAATAAGGCAGTAGGGCGGAGGACTAGAATCTGCATGACAGGTCAGCCAGTTCAGCGTAGGTTCAGTGTGGTGTAAGCAGGTCTTAGCGGGTGGCATCTGGACCACCATCGGCAGCAACACCAACCATGGAGCAGTGGGCTGAACATCACCACGTCTGTATCCTATATCCACTTCACCAAATCAGTAGGTTGTCAACCGGGCACATATTGGTGTGCCTGTTCATTTGAAAAATTATCCTATGGCACTAATGCACTATGTAGTAGACACCATGATAATGAATCAGTGATGGATGGGGTTAAACACCGCCCAGTGCTGCCATGATGGAGGAGCCTTAGAATGAAATACAAGAGTTATGCACTGGGATAGGTAATTTGGTATGAAGTGCAGCTCTGCGGTTGGCTGTTGTGTCTTCAAGTGTCACACTGCGCTAGTTCTATGGTGAAAGGAGCTGGGATTGGATGCAAGGGTTGATCTGTACTAAATGATGAGTTAGACTAAAATGCAGCTTATTTTAATGAGATTTGTTAATTTTCATTGCTAAACTATTGTAGTTGTGAAGTGTTTTGAGACCTTAGAGATTTGATGAGGAGTGATGCCAGAGTTCCCATTCGTATGGGTGGGAAGCGCTGCCACAAAGTACACAAGGTCAATATATGTTGGCAAATTTAGGTCTTCACACATGTCTGTGGCTTCATCAATGGTATAAGATCATTGAGAAAGTATGGCCATTACAATTTCCTCAGTATGGCATACTTAATATGAGAGTTACTGAGAACTTGAGAGGAGTACTGTATGACATGAAACCTTCCTCTCCACTGGCACAACATGAGAAATTGAATGCTTGGGATTGTGGTGCACACACAAAGGAGAGGGAGAAATACCAGACTGGAGCTATGAGACTGGTGGGTAATCAAACAGATGCTAAGTGGGAGGAGGAACAGCATAGGTGGAGGAAATGCATAGTTGAGGGTACGAAGATGTATCCGGCACTGGCAACCAAAAACCCTTAAAGGAAAAGAACACAGGGAAACAAAGTTGCTGATGCCACAGAGAAGTCTAGCGTTAATAGAGATTCTAGTGATGACCTCCTATTTGCCTTGTTGTCCTCCTATCCACCACCATATGCTTTCCAGTCCACATATCAAGCCAGTGCTATCACTAGTAGTAGTACTTTTGCTACAGCCCCTGTTGACACAATGCAACTCAGACTGGAGGAACATCTCCAACTATTCCTGTTACAGCTGCACCTATTGAAACAGATACCACTGTGGCTGCCCCTACTACTATTGTGCCTGTATCTGCACCAATGTCACAAGTCATAACAGCTCAGACTTTAGCCGTTCCTGTGGTATCTGCCCCAGTAAGTTTTGCCCCTAACTCCTGGAGTCCTAGGAGATGTCATGGGTGGAGTAGGATTAACAGGGTTTATCCCAGCACCACAGAATTTACAGATTGTTGCTTGGAGCCCACCACAAAACATACAAACCCTAAGAAAAGGAGGATGATGTGTTTTCACTACACCAATTGCCCAAAGTGGGATGGGACATTTTGACAACTGAATTTTACCCCCATGGTTCAAGGAGTCTCCTGAGAGTACAGAGGCAGAGTCACTATCCATGATTCAAGTTTGAACTAAACCCTTAAATGTACCAATGGTAGAACTGGAAGAAATTATCAGGGGATGGTTAGACCTTTCACATTTGAATCCGTACCAAGAACACAAGCTGATATATTTGAATAAATAGATCACTAGGCATGCATCTATAACACAGGAAAATCTATCAGACTTGGCAAGAAAGTATGAAGTAGACCTTTCTAGAAGTCTTCCCCTGCAGAAAAGTTTCAAAACACAAATAAATTATGAAATTATACAATTTAATCTTCAGGGTTGAGGTTACATATTACTTAATTGGTTAACTGCATTTGGAACTGGAGTGATTTTGATATTTGGAGAGCTAGTGGGCCAAGACGCAAAAAAATAAAGAGCAGACAGACAGTATAGGGGTGAATGGAAAACCTCCTCCAGCAGCCCCAGTTGAAAATAAGGCTCAGATGTTCCCTATAAGCACGGTATTAGGTGGAGGGTATGTTCATATGCCATGGAGTTGAGGTGCTCTTGCAACATTTATGAACAATGTCCCCAAATTGAGAGATAATCTTGCCCAGTGATACACCCAGGTTTGTTAAGATTTTGAAGGCTTTGTGGATTAATTTTAATACCTTTTCAGCACTGTGACACTGAGTGATTTATGGACTGAGTGGAAGATAGCCATACAGTGGCCTCTTTTAGAACCTCCAAGGCATCCATGGACTCATGCACCTTTTCCTATGGTGATGGCAAAGTATGATGAGATGATTATCTTTCTGAAAATAAACATCACAGAAGGAGATATTGATTGGCTGAAGATCATGCCCAGGTAGATAAAGAGTCAGGGCATGCCTATAATGAATTATTGTAGCAGGTATTTAAGAAACATGGCGGTCAAGAGAACCCTTAAAGGGGAGATATGGGAAGATTTGTGTCATAGTCTATTCTTGGATTGTGCCTGCAAATTAGGCTGCGTATTCAACAGAATGTGATTTGATGGCAGTTCAAGCTGTTGGAGGACATTTTGAAGTATGGCAAGTACTGTAGTGATGAGAAGGAGATGAAGCAGAGGTGACTTAATGAAAAGTTCATGATGGCACAAATGAAGCTAGCACACAAAGGATTTAAAAAACAGACGTTTGTGGGAAATGTTGACGGAATGCAAGGTGTAGGATTGAGGGAGTGAAAACAAAATTGTGCTAGGTGGAAATGGTGGTCCACCTGGTATGGAGCACTGTAAATGGTTGAGTAGAATTCAGGAGTATCTATTGCAACATTGAAGCGATAAACTCCATGTCATTATTGTAATAAGTTAGGCCACTGGAAAGAGGAATGTCGTCAATACCCCAATCATGTAGCTAGAGATGATCAAATGCAAAACGATAACCCTACCCAAATACAGAATGTCCCAGGCAAGAGATTGCAAAATGCCCGTGAAGAACATGGGCAATTCCAGGTTCAGTGTGAACCAAACCACAAAAGCAAACCCTTATCCCTTCTAGAATCAAAACCCATTTCAACAGTGTCCTATGTTAGAGAATGAGAGTTTTGACTCTGGTCAATCACAATGATGGTGCCCAAGGGAGGAGAAAGATTATGTGCTTGGTTCAGAGTTGTCTGTTCATAGAAGGTGAGGTGAATGGCCATCAAGTGTCATTCTTGATCAATACTAATGCTACCCACTCCACTGTTAGAACAGTGGAGGTCCCATATCTACCCCTCTCTGGAGAGTAGTTCCAAATTGTTGGTGTTAAAAACAAACAAATAACTAACCTTGTATCAAATAAAGTCCCTGTTAAAATAGGCCTAATTGAAGAAGATCACCATTTTGTTGTATGTGATTCAAGTCCCCTAAACCTGTTAGGGAGGTATCGTTTTTTTGCAAGTTAAATTGCACTATTTACTGTACCCCATATGGTTTTGAGTTCCAAATACAGAATGAGGATATTAAATTCAAAATGGCCAGACTAGAGACAGAGGTTGGGCTGTTCCCTGTGAGGACTCACTGTTCGATTTAAAAGATACTGTAAAACCTGAAGTGTGGTATTTCTGAGGAAAGGTCATCAGACTCATTAAAGGAATAGGAGCTATCAAAATAATGATTAAACCTAAGGTTGAGCATCTGAGAACTCCATCATACAATCTCATACTCAAGACAGTACCTGGAGTTACCCAGGGATTGAGTCAATGATACCACAGGAGAATTTGAAGGAGATAATGAGAAGTGTGTGTATGTCACAGATTATGGGTTTGCTGAAGCCAAATAGCAAGTAAAAAATCATACAGGATTTGAAAAAGATTAATAAACTTGTTGTTCCATGTTGTCCCATGGTACCAAATCCAACTGTAATACTTTTTCAGATGCCCTGTGATGCCAAGTGATTCACAGTGGTTGATCTGTCAGGCTTTTTTTCTCTATCCCCTTACATGAGGAAAGCCAATTACGTTTCTCATTTCAATTCCAGAATAAAGTTCTAGTACTGTGTTGAGTCCCACAGGGGTATACAGAGAGCCCTTTGATTTTTATTCAGATTTTTTTTTTTTAATATTGAGTCTACTATTACCCTGAAAGTCTGTTTTTGTTTAGTATATTGACAACCTGTTAGTGACGTCAAGTACACAGAGAGTCCTTTAAACAGGATACAATTGCCCTGTTAAATCATTTGACTGATTGATCACAAGATGTCCCCAAGGAAATTGCAGTACTGTTAAAAAGACGTCCTCTACCTAGGACATCACATTGAGAAAAGAGCAAGGAAGGTGTCACAAGAAAGAATTACTGGTATCCCGAACATGCAGACAGATTGTAGATTGTTTCTGGGAATGGTGAGCTACTGTACACAGTGGATCCTCAACTTTTCAATAATGTCCCAACGGCCAAGTCTTTACTGAGACTGACGCACAAAGATATGCCTGATCTGCTTCCATGGGACAGCAATTGCTTAAAAGCATTCCTAGAGTTGAAAGAAAGTCTCTGTTGTGCCCCAGCACTGCCAATGTCAGATTACAGTCAAATGTTTAGCGGTGAGAGGGAGGGCTGCACTCCATCAGTGCTTACTCAGTTGCATGGAGACTATTAAAGACCTGTGGATTATTTCTCGACAAGCCTTGACCCTATAGCCACAGGACTGCTAGGCTATCTTAAAGTGGTCATGGTGGTTGGTGTCCGTATTGAGAGAAGCCAGAGTATGTTCATGGGACATCCCCTTACAGTGAAGGTCCTGCGCTCTGTGGAGATTTTGCTTGCCCGCACACAAAACACAATACCTACTTATTAGCAGGCTCGATAAGTATGAGCAATTAATTCTGGCTGCCGCAAATGGCACTCTGAAGAGGTGCCAGACCCCTGATCCATCCACACTGTTACCAGTGCCTGAAAATGAAATTAATAAGGAAGAGGTTGATCATGGCTGTCTCCATGTCATAGATTTGGGCACCAAGCTAAGACCTGATATTACGAAGGAACCCCTTGATTAGCCCGACTATTTGATGCTTGTTGATGGCTCATGCTGAAGGAATAACCCATGGGACCTGAGAGCAACTTCTGCTATCTGCACAGTTCTTGAAGTGAAGAAGCTTCATGACTCAAAGGTGTCACCTCTGCACAGGTAGCAAAATTGTTCACTCTTACCAAAGCTTGATGTCTTAAAGACCAATTGAGCATGACAATATTTTCTGACAGTCAATATGGCTTTGATGTCGTCCATGACTTCTACAGTTGTGGTCACGGAGGGGGTTCATGACTTAATCCGGGTCACCCATCCGAAATGGGGCATATGTGACGCACTTGTTAGAAGCTTTACAGTTGCCATGAGAAGTTGCTGCAGGTAATTGTGCAGCTCACTGGAGTGGAAATGATTATGTAACCTCATGCTGTAAATACACAGAAGACGTTGCTTGGTATTGTTCCACTATGGCATGCAGATTTAACAGAGAGTACATAAATGAAGCTGAGGATGTAGTGTGGTCAGTTTTACGTATATTTTGCGCATTAGCTTCAGGCCTTAGGCCTCTGTGCACTTTGCCCTAAATATATTTTATTCATTTTCATTTGCTAACAGCTTAGAGCCTCTGTGCACTTTGCTCTAAATGCTTTCTATTAGGCTTCGTACTGTTTTTTTACAGAATAGCCAGTTCTACGGTGTTGTTTTTTATTCATATCACACTGTTTTGCCTACTTCAGCACTGGAGTTCTTCATAACATATTCACTCTGTGCATTAGTCAAGGATACAGTCTGGTACATTGCCGATAGACGTGGTAGGAGTCTAGACTTGCCATTCCTGCGTAGGAACATTTTGTGATCACGATGACATGTTAGTTATAAAATCACTTCCTTGTCCCAATACATGCAAGAGGGAGATTCCGACCAGGGAACCACAACTAGACGCTGACTGCCTCGTTGCAGATGCTGAACCAGATCACAGGCCTTTGCTCAGGTATGAGTGTGTCCGTCTCCCTAGTGATACAGAAAGGCAAGCTGAAAGCTTAACATGCTGTGCTCTAAATAGAACAAGCAGAGGGAGAGTAGAAACGGTTAGGAATTATGATAGCTTTATTTCTATGTTTTACTCTCCTGGTTACTATATCAATCCTACTATGTTGTATTGTTCTGGTTATTGCGGCTCACGCCTTAATATCTAAAATACAGTCGTTTTATTAAAACATTATGTAAAACTTATACTGTCTTTGTCATTTGTATATGAGACCATATAGTGAATGAGAGAGTTGGTTTGGATCTGAGTGACCACGACTTCCCTGAGAAGTTCCAAAGATGTCATGCGCTCGGCTGCCCAATCATTTCTTCCCCGTGGGAGAAATGAGGCACTGCTAGTTAGCCGGAGCAACAACCGGATTTAGGGTGACAGAGTTCCTTACACGTGGGTCAGACTCAGTCCCCCACACCGTTATCGATCCTGCTGCCTAGAAATCCAGTAGTCTCATTTAGGATAATGAGAGCCCACGCGACATGGCGCCGCCAACGTTTGGTCTGGCTCTAATGTTTGGGTCCGACTGACTCTCTCGGTCTCGTATATATTTTGACTCCTCGGTTCCGTATGCGGAGACGTCCGTGGGGCTGAGGGTTTCCGCCACCACAGGTTGGGTACATCCTATTACTTAGTGTTTGGTTGTTCAAGCTTGAACTTTGAAAGGAAATACCCCGATATTGGTGTGCCTTCTCTGTCCTAGAGCTATTATTGTTATACTAATGGCGAATCCAGTTGTAGTAGATATACCGCTTAATATGCGATTTCCGCTCACGGGTCATCTGATAGCACATGGACTGACGGTCCAGGGGGGTCCGGTCACTTTTGTGGTGGACGCCCATGCAGCCTATAGATCAGAACTTTTTTATTCTTGGGTCGTATTTCCAGCAGCTGATGGGGGTACAAATACTTTTCACGAATATACTGTTGCGAATGTCCCTGGACAATACAGGGCTTATGCATACTTAGAAATACCTTTATCTTATCAAGAAACACCATAATTGGCTTGATGGCGCCCTCCCACATTCAGTAACACCAGTACGGTTAGGTCCGTTGAGTAATGATGGTCCGACCTGGCCTTTATTGGCTACATATACACCATATCCTGGAGTGGCAAATGTGGCAGTGGCTGAAGTGCGTCGTTTATATGTGGAATTAACTGCAACGTACAGACGATTAGTTCAGTTTGTGATGCAGACATTAAATACTAATGCAGCGCGTGCTGCTCCAGCTCATCCACATGCGGTGGTGCCGGGAATAAATCCGGCCACTGTACACTCTGTAATGGGCAAGGTACCGGCTAAACGTGAGGAGACTCCATTTTGGCTGGCGCAAAAAATTAATACGCTGGAAGCAGTATTTCCCCATACGGGACCTCAGGATAAGCATAGAATTTTGACGATGTGTTTGCCGTATGGGATGGTTCCTACGGTGGATCTTTGTAATACTTGGGGCACGGTGTTTGCCGCTCTCTATACTACAGCACACGGTACACCGACTTTGGCTAATTTGCCGGAGGTGCTTAAACAAATTCAGGATGAATATGGGGCTGCCCCTGCCTTGGATTTAGGCATGCATTTGATGGGTAATTTTGACGCGGTTTCTTCTATTATTTTGAGTAATCTCAAGGGGGAGGCTGTAGCACTAGCAGTGAGAATGCGTCTTCGGGACGTTCCGCAGATTAATCAGGAGCGGGAACTTCCGAGAATAATAGCTGAAACATATTCTAGTATTGGTCGTGATAGCCTAGGGGCTCCACCGCAGAAACCACAATTGCAGGGTAAAAATAATAAGGATAATTCTAAACAACAGCAACCTGAGGGTGCGAAAAAGCGCTGGGATAAGAAACAGCAAACACCTAAGAAGGATGGTGGGCAGTCTCCGCAACCGGAGACCCCACAAAATAAGTATAATCTTAGGAATAGGGATACTTTGAAGACGCCTGATAGATATCAATATACTGATACGCGCCAATCTCGTTCCTTTCAGGACTCCTCGGAGAAAAGAAGTGAGAGAGGTGGGCGGTCAGAGCGGAGGACGGAGTACGTGAAACCGAGACAGGATTCACAACGCTCAGCGGAGGTTTCTATTAAACAGGAAGAGAAACCGCTGCAACAAAAACAGCAGTTTAAAAAGAAGAAAGTGGCAGCAGTCTCAGTTAGACATGCCGCTCAAGAAGAGAGTTCTCTTGACGAACAAGACATGGGCGTTAGCGCTGTTAGACAGCGCGGCAGAGGTCACAATAGTTCGCCGGAGTCTTCTAGAGCATCTGGAGGCGAAAGCAACTGATGACTTCATACAAGTCGAGACGGCGGATATGCGAGTCTCTGATCCTGATCAAGTATATCTTGTGACTCTACGATTAGAAGGGGACATTGACCGCGTTGTACACGCCATCTTTTGGGACCATATGGTGAAATCATATGATGTCCTGTTGGCCGAACAAGATTGGCCACCTGACTTTGTTCGCGACTGTCCAGTTGGGGAGGAGGTTATTGCGCCTTCCTTTTCACCACTTGTTCCGAGAGAACTAGCGGAGTCATATGGTAAATCATGGGCTCTAGCACAAGCCCCCGCCCTATATAGAAATAATGTGGGGTGGGATAAACAATCACCTTATCATGTAATTCCCATTAAAGGAGAACCTCAGCCACAGCCGCAATATCCTATTAAATTTGAAGCAAGGGCATCGGTTCGGAAAATTCTTACACAATTGGAGTACCAAGGTGTGATTGAGCCTTGTGTCTCGCCGATGAATAATCCCTTATTTCCGGTTGCTAAACCGGACCATTCCTATAGGATAGTGGTGGATTACAGACATTTGAATAGTCATACACGCACATATGCTATACAGAATTCACATAGCGCTGCGCTTATGAATAATATAGTGCGTAAAAAATACAAAACAACCTTGGATATCTCGAATGGATTTTTCTGCCAGAATATAGCACCCGAAAGTCGTGACTATACCGGTTTCAGTGCGTTTGGCTCTCAGAAAAAGTTTTGTCGTTTACCTCAGGGGTATAAGAATAGCCCAGGACTGTTCTCGGCTCGTGTGACTGAACTTCTGCACGAGTTGGACCCTGAGGCGTTATCATATGTTGATGACATTTATTTGACGGACGATGAGATTCTACAACATCTCAGTCACGTATCGCGCATTGTTGTGGGTTTTGCTGATATTGGTTATAAGTTTAATTTTAAGAAATCGAAGATTGCCTTCCTCAGTGTTATTTTCCTGGGATATGAGTTATCGAGTGAGGGCAAGAGCCTGGCGCCACATTTTTTGGAGAAATGTGCTTTACTGCAGCCTCCTAATACGGTTCGGAAGCTCCAGTCTTTGTTGGGGTTTCTGAATTTTGGCAGAACTTACATTCCTGATTATGCTACACGTATAAAACCCTTATATGAACTGATTCGCCCGAATTTTTCAAGTAGATTTTGGACGATTGAGCATACACACATACTGCGAGAGCTGCAGAATGATCTCTTAGCAGTTAAACATTTACACACGCGGGACAATAAAACTCATTTGGTCATCAGGGTGATTCCTGGGGCTCTTGGATTTACGTATGTCACCTTTAATGAAGGGGAGACAGTCCCGATAGCATACAAGTCCCACTTGTATTCTGCTGCAGAATAACGTTTTGCACAGACTGAGAAAATTCTCACTGCAGTACAGATGGCTGTGATCAAAGAAAGACCGCTAGCCCAGGGCCAACGCATTATTGTCGTTTCCCCAATTCCAGCCTTGGAGGCTGTTACAAAAGCGAGTGTTCCTAATTCGAAAGCTTTACACCCGCGGTGGATACAATGGGCTACGTCTTTGACGGCCACTGATGTGGATTACATATTTGACCCTAAGCTGCAGTCTCATGAATTTCTTCAATATGAAATAGAGTACCCGATTCCTGCTGGCACATTACCTATTGACCAATATGAAGTGGTCATGTATACCGATGGCTCTGCGCAACCGGCGGTTGGGACTAAACAACAGTATTCTGCTGCTTGTGCGGTGGTGAGCGGGACTATGGAGGGGGGAGTTTTCTGCCCCCGACATACTTATACTAAAACTTTGGGAGATTGCACAGCGCAGCTGGCTGAGCTCAAAGCTCTTTTGTTAGCGTTGGAGCATGCAGAGCTGGCGATAGTGACCTTGCTAGTCTGTGACTCCTACTACTGTGTGCAATCCTTCAATGAATATCTGCATTATTGGAAAATGAATGGGTTCAGAGATTCTAAAGGCAACACCATTAAACATAAATTGTTGTGGGGTAAGGTTGCGGGTCTGAAAGAGACGCTTCCTAAAGTCCATGTTGTACATACACTTGGACACCAGCGCGTTGGAATACACGTTGCTGGGAATACTTTGGCTGATGAGGCTGCAAAGTCGGCAGTGGCTATCGCCACTGTAGCCGCGGTAACTCGTTCGAGTTCAAAACCAGACATAGAGATTTCGGCTGCCATAAAAGCTACGGCTGATGGCACGCCATTTCCTAAAGGATTCCCTTCTAAATATAGTTACTGCTTGAGTGGTGCACTAAATGCTGTTGTTAATATTCCAGGCGTTGGTGTACGTGAGTTACCGAATAAGATTGAGAGACCTCGATTAATTTCTGCAGCGCATGAAGGGGTGGCATCTGCGCATGCTGGTGTGGCTGCCACGATTTCGCTTTTACAGGCCTGTTATTGGTGGCCTGGTCTCTATAAGGAGACAAAGCAGTATGTCCTTTGTTGTGACGTCTGTCAACAAATTAAAGCATCGTCGGCTAGACGCCCGCAGCAGACTCCTCTTCTGATATCAAATAGACCATTACAGTGTGTGTACTTGGACCATTGTGGTCCACTGACACCAGATAGTGCATACAAATACATATTGGTTGCTGTAGATTCGTGCTCCAGATTTGTGTGGGTCTGGCCACAGCGCTCGGCTGACGCTCGGACTGTTATTAAAGATTTGCGTATCTTTGTCGATACATTTGCAGTTGCGACTTTTCATTCGGACCAGGGCCCTGCTTTTGCCTCTAAGGCATTCAGGGACACCATGGCTTCGTTGGGGGTCCAACTCCAATTCTCGTCTCCATTTCATCCCGAGGGAAATTCTGTCGTGGAGCGTTTAAATCGTGATTTAAAGCAATCCTTAACAGCCAGGGTTATAGGTACGGGTCGTAGTTGGCTAGCCCACCTGTATGGAGTACAGAGAGCACTTAATAACTTGCCTAGAAGGTCACTGGGGGGTCGTACTTCATATGAGTGCCTGTTCGGAACACGAATGTATGTTCCTGATCTGGATGGTCCTGGTGTGGAGGCGGCAGATACGCCCTTTGACATAAATGATTGTGTCACTGTTTTGCAGGATTTACAACAATTCCGTGAAGATAACTCTTCTGCAAGTGCTGCCTCCTCTGGAATTAAGGATGAGCCAGTAACACCTACTGGTTGGATACCCAGGATTGGGGATCTAGTGCGTGAAAAGGTCGCAGTAAAGAAAGAATTTGGTCCTTCTTATCGAGCACCTGTCCCGGTGTTGGGGGTGAGCGGCACGAGAACTGTGATTTTGCCGCCGCTGCAAGGGGCCAAAGGAAATCGTTTTGTTTCCATTGATAATGTCAAGTTACAACATGTGGCCGATTCTGCACAGCAGACCAAGAGGGACACCCAGTAGTTCCGGCATCCCTCTCACTACTGGGGAAGAAGTCCCGCTGCAGGTGATTAGCACCGACCATGTTTCCTCTCCGAGCTTGGGGAGGGTGGAAGATGATCTTGCGATTGTTCCACAGTCGACGATTGATATCGATTCTTTTTCTCAAGTTGCTGTACGTTCTACTGATGTTTCTGAACATGTGATTTATAGCGTACCTAGGAGAGAACCTCCATCAGCTTCCTTGTTCACTGTTGCACCTTTTGCGAGAACTGCCTCTGGCTGCTTCAACGACGCGGATGCGGCTGTATCCAGCTCTTCGTCTTCGCTGTCTTCAATCCGAGGTCCACGTAAGCTACTAAGTTGGCTTAAACGTACATATTTTGTTGTTCCTTGGAACTATTTGTGGCTTTTTATGGCTGTACTGACTATTTTTTTATGGTTGGGATTTGTGGTTACCTTTTTTCTAGTAATACATGGTCATTTTCTTCCTGATCGATCAGACATTGAGCACGTGGAGACTGTGTTGAGACCACATTTTTCGTCTCATATGGTTCGAAGAGACTTATCCAATGTGAACATTTCTGCAATACCAATTCCGGATGGAATTGTGTGGGATAAAGTAATGTTTGATATATATGGTCCCACTGAATTGATTCAAATACCGTATGTTCTTAAGTTATCAATGAATGATATTGTTATTCCAGGCATTGTTTCTGATGATTGGGATGTGAAGACAGTAGATGCTATGCTAAAAGATTTGCAATATTATACTGTCTATGACGATGAAGATGCTTACCAATTTAAAGATAATCATGGTGATATGTTTTGCTACACCTATTATGGACACCACTTTATTCACAAAGCGAGTAGCCCTAAGTCCATCTTTAATTATGTACAATGGGAACATTGCTCGACTCCTCACAAGGGAGTTCGAAAACGTATAATGATAAATTTGCATATTTTTCTGGGCATGATCAGCGAAACGCTAAGTCTTACTATTTTAAAGTGACACCGTATTCTAATAAGCAAATTTTGTTGACCGATACTAAATTACTGTATTCTAATTCGTTTGTATCTAAACTTTCGGTCGAAGGATATGAATACTGGTTGAAGACTGTTGACTTGAAAAGTGTTTGGGGTACGAAAAATTGGCAGATGCAAGGCAGAGATACATTATTTCGAGCATGCATTATCCCTGTGCAAATGATTTTCCTCAATGACACAGTACAACAGACTAGTTGTTTGGGCTTGGCGTCGATTAGAGAATTGACTTTGCCTAGAATACCTGTCCCTTCTAAATTAAATAACTGGCAGCACTATGTGAATGCTACTTTTAGTGAATTTACGCATTGGGTCCAGAATGGTACGCTTAACGCTTCATCGTTACATCCGGGCGGGTGGTTATTGTGGCCTGTAGACACTAATCAGTGTCATCAACGTTTTGTTACTTCTTCTGGGGGGTTCAGGACTAGTAGGGCAGACCCTCGTTACATTTCACCAGAACATGCAGATATAATAACTACATACAGTGTGGGGAAACTTTGTCAACAATGGTTGAAGTACTCCACGCTGGGTGCAGTTAAGTCACACCTCAAGTTACTGTCTAATGGTACTGATTTACAAGATTTCTTGTCAGGTCCCAAGGTGCCCCGGAGAAAAAGGTTCTTATACGAAGTGTATAATGAGTTTTGGAAACTTTCCCAGCAGGAGGCTGCAGCCCGGTTAAGACAGATTGATCAAGAAAATCTGCTGCAGACTTTGTCTGTTGTTGATAATGGCATGCATTGTCAAAGCCCAGCTCACCTGAGTTCTTGTTCAGTTCTGATGGAGGTTGAAGACAATCCGACCCCACCCTGAAACTGCTTGTTCCAGCACACTAGTTTTTAAAACAGTGCACTAAGAACAGAAGCTCAAGGGAAGGGGGGAAGTGGATAAAATAAAAAATAAAAAGACAACACCGTTCTTCCGTTTCCACTGTTGAAGTGCTGCACAAACCTGCGGCCCTTTCTGACTTCTGTAGAAACTGGTGCCTAATGAAACATAAACAAAGAACAGATAAGTGCAACCTATTCCTAAATGGGTTCTTGACTATCCCTTTATTTATTAGAAATTCTCTTCTAAAAGTACCTCTTGGATCCTGGTCTCTAGTTTCCAGGTTTGGAATGTGTTACTGCTCTGGGATGTGTTTTCTATTACTGTAAAGCTTCTAAAACATTAAACAAATACCGTTATCAGAATTACCAATATCAAACATTCATCATAATATAACTAAAGCCTAAATTCCCAATAGTAGACTCACTTTTCCCATATTTCCAGAATCTTTTATAAAACAAATACTGTACTTGTACATCAAAATACAGCATGTAATTTGTGCAAGTCCTTGATTTACTGTTTGCCTTGCTGTCAATGGTTTTCACTGTTCGATTCCCAAAAGTTCCATGAAAAAAAAAAAACAATGTCCGCTTCACAAAGTTCCGCAAAATACTCCTGCACCAAAGAGCCTGAATCACAATGCTCGTGGAAGGCACTTCGCCTCAAACTGTCTATACACGAATCCAGAAATTGCCGTCAAAGCTTCCTCAGGTAATAAAAAGTTTTGCACTTACTTGTTGCTGGCAAGAGATACTGATCAGTCTAACCTTGTCTTCTTTCTCTTTTGCAGGTTACTCGTAGGAGAGAGGCTGAGGCAAGGAGGAACCGGAAACCGGAAGAAGGAAGAGCCAGCAGCTGCGCCCATTGAAGTCAAAGAAAGTTTGTAAAGAGCAGGAGTGCCAGCGCCGAGGGATCTGTTCTCAGGTAAGCTGGAGGTAGACGAGCACAAGCACTGGGTGAGGCTTGGGGGATGCCTTTTATAGACAGGGCTGGGTGTGGCTCAAAGAGCTGGGTGTGGTTTGAAGGGCTGGGTGTGGTCCTCACATGCTGCACATGTTCTTGGAAGGTGTGCAGAGCTGGGTGTGGTTTGAAGAGCTGGGTGTGGTCCTCACATGCTGCACATGGTCTTGAAAGGTGTGCAGAGTTTCAGTTATTATGCAAATGAGTTGGATTAACACATGGCCTAGGGAGGAGTGTTTTAAAGAAGCATTGGTAAAAGCAAGGCCCAATGTGTAAACAAAACAGCACATTAAACAACATACACAGAAGCCTAGGGGGGGGGAAGGTGAAATAACAAGAAAGGCTTTTAATAGTAAGTTTAAAAGGGAGCTATTACAGATCCCACTAGTGCAGTGAGAGGGGACATGCTCTTTGCTGTGTACAAACCCTAACAGTTTCCCCCCTCAAAGGCACTCCTACAGGACGGGGTTTTCCTGGATTTTTTAAATAAAACCGTCTAATCAGCTGTGGGGCATGTACATATGATGCTGGTTCCCATGAATTCTCAGATTCATCATATCCTTTCCATTCTACTAAATAAAACAGACGTCCACTAATTCTTTTTGAGTCTTTTATGCTTTTCACTTCATATTCCAGATTTCCCTTAATTGGTATGGGTGGAGGTGGTGGTTCAGGTCGGGTTTTTGAGTTGTACGGCTTAAGCAAGGACACATGGAATGTAGTATGTACTGGATATTCTTTTGGTAAATCAAATTTTACTGTTACCGGGTTTACTATGGCAGTTATACTAAAGGGTCCAATGAAACGTGGTTGCAGCTTTCGGGATCCCTCTATGTTTAGGTTTTTTGTGGAGAGCCATACCTTGTCACCAATTTTATACATTGGGGCCTCAGACCTGTGTTTGTCTGCTTGTCTTTTCATGCTTTCCTTGTACTTTAATAAATGTTTCCTGGCTTTGTCTTGTATGTCACCTAACCTCGTTAGTCTATCCGTTACTGTAGGCAACAGGGAATCTTCTAACAAAATGGGTATAGCTCTTGGATGATACCCCTGCAAGAAATAGAATGGTGAGCAAAGTAGAGCTGAATGCTCAGTATTATTATAAACAAACTCTGCTACAGGAAGAGCTTCCAACCATTCACTAGAATAATCAGCCAATAAACAACGTAGCGTTTGAAGTAAGGTTTGGTTCAGTCGTTCAGTCTGTCCATCTGTCTCTGGGTGGAAAGCAGTGGATAAGGCCACATCTATTTTCAGTTTTTCACATAATTTTTTCCAAAATCTGGAGTTGAACTGGCTCCCTCGGTCTGACACCACTTTGCTTGGCAAACCATGTAAACGCACAATTTCCCTTATAAAAATATCGGCAAATTCTGCCGCCGTGGGTAATTTCCGTAATGGTACAAAATGTGCCATTTTAGATAAAAAATCCACTATAACCAACACTGTTGTGAAGGATTTTACAGGTGGTAAACCTACAATAAAGTCTACGCTCACAGTGTGCCAAGGTTGTTTGGGTGTTGGCATTGGTATTAACAAGCCGTCAGGAGCCTTATGAGAAGATTTATGTCTTGCACAAATTGGACAGGTAGTGACAAATTGCTTAATGTCCTTTCTTATAGTGTCCCACCAAAAGTGTTTTTGCACATTTTCCAGGGTTTTTACCCAACCAGGATGACCTGCCAACGGTGAGGCGTGATGCCAAATTATCACCTGTGTTTGTAATTCAGAGGTGGGCACTAACAGCATGTTGTCGTGATACAATAAACCTCGTTGTATTGTGTTATGGGAATCCTTTAACCAATCCTGAGGTGCTATTTGCATGTGTGCATTATATAGATCTGTGATGAAATCCTTCTGTTGTACTGGTGCCAACAACTTTTGGGGAGGAATAATGGGTTCTCCTATTTTATCTTGTTTCATGTCTGAGGTATGTCCGTATCTAGATAACACATCAGATTGAATTTGTTGTGCACCTGGTCTATAGGTTATAACAAAGTCAAATGTGCTAAAAAAATTTAACCAGCGCATCTGACGTGGTGTTAGTGCTTTAAGTGATCCAAAAAACTGTAGGTTCTTATGGTCAGAAAAGATTGTAACTGGGTACTTGGCTCCCATTAAATGGTGCCTCCATTCTGAAAAGGCTACTTTGATAGCTAGTAGTTCCCTTTCAGCCACAGTGTAATTTTGTTCAGCTGGCAATAACTTTTTGGAATAGAAGGCTATAGGATGTAACTGGCCATCTACTGCATCTCGTTGAGAGAGAACTCCTCCTAAAGCTACTTGTGAAGCATCCGCTTCAACAAAAAAGGGCAAGTCAGGATCAGGATGTTTCAGAATTGGGGCTGAAGTGAACTTTTGTTTTAGGAGTTGAAAGGCGTGTGCCGCCTCATCAGTCCAAAGAAATCGTTGCCCTTTCCGCAACAAGGTAGTTATTGGGGCCGCAATGTCTGCTAAATGTGCAATAAACCTCCTATAAAAATTGGCGAAACCCAGAAATTTCTGAATATCTTTTACAGAGGATGGTTCTGGCCAAT
The DNA here is from genome assembly GCF_031143425.1 of Pleurodeles waltl. Classification (NCBI taxonomy): domain Eukaryota; kingdom Metazoa; phylum Chordata; class Amphibia; order Caudata; family Salamandridae; genus Pleurodeles; species Pleurodeles waltl. Next base: position 596,016,800 of record NC_090449.1, read on the forward strand.
CAGCAATAGCACTGATTTTCTTTACATCCATAGTTATTCCTTGAGGTGACAGGCAGTATCCTAAAAAGTCCACCTTGCTGACATTAAAAGTACACTTTTCTAACTTAGCAAAAAGATGATTTTCTTTTAACTTTGATAATACTGCACGAACATGTTGGGTATGTTTTTCTGAGTTCTTAGAGTAAATGAGGATGTCGTCTATGTATACTATGACACAAACGTCCAGGAATTCGTGTAGGACCTCATTTATAAAGAACTGAAAGGCCGCAGGGGCATTACATAACCCAAAGGGCATTACTGTGTACTCAAATAAACCAAACTTTGTCTTGAAAGCTGTCTTCCACTCATCCCCCTCTTTTACTCGGACCAGGTGGTAAGCTCCCCGCAGATCTAGTTTAGTGTATACAGTAGAATGTCTTAATTGATCCAACAACACAGGTATTAGAGGAAGAGGATATTTATTCTTTATTGTAGCCTTATTTAGTCCTCTATAATCGATACACGCGCGCAGGGATTTATCCGGCTTCGGGATAAAAAAGAGTGGAGATGACACCGGAGATGTGGAATGACGGATGAACCCAGACTGTAGTAGGTCATCTAGGTAGGTTCTTAAGTATTTGGTTTCTTCGTCAGTCAAAGCATATACTCTGTTATTGGGTAAAGGGGCCCCTGGGATAAGATCTATACGGCAGTCATAAGACCGATGTGGGGGCAGCACACTAGCCTTTACTGGATCAAAGACGTCTTTAAAGTCAGAATATTCAGGAGGGAGACTTGGTTCATCTTGTGTAACACTAGCACAGTGTAATACTGTGCTCTGTTCTGTACCTGCTTCTTGATAGCAATTGGTTCTACAGAAAGAGGAATCCAAAGTAACAGTTCTATTCACCCAATCAATTTTTGGGTTATGAGTTGTTAACCAGGGTACCCCTAGAATCAAACCAAAATTAGGAGTATCTATTAGATCAAAGCTAATCACCTCTGTGTGCCCGTTCTGACAGACCATAACAAGTGGACTTGTTTGTTTTGTGATTAATCCAGAGGTCAATTCTGACCCATCCACTGCACATACTGCTTCTGGACAAGGCTTTAGGCACATAGGAAGTCCTAAGATTTCAGCTAACTTATTATCCACAAAATTTCCTGTTGCGCCTGAGTCCAGTAGGACAGGGAGAGAATGCCTCACTTGGGTAGTAACAATTAAAACAACCTGAATTATGAAATGTCTAGGTATGTGCGGTACCCTGAAGGGTGCAGCATTAGAGGTTTGATTAAGATGTTTTCTCGAACAAGTAACCTCTCCCCTTGTCGAGCTTAATCGTTTCCCGATTCAGTTGAGGAGGTGGAGGAAACAGCACCCTTTCGTGGAGTTTTAGACTTTACTGGACATTCTCTGGCAAAGTGACCTGCCCTGCCACAATATAAACATAATTGAAATTTTCTCCTTCTTTCTTTTTCCTCTGATGTGAGTGGACCTCTGAGTGTCCCTATTTGCATAGGCTCTGGTTCAGGGAGTTTATTATCTGTGTCTTTCTTCTCGTGTCTAATAAAAGTTAACCGTGATTCCAGTTTGTATTTATCTCTCTTTCTTTCTCCTAGTCTATGTTCTAATTTCACAACTAAATCTACAAAGTCCGAATAGTCTTTTGGCAAATCAACGATATGAGCCAGCGCGTCTTTTAACTCGTCTCTCAAACCTTTATAAAAAAGGGAGACACACTTTTCTTCTGGCCACTGTGTCTCGGTGAGTAAACGATTAAAACTAGTGAGATAGGTCAATAAATCCTTGTTACCTTGTTTAAGATTTAAAAGCTCATTATCACTTGCCTGCATGAAAGTGTGTTTTGCAAAAAGGCTGGTCATGGTACGTTTAAATTGATTCCAATTATGGAGGATGGGATCATCTCTATCCACGAAAGGAATTGACCAATTGGCTGCTGTGCCACCCAAATAAGACAAGACGAATGCCACTTTCGTATCATCAGTAGGGAACTGTTGTGGCTTACAAATGAAGTGTAATTGACATTGATTGATAAAAACATGGAATTTGTTACTATCTCCATGAAAACGTTCAGGTGCTGCTAAGGGCACAACATTAGGAACATTAACAGTAACCTCAACTGGGGAAGGCAAAGTTGTATGTTTTGATGGCGCCCCTGTCTCTGAGGAGGTTTTAAACAAAGGCGTAGAAGCTGTGTTCCACTGAGATCCCCTAAATTTATACCTGCTTAAATCCTGTTGTAAAGAGGTATTCTCCATCTTTAATCTCTCTATTTCCTCTTGCATATGTTGCAAGATGCCAGACACTGATTCATTATGAGCCAAGTCCTCATTTAGGGCCAGCGCCATATCCGTGACGTCAATGCCCTCTATTTCTTCCCCGGTATTCATCATCCACCAGAACTGAAATTTTTTAAGGCTTGTGCTTCTGTCAAAGCCCAGCTCACCTGAGTTCTTGTTCAGTTCTGATGGAGGTTGAAGACAATCCGACCCCACCCTGAAACTGCTTGTTCCAGCACACTAGTTTTTAAAACAGTGCACTAAGAACAGAAGCTCAAGGGAAGGGGGGAAGTGGATAAAATAAAAAATAAAAAGACAACACCGTTCTTGCGTTTCCACTGTTGAAGTGCTGCACAAATCTGCGGCCCTTTCTGACTTCTGTAGAAACTGGTGCCTAAAGAAACATAAACAAAGAACAGATAAGTGCAACCTATTCCTAAATGGGTTCCTGACTATCCCTTTATTTATTAGAAATTCTCTTCTAAAAGTACCTCTTGGATCCTGGTCTCTAGTTTCCAGGTTTGGAATGTGTTACTGCTCTGGGATGTGTTTTCTATTACTGTAAAGCTTCTAAAACATTAAACAAATACCGTTATCAGAATTACCAATATCAAACATTCATCATAATATAACTAAAGCCTAAATTCCCAATAGTAGACTCACTTTTCCCATATTTCCAGAATCTTTTATAAAACAAATACTGTACTTGTACATCAAAATACAGCATGTAATTTGTACAAGTCCTTGATTTACTGTTTGCCTTGCTGTCAATGGTTTTCACTGTTCGATTCCCAAAAGTTCCATGAAAAAAAAAAAACAATGTCCTCTTCACAAAGTTCCGCAAAATACTTCTGCACCAAAGAGCCTGAATCACAATGCTCGTGGAAGGCACTTCGCCTCAAACTGTCTATACACGAATCCAGAAATTGCCGTCAAAGCTTCCTCAGGTAATAAAAAGTTTTGCACTTACTTGTTGCTGGCAAGAGATACTGATCAGTCTAACCTTGTCTTCTTTCTCTTTTGCAGGTTACTCGTAGGAGAGAGGCTGAGGCAAGGAGGAACCGGAAACCAGAAGAAGGAAGAGCCAGCAGCTGTGCCCATTGAAGTCAAAGAAAGTCTGTAAAGAGCAGGAGTGCCAGCGCCGAGGGATCTGTTCTCAGGTAAGCTGGAGGTAGACGAGCACAAGCACTGGGTGAGGCTCGGGGGATGCCTTTTATAGACAGGGCTGGGTGTGGCTCAAAGAGCTGGGTGTGGTTTGAAGGGCTGGGTGTGGTCCTCACATGCTGCACATGTTCTTGGAAGGTGTGCAGAGCTGGGTGTGGTTTGAAGAGCTGGGTGTGGTCCTCACATGCTGCACATGGTCTTGAAAGGTGTGCAGAGTTTCAGTTATTATGCAAATGAGTTGGATTAACACATGGCCTAGGGAGGAGTGTTTTAAAGAAGCCTTGGTAAAAGCAAGGCCCAATGTGTAAACAAAACAGCACATTAAACAACATACACAGAAGCCTAGGGGGGGGGAAGGTGAAATAACAAGAAAGGCTTTTAATAGTAAGTTTAAAAGGGAGCTATTACAGAACCCACTAGTGCAGTGAGAGGGGACATGCTCTTTGCTGTGTACAAACCCTAACATGCATACCCTTTCTGACCGTGTTTACACGATTGACAGCATTGTCTCTTCTGCTATTGACATTATAAAATCAGACATGTCTTCTTTATATCATGGGCAGAGTCAGACACGATCTATCATGCAGCTGGGTTGGACTCTTCAGACCTTGAAGGCGGGTCGCGTTCCATGGCAGCACATTCGTGCCAGAGAGATCTTTATCTCCTTTAATTTAACTCGTCAACAACAATTGATGGCTAAGAAGGAAGCGACGTATGTTATGTTAAATATTGAAAAGTTGGAGAAACTGCCTTTTACGGTGGCTGAGATTCCGTCAGCTGAGTGGTTGATTCATGGGGTTATTAATTTGCCTATCTCCACTCTGCAATTTACTTCTTGTTTGAAGCACATTCCGGTGGGTAGATATGAACTATTGGGTGACAGTTACATACACGAGGTGTGGGAGCTTCCTTTTCAGTACAGATGTGTTAATGGTTTGCGGGACGTTTTTCTTAGCAGTAGCGAATGCGAAGCTTCTGTTAGCCATTCCATGGTTTGTAAACAGCTGTCCTTGCACGGAGCGTGTAATGCTTCGATTGCTAACTTAGCTTGTTATCTGAAGGGAGTTCCAGTCCCGGTAATTAAAAACACTTTCCAGGTGCTTTCTAACGGCAGTTCTATCGTCACATGTTTCCTAAATTTATGACTTTGTTGTCTTCTCATCTTGTCGAAATGTTGGGTTTAAATTTAGGTCATGTTTTTTTTTTATGTTGTTGGAGCCACTTGCTACCGACAAGGGGAGGGTGTAGTGTGGTCAGTTTTACGTATATTTTGCGCATTAGCTTCAGGCCTTAGGCCTCTGTGCACTTTGCCCTAAATATATTTTATTCATTTGCTAACAGCTTAGAGCCTCTGTGCACTTTGCTCTAAATGCTTTCTATTAGGCTTCGTACTGTTATTTTACAGAATAGCCAGTTCTACGGTGTTGTTTTTTATTCATATCACACTGTTTTGCCTACTTCAGCACTGGAGTTCTTCATAACATATTCACTCTGTGCTTTAGTCAAGGATACAGTCTGGTACATTGCCGATAGACGTGGTAGGAGTCTAGACTTGCCATTCCTGCGTAGGAACATTTTGTGATCACGATGACATGTTAGTTATAAAATCACTTCCTTGTCCCAATACATGCAAGAGGGAGATTCCGACCAGGGAACCACAACTAGACGCTGACTGCCTCGTTGCAGATGCTGAACCAGATCACAGGCCTTTGCTCAGGTATGAGTGTGTCCGTCTCCCTAGTGATACAGAAAGGCAAGCTGAAAGCTTAACATGCTGTGCTCTAAATAGAACAAGCAGAGGGAGAGTAGAAACGGTTAGGAATTATGATAGCTTTATTTCTATGTTTTACTCTCCTGGTTACTATATCAATCCTACTATGTTGTATTGTTCTGGTTATTGCGGCTCACGCCTTAATATCTAAAATACAGTCGTTTTATTAAAACATTATATAAAACTTATACTGTCTTTGTCATTTGTATATGAGACCATATAATGAATGAGAGAGTTGGTTTGGATCTGAGTGACCACGACTTCCCTGAGAAGTTCCAAAGATGTCATGCGCTCGGCTGCCCAATCATTTCTTCCCCGTGGGAGAAATGAGGCACTGCTAGTTAGCCGGAGCAACAACCGGATTTAGGGTGACAGAGTTCCTTACACGTGGGTCAGACTCAGTCCCCCACACCGTTATCGATCCTGCTGCCTAGAAATCCAGTAGTCTCATTTAGGATAATGAGAGCCCACGCGACAAGGAGACCATCAACTGTGCTATGCTGTTGTCTGTGGGTGATACTTGGGAGGAACTTAAGAGACTATAGGGGGAAGTGTCAAAAGAGGATCAACCAAGATGTGTCAGAGCAGGATGTATCAACCTTGCAAGTCAAATATGGGTCTCAGCTGAAGGAAGACCTGTCCTACCTTACAGTTTGTTGTTCCCAATGACTAGATATTTTCATGGTCCCACACATACAGGGAGGGATGCCATGGTTAGATTGTTCAGACAGAATTTGTTTAATCCTCAATTTTGAATTATAGCTGAACACTTGTGCCATCGGTGTGTGACCTGCCAACAAATCACATGAGTCACATAGCAGAGGAGGAGAAGGACTTAAAAGGATCCAGCTGGACATCATTGAGATGTCAGTTTCTAACGAGCTAAGATGTAACCTGGCCGTGGTGTGCATTTTCTCTCACTGGGTGGAAGCTTACCCAACACAGAGAAATGACAGTCTCACTGTAGCCAAACTGCTGCTGCGAGAACTCATTCCAGAGGGTTGTGCACCAGAGTTTCCCAGGCAACCAATTTCCAGACAGCTTGCAGACTGGTGTGGAAAAACCTCAGGAGGAGGAAGAGATGATCTGAGAGTGGGGGAACGCTACCAAGCAACCGCATGTGGAGGAAAGTGACCCCGGAAGAACTGAAAGGAGTCAGAGAGCCAGAGAGAGAGAGAAGTAACCCAGGAGTAGAGAGAGACTGAAATCCAGTGTGTCAGTTGAATACATACTACAAACCATCACCGACAAAACAGATTCAAGTGGTGTGAATGACACCAACGAAATGTAAAAGTCACTTAGAAAATCAAAGCGAGCAAGAGTAGAGTACCTTATTACAGATATTCAGCAACTGACTGGACTTATTACACAGAACATTTGCCCATTTCAAAAATTTATGACCCGAATGAACTGAGAGCAGTACCACTCAAGCCCCTTTGGTAAGCCGCAACAGTTTAGTAATTGGTTCCTGAACTTGATCAGATTTGACTTTAGTCTTTTCCTGTCTCTGATGAACTGTCTCTGAACTGAGTTGACTTCAAACTTTAAAATTATTACTTTAAAATAAAAAATAATACAAGGAAAAAAATAAATATAAATTAAGAAGATTACCTAGGGCCAATGCAGGAGTAGAAGAGTAGGGTTGCCATTTTAGGAGTAGGGTTAGGGAAGCCTCGTGAAGACTGCTGTGTATAAGCTAAATGAAACAACCACAATTAACAATGAGTTTTGCGCATTTTGCACAATTATAGCCAATTGCAGAATATTACAAGTCTGATTACTGCTATATTCTACTTGAAGCCTGATAGTAGAGAAACAGATGCTTCCTTATCAAGACTAGCTGTAGGGAAGTCATTGGTGTGACATTAACAGTTGTTTTGCTAGTATTAATAACACTTTCAGGTGGTATCAGTTTTTTCAAGACACAGGTATGCTTAGGCCTGCTCCCACACCTACACCACCTGCACATTTCATAGATCAAATGGAACTTAAGTCTTCTTATGCAGATGCTTCAGATGGAAATTTCACATAAAACATTTATTCTAAACTATTGCAAGCATACACACGTGCGTAGAAGCTAGGGATTACTATATTGGCACACACTTACCTGCTTTAGCTGCTGAGGATGTAACCTATCAGCACATTACACTTTTTATATGGTATCACCGTTTGTATATTGCTTAGCCTATCTTATAGGCAGAAACATTTTAAGTATTATTTTTCCAATTTTGATTTTATGCTATCAGAAGTTTCCCTTAATAAGAGAATGAACCCTCGCTTACAAGCCAAAGATACGGAGACATCTTGGTATTTCTTTACGCCTCCTAGTACAATAAATACTGCAAAGGCATATGAATGCAATTTTACACATTCTATGAGTACGTACACTAGAAAACAAATCTATTTAGACCTTAGAAGAAAGGAGAGCTTACACATTTCATGAGGCAACAGATAAAGAAGATGCTTTAAAAAATTTAAAGAATGTGTGGAAACAGGAGGAGCATGAGTATAAAGAAATGAGAGTGTATCCTATATTGAAAGTAGACTGATGACAGAAGGGAACCGTATGCATTTACAAGACAAGGGCCTACACTTGAACTCAACAGTGGATGTGAGCACACATTTGAAACCAAACACGCACCATAGTCAAGGAGTGAGTGAATGAAAACGTCCTGTCCATGTTGAAAAAACATAAACAAATAAAGGTCCTCATTACAACCTTGGTGGGCGGCAGAGGCCGCCTGCCAAGGTTGATCCGCCGGGCGGTCGCCAATGCAACTGCTCTCCCGCTGGGTCTATTTTGAGATCCCCGCTGGACGGAAACCTGGTTTCCGCCCGCCGGCCCAGCGGGGATCTCGGCCGCAACATGGGAGCCGGCTCCAAATGGAGCAGCTGTGCGACGGGTGCAGTTACACCCATCGCGCTTTTCACTGTCTGCTATGCAGACAGTAAAAAGCTGCATGGGTAGTGCTGGGCCCCCCAGGGGCCCCACGACTCCCCTTTCCGCCAGCCTTTTCATGGTGATTCAAACCGCCATAAAAAGGCTGGCGGGAGGGGGACTCGTAATCCCCTGGGCAACGAAGCAGCGTTGCCCTGGGGGATTTAAACTGCCAGGACTAAAGTGGCAGGAAACTGCCGGTCCCGGCAGTGCGACCGCGCCACTTCCACGCTGTCGTAATGCGCAAGGAAGCACCGACAGCCTGTTGGCGGTGCTTCTGTCAAAACAGCCCTGGTGGTCAAAGACTGCCAGGGTTGTAATGACCCCCATAGTGTTATAGTCAAAGAAAAAAAATGATCAGATGCTTAACTATAGTGGAAATCAAAACTGTGATACAAGAAAAAACCTTTGCTGGCCATACATGCAAGGTTTAATAAAAGTATATCAAATTTACTTTTACTAAATCTTGCATGTATGGTTCGCTCACCCTGTGACTACGGCATGTGTTCAGTTTCTGACATCATTTAATAGCACGATTAATTGTGTGTAACACTCCAAATCTGTAACATCTTTCACAACACATGTAGCTGGCGGTCTGTCCATGTGACTTGTAGTTGTTTCCGCTTAGGTACACATTTTTTATTTACCTTTTAGATTTTATAAGAATATTTTCCTGATGAAGGACAGGTGGTACAAAATGCAGTGGGAACTATTTAGTTATAATTGAATTTTGATTGGCTTGTGCTGATGGTAATGTCAAGAAGCATAAGAATCGTGCAAAATGGAATAAATATAATTCAAGAAATTGAATAAGATGCAGACGTAGTGCTTGAATTATTTAGTGTTTCTCACCATTGATTTCATTGTGCAACTTGGGACTATGATTTTCACAATTGTAGCAATTTTCAAAATAAACCTTTTGCCAGGCCTAAACGTTTCTTTTTAATACATATTAGTCACCCCTCGGGTAGGCACTAAGCAGCTCCTCGTGCAGGGTGCATTGTATTTAAAAAGTTGGATGTGTACTTTTAAGGTTTACATGTCCTGGTAGTGAAAACCCCTAAATTCGTATTTCACTACAGCAAGGCCTACCTCTCCATATGATGACATTAGGTTAACTTATTGCATATAATAATTGATAACTTGAATTTAGGAGCAGATACAAATGTTGAGTTTTGTGTCTAAAGAATTGTAATTTAAAGCCAGATTTTAAGTCACAGTTCTGAAAATGGCACTTTTAGAGAGTTTGCATTTTCTTGTCTAAACCATTTGGTGCCTACAGCCTGTTTCTTGGGTCACATGACTTGATATAGCTAGCAATTGATCTTTTTCTATTGCTCTCAGACACTGAAACAAAGACAAAATATGTGTTGGCAGAATGGGCCAGCTCTAAATTGATGAGGCAAAGGAGCTGTTACCTATTCAGTTGCACATCCCAAAGGTTCTACCTGAGCACTGTCACAAAGGGTTTGGCATTAGTCTTTTGTGACCCCATAGAAGCTGAGTCCAGGGCAGGGAGGTAGGAAATTCCAAACACCTCTTGGGGTGTAAACCTCCAGAACATTTTCTACTTCAAAGTGGACACCTGGTATAAATAATGGACCCTCATACCCAACTTTTCAGAACACCACTGGACCTGTGGAAGATTCAGAAGAACTGCTGTGCTGCTCTGCAAGAACTTCTACTCTATTGCCCTGCTGTCTGTGTCAAAGGACTGGACATGCATCTTGAACCCTAGACCACCGGAGTGACTCCAAGGGCTAGTTGACTGGCCTCCTGATCAGAGTTTCAGGGACATCAAGGGCCCTAACCACCTTTAACCCAGCACCTGGACTCTGACTGCCGACAGTTTTGCCCCCAAGATGGTGCCAACCCAGTCCTGAACCCTTAGTAATGGGCCTGAAGGTGCTCTGCCAGGGCAGCTGTGGTCATGCAAGCAGAACTGGCACTGCGCAAGGCATCTCCTCGCAGCTGCATTGGAACAGCTACACACCAGACATCGCATCACAGCCCACAGTCTCCTCTGAAAAAATTCTGCAAGACACATCCTTGATTCAGGCCATCGCAAGGCCCTCATCAATGACATCCTCAAAAGCAATGCAGGACTCCTCATCCCAGTCCTGCACCCTCCCTGCAACAGCTTCTGCATTTTTGACACAAGATCTTGCAACACTCCGCAAACCAGGATTTAAGGTACTTTGTTCAGCGGGCCTAACTGGGACCATGAATCCAGACACTCTCAATAGTGGTTAGCTTGAACTTGTGACTTTGTCCCGATCCAGCATGACCAGATAAACACAGTTAGCACTTTGTGCTTCTAGGCACTATTTTCACTTAAATCTTTACAATTGCATAACTCCAGTTTCACTAATTGGTTTTTATTTTCTTGTATTATGTTTTCACTTCATTTTTGTTTGAAGTACTGAATAAATCCTTTAAACATTGTCTCTAAGTTAAGCCGGACTGCTTTGTGCCAAGCTACCAAAGGGTCAACCACAGGTTAATTTGGGGTTTGCTTGTGTTTCAGCCTGACAGGAACTGTAGTTACTGTTTGAGCAAGGTTTTACCACGCTCAACCAGTAGCCAAATTTACAACAGCTTCTTTCAACTCTCATTATTTCTACTATCCCTGTTTCTATAAGTGTGACATCACCTAAATTCCAATCATGGTGTTCATCCTTTCTTTTGTGCAGGGTGTGCTGATATGTTTTCCTCTTCATTATCCTAAACAAAGTCCACCTCCTTCTTGAGGGCTTGGTCACCAGGTGAGTTTTATTTTCTTTCAACACCTTTGGTTTCTCTTTACTTCACCCCATTCTAACTCCTTTTTAAAACTGGAGTTTCCTCCACACTCACTCCCATGTTTTAGGATTTCAGGGTACTCAGACTGGAGTCTATATGCTTGTGGTGGCATTATGGATGGAGACCACCAGTTCTCCTTCTTGACTTCCTTGTTCTAGTTTTCTTTACAGCTGTGCCTTGATTCTGATTCGTTCGCCAAGTGGCATCCTCCTCTTTAGCTGCCTATGCTCCTTCTTGCATCTGGGGTTCTGCTTTGGTGCTGGTGTGGTTGTTCTGCTCACTGGCATTTTCATTACTGGTCCTGTTTCTCTGGTGACTTCCTCCTCATGTACCATGGTGGGCTGCCTTTTAAAAATTAGTATTCTTCTGCTGAAGAGGAGGGTCTCATTTTGGGTTTACAACACTGACTGGTAACTTCATGTTCTGGGTCCTGGAGGTACTAGAGCACCTTCTTGCTGGTCAATGGAATGCTTCCAAACTCTACCTCAGAAAATAGAAAGGGCAGACATGCTACCCAGCCTCACATTGGTTCTTTAAACTACTATTAACAAAAACACTACAAGATCCAGACTCTTCAAATGGAAGTCTTGGAAATTATGTTTTTTTCTGAAAATGTAAAACATTTTCACCTTGTAACCTGTCATGTACTTGTCATGTACTTGCCTGGTTCTGACTGTAGATACAATGCTGGACCTCATATCCCCCCAGAGGGCAGCTAAGATCAAAGAAGCTCAACCCTTCAATCATACGCTGCTCTCGGGGGGGATAAAACAAGAAAAAATAGTCTTACGTCACTGTGTCTGTTATGCTGCCTTGCGAAACTGCATAGAAGGTTCTGTACTCCCTGGACCCTAGTGTTTAGTGCAGGAGCAGTACACTGGAATCAACAAGAAGAATTGTTTACCAACAGTTCTCAGCATGTAGGGCTTGATTTAGATCTTGTTTGTGTTGCCGCTAATCCGCGGCTGACCCAAAAAGACCATCAAATTGGCATTGTTCTGCCCACCATATTTATATCTATTGCAGCTGTCCTAAAGACTGCAATGATTGAATGCTCTTCCCAATCATCAGGCTGGGGGGTTCCCCCTGACATTATTTCGATTTTACAGTACTGCAGGTGGTGTACGGTGTACTGGCGGAGGATTGCTGACAGAGGGAGACCGTTGCCGGATCCAATGGATATCAGACAATGGCACTGGCCATGGAATAGAGGTCCCACACATACACACTGCACCTAAGCCACATGTGTCCCCCTGCACTACACAACACACTACATACACACACATTCATTGTCATTCCACCTTAACACAACACAAGCATCCCAGAAAAACACATTGCCGTACATCCATGACACAACACACACACATTGTTGACACTACACCCACACATGACACAACTACAACAGTCAACACAGCTACTCGTCCACACAAACACACTCACACACAAGCACAACTGTACACATCACAACAACAACAACCACACAACAAAAACACTCATCTGAATGTTACACACAGGCACACAACATACACAGCAACATTGAACCCACATGCAAAAGGCACACATAAGGACACAACCACACCACTCACTCCAGCTCCCTCCACCTCAACCAGCCAATTGCATCACACACACAAACACCTACTGACTCACATGCACAACTGATAGCAAAACATCACAGGTACAGGTCCCCTTGCAATGTGCACTCATGGACATGGTCAATGGGTGTGAATGTAATGTCACTGTGGGGCGAGCATTCATTTGGCAATGAATACTGACACCACAATGACAGTTGCATATGTGTGCAATATGTGTCATGTACCAGTGTGTTCCCATACATGTCTCTCACAAATGTGTTCCCTACATATGCATGTCACAATAATACTGTGACATATATATGACTGCATAGGTCCCATGCCCAAATGCGGTGACTTATAACATACACAGTCAATGCGGGTAACCTACCTGTCAGTCTGGCAATGGGGGAGTCTAGTTTTCGCTCTGGTCCAGTGGCAGCAGCGACTGAAGGTGTTGTCCAGTCATGTTAAGTTAAAAATGGAAGCAGAAAAGGAAAAAGGTAGGTTTTCATATCATTTCCCCGCTAATCCGCCAGCTCAGGTGTAGAGGTTAGACTGCCACAGTTGGTGAGGTAGTAAGGCACATCCAAGTATGCTTGACGGTAAAGGTGGCTGGAGTCCCGCTGTCAGCCCCAGTTCTCAATGCCACCGTTGAGGGGGCTGGAGATTCTTGGAAGAGTCAGCTGAACTCAGGCGTTCTTTTGCATATGGTCCTCCCAACATCTAAATAGGGCAGGCACACCACCAAGGTGGCAAACTGGTTTTCTGATGGAAAACTGGCGGCGGGACCATAACCCCCAAGATCTAAATCGGCCCATAGTGTTTCAGCAGTTGTTTACAATATTATCACTTACAGGCTTTATCACAAATAATGCTTGAGAACAGGTACAATTCAAAAGTAAGCTGGAGTTTCTGCTCCAAGAATTTCCTAGCATACAATCTTCATTTCAGACCTGAATGTATAGATTGTGCTCTCAAAGTCTTTCCATGTTCTTGATACACAACTTGTCATGAAATATGAACATGAAGACCTTCAGTTCTAAGGCAATTATAGTTCGGCGCACCCACAACTTAAAATGTCTCAGCCTCTAGGACGTTTAGAAGCATAGAAACAAACAATGTCTGACTTACAAGAACAGGATTTCACTTTCAGAGAACTCAGTCTTCGTTTAATCTCAAATGTATTTATGGATTAGTGCGCACTAACCTGAGGATCAAATACTTATCCTTGTCTTTAATTCTTCAACTGGATTCTGGTGGAAGTCTTGAGGCTGTGCTGCAAGAAGCCCAAGAGGAGGTGTAATCGTATCTCTGGACACAAAGACACTGGGAATGTTGATTTAGTCAGGATCGGAGGATCAATAGGAAGGCTTGGAAGGCTAGAGCGCAGAAGGGTTCTGGATAACTCTGAAGGTGAGTGCAGGGAAGATGCTTGTGCAGGACTGGAAAGAGGCTAAGCCCCAACTCAGGTTGAGATGGTGTACCCATACCAATGGGAGAGACTGTTCCAGAAAGGTACATGGCCCACATGAAAGAACAGAAAGTTACAAACGAAACCAGTGAGAGAGCGCATGTTAAAATAATAGATGTGACCTTAGCTGGTGGCAGGTGCAAGTGACAATTAGAATCAATTAACCATGGCAGGTTGAACCAAAAATCATTAGCCATTGGAGTCAATAGGTCACAGCAGTTCGCTCCAATAAGCAACGCGGGTGGAACAAACAAGCATAAATGGTTACAGTCAATAGGTAATGGTGAATGGAGCTAATTAACCGGGAAACATGTGGTTCTCTTACCAGACTGGAAACAGAGGTAATGATGATACAGGACTTTTGAGAGGGTGAAGAGCTCTGGGAGGGGGACCATTGGTTGCAAGAGGCCATGAGTTGCCACAGGGGAATGAAAACATGAGCCCTGTGTGCAAAATCCACAGTACAGTGGGCACAAGAGGGGGTCGTGACATAACTAAAGATCACTGGTTCAGATTCACTAAATGGACATTTTTTCAATATTGCAGAGAATAATTTTGATCTATTCTGTAGCAACTTACATGCATCTGTCAGCCTGAAGGCTTCAATACTGACTGTAAACTGATGTTTCAAATTCCAAGTCTTGATAACTACAAACACCAAAAAGAGCATCTGTGACAAGAAAGCAGGCATGGAATATCCAACCTTACCCTTTCAATGACAGGTGATACAAAGTCACTCTAATCCTTATGGTGGTTTGGCCAAGCTCAAGGCTTTAATCCACAAGAAGAGATGTTTCACAGTATGAAATGGTTTTCAATACTATCTGTGGGGAATTTAGGAATTGATTGAAAGTGATTAGTTCCCACCTCAAGTAACAACCGCAACCCTTGCCAAGATTAATAGAAAAGATAATTTAATTAACCAGAGCATGCCTCAGTGAAGAAGGCTTACTTCAGAGGCCATGCGTAAAACATTTATGCAACAACAAAACAGTAATAAAGTCAAAACACAACACAAGAAACACCCAACCAATTTAGAAAAATAGTGTAAATGTTAATAAATAAAATGACACCAAAACAACAAAAATCCAATAATGAAAACCAGAGACATGAATTTTATAAAATTTAAGGTGATGGATCGTGGATTGGATTCAGAAACCAAGTTTGACATGGTCAGAAATTTTACGTTTGGATTTAGGCACAGATTTAGTAGGATTTTGTGCTGGGATTTTGCCACATATTGTGACGCAGCTCTGATGTAAAAATTCATGTTCCTATTTAGTGGGATTTTACCCCAAAAGTAATGCAATGCCACGCATAGTGCTAACTTGCGTCACTTTGAATCGGTGAGGTGGTACATGGTAGGAGCATTGGCATTCCCATGCTTCCACCAATGTATTTTGATGCAAACACATATTTAGCAATGCGAGTAAACATGGGTTTGTGCCAAAATGGTGAAGTTACCAGAGACTGGTGAAACGAGGATAAATATTTTCATTTTCATTCCTGCATCACACATACAAAGAGGACTAAGGCTAAAAAGATAGTTTTTGTGCTGGAAGTGAACACTTCCTGCAAAAAACTACCTTGACCACAACACAGGCACCCTTGGGACATGACGCTTGATGCCTGATTTGGTGCTAGGCAGCCACAAGTCCCCCAGCGCTAGTGAACAGCACAACTATACCATAACTTTATAAATATGGCACAGTTCTGCTCTATCTCCCTTTCATGCAATGCAGAGCAGCACATTCCCTTGATGTGCTGCATTACGTGAAATCTTAGTAAATCTGGACCATGGTTTCTGAAATAGAAGCAAAAAATCCTCAGTGGGACAAGGCAGCAGTCTGTGGCCAAGGAGAGCTCCATTTCATTGGCTAACCATTGGATGAGATCTCGGTGAAAGCTCACAGCAGATAACATTTTGATTTCGCCCCAAAGAAGGTCTCTCACCATCTGGATGCTTTCAGCATACTTGGGGGCTAAGATTCACTCCAGTGAGACCAGCACCAAAGTCCAGAGCAGGTCCAGTTGGAAGTGGTCAGTTGGGCAGTTGGAAGAGAGGCCTTTTGTATCTTGTTGTGTCAGGAGGTCAGCCCTTTAACACTTAGAGTCCTAGGTACAAGAGGGAGAGTAGGTTCAGTCTTCTAGCCTCTTCTCAGGTCTCAGACAGCAACCCAGCCCTCTTCTTTTCTTCCACATGTCCAGAAAGTGTCTTAAGGAGGGTACTATGGATGCTCCATTTATGGTTGGCACCAGCCTATAGGTGGGGGTAACTCTTGGCCCATCCCTAACCAATAAGGTAAAAATTCCTAGGGGCAAGTACCCACTTTTGAAGCATTTTCTGTGGGCACCTCTGC
Source organism: Pleurodeles waltl (assembly GCF_031143425.1). Taxonomy (NCBI): domain Eukaryota; kingdom Metazoa; phylum Chordata; class Amphibia; order Caudata; family Salamandridae; genus Pleurodeles; species Pleurodeles waltl. The sequence goes on from NC_090449.1 coordinate 596,033,157, forward strand.
AAACAATCCCATAGTGCCCCTCTCTGCCTAAATCCAAGATCACAAAACCTTTTTACCCTTTCATAGACCCTGTGGCACAACCCAGAGGCGTGGCCAGGAAAATGAGTAACCCATCCAATGTGGTGACTCTAAATCAGTTCTGGGGGCAGCTGTTCTTTTACTCGAATTGGTGCCTGCCTGCCTGCCTGCCTGCCTGTGGTACAAAGAAGTACCCTGCCCAGGTATCAACTAACATTTTCCTGTGACAGAGTATGCCTCGTTGAAGTTATTTAGGTTCCTGGGCACAGCCAAGATAGTCATTGTGCCAGAGAAACAGAATATCTCCCCATACCCAAGGCCTTTGCATTTGCTCTGAGAGCAAGTTCACACCACACCAACAGGGATATTCAGCTGCCAGGTGACAGCTGAGCTGCTGCAAATAGACCTCTGGAGGCTTTAGGGAGGGAAAGCTAACTCTCTAAAAGTACATTTCCAAACTATATAATACAAATCAGACATCACCAGTGAATTGGGCTTATAATTCTTTTCAAAAAGTCCAAGAACTGAATTTTATAATGGCTTCCTAAATGTTAATTTCATCCAAATGCTTTACAGCATTAACAGCTAACCCTGCTACAATGAAAATAGCTTCTGGGGCTCTTCACTTTAGGAATTTGTTTACCATTAAACTTTTACATTACCTATTGTTACATACCATCTACCCTGCCTTATGGGCAGAGGGGCCTACTTAAAGGTAGCCTATTAATATGTAAAAGATAGGCTTGTCAAAAGGAGTCATTTGACGGGTTGAATTTGCAGTTTAAAAATGCACAGCCAGGCTACACATGTCACAGGCCTGCAGTCATATTTAATGTAGAGATGGCACAATGAGTGCCCCAGACATTTAACTTACAGGCCACATGTACACTTTGTACCATAAACTAGGGACTTATAGATAAATTAAATGGGCCAAGCAGGTGTATGATAATTTCACCACGTTGAAAGGGGGAGCACAGGCATTTTGCCACTGAGGGAAGATACATCCAAAAGTGTTAAGTAATCATTACTAGAAAACACAAATAATGGAAATGAGCAATAGTATTGAGCTTAAAAATCAATAGTGCTAACTAACATCAGGATGTAGGGATAGGACCCTATTAAAGTGATCCCATTGAACTCTATTTGAGTAGATTTTTTCTAGGAAATGTTTTAAGGTTAATTATTTCTTTATTTCATCATTTCTATGGGTGTCTTCTTGTGTGTTTTTCCTGGACAGTTGGGACAAGATCACTATATCATTCTCCTCCAAGAACCAGGATAGGAGTGCTCACCTGGGTAGCAGATACAAAGATTTTATCCCCAAGTGAAACATGTACTGCCCTGCTGTTTCTGTGAGTTGATTACTTTGTGGCCAACCTGGTGTTCCTCCCCACATTGCAGTCAGCATCTCCAACTGCTAAATCAGAGCTTTGAGGAGCTTGCAGACAGGTGGTCTAATACAGACAAGAAAACTAGTCAGGAACATGTCCAAATGAACAACAAAGTCAGTCATACTGACCGGATCTAGTGCCTAGATTGTATTTTCCTGGAGTCATACAGTTCATCAAGAGACCATAGCCATCGCCTCTAGATGTGCCAAAAGAACTCCAAGATCATTTGTTTTTTCTGGTCCAAACTGGATTATGTGGCAAAATGTAAGCTTCTGACAGTGAGGTATTTAGTCATACTGTAACCTACAAGGACACACAGAAATCAATCAGTCTATATCCTGGGACAGGGGTGCCTACCACCTAAAGGCTGTTTAAAGTGTTTATAAGGAAAATTAAAAAAGAAAGAAAGAGAAGAGGGAAGGGGGAGAAGTGATCATCATCTAGTAATATCCTACACTAAATTGATCAATTGAAAAGAAGTCAAGAAAACATCAGAACATCGAGAATGTATACTAAACAGTAGAGTTAGGCACAAATGTGCTTTAACACTTTGAAGCATTATCTTTTGCAATCAAAGACAGATAATTAGTGAGTGATGGTCACAATATTGCACATAAAAAAAAAAAAATGATAAGACTGAAAATTATATCTAACAAGTCAATGATTATAACAAACTAAATTCCACCACTGTTGAACAGTGATATTGTCCATGGACTTCCAGTTGGAGGTAATCACCTGCAAGCCAATTGCGATTAGAAGGTCCATCAATTTTCCACCAACTTTGCAAGCATGTTATCATGAGACCTAGGATAGCTTAAGCCACTGTGGGATAAAGCAGCCAATGAGTATGCTGTAGAAATGCCTGTAATGTCCCAAGTTCGTGCCCAGATTTGATTCCAGAAGTCAGACAGTTTAAGGCATAGGAAAAACATAGAACTGGTGCTGCACCTCCAACATACCTCTTGTTTAATAAGTTTAAGATTAAATAGATGTGTCAGTGTGTACAATAATTTGTTGTAAAAATAATATAAAGTTTGGGTAAGGTTGGTTGGGTAAGCTGTAGAATGTATCTTTACCCATATTTTGTTCTATAGATCAATGGACCAACAAGGGAGTAGGTCAGATTCCTATAAATGTTCTAGTTTGGATTTTGATCTCTCTGTTGAAGGCAGTCTTCATGTTGCTTAAATAAGTGATGTTTTGGGGTGATTCTGATGGAGATTGAAGTGATCAGAGGACCAAGACCCTTATTGAGAGAAGTCGGAAAAGACTGAAGTGCATCTGGAAGTATAGATTCTAAGGGCTTATATTATGTAAGCGACTTAGAAGAAAAATTATAGGAATTAGAAAGTGATTCAAATTAAATAACTAAATGATTATGCTGTAATAATTGAAAAATAGTTAATATATTATTGTCTAACCAAGTCCACCATATCAACATCTTCCCACTCTTTTTAAGCATTGTTATACCAGATAGGACAATGGAGAAAGTACACGAAAGGTAATGAGTTAATAATCAAATACAGCTTAAGTACAGAGCAGGAATGCAAAATAACTGTCAGAATCCAGTACGTTGGAGAGTTAGACATATGAATATTCTGTTTGTGGGAAAAAGGATATAACATGGCTGACTCCAAGTAAACCCACTATATGAATTAGGAGTTGGGGGAATACAGGAAGCAACTTTGGCTTTGCTTAACACCAAATGCTTTAAGGTAGAGACAAATAAATCATGAAAATTCACCCCTCTGAGGACTTGGGTAGTTGCAATCGATGTAAAGATACACAACAAGGTTTTCTGTTCCAGAAAAAATTAGATAATAGTTTGTCTAGATCAACAAAATACCTCTTGGGAATTTTAATAGGCAACATCATAAAAGTAAAATTGATAATTAGAAGTAGCATCATTTTGATGATGTCCAGGAGGCCCCACCAAGACAAAACAAAATGGTGACCAACACTGCGTAAGGTTAGATTTCCTGGAAAGAAGAGCATCAGTATTGAATTTCAATATATCCCTGAAGTTCTTGCCGTAAAAAATCCCCAGACATGTATTACTGGTAGGAATCTAGTATAAACCAGCCTCAGCGAAAGGAGTTATAAGACAGGTCTTGTTCAAGTGCATTAGTTCAGACTTTTCAAGATTAAAGAGCATATTTATGGGAGGCTTGTGCAGCCGTTGTGTCACTTTTAGTGAAGCAACAGCAGCGCAAACCTCTCAACCATATCTATGAGGTCACGCAAAGCCACTTTTCAATTATTAAAGGCAGGATACAAAATACAACTAGATAAGGGAAGGGGAGCCAGAATCGACAATATAACTTTAACCAATAATCTTTGAAGGATATAACGTGGGATAAAAAATGTAACTGTAAACTTACCAAAAACAACCAGATAAAGGAAGTGGAGCCAGACTGAACAATATGACTTTAACCAATAATCTTGGAAGGATACAAAGTGAGAATAAAAAAAGTAACTGTAAATTTACCACATGTGATAGAGAGAAGGGGTTGATGGCATTTATAAATAACATCATTAGGACAAAGATAAATGAAAAATCCACAGAATACTCTGCTGCTGAAAGGCAATACGAAAAAAGACAGGAATATTGGATAGGGAAGAGTTAAAAAAAATCCTAAAAAAGGAAAAAAGGTAAGATTATGCATGAAAACACTGAAACAGGCTAGAAGAGGTAAACAGTCATGTCTTAGCAATGGAACCCATCTCCATGTCGATGTAGAAGAAGGAAGTTCTGGAGTTGAAGAGGGTCCACGAAAGCATAAGATTTCCCATTGTAAGTAATTTTTAAAAAGCATGGATGTTCCAAACCGTATCTAATGTTTAAGAACTTTATTTGAGGAGGAAATTTGAGAAAACATGTTCTTCTAGCTGCTGTTGCTTTGGGGACGTCCAGCAAAAAAAACCTTGTTGGCAGACCACTGTAGGGTTCCACTTGTTTAACCGCAGGCAGAACTTGCATCAAGTCGGTAAACTGCAAAAAGAGAATAATTCCTCTTAGCCGTGCACGAGAAGATGTACAGAGTGGTTTGAGGCACAAACAATAAGCTCTTTAAATACTGAGAGGGTTGTGATCTTGTAGATGGACAATTGAGAGAATGGCCTTTTGCAGAAAGGCAGTCATATTAGGACCATCTGAAATCTCCAGAATACAATTAAGCCTTAAAATTAAGTGTGGGAACTTAGTTTGCTTTATTTCTATTAAGTAAACAGTAACAATGCCGAGTAATCAATTTACACCATTCCCTTTTTTCCAAACAGGTATGCATTTTTCCATTTCAGGAACTGTAAATTCAGGTATTACAACAAACACTCATCTAAAATAAGCCAGATCTTTTAACAGAGTGCTTCACTGCATTTCCAAACTTTTGGCGTGGGCACTCAGAAATTCCTGACCACATTTGGGAGACATACTTGAGTTATTGGCAATATACGTTTTATGGCAGATATGTGAAGTATCCTAAAGGTACCTTCTTTGATGGGGCCTGGGGAGGGGTGTTAAAGTGTTATCCCTGTGGGTGGTACTAATTCAGTTCACAATCATGACTTTAAAAATTGTAAATGTGTCGGTGTGAATAGGGCCCGAGCGTGATGGCCGCCAAATCCGCAAGCTCCAAGCCCAATCCACTGTCATCATGAGCTCTTCACATCATGGAGCTTTGGAAAAGGCATTTTCTGAGAGAGAGTAATGTGAACGGACTGATGCAGCAATCACAGCATGTCACCACCGCTATGCAGCAGTGATTTTTCTATTACTTAGCTGCTTTCTGAAGAAAAACAAAATGGCAGCCTTAATCGACGGTGACATAGGTGCAGCTCCTAACTCCTATTGGGGTACAAACTTATCGGATTCTGTGCATGTCAGCAGGAAAGGTCCCTGGTGGGCTCAACAACTTTATACGATCCTCTACAACAACTGATGACTGCAGTAACTGACAGGAGGGGTGAGGGGTGTGGCTGCTGCTATGTGTCTGGCTGAGATTACCGCTCACACTACAATGGACTTCAACTCACTAAAGCCAGTCTCATAAAGACTGACACTACATTATGCTCACCTAATGAAGGTCTCATATCTTCAGCATCTGTCCACCAGCTGTTAACTTTGACATTATCCAAGGGTAATTAACTTTTTGATTTACTCCCTGAAGTCTGGCGCTGTGCTACCTGCCTACATGCGGTCTGGTCTAGCACCAAACCTCCACTTATTAACATGTCACATGGACTAGATTAAGGCAAGCTTACAAGCTATCTCATGCTGCCTGTGTGAGACGTTCAGTTTTCACAGTGCTTAAGGCCAATATTACTGCTCATGTTATAGCTCTTGATGAGCCCGAGGCAGCATGTCTGATATCTTGGTGACCTACGCAATATTTTGTACTTTGGGGTGAGACCTCGGATCACCACATCCTACTCCAAAACTGGATTAGGACCTGTGACGTCTCTACCCCCTCAGGGCAGTCCACGGTGCTACTGGCTACCATTCAATTCAACACTGCTTAATCTGAATCAGAGGTTTGCACCTCCGGGGAGCACTTAATACCACTGCCAAGATCCCAAAGGCCACAAAGATATCAAAGACCACAAAGCCAACCTAAAATGTATGAAAGCAGACCTTCCCATGCTCCTGAATCATACAGAAAAACCCAAAGTAGCACGAGCATGAGTTTGGACAATGTCTTGCAGAGACTGAGGGAACTACATGATCTGGCACAGGAAACCAAATCCATTACAGATGCTATGCACCATGGCCTCCTGGAGCTATGTAACAACTTCAAAGGGATGGTAAATAGAATCACTGAAGCAGAATACAGAATCATTTCCCTCAAGGGCCCCCACATGGCAGAGCTGAAGCTTGTGGATGCCACAACACATACGGTGAAGACAATATCAAGAGATGTGTTGGAACTTGAGGACTGCAACCGAAGTGGTAACCAAAGTATTTTTGGCCTTCCAGAGAATGTGGAAGGTGATACGAACTCCTGCACTGAACTTTTGGAATCTTGGATACCTCGCAGATAAAGAATGTGAAATAGAAAGGGCGCACAGGGTACCACTGGGCAAACCAGAGCCTTTACTCAGCCAACCCTGCATCAAAGCTGAGGACAATAATCTTCCTACCTAAGAGACACAGCCACACAATTCTGCCCCACATGAGGAAGCTCCCACAATTACAAGGGAACCGCTCCAGGATAACTATAGCACAGGACTACTCTAAGAACACTGTAACCATCAGGAAGGGCCCATTGCCGCTTCATCAATCACTGAGGTACCTCTCCATCCCCTTCTCCTTTGCTGGTCCGGCCAAGTTCTGCATTGTATTCAAAGGAAAATTAATGATTTTCACCCAGAGCAACTAAGGTATTTTATATTAACATCATTCCCCACAGATATGGTAACCTGGGATGTGTACTGCATCAAATCTTCTGAGCTCTTTGCTCTGATTGTCAAACTCCCTATGCTGCTGTTGTCCTTTGGTTTGCTGTCAGTGCATACCTTACCCATAGACATATTTCTCTAAACAGGCTCTATTGTATGCAGACTGAGCAGAATGTTTAGCTCCAAGCATTCAGCTCTGGCTTAATGTTTAACTTCAAAATCTTGGAAGGCACACTTGTTCGGTGCCTTATGAATGTTCCAAATGTTGGTATATGTGATTGTTCTTAGTTTGCCCCTAATATCTGTTAATCTCTACATTAGATAGCTAAAGGTACTATAGGTGTATATTTAAGCTACATAGGTTCTTCTGATTTTCTGTTTATTGGATTTTTGGGGGAACTCAGTGGCAGTCAGACAGCCCATAGCCTACCTCGTCCCATTATGTTGGAGGTTGAGGAAATGCAATTTTGTCACCTTTCATGGATGGGATGGTAGAAGGGTTTTGAGCAGTGGTTTATATCTGGCTGCTTTATCATTTATTTCTGTTGGTCTTTCATCACCTTTATACTCTCAGTTCTTAGTTTATCCATTCCCTATTCCTCTACTACATGACATCAGGCAAACCTGTCTTATTACACCAGATGCCCAGGTGGTCATGTGCACCATACAGATTCATTGTAACTCCGCCAGACATCTGTTATTTCTCTATGCGCCTCCCAACAATTAATGCCACACATACTCACACGCACCTACATATACATGGAGGGTTGGCATGCAAGTTCACAATATCTGCCCACTCTACAGAGCTCATACAATATGCAAGCGTATAATGTTGTCCCCCCTGAAAATTCTCTTCTAAGCACTAGGCGGCTGAACCATCCTGTCAAGTAAAAATTACTATGAAATACTGCAATAAACTAAAAGAAGATATCATCCTTTGACAGGAAACACACCTTGAGTCCATTAAGGACATTAATTCTATTTCTTGTGGGTGATGGAAGTTGGGCTATCCCCTGCAATACAGAAGATGAATGGGGTCCTTACCATAATTTCAACAACAAAAAATATGAAATAATGGTGTTGTCTCATTCACACGACCACCAGGACAGATGGCTCTTCACCAGAGGTAGGAAAAATGACAAAGAGTTCTTTATTATGAATATATATATGCTCCAAACGACAACTCTGTAGAATTCTGTAAAGTAATGAACAAATGAATCTCAGATCTGCCCAATAACTTAGAAATTATACTTGGGGGGGTTCAACCTTGAGATAGATGGGTCCTTTGATAGGATATAGACACATAAATTTGTGGGTAATAAATAGCATAATCAAATGAAAATCTGCTGTGAAAATAACAATTGGTTGGCGTATGGAAACTATGCAATCCAAATGGCAGTGATTGAACATTTTATTCCCCTCTACATCATTCCTTCTCCGGGATCAATTATATTTTGGCTAGCAAACATCTGATGTGAAAATTAAGCCAATTGTAACCTCAGACCATACCTTGGTATCCTTTGATCTTGATCTTAGTGAAGCCCCCATTCACCCCCAAACAATGACATATCAGTGACGATCTTCCTGATGACAAGATTGATAAAGAGACAATAGCAGTTGTGATAGGTTAATTCCTGAAAGAAAATAATATTGAGGATACCTCAGCATCTAATAGATGAGATGCACTTAAAGCTACCTCTGTAAGAGTTCTGATAAACCTAATGACAACCAATAACAAGACTCTTTCCAAGCAATTAACATCCTTAGAAGTGGAAATATAAAGGTTAGATAATGAACTGAGACATAATAAGGAGATTGCTGCTTTAACGGAAGTATATTACTTACAGTACAAAAACAACAAAAGTTATGTAAAAGAGCATACAAATGGATTGAGGGCTCTGTAGCTGGGAAGATGTGCTACAGGAACAAGGCAGGGACAACATTGGCTAGCTACCTGAAATGCTCTAAGAACAGATCCCTTATACTTGCGATAAAGAACATAGATTGAGATGTGGTGTCATCTACCCAGTGCACTTCAGATGCCTTTAGACAATTATTTTCGGACCTATATAACTCCAATAAAGTAGTCTCCATTGACGTGCAATGAATATCTAGATTCCTGTGTCCCTCTGCACATAAATCATGCAGACCAACTTATTGTCAATGCACCCATTCATGAGGGGGAGATTCTGAGAGCTCGCTGCCTTACATTTGGGAAAGCGCCAGGTCCTGATGGGTGCTCAGTCAAATTTTATAAAACCTTTGCGGACCTGGCGGCAGCCCCACTGATAGTGGTCTACCACCAATTCATAGACCCTGGGTCAATCTGCGAGATGGCAACTGAGGCCATAATAGTGGTCACCCCAAAGAAGGGGAAGGATCTTCTGGATGTTAAAAATTATAGACCCATATATGCTAAACTCTTCACATGTAGGCTAGAAGAGATCATATTGAAACTAATTCCCCCCTCTCAGACTGGCTTTCTAAAGGGGAAACTTGCTACTGACAGTATTAGAATATTCTGCCATGCACTTGAAAAGGCAAAGCTTGTTGAAGCCATGGTAGCTGCTCTGGCATTCGATGCCAAAAATGCATTTGATAAGGTTTCATGTCCCTTCCGCCACTCAATGCTACACAAGTATCATCTAGTGGAGGATTCTATATGCATGGCAATGGCTCTATACTCGAATCCAGATGCAAAAGTTAGGGTTAATGGTCACCTTTCCCAATCCTTCCCACTTTCCCAGAACACACAAAAGGGTTGCCCACTCTCCCCGCTACTTTTCCTGATGGTTATTGAGCCACTGCTCTCGGCTTTCAGACACAACCATAATATTACTGGTGGCAACTTCAGTTCTGGTAGACAACTGGTCACAGCATATGCCAGTGGCTTTCTCCTTTTTACTGAGGAAGCTGATCTGGCCACATACTATGCATGAAATAGAAAGATACTCTTTGGTCTCTGGTTATTCCCTCAATTTTGAAAAGAAGAGGTCTTTCCGCTAATTGTCACTGCACCCCTTCAATGATTAGTGTTTCGGGCCGGAGGTGCAACCCGACTCCCTTTAATATTTTGGTATCTGGTTTGGCAAAGACTTAAAAAGCTTAATCACCATCAATAAACACAAAACCCTGTCCATAATAAAAGACCTATTGAATACATGATCTTGTAAATATATCACTTGAAGTGGTCGAGCTGAGACAACTAAAATGATGACAGCCTCATTGATCAACTTTCTCTCAAGTATGTTGCCCATTTCCCTTTCCGCCTCTTTTTTCTAAATCCTTGGACAAACACATTTCTTCGTTTCTATGGAAAGGCAAGAGAGTCAGAATCTGCCTGAACACTCTAAAACTGAATATGATCAGCTGGAGTCTCAGCCTCCCCGACTTGCCTAGATAGCAACAGACCTTCTTGGTATCACAAGGCAGCTGGTGGTGCAGGCACAAGAAGATGATGCATACTGAGGCCCAATTAGTCCACCCTCTACCCCTTTTATCAACACTATATATACATCATGTAGCAAAGCTTCCCCTGGAATGCTCAAAGTCCCTGATGTTAGACACTGTATCTGTCCTTCTCTGGGTAGATAAACTGTTAACTAAGAGAATATCTGTCTCAGGACAGGCTTCTTTGTGGCACAATCATAACATTTCTGGTACTGATTTTGCCCCCTTTGAGCCCAGGGGTCGCAAATGTAGTGCCAGAGGTTGCAAGGAGCAAGTTGGGGTATTAGCTGCGACCCCAAAATAACATTCAAGGTCGCAGACGCCTCTTTGAGTACAACATGGTATTAAATGCACTGTCATGCTGTAGAGAAGTGATGTTACGAGAGAGGAGGGAGGAAGAATGTTTGAAGTAAGTTTGAGGCAAGGAGGAGGAGTTGTGGAACTGCAGAGCTGCAAAGGGGGGGGGGGAGGCCACTCACCGCTTACTGCTAGCCTCCTGCCAGCCCGGTTCCCTGCAGACAAAGTCCCGGACCAATCCTGCCACCATAGGAAGTCTGCTAAATCTGATAAGGCCAGTAAGGCAAAGGTGTCAAGGGGTTGGAGGTTGAGGCATCCAGGACCCTCCAGGGGCTGCTCCCTGCTCCTCAGCTCCTCCCTTGTGCTCCAGCCCCTGCCTCCACAGTCTGCAATCGCCTGCCACTCTAGTCTGTGGAATACGTCCGGGATGCAGCGAGGGGCTCCACGGTGCTGTGGTGACATCAGCCTTGCCCATCACTGTCACTGAGCACAGCAAGCAGCGACAGAAACAGTGATTCTGAACTGCATGCAGACACAGCTACAGCACAGTGCTTGATGAGCCTGTGGAGAGCCAGGTGAGACCCTATGCAGGCGAAACAAGTCTATGCAGGTGGTGAGGGTGGAGAAGCACAGGAGGAATCATGAACCTGGTACTCCTCCTCATCCCCCTTATCCGTCCAAGCCTCCTGCCCCTACCCAGAGCTAGTAGCCTGCCAGAAGAATCCAGGAGCACAGGGACTTGTGAGTCCCAGAGTATGGCACCTAGATAGTCGCAAGGCAAATCTACACACCATCAATTGGGCCAACCTGGGACTACCCGGAGCTTCCCCTCTGCCAGATAGACCTGGGTGACTTGGCACACTAGCTGCAGATCAACTATTGATCATCAACTGGGATACCCCGGGACAGCTGGGTGACGTGGGCATGCTTGTGTCCCCCTGAGGATTGTCCAGCAAGTGTTTGTCTTCTCTGGATCCTGGGCCACCTGGATATCCTAGTACTTTAACAACACAGTCAGGGGGTGAGGCAGCACCTAGGGAAGTCCCCACACCTAAAGATCACTGGGCACTTCTGAACTGCAGGGTTCAGTGACCATCAGGACCTAAGGCAAGCTGCGCTTAGAAACTAGGAACTTGCTGATTTTGCAATGCTTGGAGACCCCTGGAGACTGTGTAGGACTAGCCCAACCAAATAACTTCTCCAGGATAGTACTGTCTTCTTTTTTTAACCCCTAAAGTCAACTATAGCCAGGAGCAGAATTGAAAACTAGGAATCCCAAGAGCCGCCTGTCTGAAGGAATAAAAAACTTACAGTCACCACCTGTTAAAGTTCACAATGAGGTCAGGAAGACAAAGAAACCCCCCCACTGCAAAAAAGGTAAAAACTAAAAATATAACACCAGGGCCTAGCCCCTGGTATATATAAGCGAAGTAGTGGGGGGCTAGAGTGTTAGCCAAAAATCACAACTAAGGGCCAGATGTATGAAACATTTTTCCAGTTGCAAACGGTCCATTGGACATTTGCGACCAGAAAAATGTTTTTCCATATACCAAAGCAAAATGTGACTCGATAACTGGTTTGCCCAATTGCATTTGCGATTCAGTATTAGGAAGGGGCGTGTTTAGGGCATCCCTTCTTAATAGCGAAACTCTCTAGATTGTAAGAATGTTTTGCAACCATGAATGCGGTCGCAAAACATTTGCAGTTACCACCAACTTCAAGTTGGTGGTAACCCATTCACAAACAGGAAGAAAACCGGCTGCATTTCATTTAAAAAACTGCTATATTTAAAAGCAGTCACAGTCATGGTGGTCTGCTTTTCTCAGCAGGCCACCATCCCTATGAGCGCAGCCATTGCCAATAGGGTCACAAATTGTGGCCTACCTAATGAATATTGATGAGGTAGGTCTTTGCAACCTCATTGGGAATTGCTAAATGTGTCTGAGACACATTTGTACATTTCATTTTGCAAGTCCCTAATTGCGACTTGCAAAAAATCGCAGTTAGAGACTCGCAAAATGAAATGGACATACATCCGGCTCTAAGTTCCAATTGTTAAAAGACACCTGGGTCACCCTTTATTCAACCATCTCTCCAATTACAGCTCTGCCAGTCCCACTGACCTCGACCATTATCATTCAATAGAAAGGCTAATCCCTGAACCAGACCGCAGGTAAAAAAAAACACTGCTACAGTTACAACAGCTATAACTCTTCCATTCGAACACTCTGCTAATCAACCCAATGAGCTTCTCAGCAAGTGTAGAGAAATCACAAATTCAGCTACATTTTGCACAGATAAAACACCTAAGGGAACCCTTGTGGCACACAAGAACTAGAGATTAGCCCTACAGAATCTTACTCCAACAGTCACATTGCGGCACATGGGCAGGCGTCCCTGACTCAGACAGACACATGGGCAGTCCCACACTTTAAGAACACAACTGCGAGTCCCTGGAAAGCTGGGCCCCAGCCAAACGACAATATGCACAGGGCCAACTCAGGGTGTCATCCCCTAAATCCTCCAGGGGAAACTAAGCAGGGAAGGACATGGGTGCCTAGAAGGAAGTGGAGAATTTTCAGACTTGACTAAGAATATTAAACGTTTTGAGGAAACCTCATCCCTTGCTGGGGGCATTCGTTATGACAGCTCTGCAAAGCTCCAGGCTCAACCCAGAAATGACATTTGGCACTCGCTATTGCTGACTATTCAATCAATGGTTGAGACCCTAGTCTACCACTCCATCAAAACAGATGTCCAAATCGAGTTCCTCAACACAGTTGCCTCCTAGGAGGCCTGAATAGATAACAAAATCTCAGAGCTGAACAGGGTGACTAAAAGAGCTCAAGATGATACCCTGGAACTGACACCTAGATGTACATCCTCTCTAGTACTGGAGAAGTTAAGCACCTTACCTGAGTTCTTAGGGGTGGTAATGAAGGGCCTCAAGGAAGTAAACAAGCCAGCAACCAGGGTGGATCAGCCATTTCTGCCCGGACAGGAGGCTCTAAGCAGCTTCATTGCAACATCAGAACAACTATCTCTGCAAGCAGCCGAAGCGGCGCAGCCCTCACCAGATTGGCAGGCCACTTCATGCACATGCAGTGGATGACACTCTGAGGGATCCACGACGAGGACCCGCAAGTACAACCTTGTTCCACCCACAATATCACTCAGTTGGAAATGAAGATATTGTAAACTGGGGAAATATACTTTGATTATTAAACCAGATTCTGACACTAGATAGACTCCCCTCCAACGAAATTGACTCAGTCCAGTTTATTAGCCTAGCCTCGGGCTGTACAGTGACACAACCAAAGTCACCTGGAGGTCATCCAGTACTACCCAGAGAGTTCTAAATCAGAGCAAAAAGTTCAACAACTGGGGGACCGTGGTGGAAACTTTTTCTTACCCTGGACACCCGTATCCCCGAGGAGGCACAAAAACCACAGCCCAAGACACATAACAGGCCCCCCTCCCCCAAGTCTTACTCAGTTCTCAGGAACTCCAAAGGGCCTTCTCTGTCAAAAAGAGGCACAGCTAAAAGCCTGGACATAGAATTCCAATAACATTTTTAGCAGGTATGGAAGCCTCATAGAGATGACTGGGGGTGGATCACAAGTGCCCTAAATGGGTCAGCACCAACAAAGGCTGATGATTCAAAGTGAACTGACTCTATCAAGATCATATCTGAAAGCCGGTGTTCTAAACTAAGGCTTTGCTCCTGGAACATTCATGGTCTGAGGGACAAAATAGATTACCTTGACCTGTGCAGATATTCCCAATCCTTTGAAACGTTATCAGTGCAGGATACCCGGGCACAGGAGCTGGATGTGAAACCTGTTTTTTTCCATAATGTCATATCAGCTACCAAGGACAGAAAATTTGGCCACAGCAAAGGTGGCTTGGAAATCTACCTATCAAAAGCCATAAAAGCCAGGAGTACAGGTCTAAAACCGGACTCAGATAGAGTACATATACTCCACAAAGCAATTGATGACAGTGAGGTAAAACAGGGTGCGATAATAATAATACACATCTATGCCCCACCAACACGCAAAGATTGTGGGGAAGTTTCAAGGGAACTGATTGAAGCCATCCTCACAATAGAGGGATTGTTCTAGAGCTCATCCCTAATAGGGGAGATTTTAACATGAAACCGCTCAGCGAGTCTCTGAGAAACAAAGTCATAGAGTCCCAGGACTCCTACTAGAATTTACCTAAGCAAATCCAAATACCTTCGGCAGGTTGGAGCCAATTGTCCGAGCCCTTCTCAGAAAGCGAGAGCACATGTTTTAAATGGTCGCTTCAAGGGCGAAATTCCCCCAGCTAACTCGGTCCAGTCATCACAGGGAAATTCTTTAATAGACTACACATTGGCTTACCTCCCTCTGTTAAACTCGTTGCCTCCTTTAGATTGGGTTCCCAACCAGAAAGTGATCATCTCCCTCAGGAACTGGAGCTCCTCTTTACGCTGACTAAACATGAACCGGCAATAGATATCCTGGGGTCCACCTAGTCTACCAATCAAAACAGAGTAAGATGGTTCTTGAAAACAATAGAGTCCATGGCCAGTACAGCAACACCTCTCCTGTGCAAAACTCAGCACCTGGAACGTTCCGCAACTGACCAATGGGTGGCATTTGTAGAAAGCTTTGTGGCAAAGTTTACCACAAAAATTAACTCCTGACCAACATAAAACCTCATAAGGTAGGAGCTTTGAAATACCTGAAACAGAAAGCGAACTAGGCCCTTCGGTCAGTTCACCAGTTTGCTTCCAACAAAGCATATGTCAGCAACCTGAGGATTGCAAAAAAAAAAGAATATAAACAGGCCTTGTGGGCATTACAGAGGGAAGATTTTGAGACCTTCTGGGCCAAACTCATTTGGAACTTTAAACACGACAACTCCAAAAGGTTTTTGGGTCATGGTGAACACCCTCAAAAACTTTTCAAATGGAAAGTTGGTGTCTTCCATCCTAGAAGCAGTGTGGGTTGCACATCTATTTGCCCACTTCAACCCACCGATCAAGCCAAACCTAATACTGTATACATCAACGGAAGCACACCAGGTGGACCCTGGATTAGTTACAGAATTATCAACGAGCTACAGTGGTACTCTTTCCATAAGCCCCAAAAAGGTACTTAGGCAGATAGCTAACTGGTGCATTTCCAGTGTGCCAGGCCCAAATGCAATCCCCCAGGCCAACTACAAGACAAGCTCAAAAATTTGGGCTGATGCTATGGCCCCACTTTTCAACAATGCCCTTACAAGGTCCACGATTGTGGCTTCTTGGAGAGGCTCTACAGTTGCACCGATCTTTAAAGGAAGAAACAAACTTGACCTAGAGCTTTACAGGCTAATCACCCTTATTGACAACGAGGTGAAATACTATGCTGGTATTCCAATTGACTATCACAGCGAATGGGCAAGTTTGAACAAAATCATCCCTTTAAACCAAACAGGCCTCACAAAAAACACAGGCAGACCTATGAACCTGATGGCTCTGGCTCTGATCGTTGACTCCTTCATAACAAAGAAGCTACCACTCTATTTGTGCTTCATCGACTACAAAGCAGCTTTTGACTGTGTCAATCGCAAGAGGCTATGGGAAAAGCAAAATGGCACCCCTCTTAAGTGCGATCAAAAATCTAATCTCTGACACATGGGTCAAAATCAAACTGGGCAATGGTGCCAATTTATCCAGGGCCATTCCGCCAGCAAATGGCCTAAAGCAGGGGTGCGTCTTAGCAACTTATTCAAGGCAGATCTTCCCACAGCCCTGTTTCCAGTTAATTCCCATCCACCGAAACTGGGGTCAATGCACCTGTCAAACTTCATCTCTACTGACCGCACCTGGGTTGGAATGGTTTGCCTTTTGGGAGCAATGCAGGAATACTCTCTGGCCAATGACCTGAAAATAAACAACCAAAAAACTCAGATGATGATCCTAGCTAGAAAGTCATAAACAGGCAGCTAATTGCTATCTTGGTGGAAACACCAATGAGGAGACAGAGGTCTACAAATACCCTGCCTTTTTTTTTATAGCAGGGGTTCTCTCAAACCCCACAGGGAAGAAATTAAAAGAAAGGGGATAGCCCTTGCTGCTAGGCTCCCTGCAGTGTTTAAGAACCTGAAGGGGTACTCACTCCTGTCTTGGAAATCCTCAGAGCCCAAGTTGTACCCACACTGGCATTGGGGACAGAGGCCCTCTAGAGCCAGAATACTTCAATATTGGACATAATAGTAACATATATATATATATATATATATATATATATATATATATATATATATAGACAAGTTTTTCAGTTCCCCGACTACATCTAACCAGCCCAAATTAGGCTAGAGTTCAGGCTTGTAAAACAGCACCTCGTGAGGCAAGCACCATTTGTTCTCTTTTGCCATAAGCTGAAACTCGCTGCAGTACATTCACTAAACTATTGTATATGGGAGGATATTATGAAAAGGACAGGCTCGATCGCAAGGGATTATTTTAAAGAAATAATAACTCGGTTTGGGCTGGCCGAACCATGGCATGTCGCCGCAAGTCATGAAGTATTTAATAAAGCCATCCATAAGTCAATTACATTTATCTCCTCACTGGAGGATAGATCTACCTTAGAGCACACTTACATGACTGGGCCATCCTAAACTGCTATTAAGCCCTAAAAATACAGGAATATTTTGGACTATCACTAAATTTCAGTCACAAACAGATATCTCACTTATCACCTAGGAATCCTGCCATCCCTCATGCACTGCATGCCCTGCAAAGGACATCAGGGGCAAGGACCTCCTGATTATGTTGATCTGTAGCCAAAGACCTGCTATACACCATCTGCCTCTGCAGTGGATGTAAATGGCTACGCCCCATCTGGAACCGCTCAGGACGAACTCCTGCAGACAAGCCATCCTAGCTGGTTAGAATTCGGCCGACCCCAGAAAGAGTGCGAACGGTGAAATATTTGCTGGGAGTTGAGAGGTCCAGAACACGAAAAAATCAATCCGTCCGCCAGCAGGACACGGAGCATGACTGTTGTCTTCTTGTGGTGCTAGCTGATCACTGAAGCCCTCTGGCAGAACTAGAATCCTAATCAGCCCATAATTTTAGTGCTTTTTAATATTCGAATTCGTACAGACGCCACATCCCACAAAGGCAACCGAGATCGTGGTGCCACAACTAGCTAGTACTGTTGTAAAACCTCACACCTCACTCTGTCGAATGAGAATTTCCGGCGGTTTGTTTGAGCTGTCGTCACTGTATGTGTTTATGCTTCTTCACAAGTTAATCATTAAATATTGTGAAGTACTTTATAACTGACGAGCAATACACAACATTAATGCATTTTCGTGATTCTTCGTGCTTTCTTGAGCATATGTCAGAGGGTTCTCGGATATTTTTTTCAAGCAGTCATCAGCCCACATGCCATAAATTCCTATTTTGTGTGAGCTAATTTCCTTGTTTACCAATTATGAAGTGGCAGATACCATGTCTATCATGTAAGAGGGCGCCCAGGGGCTCTGCGATAACTACTACAATTAGATTGTCGATATCATTGAATTCTCTGCAGAAGAAATAAAAAACGCTCAGCCACAGGCTCAAGGATGGAAAACATGCGTTGGGAATTCGCCACTGCCATCTACTGGGGAATTGCCATCATTTTCCATCCATGGGACAGATTTCCATTCACTGTAAATGTGCTTTAGCTCGTCTTGAGATTCACCGCTTTTACCGGTCAAATGGAACATGCTGATAAGCGTACGCGTTTGTTGAGAAACGTTGACAGGCATAGGTCATTGAAAACCTGATTGTTAGTGGTAAGGAGCCTGTATATTGCGCAAAATCTGTACATAGTAAGGTAATAATTAAAGCGACACTGCGTACATAATTTGACCAGCCCTGGTATTAATTTGAAAACTACAACTCATCTCCTTCCGTAATTTCGGTCCTGCCTCTTCCAAGTGGATTATCAAAATAACCCAATAGAATAGAATCTATCTATTTGAATCTAATAGAAATATGCCCTTATATAATCTAGTCAAATCTAATTGAATAGACTCTCATTTGTTGTTTCAGTATTCATACATTAACAGCAGTGAGATCACACAAACCTTGGCTTTAGGCAGCAGTTCTACTCCCCAGATACAAAGACCCACGTTTGACTCCCGCCTGCATGCAGGTTCAGAGCTCACACACCGGTAAAATAGTTTTAATTAGGGCACAACTAGTTAAGATATAGATCTTAAAGCACTAATCATCAGCAAAATGTGTTCTCCGTCCAAAAAGTATTCCATAACGAGAAACGTATGATTTCAATCAGCAAGAATTTTTTGTCAAAAAATCAAAATGAACAGTTTTGGAAGTGCACTCGTGATACCCATGCAGTAATTAAGGCCTTGTGCTCAGTCCTTGCTGTGCAAGACCATCTATGATCCACAGTGGGCTATCTTTACACATAGATGGGGGCAAGGCCCGTTCATTGGCCAGGCACTCTAATCATCATGCGGAGTTGGCCCGGTGCGCAAATCCAACACGTGCCAAGGGCTCAGGGATGACGGGGACATAATCACAGTTCAGAGTGGGCACGCGACTGATTTATCAGTCACGCCGTGTACTGTTATTGGTAACATGCGCAGCGCGCTGGATCAAACCAAAACTGCACGTAGGCGGGATAAAACAACTAGACACCACTTAAGTGTATCAGGGTGTGCTATATTACATTCCTTCCCAACTTTAATGAAACACACATTTTGGAGCATGGTCGTAAGCGCCACAGTTTGCCAGGTAGGCAGTGTTTTTGTCCAGGAACAGCTCACAGTTTTGTCGAGTCTTCACGCCAGGAAGTTCTTCAAACTGATAAAGGGCTCAGGATTGTCGCTCAGGTGGTATCTCTAATGGCCTAAGGAGGTCTGGGTGCTCGATGTTGTATTAAGTGATTCCGTCAGCAGCAATAGGGCTTGGCCTTGTTCCAACTGGACTGTCAGGTTCCTCGGCCTAAGTGCGAGTTGTGGGTGAGGAGGACAGCCAGCAATCGGTCATTGGCACATTGGAGGAGCATGTTGGGGGTGTGGCTTGCTCCCTGAGTTCCCTCGGGCTCTTTTGAAGAATGAGATATTTCAGGAAACTTCTTCATTTAGTCGACGAGCAGTGGTCATGGTGGGTCTCCGCCTGATGACAACCTAAGGGTGATGTTCGAAGGGTAGCCTGAGCTTGCTTGTGCGATAATGGTCTTTACACAAATAGCAAGTCACCCGGCCAGATATTTGAAGACCGACCTCTTCTACTGGTGCAGGTTCGGTTGTTTGTCTTTCTATTCAGTGAAGAAATAGATCATTGTGGATGGGGCCTAGCATTCACCTAGAGTGGTGGGGGATGGCATCAGTGACCACCCATCCCAAGCTGGCATGCCCTGGGGCTTGGCCCATGGTAGAGAGTGGGGTCTGTCCATACTCTCAAAGAAACCCATAAATTGCTTTTTCCAAGGGTTGTTGATCAGCATGAGCAATACGGATCACTATGTTCAGTGTGCGCGTAAAACGCTCCACTTCTCCATCTGCTTGTGGCAAGCAATGTGTCATCTTGCAGTGACTGATGCCTTATGACCGGAGATAGTCGGAAAATTCTTAAATCTGGAACGATGGCCCATTGTCCGTATTTAATTCTTTCAATAAGCCATGGGTGGCTATCATTTTCTCCATCTTTGAGATGACATCTGATGCTGCCGGGGATCCCACAAGTTCAACCTCGAGATACTTGGTATCCCAAGGTTGAATTCTATGGGTGTAGCGTCCACCCAGGAGACACCAAAATCCAGACTGGTGTACTCCCAGGGCTGCTGGGGGCCAGGCTCAATAAGCATTGGGGCAGGCGCCTCAGAAGAGCCCTGAACATTGGAACCACTGGCATGACCTCATCACTGCCTCTACCATTTCATCTATGACTGGAAAACAGACTTTCATTTGGAATGTGTTCTTGGTTTTAACTATGCCTTGGTGGCCATGGTATGCAAGCTGCATGGATTTGTCGGTTAGGTTGTGGGGAATTACTAGGCAGGGTCCTCTCATTACACACCCTTTAGAATCAGTTGTGAGCTCATGGCAAACATTGAAGAGTGATTCTGAAATTCTTTTATCTTCCATTGTTCTCTGGGACATATGAGTCTTTAGCATGTGTCATCGTCCTGATTGAATGGCAGTGCTTGCTAGGTGTAGGCATTCATCAGCTTGAGTGAAGGACAGTATGGTGTTGAAGGACAATGGGAGTGGTCTGGGTTGCTCAGCGATGTATCGGATGTATTCCTCCATTTCTTCTGCCTCATCTGTTTCTTTCTGAGTAGCTGCTCTGGGGTGGCGGGAGAGGTAGTGTACTGGTTTGCTTGCACCAGCTAATATTGCACGTTGCCAGTGTACTCCTGTAGTTAAAGCATCCATTTCACGATGCTGGGCGGCGGCTTGAAAGAGGGGCATGCTGGGTTTGTGGTCAGTGATGATCACAATCGGTTATCCATAGATGTACAAGTGGAAATGCCTGCAGGGCCAATGTTTTGCAATGGCCTCCTTCTCAATTTGAGGGTATCTTTGTTCTGTTGCATGAATGATCTGCTGGTGAGTACAATCGCCTTGCTGCAATTGTTGGTTAAGGATGACTCTTGGTCCATTTGGGCTTACAGCGATGGTTGTCGGTCTCAGTGGGTCAAAGTATGATGATGTGGTGTTTGCCAAAAGGGCTTGCTTGGTCCACTGGAACACTTTTTCTTGCACTGTTCCCATGACAATGTGGTTTTGGTTTTTGTGAACTCACTGAGCGCCTGTGTGAGACTCTGGAGGTTAGGTAGGAACCGGCCACAATAATTTAACATTCTGAGGAAGCTTCATACTTCGGACATGCTTGTAGGTGCAGGGGCCTCTTGCACGTCACACTCTTTCTCCGGGTCTGGCACTACATGGTTGGCTGAGAAAATGTAGCCAAAAAAGCTGATTTGTTCATTCAGGACTTGTATCTCTCGCTGTGGAGGTTTAAAGCTGAGTCCTGGATTCTTTGGAGGACTCCTCGCAGGCATTCATGGTGTTCCATCATGGATCTGGTGAAGACCAAGATGTCATCATTGACACTGATGATTTCTGGCAAACCAGCAAGCATTTCCTGGATGGTATTTTGGAATACCTTGGCTCCTTTGGATAACCCAAAGTTGAGACAAAAGTATCTTCTGAGGCTGACGTGGGTTGAAAATGTTGTATACCTTGAATTTGGGTGGAGTGGCAGTTGGTAGTATCCTGAGTGCAAGTCGTCTTTTGAGAACCATTTTACTACATTGAACTCCCCTAGGATGTCATCAACCATGGGGGTCAGGGGGCATTCTGGCATGATCTTGAAATCTGGGAGCATCACGTCCACACAGATGAAGACTTTCCCTGGTTGTTTTTGCTTCTTTGTCACCACAATTGGGGATCCTTATGGTGTAGGACCATTCACTTTTGCAATAATATCAGCTTGCTGAAGCTTCTCCAGCTCCTCTTCCTCCTTCGGCCGGAGGTGGGATACGATGCGTCTATGTCACAGGGTTACATGCTGTATTCCTTGATTGATGTGTAGCTGTACACCCAATACCATGGAAGATTCTTTCAAACTCAGAGAGAATGTTCGACAGCTCTTCAACTTGTACTCCAAATGCAAAAGAGATCAGATTCAGGATTTCTGTGGTGTGATGTGGCCACTGACTAGCATGTCATGACCTCCATCAGCCACGTAGATGGTGGTGTTGACACTCAATTCTCCATGGCAGACTGCCTACTTGAAATGCCGGAACATAGGCAAGGGTTCTGACTGACCATATCCAAAAACTTTCACTCTAGCTTTGTCGAGGTCCAAGGGCCTTGACCCATGCTGCAGTTGCGTGGGGTAATGCATGGTAGGAGTCAACAGAAATAAGGTCTATGGAGGCTCCTGTATCGATTGTTGCAGTGACAGTGTCGGATCCCATTTGTATCTGACACTGGGGGAGCGGGCGTCGTGTGAAGTGGGCAGGACCGACTGCAAAGTCTGTGTGAACAGTATATTCTGCAATGTTGCCGTCCATGGCTTCTGACTCGCTGGTGACTTCTGCGTTGGCTTGAACAGTCTCCTTGTAGAGTTTCTGTTTTAATGGCCTGTATTCTTTGACAAATTGGTATATTTTCTGCAGCATGTACACTTTCTGCCTCTTGTCAGGCAGTAGTTTGGCAAGGGGTTCTCCTCCACAGTACCCACATGGCTTCTTCACTTCCGTAAGTTGTTTTGGGGTGCCAGTGGTGCAATGTGGCTGGATGGCATTGACGGGTTGTGTCTTGATGACTCTGTGGAAGGCGGCCTCCATATGGGATGCCCTTGCCTTGGATAGTTCTTTTGACCTTCCGAAGGGCAGAATGTCTTGGAACGACTTTCCTGATTCTTGAAGTTCAGTTTCTCTGAGTATGGCAGAAGAGTTCCCTTGAATGATCTGGCCTCGTATTTCTTCATGGTTATCATGACAACTGCAAGTGCCCGCAAGCTCTTTGAGTTGTCCGTGAAATACGTCCAGGGATACATTTGATTCTCGGCGGGCCTGTCTGAAGAAGAACCTTTCATAGTCCCTGTTCACCAAGGGTTCAAAGTGTGCATTCAGAGCTGCGAACAGCATTGCATACATTTTGGGGGTCACTTTCACTATGGTTTTATAGATCGTGTGGATATTTTTGCCTTCTAGATCTAGTAGGAGTGTGCAATGTCATTCAGCCACTACGTCAGCACCTTCAAAATAGAAATGGAGATGTTCCACCTTGGTTGGTTGCGATGAGGGGGCTCCCTCAACGATGAATGACTCTATGGCTGGAACTGTGGGCCATGATGTCACAAATACATACTGGTTCACGATAGGCCCTTGCAGAACTCGTTGGAGTTGGTACATTTGTCTTGTGGCATGAGCACTGTGACACAGCTATTCTGGTACCGATAAAGGCTCCTCTTTCTGTCTTGTTGCTGATGACTGGGAGTGTGTCTGCTGACCTGTTTCCTTCCTTGGCAGTGTTGTTTTGCTATTTTATGGTTTGTTCTGTCGTGGGGGCACTCTTTTTTTGTGGTGGATGGAGTGTGACTCCGGTTTTGTTGCAGGACTGAGGGGCAGTGTGGTCTTTCAGCTGTGCGCTAGGTTGAGAGTGGCCAGATAGTTTGCCTTTGATTCTTGGTCTGCTCATGTATTGGAGTTGAGGTCACTGTACATGCAGGTATGTCTCGCCTCTTTTATTTAATCCATAAACCTTTATCTGATAGTGTCCAAGATGTATAGTTTGCCAAACAGGCATGCAGTTCAGCACTTACCACATTTAGTGGGCCAACTTGGGTGAGGAAGAGTGGCCACAGGGAATAAGTGGTCACTGTAGGTGGTAGATGCCGCTGGTGGATGCCATGTTGCTGAGGTTCTTTCACCATGAGGTGAGCAGGGTGTGGGACAAATACTGACTTCGTCACCAGTTTAGAGTTGGGTCTGGTGCACCAAGCCAACATGTGCTAAGGGATCAGAGATCACATAGAGACATATTCAAAATTCCATTCAGGCGTCCGACTGACTTCTCAGCCACGCCTGTGTGCTTTTATCAAACTAAAACTGCACGTAGTTGGTTTAAAACTAGGCCGGGGTGGAAAACTCTGCTTGCTAAGTTTTTGGAATTGAGGCATTTTGCAGTACGTGGAGCAGCATGTAGTTCCCGAATTCCGCCATTTGGTACAAAGTACATTTTTTTTCCATTCACACGTGTAAGATTTGTTTCACTTACTAACTCCTTGATATTCTCAGGCCACCATCGCGCGCATGCAAGAATCTTTGACAGTACTGGTATAGTGATGCTAGCTCGTGCGATGGCACCTTGAGTAGATTTGCAACTCAAGAAGCTGCTAAATACAATCAAAAATAGGTTTTTCGAGTGGATTTTCTTCTCCAGTGTACTGCTCTAGTTGTTTTAGAGAGAGAAGCCTTTTTTTTAAACTTATTTTTCCAACAGGAAGGAAGAGCCCCAGAGACTCCAACTTCCTGTTCCTGACCAGCAGGCGCCTCCCAGCACTTTGTCCATCTCCTGGTCACTTTTCTATTGGATTCCGAGGTGAAAGGATCACTCTCCTTGTCTCCTGGATGTAGCTTCGAATTTAAGGACTTTGTTTTTCTGGTATCACTCAAGTTCAAAAACTAATGTATAAGGGTGTTGTTTGTTTGGTAGGGCATACACCAGTATTTCTTTGTACTCTTATTTGATTTTTACATTTCATTGTGGTGGGTGGCCTGGAGTTTAAGTAGGAGCATGGTTATTTTTTTGCATCTCATTAATTTTTCCTATTTTGTAAAGGAAAAGTGTTACACAGCTCAGTACCTTTTTTCCATGGTGTTACATTTTCAATATTCATTTATTTTACTATGGCCTAGACATCCAATGGGCAATCTGGCCAGTAGACCCAGTACTAGTTATCAGTGCATGAAAGAAATGCTTCTTTGGTATATGATTTTAAAACTTAATTTAGGGCAGGGATGGCATTGGGTTAGATTAAAAATGTTGGCTATTGTTTACATTTCCTTTTTTTCTACAAAAAGTGTATTTGTGGGGTAATATTTGATGGCATAGGAGGATGTGTGTTGTTGTAAAATGTTTATAGCTCAGTTCATTTTCGTGTTTCGTGAATTAATGTTAGTGTTTTGTTCAGTGTTACCACTATGCCTCTTTTTTCTGGCCAGTGTGTACATCTTTGCGTGTGTGTGTTTGTCATCAGCCACCATTTGTCTTTGTTCTCCATGCCATGTGGCTATGGGCCATTAGGTGTAGTCTATGTCCATAGGCCTGAATAGGTTCTTTGTCCCCAATGCCTCATTGCTTGCTGTTGTTTGACCATGTGGCTGACAGCCAATTTGTGCATCCAGCTAGAGTGTTTTTTTGCATTAGATTTGCATGCACTCCTTGTTCTCCATGCCTCTTTCCTCTCTGCTGTTGTGTGAAAATGTGTCTGGCGGCCATTTTGTGCATGCAGCCAGTATGCTTTTGCCATAGGCTTGCATGTGTTCTTTGTTCTACATGCCTCCTTGCTGTCCGTTGTTGTCTGACTATGTAGCTGGCAGCAATTTTGTGCATCCAGGCAGTGTGTTTATGCATAGGCTTGCATGTGTTCTTTGTTCTCCATGCTGCCTTGCTTGCTGTTGTTGATTGACCATGTGGCTAGTGACCGTTTTGTGCATTCAGCCAGCGTGTTTTTTTCAGTGGGCTTGCAGGTGTTCTTTGTTCGCTGTCATTTTTTGCTTTCTGTTGTTGTTTGACCCTGTGGCTGACGGCCATTTTGTGCATCCAACCAGTGTGCCTTTGCTATAGGCTTGCATGGGTTCTTTGTTCTCCATTCCTCCTTGCTCTCTGTTGTTGTTTGACCATGTGGCTGGTGGTCATTTTTCCTGCATCCAGCCAGTGTCTTTTTGCCATAGGCTTGCATGGATGGATGTGATACCAGTTTAATGATATGCTTAGGGATCATTGTAGGCTACGTATACTAACAGTGCTTATAATATTGCACGCATTTTTTTAATTTTTCATTTTGCACCTCCTTGCCTCACAATAGGTTTCTTTCTTCTTGTTCTCCCATTCAACAAAGGTAATTATTGATCATTTGTTGAATTTAATTTTTTATTTTTATTTCGTTATTATATTTTTTAATTTCATATTTTAATTAACATCTTTGTTTTAAGTTTTGTATTTTAATTTGACAGTTTTTAAATGATTTTAATGTATTTTTTTTTTTTTTTTTTTTTTTTACTGTTTATTTTAGATTTTTAATTTTTTTTAATTTTATCTTATTATTTTTTTAAATGTATTTGTTTAATTATGTTGCATTTTGACTCGATCCAGCCATGCATCCATTCACTATAGGCGCACAGCCACGCTACAGCATTCAGTTTCTATAATTCCATTTCCTCCTGGACACCCTGGCTGCAGTGCACTTCAAACACATCAGCAGCATCATTCTTTTTTAAATGATTATTCCGTTTCCCCTGGACCACCTTGCCACCATAGGGTCTTTAAGGATTATTACCTTTACCCATACACCTCTCTGACTACCACAGGCAAACCCTTTAAAGTAGATGATGATAAATCAAATAGCTATATCTGTATGTTGTGTTGCCTGATTTGTAATGAAATGTTATGGTATGATGGTGGACTGATTTGAACTTACAAACAATGGTTGGATAAATTGGTATTTATTACATAACCAACCACACTAATATTGCATTTGTGTGTACCATTTTGACCTGCAACAATGCCGCATTTCACTTACCACATGCTTTTCTGGCTTGGTAGCTTTTGAGTGCACAAGAGAAGAAGATACATCACCCAAAGTACTGCCAAAAAGAAGGCCTGTACAGTGATTTCAGTCCTGCAATCCCTTCTGCATGTGCAGCTTATTGCCACTGCCAACTGAGAGCTTTAGGACTTCCCCAAACAAAGTTGCTCCCAAGAAAGTGGTCAGTGAGAGGAAGTATTGTTCCACCAGTGGCATGCTGATTTAAACCTTTTTCGGGAGATGTGTGCTTGCCACACTGGTCTCCGAAGAGGAACCTAGGAGCAGTACTCTTGCACCAATATCACCACCCCAACTTAAGGCCAAGACCGAGTCTGTCAGTGAGACAGCCACTGCAATCATGGGGACGCCGATGAGCAGTGATGCTGAATTTGATTTGTCCCTTTTCCAAAGTAGTACCCAAATGTTTCAGGAAACAGAACTAAGAGGACTGCAGCCACAGCCAGCAATAGTAGATCTTCCTGAAATTGCAGCAGAACAGAAGGTCGAGCTTCCTGACAAGCAAGATCCTCCTGTTCTAGAATCATTGGCTACCAGGTCTCCAGCAAATGAAAGGAAAGGTGCTAATTCACTATCTTTTGCAAGCACTACTTCTGATGATGATGATAGGGACATGGAGTGGACCCTGACAGATTCTGAGAGATGCCAGGAGAGGCAAGGGGGCAGAAATGTTTGTGAAAGCCTTAGAATCATGGAAGGGGATGATGAGGAGGATGACAATGGTGAGCCAGTCATTGTGGAAGCTGGAACAGAGAAGTCCGATATTACTACTCAACCTGCTCAGAGGGAGGTGGCACAGGTAGCACCGCCAGCTCCCATATTTGTAAGGCAGCAGCTGAGGCCTACACCAACCCCTACCTCAGTAGAAGCATGCACTGCAGAGAAGCAATCAATGACACACCCACCTAACTCATGTTCTTCTTCAGGCATTGGCAGAGACCCAGTAGGAAAGTACTTCTCCCCAGTTTGGGACTTTTTTACTATTAGCAAACAGGAGAAGGACATTGCAATATGCTCCATTTGCCACGCGAGTGTTCATCGAGGTGCACCTGGTTCACATTATGGTATTTTGCAGCCAGATGACCATATAAAAAAAATCTCACAATCCAATGGTAGGAGCACCTTAAAAAAATGCTGAACATAGTTGTGGTGGTGTAGGTGAGGAGAGCTGGTAAACATCAGCTACAACTAGTCAAATCATGCTGGAAGGTGAGGAAGAAGAGTGTGACATTCTCACACAAAGAGTACCAGAATGACCTGCCTCAGCGACCTCACAATGGCACAACAAGACTGAAGTGCTGTTAGAAATGGGATCTTTGGTTGGTAGTCAGGTTACCCCCCGTCCAAGCAAGGATCCTCACTCTAGTCAGGGTAAATGAGAATCACCCTCAGATAACCCCTGCTTACCCCCTTGGCAGCTTGGCATGAGCAGTAGGCTTAACCTCAGAGTGCTAAGTGTAAAGTATTTATACCAACACACACAGTAACTTAATGAAAACACTATAAAATGACACAACGCAGGTTTAGAACAATAGAAATTATTTATCTAAACAAAACAAGACCAAAATGACAAAAATCTACAACATACAAGTCAAGTTATCAATTAAAGAGCAAAAAGAGTCTTCATGTAGTTTTAAACACACACTAACACTGTTAGCATGAAAATGTACCTTGGGTGCGTCAGAAATAACCCCGCACAGGCAAGTGTGCGTCAAAAAGGGCTTGCGATGCGTTGATTTCACTCACGAGCAAGACCTTGTGTCATTTCTCCTTTAGTCGGGTCGGGCGCGTCGTTTCTTCTTTCTGCAGGAGAGTGATGCATCGATCCGGTCAGCACTCTCGGGTCCGGGCAGGCCTTGCGTTGTTTTTACATGCCCAGCGGTGTTTGCGTCGGAAATCAAGCCGCGCAATGATCTGAAAACCACGCAATTTGGGTTGCGATCTCCCAGCCTCCGTCAGCGATGCTGCGCATCGTTTCTCCAGCTCCGTGCATCGATTCTTCGTCGCGTTGCAGGCGAGCGGCGATTTTCAGCTGCGAAGCCGGCGGCGCATCGATTTTTCAGCCGTCATTCGGAGTTGCGTTGATCTTTTCCCCGCACGGCATTCTTTGCATGGATTTCTTCCTCTTAGGCTGCCACCTTCTCCTTTCAGGGTGCCAGGAACTGGATGGGCACCACTTGGCAGAGTAGGAGTCTCTCCAGAGACCCCAGGTGCTGGCAGAGAGACGTCTGGCTGTCTCTGAGACTTCAAACAATAGGAGGCTAGCTCTAAATCAAGCCCTTGGAGATCTTCACAAGATGGAAGGCACACAAAGTCCAGTCTTTGCCCTCTTACTCTGGCAGAAGCAGTAACTACAGGATAGCTCCACAAAGCACAGTCACAGGCAGGGTAGCTCTTTTTCCTCAGCTATTCAGCTCTTCTCCAGGCAGAGGTTCCTCTTGGTTTCCAGAAGTGTTCTAAAGTCTGTGGTTTTGGGTGCCCTTCTTATACCCAATTTCTCCTTTGAAGTAGGTCTACTTCAAAGCAAAGTCTCTCTTGAATGTGAAATCCTGCCTTGCCCACACCAGGCCCCAGGCACTCACCAGGGGGTTGGAGACTGCATTCTGTGAGGGCAGGCACAGGCCTTTCAGGTGTGAGTGAAAACTCTTCCCCTCCCTCCTAGAACAGATGGCTCATCAGGAAATGCAGGCTACACCCCAGCTCCCTTTGTGTCACTGTCTAGTGTGAGGTACAACTAGCCTAACTGTCAAACTGACCCAGATAGGGAATCCACAAACAGGCAGAGTTGTAGAAATGGTTTAAGCAAGAAAAGGCTCACTTTCTAAAAGAGGCATTTTCAAACACACAATCTCAAAATCAACTTTACTAAAAGATGTATTTTTAAAATGTGAGCTCAGAGACCCCAAACTCCAGATGTCTGTCCACTCCCAAAGGGAATCTACACTTTAATCATATTTAAAGGTAGTCCCCATGTTAAGATATGAGAGGGACAGGCCTTGCAACAGTGAAAAACAAATTTAGCAGTATTTCACTGTCAGGACATATAAACACAATACTATATGTCCTACCTTAACCATACACTGCACCCTGCCCTTGGGGCTACCTGGGGCCTACCTTAAGGGTGCCTCACATGTAAAAGGGAAGGTTTAGGCCTGGCAAGTGGGTACACTTGCCAAGTCAAATTTACAGTTAAAACCAAACACACAGACACTGCAGTGGCAGGTCTGGGACATGATTACAGAGCTACTTATGTGGGTGGCACAACCAGTGCTGCAGGCCAACTAGTAGCATTTGATTTACAGGCCCTGGGCACCTCTAGTGCCCTGTAAAAGGGACTTACTAATAAATCAAATATGCCAATCATGGATAAGCCAATTACCTCCACTTTTGTAAAAGAGCACATGTACTTTAGCACTGGTTAGCAGTGGTAAAGTGCCCAGAGTGACAAAAACAGCAAAATCAGAGTCTAGCACAAAACAACAACCAGGGAAACAGAGGCAAAAAGTTAAGGGAGACCACGCCAAGGATGAAATTTCTAACAGGTGCTCATTCCAAGTTTTGCGGTAACAGAACCGCCACACCAATGACACAATAACGAGTAACGTGGTGAATCCAACGCAATACAGACAACTCACCACCAGTCCCGCCACCGCCGACGAGCCGCATCCGCTGGCGGGAGACAACTTCAGGCAGGAGCCAGCCAACGTCCCGCCCTTCATATTCCAAGAAACCACTCCGCCAAGATATCAGGTGGGGTCATCCTGCCATGAAAAACCTGGCGGATACAGAAAGTATAAATGGAAACACCCACCTCCAGGGACAGAGACGCCACCATGGCCGGCATGCAAATGGACTGCTAGTCTTCCCAGCGCTGTATGTTGCCATACACCTTCAGGACCACCGACGAAGACAACAACCGTATGTATACCTAGCACAGAGGGGAGGGAAATGGCAGTGGTACACTCCCACACAGAACACACATACCTCACACACGCAGTGAAGGCCACACACACGCACACACAACACACCTCAATGCCAAATACCCAATACACACACAAAGCCATGCAGATACATGCCAAACATACAGCACAACACCACCAACACACCCCATAACCACACAACAACAACTACCCCACAAGCACCTCAACAATGGCATAGACAGGCACGTTGTGCGACACCACACATACACACACACACACACACACACCATGAACTCCATGTAGTAGTGACACACAATCAATAGCTGTGAACACACATCCAGACAAATATGCAGCTGACTCAACACGTACAACCAACAATCAAGGAAATACATACATCCAGCACTAGACACACGGATGCACACAAAACCCCATACAAACACACAAGCAAGCAGACACACACATCACAACATCCCCATGGCCCAAACTATCTACCAAGCGCATGCAACAACACAGACACAATCCACACACAGACATCACACAGCTATGTATACAGATGGCACACCACAATGTTGAAGGAAACCAGGACAAGCATCTCATCTTGACAACCACAACAATGTGGGCAGTTGTATTGGAACATTAGAATATATACAAAGGTGCCAATGGCAAGTTCAAATGTCCAATTTTTCAGGACATAGGGGGTCATTCCAAGTCTGGCGGGCGGCGGAGGCCGCCCGCCAGACTTCCCCCCTCCGAAATACCGCTCCGCGGTCGAAAGACCGCGGAGGGTATTCTAAGTTTTTCCCTGGGCTGGCGGGCGGTCGCCAAAAGACCGCCCGCCAGCCCAGGGAAAAACTCCCTTCCCACGAGGATGCCGGCTCGTAATCGAGCCGGCGGAGTGGGAAGGTGCGACGGGTGCTGTTGCACCCGTCGCGTATTTCACTGTCTGCCAAGCAGACAGTGAAATACTTGTAGGGGCCCTCTTACGGGGGCCCCTGCAGTGCCCATGCCAGCGGCATGGGCACTGCAGGGGCCCCCAGGGGCCCCGCGACCCCTCCTACCGCCATCCGGTTCCCGGCGGGCGGACCGCCGGGAACTGGATGGCGGTAGGGGGGGGTCGGAATCCCCTCGGCGGCGCAGCTAGCTGTGCCGCCTTGGAGGATTCCAAAGGGCGGCGGTACACTGGCGGGAGACCGCCAGTG
This sequence comes from Pleurodeles waltl, assembly GCF_031143425.1. NCBI lineage: Eukaryota > Metazoa > Chordata > Amphibia > Caudata > Salamandridae > Pleurodeles > Pleurodeles waltl. Next base: position 596,065,168 of record NC_090449.1, read on the forward strand.
TTGCCGGTCCGACCGCGGCTTTACCGCCGCGGTCGGAATGCCCTTGGGAGCACCGCCGGCCTGTCGGCGGTGCTCCCGCGGTCCTCCAACCTGGACCGCCATATTGTCCATCAACAATGGCCCAACCTGACTCCTGACTGAAGCTAGGCCTCCACTTCATAGGGACAGGCAGGCACCTCAGGGTTTTTGGGGTGATTGGGGAGGCTTGGAAGTGGAAGGGACATGTTTTGGCTTGGGCTTGGGAGGGGTGACCTTGGCACTGGGAGGGGTGAATTGTTTGCAGGGTGGAGGAGCAGGGGAAACACCAGCGGGGGGATGAGAGGTGGAAGGGCCTGAGAGGGGCAGGGGGACATGCTGTTTACGGGGGAGACAGGGTGGGAGAAGAGTAGGGAAGAGGTCAAGGGCGGCAAGTAAAACTCTCTTAGGTACATGGGGTGGTCACATAATTGAGGGAGAGGAGTGGAGGAGAGGGAGTGCTCTTATGACGTGTCTGTGTGCTGTACGTGGATGCTGGTGTGTGCAGTGTCTGGATGTGTGTGGTGGTTGAATGTTGGGTGGGTGAGTGGGTACATATGCATTTCCTGGGAGGGGGCAGAGAAGCATGGAGAGGGAATGGGTGATGTGTGAGTGAATATTGAGGTGGTGTGTGCAAGTGAGGTGAATGTGCTGCAGGTGGTAGATACAGTAGTCGTGGTGAGTGCAGGTGTGTTGTGTGGGGTGTGTGACTGTAAGTCTGCTCTTATGGTGATTGTGGGGATGACAGGAATGACAGCAGTACCAGTGTGCTGGCAGGTATGAGTGGAGATATGACTGTATGGGTGGAGGTGGTGGAAGAAGTGTCTGTTATTGTGTCTGCAGATGTGTGTTGTGTGTGTGCATCCCTGTGTGAATGTCTGTGATGCCCATGTCTGTCTTTGCGCACCTTGTCTGTTCTACTCGGTGTATGCATGTGTGTTGGTGTGCCATGGACAGGTGAAGGGAGAAGGCTTGTGGGTTGGGCACGCGTAGCTGGAGGGGGGATGGAAGATTAAAGAACACTGGCTGCCACCAACGAGGAGGCCAGAGCCTGAAATGATCTCTGGAGGCCAGACAAGGCACATGAATATCTCCCAGGAACGCACTGGTCTGCTGCATCTGGGATGCAAGTCACTGGATGGCATTCATGATTGTTGTGTGCCCCACAGAGATGGACCTCAGGAGGTCAATAGCCTCCTCATTGAGGGCAGCAGGGCTGACTGGGGCAGGTGCAGCGGTGCCTTCGGCGATGGAGACGCCCACCCTCCTGGGTGAGCGGGCACGGGCAACTGGGTGGGGTGCTACAGGGAGGGTGGTGCTGGAAAGGGGGGTGGCGGACAACAATGGTGTTGGTGTGGTACCAGAAGGGTCCGCCACTGCCAGGGAGCCACCATCGGAGGAGGATTCTGAGTCAGATGTTGTGGTAGCTCCAGTCTCCGCTGTGGTGCTCCCCTCGCCCTCCATCCCACTTGTTCCCTCAGCTTTACTGCTGGTTTTCTCCTGGGTCCCGTGGGCTGCAGCATCCCACTCGCCGGTACCCTTCCTCCCTTGCCAGATGATGCTAATGCACACATAGACAGAGGAGAAGAGAGAAAAGGAGGGTGACACAAACAGAAAGGGAGGAAAATATTAAAACCCACACATCCACTTCACATACAAACAATGCAGATAACAGTCCCCGCCTGCCAAACATTGGACAATATAGCAGTTTTTACCAAAAAGAGTCATGCAAGCTACGTCCAAACTGATTACAACCTTGCAGACCAAACCCCTGCATGGAGACACCTACATGCACATCATTGCCAAAATGACTACTCCTAGAATCAAGCCCTGGACTATAACCAATCACATGTCATCCACTTCAGGATGATATAAAACTAAGCAGAGAGGAACTCGGACACTAACTAACTGACAGAAATGTGAGGAGTACATGTGGTATAGAGGATCTATTGATATAGGAAGTCATGCAACTGCAATCCTCACGTAACATACCTGTAACATTACCCATATACAGTGCCATCATGACCAACTCAAACTACTACAGTACACAAAGAGATGGAGGATGCCGCTTTTGACATGATGGCAGACTAGAGAGATCCATACCTACAGTAGAACATGTGTCACTGTACCACCACTACTCATCCTACATGGCTCAACGTTGCATCCATCACACACTTCTACCTGTTGGTTGTGGCAACCAGGACATTACATTACCTATATCACATCTGACTACATTCATTCCAAGTCCAAGGAGGGTGTCAGTGCGCAATCATGCAGTAGTTACCTGTAAGTCAACACTTACCCCCTTGTGGCTGTTGTGCTGCCTTCAAGCGCCCATCGAAATCAGGGAACAACCCTGCCAGTATGCAGGCCATTTGGGGGGTCCTGGTCCGACATGCACCCCTCCCAATTCGGGAGGCTGTCCCCAGCTGGGCCTCTGAGGTCTTCTGGGCCCAGCGACGCTGGTCCTCCCACCGCTTCCTGCAGTGGGTGCGCTGCTGGCAATGGACCCCCAGGATCCTCACTTCATTGGCAATGGCCCGCCACAACCATTTCTTCAGGTGGGCGCTGACCTGATTGGGAAACAATGAGAAAGGGGGGACATGATGTAAATGATAACAATCCAGCAGTGAGCGCAGGCTACACACAATGAACACTGCTCAAACACACTGGCAATGTCCCACACATATCATGTGCATGCTACACACCTGGTCAGTCATGACATGTGAATAAGCAGACACGTACTGTAGGAAAGTACCATCTTTCTTGCCATGTTACCCCTATTTTTACCTGTAGGGCAGTATGTTTTTGCATGTCTCTCTGGGATCCTGCTGGTCAGGACCCCAGTGCTCATAGTTTATGGCATAATGTGTGTGTCTGTATAGTGCTTAACTGTGTCACTGAGGCTCTGCTAACCAGAACCTCACTGCTTATGCTCTCTCTGCTTTTAAATTTATCACTATAGGCTAGTGACTTAATTTACCAATTTCAATTGGCACACTGGACCCCTCCTTATAAGTCCCTAGTATAGTGTACCTAGGTACCCAGGGCATTGGGGTTCCAGGAGATCTTTATGGGCTGCAGCATTTCTTTTGCCACCCATAAGGAGCTCAGACAAACTCTTCCACATGCCTGCCATTGCAGCCTGCGTGAAATTGTGCACACACATGTTTTCACAGCCATTTTCACTGCACTTAAGTAACTTATAAGTCACCTATATGTCTAACCTTCATTTACTGAAGGTTAGGTGTAAAGTTACTAAGTGTGAGGGCACCCTTGCACTAGCAAAGGTGCCCCCACATTGTTCAGGGCCAATTCCTGGGACTTTGTGAGTGCGGGGACGCCATTACATGCATGCACTACATATAGGTCAAAACTATATGTAGCTTCACAATGGTAACTCGAATATGGCCATGTAACGTGTCTAAGATCTTGGAATTGTCCTCCCATTCCAAATCTGGTATTGGGGAGCTAATTCCATGCACCCTGGGGGCTCCAACATGGACCCCAGTGCTGACAAAACAGCTCTCTGAGGCTTGCAATGCAGCTACAGCTGCTGCCACCTCACAGACAGGGTTCTGCCCTCCTGGGGTCTGGGCAGCTCAGTACCAGGAAGGCAGAACAAAGCATTTCCTTTGGGAGGAGAGTGTCACACCCTCTCCCTTTGGAAAAAAGGGGTAACAGGCTGGGAGGGGTAGCCTCCCCCAGCCTCTGGAAATGCTTTGAAGGGCACAGATGGTGCTCTCCTTACATAAGCCAGTCTACACCCATTCAGGGACCCCCAGTCCCTGCTCTGGTGCGAAACTAGACAAAGGAAAGGAGAGTGACTACTCCCCTGTCCATCACCACCCCAGGGGTGGTGCCCAGGGCTCCTCCAGTGTGTTCCAGACTTCAGCCATCTTGTTTTTCAAGGTGTGTGGACACTCTGGAGGCCTCTGAGTGGCCAGTGCCAGCAGGTGACGTCGGAGACCCCTCTTGATAGGTCCACACCTGATAAGGAAGCCAATCCCCCTCTCAGGCCTCCTTAGGGTCTCTCCTGTGGGTTTCTCTTCAGATTCTACTTGCAAGTTTCCAGCAGGAATCCTCTGCAACTACTACTTCATCCTCTGACCTCGGATCAACCGCAGACTGCTCCAGGAACTGCAACAGCAATAAAGTATCGAGAAGGGCTACTTTTCCTCTGCAACTTCAGCTCCAGCCAGCAACTGCAACAGTTTCCAGGGTGTGCATGCTCTGGGGACTTCCTGTCTTCAACCTGCACCAGAAAGACCAAAGAAATCTCCTGTGGAGTGACAAAGTCACTTCCCTACTCAAGCAGGCACCTTCTAAGCTGATGACTGGTTCTCTTGGACTCCTATCCTGGCAACGAGCATGCTCCTTGGAACACAGAGGGTGGACCTCATTGACACAGACTGTCCTGAGTTCCTGCTGTCCCAATTTGGAGGAGGTAAGACCTTGCCTTCCCTGAGAATGCCAGTACCCCTGTGCACCGCATCTTCTTCTCCTCCTGAGGCCTCTGTGCACTACTTGCAAAATTTCTTCTTGCACAGCCTGGCCCAAGTTTCCAGCACTCTATCCTGTGACACTCAACTTGCTGAGTTGAACTCCGGCGGCATGGGACCCTCCTTTGTAGTGCTACACCAACCACATTTTGCACCTCCTTTGTCCCCGTATCCTGGGACTCCTGTGGGTGCTGTCTGATGTTCTGAGGGCTCTCTGAAGTGCTGAGAGACCCCTCTTCCTCTTCACGCAGATTTGAGGCCCCCAGGTCCCTCCTGGGTCCAGACAGCACCACTTTGACAAAAACGTGTCTTCACCGGAACCAAGGCTTGTTGGACGAATCCAGCACCAAAACTCACCTGCATCCAACATCTCTTCGTGGGACATCCATTGCATCATTCAGGAACCCACTGACATCTTCCTTGGGTGCATATCTGCAGTCTTCGTCCAACCGGGGACTCTTCTTTTGCACCCTCTTCTATGATGGCAGGGGCTCCTGTCCTTCCTGGAACTTCTTCCGACTTCTGGACTTGGTCTCCTTCCTTTGCAGGTCTTCAGGTCCAGGAATCCACCATTTGTTGTTTGCAGTCTTGCTTTGTTCTTGCAATAACTCTAATCACAACTTGTAGCGTGTCCTAAGGAAACTTGCAGTACTTGACTCCTACTTTCCTGGGCTCTGGGGTGGGGTATTTTACTTTCCTTTGCTGTATTCTTACTCTCCTAGTGATTCTCTACACACTACACTTGTCTAGGGGGAATTTGTGATTGTCATTCCACTTTCTTAGTATATGGTTTGTGTTGCCCCTAGACCTATTTTCTCCAATTGTATTCTATAGCATTTCCTATTGTTTGCACTAACCTATGTCTAATTACTTACCTTATTTTGGTGTCTAGTGAATATATTGTGTATAATACTTACCTCCAGAAGGAGTATTGCCTATAAGATATCTTTGGTATTGTGTCACCCAAATAAACTACCTTTACTTTTGGTAACACTGAGTATTGTCTTTACTTGTGTATAAGTACTGTGTAACTATAAGTGGTATTGCAGGAGCTTTGCACGTCTCCTTGTTCAAACTAAGCTGCTCTGCTATAGCTACCTCTATACGCCTAAGCTGCTAGAACACTACTACATTTAACTAATAAGGGATAACTAGACCTGGTATAAGGTGTAAGTACCCAAGGTACCCACTACAAACCAGGCCAGCCTCCTACACATACATCATCAAACAACACACAACTTGTGGAACCATGTACGTTGTACTGACCTGTTTTCCTGGAGCTCCATACTACCGCTCATACAGGGGTAGGACCCCTTCCACCAGTTTTTCCAGCTCCTCTGTTGAGAAGGCTGGGGACCTTTCCCCTGCAGTGCGTGCCATCTTTGCTCCAAGAGACAGGACAAAGCAGCACACAAAGTGGAGGTCTGTACCACCCGAATGCCAGGAGTCAAGTGAGCTGTCTCACCCAAAATGGCGGTTACGACCGCAGCAGTCATAGCTGCTGGGATACTCATCCTGTGTTTGTGCTCAACTGCTATTGATGTATGACTGTAGTTTACATTCCTACTATATTGTACCTGATTCCATTTATTTATCCCTTTTCAGGTGACATCTCTGATTGCAGTCTGCTTGCTGTATTTGCCTGTTGGTTTAGTTTTTAGTGGATGTTAAAACAAAATGGATGTACTTACACACCTGCTGGAATATCACAATACATATGAACTTGGACATCTGTGTTTTGTAGACCTGTGTATTATGTTTTTGTTCTTCAACATATTTGGTAATACTAACAATAAATAGACATGCACCATGACTTGTGGTTATAGGTCTTTATTTAGTGTGGCATTTCACAGTCCAGAGGAGTGGGGGTAGTGGTCTATGTGATAATCAGAGTGGATGGTCCAGTTGCTTGGTTCATAGGTCCTGTGACCATTAACCTCAGAATTATGTGACCTTGGTGTTGGACAGCCAACAGGGTTTTTTAACACACAAGGGTGACATATCAGAAGAGGGATCACTTCCTGGTGGGGGGATTGGTCTTGGCCTGGGGTCCCGCAGGATGTCTGGATGGGTGACCTTTTTACAGGGGGTTTCTCAGCTGCAGGGGTAGGGGTGCTGTTGTCCTGTGAGTCCTCCTGCAGTGCCTCCATTCCAGTAGCAGGTGCTGATGTTGAGGGTAATGGTGTTGACTGACTACTGGATGTGGCCTGCTGTTGGGTGGAGAATGTCCGCAGGATAATGTTGAGTTCTTTGAACTTCCCTAATATGGTGGAATTGTGTGCTTGCCACTGCTGCCTGGCCTCCTGGTGGTATTCCTCCTGCAGCCTCTGTGTGTCCTGAAAGGTGGTGTGTATCTGACCCAACTGGTCTTGGGTTTGCTGGTAGGCTTCCAGGACCCTGGAGACGGCCTCCTGGCCAGTCGTGTCCTGGACCTGCCTCGTCCCTTGCCCCACGATTGTCCTCCCACTGGCCCTTTCCCCCTGTGTCTGTGCCCCTGGTGCAGTGCTCCCCCTCTGACTGACACCAGGATGGTCATTGTCTTGGGTCTGCACCGTTGACTCCTGTCTCTGTCCTGTGGGGCACACTGATGATTGATGTGACCTTGGACACAGGTATGGGAAGGTGGGCTCTTCTGTGCACTGGCTGCCACAGGGGGGTGGTTTGGGTTGTGGGCAGGGTAAGGCTGGCAGTGGTGGACTGATCACTCAGGCCTGATGGGCCATGTTCATTGTCTGAATCCAGACTTGCATGTGGATGCTCCACTATTGGTGCTGCATCCAGGCCTGGGCTTCCTGTCACTGGGCTCCTCTATTGTGTGTCAGTACTTCGAAGACCTGTGAGATGAGAGGTATTGTGTCAGATTATGTTATTTATGCGGTGACACACATGGTTGTATTCCCTCATTCACTGTATTTGCTGGGCAGGACTGGCATTGACAGTTTGCTGTCCACTGCATGCGTTCTCATCAGTGGAAGGTTGCAATGGTATTAATTTGCAGTACAGTTAACATTTGTCTTGCTGCTGTCATTGCCATGTACTGATGTGCATTCCTACCACATATTGGTAATGGGGAGTGACATGGTTAACGTGCAATTGCAGAGATGTGATACGGATGTAGCAGTCAGGCAAGGGTAGGGAGTGTTGCATTGTGGTAGTTGTAGTACTTTCTGCTGTGTGAGGCATAAATGCTATAGGTTGGGCTGTGAACGAATGGCGTCAGTGGGGAGATGTGACATGCAAGTGTGGGTATGGGGCAAATGATGGGATTGCACACGATTGGGTGGTTTGAGGGGGTGAGAAGGTGGTGGGAGTACATGCTGTGCACAGGGACATAGTGGCCAGTGAGTACAGTGGACTTACCAGTGTCCAGTCCAGTAGTAATTCCATTTAGGCCTTCTGGATGTAGTATGGCCAGGACCATCTCCTCCCACAGTACCATTTCTGGGGGAGGTGGTGGTAGTTCGCCCCCAGTCCTCATGACGGCCACATGGTGCCAGGGAGCCACAGCCTGTACCTTCCCCCTCAGGTCGTTCCACCTCTTCCTAATGTCCTCCCTTGTGCATGGATGGTTCCCCACTGCAGTCACCCTGTTGACTATCCTCTGCCATAAGTCGTTCTTCCTGGCTATGGATGTCTGCTGGACCAGTGCTCCAAACAGTCTCGGCTCCACTTTGACAATTTCTTCGACCATTACCCTGAGCTCCTCTTCAGTGATTCTGGGTTTTTTTGTGGTGCCATGGTAGTTGTGTTGTGGGTGGGGGTGTATGCTGTGCAGGGATTGTGGGTGTGCTGTTTGTAGTTGTGAATTTGTGTAATGATATGTGTGTGTGCTCTGTGGTGTTTGTGTGCAGAGGTGTGTTGTGTGCTGCGTGCTTAGTATGATGGTGCCTGTGGTATCTAGGTGCAGTGCCTTCTTTCAGTGTGTCCTTCTCTCTCTCTCTATCTGGGTTACAATTTGCAAAGGGTTCTGGGTATGTGTGGGGGGTGTTTTGTAGTTCTCTGGACAGGTGTGTGTGTATGTGTTTCAGGTGTTGCTATTGATGTTATTCTATCTGGTGTAGTGTTGCTGCGGTGGTGGCTACTTATTTTCCCACAGCAGTTTGGACGGCCAATGGATTACCGCCATGTTGGTTTCCGCGTTGCTGATTTGTGTATCGTAATTTGGGGGGCGGAATTTTCTCGGCTTGGCAGTGGTGGTGGTGCAACCGCCTCCTTCTTTCCATCGTTTGGGCCGACGGTGTTGTTTTTCCGATCAAAATTTGGCAGTGTTGTGTTAGTCACTCGTAATAAGGCGGGCTTCACTCCGCCATCATTGGCGGTGTTTCAGCTGCCTTTTGCACAGCGGTCTTTGGGTATGACCGCCAAATTCGGAATAAGCACCTTAGAGTCAGATGGAGACACCAAAGCACACAGTGGCTGTCCCACGATGCACATTGAGTTTATTACCACCTACTCCTTAAAAGTTTCCTGCATCTGTGGCCTCAGAGAAAAAGAAAATCTATGCTACTATTACAGGCACGTTTAGGCAAGAGGGGCCCTATGACCGAATCACCCAATGGCACATTTGTACAATGGACGCTGGCAAAAATTTTAATGCTGGACCTCCTCCCTTTTTCTTTTGTGGAATGAATGGGATTCTTACAATTTGTGGACGCCATCTGCCCGAAATGGAAGGTTCCAAGTCGGACTTATTTTGCTAGAGTTGCTGTTCCAGCACTGCTTCATGATGTGCTGCAATTGGTTGGACAAACTTTGCAGCAAAATGTTGTTCACATTATCCATCTGACGACAGACATGTGGACCAGTTGTCAGGTGACTGAGTACATGTGCATCACTTCACAACAGATCTCATTTGCGGGGGTAAAGCAAAAGCTATGTACGGGTCTGGGCCCTGAAGAAGGTTTTAAGAGCATTCGTCAGCATGCAACAGCAGCCATGTTCGTCATGGCGAAATCACATACAGCTGCAAACATCATGGACAAATTTAATAGCAAGGTGTCTGAATGGCTACGACTCAGAGGTCTCAGAATTGGACTTGTTGCTACGGACAATGGCAGCAACATAGTTAAGGCTACTGCAGAAGGTGGCTATTTCAGGGTCCTGTGTTTGGCATACTGCATCAACTAGGTTATGCAGGGCTTTCTCAAAAAAGAAGACATAGTGACCACCTGCAGACAAATATGCACTCATTTCAGTCATTCTTTTGAGGCCCAGAAACAGTTGCAGATTATTACGCATAATAATAGGGTACCAGTTAAAGTCCTGATACAGGAGGTGCCAACACATTAGAACTCAACCTATCATATGTTGCAACATCTGTTGAGCAGTACATAGAGATCAATCAATCAATCAATCAATCATAGCATTTGTAAAGCACACTACTCACCAGTGAGGGTTTCAAGGCACTGAGGTGGGGGATGTTGTTACTGCTCAAACAGCCAGGTCTTGAGGTGTCTCCTGAAGGTTAGCAGGTCCTGGGCCTGTCGCAGGTGGATAGGAAGAGTGGATAGGATCAATGACTATGTAATTCAAAGAGAAGGGGATGGAATTGGGAAAGTTATGACCATGGATGCGGACAAATGGGGCCTTGTCAAATGCCTGACACAAATGCTACTCCTTTTAGAGATTTTCACATGGAAAGTTACCAAGGAGGACCGTAGGATGGGCCAGACTATCATGTTGTTGTATCTGCTACAGAAGCAGCTAAAGAAGGTGTCTGAAAGATTAACAGTCGCTGGTGTGAGTGAAAGAACAGAAGCCCATGCCTGGGTTGAGAACTTAAACTATCGCTTGACTTGTAATCCAAGGATGCAAAATTACATTATCTTGTCTAAAGAGTACATCTGATTCACCCTACTTGATCCATGCAAAAAAAACTAACATAAAAAACGCCCTGTTTTCCTTTTTCTGACAGGTATGTTTCAAAATAGAAGAGGTGGATTGTTGAGCAAGCCAGACACTAGGAAGAACACCAGCTAGAACTTAGAGTCCCACCCCACAGTTCTGGTGTGCCACCTTCAACTGAATTTTTTTTTCATTTATTAAGTCACGGATATCAATGGAAAACAAAAAAATATGAATTAGAGGGGATCTACCCCAGTCATTAGAACAACCATTTAAAGAAAAATTAACAACATGCAATTTTTGATCCAGAGCATGGAAAACAAAATAACACAATAATACTAGAAAGCATGAAAAACATTGAAAAAGAAAAGGAAAAAAGCTGACTTAGCTAAACCAAATATAGATAGGCATAACACATTAAACTGATGACATCTCTAGTTTAGGAGATCCCAGTTGAAAGCCCCCCATATTCGATCACATTTTAGATGGAATGAAAGCCCTCTGTTTTTAACCAATGCCAATTCAGACTCATATACCTGTTGGAGGAGGGCTCACCACTCAGCTGGCCTTGGAGCGAAGGGGGAAAACCAGGATCTGGCAAAAGAGAGTCAAGTTGAGACAATTATTATTGATAGAAAGTATTTCAGACTCCAGTCCTGTTCCGGCTTGACTACCATCAGGATCTCTTTAGGGGACAGTTGAACTTCAAAACTCAAACCAGATGAGGATAGTTTGGACACCCCATCCCAAAATCCATGCAGGGCAGGGCATATAGCAAAAATATGTAAGATGCCTGTTGCTCACAAACCACACTTAGAGCATCTAGGCCCTCATTTATACATTTTTTGCACAGCATTTGCGTCATTTTGTGATGCAAAAGCGGAGCAAAATTACAAAATACAATTGTATTTTGTAAGTTTGCGCCACTTTTGCATCAAAAAATGACGCAAATGCGGTGCTAAAAAAGTATAAATATGGCCCTTAGTCTTTCGACAACCAGGCCCCACCACATTTTGAATTTCTATCTGGTATATGATACAGCAGACAAATTGCCCTAAATTGCTGTAATTTTAGATTTATCAAGTGCATCGAGCCGTCAACCCTGTTGAGGGCACTCTGCACTTCAACAGTCAACATCTCTGATGAGAGTAGCCTACTCCACTTAGCTGTTAGCAAGGTACTGTGGTCCGAACTATACTGACAAAACCCTTGATAGATTATACTTACTGAGGGCTTCCCCTTAACTTTGTGAAAGTACAATGTTAATTCAGTGCCTTTGAGATCAGCCATAGGTTTACAGCCTAAAGGAGAGAAAAGAAAATCCATGAGCTGAAGTTATTTAAAAAAGGATTGTTGTGGGCGATCAAATGAAGACTGAAGCCCTGCAAATGAACAAAATCCATTTAGGTCATAGAGTTGTCCAATGATCCCTATCCCCAAGCTTGACCAGGCCTTGCACACCAGATCATAAAAAACCTGTGGAAAAACGGGGTTATCCCATAGCTGCGTATCTTTATTTAGCATCGAAATAGAATATTTAACAGAAATTTCCTGTCATACACATATAATGCCCTTCATAATTTTAAAGTGGACATGGTTACGATAATTGGGGTCCCCCCATCTGAGCCTATATTCTGACACTAATGCTAGTTGATAGTCATAAGCTAACATATCTGGTTCTGCTGGAATTAATAAACTATGCAAACGTCTGGCAAATGCTGCCAAAAAATATAGCTTAAAATCCGAAAGTAAAAACCCCCCTTCTTTCTGTGGAAGTTTCAGAACAGATTGCGGGTCTAACCGTTTTATAACCCCATATGAAACTGCTAATTGCGCCTTCCAATCATTTAAAAAAGGAATCTAGGACCTGCAGCGGGATTGCCCTATAACAATTTCAGCAGAATATTCATTTTAATGATGTTACAGTGACCCAGGATGCTAATCAGGAGCCTATTTCAAAATGTTAACTTTGATATAACTGAGAGTAACAAAGGTTCATAATTCAATTTAAGGATATCATCAACACGGCTGCTATGTTGTATACCAAGATACACAGCTGTTGTAGTTGCTGCTGGAGTTGGTACATCTGGGATAAAGTTCAGGAGCACCTGAGTTTTAGCAACATTTAATTTATAACCCGAGTGTCTTCCAAATCTGTCTGCCTCATTTATGATATGGGTTAACAATGGCAGTGGGTTTGTATAGAAAACTGCAATTTCATCTGCGTATGCTGTGAGTTTGAGTTTGCAGCCTCCAAACATCAGTGGCTGAATATCTGAATTAGTATGCAGCGATTGTAGAAACAGTTCTATATGGAGAGCAAATAAAAATGGAGAAAGCGAGCATCCCTCACAGGTGCCACGATAAATCTGAAATGAGGGTGAGTGGTTCCCAGCATATACTAGCTTGGCAGAGGGAGTCTTATATAGTGACTGTACCAAGTTACTAAATATAACTCCAATGCCAAATCCCCCAGTGTAGCCCTCAGACAATCCCAGACAATGCAATCAAAGGCCTCATCTAATAATATCATGCCAATTCTAGCATTAGATTTCTCAGCAATGTCAAACGCTGCAATTGCCTTCTTAGTATGTCTAACGGTATCCCTACCTGTTATAAAGCTGTGCTGCTGTTGAGAAACTAACTCTGGAAATAGGGGTGGGGGGTGAATCAGGTAGCTAAGATTTTAACAAATACCTTAGCATCTCTGTTGATCAAGGAAATGGGTCGATAAGAACCCATATCCTCTGGTGGTTTATCTTCCTTCAAAAATACAATGGTGTTAGTTAAATTCCAGGTATCCAATACTAGTCCACTATCATAGATTTATTGGATCACCCTTAAGAATTCTGAAGCTATTATATCCTTGACACTTTGTAAAATTCAAGTGGAATGGATTCCTCTCTTGTTGCTTTATCTGAAGGGAGAGCCACAAGAGCCACCTCAATCTCACCCAGAAAGAAGCCCTCTTGGAGTGTAGTTACTTGATCCTCCATTAGAGAGGGTAATCTTCAGGCCTAATATACTCTAACAAACCCAAGATATAAACCACCGGGGGCTGCATATATATACCCTGATAGGATAATGCAAATTGCTCCGTAATTGCTAGAGGTTTAGAGTAGAGGATTCCGTCACTACCTTTAATACCTCGTATGGTACCTGTTAGAAATGTGGTCTCAGGTTGGCAGTCAGTTTGCATTTTGTTCAAGCAGGGATCCTCATTCTAGTCAGGGTAAGGGAAATAGGGAGATACAAAACTCAGATAACCCCTGCTCAACCCCTTGGTAGCTTGGCACAAGCAGCCAGGCTTATCTCAGAGACAATGTGGAAAGTATTTGTACAAAACACACACAGTAACACAGTGAAAACACCACAAAAGGACTCCACACCAGTTTAGAAAGATAGCCAATATTTATGTAAATTAAAGAAGAAGAAAACTACAAAAATCCAACATACACAAGCAAAGACATGAATTTTAAAATAAAAAGTTATAATCCATAGAAATCAATGGAAGCGTTATTTTAGCTCAAAGTACCTGGTATGCGTCAAAAATAAAGCTGCAAGGGCGACTGTGCATCAGAAAAGCAAGTTGATTCCTTACTCTCAAGTGAGGCAGTGCGTCAATTGTTTGCTCGCACCAGAGGCCGTGAGCTGATTCTTTTCTTGCAAGGGAGGCCATACGTCGATTGTGGTTGCGCAGCTTTAGGTCTGTACGGGGATGTTGAAGGCTTTGACGCCAAAATCAGTGCGTGGAAATTTCCGACTTGCTGTGTGAAGAGTCCATAGTGAGAACAGTCGGTGCTTCATTTCTCCAGCCGTGAGGGGCAAAGTCAGTCCAAGCCCTTGGAGAAACTTCACAAGCAGGATTTCAGAAAGCAAAGTTCAGTTCTTTCCCTGTTCAGGCAGAAGCAGCAGGCCAGTACAGTAAAGCAAAAGGCAAAGTGGCAGGTCCTCCTGAAGCATCAAGCTCTTCTCCTTGGCAGAAGTACCTCTTGATCCAAAAGTAATCTGAAACTCTGTGGTTTTGGGTCCACTACTTATACCCAGTTGTGCCTTTGAAGTAGGCAAACTTCAAAGGAAAGTGTCTGTTGTTCAAGATCCTGCCTTGCCCAGACTTGGCCCCAGGCACATACCTGAGGAATGGAGACTGCATTGTGTGAGGACAAGCACGGCCTTAACAGGTGTAAGTGTGAGTTCCTCCCTCCCCACTCTAGCCCAGGACACTCATCAGGATATGCAGGTTACACCTCAGCCCCCTTTGTGTCACTGTCTAGAGGGAATTCACAACAGGTCAAATGTCAGTCTGACCCAGACGTAAAATACACAAGCAGGCAGAGGCACAGAATGGTTAAGCAAGAAAATGCCCATTTCTAAAAGTGCCATTTTCAAAAACACAATCAAAAAATCAACACTACCAAAAGATGTATTTTTAAATTATGAGTTCAGAGACCACATTTCTATCTGCTCCCAATGGAAAACTGCAATTAAAAGATATTTAAAGGCAGTCCCCATGTTAACCTATGAGAGAGACAAGCCTTGCAATACTGAAAAACAAATTTGGCAGTATTTCACTATCAGGACATGTAACACACACCAGTACATGTCCCACCTTTTACATACACTGCACCCTGCCCATGAGGCTACCTAGGACCTTACAGATAGTAAAAGGGAAGGTTTAGGCTTGGCAAGTGGGTATAGTTGCCAGCTCGAATTGGCAGTGAAAGACTGCACACAAAGACACTGCAGTAGCAGGTATGAGACATGTTTACAGGGCTACTCATGTGGGTAGCACAATCAGTGCTGCAGGCTTACTAGTAGCATTTGATTTACAGGCCCTGGGCACCTCTAGTGCACTTTACTAGGGACTTACTAGTAAATCAGATATGTCAATAATTGATAATCAATCACCGATACAATTTAGACAGAGAGCACTTGCACTTTAGCACTGGTTAGCAATGGTAAAGTGCCCAGAGTATCAAAACCAGCCAAAACGAGTTACAGCACAAGGTCCAAAAACAGGAGGTCAGAAGCAAAAATTACAGGGAAACCATGCCCAGAGCTGCCAGGTACCGTTTGACAGCCTATCAGTTATCAGATGAGCCATAACTTGTCCCACCCTTTCCCTATACTCATATTGTAGGGCCTTATTCTTTAAGTAGCTAGCTGCTTTCTTCTCTCTAAACCTTTGTCCAAACAGAGATTGCTTCTCGATTAATTTAAAATAAATGGCAGGCTCATTCATACCACCC
Organism: Pleurodeles waltl; assembly: GCF_031143425.1. Lineage (NCBI taxonomy): Eukaryota > Metazoa > Chordata > Amphibia > Caudata > Salamandridae > Pleurodeles > Pleurodeles waltl. The sequence goes on from NC_090449.1 coordinate 596,080,778, forward strand.
TGAACAATTGCCTGAGCACGCTCAATTTCCAATTGAAGAATTGCCTGATGGAGACACCTAACATTTTCCTGTGTATCCCTATTTTGCCTCTAAATGAACTGAAGGGAAATGCCCCTCATTGCACCCCAACAACTCAGAGTGTAGCCGTACCATTGTTGATTTAAAACAATTGTGTAAACAAACTTGAGACATGCTTTTGATAATCATGGTTAGAGAGTAGTTGACGAGGAAATGAAAACTGAGACTGTTTTATTCTGCATGTAGTAAGTTTAAAGGTAAATAAGGTAGGATTGTGGTCAAACGTGATCTTAGGACACACCACCATTACTACGCTCCCAACCAGCAACCTAGAACTTAGACCATATCTAACCTAGAGTAATGTTTGTGCAGGGCGAAGTAGAACATGTAGCCTGGCGCAGAGGGGTATAATATCCTCCATACATCCGTCAGCCCAAATAAATGGGAGAGTTCATGAATAGATGCTCTAGCTTTGGCCATTCATGGGGTAGCAAAGCAGTTGGTAGAACCACTGTCATAGTCCATCAAGCAGTTAAAACCACTCATGATGATTATTTCCCAGACCAGTCCAATAATTCAAAATAAAGCATATCAAATACCCTGGGTTCAACAATATTTGGTCCATACACCACACATATAGCAAACATCTGACCATATAATACCAAGTGGGCAATTGCTCATCTTCCCCTTGGGTTTCAAGCAGTTCTCAGAACCTTATGTTCTAAATTCTTTGCAGGCAATATAACCACCCCCCATAGAGAAACAGATTGTGACGTACTGACAATATCATAGCCAAGTTGCCTAAGCAACAACTGGTCTTTGTTCGCAAGATGGGTCTCTGTCAGGAACAATAGCTGTGGATTATACATTCTTTTATCCTCCCACACTAATTGCTGATTGCTGGATACATTTAAGCCAGACACATTCCAGAACATTCACTTTATCCTGACAATAACATTGAGCAGCTATACCAAAATGAGATCCAATGTTCTTGACCAAAGTTCTGCTGTGCCATAAAAAGTAAAACTTCCAATAGTATACCATGAACAAAGTGATTTATTTTGACCCACACCCCATACCAACCAATCACAGAGATTTTATTCTATCCCCTACAAAACCCATCACCACCCGAACCTGACCCTACCCCCTCTGAATCTAAGGAAGTAATCATCCCACTCCCTGTGCTGCAGTTGACTTGTCAGTCCTGAAAAACCTCTACTTCCGGGACCCCTGTCCACCAACCCACTGCTCATTTTGCCTCATATAAAGAAGCAGAATCTGCGGTATACATGAAATATTATAGCAGAAATTCAACCCACTAAAAAGTGAAAGGAAAAGGAAAAAAGACAAAAACAAGAAGAAAGACTGAAAATAACAGAATTGGAATACTTACACATACATTTAGTGATCAGCTATTAAGTCATTATGGCCACGTGCACCAAAAACCTAGATTAGAACAGTGGCAATTTGTTTCTCCAGCATTACATCTGTAGCTAAGAAAATGACCACTTGAAACAACTTAAGACCTGAGTAACATCCTGTTCTGTATAATACATCTATGTCTGTCGGTCCTTAATAATCTTAAGCCTGGCTAATTCTTGCAAAAATACTTGGGCCCCCATGGCTTTGAGAGGGTAAGTTAGTTGGCATATTTTCCAGCGCCTGCCCATAGTTGACTTACAAAAATCTGACCGAACCATGATCAACATAGCATCCATCAGAACCGAAGTAGAGGGACGAACCTTTAGCAAAATCATTGGCTTTTTAAAAAAATTCCCCAGCAATATAAAAATTGGGCGGATGCATTGATTTAGACTCTGCAACCGTCCGGTTGCGGCTGATACGGAGGCGATGCACATGCTGGATTTGTGAATCCCAGTCCATTAGATGCGGGAAAGCCTTGCCAAATAACTGAACCATAAACTGTTGGGTCTCATCGCCCTCTTTCCCTTCTGATGCACCAAACACCCTGAAATTGTTTCACCCTTGGCAGTTCTCCAGGTCTTCAATTTTGGTTTAACGATAAACCAATTGACGGTTGTGATTCCCAATGGACTTTACAGCAGCTGTTCCAACTTCCTCAGTATCAGCAACACGCTGTTGGAGCTCACCAACGTCCATAGCAAGAAATTATACCTTACAAGATCATTCAAGCAATGATTGCTTCATTTTCCTATTGTCTGCTCTCATTTGGGCATAGTGCGCTTGCGCCTATGTTCATTGAGCCTGGGGCAGCTACAGGATTAACAGCAGAGAAGGCTCCTGAGTATCTTCCTCTGTATGGGTTTCCTCAAGAGTCATTGGTGTAGAACGAACAGCTGGGGGACTGCCGGAAGTGTTGAAGCTATTATTGGGAATGAGCCCACTTTCCTCATGAGTTGTAGAGAAGGGCTGCCGCTTGAAAGGTTGCCTCTTGATGCTGCATAATGTGTGAGCTGCAGAGAGCCAAGAGATTAAGGGGCAGATTTAAGAAAAGTGGCGCTGCACTTAGTGCAGCATCGCTTTCCTTATACCCCTTAGCGCCCCCCCACTGCCACCATGCGTGCGCCGTATTTAAAATCAGGTGAACCATCGTGCAGCGTAGGGGACAATAGCATCATTTTTTTACGCTATTGATGTACTCTGCAGGTGTAGCACCAAAAAGTTGGTGCTGCACCTGCAGAGTACATAGGGGCCCATTATGAATAATGGAATCCCCCTTTTAATGCCTGCTCTGAGCAGGCGTTAAAAGTACCAAAACAAAATCGGTGGAAGGAAACCTCTTAGATTTCCTTGCGCCATTTTTTCAGCCCTCCTAACGGGGAATGCCCCCATTGCACACATTATGCCTGGCACAGGCAGAATGTGGCACAAGGGTTTCCCAAGTGGCGCAATTCATGCATCGCACCTCTTTGTAAATATGAATGTGGAAAATGCCACTTTAGCGCTGCCTTACCAGCAAAAAACTAATGTTATGGAGGTGCTAAGGTGGCACTAGGGGTTCTTAAATAAGACTTTAACCTCTCCCTTTGATGTGACATAGTTCTGAAGTGGGCTGTCTTTGGTAGCAGAGCTGGCAATTGCGCATGCTTTGTTTGTCATATGCATAGTTGCAGTTTACCAAATTGACAGTGTCTGGAGGGCTCAGTAGTTTTCTCTGCATTGCTGCCATTTTTAGGGGCACATTGCCTGCCTCTCTTCCCAAGTGGTGCCTCTTTTTCTATAGTTATAGCTCTCGGGATGTAGCCAGTGTATTGACAATAGCAGTACTGTTGTTAGGGTGGGCAGTAATGAGGGCCAGGGAGGCCTGGGAGGGCATAGCCTATAGAGGTCGATGAGAGTCCCCTGTATTATGGGGGATAGTGTAACAGAAGTCTCTAAAACATTAAGTAAATCTCGCTGCTTAGTTGCCCCCCTGATCCTCCAGCTGCATCAACTAAACCCTCCTAAATAGTTGTTATGGCACTCCCAAGTTGGGAGACATTTCACAGGTCCGAGCTTTTTCTGTAGGCAGCACTGTATTGAATTCAGGAGTGGGCTGAGCATTTACAGCATTTGTATCAAGCGTCAGATTGACAGGAAAGCTGAGAATTAATAGTATGTTGCCCACTCAAAGTATCAAGAGGTTCTACATCATTGTTGTTTTCCAACCTGGAAAATATAGCAGGAACTTCCATTGTCAAGCCACCCCACCAGAGGTAACTGCAGCCACCAATGCCTCGGCCAGAGAACAGTCTTCATTGTGAGCCACATGCTTCCTGCTGGCTGCCCGTGACTATACCAGTCACCATAATGGATTTGAGTAATGTTAGCATGGGGTGGCTGACCTGAGAAGCATGACAGTCTATAGGAGTAGATTGAGGGCTGTCCCCTCCTTCAGTAGCCTCTGCAGCTTGGGTGATATCTGCAGTGTGGACCTTCGCAGGGCAACGTCCCCTTCGCCCACCATGGAGAGCCAGTTCTGGGGCCATGCTGCAAAACACCAAGGAGAAGCAACATGGGACACTGTGTGGTGAAACAGCCCACCGACTCCAAGAGGAAAGCACCAGGAGATTGCGGCAGCCCCTGCACAAAGCTGCCAAATCCGTGCCGCAATGGTAGAGAAATGGAGCTCTGCAGCTTAATTCAGACCATCACAGATGGCAGAAATCAGCCAAAATTTCAGGTAGTAAGTCAAGGCTGCAATTCAGAGTGATTCAGGGAGCATCGAGGAGCAAGCACTCTCAGCAGCGGGATGCCAGTCCGCCATCTTCCTCCACCCAGCCATCTTCGACTTCCAGAGAGGGCAGTCTTGTCTCAGAAGCCAACACCTTTAACAAGAACACCGGCAACATCAGCAACAGAAGAATTGGACCTAACCTCTGCTTTGGGTTGGTTTCAAGTGGCAGGTCCTATGTCCAGTGCGGAGGTGAAGACAAAAGAGGTAGATCAAGTGTCAGCCCCAATGACCATTCAGAGGATGTTCTAGGAGTATGTGGATGACCCAAACAAAGTGTATGTGGATCACACCCCATTGGTGTATTGGTATGGGAAGATATGTCGATGTCCAGAGCTCAGCAGGCTGGCAATTAAGTTTCTGGCTTGTCCTGTAGCTGATGTATTTGCTAAGCATGTGTTCAGTGCTGCTGGCACAGTTTTTACAGTGAGAAGGACCAGTCTCTCACCTCACTACGTGGAGAGATGGACCATGATCAAAATGAATCAACATTTCATACCACCTGATTAAACTGTTCCCAAAAACACCACAGGAGGAGGAGAATGATTGGTCAAAATCAAGTGTGTTTGCTGACCAACTTCAGGGCAAACCACCTGAGTTTGAGGACTAACTCCATTTCCCTGACTGAGTATGCCAGTGCCAACAAATATTTTTCATTGAACTTCTTTGTGTCAGACTTACGTTTATGCTTCCCCACCATTTTTTTGTCACATACCTAGCCAGATTGGAATTGAACCAATGTGCAAAGAAGAAGCCTCCACAATACCTTCTGACATTGGAGACAATATCTGCCTCCCTCGCATGCCTATCTTTTTGCTGCCCCTTCAGAAGATGGGGCCACACAATTTTCCCCATGTAAATTGGTAATCTAATGTGTAAAGGGACAATGTTCCAGGAGGAAATATTAATATATACTCTTATGGCAATATAAAGTGTTGGTCATCTTAAAGATCCGACCTGAGCTCTATCAGACATAGTATGTCATCACAACCTGCGTAGTGCTAAGTGTATAAGAAAATGAAATTTATAGGTTTGTATAACATAAACAAAATCTTTTTGCACAGTCTTTATGCATAGAATGTGGTCAGAATCAACAATCACAATCCAGCACTGACACCTCCTCATAGTCCATATACAATTAAAAAAGAAGTGTCCGGTCCTCCTAAACATATTAGTCCACCAAGGACAATGTCCCGGATCTTCAAGTTATTCACCACTGGTCTACTCCAACAAATGTAGCTGTAAACGTAGTTAGAAAGGACCCATCTTCCAAATTCTTTTTTAATTGTATACGGACTATGAGGAAGTGTCAGTGCTGGATTGTGATGGCAGGGCTGCCCCAGAAGATGATTTATTTGCAAGTGACAATAGCAAATTCCAATGTGTTCCATGCGTCAAAGATACCATTGTGTACCTAACATACCCATGCTTGGATTGGAAAAGGTAACTATATCTAAGTACAACTACTGCAACAAAGAGTGATTGTGAGTGATGATTAATGATTTATGTGGTGGCAGACAGTGAGGGAGGGTGTTCAGTTAATAAATCGTAAACTTTGATCAATCTTTGGTGCCCGATGAGCGATCATTTTCCTTGAAGGTGATTGGCCTTTACAAAGTTACTAAGGAAAAATGTACCTGTACGATCTACTCTTTTTTCAGGTTCTTCAGATACAAGACCAGTCACTTTACTTAACAAACAAATCTATTTAACAAACGACAATTCAGTTTCTCTACTTGTTCTTCAACAGCAGTGCAGTACACAACTATCTTGCTTGTGTCAGGACTTGGACGGAGTTACTCAGAGTCAGGAGGAGGGTGGAAGGACTCAGAGTGGGACTACCTCATCAACAGAAGAAGAGAGTTATCGAATTCAGATTGAAACCATGACTCTGTGGCCTAGTACTCAGCTATGTGGAATGGAGAGAGGTGTGTTGATTTGGAAAATGCTGATGAGTATGTGTGTTTTACTGGTGGCAAATGTGAAACGCAGGGTTCTCTTATTTTTTTGTTCTGCCTCTAAGTCTTCTTGGTATACTCCTCATGAAGTTTACCATCCTTCTGTCCTTCTTCTTCACTCTGTAATACAGTTTCTGTTTTACAATCCGCAGGCCTTCTCCTCTCCTACGAGAATGAAAGGCGAAAGATGGAACACTCCTGTTTACCTACCAGACCAGTCTTGAGACAGCCACCCAAGAGTGACATTCCGAAGAGAATGTGAATGCACCCTCAAATTTGCAGTACATTATGGGTGGGTTCAATTCACGTCTTTATTTCAACCTAAGACAACAGAACGTTCAGATACCTATACCTTGGGTTTCTCAGGCAGAAGTACTATTTGCAATGCACATTTTCATTTCCTTTTACAACAGATTGACGATAATGATGTGCTGCTCATCGTCCGGATGAATACTGTTGTGTTTGCCTTTGTCACATTTTTCCCCAAATCCCCCTCCCCATCCATTCATCAAACCGCTAACCAACATCCCCCGGGCTGGTTGATTTATTGAAGTGTGACTAGTTAATTTACAACAAATAGATCCCACACTTGGTGGGGTGGATGTGGTTAAATGTGTCACCAACCAACGGTGAGATCTTCTATCACTTGAGCAATAGCCCACACCAGCTTCACTTACACAAACACATTTAAGTAAAAAAGAACATCATTCCTCAAAATCAACATCATCATTCCGGTTTTTGTTATTATTTGTCAATAAATCTCTTAACCTTGTCGACTCTGAGTACAGACTTTGAGTACATTTTTCATGACTTGGGGATTTTATAACTTTGGTTTTCAAATTCCATGCTCACCAATACCAGAATAATATTTAGTATTGCTACTTTTGGATATGATATATTCTTTGATTTGTCATGATGGTAGTAGTCTTTCCTCAGCCTTTCTAAAGCTAGAATATAACTGATTATGTATAACTACTAACTCTTGTTTTTTCTTTCAATTTAGTTGCCAGTGAATCTTTTTATTAGTCCTACAGTTAAAGATCACCTAGGAGGGAGTGGGACCTCGCGGTGATGCCTTTCCTGTTTGTGCACTACTACTACCATAAAGAAGTTACCTTGGGAAACCCTTTGATAATGTGTTAAAACTTGGAAGATTGACAAAGGGAGCTGCCATCAGTTATCACTTCATCTTTTCCGGTAAGAGAACTATGGGGTGAAGTGGACTACTTTGCTTAGTACATAACTATAGCTAACTTCTGCTGCTGTTGCGATACGTGCTTGTTTATTAATATTTCTATGGGCAATACAGTGGATCACAGCATACCCTCCTAACCGGCATAAACTTAGAGAAATAGATTAAAAAGACAGACTGCACGAAAAGACATCAGTGCAAAGTTGAAGTAAAACACAAAAAACTTACCACATAAAGTAGATTGGAAAAAAGTCCCCTTTACTAACATATAAAATATAAATAATAAAATGTAAAACCCACCCTTTCTACCCACAACAGACCGACCCCTCTCCTACATCTTTCCCCCATCCCCAACTAATGTCCAAAATAAATGTTCAAGTCCATTAACTGTCCAATGTCGATAAAACACCCTTCACAAATTTCCACACTCTCCACACATAACAACTTCCTTCCTCCAAAGAAAAACATTAAAAAAGCATTAAAGGAGGGCACTTTGTATCAGGGTCTCCAGGTGTTCAATGCGGCCCTCGAGGCGTGCCTGCCGACGGCACACTTGCAGCAGCTTAGATAGCATGCGGGGATGGTAGAGCTGGTCTGAATGGGGGCGGTATGGGAACGGGCATCTCCAGGCTGGCAACGGTGCTGGTGTGGTCTGGAGGCTGGAGGCACACCAGGTTGGCTGCTGAAACTGGGCCCAGGGGTAGGAGCATGTGCATGTGTTGGGCCCTGGTAATGTGCCCCTATGTGGACTCCAGTCTCTGGTGCCACAGCTGGGCCACGATATCCTGCCGGGTCGGTGGTAGAGGTGGACCAGAAGGAGTAGCTATATCAAGAAAGAAAAAAAAAAAAAAAGACAAATTGTAATGAATGTTCTGTGCAAACACATTTTGTTAAAATTACTTAGTGGCACAGTATGAGTACATTGCTGCTGGTCCCCTAGGGCCATTGGAATTTTTGATGTTATGTGAGAAAGTAGCCTCTTTCTAGCATGGTTACCCCCATTTTGGCCTGTTTCTAAGTCTTTGTCAATGTGTTTTTACTGTCTCACTAGGACCCTTCTAGCCAGGACCCCAGTGCTCATAGTTTAAAACTTATTTGTTGGTGTGTTTTGCCTGTCTCACTGGGATCCTGCTAGCCAGGACCCCAGTGCTCATAGTTTCTGGCCTATGTGTGTTGTCAGTATGCTTGACTGTCTCACTGAAGTTCTGCTAACCAGAACTCCTGTTCCTGTGCTCTCTCTACTTGCCAAATTTGTCAATATGGTTTAGAGACTACATATTCCATTTCTGATTGGCACATTGGACCCCCCTTATAAGTCCCTAATATATGGTACCTAGGTACCCAAGGCATTGGGGTTCCAGGAGATCCTTATAGGCAGCAGCATTTCTTTTGCCACCCATAAGGAGCTCATACAAACCATTCATCAGGATCACCACTGAAGCCTGACTGAAACAGAGCACACACTATTTCACAGCCATTTTTCACTGCGCTAAGTAACTTATAAGTCACCTATATGTCTAACCTTAATTTACTGAAGGCTGGGTGCAAAGTTACTGTGTGTGAGGGCACCCTTGCATTAGCAAAGGTGCCTCCACGTTGTCCAGGACCAATTCCCTGGACTTCGTGAGTGCAGGGACACCATTATAAGCGTGCACTACGTATATGTCAATACATATATGTAGCTTCACAATGGTAACTCCGAAAATGGCCATGTGAGGTGTCTAAGATCATGGAATTGACTCTCCAATACAAATCTGGTATTGGGAGGCCAATCCCATGCACCCTGGGGGCTCCACCATGGACCCCCAGTACTGCCAAACCACCTCCCTTAGGTTTCCACTGCAGCCACAGCTGCCGCCACCTCACAAACAGGTTTCTGCCCTCCTGGGGATTGAGCAGCTCAAGCAGAACAATGCATTTTCTTTAGGAGAGGGGTGTTACACCCTCTCCCATTGGAAATAGGTATTACAGGCATGGGAGGGGTATCCCCCGAGAGCCTCTAGAAATGTTCTGAAGAGCAAAAACAGAGCCCTCCTTGCATAATCTAGTCTACACTGGCTCAGGGACCCCCAGTCCCTGCTCTGGCACGAAACTGGACAAAGGAAAGGGGAGTGACCACTCCCCTGTCCATCATCACGCCAGGGGTGGTGCCCAGAGCTTCTCCAGAGTTTCCCTGGCATTAGTCATCTTGGATTCCAAGGTGTGGGGACCCTGTGGAGACCTCTGAGTGGCCAGTGCCAGCAGGTGACATCAGAGACCCCTCCTGATAGGTGCATACCTAGGTAGGTAGCCAATCCTCCTCTAAGGGCTATTTAGGGTCTCTCCTTTGGGTGTTTCCTCAGGTTCGGTTTGAAAGATTCCTCCAGGACTCCTCTGCATCCTCAGCTTCAGCTTCTGACTGTCGGATCAACCGCAGACTGCCCCAGGAACCGCTGTAACTGAAACAAAGTATCCAGGACGGCTCCTGTGACCTGCAACTTCAGCTCCAGCCAGCATTTGCAAATGTTTCCAAGGTGTGCACGCTCTGAGGACTGCCAGTCTTCACCCTGCACCAGAAGAACCAAAGGAATCTCCCATGGAGTGACAGAGTCACTTCCCTGCTTCAGCAGGCACCCTTCTGCAATGACAACCGGTACTCTGGGACTCCTCTCCTGATGACGGGCATGCTCCCTGGAACACAGGTGGGGGACTGAAGTGACCCAGACTGTCCAAAGGTCCAGCTGTCTAAATCTGGTGGAGATAAGAGCTTGCCTCCCCATGCTGCGACAGTATCCATATGCACTGCGTCTGCTGCAGCTCCCTGGGCTTCTGTGCACTTCTTCCAAATGTTCTTCATGCACAGCTTAGCCCAGGTCCTCAGTACTCCATCCGGTGATGCACATTTCTCTGAGTTGTTCTCTGGTGGCGTGGGACCCTCCGTGTAGTGCTGCGACAACTGCACTTTGCATCTTATTTGTCCCCATGTTCTGGGACTCCAGTGGGTGCTGCCTGGTCTTCTGATGGCTCTCTGAAGTGCTGAGAGCCCTCTCTGTCTCCTCAGTCGGGGTTGAGACCCCCCGGTCCCTCCTGGGTCAGGCAGCTCCTCTTTGACGCAAACTGCTTACTTGCTTGAACAAAGGCTTCTTGGCGGAATCCAGCGACGCAACAGCCTGCATCCAACAACTCGACTTGGGACATCTCTTGCACCAAGCAGAAACCCACAGCTATTTTCTTTGGTGCAGTTCTGTACTTTTCTTCTAACCGAAGAATCCGCTTTTGCACCTTCTTCCAGGTTGGCAGGGGCTCCTGTTCTTCCTGCACTCTTCTTCAACTTATCGACCAGGTCTCCTCTTTTTACAGGTCTTCTGGTCCAGCAATCCATTGTTTGTTGCTTGCAGTCTTGCTTGGTTCTTGCATAATTCTTCATCACAACTTGTAGTGTGTTCTGAGGAAACTTGCTGTACTTTACTCCTGCTTTCCTGGGCTCTAGGGTATGGTAATTTACTTACCTTTGGTGTTTTCCTACAATCCCAGTGCCCCTCTACACACTACATGTGCCTAGGGGGGAATTCAACATTCTCATTCCACTACTTCAGTATATGGTTTGTGTTGCCCCTAGGCCCATTGCAATCTATTGTATTTTCTACTGTTTGCTCTATTCTATGACTGTTTACTTACCTGATTTTGGTTACTAGTGTATATATTGTGTGTAATACTTACCTCCAGAAGGAGTATTGCCTCTAAGATATTTTTGGCCTTGTGTCACTAAAATAAAGTATCTTTATTTTTGGGAACACTGAGTATTGTCTTTTATTGTGTGTAAGTACTGTGTAACTATAGTGCTATTGCATGAGCTTTGCATGTCTCCTAGATCAGCCTAAGCTGCTCTGCTACAGCTACCTCTAAACAGTCTAAGCTGCTAGAACACTGCCTACATTTCACTAATAAGGGATAACTGGGCCTGGTATAAGGTGTAAGTAAGTATACCTTAGGTACCTACTACAAACCAGGCCGGCCTCCTACATTGGTGGCAGTGGTGGGATAAGTACTTGCAATTGCTTTACCACTTTGTTACTGGTGCTTTTCACAAGAAAAGTGTACTCCAATACTTAGGGTTATGTACAATTATACCTAGCAGTCATTTTTTCACTTTCACAAAGTTCTTTCAAACTTTTAAAGGTTTTACAAAGTTCTGAAAAGTGTTTCCTCTAAAAAGTTAGGCGAAATAGTTTGCTAAATTCTTAATCTTCTCTCTAACTTTTTCTATCAATATTTCTTTTGTAGAGACTACCCCCAGGGTTGTTCAGACCACTTATGAAAATCTTAATTTCAAAAGTCTAAGGGATCTCTGTTTCGAAAGAAGACTAGGGATGGGGAAGAACCCTAACAAGGATTTGCTCTTGAACCTCCTCTTACAAGATGACCAGGAGCATCTTGAGGGTCATGTACAACCAGAAGAGGAGGTCGAGGGGGATTCCTACCATGTAGATTCAGGCGAGGATCCTGAAGATCCAGGGGAGGGTCCTTCCACATATATTTCGATTAACAAACCACATAGTGTAGCTGGTAGTGGGAAGGGGTCTCACACAAGTAGGGCACCCTTCACACCTAGGTGCCAGGTCACTAGGGTTACACCAGTTAGGGAGATATCTACTTCTGCTCATTCTCACATCACCTCAGTCTCTGAAGGGTCTCACATATCCAATCCTGAGGATAACTCTCTAGATAAAGAACTAAAAAAGCTGAGATTGGAGGAGGCCAGAATGAGGCTGAAACAGCAACATAAACAGCTGGCCCTAGATAGGGAAGCCTTAGCTGTAGAAATAGAAAGGCAGGGGTTGGGGTTAGTTCCCCATGGTGGCAGCAGCATTGAAGGTTTCAAGGCTCATGAGGTCAGGGAGGACAACATTAGCTCCATAAACATACACAAAATTTTTCCCCCATACAAGGTGGGGGATGATATTCAAAAGTGGTTTGCTGCAATTGGGAGGGCCTGTAAAGTTCAAAGTGCCCCTCAAAAGCAGTAGGCTGCTATACTTTGGTAGTCCTTCTCTAACAAAGGGAGACCGACTCCTCACTGTTATGGTGAGGATGCAGATAACTACAACATTTTAAAGAATGCACTCATTAGTGGTTTTGGCCTAACCACAGAGCAATACAGAATTAACTTTAGGGAAAACAAGAAAGAATCTTCAAAAATGTGGGTTGACTTTGTGGACTGTTCTGTGAAAGCTTTAGAGGGTTGGTTAAATGGCAGTAAAGTGGCTGATTACCAGGTCCTGTGTAATCTGGTTTTGAGAGAGCATATATTGAAGAGCTGTGTGTCTGACTTGTTACACCAGTATCTTGTGGACTCAGATCTGACCTCTCCCCAAGAATTGGGAAAGAAGGCAGATAAATGGGTCAGAAAAAGGGTGAGCAGAAAAGCTCATACAGGGGGTGACAAAGAAAAGAAGAAAGATGGTGAAAAATCTCAGGATAAGCATGGGGATAAAAGTAAGCACAAAGATCATTCTTCAGGTCTACAACACTCCTCTGGGAGTGGGGATAAATCATCTTTCTCTTCTTCTCACTCTGCACACAATAAACACCCTGGTTCTATGTGTGCAAAGGTAAAGGCCATAGGCCAGGGGATAAGCCCTGCCCAGGTAAAGCCCCCGAGCCTACCACAACTAATACATCAAGCTCTGGTGCCCCTAGCAGTAGTGGTAATATTGGTGGGACTACTGGCAATAGTCAGACAAATGGGTGTAGTTGGGTTCACTTTTGGCTCCATCATAAAAACTGGGTTAGACACTGCCAAGACAGTTTCTGTCACACCTGGTGGTATTAGCTTTGCCACCTTGGCTGCTTATCCCCTTAACATGGACAAGTACAAGCAGTCAATCTTAATAAATGGTGTTGAGGCCCATGAATACAGGGACACAGGTGCCAGTATCACTTTGGTGACTGAAAACTTGGTGTCACCTGCACAACACCTCCTTGGACACAAATACCAGGTTACTGATGTCAACAACTCCACTCAGACTTTCCCCTTAGCTGTAGTGCAACTTAGTTGGGGTGGAGTTACTGGCCCAAAGCAGGAGGTGGTATCACCTAGCTTACCTATAGACTGTCTCTTGGGTAATGACCTAAAGGTCTCAGGTTGGGCTGAGGTAGAGTGTAAGGCCCAGGCTTCCTTGCTGGCTATCCCTGAGGAATTGCTTCCTCTCATTTCACGTGAAATGAAAAAGCAAAGGAGAGAAAAAGGCCTGAAATCTCAGGATCCCTCTCAACCAACAGGTAAAAAGGGTATCAAAGTATCCCTTCCCCACCCTAACACTAAGGATACCATTCTTGTGGTGGGAGAAAACTCTCTTGGGGTGGAACCTGAAACAAAGGAGCCCACAACTACCACAGCTGGACTCCCAGAGGTAAAAGTACCTCTCTGTGAAACCACTAAACCAGATGTGCAAATTGCACTGTTTTAGTAAATTTGGGGCAACCCTCCAGCCCTCCCAAAGAAACCTTAGTACAGCAGCCCTGCACTACCTCTAAACACTTAAGACAGTAGCCCTGTCCTAGTATGGAGCTTTTAGGACAGCAGCCCTCCCCTGCTCCAACCCAAGTGAAACAGCAACCCGGTTCTCTCTTTCAGCCATACGGACAGTCTTTTTGCCCAGCTATGGCCTTACTGAGACAGCATCCCTTTCTGGCATTCTCTTCCTTACGACAGCAACCCTGTCTTGACACATGCTCAGTGGAACAATCCCACTGCCCAACTTTAAAACTTACAAACAGAGACTCTGAGAATATGCACTTGCACTGTTTTCTAGGTAAAAATCTCCAAACAGGGTGGTTTCCATCCCCACAGGGGAATAATCATACAGTGGATGATAAAGGGAGTAACCTCTCAATTGCAGGTCTACTTTCCACTTATCACCACTTAGACAATAAAGTCTCAACTGGCCAAGGTTAGCCTTATTGTCCTTCGTTTGGAGTGGGTTATGTGAGAAAGTAGCCTCTTTCTAGCGTGGTTACCCCCATTTTTGGCCTGTATGTGACTGTTGGTCAGTGTGCTTTGCCTGTCTCACTGGGACCCTGCTAGCTAGGACCTCAGTGCTCATAGTTGGTGGCCTATGTGTGTTGTCAGTATGCTTGACTGTGTCACTGAAGTTCTGCTAACCAGAACTCCAGTGCTTATGCTCTCTCTAATTACCAAATTTGTGACTATAGTTTAGTGGCTCCATATTCCAATTCTGATTGGCACACTGGACCCCCCCCTTATAGGTCCCAGGTACATAGTCCTAGGTACTCTGGGTATTGGGGTTCCAGGAGATCCTTATGGGCTGCAGCATTTATTTTGCCACCCATAAGGAGCTCATACAAACCTTTCTTCAGGACTGCCACTGCAGCCTGAGTGAAATAGTGCACACACTATTTCACAGCTACTTTTCACTGCACTAAGTAACTTATAAGTCACCTATATGTCTAACCTTCATTTACTGAAGGCTGGGTGCAACGTTACTGTGTGTGAGGGCACCCTTGCACTAGAAAAGGTGCCCCCACATTGTCCTGGGCCAATTGCACGGACTTCGTGAGTGCGGGGACACCATTATAAGCGTGCACTACATATATGTCAATACATATATGTAGCTTCACAATGGTAACTCCGAATATGGCCATGTGAGGTGTCAAAGATCATGGAATTGACCTCTCAATCCAAATCTGGTATTGGGGGGGGGAGGCAATCCCTTGCACCATGGGGGCTCCACCTTGGACCCCCCAGTACTGCCAAACCAGCTCTCTGAGATTTCCACTGCAGCCCCAGCTGCTTCCACCTTACAGACAGGTTTCTGTCCTCCTTGGGATTGAGCAGCGCAATTCCAGGAAGGCAGAACAATGCATTTCTTTTTGGAGAGGGGTGTTACACCCTCTCCCACTAGAAATAGGTGTTTCAGGCATGGGAGGGGTATCCTCCCAGAGCCTCTGAAAATGCTTTGAAGTGCCCAAACAGTGCCCTCCTTGCATAATCCAGTCTACACCGGTTCAGGAACCCCCCAGTCCCTGCTCTGGCACAAAACTGGACAAAGGAAAGGGGAGTGACCACTCCCGTGTCCATCACCACTCCAGGTGTGGTGCCCAGAGCTCCTCCAGAGTGTCCCTGGTGTTCGCAATCTTGGATTCCAAGGTGTGGGGACCCTCTGGAGACCTCTGAGTGGCCAGTGCCAGCAGGTGACGTCAGAGACCCCTCTTGATAGGTGCATACCTGGATTGGTAGCCAATCCCCCACTCAGGGCTATTTAGGGTCTCTCCTCTAGGTGTTTCCTCAGATTCAGTTTGCAAGATTCCTCTAGGACTCCTCTGCATCCTCTGCTTTAGCTTCTTACCGTTGGATCAACTGCAGGCTGCTCCAGAAACCACTCTAACTGCAACAAAGTATAACCAGGACGACTCCAGCCAGCACTTGCAACAGTTTCCAAGGTGTGCATGCTCTGAGTACTGCCTGTCTTCACCCTGCTCCAGAAGAACCGAAGGAATCTACAGTGGAGTGACGGAGTCACTTCCCTGTTTCAACAGGCACCCTTCTGCGACGACAACCGGTACTCTGAGACTCCTCTCCTGATGACAGGCGTGCTCCCTGGATCACAGGTGGTGGACTGAAGTGACTCAGACTGTCCAAAGGTCCAGCTGTCCAAGTTTGGTGGAGGTAAGAGCTTGCCTTCCCTTGCTGCGACAGTACCCCTATGCACTGCATCTTCTGCAGCTCCTTGGGCTTCTGTGCACTTCTTCCAAAAGTTCTTCGTGCACAGTATTGCCCAGGTCCCCAGCACTCCATCCTGTGACGCACAGCTCTCTGAGTTGTTCTCCGGCGGCGTGCAACCTCCATTGTAGTTCTGCAACGACCGCACTTTGCATCTTCTTTGTCCCTGTGTTCTTGGACTCTTGTGGGTGCTGCCTGGTCTTCTGAGGGCTCTCTGAAGTGCTGAGAGCCTCCACTGTCTCCTCAGTCCACATTGAGACCACCAGGTCCCTCCTGGGTCCAGGCAGCTCCTCTTTGATACAAACCGCATACTTGCTTGAACCAAGGCTTGTTGGCGGAATCTAGTGACACAAACAGCCTACATCCAACAACTAGACGTGGGACATCTCTTGCACCAAGCAGGAACCCTCAGCGATCTACTTTGATGCATTTCTGTACTTTTCTTCTAACCGGAGAATCCACTTTTGCACCTTCTTCCAGGTTGGCAGGGGCTCCTGTTCTTCTTGGACTCCCCTTTGACTTCTGTACTTGGTCGCCTCTATTCACAGGTCTTCAGGTTCAGCAATCTATCATTTGTTGCATGCAGTCTTGCTTAGTCCTTGCATAATTCTTCATCATGACTTGTAGTGTGTTCTGAGGAAACTTGCTGTACTTTATTCCTGCTTTCCTGGGCTCTGGGTTAGGGTACTTTACTTACCTTTGGTGTTTTCCTACACTCTCAGCGCCCCTCTACACACTGCTCTTGCCGAGGGGGGAATTCGACATTCACATGCCACTATTTTAGTATATGGTTTGTGTTGCCCCTAGGCCCTTTGCAATCTACTGTATTTTCTACTGTTTGCACTATTCTATGACTGTTTACTTACCTGATTTTGGTTACTAGTGTATATATTGTGTATAATACGTACCTCCAGAAGGAGTATTGCCTCTAAGATATTTTTAACCTTGTGTCACTAAAATATAGTCCCTTTATTTTTGGTAACACTGAGTATTGTCTTTTAATGTGTATAAGTAATGTGTAACTATAATGGTATTGCAAGAGCTTTGCAAGTCTCCTAGATCAGCCTAAGCTGCTCTGCTACAGCTACCTCTAGGCAGCCTAAGCTGCTAGAACACTGCCTACATTTAACTAATAAGGGATAACTGGACCTGGTATAAAGTGTAAGTACCTTAGGTACCCACTACAAACCAGGCCAGCCTCGTACATGTGATGATTACCAAAGTAATTCACAGGGATGGTCATGATGCCTCAGAAAGCCACTGACAAGCTGAAAGGGGGCAGAACAATACTGAAAAAAACAGAGGTTTTTTTTCTTGTAAAGTATTTCCTAAAAAATTAAACCACACACTTTGTGTGGAAATAATAAAAAGAACTCTGTTTAATGGGTGAGGCATCATTCACTACGAAGAACAAATATTCTATTTTTGTAGTGCTAAACGACTGGAAGGATGCTCCCTAGCACATCGGGTACCCTACAAATGTGTTACTCTCTGTAGTCTGCAGCTAGGGTAGCTGCAATGGGCAAAAAATTAACTTTCATTCCCATGGCCCTGTTCTTCCCCAGATGCCTTTCAATTCTACCCTGACTACAAGAGGCAGATGATGAATATATGTCACACACGTCATGCATAACAGGCGACATGCGGATAATAGATATCCTGTCTTGCTTACGTAGACGTGGGAAAAGCGATGCACTGCAGTACAGGAAAAGGAACAGAATATATCGATTTTATTCATCACAGAGTATCCCATCTGCAAAAGGTGAAATCACAGACACTTAATCCCACTTTACGTCCTGGCCTTACCCTCACCCTCAAACACAAATTATTTAAATCAAATACATTCACTTGGTAGTAAGGGAAGGAAACGAAAAGGAAACTTGACTTAGGTTCTGATTTAGAGACCTAGAGTTTGGGGGAGGGGTTACTCCATCACAAATGTGACAGAAATCTAGTCCCTCGCCTTACAATTTGTAATACAGCAGATGGGATACCCGCCACGGAGAAAACCCCTCTATCAAACTATCAATCAGGCCCTTAGTCTGCTGCAGTAAGGTAAGGTACATTAAAAAGTCTGGGTAGGTATGGTAGAGGTTTTGCTATAGAATACCAGGGGGGTTCAATGATGATGTAACTTAAAGATTAGTCAGTCACTGTAGTTAAAACTGAAAGTGATGAATGTCAAATTTGAACATTTGTAAATCCCTTATGGAAGCCATATGAAGTATGAATCACTTGTCCATCCGGCTGTACCAATTGGCACATGCCAAAAATGTTTATTTTCAATGTGGACAGAAGTTAGGAATTAATAGTGCAATACTAGGGGAAGTGACTGATTGGACACTGTTTTTGTTTTGGTTTACAGTCCATTGGAGGCTTTGTAAATACTACAATAAAATAAGCAGACACACATTGCACAGCCAACACTGCAGTGCGGGGTAAACTATGCTGCTGTTGGGTAGGGTCATCATCATAAGCTTCATGGCCCATGGCTCACGACTCGCGAAGTGCCATGGGCAGGGAGCTCATGGATGATGATGGATGGGTGGGATCTGCCTGACTTAACAAATACAGTGGACATACTACTAATTGTCAATAAGCAAGCAATATGACTTACAATCATCCCTCCCTGCCGCCATCACTCCCCCTTCAGGTGTTGCATCTGGCACTCTGCTGCTGGCCCCAGCACTGGTAGTCTGTGCGGCTAGGAAAAAAACAACATTACATATGTTAGATGCCATATACACCTCTCCCTCTTTTTTTAACAAAATACAACTGCAACACTGTTGTGGATCAATTTTAGTTTGCTCGGGTACAGGAGTTTAGCTTAGCCGCAGCTTGCAGACCTGTGCCCTTTTTACCTAGAAAAAATGCTCTGTTTTATTATTCATCTCTTATTCATTTTAATAGTACTTGCAGTTCCTGCATTTTACAAGAAATATTTTTATGTTATAATCAGTTGCCATTCCATAAAACCGTCATTATTAGTAACATACGTATCAAATTGTCATAATGTCTCTCTGTTACACAGGATATGAACGTCAGGCATTTTTGTTATGGTATTGACGATCCCAGTTTGTGTACACAATCTAACGCTTAGGTACATACCCATGTCAGGATGTTTGCACGAACAATAACATGGGCCTTATATAAACACTCTGTGAGACCAAGGTCATTAGAGGGGGTTCCACCCAGGAGATTCCATCTACACTGCACAACATTTTGCAGCAACTTCAGCCATTGCATCTCTTCATCACCTGATTTGGGGACTAGAGGCTGACCTTTTTCTAAGGTAATGGGGCTGGGGCACTTCTCATGGACGTGGCTGGAACAGATAATGTGTATCATACCTTGCTCTCTGTAGGGTACACAATGCACTCTAGGGAGGAGTTTGTGTGTTCATATTTAGTGCAAAATGTTAGGATTCTTCATATTCGCATCGCTTATTTTCACAACCCTGATGTCTCTTGGCATTATCCTAATCATTGCAGCTAATGTATTTTACAGTACATTGCAGTCTTTTCAATAAATTTATTGAAAGCTTTCCTGCATCTTGTTTCTTGCCTGTGTGTGTAGGATACTCATTTCCAACAAGAAAAAAGGATAGGACTTGCTGCACCGCAAATCCTGGAAAAGATTTCAGAGTCCAGGCGCTAGGCTGCCGGAAATCACCTTTACTGTTTATGTTCTTGGGTGAGGTGCTGCTAGAGAGTCAGAGGGGCTGGGCCGACAGTTGCCAACTGTTGTGGGAGTGACTCACTCAACTACAATCGGAGGTGCTGCCACCCCATCCAGCAGTCTTTTAGATATAAAAGGGTCTTTACGACAACACATGAATACAGTTGAGTTCTCAGTATCTCCTCTCTCCCTTCTTAAATATCACTTCCCCATTTTGCTGGTTGACAATGTTAGAAGCCAGTAGTCAAGTAAATTATAATGCAGGAGCAGAGATAGGATGATGACTGTGAGTCATTTGAAGTGCAATGAAAGAGAAGAATAAATTGGTCAATGAAGGACATATGATTTGGTTTTGGTTGTCAATGTGGGGAAATGCAATGGGACCTTCCTCATACTACTTTATTGCCATGCTGCACTGTCATCGAAACTGCTGGGATAATACAACACAGCATTGGGGGGTTGGGGTGCACCATAACCTTGGCCACTTGCATGAGCATGAAATAGAAATCCTTCACAACAAACAAGCGTAGAAGAGCTTGCTTGTGTCTGCAAACTCTGGAATCTTCACAGAAGATTGCCTAATCCAGTGTATTTGTCTTACAGTACCAGTCCACAGGGTTCAAAGTTAGGGGAGAGGGACAGCATCACCAATCAGAAGAAAGTGTAAGCTACAGATTGCAGAAGCAAGAGGAAGTCAGCTACTGAAACAAGAAATATAGAAAAAATAATAATGCAGGGAGGAATAGCAGTAAAAAGAATAAACTTTGAATAAAACAAAGAGCATTTGAAAAAGTCACAGCATAAGAGAAAGGAGAAAAAATTAATCATATTGAGGAGGTTTAAAAGTTAGAGTAATAAATAGGGCAAGTAGAGCCATCTGCCATGGCCACAGCGCTGGTGGTGGGGTGGAACTTTCACCTGCTCCGGCAATGGTGGTGGTATCCTCCTCGGCCCAGATCTCTCATATCCTCTTCTTGCCCTATGGTGCTGATGTAAGAAATGAAGAAGATAACAAAAATAGAATAGTGCTACAGTGAATCTCCTAGAAAATACTTTGACAGGCAAAGGCAAAGCCAGTAACGTACTGACATTGTACTTTTCTGAATCAAATTGCCTAGCACCTATATAAGCGTGTTGACCTATTCCTAATTTCCAACACCTTGCCTAAGCCCTGTTTCAAATTTCTTAAACTACATTTGGAAATACTAATGCATTGAAACGAATGAACTTTGCTCTGCAAATCACATTCACAAACCCCAATTCAGTCAGTTCAGTTTCCCTTTTCAATCCATAGATGCATGCATACATCACTGGAAGATTATTTGGGACTATAGGAGCTAGATAAAAAGGAAGACACAGAGAAAGCTAACTCACTGATATATTTTACTTACTACTACTACCATACCTTAGTGACAGGAGGACAGAGGAGTCAGCATAACCAGTATAATCACCACAATCATCCCAAGCGAGCACCCACAGCAACAAGGAGAACTAGGTAGCACTGAAAACCTGGCTCGCTCAAATTCGATCACATAATATTCATAACATTATGTTACGTGAACCTAATTTACCTCTGAGTGTGAGCAGCATGTTATTTGAAAAAATAAATTACCATTACAGGAAAAGAAACAAAATGAATAATAACTAATTACTAGTACTCATCAAGCCCCGCAACCTGGATGACCAGCAGGTCGAACAGTTCCCTCTTCCGCTCAATGATATCGGTCCAGTGGTGCATCAGCTTTGGCACACCCTCCCCCACAGCTGCCGATGCTCCAGCAACCCATACCCACTGCTGGGCCTGCCTCCTACTGTCAGCATAGAGGGGAGGTGCAGGGCACCTCCTCCTCATGAAAAATGATGCAAGGCTGCACCGCTTGGCGGTGCTGGCATCCACCTAGCTTGCGGTTAAGGATTAGGACAAGGTGGAAACCTGAGATGGGAATATACAATATCAGGTTTTTTTACCAGGACTACTCAGATTTGTTTCTAGAAAGCCTGAATCAGTGTATCTGTTGATAAAAGTAGTAGAGCCTGAAAATGCTAATTGCTGATAGGAGGGATTTTACTAGTTAACAACATGGCATAGCCCATATGTAGATAACATTTTCCTATGCAACAGTTTAGTGAAACTATACACATTAAGGGGCAGATTTATGGAAAGTGGTGCTGCACCTTGTGCAGCGACATTTCCTCTGCACCCCTTAGCATCCCCCTACCACCACCATATGTGTGCCGTATTTAAAATACGGCGCACCATGGTACAGGGTAGGGGGCAATAGCGTCATTTTTCATGACGCTATTGATGTACACTTCAGGAGTAGTGCCAAAATATCGGTGCTAGCCCTGCAGAGAACATAGGGGACCATTATAAATAACGGAAGCCCCCTTTCAACGCCGGCTCTGAGCAGGCATTAAAAGTGCCATACATAATGATGCAAGGAAATCTCTTAGATTTCCTTGTGCCATTTTTTTGGCCCCCTTAGCGGGGGAATGCCACCTTTGCAAACTCTGGGGGTCATTACAACCCTGGCGGTACAAGACCGCCAGGGCTGTTATGACGGGACCACCGCCAACAGGCTGGCGGTGCTTCGCAGGTCATTACGACCGTGGCAAAAGCGCCGCGGTCACACCGCCGGGGCCGGCGTTTTCCAGCCACAATGGCCCCGGCGGTAGTAATCCGCTAGGGCAGCGCTGCTAGCAGCGCTGAGCAGGGGATTACGAGTCCCCCTACCACCAGCCTTTTCCTGGCGGTTTGAACCGCCAGGAAAAGGCTGGCGGTACGGGGAGTCGCGGGCCCCCTGACAGGGCCCCGTGCAGCTTTTCACTGTCTGCTATGCAGACAAAAAAAGCCGCCCGCCAAGGTCGTAATGAGGGCCATTATGTCTTGTGCAGGCATAATGTAGGGCAAAGGGTTACAAAGTGGCACAATGCATGCATTGCACCACTTTGTAAATATGGTGCTAGGATTTTGGCCTCATTGAGACACATTAGTGTAAATAAATGATGCTAATGTGGCACAAGGTGACGCTAGGCGCTTATAAATATGCCCCTAAATTATTGCCGCATTCGAGATCAGTAAGGTAATCATAACAGTTTTCCACAAAGAACTATAAAATGAGTAAATCTTGACTGGGTGTTTGAACAAAGCATATGTAAAACATGGATTATTATTTGTGGTTTTTGGTTGGCCACCTAAAGGTATAATAACACTAACTTGTCAGAGTGAACTTTAAAGTCACTAAGTAAAACAGAGCTCAATGCCCTGGTAGCCATGACACAGAGAAGAAATGCTTAACTTAGGGCAAGAAAGTATTTGTGCAGTACCATTGCAGTAATAAAGTCAAAACATCAAAAATTCTAATTCTGAAACAAATTTAGAAAAAACAGAGTACATTTGTTTTAAGAAAAACTAAGGCCACAAAGCACAAAGCAACAATGACAGTCAGTAGAAGGGGATGGCCGAGTCCTGTACATGGTTTCAGGTTAACTACAATGGTGTGCAGGTCAGATACATCAATCAGGTGCATTCCAGTCAAAGAGTTTACCTTATGTCTTTTTAGGGAGCTCAAAATACTCTAGCGCAGCAAGGCTGAAGTTGTCTGAGAGGGAAGTGCATCAAAATTGAACACATTTACTGTGAGGTTCCCCTAACAATGCTGCAGGTCCACAAAGTTCTAAGTCCCACCTTTTTGGTTTTCTGGAGCAGTTCCTTTGGGTGAATTCTAAACTTCCCAGGACGTCAAGAAGAGCACGTAGAGGCCAAGACACACTCCATCAGGGTCCACCAATGTGTCCAGGTCCAGTTGGCACTGGTTAACTAGTCACTTCAGGAAGAATACCTCTTGCAGCTTGTTGTGCTTCTGTAGCCATACTGGATGTCAGCCAACTGGCCCTTGGAGTTCACTTAATTTCCTGGCTACAGCAGGGAGCAATCCAGACCTCCTTGCATTGGTGTCGCCTCATCCCCCATGTTAGGCCATGGCCCTGGGTGGAAATATAAAAAAAAGACAGGGAGGAAAGAAGGAATGGAGACGGAGAAATTAAATTAGGAGGAGTTGGGGGAAAACTAATAAAGTGACAAAAAAGTCGCTGACAATAAAAAAAGGGGCACAAACATAAAAAACACAAATACGCACACTAATGAAGTCATTGTAAAAGAGGGAAGGATAAGTAGGACAGAGAAAGGACTGAAAAGATATAGATTAGATTGAAATGTAGGCCCAGCACCGTGCACTGAATGGGGAAAAACAAGATGGCTGCATGTGCTCGGGCGACCAAGTGATGGCGTTAACGCTTGTGTTTGCAACACAAAGCAAGCAAATCACACCAATCAGCGAGACAGGGTGGCAAGTACAACTCTGCCTGTTCGTGCAGAGTTTGACAGATTTCACTGAGTGATTTCTTCACTCCGCAGAATTCCACTTACCGGAACTCCACCCAGGCCTAGTTAAAACAACTAGACCACCCCTGATGTGTATCGGGGTGTGCTACATTACACAACCCATTAATTCTACCACATCTCCACACAGCCAATTGCTGTGCATTGTGAATTATGTCCACAGATGTCTGGCTACAAGGCTAGGCCCTGTGCTCAGCCCCAGCTATGTTTCATCAAACGCCATACCTAATGGGTTGTGCCAACTGACTGCAGGTCTTAGGCACAGGAAAGACTGTGTGCTAAAGCCCTACTATGCAAGGCTCTAGACTGTGTTATGCCTACACCAGAGCTATGAGCAAGGACTGGACATACACTTTGATTAACTTGATACATACTTAGATGAAGGTCGTGTGCAGTGGTTATGTCAACATGCTATCTTGGCACAGGGCCATGCCATAGACAAAGCCCTAAGTCAGTGCAGCTGCTGGACTCAAGAAAAGCTGTCATGGAAAGCGCTGTGCAAGCAAAGCAAATCACATGAGTCCGACGTCAGCAAGAGTCCTCCTGAGAAAATCCACCAAAGTTCAGGACATAAGGTGAACTTTCTTGCACAATATAAAAATAAGTTGCCAAAAAGCCATATAATTACAGGCACTACTCAAAGGACATGAATAAAATATGTCAATACTTGCAATACTTGCATGAAGTGCCAATTAAGCATGATCCTTCCTGCAGGGTTCTTTGATTAATTCCATCCTCCCCTATACACCACAGAACATAAAAATAGAGTCAAAGAATAGCAATTTAAAACACTTCCTCTAAAACCATAGTGAAAAATCAATAGGATATGGGGCACTTAAAAAATCTGGGTATGCAATTTGACATGCTCTCCTAGAATTGATCAAGTTGTATGATGCTGCTTCTTCTCAGTATGCAACCCTGACTGTTCTTCTCCTACTCTGTAGTTTATTAAGAATAAAGTACGGCTGAGAATCGTATAAGATGAAAGGTGGGTAAACAAAAAGTTAAAACAGATACCAAAGTTTCAGGCTTAAGACAGTAGTGCCATCCCACACTTGGGAAAGATTTAGGTGAACCATTCAAGGCACATGGGTTGTGCAAGTTTAGGCCTCTGGTAGCAATTATATTAGGGATAAAGTACACATATTATAAAGATACAAGTCATGGAGGAGTTCCATACCCATATGGTGAAACGAGCCAGAAAGTTCCTTATGTAAGGTTATGGAACTCTGAGGTGACTTGCAAAATCATTATCATGTACGCCAGGGGGTACTTTATCCCATATAATACATGGTCACACCATTATCTTTCTTACAAACCACTTAAAACCTTGATGCATAGCTCTTTCATATGAAAGAACAAGCATGTTTGCAAACACGAAGAATAAAACCTCTAGTTTAAAATGAAACACATCAAAACCTGTTAGATATTTGTTGGAAACAAATATTAGAAACACTTCAATACATCTCAGTTTTTTAAAACTGTAATAGCTTAGGATGTGTAGAAACATGCAGAATGATTGTACCTTTTCTCTAGGAGTGAAAAAATAGACATATTATCTCTGCTTGTCATTGTAAGCTATTCAAATAGAGCAGAAGAAGAAAAGCAATGCTCTGTTTGTTGCTTTAAACAGCTGCTTTAATATTGCTCTGCGACCCGACCTGTCTTTCACCTGGCTGCTGGCTCTGGCAGCAGGCATTGTGAGGTCAGAACTCAACTGTAATACCCTTATAATAGCTGGGTTCTGATGTCTTCTCTTTATAATCGGTGACTCGGTGTGTTACAAGTTGTTGATTATGAAGAAATGAGTGACTGCCCTTCATATAGGGATTACAGACTTCGATGTATTATATAGAGGTAGTAAGGTCGTTAAAAGTTTTAATTTAGATCATGAAGCACTAATCATAAAATAACCTTTGTTGGGCCTTATCATGAGTGCCCATAAAATTCTGAACCCTGCAGCACCCTGTTTGGGCGGAGTTCAGAATTGTAAATTAGGAGGGATTTATCACAACCAGTAATTGCCAGGTGCAATAACGTACAGCCCAGTGTTAAATTTCTGCAGGGCAAACCTACCAGATTTAAACATGTTCAAAATGCCCTGTAACTACCTAGAGATGCAGATGTTGGGACTTGAAGCTCCAAAATCTGCATGGCATTCCCCGTTACTAGGGAAAAACTGTTAATAGGTGACATTTATTGCACTCAATAAATGATTCTCAAAGCCACCCTATACTCTAGACTACTCATAATGAGGGCCCCTAGTAGCTAAAATCTACCTTTCACCAATCAAATGATTCCATACCGAGCAATGTTAATCATCAATTCAGCATGAAATGTTAACTCATAGTTAGGTTGGATATGCAAGCAGCCCTGGCCGAGCATGACCAAAGATCATGCACAGCTGTTTAAATCCTTGATGGGTTCTGTCTACACATGGACTGGCTCATCCTGAAGTCAACCCTGGCTGAGCATGACCACATGACATGCACAGTAAGGCCCTCATTACAACCCTGGCGGACGGTGTTAAAGCAGCGGTAAGACCGCCAACAGGCCTGCGGTAAAACATTTGCAATTACGACCGTGGCGGAAACCGCCAACAAAGACAGCCACTTTAACACTCCGACCGCTACGGCAGTACAAACAAACAGTGCAGCGGTCACCGCCAACAGACAGGCGGAAGACAATGTACCGCCAACACTATTATGACAGGCCAATCCGTCACCTTTTCCGGGGTGGAGTCAACGCGGATAAAAACACGGCGGAAACAGGAATTTCAAAGGGAAAACGCTTACCTCTACACACACCACGAGGAACGAGGACACCATGGACCCGGAACTCCAAATTCTACCTGCGATAGTCTTCCTGCTCCTCTACCAGGAGCACGAATGCCGGCGGCGAAGACCACGGTGAGTACTGCACCTACGACACAGGAGAAGGGGAGGCAAAATACAGGGACACACACACGCAACACCCCCACCCTCACCCACTACAACACACACACTAATACATATCTATACATTATAGTTACCCCCTCCAAGCCCCCCCGCAGAATGCAAAGACCAAAGGAAATGATTGTAATCATTGTAATCTATTAAAATATAGTACTATAAAATATATAGACACTATAAACAAATATATACACCAATAATACAAGTCCAGGTATTGCACCATTTATAGTCCGTGGACCACTGGGCCCAAAATGCATGGGCGAGGCCCACACTCGATACCAGATCAAAACAGAGAGAACACTGCAGGGGCATCAGATAGAAATACAACAGGCACCTCAGGGGGAAGGGAAGGGGGGGCACCTCAGCCGGATGAGTGCACGACGCCAGATCCACGAGGGGGCTCAATGCCCACTGTTCAATCCTGGGGAGTGCAAAGCCACAGCCTCTCAAGTCTCTCCAGTGGGTGGTTTGCCCACTGTTCAATCCTGGGGAGTGCAAAGCCACAGTCTCTTAAATCTCTCCAGTGGGTGGTTTGCCCACTGTTCAATCCTGGGGAGTGCAAAGCCACAGTCTCTCAAGTCTCTGCAGTGGGTGGTTTGCCCACTGTTCAATCCTGGGGAGTGCAAAGCCACAGTCTCTCAAGTCTCTGCAGTGGGTGGTTTGCCCACTGTTCAATCCTGGGGAGTGCAAAGCCACAGTCTCTCAAGTTGATAACAGTCTCCACTGGTTCTGGAGGGGGACTGGTGCCCAGAGTGCTTCATCCTGTGAAGGACAGAGGTAGTGGATGGATGTCTCCACTGGTTCTGGAGGGGAACTGGTGCCCAGAGTGCTTCATCCTGTGAAGGACAGATGTAGTGGATGGATCTCTCCACTGGTTCTGGAGGGGGACTGGTGCCCAGAGTGCATCACTCACCCCGTGACGGTCCCAGTTGCGTCAGTGCCCCTGCCGCTCATGGGCTAGCGGTGCTTGATTTGGCGGTGCCCTGTTCAGCGGTGCTTGATATGGCGGTGCCCTGTTCAGCGGTGCTTGAGTTGGCGGTGCCCTGTTCAGCGGTGCTTGAGTTGGCGGTGCCCTGTTCAGCAGTGCTTGATTTGGCGGTGCCCTGTTCAGCGGTGCTTGAGTTGGCGGTGCCCTGTTCAGCGGTGCTTGAGTTGGCGGTGCCCTGTTCAGCGGTGCTTGATTTGGCGGTGCCCTGTTCAGCGGTGCTTGATTTGGCAGTGCCCTGTTCAGCGGTGCTTGATTTGGCGGTGCCCTGTTCAGCGGTGCTTGAGTTGGCGGTCCTTCATGGCCCAGCGGGGCTTGTGCTGGCGGTCCTTCATGGCCCAGCGGGGCTAGTGCTGGCGGTGGCCTCCTGGGCAGCTGGGCTGGGGCTGACGGGGACCTCCTGGGCAGCTGGGCTTGTGCAGGCCGGGCCCTCCTGGGCAGCTGGGCTTGGCCTGGCGGGGCCCTCCTGGGCAGCTGGGCTGGGGCTGGCAGGGCACTTCTGGGCAGCTGGGGCTGGCGGTGGCCTCCTGGGCAGCTGGGATGGGGCTGGCGGTGGCCTCCCGGGCAGCTATGATGGGGCTGGCGGTGGCCTCCTGGCCAGCGGGGATAGGGCTGGCGGTGGCCTCCTGGCCAGCGGGGATAGGGCTGGTGGTGGCCTCCTGGGCAGCGGGGATGATGGCGGTCTTCTCCGCCGTGCTGCTCTTCCCAGACTTGCCGGGTTTCTTGTGGCCCTTCTCCACCTTGGGAGGTGTCACAGCTGAGTCCACACTCCCACCGGGACCCCTGGGAGCGGCTTTGGTGGCTGGAGTCTTCCCCCTCTCCCGCCGGGCACTGACCAACTTCTGATGCTTCACAGGGGGGGGACTGGCTGTGCTGTGGCTCCGTGCCACACTGGCTGTCCTGATGGCCGGTGTACTCCACATACCTGTGACTATAGGCACCACTGGTCCCGGAGATGTTGTGGCTGAGGTGCTAGTTCGGGACCTAAGAGATGGACGGGGTGGGGGAGGTGTGGGAAAAAGGTCAAGGCTGGACAGGAAAAGTTTTTTGGACACACTGGGACGGGTAGCTGGAGGGGGTTTGGGAGTGGAGGAAGAGGTGGTGGTAGTAGGAGGTGTACGTTTGGTGACTTTGGGTGCAGGTGCATGCGCTGGAGGCTGTCGTGAGGTGGTGGCTGTTGGGTGGGTGTGTGCCTGCATTTGTGTATCTTGGGAGGGGGCGTCACAGACACACTGGGAGAGGACACAGGGGACATGTGAATGGTAGTGGGGGTGGTGACTGCACGTGAGCGGGGTGTGCTGGTGAGGGATGTAGTGGCTGTAGAGGTAGTGCATGCAGGTGTGTGTGTAGACGAGACTGGGAGGGAGGAGGGAGACAACGAGGAGGGGGACACAGTGGAGGCAGTGGATGTTGGTGTGTCTGCATGTGTGTGATGCTTGCATGAGTGCCTGTGGGATGTGTGGTGCTTATGTTTGCCTGAGCTTCCCTTGTGTGGTGAGGTGTGTGCAGGCTAGTCTGATGGTGTGCTTGGGATAGGCAGAGGTACAGGGGATTGGGTCTGGGTGGAGGAAGTTTAAGGGGGGAGGCTAGACACAGGGACAATGGCTGCCATCAGTGCTGAGGCCAGAGTTTGAAAGGCTCAGTGAAGGGCCGCCTGACCAGAATGAATGCCCTCCAGGAATGCATTAGTTTGTTGCAACTGCCTCTCTACACCCTGGATGGCATTCAAAATGGTAGACTGCCCAACAGTGAGGGACCTGAGGAGGTCAATGGCCTCCTCAATGAGGGCAGCAGGGGTGACTGAGGCAGGGCCTGAGGTGCCTGGGGCGAAGGTGATGCCCACCCTCCTGGGTGAGCGGGCACAGGGCGAAGGCTGAGGGGCTGCTAGGAGGGCGGTGCTGGTAGGGGGGGTGGCGGCTGTACCTGTAGATGCGGGGGCACAGGTGTTGCCGCCACCACAAGGGAGCTCCCATCAGAGGACGCGTCCGTGTCGCTGGTCATAGCTCCTGTCCCCGCCGTGGAGCTCCCCTCACACTCCGTCCCACTGGTAAATTTAGAGTCCGTAGTGTGGCCCTCCATGGCCATGTGGGATGCAGCTCCCTCGTGCTCCGATGCCACTGCTCCTCCGCCTGATGATGCTAATGCACACAAGAACAGGGAGACCACAAAAAGGGGGGGGGGACAGAATAAATACATGTTGAGTGCATGGATTACCGCTACAGTTGGCGGACAAGACAGACACAGAAGCCCCCTGCACTACGCCGGGCTCTTGGGCT
This sequence comes from Pleurodeles waltl, assembly GCF_031143425.1. Lineage (NCBI taxonomy): Eukaryota > Metazoa > Chordata > Amphibia > Caudata > Salamandridae > Pleurodeles > Pleurodeles waltl. The sequence continues at coordinate 596,111,155 of NC_090449.1, forward strand.
CTACAGTGCAATTCCTAGGAAATGGCCTACAAGGCTATGGATGACATCTGCACACATAGATGACACAGGGGCATGAATAGCTGTACTTGGCACTCTACAGAGTGGGGTGGGGGGCCACAGGGCCATGCCTTACAGAGGGGCCTAGCCTACGGAACTCACCCTAGCCTAGGGAAACCCACTGCCCTCCTCCCCCACCCAGACAACTCCACTGCACGCAAAGTCAGCTGAATGAGAGTGTACTCACCCCCTTGTGTCTGTTGTGATGCCCTCAAGCGCCCATCCAACTCCGGGTAGGCCACCGCCAGGATCCTGAACATCAGGGGGGTCATGGTTCGACGGGCACCCCTCCCATGTTGGGAGGCCATCCCCAGCTGAGCCTCTGCCGTCTTCTTGCTCCAGCGGCGAATGTCCTCCCATCTTTTCCGGCAGTGGGTGCTCCGTCTGTGGTAGACCCCCAGGGTCCGGACGTCCTTGGCGATGGCAAGCCAAATATCTTTCTTCTGGTGGGCGCTGACCTACATGAAATGTACAGGGGAAGAAGAGAAGTCATTACCAACTGCACCGTCAAAGTGAGTGGCCCCCATCCCTACCCTTGCCATGTGGCATATGCACCCACCGTCTTTCATGCACGCAGAACTCTGCCCCCTTCCTTCTTACATCCAGCCCTCTCCACACAGGCATAGCCCATACAACATGCTCCCTGTGTACTTCCTTGTTTGTCTGGAGGACCGTAGAGTAGCGTGTACTGAGGGAGGACCCCATCAACGAGCTTCTCAAACTCCTCCGATGTGAAGGCAGGGGCCCTTTCCCCAGATGCATGAGCCACTGTCTCTTCCAGACTGAGGTCACAGCAGCACTTGCAGTGTAGGTCCTCTCCTGTCGAAGATCAGGTATCGAGTGATTCAACAGATAGAAAATGGCATACCATCACCGCCGGCGTACATTGTCATTGGCTCCTGGGACCCATAGGGTCCAATGTTAACCAATGCAGCATTGCGCTGCGGTCTCCGACCGCCTACCGCGACGGTGGACAACGCCAGCGCAGTTACCTCACATCCCATTGTCCCACTTTAGAGGTCAGGCAGCCGCCATTTCAGGGGCCCACATGGCCTAATTTCCAACTGCGGCACACATACCTAGGCCTAGTCTCAACACACATACAGGCCACCTTTTGTGTATGATTGGTGTTCTGTGTAAACTGTGGGTACGTACCTCTGAGCTTTTTGACTCTGTGGTCGCTGTTGTCCTTCATAGGCACCGTCCACTGGGACATGTGAGAAGATGGCGGCATCCTCCGGTGTACCGACCGCTGGTGGACCTGTCGACAATGGAGGAAAGACATTTGATAATCACCTACAGATTTGACCGTGCCACAATCCAAGAACTGTGTACCCAGTTGGAGCCAGACCTGATGTCAGCAATCCGCCATCCCACAGGAATCCCCCCTCAAGTGCAGGTGCTATCAGTGCTCCATTTCCTTGCAAGTGGGTCTTTTCAAACAGCTGTGGCCATGGCATCAGGGATGTTCCAGCCTATGTTTTCCAACGTATTGTCCAGAGTGTTGTCTGCCCTGCTGAAACACATGCGGAGCTACATCGTTTTCCCTCAGGTGGAGGATTTGCCTACAGTGAAAGGTGACTTCTATGCCCTTGGACATATCCCCAACATCATAGGTGCCATTGATGGGACCCATGTGGCTTTGGTCCCCCCCCCCCACAGGAGTGAACAGGTTACAGAAACCGGAAGAGTTATCATTCGATGAATGTACAGCTGGTATGTTTGGCAGACCAGTACATCTCCCATCTGAATGCCAGGTTCCCTGCGGAATAGCAGCATCCCTTATGTGATGGGTCACCTCCAGAGGCACCGTGTGTGGCTATTAGGTAAGCCCCTGGAAGCAAGACAGTGGGAATGGTTGTCTGGGGTTATCCCTACAGGTTAGTGTGTGTCTAACAGTTGTCCCTCGCCATTTGCAGGTGACTCTGGGTACCCCACCCTGTCATGGCTACTGACCCCAGTGAGGAATCTAGGAGGAGGATCGAGCGGACCTTGGGCCTCCTGAAGGCCAGGTTCAGGTGTCTCCACATGACAGGTGGATCCCTATTCTACTCACCAAAGAAGGTGTGCCCGATCATCGTGGCCTGCTGAATGCTTCACAACTTGGCTTTGCGACGACAGGTGCCTTTTCTGCAGAAGGATGGTCCAGATGGCAGTGTTGAGGCAGCTGTGGAGCCTGTGGACGGTGATGAGGATGAAGCAGAGGAAGAAGACATGCAGAACAGGGACTCAGTGATCCAGCAATATTTCCAGTGAAACACAGGTGAGAATACATTCCTGCCTACTGTATGTACTTTTACACTACTACCTCTCTACTGTCTGTCGTTTTCACCCAGTATATGGTCACTGAGTTGTCACTTTCCCTTACGGTTTCACAGATGTGGGTCCCAACGTGTGTCATCTGCTTAGATTCCTCATGGACTAGAGCTGTGTGACATAGGTATGTTGACATTACTATTTCAAGAACATTTGGTCACTGTAATTGCAAATACACTATTTCGAAATCACAGACAGACTCCAGATCATTTTGTGCTTTAGGTGTGTTTATTTAAATGCAAAATATTGGAGGGGGAAGTTAAATGGTAAGGGGTGATGGCGGAGGAGTGTCCATGGCAGAGTCCAGTCTATTAGTCTCACAGGTACATTGCCCATATGGGCTTAGGAAGTGGAGCTGGGGCAGTTTAATTATGGACAGGGTGACGAAGTGGGACAGTGGGATGACAATCAGGGTGGTCTCATTTCTTGGTGGGGTCTTGGCATCATGCTCTGTCTTGTTCCTGGATCTCAGGGACCATTTGCGGGGTGGTTCTCCCTCTGCAGGGGGTGGGGTGCTGGTGTGGTGGTCCTGTGGCGGGGCGTCCTGTCCACTAGCGCTGGCAGAGGTGGTGGGCAGTTCATCATCCATGCTAGTGTCAGGAGCCCCTTGGAGTGCCACAGTGTCCCTCCTGGTGTTAAGTAGTTCCTTCAGCACCCCTACGATGGTGCCCAGGGTGGAGCTAATGGTTCTGAGTTCCTCCCTGAAGCCCATATACTGTTCCTCCTGCATGCGCTGGGCCTCCTGAAACTTGGCCAGTACCGTTGCCATTGTCTCCTGGGGGTGGTGGTATGCTCCCATGATGGAGGAGAGGGCCTCATGGAGAGTGGGTTCCCTTGGCCTGTCTGCCCCCTGTCGCACGGCAGCCCTCCCAGTTCCCCTGTGTTCCTGGGCCTCCGTCCCCTGGACCGTGTGCCCACTGCCACTGCCCCCAGGTCCCTGTTGTTGTTGGGGTGGTGGGTTATTCTGGGTTCCCTGTAGTGGTGGACACACAGCTGATTGACATGTCCTGGGGACGGAGGTATGGGCCCGCTGGGTGGGTAGCCTGTGCCTGTGTGAGGGGAACTGACTGTCCCGAGGCCCCCGATGGTCCGGGCTGGTCATCTAGATCCAATTGGACAGAGGTGCTGTCATCACTGTGGGCCCCTTCTGTGGGTGGAGTGGACATGTCTGGACCCTCCTGTCTGGTGACGCTGGGTAGGGGTCCTGCAGGAGTGGAAAGGCATGATTATTGCATCTGTGTGTGGCATGGTGTGCAATGGGTGGGTGACCGTGTACCCCAGTGCTGGCATTTCTGTGTGGGAGCTTGAGTGATGATGGTTTAGGAGGGTGTATGGCTATGTGCAGTGTGCATGCTTTGGTGATGGGTGTCCATGCTTTGTTGTTGCATGCAGGGCTTGGTGTTGGGATGTGTGGTTTGTGATATTGGTACATTTGTGAGGAGTTGGAGTAATAGGGCTGAGGGCGAGGGTGGGGGTATGTGATAGCATGCAGGTAGGTTGGGGGATGTAATAGTTAAGATTTGACTTACCGGAGTCCATTCCTCCACCTACTCCTGCGAGGCCCTCAGGATGCAGAATCGCCAAGACCTGCTCCTCCCATGTTGTTAGTTGTGGGGGAGGCGGTGGGGGTCCACCGACAGTCCGCTGAACCGCAAGGTGGAGTCTTGAGACCACGGAAATGCACCTTCGCCCGTAGGTCGTTCCACCTTTTCCTGATGTCCTCACGATTTATTGGGTGTTATCCCACTGCGTTGACCCTGTCCACTATTCTTCGCCATAGCTCCATCTTCCTTGCAATTAAGGTGTGCTGCACCTGTGATCCAAATAGCTGTGGCTCGACCCGGACGATTTCCTCCACCATGACCCTGAGCTCCTCCTCCGAGAACCTGGGGTGTCTTTGCCGTGTCATGGGGTGATGTAGGTGATGTGTGGGGGTGGTGTGTGTGGTGATAAATGTAGTGATATGTAGTGGTGTGTTGTGTGAGGTGCGTGGAAGTTGTGTGGGTGATGGTGTTATGTGCCTGTGGATGCTGTTGTACTTGCTGGTGGTGTCTCTCTGTGTGCTTAGTTCTCAATTTTTGTCGTAGGGGTTTGTGGGTGATGTGGGTGTGTGTTTTATATTGTGTTGGGTGTGTGGGAGTGGTGTGTGTATGTGTATCAGGTGTGTGTATTTTGAATTGTCCAATGTGGCTGTGTGTTGTAAGAGTGTGTGTATTTTGAGCGCGGCGGTGTGTACCGCCAATGGAATACCGCGGTTGAAAGACCGCCGCGTGGATTCGTGTGTCGTGATAGTGTGGGCGTATTTCTGTTGGCATGAAGGTGGAGGTTTTGTTTTCGCCAGTTTATCACTGACCTTTGGTGTGGCGGACTTGTGTGGGTGTCTGAATTTTGGAAGGGGTTCCGAGATGTGGGTCATAATAGCTGTGGCGGAATTCCACAGCCGTGGCGGTGTGTTGGCGGTCTTCTGCACGGCGGTAAGCGGCTTTTACCGCCAATGTTGTAATGACCGCCTAAGTGTTTTACTTATGCCAGGTTCTCAACCCCTATTGTACATACCCAAAGCATGTCCACTACAGGCTATGGACAGCTAGAGTATTCTACTCAACTTACATGTTAAAAAATGTTGATGTTATAATGGAATTCTGGGGTATTCAATACAATAAAAAGAACGTTTAAGATAAAGGAACATTTTACAATTTAAAACTATTGTTTAAAATGCATTTTTTCTCAAATTAGGCCCATATTTATAGGGAAATGACAGAGCGCGACGCTGTGCCGAAATTGGCAGCGCCGTGCTCCGTCATTTTCACAATGCAGGAATACGCTGTATTTAACTGAATATGGCGCACCCCTGTGTTGTCATCTGTGTTGGCTCTTAATTTAGCTGCCAGCGCCAATGCAGGCATCCTTGCACCGTTGTGCAAGGATGTCTGCATTGAGGGGTGTGATTGTTTATGTGCAGGAAGGTATCCCTTCCTGCACATAAACAATCACTAATGTCGATTTGGCACTTCTGTGTGTGCTGCACAATGCAGCACATACAGAAGTGCCAAAGCGTCATTTTCAAATGATTCTTTACATACAGGAAGGGCCACCTTCCCCCACATAAAAAATCATGCCTGGCATTTTGCTCTTTCTATGCGTCCTGCAGAATGCGGCACACATAGAAAAAGCAAAAAACGAGGAGGAATAAAAGTATTCCTCCTCGTTGCACCCTGCTAACGCCACCCTTGGGGTGGCATTAGATTCTGGTGCTGCCTCAGGTTTACGAAAACTTGAAAATCTGAGGCAGCGTCAAAATGCATTGGGTGTTGCTGTGGCATGCCCACAGCAACACTCATTGCACGCCCCTGCCACGTAAAGGGCTGTGTATGAAGGGGTTGTATTTACAAGGTGGGGTTCAGCCATAAAAAAGTGGCCTAACACCACCTTGTAAATACAGCACTGGGCATAGCGCCACCAGAGCATCGAAAAAAGTGACGCTCCGGTGCCACCAGGGGCTCACAAGTATGCACCTTAGTTTTTAAAATGTTAATTTATGTTTAAGTCAGATTTTTTAAGTATTATCGTCACCCGGTGAACAAAGCTAGATGTCCGCAGGTACTAACCTGGAAGCATATAGCATTTCAAGAAGTGCAACAAATATTTTTTTCGAGCTGTACCTCTGTTTTGTGTTATGTTTATGTTACTAATTTCAAGTGGACATTTATCATTAAAGCTTTCTGTGGAAAATCAAAAACAACTCTGTTGGACTTGGCCCTTTTTGCAAGGTCATCCACAAACTTTTTGCCCTCACTTCTCCATTTTCCCTGAGTCCATGTTTTTTTGGCCTTAGGATGCTGTGCACATTACCACTGCTAACCAGTGATAAAGTGCTTGTGCTCGCTCCCTAAAACATGGTAGAATTGGCTCATCCTAATTGACATACTTAATTTACTTGTAGGTCCGTAGTAAAGGGGCACTACCTGTGTCCAGGGTCTGTAAATGAAATGCTACTAGTAAGCCTGCACCACAGTTGTACAACAACTTAAGTAGCACTTAAACATGTCTTAGGCCTGCTATTGCAGCCTGTATGTGCAGTTTTAAACTGCCATGTAGACCTGGCGAAGTAAACCTTTTGCCTGGCCCAGTCATTTAATACATTTAAGTCACCTCTAGGGTAGGGCTTGGACAGCCCATAGCATAGCATGGAATGTGTACTTTTATTTTAGTTTTACATGTCCTGATAGTGAAAAACTCTTAAATTGTGTTGTTCACTACTGGAAATACTACCTCTTCCATAGGATAAGATCGGAATTACCTTATTACATTTAATAAGAATTCATTTCCAAATGGGAGCATGTTATCAGTTCATGTTTGGTGTCTTTCGATTTGTAATGAAAAATCCTATTTTACAGTGAAGTCGGATTTTAAATTACAATTTTAGAAAGTTGGCAGTTTCCTGCCTTAGCCATTTGGTGCCTGTAGCCTGTCTCTAGGTTACATAACTGGCTGTAGTTGACCATTGAGCATTGTGCATTCCTCTAGACAGTCACATACAATAGGGAGCTGAGGTGTTCCTGGATATGCATCACTGGCAGGATGGGAGGGAATAGCTGGGTCCAGCCCTGCTTACATTTGAATGGGCTGTATAATGCCTCCACATAAAGGGCTACATAATCTCTGTATTTAGTCTGGAGCCAGAAAGGCAGGGCACCTGTGCGCTTGAAAGGCCTACCTCTAGCAGCTTCTCCCCACTTCAAAGGCACAATTGGGTATAAATATTGAACCTCAAAAACCAACTGTTCAGTATAGTTCTGGAACTGTGGATACTCTGCCAGGAAGAAGGACTGCTGTTCCACTGTATTGATGTTCTGAGGGAGGGGATGCTGCCCTGCTGTGCTGACCTGCTGCTTCCTGCCCTCTTGCCTAGGTGAGAAGGACTGGAGCTGCATCTCTTGAAGCCAGAGCCACAGAGTGACTCCAAGGGCTAGTTGGCTGGCCCCTTTATCTGAAGCCTCAGGGACATAACAGGATTCCAACAACCTTGCACGTGCACCTGGACTCTGCAGTCTCTGAGTCTACCCTTCTAAGTGGTGCCACCTTAGTCCTGGGCCCTTGAAAGTGGGCTTGGAGGTGCTTTGCCAGCCTCTGTGTATCCAGCAAAACCGACACATCTCCTCTGTTGCACAGAGCAAACCTGCAGAACTGATGCAACACCACTGCTATGTGGATTGGAGCTATTGCAAAGACCTTCATTGCCACCTCAGTCTCATCAGAACTGCTTTCTACACAATGCACTCTCGGTGCAGGCTCTGGCATCCCTAATCGATGGAAGCCTCCACAACGAACTCTGCATCATAGCTGATGCATCTCCTGACTACACGCTGCATCCTCAACACTGGACTTCACATTGCAAGTGCCGTCAATGGGATCATCAATGACGAATCTGATGCAGGCCCTTGCTTCACAGAACCACCGCATCACTTCGGCTGTGTGGCGCATCTACTAAAAGGAACCTCCCAGTGCTCTGCAAACTAAGATTTCAGGTACTTTGATCAGCGGTCCTAACTCAGTCACTGTAGCTGGACAGTGCTCGATCGGTATCAGCCCCAACTTGTGACTTTGTCCCTGTCCGGCACAGCCAGATATCCATGGTTGGTGCTTTTTGTCTTTTTGTGCTATTTTCATTGAAATCTTTCAACTTGCATATCCCCGGTTGTACTAATTGGAGTTTTCTGGTTTTGGTCTTGTGTTATGTATTAAAAATAAGTTTTTTTTTTATCTTAGTGTGGGATCATTTTTATGTGGTATTTCCACTTCGTTATTGTTTGACGTGTTGCTTAAATACTTTACATATTTCCTCTAAGTTAAGCCTGACTGCTCTGAGTCAAGCTTCCGCAGGGGTTAAGCACATGTTAATTTAGGACTGGTTGTGCCGCACCCCGACAAGGACTTTGGTTGCTGCTTGACCAGGGCTCACACCTGAGTCAACCAACATCCCAAGTTCTCACAAACTCCCATCAAACACAAAACAAAAACAACTCTTTTTAGAGAAGCCTATTTTGGGTAGAAATACAACTATTTCTTTCTTTCCTACCTTAACATCAGCATCTTTTTATCCATGATAGAGGAAGCTATTTCTTTTGAAACCTGACCTGCAAATTAACACTTTCTTTAACAGGTTTAACATAATGGATCCTAGGTTTATACTACGGCTAAGGAGTGTGCATAATGTCCTCTGTGGCATTGGTGGCTGAAGAACAGAGCCTAGCAAAATCCATTCTCACTGGGTATAGCCGAGTAAGATGTGCAATGCATTAAGTGTACATGGGTGCCTGGCATTGTGTCTAAATGAAGGATTTGCTTTGCACTCAGCTCCCGCTGTGCACAGTCAAAGGACGCATGTAGTGGGTCATGAGCATTCAGAGGTGGGCAGCCAAAGGCTTTGGCTCCTAAGCACACAGGAACTAGGCTGCTCTCAAACCACACTGTGCATTTCCTTGTGTGCTTATGACCCACTACACATGGCCCAAAGCCATGGACTGGCCTTGTGTGGTTATTTGATTTGTAAAGTGGATAATGTATATAATTGTGCAAAAAACTGTGAAAAATGTGTTATAGGAGAGTTATGGCAATTACCTAGAAATAAAACAAAAGCTAAATTAAAAAACACTGAGAAATGACATTAAAATACACAATGGCAGTTATGGTTGTTTTAAATCTAATAATTACTACAACTGACCATTTATGTTAAGCAGTGAAACCTTAACTCACCGGCTGTACACTGTTCTTGTTCAGTGGACAGATGGCACTACAAATTACATTGCGCTGGTGACATCATATTAGGATCCCTTGCATAATGTGGCTCTCCTGTGACTATGGTGATATACCCCTGACGTAAAGGTAACCATGGCATACTGAAACCCTTCTTGACATAATGGTGGTCCACCCAGAAAGATCCACAATAGTGGATCTTGCATATTGTGGCATATTTATTAAATAATGCTCATCTCAGATATAATGCTGGCACAGGCATATTTGTAGCCCTTTTTGTTACTATTGTCCTCCACCACTATAACAAGGGTGACACTAGCTTATTGTGGCCCTCTTTGATATAATGATTACTAATTGGCATAATGCTTGCCCTGTCATCTTTGGATTCTGATGAGCATCCCAGGCCCTTTTCAGCAGCCCCTGATTTCAGGTGACTAACATTATTTATTGTGACCATTCCTACCAGGATGGTTATACACAGGTATGTTTGGAAGAATCTACCAAGATCAGGCATTGTCACATGTGAGTATCTGATATACATAACAGGCTCATTTTAGGAGCAAAACTCACACATATGTTCAAAATGAAAACTGACATTTGAGAACAAGTAAATGATTATTCATAGACCATAGCAAGATTTTATGTGTAGGAATGAGAGTCCTGACATTAAAAGCCATTTTGCAATGCCAAAGCCTGTGTTTCATACAATCATAGGATTTGTGACTGTAAAATGGCTTTTTAAATGTACTAAAGCAATTTTGTGGTTCAGTACTGATATCGAATCGCAAAATGGGTTTAGAAAGGCACAAAGAATCGCTATTTGGTAGGGGTGTATTAAGGGCGCCCCTTCCAAATTACGATTCATTAAGTTGTTTAACAATATTTTACAACTGAAATCCATTCTAAAACATTTAAAAGTTACCAACTCACAAATTGGGTTAGGAAGAACATTTGCGAAAGGTAACGGGCCGCCTATGGACACCTCCGCTTTGTGAATGTTAAAAAATATATATGATGAGGAGAAGGCAGTGGCCCAGGAGACCACTTCCAACTTTCTTTAAAAATAAACTTTCCTTTCTAAACCAGCCCATTTCCTTTAAAGAAAACAGGCTGCATGCTATTTTTTAAAAAAAAGATTACTTTATTTAAATGCAATCACACATATTGTGGTCTGATGGCCCCATCAGAATGCCATCCCTGGGATGTCTTCCAATTGTAGTGAGAAGCAATGTGCAACCTATCTCATGAATATTGATGAAATAGGTCCAATTTTGATCCACTACAATTTTGTGACCTGACTTTTGTACTGGTACAGTGGAGAAAAGGCTGCTAACTTTGACATCACCATGTTGATATATATGTGACCATAGTGAGAATCTAATAAGTTGATTATTATTAGGACTAATGTAAAGTGGAGCAGTCAAAATCTATAATGAAGTCCATTCACTGTAGGAATGGAGAAAATGAGTGTGGTATAATCATATTGATTGAAATGTAATTGATGATTCTGGGTTTCAATCATCCTCGTCTTATGTGAAAACATTTGCCTTTAAAAGGAGAAGGAATTATATAATATATGTGCACTGAATGTTATTGGCTAACGGTGAATAATTCTAGCTCTCCATCATATTCAGGCACATGTATTAACAGTTTATTTCATTTTGTCTTTAATGTAATATGAAGTTTGAATGAGAAAGTGACTGACATTTTATTATTTGCAAATTTGTTGGTGCATAAAGTGTCATGAATAAAATGTGAGATTCTAATTCTGCATTAGCTAAGCCATGTTAGGCCTACTAGGCCTGAGTCTCTATAATGTGGGAAACTGTTCTTCATTTCTGCTAATATGTCATTTATTTCCAGGTGGCTTTCAGATGAAATGTTAGTTTAGAAATAAATATGCTAATGTCTTACTCATAGAGATCCTGAGAGAGTAACCTTGGAAAAGGTACATCAAGAGACTGAGTCTGAGAAGACTGCCTTATTTATTATGTTGCAAAGTCATACAGGAGACCAAGGACAGCTACCTTCCCATGATGGTCCTGGGAATCTAAAAGATTGTTTCAAAGTTGCTGTGTAATGTGAAAAGTTGGGACCACATGATCTTCTGATTCTTGTGTGTTACCAATCGACTAATCGTTTTAACTGGGACTTTCACTGATCGACCTGAGGCAGAGGACTGATTCCCCTGGAAAAGAGAGGTACAGACCTCTTTTCCCTTGCCCCACATAATCCCAGTGCTTGCTGAGAGCACTTAGATGTTTCTTTGACCCATGAGAAGACTATTAACTGAGTTTCTGATATGCAGACTTGGAGGTAAATATTGGGTAATCCCATTATATGGTTTGCGGGAAGTGTGTTGCTCTACTTTAAACTAAGAGGAAACAATGCCAAAGAATGCAGCACTCTTAGTCTGAGTAATGAATTTATTAAGGCGCTTCCCAGATATCAAATGAAAGCACATGAAAATATGACCATGAGCATTGAACTTGAATGCAGTAAAACACATGTAGATGCCACAATACTCACGGCAGTTAAACAATAACAGATGGTAAATGTGCAATACATCAACAGTGAATATATATATATATATATATGCATAGTGAAGCTAGATAATTAAGAATTAAAATGCATCACCATGGGGATTGAATCAGTCATCCTTACAAGCATCAAGCCAAGGAACCCTGGACGGCTGAGGCAGGAAGTCCTCCCAAAACGCTGGGTTTGGAAAAAACCCTGCGACGCCGCTGTGAAAGCACCTGAAGCTAAGCACAAAATGAAGTCAGTGATCAAGATGAAGTCGGTGGTTAAATACACATGAACGGTTACATGCGACTCGATGTCTCCTTCCTGTACTGGCCATAAGTCTAATGCCTGTTGAATCGCCTCCTTTGCCAACTCAAACACACGTTGCTGCTGCTCTCCCCATTCAAACTCATGCTTCTTCGAGTCACTTTGTACAAAGGGACCAAAATCTGACTCAAGTGAGGGATCTGCTGTCTCCAAAAAGCAAGCAATTCAAGGAATCACTGAGTATCCTATTTATTATCAGGTGTGGCAAATTCTTGTGTCTTTTGTCTGGCCTGCGGCAACACCTTCTTATATCCCTGATTCCATTGACTTCCTAGAAACTTCACATTTTGAGAGGGTCCTTGAGTCTTATTTGGATTGATCATCCACCCTTTGCTTTGCAAATGTTCCACAACCCTGTCCCACTGAGTCTGCACCTGTTCTATATCCCTGATTCATCATTTCATTGATATAATGTGACAACTGCACCTCTGGAATGACAGGTACTTCATTCAGGTGTTCGGCACCCAGCCGGTGACAGATGGTGGGGCTGTGTACATACCCCATAGCCAAAGATAATATCTTAAATTGCCATCCGTTCCATGAGAAACTGACTCTCAGGGGCCAATGGTATGGAGAAAAAAGCATTAGCAATACCAATGGTGCATACCAGGTCCCTTTATGTTTTTATATCCTCTCAATCAAAGTGATGGTGTCGGGGACTGCTGCAGTCATAGGGGGTGTATATTTGTTCAGTTCTCAATAATCAATAGTCATTCAATAGTGCTCATCTGCTTTGAGCATAGGCCACAAAGGATTGTTCCACTCAGTGGTTTCTGGGGCCACCACACCTGCCTCTATCAAATCCTGGATAGTCTTACTTATCTCCTCATGCCCTCCCAGGATTCGGTACTCTTTCAAAAGAACCACCTTTGTGACTGGGGGCACCTTCAGTGGGGGTATCTTTAGACGATCCACTCTCACTGCTGTCACTGAAATGTATCTCTTTGATCCAAATTGATAACAACCATCATCCAAGTATAAAGTCATCCCCTGCAAAATGTAAATTACCAGTATATATTCTAGAAGGGGCACTATCAAAACAGAGTATTCTATTTTTTGGCATTCTCCCTATTTTCATTTGAATATTAGTCTGAATTGCGTGGTTTGCTTTCCACCCAACTCTGTGATGGTGTAGTGCTGACCTATAAACTTTTTTTGATTTCTATATATTAAAGAGGCCTCCGCTCCGGTGTCCACCAAGGCCCGAACCTTTTGAACATTTTTATTCTTCCAGTGAATTTCAAAATCAACATGGGGTCTGTTACCTTTGCAAACCCATCCCTGTACCAGACTTTGGCCTATTTCCTAATCTGATTTAAACCTGTCGACTTTTGCCCAAGTCAAGTCCGGATATATGCTGTCATATCTGCGAGGAGATTCCTCTCCTCATCGGTTTTCCTCAGTCAACGAGTCAGTTTTCAAATCTTCCTCCTCTTTCCCCCTCTGAGAAACACTTTTCCTTCCTTCTGCATCTGTGACTTGCCCTGATTCACTCATTTGTTATCCTGCTTATTCACTTTTCTGCTTCCCTCCTTTCTGTCCAGCCCTCACTTGTGATACATCTCCCACAGACTCTTGGTATCTACCCCATCTATCTGTTCTTTGTTAACACCATCCTTGCCATAAACATATTTCTCCTAGATACTCTGTTATTATCTGTTCGACCTTCAGACCTTGAGGGTCTCTCAGGTTTCATCCAGTCTCGGAGCTCTCCTAACTCACAAACTGCCTCCAACCCATCCTTTAAGGGGTTACCTGTCTGATTGATTAATAGGGCAGTTATCATGTTTGTAGGCTGGAGGAGAGAAGCTAATTATTTTGTTCTGCACTGATACAGAGAGCGGTCTGTCTAACAGACAGTGAGCATCACCCAGGAAAATGGCGGTTTTCATTCCCTCCTCCTTAATTCTCTGCATTGCTTCTCTTAATGTATACCAGGGCTTATCGTTTTGTGGCCAGTCTGAGTCTATAGGATATTTATGATGACACTCCATGCCTGCTAACTGTAGTAGGGAGATATGTTGGCTACCCCAATAGCCCCTATACTGCTCCTGTACAGTTGGATCAGTGCTAAGTATGCAATACTTCAGAGCATCTACTACATCTAGCATTACTCCAGATGTTCCTGTGTCAAATAATCGCACCTTCCACGTAAGTAATGTTTCCCCAGATATATGCCTAAATCTGTCTATTATGTCATTTATCTCCTATTGTGTATAATCCTCTAGAGAGTCCCTGGCTGCCCCCCCTCCCCACAGGGTATGAGGTCAGTGCTGTAATTGTCATCTGTGTATGGGCTGCACATGAATAATTTTTTGTTCATCTGCCTCACCCTGACCACCACTATTTTTACAAAGCTCTTCACTAGAATCAGAAAAATCAGTGGAATACCAAATATTTACATCCCAAGCATCCAGATTCAAGTCCTGCCCTGCTTTAGTAATGGCTAAATAAACTTTATTTTTATTAACTCTTCCCTTGTGCTTCTTGTATTTATACTGAGCAAAGCACACAGCAGCTTTCTCTGCCACGGACTGATAAGTATCATCTTTCTCTTGCAGTAATTTGTTCTGACATGACAGCATGATTGAGGTTTTCTTGGCTTCAACTAGCTGTCTCTCCAATTGCTGATTTTTTGGTTCTAACTGAACATATTTCTCATGCATTTTTCTATAACCAGATAACAGGATCCAGCCCTGTCTGCCTAAGAGAGATAATTCCCATCCCTCATCTATGGGCACTTTTTGCAAAAATTTTGATACCTAAGTTGGTTCAGCATCTACAAGACATATGCCCCAGTTTTCACATAACCGCACGCCCATTCATTCGCAAGAGCATTATAGGGTGTTTTTTCACACCCTGGTATGTCATTTCGCACCTGGGAAACTGTCTTTGATTTTTTGTCAGACATTTTCACTTTTTAATTTTTTACTACAAAATCCTGCAGTGACGGCAAGATGTGTTGCTCTACTTTAAACTAAGAGGAAGCAATGCCAAAGAATGCAGCACACTTAGGGGGTCATTTTGACCTTGGCGGTCTTTTTCCAAGACCGCCCAGGGACCGCCGTGCAGAAGAACGCCAGTGGTGGCGGTTTGCCGCTCGGCCTATTATGACCGCTGGCAGCTCTCCGTCCTTTTACGGATGGAGAGCCGCCAACAGCCATACTGGCTGGAGCCGGGGAAGTGGAGGTTGCTCCACCTCCACCGCCACGCCAACAGAACACCGCCCAGCGAATCACGTCCTGTGATTCGCTGTGGCGGTGTTCTGTTGACGGTGTGGTGTCGGCAGAGCAGCCCCTATGGCTCCCGTCCCCTCCCAGAGGATCGTCGGACCAGGTAAGTCGATCGTCCGTGAGGGGAGGGGGGTGGAGGGGTGTTGTCTGTTGTTTGCGTGCATGGGGGAGTGCGTGTGTGTATGTAGAGGGGGTGTATGAGTGCGTGTATGCTTGCGGGGGTGTTGTGTGTTTGGGAATGAGTGCGTGTATGTCTGTAGGTATGTCTGTATGGGTGTGTGCATGTATGGTTGAATGTGGGTGTGCGTGTCTGACTGTGTGTGTGGATGTTGGCATGTATGTTGGTGTGTGCGCGTGTATGTGTGTTGGTGGTGCCTGCATGCGTGTCGTGTGTGTATGAATGATGTTATGTTGGGGGTCGGGGTGGGGAGGGGGTCCTGCCACCTTTGGGTGGTGGCAGGGGTGGTGGTGGGGGTAAGGGAGGGAGTCGGGGTGGGGGTGGGGGGGTGGGGGAGACCCCTATCAGTGTCAGGGAAGGAATTCCCTGGCACTGATAGTGCTCACCGCCATGGATTTCATGGCGGTTTCAAACCGCATGAAATCCATGGCGGTCAGCAAGGTCCAAATACCGCCAGCGGTATAGTGATGGCCGCCAGGCTGGAGACCCAGGTCTCCAGCCCAGCGGTCGTCTCCGCCCTGGCGGGCGGAACGGAGAAGCGGCGGATGACCATGGCGGTAACCGCCATGGTCATAATACAAAAAAAAAGACCGCCAGCCTGTTGGCGTCTTACCGCCGCTTCTCCGCCTTCCGCCAGGGTCATATTGACCCCCTTATTAGTCTCAGTAATACATTTATTAAGGTACTTCCCAAATATCAAATAAAAGCACACGCAAATATGAACATGAGCATTCATCTTGAATGCAGTAAAACGTGTAGATGCCACAATGCTCACAATAGTTAAACAATGACAGACAGAAAATGTGCAATACATCAACAATGAACATATGTAGTGAAAAAATATATATGCATACTCATGCTAGATTATTAAGAATTAAAATGCATCACTATGGGGTTGAATTCTTCATCCTTGCCAGCATCAAGCTGAGGAAACCTGGACAGCTGAGGCAGGCGGTCCTCCCAACACAGGATTTGTTCCCTGAACCGTGGACCCACGTTCAGGCAAGCTCCTTCTACTTCAGTGCCAGGTTTCCCCACCTTATATATCCATTCAATCAACTCAAGAGGAAGATTCTAGCAATCTCCATTTCCCTTCAGTTATGAAATGTCAAGCACTGGCTGTACTCGTCTGTGTTGAAAACACGCAAAGGAACGGACCCTGCCCCATTGTGCCTTCCACAGACAGAGGAGCTGTACTTTTCCTTGATGAAAACATTCCCAGGCTGAGGCTCTCTTATCATGTCTACCTTCCACACACCTCATGTTGTGTTACAACACAGTGTAACCCTGTGCTGGTGAGAAAAGCACAAACACATTATGGTGGTCATTACAACCCTGGCGGACGGTGTTAAAGCGGCAGTAAGACCGCCAACAGGCCGGCGGTAAAAGAATTGCAATTACAACCGTGGCGGAAACCGCCAACAAAGACAGCCACTTTAACACTCCAACCGCCACGGCGGTATAAACAAACAGAGCGGCGGTCACTGCCAACAGACAGGCGGAAGACAAAGTACTGCCCACAGTATCACAACCTACCAATCCGCCACCTTTTCCGGGGCGGATTCACCGCGGGCAAAAGCACGGCAGAAACAGAACTTCGAAGGAAAAACGCTCACCTCTACACACTCCACGAGGAATCCGGACGCCATGTAACCAGAGCTGCAGTTACTGCCAGCCCTTATCTTCTTGCTCCTCTACCAGGAGCACGAACGCCGGCGGCGAAGACAACGGTGAGTACTGCACCTACGACACAGGAGAGGGGGGAGGGGAAAAACAGGGACACACACACACAACACTCAACACCCCCACCCCCACCCTCACCCACCACAACACACACACTAATACAGCATGATACATTATAGTTACACCCCCCTACCCCCCCGGAAGAATGCAAAGACAAAAGAAAATGAGTGTAACCATTGTAATATATTAAAATCAAGTACGGAAAAGAATATATATATATATACTATAAACAAAATATACACCAAGCTTAGTAGTCCAGGTAGTGCTCCAATGAAGTCCGTGGAACACTGGGCCCACACGGTATGGGCGAGGTCCACACAAGATCCCCGACCATGATGGAGAGAACACTGCAGGGGCATCAGAGAGCAAGAAAACAGTCACCTCAGGGGGAGGGAAAGGGGGGGCACCTCAGCCGGTTGAGTGCTCGATGCCAAATCCACGAGAGGGCCACATGCCCGCTGTTTCATCCTGGAGAGTGCAAAGCCACAGTCTCTCAACTCTCTACAGTGGGTGAGTTGCCCACTGTTCCATCCTGGGGAGTGCAAAACCACAGTCTCTCAAGTCTCTACAGTGGGTGGGTTGCCCACTGTTCCATCCTGGGGAGTGCAAAGCCACAGTCTCTCAAGTGGATAACAGTCTCCACTGGTTCCGGAGGGGGCATTGTGCCCAGAGTGCTTCATCCTGCTAAGGACTGAGGTAGTGGATGACAGTCTCCACTGGTTCTGGAGGGGGCATGGTGCCCAGAGTGCTTCATCCTGCTAAGGACTGAGGTAGTGGATGCATCTCTCCACTGGTTCTTCAGGGGGCATGGTGCCCAGAGTGCTTCATCCAGCTAAGGACTGAGGTAGTAGATGACAGTCTCCACTGGTTCTGGAGGGGGCATGGTGCCCAGAGTGCTTCATCCTGCTAAGGACTGAGGTAGTGGATGACAGTCTCCACTGGTTCTGGAGGGGGCATGGTGCCCAGAGTGCTTCATCCTGCTGGTGACGTCAGTGCCCTTGGCGCTCCTGGGCCAGCGGTGCTCGTGGCGGCGGTGCCCTGTTCAGCGGTGCTTGTGGCGGCGGTGTCCTTTGCAGTGACTCAGTTGCTGGCGGTCCTTCATGGCCCAGCGGGGCTGGTGCTGGTGGTCCTTCATGGCCCAGCGGGGCTGGTGCTGGCAGTCCTCTCTGGCCCAGCGGGGCTGGTGCTGGCGGGCCTCTCTGGCCCAGCGGGACTGGTGCTGGCCGTCCTTCATGGCCCAGCGGGGCTGATGCTGGCTGTCCTCTCTGGCCTAGCGGGGCTGGTGCTGGCAGTCCTCTCTGGCCCATCGGGGCTGGGACTGGTGCTGGTGGTCCTCTCTGGCCCAGCGGGGCTGGTGCTGGCGGTCCTGTCTGGCACAGCGGGGCTGGTGCTGGCGGTCCTGTCTGGCCCTGCGGGGCTGGTGCTGGCGGTCCTCTCCGGCCCTGCGGGGCTGGTGCTGGCGGTCCTGTCTGGCCCAGCGGGGCTGGTGCTGGAGGTCCTCTATGGCCCAGCGGGGCTGGTGCTGGCGGTCCTCTCTGGCCCAGCGGGGCTGGTGCTGGCGGTCCTGTCTGGCCCAGCAGGGCTGGTGCTGGCGGTGGCCACTTGGGCAGCATGGCAGGTGCTGGCGGTGGCCTCTTGGGCAGCAGGGCAGATGCTGGCGGTGGCCTCTTGGGCAGCAGGGCAGGTGCTGGCAATGGGCTCCTGGGCAGCGGGGATGATGGCGGTCTTCTCCAGCGTGCTGCTCATCCCAGACCTGCTGACTTTCTTGTGGCCCGTCCCCACCTTGGAAGGTGTCGCAGCTGACTCCACACTCCCACCTGTACCTCTGGGAGCGGCTTTGGTGGCTGGAGTCTTCCCCATCTCCCGCCGGGCACTGGCCAACTTTAGATGCTTCACAGGTGGGGGACTGTCCGTGCTGTGGCTCCGTGCCACACTGGCTGCCCTGGTGGCCGGTGCACTCCAGATTCCGGTGACTACAGGCACCACTGGTCCCGGAGATGTTGTGGCTGAGGTGCTAGTTTGGGACCTGGAGAGTCGTGCCCTAGGAGGCGGACGGGGTGGGGGAGGTGTGGGAAAGAGGTCAAGGTTGAACAGGAAAAGTTTTTTTGAAACACTGGGAAGGGTAGATGGAGGGGGTTTTGGAGTGGAGGAAGAGGTTGTGGTTGTAGGAGGTGTTGGTTTGGTGAATTTGGGTGAAGGTGCAGGTGCCGGAGGCTGTCGTGAGGTGGATGGCTGTTGGGTGGGTGTGTGCCTGCGTTTGTGTGTCTTGGGAGGTGGCGTCACAGACACACTGGGAGAGGACACAGGGGAAGTGTGAATGGCAGTGGGGGTGGTGACTGCACGTGAGCGGGGTGTGGTGGCGTGTGTGCTGGTGATGGCAGTAGTGGCTGTAGATGTAGTGCATGCAGGTGTGAGTGGAGTCGAGACTGGGAGGGAGGAGGGAGATGAGGAGGAGGGGGTCACAGTGGAGGCAGTGGATGTTGGTGTGTCTGCATGTGTGTGATGCTTGCGTGAGTGCCTGTGGGATGTGTGGTGCTTATGTTTGCCTGAGCTTCCCTTGTGTGTTGAGGTGTGTGCATGCTGGTCTGAAGGTGTGCTTGGGATAGGCGGAGGTACAGGGGATTGGGACTGGGTGGAGGAAGTTGGAGCGGGGAGGCTAGACACAGGGACAATGGCTGCCATCAGTGCTGAGGCCAGGGTCTGAAAAGCTCGCTGAAGGGCCGCCTGACCAGAATGAATGCCCTCCAGGAATGCATTTGTTTGTTGCAACTGCTTTTCTACACCCTGGATGGCATTCAAAATGGTAGACTGCCCAACAGTGAGGGACCTGAGGAGGTCAATGGCCTCCTCACTGAGGGCATCAGGGGTGACTGGGGAAGAGCCTGAGGTGCCTGGGGCGAAGGTGATGCCCACCCTCCTGGGGGAGCGGGCACGGGGCAAAGGCTGAGGGGCTGCTGGGAGGGCGGTGCTGGTGGGGGGGTGGCGGCTGTACCTGTAGATGCGGGGGACACAGATGTTGCCGCCACCACCAGGGAGCTCCCATCAGAGGACGGGTCTGTGTCACTGGTGTCAGCTCCTGTCCCCGCCGTGGAGCTCCCCTTGCCCTCCGTCCCACTGGTGTACTCCGACTCCGTTGTCTCGCCCTCCAGGGCCATGTGGGATGCAGCTCCCTCCTGCTCCGTTGCCACTGCTCCTCCGCCTCATGATGCTAATGCACACAAGAATAGGGAGACCAGAAAAAGAGGGGGGACGACAGAAGAAAGACATGTTGAGTGCATGCATTACCGCTACCGTTGGCGGACACGACAGACAGAGAAGCCCCCTGCACTCCGCCACGCACTTGGCCTCCACTGTTCAATCACTGGGATATGGCCTACAAGGCTATGGACGACATCTGCGCACATCGATTTCACAGGAGCCTGACTAGGTGTACTTGGCACTGTACACAGGTGGGGTGGGGTGCCACAGGCTCTGCCAGCACAAGGGTACCTTGCCTCCTAAACTCGCCCTGGCCTAGGGAAACCCACAGCCCACATCCTCCACCCCGACACCTCCACTGCATGCAAAATCAGCAGAATGAGAGTGTACTCACCCCCTTGTGGCTGCTGTGATGTCCCCAAGCGCCCATCCAACTCCGGGTACGCCACGCCAGGATCCTGAACATCAAGGGGGTCATGGTGTGACGGGCACCCCTCCCACTTTGGGATGCCATCCCCAGCTGGGCCTCCGCCGTCTTCTTCCTCCAGCGGTGAATGTCCTCCCATCTTTTACAGCAGTGGGTGCTCCGTCTGTGGTAGACCCCCAGGGTCCGGACGTCCTTGGCGATGGCACGCCAAATATCTTTTTTCTGGTGGGCGCTGACCTACATGAATTGTACAGGGGGGAAAGAAAAGTTATAACCAAATGCACCATCACAGTCATTGGCCCCCATCCCTACCCTTGCCATTAAGCACATGCACTCACCGTCGTTTCATGCACGCCTCAATCTCCCCCCCTTCTTTCATCCACCCCACTCCACACAGGCATAGCCCATACAGCATGCTCCCAGTGTATTTACCTGTTTGTCTAGAGGACAGTAGAGTAGCGTGTACTGGGGGAGGACCCCATCCACAAGTTTCTCCAACTCCTCGGATGTGAAGGCAGGGGCCCTTTCCCCAGTCGCACGAGCCATTGTCTCTTCCAGACAGAGGTCACAGCAGCACTTGCAGTGTAGGTCCTCTCCTGTCGAAGATCAGGTATCGAGTGATTGAACAGGTAGAAAATGGCGGTCACGTCCGCGGCGGTGCATACTGTCACCGCCGGCGTACATCGTCATTGGCTCCTGGGACCCATAGGGTCCAATGTTAACCAATGCAGGATTGCGCCGCGGTCTTCGACCGCCTACTGCGACGGTGTACAACGCCAACGCAGTTAACTCACATCCCATTGTCCCACTTTACAGGTCAGGCAGCCGCCATTTCAGGGGCCCACATGGCTTAATTTTTAACTGCGTCACACATACCTAGGCCTAGCCTAAACACACATACAGGCCAAATATCGGATTATGATTCGTGTTCGGTGTAAGCTGTGTTTACGTACCTCTGAGTTGTTTGACTCTGTGCTCGCTGTTGTCCTTCATAGACACCATCCGCTGGGACATGTGAGGAGATGGCGGCATCCTCCGGTGCACAGACCGCTGGTGGACTTGTCGACAATGGAGGAAAGACATGTGATCATCACCTACAGGCTTGACCGTACCACAATCCAGGAACTGTGTAGCCAGTTGGAGCCAGACCTGATGTCAGCTATCCGCCATCCTACAAGAATCCCCCCTCAAGTGCAGGTGCTGTCAGTACTCCATTTCCTTGCAAGTGGGTCATTTCAAACAACAGTGGCCATAGCATCAGGGATGTCCCAGCCTATGTTTTCCAAGGTGTTGTCCAGAGTGTTGTCTGCCCTGCTGAAACACATGCAGAGCTACATTGTTTTCCCTCAGGTGGAGGATTTGCCTACAGTGAAAGGAGACTTCTATGCCCTGGGACATATCCCCAACATCATAGGTGCCATTGATTGGACACATGTGGCTTTGGTCCCCCCCGCAGGAGTGAACAGATGTACAGAAACCGAAAGAGTTATCATTCCATGAATGTGCAGATGGTGTGATTGGCACAGACCAGTACATCTCCCATGTGAATGCCAAGTTCCCTGGCTCAGTGCATGATGCTTACACCCTGCAGAATAGCAGCATCCCTTATGTGATGGGTCAACTCCAGAGGTACCGTGTGTGGCTATTAGGTGAGCACCTGGAAGCAAGTCAGTAGGAATGGTTGTCTGGGTCTGGGGATATCACTCCAGGTTAGTGTGTGTCTAACCGTTGTCCCTCGCATTTGCAGGTGACTCTGGTTACCCCAACATGTCCTGGCTACTGACCACAGTGAGGAATCCCAGGACAAGGGCAGAGGAATGCTACAATGAGGCCCATGGGCGAACTAGGAGGGTGATCAAACGGACCTTCGGCCTCCTGAAGGCCACGTTCAGGTGCCTACATATGACAGGTGGATCCCTATTCTACTCACCAAAGAAGGTGTGCCAGATCATTGTGGCCTGCTATATGCTTCACAACTTGGCTTTGCGACAACAGGTGCCTTTTCTGCAGGAGGATGGTCCAGATGGTGGTGTTGTTGCAGCTGTGGAGCCAGTGGACAATGAAGACGAGGAAGCAGAAGAGGACATGGACAACATGAACTCGGTGGTCCTGCAATATTTCCAGTGAGACACAGGTAAGAATACAAACCTGACTACTACATGTACTTTAACACTACTACCGCTCTACTGTCTGTCGTTTTCACCCAGTGTATGGTCACTGAGTTGTCACTTTCCCTTACGATTTCACAGATGTGGGTCCCACTGTGTGACATCTGCTTAGATTCCTCATGGACTAGAGCTGTGTGACATAGGTATGTTGACATTACAATTGAAAGTGCATTTTCCCACAGTAATTGCTAATACACTATTCCGAAATCACAGACAGACTCCAGATTGTTTTGTGCTTCAAGGGTGTTTATTTAAGTGCTCAGTATTGGAGGGGGTTGCAAAATGGTGAGGGTTGAAGGTGGAGGAATGTCCATGGCAGAGTCCAGTCTATTAGTCTCACAGATGCATTGCCTAAATGGGCATAGGAAGTGGAGCTGGGGCAGTTTGAGGATGGACAGAGTGACAAAGTGGGACAGAAGGATGACATTCAGGGTGGTCTCATTTCTTGGCGGGGGTCTTGGCATCGTTCTCTGTCTTTGTCCTGGATCTCAGGGACCGTTTGCGGGGTGGTTCTCCCTCTGCAGTGGGTGGGATGCTGGTGTGGTGGTCCTGTGGTGATGCCTCCAGTCCACTAGCGCCGGCGGAGGTGGTGGGCAGTTCATCGTCCATGCTAGTGTCAGGGGCCCCTTGTTGTGCCACAGTGTCCCTCCTGGTGTTGATTACTTCCTTCAGCACCCTTACAATGGTGCCCAGGGTGGAATTGATGGCTCTGAGTTCCTCCCTGAATCCCAAAAACTGTTCCTCCTGCAGGCGCTGGGGCTCCTGAAACTTGGCCAGTACCGTTGCCATCGTCTCCTGGGAGTGGTGGTAGGCTCCCATGATGGAGGAGCGAGCCTCGTGGAGAGTGGGTTCCCTGGGCCTGTCCTCCCCCGTCGCACATCAGCCCTCCCAGTTCCCCTGTGTTCCTGGGCCTCTGTCCCCTGGACCGTGTGCACACTACCACTGCCCCCAGGTCCCTGTTGTTGTTGGGGTGGTGGGTTAGCCTGGGTTCCCTGTAGTGGTGAACACACTGCTGATTGACGTGTCCTGGGGACAGAGGTATGGGCCCGCTGGGTGGGTGCTTTGCTGGTGTTTCCAGAGGGGGGAAGCTCTGTGGTGGCCTGTGACTGTATGAGGGGAACCGACTGTCCAGAGGTCCCCGGTGGTCCGGGCTGGTTATCTAGATCCAGTTGGACAGAGCTGCTGTCATCACTGTGGGCCTCTTCTGTTGGTGGTGTGGACATGTGTGGACCCTCCTGTCCGGTGACGTTGGGTAGGGGTCCTGCAGGGGTCTAAAAGGATGTTTATTACATCTGTGTGTGCCATGGTGTGCAATGGATGGGTGTCCGTGTACCCCAGTGCTTGCATTCCTGTGTAGGACCTTGTGTGATGATGGTTTAGGGGGGTGTATGGGTATGTGCAGTGGGCATGCTTTGGTGATAGGTGTCCATGCTTTGTTGTTGCATGCAGGGCTTGGTGTTGGGATGTGTGGTTTGTGATAGTGGAACATTTGTGAGGAGTAGGAGTGAGGGGGTGAGGGTGTGGGTATGTGATGGCATGCAGGTAGAGTGGGGGATGTAATAGTTAAGATTTGACTTACCAGAGTCCATTCCTCCATCTACTCCTGCGAGGCCCTCAGGATGCAGAATCGCCATGACTTGCTCCTCCCATGTTGTTAGTTGTGGGGGAGGAGGTGGGGGTCTGCCGCCAGTCTGCTGAAACGCAAGGTGGTGTCTTGAGACCACGGAACGCACCTTCCCCCGTAGGTCGTTGCACCTCTTCCTGATGTCATCCCGATTTCTTGGATGCTGTCCCACTGCGTTGACCCTGTCCACGATTCTTCGCCATAGCTCCATCTTCCTAGCAATGGAGGTGTGCTGCACCTGTGATCAGAATAGCTGTGGCTCT
The DNA here is from genome assembly GCF_031143425.1 of Pleurodeles waltl. NCBI lineage: Eukaryota > Metazoa > Chordata > Amphibia > Caudata > Salamandridae > Pleurodeles > Pleurodeles waltl. The sequence goes on from NC_090449.1 coordinate 596,135,971, forward strand.
ACCCGGACGATTTCCTCCACCATGACCCTGAGCTCCTCCTCCGAGAACCTGGGGTGTCTTTGCCGTGCCATGAGGTGGTGTGGGTGATGTGTGGGGTGGTGTGTGTGGTGATAGGTGGGGTGATATTTAGTGGTGTGTTGTGTGAGGTGCGTGGAAGTTCTGTGGGTTTTGGTATTGTGTGCCTGTGAATGCTTGGTAGTTGTTTGTGGTGTCTCTCTCTGGCCTTTGTTTGGGATTTTTGGTCGTAGGGGGTTTGTGGGTGATGTGGGTGTGTGTTTTATATTGTACAGAGTGTGTGGGAGTGGTGTGTGTATGTGTATCAGGTGTGTGTATTTGGAATTGTCCAGTTTGGCTGTGTTTTGTATGTATATGTGTATTTTGAGCGCGGCGGTGTGTACCGCCAATGGAATACCGCGGTTGAAAGACCGCCACGTGGATTTGTGTGTTGAGATAGTGTGGGCGTATTTCTGTTGGCGTGAGGGTGGAGGTTTTGTTTTCGCCAGTTTATCACTGACCTTTGGTGTGGCGGACTTGTGTGGGTGTCTGAATTTTGGCGGATTCCGTGCTGTGGGTCATAATAGCTGTGGCGGAGTTCCGCAGCGGTGTGTTGGCGGTCTTCTGCATGGCGGTAAGCGGCTTTTACCGCCAATGTTGTAATGAGGACCTATGTGTGGAAAACAAGCTTGATGTGGAAAAAACCTTGAGCTGCCACTGTGACGGCACCTAAAGCTAAGCACAAAATGGAGTCAGTGGTCAAGATGGAGTTGGTGGTCAAATACACATAGCATTACAGGAAGCCACAGAGTTAAGTAGGGGTTGTGGCCATTAAAGGCCAACAAATTAGTCATATGCATGATTTTCCATATCTTGGGGTGACTTTTGATGACAAAGGTCTGTAGGTTCCCTGCATCGCTAGGCAATGTTCTCGTTTTAATGCCAAAGTAGGTGCCACAGTTGATTTTTCAGCAAAGGTTGGAAATAAGACTATTTTCCCCCTTCCTGACGTATATAGGCGTAAATGCCTTCCGGTCTTATCGTACGGGATCTCGATTTGGTGTTACTCTGGTAATAGGGTCCCCCAAAATGAGGAAAATTGCTTCTGTAGAAGGCCCAACACACCTGGGTTTTGTCTACATGAAGATTATGATTTGGAGCATGTGGGCAATAGTATTAAGATTGCACCCCTTCTTCTGTGCATTTCTGTGTGGACAAATGAATGTACCTCCCTGACCTGGGAGGTGATCCGAGACTGCTTGGCCTGTGATCTTGGTCTAGCTATTCCCTGGTTACTTTCTATCACACAAAATGCCACGCTTCTGGGTTGTCCAGAGATTTTTAATGCCCCACAATGTTTAAGACGATCCGATAAGCGCTGAGTGAAGGACAATTTTAACAAAATTATAATGGGTAACATGGAAGTGGTGGAACTAATGAAACCATCTGTGAGGGACTTTTTAATGCTAAGGATAAAGGTGGGCCCTGGTCTTATCTTTTGGCTGTCCACAATGTATGGGAAAGGTCGCTTGTTAATCATTTAAAAAAAATTTAGTTTGTGCAGTATGACCCAAAAGCTATCCGCAATTGCCCGTGTGATGGGGGTTCTCCACAGACCCTACTCCGTTTTACTCTTTTTTGTGAGCTCCCTTTAAAAAGAGGTTTTGATGGCTGGTATTGAAGAGCAAGGGTTTTGTTCAATGTCACCCAGTCTCTCTCTTGCTGCGCATGGTATCTAATGATGTAGTCTGCGGGGTTGTAGGGTCTTTTCCTAAATGTTCTATATGCTGGTGTAATAGCGTCAATTTTTATCTTTTTCATATATATTTTATTTAAGCTTTTAGAAGACCTGTATCTTGTAATGTTTAAACATGGTTTATTGATTTATTATGTGTTTTATAGTTGTATTGTTTTTAACTGAAAAAAGATTAACTGAACTGAACTATGCTGACACCTTCTCTTTTTACCTACTTTTTGCCTACTTTAGTTTGTTTTCTTAAACCCCAAATGTCCTTTCCACGTTCTTTTTGTCCTTTACTTCCTTTTTACTTTTTGTCCATGTTTCCTAGTTTAGCTCATGTCAATTAGTGGCATGGTGTTTAGGGATGGTTTCCCTTTTACTTTGGCTTGCATATTTGGTCAAATTGATTAGCACCAATGATGAAAAGATTTGGCCATTGTTATTCTGTTTTGCTGTTATAAAGCGCTTAGATTGTTTTATGCTAATCCATCTAATTCTTTTCTGACGGTTTGGACATCTTATGGGAATATTGTACATTTACAGCTTGTTCTGAGAATTGACTATATTAACTTGAGTATAAGTCTGTAAGAAACCATTTAACTATACTTCTGATTTGGGTTTTCTTTGTGCAACCCAATGGGTTACACTGTAAACTGACTTCTTATCATTGTTAAGTATTACTAATTCCTGTCCATTGCTAGGGTGAAAAGATTTGTCGACCTCAATCAGAGCATATAGAAATGCTCCATCAGTAAACTGGTCTGTTTGTAAAATTATTTTCCTTTTGCAAAAAGTAAGTGTGCAATTTGCAACCACAGAAAGTTCATACGCCAGATCCTTAGTTCACTTACTTGAAATGAAAAGCAGAGGAATACTTGGAACCAAGTGTGTATTGCATGCTAGTGTTTCAAGAAAAATCAGTTCATTTTTGCAAAAGTTAAAAGCTAGTAATTAAGGCCAAAATGTTTGTACTTTACAAAAATGATAACGATGAATAGGCACAAAATTGGTGCTTTCACACTATATATTCAAAGTTTATATGAGTGTTAATTCATGTTGTGTTGAGTACAATTATTGCTTATGTGATTTCATATGTGCCAAACTGCATGTGCTGCTTTGGCTGTTTATTCAACACTCACATAGAAGTATTCCATCATTGCAATGATATAGCTGTTTTTTTATATCGTCTTCACTAATAGTATCCAAGACTTGAGCCTCTAAGATTGATGTAACCTAAAGGATACGTCTGCAGTGTGAACATATAGGTGGTCATTACTAGTCTGACGGTCACTTGACACCAGACTCATGATGGTGGTCGACCGCCGCCGCCAATGTGGCAGTCCGAGCACCACATTATGAACACCATCACCACCAGGATCAGAGATCAGGCAGTCTGGTGGTAGCAGCACTGCCCTGGGGATTACGACTTCATTCTCTGCCAGCGATTTCATGGTGACAACACAGCCATAAAAAGGCTGGTGGAGAACGAGTGCGAGGGCCCCACGGGGACCTCTGCTCTTCCCATGCACTAGCCATGGGCAATGCAGGGGTTCCGCTAGCCAGCACCCTCGCAATGTTTACTGTCTGCTTTGCAGATAGTGAACATTGTGAGGGTGCTGGTGCAGCCTGCATCCTACAACATTGCCACCAGCTCTATTACAAGCTGAAGACAATGCTGTAGGGTGTTTTCGGCTAGGCCAGTGGGGGAGAAACTCAGGTTTCCGCCCACCGACCTAACAGGAAATTCTTAATGGGCCCAAGGGGGAGGTAGCCACTATGATGGCAACCTCCCCGTCGGACGTTCAGCGGATGGAGTAAACCGTCTTCCTAACTCATAGCCAGACCCTTAGTCTGTTTGCAGCCTGAGCTGCAGCTCTACTGTCTGAATCTGTGAAATTGATCTAACCAGAGGTATATCTCCCATGCTTGTGCCCGGAGGTTGTCAAATATGTGTAACATTTAATTTCCTCCTTCTTCTTCCCATTCTCAATATACAATGGAAATCTGCTGGAAAAGGAACAATATCTTAAAGTAGGTGGATTGTACAAGTGCAGTGAATTGTTATGTTCATCTAGTGACTGGAGGCTACATCAATTTGCAAACCCTGTTTATTTGAACTGCCTATAAAGCCTATTGCTCTTAAAGTAATTAGTAGGGAAGCTATGCTCAAGCGTCCACCTATTTTCCTCCATGTTCTCAAGCTTTCTTTGCATTGAAGCTCCCAAAAACCACACACTGATGGTAGGGCTTGCCTGCTCCACAAAAGAGGCATTGTACATTTTCAAGAGTGTTCCTTCCAAAGTGGTCAGGCTTGCCTTCTCCAAAATAGAGGCATTGTAACTTTTCAGGAGTGTCTCTTCCAAAGTGGTCAGGCTTGCCTGCTCCAAAATAGAGTCACTGTAACTTTTCACAAGTGTCTCTACAGTACTGCCCATAAAGCCAGTCAGTGGTTTTACAGTACATTTATTTGAAAGGTCTACTCTAAAAAGCTTGGTGTATGAGGCGCATGGTGCAGTTTGGGAAGCATTTTATGCCTCTCCAATTTCTCCAATATCACTTTGAACGCCATCAGCAAGGGGGTTAACCCCCAGCCCTAAATCCTTGTTCTCATTCTCTGTCGAGGTTTCTGGTTGCATGTAATATATAATACATTAGGAATCTGTACTGTGAAAATAAACAATTTATAAGCAGTTTATAATTTCATGTACATGGTTTTGAACAGTTTGATGTCAATATGTATCAAAGCAAACACTTTAAATAGTGTGGTAACACGAAGGTAGATTCATGCACCCTGCATTGAGCTACAGGCGTGCATTAAGCAATTGTACTAGAAACAACTGTTATTTTCGAGACAGAAACATTGTTGAAAAAGTTCTTTGAAAAGTAGCCTTTTTACCCTTCAGGAAGATGCCTTTCATTGTGTCTTCTGGATCCAAATGGATCAACTATAATGTGCTATTATAGTACGAATAGCATAACAATGTCTAGGCCTCTATATGCATTGCCCTGGTTTATTTCCAAGATTACACAGTCAAATAAGAAATAATGAACAAAGCCAAATCAGCAAAGAGGTTCTCTACCCGAGCTGGTATCTAATTTCAAGTCTTCCCACGTATCATTCGAAATGGTGCAATGAAACAAGCAGATGAGCAAAATGATTCCAGATTTCCAAGAGGTTGGGTTACAATCCCAGATTATTCAACAAAGAGGTCGAATACACTCAGGAAAGGGGAATTAAAAAATATATTTTAAGTGGAGGAAGGAAAGATGTTCGTGGGAAAATTTAAATAAATAAATGATAATACATTGATAGATAATTACAAGAAAACATAGGTAAACTGTAAGAACTGGTTTAATAAACTGGATCCAAAAATTGATGGTGTGAATATGAGACACTCAGTTAGTCCTTTCCTTTTATAGAAACAAGTATTCAAATCCCCATTTGTTCTGGCAAGGGGTCTTCATCTGCCTAAGTGATGAGGAATTAATTCTAAATGGTGGGGGGGGACTCAACACCTACCCATTGAGTAGAAAAGGATTTAGTATCAGGGTATTGTGGGTGAGTGTGGTGGGCATAGGCTTGGTGGCCAACGAGGAAAAGAGTGCATGTAGATGGACTAAAACGGGAGGTGGTGTTCAAACAGGTTAAGGATAGAAGATTGAGGAGTAGAAAAATAAGCCACAGGCATAGTAAGAGTATACAATGATAATAAGAGACTCTGATTTAGAATTATTTCATTTAACGTGAATGGATTGAATACCATGTGAAAGTGCAGATCTGTCAACGGGAAAAAAGACGATATATAATTATTACATGAGATATTTAAAAGAGGAAGCTGTAGAGAGTATGAGAAACAAATGCGGATAACAGAAATTTGACATGCCACTAGGGGAATTGCAAACAGGGGCACAGCTTTTGCGGTCCACAAGGGAAGAGGTATTTGGGTGGGCACATCAGAACTGGATACTTAAGGACGATTGATCCTCGCTCAGTTAATACAGAAATAACAGGGCAAGGCTAACTCTTGCCATTTTTATGACCCAATACAGTATCATTCTGGCCCTTTGCAAAATTTATGTTAGCACTTGCTCGTTATCCAGATCAATTATTTTTGGAGGAATTTTTTTTCATCTTTAACTAAAATAGACTGCATTCTTTCAGACAGCAGAGATTTGAAAGTTACCCAAAAATCAACAAGTGAATCGGAATCGGAATGATATATGGAGCGCAATACACAATGGAGGTTTGGGATACAGTTTTCTTAGTCCTGGGTTTAAAAGTCGATCAAAGATTTATTACTTTCTGATGTTGGAGAACTATGGTAATTTAACCCCTGAAAATCCCAGTTTTGACCAAATATATTATGGTTGCATCAGAAATTAATTAATAAGATGTACCAAAGTCACTTAGGTATCAAAAAAGATTATCTTGATGCAACAGTTCAACAAATCCTGAGTCCATAGGCTCCATAAACAGCAAATATCATAACTTTTTTAGAATAAATATAGAATCTGCATCATTACATTTAGACCCGGGACACCTTTAAAGCATATTTATGAGAACTAGTGATGTCTAAATAGGTCAGGATTAGGTTGCATTAAAATGATACAGTGTTAGCCTCTCTGCAAAATCTAGCTTTTGTCATGATTTGTAATGATGGATCTGGAGACTCGCATATAGATAAAAATCAATTCAACTTTTCTATTTGCATCTCCCATAATATGAGATCAACATGCCAACAAATACATTTTATGATTCAAGGAGGTTTGTACTGAAAGCCAGTCTCTACATATTAGATAAATTATACCTCAAAATTGTATGATGCTGGGACAGGACCAAACCAAACAGAAGTCTCCTGCATAATTTCGTAGGTACCTAAAGCACTTTTAATCTACATTTGGATAAAAATTGTCAGAAAAGCAGGGATATGATAAAGTCACCACTTTGCAAATAATACATTCTTCTAAAATGCTCCCTCTTCATTTTAGAGCAGTGGTCTTCAAACCTTTAAAATGCTGTGCCCTCTCCCCCGGTGAAAAAGAAAATCATCTGGGCCCCCATCCGAATTTTTCACAAATGTTCTATTAGATTGGCAATGTTTAAATATGTCTACACTTATTTAAACATTGCAGTTAAGATCTGTTACTGTTTTTAAAATGCAATCAAATACATGATGCCAAACATACTATTCTAGTCAGGCAGCCCTTATTAATGTGGAAAAATATCCACAGTAGGATTATTAGAAGTGCGGTTGGAGGCTTCAGAGAGTATTTGGAGTCCCATCCCTTTTGGCACGTACTCTCAGCTTGGATATAAACAGGGCTCCTGCTTTTATGATATGTTTTTAACATTTCCGTCTGTATTTATCCATATATATTTTTTGGCCATTTTATTGGTATTTGTCTGCATTCATTTAGTGTTTTGAGAATTAATGAAGTCGTAAAATGAAATATTTCCATATTTATTCAACTCATAAATATGCACTCAAAATTTGACGCCTGTCACATTTTAACAAATTAAGCGTTGAAATATAACAAAACACCCAAAGATAAATATTAGCATTATATAAAAATACATGTTAACAAACAGCTATATTTAAGGAAATCTCATGTGTTTCTTAACTCCTCATGCTATCTGTATGCTCAGCGGTCCACCTGGACTTTAAGCACAGCAAGGAGAGTCTCTCACAAAAGGAGAATAGACTGCATTTTTCCACTTTAAAACATAAATACAGATCATAAGCATGTTTTTTTTCTGTCTGTATTTATCTGTACAAATAAGTAAAAATAGAAAACTGGGAGCCTTAGATATAAATGACAAAACATGTTAGTGATGGCCCATTACAGAGCGGTTTACTGCTGCTCATTTTTTTAGCTTAAAACAAAGCTGTGTTATTAGATATAAAGCTTCTTTAGACCAGAGCCTGGGGCCCCCTCCCCTCAGGTTCACTGGAGGCCCCCCTAGGGCCCCCCTCCAGTTTGAAGACCCCTGCTGTAAAGATATTCTATTCATTTATACTATTCAGCATATTTTGTCCCTAAGTGCAATGAGCTCTACCAATATGGGCACATCAAGTGAGATGCTAAGTGCTCCAAGAGGGCACAGTCCCCCAGTAGTGGGCATTCCCAGGGGTTGACCAATGTAGCACTTTAGGAGATGATGGTCTCAGTCAATATGGGGGGTGGCAACTGAATTTACATTACTGTACCTGGGTGATCGAGAGATGGTACATAAGGCCCAAATGCCTGTCAATACTTCCAAGTACAGGCAGTGGGCTCCCATCAATGGATGCTCTGGGAGACACAGGAGCCAGAAGGACTACTGTCAGCTGTTACCTCTTGTCATCAGAGCAGGTTACAATTCACCAGGTTGTGGCAGCAGACATTTATGAGAGCTACTACCTGACAGTTCTGGCTCCCTTTGCGTGGCAGGATCTCATGTTCTCTTATGGTAGCTGGACCTGGAGCACTCTGCCTGGAAGGAAGTGGAACTCAAGTCACAAGGGGAAATGTTGGGGTTGTCAGAGTGGGTCTACACGACCACACGGTCCATGGCTGCCCAATAGGAGAGTCAAAAGAGACATTGCTTCTCTAGGTGACCTGCCAGAACTTACTAGGTGGCAATTTGAGGGTGGTCCCCCCAAGGAGGCGTTCTGAAAGGTGCAGAGAGAATGCCAGACCCTAGAGGGCTAAGGCAGCAGGCCGAAGCACAGGCAGCTGGTGGCACCTCTGGAAATCATCATATTTACTGGGAGAACAACCTCCTTTACAGTGAGCCTAAGATGCCTGTGCAGAGGCAGGATGTGTGCTGGGCATCCTCAAGTGTTACAGGGCCTTCCTCCTGGGTCTGGCACATGAGATACCTTTGGCAGGACATCTGGAGTAGAACAAGATCTTTAACAGGCTTGTCACCCACTTATATTGGCCTCAGAAGAAGAGAGCCTCAGCTGCTCTCTGTAAGATTTGTCTCAGCTGCCAAGCTAGTGTGAAGACTGTGAAGAAGCTGAAATCTCCCCTGACTCCCATGCCTGTCACCCACTTTAAGATGGTTGGCATTAACATTGTTGGGCCCTTGGACCCAAAAACTGCCTTAGGCAACAGGTTCATCTTAGTTGTGGTGGACCATGCCACACAGTACCCAGAGGCCATAGCTCTGAGGACTAACACTGCACCTGCAGTAGCAAGGGCCTGGATGGGGATTTTTACCAGAGTGGGGTTCTCCAAGTATGTTGTGTCAGACAGGGGCACAAGCTTTATGTCTGCATGCATGAAGTCCATCTAGACAGAATGTGGGGTAACCTACAAGTTCACCAAACCTTACCACCCCAAGACTAATGGGCTTGTTGAGAGGTTCAGCAAGACCCCAAATATCATGATTATGGGCCTACCAGAACCCATGAGGTGGAAGTGAAGCATGCTCTTTCTTGCCCTGTCTACCCTTTGCATAAAGGAGGTACCCCAGAAACAATTACGGTACGTCCCGTTGAACTTCTCTATGGCCACCTTGTAAGAGGGCATCTCAGCCTGGTGAAGGAAAGGTAGGAACAAGCTCACAGGAAACCCCTCAGGACATGGTTAGCTACATGCTAGCCCTCAAAACCAAATGTAGAAGATCTGGAAGAAGACCTCCAAGAACTTAGAAGCTAGCCAGGGGGTGATGATGCAATTGCATGACCAGAAGGGCATTCTGGATGAGTTTCAGCCTGGCCAAGAGGTGTGGGTGATGGAGCCAGTTGGGCCCCGGGCCACCTATAAGATAATTGGACAGGGCTGTATGAGGTGATTGAGATGAATGAGGAGGCCACCTACCTGGTGGACTTCAAGACCCCAAGAAATCTCCATTGGGACATCCATCTCAGTCACCTGAAGCCCCACTGTGAGAGGTCTGAGGTCACCATGTTGGTGATGGAAAATGAAGTAGAGGAGGAGAGTGAACCTCTCCCTGATCTCCTGTCATCTAAAGAGAAAGATGTGTCAGTGGAGTGTATCAACATCTCCATTACTCTGAGCCCATAGTTGCAGAGGGGCTGTCACCAGCTATTGGGAAGACTGCCTCTCTGGCCCCCTTCACCCCTGGGCTTATACACTTGTGTACCCCTTGATATTGACACTGGTGACAGTCCCTCTGTCAAAAACTAAATCTACAGACTGTCAGACAAGGTGATGGCCAGCATCAAGAAGGACATATCCAAGATGCTGGAGTTGATTTAGCACTCCAGTAATCCCTGTTCTAGTCCCATGGTGCTGGTTCCAATTGCAGCCCCACCAGGCATCAAACCAACACTCAGTTTCTGTGTGGACTACAGGGAGCTTGATTCAGTTACATAAAAGTGTGCTCATCCCATTCCTGGAGCTGATGACCTCATTGATCGGTTAAGGGTTGCCAAGTTCCTAAGTACATTTGACTTGACTTCATTGTACTGCCAGATTGCCCTAACTTAGTAGCTACATACATTTTCCACACCAGAGGGATACTTTCAATTTAAGGTAATGCCCTTTGGCCTGATAAATTCAATTACTACCTTCCACAGGCTAGTGAACAAGGTCTTGGTCGGAATGGAGGTCTTCAGCTCCACTTACTTGAATGACATAACAGTCTTCAGTAGCAGCAGGGAGGACCACATGTTTCACCTTCAGGAAAAGCTTTAGAATATGCAACAGGCAGGCCTGAGTATCAAGGCCAGTAAGTGCCAGATCGGGCAGGGGTCTGTGGTTTACCTGTAAAATCTGGTGGACAGGGCTAAGGTGTATGCTCTCTTAGCCAAGATAGAAAATGTTCCTGGCCTGGGAGCCCCCCAAAATGCAGACAGAAGTGTGGGATTTCCTGGATCTCACTGGTTACTGCCGTAGATTTGTCATGAGATAAGGCACAATTGTTACTCCTCCACCTTTGCCTCCCTCAAACAGGTCATATGCACAGCCCCTGTATTCAAGTCCCTTGAGTTTTCCAAGGAATATATTGTGCAAACTGATACCTTAGCGCATGACATAGGGGCTGCATTGTCACAGTTAAATAAGGAGGGCCTAGCCCAACCCATAGCCTTCATTGATAGGTGACTACTTCCGCAAGAAAAGGTGGAGTGCTTCCGAGAGACAAGCCTTTGCTGTGGTCTAGGTGCTGAAGAAGTTGAGATCATACCTGTTTGGGACTCACTTCTGGGTTCAGGCAGATCACAGACACCTCCGATGGCTGAGTGGTGAGAATCCCATATTGTTGAGGTGGTCCGTCTCCTTATAGGGAATGGACTTTACTGTGGAACATCATCCGCTGTCAGACCATTCCAATGCTGATGATCTCTCCAGGTTTTTCAGCCTCAGTGATGAGAACTCCCTAGAGATTGGGTGGTTCGCCCCAATTTCAGCTGGGAAGGGGACACATGCAGGACCTGTCAGCCCTAGGGTGGTCTTCTCCCAAACTTTTTGCCTTCACCTTTCACTCTTTAGTTGATCTCATTTTTGCTAGCCTTAGGACTCTGCACACTTTACCACTGCTAAGCAGTGCTAACGTGCATGTGCTGACTCCTAAAAACATGGTAATATTGTCTTATCCCCAACTGGCATATTTGATTTACATGTAAGACCCTAGTAAATTGGTACAGTAGACAGGGCCTATAAATTAAATGCTACTAGTGGGCCTGCAGCACTGATTGTTTCACCAACTTATGTAGCCCCTTAAATATGTGTAAGACCTGTCACTGCAGCCTGTGTGTGCAGTTTTTTCAGGCTCAAACCATTCTTTATTATACATATGTCGCCCCTAGGTTAGGCCTTGAACAGTCCAGAGAACAGGGTGAAATGTATTTAATAAGTTGGACATGTACTTTTTTTGACATGTCCTGGTAGTGAAAAACTCCTAAATTCATTTTTCACTACTGCAAGGCCTGCCTCTCCCATAGGATAACTTTGAAGTTACCATATTACATTTAATAAGCTCTAACCTCCAAATAGAAACAGGTAACCTGTTCATGTTTGTTGTGTTTGGAAATGTAATGAAAAATACACTTTCTTTTTTATGGTAAAGTTGGATTGCTATTAAATTTCGATGTTGAAAATGTCACTTTTGGGAAGTTGGTAATTGCCTGACTAAGCCATGAAGGGCCTGCATCCTGCCTCCAGGTCACATGACTGGATGTAGCTGACCGTTGGGCTTTGTGTATTCCTCCTCAACAATCACACACAACAGAAAGCATAGGTATGCCTGGATGGGCAATTACTGACAGGATAGGGGTGCAAGCTGGGCACAGCCCTAGTTACACTTGAATAGGTTGTGCCCTGCCTCCATGCAAAGGAATGTGTATTCATACTCCCTGTAGTTAGTCTGGAGCCAGGGCAGGGAAGACAGGAAGTCTGTGGCCTTCAAAGAGAAACCACTAGAAGCTTCTGCCACTTCAAAGGAAGGCCCAGTATAAATATTGGACCTCAGATACCAATCTCTCTCTTCACTTCTAGACCTGTGCTGCTGAAAGGACAGACACTCTGCTTTACTGCTGCTTGAGAAGGAATGGACCTGCATCTGTTGAATCCAGGACCCCAGAGTGAATCCAAGGGCCAGTTGGATGTCCTCCTAACTAGAGGCTCAGGAACAGAAGGCTCCACTGGCAGCCCTGAACCCTTGGTGGTGGACCTGAAGGTGCTCTGCCAGCCCATATGTGGCCTAAGCAGGACCAACACATTCCCATCTGCTGCATGGATCGCCTCTGCTATGAGGTTTCATTCAATCTGTAGTCGACCTCAGCCTCGACAAATACATGGAATCTTGCATTTCACCTCCTCCGAACCAATGGATCACCTTGACTGCATGACGCATCCCCGATGCCGGACTTCGCAACTCAGTTTTGCAGGTCCTCAGAACCTATGCATCACCTCGCAGGCATGATGCACCCTCGATGTGGGGCCTTGCAAAGCACTGTAACCAGGATTCAAGGTACTCATATTCAGTGGGCCTAACTGGGTCCTGGCAGCTGGCCCACACTCCATCACATTAGGCCTGAACCTGTGACTCCTGGGTCAGTCATGACCAGATATCCACAGTTGGCGCTTTGTGCTTTTTGGAACTATTTTCACTGAAATCTTTAAAGTCTACAGTTCTACTGATTGGATTTGGTCGCTTCAGACTTGCTTTATTCTTTAAAGATTCATCTATTTTTCTACATCTGGTGTGGGATCTTTTGGTGGTGTTGCACAAATACTTTACACATTGTCTCCAAGTTATAGCCTAACTGCTCTGTACCAAGGTATTAGAGGGTTGAGCACACGTTAATTTGAGGTTTGCTTGAGACTTCACTCTAACACGGATTATCGTTCCTGCTTGAGTAGGGTTTCACCCCCTCAAACAGCAACCCAGTTTCTTACAGAACACATTTCCTAGTAAGGTGTTCAAATAATTCTATCTTAGTATCAGCCATTCCACATTTTTCCAGAATACCAACAAATCTAAGATTGGATCTTTATGACCTCAATTTTTTTCTTACTATCTTTAATTTCACATTCAACTAAATAAGTTCTGTTCTTTACGGACAAATCTCAGTAGTCATTTTTTATATTTAATTAAAATTGTGAGTAGGGAAGATGGAATCCCACTATTTTCCAGCCAAATATTTTCTGGTTTTGCCATCACTGTTGAAGAATTAAACTGTAGGACATTTTTGTGTGAGTTTATGGTTACAACAGATTTACATAGCGGGTTTCACCACCTCCTGAACCTATCTCTTTGAAGATTTGAAGATTCTTGCATTTATTGCCCAGCACTTTGACTTCACCCCTCCCTTATTACACATCTCCATTTTTTGCTGTGGGTGTTTGTTGGTTTCATGAAGCACCAATGGTGTAACACAAAATGATGCCCCTACCCATGCAGAATTTGATAAATGTTCCGTGTCTTCAATATCTCACAAATATTCATAGACTTTGGGCTTACAGTAGGGTGTCTGTACCACAGGGGCTGTAAGGCCTGTTTTACACCCCTGTAAAGTACTAAATCACTACAAAGATGCTATAATTATGTTACGTTCATTGACCACAAGTACACAAGAGACTTTCAGCATGGATCCTTACACATCTTCAAGCAGCATCTTAACAATGCCCCTGTGATATGCCACCAAAGAGAAAAACAAACCGTCCATGAAGAGAAGCCAGATATCACTTAAGCATACCAAGCAGCGTTTTGCAGCTGTGGGGCTACTGTTTTAGCATGGAATAAGTCTCCATCTCTTTCTGCCAAGCGTTCTCCTCCCACAAGAACATACTCGTGTGTTGCTGTAACATAGATGATAAAAGGCTGGCCTCATGGCTCAAAGTGTCTTCTGCGTTCGGCAGTACCTCCCCTTGTAATCACACCACATTAAAACAGTCTAGGCGACTGAAACAAATCACCCATTTTCACGCGGGGACGCCAAGCGTTTCAACAAAAGACAAAATACTACTGCTTTAGAGCAGGCTATTAACAAGGCATGTAAGGGTTCTGAAAGTGATAGTGTGGGGAGTGCTATTGCACCCCAATAAAGCCCTGATGGAGTTCAGATGGAGAATTAACAGTGAAGAGGCCAGCATTCAAGTGCAAACTATTTTGTGACAGGTAACTTCGTTGGATAAAGAGCTGTTCATTCTTTTAAAAGGATAACCGTGTTTACTATTCCTTTCTTCGGATGCATCTTTAGGGTATTTTGTAATTTTAACTAGCGGCACTCCAGTTGAAAGGCAGGTGAAAGGAGAATGCTACGGCATTCCAGAGTTTTTCTAATACTTACTTAAGTAAAGACATGGGGGGTCATTCTGACCCCGGCGGTCTGAGACCGCCGGGGCCAGGGTCGGCGGGAGCACCGCCGACAGGCCGGCGGTGCCCCGCAGGGCATTCTGACCGCGGCGGTTCGGCCGCGGTCAGATGCGGAAAACCGGCGGTCTCCCGCCGGTTTTCCGCTGCCCTTGGAATCCCCCATGGCGCCATCCTGTTCCTGGCGGTTCGCCCGCCAGGAACAGGATGGCGGTAGGGGGTGCCGCGGGGCCCCTGCAGTGCCCATGCCAATGGCATGGGCACTGCAGGGGCCCCCGTAAGAGGGCCCCACTGTGTATTTCAGTGTCTGCAATGCAGACACTGAAATACGCGACGGGTGCAAACTGCACCCGTCGCACATACCCACTCCGCCGGCTCCATTCGGAGCCGGCTTCCTCGTGGGGAGGGGTTTCCCGCTGGGCTGGCGGGCGGCCTCCTGGCGGTCGCCCGCCAGCCCAGCGGGAAAGCCTGAATGGCCTCCGCGGTCTTTTGACCGCAGAGCGGCCATATGGCGGCTCCCTCCACGCGGGCGGTGACCGCCGCCCGCGGGGGTCAGAATGACCCCCATGGTTGCTTATATACCTATCAGCAGCATTGAAAGAATAATCAAGGCCCTTAAGTCAAGTGATGGCGATAGCTAGCACCCCTACTCTAACAAATATTTGGCACCTCTGAAGACACAGGAGCCTTTTCCATCTGTCTCCAACATCCTACATGTAACAAAGGATATCCTTTCAGTCCCAATAAAAGTAACCTCGCCATTGCTGCAGAGAGGGACGAGCTATCAGACTTCTCAGCATCATAAGGATGGCAGCCCAGCATCTCACAGGATGCGCAGCTTCTGCGACATCCTTCAGATGGACTACAGTGTTGACAGGGCTTGCACGTCTGCATAAACTCTACCGACGATAAACTTCAGAAGCCCGCCACGATACTTCACTTTACTTCAACCTACTGTCTCAGTTTTTCTTCTTCTATAAATATTTCGATTCTCTTTTTTCTGCAATATGGAATGTACTTGTATGACTCGAATAAAAAGAGAAAAAAGAGCAGCAACGTTGATTTCTTATTACAAGTGAGCAGTGATGTTCCAATAGACTGCAAAAAAGGGAATAACTGTAAGTTTTGTGTGTCGGGAATGCAGGCTTCGGTGTATTGAAACAAACGTACAATAAGGAATGGAAAAGAAGTACAGGCAGAACATATTAGAATAAAACATCTATTCCTCATTATTCTCTTACAGAAATCATGAGAGTGTCAGCGTACTTTTCGTTTTATTTAATTAAACTGAAGCTGCTTCGAGAAACATTACAAAGCCTAGTCTATTATTAATAATAATAATGATTCGGTTACATAATCGTTGCATAATTACGACAGAAGTAAGTGTATACAGTTCATCCCTGCTGTACATTCCATTTGCATAAATGTAGGAACAAATGCACTCTGCTGTTCACACAAATGTTCTGTACATTTATTCAAAAGAGCCGGTTCCATTAAAAATGTGATCTCGCTTAGACTGAGCGCCAAACAGCTTATCATTTCAACAAAACATGTTTCGCTTAACAGTAGATATGAATAATATGCTGCTATTTAAGGTTTTGTTCCCTTTCAGCGGATTATGTTTAAAAACTAATACGCAATGAAGAGGTACACTTGCTGTGTATATAAAGTGTGGGTGCAGCAGCAAATGTATTTTTAAGCAAGGCAGCCATTTAAATCAATCTCACTCCGCCCAGACTTCCAAATTCACATTTGAACGGATTTTGCCTATTATTTAAATATCTATGTATGGTAGGAGCTGAGTCGGGTGGCTTAACGCTATAATGCATCAACTCCAGAAAATCTGTGTTTGATCTCCCGGTCAGAGGCTCGAATTTCGGAGAATTCAATCAGCATTGAATCCTTTTAAGTTTGTTACAATTACTACCATCGAGTTGGGTAACCACAAACATGTTATTCAGTTCCAAGATGCCCTATGAGGTGAACATGTGCCTTCATAACAAATATAAAAGCTATATTTATGTTACAAAGTTGCATGAGATTTGCACAGTTGCTTTCTTCCAAACCACAGCAATATGTGGTGAAGCCACTGATGCTGACTTGACCCTGCTTGCTTGAGCGTAGTTTTCAATTGGGGGAGTGAAAATGGATTTCTATGAATTCGTGGATCACCCATTATACCTGCCTGCTTCCATGAGGGCTACCATGGGTTATGAAGAAATGTTGAACAATTTCAAAGATTTCACTGAGTCCAGCTAAAGCGGGAGAGGTTTCCTCCCATCTGAACTATGGAGCATTCTTACAGTATTTGGAAATATGTTGTGAAAAACAAAGGAAGCACGATCTTGGCATCAATATAGGATTAACCTGACTTTTGAAAATATGTAGGATAAAGAGGGCAAGTTTCTATCGACCAATTTAAAACTATTCATTTATCATCCACTGAAAGACCAAGGCAGATTCATGTATGATGGAATCTATCCAGTAACTTGTATGTCGCAAATATATGTGCACAATAAATGCTTGAACTGAGCACAATGCTGGCCAACATATCAAGCTGCAAAATAAAACTTCATACCGAAAAGCTGTGCCATGTGAAGCCCCAGTGGTCAAAAACTCTTTTGTTCCCTTCTGCCTGGAACTCTATCTCCCTTCTTCTTAGAACCAAGACATGTCTGGGCTTGTTTAGGAAAAACACAACTCTTCATATCTACCTGAATTTTCCCTCTTCTCCCCAGTTCGAAAATTAGAGGGTCTTTGGCGTCCCAATCGTCCATCACTATCTCTTGTATAACTTGTTTTAGTACTTGCCTTCCAACGATGCTATAGTAACATTCTTCTACAGCTCAGCCTTGTTGTGATGTGTTAGTGTAACGTTCATTGTAAATTGCCGTAATACAGGTACACAAAATACATTGGTTTATATATGATTAAATAAATAAATTAGTGACTCACTAGGTCTGTGTGGCTTGAAGTGATTTTCTAGGTGTTCTTGTACTTCTGGACCAGAATGGAAAAATACTATATAGAACTCAATAATTGGTGTGTGCCACTAGCAGCCAGGTAGGACGCCCAGCACTCCAATGTGCTTGCTCTTTTTTTTTCTTTTTTTAAAAGTTATGTTTAGTTTTTATATCTAAAAAAAAGGACAGGTTTGCAGTTGTAACCCTTCGATAGAACCGGGCACATTGCACAATTAAACATATCTCTGTATGTACGAAGAGAAAAGCTACACCATGGTCGTTTTTCTTGCAGGACAATTCTGTGTGTGGAAACAATGAGGGAGACACGGGGTACAGGTTTTCACCCCTTACATCTCAGAATCAGATGGGACTGAAATCAGCATCTTCCCATAGATTTATCTCTACTGCACTTATAATCAGCCACTAAGTGTAACAATGAGGATCCAGGTTGGGTTGTGATTTTTATGTTAACATTACTGTTTAGAACTGGCTTGACATAAAAAGATTAAACGAAAATCAGTTCTATTCCTTGGACTCTTCCCCGAATTTGGTCATTTAAGAACATCATTTTGTTGACTTATTAAAGAATGCAGTAAGGTTCATGTCTACTGTTGTTACTTTTTTATGCTCTTCCCCTGACCCATCAGCAGAAAATGGGAGGTTGTTTAGGGGCCAAGGATCATAGAATGGCCCAAAGCTGTGATATTACTCGTTGTAAAAGGTTGTGTGATGTCACCTTTGTTACCTTAGATGTCTTTGAGAATTTCTTTAAGAGAGGGCACATATCCACGAGCACACCTCTCACAGTAGAACCCCAGCTCAAAGTGTTTTTGGATGCTTTTTGCCTTAATGAATTGTAGAAGCAGGGCCACTGTTTCACATTCCAATATATTAAGGTGATTGATAGATAAGTCTAAAATTGGGTGGACACCACGGTACCCTCCTTCTGGACAGTAGGATAAGCTTTTAAACAGTGGCTTTGCAGTGCATGGAATTTCCTGGTCCCCCTGCCCTGGTTCCAAGGTGGTTGCATAGACAATGTGAGGTTGTTAGGCCCTTTATGTCAAGGCTGAGCATAGGCTATTCAGTTACAACTGGGGCTGTGCTCAGCTCCGCCCCCCCCCCCATCCAGCCAGCAGATGGCCCATTAAAGCACAGCTATTCCCTCTATTATGTGACTGTCTAGGAGGAATTCACAAAGTCTGTCAGCTGCATCCAGTCATGGGACTCAGGCTAGACTAGAGGCTCAAAAGGGCTCAGAGCAGAAACGTGCCAACTTGCTAAAAGTGGCATTTTGAAAATTGGAAGCAAAAGCCTGACTTTACCATTAAATAGCGGATTTCAGTACAATACCAAAGACACCAAACATGACTTAGCTACCGCCTTCCAATGGGAAATTACAGTTTATTAAATATAATATATACTCTGCAATGTTTTCCTATGGAAGGGGGTAGAACTCACAGTCGTATAAAACTAATTCAGGATTTTTTCACCAGCAGGACATTTAAATCTTAAAATTACATGCCAACCTTTTAATAACAATACACCCTGTTCTATGGGCAACCTAAGGCCTGTTGTAGGGTTGACTTTAATGTAATAAAAGTGGAGTCTAAGCATTAGCAAGAGGTCCTTAATGCCAAGTCAACATGGCAGTTTAAAACTGCACTCAGGCTGCAGTGGTAAGCCTGGGGCATGTTTTAAGGTGCTACTTTAGTGGGTGGCACAAAAAGTGCTGCAGGACCACTAGTATCATTTAATTTACAGGCTCTTTGTATATTGTATATCACTCTACAGGGAATGTATAAGTAAATAAGTATGTCAATTGGGTATAGGCCTATGTTACCATGTCTTTGGGGGTGAGCACAAGCACTTTAGCACTGCTTAGCAGTGGTAAATTGCACATAGTCCTACAACCATCAAAAATAAATGCAGAAAAAATGGAATAGGTGAGACAAAATGTTTGAGGGGGGGAGACCACCCTCGGGCTGAAAGGTCTAACAATCACCATGATCCAAAGATATTTTTCAGCAGGAAAATTAACTATGTTTTGTTTCAGATGCTATTGAACAGCTGCTGAGCTAAATCAGGCATTGGTCATGTCTCTTAAAAAAGGAGGTGGAACTTCAACTTCCTGGAATAAATTAGCCAGCCACACATCATTCGGCAATCCTAAAAGCCTGTAGTTGCCAAATAAGACTCCAAATATTTCAATGTCAAATCAAGAAATTGGAATTAAATATCTTTGAGAGCCAGTAACGTGCTCAGGCATGAATGCTCACGACTGCAAGAGGGCACTTTCATGATTTGGCTGATGATCTCAATCTTTGATGAAATATAGGCAGTTGAGTCCATATTTGTCCAACTGAGTATGCTTTCAACTAAAATACCTACAAACTGTAGTTCACACTTCAAATTATACCTCACCTTTTTTCACACAAGGCTCTTTTAAAGAAGCAGCTCTTCGTGATATAAACCCAGAGGTCTGAAGTTCCATAAGTGTTCTCTTTGTATCTGAGGTCCAGGAGCCTATTTCTCGTACAAGCTTAAGCTTTGTCCCACCTGATCTACTTTTTCTGTGAATAACTGTAAAACTGTGACTATAAACATGTACACTAGGACAAACTGCTATTCCCACTCTCAGTGCCCAAAAAGTAAGAAAACGCATGCTAGGATGGATGTACACATGCAACGTAATGCACTGGTGGACTATTTGGAATTTTTTTCAAAGATAAATTTACCATTTTAAGATAGACAGCTCCTAATTTAAAACAGAAAATTAGAAAAAATAATCAGTGCTTTGCAAATGAACAGAAATAAGAAGCCCAGAAGTAGTGTGCGGTTTCCAGGCTTTTGCGGAAACAAGTAAAAATAAATAAGAAAATAACACACAAACAGGAAGTTGAGCTACAAACAAGTGGGAAAGTGAGCAGCCAAGTAGCAGTGTACAGCAGCTGTGTCCTAACACTATCAATTTTCGAACATATTAAAGATATATATTTAAAAAAAAGAAATGAAGACAGAAGAAGCAGGAGAGCAATGGATGAACAGGGGATGTTGATCTGCTAAGAGATGGGGAGAGAAAAAACAATGTGTTCCCACAGATTGGCTGACCAATTGAAATAAATAGTTCTGGCATTTCAGTAATGGAGGAATATAGGTTATCCAATCAAACGAATGGCAAAGAAGCTATGATCTTGAGGCAGAACAAACACAATGATAGGGAGAGAAGCCTTTGAAAAACAAGCATGGCATTTAGATAAACCACAAAGGTATGCAAACATGAGCAATAGGCTAACAAGAAGCCCACTTTATGTGTGATGTTGTTCACAATACTTTGACAACACACAGCTAAATCCGTCTAAAGGAGACACCTACAAATTATCAAAGGCTTCCATATATCATAACTATATATCAGGTCAAAAGTTAAAACTTCTCCACAACTATTTTAATGCTATTTCATTTATTTGGCATTTCATTGATTGACACAGACTGGTTATTCTGCACATCAGTGTGAATGAGGCTAGAGTACTCTAAAATATATCACAGTGGCTTTTTTTGTCACAAAACTGCAAACACAACCCTCAATTAAAGCATGAGCTTTTCAGAAGAAAAACAGGAAGTAATTGAGTGGGGATGTTTATTTAAGCAAGCAAACAATGCATGTGATTCTTCCACCTGACAATTTCCTGGGCGCAAGCTTCTCTCTCTCATTCTAGAACCCCCTCTTCCGAGTAACCTAGCAACCAACTAACAATGGCCAGCTGTGTGGCACATCATCAGCTACAGTCAATATACAACATGTTCCCCTCCTTAATATAAAATGTGCAGATATCAGATGTCTGTGCATAACCAATTTTAATAAATTTCATCCCCTACTCTTTGAATTTCCCCATTACTAACAGGAAATGGGAAACTATTGGATACATTTTTTACTGGAATTTCAAACCCACAGGGGTCTTAAATGCAACTTTTACCCCACATCTTTGGTTCTGACTCAAGGCACTTAGTAACCTTTCTTGTTTTCCACCACTTTCCATCTTCCAAACATACCATGTTTCCGACCACCTTGACTCACACGTTTTGTGATTCATACCTGGTTCTTACCCATTCACCCTTCTCAAACATCCTTCCTGCATTTCTGATCTTATCATTTTGCCTAACAACATACTGATCTTAATACTTTCTCATGCAAAGCATGTTCGTCCACCTCCCCATGAGTGGTTCTTTCAATCCATGAAGGCACAGCAGTGGTGCACACTACCCTTTCCAGAAGCAACAATAAAGGAGAGTCAAATCTTACTATTGTGGTGTGGTTTTATAACTCCACAACATGTCTTCACCTGTTTCCAATTTAACCGCCCTCACACAGCCATTTGCATACAGCCACCCAACACATGGTTAAACCTCTCTACTAAACTATTCTCATGAGGGTGATAGACAGAAGTTTTATGATATTTGACTCCCTCTTTCTTGAGGAAGCCAGCACATTCCATTGACACAAACTGTTGACTATTATCAGACACTACTTTCTTGGGGCAGCCATCCCTTCTAAAAGATTTTCATAGAATGACATCACATTACTTGACGAGACATTCAGCATGAAAGCTACCTCAGGCCAATTGGAAAAATAACCTATCAACACAATGGCATACCTACTCTCCTGACCCAAACATTCAAATGGACCACAAATGCCAACAATCATTTTCTCGCCCCCTCTTTTCAGGAACGTGACAGGCACAATGGGTGCTTTCAACAATGAATGTGATTTGTAATGTGCAAGACACACAACAACAAGCACACCTCTCGATGTCCTTATCCATTCCAGGCCACCAAAAATCTAAGCATACTTTTCTCTTCATTGCAGACATACCACCATGACCTTCATATAACAGGCATAAGAGACTTTGATGCAAACCTGATAGGACCACCAACATATCACACCTCCGAACAATTCCATTTACCGCTGACAATTCCTTCAATACTGGTATAAAATCAGTCGGACTTGCCCTTGCCTCATCATTACGATCCATCCTATCCAGCATTTTACCAATTAGCAACTGTAAGGTTTTGTACTCCATCAAAGCATGCCACCACTCATTCTCTGCAATGCATCCTTGCATGATTCAGTCACTTCTGCCACCATCCATTCTTCATCAAATTTGTTTGAATAACTTTGACATGGCAGTCGCGACAAACAATCAGCATTTATGTTTTTGGTCCCGGGTACATAGTCTATGATTAATATAAATTCCTGTAAAAGATATAACCATTTTACTATGTAGGGTGTTGCTTTGCCAGAACTCTTTGTGGTGAAAATATCAACTAGTGGTCTGTGTGCAACTAAAAATGGCTAACCCTACGTAAACGTTTTAAAATGTTGCACACCCCACCAATATGCCAACGCCTTCTTTTCAATAGTGGAATATGTGCTTTCTGCTCCCTTGAATGTACGTGATGCAAATGTCACCAATCTGTCACCACTCTTTCACACACCCCACGTTCTTGCATAAGCACAGCACCCAATCATAAGCACTCGCATCCTTTACCACAATGGTCTTGTCATTCAGATCAAATGGCTTCAATATTACAGCTTCTGCAATTGACATCTTTATTATTGGCACTCCTCAGACCACCAATAATTCACACCCTTCTTTATTAAAGCATGCAAATAATGCACCTCATCTGAGAAATTTTCCACAAATTTAAAGTAGTACTCTGCTAACCCTAAAAAAGATTGTAATTTTCTTCATCCTTGGGTGATGGAGCATTCTCAGTAGCTTCCACCGACTTCAATTTAGGCTTTACCCCTTGATACGACAAAGCATTACCCAAGTACTCAACTTCCTCTACATTAAAGTTACACTGATCTGCTGCCACTGTCAGACCAGCATTTTGCCATCTCTCCAACACACCATCCAATGCCATATCATGATGATTCTCACCAATACCCCATACCAATATGTCATCCTGCAAAAAACAAAACATTAGCCATTCCTGATAACACTCCTTGCATTTCTTTGGAACACAGCAGATGCTGAAGCTAATCCAAATGGCATATGTACAACTTTGTAGGTGCCTTCAGGTATGATAAAGACATCAAATGTTTTAAATATGGATGCAAATGTACCTAATGGTAGACACATAATAAATCTAATGAAGAGAAACATTTGGCATCTCTTGCTGCCATCACCATTTGGTTAATGTGAGGCAAAGGATGTCAATCAATCCAAACGTTATCATTTAAATCTCCGCAAGCTGCACACACACTTAACTTTCCACTGACTTTCTTTGCAAAGATGATATGACTGAGCCACTCAGAAGCCTCAATGGGTTAAATAATTCCCATCTCATACAACCGGTTCAACATATTCTTCAGCTGCCTCCGTAATACCAACAGAACATTGCGTCCTTTATGAACTTTGACGTAGGCTCCATTATTTAAAGTTATCTGATATTCAAACTTTTTTAAACACTCTAACTTTTGATCAAAAAACGCTGGAAACTTAGGACTCCACCTACTAACTTTGTTGGAATCAATGAGTAACATTTGATCACGACGATCTAACACAATTCCCAACACTGGCTGTTCCTTCCAGCCCAATAAGGTCTTACCCTTCTTCCCAATGGCTTGTCAATTCTTATATTCTATCTTTGCTTCACAATACCCTATCACAGGTAATTTGTTGCCACAATACGTTTCAGGTTCCACATCCTTCAGAATTAAGTCAGAATCACTCAATCCTTGCCACATTGATCTATTCAGTAATGTGTAAGGTCATCAAGAAGCTGACCACATGAGCACTTTTCCTTTATTAATTTTAAGTACACATTTAGGTGAGTGGTACATGTAACATCTGCCTCTTACAATAGCATGCTAACCCTTAACTGCTGATACCATCAAAACATATAATTCATCCTTGCTGTCATCATTACTCTTCTCACTAGGTTGCTTAATGCAATTTACATCAAGTTTTCTTCCCTCATTTTCCTCCATCTTACAGACATGAGAGAAATGTTCAATTTTGTTACATTTGTTACATCTGGCTCTAATGGCAGGACATGCATTGAATTCAGCCAGATAAGTTGTACTTCCACACAGGCAACTATGGCTCTTTCTTACTCCTCTAGGTACAGCTGAAGAGCTTATACCCATATTTACCTTCTCCTTTCTTTGTACAATATTTTGCAGAACATTCTCATCTTTACTATCCCCTTACTCATAACTACTCTTAGGTTGACCAACATTCAATTCCTTAACGTATTGCACAGTATCCTCCATATGTCTGGCAATGCAAATAGTTTTACTAGACAAGGATCCTTTAAGCCCAGAATCCTCTCTTGGATCTTCATGTTGCAAGTTGGATAATCATTTGATCTCTGATCATTTCTTCCTAAAAATCACTGTATTTATAAGAAGTTGCTAAGGTCCTCAGTACAGCTACATACTGTTCAATATTTTCACCCAGTAACTGGGCATGCAAAGCTCTCATAGCCCTCAAATACTCATACCCCAGCCCTTCATCAGCATCAGATCCTCCTTCCTCCACCTCATCATCCCCAAGGATGCAGAAACTCTTTCCCATGAGTTCTTTTCTTCCTTCTACCCTCCAATTATGTTTTAACACCACCAATTTCCTTTTTGCAACAAATACTTCTGCACCTAATGTTTCCAAATAAGTTTCAAATGCTTCTCTCCAAACTTTCCATGCCATTATTAGAGTACCAAGGTCTTCTAAAAACATAGGTGGGGCTAATATGCTTTGTATAGCCATTGTTAACATTTTCCCTTCTGTTACTCCTAAGGACAAAAACTGAAACTAAATAAATGAATGAATATAACTAAAGCAGTCACCACAGTCTATTGTCTTCATTCTACAACCGAAAAAAATGTTCTCCTCTTTAACTGTGCTTGTTCCAAACAAATCTTGCAGATTATCTGCAGTCCTTTTATTATTTTCTAGTACTATTTCCTCTTCCTTTGCAGGATCTGATTACTGATGATGGTTCGTCCACAAGGAGCTTACAGAATTAAGGGAGGAGAAGGGCAGCATGTGGCAGATCAACACGTCAATTGAAGATATGCTGGAAGTAGACGGACTTAAGCAGCAAGAGAATATTTTCCAGCATTCGCCTCGCACTTAGGACCTGAAGTGCTCTAAAACTGCATGTGTTAAAGCTGAAATTTTACTAATGAATATTCATGTATTCTGAATGTTAAATCTGCATAGAAAATTAGTTAAGATAGAAGAATATTACACAAGTGTGAAAATGTGCCTACTTGAGTGACTTCTAATACTTACGAAGTGTACTTTTTAACAGCTTATTAATGTAAAATGTTGGGATCATGTTTGGATTAATCTATTAGTATGTCATATTAATGGTTATGTATTATGTACTTGCTTTATTAATCACAGGCCTTAATTTAGTGAGATCTTGGGCCTAGTTACACGGCCTCATGTCAAGCTGCATTGCTCAGACAAATCATTAAATGGCTGCTTAGATAATTAAATTGTCATTTTCCATTGCGTTGACCGAATGTCAGTTGCAGAAACTCTTTCCCATGAGAACTGCTCACTAGAATATGTTGTACTAGCTAAGGATACTTTGTAAAACGTAGGCCCTCATTACAAGATTGGCAGCAAATGCCACCTAACGCCACGGCGACGGCCACCAACATACTGTCGCCGTGGCTACCGACCGTCCATCAAATTATGACCCTAGCCCAAATCCCGCCAGAAGGCTGGCAGAATTACGGCTACGGTCATGGGTGTGGACGGCGGCAAGGTGGCGCTGCTGCCATCAACCGCGCCACCCCAGCAAAACGCCGCCTACCGTGTGATGTCCCATTATATTGCCTGGCAGTGTTTTGCTGACAGACGCTGCTGCTGGCAGCAGAGCCGCGTCCCATCTCCTGCCAGAGGACCCCCTGCAAGCAGGTAAGTCAGGTTCTCCGACAGGAGAGGGGGTGGGGTGTGTTCTGTGCATGTGTGGGGGTGTGTGTGACTGTGTTTGAATGGGTGCATCCGTGTGTAATGCGTGTGTGTATGAGTGGGTGGGTGTGTACGTGCATGTTGTGTTGTGTGATTGAGTGTGTGCCTGGATGTATGTTCGTGAGTGTTGTTGTGAGTGTGTATGAATGTATGCATGCGTGGGTGAATGTGTGTATGTGTGTGTGTATGGGTGTGTATGTATGTGCGTGTATGTGTGTATATGAGGGGATTTGGGAGTGGGAGGGGGAGGGTGGTGGAGGGCTCTGGGGAGGGGGAGGAGAAGGGGCGGGGGAGAACTCTATCAGTGCCAGGGAAGGAATTCCCTGGCACTGATAGTGCCTACCGCCATGATTTCGGTGGCGGTACAGAAACCACGGAAACCATGGCAGTGGGTGGGGTCAAAATTCCATGTGCGCCTAGTGACGGCCACCCGGCTGGAGACTGCAGTTCACAGCCCGGCGGTCGTTACCGCCGTGGCGGTCGGTGTGTTAATATGGCAGTTTGGCTTTGGCCAAACCGCCAGTGTCATAATAGTGGAGGTATGTACCACCAGCCTGTTGGCGGTACTACCACCACTATTACACCTACCGCCGGGGTCATAATGACCTCCGTAGTATGTATAAAGGCAACGTTCCCAGGAGCTGACAATGAATGCACTGATTGGAGCATAAGATGATATCAAAATTGTTACCTGACAAGCCTAACGATGGGCGTGGGAGAAGCCAATTTAACACTCCGACTGCCAAGACGGCACAAACAAACACCGCGGCGGTAACCGCCAACAGACAGGCGGAGGACAATGTACAGCCCACAGAATTACAACAGTCCAATCCGCCACCTTTTCCGGGGCGGATTCACCGCAAACAAAAACACTGACCTCTACACACCCCACGAAGAACCAGGATGCCATGGAATCGGAACGTCAGATACTCCCAGCCTTTATCTTCCTGCTCCTCTACCAGGAGCACGAACGCCGGTGGCGAAGACCACGATGAATACTACATCTACGACACAGGGGAGGGAAAAAACAGTGACACGCAACAACCAACACTCCCACCCCCACCCTCCCCCACTACAACACACACACACATATAGCATGATACATTACAGTGACACCCCCCAACCCTCCCTGGAAGAATGCAAGGACAAAAGGAAATGAGTTGAATAATTTTAATATATTCAATTACATAAATCAAAAATATTTACATATATATACATTTACACTATAAACAATTATATACACCAAGAACACAAGTCCAAGGGATTCCACCATCATAGTCCGTGGACCACTGGGCCCAATAGGCATGGGCGAGGCCCACACTCAATACCCGAACAAGACGGAGAGAACACTGCTGGGGCATCAGATAGAAATAAAACAGGCACCTCAGGGGGAAGGGAAGGGGGGGCACCTTAGCCGGATGAGTGCACGACACCAGATCCACGAGGGGGCTCCATGCCCACTGTTCAATCCTGGGGAGTGCAAAGCCACAGTCTCTCAAGTCTCTACAGTGGGTGGGTTGCCCACTGTTCAATCCTGGGGAGTGCAAAGCCACAGTCTCTCAAGTCTCTACAGTGGGTGGGTTGCCCACTGTTCAATCCTGGGGAGTGCAAAGCCACAGTCTCTCAAGTGGATAACAGTCTCCACTGGTTCTGGAGGGGGCTTGGCGCCCAAAGTGCTTCATCCTGCCAAGGACAGAGGTAGTGGATGCCTTTCTCCACTGGTTCTGGAGGGGGTGTGGTGCCCAGCGTGCTTCATCCTGCCAAGAACAGAGGTAGTGGATGCCTTTCTCTACAGGTTCTGGAGGGGGCTTGGTGCCCAGAGTGCTTCATCCTACCCGTGGCAGCCTCAGTAGCATTGTAATCATTGGCACTCACTGTCCTGCAGTGGTGCTGGCGGTCTTGTCATGGGCAGCAGTGCTGCTGGCGGTCTTGTCCTGGGCAGCGGTGCTGCTGGCGGCGGGGTCCTGTGCAGCGGGGCTGGTGTGCAGCGGTGCTGGTAGCGGTCTTGTCCTGGGCATCGGTG
This sequence comes from Pleurodeles waltl, assembly GCF_031143425.1. Classification (NCBI taxonomy): domain Eukaryota; kingdom Metazoa; phylum Chordata; class Amphibia; order Caudata; family Salamandridae; genus Pleurodeles; species Pleurodeles waltl. The sequence continues at coordinate 596,164,451 of NC_090449.1, forward strand.
CTGCTGGCGGCGGGGTCTTGTGCAGCGGGGCTGTTGGCGGTCTTGTCCTGTGCAGCGGTGCTGCTGGTGGCAGTCTTGTCCTGGGCAGTGGTGTTGCTGGCGGCGGGGTCCTGTGCAGCGGTGCTGGTGGCGGTCTTGTCCTGGGCAGTGGTGCTGCTGGTCGTGGTCTTGTCCTGGGCAGCGGTGCTGCTGGCAGTGGGGTCATAGGCAACGGGGCTGGTGGCGGTCTTGTCCGCCGTGTTGATCTTCCCAGACTTGCCGGTTTTACTGTGCCCCTACCCCACCTTGGACGGTGTCGCAGCTGTCTCCACACTCCCAACTGTACCCCTGGGAGCGCCTTTGGTGGCTGATTTCTTTCCCCACTCCCGCCGGGCACTAGCCAACTTTTTATGCTTGACAGGTGGGGGACTGTCCATGCTCTGGCTCCTTGCCACACTGGCTGCCCTGCTGCCTGGTGCAATCCAGAATCTGGTGACTACTGGCACCACTGGTCCCGCCGATGTTGTGGCTGAGGTGCTAGGTTGGGACCTGGAGAGTCGGGTCCTAGGAGACTGAAGGGGTGGGGGAGGTGAGGGAAAGAGGTCAAGGTTGGCCAGGAAAAGTTTCTTAGGAACACTGGGACGGGTAGCTGGAGGGGGTTTGGGAGTGGAGGAAGAGGTAGTGGTTGTAGGAGGTGTACGTTTGGTGACTTTGGGTGAAGGTGCATGGGCTGGAGGCTGTCATGAGGTGGATGGCTGTTGGGTGGGTGTGTGGCTGCGTTTGTGTACCTTGGGAGGTGGCCTCACAGACACACTGGGAGAGGACAAAGGGGACGAGTGTATGGTAGTGGGGGTAGTGACTGCACGTGAGCGGGGTGTGGTTGTGGGTGTGCTGGTGATGGACGTAGTGGCTGAGGATGAAGTGCATGCAGGTGTGAGTGGAGATGACACAGGGTGGGAGGAGGGAGACAAGGAGGAGGGGGACACAGTGGAGGCAGTCTGATGCTTGCGTGAGTACCTGTGGGAGGTGTGGTGCTTATGTTTGCTTCCCTTGTGTGTTGAGGTGTGTGCATGCTGGTCTGATGGTGTGCTTGGGATAGGCTGCGGTACACAGGTGTGGGTCTGGGTGGAAGAATTTGGAGGGGGGAGGCTAGAGACAGGGACAATGGCTGCCTTCAGTGCTGAGCCCAGAGTCTGAAAAGCTCGCTGAAGGGCTGCCTGACCAGAGTGAATGCCCTCCAGGTATGCATTGGTTTGTTGCAACTGCCTCTCTACACCCTGGATGCCATTCAAAATGGTAGACTGCCCAACAGTGAGGGACCTGAGGAGGTCAATGGCCTCCTCACTGAGGGCAGCAGGGGTGACTGGGGCAGGGCCTGAGGTGCCTGGGGCAAAGGTGATGCCCATCCTCCTGGGTGAGCGGGCACGGGGCAAACGCTGAGGGGCTGCTGGGAGGGCAGTGCTGCTAGGGGGGTGGCGGCTGTACCTGTAGATGCAGGGGGCACAGATGGGCCCACCACCGCAAGGGAGCTCCCATCAGAGGAGGAGTCCGTATCGCTGGTGTCAGCTCCTGTCCCCGCCGTGGAGCTCCCCACGCCCTCCGTCCCACTGGTGAATTCAGACTCCGTAGTGTCACCCTCCAGGGCCAGGTGGGATGCAGCTCCCTCTTGCTCCAGTGCCACTGCTCCTCCGCCTGATGATGCTAATGCACACAAGAACAGGGAGACCACAAAAGGGGGGGAAGACAGAAGAAAGACATGCTGAGTGCATGCAATACCGCTACCGTAGGTGGACACAACAGACACAGAAGCCCCCTGCACTACGCCGCGCACTATTCAATCCCACGGACATGGGTTACAAGGCTATGCCCGATTTATGCACACATGGATGTCACAGGAGCCTGACTAGGTGTAGTTGGCACTGTACACAGGTGGGGTGGTGTGCCACAGGGCCTGCCTCAAGAAGGGTCCTTGCCTACAAAACTCGTCGTGGCCTAGGGGAACCCACAGCCCATCTCCCCCACCCAGACACCTACAATGCACGCTGAATCAGCAGAATGAGAGTGTACTCACCCCCTTGTGTCTGCTGTGATGCCCTCAAGCGCCCATCCAACTCCGGGTACGCCAGGATCCTGAACATCAGGGGGGTCATGGTGCGACAGGCACCCTTCCCACGTTGGGAGGCCATCCCCAGCTTGGCCTCTGCCGTCTTCTTGCTCCAGCGGCGAATGACCTCCCATCTTTTCCGGCAGTGAGTGCTCCGTCTGTGGTAGACCCCCAGGGTCCAGAATTCCTTGACGATGGCACGCCAAATATTCTTCTTTTGGTGGACGCTGACCTACAGGCATTGTACAGGGGAAAAAGAGAAGTAATTACCATCTGCACCATCACAGTCATTGGCCCCCATCCCTACCCTTGCCATGATGCACATGCACTCACCGTTGTTTCATTCACACCTCATTCTCACCCCCCCTATCTTTCAACCACCCCACTCAACACAGGCATTGCCCATACAGCATGCTCACATTGTACTTACCTGTTTGTCTGGAGGACCGTAGAGTAGCGTGTACTGGGGGAGGACCCCATCCACGAGTTTCTCCAACTCCACTGTGCTGAAGGCAGGGGCCCTTTCCCCAGACACACGAGACATTGGCCCTCATTCCGACCCTGGCGGTTTCAAACCGCCAGGGTGGAGGACCGCGGGAGCACCGCCGACAGGCCGGCGGTGCTCCAATGGGCATTCCGACCGCGGCAGTAAAGCCGCGGTCGGACCGGCAACACTGGCGGTCTCCCGCCAGTGTACCGCCGCCCATTGGAATCCTCCAAGGCGGCGCAGCTAGCTGCGCCGCCGAGGGGATTCCGACCCCCCTACCGCCATCCAGTTCCCGGCGGTTCTCCTGCCGGGAACCGGATGGCGGTAGGGGGGGTCGCGGGGCCCCTGGGGGCCCCGCCAGTGCCCATGCCACTGGCATGGGCACTGCAGGGGCCCCCGTAAGAGGGCCCCTAAATGTATTTCACTGTCTGCTTCGCAGACAGTGAAATACGCGACGGGTGCAACTGCACCCGTCGCACAGCTTCCACTCCGCCGGCTCGATTCCGAGCCGGCTTCATCGTGGAAGCCTCTTTCCCGCTGGGCTGGCGGGCGGCCTGAAGGCGGCCGCCCGCCAGCCCAGCGGGAAAGTCAGAATCACCGCCGCGGTCTTTCGACCGCGGAACGGTATTCTGGCGGCCCCCGACAGGCCGGCGGCGACCGCCGCCGGCCAATGTCGGAATGAGGGCCATTGTCTCTTTCAGACTGAGGTCACAGCAGCACTTGCAGTGTAGGTCCTCTCCTGTCGAAGATCAGGTATCAAGTGATTGAACAGACAGAAAATGGCGGTTACGTCCGCGGCGGTGCGTACCGTCACCGCCGGCGTACATTGTCATTGGCTCCCGGGACCCATAGGGTCCAATGTTAACCAATGCAGGATTGCGCTGCGGTCTTTGACCGCCTACCGCAACGGTGTACAACGCCAGCGCAGTTACCTCATATCCCCCTGTCCCACTTTACAGGTCAGGCAGCCGCCATTTCATGGGCCCACATGGCATTTATTTGGACTGCGTCACACATATCTAGGCCTTGCCTAAACACTCATACAGGCAAATTTCGATTTGCTAATATTTTCAGAGTAAGCTGTGTTTACGTACCTCAGAGTTGGTTCACTCTCTGCTTGCTGTTCTCCTCCATAGGCAACGTCCGCTGGGGCATGTGAGGAGATGGCGGCATCCTCAGGTGTACAGACCGCTGGTGGACCTGTCGACAACGGAGGAGCGACATGTGATCATCACCTACAGGCTTGATCGTGCCACAATCCAGGAACTGTGTGCCCAGTTGGAGCCAGACCTGATGTCATCTATCCGCCATCCCACAGGAATTCCCCCTCAAGTGCAGGTGATGTCAGTACTCCATTTCCTAGCAAGTGGGTCTTTTCAAACAACAGTGGCCATAGCATCAGGGATGTCCCAGACTATGTTTTCCAACATGTTGTCCAGAGTGTTGTCTGCCCTGCTGAAACACATGCAGAGCTACATCGTTTTCCCTCAGGTGGAGGATTTGCCTACTGTGAAAGGTGATTTCTATGCCCTGGGACATATCCCCAACATCATAGGTGCCATTGATGGGACACATGTGGCCTTGGTACCCCACGCAGGAGTGAACAGGTGTACAGAAACCGGAAGAGTTACCATTCCATGATTGTGCAGATGGTGTGTTTGGCAGTCCAGTACATCTCCCATGTTAATGCTAAATTACCTGGCTCAGTGCATGACGCTTACATCTTGCGGAATAGCAGCATCCCTTATGTGATGGGGCAACTCCAGAGGCACTGGGTGTGGCTATTAGGTGAGGACATGGACCCAATACAGTAGGAATAGTTGTCTGGGTCTGTGGATGTCCCTCTGAGTTAGTGTGTGTCTAACAGTTGTCTCTCGCCATTTTCAGGTGACTCTGGTTACCCCAACCTGTCATGGCTACTGACCCCCATGAGGAATCCCAGGACAAGGGCAGAGGAACGCTACAATGAGGCACATGGGAGAACTAGGAGGATTATAGAGCGGACCTTCAGCCTCCTGAAGGCCAGGTTCCGGTGCCTCCATATGACAGGTGGTTCCCTATTCTATTCACCAAAGAAGGTATGCCAGATCATCGTGGCCTGCTGTATGCTTCACAACTTGGCTTTGCGATGACAGGTGCCTTTTCTGCAGAAGGATGGTCCAGATGGAGGTCTTGTGGCAGCTGTGGACCCTGTGGACAGTGAAGACGAGGAAGCAGAAGAAGAGGACATCGACAACAGGAACACGGTGATCCTGCAATACTTCCAGTGAGACACAGGTAAGAAGACAACACTGCCTGCTACATCTGATTTTAATCTACTACCTCTCTACTGTCTGTCATTTTCACCCAGTATATGGTCACTGAGTTATCACTTTCCCTTACGATTTCACAGATGTGGGTCCCACTGTGTGACGTCTGCTTTGTTTCCTCATGGACTAGAGCTGTGTGGTGACATAGGTATGTTGACAATACATTTGAAAGAGCATTTTGCCACTGTAATTGCTAACACACTATTTTGAAATCACAGACAGACTCTTGATTGTTTTGTGCTTTAAGGGTGTTTATTTAAGTGCTCAATATTGGAGGGGATTGCAGAATGGTGAGGGGTGATGGTGGAGGAATGTCCATGGCAGAGTCCAGTCTATTAGTCTCACAGGTGTATTGTCCAAAGGGGCATAGGAAGTGGAGCTGGGGCAGTTTAAGGATGGACAGGGTGACAAGGTGGGACAAAAGGATGACAATCAGGGTGGTCTCATTTCTTAGCGGGGGTCTTGGCATCGTTCTCTGTCTTTGTCCGGGATCTCAGGGACCATTTGCGGGGTGATTCTCCATCTGCAGGGGGTGGGGTGCTGGTGTGGTGGTGCCTCCTGTCCACTAGCGCCGGTGGAGGGGGTGGGCAGTTCATCGTCCAAGCTAATGTCAGGAGCCCCTTGTTGTGCTCAGTGTCCCTCCTGGTGTTCATGAGTTCCTTCTGCACCCCTACAATGGTACCCAGGGTGGAGCTGATGGATTTGAGTTCCTCCCTGAAGCCCGAATACTGTTCCTCCTGCAGCCCGTGGGTCTCTTGAAACTTGGCTAGTACCGTTGCCATCGTCTCCTAGGAATGGTGGTAGGCTCCCATGATTTTGGAGAGGGCCTCGTGGAGAGTGGGTTCCCTGGGCCTGTCCTCCCCCTGTCGCACAGCAGCCCTCCCAGTTCCCCTGTGTTCCTGGGCCTCTGTCCCCTAAACCGTGTGCCCACTGCCACTGTCCCGGGTCCCTGTTGTTGTTGGGGTGGTGGGTTAGCCTGGGTTCCCTGTAGTGGTGGACACACTGCTGCTTGACGTGTCCTGGGGACAGAGGTATGGGCCCGCTGGGTGGGTGCTGTTTTGTGTTTCCAGAGGGAGGAAGCTCTGTGGTGGCTTGTGCCACTGTGAGAGGAACCGAGTGTCCTGAGGTCCCAGATGGGCTGGACTGGTCATCTAGATCCAGTTGGACAGAGCTGCTGTCATCACTGTGGGCCTCATCTGTGGGTGGAGTGGACATATCTGGACCCTCCTGTCCGGTGATGTTGGGTAGGGGTCCTGCAGGGGTGTAAAAGCATGATTATTGCATCTGTGTGTGCCATGGTGTGCAATGGGTGGGTGACCGTGTACCCCAGTGCTTGCATTCCTGTGTAGGACCTGTGTGATGATGGTTTAGGAGGGTGTATGGCTATGTGCAGTGGCCATGCTTTGGTGATGGGTGTCCATGCTTTGGTGTTGCATGCAGGGCTTGGGTTTGGGATGTGTGGTTTGTGATATTGGGTCATGTGTGAGGAGTTGGAGTGATGGGGCGAGGGTGGGGGTATGTGATGGCATGCAGGTTGGGTGGGGGATGAAGTAGTAAAGATTTGACTTACCAGAGTCCATTCCTCCAGCTACTCCTGCGAGGCCCTCAGGATGCAGTATAGCCAATACTTGCTCCTCCCATGTTGTTAGTTGTGGGGGGGGGAGGTGGGGGTCCTCCACCAGTCCTCTGAACCGCGATGTGGTGTCTTGAGACCACGGAACGCACCTTCCCCCGTAGGTCGTTCCACCTCTTCCTGATGTCATCCCGTGTTCTTGGGTGCCGTTGCACTGTGTTGACCCTGTCCACGATTCTTCGCCATAGCTCCATCTTCCTAGCTATGGAGGTGTGCTGCACCTGTGATCCGAATAGCTGTGGCTCTACCTGGATGATTTCCTCCACCATGACCCTGAGCTCCTCCTCAGAGAACCTGGGTGTCTTTGCGGTGCCATGGGGTGGTGTGGGTGATGTGTGGGGTGGTGTGTGTTGTGATGTGTGGGGTGATATTTAGAGGTGTGTTGTATGAGGTGCATGGATGTCATGTGAGTGATGGTGTTGAGTGCCTGTGGATGCTAGTTTGTAGATGGTGGTGTCTCTCTCTGGCCTTCAGTCGCAATTGTGGTCATAGGGGTTTGTGGGTGATGTGGGTGTGTGTTTTATATTGTATTGAGTATGTGGGAGTGGTGTGTGTAAGTGTATCAGGTGTGTGTATTTCGATTTGTCCAATATGGTGGTGTTTTGTAAATGTGTGTGTATTTTGAGCGTGGGGGTGTGTACCGGCAATGGAATACCACGGTTGAAAGACCGCCACGTGGATTTGTGGGTCGTGATATTGTAGGCGTATTCCTGTTAGCGTGACGGTGTTGGTTTTGTTATCGCCATTTTCTCGCTGATCTTTGGTGTGGCGGACTTGTGTGGCTGTCTAGATTTTGGCGGATTCCAGGCTTTGGGTCATAATGACCTTTGCGGAATTCCGCGGCCGCGGCGGTGTGTTGGCGGTCTTCTGCATGGCGGTAAGCGGCATTAACAGCCAATGTTGTAATGAGGGCCTTAGTCCCCTAAAGAAAAAATAATTCACAGAAAGTTTGATTTTTAGATTCAATGATATAAAGTGGAGAGAAAATGTATCCCTAAATACTTAGAATGACTTTCCTAGAACCTTGGAGCTTGCCAATGATTGTTTGTGAATGTTCTCAGCGTTCTAGTGACAGTGTGAATGGAATAGGTTTTGCGCTTTCACAGGTTATGCAAATCGCAGGTGAATTGTGATGTTTGTGCGGTTTTTAGGGAGTTTGTGCACTCGAAATGAATTTGTTGAAGGAGTTTGCATACTCTGAAGTGTGAGAGTAGGAAAGTCGTTGAACTTCACATGTGTGGCTCTTTGTGCTCAAAAATTGTCCACGTGGTTGTTGGTATATGAGCGCTGGGAGGTCCAAGAGCATATTGAAAAGTGTATGAGTCACTTGGTTTTTGTTGTAATTTGTCTGGTTTAATCGGTCGAATGGGCGTGGTTGACAAGTCAGAGTGTGAGTCAAAGGGAGTAAAAGAATCTTCGACTGAGGTCTGGTGAGTCCTATGTGCACCAGGACAGACCCACTGATCAGTTGAGAGTAAAATTTGCAGGTTGAATTTTGCTTGCAAATCAGGGAAACTGAGAAAGAAGGAGTAGCTGCTAGAGCAAAATGCTGTCAGTGAAAAATCCATAAGGTTTCTAAAGCAATTGTGTTACCCTACCTGTATTAAATAGACAAATTGGGTTTTGATTTTGTTTAGTGCTCACAATAATTTTGAATTAGTCTAGTGTGAATTTGATTTAGGAGGACAAGCTGCAAGACTTTAACAACCGCAGTACGTGTGAGTGTGAAGTCATTAGAGCCACGCTGGGATAGGTTGGTTAGTGAGAAGGGATGCGCACGGATCGTAGGACAACCGTGAAGCACAATTGGTTGAGAAGGTCAGTAAAAAGGATTCTGGGATTGAAAGTCCCTTTGTGATTTCATTTGGAATAACATAAAGGGTGCAGAAATGGAAATTTTCAAAGCTTTAAAGAGTGCCTTAAGGGGAGATGCGTACATTACAACAAGTACAGGAGATATTGCACTGCCCAAAGGTACACCTGCGTACATTGTATTCAAAGAGAAGGGTGCTGCGCCATGTCTTTGGCTGAAGCAATGGTGCAAAATGACAGAGAAAGATGTGAGTTTAGAGTTTCCTGCCCACGGAACATTTAATTTGAGGAGCTTAGAGAATTTGAGGATGGTGCTATATGATCTGAAACCTCCTCCGAGACCAGCAGAGTTTGAGGTATTAGCGATCTTGGAATTAGTAGCCAGACAGTAACAGCAACAGAAGTTTGAGAGGAGAATGAGAAAGGCAGAGAAGACATTAGCGGAGGATAGATGGGACAGCGATCAGAAATTTTGGAGAACCAAGACTTTACAGGGAATTAAGTTGTTTCAACTACAATTACACAGCACTGCGCGAGAGAAGAAGGGAAAGCCACCAGAAAGAATAGGGAGCGGAGGTCAAAAGAGTCTAGGAGATCTTTAACACTCAAAGAAGAGTTAGATGATGATGAGTTCATTTTACAGTTACTGTGAAATCAGTCCCCGCCGTATGTAGCATAAGAGAGTGCTCCGAGCACTAGTGTAAACCCTTTGGCACCGACACCTGTTAACATGATGACGAGTCCAGTACAGATTAATCCTAGCATGACACAGAACCCAGTGCAGAGCGATCTTCTTCTACCGGCTACATCGGCAGCACAAAATCCAATGCCACAGTTGACTGTCCGGAGGATTTACCCTTATGTACCCATTGTGGAAACTGCATCTAATCTAATGGTGCCAACAGGACAGGTTTTCCCAAAACCGACATTGGTCCAACTCCACTCTTAATACCTCAAGTGCAGTCATAAGCCAGTCAGAAAACAGGAATTATGCACCCACAGAATGTTAGACCAAGTCCAGACTCTGTGGGGGTCATTTTGACCTCGGCGGTCTTTTGTCAAGACCGCTGAGGGACCGCCGTGCTGAAGACCGCCAGTGGTGGCGGTGCATCAAAAGCTAGCAAACTTAGCAGAGAAATAGGACATAGAAATAGAGAAAATAAAACGCTTGAAGAGGAGTTACAGGCTACATTTTGACACAAAAGATTTTGAACACATCAAATCTGCAGGAATGAAGGCACACCTTAGTGAGTTACTTCGAAGCATCCATACATGGGGAGCATTATACAAGTGGGAAGGCAGATGTTTAAATAAGAGAGATAAAAGGAAAAAGGATCCCACAAACCTCGCTGCGAATGTGCAGCAGGGCGAGGACCCGGTAAAATTTTTACCAATGAGAGAGATTCCAGGAGGGAATTTTGTCCATGTCCCTTGGAGCACAAATGAAATTTTGACCTTTACAAATGACTATCCCAGGTTGAGAGAGAAACCAGTAGAATGGTACCAGCAGACAGACAGGTTTGTGAAACTTGCAAAATGCCTGTGGAAGGACTAGAACACCTTACTAGAGATAGTGGTTCCAACAGATTTATGGACTCAGTGCAAGAGGAGCCTAGATTGGCCGGCAAAGGAAACAGAGAGAGACCCGATTACAGGTACACCATCACCTGAGGTGATGAAATACTGCTATAAAGTGATTGAGTTTTTTAAAACGAGATTTTTTCCCAAAAACATTGACTGGCAGAGAATAGATAGGACAGCCCAGGAAGCAAAAGAGAGTCATGCATGTGTAGTATGAGAGATTGTTGCAGGCGTTTAAGCATTGCAGTGGTACAGAAACAATTGAGCCAAAAGACATGATTCACTTTGTGTTCAGATTTGTGGAAGGACTGAGACCTGAAATTAGGGTCATTTGATTTGGTGGCAAGCGAAGCTGATCAATGAGGTATTGCAGTATGCAAAGAACTGTAGTGTTGAGATTGAGTTGAAGCAGATAAAATTGAAAGAAAAGGCGATGGTGATGCAGATGAAAGCAGCACAAAAATGTTCAAAGCAATGTAAATCAGATGCAACGTTTTCAACCCATGCAGCAGGTGCGAATGTCACGTATGCAGATGGCACAGTCACAGCCAATACAACAGCAGGTTAAAATGGTACCTAGACAGCAAATCCAAATACCCCAAGCCCCAATAGAGCAGCAGCAGGTGATACTTCCTCCACAGGTCACAGGTGAAAGGTTTAACAAGAGTGATAACACAGTACAGCAATTCCCGTTACACAGTGAGAATGGAATAAACAATGATTGGCAGAGCAAGTGTTCGGGCGAAGAGGAATGTTTGCTTGCAGCTTCCTTAGAAGTAGATAAGAAACGTCCATATGTGAAGGGAAAAGTAATGGGTCACAAAGTTTCATTCTTGGTTCACACAGGAGCTACACGTTCTACAGTGAGAACTGCAGAAGTTCCAAACCTGCCCCTTTCAGGAAAAGCAGTCCAGATTGTAGGAGTAGCGAATCATTATTTGACCAGCCCAATTACAGACCCAGTTCAGGTTAAAATTGGCAACTTTAACGGATTACACAAATTTGTGGTTTGTGACCCAAGTCCAGTATCCTTACTGGGAAGGAACTATTTGCAAAACGAGATACTTGATTACTTGCTCAAATGATGGAATTGAGATACAGATGAACAGTGATGATGAGGATGACCCAGCTCCAGAGACAGAGTGTGAGATAATAAATGGGGAGTACCCTCTGATTAGCTTCCTTCCAGTTTTCACAGTAAATGATCTTCCTCCTGACTTACACAGAACAGTTAGAGAGAAAGTCTGGGATTTGACAGGGAAAGATATTGGTCTGATAAAGGGAGTTGAGCCAGTTAAGGTTCCAGTGAAACTGAACGCAATTTTTCCCTGTAATACATGACACAGGATATCATTGAGAAGGTTGCTCCCATAATTGCAGAATTTGTGAACCAAGGGGTTTTAAAACAAATATTGAGCAGCCCATGTAATTTACCAATAATGGGATTGAGAAAGTCCTGTGGGAAAGTTTGAATTGCTCAAGACATGAGAAAAATAAATGACATTGTGATTAAATGTTGCCCTGTAGTGCCAAATCCAGCAGTAATTTTGTTTTAGATTCCATGCGATGCTGAATGGTTCGCCATCATAGACTTGTCACAAGCATTCGTTTCTGTGTCCTTATGAGGATAGGCAATTTCTCTTCTGTTTCAAATTTTTAGATCGAATCTACTGTTGGTGTAGAGTTCCTGAAGGGTTTTCTGAATCACCTTCCATATTTAACCAGATCTTGAAAAAGAACCTGGATTCATTGGAAATGCCTTTCCAATCAACATTGGTATAGTACATTGATGAGTTGTTGATCGCATCCAAAACAAAGGAAGAGTGCAAATATGACATGATTGGCTAACTGAACCATTTAGGAAAGAATGGCAATAAAGTGACCCCAACTAAATTACAATACTGTCAGAAAGAAGTAAAATATTTGGGTCACCAAATTGAGAGGGGAAACAGGAAAATATCCAGAGAAAGGGTTACAGCCATATTACAGATGAGTCCCGCAGCAGCACAGAGAGATGTCAGGATGTTTTTGGGGATGGTAGGCTACTGTCGCCAGTGGATTCCCAACTTTTCAGTCATTTCAAAGCCATTGCAGAAGCTGACTCACAAAGAAGTCACTGATCCCCTAGTGTTAGATCAGGCCTGTATGAAAGCATTTTCTGAGTTGAGAGAAAGTTTGTGCAAAGCCCCGGCTTTGGGAATGCCTGACTACACAAAACCCTTTATGTTGTCCTGTCATGAGCGTAATGCATGTTCTTTGTCTGTCTTCACTCAAGTCCATGGTGGCGTAAACCGCCCGGTGCCAGGCTGACTCGCTATGAAACGAGCATCCTAGGGGTTCCCAAACGTGTCATTGAAAAGATGTCTAGTGCTTAACCCAGCAAACTTACTCTCAAATGAGAATGTTGAAATTGAAAAACTGGAAGATATTCAGCATGATTGTCTTGAAGTAACTGTTCTTTGCACAAAACCGAGACCCAATATCAGAGACACCCGATTGGAAGAAAATTACCAAATTATCTTTGTTGATGGTTCCTGTCTATGGGACAATATGGGCATACTGAGAGCAGGATATGCTGTGTGCACAATTTCTGGTATACTTGAAGCGTCTTAGCTTCAAGGAGCATACTCTGCACAAGTAGCGGAACTGGTAGCCCTTACTAGAGGATGCCATGTTTCTGCACAGCTTAAAGTTACCATCTATATGGATAGCCAGTATGGATTTGGAATAGTGCATGATGTTGGCCAGTTGTAGTCTCAGAGAGGTTTCCTGACCTCTTCTGGTTCACCAGTAAGAAATGGTGAGAAAATTCAGGAGTTGTTGCATGCTATCCAAATGCCTGAAAAGATTGTCGTGGTGAAATGCAGTACACATCTGAAATCACAACATTTTGTGTCAATAAGAAATGGATGTGTAGATCAAGTTGCGAGGTTTTGCACATCGAACTGAATATCGTTCAAAGATAGTGGAACTTGTTACCTGAAGAAGATGAGACATGTCCAAGTTATGTATTACATGTTATAGAAACCTTGGAAGAATTGAAAACACTGCAAAATAATGTTGATAGGGAGGAGAAAAGGCCATGGGTCAAAATGAAATATGTATAGCGACAGGATGAAGTATGGATTTCAGAAGAGGGTTAACTGGTATTGCAGAACAGTTTGTTGACTAAAATTGCTAGATATTATCATGGTCAAGTACATGTTGGGAGGAGTGCCATGATTTGATTATTCAAGCAAAATTGGTTCAATCCAAAGTTTAGACAGGTTGCTGAAGCAGTTTGCTATTGTTGCGTCATTTGCCAACGGTTGAACACGGGTAAAGGGACAGTGGGTAATTTGAGCTACATTGGAAGAGCAGGAGATCCATTCAGCAGAATGCAAATGGATTTTATTTAGATGCCTGTGTGTGGAGGATTGAGATATGTGTTGGTGATTGTCTGCATCTTTAGTCATTGGATTGAAGCTTACCCTACACGAAAAAATGACAGCCTCACAGTAGCGAAATTACTGCTAAAGGAACGGATACCACGTTTTGGGTTTCCAATCTCTTTAGAATCAGATAGAGAAAGTCACTTCAACAATGAGGTAATTAAATTACTTGTGCAGCCTTAAACATGAGCAGAAGTTGCGTTGTAGTTACCGCCCTGAAGCATCAGGACTTGTGGAACAGATGAATGGTACTTTGAAATCAAGAATGGCAGAAATGTGTGTGTCCACGAATCTGAAATGGCCCGACGCACTACCGTTAGTTCTGATGACTATGAGAAACACACCCAACAGGAAGTCAGGACTGTCACTGCATAAGATCCTCATGGGCAGAGCAAGGAGGTTCCCAGCGGTTCCTGCAAATGCTCTTGTGAACATAACAAATGATATGTTGTTGGACCACTGCAAGGGTCTGGCTGATGTGGTTCGCTGTTTCTCTTATTAGGTGGAAGCCACCACACTGCAACCATCTCAAGATCAAGGACACAATCTGAGAGCAGGTTATTGGGTTGTGATCAGAGAGCACGTGAGGAAGATGTGTTTGGAGCCTCAGTGGAAAGACCCTTTCCAGGTAGTTTTGATCACTACCACAGCTGTGAAGTGCGCTGGAGTTCCGAACTGGTTCCATGCAAGCCATACAAGAAAAGTGGCATGTCCCTTGGACAATGAAAAAGAGTTGTTGAGAGTACCAACAATGACCAGCCCAACCTCAGAGCCAGAAAGAGGAGAAAGAGAAATTGAGACCAGATCTTAGCAAATCAAATCTGATTCAGCCACTCCTGTGAGAGACGAAGGAGAAGACCTTCAGGAAAGTGAAAGTGAACCAATCTAAATTGAGGCCACAGGAGAGTCTAGTCAGAGGTGGGCTCTCCCAGAAATAGACTATTTTGAGAGACAAACAACAGATCCCGTGGAGTAAGGAGTTCAGGCGGATCAAAGTCACTGTGGTCTGACCCCTCCTGAACTAGTTGCGGATCCATCAAGAAAAAGTCCTGCAGAGCAAGGGGAAGTTAGAAGTCCACTAGTGAAAGGAGCATTGATCAAAGGTCCACTGAAAGGCGATAAGTGGCTGGAGTCACATGCAAAGAGAAAAGAAGCAGTTGTAGTGACAACTATTGAGGAAAAGTAGATACGTCAAGGAGAGATTTGAGTAAAGGAGAATTGAATGGAGATCAAAAGTCGAAAAGAAAGGGAATTGCAAGTTGAAGGTACGCTGGTCCTGAATTGGCGTTTGTAACACCAAGTGAATGGCAAAGAGATGTTTTGTCTCCTTGTTTTGATCGTGACATTCCAGGTCAATATTTCGGACTTGAAGGAAACCAATGGACTGAATTGTTGAAACTATAAGCTAAGGGAAGTGCAAAGAAGATAAAAAAGAGACTGCTGAAAATAACCTGGAAAAGCCTTTGGATAACCTAATTTTACAATATTTCCTGATTTGACAAGCTGCTAATCTGATTTTTGACAAACTTACCGATTTTGACAAAGGGATCCTGGAAGTAAGACTGAAAGCTGTAACTAATTGCTGATGAGGATATAAGATTTTGTTTTTGATTTTTGCTGCATAATCACTATTGTTCTTTTCTGCTCTCTGAATCTTTATAGATCATGGGTAGTGTTAGCCAGCATGGTAGGAAGAATAGGTGCTGTAAATACTTGAGTATTGGTTTGGCCATTATATGTATGATATTGTGCCTGATATTGATTGCAGGAATGACTGTTCTTGATAAGAGCAAAGCGCTGGTGTTGTGTTCAAAGTCTGCATTACAAACTGAACAAGCCGTCTATATAATGTTACTACTTCATTATTTAAGTTTCGCAGATCTGTTGCCTGCAAATCTTGTATACCCGGGTGAGGTGTGTATGTGGTAAACATAGGCCACGTTGGTCCGTCATTATCTAAGGTATCTAATCTCACATGTTGTATTATATGTGGTAGGGCGTCTTCAAACCAGTTCTGATGCTCCTGATAAATAAGAGGTATTTCATGATACTGGTATGCGTGGTACCGTTGAGGTACATTAGCAATTCTATATGTGTGAAATGTGACTGACCTGTGGTCTTCCTCAGGAAAGGTGACCCAGGAGTAGAATGTTTCTGTTTAGTAAGCTTCATTAGCTTCTACTATGAAAGTGACATCCCCGCCCTCTTCTTTAAAGCCATGCACTACTAGATGTAATGTTAATGCTTGTCTAGCAGTCTCAGGAATTTCTATGTCCATTATTTTTTGTAGAGATGGAACACCAATTGGGGAGTATATTCCTTTTATGAGTTCGAGCTCGAACAACCTACAGCCTGTTCAGCTGAGGAGACCACAGACGTCTCTGTATAATGCTACTTAGGGTACCTGGCATCGGTGAGACAGTGATAGTCAGGGTACCCGTAAATTAGTGCCTAAACACCATCGTTGGTGGCGCCATGTCGTAGTTTGGACTCTTGCTCTGGGCAAGACTGCTGGTTCAAGGATGACAGTACTTATGTTTGTAGGCGGCTATGCCTATCCTACAACAAGTTGCAACTGTAATCCCAACCCCTCCAGCTCACTAGCAGTACCTCGACAACAACCCAAACAGTTAAAGGTGATTTGTGGCAGCCGCTACTCATGGAATCAGAACTATGACATCTCAGGGAGTGTCATGGTTAAACGGAGATTACCCCATTCTCACAGATATATCATGTCTCAACAGAACACAGGTAATAACGAAGATGCAGTAATGTTTCAATGGTTTTTATTTAATACAATACTGTAAATCGCATGGGCTGCAATGATTAGGTTAATGAACAGTGCAAGAAATAGAACTGTAAAGACGAGAGTCATGATTATGAAGACCTCCACCATCTTGCGTTAGCATGGAAAGACATAAAGTGTATAATATGTCCTAGTACCCTATCGAGATAGGCCTAACCTTCTACCTAGATGAGAGCTGGGCATGTTAAACCTAATCTCGAATGCCATGTCCCTGGAAGGAGCCCCCAAACCTGGTTACCTTGAAATGAGGTTTCAAGCTCAGACTTCAGAAGAACACAAAGTCCGGGTCAGCGTCAAGGCGATGTGCAGCATCGATAGCAGCAATGGTATCTGGTCGGGATCCCTCTGATTATCTGTCTTAAGTGTGATGTATTTATACAGATCTACTTGGACCCCTGACGTAGGTTGTTCCAAAATAATAGATAACACCGCATGCTTGGGACGGTAATTTCTAATGTGAGCACCTACAGTTTGTTTGTCTTTGTCACATGAGTTGACGCCTTAGTGCGGTGACACTGATAACCATCTTAGAAGAATTAATTAAATAAATGGTCTAAAACAGAGCAAGCTAAGTAGGTTAAAAGTCACTAGGTGACGGGGGCACGAGTCTGCAAGCTGAAGGCTAAGCTAACTCCTGTTATCCCATTAAAACAAACTAGGATTCACTACAACTTCAGCTTTAGAGACAACTACCGCACTCACAAAAGTAGAGAAGTTTAGGTTAGACAAGAAGTATTTGCGTGTAGATAATGCACAAGAAGAACTTTCTTCTAATGTGTTCTATCACTTAGTGAGAGAGTCTGCTGAGACAATGGCTGGGAGAAATTGTTATGTGTGCACGCAGATTCCTTCATCAGTCGAAGAAGGAGTTACCTATGGGATAAGTTGTAGTCTGTTACTAACAAGATTCTATGACCAGAAGTACATCCAGTATTTCTACTCTAATTATGATGCTGTGTTTTCGTTGGGCCCTATAATTAAGTACCTCAGTAGAGTAGCTAAGCAGAAGACTGTAGAGTTAGTGAGATGATTCTTCAAGCCTACATTAACCTTTGGCACTGCAAATGCGCATAGAAACAATCTGACATGCTTGCTTACACTACTAGAAAAGAGATTGTTAGATCAGACAGATGACAGGAAAAAGGCATTAAAGGAGAAGTTAGAAAAGGGCATAGAAAAGAGGAGTTTTAGAAATGATTATGCAATTAGTGAAACAAAAACACAAGGGAAGTTAGCTGAGATACGCAACACATAGGAAAGCTTTGGGTATATAGGCCTAAATCTAGTACTGATACATTGTTTGTGGGAACGAGTGAATGTAGACATGTGTTTTGTTTCAGAGTAAATGGACGTTCATGTTGAATGGGCATGATCCAGCAATTCCTGGAATTTGTTACATCTTTGGGCAGAATGCTTATTACCGTCTTCCAAGAGGATGGTATGGCACATGCTACTTGGGGATAGTTTTCCCAAAGATATTTCAACTTGAGGATTTGAAAAGATTACAGAAAATGACTGAGTTACATCACATTAATCAAAAGAGAAAGTCTCCTTCTAGTGTAGTGGGAGATATATTTGGAGCAATGATTCCTTCAGTAGGAATTGTTCTGAATTCTATGAAGATTCAAAAGTTGTCTACTATTTTGGATAACATGTTGACAAATTTTTCAGGAGCCATGACCCTAATGGATACAGAAATGGTTGTGGTAAGATCTATGACTCTTCAGAACCGCCTTATGTTAGACATACTTTTAGCAAAGGATGGCGGAGTTTGCAAAATGCTGAATTCGAAGCATTGTTGTTCATATATTCCTGATAATAGCAAAGAAATTAGAAGCTTACTTACTAATCTGACTAATGATAGTGCTGATTTGAGAGAGCTGAAAGAACCAGGTCTTTGGGAGAAAGTTGGCAACAACATTGGTAAAGGGATAACACTGAAAATAATACAGGGCATAGTGATTATTTTTTATTTGCATAATTGGAGCTTGGGGAGTATGTAAATTGTATTGTGTTTAAATTGAAGAAAATAAAGAATGATCAGAGGAGGGAAAAGATAAGAATGGAACATTTGTTTAGGGAAAATTCAAAGAGGGATAGAAAATTAAAAGGGCTAGATGACAAATGTAAGCTGAAGTGAAAATTTGTGTGGGAAGATGTAAATGTGATGACATATTTAGTCATCATGGGAGGGAGTGTTAACATTGTCATTTAACTATTGAATATTCATGTATTCTGAAAGTTAAATCTCCATAGAAAATGAGTTACCATTCAAAAATATTACATGAGTTGGAAAATGTGTCTACTCAAGTGACCATCAATATTCACGAAGTGTCCTTATTAGCAGCTTATTAATGTAAAATGTTGAGCTCATGTTTGGATTAATGTAGTAGTATGTCATATTAATGGTTATGTGTTATGTGCTTGCCTTATTAACCATAGGCCCTAATTTAGAGAGGTCTTGGGCCTAGTTGCATGCCTCATGTCAAGTTGCATTGCTTAGACGAATCATAAAATGGCTGCTTGGAGAATTCAATTGTAATTTTCCATTGCATTAACCAAATGTCAGTTGCAGAAACTCTTTCCCATGAGAACTGCTTGCTAGAATATGTTGTACTAGCAAAGGATACTTTGTAAAACTTAGGGCCATAGTTATACTTTTTTAGCGCTGCATTTGTGTCATTTTGTGACGCAAAAGTGGGGAAAACATACAAAATACCATTATATTTTGTAAGTTTGTGCCTCTTTTGCGTCAAAAAATGACGCAAATGCAGCACTAAAAAAGTATAAATATGGGCCCTAGTGTGTATTAAAGGCGACATTCCCAGGAGCTGACAATGGAAGCACTGACTGGAGCATAAGATGATACAAAATTGTTCCCTGACAAGCCTAACTACGTGAGCAGGAGAAAAGAAGCCAATCATTGACATGTGAAAGAAGGTTTAGTAAATTGTTAAATTTGAGGTTCTACTTTCATTGGACTAAACGTAAAAATATGATTCTTTGACCAATAGCAACGTGGGAAGTAGTTTTAGGGAATCTAACTTAGCCAGACTGAACCCAGAGGAGCCAGGCAATTAGTCCCATTCTTCCAAATCTCTCCAGAGAGGAGACGCGCTCTTAGCCACTATCCTTTCTGAACTAAAGAGACTTTTCTGTCTTGAACTTTATTACTGAATTCCAATGCTTTGCTGACCGAATAGATGTCCAAGTCACGAAAGTAGTCGCAGTTTGCTGAACCATCCTGAGGCAAGGTACAAGACAATGTTACTGATTACTATGTCTATTTGCTTTTCTCTTTAGGTACCAACCACTAATTTTGATAGATCCATAGGTAGAAGTTTTTACAAATTTCTGTTGACTAAATTGTTTTGCATGAATCCCAAACATGCCATTCTAATCAGAAGGTTGACTAGGATACTCACTGATTGATGCCTGCAAAATATTAACTACAGTTGCTGTCTTTTCTTTGATGAATCTAAATGTATGTCATTTCTATTGCGCAGTTATTCTTGCTATTGATTTGTACCATAACTCTAGAATGTAGTAAACCAAGCTTTGATTAAATTGAGATTCTTTAGAAGATTGGGTCAACCAGTATTGTTTCTGTATGCTTATTATTTGATATTGAGACTACGTTACGTGATATTAGCATTGTTAATATAGGCAAATAAACATTATAACTTTTACATAAAAGTGTGGATATTCAGAGCCAAGAGATCATGGTGTGTGGAAATTACTGACTCTCAAGATTATTGTTATTGGTTGGTATTGCTATTGATTTGTATTGGAACTGAATCTCATGGTGGGGACTACCCTAAGCGCAGTCAAAAGGTCCATCGAACCTCTAACGCATCCCCTTATAAATTAATGACAAATAACCAAATAAGGTCAGACACGCCAACACACATGCCGGCACACCCTTCATGATTTATAAATGTTCCAGGCTCACACGCTCAACACCAATAATTACACACACACTTTGCACTGGATCCCTGACTCCCTGCTGCTTCAACCAACACGTAGCCGGTGTTGTGCATGTCCTCACACCGATCAGCACCCCTCTTCAAGCTGACACAACAGCTGCTTGCATAACCCCAAAGCGCGGAGGATATGTCACATAGCAGTTACTTGCATTAAAGAGGTGCCCACGTGGCCTTATTCTTCCCTTCTTGAGTTTTCATTTGCCTGTCTTGTTAGGGTTGTCACGCTCTCATGAGGTCCAGTCCATTAAATACACGTAGTCTAATGTATTTCAACTCTGTCATCCTTGTTGCCACATTTGAAGAAAAACACCACAAACTAACTGAATGGGGATGTTTATTTAAGTAAACAACCAATGCGTGCCATCCCAGGCATGAGATCCTTCGAACACAGTCTCCAGCTTTTCTCTCCATTCTAGAGCCTGCCTTGGGGTAGCCTAGCAACCCACTAACAGTTGCCAGCTGTATGGCAATGATAACGCATCTTATATGTCAATTTATACACATTAGGACTCGTTTTAGGCCGATGAATCTTTTGACCCAGTGGTGAGACACCGTAGAACGAGATAACTGATCAATATGTCAAGCAATATATTGATAATATTATCAACGTATAACACCACAATATACTTTACTTTAGACATTGGTTAAACTGTCGGCGCAACCATGACATTTCAGTCACGAATAACCACACCTTTATTGGAGTTTTGTGAATTTTATTCCCTATTAATTACAATCTAGTAGCAAGAGTATTAATCTCAAAACCATGAAGCAAAAGAGCATAGTCACGATATGGCAACTGTGATAAGATTTTGACAATGCAAAGATCACAAACATGAAAACACTAATGTAAGAGATACACAGATCAGAATGCATAGAACATCATATACGTCTCAGTTCAGCATAGCACAATGTCAGTCATGTCCGTTGCGTCAGTCAAGGTGGATACCTAATCTAGCCACAAATTAGCATCAGCATGTTGGACTTCATGCAAAAACAATTTAGCACACTAATTTAGAAAACATCTGACTAGGGTCTCTATCCAAAAATACAGCAGTTGGTACCTAGAAAGGAAAAGCATGTAGACAAATCACAATAGCAATTGTCATAATTACCCTCCTCGGAATGAGTCAGCATACAGGATCAGTCTTCGTCTTCAGGACATCAGTCAGATCGCCGTCAGTCTATCTCGTCTAAGGAACAGGGGACATTTCCCTCATAAGGAGGAGAAGTGTAGAGGGGCAGTCTAAGGATAATTTATTTCAAGTCTTAAATCACCAAACAGAGTGACAGAGTTTCTGGATGCAATCGATATCATTCCCTACCAAGTTCTCTCGAGTCTTCCGTGTCATGGGTTTTTATCCCTTTTTCACAATACCTTCCCCCAAAATTCTATTGGATAGTCGCTTCACCCCACTATCTTTAACCTATCAAATTATACATTAAGTAATGCACTTGTCACCCCATGATAATTTATAACACTTTGAATGGTCTTCATAATTGACGTTTTTCGTAGGTGGCACATCCAGGGTTACTTCATTCTTTGGCACGTTCTTCAGGTCAAGAGTTCTCTTTTCCATGGTCGAATGTCCTTGGATGTTTCAAAAGATGTTGCAAAAACGTATAAAACTTATACTAAAACAGTTAGCATGCGAGTGAGAAAAAATCCTCACTTGCAACATAAAACAAAGAAAAGAACACATGCTGGGTCATGGCCTTTTTTGAGTCAGCACACTGGAGAAACAGAAAAATAAGCTTTAATATGCTTCGGCTCATGCTAAGTTAAGACTTATGGATGCAATCTTCGTAGGTGTTAACATATTCAATTAATACAAACAATTATTTCTTATAGTCGACATTAGTATATGTGTACAATAATTCTCTACTATTATAAGTACTTTAGAATACATTTCAAACGAATAATATTTTATGATTATTAATACAGCATTGTTAAGTATAAGCATTTCACATCTAAAGTATATAATATCTAAACTACGCTCTCTCAGTCCCTCCTCTGATGACGCTCGTCATTCCACAAATCTTTCTTTTGATCTTTTATGTTAATTGTTCACCTTGCGCATAATTCACATTTCAACATCTTGTCCTTTATGAGAGCTTTCCCATATCTCATTGAACATTTTCTCTCTTTCACTTTCTTCATTTCTTCTGGCTCTTTTGGTCCAATTTCTTTTTACTTTGTCATTGATTTTACATGCCCCCCATAATCCTAATAGACAAACCAAAATAATTAATAGACCTATCTGAATTTTTGCAAGTACCCCATTCCAAATGTTGGTAAACCAGCTTCCGACTCGGGCAATTCCCTTTCCAAATTTCTCCCAAACCCCAAGTTCTTTCAGATCCTTCAAATCTGTTCTATCTCTAGTAAGGTTAGTAAGCATGCTTCTAATTTTCTTACTGTTATCAGGTATAAATGAGCAACAATGACGCTCATTAAGCATTTTGCAGACCCTTCCACTCTTTGCTAAAAGAATGTCTAAAGCAAGCCGATTTTGAAGAGTCATAGCTCTTTCTGCAGCAAGTTCAGTATCCATCAGGAGTATAGCTCCTGTAAAATTTGTCAACATGTTATTCACTATAGTAGACAACTTTTTAATTTTCATGGAATTCAAGATAACCCCTACTGATGGGATTATGGCTACAAATATATCACCAATGACAGCCGCCACTGATTCTCGTTTTTGTCTTGGATGTTGTAATTCAGACGTTTTAGGTATTTGTTTTAAGTCATCAATCTGGTATATCTTTGGGAATACTATCCCCAAATAGCATGTCCCATACCATCCCTTAGGGAGACGGTAATAAGCATTTAGCCCACAGATATAATAGATTCCAGGGATCCCTGAATCTTGTCCATTCAACATAAAGGTCCATTTACTCTGAAACAAAAACACATGCCTACACTCACTCGTACCCACAAACAAATTGTCTTGATCAGATTTTGGCCTATATACACAGAGCCTACCTACGTGCAATGCTTCTATAGCTAATTTGCCTTGCCTCTTGATTGCAGTATAAGCATAATCATTTGCATAGGTACGTTTCTCTAATCCTTTTTCTAAACTTTATTTTAGCACTTTGCGTCTATCATCTGTGTGATCTAAAAAGCTCTTCTCTACAGGCGACAATAAGCAAGTCAAATTGTTGCGATGTGCATAAGCAGTTCCAAATGTAAGTGTTGGCTCAAAGAATCCTCTAACTATTTTTATGTCATGCTCTTTAGCTAACTTATTTAAGAATTCAATGACAGGCACAAAGGAAAACACAACATCCAAGTTTGAATAAAAATATTGCACATGCTCTTGATTATAGAATCTTGTTATTAGCAAGCTGCAACTAATTCCATAAGTAAGAGGGAGACTATGATAGGTAACTCCCTCCTGCACAGACGAAGGAATTTTAGTACATACATAACAATCTTTTGCATCCATTGTTTCCACATACTCATTTAGTAAGCGATAGAAGACATTAGTAGATAGTTCTCCCTTTGCATTAGTCCCTCCATGCATATGTCTTGCATCCTGCTCAAATCTCTCCCACGGTGTTAATGTAGTAGTTTCAGGTTTTGAAGTTGCGTTAATAGTTTCTTTCTCTCTCCATGGCATTCCCACAATCACTCCTACAACCATTACTGCACACACAACACCTATTATAAGACCTAACCAACCACACACCTTACTCCCTTTGCTACTATTTCTATTGTAAGCCATGTTTGTATAGAATCAGTATAGCAGATCAACAATCAACTTGAGGATAAACTCTTTTTTTTTTTTTTTCTGCGTATATTACAGCGTCTTCACTCACTCCAGGACCCTTTTCGTCAATTCAGGTTAGCAGCTTGTCGTAATCAGGTTTCTTTAAAAGTCAAGTCCGGTTTTAGTGTCACTTTCGGTAGTTTCGAGAGTCTCTTTCTTTTCAGTTTTTCAGAATTTCAAACTTAGTCAGGTTTTCTTTGAAGTCCTTATCAGGTACCGTAGTATTGGCCTGGTACTTCTCGATCAAAACAGAATGCTAGGAATTATTGTTGCCATTCAGATGTTGTAGCATACGCCCATTCAGGACCTGTATATCTTCTGTTCGCGATTCTTTTTCTTTTTAATCTTCGTTCACCTTGTTGTTCTCCTTCACTCAAATCATCTGCTTGTGAGGTATCACTCTCTTCTATTATGGTGTCATTTGATACCCCCTTTATTTTAGGATGCGACTTGTCTGGCCAATTGTCGCCTCTATGCGTCTTTACTCGATGTTTTCCTTCAAAACGTTGGACAGCACCCTCTTCTTGTGATATGGTGTTTTCTCTTGACGGACCTGCAACTGGTTCAGGAAACTCTGACACGTTTTGATTTATATCTATGGTTTCTCCTTCTCTTTCTTCCTCTGGTTCTATGTTGGGTTCAGATTCTAACCCGTATTCGTCTACTTCTGGGAGAACCTCTCCTTGGCTTAGTTCTCCTGCTGCCTCTACTGAGATAGGCACTCTGTCACCTCTCTTGAACTCATTGATAGTTTGAGGGACGAGGCTGTTCTCAGTGGGCTCTCCAATAGTCTCAGTTTCTTCTTGACTGTTCTCTGACCCTGAGACTTCTCTTCCTGAAGTCGCTGTGCCAGAAACTTCAAGTTCCTCTTCAACAGGACACGTTACCTTTTTCGTATGACTGGCATGTATCCAGTTAGGAACTCCGGCACACTTCACAGCAGTAGTAGTTGTCAATATTACTTGATACGGCCCTTTCCAACGTGGCTCCTGACACGATTTTCTCACGTGCTTCTTGACAACCACCCAATCACCGGCTTGCAGAGAGTGACCTGGATCGCCAATCGGTGGCAATGTGTTAGCTTCCACCTGGTGAGAAAAAGAGCGAATTACGTCAGCCAAACCTTTGCAGTAATCCAACACCATATCACCTGTAATATTCAATAGTGCATTTGCAGGTACTGCTGGTAATCTCATAGCTCTGCCCATGAGGATTTCATGGGGGGACAGTCCCGTTTTCTTGTCTGGGATATTTCTCATAGACATCAGCACTAGAGGTAAGACATCTGGCCACTTCATATTTGTTGCTGCACACATTTTTGCCATCCTTGATTTCAAAGTACCATTCATCTGCTCAACTAATCTTGATGCTTCAGGGCGATAGCTACAATGCAGCTTTTGTTCAATGTTGAGTGCGGCACACAAAAGTTTAATCACCTCATTGTCGAAGTGTCTACCCCTATCTGATTCTATAGAAACCGGAAACCCGAATCTTGGTATCAGTTCCCTAAGTAGTAGTTTTGGAACTGTAAGACTGTCATTCCTACGTGTGGGATATGCCTCAATCCAATGACTGAAAACACACACAATCACCAACACGTACTTCAATCCTCCACAAACAGGCATTTCGATAAAATCCATTTGCATTTTGTTGAATGGACCTCCAGCTCTCCCAATGTGGCTCAAAGTTACCACAGTTCCTTTTCCGGCATTCATCTGTTGACAGATGACGCACCTGTGGCAAGTGATTTCTGCGGCATGTCTGAATTTTGGATTGAACCAATCAATCTTTAAGGACCTGATCATGGCATCTCTTCCCAGATGTGCCTGCCCATGATAGAGCCGGGCAAACTGAGACAAAAGGCTATTTGGCAAGACCAACTTTCCCTCCTCTGAAACCCATAGATCATCAGCTCTTTGTACACATTGCGTTCTTTGCCAGGAGCGTTTTTCTTCTTTGCTAGCACGACCTTGTAATGTCTTTAGTTCGTCTAAGGTATCAACCACCCGTAATGCTAGATTTAAACACGTGTCGTTTTCAGATTGTGGTAACAATTACCATTGCTCCTTAAATGATATACAGTTCAATGCACAAAATCTTGCGACTTGATCTGCATAGCCGTTTCCCATAGACACAAAGGGGGTCATTCTGACCTCGGCGGTAAAAAGGCCCTTACCGCCGGTCAGAAGACCGCCATACTACCGCCGCGGCCGCTGTAATCTGCCACAGTCATTCTGACCTCCAACTGTCATCCCGCCAAAAACTCGACATCCACGGGAGGCCGCCACAGCAGCGGGCAGCGATAAACTGGAGAAGACCAAACCTCCACCGCCACGCCAACACAAACACGCCCAAGCCATTCTGACCCACAAATCCACGCGGCGGTCTTTCAATTGCGGTATTCCATTGGCGGTACACACCGCCGCGCTCAAAATACACACACCCTTACAAAACACAGCCACATTGGACAATTTGAAATACACACACCTGATACACATACAAACAACACTCCCACACACCCATTACAATATAAAACACACACCCACATCACCCACAAACCCTTACGACCACAATTACTGAGAGAAGGCCAGAGAGACTGAGAGAGAGCACAGGGAACGCTAAGCACAACACACACAGGAACCCAACATCATCACCCACACCACAACTACGCACACACCACCACGCACTCCACCACAAACACCACCCCACACCTCATCCACACCACCCCATGGCACCCCAAAGACACCCCAGGTTCTCGGACCAAGAACTCAGGGTCAGGGTGGAGGAAATAATTAGGGTAGAGCCCCAGCTCTTCGGCACACAGGTGCAACACACCACTATAGCAAGGAAGGCTGAGCTATGGCAAAGGATTGTAGACAGGGTCAACGCTGTGGGACAGCATCCCAGAAATCGGGACGACATCAGAAAGCGATGGAACGACCTACGGGGGAAGGTGCACTCCATGGTATCAAGGCACAACATCGCTGTGCAGAAGACTGGCAGCGGACCCCCACCCACTCCACCCCAATTTACAGAATGGGAGCAAGAGGTAGTAAACATCCTGCATCCTCACGGCCTCGCTGGAGTACACGAAGGAATGGACTCTGGTAAGTACAATCTCAACTACTTAACCCCTCCCCCCCCCAATCACCAGCATGCCAACCCACAACCCCACCCTCACCCCCAATCACAAACCCCCCAGCACACATCCTCCCTGCCATTGTCCCACCAGCACAACCCACCCTAAACAACACCAACCCCTGAATGACAACACAAACCATAGACAGCCATCACCAATGCATGACCACTGCACAAACCCATCCCCCCCCCACCCCCAACCACCCTCACAACCCCTCCCACAAGGGAATGCCAGCACTGGGGGACAAGGGCACACACAAAATGCACGCCATGGCACACACAAAAACTATAACAATACTCTGTTACCCCTGCAGGGCCCGAATGCGAACACACCGCCACGGAGGGTCCAGATCTGTCCATCCCACCCCCAGAACAGGCCCCCAGTGAGGACAGCAGCTCTGTCGACCTCGACCCTGACGACCAGCCCGGACCATCGGGGACCTCTGGACAGTCGGTTCCCCACACACAGACACAGGCCACACCAGACCCAACCCCCTCTGGGAACACCAGCACAGCTCCCACCCAGCGGGCCCATGCCTCAGTCTCCAGGACGCGTCAATCAGCGGTGTGTCCGCCACTACAGGGCACCCAGGCTGACCCAACACCCCAACAACAACAGGGACCTGGGGGCAGTGGTAGTGGGCACACCGTCCAGGGGACAGAGGCCCGGGGAAACAGGGCAACTGGGAGGGCTGCTGTGCGACAGGGGGGGGAGGAGAGGCCCAGGGAACCCACTCTCCAAGAGGCCCTCACCACCATCATGAAAGCATACCACCACTCCCAAGAGACAATGGCGACGGTACTGGCCAGGTTCAGCGAGATCCAGGCACAGCAGGAGGAACGGTACATGGGGTTCAGCAATGAACTCACGTCCATCGGTACCGCTATGGGGAGCATAGTCCAGGTCTTAAACCGGATTGAAACCACATTGCGGGACCATGTGGCACCCCAAAGGGCCCCTGTCACTAGCCAGGACCAGGAACAGCCCACCACCTCCGCCGGCGCTAGTGGACAGGAGGCCCCACCACAACGTCAGGCCACCCGAAGCCCACCTCCTGCTGAAGAACAACCACCCCGCAAGCGGAACCTGAGATCTCACAGGAAGACAGAGTAGGATGCCAAGACCCCCGCCAGCAAAGGATACCCCCTGATGTCATCCCACTGTCCCACATTGTCACCCTGTCCAACCTTGAACTGCCCCTGCTCCATCCTTCCACAGGCATATGGACAAGGCACCTGTGAAACTGAGAACTGGACTCTGCCATGGACATTACCCCACCCCCTCCCATCACCGTACTAATATCATGCATCAAAATCTAGCAACACAAATAAACACTCATTGCACTTAAAATATTCAGGAGTCAGCCTGTATTATTTACAAATGTTTTACACAATACTGTACAATGATGGTCATACAATTTGTGATGACAACATACCAATGTCAATACGCTTTTGTCCATGGGCTAAACAATCAGAAGTCACGCAGTGGGTCAAACAGCACTGAAAAGGGAAGGGAAAAGCAAAAATAAGTTAAAAAACAACTGGGGGTAAATGCAGAAAGTAGAGATGCAGGACGCTTTAAGGAAATGTTAAATTGCGTGGGTGATTCTTACCTGTCTGCTACTGAAAATACTGTTGGATGACTGTCTCCCTGTTGTCTGTGTCGTCCCCGTCGTCTTCCTCCTCTTCACTCTCCACAGGCTCCACAGCTGCTACAACACCACCATCTGGACCATCCTCCTGCAGGAAAGGCACCTGACGTCGCAAAGCCAGGTTGTGAAGCATGCAGCAGGCCACGATGATCTGGCACACCTTCTTTGGTGAGTACATTAGGGTTCCACCAGTCATATGCAGACACCTAAACCTGGCCTTCAGGACCCCGAAAGTCCTTTCTATTATCCTCCTCGTTCGCCCATGGGCCTCATTGTACCTTTCCTCAGCCCTGGTCCGGGGATTCCTCACTGGGGTCAATAGCCAAGGCAGGTTGGGGTAACCAGAGTCACCAATTAGCCACACACGGTGTCTCTGTAGATGTTCCATCACATAGGGGATGCTGCTATTACGCATCACATACGCGTCATGCACTGACCCTGGGAATTTGGCATTTACATGGGAGATGTACTGGTCAGCCAAACAGACCACTTGCACATTCATAGAATGGTAATTTTTCCTGTTTCTGTACACCTGCTCATCGTCTTTTGGGGGTACTAAAGCCACATGGGTCCCATCAATGGCACCAATGATGTTGGGAATATGTCCAAGGGCATAGAAATCACCCTTCACAGTGGGCAAATCACCCTCCTCAGGGAAAACAATGTATCTCCGCATGTATTTCATCAGGGCAGACAAAACTCTGGACAAAATCTTTGAAAACATAGGCTGAGACATTCCAGATGACATGGCCACAGTTGTCTGGAATGACCCACTTGCCAAAAAATGGAGGACTGACAGAACCTGCACTAGAGGGGGGATCCCTGTGGGTTGGCGGATGGGGGACATCAGGGATGGCTCCAGCTGGGCACACAGTTCATGTATAGTGGCTCGGTCAAGTCTGTAGCGTAGTATTATATGGCGTTCTTCCATTGTCGACAGGTCCACCAGCGGTCAGTACACGCGAGGATTCATCCTTCTCATCGCAAGTCCCAGCGGACGGTGCCTAGGAAGGACAACATGGAGCACAGAGTCAAGCAACCCACAGGTACGTAACCACAGCTTGCACAGTAATTGAATCGAAATGCAGTGAAAGGCTTGTATGAGTGGCAATGCAAGGCCTAGGCCTCTGTGACGCAGTTGAAATTATGCCATGTGGGCCCTTGGAATGGCGGCTGCCTGACCTGTGAAGTGGGACAATGGGATGTGAGGTCACTGCGCTAGCGTGGCACACCGTGGCGGTAGGCGGTCGAAGACCGCTGTACGAAGGCGCATTGGTTAACATTGAACCCTATGGGTTTCATGAGCCAATGACGATGTGCGCCGGCGGTCGCGGTACGCACCGCCGCGAGCGTGACTGCCATTTTCTATCTCCTTAATCACTCGAGACCTGATCATCCACAGGAGAGGACCTATACTGCAAGTGCTGCTGTGACCTCGGTCTGGAAGATACAATGGCTGCTGCGACTGGGGAAAGGGCCCCTGCCTTCACTTCTGAAGAGTTGGAGAAACTTGTGGATGGGTCCTCCCCCAGTATGCGCTACTCTACGGTCCTCCAGACCAACAGGTAAGTACACTGAGTGCACATTGAATGGGTTATGCCTGTGTGGAGTGGGGTGGATGTAAGTTGGTGGGGTGGGGAGAAAATGAGGAGTGCAAGGCACGGCAGATGAGAGAATGTGCCACATGGCAAGGTTGGGGGGGGGCATTCACATCTAACAAGCAGAAAAATAACGTTTTTTCTTTCCCACCCTGTACATGTCAAACAGGTCAGCGCCCATCAGAAAATCGACATTTGGCATGCCATCGCCAAGGAAGTCCGGGCCCTGGGGGTCTACACCAGACGGGGCACCCACTGCCGCAAGAGGTGGGAGGACATCCGCCGCGGAACCAGAAAGACCGCCGAGTCACTGCTGGGGATGGCCTCCCGACCTAGGAGGGGTGCCAGTCATACCCTGACCCCCCTGATGTCCCGGATCCTGGCGGTGGCCTACCCTGATTTGGATGGGCGCTTGAGGACATCACAGCAGACACAAGGGGGACAGTATCTGCAAATTCTGCTATCTTTACTCGCAGTTGAGGCGTCTGGGTGGGGGAGGAGGGCTCTGGGTGACAGTAGGCCAGGGCGCTTTCTGTAGTGTAGTCCCCTCCCTTAGACATGGCCCTGTGCCCCCGCCCCCCACCTCTGTAGGGTGCCAAGTACAGCTAACCATGGTCCTGCATCACACATGTGCGCGTTTGTTGTCCCTAGACCTGTTGGCTGAGTCAGAAGTACTGAGTAGTGTACCCCGATTGCGTGGCTTAGTGCATGAGGCACCTGTGTCTGTCCTCTCCGCCAACGGTGTTGACAAGGCATGCACTCAACCTGTTTTTATTTCTCCCCCACCCTTTTTCTTTCTCTTCATGTGCATGTGTGCATTAGCATCCTCAGGCGGAGGAGATTTGGCATCGGAGCACGAGGGAGCTGCAAGTCACAAGGCCCCGGTGGGCACTGGAACAGACACCGAGGGCACCAGTGATCCGGAGGGCGAGGGGAGCACCACCACGGGGACCGGTGAAGACACCAGCGACACGGACACGTCCTCGGTTGGGAGCTCCCTAGCGGTGGCGGCAACATCCGGGCCCCCCGCCTCTACAGGTACAGCCGCCACCCAGCGCACCAGCACCGCCCTCCCAGCAGCCCCTCAGCCTTCGCTCCGTGCCCGCTCGCCCAGGAAGGCGGGCGTCTCCTTCGCCCCAGGCACCTCAGCCCCTGCCCCTGTCACCCCTGCTGCCCTCAGTGAGGAGGTCATTGACCTCCTTCAGACCATCATTGTTGGGCAGACTACCCTTTTGAATGCCATCCAGGGGGTAGAAAGGGAGGTGCATCGGACCAATGCCTACCTGGAGGGCATTCATTCGGGTCAGGCTGCCCATCAACGATCGTTCAATGCTCTGGCCTCAGCACTGACGGCAGCCATTGTCCCTGTTTCCAGCCTCCCTCTTCTAACTGCCTCCACCCTTTCTCTGTCTCCTGTTCCTCAGCCTATCCCATCCACACCATCAGACCAGCCTGCACACACCTCAACACCCAAGAGCAGCTCATCCAGACACAAGCACCACAGATCCCACAAACACTCACCCAAGCAACACCCAGATGCAGACATTCCAACAGTCACTACCACCTCTGTGTCCCCCTCCTCCTCGTCTCCCTCCTCCCTCCCTGTGACGTCTACACTCACACATGCATGCACACCACCATCAGCCAGTGCTTCCATCACCAGCACATCCTCCAGTCCAGTCCGCACACGTGCAGTCACCACCCCCACTGCCATTTACACGTCCCCTGTGTCCTCTCCCACTGTGTCTGTCACCCCCTCTTCCAAGACACATAAACGCAGGCAGACATCCAAACAACAGCCAACCACCTCACGACAGCCTACGTCTCAGTCACCTGCACCCAAAGACAGCACACCTGACTCTCCTACAACCACATCCTCTTCCTCCACTTCCATCACCACTACTCCTACCCTTTACCTTGGTCCTAAGAAATATTACCTCTCTAATCTTAACCTCTTTCCCTCCCCTGACCCACCCCCTCCATCTGCTAAGAGTCCCAAGAGCACCTCAGCCACCACCAGCCCTGCTTCGAGTGTCACAGTGGTGCATGGGTTCTGGAGTCCACCCTTTGGCGGCAGTGACACTTCACTCAGCAGCAAGGACACATCCAGCCCCCCGCGCCAGGCAAGAGGACCCGGAAACTAAAGGGCCGCCGTGAGAGGACCGACACGGCTGCCCCCAAGGAGCTCACTTCGGCCACTTCACCTGCCACAACAGCCAGGGGAGGGAAGGGCCCGAGAGCCCCATCTAAGGAGCGAAAGGGCAGCAGGGCGGAGAGGTCAGCCAGCAGGAGCGCGGAGCAGGAGGGCCCCACAAGCCCCATCCCGGCTGCAAGGGACGAGAACAAAGGGCCCAGGACTCCGTCCCCGAAGGGGCCTGCCACTGCACGGTCGGAGGGCGAGTGAGCAGGGAGTCCAGGCCAGGTCTGGCTCCCTAGACTTACTGGAAGAGCACCGCTGAACAGGGCCCCGCCGTGAAGACAGTCACCGCTGAACAGGGCCCCGCCGTGAAGACAGTCACCGCTGAACAGGGCCCCGCCATGCAGAAGAACACCGCTGAACAGGGCCCCGCGTGCAGAAGAGCACCGCTGAACAGGGCCCCGCCGTGAAGACAGTCACCGCTGAACAGGGCCCCGCCGTGAAGACAGTCACCGCTGAACAGGGCCCCGCCGTGAAGACAGTCACCGCTGAACAGGGCCCGCCGTGCAGAAGAGCACCGCTGAACAGGGCCCCGCCGTGCAGAAGAGCACCGCTGAACAGGGCCCGCCGTGCAGAAGAGCACCGCTGAACAGGGCCCCGCCGTGCAGAAGAGCACCGCTGAACAGGGCCCCGCCGTGCAGAAGAGCACCGCTTAACAGGGCCCCGCCGTGAAGACAGTCACCGCTGAACAGGGCCCCGCCGTGCAGACAGTCACTGCTGAACAGGGCCCCGCCGTGAAGACAGTCACCGCTGAACAGGGCCCCGCCGTGCAGAAGAGCACCGCTGAACAGGGCCCCGCCGTGCAGAAGAGCACCGCTCCGCTGGGCCCCGCCGTCTCAAGCACCGCTCCGCTGGGCCCCGCCGTCTCAAGCACCGCTCCGCTGGGCCCTTCCT
The DNA here is from genome assembly GCF_031143425.1 of Pleurodeles waltl. Lineage (NCBI taxonomy): Eukaryota > Metazoa > Chordata > Amphibia > Caudata > Salamandridae > Pleurodeles > Pleurodeles waltl. The sequence goes on from NC_090449.1 coordinate 596,197,831, forward strand.
GTCAAGCACCGCTCCGCTGGGCCCCGCCGTCTCAAGCACCGCTCCGCTGTGCCCTTCCTGTCAAGCACCACTCCGCTGTGCCCTTCCTGTCAAGCACCGCTCCGCTGGGCCCTTCCTGTCAAGCACCGCTCCGCTGGGCCCCGCCGTCTCAAGCACCGCTCCGCTGGGCCCCGCCGTCTCAAGCACCGCTCCGCTGTGCCCTTCCTGTCAAGCACCGCTCCGCTGGGCCCCGCCGTCTCAAGCGCCCCTCCGCTGTGCCCTTCCTGTCAAGCACCGCTCCGCTGTGCCCTTCCTGTCAAGCACCGCTCCGCTGGGCCCTTCCTGTCAAGCACCGCTCTGCTGGGCCCCGCCGTCTCAAGCACCGCTCCGCTGGGCCCCGCCGTCTCAAGCACCGCTCCGCTGTGCCCTTCCTGTCAAGCACCGCTCCGCTGTGCCCTTCCTGTCAAGCACCGCTCCGCTGGGCCCCGCCGTCTCAAGCACCGCTCTGCTGGGCCCCACCGTCTCAAGCACCGCTCCGCTGGGCCCTTCCTGTCAAGCACCGCTCCGCTGGGCCCTTCCTGTCAAGCACCGCTCCGCTGGGCCCCGCCGTCTCAAGGACCGCTCCGCTGTGCCCTTCCTGTCAAGCACCGCTCCGCTGGGCCCCGCCGTCTCAAGCACCGCTCCGCTGGGCCCTTCCTGTCAAGCACCGCTCCGCTGGGCCCTTCCTGTCAAGCACCGCTTCGCTGGGCCCTTCCTGCAAGCACTGTTCACGGTTCACTGTGCACACCATGCATCCTCCTTGACCAGTGGAGAAATGTATCCACCTGATGGACTGTGGCTTTGCACTCCCCAGGATGGTACAGTGGGCACCCCACCCATTGTAGAGACATTGAGAGACTGTGGCTTTGCACTCCCCAGGATGGTCCAGTGGGCAACCCACCCACTGTAGAGACATTGAGAGACTGTGGCTTTGCACTCCCCAGGATGGCACAGTGGGCAACCCACCCACTGTAGAGACATTGAGAGACTGTGGCTTTGCACTCCCCAGGATGGCACAGTGGGCATGGTGGCTCCTTCGTGGATCTGGCGTCGTGGACTCATGTGGCTGTGGTGCCCCCCCCTTCCCTTCCCCCTGAGGTGCCTGTAGTTTTGTCATCAGATGCCCCTGCAGTGTTCTCTCCAAAGGACTCAGGTCTCCTGTGTGGGCTTTGCCCTTGTGTCGCAAAACTTTGGCCCACGGACAAATCGAAATTCATAACATTTGCAAGACTAATTGCTTCGGTTATCCACTGCCGTGTATATGGACTTTTTGAAATGTAAATATTTTTGATAGTTGACCAATACTTCTCAGAGCCTATTTTGTACATACATTTTTATTCCCAATTTGATTATGTAATTGCATTTTTTATGGGGGTTTGGGTGGTGTCACTGTGACTTGTTGCTCTGCATTGGTGTGTACATATTGGGGGGGGGGGGCGTCGCATATGTGTGTGCCCGTAACATTTTCTCGTCCCCCCTCCCCTGTGTCGTAGGTGCGGTACTCACCGTTGTCATCTGCGCTGGAGTTCGTACTCGTGGTAGATAAGCAGGTAGACGAGAGCAGGTAGGATGTTTAATTCGGGTTCCATGCTGTCCTCCTTCCTCGTGGAGTGCGTAGAGGTGAGCGTTTTCCCGTTCGTAGTCTATTTCCGCCGTGTTTTTATCGGCGGTGCTCCCGCCCCGGAAAAGGTGGCGGATTGGTGAGTTGTGATAGGGTGGGCGGTACATTGTCTGCCGCCTGCCTGTTGGCGGTGACCGCCGCGCTGTTTGTCTGTCCCGCCGTGGCGGTCGGAGTGTTAAAGTGGCGGGCTGTGTTGGCGGTTCCCGCCAGGGTCAGAATTCCATTTTTTGGACCGCCAGCCTGTTTGCGGGTTGGCCGCCGCTTTATCACCGACCGCCAGGGTCAGAATCACCCCCAAAATCTTGTGATCTGATGTGAGCACTGCACTTCACCACGGCAATTTCATGAGGTAACTGAATTGCGTGTAACAAATCTCTTATTTGTTCACCATTTTTCACAGGGGAACCAGAGGAGGTCATAAAACCCCTCTGTGACCAAAGTTGGCCAAAATCATGCACAATTCCGAATCCATATCTGCTGTCAGTATAGATAGTGACTTTCAAATTTACAGCTGCGTGGCACGATTTAGTAAGGGCAATTAATTCTGCCACTTGTGCAGAAAACACTCTCTCGAGCCAGGAGGCTTCGACGATGCCAGTTATGGTACATACCGCGTAACCGGCTCTCAATGTTCCTGCAGAATCTCTTAGACAGGACCCATCGACAAACATAATGCAATCGTTTTCTTTTAACTGGGTATCCTGTATTTCTGGGCGAGGTTTGGTACACAATTCAGTCACTTCAAGACAATCATGTTCAAATTCTTCCCCATCTTTAATTTCAGCACTTTCATTAGGAAGTAAAGTTGTCGGGTTCAGTACAGTGCATCTCTTAAGAGTGACGTTCGGCGACCCCAGTATGATCGTCTCATACCTAGTGAGTCGTGCATTTGTCATGTGTTGAGTCTTAGTTCGTGTCAACAGAATTTCAACTGAATGTGGAACCATTACTGTCAGAGGGTATCCCATGACTATGCCTTCACATTGTAAAAGGCTCTGACCAACTGCTGCAACTGCCCGCAAACAACCCGGTAAGGCTGCTGCGACAGGGTCCAAGGTAGCTGAAAAATATGCTACAGGGCGATTTGCATCTCCGTGGACCTGTGTTAAGACAGACAAAGAACAAGCATCACGTTCATGACAAAACAACAGAAAAGGTTTCTCGTAGTCTGGCATTCCCAATGCTAGTGCCCTGCACATGCATTCTTTTAATTCTACGAATGATTCAAGCTCCTCTTTTGACAAAGTTATAGTATATGGCTCATCCTTGACTTCCTTTCCTGTCAGTTTTATTAATGGCTTTGAGATGATTGAGAAGTTGGGTATCCACTGACGACAGTAACCCACCATTCCCAAAAACATCCTGACATCTCTTTTCGTTGTTGGAGGATTCATTTGTAAAACAGCTGTTATCCTTTCTTTTGATATTCTTCTGGATCCTTTCTCAATCCGATGTCCCAAGTATTTTACTTCTTTCTGACAATATTGTAACTTTCTGGGTGACACCTTGTGTCCATTCTTTCCCAGATGATTTAGTAATGCAATGGTATTGTATTTACAACTGTCTCTGGTTTTGGATGCAATTAGCAAATCATCTATGTACTGCACAAGAGTTGAATTAAAAGGCAGCACAAGATGTTCCAAATCCTTTTTCAATATCTGATTGAAGATGGATGTGACTCTGAGAACCCTTGAGGAATTCTGCACCAACTGTACACCTTATCCAGGAATTTGAAACTGAACAAAAATTGGCTGTCCTCATGAAGAGGTATCGAAAAGAAGGCTTGTGATAGGTCTACTACGGTAAACCATTCAGCATCACAGGGAACCTGGAACATTATTACTGCTGGGTTAGGTACCACAGGGCAGCATTTTATCACAATTTCATTTATTTTTCGCAAATCCTGCACAATTCGAACTTTTCCACAGGGCTTTTTTAAACCCATTATGGGAGAGTTACATGGACTGCTCAGGACTTCTTTTAGGACTCCCTGTCTGAGAAAATCTGCAATTATTTGTGACACTTCGATGAGGACGTCTTGGGTCATGTGATATTGTGGCACCTGTGGGAACACTGCATTTGGCTTTATCTGAACTTTGACTGGCTCTACTCCTTTTATCAATCCTACTTCTTTCCCGGTCAAATCCCACACTTTCTCTGTCACTGTTCCTTGCAATTCGACAGGTAGGTCAATCAAAGTATGCATCGGGTATAGAGTAATCAAAGGGTAATCTTCATTTGTCCCTGCTTCTTCCTCTATAAATTGACTTTCATCTCCCTCATCGTCACTATTTGTCTGTACTTCGATTCCATCGTTGGAACAGGTAATTGAACATTTTGTCTTACAGAGTAAGGCCCTCATTCTGACCCTGGCGGTCTTTGACCGCCAGGGCGGAGGACCGCGGGAGCACCGCCGACAAGCCGGCGGTGCTTCAATGGGGATTCCGACCGCGGCGGTAAAGCCGCGGTCGGACCGGCACCACTGGCGGGGTCCCGCCAGTGTACCGCGGCCCCATTGAATCCTCCGCGGCGGCGCAGCTTGCTGCACCGCCGCGGGGATTCTGACCCCCCCTACCGCCATCCAGATCCCGGCGGTCGGACCGCCGAGATCCGGATGGCGGTAGGGGGGGTCGCGGGGCCCCTGGGGGCCCCTGCAGTGCCCATGCCACTGGCATGGGCATTGCAGGGGCCCCCGTAAGAGGTCCCCTAAATGTATTTCACTGTCTGCTGCGCAGACAGTGAAATACGCGACGGGTGCAACTGCACCCGTCGCACAGCTTCCACTCCGCCGGCTCGATTCCGAGCCGGCTTCATCGTGGAAGCCTCTTTCCCGCTGGGCTGGCTGGCGGTCTGAAGGAGACCGCCCGCCAGCCCAGCGGGAAAGTCAGAATTACCGCCGCGGTCTTTCGACCGCGGAACGGTAACCTGACGGCGGGACTTTGGCGGGCGGCCTCCGCCGCCCGCCAAGGTCAGAATGAGGGCCTAAGTCTCTTCCCAATAGGGATACTGGACTTGAATCACATATTACAAATCTATGTAGTCCTTGGAAGTTGCCAATTTCAACTTGTACTGGATCTGTAATCGGGTTAGTCAGGTACTGATTTGCTACTCCAACCACTTGTATGGTACGCCCTGAGAGAGGTAATCTTGGGACTTCTGCACTTCGAACTGTAGAGCATGTAGCTCATGTGTCAACCAAGAATGAAACCTTATAGCCCATCACCTTTCCTTCTACATATGGGCCTCTCTGATCCACCTCTAAGGATGCTGCAAGCCTGCACTCTTCACTGTCTGAACTATCATCTGACCAATCCTCATTCATGCCATTTTCACCTCGTAATGGGAATTGTTGCACAATATTGTTTTGATTTGTTACCTGGCCTGTGACCTGCTGAGGAAGCATAACCTGTTGCTGTCCCATCAGAGCCATTGGTAATTGCATTTGCTGTCTAGGCACCATAGGAATCTGCTGCTGCACTGGTTGTATTTGTATTGACTGAAAACGTGGCATTTGCATCTGCTGCATGGGCTGTACCCCTTGCATTTGTACCAAATTATTCTGAAAGTTCGGGTTTTGATGTCTCACTTTCGGACCTCATGAATTTTGTAATGTACCAATATTAGTGCTCTGCTGAACTGTACCATCCTGCACCATATTCGGACACTCCCGTTTCCAGTGCCCCACGCCCCCGCACGCGTGACATGGTGACATCTTTTTCACTCCTTGAACATCATTTTGAATAACAACATTATTCATGTCTAAACCGCGGTTCACAAATCCTCAGCCTCGGCCTCTCGGCTGTGCCTGAAACACACCATTCATTTGCGGTTGTTGTTGTATCATCTGCTGAACTCCATTTCCCTGTATTCCAGCCTGTGCAGCCCTTATCTGCATCACCATCACCTTTTCCATTAACTTTTTCTGCTTCAACTCGATCTCATCACTACAGTACTTTGCATACTGCAATACCTCATCAATCGGTTTAGCTTGCCAACAAATCAAATGATTCTTAATCATTTGACTGACCTCCGGTCTCAATCCTTCAACAAATCTAAACACAAGGTGGTTCATGTCCTTCGGTTCAATTGTCTCAGTACCACTGTAATGCTTGAACGCTTTCAACAATCTCTCGTAGTAAGCATGTATTGACTCTTTAACCTCTTGAGAGATCCGGTCGATTTTCTGCCAATCAGTCACCTTCGGAGACACCTTTTGTTTCAAAAACTCAATCACTTTATGATAATATTTCATCACCTCTTCTGAAGGTGCTCCGGTCACCTTATCTCTCGTCGGCTCCTTTGTCGGCCAATCTACCCCTCTCTTGCACTCGAGCCACAAATCAGGCGGAACAATGATCTCAAACAAAGTATTCAAGTCTTCCCAGAGACACTTTGCAAGTTTCACAAACCTGTCCGTTTGTTGATACCACTCGATCGGCTTCTCTCTCAGTCTGGGATAATCATTTGTAAAGGATAGAATATCTCCTCTAGTCCATGGCACATGTATTAAAACACCGCCAGCTGTCTCTCTCATAAGTAATGTTTTTACCGATTCTAAATCAGGTGACGTCCTAGCTTGATTAGACCCTGGGCTATCACTCTTTCCCTAATCCCTTTTCTTTGCCCATCGGCCTTCCCATTTCTCCAATGCACCCCAAATCTGTGCACTTTGCAGCAGTTCTCTCAAATGTGCCTTTATGCCTGCAGATTTCATGTGTTCAAAAAATGTTTTGAATCAAAGTCTAATCTGTAACTCCTTTTTAAATGCTTAGTGTTTCCGATATCGATATTGTATTTGTCTGCTAAGTTTGCTAATCTTTGGTGTACCTTGCCTACTTCCTTGGTAATCTTGGGATATAAATATCTTAGTTCTGCCTCTGTGTATGATTCCAATCTATTTACTCCCATTGTTCCTTCCACTAACTCGCCAGCTTCCGCCCCTAGTCGTACAAAGTTCAGGTATTCATCTTGTTTTTCTTTCTCAGGTTCAACTGTAGTCACTGCAGTCTTTTGTGAAGTATAAGTTTTCTCTAACCATTCATTTAACTGCTGTACTGTGAAACCCTGTAGTGAAATGTTCCCTGCATGTATCATTGGAGAATGTGAAGTATTCGTACTCATGGTTTGGGGAGTTAAAACTCCTAGTCCTGCTTGACGCATTGCTTCGAGAGGTGCCCCTACTGGACTAAGGTCCATTAAGGGACTCGGTGGCTCATTTACTTGCTCTCCAGGGGCCATTATCTGCGGAGTTCCCATAGGCCCTCCTCATATCGCTTCCTGAGTTATCACTCCCTGATCACACACCCCTGTTTTACCTTGTGCGTACAATGGTACTGGGGAACCAACAGTAATGGGTAGCGATATAGCGGCAGGTGTCTGACCAGGACCCAGACCTCTTGGGGCTTCAACACCATAGGTCTGTTCCAATGTACCTGGAACAGGTACTAACGGTGGTCCCGCTACAGGGTTATACCCTGGTATCAACTGTGGTGGTTGGGACATTAATTTCGGAGTCGATTCAATCTGTATTAGCTTTGGCTTTGTGTATATCGGGTCTAGCGGCACTATAAAATTTGTGGTAGTTTCAAGCACTGGGACATCAGGATAGATTCTCTTTATCTGTGGTGGAGGTTGCAACTGTATTGGCATGTCGGGTGCAGTGGGTACACTGACACCATTTTGTATCAAAGCTTTATCGCTAGTCTGTGCCGTATCAGTAACTCCCTTTTCCTGCGTCTGGTTCCCAGGATCTAAGCTAGTACTTGGAGCACTGTCGCTCACCGCATATGGTGGCGGTCGATCATGTAACAATCTATCCATAAATTCCTCATCGTCTGAATCATCGTCCTCTTCCCAAGATCTTTTATTCTCTTTAGATTTGCCTGAGTCTTTATCGGTTTTACAAGAGTCTTTCTTTCCCTGTGTTTCTTCTCCCTGAGTTATTGCTGGGAATAACTTCAACCCGTCTACAATTCCCCTTCTCCACATTTTGCTCTCGTTGTCCCACCTAGCCTCTGCATATGATTTTTCTGCCCTTCTCACCCTTCTCTGAAACCTTTCTTGTCTATGTTTAAGGGCCATCAAGTCCCAAATCGCCAAAGCCTCATATTGCACCGGTCTCGGAGGTGGTTTCTGTGTACTTAACATCCACCTCAAATTTTCTAGTACCTTTGGATTAAACGTCCCATGCTCTGGAAACCCTAAACACCCTTCTTTTTTGGTTAATTTGCGCCACTGTTTCATCCATAAACAAGGCGCGACACCTTTCTCTTCCATAACCGTATAAGCTGGAGTACCCTCAGGTGGTGTGGATTCTCCATCGGTTGCAACAATATATACATCTCCCTTTAGAGCGCTCTTAAATGCTTTGACAAAATTCATTTTTGCGATTTTCTTATTTTGTATTAAAAAAAAATGGCTTAGTTCCCAGGACACTCTTCACCTGCTGTTCTCAACCTATTGCCTTTCACGGATGGCAGCCAATCCGTGCGCGACCCCTCTTGACATCTGACCTATCTCAGCGCGGCACCACTGACGTCACACTCACACACACTGCAGCTGACAAAGTCTTGCGGCTTGTCCGCTCCTCACTGATCCCTACAACTCACACAAACTAATGCAAACTTATTGTGAGCAATGACAACACAAATCTGTCGGTTTACTACAGGAAGGGTAACACATTCGCGTCAGAACTTTACAGAGATTTCACATGAAGCCTCAGCCGCTACTCTCTCCTTATCAGTTCCCACATACGCAAGCAGAATTCGACCCGCAAATTCTACTCTCGACTTGTCAATGACTCCTTCTAGTGCACTTTAGAATTTGTCAAATCTCCATCGAAGGTTTCATGCACACATTATAGCTCAAACTTGACTTGTCAATCACACCCGATTGACCTATTAAACCGTACAGATTACAACATAAACCACATTTGTCTTCATACTCCGGAGTCTTAGACCTCGACAGGTCCGTACACAATAACCAACCACGTGGATAATTTTGAGCAACAAGCGCTACATTTACATGAAGTACGCCGACTTCCCTACTCTCATACTGTGGAGTACGCCTACTCCTGCTTAACAACACTTAATTTGGCCTAATTCACACAGATTTTTCACAAACACCTGCAAATTGCATAAGCTTAGGCAAGCGCAAATCCCTAATCACACTCTATGGCGCCAAGAAAATTTCCAACTCATTTAGGCAGGCTCCGAGATCCCGGGAAAGCCATGGTGAACTTAGAAACCCATCATACTTCCAAATTGCATTATCACAGAAAAACAAATTAAACAATGAATCTCCGTCCTAGGGCCCCCAAGGGCCAAACCGTCGCTCTGCTACCAGAACTGATAACGCGTCCTTATATGTCAATTTATACACATTAGGACTCGTTTTAGGCCGATTAATCTTTTGACCCAGTGGTGAGACACCGTAGAACGAGATAACTGATCAATATGTCAAGCAATATATCGATAATATTATCAACGTATAACACCACAATATACTTTACTTTAGACATTGGTTAAACTGTCGGCACAACCATGACCTCTCAGTCACGAATAACCACACCTTTATTGGAGTTTTGTGAATTTTATTCCCTATTAATTACAATCTAGTAGCAAGAGTATTAATCTCAAAACCATGAAGCAAAAGAGCATAGTCACGATATGGCAACTGTGATAAGATTTTGACAATGCAAAGATCACAAACATGAAAACACTAATGTAAGAGATACACAGATCAGAATGCATAGAACATCATATATGCCTCAGTTCAGCATAGCACAATGTCAGTCATGTCCGTTGCGTCAGTCAAGGTGGATACCTAATCTAGCCACAAATTAGCATCAGCATGTTGGACTTCATGCAAAAACAATTTAGCACACTAATTTAGAAAACATCTGACTAGGGTCTCTATCCAAAAATACAGCAGTTGGTACCTAGAAAGGAAAAGCATGTAGACAAATCACAATAGCAATTGTCATAATTACCCTCCTCGGAATGAGTCAGCATACATGATCAGTCTTCGTCTTCAGGACATCAGTCAGATCGCCGTCAATCTATCTCGTCTAAGGAACAGGGGACACTTCCCTCATAAGGAGGAGAAGTGTAGAGGGGCAGTCTATGGATTATTTATTTCAAGTCTCAAATCACCAAACAGAGTGACAGAGTTTCTGGATGCAATCGATATCATTCCCTACCTAGTTCTCTCGGGTCTTCTGTGTCATGGGTTTCTATACCTTTTTCAAAATACCTTCCCCCAAAATTCTATTGGATAGTCGCTTCACCCCACAATCTTTAACCTATCAAATTATACATTAAGTAATGCACTTGTCACCCCATGATAATTTATAACACTTTGATTGGTCTTCATAATTGACGTTTTTCGTAGGTGGCACATCCGGGGTTACTTCATTCTTTGGCACGTTCTTCAGGTCAAGAGTTCTCTTTTCCATGGTCGAATGTCCTTGGATGTTTCAAAAGATGTTGCAAAAACGTATAAAACTTATACTAAAACAGTTAGCATGCGAGTGAGAAAAAATCCTCACTTGCAACATAAAACAAAGAAAAGAACACACGCTCGGTCATGGCCTTTTGCGAGTCAGCACACTGGAGAAACAGAAAAATAAGCTTTAATATGCGAGCTACACAGCTAAGTTTTCGGCTCATGCTAAGTTAAGACTTATGGATGCAATCTTCGTAGGTGTTAACATATTCAATTAATGCAAACAATTATTTCTTATAGTCGACATTAGTATATGTATACAATAATTCTCTACTATTATAAGTACTTTAGAATACATTTCAAACGAATAATATTTTATGATTATTAATACAGCATTGTTAAGTATAAGCATTTCACATCTAAAGTATATAATATTTAAAATACGCTCTCTCAGCAAGATATCAGCTGCAGGCAACATGCAACAACCTTCATCACAGTATAGATGCACATTTACCTGCATTTGCAAGTAAGATCGCTTACAAATACAAATTTGCCAGATCTAAAATTGTTTTCAGATCTAAAAGTTTCACATTGGTCCTTGCCCCCTAAGTGCTAAGAAAACAAGAAAAATCAACACGAAAGCAATACTATTCTTTTATGTACCTGCAAATATTGCCTTTGTTTTCTCAGCATACATTAAAAGTTCAAGAAGTTAATCGCAAGTTCAAGAGCTTAATTGCTCTTCTGCTGTTGTCATTACTCTGTCCAGCTTGGTATATGACTGAAGGCAGTCGACATGAGCGGATCAGTGAGTGAGACACAGGCTGAATGGCCTCTGGGATACTCGGTTGTCATGGAGATAATTCACACCTCATAAATCAATGCCACAAATAGGGAAACATATCCCATCATAATTATGGCGCTGATAATGAGGGAAAAAATAGGAAGTAAAGAAGTCAGGGCAAGGGAGAGAGACAGCTTATATTTATTGTATGCTCTTGATATAACCATTAAACAAGCATTGGCAATGCCAATAGACCTGTCTTTAAAGGTGGGTTCTATAGCAATGTGAAGCATTACAAGTAGAGAGCATCGGAATTAATACGTATTTGTGTGGAAGCAAAGAACTATAGAATTATATTGGTGTGGGTTAAATGTTGGGTTCAGATTCTAACCCGTATTCGTCTACTTCTGGGAGAACCTCTCCTTGGCTTAGTTCTCCTGCTGCCTCTACTGAGATAGGCACTCTGTCACCTCTCTTGAACTCATTGATAGTTTGAGGGACGAGGCTGTTCTCAGTGGGCTCTCCAATAGTCTCAGTTTCTTCTTGACTCTTCTCTGACCCTCAGACTTCTCTTCCTGAAGTCGCTGTGCCAGAAACTTCAAGTTCCTCTTCAACAGGACACGTTACCTTTTTCGTATGACTGGCATGTATCCAGTTAGGAACTCCGGCACACTTCACAGCAGTAGTAGTTGTCAATATTACTTGATACGGCCCTTTCCAACGTGGCTCCTGACACGATTTTCTCACGTGCTTCTTGATAACCACCCAATCACCGGCTTGCAGAGAGTGACCTGGATCGCCAATCGGTGGCAATGTGTTAGCTTCCACCTGGTGAGAAAAAGAGCGAATTACGTCAGCCAAACCTTTGCAGTAATCCAACACCATATCACCTGTAATATTCAATAGTGCATTTGCAGGTACTGCTGGTAATCTCATAGCTCTGCCCATGAGGATTTCATGGGGGGACAGTCCCGTTTTCTTATCTGGGATATTTCTCATAGACATCAGCACTAGAGGTAAGACATCTGGCCACTTCATATTTGTTGCTACACACATTTTTGCCATCCTTGATTTCAAAGTACCATTCATCTGCTCAACTAATCTTGATGCTTCAGGGCGATAGCTACAATGCAGCTTTTGTTCAATGTTGAGTGCGGCACACAAAAGTTTAATCACCTCATTGTCGAAGTGTCTACCCCTATCTGATTCTATAGAATCCGGAAACCCGAATCTTGGTATCAGTTCCCTAAGTAGTAGTTTTGCAACTGTAAGACTGTCATTCCTACGTGTGGGATATGCCTCAATCCAATGACTGAAAACACACACAATCACCAACACGTACTTCAATCCTCCACAAACAGGCATTTCGATAAAATCCATTTGCATTTTGTTGAATGGACCTCCAGCTCTCCCAATGTGGCTCAAAGTTACCACAGTTCCTTTTCCGGCATTCATCTGTTGACAGATGACGCACCTGTGGCAAGTGATTTCTGCGGCATGTCTGAATTTTGGATTGAACCAATCAATCTTTAAGGACCTGATCATGGCATCTCTTTCCAGATGTGCCTGCCCATGATAGAGCCGGGCAAACTGAGACAAAAGGCTATTTGGCAAGACCAACTTTCCCTCCTCTGAAACCCATAGATCATCAGCTCTTTGTACACATTGCATTCTTTGCCAGGAGCGTTTTTCTTCTTTGCTAGCACGACCTTGTAATGTCTTTAGTTCGTCTAAGGTATCAACCACCCGTAATGCTAGATTTAAACACGTGTCGTTTTCAGATTGTGGTAACAATTACCATTGCTCCTTAAATGATATACAGTTCAATGCACAAAATCTTGCGACTTGATCTGCATAGCCGTTTCCCATAGACACAAAGGGGGTCATTCTGACCTCGGCGGTAAAAAGGCCCTTACCGCCGGTCAGAAGACCGCCATACTACCGCCGCGGCCGCTGTAATCTGCCACAGTCATTCTGACCTCCAACTGTTAACCCGCCAAAAACTCGACATCCACGGGAGGCCGCCACAGCAGCGGGCAGCGATAAACTGGAGAAGACCAAACCTCCACCGCCACGCCAACACAAACACGCCCATGCCATTCTGACCCACAAATCCACGCGGCGGTCTTTCAACCGCGGTATTCCATTGGCGGTACACACCGCCGCGCTCAAAATACACACACCCTTACAAAACACAGCCACATTGGACAATTTGAATTACACACACCTGATACACATACAAACAACACTCCCACACACCCATTATAATATAAAACACACACCCACATCACCCACAAACCCTTACGACCACAATTACTGAGAGAAGGCCAGAGAGACTGAGAGAGAGCACAGGGAACGCTAAGCACAACACACACAGGAACCCAACATCATCACCCACACCACAACTACGCACACACCACCACGCACTCCACCACAAACACCACCCCACACCTCATCCACACCACCCCATGGCACCCCAAAGACACCCCAGGTTCTCGGACCAAGAACTCAGGGTCAGGGTGGAGGAAATAATTAGGGTAGAGCCCCAGCTCTTCGGCACACAGGTGCAACACACCACTATAGCAAGGAAGGCTGAGCTATGGCAAAGGATTGTAGACAGGGTCAACGCTGTGGGACAGCATCCCAGAAATCGGGACGACATCAGAAAGCGATGGAACGACCTACGGGGGAAGGTGCGCTCCATGGTATCAAGGCACAACATCGCTGTGCAGAAGACTGGCGGCGGACCCCCACCCACTCCACCCCAATTTACAGAATGGGAGCAAGAGGTAGTAAACATCCTGCATCCTCACGGCCTCGCTGGAGTACACGAAGGAATGGACTCTGGTAAGTACAATCTCAACTACTTAACCCCTCCCCCCCCCAATCACCAGCATGCCAACCCACAACCCCACCCTCACCCCCAATCACAAACCCCCCAGCACACATCCTCCCTGCCATTGTCCCACCAGCACAACCCACCCTAAACAACACCAACCCCTGAATGACAACACAAACCATAGACAGCCATCACCAATGCATGACCACTGCACAAACCCATCCCCCCCCCACCCCCAACCACCCTCACAACCCCTCCCACAAGGGAATGCCAGCACTGGGGGACAAGGGCACACACAAAATGCACGCCATGGCACACACAAAAACTATAACAATACTCTGTTACCCCTGCAGGGCCCGAACGCGAACACACCGCCACGGAGGGTCCAGATCTGTCCATCCCACCCCCAGAACAGGCCCCCAGTGAGGACAGCAGCTCTGTCGACCTCGACCCTGACGACCAGCCCGGACCATCGGGGACCTCTGGACAGTCGGTTCCCCACACACAGACACAGGCCACACCAGACCCAACCCCCTCTGGGAACACCAGCACAGCTCCCACCCAGCGGGCCCATGCCTCAGTCTCCAGGACGCGTCAATCAGCGGTGTGTCCGCCACTACAGGGCACCCAGGCTGACCCAACACCCCAACAACAACAGGGACCTGGGGGCAGTGGTAGTGGGCACACCGTCCAGGGGACAGAGGCCCGGGGAAACAGGGCAACTGGGAGGGCTGCTGTGCGACAGGGGGGGGAGGAGAGGCCCAGGGAACCCACTCTCCAAGAGGCCCTCACCACCATCATGGGAGCATACCACCACTCCCAAGAGACAATGGCGACGGTACTGGCCAGGTTCAGCGAGATCCAGGCACAGCAGGAGGAACGGTACATGGGGTTCAGCAATGAACTCACGTCCATCGGTACCGCTATGGGGAGCATAGTCCAGGTCTTAACCCGGATTGAAACCACATTGCGGGACCATGTGGCACCCCAAAGGGCCCCTGTCACTAGCCAGGACCAGGAACAGCCCACCACCTCCGCCGGCGCTAGTGGACAGGAGGCCCCACCACAACGTCAGGCCACCCGAAGCCCACCTCCTGCTGAAGAACAACCACCCCGCAAGCGGAACCTAAGATCTCACAGGAAGACAGAGTAGGATGCCAAGACCACCGCCAGCAAAGGATACCCCCTGATGTCATCCCACTGTCCCACATTGTCACCCTGTCCAACCTTGAACTGCCCCTGCTCCATCCTTCCACAGGCATATGGACAAGGCACCTGTGAAACTGAGAACTGGACTCTGCCATGGACATTACCCCACCCCCTCCCATCACCGTACTAATATCATGCATCAAAATCTAGCAACACAAATAAACACTCATTGCACTTAAAATATTCAGGAGTCAGCCTGTATTATTTACAAATGTTTTACACAATACTGTACAATGATGGTCATACAATTTGTGATGACAACATACCAATGTCAATACGCTTTTGTCCATGGGCTAAACAATCAGAAGTCACGCAGTGGGTCAAACAGCACTGAAAAGGGAAGGGAAAAGCAAAAATAAGTTAAAAAACAACTGGGGGTAAATGCAGAAAGTAGAGATGCAGGACGCTTTAAGGAAATGTTAAATTGCGTGGGTGATTCTTACCTGTCTGCTACTGAAAATACTGTTGGATGACTGTGTCCCTGTTGTCTGTGTCGTCCCCGTCGTCTTCCTCCTCTTCACTCTCCACAGGCACCACAGCTGCTACAACACCACCATCTGGACCATCCTCCTTCAGGAAAGGCACCTGACGTCGCAAAGCCAGGTTGTGAAGCATGCAGCAGGCCACGATGATCTGGCACACCTTCTTTGGTGAGTACATTAGGGTTCCACCAGTCATATGCAGACACCTAAACCTGGCCTTCAGGACCCCGAAAGTCCTTTCTATTATCCTCCTCGTTCGCCCATGGGCCTCATTGTACCTTTCCTCAGCCCTGGTCCGGGGATTCCTCACTGGGGTCAATAGCCAAGGCAGGTTGGGGTAACCAGAGTCACCAATTAGCCACACACGGTGTCTCTGTAGCTGTTCCATCACATAGGGGATGCTGCTATTACGCATCACATACGCGTCATGCACTGACCCTGGGAATTTGGCATTTACATGGGAGATGTACTGGTCAGCCAAACAGACCACTTGCACATTCATAGAATGGTAATTTTTCCTGTTTCTGTACACCTGCTCATCGTCTTATGGGGGTACTAAAGCCACATGCGTCCCATCAATGGCACCAATGATGTTGGGAATATGTCCAAGGGCATAGAAATCACCCTTCACAGTGGGCAAATCACCCTCCTCAGGGAAAACAATGTATCTCCGCATGTATTTCATCAGGGCAGACAAAACTCTGGACAAAATCTTTGAAAACATAGGCTGAGACATTCCAGATGACATGGCCACAGTTGTCTGGAATGACCCACTTGCCAAAAAATGGAGGACTGACAGAACCTGCACTAGAGGGGGGATCCCTGTGGGTTGGCGGATGGGGGACATCAGGGATGGCTCCAGCTGGGCACACAGTTCATGAAGAGTGGCTCGGTCAAGTCTGTAGCGTAGTATTATATGGCGTTCTTCCATTGTCGACAGGTCCACCAGCGGTCAGTACACGCGAGGATTCATCCTTCTCATCGCAAGTCCCAGCGGACGGTGCCTAGGAAGGACAACATGGAGCACAGAGTCAAGCAACCCACAGGTACGTAACCACAGCTTGCACAGTAATTGAATCGAAATGCAGTGAAAGGCTTGTATGAGTGGCAATGCAAGGCCTAGGCCTCTGTGACGCAGTTGAAATTATGCCATGTGGGCCCTTGGAATGGCGGCTGCCTGACCTGTGAAGTGGGACAATGGGATGTGAGGTCACTGCGCTAGCGTGGCACACCGTGGCGGTAGGCGGTCGAAGACCGCTGTACGAAGGCGCATTGGTTAACATTGAACCCTATGGGTTTCATGAGCCAATGACGATGTGCGCCGGCGGTCGCGGTACGCACCGCCGCGGGCGTGACCGCCATTTTCTATCTCCTTAATCACTCGAGACCTGATCATCCACAGGAGAGGACCTATACTGCAAGTGCTGCTGTGACCTCGGTCTGGAAGATACAATGGCTGCTGCGACTGGGGAAAGGGCCCCTGCCTTCACTTCTGAAGAGTTGGAGAAACTTGTGGATGGGGTCCTCCCCCAGTATGCGCTACTCTACGGTCCTCCAGACCAACAGGTAAGTACACTGAGTGCACATTGAATGGGTTATGCCTGTGTGGAGTGGGGTGGATGTAAGTTGGTGGGGTGGGGAGAAAATGAGGAGTGCAAGGCACGGCAGATGAGAGAATGTGCCACATGGCAAGGTTGGGGGGGGGCATTCACATCTAACAAGCAGAAAAATAACGTTTTTTCTTTCCCACCCTGTACATGTCAAACAGGTCAGCGCCCATCAGAAAATCGACATTTGGCGTGCCATCGCCAAGGAAGTCCGGGCCCTGGGGGTCTACACCAGACGGGGCACCCACTGCCGCAAGAGGTGGGAGGACATCCGCCGCGGAACCAGAAAGACCGCCGAGTCACTGCTGGGGATGGCCTCCCGACCTAGGAGGGGTGCCAGTCGTACCCTGACCCCCCTGATGTCCCGGATCCTGGCGGTGGCCTACCCTGATTTGGATGGGCGCTTGAGGACATCACAGCAGACACAAGGGGGTGAGTATCTGCAAATTCTGCTATCTTTACTCGCAGTTGAGGCGTCTGGGTGGGGGAGGAGGGCTCTGGGTGACAGTAGGCCAGGGCGCTTTCTGTAGTGTAGTCCCCTCCCTTAGACATGGCCCTGTGCCCCCGCCCCCCACCTCTGTAGGGTGCCAAGTACAGCTAACCATGGTCCTGCATCACACATGTGCGCGTTTGTTGTCCCTAGACCTGTTGGCTGAGTCAGAAGTACTGAGTAGTGTACCCCGATTGCGTGGCTTAGTGCATGAGGCACCTGTGTCTGTCCTCTCCACCAACGGTGTTGACAAGGCATGCACTCAACCTGTTTTTATTTCTCCCCCACCCTTTTTCTTTCTCTTCATGTGCATGTGTGCATTAGCATCCTCAGGCGGAGGAGATTTGGCATCGGAGCACGAGGGAGCTGCAAGTCACAAGGCCCCGGTGGGCACTGGAACAGACACCGAGGGCACCAGTGATCCGGAGGGCGAGGGGAGCACCACCACGGGGACCGGTGAAGACACCAGCGACACGGACACGTCATCGGTTGGGAGCTCCCTAGCGGTGGCGGCAACATCCGGGCCCCCCGCCTCTACAGGTACAGCCGCCACCCAGCGCACCAGCACCGCCCTCCCAGCAGCCCCTCAGCCTTCGCTCCGTGCCCGCTCGCCCAGGAAGGCGGGCGTCTCCTTCGCCCCAGGCACCTCAGCCCCTGCCCCTGTCACCCCTGCTGCCCTCAGTGAGGAGGTCATTGACCTCCTTCAGGCCATCATTGTTGGGCAGACTACCCTTTTGAATGCCATCCAGGGGGTAGAAAGGGAGGTGCATCGGACCAATGCCTACCTGGAGGGCATTCATTCGGGTCAGGCTGCCCATCAACGATCGTTCAATGCTCTGGCCTCAGCACTGACGGCAGCCATTGTCCCTGTTTCCAGCCTCCCTCTTCTAACTGCCTCCACCCTTTCTCTGTCTCCTGTTCCTCAGCCTATCCCATCCACACCATCAGACCAGCCTGCACACACCTCAACACCCAAGAGCAGCTCATCCAGACACAAGCACCACAGATCCCACAAACACTCACCCAAGCAACACCCAGATGCAGACATTCCAACAGTCACTACCACCTCTGTGTCCCCCTCCTCCTCGTCTCCCTCCTCCCTCCCTGTGACGTCTACACTCTCACATGCATGCACACCACCATCAGCCAGTGCTTCCATC
This sequence comes from Pleurodeles waltl, assembly GCF_031143425.1. NCBI lineage: Eukaryota > Metazoa > Chordata > Amphibia > Caudata > Salamandridae > Pleurodeles > Pleurodeles waltl. The sequence goes on from NC_090449.1 coordinate 596,216,486, forward strand.
ACCAGCACATCCTCCAGTCCAGTCCGCACACGTGCAGTCACCACCCCCACTGCCATTTACACGTCCCCTGTGTCCTCTCCCACTGTGTCTGTCACCCCCTCTTCCAAGACACATAAACGCAGGCAGACACCCAAACAACAGCCAACCACCTCACGACAGCCTACGTCTCAGTCACCTGCACCCAAAGACAGCACACCTGACTCTCCTACAACCACATCCTCTTCCTCCACTTCCATCACCACTACTCCTACCCTTTACCTTGGTCCTAAGAAATATTACCTCTCTAATCTTAACCTCTTTCCCTCCCCTGACCCACCCCCTCCATCTGCTAAGAGTCCCAAGAGCACCTCAGCCACCACCAGCCCTGCTTCGAGTGTCACAGTGGTGCATGGGTTCTGGAGTCCACCCTTTGGCGGCAGTGACACTTCACTCAGCAGCAAGGACACATCCAGACCCCCGCGCCAGGCAAGAGGACCCGGAAACTAAAGGGCCGCCGTGAGAGGACCGACACGGCTGCCCCCAAGGAGCTCACTTCGGCCACTTCACCTGCCACAACAGCCAGGGGAGGGAAGGGCCCGAGAGCCCCATCTAAGGAGCGAAAGGGCAGCAGGGCGGAGAGGTCAGCCAGCAGGAGCGCGGAGCAGGAGGGCCCCACAAGCCCCATCCCGGCTGCAAGGGACGAGAACAAAGGGCCCAGGACTCCGTCCCCGAAGGGGCCTGCCACTGCACGGTCGGAGGGCGAGTGAGCAGGGAGTCCAGGCCAGGTCTGGCTCCCTAGACTTACTGGAAGAGCACCGCTGAACAGGGCCCCGCCGTGAAGACAGTCACCGCTGAACAGGGCCCCGCCGTGAAGACAGTCACCGCTGAACAGGGCCCCGCCATGCAGAAGAACACCGCTGAACAGGGCCCCGCGTGCAGAAGAGCACCGCTGAACAGGGCCCCGCCGTGAAGACAGTCACCGCTGAACAGGGCCCCGCCGTGAAGACAGTCACCGCTGAACAGGGCCCCGCCGTGAAGACAGTCACCGCTGAACAGGGCCCGCCGTGCAGAAGAGCACCGCTGAACAGGGCCCCGCCGTGCAGAAGAGCACCGCTGAACAGGGCCCGCCGTGCAGAAGAGCACCGCTGAACAGGGCCCCGCTGTGCAGAAGAGCACCGCTGAACAGGGCCCCGCCGTGCAGAAGAGCACCGCTGAACAGGGCCCCGCCGTGAAGACAGTCACCGCTGAACAGGGCACCGCCGTGCAGAAGAGCACCGCTGAACAGGGCCCTGCCGTGAAGACAGTCACCACTGAACAGGGCCCCGCCGTGAAGACAGTCACCACTGAACAGGGCCCCGCCGTGAAGACAGTCACTGCTGAACAGGGCCCCGCCGTGAAGACAGTCACCGCTGAACAGGGCCCCGCCGTGCAGAAGAGCACCGCTGAACAGGGCCCCGCCGTGCAGAAGAGCACCGCTCCGCTGGGCCCCGCCGTCTCAAGCACCGCTCCGCTGGGCCCCGCCGTCTCAAGCACCGCTCCGCTGGGCCCTTCCTGTCAAGCACCGCTCTGCTGGGCCCCGCCGTCTCAAGCACCGCTCCGCTGTGCCCTTCCTGTCAAGCACCACTCCGCTGTGCCCTTCCTGTCAAGCACCGCTCCGCTGGGCCCTTCCTGTCAAGCACCGCTCCGCTGGGCCCCGCCGTCTCAAGCACCGCTCCGCTGGGCCCCGCCGTCTCAAGCACCGCTCCGCTGTGCCCTTCCTGTCAAGCACCGCTCCGCTGGGCCCCGCCGTCTCAAGCACCGCTCCGCTGTGCCCTTCCTGTCAAGCACCGCTCCGCTGGGCCCTTCCTGTCAAGCACCGCTCCGCTGGGCCCCGCCGTCTCAAGCACCGCTCCGCTGTGCCCTTCCTGTCAAGCACCGCTCCGCTGGGCCCTTCCTGTCAAGCACCGCTCCGCTGGGCCCCGCCGTCTCAAGCACCGCTCCGCTGGGCCCCGCCGTCTCAAGCACCGCTCCGCTGGGCCCTTCCTGTCAAGCACCGCTCCGCTGGGCCCTTCCTGTCAAGCACCGCTTCGCTGGGCCCTTCCTGCAAGCACTGTTCACGGTTCACTGTGCACACCATGCATCCTCCTTGACCAGTGGAGAAATTTATCCACCTGATGGACTGTGGCTTTGCACTCCCCAGGATGGTACAGTGGGCACCCCACCCACTGTAGAGACATTGAGAGACTGTGGCTTTGCACTCCCCAGGATGGTCCAGTGGGCAACCCACCCACTGTAGAGACATTGAGAGACTGTGGCTTTGCACTCCCCAGGATGGCACAGTGGGCAACCCACCCACTGTAGAGACATTGAGAGACTGTGGCTTTGCACTCCCCAGGATGGCACAGTGGGCATGGTGGCTCCTTCGTGGATCTGGCGTCGTGGACTCATGTGGCTGTGGTGCCCCCCCCTTCCCTTCCCCCTGAGGTGCCTGTAGTTTTGTCATCAGATGCCCCTGCAGTGTTCTCTCCAAAGGACTCAGGTCTCCTGTGTGGGCTTTGCCCTTGTGTCGCAAAACTTTGGCCCACGGACAAATCGAAATTCATAACATTTGCAAGACTAATTGCTTCGGTTATCCACTGCCGTGTATATGGACTTTTTGAAATGTAAATATTTTTGATAGTTGACCAATACTTCTCAGAGCCTATTTTGTACATACATTTTTATTCCCAATTTGATTATGTAATTGCATTTTTTATGGGGGTTTGGGTGGTGTCACTGTGACTTGTTGCTCTGCATTGGTGTGTACATATTGGGGGGGGGGGGGGCGTCGCATATGTGTGTGCCCGTAACATTTTCTCGTCCCCCCTCCCCTGTGTCGTAGGTGCGGTACTCACCGTTGTCGTCTGCGCTGGCGTTCGTACTCGTGGTAGATAAGCAGGTAGACGAGAGCAGGTAGGATGTTTAATTCGGGTTCCATGCTGTCCTCCTTCCTCGTGGAGTGCGTAGAGGTGAGCGTTTTCCCGTTCGTAGTCTATTTCCGCCGTGTTTTTATCGGCGGTGCTCCCGCCCCGGAAAAGGTGGCGGATTGGTGAGTTGTGATAGGGTGGGCGGTACATTGTCTGCCGCCTGCCTGTTGGCGGTGACCGCCGCGCTGTTTGTCTGTCCCGCCGTGGCGGTCGGAGTGTTAAAGTGGCGGGCTGTGTTGGCGGTTCCCGCCAGGGTCAGAATTCCATTTTTTGGACCGCCAGCCTGTTTGCGGGTTGGCCGCCGCTTTATCACCGACCGCCAGGGTCAGAATCACCCCCAAAATCTTGTGATCTGATGTGAGCACTGCACTTCACCACGGCAATTTCATGAGGTAACTGAATTGCGTGTAACAAATCTCTTATTTGTTCACCATTTTTCACAGGGGAACCAGAGGAGGTCATAAAACCCCTCTGTGACCAAAGTTGGCCAAAATCATGCACAATTCCGAATCCATATCTGCTGTCAGTATAGATAGTGACTTTCAAATTTACAGCTGCGTGGCATGCTTTAGTAAGGGCAATTAATTCTGCCACTTGTGCAGAAAACACTCTCTCGAGCCAGGAGGCTTCGACGATGCCAGTTATGGTACATACCGCGTAACCGGCTCTCAATGTTCCTGCAGAATCTCTTAGACAGGACCCATCGACAAACATAATGCAATCGTTTTCTTTTAACTGGGTATCCTGTATTTCTGGGCGAGGTTTGGTACACAATTCAGTCACTTCAAGACAATCATGTTCAAATTCTTCCCCATCTTTAATTTCAGCACTTTCATTAGGAAGTAAAGTTGTCGGGTTCAGTACAGTGCATCTCTTAAGAGTGACGTTCGGCGACCCCAGTATGATCGTCTCATACCTAGTGAGTCGTGCATTTGTCATGTGTTGAGTCTTAGTTCGTGTCAACAGAATTTCAACTGAATGTGGAACCATTACTGTCAGAGGGTATCCCATGACTATGCCTTCACATTGTAAAAGGCTCTGACCAACTGCTGCAACTGCCCGCAAACAACCCGGTAAGGCTGCTGCGACAGGGTCCAAGGTAGCTGAAAAATATGCTAGAGGGCGATTTGCATCTCCGTGGACCTGTGTTAAGACAGACAAAGAACAAGCATCACGTTCATGACAAAACAACAGAAAAGGTTTCTCGTAGTCTGGCATTCCCAATGCTAGTGCCCTGCACATGCATTCTTTTAATTCTACGAATGATTCAAGCTCCTCTTTTGACAAAGTTATAGTATATGGCTCATCCTTGACTTCCTTTCCTGTCAGTTTTATTAATGGCTTTGAGATGATTGAGAAGTTGGGTATCCACTGACGACAGTAACCCACCATTCCCAAAAACATCCTGACATCTCTTTTCGTTGTTGGAGGATTCATTTGTAAAACAGCTGTTATCCTTTCTTTTGATATTCTTCTGGATCCTTTCTCAATCCGATGTCCCAAGTATTTTACTTCTTTCTGACAATATTGTAACTTTCTGGGTGACACCTTGTGTCCATTCTTTCCCAGATGATTTAGTAATGCAATGGTATTGTATTTACAACTGTCTCTGGTTTTGGATGCAATTAGCAAATCATCTATGTACTGCACAAGAGTTGAATTAAAAGGCAGCACAAGATGTTCCAAATCCTTTTTCAATATCTGATTGAAGATGGATGGTGACTCTGAGAACCCTTGAGGAATTCTGCACCAACTGTACACCTTATCCAGGAATTTGAAACTGAACAAAAATTGGCTGTCCTCATGAAGAGGTATCGAAAAGAAGGCTTGTGATAGGTCTACTACGGTAAACCATTCAGCATCACAGGGAACCTGGAACATTATTACTGCTGGGTTAGGTACCACAGGGCAGCATTTTATCACAATTTCATTTATTTTTCGCAAATCCTGCACAATTCGAACTTTTCCACAGGGCTTTTTTAAACCCATTATGGGAGAGTTACATGGACTGCTCAGGACTTCTTTTAGGACTCCCTGTCTGAGAAAATCTGCAATTATTTGTGACACTTCGATGAGGACGTCTTGGGTCATGTGATATTGTGGCACCTGTGGGAACACTGCATTTGGCTTTATCTGAACTTTGACTGGCTCTACTCCTTTTATCAATCCTACTTCTTTCCCGGTCAAATCCCACACTTTCTCTGTCACTGTTCCTTGCAATTCGACAGGTAGGTCAATCAAAGTATGCATCGGGTATAGAGTAATCAAAGGGTAATCTTCATTTGTCCCTGCTTCTTCCTCTATAAATTGACTTTCATCTCCCTCATCGTCACTATTTGTCTGTACTTCGATTCCATCGTTGGAACAGGTAATTGAACATTTTGTCTTACAGAGTAAGTCTCTTCCCAATAGGGATACTGGACTTGAATCACATATTACAAATCTATGTAGTCCTTGGAAGTTGCCAATTTCAACTTGTACTGGATCTGTAATCGGGTTAGTCAGGTACTGATTTGCTACTCCAACCACTTGTATGGTACGCCCTGAGAGAGGTAATCTTGGGACTTCTGCACTTCGAACTGTAGAGCATGTAGCTCATGTGTCAACCAAGAATGAAACCTTATAGCCCATCACCTTTCCTTCTACATATGGGCCTCTCTGATCCACCTCTAAGGATGCTGCAAGCCTGCACTCTTCACTGTCTGAACTATCATCTGACCAATCCTCATTCATGCCATTTTCACCTCGTAATGGGAATTGTTGCACAATATTGTTTTGATTTGTTACCTGGCCTGTGACCTGCTGAGGAAGCATAACCTGTTGCTGTCCCATCAGAGCCATTGGTAATTGCATTTGCTGTCTAGGCACCATAGGAATCTGCTGCTGCACTGGTTGTATTTGTATTGACTGAAAACGTGGCATTTGCATCTGCTGCATGGGCTGTACCCCTTGCATTTGTACCAAATTATTCTGAAAGTTCGGGTTTTGATGTCTCACTTTCGGACCTCATGAATTTTGTAATGTACCAATATTAGTGCTCTGCTGAACTGTACCATCCTGCACCATATTCGGACACTCCCGTTTCCAGTGCCCCACGCCCCCGCTCGCGTGACATGGTGACATCTTTTTCACTCCTTGAACATCATTTTGAATAACAACATTATTCATGTCTAAACCGCGGTTCACAAATCCTCAGCCTCGGCCTCTCGGCTGTGCCTGAAACACACCATTCATTTGCGGTTGTTGTTGTATCATCTGCTGAACTCCATTTCCCTGTATTCCAGCCTGTGCAGCCCTTATCTGCATCACCATCACCTTTTCCATTAACTTTTTCTGCTTCAACTCGATCTCATCACTACAGTACTTTGCATACTGCAATACCTCATCAATCGGTTTAGCTTGCCAACAAATCAAATGATTCTTAATCATTTGACTGACCTCCGGTCTCAATCCTTCAACAAATCTAAACACAAGGTGGTTCATGTCCTTCGGTTCAATTGTCTCAGTACCACTGTAATGCTTGAACGCTTTCAACAATCTCTCGTAGTAAGCATGTATTGACTCTTTAACCTCTTGAGAGATCCGGTCGATTTTCTGCCAATCAGTCACCTTCGGCGACACCTTTTGTTTCAAAAACTCAATCACTTTATGATAATATTTCATCACCTCTTCTGAAGGTGCTCCGGTCACCTTATCTCTCGTCGGCTCCTTTGTCGGCCAATCTACCCCTCTCTTGCACTCGAGCCACAAATCAGGCGGAACAATGATCTCAAACAAAGTATTCAAGTCTTCCCAGAGACACTTTGCAAGTTTCACAAACCTGTCCGTTTGTTGATACCACTCGATCGGCTTCTCTCTCAGTCTGGGATAATCATTTGTAAAGGATAGAATATCTCCTCTAGTCCATGGCACATGTATTAAAACACCGCCAGCTGTCTCTCTCATAAGTAATGTTTTTACCGATTCTAAATCAGGTGACGTCCTAGCTTGATTAGACCCTGGGCTATCACTCTTTCCCTAATCCCTTTTCTTTGCCCATCGGCCTTCCCATTTCTCCAATGCACCCCAAATCTGTGCACTTTGCAGCAGTTCTCTCAAATGTGCCTTTATGCCTGCAGATTTCATGTGTTTAAAAAATGTTTTGAATCAAAGTCTAATCTGTAACTCCTTTTTAAATGCTTAGTGTTTCTGATATCGATATTGTATTTGTCTGCTAAGTTTGCTAATCTTTGGTGTACCTTGCCTACTTCCTTGGTAATCTTGGGATATAAATATCTTAGTTCTGCCTCTGTGTATGATTCCAATCTATTTACTCCCATTGTTCCTTCCACTAACTCGCCAGCTTCCGCCCCTAGTCGTACAAAGTTCAGGTATTCATCTTGTTTTTCTTTCTCAGGTTCAACTGTAGTCACTGCAGTCTTTTGTGAAGTATAAGTTTTCTCTAACCATTCATTTAACTGCTGTACTGTGAAACCCTGTAGTGAAATGTTCCCTGCATGTATCATTGGAGAATGTGAAGTATTCGTACTCATGGTTTGGGGAGTTAAAACTCCTAGTCCTGCTTGACGCATTGCTTCGAGAGGTGCCCCTACTGGACTAAGGTCCATTAAGGGACTCGGTGGCTCATTTACTTGCTCTCCAGGGGCCATTATCTGCGGAGTTCCCATAGGCCCTCCTCATATCGCTTCCTGATTTATCACTCCCTGATCACACACCCCTGTTTTACCTTGTGCGTACAATGGTACTGGGGAACCAACAGTAATGGGTAGCGATATAGCGGCAGGTGTCTGACCAGGACCCAGACCTCTTGGGGCTTCAACACCATAGGTCTGTTCCAATGTACCTGGAACAGGTACTAACGGTGGTCCCGCTACAGGGTTATACCCTGGTATCAACTGTGGTGGTTGGGACATTAATTTCGGAGTCGATTCAATCTGTATTAGCTTTGGCTTTGTGTATATCGGGTCTAGCGGCACTATAAAATTTGTGGTAGTTTCAAGCACTGGGACATCAGGATAGATTCTCTTTATCTGTGGTGGAGGTTGCAACTGTATTGGCATGTCGGGTGCAGTGGGTACACTGACACCATTTTGTATCAAAGCTTTATCGCTAGTCTGTGCCGTATCAGTAACTCCCTTTTCCTGCGTCTGGTTCCCAGGATCTAAGCTAGTACTTGGAGCACTGTCGCTCACCGCATATGGTGGCGGTCGATCATGTAACAATCTATCCATAAATTCCTCATCGTCTGAATCATCGTCCTCTTCCCAAGATCTTTTATTCTCTTTAGATTTGCCTGAGTCTTTATCGGTTTTACAAGAGTCTTTCTTTCCCTGTGTTTCTTCTCCCTGAGTTATTGCTGGGAATAACTTCAACCCGTCTACAATTCCCCTTCTCCACATTTTGCTCTTGTTGTCCCACCTAGCCTCTGCATATGATTTTTCTGCCCTTCTCACCCTTCTCTGAAACCTTTCTTGTCTATGTTTAAGGGCCATCAAGTCCCAAATCGCCAAAGCCTCATATTGCACCGGTCTCGGAGGTGGTTTCTGTGTACTTAACATCCACCTCAAATTTTCTAGTACCTTTGGATTAAACGTCCCATGCTCTGGAAACCCTAAACACACTTCTTTTTTGGTTAATTTGCGCCACTGTTTCATCCATAAACAAGGCGCGACACCTTTCTCTTCCATAACCGTATAAGCTGGAGTACCCTCAGGTGGTGTGGATTCTCCATCGGTTGCAACAATATATACATCTCCCTTTAGAGCGCTCTTAAATGCTTTGACAAAATTCATTTTTGCGATTTTCTTATTTTGTATTAAAAAAAAATGGCTTAGTTCCCAGGACACTCTTCACCTGCTGTTCTCAACCTATTGCCTTTCACGGATGGCAGCCAATCCGTGCGCGACCCCTCTTGACATCTGACCTATCTCAGCGCGGCACCACTGACGTCACACTCACACACACTGCAGCTGACAAAGTCTTGCGGCTTGTCCGCTCCTCACTGATCCCTACAACTCACACAAACTAATGCAAACTTATTGTGAGCAATGACAACACAAATCTGTCGGTTTACTACAGGAAGGGTAACACATTCGCGTCAGAACTTTACAGAGATTTCACATGAAGCCTCAGCCGCTACTCTCTCCTTATCAGTTCCCACATACGCAAGCAGAATTCGACCCGCAAATTCTACTCTCGACTTGTCAATGACTCCTTCTAGTGCACTTTAGAATTTGTCAAATCTCCATCGAAGGTTTCATGCACACATTATAGCTCAAACTTGACTTGTCAATCACACCCGATTGACCTATTAAACCGTACAGATTACAACATAAACCACATTTGTCTTCATACTCCGGAGTCTTAGACCTCGACAGGTCCGTACACAATAACCAACCACGTGGATAATTTTGAGCAACAAGCGCTACATTTACATGAAGTACGCCGACTTCCCTACTCTCATACTGTGGAGTACGCCTACTCCTGCTTAACAACACTTAATTTGGCCTAATTCACACAGATTTTTCACAAACACCTGCAAATTGCATAAGCTTAGGCAAGCGCAAATCCCTAATCACACTCTATGGCGCCAAGAAAATTTCCAACTCATTTAGGCAGGCTCCGAGATCCCGGGAAAGCCATGGTGAACTTAGAAACCCATCATACTTCCAAATTGCATTATCACAGAAAAACAAATTAAACAATGAATCTCCGTCCTAGGGCCCCCAAGGGCCAAACCGTCGCTCTGCTACCAGAACTGATAACGCGTCCTTATATGTCAATTTATACACATTAGGACTCGTTTTAGGCCGATTAATCTTTTGACCCAGTGGTGAGACACCGTAGAACGAGATAACTGATCAATATGTCAAGCAATATATCGATAATATTATCAACGTATAACACCACAATATACTTTACTTTAGACATTGGTTAAACTGTCGGCACAACCATGACCTCTCAGTCACGAATAACCACACCTTTATTGGAGTTTTGTGAATTTTATTCCCTATTAATTACAATCTAGTAGCAAGAGTATTAATCTCAAAACCATGAAGCAAAAGAGCATAGTCACGATATGGCAACTGTGATAAGATTTTGACAATGCAAAGATCACAAACATGAAAACACTAATGTAAGAGATACACAGATCAGAATGCATAGAACATAATATATGCCTCAGTTCAGCATAGCACAATGTCAGTCATGTCCGTTGCGTCAGTCAAGGTGGATACCTAATCTAGCCACAAATTAGCATCAGCATGTTGGACTTCATGCAAAAACAATTTAGCACACTAATTTAGAAAACATCTGACTAGGGTCTCTATCCAAAAATACAGCAGTTGGTACCTAGAAAGGAAAAGCATGTAGACAAATCACAATAGCAATTGTCATAATTACCCTCCTCGGAATGAGTCAGCATACATGATCAGTCTTCGTCTTCAGGACATCAGTCAGATCGCCGTCAATCTATCTCGTCTAAGGAACAGGGGACACTTCCCTCATAAGGAGGAGAAGTGTAGAGGGGCAGTCTATGGATTATTTATTTCAAGTCTCAAATCACCAAACAGAGTGACAGAGTTTCTGGATGCAATCGATATCATTCCCTACCTAGTTCTCTCGAGTCTTCTGTGTCATGGGTTTCTATACCTTTTTCAAAATACCTTCCCCCAAAATTCTATTGGATAGTCGCTTCACCCCACAATCTTTAACCTATCAAATTATACATTAAGTAATGCACTTGTCACCCCATGATAATTTATAACACTTTGATTGGTCTTCATAATTGACGTTTTTCGTAGGTGGCACATCCGGGGTTACTTCATTCTTTGGCACGTTCTTCAGGTCAAGAGTTCTCTTTTCCATGGTCGAATGTCCTTGGATGTTTCAAAAGATGTTGCAAAAACGTATAAAACTTATACTAAAACAGTTAGCATGCGAGTGAGAAAAAATCCTCACTTGCAACATAAAACAAAGAAAAGAACACACGCTCGGTCATGGCCTTTTGCGAGTCAGCACACTGGAGAAACAGAAAAATAAGCTTTAATATGCGAGCTACACAGCTAAGTTTTCGGCTCATGCTAAGTTAAGACTTATGGATGCAATCTTCGTAGGTGTTAACATATTCAATTAATGCAAACAATTATTTCTTATAGTCGACATTAGTATATGTATACAAAATTCTCTACTATTATAAGTACTTTAGAATACATTTCAAACGAATAATATTTTATGATTATTAATACAGCATTGTTAAGTATAAGCATTTCACATCTAAAGTATATAATATTTAAAATACGCTCTCTCAGCAAGATATCAGCTGCAGGCAACATGCAACAACCTTCATCACAGTATAGATGCACATTTACCTGCATTTGCAAGTAAGATCGCTTACAAATACAAATTTGCCAGATCTAAAATTGTTTTCAGATCTAAAAGTTTCACATTGGTCCTTGCCCCCTAAGTGCTAAGAAAACAAGAAAAATCAACACGAAAGCAATACTATTCTTTTATGTACCTGCAAATATTGCCTTTGTTTTCTCAGCATACATTAAAAGTTCAAGAAGTTAATCGCAAGTTCAAGAGCTTAATTGCTCTTCTGCTGTTGTCATTACTCTGTCCAGCTTGGTATATGACTGAAGGCAGTCGACATGAGCGGATCAGTGAGTGAGACACAGGCTGAATGGCCTCTGGGATACTCGGTTGTCATGGAGATAATTCACACCTCATAAATCAATGCCACAAATAGGGAAACATATCCCATCATAATTATGGCGCTGATAATGAGGAAAAAAATAGGAAGTAAAGAAGTCAGGGCAAGGGAGAGAGACAGCTTATATTTATTGTATGCTCTTGATATAACCATTAAACAAGCATTGGCAATGCCAATAGACCTGTCTTTAAAGGTGGGTTCTATAGCAATGTGAAGCATTACAAGTAGAGAGCATCGGAATTAATACGTATTTGTGTGGAAGCAAAGAACTATAGAATTATATTGGTGTGGGTTAAATGTTGGGTTCAGATTCTAACCCGTATTCGTCTACTTCTGGGAGAACCTCTCCTTGGCTTAGTTCTCCTGCTGCCTCTACTGAGATAGGCACTCTGTCACCTCTCTTGAACTCATTGATAGTTTGAGGGACAAGGCTGTTCTCAGTGGGCTCTCCAATAGTCTCAGTTTCTTCTTGACTCTTCTCTGACCCTGAGACTTCTCTTCCTGAAGTCGCTGTGCCAGAAACTTCAAGTTCCTCTTCAACAGGACACGTTACCTTTTTCGTATGACTGGCATGTATCCAGTTAGGAACTCCGGCACACTTCACAGCAGTAGTAGTTGTCAATATTACTTGATACGGCCCTTTCCAACGTGGCTCCTGACACGATTTTCTCACATGCTTCTTGATAACCACCCAATCACCGGCTTGCAGAGAGTGACCTGGATCGCCAATCGGTGGCAATGTGTTAGCTTCCACCTGGTGAGAAAAAGAGCGAATTACGTCAGCCAAACCTTTGCAGTAATCCAACACCATATCACCTGTAATATTCAATAGTGCATTTGCAGGTACTGCTGGTAATCTCATAGCTCTGCCCATGAGGATTTCATGGGGGGACAGTCCCGTTTTCTTGTCTGGGATATTTCTCATAGACATCAGCACTAGAGGTAAGACATCTGGCCACTTCATATTTGTTGCTGCACACATTTTTGCCATCCTTGATTTCAAAGTACCATTCATCTGCTCAACTAATCTTGATGCTTCAGGGCGATAGCTACAATGCAGCTTTTGTTCAATGTTGAGTGCGGCACACAAAAGTTTAATCACCTCATTGTCGAAGTGTCTACCCCTATCTGATTCTATAGAATCCGGAAACCCGAATCTTGGTATCAGTTCCCTAAGTAGTAGTTTTGCAACTGTAAGACTGTCATTCCTACGTGTGGGATATGCCTCAATCCAATGACTGAAAACACACACAATCACCAACACGTACTTCAATCCTCCACAAACAGGCATTTCGATAAAATCCATTTGCATTTTGTTGAATGGACCTCCAGCTCTCCCAATGTGGCTCAAAGTTACCACAGTTCCTTTTCCGGCATTCATCTGTTGACAGATGACGCACCTGTGGCAAGTGATTTCTGCGGCATGTCTGAATTTTGGATTGAACCAATCAATCTTTAAGGACCTGATCATGTCATCTCTTTCCAGATGTGCCTGCCCATGATAGAGCCGGGCAAACTGAGACAAAAGGCTATTTGGCAAGACCAACTTTCCCTCCTCTGAAACCCATAGATCATCAGCTCTTTGTACACATTGCATTCTTTGCCAGGAGCGTTTTTCTTCTTTGCTAGCACGACCTTGTAATGTCTTTAGTTCGTCTAAGGTATCAACCACCCGTAATGCTAGATTTAAACACGTGTCGTTTTCAGATTGTGGTAACAATTACCATTGCTCCTTAAATGATATACAGTTCAATGCACAAAATCTTGCGACTTGATCTGCATAGCCGTTTCCCATAGACACAAAGGGGGTCATTCTGACCTCGGCGGTAAAAAGGCCCTTACCGCCGGTCAGAAGACCGCCATACTACCGCCGCGGCCGCTGTAATCTGCCACAGTCATTCTGACCTCCAACTGTTAACCCGCCAAAAACTCGACATCCACGGGAGGCCGCCACAGCAGCGGGCAGCGATAAACTGGAGAAGACCAAACCTCCACCGCCACGCCAACACAAACACGCCCATGCCATTCTGACCCACAAATCCACGCGGCGGTCTTTCAACCGCGGTATTCCATTGGCGGTACACACCGCCGCGCTCAAAATACACACACCCATACAAAACACAGCCACATTGGACAATTTGAATTACACACACCTGATACACATACAAACAACACTCCCACACACCCATTACAATATAAAACACACACCCACATCACCCACAAACCCTTACGACCACAATTACTGAGAGAAGGCCAGAGAGACTGAGAGAGAGCACAGGGAACGCTAAGCACAACACACACAGGAACCCAACATCATCACCCACACCACAACTACGCACACACCACCACGCACTCCACCACAAACACCACCCCACACCTCATCCACACCACCCCATGGCACCCCAAAGACACCCCAGGTTCTCGGACCAAGAACTCAGGGTCAGGGTGGAGGAAATAATTAGGGTAGAGCCCCAGCTCTTCGGCACACAGGTGCAACACACCACTATAGCAAGGAAGGCTGAGCTATGGCAAAGGATTGTAGACAGGGTCAACGCTGTGGGACAGCATCCCAGAAATCGGGACGACATCAGAAAGCGATGGAACGACCTACGGGGGAAGGTGCGCTCCATGGTATCAAGGCACAACATCGCTGTGCAGAAGACTGGCGGCGGACCCCCACCCACTCCACCCCAATTTACAGAATGGGAGCAAGAGGTAGTAAACATCCTGCATCCTCACGGCCTCGCTGGAGTACACGAAGGAATGGACTCTGGTAAGTACAATCTCAACTACTTAACCCCTCCCCCCCCCAATCACCAGCATGCCAACCCACAACCCCACCCTCACCCCCAATCACAAACCCCCCAGCACACATCCTCCCTGCCATTGTCCCACCAGCACAACCCACCCTAAACAACACCAACCCCTGAATGACAACACAAACCATAGACAGCCATCACCAATGCATGACCACTGCACAAACCCATCCCCCCCCCACCCCCAACCACCCTCACAACCCCTCCCACAAGGGAATGCCAGCACTGGGGGACAAGGGCACACACAAAATGCACGCCATGGCACACACAAAAACTATAACAATACTCTGTTACCCCTGCAGGGCCCGAACACGAACACACCGCCACGGAGGGTCCAGATCTGTCCATCCCACCCCCAGAACAGGCCCCCAGTGAGGACAGCAGCTCTGTCGACCTCAACCCTGACGACCAGCCCGGACCATCGGGGACCTCTGGACAGTCGGTTCCCCACACACAGACACAGGCCACACCAGACCCAACCCCCTCTGGGAACACCAGCACAGCTCCCACCCAGCGGGCCCATGCCTCAGTCTCCAGGACGCGTCAATCAGCGGTGTGTCCGCCACTACAGGGCACCCAGGCTGACCCAACACCCCAACAACAACAGGGACCTGGGGGCAGTGGTAGTGGGCACACCGTCCAGGGGACAGAGGCCCGGGGAAACAGGGCAACTGGGAGGGCTGCTGTGCGACAGGGGGGGGAGGAGAGGCCCAGGGAACCCACTCTCCAAGAGGCCCTCACCACCATCATGGGAGCATACCACCACTCCCAAGAGACAATGGCGACGGTACTGGCCAGGTTCAGCGAGATCCAGGCACAGCAGGAGGAACGGTACATGGGGTTCAGCAATGAACTCACGTCCATCGGTACCGCTATGGGGAGCATAGTCCAGGTCTTAACCCGGATTGAAACCACATTGCGGGACCATGTGGCACCCCAAAGGGCCCCTGTCACTAGCCAGGACCAGGAACAGCCCACCACCTCCGCCGGCGCTAGTGGACAGGAGGCCCCACCACAACGTCAGGCCACCCGAAGCCCACCTCCTGCTGAAGAACAACCACCCCGCAAGCGGAACCTAAGATCTCACAGGAAGACAGAGTAGGATGCCAAGACCACCGCCAGCAAAGGATACCCCCTGATGTCATCCCACTGTCCCACATTGTCACCCTGTCCAACCTTGAACTGCCCCTGCTCCATCCTTCCACAGGAATATGGACAAGGCACCTGTGAAACTGAGAACTGGACTCTGCCATGGACATTACCCCACCCCCTCCCATCACCGTACTAATATCATGCATCAAAATCTAGCAACACAAATAAACACTCATTGCACTTAAAATATTCAGGAGTCAGCCTGTATTATTTACAAATGTTTTACACAATACTGTACAATGATGGTCATACAATTTGTGATGACAACATACCAATGTCAATACGCTTTTGTCCATGGGCTAAACAATCAGAAGTCACGCAGTGGGTCAAACAGCACTGAAAAGGGAAGGGAAAAGCAAAAATAAGTTAAAAAACAACTGGGGGTAAATGCAGAAAGTAGAGATGCAGGACGCTTTAAGGAAATGTTAAATTGCGTGGGTGATTCTTACCTGTCTGCTACTGAAAATACTGTTGGATGACTGTGTCCCTGTTGTCTGTGTCGTCCCCGTCGTCTTCCTCCTCTTCACTCTCCACAGGCACCACAGCTGCTACAACACCACCATCTGGACCATCCTCCTTCAGGAAAGGCACCTGACGTCGCAAAGCCAGGTTGTGAAGCATGCAGCAGGCCACGATGATCTGGCACACCTTCTTTGGTGAGTACATTAGGGTTCCACCAGTCATATGCAGACACCTAAACCTGGCCTTCAGGACCCCGAAAGTCCTTTCTATTATCCTCCTCGTTCGCCCATGGGCCTCATTGTACCTTTCCTCAGCCCTGGTCCGGGGATTCCTCACTGGGGTCAATAGCCAAGGCAGGTTGGGGTAACCAGAGTCACCAATTAGCCACACACGGTGTCTCTGTAGATGTTCCATCACATAGGGGATGCTGCTATTACGCATCACATACGCGTCATGCACTGACCCTGGGAATTTGGCATTTACATGGGAGATGTACTGGTCAGCCAAACAGACCACTTGCACATTCATAGAATGGTAATTTTTCCTGTTTCTGTACACCTGCTCATCGTCTTTTGGGGGTACTAAAGCCACATGGGTCCCATCAATGGCACCAATGATGTTGGGAATATGTCCAAGGGCATAGAAATCACCCTTCACAGTGGGCAAATCACCCTCCTCAGGGAAAACAATGTATCTCCGCATGTATTTCATCAGGGCAGACAAAACTCTGGACAAAATCTTTGAAAACATAGGCTGAGACATTCCAGATGACATGGCCACAGTTGTCTGGAATGACCCACTTGCCAAAAAATGGAGGACTGACAGAACCTGCACTAGAGGGGGGATCCCTGTGGGTTGGCGGATGGGGGACATCAGGGATGGCTCCAGCTGGGCACACAGTTCATGTATAGTGGCTCGGTCAAGTCTGTAGCGTAGTATTATATGGCGTTCTTCCATTGTCGACAGGTCCACCAGCGGTCAGTACACGCGAGGATTCATCCTTCTCATCGCAAGTCCCAGCGGACGGTGCCTAGGAAGGACAACATGGAGCACAGAGTCAAGCAACCCACAGGTACGTAACCACAGCTTGCACAGTAATTGAATCGAAATGCAGTGAAAGGCTTGTATGAGTGGCAATGCAAGGCCTAGGCCTCTGTGACGCAGTTGAAATTATACCATGTGGGCCCTTGGAATGGCGGCTGCCTGACCTGTGAAGTGGGACAATGGGATGTGAGGTCACTGCGCTAGCGTGGCACACCGTGGCGGTAGGCGGTCGAAGACCGCTGTACGAAGGCGCATTGGTTAACATTGAACCCTATGGGTTTCATGAGCCAATGACGATGTGCGCCGGCGGTCGCGGTACGCACCGCCGCGGGCGTGACCGCCATTTTCTATCTCCTTAATCACTCGAGACCTGATCATCCACAGGAGAGGACCTATACTGCAAGTGCTGCTGTGACCTCGGTCTGGAAGATACAATGGCTGCTGCGACTGGGGAAAGGGCCCCTGCCTTCACTTCTGAAGAGTTGGAGAAACTTGTGGATGGGGTCCTCCCCCAGTATGCGCTACTCTACGGTCCTCCAGACCAACAGGTAAGTACACTGAGTGCACATTGAATGGGTTATGCCTGTGTGGAGTGGGGTGGATGTAAGTTGGTGGGGTGGGGAGAAAATGAGGAGTGCAAGGCACGGCAGATGAGAGAATGTGCCACATGGCAAGGTTGGGGGGGGGCATTCACATCTAACAAGCAGAAAAATAATGTTTTTTCTTTCCCACCCTGTACATGTCAAACAGGTCAGCGCCCATCAGAAAATCGACATTTGGCGTGCCATCGCCAAGGAAGTCCGGGCCCTGGGGGTCTACACCAGACGGGGCACCCACTGCCGCAAGAGGTGGGAGGACATCCGCCGCGGAACCAGAAAGACCGCCGAGTCACTGCTGGGGATGGCCTCCCGACCTAGGAGGGGTGCCAGTCGTACCCTGACCCCCCTGATGTCCCGGATCCTGGCGGTGGCCTACCCTGATTTGGATGGGCGCTTGAGGACATCACAGCAGACACAAGGGGGTGAGTATCTGCAAATTCTGCTATCTTTACTCGCAGTTGAGGCGTCTGGGTGGGGGAGGAGGGCTCTGGGTGACAGTAGGCCAGGGCGCTTTCTGTAGTGTAGTCCCCTCCCTTAGACATGGCCCTGTGCCCCCGCCCCCCACCTCTGTAGGGTGCCAAGTACAGCTAACCATGGTCCTGCATCACACATGTGCACGTTTGTTGTCCCTAGACCTGTTGGCTGAGTCAGAAGTACTGAGTAGTGTACCCCGATTGCGTGGCTTAGTGCATGAGGCACCTGTGTCTGTCCTCTCCGCCAACGGTGTTGACAAGGCATGCACTCAACCTGTTTTTATTTCTCCCCCACCCTTTTTCTTTCTCTTCATGTGCATGTGTGCATTAGCATCCTCAGGCGGAGGAGATTTGGCATCGGAGCACGAGGGAGCTGCAAGTCACAAGGCCCCGGTGGGCACTGGAACAGACACCGAGGGCACCAGTGATCCGGAGGGCGAGGGGAGCACCACCACGGGGACCGGTGAAGACACCAGCGACACGGACACGTCATCGGTTGGGAGCTCCCTAGCGGTGGCGGCAACATCCGGGCCCCCCGCCTCTACAGGTACAGCCGCCACCCAGCGCACCAGCACCGCCCTCCCAGCAGCCCCTCAGCCTTCGCTCCGTGCCCGCTCGCCCAGGAAGGCGGGCGTCTCCTTCGCCCCAGGCACCTCAGCCCCTGCCCCTGTCACCCCTGCTGCCCTCAGTGAGGAGGTCATTGACCTCCTTCAGGCCATCATTGTTGGGCAGACTACCCTTTTGAATGCCATCCAGGGGGTAGAAAGGGAGGTGCATCGGACCAATGCCTACCTGGAGGGCATTCATTCGGGTCAGGCTGCCCATCAACGATCGTTCAATGCTCTGGCCTCAGCACTGACGGCAGCCATTGTCCCTGTTTCCAGCCTCCCTCTTCTAACTGCCTCCACCCTTTCTCTGTCTCCTGTTCCTCAGCCTATCCCATCCACACCATCAGACCAGCCTGCACACACCTCAACACCCAAGAGCAGCTCATCCAGACACAAGCACCACAGATCCCACAAACACTCACCCAAGCAACACCCAGATGCAGACATTCCAACAGTCACTACCACCTCTGTGTCCCCCTCCTCCTCGTCTCCCTCCTCCCTCCCTGTGACGTCTACACTCTCACATGCATGCACACCACCATCAGCCAGTGCTTCCATCACCAGCACATCCTCCAGTCCAGTCCGCACACGTGCAGTCACCACCCCCACTGCCATTTACACGTCCCCTGTGTCCTCTCCCACTGTGTCTGTCACCCCCTCTTCCAAGACACATAAACGCAGGCAGACACCCAAACAACAGCCAACCACCTCACGACAGCCTACGTCTCAGTCACCTGCACCCAAAGACAGCACACCTGACTCTCCTACAACCACATCCTCTTCCTCCACTTCCATCACCACTACTCCTACCCTTTACCTTGGTCCTAAGAAATATTACCTCTCTAATCTTAACCTCTTTCCCTCCCCTGACCCACCCCCTCCATCTGCTAAGAGTCCCAAGAGCACCTCAGCCACCACCAGCCCTGCTTCGAGTGTCACAGTGGTGCATGGGTTCTGGAGTCCACCCTTTGGCGGCAGTGACACTTCACTCAGCAGCAAGGACACATCCAGACCCCCGCGCCAGGCAAGAGGACCCGGAAACTAAAGGGCCGCCGTGAGAGGACCGACACGGCTGCCCCCAAGGAGCTCACTTCGGCCACTTCACCTGCCACAACAGCCAGGGGAGGGAAGGGCCCGAGAGCCCCATCTAAGGAGCGAAAGGGCAGCAGGGCGGAGAGGTCAGCCAGCAGGAGCGCGGAGCAGGAGGGCCCCACAAGCCCCATCCCGGCTGCAAGGGACGAGAACAAAGGGCCCAGGACTCCGTCCCCGAAGGGGCCTGCCACTGCACGGTCGGAGGGCGAGTGAGCAGGGAGTCCAGGCCAGGTCTGGCTCCCTAGACTTACTGGAAGAGCACCGCTGAACAGGGCCCCGCCGTGAAGACAGTCACCGCTGAACAGGGCCCCGCCGTGAAGACAGTCACCGCTGAACAGGGCCCCGCCATGCAGAAGAACACCGCTGAACAGGGCCCCGCGTGCAGAAGAGCACCGCTGAACAGGGCCCCGCCGTGAAGACAGTCACCGCTGAACAGGGCCCCGCCGTGAAGACAGTCACCGCTGAACAGGGCCCCGCCGTGAAGACAGTCACCGCTGAACAGGGCCCGCCGTGCAGAAGAGCACCGCTGAACAGGGCCCCGCCGTGCAGAAGAGCACCGCTGAACAGGGCCCGCCGTGCAGAAGAGCACCGCTGAACAGGGCCCCGCTGTGCAGAAGAGCACCGCTGAACAGGGCCCCGCCGTGCAGAAGAGCACCGCTGAACAGGGCCCCGCCGTGAAGACAGTCACCGCTGAACAGGGCACCGCCGTGCAGAAGAGCACCGCTGAACAGGGCCCTGCCGTGAAGACAGTCACCACTGAACAGGGCCCCGCCGTGAAGACAGTCACCACTGAACAGGGCCCCGCCGTGAAGACAGTCACTGCTGAACAGGGCCCCGCCGTGAAGACAGTCACCGCTGAACAGGGCCCCGCCGTGCAGAAGAGCACCGCTGAACAGGGCCCCGCCGTGCAGAAGAGCACCGCTCCGCTGGGCCCCGCCGTCTCAAGCACCGCTCCGCTGGGCCCCGCCGTCTCAAGCACCGCTCCGCTGGGCCCTTCCTGTCAAGCACCGCTCTGCTGGGCCCCGCCGTCTCAAGCACCGCTCCGCTGTGCCCTTCCTGTCAAGCACCACTCCGCTGTGCCCTTCCTGTCAAGCACCGCTCCGCTGGGCCCTTCCTGTCAAGCACCGCTCCGCTGGGCCCCGCCGTCTCAAGCACCGCTCCGCTGGGCCCCGCCGTCTCAAGCACCGCTCCGCTGTGCCCTTCCTGTCAAGCACCGCTCCGCTGGGCCCCGCCGTCTCAAGCACCGCTCCGCTGTGCCCTTCCTGTCAAGCACCGCTCCGCTGGGCCCTTCCTGTCAAGCACCGCTCCGCTGGGCCCCGCCGTCTCAAGCACCGCTCCGCTGTGCCCTTCCTGTCAAGCACCGCTCCGCTGGGCCCTTCCTGTCAAGCACCGCTCCGCTGGGCCCCGCCGTCTCAAGCACCGCTCCGCTGGGCCCCGCCGTCTCAAGCACCGCTCCGCTGGGCCCTTCCTGTCAAGCACCGCTCCGCTGGGCCCTTCCTGTCAAGCACCGCTTCGCTGGGCCCTTCCTGCAAGCACTGTTCACGGTTCACTGTGCACACCATGCATCCTCCTTGACCAGTGGAGAAATTTATCCACCTGATGGACTGTGGCTTTGCACTCCCCAGGATGGTACAGTGGGCACCCCACCCACTGTAGAGACATTGAGAGACTGTGGCTTTGCACTCCCCAGGATGGTCCAGTGGGCAACCCACCCACTGTAGAGACATTGAGAGACTGTGGCTTTGCACTCCCCAGGATGGCACAGTGGGCAACCCACCCACTGTAGAGACATTGAGAGACTGTGGCTTTGCACTCCCCAGGATGGCACAGTGGGCATGGTGGCTCCTTCGTGGATCTGGCGTCGTGGACTCATGTGGCTGTGGTGCCCCCCCCTTCCCTTCCCCCTGAGGTGCCTGTAGTTTTGTCATCAGATGCCCCTGCAGTGTTCTCTCCAAAGGACTCAGGTCTCCTGTGTGGGCTTTGCCCTTGTGTCGCAAAACTTTGGCCCACGGACAAATCGAAATTCATAACATTTGCAAGACTAATTGCTTCGGTTATCCACTGCCGTGTATATGGACTTTTTGAAATGTAAATATTTTTGATAGTTGACCAATACTTCTCAGAGCCTATTTTGTACATACATTTTTATTCCCAATTTGATTATGTAATTGCATTTTTTATGGGGGTTTGGGTGGTGTCACTGTGACTTGTTGCTCTGCATTGGTGTGTACATATTGGGGGGGGGGGGGGGCGTCGCATATGTGTGTGCCCGTAACATTTTCTCGTCCCCCCTCCCCTGTGTCGTAGGTGCGGTACTCACCGTTGTCGTCTGCGCTGGCGTTCGTACTCGTGGTAGATAAGCAGGTAGACGAGAGCAGGTAGGATGTTTAATTCGGGTTCCATGCTGTCCTCCTTCCTCGTGGAGTGCGTAGAGGTGAGCGTTTTCCCGTTCGTAGTCTATTTCCGCCGTGTTTTTATCGGCGGTGCTCCCGCCCCGGAAAAGGTGGCGGATTGGTGAGTTGTGATAGGGTGGGCGGTACATTGTCTGCCGCCTGCCTGTTGGCGGTGACCGCCGCGCTGTTTGTCTGTCCCGCCGTGGCGGTCGGAGTGTTAAAGTGGCGGGCTGTGTTGGCGGTTCCCGCCAGGGTCAGAATTCCATTTTTTGGACCGCCAGCCTGTTTGCGGGTTGGCCGCCGCTTTATCACCGACCGCCAGGGTCAGAATCACCCCCAAAATCTTGTGATCTGATGTGAGCACTGCACTTCACCACGGCAATTTCATGAGGTAACTGAATTGCGTGTAACAAATCTCTTATTTGTTCACCATTTTTCACAGGGGAACCAGAGGAGGTCATAAAACCCCTCTGTGACCAAAGTTGGCCAAAATCATGCACAATTCCGAATCCATATCTGCTGTCAGTATAGATAGTGACTTTCAAATTTACAGCTGCGTGGCATGCTTTAGTAAGGGCAATTAATTCTGCCACTTGTGCAGAAAACACTCTCTCGAGCCAGGAGGCTTCGACGATGCCAGTTATGGTACATACCGCGTAACCGGCTCTCAATGTTCCTGCAGAATCTCTTAGACAGGACCCATCGACAAACATAATGCAATCGTTTTCTTTTAACTGGGTATCCTGTATTTCTGGGCGAGGTTTGGTACACAATTCAGTCACTTCAAGACAATCATGTTCAAATTCTTCCCCATCTTTAATTTCAGCACTTTCATTAGGAAGTAAAGTTGTCGGGTTCAGTACAGTGCATCTCTTAAGAGTGACGTTCGGCGACCCCAGTATGATCGTCTCATACCTAGTGAGTCGTGCATTTGTCATGTGTTGAGTCTTAGTTCGTGTCAACAGAATTTCAACTGAATGTGGAACCATTACTGTCAGAGGGTATCCCATGACTATGCCTTCACATTGTAAAAGGCTCTGACCAACTGCTGCAACTGCCCGCAAACAACCCGGTAAGGCTGCTGCGACAGGGTCCAAGGTAGCTGAAAAATATGCTAGAGGGCGATTTGCATCTCCGTGGACCTGTGTTAAGACAGACAAAGAACAAGCATCACGTTCATGACAAAACAACAGAAAAGGTTTCTCGTAGTCTGGCATTCCCAATGCTAGTGCCCTGCACATGCATTCTTTTAATTCTACGAATGATTCAAGCTCCTCTTTTGACAAAGTTATAGTATATGGCTCATCCTTGACTTCCTTTCCTGTCAGTTTTATTAATGGCTTTGAGATGATTGAGAAGTTGGGTATCCACTGACGACAGTAACCCACCATTCCCAAAAACATCCTGACATCTCTTTTCGTTGTTGGAGGATTCATTTGTAAAACAGCTGTTATCCTTTCTTTTGATATTCTTCTGGATCCTTTCTCAATCCGATGTCCCAAGTATTTTACTTCTTTCTGACAATATTGTAACTTTCTGGGTGACACCTTGTGTCCATTCTTTCCCAGATGATTTAGTAATGCAATGGTATTGTATTTACAACTGTCTCTGGTTTTGGATGCAATTAGCAAATCATCTATGTACTGCACAAGAGTTGAATTAAAAGGCAGCACAAGATGTTCCAAATCCTTTTTCAATATCTGATTGAAGATGGATGGTGACTCTGAGAACCCTTGAGGAATTCTGCACCAACTGTACACCTTATCCAGGAATTTGAAACTGAACAAAAATTGGCTGTCCTCATGAAGAGGTATCGAAAAGAAGGCTTGTGATAGGTCTACTACGGTAAACCATTCAGCATCACAGGGAACCTGGAACATTATTACTGCTGGGTTAGGTACCACAGGGCAGCATTTTATCACAATTTCATTTATTTTTCGCAAATCCTGCACAATTCGAACTTTTCCACAGGGCTTTTTTAAACCCATTATGGGAGAGTTACATGGACTGCTCAGGACTTCTTTTAGGACTCCCTGTCTGAGAAAATCTGCAATTATTTGTGACACTTCGATGAGGACGTCTTGGGTCATGTGATATTGTGGCACCTGTGGGAACACTGCATTTGGCTTTATCTGAACTTTGACTGGCTCTACTCCTTTTATCAATCCTACTTCTTTCCCGGTCAAATCCCACACTTTCTCTGTCACTGTTCCTTGCAATTCGACAGGTAGGTCAATCAAAGTATGCATCGGGTATAGAGTAATCAAAGGGTAATCTTCATTTGTCCCTGCTTCTTCCTCTATAAATTGACTTTCATCTCCCTCATCGTCACTATTTGTCTGTACTTCGATTCCATCGTTGGAACAGGTAATTGAACATTTTGTCTTACAGAGTAAGTCTCTTCCCAATAGGGATACTGGACTTGAATCACATATTACAAATCTATGTAGTCCTTGGAAGTTGCCAATTTCAACTTGTACTGGATCTGTAATCGGGTTAGTCAGGTACTGATTTGCTACTCCAACCACTTGTATGGTACGCCCTGAGAGAGGTAATCTTGGGACTTCTGCACTTCGAACTGTAGAGCATGTAGCTCATGTGTCAACCAAGAATGAAACCTTATAGCCCATCACCTTTCCTTCTACATATGGGCCTCTCTGATCCACCTCTAAGGATGCTGCAAGCCTGCACTCTTCACTGTCTGAACTATCATCTGACCAATCCTCATTCATGCCATTTTCACCTCGTAATGGGAATTGTTGCACAATATTGTTTTGATTTGTTACCTGGCCTGTGACCTGCTGAGGAAGCATAACCTGTTGCTGTCCCATCAGAGCCATTGGTAATTGCATTTGCTGTCTAGGCACCATAGGAATCTGCTGCTGCACTGGTTGTATTTGTATTGACTGAAAACGTGGCATTTGCATCTGCTGCATGGGCTGTACCCCTTGCATTTGTACCAAATTATTCTGAAAGTTCGGGTTTTGATGTCTCACTTTCGGACCTCATGAATTTTGTAATGTACCAATATTAGTGCTCTGCTGAACTGTACCATCCTGCACCATATTCGGACACTCCCGTTTCCAGTGCCCCACGCCCCCGCACGCGTGACATGGTGACATCTTTTTCACTCCTTGAACATCATTTTGAATAACAACATTATTCATGTCTAAACCGCGGTTCACAAATCCTCAGCCTCGGCCTCTCGGCTGTGCCTGAAACACACCATTCATTTGCGGTTGTTGTTGTATCATCTGCTGAACTCCATTTCCCTGTATTCCAGCCTGTGCAGCCCTTATCTGCATCACCATCACGTTTTCCATTAACTTTTTCTGCTTCAACTCGATCTCATCACTACAGTACTTTGCATACTGCAATACCTCATCAATCGGTTTAGCTTGCCAACAAATCAAATGATTCTTAATCATTTGACTGACCTCCGGTCTCAATCCTTCAACAAATCTAAACACAAGGTGGTTCATGTCCTTCGGTTCAATTGTCTCAGTACCACTGTAATGCTTGAACGCTTTCAACAATCTCTCGTAGTAAGCATGTATTGACTCTTTAACCTCTTGAGAGATCCGGTCGATTTTCTGCCAATCAGTCACCTTCGGCGACACCTTTTGTTTCAAAAACTCAATCACTTTATGATAATATTTCATCACCTCTTCTGAAGGTGCTCCGGTCACCTTATCTCTCGTCGGCTCCTTTGTCGGCCAATCTACCCCTCTCTTGCACTCGAGCCACAAATCAGGCGGAACAATGATCTCAAACAAAGTATTCAAGTCTTCCCAGAGACACTTTGCAAGTTTCACAAACCTGTCCGTTTGTTGATACCACTCGATCGGCTTCTCTCTCAGTCTGGGATAATCATTTGTAAAGGATAGAATATCTCCTCTAGTCCATGGCACATGTATTAAAACACCGCCAGCTGTCTCTCTCATAAGTAATGTTTTTACCGATTCTAAATCAGGTGACGTCCTAGCTTGATTAGACCCTGGGCTATCACTCTTTCCCTAATCCCTTTTCTTTGCCCATCGGCCTTCCCATTTCTCCAATGCACCCCAAATCTGTGCACTTTGCAGCAGTTCTCTCAAATGTGCCTTTATGCCTGCAGATTTCATGTGTTTAAAAAATGTTTTGAATCAAAGTCTAATCTGTAACTCCTTTTTAAATGCTTAGTGTTTCTGATATCGATATTGTATTTGTCTGCTAAGTTTGCTAATCTTTGGTGTACCTTGCCTACTTCCTTGGTAATCTTGGGATATAAATATCTTAGTTCTGCCTCTGTGTATGATTCCAATCTATTTACTCCCATTGTTCCTTCCACTAACTCGCCAGCTTCCGCCCCTAGTCGTACAAAGTTCAGGTATTCATCTTGTTTTTCTTTCTCAGGTTCAACTGTAGTCACTGCAGTCTTTTGTGAAGTATAAGTTTTCTCTAACCATTCATTTAACTGCTGTACTGTGAAACCCTGTAGTGAAATGTTCCCTGCATGTATCATTGGAGAATGTGAAGTATTCGTACTCATGGTTTGGGGAGTTAAAACTCCTAGTCCTGCTTGACGCATTGCTTCGAGAGGTGCCCCTACTGGACTAAGGTCCATTAAGGGACTCGGTGGCTCATTTACTTGCTCTCCAGGGGCCATTATCTGCGGAGTTCCCATAGGCCCTCCTCATATCGCTTCCTGATTTATCACTCCCTGATCACACACCCCTGTTTTACCTTGTGCGTACAATGGTACTGGGGAACCAACAGTAATGGGTAGCGATATAGCGGCAGGTGTCTGACCAGGACCCAGACCTCTTGGGGCTTCAACACCATAGGTCTGTTCCAATGTACCTGGAACAGGTACTAACGGTGGTCCCGCTACAGGGTTATACCCTGGTATCAACTGTGGTGGTTGGGACATTAATTTCGGAGTCGATTCAATCTGTATTAGCTTTGGCTTTGTGTATATCGGGTCTAGCGGCACTATAAAATTTGTGGTAGTTTCAAGCACTGGGACATCAGGATAGATTCTCTTTATCTGTGGTGGAGGTTGCAACTGTATTGGCATGTCGGGTGCAGTGGGTACACTGACACCATTTTGTATCAAAGCTTTATCGCTAGTCTGTGCCGTATCAGTAACTCCCTTTTCCTGCGTCTGGTTCCCAGGATCTAAGCTAGTACTTGGAGCACTGTCGCTCACCGCATATGGTGGCGGTCGATCATGTAACAATCTATCCATAAATTCCTCATCGTCTGAATCATCGTCCTCTTCCCAAGATCTTTTATTCTCTTTAGATTTGCCTGAGTCTTTATCGGTTTTACAAGAGTCTTTCTTTCCCTGTGTTTCTTCTCCCTGAGTTATTGCTGGGAATAACTTCAACCCGTCTACAATTCCCCTTCTCCACATTTTGCTCTTGTTGTCCCACCTAGCCTCTGCATATGATTTTTCTGCCCTTCTCACCCTTCTCTGAAACCTTTCTTGTCTATGTTTAAGGGCCATCAAGTCCCAAATCGCCAAAGCCTCATATTGCACCGGTCTCGGAGGTGGTTTCTGTGTACTTAACATCCACCTCAAATTTTCTAGTACCTTTGGATTAAACGTCCCATGCTCTGGAAACCCTAAACACACTTCTTTTTTGGTTAATTTGCGCCACTGTTTCATCCATAAACAAGGCGCGACACCTTTCTCTTCCATAACCGTATAAGCTGGAGTACCCTCAGGTGGTGTGGATTCTCCATCGGTTGCAACAATATATACATCTCCCTTTAGAGCGCTCTTAAATGCTTTGACAAAATTCATTTTTGCGATTTTCTTATTTTGTATTAAAAAAAAATGGCTTAGTTCCCAGGACACTCTTCACCTGCTGTTCTCAACCTATTGCCTTTCACGGATGGCAGCCAATCCGTGCGCGACCCCTCTTGACATCTGACCTATCTCAGCGCGGCACCACTGACGTCACACTCACACACACTGCAGCTGACAAAGTCTTGCGGCTTGTCCGCTCCTCACTGATCCCTACAACTCACACAAACTAATGCAAACTTATTGTGAGCAATGACAACACAAATCTGTCGGTTTACTACAGGAAGGGTAACACATTCGCGTCAGAACTTTACAGAGATTTCACATGAAGCCTCAGCCGCTACTCTCTCCTTATCAGTTCCCACATACGCAAGCAGAATTCGACCCGCAAATTCTACTCTCGACTTGTCAATGACTCCTTCTAGTGCACTTTAGAATTTGTCAAATCTCCATCGAAGGTTTCATGCACACATTATAGCTCAAACTTGACTTGTCAATCACACCCGATTGACCTATTAAACCGTACAGATTACAACATAAACCACATTTGTCTTCATACTCCGGAGTCTTAGACCTCGACAGGTCCGTACACAATAACCAACCACGTGGATAATTTTGAGCAACAAGCGCTACATTTACATGAAGTACGCCGACTTCCCTACTCTCATACTGTGGAGTACGCCTACTCCTGCTTAACAACACTTAATTTGGCCTAATTCACACAGATTTTTCACAAACACCTGCAAATTGCATAAGCTTAGGCAAGCGCAAATCCCTAATCACACTCTATGGCGCCAAGAAAATTTCCAACTCATTTAGGCAGGCTCCGAGATCCCGGGAAAGCCATGGTGAACTTAGAAACCCATCATACTTCCAAATTGCATTATCACAGAAAAACAAATTAAACAATGAATCTCCGTCCTAGGGCCCCCAAGGGCCAAACCGTCGCTCTGCTACCAGAACTGATAACGCGTCCTTATATGTCAATTTATACACATTAGGACTCGTTTTAGGCCGATTAATCTTTTGACCCAGTGGTGAGACACCGTAGAACGAGATAACTGATCAATATGTCAAGCAATATATCGATAATATTATCAACGTATAACACCACAATATACTTTACTTTAGACATTGGTTAAACTGTCGGCACAACCATGACCTCTCAGTCACGAATAACCACACCTTTATTGGAGTTTTGTGAATTTTATTCCCTATTAATTACAATCTAGTAGCAAGAGTATTAATCTCAAAACCATGAAGCAAAAGAGCATAGTCACGATATGGCAACTGTGATAAGATTTTGACAATGCAAAGATCACAAACATGAAAACACTAATGTAAGAGATACACAGATCAGAATGCATAGAACATCATATATGCCTCAGTTCAGCATAGCACAATGTCAGTCATGTCCGTTGCGTCAGTCAAGGTGGATACCTAATCTAGCCACAAATTAGCATCAGCATGTTGGACTTCATGCAAAAACAATTTAGCACACTAATTTAGAAAACATCTGACTAGGGTCTCTATCCAAAAATACAGCAGTTGGTACCTAGAAAGGAAAAGCATGTAGACAAATCACAATAGCAATTGTCATAATTACCCTCCTCGGAATGAGTCAGCATACATGATCAGTCTTCGTCTTCAGGACATCAGTCAGATCGCCGTCAATCTATCTCGTCTAAGGAACAGGGGACACTTCCCTCATAAGGAGGAGAAGTGTAGAGGGGCAGTCTATGGATTATTTATTTCAAGTCTCAAATCACCAAACAGAGTGACAGAGTTTCTGGATGCAATCGATATCATTCCCTACCTAGTTCTCTCGAGTCTTCTGTGTCATGGGTTTCTATACCTTTTTCAAAATACCTTCCCCCAAAATTCTATTGGATAGTCGCTTCACCCCACAATCTTTAACCTATCAAATTATACATTAAGTAATGCACTTGTCACCCCATGATAATTTATAACACTTTGATTGGTCTTCATAATTGACGTTTTTCGTAGGTGGCACATCCGGGGTTACTTCATTCTTTGGCACGTTCTTCAGGTCAAGAGTTCTCTTTTCCATGGTCGAATGTCCTTGGATGTTTCAAAAGATGTTGCAAAAACGTATAAAACTTATACTAAAACAGTTAGCATGCGAGTGAGAAAAAATCCTCACTTGCAACATAAAACAAAGAAAAGAACACACGCTCGGTCATGGCCTTTTGCGAGTCAGCACACTGGAGAAACAGAAAAATAAGCTTTAATATGCGAGCTACACAGCTAAGTTTTCGGCTCATGCTAAGTTAAGACTTATGGATGCAATCTTCGTAGGTGTTAACATATTCAATTAATGCAAACAATTATTTCTTATAGTCGACATTAGTATATGTATACAATAATTCTCTACTATTATAAGTACTTTAGAATACATTTCAAACGAATAATATTTTATGATTATTAATACAGCATTGTTAAGTATAAGCATTTCACATCTAAAGTATATAATATTTAAAATACGCTCTCTCAGCAAGATATCAGCTGCAGGCAACATGCAACAACCTTCATCACAGTATAGATGCACATTTACCTGCATTTGCAAGTAAGATCGCTTACAAATACAAATTTGCCAGATCTAAAATTGTTTTCAGATCTAAAAGTTTCACATTGGTCCTTGCCCCCTAAGTGCTAAGAAAACAAGAAAAATCAACACGAAAGCAATACTATTCTTTTATGTACCTGCAAATATTGCCTTTGTTTTCTCAGCATACATTAAAAGTTCAAGAAGTTAATCGCAAGTTCAAGAGCTTAATTGCTCTTCTGCTGTTGTCATTACTCTGTCCAGCTTGGTATATGACTGAAGGCAGTCGACATGAGCGGATCAGTGAGTGAGACACAGGCTGAATGGCCTCTGGGATACTCGGTTGTCATGGAGATAATTCACACCTCATAAATCAATGCCACAAATAGGGAAACATATCCCATCATAATTATGGCGCTGATAATGAGGAAAAAAATAGGAAGTAAAGAAGTCAGGGCAAGGGAGAGAGACAGCTTATATTTATTGTATGCTCTTGATATAACCATTAAACAAGCATTGGCAATGCCAATAGACCTGTCTTTAAAGGTGGGTTCTATAGCAATGTGAAGCATTACAAGTAGAGAGCATCGGAATTAATACGTATTTGTGTGGAAGCAAAGAACTATAGAATTATATTGGTGTGGGTTAAATGTTGGGTTCAGATTCTAACCCGTATTCGTCTACTTCTGGGAGAACCTCTCCTTGGCTTAGTTCTCCTGCTGCCTCTACTGAGATAGGCACTCTGTCACCTCTCTTGAACTCATTGATAGTTTGAGGGACAAGGCTGTTCTCAGTGGGCTCTCCAATAGTCTCAGTTTCTTCTTGACTCTTCTCTGACCCTGAGACTTCTCTTCCTGAAGTCGCTGTGCCAGAAACTTCAAGTTCCTCTTCAACAGGACACGTTACCTTTTTCGTATGACTGGCATGTATCCAGTTAGGAACTCCGGCACACTTCACAGCAGTAGTAGTTGTCAATATTACTTGATACGGCCCTTTCCAACGTGGCTCCTGACACGATTTTCTCACATGCTTCTTGATAACCACCCAATCACCGGCTTGCAGAGAGTGACCTGGATCGCCAATCGGTGGCAATGTGTTAGCTTCCACCTGGTGAGAAAAAGAGCGAATTACGTCAGCCAAACCTTTGCAGTAATCCAACACCATATCACCTGTAATATTCAATAGTGCATTTGCAGGTACTGCTGGTAATCTCATAGCTCTGCCCATGAGGATTTCATGGGGGGACAGTCCCGTTTTCTTGTCTGGGATATTTCTCATAGACATCAGCACTAGAGGTAAGACATCTGGCCACTTCATATTTGTTGCTGCACACATTTTTGCCATCCTTGATTTCAAAGTACCATTCATCTGCTCAACTAATCTTGATGCTTCAGGGCGATAGCTACAATGCAGCTTTTGTTCAATGTTGAGTGCGGCACACAAAAGTTTAATCACCTCATTGTCGAAGTGTCTACCCCTATCTGATTCTATAGAATCCGGAAACCCGAATCTTGGTATCAGTTCCCTAAGTAGTAGTTTTGCAACTGTAAGACTGTCATTCCTACGTGTGGGATATGCCTCAATCCAATGACTGAAAACACACACAATCACCAACACGTACTTCAATCCTCCACAAACAGGCATTTCGATAAAATCCATTTGCATTTTGTTGAATGGACCTCCAGCTCTCCCAATGTGGCTCAAAGTTACCACAGTTCCTTTTCCGGCATTCATCTGTTGACAGATGACGCACCTGTGGCAAGTGATTTCTGCGGCATGTCTGAATTTTGGATTGAACCAATCAATCTTTAAGGACCTGATCATGTCATCTCTTTCCAGATGTGCCTGCCCATGATAGAGCCGGGCAAACTGAGACAAAAGGCTATTTGGCAAGACCAACTTTCCCTCCTCTGAAACCCATAGATCATCAGCTCTTTGTACACATTGCATTCTTTGCCAGGAGCGTTTTTCTTCTTTGCTAGCACGACCTTGTAATGTCTTTAGTTCGTCTAAGGTATCAACCACCCGTAATGCTAGATTTAAACACGTGTCGTTTTCAGATTGTGGTAACAATTACCATTGCTCCTTAAATGATATACAGTTCAATGCACAAAATCTTGCGACTTGATCTGCATAGCCGTTTCCCATAGACACAAAGGGGGTCATTCTGACCTCGGCGGTAAAAAGGCCCTTACCGCCGGTCAGAAGACCGCCATACTACCGCCGCGGCCGCTGTAATCTGCCACAGTCATTCTGACCTCCAACTGTTAACCCGCCAAAAACTCGACATCCACGGGAGGCCGCCACAGCAGCGGGCAGCGATAAACTGGAGAAGACCAAACCTCCACCGCCACGCCAACACAAACACGCCCATGCCATTCTGACCCACAAATCCACGCGGCGGTCTTTCAACCGCGGTATTCCATTGGCGGTACACACCGCCGCGCTCAAAATACACACACCCTTACAAAACACAGCCACATTGGACAATTTGAATTACACACACCTGATACACATACAAACAACACTCCCACACACCCATTACAATATAAAACACACACCCACATCACCCACAAACCCTTACGACCACAATTACTGAGAGAAGGCCAGAGAGACTGAGAGAGAGCACAGGGAACGCTAAGCACAACACACACAGGAACCCAACATCATCACCCACACCACAACTACGCACACACCACCACGCACTCCACCACAAACACCACCCCACACCTCATCCACACCACCCCATGGCACCCCAAAGACACCCCAGGTTCTCGGACCAAGAACTCAGGGTCAGGGTGGAGGAAATAATTAGGGTAGAGCCCCAGCTCTTCGGCACACAGGTGCAACACACCACTATAGCAAGGAAGGCTGAGCTATGGCAAAGGATTGTAGACAGGGTCAACGCT
The DNA here is from genome assembly GCF_031143425.1 of Pleurodeles waltl. Classification (NCBI taxonomy): domain Eukaryota; kingdom Metazoa; phylum Chordata; class Amphibia; order Caudata; family Salamandridae; genus Pleurodeles; species Pleurodeles waltl. Next base: position 596,250,031 of record NC_090449.1, read on the forward strand.
GTGGGACAGCATCCCAGAAATCGGGACGACATCAGAAAGCGATGGAACGACCTACGGGGGAAGGTGCGCTCCATGGTATCAAGGCACAACATCGCTGTGCAGAAGACTGGCGGCGGACCCCCACCCACTCCACCCCAATTTACAGAATGGGAGCAAGAGGTAGTAAACATCCTGCATCCTCACGGCCTCGCTGGAGTACACGAAGGAATGGACTCTGGTAAGTACAATCTCAACTACTTAACCCCTCCCCCCCCCAATCACCAGCATGCCAACCCACAACCCCACCCTCACCCCCAATCACAAACCCCCCAGCACACATCCTCCCTGCCATTGTCCCACCAGCACAACCCACCCTAAACAACACCAACCCCTGAATGACAACACAAACCATAGACAGCCATCACCAATGCATGACCACTGCACAAACCCATCCCCCCCCCACCCCCAACCACCCTCACAACCCCTCCCACAAGGGAATGCCAGCACTGGGGGACAAGGGCACACACAAAATGCACGCCATGGCACACACAAAAACTATAACAATACTCTGTTACCCCTGCAGGGCCCGAACACGAACACACCGCCACGGAGGGTCCAGATCTGTCCATCCCACCCCCAGAACAGGCCCCCAGTGAGGACAGCAGCTCTGTCGACCTCAACCCTGACGACCAGCCCGGACCATCGGGGACCTCTGGACAGTCGGTTCCCCACACACAGACACAGGCCACACCAGACCCAACCCCCTCTGGGAACACCAGCACAGCTCCCACCCAGCGGGCCCATGCCTCAGTCTCCAGGACGCGTCAATCAGCGGTGTGTCCGCCACTACAGGGCACCCAGGCTGACCCAACACCCCAACAACAACAGGGACCTGGGGGCAGTGGTAGTGGGCACACCGTCCAGGGGACAGAGGCCCGGGGAAACAGGGCAACTGGGAGGGCTGCTGTGCGACAGGGGGGGGAGGAGAGGCCCAGGGAACCCACTCTCCAAGAGGCCCTCACCACCATCATGGGAGCATACCACCACTCCCAAGAGACAATGGCGACGGTACTGGCCAGGTTCAGCGAGATCCAGGCACAGCAGGAGGAACGGTACATGGGGTTCAGCAATGAACTCACGTCCATCGGTACCGCTATGGGGAGCATAGTCCAGGTCTTAACCCGGATTGAAACCACATTGCGGGACCATGTGGCACCCCAAAGGGCCCCTGTCACTAGCCAGGACCAGGAACAGCCCACCACCTCCGCCGGCGCTAGTGGACAGGAGGCCCCACCACAACGTCAGGCCACCCGAAGCCCACCTCCTGCTGAAGAACAACCACCCCGCAAGCGGAACCTAAGATCTCACAGGAAGACAGAGTAGGATGCCAAGACCACCGCCAGCAAAGGATACCCCCTGATGTCATCCCACTGTCCCACATTGTCACCCTGTCCAACCTTGAACTGCCCCTGCTCCATCCTTCCACAGGAATATGGACAAGGCACCTGTGAAACTGAGAACTGGACTCTGCCATGGACATTACCCCACCCCCTCCCATCACCGTACTAATATCATGCATCAAAATCTAGCAACACAAATAAACACTCATTGCACTTAAAATATTCAGGAGTCAGCCTGTATTATTTACAAATGTTTTACACAATACTGTACAATGATGGTCATACAATTTGTGATGACAACATACCAATGTCAATACGCTTTTGTCCATGGGCTAAACAATCAGAAGTCACGCAGTGGGTCAAACAGCACTGAAAAGGGAAGGGAAAAGCAAAAATAAGTTAAAAAACAACTGGGGGTAAATGCAGAAAGTAGAGATGCAGGACGCTTTAAGGAAATGTTAAATTGCGTGGGTGATTCTTACCTGTCTGCTACTGAAAATACTGTTGGATGACTGTGTCCCTGTTGTCTGTGTCGTCCCCGTCGTCTTCCTCCTCTTCACTCTCCACAGGCACCACAGCTGCTACAACACCACCATCTGGACCATCCTCCTTCAGGAAAGGCACCTGACGTCGCAAAGCCAGGTTGTGAAGCATGCAGCAGGCCACGATGATCTGGCACACCTTCTTTGGTGAGTACATTAGGGTTCCACCAGTCATATGCAGACACCTAAACCTGGCCTTCAGGACCCCGAAAGTCCTTTCTATTATCCTCCTCGTTCGCCCATGGGCCTCATTGTACCTTTCCTCAGCCCTGGTCCGGGGATTCCTCACTGGGGTCAATAGCCAAGGCAGGTTGGGGTAACCAGAGTCACCAATTAGCCACACACGGTGTCTCTGTAGATGTTCCATCACATAGGGGATGCTGCTATTACGCATCACATACGCGTCATGCACTGACCCTGGGAATTTGGCATTTACATGGGAGATGTACTGGTCAGCCAAACAGACCACTTGCACATTCATAGAATGGTAATTTTTCCTGTTTCTGTACACCTGCTCATCGTCTTTTGGGGGTACTAAAGCCACATGGGTCCCATCAATGGCACCAATGATGTTGGGAATATGTCCAAGGGCATAGAAATCACCCTTCACAGTGGGCAAATCACCCTCCTCAGGGAAAACAATGTATCTCCGCATGTATTTCATCAGGGCAGACAAAACTCTGGACAAAATCTTTGAAAACATAGGCTGAGACATTCCAGATGACATGGCCACAGTTGTCTGGAATGACCCACTTGCCAAAAAATGGAGGACTGACAGAACCTGCACTAGAGGGGGGATCCCTGTGGGTTGGCGGATGGGGGACATCAGGGATGGCTCCAGCTGGGCACACAGTTCATGTATAGTGGCTCGGTCAAGTCTGTAGCGTAGTATTATATGGCGTTCTTCCATTGTCGACAGGTCCACCAGCGGTCAGTACACGCGAGGATTCATCCTTCTCATCGCAAGTCCCAGCGGACGGTGCCTAGGAAGGACAACATGGAGCACAGAGTCAAGCAACCCACAGGTACGTAACCACAGCTTGCACAGTAATTGAATCGAAATGCAGTGAAAGGCTTGTATGAGTGGCAATGCAAGGCCTAGGCCTCTGTGACGCAGTTGAAATTATACCATGTGGGCCCTTGGAATGGCGGCTGCCTGACCTGTGAAGTGGGACAATGGGATGTGAGGTCACTGCGCTAGCGTGGCACACCGTGGCGGTAGGCGGTCGAAGACCGCTGTACGAAGGCGCATTGGTTAACATTGAACCCTATGGGTTTCATGAGCCAATGACGATGTGCGCCGGCGGTCGCGGTACGCACCGCCGCGGGCGTGACCGCCATTTTCTATCTCCTTAATCACTCGAGACCTGATCATCCACAGGAGAGGACCTATAATGCAAGTGCTGCTGTGACCTCGGTCTGGAAGATACAATGGCTGCTGCGACTGGGGAAAGGGCCCCTGCCTTCACTTCTGAAGAGTTGGAGAAACTTGTGGATGGGGTCCTCCCCCAGTATGCGCTACTCTACGGTCCTCCAGACCAACAGGTAAGTACACTGAGTGCACATTGAATGGGTTATGCCTGTGTGGAGTGGGGTGGATGTAAGTTGGTGGGGTGGGGAGAAAATGAGGAGTGCAAGGCACGGCAGATGAGAGAATGTGCCACATGGCAAGGTTGGGGGGGGGCATTCACATCTAACAAGCAGAAAAATAACGTTTTTTCTTTCCCACCCTGTACATGTCAAACAGGTCAGCGCCCATCAGAAAATCGACATTTGGCGTGCCATCGCCAAGGAAGTCCGGGCCCTGGGGGTCTACACCAGACGGGGCACCCACTGCCGCAAGAGGTGGGAGGACATCCGCCGCGGAACCAGAAAGACCGCCGAGTCACTGCTGGGGATGGCCTCCCGACCTAGGAGGGGTGCCAGTCGTACCCTGACCCCCCTGATGTCCCGGATCCTGGCGGTGGCCTACCCTGATTTGGATGGGCGCTTGAGGACATCACAGCAGACACAAGGGGGTGAGTATCTGCAAATTCTGCTATCTTTACTCGCAGTTGAGGCGTCTGGGTGGGGGAGGAGGGCTCTGGGTGACAGTAGGCCAGGGCGCTTTCTGTAGTGTAGTCCCCTCCCTTAGACATGGCCCTGTGCCCCCGCCCCCCACCTCTGTAGGGTGCCAAGTACAGCTAACCATGGTCCTGCATCACACATGTGCGCGTTTGTTGTCCCTAGACCTGTTGGCTGAGTCAGAAGTACTGAGTAGTGTACCCCGATTGCGTGGCTTAGTGCATGAGGCACCTGTGTCTGTCCTCTCCGCCAACGGTGTTGACAAGGCATGCACTCAACCTGTTTTTATTTCTCCCCCACCCTTTTTCTTTCTCTTCATGTGCATGTGTGCATTAGCATCCTCAGGCGGAGGAGATTTGGCATCGGAGCACGAGGGAGCTGCAAGTCACAAGGCCCCGGTGGGCACTGGAACAGACACCGAGGGCACCAGTGATCCGGAGGGCGAGGGGAGCACCACCACGGGGACCGGTGAAGACACCAGCGACACGGACACGTCATCGGTTGGGAGCTCCCTAGCGGTGGCGGCAACATCCGGGCCCCCCGCCTCTACAGGTACAGCCGCCACCCAGCGCACCAGCACCGCCCTCCCAGCAGCCCCTCAGCCTTCGCTCCGTGCCCGCTCGCCCAGGAAGGCGGGCGTCTCCTTCGCCCCAGGCACCTCAGCCCCTGCCCCTGTCACCCCTGCTGCCCTCAGTGAGGAGGTCATTGACCTCCTTCAGGCCATCATTGTTGGGCAGACTACCCTTTTGAATGCCATCCAGGGGGTAGAAAGGGAGGTGCATCGGACCAATGCCTACCTGGAGGGCATTCATTCGGGTCAGGCTGCCCATCAACGATCGTTCAATGCTCTGGCCTCAGCACTGACGGCAGCCATTGTCCCTGTTTCCAGCCTCCCTCTTCTAACTGCCTCCACCCTTTCTCTGTCTCCTGTTCCTCAGCCTATCCCATCCACACCATCAGACCAGCCTGCACACACCTCAACACCCAAGAGCAGCTCATCCAGACACAAGCACCACAGATCCCACAAACACTCACCCAAGCAACACCCAGATGCAGACATTCCAACAGTCACTACCACCTCTGTGTCCCCCTCCTCCTCGTCTCCCTCCTCCCTCCCTGTGACGTCTACACTCTCACATGCATGCACACCACCATCAGCCAGTGCTTCCATCACCAGCACATCCTCCAGTCCAGTCCGCACACGTGCAGTCACCACCCCCACTGCCATTTACACGTCCCCTGTGTCCTCTCCCACTGTGTCTGTCACCCCCTCTTCCAAGACACATAAACGCAGGCAGACACCCAAACAACAGCCAACCACCTCACGACAGCCTACGTCTCAGTCACCTGCACCCAAAGACAGCACACCTGACTCTCCTACAACCACATCCTCTTCCTCCACTTCCATCACCACTACTCCTACCCTTTACCTTGGTCCTAAGAAATATTACCTCTCTAATCTTAACCTCTTTCCCTCCCCTGACCCACCCCCTCCATCTGCTAAGAGTCCCAAGAGCACCTCAGCCACCACCAGCCCTGCTTCGAGTGTCACAGTGGTGCATGGGTTCTGGAGTCCACCCTTTGGTGGCAGTGACACTTCACTCAGCAGCAAGGACACATCCAGCCCCCGCGCCAGGCAAGAGGACCCGGAAACTAAAGGGCCGCCGTGAGAGGACCGACACGGCTGCCCCCAAGGAGCTCACTTCGGCCACTTCACCTGCCACAACAGCCAGGGGAGGGAAGGGCCCGAGAGCCCCATCTAAGGAGCGAAAGGGCAGCAGGGCGGAGAGGTCAGCCAGCAGGAGCGCGGAGCAGGAGGGCCCCACAAGCCCCATCCCGGCTGCAAGGGACGAGAACAAAGGGCCCAGGACTCCGTCCCCGAAGGGGCCTGCCACTGCACGGTCGGAGGGCGAGTGAGCAGGGAGTCCAGGCCAGGTCTGGCTCCCTAGACTTACTGGAAGAGCACCGCTGAACAGGGCCCCGCCGTGAAGACAGTCACCGCTGAACAGGGCCCCGCCGTGAAGACAGTCACCGCTGAACAGGGCCCCGCCATGCAGAAGAACACCGCTGAACAGGGCCCCGCGTGCAGAAGAGCACCGCTGAACAGGGCCCCGCCGTGAAGACAGTCACCGCTGAACAGGGCCCCGCCGTGAAGACAGTCACCGCTGAACAGGGCCCCGCCGTGAAGACAGTCACCGCTGAACAGGGCCCGCCGTGCAGAAGAGCACCGCTGAACAGGGCCCCGCCGTGCAGAAGAGCACCGCTGAACAGGGCCCGCCGTGCAGAAGAGCACCGCTGAACAGGGCCCCGCTGTGCAGAAGAGCACCGCTGAACAGGGCCCCGCCGTGCAGAAGAGCACCGCTGAACAGGGCCCCGCCGTGAAGACAGTCACCGCTGAACAGGGCACCGCCGTGCAGAAGAGCACCGCTGAACAGGGCCCTGCCGTGAAGACAGTCACCACTGAACAGGGCCCCGCCGTGAAGACAGTCACCACTGAACAGGGCCCCGCCGTGAAGACAGTCACTGCTGAACAGGGCCCCGCCGTGAAGACAGTCACCGCTGAACAGGGCCCCGCCGTGCAGAAGAGCACCGCTGAACAGGGCCCCGCCGTGCAGAAGAGCACCGCTCCGCTGGGCCCCGCCGTCTCAAGCACCGCTCCGCTGGGCCCCGCCGTCTCAAGCACCGCTCCGCTGGGCCCTTCCTGTCAAGCACCGCTCCGCTGGGCCCCGCCGTCTCAAGCACCGCTCCGCTGTGCCCTTCCTGTCAAGCACCACTCCGCTGTGCCCTTCCTGTCAAGCACCGCTCCGCTGGGCCCTTCCTGTCAAGCACCGCTCCGCTGGGCCCCGCCGTCTCAAGCACCGCTCCGCTGGGCCCCGCCGTCTCAAGCACCGCTCCGCTGTGCCCTTCCTGTCAAGCACCGCTCCGCTGGGCCCCGCCGTCTCAAGCACCGCTCCGCTGTGCCCTTCCTGTCAAGCACCGCTCCGCTGGGCCCTTCCTGTCAAGCACCGCTCCGCTGGGCCCCGCCGTCTCAAGCACCGCTCCGCTGTGCCCTTCCTGTCAAGCACCGCTCCGCTGGGCCCCGCCGTCTCAAGCACCGCTCCGCTGGGCCCCGCCGTCTCAAGCACCGCTCCGCTGGGCCCTTCCTGTCAAGCACCGCTCCGCTGGGCCCTTCCTGTCAAGCACCGCTTCGCTGGGCCCTTCCTGCAAGCACTGTTCACGGTTCACTGTGCACACCATGCATCCTCCTTGACCAGTGGAGAAATGTATCCACCTGATGGACTGTGGCTTTGCACTCCCCAGGATGGTACAGTGGGCACCCCACCCACTGTAGAGACATTGAGAGACTGTGGCTTTGCACTCCCCAGGATGGTCCAGTGGGCAACCCACCCACTGTAGAGACATTGAGAGACTGTGGCTTTGCACTCCCCAGGATGGCACAGTGGGCAACCCACCCACTGTAGAGACATTGAGAGACTGTGGCTTTGCACTCCCCAGGATGGCACAGTGGGCATGGTGGCTCCTTCGTGGATCTGGCGTCGTGGACTCATGTGGCTGTGGTGCCCCCCCCTTCCCTTCCCCCTGAGGTGCCTGTAGTTTTGTCATCAGATGCCCCTGCAGTGTTCTCTCCAAAGGACTCAGGTCTCCTGTGTGGGCTTTGCCCTTGTGTCGCAAAACTTTGGCCCACGGACAAATCGAAATTCATAACATTTGCAAGACTAATTGCTTCGGTTATCCACTGCCGTGTATATGGACTTTTTGAAATGTAAATATTTTTGATAGTTGACCAATACTTCTCAGAGCCTATTTTGTACATACATTTTTATTCCCAATTTGATTATGTAATTGCATTTTTTATGGGGGTTTGGGTGGTGTCACTGTGACTTGTTGCTCTGCATTGGTGTGTACATATTGGGGGGGGGGGGTGTCGCATATGTGTGTGCCCGTAACATTTTCTCGTCCCCCCTCCCCTGTGTCGTAGGTGCGGTACTCACCGTTGTCATCTGCGCTGGCGTTCGTACTCGTGGTAGATAAGCAGGTAGACGAGAGCAGGTAGGATGTTTAATTCGGGTTCCATGCTGTCCTCCTTCCTCGTGGAGTGCGTAGAGGTGAGCGTTTTCCCGTTCGTAGTCTATTTCCGCCGTGTTTTTATCGGCGGTGCTCCCGCCCCGGAAAAGGTGGCGGATTGGTGAGTTGTGATAGGGTGGGCGGTACATTGTCTGCCGCCTGCCTGTTGGCGGTGACCGCCGCGCTGTTTGTCTGTCCCGCCGTGGCGGTCGGAGTGTTAAAGTGGCGGGCTGTGTTGGCGGTTCCCGCCAGGGTCAGAATTCCATTTTTTGGACCGCCAGCCTGTTTGCGGGTTGGCCGCCGCTTTATCACCGACCGCCAGGGTCAGAATCACCCCCAAAATCTTGTGATCTGATGTGAGCACTGCACTTCACCACGGCAATTTCATGAGGTAACTGAATTGCGTGTAACAAATCTCTTATTTGTTCACCATTTTTCACAGGGGAACCAGAGGAGGTCATAAAACCCCTCTGTGACCAAAGTTGGCCAAAATCATGCACAATTCCGAATCCATATCTGCTGTCAGTATAGATAGTGACTTTCAAATTTACAGCTGCGTGGCATGCTTTAGTAAGGGCAATTAATTCTGCCACTTGTGCAGAAAACACTCTCTCGAGCCAGGAGGCTTCGACGATGCCAGTTATGGTACATACCGCGTAACCGGCTCTCAATGTTCCTGCAGAATCTCTTAGACAGGACCCATCGACAAACATAATGCAATCGTTTTCTTTTAACTGGGTATCCTGTATTTCTGGGCGAGGTTTGGTACACAATTCAGTCACTTCAAGACAATCATGTTCAAATTCTTCCCCATCTTTAATTTCAGCACTTTCATTAGGAAGTAAAGTTGTCGGGTTCAGTACAGTGCATCTCTTAAGAGTGACGTTCGGCGACCCCAGTATGATCGTCTCATACCTAGTGAGTCGTGCATTTGTCATGTGTTGAGTCTTAGTTCGTGTCAACAGAATTTCAACTGAATGTGGAACCATTACTGTCAGAGGGTATCCCATGACTATGCCTTCACATTGTAAAAGGCTCTGACCAACTGCTGCAACTGCCCGCAAACAACCCGGTAAGGCTGCTGCGACAGGGTCCAAGGTAGCTGAAAAATATGCTACAGGGCGATTTGCATCTCCGTGGACCTGTGTTAAGACAGACAAAGAACAAGCATCACGTTCATGACAAAACAACAGAAAAGGTTTCTCGTAGTCTGGCATTCCCAATGCTAGTGCCCTGCACATGCATTCTTTTAATTCTACGAATGATTCAAGCTCCTCTTTTGACAAAGTTATAGTATATGGCTCATCCTTGACTTCCTTTCCTGTCAGTTTTATTAATGGCTTTGAGATGATTGAGAAGTTGGGTATCCACTGACGACAGTAACCCACCATTCCCAAAAACATCCTGACATCTCTTTTCGTTGTTGGAGGATTCATTTGTAAAACAGCTGTTATCCTTTCTTTTGATATTCTTCTGGATCCTTTCTCAATCCGATGTCCCAAGTATTTTACTTCTTTCTGACAATATTGTAACTTTCTGGGTGACACCTTGTGTCCATTCTTTCCCAGATGATTTAGTAATGCAATGGTATTGTATTTACAACTGTCTCTGGTTTTGGATGCAATTAGCAAATCATCTATGTACTGCACAAGAGTTGAATTAAAAGGCAGCACAAGATGTTCCAAATCCTTTTTCAATATCTGATTGAAGATGGATGGTGACTCTGAGAACCCTTGAGGAATTCTGCACCAACTGTACACCTTATCCAGGAATTTGAAACTGAACAAAAATTGGCTGTCCTCATGAAGAGGTATCGAAAAGAAGGCTTGTGATAGGTCTACTACGGTAAACCATTCAGCATCACAGGGAACCTGGAACATTATTACTGCTGGGTTAGGTACCACAGGGCAGCATTTTATCACAATTTCATTTATTTTTCGCAAATCCTGCACAATTCGAACTTTTCCACAGGGCTTTTTTAAACCCATTATGGGAGAGTTACATGGACTGCTCAGGACTTCTTTTAGGACTCCCTGTCTGAGAAAATCTGCAATTATTTGTGACACTTCGATGAGGACGTCTTGGGTCATGTGATATTGTGGCACCTGTGGGAACACTGCATTTGGCTTTATCTGAACTTTGACTGGCTCTACTCCTTTTATCAATCCTACTTCTTTCCCGGTCAAATCCCACACTTTCTCTGTCACTGTTCCTTGCAATTCGACAGGTAGGTCAATCAAAGTATGCATCGGGTATAGAGTAATCAAAGGGTAATCTTCATTTGTCCCTGCTTCTTCCTCTATAAATTGACTTTCATCTCCCTCATCGTCACTATTTGTCTGTACTTCGATTCCATCGTTGGAACAGGTAATTGAACATTTTGTCTTACAGAGTAAGTCTCTTCCCAATAGGGATACTGGACTTGAATCACATATTACAAATCTATGTAGTCCTTGGAAGTTGCCAATTTCAACTTGTACTGGATCTGTAATCGGGTTAGTCAGGTACTGATTTGCTACTCCAACCACTTGTATGGTACGCCCTGAGAGAGGTAATCTTGGGACTTCTGCACTTCGAACTGTAGAGCATGTAGCTCATGTGTCAACCAAGAATGAAACCTTATAGCCCATCACCTTTCCTTCTACATATGGGCCTCTCTGATCCACCTCTAAGGATGCTGCAAGCCTGCACTCTTCACTGTCTGAACTATCATCTGACCAATCCTCATTCATGCCATTTTCACCTCGTAATGGGAATTGTTGCACAATATTGTTTTGATTTGTTACCTGGCCTGTGACCTGCTGAGGAAGCATAACCTGTTGCTGTCCCATCAGAGCCATTGGTAATTGCATTTGCTGTCTAGGCACCATAGGAATCTGCTGCTGCACTGGTTGTATTTGTATTGACTGAAAACGTGGCATTTGCATCTGCTGCATGGGCTGTACCCCTTGCATTTGTACCAAATTATTCTGAAAGTTCGGGTTTTGATGTCTCACTTTCGGACCTCATGAATTTTGTAATGTACCAATATTAGTGCTCTGCTGAACTGTACCATCCTGCACCATATTCGGACACTCCCGTTTCCAGTGCCCCACGCCCCCGCACGCGTGACATGGTGACATCTTTTTCACTCCTTGAACATCATTTTGAATAACAACATTATTCATGTCTAAACCGCGGTTCACAAATCCTCAGCCTCGGCCTCTCGGCTGTGCCTGAAACACACCATTCATTTGCGGTTGTTGTTGTATCATCTGCTGAACTCCATTTCCCTGTATTCCAGCCTGTGCAGCCCTTATCTGCATCACCATCACCTTTTCCATTAACTTTTTCTGCTTCAACTCGATCTCATCACTACAGTACTTTGCATACTGCAATACCTCATCAATCGGTTTAGCTTGCCAACAAATCAAATGATTCTTAATCATTTGACTGACCTCCGGTCTCAATCCTTCAACAAATCTAAACACAAGGTGGTTCATGTCCTTCGGTTCAATTGTCTCAGTACCACTGTAATGCTTGAACGCTTTCAACAATCTCTCGTAGTAAGCATGTATTGACTCTTTAACCTCTTGAGAGATCCGGTCGATTTTCTGCCAATCAGTCACCTTCGGCGACACCTTTTGTTTCAAAAACTCAATCACTTTATGATAATATTTCATCACCTCTTCTGAAGGTGCTCCGGTCACCTTATCTCTCGTCGGCTCCTTTGTCGGCCAATCTACCCCTCTCTTGCACTCGAGCCACAAATCAGGCGGAACAATGATCTCAAACAAAGTATTCAAGTCTTCCCAGAGACACTTTGCAAGTTTCACAAACCTGTCCGTTTGTTGATACCACTCGATCGGCTTCTCTCTCAGTCTGGGATAATCATTTGTAAAGGATAGAATATCTCCTCTAGTCCATGGCACATGTATTAAAACACCGCCAGCTGTCTCTCTCATAAGTAATGTTTTTACCGATTCTAAATCAGGTGACGTCCTAGCTTGATTAGACCCTGGGCTATCACTCTTTCCCTAATCCCTTTTCTTTGCCCATCGGCCTTCCCATTTCTCCAATGCACCCCAAATCTGTGCACTTTGCAGCAGTTCTCTCAAATGTGCCTTTATGCCTGCAGATTTCATGTGTTCAAAAAATGTTTTGAATCAAAGTCTAATCTGTAACTCCTTTTTAAATGCTTAGTGTTTCCGATATCGATATTGTATTTGTCTGCTAAGTTTGCTAATCTTTGGTGTACCTTGCCTACTTCCTTGGTAATCTTGGGATATAAATATCTTAGTTCTGCCTCTGTGTATGATTCCAATCTATTTACTCCCATTGTTCCTTCCACTAACTCGCCAGCTTCCGCCCCTAGTCGTACAAAGTTCAGGTATTCATCTTGTTTTTCTTTCTCAGGTTCAACTGTAGTCACTGCAGTCTTTTGTGAAGTATAAGTTTTCTCTAACCATTCATTTAACTGCTGTACTGTGAAACCCTGTAGTGAAATGTTCCCTGCATGTATCATTGGAGAATGTGAAGTATTCGTACTCATGGTTTGGGGAGTTAAAACTCCTAGTCCTGCTTGACGCATTGCTTCGAGAGGTGCCCCTACTGGACTAAGGTCCATTAAGGGACTCGGTGGCTCATTTACTTGCTCTCCAGGGGCCATTATCTGCGGAGTTCCCATAGGCCCTCCTCATATCGCTTCCTGAGTTATCACTCCCTGATCACACACCCCTGTTTTACCTTGTGCGTACAATGGTACTGGGGAACCAACAGTAATGGGTAACGATATAGCGGCAGGTGTCTGACCAGGACCCAGACCTCTTGGGGCTTCAACACCATAGGTCTGTTCCAATGTACCTGGAACAGGTACTAACGGTGGTCCCGCTACAGGGTTATACCCTGGTATCAACTGTGGTGGTTGGGACATTAATTTCGGAGTCGATTCAATCTGTATTAGCTTTGGCTTTGTGTATATCGGGTCTAGCGGCACTATAAAATTTGTGGTAGTTTCAAGCACTGGGACATCAGGATAGATTCTCTTTATCTGTGGTGGAGGTTGCAACTGTATTGGCATGTCGGGTGCAGTGGGTACACTGACACCATTTTGTATCAAAGCTTTATCGCTAGTCTGTGCCGTATCAGTAACTCCCTTTTCCTGCGTCTGGTTCCCAGGATCTAAGCTAGTACTTGGAGCACTGTCGCTCACCGCATATGGTGGCGGTCGATCATGTAACAATCTATCCATAAATTCCTCATCGTCTGAATCATCGTCCTCTTCCCAAGATCTTTTATTCTCTTTAGATTTGCCTGAGTCTTTATCGGTTTTACAAGAGTCTTTCTTTCCCTGTGTTTCTTCTCCCTGAGTTATTGCTGGGAATAACTTCAACCCGTCTACAATTCCCCTTCTCCACATTTTGCTCTCGTTGTCCCACCTAGCCTCTGCATATGATTTTTCTGCCCTTCTCACCCTTCTCTGAAACCTTTCTTGTCTATGTTTAAGGGCCATCAAGTCCCAAATCGCCAAAGCCTCATATTGCACCGGTCTCGGAGGTGGTTTCTGTGTACTTAACATCCACCTCAAATTTTCTAGTACCTTTGGATTAAACGTCCCATGCTCTGGAAACCCTAAACACCCTTCTTTTTTGGTTAATTTGCGCCACTGTTTCATCCATAAACAAGGCGCGACACCTTTCTCTTCCATAACCGTATAAGCTGGAGTACCCTCAGGTGGTGTGGATTCTCCATCGGTTGCAACAATATATACATCTCCCTTTAGAGCGCTCTTAAATGCTTTGACAAAATTCATTTTTGCGATTTTCTTATTTTGTATTAAAAAAAAATGGCTTAGTTCCCAGGACACTCTTCACCTGCTGTTCTCAACCTATTGCCTTTCACGGATGGCAGCCAATCCGTGCGCGACCCCTCTTGACATCTGACCTATCTCAGCGCGGCACCACTGACGTCACACTCACACACACTGCAGCTGACAAAGTCTTGCGGCTTGTCCGCTCCTCACTGATCCCTACAACTCACACAAACTATTGCAAACTTATTGTGAGCAATGACAACACAAATCTGTCGGTTTACTACAGGAAGGGTAACACATTCGCGTCAGAACTTTACAGAGATTTCACATGAAGCCTCAGCCGCTACTCTCTCCTTATCAGTTCCCACATACGCAAGCAGAATTCGACCCGCAAATTCTACTCTCGACTTGTCAATGACTCCTTCTAGTGCACTTTAGAATTTGTCAAATCTCCATCGAAGGTTTCATGCACACATTATAGCTCAAACTTGACTTGTCAATCACACCCGATTGACCTATTAAACCGTACAGATTACAACATAAACCACATTTGTCTTCATACTCCGGAGTCTTAGACCTCGACAGGTCCGTACACAATAACCAACCACGTGGATAATTTTGAGCAACAAGCGCTACATTTACATGAAGTACGCCGACTTCCCTACTCTCATACTGTGGAGTACGCCTACTCCTGCTTAACAACACTTAATTTGGCCTAATTCACACAGATTTTTCACAAACACCTGCAAATTGCATAAGCTTAGGCAAGCGCAAATCCCTAATCACACTCTATGGCGCCAAGAAAATTTCCAACTCATTTAGGCAGGCTCCGAGATCCCGGGAAAGCCATGGTGAACTTAGAAACCCATCATACTTCCAAATTGCATTATCACAGAAAAACAAATTAAACAATGAATCTCCGTCCTAGGGCCCCCAAGGGCCAAACCGTCGCTCTGCTACCAGAACTGATAACGCGTCCTTATATGTCAATTTATACACATTAGGACTCGTTTTAGGCCGATTAATCTTTTGACCCAGTGGTGAGACACCGTAGAACGAGATAACTGATCAATATGTCAAGCAATATATCTATAATATTATCAACGTATAACACCACAATATACTTTACTTTAGACATTGGTTAAACTGTCGGCACAACCATGACCTCTCAGTCACGAATAACCACACCTTTATTGGAGTTTTGTGAATTTTATTCCCTATTAATTACAATCTAGTAGCAAGAGTATTAATCTCAAAACCATGAAGCAAAAGAGCATAGTCACGATATGGCAACTGTGATAAGATTTTGACAATGCAAAGATCACAAACATGAAAACACTAATGTAAGAGATACACAGATCAGAATGCATAGAACATCATATATGCCTCAGTTCAGCATAGCACAATGTCAGTCATGTCCGTTGCGTCAGTCAAGGTGGATACCTAATCTAGCCACAAATTAGCATCAGCATGTTGGACTTCATGCAAAAACAATTTAGCACACTAATTTAGAAAACATCTGACTAGGGTCTCTATCCAAAAATACAGCAGTTGGTACCTAGAAAGGAAAAGCATGTAGACAAATCACAATAGCAATTGTCATAATTACCCTCCTCGGAATGAGTCAGCATACATGATCAGTCTTCGTCTTCAGGACATCAGTCAGATCGCCGTCAATCTATCTCGTCTAAGGAACAGGGGACACTTCCCTCATAAGGAGGAGAAGTGTAGAGGGGCAGTCTATGGATTATTTATTTCAAGTCTCAAATCACCAAACAGAGTGACAGAGTTTCTGGATGCAATCGATATCATTCCCTACCTAGTTCTCTCGAGTCTTCTGTGTCATGGGTTTCTATACCTTTTTCAAAATACCTTCCCCCAAAATTCTATTGGATAGTCGCTTCACCCCACAATCTTTAACCTATCAAATTATACATTAAGTAATGCACTTGTCACCCCATGATAATTTATAACACTTTGATTGGTCTTCATAATTGACGTTTTTCGTAGGTGGCACATCCGGGGTTACTTCATTCTTTGGCACGTTCTTCAGGTCAAGAGTTCTCTTTTCCATGGTCGAATGTCCTTGGATGTTTCAAAAGATGTTGCAAAAACGTATAAAACTTATACTAAAACAGTTAGCATGCGAGTGAGAAAAAATCCTCACTTGCAACATAAAACAAAGAAAAGAACACACGCTCGGTCATGGCCTTTTGCGAGTCAGCACACTGGAGAAACAGAAAAATAAGCTTTAATATGCGAGCTACACAGCTAAGTTTTCGGCTCATGCTAAGTTAAGACTTATGGATGCAATCTTCGTAGGTGTTAACATATTCAATTAATGCAAACAATTATTTCTTATAGTCGACATTAGTATATGTATACAATAATTCTCTACTATTATAAGTACTTTAGAATACATTTCAAACGAATAATATTTTATGATTATTAATACAGCATTGTTAAGTATAAGCATTTCACATCTAAAGTATATAATATTTAAAATACGCTCTCTCAGCAAGATATCAGCTGCAGGCAACATGCAACAACCTTCATCACAGTATAGATGCACATTTACCTGCATTTGCAAGTAAGATCGCTTACAAATACAAATTTGCCAGATCTAAAATTGTTTTCAGATCTAAAAGTTTCACATTGGTCCTTGCCCCCTAAGTGCTAAGAAAACAAGAAAAATCAACACGAAAGCAATACTATTCTTTTATGTACCTGCAAATATTGCCTTTGTTTTCTCAGCATACATTAAAAGTTCAAGAAGTTAATCGCAAGTTCAAGAGCTTAATTGCTCTTCTGCTGTTGTCATTACTCTGTCCAGCTTGGTATATGACTGAAGGCAGTCGACATGAGCGGATCAGTGAGTGAGACACAGGCTGAATGGCCTCTGGGATACTCGGTTGTCATGGAGATAATTCACACCTCATAAATCAATGCCACAAATAGGGAAACATATCCCATCATAATTATGGCGCTGATAATGAGGAAAAAAATAGGAAGGAAAGAAGTCAGGGCAAGGGAGAGAGACAGCTTATATTTATTGTATGCTCTTGATATAACCATTAAACAAGCATTGGCAATGCCAATAGACCTGTCTTTAAAGGTGGGTTCTATAGCAATGTGAAGCATTACAAGTAGAGAGCATCAGAATTAATACGTATTTGTGTGGAAGCAAAGAACTATAGAATTATATTGGTGTGGGTTAAATGGTCAGGTGACAGTTGCACTGTCCAGTCAAACATACAAATACATGTATGTTAATGACTGCCCTCCTCTCATGTGTGCTGCTGCCTGAGCACAATACATTCGTTATCTGAGACACTTTCATAGCTTTACAATGGCATGTGTGTGCCCCTGAATGTTCAAGATCAGGTAGCTGGTTAAATAAGCAAAATTATCACAGGTGCATCAAGGTCAGGCACTTTTTTGTGCAAGCACACAACGTCTGCCCAATGTAAGGGCCTCATTCTGAGTTTGGAGGTCAGACGAGCTGACCACCAAACTTACAGCAAGGACACCACTGTCAAACCACTGGCATCCCCTCCAAGCATATTACAATGCTCTTCTGTCCTCAACATTGTATTATGCATTCCCGCCGGGCTGACGGGTGGGAACAGTGCATCAATGTTGGTCTTGAGGCCAATACAATAGCACACCAGCACCATCATATTGCACACTGTCCGCAAAGCAGACAATGAGCATTTCAATGGTGCTGGGTGGGAGGTATCTGCTCTGCCCATGCCCCCCTCTTGCCCCCAGCACTGGCTTTCCGCCAGCCTTTCCATGGCAGGGTGACTGCCATGGTAACTCGCCATGGAAAAGCTTGCAGAAAGCTGAGTTGTAATCAGCATGTCGGCGCTGAGTTCAGGGCTGATGTGGCTGAGTACAACTCAAACCGCCACCAGCCCGAAGGGAACTGTGCTCTTGGTGGGGACAGCAGTCCCCTGACAGGTGTGCCCAACAGGGTTGTAGTTTGGCATTCGGACAACCTGGAGTGTGGCGGTCTGACCATCACTGCAAGTGTGGCAGTCCTCGGACCGCCACACTCATAATGAGGCCCTAAGTATGTACTCCTGTCTCCCAACATATGGGTAAAACCAAAGCCAGTCTCTAGTGGTGCTCACATAATTGCCTGGCGACAGCTGCACTGTCAAGCCATACCATTAAAACAAAGTCTGCCTATGTTCTTTTATTTATTGGTTTAGAGCTACTCTCCTGCAGTAACTTAATTTCAAGTTGATAAAGTCTAATTTACAACTAAGTGTCAGATGCACTGCACAGTGATGGCCACTAGGTAGTTATAATTAGGACAAGTTATAGTTACTTGAGATAACTATAACAGGTGAATTTCTATGGTTTTGCACTTTTAAAATGAGAGGGTAACTATAATGTCCCTGTAACCTTTGTTATTTAAAGTTAAGTTCTATGTTTTTTTTATTTCTGTTTCCTAACTATAATGTTCCTGTAACCTTTGTGTTTTTTCAGTGAATTTACATTTTTTTAAAGTAAAATAATTGTAATTACTATAAGTTAATACAACTGTGTGCAATGGGGGTTGGCCACAGGGCCCATAACAACCCAGCCCCGTGCCATTCAAGACCTTCAACCAGGTGGGGCAGGAGCTGGCCGCAGGGCCTGGCCCTGTGGTCAACCCCATTTAAGCTCCAAACCCTGGGCCCTGTGGCCTATCCCATATAAGTAACCAACCCCACCCCACACGCAGCCAAAGGCTTTGCATGGCACAGAGTTTGGAGTTTAAAGCGGGGCAACATTAAATACATCTATTTAGTTGGCCACATGGCCCCCCCAGCCACAGGGACCCCCCCTCCCCCGGGGATACCTAATAAAAATTGTTAGGGGGCCACATGGAGCCCCTGGGCCTCAAGGACCAACAACTCCCTGGCGCTAGCTAAAACAAATTGCTGGAGGGGCTACACAGACCCCACCAGGCCCCAGGGACAGCCACCTCCCAGAGGCAACATATTAAAAATAGTTAGGGGAATGTGAGGACCCCCCCACACCCAGGGGTACCACCACTTCCCCAGAGCTACATACTATAATTTTTTGGGGGGCTATGGGGACCCCGGGCCCACCTTCCCAGGGAACCATAATTAAAAAAGTTGCTGGGGTTGCATGGACCCACCACCTCTCCAGACAACATTTAAAAAAAATTAGAGGACTGTACCGACCCCCCGGGTCCGGGGACCACCACCTCCCCGGAACTACATCATAAACATTATTAGGGAGGCCATGTGGACTACTATGGCTTATCTTTATATTGTAGCCACAGGGAGGTGATGATCTCCATGGCCTCCCAATTCATTTAATTCCTAGGCCCGGCAAGGTGGTGGTTCTCAGGGCCCAGGGGGTGTATGCAGCCCACGCCCATTAAACATATTTTGTCCCAGGTATGTGGTGGCCTCCCTAACTTGTGAAAAGCCCTAGGAAGGTGGCCCTGTGCGCCCCCTCCTCTATAAATACCCTGGGACCTGGCCCACCCGGGGTAATGTAAACAAAAAACACAGGAGACTGCGTTTAAAAAAAAGTTCTAGGTAAAGTCTGTGGACTCATCCACGGATTTTGCCGAGAATTTAAAATAAAAATACTTTTCAAGCCTGGCAGGATCCTAGGGGTACCCCTGGACCAAGCCTGATGGGCTCAGAGTAAACCTACCCTGGCCCCTTTTCTTTTTTTGCTTTTTTTTGGGAACTCAGCTGAAGCTGAGTCCCAAAATGGCTGCCAACACTTCCTAGTTGAAGTGTTGGGATCCAATCATATCTCAGCATGAGATCTCTGGTAATTCACAGATCCTTTGCATTCCTAGATATCTATGTTTTTTTACTTTTAATATGGCTGAAACTACTGAATGGATTCACAACACAAAAAGCACAATCTCCACACCAAGATCTAGCTTCCTGCCAAATTTGGTGTTATTCCATTCATCAGGCTGGGATGTATGCATGTCTAAAGACCCTATGGGAACAAGCAAGGGGAAAACCCATTTTAGGGCACCCCATTTTTCTCAGTAGCTGAATCTACTGTCATATTAGTTTTTAAAATTTCGTGAAGATTCGTCAAGCAGTGCCAAAATTATTGGCAAAACAAAGTTACATCTCAAATTACACCATTCAGTGAGTTTGTGTTTTGTAAAAGTGTCTGAGATTTTAATATATACACTAAACTACTGCATATGTCAAAGTACAATTCTTTCTGTACCACTGATCAGTGATACAATTTTTAATAGATGTCATCTGATCTATAAAACCATTTTTAAAACGGGTGTACTATTTATGAGTGAACTAGCCTCTACACTGACATATCCCATGCTGATGAATGTGTATGGGTAAGTGCATTGCACCAGTCTAAACTGTTTATTGAGACTTCACATCACCGTGATGGCTCAGTTATGTTTTATGACATACCACCAGATTCCTTAGACCTCTCTACTTTGTGATGAATGACTCTAGTAGTAAATTGCAACAAATTCATCTGTTCACTAAGACCTTTCTCTAGGGTGATGGCTCAGTGAAGTGGACATTAGCAACAGACTGACCTCTCTGCTCACACCTATCTCCAGAAGAAGAATTTCATTAGGTGTTTGTGACACAGTGGCTTGCTAGCAAAGACCTCTCTCCTGATCGTATGTTGTTGTGGTTTGTGTAAATCTGACATTTGCACTAAAAGCTCTTTCCAGGTTCACAAATGGTATTGTTGTGGTTTGCAGTAGAATAGCCTATAAGGTTAGACATTTTGCTTTGATCATTAGTGTTTAGAGTAGTGTTTCTAAAGAGTCAGGACTATCTTCCCAGAATAATCTTTAGGTGATGAATGTAGTAGTTCATAAGCTTACAGTCAGCTCTGTCCTGTATGTCTCTCACCTGTGTCTTTTTATAATTTTTGTAAAAAATAAATGGCATTTTATGAAGTATATTTGAAGTTTACTTTGCTGGATGATGTCATCAGTTCTGTCATTTGGAATGTCATCAGTGATGCAACTGACCATGTCATGAGCGATGTAATATGTGAGGCCATAAGCAGTGCATTGTGGGGGTGTAAATTAGAGTTAGCTCAGATAACTATAAATGCCTTATTAGCAATTGTTTTGTGTGTGTAAAATCTAAGCCTAACTAAAACATCCCTGTAACCTTTGTTTTTCTTCAGTGAATTTCTATGTTTTTTTAATTCTATTTCTTAACTTTAACATCCCTGTAACCTTTGTTTTTCTTCAGTGAATTTCTATGTTTTTTTAATTCTATTTCTTAACTTTAACATCCCTGTAAACTTTATTCTTTTAGTGAATTTCTAAGTTTTTTTTAATTCTATTTCCTAACTATGAAATCCACATAACCCTTGTTTTTTCAGTGAATTTAACTGTTTATTTAATAGAAACTGAACTACAATTTCACCCAAACATTTAGTAATATAAATTTTCACAAGTTTATAAAAATATTTTATTAATACACTTATTCTTATTCTCCATTTTAAAAGTAGTAACATAACAATGCAAGGTAACATATCAGCTTTCTATAAATGCAATACAGCAAGTTTTTGTCTTTCTGTTTTTATTCATTTTATGGATCCACTATAATGCCACCACAAATCTGACAAACTTCAAGTATCACACACAAACATCAACATTTCATTGGATACATCCATCCACATTGAAAACAATACCCTAAATCAGTTACTGGGTTTCACATCTCTCTGGAGACAGACTAAATACCACAGCTTCATTGTTTTTCCGGCTTTCCTTCAAAAGAAGAGAGTTTGAAAGTTACAATTTCTTCTGTGAAAGATAGAAGAGAAGAGCAACACAAAATACTATTTCCCACCCCTTCAGGAGAAAAGAAATTATTTCTAAAACTTGTCTAATGTAATATATGCAGCAAAAGACTATCAAGAGGTAGAGTGAAGAATTATTCACATGGCACAGCCTTTATTTAGAAACACCTGAAAATCATACATAGATCGACATATCGCAGTATTATAAGAGAGGTGGAAGGTGGTGCATCATCAGCAGAAGGTGGACCGTCTGTGGGACCCTTACCTCTTTACCAGATGGTTACCATCTCAGTTGTTTCACCAAAACTGGAAGACATGGTCACTCACTGCAGCAAATGCCATATGCCAGTTGCAATAAAAATGTAATCTGTTGCTCAGTTTATGGATGCTGTCAACAAGCATAATTCTTATTTTTTCACCTTACCATTCCAGCTTCCATTCCTCTTTAAACACAAGTAGATAGCTGAAAAGCAAATAGAGAATACATTATATTTACATTACATACTATGAGCTAATAAGTAGCTACATAAGTGGGTATCTCAGTGTGTAACAGGCTGTGTAAGTGTCTGAGAATGGGTGTATCAATGGGCATATATATGGGCATACAAGAGGTTGTACAGGTGGGTGACTAGGTGTGTCAGTGGGTGGATATGTGAGTGAGTGTATCAGAGACTGTATGGGCATGTCACTGGATGTGTACATAGTTGTGTGGGTGTGTGACTGGATGTGCTAGTGACTGTATGGGTGTCTAAATGGGTATATAAGTGTTTGTATGGGTTGTTAACTGGCTGGCTGTGTTAGTGGGTGCCTGGGTGTGTAACTGTGTGCAAGCAACTTTGTTAGTGGTGGATACTTAAGTGATATGTGGGTGGGTGAGTGGATGTTTGCATGCCTCTGTTGCTGTCTGACTGGGTGTGTGAGTGGCTGGATGGTTTTGTAAATAGGTATGTGAGTGTCTGTATGGTTGGGTGACTAAGTACATAACTGGGTGTATGGATGTGTAAGTATATGTGTAACTAACTGTCTGAGTGCTGGGTGCTTGAACATATAGCAGTTATAGTTAGTAAATATAACTTGCGCCATAAGGTTACTATAACTTGCGCCCTTGCCATGCACAGTTTTCTTATCAATAATTTTATCGCAAATGTTGCAGTGATAATATCAATGATGTCATACAAGATCTCATCAATTATATAATATGTAAAGTAATTAACTGTGCGTGGCGAAGCCGCAAATTATAGTTACCTTAGGGCACAAGTCATATTTACTTAAAAGAACTCTAACTATAACTGCTGAATTTCTATGGTTTTGTATGAGTAAATTCAGAACCTGACTAGAACATAAGTGTAACATTTGGTGTTTTCCAGTAGGTAGTTATAGCTAGGACCTAGTGTTCTTAAGAAAAGTGTTTTTTATTTTGTTAATAACTTTTGTGGTGTTTGACGAATCTTCACAAATTTTTTAAAACTAATATGACAGTCAGTTCAGCTCCTGTCTTGAATATTTTGGGGTGATCCATCAAGCTGGGGCGGTGAAAAAGCAGGGTCCTGAAAAGCTCTTTCCCCAAGGCATTTTCCCATAGGGATTTTGAACACAACTACAGCCCAAACTGCTGAACAAACTTACACCTTTTTTGGTAGAAAGCTTGCTTTTGCCCCACCAAACTTGCTTTTTGAGATTTGGTGTAAATCTGTATAGGGATGCGGAGGCTCCATGGATCCGGGAGTTGTTGTGCTGAGATCTGAATAGCTGCCAACAGTTCAACCAGGAAGTGTTGGCAGCCATTTCGTGACTCAGCGTCAGCCAAGTCCAAAAAGAAGATGAAAAAAAGAAAAGAGGGTAGGGTAGGAATACCCTAGTCTCTAGCCTAGGTGCTTGGGTAACCCCTGGGACAACGCCAAGGCAAAAAAGCATTTTTTTTAAATGTTCAGTAAAATCCATGCAGTATTCGCGGATACACCGAAAATTATTTTTTAAAAATCAAGCACGATCACCCACGCTTGTTCTTAACTTAGCCCGTGGGTGTATAATAAAAGGGGAGTGTGGTGCAGGGGCCCCCCATCCAAGGGCCTACTAATGCCCCAGGGACCACCACCTCCCTGGGGCTAAACTGTAGATTGATCATAGGGCCGTGCAGACCCCCGCATACCCCAACAGGCCCAGGGGACCAGCTCCTCCACAGGACTACATATAAGAAAAAAATTTAAATGGAGGGCTGCATGGACCCCCCGGGAGCCCTGGTGACCACAACCTCTCCAGGGCTAACATGAACATTAAAGAGGGGGACCAAGAGCCCCAGAGACCACCGCCTTCCAAGACCAATTCCTATTTTTAAAAGAACGAGGATCCCCCTCTTGGTCCAAATATTGCCTTAGGGACTACCACCTCTCCGGGGCCAACCCATACAAAAGAAATGATGGGGGTGCGTGGCCCACTTCCTGGAGCCATTTATGGCCCTGAGGACCACCACCCCACTCCGAGGACGGCTCCTGTTATCTCCTGAGGTGCCTACCCTTTTGAGATAGCTGTTCCACCATGTGTCAAAATGCTCCCGCTTGCTCGAAGTGGAGTTTGTATTTCTTTCCCTGCCTGCAGATATGCGTTCATGAAAAGAGATGAACGTATTGCTCCTGCACACAGCAAGCTACATTTTCATCAACTGCCTGCACAAGGGAGCAATGCCGACTCCTTCAGGAGGCGGGGAGGCGGCTGGGACCTCAAGACTCCCCCAGCAGCCCTGACACACAACAGCCCCCCAAAAATTTGAATTTTCTTTGCAGTACCACCTTGAAAAGTTAGCTGATGAAGACGCTGAAGGAACAATAAGATTGGCAATGTTACAGACACACAAGGTCACTGGAGACATCTTCTCAGCATCCCTTACAGATCTGTAGTGTAGGAGATGCAATATACATGTACCCAACAAGGTAGCATTTACTAACTAGCCAGTAGAAAGTACTTCAGTTGAGTAGATATTCTGCACAAAACGGTGGACTCTGCTTGCACTGCTAACTATGCCATATATTACATGGCATGACATCTTCTATGACATCATTGCATTTATCACTGCAGCATTTGGAATAACATTTTTTGATGAAGAAACTGTGCATGGTGGGGGTGCGAGCGAGTTATAGTTACTTGAAATAACTAACTATAAATGCTGAATTTATGTATGTTTGAAATGTGAGCCTAACTATGTCCTTGCAACCTTTGGTTTTTTAAGTGAATATATATATATATATATATCAATGTATTGGTTTCAATATTCTGGGTGAATACTGTCGGATTCTATGTGAAGGAATATATGCATTTTTTAAGAGACAGGTTAAAGCACAGTCAATCAACTTTCAACAATCCTTTTATACATCACAACACACACAATACAGTCGAAAAGAGTCAAAAGTTCAAATGTATATTAAACAGATCCATTCTGCATTGACAAGTGTTCATTTATTTTAAATCTCCAATTCCATTCATGTTTTCAGTATAATTCTTCAATAAAGTTGGTTCATACTTGACAGCCAACACGTGTTTCGTCACAACGTGACTTTATCAAGGCCGAAATTCAACAATTCTTAAGGCGTCAAATGGCCACATCCGTATCCACAGAATATGAAATCCATTAGGTGTGACGGCTTGTGTTCATACACCACAAGGACATGGAGTACTTTAATCCAACAGTTTAACTAATAGCAACTAGCTTCAAGATGTAAAAAGTAATTAAAAGCACAGGCCATAATACGCCTGAATCAGAAGTCCAGCGAGAACAGTCTCTTCAGTGTGCCAACCGAGTACAGTTGGGAAATTACTTTTTACATACAGAAAATGTTGGTCGATGTTCTGCGGGGTTCTCTAGCGAGGTCAATTACAAGTCAAATTGTTTCAACCTCAGATACCTTGATCATGGTTTCCATAATATTTAGCTCAAGGAGAGGAATCCTCAGTGTGTTTTGACCATCGCAGTATTATTTAAATATTAAACGATCTTTGAAAGATGTTCTGGCCCTCGTTACAACCCTGGCAGTCGGTGAAAAAACAGTGGTAGTACCGCCAACAGGCTGGTGGTAAAAAATAATGGGATCACGACCACGGCAGAAACCGCCAACATAGACAGCCACTTTAACACACAGACCGCAACGGCAGTAGCAGCAAACACTGCTGTGCAGTGGTAACCGCCAACAGACAGGCTGAAGACAATGTACCGCCCACCCTATCACAACCCGCCAATCCGGCCGATTTTCGGGGGCGGTACCAATGACATCAAAAGCTCGGCGGAAACAGGACTTGGAAAGGAAACCACTCACCTCTCGACACTCAAGGAAGAACCAGGATGCCATGGAGCCCGAGTTACAGGTCCTGGCATGCTGGTGTACCTCCTCATACACGACAGATATCAAAGGCGGTGGCGACGAGCATGGTGAGTACTGCACCTAGCACACAGGGGAGGGGGGACGCAACACACAACACCTCCACCCCCATCCTCACCCACAACACCATACACACAAACACATGCAGCAACAGTACATTTACACCCCGTTACCCCCTGGAAGAATGCAAGGACAAAAGGAATTGAGTTCACTCAGTGATATTTTGGAACATGCAGATATAGTTAACGAATATAGAAAAATAGTACATACAACTATTTACAATATGTACAGAAGGCCCTACACTGTCCTTTGCAAATGTCCATTGCCCACTGGGCCAAAAATCATGGGCAACGCCCACACTTGACTCCTGCCTCAAAACGGAGAGAACACTGCAGGGGCATGAAGTTGTAAACACACAGGCACCTCAGGGGGAAGGGGAAGGGAGGGCACCTCAGCCGGAAGATGGTACTACCCCAATGCTCCTGGAGAGGGTGTACATGTCCACAGCGATGACCTGGGGAGTGCAAAGCCACAGTCTCTCAAGTCTCTCAAGTGGGTGGTTTGCCCACTGCTTGCTCCTGGGGAGTGCAAAGCCACAGTCTCTCAAGTGGGTGGTTTGCCCACTGCTTGCTCCTGAGGAGTACATAGCCACAGTCTCTCAAGTCTTTCAAGTGGGTGGTTTGCCCACTGCTTGCTCCTGGGAAGTGCAAAGCCACAGGCTCTCAAGTATCTCAAGTGGGTGGGTTGCCCACTGCTTGGTCCTGGGGAGTGCAAAGCCACAGTCTCTCAAGTGGATGGCTTCTCCACTGGTTTTGAAGGGGGCTTTGTGTCCAGTCTGCTTTATCCTGCCAAGGATAGGGTAAGTGGATGCATTTCTCCACTGGTTCTGGAGGGGGCTCTGTGCCTAGTCTGCTTCATCCTGCCAAGGATAGGGCGAATGGATGCATTTCTCCACTGGTTCTGGAGGGGGCTCTGTGCCCAGTCTGCTTCATACTGCCAAGGATAGAGTGAGTGGATGCAGTTCTCCACTGGTTCTGGAGGGGGCTTTGTGCTCAGTCTGCTTCATCCTGCCAAGGATAGAGTGAGTGGATGCATTTCTCTACTGGTTCTAGAGGGGGCATGGTGCCCAGTGATGCTGCACTTGTGGTGTGGCAGTTCACATTCCCTCACCTGGGTGTCTGAGTCACGAGATTTGCAGGGAACAGGTAGCATGATACTCCATGTAGGCACGGCCAAATTCCATCCTGCGGTGACTAACGCTGCAAACTGGTGGCAGTGCTGGTGATGGTGGGGGTGCTTCATGTGGGGGTGGGAGGCTCCTGGCCGTATCCTGCAGCCTCTGACGGCTGCCCACTGGGGATGCTGCTGCTGACAGTTGTTGTGGCAGCGGCTGGGCATCTGGCAGTGCAGATGGCGGCGCAGGTGGCAGTGCCTCCGGCTGGGATGCTGCCGGTGCTGGCCGTGGTGCAGGTGCTGGTAGTGGTGGAGGGAGACACCAGTCTATCTCCTGCAGCCTCTGACAGCTGCCCACTGGGGATGCTGCTGCTGACAGTTGTGGCAGCGGCGGTGCAGGTGGTGGTGCAGGTGGCGGTGGAGGTGGCTGCGCAGGTGGCAGTGCAGATGGTGGTACCTGCGGCGTTGCTTGTCATGGGACAGGCTGTGGGGCTGTCGGTACTAATGGTGGGCACCAGTCCCTCAACTGGAGCCTCCAAGGCCTGAAGTGCCTTGCCTTGGGTTTTCTTCCCCACTTTTGCATATACTGCTTGGACCTTGGCACTGTCCTCTTGAGTTTTGGATGAGGCCTTGCTCGGTGGGTCGTGCTCCTTGGCCGTGCTGCATGCTGCCCCCTGGCAGGTGGTGGAATGGGTAGGTCCTTTGCAGATGTCGGTGGCACACTGGCTGCCCTCACGGGTGCCCCCTTTGATCCTCTGGGACTTGCAGGTACCACAGAGTCCAACGACTTGGTAGCTGAGGTGCTGGCCTGGGATCTGGATACCCTGGCCCGAGGGGAAGGACGGGTGGGCTTAGGGAGGAGGTCAGTGTTTGCCAGGAAAAGCTTTCTAGACACACTGGGATGGGAAGATGGAGAGGGTTTGGGAATGGAGGAAGAGGGAGTGGTTGTAGGAGGTGTACATCTGCTGAGTTTGGGTGAAGGTGCATGGGCTGGATGCTGTTGTGAGGTGGATGGCTGTTGGGTGGGTAGGTGCTTGCGTTGGTGTACTTTGGGAGGAGGGCTCACAGACACACTGGGAAAGGACACAGGGGACGTCTGCATGGTTGTAGGGGTGGTGACTGCTCATGAGGGCTGTGTTGTGATTGGCGTGCTGGCGATGGAGGTAGTGGATGAGGATGTAGTGCATGCAGGTGTGAATGGAGACGCTACTGGGAGGGAGGTGGGTCGAAGAGGAGGAGTGGGACTCAGTGGATGCAGTGGATGATGGTGCTTGTGTGAGTGCCTGTGAGACGAAGGGTGGTGCTTGTGTTTGCCTGAGCCACTTTTGTTGTTGATTTGAGGAATGCTGGTCTGAAGGGGTGCTTGGGATAGGCTGAGGTTGAGGGGATTGTGTCTGGGTAGTGGAAGTTGGAGGGGGAAGGCTGGACACAGGGACAATGGTGCCATCAGTTCTGATGGCAGAGCCTGAAATGCTCTCTGTTGGGCTGGAGTGAATGCCCTCCAGGTATGCATCTGTTTGCCGCAAATGCCTCTTGACACCCTGGATGGCAATCAGAATGGTTCACTGCCTAACAGTGAGGGATCTCAGGAGGTCAATAGCCTCCTCACTGAGGGCAGCAGGGCTGACTGGGGCAGGGCCTGAGGTGCCTGGGGCGAAGGAGATTCCCAACCTCCTGGGTGAGCGGGCATGGGAGAGACGCTGAGGGGCAGCTGGGAGGGCAGTGCTGGTAGGGGGGTGGCGGCTGTACCTGTTGTTGGGGTGGGCACAGAGGTGTCTGCCACTGCCAGGGAGCTTTCATTGAAGGAGGAGTCGCTGTCTGTGGTCTCCCCTCCTGTCCCCGTCTTGGTGCTCCCCTCGCCCTCCGTCCCACTGGTGCCTTCACCCTCTGTAGATTTGGCCTCCAGGCTCATGTGGGATGCAGCTCCCTCCGTCACCGGTGCCTCTGCTCCTCCGCCAGATGATACTAATGCACACAAGGACAGGGTGCCAAAACAAAAAGGTGGGGAGAGACAGAGGATACACTTGGTCAATGTCAGCAACACCACTACCGTTGGTGGACACAACACACAGGCAGCTGCCCTATGCGCTAGGCCATGCCCAACCATTTACTGAGACAGTCTCCAGCCCATGGGGTACAATGCCTAACGCCAGCATCTGCACACCTGAAACCCATTGGACCCTGCCCAGTTGTAGATGGCTACTTACACCATTGGGGTAGGAGTGCGCCAGAGCCTGCACAACAAGGGACCTACCCTGCCATGATCGCCCTGGCCTAGGGGCACCCACAGCCCACATCCCCAACCCAGCTAACTCCTTAAGCGCGCAAAGTCAGCTTTCAGAGTCTGTAGTCACCCCCTTGTGGCTGCTGTGATGCCCTCAAGTGCCCATCCAACTCCGGATAGGCCACCGCCAGGATGCAGAACATCAGGGGGATCATGGTTCGACGGGCACCCCTTCCACGTGGGGAGGCCAGCCCCAGCTGGGCCTCCGCTGTTTTCTTGATCCAGCGGCGCAGGTCCTCCCATCTCTTGCTCCGCCTGTGATAGACCCCCAGGGTCCGCACCTCCTTGGCGATGGTATGCCAAATCCCCCTCTTCTGGTGGGCGCTGACCTGCAGGGAAAAGACAGCAAAAAATGTAATTACTCTCCTGTCCGGACCGTCATACTCATTGCCCACCAGTTCCCACCCATGCCCTGACACACATACACTGACGACCTCTCATTCAGCACTCAGGCCAGGATGCCTCAGCACCCCCCAACATGTGGCTTACATCCACACCACTCCAAACATGCATTGCCCACGCATCATGCTCACAGTGTACTCACCTGTTTGTCTGGAGGACTGTAGAGTAATGTGCACTGGGATAGGACCCCATCCACCAGTTTCTCCAACTCCTCCGCATGAAGGCAGGGGCCCTTTCCCCAGACACATGAGCCATTGTCGCTTTCAGACACAGGCCACAGCAGCACTTGCAGCGTAGGCCCTTTCCTGTTGACGGTCAGGTAGCAAGAGAGTGAATAGCTAGAAAATGGCGGTGACGACCGTGGTGGTACGTACCGTCACCGTCCGCGTACAACGCCATTGGCTCCTGGAATCCATAGGGCCCAATAATAACCAATGCGAATCTATGTGGCAGTCATCGACCGCCTACCGTGATGGTACACAATGCCAGCGCACTTACCTCATTTCCACTTGTCCCTCCTCACAGGTCAGGCAGCCGCCATTTCAGGGGGGCACAGGGCATGGCACCTAACTGCGTCACAGCAGACATTGGCACATCAACTGACTCTCAACTTCACATACTGCTTCTGTAAAGTAAAATCAGCAACATTAGTGCAATGTATGTGGAAATATGACCCTCTGACCACCGTTATCTTCCATAGGCTACAACCGCTGAGGCAGAGTGTGAGATGGTGGCATCCTCCGGTGTACAGACCCCTGGTGTACCTTGCAACAATGGAGGACAGACACATTATCATCACATACAGACTTGATTGTGCCACAATCCAAGAACAGTGTGCCCAATTGGAGCCAGTCCTGATCTCAGCTATCCACCAGCCTACAGGTATCCCCCCTCTAGTGCAGATCCTGTCAGTGCTCCATTTCTTGGCAAGTGGTTCCTTTCAAACAACAGTAGCCATGGTATCAGGGATGTTTCAGCCCATGTTCTCAAACGTGCTGACCAGAGTGTTGTCTACCCTGCTAAAACACATGTGCAGCTACATCGTGTTCCCCCAGGTGGATGATTTGGCCACAGTGAAGGCTGACTTTTATGCCCTGGGACATATCCCAAACATCATTGGTGCCATTGATGGTACACATGTAGCATTTGTTCCCCCTCCCCCCCGGAGAAATGAACAGGTTTACAGGAATAGGAAAAGTTATCACTCGATGAATGTGCGCATGGTGTGTTTGGCGGACCAGTACATCTCCCATGTGAATGACAAATATCCTGGCTCTGTGCATGACGCATTTATATTGAGGAATAGCAGCATCCCATATGTGATGGGCCAACTCCAGAAGAACCAGGTGTGGCTAAGAGGTGAGCCAAAGGTTCCCACACAGTGAGTAGGTGTCTGGGTACGGGGTTGTCCCTAAGGGTTAGTGTGTTTCTAACAGTTGCACCCTGTATTTGCAGGTGACTCTGGTTACCCCAACTTCTCATGGCTACTGGCCCCAGTGTGGAATGCCAGGATAAGGGCAGAGGAACATTACAATGAGGCACATGGGCGTACAAGGAGGAGAATTGAGAGAACCTTTGGTCTCCTGAAGGCCAGGTTCCGTGCCTCCATCTAACAGGTCTCCCTGTACTACTCACCCAAGAAGGTGTGCCAGATCATTGTTGCCTGTTGCACAACCTGGCCTTGAGACACCAGGTGCCTTTTCTACAGGAGGATGTGCCTGGGGATGGTCTTTTGGCAGCAGTGGAGCCTTTGGACAGTGAGGAAGAGGAGGCAGAGGAAGAAGATGTTGACATCAGAACAAATATTATACAACAGTACTTCCAATGGCACTCAGGTAAGACACTGTAACTTCACTTAACAGTTCAGTAATCTGTTGGACATTGTACATGGCAGCCTCTTACCCTATACCTATGGCCACTGACTGTTCCCTTTGGATTCTCTATTTTCAAATCTGTGTGCCCCATTCTGGCTCCTGCTATATTTACTGCTGCCCACCGAAAGGTCATCCTGTAGTATATTTCACTGGACATATACGTTGAAATGTTTTGAGAATGTTGTACTAATACATTTGAGATTAATTACACTGACTCCAGTGTGGTATTTGTTTCAAGGATGTTTATTTATATGCAAATAAGTATAGGGGTATGTGCAAGTGGCTGGGGTGATGGTGGAGGAATGCCTAGTTAGAGTCCCGTCTCTTGGTATCACAGGTGTATTGTCCAATGGGGCATAAGAATGGGAGCAATGGCAGTTCAAGGTGGACAGGGTAACAGAGTGGGACAGAGTGGGACAGAAGGGTGACAATCAGGAGAGTCCTATTTCCTGGCGGGGGTCTTGGCAATGTTCTCTGTCTTCTGCCTGGAACGCAGGGACCGTTTGTGGGGTGGTTCTCCTTCAGCAGGGGGTGGGGTGCTGGTGGCCTGTTGGTCCTGTGGTGGGGCCTCCTGTCCACTAGCGCCAGCGGAGGTGGAGGCTGGTGTCGAACACCCTTTGTTGTGTCACTGCCTCCCTCATGGTCTTGCCCATACCAGCCAGCACCCCTTCAATGGTGGCCAGGATGGTGTAGATTTTTGTTAGGTCCTCCCTAATCCCCAGGTACTGCCCCTCCTGCAGCCGATGGGTCTCCTGCAACTTGTCCAGTACCTGGCCCATGATCTCCTGGGAATAGTGGTATGCTCCCAAGATGTTGGAGAGTGCCTCATGGAGAGTGGGTTCCCTGTGCCTGTCCTCCCCTGGAGCACAGCAGTCCTCCCAGCTTCGTTGTTGTTCTGTGCCTTTATCCCCTGAACCGTGTGCCCACTGCCACTGACCCCCGGTCCCTGATCGCCCTGTGTTTGTGGGGTTGCCTGGGGTCCCTGTAGTGGTTGACACACTGCTGATTGATGTGTCCTGGGGACAGTGGCATGGGCCCGCTGGGTGGGTGCTGTGGTGGTGTTTTCTGAGGGGGGAGGTTCAGTGGTGGTTTGTGACTGTGGCAGGGGAACCGACTGTCCTGAGGTCCCTGATGGGCTGGGCTGGTCATCTTGATCCAGGCGTGCAGAGCTGCTGTCATCACTGTGGGCCTCTTCTGTGGGGGGGGACTGGATATGGCTGGCACCTCCTATCCGGTGACTTTGGGTAGGGGTCCTGTTGGGGTGTAAATGCATAGTTATTGTATCTGTCTGTGCCATCTTGTGCAATGGGTGAGTTACCCTCTACTCCTGTGCTTGCATTATTGGCTTGGCCCTTGTGTGATTGGTGATTTTGTGGCCTGGGTGAGTCTCTATACTGGACATGCTTTGGTGATGGGTGTCCATGCATTGGTGTTACATGCAGGTCTTGGTATTGGGATGTGTGGGTTGTGAAAGTGGGGTATCTGTGGGGTGTTGGGGTGATGGGTGTGCTGGTAGGAGTTTGTGATGTCATGCAGGTAGGGTGGGTTGGATAAAGTAGTAAAGATTTGACTTACCGGAGTCCAGTCCTCCTGCTACTCCTGCGAGGCCCTCGGGATGCATGATTGCCTAGACTTGCTCCTTCAATGTTGTTAGTTGTGGGGAAGAGGTGGGGGTCCACCGCCAGTCCTCTGTACAGCTACCTGGTGTCTGGATACTACGAACGCACCTTCCCCCGTTGGTCGTTCCACGTCTTCCTGATGTCATCCCGTGTTCTTGGATGCTGTCCCACTGCGTTCACCCTGTCGACAATTCTCCACCATAGCTCCATCTTTCTTGCAATGGACGTCTGCTGCACCTGTGATCTGAATAGCTGCGGCTCTACCAGGATGATTTCCTCCACCATGACCGTGAGCTCCGCCTCAGAAAACATGGGGTGTCTTTGAGGTGCCATAATGTGGTGTGGGTGATGTGTGAGGTGATGTTTGTTGTGCTGTGTGATGTGTTGTGTTGGTGTGTGTTCTTTGAGGTACGTGGATATTGTATGAGTGATGGTGTTGTGTGCCTGTGAATGCTGGTGTTGTGTTTGCTATTCTCTCTCTCTGTGCTTCTTCCAAAAATGTAGTTGTAAGGGGTTGTGGGTAATGTGGGTGTGTGTTTTATAGTGGTGTGAGTGTGTGGTGTGTGTATGTGTATCAGGTGTGTGTATTTTGATTTGTCTAATGTGGTTGTGCTTTGTAAATGTGTGTGTGTTTTGAGCACGCCGGTGTGTAACGCCAATGGTTTACCACAGTTGAATGACCGCCGCGTTGATTGGTGGGTCGTGATAGCGTGGGCGTATTCTTGTTGGCGTGACAGTGTGGGTTTTGCTTTCGCCAGTTTATCACTGACCTTTGGTGTGGCAGACTTGTGTAGGTGTCTATATTGTGGCGGATTACGAGATGTGGGTCGTAATACCTGGAGCAGATTTCCGCGGTGGCCATGGTATCTTGACGGCCGTCAGCACGGCGTGAAGCTGGATTTACCGCCAGGGTTGTAATGAGGGCCAAAGTCAGTATTGCATCAAAGAAGATAGATGCGGGTTCCTGGTTGGTGCAGAAGATGCCCCACACCGGATAGATGAATGCAGTCTGGTTTGCGTCACTGCATTCCGCCAACAAGCCTTGACACATGCAAAACCTATGGTTACAGGAAAATGGCGCTGCCCGGGACCAGGAGGGATCTGGTGGCCTCTACTCAGGAGTGGGAGACAGAGGGGGCTCTCAGCAACTCAGAGAGCCCTCAGAAGACCAGGCATCATGCACAGGAGTCCCACAGCCCAGGGACAAAGAAGGTGCAAACGGAGGCCCATGCAGCACAACACAAAGGATTCCGACGCCGCAGGAAGCTGTGCGTCACAGGATGGAGTGCTGGGGGCCTAAGCTGTGCTGTGCATGAAGAACTTTGTGGAAGGTCACACATAAGCCTTGGCAACTGCAAGTCACGTGGTGCAAGGGGGTACTCAATTGGGTGGGGAAGCAAGCTCTTACCTCCATCAAAGTTGGATAGCTGGATATTGGGACTATCGGGGTCTCTTGAGTCCACCACCTGTGTTGCTGGATCCACGCCTGTCATCTGGAGGGGAACCCAAGCCACCGGTCGTTGCTGGAGAGAGGTGGTGCTGAAGCAGGGAAGTGACTCCGTCACTCCACAGGAGATTCCTTTGGTTCTTCTGGTGCAGAACCGAAGGATGCACGACCTGGAAACTGTTGCATTTGCTGGCAGGAGCTTAAGTTACAATGTTGCAGAAGTCGTCTTTGCTTCTTTGTTGCAGTTTTGTAGAGTTCCTGGAGCGGTCTGCGGTTGTTCCATTGGTAGAAGATGAAGTAAAGGATGCAGAGGATTCCTGCTAGAGTCTTGCAATCCGAATCTGAAGAAACACCCAGAGGAGATACCCTAAATAGCCCTGAGAGGGGGATTGGTCACATAACCAGGTAAGCACCTCTCGGGAGGGTCTCTGACATCACCTGCTGACAGTGGCCTCTCAGGTGCTCTCAGAGTTGCCTGCCAACTTGGAATACAAGATGGCAAAATCCAGGGTCCATCTGGAGGAGCTCTCAGCACCACCCCTGGGGTGGTGATGGACAGGGGAGTGGTCACTCCCCTTTACTTTGTCCAGTTTCACACCAGAGCAGGGAATAGGGGTCCTTGAACCGGTGTAGACTGGATTATGCAATAAGGGCACCTTCCATGCCCTTCAAAACATTTCCAGAGGCTCTGGGAGGCTACCCCTCCCATGCCTGTAACACCTATTTCCAAAGGGAGATGGTATAACACACCTCTCCCAAATTAAATGCTTTGTTCTACCTTCCTTGGATTGAGCTACTCAAGCAACAGGAGGGCAGAAACCTGTCTGTGAGGTGGCAGCAGCTGGGGCTGCCTGGACAACCTCAGAAGGCTGGTATGGCAGTACTGTGGGTCCACTGTGGAGCCCCCAGAGTGCATGGAATTGTGCAACCAATACCAGAATCAGTATTGGGGTACAATTCCTAATTGTTAGACACCTTACATGGCCAAATTTGGAGTTACCATTGTGAAGCTGGACATAGGTATTGACGTATGTCCAGTGCACTGGTTTAAATGGCATCCCCGCACTCATGAAGTCTGGGAAAATGGTCCTGGATGACGTGTGGGCTCCTCTGCTAGTGCAGGGGCGCCCTCACACACAAACACAGTTACTTTGCACCCAGCCTTCAGGGTGTGAAGGCCTGACATATAGGTGACTTTTAAGTGACCTGGTGCTGTGTAAATGGCAGTGAAAGGGTGCATGCACCATTTCACACAGGCTGCAAAGGCAGTCCTGTAGAAGCCTTTGCATGGGCTCCCTATGGGTGGCAAAAGTAATGCTGCAGCCCATAGGGATCCCCTGGGATCCCAGTGCCCTGAGTACCTAGGTACCATCTACTAGGGACTTATAAGGGGTGACCAGTGTGCCAAGTTGGAATGAAATACTAGATTACCAGTATGTAGTGATCAATTTGGAAACAGAGAGAGCATAAGCACTGGGGTCCTGGTTAGCAGGACTCCAGTGACACACTCAAGCAAGCTTTCAAAAACAGTGAAACATACTGACAAGCAGGCCAAACAAACCATAAGCACTGGGGTCAAGGCTAGCAGGATCCTAGTGACACAGTCAAAACACAATGACTTCAGGCCGAAATTAGGGGTGACATGCCAAAAAGAGGGTACTTTCCTACATCCACACATTCAATGCACATAACCCTCAAATATTGCCTCATGTACATGTCCCATGCACCACTGGACTGTCACGTTTAATGATGCTTTGGTGAAGCAATGCCCTCTCTGCAGTTCAAAGGTGGTGTCAAGACATCAAATGTTTCCTGACGATACATCAAAAAGATGGCCCTTTCACACCTATTACTTAGTGTGGAAGTGGTCAGCAATCGGTTTGGCATTGGGCATGCAACCTCCACAAAAATTGCATATTGGCACTGCCACACATTTATTTCAATCTTAAAACCTGAGGTAGCAGCATCAAATTATGCCACCCTAAGGGTGGTCCCATCGTAGTCCAATAAAGTCCCACAAAGTCATATAACTGATACTCTCAATCTGTATACATTTACCAAGTGTGGTGCATAGTGCAGCACACATTCAAATTGGACCTTACCATCATTGATTGTTCATGTGTGTGACACCTCACTGCACAGAAACAATTAAATATGCAGAGCACCCATCTCCCTCACAAGTTACAAGGGTGCTTTCAGTGGAATATGGCAGCTGAACTACTCCTAGTGCAGTGGTTGAGGTAAGAAATCCAACATATCATGTAGACAGGGCACATTGTTGGCCTTTACTGGTGATTCAGGGCAGGGCAGGAAATCAACTGATTCCCTGTCCTGTGCCACAGGTGCATGTAAACTTGTCACATACATGGCAAGACAGCTCCAGCTAGTCTGCCACACTTTGCTTGATTTCCACATAAACACATGCATACAAGCCAGGATATTGCTACAACAGCTCTGTGCGTAAGGGAGGGGTACCATGTCCAAGGAGGTAGGGGCAAATGCAACACACAGTGCACAACACACGTCTCATGGAAGACAACACCCAAAATAGGTACAAATGTACACAACAGCTTTTTGGCAGATCAAAAGTCTCGGCACTAAGAGATAATTTGCTAACAAATCACACCTACACTGCATGGGCGAACTGACATACCAGACAATTCCCACAATCACCATGCTCCTGAGGCTTAGACTGTGACTGGGAAGTGCATCACTATACAGCGATACAAGCATCCATGTAAACAGCAACACACACAATGCCAGCTGCAAGTCTGATCATCCACTCCACTGACAAATACGTTGGCAGGTCAGTTTGGAAAAATACATAAATGGAAGTCTGACACTGTATCTCCCCTTCCATTGCAGCAGACCAGGTTACGGGATCCAACCATGGGTCATGACCCCAAAAGGTAACCCACAGACTGATGCAGAGAAGGCGTGCAATGAGGCCCACAAAAGGACCAGAACCATGGTGGAGAGGACATTTAGCATCCTCAAATCAAGGTTCAGGTGCCTAGATCCATCTGGCTAAATACTACTATATGCCCCACCTCTTGTGTGCAAAATCATACCAGAGTGTGCAATTCTGCACAACATCTGTGCACGCACCAATGTGCCCTGGGAGGAACAGGTTGAGGTCTCCAGGAATGAGGATGAAGACAATGATGCACGAGTGGTGGATGGGGAAGTACAAAATACTGTTGCTTGAGCACGCAGAAGGGAGCACATTGTGCACAACTTCTTCACCGAGGGACTATACTGCAATCGTCAATGAGCACAAATTTTATGAATAAATCACTTAAACACAGATTTGTCTTGGAGTACTTCTTTTCACCTTCACAAACCTTATCAACTCACTCACATCTCGTAAAGCATGACTAGGCCACAACAGTTGAAAAACAAGCAGGAACACACTCAGGACCAACAAACAACTACACATATTGCACCTATAAAGTAATATGTGTGTGAATTGTATGGATAGTCTGTTGTAGAACTATTGTACGTTGCAACAGACATATCACACAAGTGTGTCTGGTTGACATTTGATTTAATAGCAGCCACACACAAAAATATATGTGAAGACTGCTGTTCAGTTATTTGTCCTAGGTAGGACAAGAAAAGTCAGTAACAACAGCAGATCAGTGTCTGCTATTTAACAAATCAATGTCTGAATGTCACAGTCACAGGTGGCAACTTACAACATACCCCTCAGTGGTACTCACATTCATGACTAACAGTTAACTACAGAGGGAAAAATATCTGAATGCCTTGGTCTGTCTGACTCTATCCAGTAGGCATCTTGCATTCATGTGAAGCAATGTCAAATCAATCCACAAAGCCTTGACAATCTGCACATGTGAGTAAGGAGACAGACATGTTGAGACATGCATGTTTTACTCAAAGCTGTCAGGAGTATTTACACAATCTGAACACACTTATATTGCATGCGATAATGGTGAATGAAGCTCTGTGTGAATACTCATGTCAAACAAACTAATGCAGAAGGACAGCTGAGACACTCCTATACATACCTTTGTCAGACAATATGTGGCAGTGACTTAGACACTACACAAGTGCTGTGGCTGGTGTAGAGAGATGTGTGGGGGTCAGTCATCTCAAATTGCAAAAAACATGCTGATGTAATGGCACATATTGCGTAGCCTGTAAAAGAAGCAATAGCCTTCTGTAAAGTTCACAATTATAAATAACCATGACATGCATGAAGGATGGGACAGAGAGGCTAAAGAGGATGAGTAACATGGAAAATATCCAGAAATTGTACAGCAACATAGACCTAGCAGCCTACGTCACACAGTCTGGCTTCAATGTGTGTGAATGATCACACATTGTGAAATACTCACTGTACCAAAGGTACAATGAAGACATGTAAGTCCAGACACATATCTACACACATTGTGGGAGACAGTAAATATACCAGTCTCATTTCTATTAACTACACCTGTGTGCTTGGCCAGCACAAACAAGTGTAACTGATGCAAGTGGCAACTGACACCATCTGTACCTTGGGACTGCAGAAATGACCTTGTTCCACTACCTTCCAATGATCTAACAATGCATGAGAGGATCAAGTATCACAACGTACACAGCCATGCGAATTCTGAGAAAATGATACCAAACGTCCAACACAACCAACCTGTAAGTCCCTAGTACATAATAGGGAAAGGCTGACACCAATAACCTGTAAGTCTCAAGTACATAATAAGGCAAGGCTCACAGCAACAACTTGTAAGTCCCTAGTACATAATAGGGCAAGGCTGACACCAATAACTTGTAAGCCTCCAGTACATAATGGGGCAGGGGACTTCAAGATACTGTTGGATTTCTTGACTTGAATGAGCACTGCAGTGCCGACTAGTCACTTGAGGATAATAGACCCAAAAGCACTAACATCACCAGAGGGGGGTCCATCCACTCTGTACGTAGTCAGAGACCTGTGATCTGTGCCAACGGAGCCGAACTGTTCTTGATACCACACTAGATTAAATGGGGCTGTTGGGGTGTTGAAAAAGCCAATGGTGCACTGATGAGTCGCCTCCCATCCCTGTATCACAGCAGGCCTGTCATGCAGCTTGTGTTGAAAAAGGGATGCCCTTGAAAGACTACATGTGCAATAATTGTGCAGTCAAAGTTTATATCTCAAAACTGTTTACACTTCAGTAATTGCCACATGTCCACCCTTGGTGGGCCAGGCTTGGTGTGGCCTTTACCTTTATGAATGAAAGATGAAAGCAGGCAACATATGGCATGCTGTGTGAGAAAACTACAACTCTTGACTTGCAGTTACATTGTACATATATCTACATAGGGAAATATGTCAAACATTGATATGAGTAAAGTGTTTTGATACAATACTGCCCAGTTACCCATAAATTATTGCAAATTATTAGTAGTTGAAACATCCCTAAACACACCACTGTAGTAGGCATTACTGATCACACATGAATAACACATTCCAATCACTAATATATCATATGAATACCAAGCATGACACATGTTACTCTAACATATCCAGAACTTTACATGCATGACAAACTGGTTCTTACACATTTTGCATACCATCATGATGTCAGGCTCTTTGTACATACCATACAATGCACCTAACGTATCCATAGGGTATGCTATTCTTTTATGTCAGTTATTTCAGTGTACTTTTCAGTGTACTTTTCCTTATATTATCTTCATCTTAGGGTGATGGCTCCCTCTAGGCACATGCTGTGGTGCTGGCACCACCACCTACCCATAGATTTCAACTAATTATCACACTATTTTCTCGTTCTAATTGTCTTACAACTAGCGGTTTTACTTCCTTCATGCTCTTTCTAGGCACTTTTCCTTTTAATACATCGATCACTCACCGGAGGGATTCCTCTTATCTTGGCACTCTAATTGCATGGATTCCAGATCTCACTCATGTTTACACTTTTTGCCTTGTGAACTGCCTTGATCAATACATAGGCTCATGTTCTTTTGGACTAATTTCTGAGTTCTCATATCTCGGTGCTTTTCGACATTTTATTTTTGATCTCTTAGACTTACTTTAATTTGTATATTCATTTATTCTTGACAGCCTTGAGAAAGCCCATGTGAAAGTACCTAATTTGGGCAAAACACGTGTCGCGATTGAAACGTACGATTTGGATTAATTTGTCATGTCATTTCAGGATACCTTTATGAGGTATAATATGTACCCATAGGCCTTGAGAAAGCCCAGGTGAAACTACCTTGTTTGGGCGAAACACGTGTCGGCTGGCTGTGCTCACTCTGTTCTATGACTCAATTTCTGATAAAACTTTAATCTGGATAACGCTTGAAAATAGTTCTCGAATACTTCAAGGAACCTCAAGAACATTTAGCGATTGGTTGCTTTAATAGTTATTGCCATAAGTGGAAACTTACCATGTTTCACACATTGGTCATCGATCACAAGCTGTGTGGTGAAACAAACAGTGGACATGTACAAACTGTGTGGTGTAAGACCAACAATACAAGTTTCCTCACATATGTACATTGACAGTACACACATTGTGCACATGTGGATACATACATTTGGGACATTGTATCAAACACATGTACACTTGCACTCAATATCACTCCTCCCATGTATCCCATAGATCAACATACATGATGAAACACATTTCCACTAAAAAAAACACATTAATTTTGAGCAAATGATGTGTCACACAAGTGCGTCAAAATCCACACGTAATACCTGGTCCTCCATCATCAAAAAACACATGGTGGGCCGTCATGTGTCAAGAAAAATGAAGTATGACCTCAAAACATGACACACATGCCCAGGAAGTGATGCAATTGAACTTTCTTGCTGGACACATGGAAAAGTTAAGTTACTTTCACCTTCCCTTTACAGTCTTTTAGTCTGTGCTTGTGAGAGGTTGGGTGGTGCAGGTGCTAGTACGCAGAGTGGTGCTAGTACGCGGAGTGGTGGTTATTGAGTCTTGTCTGCTGTCTGTGTTGTGTCCTGAAAGTGTTGTTTTGCAGTGTTTATTGTCATTTCGGCATCTATTTTGCTTGGTATTGTTGGTGTTTGTCTCTGGGGTAAAGTTTGTTGGGGTAGTTGGGTTTAGTTTTTTGTTGGGGGTTTATCATTTTTGCACAGTATTTTGGTAGCAATACATCAGGAAAGGGAACAGCAAAGAAATTGAGTCCAGAGGAACAAGGAGGAATCATCTGGTTAGTCTGCCACTGTGAGAAAGTAGCCTCTTTCTAGCCTGGTTACCACCATTGGCCTGTTTGTGAGTGTTTGGCAGTGTGTTTTTACTGTCTCACTGGGATCCTGCTATCCAGGACCCCAGTACTCATAGTTAAAACCCTATTTGTCAGTGTGTTTTGGCTGTCTCACTGGGATCCTGCTAGCCAGGACCCCAGTGCTCACAGTTTGTGGCCTATGTGTGTTGTCAGTATGCTTAACTGTGTCACTGAGGTTCTGCTAACCAGAAATCCAGTGCTTATGCGCTCTCTACTTACCAAATTTGTCACTAAAGTTTAGTGACTCCATATTCCAATTCTGATTGGGAAACTGGACCCCCCTTATAAGTCCCTAGTATATGGTACCTAGGTAACCAGCACATTGGGGTTCTAGGAGATTCTTATGGGCTGCAGTATTTCTTTTGCCACCCATAAGGAGCTCATACAAACCTTTCTCCAGGACTGCCACTGCAGCCTGAGTGAAATAGTGCACACACTATTTCACAGCCATTTTCACTGCACTAAGGTAACTTATAAGTCACCTATATGTCTAACCCTCATTTACTGAAAGCTAGGTGCAAAGTTACTGTGTTTGAGGGTACCCTTGCACTAGCAAAGGTGCCCCCACATTGTCCAGGGCCAATTCCCCAGACTTCGTGATTGCGGGGGCACTATTATAAGCATGCGCTACATATCTGTCAATACATATATGTAACTTCACAATGGTAACTCCGAATATGGCCATGTGAGGTGTCTAAGATCATGGAATTGTCCCGCCTATTCACATCTGGTATTGGGGCGGCAATCCCATGCACCCTGGGGCTCCACAATGGACCCCCAGTACTGCCATACCAGCTCTCTGAGGTTTACACTGCAGCCCCAGCTGCTGCCACCTCACAGAGAGGTTTCTGCCCTCCTGGGGACTGAGCAGCTCAATCCTAGAAAGGCAGAACAATGCATTTCCTTTGAGAGGAGGGTGTTACACCCTCTCCCTTTGGAAATAGGTGTTACAGGCTTGGGAGGTGTAGCCTCCCAGAGCCTCTGGAAATGCTTTGAAGGGCACAAACAGTGCCCTCCTTGCATAATCCAGTCTACACTGGTTCAGGGACAAAAGGGGAGTAACCATTCCCCTGTCCATCACCAGCCCAGGGGTGGTGCCCAGAGCTCCTCCAGAGTGTACCTGGCATTACACATCTTGGATTCGAAGGTGTGGGGACCCTCTGGAGACCTCTGAGTGGCCAGTGCCAGCAGGTGATGTCAGAGACCACTCCCGATAGGTGCATACCTGGGAAGGTAGCCAATCCCCCTCTCAGGGCTATTTAGGGTCTCTCCTCTGGTGTTTCCTCAGATTCGGTTTGCAAGATTCCACGAGGACTCCTCTGCATCCTCTGCTTCAGCTTCTGACCTCCAGATCGACCGCAGACTGCTCCAGGAACCACTGTAACTGCAAAAAAGTATCCAGGACGACTCCTGTGACCTGCAACTTCAGCTCCAGCCAGCTTTTGCAACAGTTTCCAAGGTGTGCACACTCTGAGGACTGCCTGTTATCACCCTGCACCAGAAGAACAGAAGGAATCTCCCAGGGAGTGACAGGGTCACTTCCCTGCTTCTGCAGGCACCCTTGTGCGACGACAACCGGTACTCTGGGACTCCTCTCCTGATGACGAGTGTGCTCCCTGGAACACAGGTGGTGGACTGAAGTGACTCAGACTGTCCAAAGGTCCAGCTGTCTAAATTTGGTGGAGGTATGAGCTTGCCTCCCCGTGCTGTGACAGTACCCCTGTGCATTGCATCTTCTGCAGCTCCTTTGGGCTTCTGTGCAATTCTTTCAAAATTCCTTCATGCACAGAGTACCCCATGTCCTCAGCACTCCATCCGGTGATGCACGGCTCCCTGAGTTGTTCTCCAGTGGCGTGGGACCTTCCAGTGTAGTGCTGCAGTGACTGCACTTTGCATCTTCTTTGTCCCCATGTTCTGGGACTCCTGTGGGTGCTGCCTGGTCTTCTGAGGGCTCTCTGAAGTGCTGAGAGCCCCTCTGTCTCCTCAGTCTGAGTTGAGACCCCCAGATCCCTGCTGGGTCCAGGCAGCTCCTTTTCGATGCAAACCATGTATTTGCTTGAACCAAGGCTTGTTGGCGGAATCCAGCGATACAAACAGCACGCATCCAGCGACTCAACGTGGGACATCACCTGCACCAAGCAAGAACCCGCAGCCATCTTCTTTGGTGCTCTTCTGTACTTTTTTCTGATCAGAGAATCCACTTTTGCACCTTCTTCTAGGTTGGCGGGGGCTCCTGTCCTTCCTGGACTCTTCTTCGACTTCTGGACTTGGTCTCCTCTCCCCACAGGTCTTCAGGTCTGGGAATCCATTGTTTGTTGCT
This sequence comes from Pleurodeles waltl, assembly GCF_031143425.1. Classification (NCBI taxonomy): domain Eukaryota; kingdom Metazoa; phylum Chordata; class Amphibia; order Caudata; family Salamandridae; genus Pleurodeles; species Pleurodeles waltl. Next base: position 596,294,439 of record NC_090449.1, read on the forward strand.
TGCAGTCTTGCTTGGTTCTTGCAAAATCTTTTATCACGACTTGTAGTGTGTCCTGAGGAAACTTGCTGTACATTACTCCTGCTTTCCTGGGCTCAGGGGTGGGATGCTTTCCTACACTCCAAGCGCCCCTCTACACACTACACTTGCCTAGGGTAGAATTTGTTATTCACATTCCACTATTTTAGTATATGGTTTGCGTTGCCTCTAGGCCCATTGCAATCTATTGTATTTTCTACTGTTTGCACTATTATATGACTGTTTACTTACCTGATTTTGGTTACTAGTGTATGTGTATAATACTTACCTCCCGAAGGAGTATTGCCTCTAAGATATTTCTGGCCTTGTGTAACTAAAATAAAGTACCTTTATTTTTGGTAACACTGAGTATTGTCTTTCATTGTGTATAAGTACTATGTAACTACAGTGGTATTGCAGAAGCTTTGCATGTCTCCTAGTTCAGCCTAAGCTGCTCTGCTACAGCTACCTCTAGACAGCCTGAGCTGCTAGAACACTGCCTACATTTCACTAATAAGGGATACGGGGACCTGGTATAAGGTGTAAGTAACTTAGGTACCCACTACAAACCAGGCCAGCCTCCTACAGCCACTACCTCCCCAACATGGTGGCCATGGGTGGCTGTGTTAACAAGGCTAACAGACTGAGGCACAGAAGATGCAGTGGGGCAGGTTGCTGGCCCAGTTGTCCAGGATCTTTGATATTCAGCAGACAGACTACCAACTGAAGCACTGGTGGGCAGACCTGATTTCCCATGAACAGGGCCTCCTGGGTCACCTGGGAGCAGAGGTCGGCGGAACTGTTGGTAAGTTCAGCTCATATGTTGCTTAGCAAAGTTTTGCTTTTGCATTAACATAGGTTATAGGAGGAACTTTGCCAGGTCATGACAAAGGCCAGGATTGCCAGTAGTGTGTCTGCACCAACCCTCATCCATGAGAAGGGCAGCACTGCACTGTCAGTCATAAAAGTGGCATAATCCTCTCTTTATTACCTGTGTTTAGCCAGGTGATTTTGAAGAGGCACAAAGCCTACACACGTTTCATGGTGCTAGGGTACATGGGTACCAGCCACAACTGTCTATGTTCATCAAGTGCTTAACCACTGTGGTATGTTGCCTAGTCATGTATGTGTGATGGAAAACATGACAGATGAGTATAGGTAGTAATGTATGAATGTGCCCTGAGTCATGCATGTGCAGAGTGACACAGCAATGTGCTAGTCAGTGGTCTGTCCCCTACAAAACATTACCAATGTAACTGAAACATGTACGTATAGTTCATGTACATATCTGTACATGTTTGCCTGTCATTGCAATTTGTGACAAGGCCCTTGCTGTGAGACCTACCCGTGGCCGCACACCCGGAAGAGGGTAGGTCTCACAGCAGGGGGTCATCACAAATTGTGACGACAGCCTCTCAGCCTGCACTCTGCCTATGATGCCCGTCCCTTAATATAGGAGGGCCTACGCCTATTGTGGCCATTTTTTGCATGGCTTTCTATGTAAGTTACAGTTTTTCTATATCTTCACACTCATTTGGGTACTATTATAAGTAGTTTAGGATTATTTTTTTGTGGTCCTGATGAAACGCCATTTGACCCATAGGGACATTCAAGGCGTGAAACATGGTGACCTGTAGTTAGGGCTAGAGATAGCATCCTTTTGCCCTGCACTTAGTTGGACAGAGTAGAGGAACATGACTTCCTCCCTACTCCTCCTCGTTTTTAACCTTGACCCATCACGTACAATAAATCTGTTGCAGTGTGGTTCTTGAGCCAATTTTAATCTATTTCTTCCTGCTCTCTGTTCTCTATAGTAGGTCTAATTTTTTTCCTACTCCTTTTCTTGGCACACACTTCAACAGATCACTGGCACAGAGCCCCCTCGTGGGGCCCTTCGGACATTGCAGCACCAGTCCGACGAGGAGCTGACCCGATGATGAAGCATGGCATCCAGTGGGTGTGTGAGGGTTTTAGCTTCCAAATATAAAAAGTGCCTCTGTAACCTCTGTCTATTCATGAGGAACAGTGTACTTTATGATTTGTACTAATCATTTAGGGAGGCTGTACACTGGACCTGTCCAAACGCTCCCTGTCCCTTGAATTCTTGTATAGACACCATGCTAGCACCATATTTCCTATATGGTGCACCATTGATGCACATTTCCACAGTGGCGTCATGTATTATAGCACTATTGTCATGCTTTACTGCATTAACCCCAAAATTTGTGGCACCAGCGCAGTAAAGCACAGGGTGAACCATAGATTCCAATGGGTGCGTCTCCTGAACGCCTGAATTTGGCAGGCCTTACATACGAGTTAAAATATTGCAAAGTTAAATATTTCTGATCTAACTGTGCCATTTATTTCAGCCCCCTGTGTAGGTATTACCCCCCTGGTATACATCATATGTGGCACAGGCATACTGTCAGTGAAGTATTTACAACGGGAAGGTATACATGTACTGTGCAACTCTTTTGATATGTCAAAAGGGGATAAGGTGACTTAAGGTCACATTAGCATCATTCACACTGATGATAGTGTTGCGCTGTGGCCTTTAAAATGTGGCCCCTAGCAAGGTGGTTAGACCACTTGTAGCTGGTGTTCTGCAGGAAGGTGTCCCTTTGTACAGAACACCAACCATCCCCAGTACACAGGCACCCTTGCAGCATGGTGACATGGCAGCTACTTGTAGAGCTGTTCAGATGATAATCACAGACATGGCCCATTTGTGGTGTATACTGACATTTATGGGCATTCCCAATGGTGCTGGGGGGCATATCTGAGTTGCTGCCAGACCACCCAGAGCAACACGCTATGTACATGTTGGGCCATGAGGATTACACATGGGCAGATGTTACAGTTGCCAAAGTGAGCTGAGTGATGTGAGGGGTTGAGAAAAGGTCTGTGCATATGGGTGGGAGGTGTGTGCCCATTACACATCTCCCTACTGTGCCCCATGTAGCCCTTTTGTATGCATACAGTAGGTCCTATGTGCCTCCCCCTTCTGCCATTGTTGGTCACCAGATTGTCCCCCACTGCAACTTACCCTGCATTTGTGGTAGTTCTTGAAACGCTGCACTGTCCTGTCCCTGGACTCCTGTGACCAACTCCTCCAGGATGACCACTGCCACCATCACCTCCAGCTCATCCAGCTGTTCCTGGGGTGCCAGACTCCCACCTCCAGTCCGCAGGGCTGCCTTTCGGTTGTTGACCAGTCTCTCCTTAGTTCTGGGCTTGCAGTCATGCCAGCACTTTTTACAATAGATGACTGTCCTCTTCACCTCTGCCACGCTGTAGAAGCAGAACTGTGTTGGGGGAGTTGTGCATCTTTATCATAAATATGCCCCTAATTTTGATAGGCAGGTACGTTAAGAAGGGCTGACGTATGGTTTGCTGGGGTATTATTCTAATATGTAGTTTCATATATAACATTTCTGGCCACAGTAATACTAATACCATAACATATCGGTCAGCAGTCAACTGTAACTTACACCTCTTACATTGACATAAGAAATACCTGCTATGGTGGTTGGTTATCACCAGTACTATTCAGTCAACACTGCCTCACACTGCGGGACAAATGTAGGACTTTATTCTAGTCCATGATTGCATGTCCCAAATACATCCACACTATGGCCACACCTGTACATCTCACTCAAATGCGTTGATAGTAACAAAGCACACCCCATCAGATCTCTCCACTTCTCTCTCCATACAACCATGCCAGCTAAGGCCCACAACTACACACAAAGGGGCACATTTGCAAGCTCCTTGTGCCACCTTAGCATCATTTTGTTTTACACTAAGGCAGCACTAAGGTGGTTTTTCTGCTGTGCTATATTTACAAAGTGGCACACTGCTTGTATTGCACCACTTTGCGACCGGTAGACTGATTGTGTTGGGATGTGGATCCACCCTGGAACCCCTTTGTCAGTACTTAGACTTTTTTTCTTAAACCATTTGTACCTTTGACATGCTCATACATTTGGGACACTATGCAATACATCATAATGTGTGAGGGTATGGCATTCAATAGAGCCACCAATGTTTTAGTCACAATGGATACACAATCCTTATATGCTAGCATTCCACAGAAGCCTTACCGGTAATAATGGAAGTATTAGACTATCATATTCAACCAGTACGGGTACCAACTTGGTTTCTAATCTCATTGATTGAAATAGCCATGCCAAAAAACGACTTCCAGTTTGATAATGACTTTTAGTTCCAAGTAAATTGAGTAGGAATGGTGCCTAGCTTTGCACCGGATTTGGTGAATTTGTACATAGCGGATTATGAGACATGGAATGTTTTCAATCCAGTAAACCCTTTTTTAAGTAACATCAGAAAGTAGTCAAGATAAATTGATGATGTTTTCCTAATTTGGAGGGTTTCAGCAACAGAGCTGCATATATTCCATACATGGTTAAATGAGAGGTCAGTAGACATATTGTCCATTGTGGAACACAGTAAGGATAGTATTCCGTTTTTGGACCAATCAGTAGGAATAGATAAGGATAAATTATTTATGTCCCTATACAGAAAACCCACTGAGATGAGCTCCTTGCTGCACTACAGTGGTAATCCATCCAAGGAGTCTGAGAGACAGTTTACCATTTGGGTAATTTTTGAGAATTTCTAGGAATTGTACGAGAAGAACTGACTAAAGAATCTGATGTGCTCATTGATAGACTTATTGAAAAGGGTACCCCATAGGAAGGAAGAGAGCTTGGTACAATCACAGGGAATGCATTTTAGAACCAACCCCTAGAAAGGACAATATAAACAGATTAGCTTGTGTTACAGCCAGCAATGACATCAAAAAGATCATAAAACAACACGGGGGGTCGTCCAAGAACATCTTTCGATAAAGAATTACCCCCGTTCTCATTTAAGAGAGGGAGAATTTTGAAAGATGCACTTGTAAGGTCTCGCTTAACACAACCACCCAGAATTACCCTTCGTACTCTATGAGGTCTCTCATCAGTGCTAGGCCAATACAGAAGTGGGCAATGTCTATCTTTTAAATCTACTTTCAATACAAATACATGTATTCATGACAAATATATATTTAAATTGACTTCCTTCAGCAATTGTAACACAGAAAATGTCATTTATGCAATATGGTGTCCTTCCAAGTATATTGGAAAAACAACACAGAACGTGAAATGAGCAGGAATAAATGTGGAACAGTGGGGACACCCCTTGTGGAATAATACCAGAGATTACAACATAACAGTTAAGAAATAAGATGGCAAGTGGTGGAACAAGTCATGTTGGGGCTGATAGAGCGTTCCGTACTAGTAATTTACCTGTATTTGGACGCTCTTTAGGCCGACGAATCTTTTGGCTAAGTGGGACTCTCTTCACCCGAGACCAGCCAACTTAATGTAATCGATAATCAATAACGAACATAAGCAATACCCTGATCAACATAACACTTAACAATTAATCCAGAATACATTTCGGCGAACCCTGACCTTTCAGTCAGGAATAACCACACCAGTTTATTCAAAGTTAGTGAATTTATTTCCCTATATTAACAAAGCTAGCACAATATAGATGTGTCTCAACACCAAATGATATACATAAATGAACATTAATAGCTGTCCATAACGACGAAACAGGTGCAATCTATGCAGCATTTGAATAACAAGGCACTCGATTATAGCAAGGCAAATCACTAAAACTATAATCTGTAATGAGCTAATTGCATACATTTAGTCAGCATAACAAGGTCTCAAATTGCATCGTGCAACAAAAGGAATCCTCATCTAACCTCAAATTAGCATCGGCGTGTGGGACTTCATGCAAAAACAATTTAGCAACATTAATTTAGAAAACTCCTAACTAGGGCTCTTATAAAAAATCAGCAGTTTTCCTTTCATATTTACCAAATTCAATCAGCATTCAAGGAAGTCTTCGTCTCACAGGTACCGTTTCTCGATCAGCATGGGACGGGGCAAAGGGGCAGGGTGGACGGGGCAATTGCCTCACGGCGGCAAGGTAAACTACTACTTCATGCAAAGGGACAATTCAAAGTTAAAGTCTCTAGGGTAAGAATCATTTAAAGTCTCTTTCTCTCGATTAGAGAAAGCATCAAAGTCTCTTTCAAAATGGCGTCGCAGCAAGGTGGGCCATAATAGCTGCAATGTCCTGCAAAATGGCGGGTATGGGCGATGTCCAATAATGGCTGCAATGGCTACTTTCCTCTCGTGCACCTGGTTTAAATAGACAACAGTTCAAATCCAGTAGGGTCTTCCATTGGAGGGTTCATAGGTTGGCTTCAAATTGTCCAATCAAAAACAACAGTTCTCAAGCTTTTACTTAAGCATACATTATCCTTGGAGACGGGTACGCAAGTTGCAACATTTTATACCAATTAACTCACTTTCAGAGCTTCCATTGTCCGCACCTGCAGATTGACCTTGGAGCAAAGAGAAAAATGCCAGGCTGGCACGAAACCTTAAGATAAGCATGTGAACGATCTCAGTGGAAAAGTACAGCTTCAAGCAGAAATACACGTTTATTATCACATTGGAAAAATACGAGCATCTAAATCGTGAGACCAAGGCAACTAGGCCGAAGCCTGCACTAAAGTTATGCTAAGCTAAAACATTTCAAACAAGCAAATCATAGCACACGTTTACGATTATGTCGGATTAGTGCAATTCTAATACATCACGTTATATAAAGCACGCTTATAAATGTTGGCAAACTACTCTGAGGGCACATTTTGTCCCCGTAAAATCTTTATTAGTTCGATTAAAGTCACACTCGATTATTTCACACTACGTTTATGCGCTAATAAATGAAAAACCTTTATTTCTGCGTCATCAATCCCTCCTCTGATGACTACTTGTCATCACACAAAACTATTCCCACAAATTTTATTCCATTAAAATTCTGTCAGTTCTCTTTTCCTTTTAATTCCCCTAGTTTTCGCTTTATATTCTTCTGCCATTCTTTTCATCATTTTCTCTTCCTTCCTTCTTTTAATTCTTGCCATAATCATTATTATTCCCCTTATTATTCCCCAAATTCCAAATATACAAATCAGTACTATTAATATTCCCTGTATTATTTTTAGTAATATTCCATTCCAAATTCCACCAATCCAATTTCCCATTGAAGCAAGTCCTTTTCCAACCTTCTCCCACACTCCTGGTTCTTTCAATTCCTTCAAGTCTGCACTCTCTTTTGTTAGATTAGCAAGCATAGTTTTAATTTTCACACTGTTGTCGGGAATATACATACAACAGTGGTGCGCACCAAGCATTTTGCAAACGCCGCCATCCTTTGCTAAAAGAATGTCTAAGGCAAGCCTATTTTGAAGAGTCATAGCTCTTTCCGCTGTAAGTTCAGCATCTATCAGGATTATAGCACCTGAAAACTTTGTCAACATGTTATCCACTATAGTAGACAACTTTCTTATTTTGATGGAATTCAACACAACTCCCAATGAAGGAATCATGGCTCCAAATATATCTCCTACCACAGCAGCTGCGGTCTCTCTTTTCTGGATACGATGGGATCCAGATGTCTTTTGAATCATCGATAGGTCATCCAGTTGATAAACCTTTGGGAACACTATACCCAAATAACATCTCCCCCACCATCCCTTTGGAAGACGATAATAGGCATTATACCCACAAATGTAATATACACCTGGAATGACAGGGTCAAGTCCGTTCATCATGAATGTCCATTTGGCCTTAAAGATAAACGTATGTTTACACTCACTCGCTCCTACGAAAATGTTATCATAATAGGATTCACCTCAATATATACAAAATTTCCCTACATGCCAAGCATCTAAAGCTATTCTCCCTTGTGTTTTTATTGCGGCAAAATCATAATGATCTACTGAAGTCCTCTTACTTAGCTCCTTTTCTAATTTCGCATTCATTTGTGCCCTTCTATCATCTGTGCGATCTAAAAAGCTTATTTCTACTGCAGAGAGCGAGCAGGTAAGATTTTCCCTATGAGCGTGAGCCGTTTCAAAAGGTTGCATTGGCTCGAAAAATTCCCTCATTATTTTAGCATCCCAATCTTTAGCAATCTGGCTTAGCTGCGCTATTATAGGAACATATGCAAAGGTAACATCATAATTCGAGTAAAAATACTGTATGTTAGTTTGACCATAAAATCTAGACATTACTATACTACATGTAATCCCGTATGTAAGAGGCATGTGGTGATAAGTCACCCCTTCCTTTACTGATGTCGGTATCTGTGTACACACATAACAATCTTTCGCATCCATAGTCTCAACATATTCTGTTAGCAAGCGATAGAAAACATTATATGAAAGTTCTTTCTTATCATGCAAGAGTCTCTCATCTAATTCTAGTCTTTTCAATGCGGTTAGTTCAGTGACAGTAACAGGAGCAAAAGTAGAAGCATCAATTTTCTCATTCTCACCCTATCCATGCATTGCAAGCACAATTGCCATTATTATTAGTACACATGCAATTATCAAGCCTATACACGCATATTTACAATATTTCACTCTACTGTTTTGTGTAGCCATGATCTGTATAGAATCAGAGAGCTAGAAGCACTTATAAGGAAACTATTTAGCAATTCAGTTACAAAGCTGAACGAGCGCAATGTTCACACAGTCTTCTTCAAGAGGCCAGTCACTTATCGGTTAGCAGCATTTGTCTCAATTCGGCAATAATTCAGTCTTTTATCAGTTCAGCAAGTGTCTTATCCGGTTTAGCAATGTCTCAGCTGGTTGTTTGTATCACGTTATGTTTATAGCAAGCAATGTCATTTATCACCCTTTCAATCAACAGAGTCCATAAAACTTTTCTTTTCTATTGGTATCTCTTCTTCTTCGTTCTCGAGGCTAAGAGATACAAATTCGTCAGTCCAATCGTCATTGACTACATATGCCCATTCTGGACCGGAATATCTCCTTTTTGGTATCCTTTTCCTTTTCAATTTTGCTTCTCTTTTCGATTCTGCCTCACTGGTACTTTCCTCTTTGGCCAAGTCTTTTCCTTCATTTGAGGTTGGTACCACGACAGACACTTCCTTTCTTTTCTCTTTCACTTTTGGCCTTTCTCCGTCGCTCAAATTTTCTCTAGTTCTTAGTTTTATTGGTGATATACTTAGTCTCCTCTTTGCACCATGTCCATTTGATGGACCTGTTATCTTTTCTGTGGAAGCTTGAACAGTTTTGTTCTGTTCTGCCTTGTCCCCTCCTTCTGGGGAATCAATCACGTTCTCCTTTTCTTTTTCTCTATCCTCTGCTTCTGGGAAAGCCCTCCTCTGATCAGGCTCTCCTTCTTTTTCACCTTTTTCGAGCCCTTCGTCACCGTTACTTTCTTCAGACTCTTTATCACTTTCAGCTGCTTCAGGCTCTTTGTCACCTTCAGCTGCTTCAGGCTCTTTGCTACCCTCAGCTGCTTCAGGTTCTTTGTCACCTTCAGCTGCTTCGTCGCTGTTTGAGGTTTCTCCTTGGTCTTCCCCAAGTGAGTCGGTCGTTTCGTCCTCAGAGAATATTTCTCTCTCTCCTGTTTCTGCCTGTTCACTTTCAGTTCGTGTTTGCTCTGTCTCGGCGCTTAGCACTGTTTTATCAGGCACTGGCAGTTTCAGCGCTTCAACTTCCTCATCTGTGGGACACAACACTTTCTTTGTGTGACTGGCGTGAATCCAGTTGGGAACTCCCGCACACTTCACAGCAGTAGTTGTTGTCAGGATCACTTGGAAAGGGCCTTTCCAACGGGGTTCCAGACACGACTTCGTCACGTGCTTCTTTACCACGACCCAGTCACCTGCTTTCAGTGTGTGTCCTGGACCTTGGATCGGTGGCAAGGTGGTTGCTTCCACCTGGTGAGAGAAAGAGCGAACCACGTCAGCCAGACCTTTGCAGTAGTCTAACACCATATCATCTGTAATATTCAAAAGCGCATTTGCGGGAACTGCAGGAAGTCTCATAGCCCTGCCCATGAGAATTTCGTGCGGAGACAATCCAGTCTTTCTGTCAGGGGTGTTTCTCATTGACATTAACACCAAAGGCAACGCGTCAGGCCATTTCAAATTTGTCGATGCACATATTTTCGCCATTCTTGATTTCAGTGTACCATTCATTTGCTCCTCCAGTCCTGAGGCTTCAGGGCGATAGCTACAATGCAGTTTTTGCTCAATGTTCAGCGCTTCGCAAAGTAACTTTATCACCTCGTTATTGAAGTGACTTCCTCTATCTGATTCTAAAGAGATCGGGAATCCGAAACGTGGTATCAACTCCCTCAACAATAGCTTTGCAACTGTAAGGCTGTCATTTGTACGTGTGGGGTATGCTTCAATCCAGTGACTAAAAATGCACACAATCACCAACACATACTTCAGACCTCCATGCACAGGCATCTCAATGAAGTCTATCTGCATTCTACTAAACGGGCCACTGGCCCTGCCAATGTGGCTCGCGTTCACAACTGTTCCCTTCCCTGGGTTCATCTGCTGACAAATGACACATCGATGGCAAACTGCTTCTGCAGCTTGACGAAATCTGGGGTTAAACCAATCAGTTTTGAACAATCTTATCATGGCATCTCTCCCTAGGTGAGCCTGCCCATGATAGAACCGCGCAAGCTGCGATAAGAGACTATTTGGCAAAACAAATTTTCCCTCATTTGAAACCCATAACTCATCTGGTCTCTTTATACATTGTGATTTAATCCAGGAATCTCTTTCATCCTCCCTGACGTTATTCTGTAATGCTTTTAGTTCATCTATTGCATCTACGACCTTCAAGGCAAATGCTTCAGCTGGTTCGAGTTCTGGTTCACTTATCGAATTCCATTCATCCCTGAGTAATATACAGTTCAAGGCACAAAATCTTGCGACTTGATCCGCATATGCATTTCCCAGAGAAACATAGTCCTGTCCTTTTGTATGAGCACTACACTTTACCACTGCAACTTCGGCTGGCATCTGAATGGCGTGTAACAATTCCCTTATTCTCTCTCCGTTTTTCACTGGGGATCCTGAAGAAGTCAGGAAACCTCTCTGTGACCACAGTTGTCCAAAGTCGTGCACAATTCCAAACCCGTACTGACTATCAGTGTAAATTGTAACCTTCATCAATGTAGACAATTGGCATGCTCTTGTAAGGGCTACAAGTTCTGCTACTTGTGCAGAATAGACTCCTTGAAGCCAGGACGCTTCCAAGACACCTGTTACAGTACATACAGCATATCCTGCTTTCAAAATTCCCATCCCATCTCTTAGACATGAACCATCAACGAAAACAATTTGGTCATTTTCATCAAGCTTAGTATCCTTAATGTCAGGTCGAGGTTTTGTGCAAAATTCAGTCAACTGAAGGCAGTCATGCTCAACGTCTTCAGCGTTCTCAATTTCAGCATTTTCACCAGGAAGCAAGGTTGCTGGATTCAACGTAGTGCACCTTTTCAGCTGCACATTCGGTGAGCCCAGAATTATCGTTTCATACCTTGTGAGTCTTGCTCCAGTCATGTGTTGCGTTCGGGAGCGGGTCAAAAGTATCTCAACTGAGTGAGGGACCATGACTGTTACTGGGTGTCCCATTACTATTCCTTCACTCTGAGTGAGGCTGATACCAACTGCTGCTACAGCGCGCAAACACCCTGGAAGTGCTGCTGCGACCGGATCCAAAGTAGCTGAAAAATACGCTACTGGTCTGTTTATGCCACCATGGGCTTGAGTCAAGACAGACAAAGAACATGCATCACGTTCATGACAAAACAATGTGAAAGGCTTTGTGTAATCAGGCATACCTAAAGCTGGAGCCCTGCACATGCATTCTTTCAATTCAATAAAAGCATCCATCTCATCTCCTTTCAGCTCAATTTGATCCAAGGCATCCTTCTGGGTCAGTTTCAGTAAAGGCTTTGCTAGAGTTGAGAAGTTGGGAATCCACTGACGACAGTAGCGTTCCATTCCCAAAAACTTCCTCACCTCCCTCCTTGTCTTTGGTGGACACATTTGAAGTACACTTGTTATTCTTTCCTTCATTATTCTCCGTGACCCTTTCTCTATCTGGTGACCCAAGTATTTCACTTTCTTCTGACAGAACTGCAACTTGGAAGGAGACACCTTGTGTCCATTCCTTCCCAAATGGTTCAACAGAGCAATGGTGTCGGCTGTGCAGCCACTTTCTGTCTTCGATGCAATCAGTAAGTCATCAATGTATTGTACTAGGGTTGACTCGAATGGCAATTCTAATGCTTCCAAGTCTTTCTTTAGAATCTGATTGAAGATTGACGGTGACTCAGAAAACCCTTGAGGAATTCGACACCAACTGTAAACTCTGTCTAAGAATTTGAAACAAAAGAGAAATTGGCTGTCCTCATGAAGAGGCACCGAAAAGAAAGCTTGTGACAAGTCAATGACTGAGAACCACTCGGCATCGCAAGGGACTTGAAACATTATCACAGCTGGATTCGGTACGACAGGGCAACATTTGACTATGATGTCATTTATTTTCCTCAAGTCCTGCACAATTCGGACCTTTCCACTCGGCTTTATTAGTCCCATGATTGGTGAATTACATGGACTGCTTAACACTTCTTTCAGTACTCCCTGCTTTACAAATTCGTCAATGAGTTGGGCAACTTTCATGAGGGTGTCTTGTGCCATGTGGTATTGTGGGGTCTGGGGAAAGGTTGCATTGGGCTTTACAGTCACTTTCACTGGTTCCACTCCTTTCATCAATCCCACCTCTTTCCCTGTCATATCCCACACTTCCTTTCCGACTGTTTCCCGTAATTCACCTGGAATATCTTCTTCAGTTATCATCGGGAAAAGACAAATCAGAGGATACTCTTCATCGACAGTTTCCATCTCATCCCCCTCTACACTGTCCTCTTCTTCCCCATCACTGCTCGTCTGAATTTGAATTCCCTCGTTCGAACACATAATCGAACATCCCAATTTGCACAATAGGTCTCTCCCTAACAGTGCTATCGGGCTTGAGTCACATACCACAAATTTATGTAACCCTTGATAGTTACCGATGCTGACTGGTACCGGATCTGTAATTGGGTTTGTCAGGTGCCTGTTTGCTACTCCCACCACTTGAACTGTTCTCCCTGAGAGTGGCAAATTTGGTACTTCAATGCTCTTAACAGTTGAACGTGTGGCTCCTGTGTCAACCAAGAATGAGACACGATGACCCATTACTCTTCCCTCCACGTACGGACCCTTTTGATCAATTTCCAAGGATGCTGCAAGCACACAATCTCCTTCCTCCCCTGAACTTTCACTCTCCCATACATTGTTTATTCCACTCTCACTGTGTAATGGGAACTGTTGTACGGTGCCATTTGTATTCATTACCTGACCCGAGACCTGTGGAGGAACCATCACTTGCTGCTGACTCATTGGTGCCAAAGGTATTTGCATTTGCTGATTAGGTACCATGGGTAACTGCTGTTGCATTGGCTGCATTTGCGTCATCTGCATACGAGGCATCTGCATCTGCTGCGGCTGCATAGGTTGTAATCCCTGCAACTGATTTATGGTCTGAAAATTTGGGTTTGGACCTCTCATTTTCGGTCCCCTCATTGTCTGAAATGCATTGACATCATTGTTTTGCTGACCAACACCTGCACCTTCCTGCACCACCATCGGGCACTCGCGCTTCCAATGACCGACGATTCCGCACACGTGACACGGCATCACCTTTTTCAATGCCTGCACACCATTCGGAGTCAAAACAGTGTTCAAATCCGGACCATTATTCCCAAAACCTCCTCTGCCTCTCGCCTGTGGCTGAAACATCATATTTCCCTGCAACTGCAGCTGCGGTTGCGGTACCTGCTGTTGGAACCCTTGCAACCCTTGCAGACCTGTCTGAGCTGCTTTAAGTTGCATCATCATCACTTTCTCTTTCAACTTTTTCTGTTTCACTTCAATTTCGTCGCTACAGTATTTCGCATAATTCAACACCTCATCAATAGGTTTCGACTGCTAACAAATCAAATGCGACTTTATCATCTGACTTATCTCTGGTCTCAGCCCTTCCACAAATCTAAACACAAAATGAAGCATATCCTTCGCCTCTATTGTTTCCGTGCCACTGTAGTTCTTGAACGCCTTCAACAACCTCTCATAGTAACTATGAATCGACTCTTTAGCCTCTTGGGCAGTTCAATCGATCTTCTGCCAATCCACATTTTTCGCGGCAACCTTCGTCTTCAAATGCTCAATCACCTTATAGTACAAGCTCATCACCATAGGTGATGGTGCACCCGTATCCCTGTCTCTCTCTGGTTCACTTGTCGGCCAACCTACAGCTCTTTTGCAATCCTCCCACAAATCTGCCGGAACCACAATCTCAAAGAGAGTGTTCAGGTCTTCCCAGAGACATTTTGCAAGCTTCACAAACCTATCAGTCTGTTGATACCATTCAATCGGTTTCTCTCTCAGTTTGGGAAAATCATCCGTAAAAGACTGAATGTCGCTTCTGTGCCATGGTACATGTATTAATTTTCCCCCTGCTGTCTCCCTCATTGGTAACATGGTTACTGCATCACTACTCTGTGGTCTTTTCTCGTTGAGCTCTGGGACACTGTCTTTCCTCTTTTCCTTTCTCTTTACCCATCTGCTTTCCCATTTGTCTAAGCACCTCCACACTTGTGCACTCTGCAACAATTCTCTAAGGTGCGCCTTCATGCCTGCTGACCTCATGTGTTCAAAATCTGTGGTCCCGAAATCCAACCTGTAGCTCCTGCTCAAGTGTTTTGTCTTGTCTATATCAACCCTGTTTTTGTCAGCTATTTCTTGCAAGCTTCTATGTACCTTGTTCACTTCTCTCGTAATCCTGGGACATAGATACCTCAGCTCTTCTTCCGAGTAGGACTCTAACCTATTCACACCCATAGTCCCTTCCGCCAATTCTTGTGCTTCCATGTTCAACCTGACCCTATTCAGATAGTCTTCTCCCTTCCCACTGGCTGAGCTTTGTGTGGAATTCAGACTGTTAAACCACTGTGTCAGCTGTTGCGCATTCAACCCCATCAGTGTAGCATTCACATCGACTGCCATTGATGGTTGCGGCAACTTTTCAGTGTTCGATGACAGCGGTATCACCAGTGGGGGACTCGACCTCACCACTGTTGACTGAGCACATATGGGACTAAACTCCATCAAGGACCCAGATCCAGTTGGCAGGGCCGCTATCGGAGTTGTCTCTGGAGTGTTTTGTATGCACCTCCTTTCTATCCCACTCTGCACCATTGAGCTTTGACTGCTCATACCTGGGTTAGGCTGAATGTACAAAGGTACCGGTGGACCTACAGTAATGGGTAGGGATATCGCATCTGCGTTCTGTCCATTCCCCATGTTCTGAGACATGTTCATTCCCACACTATGGGTCATCATTGCCGGCATGCCCATCTGACTCCCCGTCATCTGAGCATGTGCGTTTCCCCCCTGCATCTGCTTTTGAGGCATCAAAAACTGGGTTGATTCAGCTTGTGCCAGTGTTGGGTTGTGACCATTCTGTCCTCCCATTACGGTTGGATCTAGAATCATTCCCGTACTGTTGTCACTGCTGTAGTACCTTGCGACCTGCGGCTGATAATTTTCTGCTGGTTTCAGTATGGGCACATCTGGATATATATTCCTAACCTGCGGTATCTGCGGGGTGAACAGTAAACTCGGGTCCTTAGATCCCGATGATGCTCCTGAACTCTGAGTTTCACTGTTCTGTACCGGTGCCGGAGGGGCAGAACTGGTACTTGGACCTTGTCCATTCTCTGCATAAGGTGGTGGACGGTCGTTCAGCAATTGCATGATTAACTCCTCATCCTCTAACTCCTCTTCTCTTCTCAACTTTTCCTCGTCCTCTCTATCCTTGGAACACCTCCTGTTTGTCTTACAGGTAGCTTTCTTACCTGTCTCCTCTTCTTCCTTAGTAATTGCGGGAAACAATTTTATCCCCTGCAATACATCTGACCTCCACACCTTCTGTGCATTATCCCACCTAGCGTCCGCTAGTGTCTTTTCTACCTTTCTTATCCTGGTCTCGAACTTATTTTGCTGTTGCTGTCTGGCCATTAGTTCCCAAATCGCTAGAGCCTCAAACTGTGCTGGCCTTGGAGGTACCTTCATGTCGTACATCGCGAATCTCAAATTCTCTAGGATCCTTATATTGAATGTCCCATGGATCGGGAACGCTACGCTCCCATGTTTCTCTGTCAGCTTGTGCCATTGCTTTAGCCAAAGGCACGGAGCTACCCCTTTTTCCTCCATTACAATGTAAGCTGGTGTACCTTCGGGCGGCGTCTCCTCTCCTACGCTCGCTTTAATGTAAGACTCCCCCTTCATCGCACTCTTTAATGCTTTAAAAAATTTCATTTTCTCGTCTTTTATTTCACAAAGTTTGTAATCAATAGGTGACTTTAATTCCCGGAATACTCTTCGCTTGCCTTTCCCCTTCCAATCGAGCCCCACGGACTGCGTCCAATCCGTGCGCGACCCTTCTTTGCAACCAACCTATCCCAGCGCGGCTCCTAGTGACGTCACACTCACACACACTGCGGCTGACAAAGCCTCGCGGCTAGTCCTCCTTCACTCAGCTCCTCTCGTAACAACTTCTTGCATGTATCGCGAGCTATCAAAAAAAAAAAAATAATAATAAAACAGATCTGTCGGTTTACTACAGGAAGGGTAACACAATCGCTTCAGGACCTTAGGGATTTTTCACTAGCCTCGGCAGTTATTCCATCTTTCTCGGTCCCCACGTTCGCAAGCAAATCTGACCCGCAGACTGCTCTCAACTTGTCAATGATCTATTCTAGTGCACTTAGAATTTTGTCAAAGCCCGAAGTCGAAGTTTTCTTTCACTCCCTTAACACACGTACCGACTCGTTGACCACGCCCGATCAACCTATTAAACCGACCAGACCACAACATAAAACAAGTGTCTCATACACTTTTCAACATACTCCGGAGTCTCTTGACCTCGCAGGGCCCGTCTCAACAACAACAACCACGTGGACCTTTTTATGCACGAAGCGCCACATGCACATGAAGTTCGACGACTTCCCTACTCTCACACTCGGAGTCGCACCTCCGCTATTTCTATGAAGTTCGACGACTTCCCTACTTCTACACTCGGAGTCGCACCTCCGCTATTCTCTAAAATCCTCGCAACCTTTTCACACAATCTGCGGCAATAAGCTGTGCAAGCGCAAAATCCTAACTTCACTCATACCATCACTAGTACCGCCAACGCTGATCTCACACCTCCATTCTCTTCATTCGCAAGCTCCGAGATCCCGGGAAAGTCGCGGTGGACCTAGCCCATCATCATTTTCTCAATCTGTTTTACCCAAGAAAATCTAATTCAACACCATATACCTCTCGAGCGGGGTCCCAAAGTCTAAACCGTTAATCCAACACCATGTATGTCTCGAGTGGGGGTCCCAAAAGTCTAAACCATTAATTCAACACCATGTATGTCTCGAGTGGGGGGTCCCAAAAGTCTAAACCGTCCTCTGCTACCATCTACTGATAAAGCGTTCCGTACTAGTAATTTACCTGTATTTGGACGCTCTTTAGGCCGACGAATCTTTTGGCTAAGTGGGACTCTCTTCACCCGAGACCAACCAACTTAATGTAATCGATAATCAATAACGACCATAAGCAATACCCTGATCAACATAACACTTAACAATTAATCCAGAATACATTTCGGCGAACCCTGACCTTTCAGTCAGGAATAACCACACCAGTTTATTCAAAGTTACTGAATTTATTTCCCTATATTAACAAAGCTAGCACAATATAGATGTGTCTCAACACCAAATGATATACATAAATGAACATTAATAGCTGTCCATAACGACGAAACAGGTGCAATCTATGCAGCATTTGAATAACAAGGCACTCGATTATAGCAAGGCAAATCACTAAAACTATAATCTGTAATGAGCTAATTGCATACATTTAGTCAGCATAACAAGGTCTCAAATTGCATCGTGCAACAAAAGGAATCCTCATCTAACCTCAAATTAGCATCGGCATGTGGGACTTCATGCAAAAACAATTTAGCAACATTAATTTAGAAAACTCCTAACTAGGGCTCTTATCAAAAATCAGCAGTTGGTTACCTAAAAAGAAAACACAATGCAATTGTACAATTTTCCTTTCATATTTACCAAATTCAATCAGCATTCAAGGAAGTCTTCGTCTCACAGGTACCGTTTCTCGATCAGCATGGTACGGGGCAAAGGGGCAGGGTGGACGGGGCAATTGCCTCACGGCGGCAAGGTAAACTACTACTTCATGCAAAGGGACAATTCAAAGTTAAAGTCTCTAGGGTAAGAATCATTTAAAGTCTCTTTCTCTCGATTAGAGAAAGCATCAAAGTCTCTTTCAAAATGGCGTTGCAGCAAGGTGGGCCATAATAGCTGCAATGTCCTGCAAAATGGCGGGTATGGGCGATGTCCAATAATGGCTGCAATGGCTACTTTCCTCTCGTGCACCTGGTTTAAATAGACAACAGTTCAAATCCAGTAGGGTCTTCCATTGGAGGGTTCATAGGTTGGCTTCAAATTGTCCAATCAAAAACAACAGTTCTCAAGCTTTTACTTAAGCATACATTATCCTTGGAGACGGGTACGCAAGTTGCAACATTTTATACCAATTAACTCACTTTCAGAGCTTCCATTGTCCGCACCTGCAGATTGACCTTGGAGCAAAGAGAAAAATGCCAGGCTGGCACGAAACCTTAAGATAAGCATGTGAACGATCTCAGTGGAAAAGTACAGCTTCAAGCAGAAATACACGTTTATTATCACATTGGAAAAATACGAGCATCTAAATCGTGAGACCAGGCAAGTAGGCCGAAGCCTGCACTAAAGTTATGCTAAGCTAAAACATTTCAAACAAGCAAATCATAGCACACGTTTACGATTATGTCGGATTAGTGCAATTCTAATACATCACGTTATATAAAGCACGCTTATAAATGTTGGCAAACTACTCTGAGGGCACATTTTGTCCCCGTACAATCTTTATTAGTTCGATTAAAGTCACACTCGATTATTTCACACTACGTTTATGCGCTAATAAATGAAAAACCTTTATTTCTGCGTCATCAGGGCCACGTGGAGGGAACAATAATAGTCTCCTCCCTAAGAGAGAACCTTTCTGGGTAGAGAAATATAAAACAGTGACTAAGGGTCTTAACACATTGGAGCACTGGAGACAGGCAACAATAATGTGCATATCTGTGACATATGAATAAGAACACATATCTATGAATATTTAGGACTGTCTCATTCATTTACTGTAAGGAACCAAGAACTGGATCTGGAGGCTTGGGAAATAGATTGCATTACACTATATGGAATATAATAACGACAATACAAGGAAGAGATGTTTGGACAACATGTCATTAGCATGAGAAAAAATATCCCTGGTAGTATGATGATATATATATATATATATATATATATATATATATATATATATATATATATATATATATATATATATATATATATATATATATATATATATATATATATATATATATATATGATGTTTTAAAACTAAAGTTGATTTGTGTACCAGGGGAACATAAGAATTACTGCTGAATTTTTGTACATACGAAAAAGCATTTGGCTCTAACTTCAATAGGGACGATTTGATTTGGGTACCAGGCAAATATCAGAGGTTTGGTCCAGCTATCACAGAAATGGCACTGTGTCGTTAGTCCAACCATGTTTTCTTGTTATTGAAAAGGTTTCCCATTTCAGACACTTGAGTGCGCACTGCGTCTGCAACGGGCATGGTATGCGTGCCGAAGGTTATTTAAAACAGTCATTCCGGCTCTGCGTCTGAGACGCAGGTTGGAGTCCTTCGGCTGACTGATGTAAGTAAGAGATTTCATTTCTCCTAGTACAGTCATCCCGTTTCCGGAACTCGGGGTTTTCTGATATGTAAATTCCTCACATTAGAGGTCCGTGAGCACATGAATTAACCTCAGATTGACTGTAACATAATGTTAGCCCTGAAATAATGGCTGTCACAACTTGCAGTCCTCCAATGCAGATGGGGATACATTTCACTAAAGGTATTGGTGAGTTATCCGAGGCAGTGCTCAATTTGTACATAAAAAGGTGCCGGTGCTCAAAGCCCTCCTCTTAAAAACGCGGCTGCTGTAATTAAGCCTGCCAGCAGTGAATACTGAGGCAGCCTAATCCTGAAGCCCTCTCGGGCCTCTTTAATACATTTACGGTGACCCCCTGCCCCTTCAGCTCATCCTGCAGCGTTCTACTTTTTCCCTTTATGACGCTTTTTCGTTTTTCCTTCTTCTCTTTTCCATATGTGTCTTTTGCTCGCAGAAAATGCTTGAGGCAGAAGAATAAACCCCGGCCCTAAAAAATACGTGCCGGTGCTCAGCACCAGAAACAACAAGTACAAATTAAGCACTGATCCGAGGATTATCAGTCTTTTACATAACATTTTAATAACGTTATGCGATCATATGATTATTAAGTACAAATAGAGTCTTCTTGATTATCAGTCCTATTTATAGATTTAATATTTTCTCACAATAGGGATTTGTAAACAAAGTGATTACTTTCTTACCTACCGAGATAGGAGTTTTGCCCTGAAGCAGTTGTTATGACTCGCTTCAGTCTGGACATGATATATCCTCACTAGAGAAATTGGTGAGTTATTGGACGGTTTCTCATTTATCAATGGAATGTTGATGGGATTTTGTTTGATTATTAAATAACACCGAGAAAGGCTATTATTAATTAGAAACAGACTGTTCATTGACCACTTCTTCTTCCCTTTAAATAGGGTAATGTGACATTCGCTAAGTATTTGTTTTCCTAGATAAAGGGCTCGAGATAGATATGATTAGATGAATGACACAATTTCACCAACCAAACAATGAAAAATAATATTGATTTTACCATAAGTATTATTGATCATGACTATTACTCACTTCATATGGGGGAGGAGGGCATTATTTTTCCTTGCAGTCCAATATATTGGTGGGTAGACAATTAATAGTTGATTATCACAGTATTATTTCGTACTGGTAAGATGGACATGTGCCCTACATGCGATTGAATATTGAGAAACGATTGCGAAAAGAATTGAAGATTAATATAATTTTTTCACCATGATATTAATGGAGAAATTGAGAGCAGAAAGGGTTTCTTGTCCTTTCTGGGCATGTTCTATAGCTGAGATGTTTTGTTGAGCAGACCGAGCTATGCATATCTAATAGGATGAGTATGTAATCAAAACACAGCAGTAATTAAATGGACTCTAATGGAATAATGCATAAATGCATATCAAAAGGGATATGTCTATTATATGAAGTCTGACATATGGTTCTCTCATTTTGGGTGCTGCCTACAAAAATACCTTGTCCTGATGATGAACCATTGTTGATTGAATCTTTAGGTTGGGTCGAAACGTCAACATCATTTTGATGTGGACTACTTTTACAAATGGAAAAGTGGCTTCTAGACACCTACATTGAAGGGGTCATTTTGAAGACCACTTTGATTATTTTTAGCTACATTCTTGTAAATATTGTATATATATAACACTGGTGCACTTTATCAATTCACCCTAATCACTCCCACTGTGTCGCCATTTTAGGAACAGTTTATGGAATTAATGCAATGTATGCTGATTTTGAACCAATATTGAATTATAAATGAAATAAATTGTGCAAATAATAATCTGATCATGTTGAGAGATTGATAAAAATATTGCCGAGGGAGTTAATGGCCACACTTCCCCCTTGGCGACAATAATGGTTTGCAATATAGTTATACACCCAGGTCCAAGGGTTACTGAGTTTGCCCCCTTTTTTTTAAGTGTTGCCGGGTGATTAGAGCACAGCCTGCCCAAAATGGACCCTCCAGTTGACCACGCATGAAAAAAAATAGCCACAATGGAGGGGAAACCAGAAAAACAGAGGTAAAGGGAGCCCCCCTTTGGACACAAAAGATAAAAAAAACTATAGTTAACCCCCCTGACCATACAGTGCCATTCAGTTTCAGGCTGGAAACACACAAGTACATTTGGAAAATCCACTTAAGCAAATATATGAGCTAAGTGAAGGCTCGCGTATCACTACATCACCCTCCTAATATCACCCTTCCAACCACACAACATCCTATATTGCAATATGATGCAGCTTGCTGCCAATGTACGTAAGCTCTTCGGTGCCTCATATAGATCTGGTAAGAGCTATTCAAATGCTTCAATCCAATACAATATTTATCATTTGTGCATCACCAAGATTTGTATTGATCCTGATAAAATCCTTGTTCATTGGGGGGGCAGAGGCAAGCCGATGACCGTGATGGCCATGCGGCTGTGAAGCTCCGGCTGCAACAATCCTGCATTTGTCTGATTAGGACATTCCTTCCCACAATCCTGCCACTGGGCGAATGTGGATAGTCAGTCCCATCGATCCAGACACTGCAGGGCTGTAATCTATTGGTTGACTGCTCGGCTGGAGTCGCTGGTTGCTAGGGGCAGCAGCAGCCAGCACAGGTGAGCCTGAGACTTGAGGCTACCCAGCACCTCCGGGCTATGCTGAATCCCCCCTCGGGGACATCCATGCTGACTGAAGACATAGGCACCCCCCTCTGCCACCGATGCCCTCCCTGCATTGCCACCAGGTGGGTCTGTGGCCATGCGACAGAGCTATGTGTAGTGGCCTTCCTGTGGCAGAGTGGAAGTGCGGAAGTGCGGGTACCACCCACCTCTAGACCTTCTGACATATGGGGTCCACTTCAGGACTACCTGGCAGTACAGGGGACCCAGAACTACCCCTATCACATATCTTCCAGTTTTCTCAACCAGTTGGCTGCAATGCAGGTTGCTGTTCTGGGGGGCGGGCCTTGTGATCACTAAGACATTGTCCATGCTGTAACCTGTCATGCTACATACACACTACTGATTTCACTGTCCTTTCCGACCTATTGCCACCACAAGTGTACTGTGCACTTCAGTATGTTTGGAACAACTACATGGATCTACATAATTCCTGCTAATGATGCTCTAGCCAGCTACGCTTGGAGTTAACTTTTTTCATGGTTGCTGTTTCTTTTCTTTTATCTCTTCCTGCTACTCTTCCTCTTTTTTTCCTCTCTAAGGCGTGAGCCGTCTGCTTAATGTGCCAACTCAATTGCTCTAATATCTTTTCACTGTATGGTTCATAACTAGCAGTTTTTGTAATACAATGATAAATAAAGCATTAAAAAAGTCTTTGTTCCATCACACTTCAGAATTATAAAACAAAGGTTCAGATTTATGAAAAGTGGCATTACATTACACGTAGCGCTATTTTTCTTGCAGCCTCTTCTGCCCCCCTTACCTCCAGCATATGTGCACGGTATTCAAAATACAGCACACCACAGTGGAGGGTAGGGGGCAACAGCATCAGAATTTCTATTGATGTACTGTTGAGAGTTAGCGCCAACATTTTGGTGCTAACCCTAAACAGGACATAGGGGATAGGGGCCCATTGTAAACAATTTTACTCTGAGCCGGCGATAAAACTGCTTAAAAAAATGATGCAAAGAAATCTCTTAGATTGCATACTTTATGCATGGCGCATGCATAATATAGCGCAAAGGGTTACAAAGTGGCGCAATGCAGGCATGGGAAAAAGGCACAATAACATTAAAAAGAATTACGCTAAGGTGGCTCTCAAGTGGCATTAGGCCCTCTTACATCAGGGCCAACATGTCTTAATTTGTGCTTTCATAGCTACTGATCTATGTTGAAAAATGATTTACAGGTATTTATATTTTTGTGTACAAGAAACAAATTGACATCCTACATTCATTCTTTTCTCACACGCTGTATTTAGGGCCACTGGAATTATGTGATTCTGTGGCTGAAGCGTTTTCTGCATAATCATGAACTTGTCACATAATCCATCATCTGTTGCATAATATGCAGATTTATTGGATAATTTTTGCTTCAATTAATATGTTGAAGCTGGCCCACTGTTTTACACTCTGGGGAAAAAAGGTGATTGGGAGACCGGTTAGTGCTATCCAAAGATTTATTGTTCAGTGGATAAATACGCTATGTTTTGCTTCAGATAGCATTGACCAATTGCCCAGCTAAATAAGTCACTAGTAATGTCTCCTAAATAGGGAGAAGGAAATCCATCTTCCTTGGGTAGATTAGCAACTTACACATCATTCAGCAATCCTCAAACTCTACAGTTGCCAAATGAGAGCCAGGATTCTTCCAGGTCAAATGAAGAAACTGGCATGACATTACTTTGAAAGTCAGCAACAGGCTCAGGTGTGTCTGCTTATGACTGGAAAGGGTGACTGTCACAATACGACTGATGAGCTCAATCTTTGATTAAAAAAATAGCTGAGTCTAGCACTTGCCCATCTGTGTGTGCTTCCAACTATAATACTTACCAAATGTAGTTTACACTTCAAATGATATGTCTTTCTTTTCACTCCAGATTCTTTGGATGCCAATTGCCTCTCCCTAAAGAAGCAGATCCTCTCATGTGGGCGAGGAACTGATAGAGATCAAATTTAACTGATACATTAGTGTCACAGAAGTTAGCATATGGTGACTTACAAACCTTATTTAAAAGCCCAACAGAGAAATTAACATGGAAATATAAAATGTGCACGTTTGAATTATGATGGACAATATGGCCTCCATTCGTATTTGACATAGTGTTTAACATGAACGATATTGTGCATTTATATCTGAGAGAATTAATGATAAGAAATAACATTGAAAGTACTATCTTTAAGAGAAACAGTAGAAATAAAGCATATTATGAGTTTAAATCAACATGAATTAATCGTACTTATACTGATTTAAATGAATTTAGTAGTGTGTTAAATGTGTGAAGAGAAATAAATGCATGTTT
Organism: Pleurodeles waltl; assembly: GCF_031143425.1. NCBI lineage: Eukaryota > Metazoa > Chordata > Amphibia > Caudata > Salamandridae > Pleurodeles > Pleurodeles waltl. The sequence goes on from NC_090449.1 coordinate 596,319,358, forward strand.
AAAAGTGTTCTAAAATGTCGTAAATCAATTTTGCAGTAAAATAATTTGCTTTGCTTATTTGATTCAAATTGTAAAGTGTGCAATATGCTGTATAAGTGAATTAACTGAATTAATGGCAATTTAGGCTTTCTTAATTAGAGTAGGCCTGAAGATTCATGTTTGCAGCAGTAGAGGAAAATTACTATTTTCTGTTCCCACTGACCTGAACTTTTCTCTAAGTTGATGATGTGTCGTTGAATGTCCTACTGTATTGAAGACGGAGAACATGTTTCAATGTTAACTAAGTAACAATATTTCTTCAAGCTGTCAAACAGGAGAGGAAGCCTTATTAACTTCACATAAGAATTGTTCATCTCATCCTGTGTACTGTGGGAAATGATAACGAAGTAACAATCCACTAGAAAATGTAATATTTTGGTGAAACTGTATGAATTCATTGAAATGACCAAATACTTTCTCTGTGAAAATCCAGAATAGTTGCAAACATGATGTGTCAGAGGCAACAACGGGATGCTGATTTGTGTGCGTAAGATGAGCCCAACTGGAGGACCAATCAAAAACTCCTCAATATTTGTAAATAGTGAGAGACTGTTGAAACTTTTAGTCAGTCGACTCCTGTTCTGAGTCTGCTGCTGTCTGCCAAAGGCTGAGAGTTCTTCTTGGGTGTTCTTGCTATCACCTCCAGTCCCTATCCAAGTGTCCTGCCATATTTATTCTTTATGTCATGAGTTTCCTGTTAGTTCCATATGCCCCATTGTTTATGATGTTCAGTACTAATACGCCCAATCAATTCTGAACTTCTCAAGTGTCCTTTGTGCAGCCCGTGTTCTGCACTGTCCTGATGCTGCTGTTTACTGATGTCGCAAGAAGATGAACGCCCTACTTGATTACACTTTCCTGTCTGCTGTCCCATGAGGAGAGGTTTCTTGTTTCCTTTTCAGCTTAGATAAATACAACAGCATATTTTTATAGTGAGTTACCCTAGTTAGATGATTTTTCCAATGTATTTACGTTCCCTTTCTCTTTGCCCACATGTGTTAGCCTCTTCCCACACATGCAAGTTTAAATTTGTGTTAGAAATAAGGATGGCCCAGCCCTACTAAATTGTCTGTTAAACCTGAATTTTTATGATTTACTGATGCCACCATCATCTGCTTTGAAATTTGAAAATTAATGTGCATATTGTAGTTTTACTAAGTTATGTTATTCTTTTCGAGTGTTTAACAGTATTGATGTATAGTAGACTTAGGCCAAGATTTAAGAAAATTTAGCGCTGCATTTGAGCCATTTTTTTACGCAAAATCGACACTAACTTAGGAGCATATTTAGATTTGGATGCTAGAGCAGATTAGTGTCAAAAGTTTAGATTTAGCGTCATTTTTGGGGAACACCACCTTACCTTGTATTGTTTAACGACAATGAAATGCAAGGTAGGTGTTCCCTACTAAAAAAATATGCTAGCCCACTAGCACCAAATTTTGAACTTAATGGAAAAACAACACATGCAAAGGACTGGCTCTAAATAATTACACTAAGACTGATTAGCATCAAAATTTTAAAGCCTGGTCAGTGGTCAGGCCAGGTGTTAAAATAAAACCCACACATAGCTACACCAAGGGAATACACAGCAGGAGCATTGTAAAGCAACTGGACACCATGGAAGTGCTACTCCTACAGCTCAACACCCATAGAAGACGACAGCACCACCACAACAACCGCAAACACCACCACAGTAGCCACAAATGCAGCGTAGAAGACGGGAGAGGATCTTTCACCAGCGTGCAAGCATCCTGGCCCTAGGTAATAAGAGGTGATCAGACTCCACTGACTGAGGCAGGAGTAAATGAACGCTTGTTCTACCATATTGCGCCAGATATCACAGCAAGAGTGCCGAGTCACATAGCAATTCCACCCATGACCAAACTCCTGGCTGTCCTCCACTTGCTGGCATCAGGTTCATTCCAGACGACTGCGGCACAAGTGGGTGGGTTCTCCCAACTATCCCTCTCATCCTTCCTTAAAATTTCCTGGACACCATCATCAGACTCATACCTCACCACATCAGTTTCCCCAACACCCAGGAACTGCAGCAGGAGATCAAGCAAGTTTTACCAAATTGCTGGTTTCCCACATGTGCTGGGTGCAATGGACTGCACCCACGTCCAACTTGTCACTCCTGCAGCAACCGGACACCTCTACAGGATTTGCAAACGTACCGAGTTGTGCAGGCCATCGTCGACCACTATGGAATTATCACAAACATCGTTGAAAAATATCCTGGATGCGTCCATGATGCTTACATCTTCAGGCTCTCCACTATAAACCAATAATTCCAGGATGGACAATATGGCAATGCCCTACTTGTAGGTAAGATACCATACAATTTATAATACAAATAACACACCAAACGTGTAGTACAAACAATACAAACATAACATCAAACATACATGGACAGGGAAACACAGATGTATAGCACAACACATATTCACATGCCACACTCCACTGCATGCAATGCACATCACCCTCACATACGCTCATATCTATAAGTCCCTGGTGCCACCTGACTGACACATCACTGGGCTGACAGGTGGAGCAATGCCCGCCATGAATACAAAAGCTGGACTCAAAACAACTACATGTGTCCACAGGTTCACAACAAAACACAGATCTTTCATACATAACACTTACCAAGGAATCACTCTGTTATATGAACTGCATTGGCCATTCAAACATCAAAAAACTCACATATTGGCAGTGCCTCACATTTACTGTCTCAGGAAGTCTCAGGCAGCACTGATATCTATTGCCACCGAGTCATCACCATCAACACCTCAATCCCTCCCCCCTAATACAGCCCAGTGATCAAGGAATCCTAGGAGACCTAGGTAAGGAGCCCCAGATTTTCTGGGAAATCTTGTTTTTTGTTAGAAAGTGTTTTGTATTGCTACCTGTGCCCATTTACTGTAGGCTCCCTGTGTTTCAGGCAGCCTAGCCTTTTTAAACTGTTGTTTTTTTAGCCGTGACTGTGGCAAAAGACTGCATAACACCCCACTCCTCCACCTCTTTTTTATGGAAAGAGGCTACATACACCTCAGTGGCTAACCAGAGTGTCTTTAGGAGACTGCTTAATCTGTTTCTGTGATTTAAATTGTGTTTAGAAAATATCTGCATCACCTGTGTTTGCTTTGAAAAAGCCACATATCTGAGTGTGTGACACGCAGTATTTCAGTGTTTTTACAAGCACCCCCTTACCTGGAAAGTAGACTCTGCTAGCTTGGAAGCGTGGATTCAGCCAGACTGTATTCAAGGAGATTCTGAATAGAGCAGCAGCTCCCCCTTATCTCCCCACAGGGGCTTGGGCTTCAGTTGACTTGGCCCTTACATAAGTTTCTATCGGTTGTTGCATATGTTGTTGTGATTGATTGTTGGGATTAGTAGTACTATTGGTTTATGGATTAGGGTTGGGGTTGTGATTGGTACTAGGGTTAAGATTCCTTTTGGTTCACGTTGTTTTTAGGGTTGGGATTGTAATTGGTACTAGGGTTGAGATTTTACTCCCTACACATCCATCAACATGCAAACATATTATGAGTAAAGACATCCAACTCATGCATCTCAAACTGACCACATACAGATTGCAATGTCATCAACCAACATACAAACCCACATACCACACCTATACACATATCCACCACACCTACAACAGCAGAACATTGTCATTCTCACAGCAAACACTACTCTGTCCAATCCCAGTAACACAACTTGCCATTGCCCACACAACACAAAACCACATTATACATTACTTTTAACCATCCAGATACACACTCCCTGTTCATGCAAACCAACAGCAATATCCTCTGTTTGCTCCTGTCAGATCCCCTTTTATCATGACAATACCTAAACCCAGCCTTCCAAAACACAATCTACAAACACCCTCCCCCTCTCTTCACCAATTCAACACAACCATACACTCCTCACACTCCACTCCACCACACATATTACCTCTTCCAGTGATCAAAACGGACACAAACACCCCTGATCCACATCCACCCCCTCTTTCACAGCTCATACACTCTTCTCCAAAACACAGCAACACCCCCTATAATATTCTAATACCACTCACCAGCACTAACTCACATACAAATCCTTCACAGAAAACCACTGCATCAATATCTCCTCTCACTTCTCCACAACAACAAACAGACCACATACATGAGCACACCAAAATAACACAAACTTTATAATACCTTCCGTCACACCCACTCCCACACTCATGACTACACAAAGAATATAAATCCTGACCAATCTTTACCCCATATTCTCATTCTTCACAAACATCTGCCACAAGCGCCTCAACACAGCAACATTCATTCACCTGTTTCTCATTCATTGCACAATATAGAGCCTTACATTCTGATCCACATGCTCCTCCACCACCCCTTACCCATACTCCTGCCACACTAAAAAGAGGCAAACAAAATAAACAACATGCCACTTTTAACAATTTTGCATCCCCTTGTCTATTACATAACAAGTCTACTCTTCATGTCTCTCTCAGCCACCAAGACCACCACCAGCACACACAGACCGAACAAAATGCCTCCTATGCCTGCTGGAAGAGGAACACTATATTGAAAAACAGGATTATTGTAACCCTCACACAGTTATCACAACTTACAACACACCTGCTACAAGCTCAAAATATACTGCTCACCCTTCTCCAAAACAAAACACTGCCACAAACACACATTTTCTAAATTGCCTGCTCACAAATGCTCGATCAGTCTAACAAAATAAGCACCACATCTATGACCTGCTCAAGGACATACAACCTGACTTACTATTGATAACTGAATCATGGTTGGGAGAAGACATGGCCCCATTATTGCATGAAGCCCTTCCACCGGGCTATCAAACCATCACACAAAAACGTATAGTCAAGAGAGGAGGTGGACTAGTGATTACCTTCAAACAAGAAACAAATCTCAGTAAAACAGACATTTCCATTCAAGGTTGTGAGGCCCTCCTCACCAGATACAACCCTACTCCAACTTCCTCCTTTGACTTTCTTCCCCTTTACAGACCTTCCCCTAGCAACTCAACATTCCCAGACACTTTTCTAGATACAGTCTCAAACCTTATAACATTATACTCCAACCTATGCATTCTCGGGGACCTAAACATTTGGTTTGACAAACCCAATATGCCCCATCCAAAAGCTATCACCACTGGCCTTGTTGTATTGAACCTACATCAGATTGTAAACAGTCCCCCACACATCGCTGGACACATCCTAGATGTCATTTTTTCAAAGCCTGGATTAATTCTGTTCCAAAACTTTATGAGTGGCTACAGGAACCTTTCGCTATCCTAATACCACTCACAAAAACTACACCTTGGAGAAACATAGAACTTAAAAAAATAAAGCAACAGATCAGTAGGTTGCAATGGACCTGGCTCAAAACAAATAACATTCCAGACAAACGTCAGCTACACAAACTTAACAGAATATACAAATCATCAATCATAAAAAGCTAAAAAAAAAGGTACTACTCAGACAGAATTCTAAATGCTAAATCTGCAACCAAAGATTTTTATAAAATTCTCAATGAATTTCAAAAACCTAAATGCATGGAAGGAAGTCCCACTACTCATGATTTAACAAACAAATTGGCAACTCACTACACAACCAAGGCAGACACATTGGACTCCTATTTAAAACAGAAGAAAAACACTAATCAAGATTGACAACTCATTACACAAACTTAAAACAACCATCAGCACCAACCACTTTCCTAAAATCCCCTCCATGAATAAACCAACCCAGCCTCTGCACTCCTTCAAACAAATATCAAAAGGTGAATTTATGGATTTGGTCAAAGCAAGCAGGCTTTCCGGTTGCCCTTCTGACCCTTGTCCAAGAATATTCTTTTATCTACTTCTGCTGCCACACCTGTAAGAAGAATCTCCAATAACTTTAACTACAGGACCTTTTCCTGAAGACCTGAAAAAGGCATACATACGTCCGTTATTAAAGAAAATAAACCTAGACCCACAGGACCCCAACAACTACAGACCAATCACAAATGGACCTTTCCTGAGCACACTGATGGAAAGAACAGCATTCGCCCAGATGTCACAATTCATTTAAAACAACTCCATACTTTCAGACTACCAATCTGGATTCTGCCCAAGAAGAGGCACTGAATCAGCACTTTGGGATGATCTTAAAAACACAGTCGACCGCAACGGAGTTGCTGCACTACTTCTCTTGGACCTCTCTGCTGCCTTTGATACTGTTGACCATAACACCCTAATTCAAAGACTCCTCAAAGCCAGTATAGAAGGGACTGCTCTAGACTGGATTACATCCTACCTTCAAAACAGAACTAACATTATCTATTCTCCCCCCTTCTCGTCCAAAGCCTACCTCACAAAAGCAGGAGTCCCCCAAGGATCAATCATCCCACCTTTGTTTTTCAACATCTACATGATATCATTACCAGAATTGAGCAATGATTTTCAACTCACATGCTACAACTATGCAGACGACACACAAATATTACTTAATTGGAATGCCCCAAAGACATTGAAAACTCACATACCTTCAGTTGCTTCAGAACCGTTGATTAGTGGATGACTTGGAGCCATCTCAAACTAAATGCTTCCAAAACGGAAATACTCACACGTGGTGACTGGAACAATTATGACCCACTGTGCGCCTGGCCTGATGATCTCGGACCACCTCCTCAAGTATCCAAGGAAGTTATAAACCTTGGAATTACCATGGACTCCAAGTTAAGAATGAATGCCTAAGTGGACAAATTAGCATGCTCAAGCTTCATAACCTTGAAGACTCTGCAATGCATCTCCCCCCACCTCAGATTTCCACACAAGGTATAGGCTACTATCTCTCTTGTACTATCCAAACTGGATTATACCAATGGCCTCTACCATGGATCATCTCTATATATTATGAAAAAACTACAATGTATTCAGAACTCCGCTGCCGGGCTACCATTACATGTAAAGCCACAAGCCCGCATCTCCCCTGCTTTGAGAGCAGGGCCACTTTTTATCAGATACAAAACAACCAAATTCATTCAACAAAGAAACCTCCACTCAAGATTGGCACCCTGCCCTAGAACACCACAATACAAGAAAAAGACAATAGATGGTACATTCTTTTCTGTCCAAGCAGCCAAACTATGGAATTCACTACCCCCTAATAGAAGATCAATGGATGAATAGCTCGCCTTCAGAAGACTACTCAAGAGTTGGCTCTTTCCTTCTTAGCCACCATATCCAAAAAGCAATGTACTTCTCATGCCTGGGTAATACATTATACACATACTCTTTAAGCCTGTTTAACAAATGTATATTTACTCACGGTTAAATATATAAGTATATGTGTGTATGTGCATTTGTGTATATATATATATATGTGTGTGTGTGTGTGCATATACATATATATGTGTATATTATTCTATGCTTACGTGTTCATAGATCATTGCATAGCTTCTAGATAAGTTGGTATATTAGGTACTTATGAATCCCTGCTTTTGTTTTTATATAATACTGATCGCATGTTTTATTATCATAAGCATTTCGCTATTCAAAAATTGAGGAAAGATAAATAAATGTTAGCAAAGTATGTTTATTATTCAACTTTAAATATTACAAATCTTAAAAGTCTGTGTTTATACAATACTACTTTTCTTCTCATATTATAAAACCCATTATTATATTCCTTTCATATCTATTCCGTTACTATGTATTTACACATCTATTTATTACTCTAGTCCTACTGTGCTAGAGAAAACTTAAATAAAAATAAATAAAACAAAATCTATAAATAAAATTAAAATTATAAATAATTAAAATAAAGCTAAAAGAATATATATTATTGATAAATAAATAAATAAAAGACACATTAACATACAAATATTAATAAAACATTATATATATTTATATAAATAAATTAATAAATAAATAAAGATTTATAAATTTACTCTCTGGTAAGTTTTACTCTTTCTCACCATCACCCTATGTATCTATCAATCTATCCTCTATCACCACTCCTACTTATCCCAAACCCATTCTACTAACTTCATCTCCAAAATACCCCCGCCTAAGCTCTTCCCTCCTATACCACATCTAGCTCACCTCAAACCTCAGTTTACTACCTTGATCTTCAAAAAACTCCTACTAATTTCTCCCTCAGTTATATCACCTTTGACTCATCCAAATTCCCTCCAGCTACCAGAATCTCCCTAAACCTTTCCACAGAATCACCCCTCCTCCATCTCTCATTTACTCATCCTAAGCCTCATCCTACTACTATATACTCCCAATTAATGCTTCTGGATTCTTCCCACCTCTATCCCTCCATTACTCTAGTCAATCCAACTAACAAACTCACTCAAGTTAATTCATAATAATACTAATACTGTACTCATATTTTCCTATTCTAATCAACCACTAATTCCTTTTGGGTTCCGGAGTAGCGTGCTACTCGCCGAAAAGCTCTTCGACACCTCATCAGGGGTAGTAAGCACTATATAAATATTATTACAATACAACACAATATCAGCAAAGTATAATAGATATACTCATTGTTTACAACCTTTCCTCGTGTGGTGCATAGTGCAGCACACATTGAAATACAACATCACCATCAATGAAAGATCATCTGCTGGATTGGACACCTCACAGCACACCAACAAATATACCTGTAAATCCCACATCTCCATACCGTGAATCAAGGGTACCAACAATGGACTGCAGCAGATGTACTACTGACAATGTACGGGGAGAGGCCAGAAGTGCACATGAATGAGGATACATAGAACTAAGGAGGGCTGGACTCCTGATGCTGGGCAGTGCTGAAAAGCAGAGCAAGCCCTATCCAGTCTGGAAAATGCATACATCAGAATACACCCCATATGACTGGACATATGAACCCCATGCATATACATATGCCAGCCAGCAACTGCCAACAACAAAACCTTGTGCAAAGGAGGTATTTCCATGGCAAATGGGTGAGATTGACATGCAACACTTGTTACACGGCATTCAACCCACAAAATAGGTACACATGTCCACTACATCACTCTTCTGCAGGTCTAAAGTGAAGGCACTAAGGGCCACATGTCAGAAAAATTGGGAGAATCAAAAGCAGTGCTACTTTATTTGGGCACCTTAGCACCCCCCTACACCCAACATGTGTGTGCCATTGTCAATATACAGTGCACCATGGTGCAGAGTAGGTGCAATAGTGTCAACATGATGGATGCCTTCAATGGACTGTGTAGGATAAATGCCAAATGTATGGTGCAAATCATGCACAGTACATAGGGCCACAATTGAACCAATGGTATGGCCCATATTTACACCTGCTCTGTGCATTCGTCCACAGTACCAGATAAAACTTACACTTTGGAACTACTTATATTCATCTGCACCAGTTTAGCTTTTGCCCAATGAGGGAACACACCCAGTGCATGCATAATGCTTTGACAGCATAATGTGTCGCAAAGGTTCTCCAAGCGTTGCACTGCATGGGTAGTGGCACTTTGTAAACATGGTGTTGTGATTATTTGCCTAGTGGGCCCATAATAGTGACTACAAAAATGAGGCTAATGTGGTGCAAGGAGATGCAAGGGCCTTGTAAATGTGGACCCCTCGATCAAATATAGAGAACACCTCACACATTTGACATGGGTGAATTGTCAGACAAAAATTCCAATTACAATCACCATGTACCTAAGCCACAACCCATTATCGGAAAGTGCACCACCACAGACCAATGCAGCCACACATCCAAGCAGGAACACACACAATACCAGATTTAAGTCTGATATTCCACTTCGCTCAAAACAAATATGGGCCATGGCACCCAGCAATTAACTGTGCATGATTGGCACATGTTCTCACATTCCTTTGCAGCTGACCAAGGTTATGGCATCCAACAATGGGTCATGACACATTTTGGAAATCCTACAATGGATGTACAGCAGGTTTTCAATGAAGCCCACATAAGGACCATAAATGTAGTAGAGCGGACATTTAGTCTCCATAAAATCAAGGTTCGGGTACCTACGTCTTACAGGAGGAGGACAGTAGTATGCACCACCCCATATCTGCAAAATTATCCTTGTGTGTGCCATTTTGCACAACATTTGTCTACCCACACATGTCCCCTGGGATGAACAAGTAGATGTCACCAATGAGGAGAATGAAAACAATGGTGTACAACTGGAGGAGGGGGGGAGAACAAAACACTGCTGCTGGAGTATGCAGAAGAGAACTAATTGTGCAAACGTTTTTCACATGAAACTGTACTCCAAGAATCACCATGTAAATAATTCAATAAAAGCAGGTAAACTCAGAATGTACATTACTCAATCCTTTACACCATCACATACCAGTAGTAACTTGTCCATATCTCAGAGAGCATGACTACACCACAACATATGTAAAAAAAACTTTGGGACGTAGGCCCTGATTTAAGAGGGCCTAGTGCATCCTTGTTAAATATTAGTGTCAAACATCATATGGCAATGTGGCCCAACGATGCTAATATCTAAGCAGCAGAAACTCATAGTGGCGCAAGTCAGGCCTTGTGCCACTTTTTAACACTGTGTGCCACAAAATGCCTGCAACAGGCATTAAGTATGCAAGGGGGTGTACAGTTGGTGGGGTGAGCCAAAATGGTGCAGGTGAATCTAACAAAAACAACTGTGCCACATATTGCTGCTACTTTTAACTCCTGCTCAGAGAAGCTGTTTAAAGGGGGCCCACCATTGGTACAATGGGACCCTCAGTACTGTTTATGGTAAGGAGCAAAGGTTTAGCTCTCACCCTGACCTGTACATCAATTGCATCAAATACCTTACACGCTATTGACCCCTACCCTGTCCATAGTGCGGAGTCTGTAAAATACGGCGCACACATGGTGGCAGTAGGAGGATGCTAAGGGTGGAAAGAAAAGTGGCGCTGCACTGGCTGCTGCACAACCTTACTTTAATCTGCCCTATAGTCAGGAACAATAAACATCACCAAAGTAATTCACTACCACATGAATGTGTTGGTGGAATGCAGGCATTGTCTGTAGCTAATACATTTTACAATGTCACACACATATCACACAAGTGTGTTTGCTTGACATATGCCTGTAGCAATCCAGGAAATATACGTGAAGACTGTTGTATAGATATGTGAACTAGGTAGAAAAAGGCTAGCAAGTATCTACAATGGTAGGTTTGTGTCTGCTAGGTAACCTAGCTAAGTCTGAATGACAATATCACACATGAGTACCGATAACATACTTCTCAGTGCCACTCACATGTATTAGCAAGAGAGTGACATATAGGGGCCAATATACATAAATGTCTAGGTGTATCACACCCAATCAACTCAGAATGTGCATGTAAGTCAAGCAATGTACTAACAAGTCACAGGCCCTTGGCAAATTGTATGTGTGAAGAATGACATAGAAAGCTTGATTGTGTCATTCCCTCTACTCCTAACTGACATGAGTAATCATAGTACCAAAATACACTCATTGGGAATGTTACATATGTTGTGGAACGCAAATGTGAGCATATTGCCATGTTTGACAAATGATGTGAAGCCATGGTAGAACAGTTGTGAGAGAAGTAGGAAAACTTGGAGGGCTGGTCCTGCTGAGATGTTGTATGGATACTAGTGGTACCTCTAAATACCAAGGGTCCAGACATGGATCTGTTTGTGGACGATCTCATCCTGAAACAGCTGCTAACATGTGGACTTCCAGAAATCTTTTAGGTGGAGGGAGCTCACCGCATCCCAGGTGTACCATGAAAGCATGGAGCACACCCTTGTTCCATCATAGCAAGATTTATAATGTCCTACACCGGGACGTGAGTCTCCAAGCAGCTCACAGTGCCCCTCCATTGCATATAAGTAAAGCTCGGGTTACCTTCTTCCCCAATTTATGTCTTTGGGTCCTGAGGCTGCGCCACAGTTTCCTCTAGGTGAAGAAGACTTTGAGGGAACAGGACCACAAGGAAACAATCACTTATCCGGTGCAGCTTTAATTAGCCGCAGTATGCAAAACTCACTTTTTATCAAGCCCAGAAGCTGGTCGTGATTGGCTGGATTGAATGTCAGGTGGCAGGAGTATCAAGACACTGCAACCGCCCTAAGAGGCGCTGAGGTGGCAGCATGGCAAAGAACAATAGTGAAACACTTGAAGTGGAGGTGCGGATCAAAACATATTACGCCTAGCCTGGGGCATCATCCTGATTACCCGAATGGATCTTGGGACTCATGGGGAGATGAGAGGGGCATGTAGGATTGTAAATGTGGCACTGGAGATGCAAGATTGAGATTAGCAGTACGTTTGTTTGGGGTAACAGGTGCTATGCTCAATGGGGAGGAGGGGCAGTTTGGATTCTGCAGCACAATGTAGTAGGGAGGGGGGATTCATGATTGAAGAGGGTTATTGGATAATTGTTGTTGTTGATGTTCAGGCAACACACATACGGCCAGTCAACATAACTGAGGCACATAGGATATTCCGTCTCACAGCCTGAACCCCAACCAGCTTTGGACTGGAACCCCCTTGGTGTGGTCCATTATCCATAGAGTGGGATGTCCAGAGGTAGTCAAGGATTTAGCTCTAATATGCCATATTGCCTCTAAGAATTTTGCCAATGCGCATGCCACAGTCCTGCACGGACTTGTTCTGCAAATCCTAAGGGCCGAATACCGATCTCTAATACCCAAGGACTTGCAGAGAGGCCTAATCCAACATGCCCTAAAACGTGGACAATGTTCTCTTTAGTCAAACATCGCATCAGGCAAAGATCTATTTGACATTCAGTTTGCTTCCATCTAGAAGTAAAAGCCCATAAAGGTAGGGATTCCAATTGTGGGACACTATAGTTTGTTGGGGTATTGATAAGACCATGTCCACTCACCTGAATTTCAGGTTCTGCGGGAGCGAAGAGAATAAAACCCTCACCACTAAACACTATTCTCTCGTAGGGGACAGGGAACAGGGATTTGGGAAGGGAAGAGAAACAAAACACAGGTTCATGAAGGAGCAACACTGGTGTTCTAAGAAAGTTGCCTCAGGACTGGGTGTAGAAATTCTAAGACCAAAAACAAATAAAAAACAAAAGAACTACAAATATCAGAGAGTCTTTCAGTAAAATAACAATAATTATTATCATTTGATTGCTCAACTATTAAGCACACTTTTGTAACTCACAACAAAATCGTTATAAAATCAAACTTATGAATTTGTCTTTTGTTATTCGTTTTCACTCAGTAGACTCGCTCCAAAACAATCAGAATAAACGTTTAAGTTTGCATAGATGTCGAGCGATGCTTTCAGGAGTTCACATCACTTAACTTCAATGCAGCTTTTAAAAATACTTCTCAAGCTGTCTTTGGAAAATAGTCTTGTATCACGGGCTTCTCAGCCTCGACAAATGTCTTTCATAATGCACCAAAAGGTCACTAACCTCAAGAAGGCTGAAAACAGGGAGACAAGGAGGGAACTACTCACAAACCGACTTCTCCTGGAATGTTTTGATTATTTGAGGAAGATGGAATACTGCTCATAAATTCTCCAGCCGCTGCGAAAGTAATCCGCTCCAGAGAAGGAAGCTCCGATGAAGCCTCTCACTGAGAAGACAACTCCTGAAAGAATCACGGAATTCCAGCTGAACCGGGAACACCTGAAGCCAAGCACAGGAAACACCTTGGCAGTTCTATTTATAGACTGGTGTGCTGGTGATGAGTCATTAAACACTTCTGATGATTCATATGAAGGAATTCGATGTCTCTATAAACCGCTTGGCCCACAGTTCCCAAATGGGACAACACTTGCTTTTATCAATATAAACAAACATGCAATGTAATATTCAGTCTTCAGACGGAAGATCATTTTCCTCAAGTTACAGGGAAGGGCTGTGCTGTAAACACATTCATGATATGTTTCATCTTTTTTCGTACATGCTGATTTATTTTGTGAGGGAGCAGCAAGAAGCGTCCGTGTGTGAGTGTGAGTCCTAACAGGTATTTGGGGTTAGGTGGGGATATCATATTTCTTTATTTTTGTGGATTATTAGTTGTTGTGGAGGGAAACAGCAGGATGCCTGGCAAGGGAAGGGCACATCGGATGAGTCCAGATGAGTCCAGATGTACTGGGGGGGGTTCATTTGGTTAGTGTGCCACTATGTCCCCAATATGGTGAAAATGGGTGGCAGTGTAATCATGGGCTACCCTATGGAGGCCAGAAATCCTTGCACCCCTTAGCACACCCCTACCGCCACCATGTGTGCACTGTAACTAAGATATGGCGCACCATGGCGCAGGTTAGGGGGCCATTGCGTCATATTTTTCCAACACATATGCAAGGTCCATACTGGTTACCAGAAGATGTCTCAGAGGTACTGCACAGTCATCGGGGCTGTGGAACTCTTTCCCACATGGTGGATCAGCTCAACAGCATGCAACCACCTCACCAAAAGGAGTGTCCTCTGCACCCAAAGTCCATGGTGCTCCATCATGTCAGTCACCCTCAACATATACAGCACATCTGATGCCAGCAGCACCACAAAAGCCACCACCATCTACCACTAGGTCCACCCTTGAGGCAGAAATGCGTAAAGACCTGGCCTAGGTCAAGGCTAGGTTGGTCAGACTTGAGGCAGACAATGGCAGGAATTACAAAATCCTAAAGTACATTAAGAGGAAGCTGAAGAAGGTGTAGGTGTGGCCACTCACCACTTCCCAGGAATTTCCCTTCCCCAGTTTGCATTGTTTTAAGTTTTAGTGGGTTTTAGGTTTTGGGGGTAGACATAGGTTAGGTAGGGTAGAGTACGTTAGTTGTAGGTTATAGTTAGTGTAGTTTGGTGGGGGGTATGTATAAGGGTATTTGTTAACAAAAGTAAACAATACAAAGATATATGTATTTGTTTAGGACATATGACTAGTGAGTATATGTGTAACTTTAGTTCATGTTGTCCTACATGTCTATTGTCTCATAAGAGGGGTTGGGGACAATGTGTATTGAGAGGCACTATGTGTATAAGTTTAGATTAGGATAGATAACTGTAGGATAAATTAAGATAAATTAGTATAGGTTAGCTTAGTGTAGGTTAGTGAGTAGTTTAGGTTTTTAATAGTGTTTTAGGTATGAACTAAGGGCCAGATGTAGCAAAGGGTTTTTCCCATTCTGTGTCAATGGGAAAATGTGTTCGTACATATGGCCTTAAATCCTGTAAGTTTTTGACAATTAGGTGTCCATGACGATTGCCTGTCTGGGTGTTCTCATGTCTGCACTGGCCAAGTTAGGAAAATGCCTTAGGGTATATGTTCAGAATTGATTTACATGTATTACTATGTGTATCCCCAAAGACTAAGGAGCTCTCTTATTGGCAGCGCTATGACATCAGCTACTCAAGACAGTTTTCAGTGCAGTTCAGATTGTGTGTGGATACAAAATCTTTGACAGGTTTTGATGCAACATTAATTGTCATCGCTAAGGTCTATCACAATCATTTTAGAAACGTTTAGCACATTAAACTCAACCTTATTTGGGGTATGTATACTGGCACAATGACAGCTGCCTGTCACAGCCTTATATATGCCTCTTCTGTTCCTCACATATTTGTTGTACTGGTACAATCATCAGGGAAATTTCCTGACAATTGAGTCCTGAACCATTCATGCCGTATGTCAGCTTGAATGGATATATGTTCAATACATGCTTGGAAGGCTCCGTAAGTTGTTTGTAGTCCACAATACAATCAGTCACCTTTAGCATGTTTGAATCTTAATGTCTGCCTTTGTGTCAGACAGTAAGCCACACATGTCATTTGGTTCTGTTCTCATTGACATTGCTTCACACAATGCAGACATTTATATTAGTTGACTGAACACTGAAATAAAGCGTTATACAAGTGATTATGGTGATTTATTTACATGTGCAAGTTTAGTTTCTGATGCAGTACAGTGTCTAGTTGTATACTTAGAGTCCAGGGGTGAGGGACATGTCAGGAGACATGTAGGAGAAGTCTGCATTAGTGAGGAGGTGTCCAAATTGACAACAGGTATGAATTGAGACAGTGACAGTCCATAGAAGATCTCAACAGTGGTAGAGGAAAGAGGGCACATTGCCAGCTGTCACAACACTGGCATGATCTTAAACACAGAACTAAAGAGATACTGTCCATGTGGCACAGACTGCAGCTACTGGGTGGTTTTACATGTGAATGTTGTTCCTTTCACATCTTCATCCTCTGATGTATGAAGTGCCTCCTGTGCCATGGGTTGTGATGTTGAAGTTGAGGGGGATACTCACACACATCAGGGGATAGAGATGTGAAATCAAAGGCCCTAGCAGCTGCCATTTGTGGGAACACATAATGCATCACTGTAGCAAGGAGGAACTGCTGATTTCTCAACACCGCTGCTACATCACGGTGGTAGGCAGCCATGTTTTCCCTGAGGGAGGCCTCTTCGTGCTGCATGGAAACCAGGGCATTTTGTATAGCCCCCAGCCTGTTATCTATCAAGCTACTGCCTCTTTAGGAGGGCAATTGTTCAAGCCTCTGCCTCATGACAGCAGCTTTGTCGACCAGGGACTGCTGGAGTCCACGTAGCAAGGAGTTGGTGCCTATAATGGCAGCTGAGTTGTCCTTATTTGGACTAAGGCACCTCTGCACTCCCTCTAGGCTGCCTGCCATGGTCTCCATCGCCACCTGCTGTGCCAGCTCCCACTGGACTCATACCACTGTCATCTGAAAGGTGATGTCTGGGTCCTCAGAGTCCAGAGCTGTGGCAGGACTAGTTGGTGCTTTGTGTTGGTAGTTGGGTGGTTCTTGTGGAGACCCCACAATGCTGTGTGCCCTCCCTTCAACTGGAGGTTGCATCTGGAAGGAACCCAGGACATCCTGGAGAGTCTCTTTATTGATGGTAGGCAGCTGGTCATCCATGTCATCTGTAAAATCCAGGACAGGCAGGTCCACAGGAGGCAAGGCATCACCCTCTGCAATGGGATAGTGAAAGGTCAATCTTTGACTTTAGTGGCTGTTGACATGGCTCATCATTTACTTGCTACTGGGGGCTCTGTGACATGTTACAGACCCCCACATCAAGGCACAATTTTGTGGAGCCCTAATGGCACACTCTGCCACCTGAACATCATTTGGGTGTAGTCACCATTTGCACAATCTGCCAGTCCACAGTTCCTAGTGTGTTACACTCACCTTGATATTTTAATCATGGTCTTCGACATATGTACTCCTTTCATTGACTGGACTGTGTAAACTTTGCAAGACATGGGCGTTGTTCCAGATTTGTGCTCACGCCACAGGTATAGATGTTCAGATATACACGGACTTTGTTCTTACTGATATTTGAGTTGTTAAGTGACTCATCTGCCACCCTACGTGAGTTGTTGGAGTGACAGTAGGGGGTGAGCTGTCCACATGCATCCTCCTAGACACTTTGAGTGATGTGTCCAGCATCCTGCACCACCCATTGTGAAATTCAACCACATTGTGTGTAAGTGAGCAAACAGGATTTTTTTCCTTCCTGCAAGACAAAACTCATCCATGCATCTCACGCTTCCTTGTTGCATAGCTGCAAGGGTGGCTGCATTGCTGGACTGAGTGCTGTTTTGGTGGAAGGTAGACCTTCCTGTTTTCACACATACACACAAGATGGTTCACTGTTATGTTGTGTAATGCAAGATGCTGAATACATGACTCTGGGGTCCAGATTTTCAAGCCCCTTTTGCCACCAGAACATTGCTCAACACCTGAGCTTCCCTTTTAGCAATGCTCCGGTGCACCTTTCAGTGCTCTATTTTTACAAGGAAGTGAATTGGCACTGTTTGTGGCATTACGCGTCCTTGTTAAAACTGGCCCCTCCAACACAGTTTTGTGCATCATGGGAGCATTCAATAGGTGTTGCAGTGGCCATTCCACCACAACCTCCATACCTTAGCATGCTGCCACAGATTTACAAGAAATCCACATTTGTTTGCAGGAGCAATTACTGATGCCAACCCATTGCAAAATGAGGCGGTATGCTTTTATTCATCCTTGTTGTTTGCTGTTTCCAAGTGTGCAGCATTCTGCAGCACACCTAGGAGAGGCACAATGCCATGGCTGTTTGTTGATGTACAGGAAGGTGCCACCTCCTGCACATAAACAATCAGTCTCCTCAAAGCAGACACCCTTGCACTATGGTGCAAGGATGCCTGCGTCGGTGCAGGCAGCTTACTTCATCGCCAGCACAGAGTGAACCGCAGGGGTGAGCTGTATTCCTGTAAATAAGGTGTATCCCTGCATTCCAAAAGTGGCGCAGCGCAGCACTGCTATTTTGTGTGCAGTAGTTGTCATGAATCTAACCCTAACTTGCTAGGTGGATTATGTGTAATGGCCACCCACTTCCATCACTCAGTGAACACACGTGTGGTGGGATGCGGACCTGAAACATTTTGAGGCTTGTGGATATGTTGATGCATCCTGTTGGGACACCATATCAATGGTGGCATTGTAGTTGTGGTACATTGTAGTAATCCTATTGTGGACTACTTTCAATGTGTGTCGCAATCATCATCAAACATTTTAATTAGCAGACAGCATTTCTATTAGCACCAACTTTGGTAAAAAACTACAGATAATTTTCAAGTAAGCTCTAACTGTGAACTGCATTTACCAGAATGAAAAGGGGCGAACTGTGCTGGGATGTGAGGCAGTGTGCTCCCAACCCCACTTCCTGTTTAAAAGGCTCCCTTGAGCCAGTGAGCTGACAAGCTTTGGAGATGCATCTGTGTGCCTGTGAGTGGTACTTGACCTGTGAGGATTTTGGCAGCATTTCCAGCAACCCCAGATGAATTGTCTTTGTTCTCTACTCTCTACTGATGAAGGGCTAAAGCCAGAAACATGTGTCTAGAGATATACAGCAATATCTGCACTTACTTTGGTGAAAAACTACAGATAATTTTCAAGTAAGCGCTAACTGTGAACTGCATTTACCAGGATGCAAAGGGGCGAACTGTGCTGGGATGTGAGGCAGTGTGCTCCCAACCCCCCTTCCAGCATTCCTGTTAGTAGATTTAGAAGGATGTGTTCCTTCCTGCAGATGTGCATTAGGACAGACAAGAGGGACTCCTCTACACCATGCAGGTTGTGGGGGAATGTTGGTAAGGTCACTCATATTTTTGGGAATTACCAAGGTTAGTATAGGGATGCATTGACTATCTGTGAGAAGCACACACCCCTGGACATTTGAATTGGTGCTGTACAGCGGAGCAAACATAGCTGTTGCACAGGATGTTTCTTCATCGATGGGTATATATGTGCTAGTATATCCAGACACAAACATCATAGTGCTGTGCTCCAGCATCTAAAAGTTCTGACTTGTAGTGGTGGATGGTGATAGGTCATACTAAACTTACTTGTGTGAAGCACCTTGCATTCCTTATCAGGCGTATTTTCCATGTGCCCCTCTTACACCTGACATTGCATGTAATAGGCATTCCATGTGTTTATTTGTGATCTTCCCATGCAACACATGTGACCCTCCCAGCTTCTGATGCCTTTGAAAAGGTCAGCACATTTGGATTAGGTTTAGTGTAGTCTACGAACTCAGGGTGGTGTGGGAGTGATAAGTGGTTGTGTGACAAATTTGTAACTCTACAGGTTGTAGTTGTGTATCCTGTGTTGCATTGTGCATCACACATAGAGCAACCTTTCAAGGTATTTGGTGCATTGATCCCACACCACCCCTCTCCTTGGAGGCCCCTTACCCCAGCCACTGACAACATGGATGCACATCATTTACATTCATGTTCATGATGGTGGACATTCCCACAGTAGTCTGAGTTTTGTCACTATTCTGGTGCTTTATTGCATTGGCACCATGAATGATGGCACTAGTGGAGCAAAGCACAGGGAGGTCCATTGCTTACAATGCTCGTGTCACTTTGTCATCTGCCTTTAACAGGCCTCACACATGAGGTAATTAGATGGCACTAGTGCAACCTTTATGTACTTTCAGGCCCATTAGTTCTTTGCTCCTTGAGTAAGGGATATTCCCCTGCATACAGTATATCTGCCACAGGTATATAGTGGTGTAAGGATGTACAATGTGGATCAATGCATGCATTGTGTGGCTTTGTTATTGTGGCACAAGGGGAATGGGCAGCTTGGATCCACACTGGGAACAATTTGTATGATGATAATGTTGTATTATAGGCTTGTGACATTAGGCCAGAAGTGTGACATTGATGCCTCTTGTGGCTGTTCTTACTCATGAAGGCATCTCTTTGTGCACAACACCAGCCATTCCCACAACACAGACAACCTTGTTATATGGTGAAATGAAAGCTAATTGTACAGCTGCACAAATGATGATCACAAACATGCCCCATATGTTGTATATGTTCACTTTTGTGCCCCTTCCCAAATGGTGCATGGAGGTGTGAGAGAGTTGTTGTTGTGCAACCCTGTGCAACTAGGGTAGGACATACTGCACACTGAGGGGCACCCTAGCACCTCCTTGCACTATATTAGCATATTTATTTATGGTAATGTGGCCCAACAAAGCCAAAATCACCAAGCCAAATTTACAAAGTGGCAAAATGCATACATTGCGCCACTTTGTAACCCTTGGCACTATATTTTGCGTGTGACGGGCATAATGTATGAAAAGGGGGCTGAAAAAATGCCACAAAGAAAGCTAAGAGACTTCTTTGCATCATTTTTTTCAGCTCTTTTAACGCCTGTTCAGAACAGGCATTAAAAAAAGGCACATCATTGATTACAGTGGGTCTCAATGGGCTTTGCAGGATTAGCATCAAAATGTTTGATGCTAATCCTGCAAAGCTCCTAACTAGCGCCAAAAATGTTGATGCTAGTTCCCCAACTACTGCAAAGGTGTGCTGTATCTTAGATACGGCGCACACATGGTGGCTTTGGGGGTGTTAAGGGGCCCAAGGGAAGTGGCACTGCACTGGGTGCACTGCCACTTTCCTTAAATAAGGCCATGAGTTTTACAGATGGGCAGGTGGATCAGTGGCAACAGTGAAGCGATTGCTGGAATGATTGAGAAATGTTTTGTGCATTCAGGGGGAAAGGTGTGGGCACATCCGAAGTGTTGGGAGATTATTGCCCAGGTGTCAGGGAAAATGCTATGTTGCGCCACATTTGGCAGTGCCACACTCCGTCATTTTCAATATGCTTGGATGCACCATTTTTAAGCATACATGGCGCAGCCCTATATTGGCACCTGCATCAGCGCAATATTTTCTGCTGAGTGCCAACTCACAGCACCTTGCGCCATGGAGCAAGGATGGCTGTGCTCCGGGGAAGATAGTATTTGGGCAGGTAGGGACATCTTCCTGCAGAATATACATTATTTTCTGGGCATTTGCACTTTCTATGTGTGCTGCAGTATGCAGCACACATAGGAAGAGCAATAACACAAGGAGGAATGAAAGCATTTGTCCTTGTTGGGTCATTCTAATGCCACCAACGGGGTGGTGTTGGATTTAGTTTCAGCCTCAGGTTTACATGTAGTCTTAAATGTGGGTCAACATCAATATGCAATGGGTGTTGTTGTGGCACAGCCCGTCACAATGATTGCACGCACCTTTAGGCACAGTGCAGCGTGTGAAGGGGCCATATTTACAGGACGGTAATACCACGCTGTGAATATGGTGGAGTGTATAGCGCCACCAGAGCGTCACTGAAAGTGAGGCTCCAGTGGCAATAAGGTATTTTGATTCTGGCACTATGTGTCCCCTTGCAAACCTTTTGCATACAGTGTGTCGTATGTGCCCTCCAACAGTTGTACATATCCAAATAGTCCCCCAGTACAACTTACCTTGCTTTTGTTGTAGATCTTGGTAGTCTGCTGTGTCCTGTCCTGCGAATCCAGTGACCAGCTCCTCTGGGATGAAGGCTGCCACCATCTCCTCCAGCTCACCCAAGTCATCCTGGGGTGCGGGACTTTCACCTCCAGTCTGCAGTGCAACCTTTCGGTTCCTGGCCAGTTTCTCTTAAGTTCTGTGCTTGCAATTGTGCCAGCGCTTCTTACAATCAGTGACAGTCCTCTTCACCTCCGCCACACTGCTTACTTTATCTACTATTGCCTGACATACAGCCTTTTTCCTACCTATTGGCAATTTGGAGTTGACGAAGAGCTGGTGTTAGTGCTCCAGCACCTCTCTGACTAAGATGTATCTTCTCTCCTCCTGAAAGCGACACTTCTGCTTCCTCTTCTCCTTTTCCTGAGACTTTGTTGGTCCCTCCTTGCTCGTGCTGGGCTCATTGGGATCTATCTAGGCTCTCTACTCGGCTGCATTCTTCATCTTGTCTCCTTATTATTTCTTTCTTGCTCATGTGTTTTTTTTTGTTTTTTTTTACACTAATGCCTTAAATATGGTGCTAACACGATTTGCATCAAAAAATGTGCCGCACGATGTTCTTACGTCCCTTTTGCCACATTAGCACCATTTTTTTTCCGGGCATGTTGCAATGGTTGCTGTCATTTTTTTGGCGCTAACCTTTCTTTAGCACCATGGTGCGTCGTTTTTTACGTTTTGCGCACGGATGGCACAAAGTAATGGCATTAGCTGTCAGTAATATATTTGATGCACAAATGCACTAGTGCAGTTGTGCATTATTTTTCTTAAATCAGGGCCTTAATCTCTTTAGACGTTTTTGTCAACCTATGTGCTTCATGAATATTTATAACTTAGTTTTGCGCACCATACACGGTACATCAATTTTAGGACTGTAATAAAGCTTTGAAACTTTATTCAGTTTAGAGTTTCATTGAGTGTTTAAATTGATTACGGTGTGTAGATTTGTGTATGGTTTTATGTTATTGATTTGGGTTCAATGATTCGGATTACCACACTCCTCGCTGAGTCCAAAGGTCCAGTTGAATCCTAATTATGAGATAAGGTATGGTGTCTCAACAGGGCGCTTGTGGTTTCTGAGCCCAAGGTGTGAAGACTTCCATGGGCGCTCCAGGAAACCACTCTCCAAGAGGGCTAGAAACACTTTTGTTGGATTTGCACTTTCATGTGGGTGTCTTTTCTAGTGACAATGTTGTGAAGCATGCTGTCTTTAAAGGGGACAGAGTTTAAACAGTCCAGAACTCAAAATGTGTATTGAAGTATGTGTGAACTTTTGATACCACAAATGCCAAAAAAAAAAAAAAAAAAAAAAAAAACAGACTCTCTGTGATGAGCCAGTACAACTCTTCGTGATACATCTCCAGATGCCAGAGGTTCCCTAAGGGTTCTCAGTGTATTTGAGCTCCAGTAATCTATTTTGGGGTTGGCCTTCAGCATTGTGCTCCTAAACTATTTTTCTGTGATAGTTTTCTAGATCGGACTTCAAGAACGTTCACTGAGGTGACCTCAACTGCAAGAAAAAATAAATAAAATCTTTCCAAGATGGACATCATACTGTGTGTGTGCATCGTAAAGCACCAGTGGCCATTTTGGAATATATAAATTAAAGCTAAATTTACAATTTTAAGGTGGGCGACAGATATTTTAAAACAATAAATCAGAAATAAATAAGCGGTACCATGCAAATGAAAAGAAACAAAGAGCCCATTAGCAGTGTGTTATTTACGATCTTTTGTAGAAAGTAGTATAAAATAAATAAATTACTAAATAAAGCACAGACATGAAAACGTAGAGCAGTGAGCGTGTGAGCAGCCAGTTAGTCGTATGCGGCGGCGGCTAGGTAATCACACGATCCATTTCTAACAAATTAAAAATATATATATATATATATATTTATAAAGAAATATGGGACAAATGAATGAACAGGGGATGTTGAGCCAATGGTAGAGAGGGAGACAGAAAAACAGTGTGCTCCCACAGAGAGCTAAAACAAACGATGAATAAGTAGTTTTGTCATTTCAGCAGTGGAAGGATACAAGTCATCCAGTCAAAAAGATTATAAAGAAGCTCCAGGGGCAAAACAAACACGAATATGGAAAAAGCCTTTGAATAAAGTATATTGAACTTAGATAAATCAGAAAGTTATCTATCCTTGAGCAAGAGGCTAACCATAAGCTCAATTTATATATTTTGTTCACCATTGGTCTTTGACAACAGACTGCTAATCCTGTCTGAAAGTGAGACCTAAAAATGTTCGAGGTCTCCCAGGTGTCAAAACAGTGTATCTAATGCATTTGAGTTTTCTTTGATTGGCAAAAGCTAGCTATGTTACATTCCAGAGTGAATGAGGCTGGAATATCAATTAGATCACAATTACTTTTTTTACACTAAACTGCAAACACGAACTCCAACTAAAGTTTGACTATTACAATTTACATGCACATTTACCTGCATTTACAAGTAAGGTCGCTTACAAATACAATTTCACCAGCTCAAAAATATTTTTCAAACCTAAAAACGTCACATTGGTCCTTATCCCCCAAGTGCTTCTATAACTGGAAAAACAAGCACGGCAGCAATACCATTCTTTTAGGCACCTTTAGCTGTTGCCTTTGTTTTCTGAGCATATATTAAAAGTTCAAGAAGTTAATCGCAATGTTCGTAGCTTAATTGCTCTTCCCTTGTTGTCATTGCTTTGTCCAGCTTGTTATATGAGTGAAGGCAGTCGACCACAGCGGATCTGTAAGCAGCACAACAGGCTGAATGGCCTCTGGGGCAATCGGTTGTCATGGAGATAATTCCACACCCCATCAATCAATGCCACAAATAAGGAAATGTATCCCAGCATAATTATGACTCTGGCAAAGAGGAAAACATGATGAAATAAACCAGTGCAAGACAAAAGAGAGAGCTTATATCTATTGTCTGCTCTTAATATAACCATTACAAAGCATTGGCAATGCCTATAGGTCTGGCCTTAAAGGTATGTTTGCAATAATGTGTAGCATTACAAGTAGCATTACAAGGGACTATTTGTGTGGAAGCAAAGAATCCTATAATAATATTGATGTAGGTTAAAATTGCCAGGTGACAGTTGCACTGTCCAACCAAACCTAAAAATCCATGTAGATTAATGGCTGTCCTCTTTTCATCTGATCGAGTCATCTAAAACATTTTAATAGTTTTACAATGTCATGTGTGTGCCTCTGAACGTTCATGTTCAGGCAGCTGGATAAATAAACAAAATCATCACTGCTGCGTGGATGCTCACATAATTGTGAAAGGACAGCTACACTGTGAAGCCAGACCATAAAAAACACAGCCTGCCTATATCATTAAACTTATTGTTATACAACTACACTCCTTCAGTGACTTAATTTCAAGTTGATCAAATATAATTTATAGCTAGAGGGCAGATGTACTAAGTGTTTTGTGGTAGCAAACCCGGAAAACTCCTAAATCACTTTTTAATCTTCTTGATTTTTATCTGATTTGCAAAATTGGTTTAGAAATAATTGCGATTTGCAATTTGGAAGGAGCAAGTTTTGGGTGTTCCTTCCAAGCTGCAACATATGTACCTATAGTAATTCTGGTCACAAACCATTTACGGGCTTCCAAGTTGTGGTAGTAACTGATTCACAAAGGAGAGAAGGATCTCTTTTCCTCTTTGGGAATCAGGGTGCCAATTTCGGCATTGAGTAGGTAGTGGTCACTCTCACTGAGGTTTTTTTAAAATATATATATATATTTTTTTTTTAAATGCAACACAATTTCCTTTAAGGAAAGAAGGCAACTTTAAAGTTTTCCATTTTGAAATGCATTACAGGAATGGGAGTCTGTTGTTCCCTGCTGGCTGCAATCCCTGTCATTGCAGCAAGTCACAAGGAATCACAAAATAAGACCTACCTAATGAATATAAATTAAACAAGTCGTTCCACAAACCTAACAAATCCTTACTTAGAAATGATCTATTTGTGTATAGGTTGGTTCGCAAAATAAAATACTGGCCATAAATAGTTGGTGCGTAATTTGTGACCGCTTTTTGAGAGTGGTAAATACATCTGGTCCAAAATGTATTATGTTTACTACTTATTGAGGGGGTTAGGAGAAAGATGAGGACAGATAAACACATTAATGGGGATAGAGATGTACTTATGAACTCAGGGAGCAATGAATCCAACTAATAACACATCAGGTTTAAAATAGTTGAAGATATGGCACATAGGAAAGGGCAGGAAATAATAATCCCACATCTAAAATGTGTGCCCACTTAAGGTATTTTACCTCGGAATTATACTTCATATCGTTCCAGAGGAACTAAGGTAGATTAAGTGCTACAGTCTAACTCTTAATTAATGAGGTTGACTCACGAGAAAAAGCAGACCCTCTTTGTAGGATCTAAATTGGGAAGATTAATACCTCACTTAGTCACCATAATGTTTTGTCTAAGAATGAATTTTAACATCAATTTAGGACTTAATAAGCAGGATGATGCCACCGAGCTATTTAACCTCAGACACAGCCTACATCCAGACTTGCACCATTGTTTATTTTAGCAACAAATGACAAAGTGATCAAAGGAATACTTTAATTAATTTCAGCCAGTGGTCATCGCTCGAGCCACATTGAACTCCATAGAGCAGGCCCAAGGTGGCATGGAAGGTATAAAATGATGGACTGAAAAATTGCCCATACTAATTACCAGTGGCTAACAATTTAAGCATTCTGCATATCGCGTATTTGTTTTTCTCATAGAATGTTTGAGAACTCAAGAAAAATGCCAGCATCTGGATGTGAACATTTTCTGTTGGACCAGTCACCTACTTTTACCTGGCATAGGTCACTCGTAAGCAGCCACCGTGGCTCCATAATTCCATTTCAGTCTATGCAAGACACATTTAACAGTTCTACATTTTCCGTAGATCATGGTGTGCCATTTTCACCTGGTTTCCTTTCAGAAATGTTTTGTTGTATTGTATTTATTAATTTGATCCATTTATCAGATGTTTTCGTTTTTACTTTTGATTATTTTATCTAATACAATTTACAAAAAGAGATCTCAGTCTTTCGAAAATGAAGCTACTTTGTTACAAATTTGTGATGTTTACTCCTCTTGACCCTAACTTTTGGAACCATCATGAAAAACCAAACAAAAGAGATGGCCATGTACCTGTTAACCGGCAAGAGAAGGGGAGTCTCTTGAAGTTCAGAAAGGACTTTTAATGACTCTAGGGAAGCAAGCCTTTCACCTGGATTTAGGGTGAATGAGTCATTCAGTTTTCACCCAGGAAGTGCTGGTACACTCAGAAAGTACTGATATCCTCTGAATTGTATGCCCCCTTCTTCGGCATTAATCTTTTTTCATAAGAGACTGTTCAGAGCAGCTCCAGTCTACTCTGCCCATATTATAATTTTATGTGAGCATACATATCATTAGTACAGCTGTAGTCCTCCATCTTCTGTGAAGACATCGCTCAGTAGTATAGCACAACTGCAGCTTTCCATCTCCACTGTATTCTGAGAGGACATCTTTTAGCTCTTTGAGGGAACTTCAGCTTTCCTGGTCCTGGGTTGATGGCTAGTAGCAATCTCATGGTGCCCCAGATACAAAAAAAAAAAGATCCAGCCTTTTACATATTTGGTTTGTGCATAGACTCATACCGCCTAGTCTGCCAATGACAAAAGCAAATAAAAACTTCCTGCTGCAGTGCAAAACAAAAAACTGATTTATAAATACAATCCATGAATGACATAAAGAATTAAATGTGTGACGACAGTCTTCGTTTCAGATATAAAATAGTTTATTATGCAATCCACAAACAGAAGAGGGCACGTCTAAGCTGATAAACAGACATGATTGTTAAACCTGTCCCACAGCAGCATTTTACTATATCGCAAGACAATAGTGGAAGAACACTGAACATAAGCCCGTTTCTGTATGTATGGAGTGTGTATTTAATACGTTTGCCAAAAAGATGCAAAACCCAATACTGGTGCAATCACTATTACATGTCAAACCTTAAAATATACATAAATTATACATAAGACATAGATTAATTGATTACATTTATAATACATTCAATATTGCTATATAAAAGGCACAATTACCGTTATGGTAGGAGACACCACATTTAATTCTGGATCCCTTTCTCAATTTCCAAGACTTCGCTCTTTCTTAGTCTTTAAGTGTGTCCAGTAGCTTATTTTCTGTTTATCACCAGGAAACCCAGTTAAAACTCCTTTGCAGTTCTCCCAGCTTTCGTACCTTAATGACAGTCAACAGCATGCTTTTCGGCTGAAGAGGTTGCATTCAAAACTCGTCTCCTGCATACTCCAATGATAATCTACAGCCTCCTCTCTTTTCTTTCTCTGTAATGCACAAATGCCATCTCATGCCCATTTGGCTGTTTGAAACGGAGGTTTCTGTCGCCAGTGTCATCCAGGATGGCTCATTGCATGTCACTTTTCACTCTGACCTGTACTAGTCCCCTTCCTTTACCTACCCCAAGAAATAACCTTTATCTAGCTCACCTTTCACTCGTATGGGTTCCTCAATCACCTTTCCTCACTAATGAGCATGCTTCCAAAAGTGCACCTTTGTCCTCTTTATCCTCACCTCATTACCATCCTCATCCTCCCACCTGTCTTCTTCAGCATCACTGTATTCTCTCCTTCATCCTTTTGCATTTTCCATCCTCGTTTGGAGTCCTGTCCCCTCGTTTGTAGCCCCTTCCGGTCACTGCGTTTTGCAATGCTGTTGTTAATCAGTGTGCGTTTTCAGGGCCCTGCTTCCACATTTGCAATTCAGGTGAAATCTGCTGCCAAATGCTCAGCACTCCCTGTGGCTAAGACATTTTCACTTCACTGCTCCTTCCTTGTTTGTCCTGTCTGGCAGATGCTTTGGCTGTTTCACCAGCAGTACCGAAAATATATAATTCAACACTGACAAACTTGCGTTTATTTATTTTTTGCAAGGATATACAATAAACACTAAAAGTGGAAAAGTAAAAATGCCACAAACTAACGGAGGCGTGCATATGTTTGTAAACTATAAAAGGGAAACGTGACCCACCCCAAAAATAAATGTGTTAGCTATGTAATGAATGCAGACGCTGTCCTATCATCCGTGGCACTGAAGTGGTGTGTCGAATTCTATGTCAGGACTGGAGGCTCCGATTAAACCTCTCTTTCTTCACTTTACTTCTAGGCACCCAATCAAATTAACTTTTAAAAACATACTACATATCCGATGAACCCTCATAGTCACATGTCCCACCGTAGAGACTACAGCCCTAAACTGTAATACAGCTCCCTACTACTTTGCTCTAGACTACTGAACAGTTGACAGTCCGGCATCCTAAAACATTAGAATCTTTCACCAACGGAAAACATAACTGGTTCCAATGGGAACCTGGCTCGATGATCCTGGACCTAGGGACCCGCAGGCTTCTCTCTTCGATGGAGGGTTTGTCGATCCTCTCAAGATGCATCAAGGCATGAATGCGGAACACCCCCAAAGGATTATAATGATGACAAGGAATAAATAATTTATCTTTGTTTTCTATAAAAGAAGGAATGTATCAAAGCCATAAACACTGCTCCATACAGGAAGAAATATCATAAAATAACTTCTTTATCAGGGAGGGAACAAACATACATCTTGTATAACTTGTTTGAAATGCACAAGTATGCAAATATATATATACAGGTGGGATAATCCTCGCCTCCGTGTCGTTAAAGGAATTGAAAATTCTTGTTGCGAATGCTGGAATTGTTTTTATTCTGTCAGGATTCGAGGCTCGGATTGTGCTGGTTTAAAACTGAGCCACCACCACAGAAGCAAAATCTACAATGGGTTTGTAGTAAAAAGCCTTAAACGTAGATTTGGATGACCAGACCGCTGCCCTTAAGAGATCATCTAAAAAAGAAACCCAGAGGTATCGAAGCCATCGCCCCTCTGGTGGGAGTGGGTGTCAAAAACAGACATGTCAATACCTGCTTCTGCTAAGAGCCAGTGCATCCATCTAGCTAGAGTAGCAGATCTTACTGGTTGAAATGGTTTCTGCAGCTTACTCAGCAACTGACCCCTCATATCTGTATGAAATTCAGCAGTACTCACCTCATGCGCTTTCAGACATTGCACTAAGCAAAGTTTAGGGTTGTCCAGAAAAGCTGGGTAAGATACTGAACTGGAATTACATTTA
This sequence comes from Pleurodeles waltl, assembly GCF_031143425.1. Taxonomy (NCBI): domain Eukaryota; kingdom Metazoa; phylum Chordata; class Amphibia; order Caudata; family Salamandridae; genus Pleurodeles; species Pleurodeles waltl. Next base: position 596,349,499 of record NC_090449.1, read on the forward strand.
GTTCACTTGGAAATAACAAAAGGTAACACCCTCAGGAGAGAAAACTCTCCTCACCACATCCAAAGCTCACACATCTGATACACGTTTACAGGAAATGAGGCATAATAGCATGGTCAATTTGGCTGATAACTGCTTTCGAGAAAGGTAAATATTGTCCAGAACAAAATCTAAGAATCTCAGGACTACATTAACATCCCATAAAAGTGGATATTTCAGTTGGGGAGGTTTCACCATCTGAATACCTCTTAATGTGCGAGCTTTGGATGGCCCCATGACCCCAGTAGCATACACCATGGGGAATTGGACCAACCTACATCAGCCACTGCCTCTTTTGCATGGTGTGTAGCAGCATTTGAATGTTCATATGTGCACACATTACTGTCCTGTCCCCTGTTCTGTTTTTAACACTTTTTGCTGCCTGACACTCTGAGTTGGTGGCCGCCTGAAAATGTTTTTCAAGATAGCCACCAGCATGTGCACAGGCACACTCAAAGCAGATACCTATGAATGGATTTGTTTTATTTTAAAATTAATGCCTTTCAAAGATGGCCAGTGCGGATGTGCGTGAACATCCATGTAAGCCATGTTTGAATGGCATTTGTTATACCATAATATAAAGCATCACTACATTTTAAAGCTCATTCTTAAATGACCACTGCAGATACATACACAATTGTGGTGGCTGTCTCATCCCAACAAAGACTTTGGCAAAGCCAATAGCTTTTACTTCCGAGATCTACAGGGGTTTTCAATGTTTTCATTTACGTTTTTGGCATTTGCTTCCAATATACAAAATAAAAATAATTTACCTATTGCACCAGCTTGGGAAAGCATGAGCTACTGGCTTTCCTGATGCCAGTTTTTAGGTTAACATGCTGAAAGTATTGTGGGCTTTTAACCACACCCACCACACGCCCATCACTTTCATGCGCTTGTGGGCTTGCCTTTCAAAAATCCTTTGGTAACTGCTTTACGTTTGTCGCTTCTTGGAGCGGGTTTGTTACCACCTTGCAGACTGCCCCTGTTACATGAGTAATTGCATGATTGCCGATACGTTTGACTGTGAGCAAACGTCTTTTTCTTTTTGTGTCTCTCCTTCTCGCTCATGGCGGCCATGGCGCTTTGAATCGGTTCACTTACGTCAACTGTTTTACTTTTCATTTTCAAGTTATGAGGCAAGAAATGTCCAGTTAGAAATTTACATTGATAATAGCTCTAACTCGAGCACATGCGAGACCGATTGCATTGCAAATGCTTGCTTGTATTTTTCTGCATTTTCCAGAGGTGGGTCACCGGTTATCATCTTGCTGAGCCTCCGACCAAACTAATCATTAGATGATAGAATAAGGGCTCTCCAGCTGTGGTTTTGGTGGACTATGACCTTTAAAGGATTATAACTAATAAGAGAGGTGTTTGCATGGGCATCATCCCTTGCACTGCAGCGTTTGCCTTTTTCCAGGAAACACACACTTGCAGAGAAACCTGTAGTTACTGTCAACAATTATTTGCTTCAGTAAAAATAAAACACTGACAAAATCAATATGTTGTAGTTTAGCAGCGATTAGATTAAGCATTAGCAGAAGACATCTTGTATTTAGTAACTATTGTGAACATTTCGCGGAATCCATTTTGTATTCATGGCAGCCATTTTCTCTGCCACATGCTGCCATGTGCTCACCATGTGCTCTGTCCTACCTTTCTGTTAACTACTCTTGAAATCTGCCTAGTGACAAGTTATATTTAGCATCTCCCACTTTCGCACATGCTCAGTAAGGTCTGCAGCTGTTAGTCCTTGAAAACTGTTAGCTCCTCCTACCTGTCGACTGTGCATTTTCTACATGACCTTACATGTATGCAAGTCTTGGTTCTATAACTGTACCACCTCCTTTTAGCCCCTGCATGGGTATAAAAGGACCATGCTCTCTCAGTTCAGTGTGCTACTTCAGACATTACCGAAGGGTGCTGTTTGAACTGTGGTACCACCTCAGGAGGTTTAATAAACTTTGTCTTTTATTTCAGTTCCTGTGCCAACTCCTTCCTACATGGTCTGAGGACTTTGTGCAGAGAAAGGTGAACCCCTTGCACTAGTAGGCCTTGCTGAGGCTTACTTCAACAAATTGGCGCCCGAACAGGGACTCATCGGTGACTCGGACGCCCAACGGATTGGTTGCGACGAAGGATTGGGATCTCGCTACGAACGATCAATGCCTGAGGAGACCCGAGTCTTGGCAACCACAGCGTTTTTCCCTTCTTTCTGATTTGACCATCCAGGTGGCGCCGGTCCTCGACTGAGATCCTTTTTGTTCATTCATCATGCAGTGACCATTTGGTCAATTTTAAAACTTGGCAGTTGGAACCTGGACACCCTGTGACTGGTAAGAGCTGTTTTACGGCACTTGCTGTGGGTTTTGATGCCTTTGTTTGGTAATGTAGTTTAGCACTACTTACTGTGGCTCTCGTGTTTTGGGTGACTAGTCAATTTGTGTCCTTTGAATTGATATATAAATTGCAATTTATATAGGCAGGTAATGAGGAGAATTTTCTCCAATTTAATTATGATTTGAACGGCAACTTAAGTGCTACTTTGATTATAATATTGCATATTTTGCACTATTTTTGGCATGCCTTTTTTTAGAGCACTTCGTAGGATGTGTTGCTTTTGTAATGGTACCAATTTGAGACTGGAAGAATCGCAACCGGCACCCCCAGAGGGGAACACCAAATAGAGATATCTATGTTAAACACTGTCTTTCTTCTATAATGTACAGCACATTATGGAATAAATACACTCGTGCGGATCCTGAGTTACGTTTGCCTATGCATGGGTCATTTGATTTGCGGAAGATTGAGTATGTGGAACAATGTATGTGTAAACGAAAGTCTAGGCAAGATATGTTTGACTGTGTACGAATGTGGGAGAAAGAAGTGCGTGGACGAGTGAAGCGTGACCAAGCCTTGCTTGAGAAAGAGCAGCGGAAGAATGTATATGTGAAAGCATTGGAAATGAGAAAGAAAGAAATAAATGACTTAAAGGAGCTAGAAGAGAAAGAACGTAAATTACAGGTAACTGGCCAATACACCGTTAGGCAACCTCTCTATCCTATCCTTAATAAACCACATGATGATTTTTTGTTACTAGATCGCCCTCCACCTCCGTATATTGTTCCTTCTGCCCCTCATGAGTTAGCTAAGGTCTCCAGTTCGGAGCAACAGAAGATGCGAGACAGTCGCTCTATGTTGCCTGCTGACCGTGCGTCTGAGCTTAGATCTATTGCTCGTAAAACAATTCGTAGCGTTGTCTCTGCTTCTGAACTTTTAGACAATATGAAAGGGTGGACGGAAAAGGAGCAGCTATATTTTACTGAGGCATTTGGCTCGGAAGTTATTGAACTATATCGGAAATATTCTGATGAGTTAGAGCCCGACGATGTAGCAGCTGATCATAAGCAAATGCGTGATGGTCTTTTTGTTTTTTCCCAGGTGGCTGATGCAATCAGGCGGTGAAATGATGTGTTACGGCAGTCCGCTTGCAAGAGGAGAAAAGGGCTGTGGACGTAGTTGCATGGACATCTCAGACCGGTGGGGTGCAAGCTTCCATCTTCGGAACAGATAAGACTATGATAGTTCACGCGAAACCAATGCGGGAGGCCGCCCCTTTGTATGTTCCTCCTAAAGGATTGGGTACAAGTGATGATAAAACTTCTGTTGATGCTAAGGGTTATTTTATTTATAATTGGGTGTATACTCCTTGGAATAGGGCAGATGTAATGGCACTTAAAACAGCATTACCTGACCCACAGAAAAATCCAGCCGCCTTTTATGAGGAAGTTGAGGGAGCAATTAGTTCTTGTACTATGACTTTGGCTGACATTGATTTATTTTTCGGATTGATATTACTGCCAGATATGTGGAGAACTGTTCGTAAAATTGATGATCGTGCAGTTTTTGGGGCGTCATGGAAAGAATTAGAACAGATGGACGGGGATAGGGAACCTGCGAAAAAGCCATATCAGTTGATTCTAGATCTTCCTGCAGCCATATTAGTTAAGTTAAAAACGATTATTCCCCCTAAAAAGATAGATTGGACTGTTTTAGCGTCTTGTAAGCAAAAGGCAGATGAATTGGTCTCTGATTTCTTTACAAGCTTTGAAGAAGCATTTCATGATTTTAGCGGTCAGTTATTGTCAGATGATACGGGCAGACTTTTTTTGTCGATAAATATGTCGCAAATCTGTTACCAGGAATAGCTAGTCGTCTAAAAGCTAGTGAAAGTTCATGGACTACCTCTACTCCGGTTTCTCTTTTGACTATGGCTCAGTATTATGAACGTCAGGAATTAGAAGCAAAAGGTAGCGAGGATAAAAAGATTAAAGAATTAAAGACGAAGGTTATGTTGGCTCAAGCTTATGGTCCGCCTTTTAGAGGTAGTGATAGAGGTGGACGTGGATCTTATGGTTCTTCTTACACTCGTTCGAATTTGTCTGTTGATCAGTGTGCGTATTGTAAGAAATTTGGACATTGGGCTGCCGATTGTCCAGCACTACGTGTTCAGCAGTGTTCACGTGGTCGGGGACAAATGAGAAATCGCTCAGGATATTCAGGACCTAGAAGAAGCACAAACGGTCATGCTAGGGTTGATGCTAATGTACGAGGGCAGGATAAGTTTAACACTTTTGATAGACGGAACCAATACCAGATGTCTAACCATGTGCAGCCTGATTTCCAAGATTCTGCTTATGCATAGGATTGCCTAGGATGGGGTAAGGAATCAGTTGAAGTTCCAGTAGATCAGAAGGGTCCCTATGTTACAGCACATGTTTTGGGTTCTACTGATCAGTTTCTGGTTGATACAGGAGCTACTCGTAGCGCCTTGTGTAAACAATTGATTCTAAGGGCTCCCCTGTCTGGCTTAACCATTACATCGATAGGTTTCAATTGAACACCTTCCCCTAGCCCATTGTCACAACCACTTGCATTCCATGTTGATAAATTTACTGCTCCATGTCCATTTTTGCTTTCTCCAAATACACCAGACAATATTGTGGGTCTTGATATGCTCATGTATTTCAGGGCTACAATACGATGCGCTCCTGAAGGGGTGCATGTTATTTTAAATGATAATCATCCTTTGATGGAAAGAGTTTGTCTTGTTAAAGAGGATATTGCATTAGCTTCACTCCCTAGTACTTTGTGGGCTACTTCAGATACTGATGTGGGACAAATGATTATTCCACCGGTACATATTAGTGTCAAGGAGGGAGCTGTATTGCCACATTTGCCTCAATACAAAATTTCACAGGAGGGCGAAGAAGCACTCACACAAATTGTGCATGATCTTATTGCAGTTGGAGTTGTTGAGAAAGTTCTGTATAATGTTTGTAACAGTCCGATTCTTCCTATTCTGAAAAAGGATACTGATACTAGGATTTACCGATTCATTATTGATTTACGAGAAGTCAATAAGATTGTGATACCACAATATCCTGTGGTATCTGACATCACAACACTTCTTACTTTGGTTCCCCTGACAGCAACTATGTTCTCTGTGACAGACTTGAAGAATGCTTTCTTTTCGATCCCTATTCATCCTGACAGCCGATATTTGTTTGGTTTTACTTTGAATAAACGATCATATAGATTTTGCAGAGTTCCTTAAGGCTATACGGAGAGTCCAAGTATTTATGGTCAAGCGTTAAAACGACAACTTGATTCTTCTGTTTTGCCAGAAGGTGTGGCTCTCATACAATATGTCGATGATATTTTGTTGGTGGCTGATACCCCTGAGCAATGTGAAAAGTGCACTTTGTCCTTACTTTCTTTTCTTGCTTCACACCACCATAAAGTGTCAAGAAAGAAATTACAATATTGTAGACCAAAGGTAACCTATTTAGGTCACCTTTTGTCTAAGGAGGGCCATGCACTTACATCAGATCGTATTCAAGCAATTTTAGACACACCAGTACCCTCTACTCAGAAAGATGTTCGTGCATTCCTTGGTCTTACTTCTTTTTGTAGGCAATGGATATTAGGGTTTTCACACATTGTCAAACCTTTGCTAGCACTTTTGACTAAAGATACTCCAATGCCCCTCCCATGGACAGATGAATGTGAGACTGCTTTGAGGCAGCTGCGACAAGCCTTTTGTTCTGCACCAGTGTTAGGTACTCCAGATTACATGAAGCCTTTTGCACTTTACGTACATGAGAAAGATGGATGTGCATTGTCAGTTTTAGTACAGACACATGGCGATAAGCAGCGTCCCTGTGCATATTTTTCAGCAGTACTTGACCCTGTCGCTCGAGCGTTGCCTGGGTGTTTTCGTTCAGTTGCCGCAACAGCTGTGTCAATACGTCAGAGTGAAGGGACAGTTTTGTCACATAAGCTGTTGGTGTTAGTACCCCATGCGGTTGATGCTCTTTTAAATCAAACAAAGACACAACATTTAACTAGCGCCCGTATAACAGGATATGAGTTGACATTGCTGGCTCCTCACATTACACTGAAGAGATGTGCAACACTAAATCCAGCCACTTTGTTGCCATATCCGGTGATTCAGCCTCAGTCACAAGAAACACATGATTGTATATTCCTTACCGAAGAACAGACAAAGGGTCGTATTGATTTACAAGATACGCCCCTTCCAGATATAGATGGGGAATTGTGGGTTGATGGGTCTTGTTTGAAGTTGCCAGATGGTACGACCTCAGCTGCATATGCAATCACCACAATACACACGGTAGTGGAGACAGCTCGTATACCACAGAAGTCAGCTCAAGCAGCTGAACTAATAGCTTTGACACGAGCATGTGAGCTTAGTACTGACTTATGTGTGAACATTTATACAGACAGCCGCTATGCTTTTGGAGTGGCTCATGATTTTGGTTTGCTTTGGAAGGAGAGAGGCTTTCTCACATCCCACGGGATGCAGATAATGCACGGAGAATTAGTGCATAACCTCTTGACTGCATTGACATATCCAAAGAAACTAGCTATTGTGAAATGTAGTGCGCACAAGAAAGTGACCGATAAGATAGGGCAAGGTAATGCTCTTGCGGACCGCGTAGCACGTGAGACTGCGATGCAGCGAAGTACTACTTCTATGTATGTAGTGAAGTCACAAGCTGAACGTTGGCATAATGCTAGACAAGACGTATTAGATATACAGAAATCTGCTTCTGTGAAAGAACGTGAGCAATGGTCTGAAGATGGAGAATTGGATGATGAGGGCTGTTGGCGGAATAAGCAGATGGATAAATGGAAATTGCCTATAGCTTTTGTACAGCCTATGGTTCAGATGGCACATGGGCTGGCACATGTTGGAGCTTCAACAATGACGAAGTTGATTACACAAGTTTGGGAGCATCCAGAAATTTCCAGTACAGCTAAGAGAGTAGTACAGTCTTGTTTGATCTGTTTACAATACAATCCTGGAAAAGGGACACGTACTCCTGCGGGAGGGTTTGCTACACCAACTGCACCTTTTGAAGTTCTACAAATGGATTATATTCAGCTTGAACGCTGCAACAATTTAAAGTATGTCTTGGTGGTGGTTTGTGCCTTCAGTAAATGGATAGAGGCGTATCCCACAAAGGATAATACTGCCATTACCACAGCAAAGGTGCTTTTGAAAGAATTTTTCCCTAGGTTTGGTGTTTACAGACTTTTATGGAGTGATAACGGACCTCATTTTGTTGGGGAAGTTATTAAGTATGTCCTGAAAGGATTAGGGATCAAACAGAAGTTCCATGCGGTTTTCAACCTACAATCAGCAGGGTTGGTGGAAAGGTATAATGCTACTTTGAAACTGAAGTTAGCGAAGATACAGGCTTCCACATCCTTAACTTGGCCGGATGCATTACCGTTGGCATTATTGTCTATTAGGTCAGTGCCACACTCCCGACTCGGCCTTAGTCCTTATGAGGTGGTATTCGGGAGGCCAATGAATATTTGGGGAGTTCCTAAGCTAAAATCTGTATATGATGTACCTTGTGTCCTGATGAACGATTATTTGGCACAGTTAACCGAAAATGTGGTTTCTATTCATAAACAGGTTTGAGAAGCACTTCCTGACAGATCTACAGGTGAAGGCCATGAACTCCGACCTGGTGACCAGGTGATGATTAAGTCCTTTGAAAGATCAAGCAGCTTGGAACCAAGGTGGCGAGGCCCAGAACAGGTGCTCCTTGCGACAAGGACAGCAGTTCGAGTGACGAACCGAAAGAATTGGGTCTATAGTGCTCACTGCAAGAGTGCTACCTACCTTGGTGGAACCTGCTGTGCTGACCGATCATCGAGAGATTTTGACTACGGAGAAAGGCCGTGCTATATCACCTGATGAATCTGCAGAGGTCTTCCCGGACCATACGACTTCTGGAGTGTTGCGATATAATTTGAGACCGAGGGAATAATCTGAACATTTTTTTGCAAAAAACTGGTTGAGCTACCGCCCTGGGTTAGTGAAATGGAGAGCCAATGTGGCAAGGGGGGGCATCAGCCATGCATTAGAGTAGTGACACCCGTCTTGGCCCATGGTGAAGAAATCAGCAGCTGCCCAGGGATAAGAGCTCCAACGATTGTTTTTAATCCATTTCTGAAAGGGTCGATTATCACTGTTGCTAAAATGAATAATAAACTGATCATTAGTACTATGGGGTTTGTTGTTGTTTTGGTGATTATAGCAATAATCACCTGGTTTGTTGAAAAGAAGGCTCCTGCTCGTGAGTTTTCTGTTGCCACTACTCTAGTACCAAAGGATCACTATTACTTTACGCTTCCCTATCAGGAGCAGAAGCACCGTCAATCGTACTTCAATAATACTTTCATTCAGATGTTGCATCATACTCATAATGCTACAAATACTACTAACTATTGGGTATGTGGAATGATACCTGCGCATCAAAAGAAAGGAGGAACACCTTTCATTCCTCTTCCTTTTTCACACAATGGTTCTTGTCAAGCTTGGTACACGCTTTTGTTTGCATCTGGAAAACGTACAGAGGGCGGACTTCTTTTTCGCCTTAATAAAGTATGCTACCAAGACAAAGATGGGTATCCCCAAGCCAAAGGAACTAAATGGGAATGGGAAGAGTATCAACCGGACAATGTTTCAATACCATATGTCTTCACAAATATAAGAGACTCTGACAAGAAAGAACAATTTGTGATTTCTGTTACAAAAACTAAAGCAGATTTATGTATACGTAGTATTGGGTGAATTCCAGTAGGGATAAGCGATTGTACCTTGATTTTAACTATTGAAGGTGTAAATAATAGTAGTTTTACAGCTTCACATAATACATATTTTGTTTGCGGTAACTATGGATATTACCTACTACCTGTTGGGTGGTCAAGTGTGTGTTATGTATCTTTTCTATTACACCCTGTGTTTTTGGCCCCTGCATCATATCACCGAGATTTTAAACTGTTCAATGACATCATTAACAATAGATATAAAAGGGCAATAAGTACAAATGAGGTAGACTAAATGGATACTAGCCTGCAACAATATGGTGATTTTAATTTAGGGTTATTCCCCTTTGTGGGTGCTGTGTTAAACAGTAGGAAAGTGAGACGATTGACTAGGGTTGTGGAAGCTGTTACCAATCAGGCAGCTCTGGCACTTGGTAATATTACTGAGGAGCTCCAAATTGCGAGGATTGTAGCACTCCAAAATTGTATGGTACTAGATGTAATATTAGCTGACCAAGGTGGTGCATATCGCATCATCGGTAGTAGTTGCTGTATTTTTATTCCTGATCACTCACCTTCAGTATATGATGCAATATCTAAATTGCATAAAATTGCTGCAGAAATCCACACAGAGACTGGTACTTGGACTTTTTCTGGATGGTTTTGGGCTCTTGTTTCTGCCTTGGCTGGAAACTACTGACTATCCTGTGTGTAATGATTGCAATATTTTTCACATGCTGTATCTGTATTCAGTGTGGTCCAATGTTCTGCTCCATGTGTATTACTGCTTGTATGCCTACCAAAAGAAATATTACAGAAATGAAAGCACAACATATGTTAAATAAGGAAATAGCTGAAATGATGAGCATAAATATATACAAGATGAATATTTAGATTATCCTAGAAAAACGAATGTCTTCAGCTAATACTGAAAGGGTCGTCTGTTGTAGTTTAGCAGCGATTAGATTAAGCATTAGCAGAAGACATCTTGTATTTAGTAACTATTGTGAACATTTCGCGGAATCCATTTTGTATTCATGGCAGCCACATGCTGCCATGTGCTCTGTCCTACCTTTCTGTTAACTACTCTTGAAATCTGCCAAGTGACAAGTTCTATTTAGCATCTCCCACTTTCGCACGTGCTCAGTAAGGTCTGCAGCTGTTAGTCCTTGAAAACTGTTAGCTCCTCCTACCTGTCGACTGTGCATTTTCTACATGACCTTACATGTATGCAAGTCTTGTTTCTATAATTGTACCACCTCCTTTTAGCCCCTGCGTGGGTATAAAAGGACCATGCTCTCTCAGTTCAGTGTGCTACTTCAGACATTACCTAAGGGTGCTGTTTGAACTGTGGTACCACCTCATGAGGTTTAATAAACTTTGTCTTTTATTTCAGTTCCTGTGCCAACTTCTTCCTACATGGTCTGAGGACTTTGTGCAGAGAAAGGTGAACCCCTTGCACTAGTAGGCCTTGCTGAGGCTTACTTCAACAAATAGGTCCACATTTTAATTCAGCGCAAGGATGGTGAAGTCAGCATATGCGCACAAACAGCCTTCCAGTGATAAAGTAGTTCCTTGTGAAAATAAATGACATTTCAAGTGTAAAGTAGAAGGGTGCAGCATGCTTTACTGGGAAGATCGAAATAGTGATTGACAAAGTCGCAAGCCAATGGCCTAGAAAGGCTGCTCGAAGAAAGTCAGCGGTGAAAAGAGCACACCCAAAGCTCTCTATGATTTATGTAAGAATTCTGTCTTTGACAGTTGCCTTGTCAAAACCCACAGCTAGAAAGAAAAGCCTACGATGTCCTTCCTTAGGCAGGACGTGACCTCTTGAATACCGGGCAAAATTGTGTGGGCACTATTGTGAAAATGCCGACTCCTTGGCCCCCTCTTCTTCTGAGCATATTGTCCATTAGTGAGCTTACCCACACCTGGCTCAGAGATACTGTACATTTTCTAACTTTATTCTAACCTTAACAAGCTCTATATTAACTTATAATTCTTCCTCATTTTTTCATCTCTTTCAACACATCCCTTTCTGTTTCGAAGTCTGATAAACATACAAATTCTTGTCTGAACAGTGGCTAAAGTTGACATTTTATGCCCTCATTGTTCAGATCCTTGTTCGCTAAATGCATTGCTGTGGATTTCCTGACCCTCCCATCATTCTCTTGTATGTAGCAAAAACTCTGTTCACGTCATTGCTGTTGCTAGGCCACTTCCCTGAAAACGTTTCTAAGTTTTTTTCTTAAACAACGTAATCAACTCTAAGCCTGTGATGTGTACTAAGGTCAGTGTCACCCTTGTGAATAATTATCAAACATAAAAACAGAAGATGGACAGAACTCGGAACAAATCAAACATTCACCCCCAGTCACAGATCTGGGTTTAATTGAACAGTCTTTTTGCTTACCATGCCATTCCAGTTTAGACCCAGCCGTATGCAAATCAGTCTTGAACCTGTTCCCCATGGGAAGAGTCCAGCCCGAACTGCCAGGCAAGGTCCTCCCTAGACTAGAAACAAGCATCCCAGCACCGGTTCAGGGTATCACCCCTCATCATCCAGGCTAGCTTGAATGTGGTGACATGGGAAGCACAGGACCCACGTTTCGGCATACTCTTCCCACCTAGGGCAACAAATGCAAAAACAACAGAAGATGGACGGAATGCGGAACAAATCAAACATTCATCCCCATCACAGATCTGGGTTTAATCCATTCATTTTTTCGCTTGCCATACCATTCCAGTTTGAACCCAGCCACATGCAAATCAGTCTTGACCCTGTTCCCCATGGTAACAGTCCAGCCCGAACTGCTGAAGTGAAATATGGCATGATTTATTTTTTCCTCCTTAGCTTCATACGAGATGGTAGCAGTTAACACCACTGCATGTCCCCATGGCCCAACCAGTGCACCGCTACCTTCTTAAATGAATATTCCTGGTTTTGGCTATATTTCTTTTCTATGGTCAACCGTGCCAACTTAACAAAAAAATGATAACAGAGCCATATTTTTTTATTTTTGTCCCCCTTTGCAATTGATCCAAAATCATCCTTAGCCCCTCATTACAATCAAACATACCCCATGAACGTCTCATCTCCATTTGTTTAGGTTCATCAATACTTAACTCCATATGCCAAAGTTGTGCCCTCCAGTTGCTGTGCCTAGGCACAATAAGAGTGCACCTGACTATTTTTCTTGAGACCATCTATCCAAGTTGCTACCTTGTCAAAGCCACTTCCCACTTCCTCTTTCCATTGCTGCTCCCCCTTCCTTCTGTTTATTTGTACAAGTTCTTGCTCGAGAGAAGCCTTTCATTCTTGTCACTGGGCATGTGTTCCTAGTAATTGTGTTGGAAATGGCTGTGTATCTTGTGCTAAGTTAGGGAATTTTGAGCAACTCCAACAAGACAGTGTATCAGCAATGCAGTTTTCAAGCCCCCGTAGGAGTATTACTTTAAACATTATGCTACAGCTCATACCTGAAGGAACTAACACCACAAAGGTCTTAACAGCCATGATCAAGAATAGACTAAAAAGCTACCCAAGATGGTAAAACAAACCACTGTGATAAGACATATATCAATCACTCAGCCAAAAATAAATGTGAGTTGTCCAAAGTTGAAGCTTACCTTCTCTTCATGTAAAGAAATTACTGAAAGCAACCATGGTATGTTCATCACCAAAACCAGGCTCACATGATAATACGTGAGCCCTTGATATCCTTTCTCCTAAACAAACCAGTCAATCTATCATTCCTTTCATGGCAAATATCATCAACCTTCCTCATCCCAAGGAACAAATCTGACCTGCCTAAAAATAGGACAGGTCTTCCTTCTTATAAAACAAGAATCTGATCCGGAGGACCTGAACAACAGCCGCCCAGTGCTTAGCTTACCATTCTTAGGCAAGATCTTTTAAGTTGCATTGAATACGTCTTGCTTAACGAAAATGACTAATTAGATGAACTTCAGTCATGATTTAGGGCAGATGGAAGCATGGAAACAAAGTTCGACAGTTAAGATGCCCTTCACAGCCATATCTTAAAGAAAGGTGAATCATGCCTTTGACCAGTCAGTTGCTTTCAACATGGTAACTCACATTTACCAAGAAAAGAATGGGACTTAATAACAAAACTCTCATATAGTTTTCTTTCTTTAAAAAAAGGGTGACATTGCATAGAACTAGACAACTCTTTATCTAGCAAAATTATGTTACACCAATGTGTAACTCAATGTTCAATTCTTTCACCCACGCTATTCAACAATGACACCGAGCCTCTTGCATCCATGCTAAATCAACCTAACAATTACAATCAATTACTATTTCTAAGCTAAGACAGCTTTGCCTGAAAACCAACTCCCCTGATGTCTTGGAAAACGCTAATGCGGTTTAGAAATGCCACATATACAAATTTCAAGTTCTTCGCAAAAAGCCATTCTGAATGCATCACCCACATGATGCCGAACGCCCTAAAAACAGCATTCCTGCTCACGACACCTCCTAACTGCAAAACACTTGTTCAAAAGTGACTCCTGGAGAGGCCAGTTCTTGACACCGAACAAAACAATGTTGATTCAGTGAAATCCATAAGCTCCATACTAGACAGACCCTCAGTCTATATCCTCACGTTAAAAATGCATCAGCTGAGCAGAATTCCAACTAATATTGCTTTGAGGAATCAGACATCTCCTACCCTTGCCTAATGCCTAACAAACCATCAAGGTCCTTGTTCTATCAAGATTAGATTCTTGCAACACACTCCAAGATGGAATTCCCAAAATACATTTGACTTCCCTGAAGCACCTTGCATACCACCTATAGACTACTTATTGGATTTTGACATGGAACATTTTTCCACCATTCTTGGGTCCCTGAATTGGCTCCTTAAAGAAAAAATGAATATAATCATATTTGGTTGCATAACCCATAAAGTGATACACAAGAGAGTTATGCGGTTTCTACTTCAGTAATAAGTGCATGTTTTAGAACAGCAGCGCTATACAGTGTGGGAGACTGAGTGCAATCCACCTCTTTGGTAGCTATCAGCCAAACTCCTGGCTTGCTCACAGATCCACACCCGAACCTCCAAATCCACTGTGGCAAAAGGTGCTTATGGCAACCTGAACATGACACTCTGACTCACCAGTGAACCCCTTGAAACAGATCATACTCCTTCTGCTCAGTTCTGCATGCATGCCAAGGTGAGATACAAGTTTTCAGTAAATGTTTTGAAACCATCACAATCTGATATAGAAATAGTGAGCTTCGATAATTCGGTAGATGAAACAAAGCAATCAGCATTACGATCAGGCTAATGAAGATAAACAATGCATCAACAACACAACGCGTATGGGGAATACTGTGTAAAGGCAAATCTGTCCCGTTCAGCTGGTCATCAGATCACAAACGTGGTGATCTAATTATCAGCATGGGGTGTGGTAGTGGTGCCCGTGTGCTCAATAGAGGATGGGGTATGGCCCTTACGGAATAGGTGATCTCACACACATCATAGTGTCATGCTTCATCATTTGACCACCTATCCTAAACCACTTGACCAACCACTTAATGCATTCAAAAGAGCCAGGAACATACGCGATATGATTGTTCACACATGCCCCAGAGCTAGGACATCAATGGATAAACAAACGACTCTGTGGCATGTGCCACCAACGGTAAACAACCTTTATGCCGAATTTTTTATAACGAAGTCCTGGTTAACGAAAGCGGAACAACGCTTTCTTTAACCACAACTTCGTTATTTTGTGCCTTAACCACGCATGTCCTGAACAACGAACATGCATGGTTAAGGTACAAACAAGGGAGTCGGCTGAGGAGGACGACGCAGATGACAAGGTGACGAATCAGGTAAGTGGGGGGTTTTTGGTTTTGGGGAGGGGGTGGGGGGTCGGGGGTTTTAGGGTGGGGTTGGGGGGGTGGGGCATTTTTGGTTTTAGGGAGGGGGTGGGGGTCGGGGGTTTTAGGTTTTAGGGTGGGTTTGGGGCGTTTTTGGTTTTGGGGAGTGGGTGGGGGGTCAGGGGGTTTTAGGTTTTGGGGTGGGGTTGGGGGGTGGGGCGTTTTTGGTTTTGGGGAATGGGTGGGGGGTCAGAGGGTTTTAGGGTCGGGTTGGGTTGGGGGGGGTGGGGCGTTTTTGGTTTTGGGGAGTGGGTGGGGGTTCAGGGGGTTTTAGGTTTTGGGGTGGGGTTGGGGGGGTGGGGTGAGGGATGTAGGTTGAATGGTGCCTATTGCTAATGATTTTATCAGGAATGCCTTTACAACGAAATATCGTTGTTAAGGCATTCGTGGTAAAATCATTAGTAGTAAAGACGAGGTCGGTGTTCCAACCTCGTTGTTAAGGTTAGTAGTAGTTTAAGATTCGGTGTTCCGTCATATAACCGCCACCAACGTCAAGGAATCACCCTTGTGGCAATTGCAGTGTATGTTAGTTTACAACAAAAACTACTAAATTGGATCTGGGTTACAAACCGGAACTAAGAACACTTTCGAATTGCAACAGCAGGAATGTCATTTATATGATTAGATGCCCATGCCAGCTCAAGTACATTGATACGACAAGAAGAGTTGTAAACACAGAAGCAACATCCATTGTAGACGTGATGCAACCAAACTCACTAATCATTATATAAGGAACAACCATTCCCCTGATGAGATGGAATGGTTTGTCATTGACAAACTGAATCAAACCACGACTAACATGACACAAAAACTCCTACGATACGAACAAAGACGGGTCTGGAGATTACAGACACTACAGGACTTAATGATGAAATCCAATGGTCAGCACTAAATGACTAAAGTGACCGGAATAGAGGACCATATCTTGAGACTTTTATTCTTCCGGGCCCCAAGTCTACTTTTCTTCCTCCTTGGGGAACACCCCCCCCCATCCCCCTGATGCCCGTTCCCCCTTTCCTTTCATCTTCCTCCCCATCCTACCCGGCCACTCCCACTTCTTCTTTCCTTTCACATTTTCTTTCCTTTTTCCCTCTGTTTTCCATTTGTTTTTTTCCTCCCATCTTTCACTTCCCCTTTCCCTCCCTCTCCTCTTGATTTAGCAGTCCCCTCCCTCCCACTGTCACCTTCTCACTTCTTTTCTGGTAATTTCCGTTCTCTCCTTTCCCTCCCTTTTCCTTCTTTCCCTCCCCCTCCCACCCTTCCCCCCAGCACTTCTACCTTTTATTTTTATTGCTACCCCCCTTCGCAGACCCATGGGACTACTTTTCCCATGGACCTTTTCCCTTACTCACCTCTGCGTCTTCGCGGGAGGCCACAGGGCTCATGGGATTACATTTCTTGGCAGCGAGGTAATCAGTATGCATTCTGCGAGCGCATGAGTTGCGTTGCATGAAGGGCGCGCCCCTACGTATGCCGGCTACAGCAGATGGCTAGTTATATTTGGCACGTCCCAGTCCCGGCACTTTC
Source organism: Pleurodeles waltl (assembly GCF_031143425.1). Classification (NCBI taxonomy): domain Eukaryota; kingdom Metazoa; phylum Chordata; class Amphibia; order Caudata; family Salamandridae; genus Pleurodeles; species Pleurodeles waltl. The sequence continues at coordinate 596,366,129 of NC_090449.1, forward strand.
GTGGAAGCAGCTGGGACTATGTGTTGTCTATGTACTTTGTTACCCGACTCTTTCGCCTTATGGGTTGTTACTTGCGTGTTTATGCTTTGAATTCTTGGCATTTTCTTATGTCTTCTTTCACTTATTTTGACCTACGCTGAAAGTGACAACAATTAGATGTCTATAACATCTAAGATCTAGACAGGTTTCTGTGTCTCAATTACAGCACCACGTGCACGCAGAGTTCTTAATCTAGTTCACTTTTTTCTTTCCCTTTAGGCCTTCCTTTACTGTATTTTCTGCCAGGTAGGCCCAGTGTGCATTTTAATATATTTGTTCACTTTTTAGCTTAACCAGCTACCCCCATTCTTTGGAGGGATCCCAGGCCCTGACGAATGCCCCATACCATTTTGGCTATATGAGAGGGCAGAAACATGTTGGCCATATAGATTTAGATGACACCTTGAACCATTATATTTAGGAGTGTCCCAATGGTTTTTAATCTTACCAACAAACACCGTCATTAAGGGAATAGGATACACCGGTGATTTGTTAGGTATCTTTAGCTTTATTTTCTCACTCAACTGGATCCCCGCTCTATCCAGTAAGATTAAATTTCAGCACTCCCTCAGAGTTCTTTTAACAACAAGGTTGAGTCCTCCCAGGTGGTATCATTTTATCTGGGTGGGGATAGGTGGTCAAATGGTACTATAATGTATGTGAGACCACCTTTTCCGTAAGGGGCATACCCCATCCTCTATTGAGCACACGGACCACTACCACACCCCATGCCGATAATTAGATCACCACGTTCGCGATCTGATGACCAGCTGAACGGGCCAGATTAGCCTGTTCACAGTGTTCCCCATACGCATTGTGTTGTTGATTCTTGTGTCAGAGAGATTGTATGGTGATGATACACTTCCATTTGTCTCTGTGTAATACAATAAACAATGCAACCATGATGTTTTGTGGTTCTAGAAATTCCTACCTAACCCTATGTATATCTCAGAGCACAGTAATTGTAACACTCTACCTGTCCCTATCTAAGAGTTTGTACAGAACCCCATACCTGGAGAGAGTATCAGGAATCAGCCTGTCGTGTACATGGCAATCCTCTTCCCAGGTGGGCTGGCAGATCAGCACCTGTCAAGGTGCATGTCATTCATTATGTGTCCCAGGATGGTCGTGGCCGGAATGCTCTCTGTCCTCCTTGGGTCAGTGTGCAGTTTATATAATAGCCCATACTACATTGGGACTACAGTTCTGATGTAATACGGTCTCTCAGTGATAGATACTGTTTCCTTGCGAGCAACACAAGCTAACAGTGTACAGCGCTCCGTAGCTTTGGAACGATTACTAATTGTATGTGGTGCAAAGGCTGATTAAATGAGCATTGTGTTCTTTGCTTTCCTAGAATAAAGCAAACTGATAAACATGTAAAAGCCTTTCCTAAAAGCAGTCTTGCTAGCATGCGTAAAATGTGTATAAAACGTGAATAAAAACACAAGCAGTAAAACTAAGCTAAAACAGGGAACATCAACTCTGGTCCCAAAAGGGTCCTCACTACACCCTTCCCCTGCCAGTAATGGAGTACAGATTCTAAAACCCACCTAAAATAGCAATCATTAAAAATCTAAAATGCCTTAAAAAAATACACACTGGCTGGCAAGCAGAGCATGCCCATCAAAAAGGCAGCCATTCAAGACCTCAGAATTTAAAACAGGACCAAATTAGAAAGTCACCAGAGTTCAGTATGAGGTCATCAAAACATCAGTAGCCCCTGCATCCACAAACATTACCACCACGATCCAAGGTCTCAGCTCAGCTGAGGAGGAAGCACTCCGTGACATGCCCATAGCAAACAAACCAGCAGAAAGGACTCCCAGAGCCATAGCGTCATTGTCCCTGTAAGGTGGCTCACTGAAGGAATCAAAAAGCAGCGGTAACCTCATAGGACCACTCCCAGGAATGAACCCTCAAAAGGAGCATCAGCAGATTCATGGCCATTGGAAGTACCTATCACTTAGCAAGACACACTTCCAGGGGGCTCTCGAAAGGGCATCACAAGCAGTGGAACGCTGGCTGCACACCGAAGAATACAGGCTGAAAAGACAATGACCAGTCTCTGTTCAGTTCCTCCAAAAGTAGTACTCGAAAGTACTGCATCACGCAATCACAACACAGTTGGGTTGGTGGTAGCTCCATCACCTTTTACCTTTGAGATGGGACATCCGTTGCGGAGCAAAAAGAGCAATAGCAGAATACTCTCAATTAACACCAATATAAGCAGATGCCTTCAAAAACACTTAAAAATAGCGAGCGGTTGCTGATGGTACTACTCCAAAGACAGTCTGGAATGTACTTACAAAGACAGACACTATTGCCTTAAGAAAAGTGTACAACCCCTGCGGGGTTCGAAGTATTAAAAATGTTCACCAAAGTGCCTTGGAAATTTTGTATTTAAGAACTGTATCTCTGCTGATGGTCTTGCTACTTGTAGTTCATAGGTTTCACAGGAACCATGTGTTTTTTAAACAATAAGGCTTTCAGCCTGCTCAGCTTGTCGAAGTTGACATGGTAAGCTGAGATAGGCCACAAGATTGTTACTCTAATCTCATTTGTGGGGGAGGAATAACATTTCCACAGCAGGTCACTATTTGGGAAACATAAATCACATATGGGACATCTGCAATCAGCCCACAAAAGCGTTGATCGCTCAACATCAAGTAACTTCCATTTGAAAGTAATTGAAACGCTGGGTAAACCACTGGAATGGGAATACCCTTCAAGAAGCCAATACATTACATACACCATGCAATGCCACCTGTTTACAAATCTTTGAATAGCTTACAGAACTTTCACAATTGCAACAGCTCAGACTTCCTTTTCCCTACTCATATACTTGTAATCAAAAGGCAGATCCCACACATCATGAATAAAATTCTCCCCTGAACCTTCAAACCTGCCCACCAGAAAGTGATAAATAAATGTAGTGAATTGAAAGGTCAATATGGGCAGGAATATTAATCCATACTAACCACATTAATGACAATGTTTCAACCACTGTACAATTAACGTAGCTATGTTAAGCATGGTATATGTTGAATCCTTCTTTGCCATCATCTAATGTTTGTGCGTCAAGTTAAATGGTGCAAAAAAAATGTGTTCGAGTTTGCAGTCTTCCAAGGCATCCTGTTCGATTTCAAAACCTATAAAGTTCAACTCAACTGCATAATGGATCTAAGTTGATTCTGACCATGTTGTAAGAATGACATGTCGTTCTGTCTGATGTCTATTGCAGAGGACACACCGTTATTTAGTGTGTAAATGCGAGTGGACAACGTATTCATACCATTATCAACAACGGCTAATGCTTTCTCTAAGTTTGCCTGATCTCTTTACCTTAAACGAGCAGCAGCTTCCATTTTTTAAAGCTTCCATATTTCGTTGTATATTGCATACAAGAATTGTTTTGAAAATGGTTTCCTAGACCTAACAGGAAATCTTGTAGATTCATAAACTCAGAGAGAAGAGATGTGTCCTTTCACAGCTGTGAAGATGGAATGCTGCAACCATTGCTGACAACTTCTCCACGCCGTACGTAATGACTATACCTGCATGTTGTGTATTAACAGAAAAAGGGTTCGGTCTGCTTCCTTTAAAACCCTGTGTACAGTTTAGAAAACATGCATGACAAACATTTGTGTCCACAATAATCACACATTGGGATCTGAAAGGGGGGGCTTGAATGTGCCATTTTTTACCATACCATCGAGCGGATCTTCTGCATAATTTAAAAGACCTTGCCATTTGTCAAAATTAGCAATTGAGGGAACACTGGGCACATCCATCTGTAATGTAAAAGGACATGCTTTAAATAAGGGATTCATGCCCTGTATTTACCAATCTTTTGTTCCCCAAACTGATGTCAAATCAACAGTTTCTTTCCAATAATCCTAGTCCTTTATAGCTAGATGGGAAACAAATGAATTTGAATAAACCAATTTAGCATTGGTCAACGAAGATTTCCTTGCTTTTGTTGCTGGTAGTTTGAAATAATATGACACAGGATTGGTAGCATCATGTACAGAAAAATAAGTAAATTTGTATGAATATGTTTTGTAGTCCAACAACGTCCCCATTGTGTGTAATTAAAAACTATAAGTGGTTTACTAGCTCTATGTAGGCCATGGTGTCCATAATGATGATAGAACATTTTGCCATACTTTGCGGAATTCATGTACATATCTTCACTTTCATATACAGTATAATATTAGAGCTCAGAGTGCATCGCAACAACCATTTTTATGTCCCAGTCATCAAACTTAACACCAGGTGTGACAATATCATTCACAGAAATTTTGAAAACATACAACATTTTTATGGATTCAGTAGGACAAAATATATTATATGGAACTTTATCCCAAACAGTCCCATCAGGAACTGGAACAGCAGAATTGTTCACAGGGGATGTCTTTTTGCACTTTGTGGGAAGACAAGTGAGCTTTAATACCTAAAACAATCACAAATTCACACCACAGGAAGAAAGCAAATAAAGGCAATATAATCCACAAGAAGACCATGGATGGATCAGAAAAGTGTGTTTATGCCAGTTGAAATGCTTACGTATACCATGAAGCAATAGTGTTGAGTTGCGAGAGAAGTCATCAATGTTGATAAAATATCCCTAAGCAGTCTGCGTGAAGACAGGAGCCACAGCAGGTGAAAAGGAACTGGCAGAGTTCTCCAATAAGCCATCATCTTAAGTTGCTCTGGGAAATATTGGAAAACTGTAGACTTACATCTGGTACATTTCTGGTACTTGTAGCAGTAATGGGAGTCAACAAAGGTTCATTCTCCGCCGTCCCCAACGTAGGAGAAACAATTCAGCATTGTTTAAAGCTTGAAGAGGTATCTCCTTTATTGTAGTCAGAGGGAATAGGGAACTACCTGGAATCCTACAGATCTCCTGTGCAGGACTGTCCATATGATGCAATTTAACTTGATCAATGGAAACAAAGCTTTTTGTCTTTACAGCCAGCAAGCGGTGGTAGTATCACAGTTCTGGTACCTAGGATTCCAAGAACTTCCACAGGTGCACAGGGCCAAACTCATTTTTCACAACAATCTTTTCATGAACCAGATCACAAACTTTTGGAATCCAGCCTGTAGATGTTGGTGAATCTCTCAATCCCAAAGTGCCAGTATGTAGAACATTCATCTTTTAATTCCTGCAGGACAGCGAGATGTTCATTTATGTCAAATGATGTTTCTGCCACCACTGCATCAGGACCATCAAGAACTGAGAAGCACTGGAATGCTGAACAGGACTTAATATGTGGTATGGCCACCCAGATATTTTAGGCAGAATATGTAATGCTCTCTGGCCCCACTATAGGTGATGGATCCAACTATGACCTGAATCTAATACTCTAGCTGTTATGGATTGCTTTAAGTCTTGGTTTGTTTTTCCACTATTGATTTTCCCTCAGGATGGTAGGGAAAAGACTAATGCAACGCTACACCCAATGTTCTCAGGGTATCCCTGCAAGCCCCTGATGCCAAACGAGGGATTGGGCTGAGTGGAATGCAGCAACTGCATATGTCCCGATAAAGACTTGCAAATCTTTTATATCACTGCAAGTGTCAGGCCGATCGCAGTGGCCACCCAAAGAAATCTGGAACAAGTATACTGCTAGTAGAATGTATTTGTATGCACCATCAGAATTTAAGAGACCAGAATGGTCCAGTTACACAAATTGCATAGGCTTGTAGACACTAACAGGGGTGTCTGTGGTGGGCGGTCAATAGCGGAATCTATGATTTGCTGGCAGATAATCACAAATAAGTACATACTGCTTGTCTGTTCGTGCAGACCATGCCACCAGTAGCATTTTGTAATAGTGAGACTGTAGCTGTCACACCAGCAGGGGCAGAAGCAACACCCTCATGCACTGCTTGAATGAATTCTGACCTACAGGTACCAATGTAGGTATTACATGAACCTGTGACAGCCTCTCTTTAAACTCTGCCACCTTTCCCCAGAGCATTTTGTGCTCAGTGGTGTTTCCTTTAGGGTCCCTGAATCTATTAAGGTACCAGTAATGCAGACAGTCATTGAAAGACTAGACACAATAACACAAATCACATACAGTAAGTGTTGGGAATTCAGGAACCCCTACGGACTGCGTAAAGGTCTGTTAAGGGTGGAATTCTCCATCTCTCACAACTCCGTAAACAGCTGCTCAAGTGACAGAGTACTGATGCTTGGTACCTACAGCAGGTTGCACTGAATCGTCAGTTTAAATAATATATTTATACTGAGCCAGAGGCATGTTAGTGGGCTTGAGGTACTCCAGTTCGTATTGGAGAAATTCTGAAGTTTGTAACTTTGGGTCAAACATGTAGTCTACATCAGTGGCAGTCAATGAAATGGTCAGTTTTGACCCAGCCATATGCAAATCAGTCTTGACCCTGCTCTCCCCTTAGAACAGTCCAGCCCCAACTGTCTTCCCTGGACCAGAAATAAGCGTTCTGGGACAGGTTTCTGGGATCACTCCTCATCAGCCAGGCTAACCTGAATCCAGTGCCACAGTGAGCAAGGGACCCAAGTCTGGGCATACCCGGGCCACTTAGGGGGACTTTAGCAACACAAGAGGAATATAAACAGTGTTGAAACTTTTCACACACTCACCCCAGTCACAGATCTGGGTTTAATCCATCATTTTTTGTTCACTATGCCACCCATATGCAAATCAGTCTTGACCTTGGCAGATGAGGGATGACACCCCAAAAGGAGTCCCAAGATGCGTGTTTCCCGGTCCACGTAGGACCTGGCCTAGCAGTTCGAGCTCAACTGTTTCCATGGAACACATTGTGAGAATTGTATGCTTCTCTTGGGGTCCCATATAGGGAAAGACTGCTTCCAGCTTGTTTGTTTTTTTTGAAAAATCCAAAATGGAATGTCTTCCGGTTTGGTGGGAACCTTACCCATAATGGCATTAATAGTCACTGGATTAATGCCCGGGGTAGCCAACTGTTGTTGAGCAGTTGGAGCAGCCCTTGCTGGGGCAGTGTTTAAATGCTCACATTATGAACTGTATTAAACGTCTATATAATCTAGCTCTATTATAGTATAATGGGTGCATAGCCACTGCATGTAAATTTTATATATTTGTATATGGTGTGTAGCCAGGTAGAACTGCCCATGTATCCCCGTCATTACTAAGGGGACCCAGTCTAATGTTTTCAACCATGTGTGGAAGGGTGCCTTGGAACCAAATTTGATGTTCCTGGTACGTCAAAAGTATGTCCAATTATAGGCTCTATATTTTGCTGGTGGATTAGTCACTGTATGTGTCAAATACATTTGAATTGACATTGAATGCAGGAAAAATTGACCCATGACTAAAACATTCCTGTTCTGTTCACATCGTGTGCCTCAACTACGAATGAACCATCTCTACCCCCATTAGGTACCCCATTTAAAAGTAAATGTGTGAAAGCATGTCTACAATTTACTGAAATAACTACTGGATTTGCCACTTGTATAAAACAGAATTCAGAGATTGAAACACCAAGTGGAGTATCCTTTTAAATGTTCAAGCTTGACAACCTACAGACAGATATAGGTATTAACGATACAGCTTAGGAGGATATTTTCCCTAACACAGCAGACATAAAAAGCTGTATAAAGCTGAATAGGGCACCTTAGGCATACAAGAGAGAATTACTCAGGAGATCTGTTAAATAACTACCTGACCTTGATAAGTTGGTGGTGCCATGTTATATGGTTCCTACTGAAGGCAAAAAAACAACAACAAAAAACTAAACCTAGGAATACCGTATGTTGGGGGTATTTATAAACTAAAATGAGAACTTAGGCCACACTGGAAATGGATGTAGATCCAAGGTTTTAAGAGTAACTGATTACCTGCAGATTTGGTGGGGGTTTTGAGGAAGGGCATTCTCCTTTGGGAATAAATCAAAAGGGGAAGACAATGTGCTTTTGCCCATTTAGCGGACCTTCCCACTGTACATCGCTTTTTAGGAGCAGAATAAAACCTGTTTTGTCAATTGGAATAAGGTGTAAAGTACATTCAGGCAGAGTAACTGAATTCACCAAGATATTTCTACACTTTTATTTGTGAATTGGGCAACTTGTTCTTAAGGGCCCCCACTTCTGACAGGACAACAACAGGTGTTGCCTGAATTAAATGTGTTGACCACTGAAAGGGTAGAAATTGAACACTTTTTATTTCCTCTTGCCTTGATCTCATTAGCAGGTAGCTTGTTGAGTTACTCCAGAGGGAAATCTTCTTTCTTCTCTATTGAGGTTAAGAAGTTAATGTTGTGCATAACTTCAAATGCTTTGAGCCAGAACAGGTATTTCATTCATTTCAAAGCCTTTCCCTGTTCTCTGTTCTGAGATTCCTACAGGCTAAATTGAACTTGCGTTCTAGGTATGATTTGGATGGACTTGCTCCTCTCCCCAGGATGTTTCTTTATTGATGTTCTTGCAGTAAGTTTCCACTCAGCTTAGTAGCAGCTGCAGTGCATTCACACTTCTAGGCAGCAGAAAAGTTGGCAGCATCTAGGAGCACTTGAATGACATGTATTTTGGAGATGTCAAGTGTTGCTTCTCTTTGGTCTCTGGGTACCCCAGAATACCTTTGGTATACAGGTTTGACACCCTTGCTTTAGCCAGTGTTCCTATGGAGTTCAGGTCAGTTGTCCTGTTTTTCCAGCATCAAACTTTTTCTGATGAAGAGCAGTAGAGCCCAGCTATCACATGGTCTAGTCGTCAGTTCAAGCCAAACTTCTTTTGCTCTTCCTCAGCGTTATTCTCTTTGGAACAGGTCGAAGGCTCGAGGAAAGTTCAAGCATGCAGTGTAAAGAGGAATCTTTAGCTTTGTAGGCTAGCTGTTGATCGAGAAATGTCAAGTGCTTGGTCTGTGGTTGGGAGGCCAATCCTTAAGGCTCCTTCTACCAGGGTAAGGACTCTTTCCAGACCAGCTTACAAGCTACCTTCATCCAGTATGATTCTTGTAAAAAAACTGTCTGTTTTGTAAGATCAGGGGTTGTTCAGTTCTCCTATATGTTACGTAAGAATACAATTACACTGCTGTTCTGGTGTTCCTGAAAGGTGGGAAGGTAAATTTCACCACTCAATTCTTTTTTGAGCATTAGAGTCAACAACAGATGTTCTCTGTAGAAATATTATGGAATTAAATTTCCAACTGGCAGTCTCCCTCTTAGCATTATTCAGAGCAGTTTACCTGTTACTCTGAAAAGCAACTGTCAACCTCTGCTTTGTTCTTTGAGGTATTATGTGCCTTTCTCCTGTGCTTCTTTCTTTCTTCCAGAATATTGTGGTGTGCCAACCAGCATTCACTTGGGATTTTGGTTTGATATTTGTTTTAGCATTTTGTGTGTTGAAACCATCATCTTTCAATTTATCTTACAGTTCTTCTCTTTTGCTGTCTTGTACCAGTCTTGCTATTCTTATTTCATATTGATTGCATCTGTCATGGTGTAAACTTAAAGAACTATTTCTTCATTATTAAGCATTCCAGGTCGAACCACGTAAATCGGTAACTACTTTTCTCTCTTTCAGTAATGGGAGCATTTTAAGACCTCCCTGGCCTCGAAGTCAGTGGCATAACGAAACTGAAGGGTCCACCTTCAAAGTAATGTAGGAGGCCCCTCCCCCTGGACCCAGTCAGGGTCTTCCCCCGTGCATGGTGTACTGTGCTGAGGTGGCCCTCTGGAGCTTGGGGGGGCTTCCCTGCACCACGGGGATTGCGGGGGCCTTTGCTTGAAGGCCACTGTCTGCATGTCTCAACTAACAGCAACATCTTCTAAAGTGTAAGCTATTGCTCCAGGAGGAAAAAGATGTATAAATCTGGCCTTTCTCGTGCTGTAGTAAGGGAAAGTGATCATTGAGCATCGCCCTGCATTCAGAGCAGATGTCAATCTTAAGTTAAAGCTGAATTTTTCCTATAGCCTTCCATTTCTATAATCGTTCAGAAGGCAGTGTTGGGCTGGGACATCGCAAGTTGTTTTTCTTGAAAGAAGTTTAGAGTCATAGGTTAATGTGTGACTCCTCTACTCTGCAACGCATATGAGCACCAGCTTGATCCTCAGTTTGTTTTTTCATACGGCGGGTGGAAGTAGTTTAATAGATGGTAATGTGTGACAATACATGTGCTATGTTGATGTACAGCCATACAGGCTACGAGCAGGTGCTTACAGGATAATATTTTCTTTTTGTAGCATATGAGGATAGATACACATGCTTTGCTTCAGCTGTAAAACAGTTTCGGTTTTGTAGTGGCTAACATGCAGATAATGAAGATGTTTGAAACAAATCTCTCTAAGACGAGCTAAACCACAAAGTAAGCGTTCATGGAAGTGTGTGATGTTGACCAAGTAGCAGCTTTACAAATATCTACTAATGGGTTGTTACCCTAAAAAGTCATGGTTGCATCTTTCATATTTGTAAGTTTAGCTCTAGAAAGTATAGGGAGTCGAATTTTGGCCTTTGCATAGCAAGTATGGAGGCATTTACCAATACAGCTTGCAATACTTGCTTTAAAAACAGATAACACTTTTTAGGTTTTAGCAAAGGCTACAACCGTTTTTTGAGTCCTGTCAATATAATACATGAGAGCTCATTTTACATCAAAGGTGTATAATATTCTTTCCGTACAGAAACATGAAATCGTGATACTATACTACTTTAGGTAAGAACTTGGGGTATGTTCTAAGTACCATTCTATCTACAGCCATTAAAGTGAAGATGTGAATGCCAGCCCTGCCTCATGAATGTGAAGCGTGTATCAATTCATGTCTTTGACATTAACCGGTAAAAATATACTTACATCATCTTAAATTTATGTACACAAAATACAACTAGACAGCAAACAAAAAGTTACCTCAGAAATATGTGCCTGATCATCTCCAAAGTGTCACCAAACTGAACAAGACAGAATATATATATATATATATATATATATATATATATATAAAAACAAAAACACGATTAATTAAACCCTGGGAGTCAACTGGAACCGAGCCTCAGCATCGTGTTTTTGTGTTTGTTACTGGGATACTCCACCCTTTGCGCTGAGGCCGCCCTGCAGGGTTGTGTGCCCCTGATGGAGAATTTTGACTGTCTTGTATATGTAGCTACAGGGGCCCGACTCGCTGACCTTCGTACAAGTGAGGCATTTATCCTGATATTTATGATTCTACAGAGGTGAGAAAGGGTTGGGAGGGAGGCATTTGACCTCTCTTTCAAACAGTTTTGGACTTCCTTGTGTTCGTTATTACTTTAATGGCAGCAGCTTTGACGAAACGGTGCTACAAATATACGAACTACATTATGAAACATGTGGCTTTGTCTCTGCACTGCGAATTTGGTTACAAGCACTGTCAATATGGATATAAACATCAGCTGTGGAGTTTTTTCAACGCTATTTCAGCCTGATTATGACACAACTCTGCAATAAGATAGGAAGAACTTGAACAGTGCATTATGGTAAATGTATGCTGTGATGTGCAAGTCACGTGCTATGTGACTTAAAAGCACCTGATCTGTGAGCATTTTCCAACCACCTACCTATGATTAAGACATTTAGTCGAAACGCGTCAGGATTTGGGTGGTGCTGCCGTTTTAAAATAAAATTAAACCCTGGGAGTCAACTGGAACTGAGCCTCAGCATCGTGTTTTTGTGTTTGTTATTAGGATACTCCACCCTTTGCGCTGAGGCCGCCCTGCAGGGTTGTGTGCCCCTGATGGATAATTTTGACTGTCTTGTATATGTATCTACAGGGGCCCGACTCGCTGACCTTCGTACAAGTGAGGCATTTATCCTGATATTTATGATTCTACGGAGGTGAGAAAGGGTTGGGAGGGAGGCATTTGACCTCTCTTTCAAACAGTTTTGGACTTCCTTGTGTTCGTTATTACTTTAATGGCAGCAGCTTTGACGAAACGGTGCTACAAATATACGAACTACATTATGAAACATGTGGCTTTGTCTCTGCACTGCGAATTTGGTTACAAGCACTGTCAATATGGATATAAACATCAGCTGTGTAGTTTTTTCAACGCTATTTCAGCCTGATTATGACACAACTCTGCAATAAGATAGGAAGAACTTGAACAGTGCATTATGGTAAATGTATGCTGTGATGTGCAAGTCACGTGCTATGTGACTTAAAAGCACCTGATCTGTGAGCATTTTCCAACCACCTACCTATGATTAAGACATTTAGTCGAAACGCGTCAGGATTTGGGTGGTGCTGCCGTTTTAAAATAAAATTAAACCCTGGGAGTCAACTGGAACCGAGCCTCAGCATCGTGTTTTTGTTACTAGGATACTCCACCCTTTGCGCTGAGGCCGCCCTGCAGGGTTGTGTGCCCCTGATGGAGAATTTTGACTGTCTTGTGTGTATATATATATATATATATATATATATATATATATATATATATATATATAAATGCAACAAAAAGTGCAGGATGCACAAAAAAGAGCTATAAGAGTTTATAATTATTTTATTGAAGTTAGGCTTTTTTCATTAACTTGATTCAAGTGGAAAGTAGGTAAAATAGTCCAGTGGTGCTTGGTTAAAGAAGGTTGTGATCGCTGACCCGGAGATATTGCACATCACCGTAAGAGAAGCAGTATAAAATGAACATTGTATTTTCTGCTTAAGCGTTTGTATTTTATTCTTCTGTTGTGTCCTTTTTGCTAGTTTCCTGTCCCTCAAACACGGGATATTTTGTTTCCACATCTGCCCAAGTAAGACAACCATTTGCAAGATCCCGAATAATCACCGGAAGCTCAGATATCTAAAAAGAAGAGAAAAATGTTTTAAGTAAACAATTAGTGAGGAATTTAAAGAGAACGGAAAACATTTGGTTGTTGGAAATAAAAAACAATCTTTACAGTGACAGTTTCTGTTACAAGTCTAGTGTTGCTTTATGCTTTTTTTATTAGGTCTGCTGACAAAGATGTGTACAGCTCCTTGCATTGTTAGGCTGATGTGCAATATTGGACGTTCATGATTACTAGTCCAAGGAATTAACATCTCCACTGTTTGAAGATGACTCACTTATACGTCTTACAAATGCTAGATACATCTAAATACCCCTAAATTCCACATGTGGACACACTGTCTAGAGCTGTGGTTCTCAACCTTTTGACTTCTGTGTACCCCCATTTAATCACTATCGGAAGCCTGTGACCTAATTAATTTGTAAGATATGAACCTTCAGACAGAAATAAGCACACATCATATTTTATTGAATGAACAAAAACATGTACAAAGGTCGACATTTTATTTATAATGTAAAGGTTTGAGAATTTTAAAATTTGGTTTTATTTCTACAAGACAGGGTGATAAGGGCGCTAGCAGATAACTCTTTTTTGCCCCTAATACATTCTCTCTTTTTGTCAGCGCACCCTAGTGTTTCAATTGAGGCTACCAGTTAGTCATACTAATGTTTGCTGTACTTACGCAGCTCCTATGAAGCAAGATAATGATACCAACTTAGTTTTTGGCCTTCAAATTCAGATTCCATGACATTTACAGTTTATTTAAATTTTATATTTTGCATGTATATATCATATAAATATAGTAATATTATTTAATGTTCTAAACACGAAACAATCACTGAATGACTCAACTCCCCCTCAAAGTAGAAGTAGCAGCTCTTTGCAAGGAATCTGCAAACCAAAAGCTAAGAACTATGGGTCTAGCACACTAACCCTTCAAAACGTTTTGTATTCTAATCTACCTAAACATGAACCCAGTGTAGGTTCTTAGCTAAGATACAATGGTCATTGTATGCCCATAACCTGGTTGTTTAAACATTTAGTTTTTCATGACTGAATGTGTTCCAACTTGGTGTCGAGTTAAATTGCAGCGCCACATATAAGCACGCCACTGCATTTTGGCTTCAGTTTTCCATACCCTCAGACGCAGAGCACAAAATAAATGTTGGTACTAGAGTGCAGATCTTTAATTTGGAACCTTATTAGATGGTAACATGTGGCCACTCCACAGAAATGGGTGGGCAGTGAGGAATCTGTGGTTAGGGACAGTATCCAGCAGGAAGAGCATTACGGAAGGTAAAGTAACTTGCTTGTCTGGTGTATTCTTCTAACCACAGTTTACTCACTTCTAGAATAGATACCAAAGCAGTACCTCCCAGTTGTGATGGGTCTGTGGAGTGGGCACAGACCAAAACTTCCTGCAGGACTCAATAGGCAAAATAACAAAATACCCTTACTTTGAGATCTGGATGTCAAGGCAAAAGTGTTTTGTGATCATATGAACGAATGTCAACGTCATGGCCTTGGAGATACCAAGGACAAGCACTATGTGTGCCAATGTAGTGGCGTCAGCCTTGACCCTGTTAGGTTGTGCTCTCAGAACTTCCAGAAGCTGTTTTCTGGCCACCTAGAAAGAGACCTTTTCCGCAAAGCCTTTCCCTTCTTGGCCACAGAGAGCTCCCACATAAAGATGACTGTGCACGCATTGTCCTTGGTGCAGTTAATATTAAAACAAAAATTTCTTCTGGGGTCCAAATGTTGGAGCCTCACACTCCATGAGAGGTGGGGCAAAGACCACTGGGAGAGAGATGGAATGATCAACATAGAAAGGAGTCACGACTTTCAACAACCAGTCAGAACGTCAAGACTAAGTCACAGTCCCTCAGTGGTATAAACATTTGTGAGGAACGCGTCAAACCGTTAATAAAATGCATTGCAACGGGTGATTTAAACAAGGACCGTTGGTCCACAAATGCAAAAAAGGCTGGAAGAGCCGAATAATAACAATCATTAGTGCCCATTATAAGACGTTGATGGCCAAAGATAAAACAAACCATAAAACACTCAACAATTTGGCTTATAAGGGGTCTGTCTTGCAGATTCCTCAACAAGTGACAATTTAGTCTAACAGCCTACGTAAATGGACTTTGGAGTTGGATGCCTGGTAGGAAGGATGACAACTTCAGGTGGTAGATCGAACGCAGTCAAATGCCACAGATCAATCTCCATGAATGCAGGTGTAGACTGTACAGGTTTGGGTGAAGAACCCTGCTGCTGTGACAGGAGATCATCCTGAATTGGTAGCCTGATCAGAGAACAGTTGCACATGCCCCAAAGTTCTGGGTACACTCTCCCCAATCTGGAACCACTAGGATGACTTGTGCCCGGTCATTCCTCATCATCTTCAAAACTCAGGAGAGGCAGAAGCAAAAATGTGTACAAGAGTCCTGTGCTCCACTCTAGCCAGAACTAATCTCCTAGCAAGATATTTGGTGAGCACTCCACGGTGCAAAGTTTTGACACTGCATGTTTGACAGTGGTGAAAACATCAAGCCAGAGTTCCCTTCACTGTCGAAAGATGCCCTGTGCCACCTTGGGATACAGACGCATTTGTTATCCACCAGGCACTGTCGTCTGAGCTTGTCCGACCTGGTGTTCAAAGATCCCAAAAGGTGATTCACAATCACCGAGATGCCCTGCACTCCAACCAACAGCAGAAATGGGTAACGTCTTGTGGCAGAATCTAGGATCCCAGTCTGCCCTGCTTGCTTAAGTACCACATGAAAGTGGTGGTGTCCGTGAGAACCTAAAATGACCTCCTTTGACTGATGGTAGGAAGGCCTTCAGTGTAAGACAAATGGCCTGAAATTCCAACAAATTGATATGGAGCACAGACCAGAGTCTTCTGATTTCCACCTCCTGCAAATGGGTAGGGAAGGGAGAGGGCGCTGCCACTGGCTGATCCAAACGCGATCAACCAGCCACTACAGATTGGTGCAGTCTCCTCCGAAACCTGGAATAAGACAGGTTTCCTTGGTGCTGGACAGACTGAGGCGTCATATTCCACTACAGAGGCAGTATATACCACTTGGCGTAGTTGACAAGCAGGATACAGGAGACTAACAGGACAATACGCCTCAAAGTTGCTCTCACTTGTTTGTAGTACCAAAGTTGTGACATCCAGATGGTCTGATTGTTCTGGACAATTACAATGGAAAGAAGGCGCTAAAATGCTCAGTATCTAAGATGGTCTGATTAAAGGAATCCTGGTCAAAGGAGTAAGGTGTTGCTTTGGCTCGCTGATCTGGAATCCCAATGATGTCAGAAGGTTTGCAGTAACCTGCAGGTGGTCCCTGACTGAATACGTCAAGCCCATCTTCAACAGCCAGCCATTAAAATCGGAGAAAACTGTTTACCTGAACCCAGGATGATGGAAAGCAACCACCATGAGGACGAAAGAGAGTTCTGCAAACTGAAAATGCGCCTGGGCACTTAGAACTACAAGTAGTGTCTGTGAGACTGCAGGACAGATATTTGGAAATACACATCCTGCAGGTCTCAGGCCCATCCAGGCAGACAGAACTCTGAAGCATTTTTAATTTGTCCCTCCGCAGGAAGGCACTGAAAGGGCAAAGTCCTACGATGGGCCCAAGCCTCCATCCTTCTTTGGCTGAAGGATATAGCAAGAATAACAATCTGTTCCTAATTCCAATTCCAGAATCCTCTCAATGGCAACTGTGGAGAGCAAACCTTGAAAATGGACAGGTGTTTCTCTGATGAGGGAGGAAGGTGCAGCGGAGAAGAAATACATAGTACAGCATAACCATGCTCAATGTTTTGGAGGACCCACCTGCTAGATGTGATAGATCATGACCCTTACAGAAAGTACAAGTTCATGTCTCCCTCAAGATGGTTGTGGCCGTGCAAACTAAAGCAGCTTGGAAGTAGTTGCCACAAGGGTGGGGGATTGGGAGGCGCGATGTCTGTAGGCAGCTACATGCTTCATGCTAGAATCATGTCTCCAGGCTCGAAAGGGTGACAGCAGTGGGGGCTTGGGAGATTGGCACTGCCTGTAGGTCAGCCCTTTGGAATAGCCTCTGAAGCAAATGTTTGGCAGGGCTAAAAGACCTAGGGAGTGTGCCAAGGACAGACTCTCCTTAAAGAGTTTTAACCCAGAATCAGCTTTATCACCAAATAGGCACGAGCAATCTAAAGGAATATTTAAAAGGGATAACTACATATCACTCAAAAAAACCTGTAGATCACATCCATGCACGGTGACGGAGCACCACACTAGTGCCAATGACTTGTCACAGACAATCAGTAGTATCCAGGCTAGCACAAATCATGAATTTGTTCACAAATTTCACCATCTTGAATGGTTTTGAGCCAAGAAGGTGCTATTTCGTCTGTGACTTCCAGCAAGCAGCATTTACTGACCTCAAAGCAAAGCTAGCAGAAGATAACATTTGTTTTATGAATGCCTCAAAGGGTCATGGGAAAGGAACTGAGGTTCATTTTGCTAGTGGAAGCCTGGCCCACCAGGTGTTCTTGAGTAGAAAGCTGCATAAGGAAGTCCAGGTCACCAGGTGTGGGTCTGTGGAGCCTGGCCACCTGTCTATTCATGAGCAGGGAAGAAGAGTTCGAACACGTGACAGCCAAGGCATCAGTGAGTGCTTCATTGAAGGCTCAGATGAAGCAGGCCCAGGTTGCAAGCCTTTAGTAAGGACATTGTCTTACCTTCAACAGAAGGCAGCTGCAAGTCCAGGACCACAGCTGTCATGTTGAATCACCACACCAAAAGTAAGCACTCTGTTGTGTTGGTTGCCCAATATATGAAACCAATCCTGTATCAAGCATCCTGCATGTTCATGCAGAAACTGTCATTATACTGAAAAGGTAAACCATCCCATCTCAAAGTGGTAGCAAGATTTTGTCAGAATGGAAAACAAATAGACAATTGAGCCTCTAGGTATGCCTATGTGTGTCACAGCTGGTTGTCAGTACGACCTTGGTCGGGGTCGAGATGAAGTTGGCACAACGATGAAGTCAGACAACGGACTTGGCACCAGATCCACCTCTAGAAGTGTCAGTGCGGGCATTGATAGGAAAGTGATTGATGCAGGTCTTGGAGAAGGCATGGACATCTGCACTGGAATTAGTGCAGAACCAGAAGACGTGTTGCCAATGATGGATCTGATGGCAGTAAAGCAACTGTAGCCCCCTGCAGATCACTGGGGCTCAAGGGTGCACCACAGGAATAGTGCCAAACAAGCACAGCATGGCCTCCTTAACGGCCTAAACCTGAAACAGCGTTGTCAATGGCCTGGGGAACATAAAGGCACATCTAGACAAACACCAGAATCTGCTTCTCAACTAGAGAAAGGAAGCAAGATTTAAGTGGCACTTTGACATCCTTGCAACGTCTCTTTAAATAGAAACTGGCAGGAAGAGGTTAAGTCCCACTTTGCCTTATGTTTCTTCTTAGACTTTGACGTCAACTTACTGAATGAATTTGATTGTGGTGGGTACATCCCATAAGAGCAGTCCTAGGAACTGGAGGGGGTCCGCTCATCGCAGGATCCAAGTTTAAGATCCAAATACTGAAAATGAATTATTCATGACTCCCTCACACTTAGTTTCTTGCTAGTTGGGATTTAAAATTAAACTACAAAAGAGAAAGTAATACCTTTGAAAAGAATCCTAACAAAGGTATGGAGTAAAATAAATGTCACTTTTTTATTCCAATGTGCCTCTCCCCCCCTCACACGGAATTAAACGTTTAGTGGGGCACAGAAGGCTTAGATATAAGTTCCACAACTTTCAATGACTGTTAGTCTTGAAAAATCCTATCTAAAACAGAGTAACAATGCATATCAGCACCATTTCAGCTCTCTTCCTACATCTACTGAATTATCAAAACCCTCCTATATCTGTCCAGAAAAACTTAGACTTTGAGATGTGAAAAGTGAAGAGCTATCTTATTGCAAGAGATCATCTTCCTAACTGTTGCTAATACAAAAAATGGATGTCTCTACAATGCACTAGAGAGGTAGACTTGGATAAGTTACTTACCTGTAAATCCTAGTTCTCTTCCAGGGGTATCCTCATCAAAGTCATAAACATTGAATATTCCCGCCCTTGTGCGGGGACCCCGGAGCATATATAAAATATATACACATTATACATGTGTAACAAACAGTCATGCAGGCTACCATGTTAAAAACAGGCTAAAATGCTTTATTTCTATGAAGTTTTTTTTTTTTTTTTTTTTTTTAAATACTACAATAGAGCATAAATAAGTACCCAAGCTCCTAAAACTAGGCTTGGGGAAGTAAGCAGTAGCAAACTCTAGTGAAAAAATAGAGAAAACTGCATTGAAAAACAATGAAGCATTCTTAGCCAATAGGCTGCATGTAGATTAACACAGGAGAACCATAAAAACTTTGGCACTGTGCCTTTAAGACCCTGAGCACCTCCAGTATCCCACCATGCCTCAGGGGTGAAGGAAAGGTGACAGTTGGTTCACAGTTAGGTCAGTTCTTTTTACGGTGACAATTTGTATAATTGAATCAAAATACTGTCTGTCCTGCACTTCCAGTAGACGTGTGTCCGGGGAGGAGGGTGGGTTGTTTATGACTTTGATGAGGATACCCCTGGAAGAGAACTAGGATTTACAGGTAAGTAACTTATCCTTCTCTTCCAGGGGATCCTCATCAATTGTCATAAACATTGAATAGATTAGCAAGCCCATCCCTAAACCCAGCGGACTGTCCGATAGAAGTGCAGGAATAGACATGTCTTACGCAAATAAATTCCTTAGAGAGGCCTGCCCCACTTGGGCATCCGCTCTTGCATCTGAGTCTAAACAATAATGTCTTGTAAAAGTATGTACAGACTTCCATGTAGCAGCCTTACAAATCTCAGATATAGGAACATTGTTAAGGAGAGCAGCTGTAGCCGCTTTTCCCCTTGTGGAATGCGCTCTAGGCCGCGCTAGCAATTGTCTATTAGCTAGCTGGTAAGTATTAACAATACAAGAGACTATCCATCTTGATATTGTTCGCTTAGATGCTGCTTCTCCTGTCCTTAAATGACCATAGTTCACAAACAAGCGGTTAGAGTTTCTAATCGATTTTGTCTTGTCCAAATAAAATTTCAGCACTCTTTTCAAGTCTAATGAGTGCAATGCTTTCTCAGCCGGAGTTTCCGGATTGGGAAAGAATGTCGGTAAAGTTATGGTCTGATTAATATGGAATTCTGACACCACCTTCGGAAGGAAAGATGGGTGAGTTCGCAGAACTACTCTATTGTCATGAAAAACCGTGTACGGTTCTTTTGCAGACAAGGCCTGGATCTCACTGACCCTCCTCGCTGAAGTAATGGCCACCAGAAAAGCCGTTTTCCACGTAAGGTGTTGTAAGGAAGCCTTATGGATAGGCTCGAAAGGAGGGCCCATAAGTTTTGCTAGGACTATGTTCAGTTCCCACGGAGGAGAAGGCCTCCGAATTGGCGGAAAAACTTTCTTCAAACCTTCTAAGAAATCCTTGACTACAGGTTTCGTAAAGAAGGATTCCTGAGAAGGTGACTTGCGATAGGCAGTAATAGCAGACAAATGTACCTTAATAGATGATACCTGCAGACCGGATTTCGCTAGGTGAAGCAAATAGGACAGTATGACGTCCTCCTGCGCCCGTATGGGATTATGGCCTTGCTGACAGCACCATATGTAGAATCTCTTCCACTTAAAAGCGTAGGAACGCCGCGTGGAAGGCCGTTTGGACTCTTTCAAGATGTTCATGCACTCCTGCGAGAGCCCTAGGTGCCCATACTGCAGGAATTCAGGAGCCATGCTGTTAAGCTCAGAGAGGGTAGGTTGGGATGCAGAATCCTGCCCTCCATTCTGCTCAGAAGATCCGGTCTGCACGGCAGCCTCCTGTGAGGTTTTTCCGACAGGTTGAGGAGATCCGTGTACCAGAATTGTCGAGGCCATTGTGGCGCTATAAGAATCATTCTGGTCCTGGATCCGTAAAGTTTGCTGATCACTGCCGGAATGAGGGGAATCGGAGGAAAAGCGTAAAGAAATGTCCCTGACCAGTCGATCAACAGGGCATTCCCTCGAGATCCTGGACGGTAGAACCTGGATGCGAAGTCTGGGCATTTCCTGTTTACATCGTCTGCGAAGAGGTCCAGTTGAGGCCGACCCCATTGCGCGAAGATGTATTCTGCGACTTCGTCGTGCAGGACCCAATCGTGAATGTCCTCCAGGTGTCTGCTTAGAAAGTCTGCTTCTACGTTCTGCTGACCTGGCAGGTGAACTGCTGTGATTGACATTCCTCTGGCCAGGAGCCAATGCCATATCGCTTGGGACTGTCGTGAAAGGGGTAGGGATCTCGTTCCCCCTTGTTTGTTCAAGTAATACATCGTGGTTGTATTGTCCGTCTGTATCAATAGAGTTTTCCCCTGAATTAGCGGTGTGAAAGACTTGAGAGCCAGATGGACCGCTCTGAGTTCTAGCAGATTGATGTGGTACTGCTTCTCCTTGTCTGACCACAGACCCTGCGCTTGAAAAGGACCCAGATGAGCCCCCCATCCCTGAAGAGACGCATCCGTTACCAGAGTGTCGGATGGAAGTACCTGGTGAAATGGAGCGCCCACTGACAGGTGAGGTCTGTGCATCCACCATCTCAATGACTGCAGTGCTACCTCCGGTAGCCGCATTGTGTCTTCCCAGCGACCTGTTCTTTGGCTCCAATTGGCCTCCAATGCCTCTTGGAGGGGTCTCATGTGGAGTCTGGCATTTGGGACAATAAAGATGCACGATGCCATGGAGCCCAGTAGTGATGTCACCTGACGTGCCGTAGGTGCGCTGGCTCTCAACAGGTCCTGGCACTTCATGTTTATTGAGGACAGTCGTTCCTCCGAAGGATACACTTTTTGTAGTTCTGTGTTTATGATAGCTCCTAGGTAGTGAAGACTCTGCGTTGGAGTCAAGGTTGACTTCTGGTAATTGACCTGAAGACCTAGAGCTTCGCAAACTCCTAGTACAATGTCCCGATGGCTTCTCGCCTGCTCCGGAGAAGAAGCCTTTAGTAGCCAGTCGTCTAGGTATGGATATATGTATATCCTTTGTCTTCGTAGATGCGCCGCCACCACTGCCATACATTTCGAGAAAACTCTTGGAGCAGATTTCAGGCCAAAGGGTAGAACCCTGAACTGGTAATGCTGTAACGCTACTCGAAAGCGCAGGAATTTTCGATGCTTTGGAGCTATTGGGATGTGGAAATACGCATCCTGCAGGTCGATGGAGCACATCCAGTCTCCCTGATGCAGTTGAGGGAAAATTTGGTGAAGCGCTAGCATTCTGAACTTCTGCTTTCTTATGTATTTGTTCAGCAGTCTTAGATCCAGGATTGGCCTGAAAACGCCCTCTTGACCCTTCTTTGCTACTAGAAAGTAACGGGAGTAGACCCCCTTTCCTCTGTGGGCAGGTGGAACCCTTTCTATGGCATTCTTTCTTAGGAGGGCGAGAGCCTCCTTGCGTAGCAAGGTGAGATGAGCCGGATTGTGTTTGGTTGGTGGCAAGTGTGGTGGAGGCTGCTTGAAAAGGAGAGAATAGCCATGTTCGACAATATTGAGCACCCATTTGTCTCTTGTGATAGAGTGCCACTCGTGAAGATGAGCAATAATACTTCCCCCCACCGGAGTGGTGTACAGTGTCGAGGGAAGCGAGACTTCATTGCTTAGTGGGTGCTTTTGGAGTGGACTGTTGAGGTCTACTTGACCCTCGCTCCCTTGTGTTTCTTCGCTGAAACAGAGGGCGTCCCTGTCGTTGCTGAGACCTTTGCGACCAATGAGGGGTTTGAACCCTCTGTTGGAAAGGGCGTCTATCATACGGTCTGTACCTCCGCCTGAAATCTTTCCTTCTTTCGAGGCCTACCGCCTTCATGGTATCCACCTCGGTCTTCATGCGGGCCATCTCTTCGTCTGCATGGGCACCGAATAGAGAATTCCCGGCAAATGGGAGATTCAGGATACGTTGTTGTGCCTCCTGTTTCAAGCCAGTGAGCCTCAGCCAGGAAGATCTCCTCGCACAGATACCATGTGCGTACCCATGAGCCGCCAAATCCGCCCCATCCGCTGCCGCGCTGATAACTTGGTTAGATACCAGGCATCCTTCCTGTAGAATCTCTTGGAAATCTTGCCTGTCTTCTCTGGGCAGTTTTTCCGTAAATCTATTGAGGGAATCCCACAGAGAACAATCGTACCTGCCCAGGAGCGCAGACGCACTAGAGACCTTCATTGCTGAAGCCGCTGTCCCGCACATCTTTCTTCCCAGAGAGTCTAAATGCCTGCTCTCTTTATCCGGGGGTACTGTGGATGAAGATGCCACCGAGTGGGTCTTTCGGGCGGCAGCTATGATCACTGAGTCTGGTGGCGGATCCTTCCTAAGGAATAAAGGGTCTTGCTCTGGAGCCTTGTACTTTTTAAGAATCCGAGCCGGGGCAGACTTAAGCGAGGCTGGGGCCAGAAAAGTGTCCATGGTCGGCTGCAACAAACCAGGCACTAGAGGCAGCAACTTTTTCGACGCTGATCTCTGTTGTAGTGTCTCAAATATGATTGATGAGGAGGTAGATGGTTCTGGAACCTCTATATTGAGTTTCTGTGCTCCTCTTAGTAACACCTCGTTGAAAGTGGTTATGTCATCCACTGGTGAGACTCTGGCAGGTGGTGAATCTGTAAGAGTAGGTGAGTAACGCCTGATAGAAGAACCTGATGAAGACCAAGAGGGTGATCTTCTTGAGCGCGACCTGGATCTCCGTTGAGAGCGAGATCTGCTGCGGGACGCTGTAGCCGAGCGCCTAGTCCTCGCGGTCGGCTGTCGAGGAGCTGAACGAGCCCGTTCTGCCCCGGCTGTCGGCGATGGCGTTCTTGGCGGGGAGGCAGTGGGTGAATACGTTCGCGAATATTGCGAATCTGGGGAGGCCGCTGGTCTGTTGAGGCTCTCCAGCCATCTCGGAGATAGGTTGATGGGCGAGACATGCCCAGGAGATGCTCTTGACCGAGAAGAGTCGCTCGGTATGGAGACCACTGGAGACTGAGCCTTGTCTGGCGAGGGGCGATGTTCTGCTCCCTGTTGGACAGGTAAGACCTGCGTCGACGTCGATGGCTGTTTCGACGTCGAAGGACGCCCAGTCGGTTGGTCCTGCCTCGACGTTGATTGCCTCGACGTTGATTGCCTTGACGTCGAACGGCGCTCCTTGGACCTCGACCTGCTCGCCGTCGTGTGCCTCGACGTGGAGCGATGGGAGGTTGACGGCGGATGTTTGCCGTGCCGTCGTGGAGATCTCGACGTCGTGTGTCCTGACGTCGGGGGGCGCACAGCCTTTGGCGGCGACCGGGCATGGCGGCGGTGGCTCGACGTCGATCGGCGGGCTGCCGTCGACGGAGACCTGCCCCTACTCTGATGTTCCCTCGACGTCGTTCCCTTCGACGTCGGGTGCGTCGCCGTCGACGGCGATCTATGCCGGTGGGACGGTGGTAGCGACGACGTCGACGGTGAACAAACAGGTATTTTCCTACCTGTCGACGTCGACCGGGCCATTCTCTCCTGAGAATGGCCTTCTGGATGCCTGGGGAGCGAGGAGGACGATGTTCTTTTCCTCTCCTGAAGCCCATGAAGTCGGATCTTCTCTCTGTCTTTCAGAGTCCTCCTAGACATGTTCTTACAGTACTGACAAGTGTCAGGGCAGTGACTCTGAGGCAGGCACACTATGCACAGAGAGTGGGGATCTGACTGGGCCTTCTTCTTCCCACAAGCAGGGCATTTGACAAAAAGAGAAGGCATTTTTCTGTCAGAAAAAACCTTCCCAGCTCAGACAAAGATGTTATTTGTCGAGTGAAAAGTGAAAAACGCTTTTTTAAAGAATTTTTCTGAGGAAAACTCAGAAAAACTGAGAGCTCAATGCTCCAGGATCCTCTCAGAAGGAGCCGGAAAAAAGAACTGACCTAACTGTGAACCAACTGTCACCTTTCCTTCACCCCTGAGGCATGGTGGGATACTGGAGGTGCTCAGGGTCTTAAAGGCACAGTGCCAAAGTTTTTATGGTTCTCCTGTGTTAATCTACATGCAGCCTATTGGCTAAGAATGCTTCATTGTTTTTCAATGCAGTTTTCTCTATTTTTTCACTAGAGTTTGCTACTGCTTACTTCCCCAAGCCTAGTTTTAGGAGCTTGGGTACTTATTTATGCTCTATTGTAGTATTTAAAAAAAAAAAAAAAAAAAAAACTTCATAGAAATAAAGCATTTTAGCCTGTTTTTAACATGGTAGCCTGCATGACTGTTTGTTACACATGTATAATGTGTATATATTTTATATATGCTCCGGGGTCCCCGCACAAGGGCGGGAATATTCAATGTTTATGACTATTGATGAGGATCCCCTGGAAGAGAAACATCATTACACTGCACTTGCACAAGTTAACAAGACAACATCTTTAACACTGCACAACAAAATAGTCTAGCTACATTTACCACCATTCGGGAGAAAATTACAATATTATTTTCTAATTTTTTTCGGCACATTGGCACATTATGCAACACATACCCCAAAGGAGCTTGGAATATTCCACATCATTTGTTCCATAAACTGGTTGGGGTTATGTGAAAGCTCCAACTTTCACTGCTTTAACATACTTGTCCTATTTATTCTTATGATGGACATTTTGTTTGTCGGAGAACAGAGCCTACTGAAGCTCTCAATGGGTAAGAAGATTACAGTGAGATAAATTATTCAACATTCACAAGCATATGGGGGATAACCATTTGACTTACAGAGGGTAAGTTTGCATTCTTCTGATAATATGGGACTAAAATAGCTCTACTGGACTTCAAAGACGCTATGTGTCAGAGGTCCTGGTAGATGTCTGTCTAGATTTTACTAAAAACCAGCTGTCTTCTAGACCATTCCTCCATCTATCCAGTTTGACTAGCCACCTAGGTATATGAGATTTGGTGCTACAATTATTTAAGCTAATTTAGTCAATGAATTGTTGGACATATGAAACTTTCACTTCTCTAAATACCACTCCTTCCCTGGTTGGCCAGCAGCTCATTGCTTTACTGTGATTCCGCCAGAAAATAAATTGTAGATTACTACTTGCACTCCATGAAGAATTTTCATACCAATCTCAACACCGCTTAGCCCTATCTGAGTGGCAATTTTCTAGTACTCAATGATTCAAAGACAGGGATTAATGTCTGAGTTGTGAAGACACCCCAACTGTCACATGATCACCAGATCAATGCAGTAAGTGAACAGACAAACTTCAAAATGCTTCTTTACACCTTTCTTGTAACTTGCAGATCAGCTAACTACATCTTACTAAAGCTGTAAAGATTGGGCTGCTACAACTTGCAATAGCTACATTTTACTGAGAATCTATTAATTGCCTACAGCAAATTCAAAATAAAATAGCGAAGACAATATGTCAATTTAAATCAATGGATCTTGCAGTCTGCTCTAGAAAGAAATCATGATTTTCCAATGGAATAAGGTGGTTAAATATCAAACAAGGCCATACATGTGCTGCTGTAGCCATTTATAAATAGGTTTCTGCTTTTCAAAGTTATTCTTTGAAACTTCCTAATTTGTGTAATGCACAGAATTACATTGTTGAACTGTGGCACGCCACTTTTTTACCAGGAGGTTGTCAAAACAGACCTTGTTCAGGAAATCCGGTACTCAACAAATCATACCAGGCTTTCTCCCTATTCAATTTCACTATGGAAGAGTAGCCATATATGGTGTTACCAACCATGTAATGCAGGTTGCCAAACGTAGAGAGGGATGGTTCCACGCTATAATTTCCAGTTATGCAAATAGCACATTTATACAAAATTAACCAGATGTACTTCAAGGCATCGCATCAAGCTAGTAAAACAAAATACAGGCAAAGATCAGTACAGGATTTAAAGAGAGCAGAGTCAAACAATACCTCAGCTCGGATTTGTCGCATCGAGTCACGGTCCCGCAGAGTAGCAGTGTGAGGTGTCTTGTTAACTGTGTCAAAGTCAATTGTGATTCCGAATGCAACACCAATCTCATCAGTTCTAGCATAGCGTCTGCCAATGGACCCAGAGGAATCATCAACTTTGTGGGAGACTCCATGCTTGGTTAAAGCTTCAGCTGTCAAATCAAAACAGAAATTATGCTAACAAGGTGTTCAGTGGGATGAAACAAGGAGGGTGGCAATTTTGAGTGCAACAGCAATATGAGTTAAAAAATGTACTACCAAAAATGAGCCAAAGGCATCAGAAGGCTAGTCTAAAAGCAGAGTGATGCAACACAGTACATAGCGCAAATAGGACACACTTATCGACGTTAGTGTGCGCACACTAGCACACAACATAAATAATCTTCTATTCTGCATAGGTTGTGGGTACAAGTTCTAGAAAACAACTACAAATCAGGTTATATATCAGCTTATGTTAATGTTTCCTATATTGTGGCAACACAATTACTATCCAGACACTTGCAATGCTTTGTGCTATGTAGGTTGTTAGACTTGGCAACCTTAGGGTGGTCATCCACCAACTTTTTGCCTGCCTCCCTCCACTTTTCTCACCCTGTTTTTGCTAGTTGTATGACTCTGCACACTTTACCACTGCTGACAAGCACTAAAGTGCATGTGCTCTCTCCCCTAAACATGGTAACATTGGCTCCTACCCATTTGGCATATTTAATTGACCTGTAAGTGCCTAGCAAAGTGTACTAGAGGTCTAGAGGTGCCCAGGGCAGGTAAATTAAATGCCACTAGTGGGCCTGCAGCACTGATTGTGCCACTCATGTAAGTAGCGCCTTATCCATGTCTCAGGCCTGCCATTACAGGGCCTGTGTGTGCAATTTCACTGCCAATTGGACTTGGCATTTAAAACTAATTGTCAAGCATTAAACTCCCCTTTTTCTACATATGGTAGAAAGGTAGGCCCCAGGTAGCCCATAGGGCAAGGAGCTATGTAAGTAAAAGGTAGGACATGTACGTATGTGTTTATATGTCCTGGTAGTAAAAAACTCAAATTCGTTTTTCACTACTCTGAGGCCTGCTCCTATCATAGGCCTGCATTAGAACTACCCATATATACTTTTAAGTGGTAGATTCTGACCTAAAAGGAGTAGCCCTGTCCTCTTTAGTATGGCCAGAATGGTAATAGAAAATCTGCCTACTGGTGAAGTTGGTTTTAATATTACTAGTTTATAAATGCCACTTTTAGAAAGTGGGCATTTCTCTGCACTTACCACTTTCTGTGCTTTACAGCCTGTCTCAAATCTATGTCTGTGCTGTGCTGGTTGACAGCTCCCCTGGTGCATTCTACCCGGAAAGTCATAAACACAGGACACACAGCCACTTCTCCATTCATCTGCATACTGAATGGGTCTCTCTGAGCTGGTAGTGTGGAGGGGCTCTCACACTTCAAAGGCCGGTGGCCTGACCCCACACAAAGGACTGATAACCTCCCACAGGGATCCAGGCAGACAGGGCTGGGTTGAAAAGCTGTCCAGAGGACTCATCTGGACTGCTTTGCTTTCCCTTTTGGAAGGACCCTGCCTTCCTCCACAAGTGCTCCAAGGGTTTGGATTGACCTTGCCTCCTGTTCTGAAGTCTTAGCGCCAACAAAGACTTCACCAAAGAGAAGAAAATCAAAAAGCGTCAGAAGAATCTACGCAATGCCTGCAGAAATCGATGCACCGCCTGCCTCACGGACGGAAAAATCGACCAGATCGATGCATCACCTGCTCCTTCGTACTAGAGCATAAAGGATTTTTAATTCATTGTCCCTGGGCATCAAAATAATCCCTGCATCGCAGTGAGGTCCAAGGCTGCGTGACAGGAGGTGGGGGTAGGGGGGTGGGAATAAAAAAAATTAACAAAAAAAACAACATCCCCTAGCAGTGTGGAAGGAATTGACACATTGTTTCTGCAGTGCAGGAAAATAAAATTACGCATGCTTTGTTTTTTAATGCTCATCTTCCTCTGCAGTCCTCTGCGTTGTTATTTTTGATGCATAACAGGTACTTTGTTCTAAAACCAACGCATCCACAGATTTCTGTGGATTAAGACTATTTGAATCTTTCTAAAAGTGATATATCTACTTGTGTGCATTGGATCTTGATCGTAGTTTATCTTATTTGCTTCAGATAAAGATTATCTATTTTTCTAAACTGTTGTAGTGTACTTTTGTGGTGTTTTCACGGAGTTACTGTATGAGGTATTGCAAAACTTTACACATTGCCTTCCAAGTTGAGCCTACCTGCCCTGTGTCTAGCTACCAGAGGGGGAGCACAGGATAATTTAGTTTGTGTTGTGCCTTACTGTGAGAAAACAGGGCTGATTGCAGAGGCCCCCTGACTTTTTGCGCCCATTTTTCACTTTTTGCTGGTGTTTTCCTGACTCTGATGGTGTCCAGGGGTACTGCTAACCTTTCCCAGGGCCCATGCTCTGTGTAAAATCAGTATGCAAATTAGGCTAATTATAATTGGCTATGTCAACCCACCTTTAAGTCCCTAGTATATGGTAGGGCATGTAGGTTTAGGGACCCCAGCATAGGTAGGGCACCCATAGGTGCACTGCTGAGGTGCCCAGTGTCATTTTAAAGGCAGGCCTGCCTTGCTGGCGGCTTTTAAATTAAAGTTACATGGAAATTCGACTTTGGAATTAAAAGTACTTCCGAAGTCTTAAACTACCTTATTTTTACATATAAGTCGCGCCTAAGGTGTGCCCTATGTGCCCCTAGGGCTGGATGCCATGCAACTATAAGCAGGGACCTTATAAAAATAGTTTTATAAGCCCTGGTGAGGTAAAACAGCCAATTGTTTTCCCATCATTATAGTGAATGGCCTCCATAGGCTAGAATGGGGAGACTTTATTTATAAAGTCCCCTTAAGTGTCAGATACCTCAAGTTTGCTATCAAATTAATTGTTCTAACAAATCCCACAATTTACAATTGCTGGATTTAATATAACTTGTTCAGGTAAAGAGTTTTAAACTGTACCTAAAAAGTTGCCAACTTCAGCCCTGTAGTGCTCTGCTCTGATCAGCCTGGCCAGGCTGCCTTGATGAGGTGTGACTTATCCTGGGCTGAGCAACACAAAGGAATGTTCCTGTGGGAGGAGAACATCCCTCAGTAGATGGAGAAGCAGGAAGGGGGAGGGCTGCCAAACTGGTCTTCAAAGGCGGGGAAGGACATATGGAACAACCCAGCACCTCCCTCATGTAGGAAGTTGGCTCTGTATGTGCTATTTCAAAGTAAGGAATAGCATGCACAGAGTCCAAGGGTTCCCCTTAGAGGTAAAATAGTGGTAAAAAGAGATAATACTAATGCTCTATTTTGTGGTAGTGTGGTCGAGCAGTAGGCTTATCCAAGGAGTAGTGTTAAGCATTTGTTGTACATACACATAGACAATAAATGAGGTACACACACTCAGAGACAAATCCAGCCAATAGGTTTTTGTATAGAAAAATATCTTTTCTTAGTTTATTTTAAGAACCACAGGTTCAAATTCTACAGGTAATATCTCATTCGAAAGGTATTGCAGGTAAGTACTTTAGGAACTTCAAATCATAAAAATTGCATGTATACTTTTCAAGTTATTGACAAATAGCTGTTTTAAAAGTGGACACTTAGTGCAATTTTCACAGTTCCTGGGGGAGGTAAGTTTTTGTTAGTTTTACCAGGTAAGTAAGACACTTACAGGGTTCAGTTCTTGGTCCAAGGTAGCCCACCGTTGGGGGTTCAGAGCAACCCCAAAGTTACCACACCAGCAGCTCAGGGCCGGTCAGGTGCAGAGTTCAAAGTGGTGCCCAAAACGCATAGGCTAGAGTGGAGAGAAGGGGGTGCCCCGGTTCCGGTCTGCTTGCAGGTAAGTACCCGCGTCTTCGGAGGGCAGACCAGGGGGGTTTTGTAGGGCACCGGGGGGGACACAAGCCCACACAGAAATTTCACCCTCAGCGGCGCGGGGGCGGCCGGGTGCAGTGTAGAAACAAGCGTCGGGTTCGCAATGTTAGTCTATGAGAGATCTCGGGATCTCTTCAGCGCTGCAGGCAGGCAAGGGGGGGGTTCCTCGGGGAAACCTCCACTTGGGCAAGGGAGAGGGACTCCTGGGGGTCACTTCTCCAGTGAAAGTCCGGTCCTTCAGGTCCTGGGGGCTGCGGGTGCAGGGTCTCTCCCAGGCGTCGGGACTTTGGATTCAAAGAGTCGCGGTCAGGGGAAGCCTCGGGATTCCCTCTGCAGGCGGCGCTGTGGGGGCTCAGGGGGGACAGGTTTTGGTACTCACAGTATCAGAGTAGTCCTGGGGTCCCTCCTGAGGTGTTGGATCTCCACCAGCCGAGTCGGGGTCGCCGGGTGCAGTGTTGCAAGTCTCACGCTTCTTGCGGGGAGCTTGCAGGGTTCTTTCAAGGCTGCTGGAAACAAAGTTGCAGCCTTTCTTGGAGCAGGTCCGCTGTCCTCTGGAGTTTCTTGTCTTT
This sequence comes from Pleurodeles waltl, assembly GCF_031143425.1. Taxonomy (NCBI): domain Eukaryota; kingdom Metazoa; phylum Chordata; class Amphibia; order Caudata; family Salamandridae; genus Pleurodeles; species Pleurodeles waltl. The sequence continues at coordinate 596,397,485 of NC_090449.1, forward strand.
TCGAAGTAGGGGCAGTCCTCAGAGGATGTCGAGGTCGCTGGTCCCTTTGGAAGGCGTCGCTGGAGCAGGATCTTTGGAAGGCAGGAGACAGGCCGGTGAGTTTCTGGAGCCAAGGCAGTTGTCGTCTTCTGGTCTTCCTCTGCAGGGGTTTTTCAGCTAGGCAGTCCTTCTTCTTGTAGTTGCAGGACTCTAATTTTCTAGGGTTCAGGGTAGCCCTTAAATACTAAATTTAAGGGCGTGTTTAGGTCTGGGGGGTTAGTAGCCAATGGCTACTAGCCCTGAGGGTGGGTACACCCTCTTTGTGCCTCCTCCCAAGGGGAGGGGGTCACAGTCCTAACCCTATTGGGGGAATCCTCCATCTGCAAGATGGAGGATTTCTAAAAGTTGGAGTCACTTCAGCTCAGGACACCTTAGGGGCTGTCCTGACTGGCCAGTGACTCCTCCTTGTTGCTTTCTTTGTTCCCTCCAGCCTTGCCGCCAAAAGTGGGGGCCGTGGCCGGAGGGGGCGGGCAACTCCACTAAGCTGCAGTGCCCTGCTGGGCTGTGACAAAGGGGTGAGCCTTTGAGGCTCACCGCCAGGTGTTACAGCTCCTGCCTGGGGGAGGTGTTCGCATCTCCACCCAGTGCAGGCTTTGTTACTGGCCTCAGAGTGACAAAGGCACTCTCCCCATGGGGCCAGCAACATGTCTCTGGTGTGGCAGGCTGCTGGAACTAGTCAGCCTACACAGACAGTCGGTTAAGTTTCAGGGGGCACCTCTAAGGTGCCCTCTGGGGTGTGTTTTGCAATAAAATGTACACTGGCATCAGTGTGCATTTATTGTGCTGAGAAGTTTGATACCAAACTTCCCAGTTTTCAGTGTAGCCATTATGGTGCTGTGGAGTTCGTGTAAAACAGACTCCCAGACCATATACTCTTATGGCTACCCTGCACTTACAATGTCTAAGGTTTTGTTTAGACACTGTAGGGGCACAGTGCTCATGCACTGGTACCCTCACCTATGGTATAGTGCACCCTGCCTTAGGGCTGTAAGGCCTGCTAGAGGGGTGTCTTACCTATACTGCATAGGCAGTGAGAGGCTGGCATGGCACCCTGAGGGGAGTGCCATGTCGACTTACTCATTTTGTTCTCACTAGCACACACAGGCTTGTAAGCAGTGTGTCTGTGCTGAGTGAGGGGTCTCTAGGGTGGCATAAGACATGCTGCAGCCCTTAGAGACCTTCCTTGGCATCAGGGCCCTTGGTACTAGAAGTACCAGTTACAAGGGACTTATCTGAATGCCAGGGTGTGCCAATTGTGGATACAATGGTACATTTTAGGTGAAGGAACACTGGTGCTGGGGCCTGGTTAGCAGGGTCCCAGCACTCTTCTCAGTCAAGTCAGCATCAGTATCAGGCAAAAAGTGGGGGGTAACTGCAACAGGGAGCCATTTCTTTACACCTCACATCCTGCAAACCCAGACAATTAGGTGACCTCCCCCCCAAACCCCCCCAATTAGATTAGGACAGGGCAGGAGAAGGGTGTGTTTAAGAATTTTAGCCACACCAGTGGATGGGCTCAGCCAGATGTAACCTCCAAAAATCTGTTTCAGCAATGATGGATTTTTGTGGAATGTTGCTCCCTGGGATTGATCTTTGCCACACTTCCCAGGAAGTGGTCATCACAGGGGAAAGAACCCTGCACCTGATTGGAGAACCAGGACCCCCCTGTTTTCTACCAAGGAGCAAGGATGAATACGGCAAACCTGCACTCACACCTCAGTTCCCTAACAGATCCCAACAAGGAAGAACATCAGAAGAAGGACTGCCCTGCTGGACTCCTGACCTGCAGCTGGGCACTACACTCTGAAGGATTGCACCAGCTGCACACTTGGGCTTCACCACTAAAATGACTTTGCCTGTCTTCTACTGCTTCAAGAAGGGGCTCCCTGTTTGCTACAGGTACAAAGGAGCTGCCCAGAGTCCCCTGCATCAAGTCCTGCAAGCAGAGCCCAGCTGACCAGCGTCCAGTGTCAAATTGAGTATTCTGACAATTGTACTCCCAACTCCCAAGGAGCAACTCAGAGCTTCTGGAACCTTGGATCAAGTTGTGGACACTTCAAGGACCCAAAAAGGACCTCTGGAAGAAGATCCAGAAGTCTGGAGACGTTGGGAACAACTCTATAATTTGTAGAGGTGCATTGTGGGAGGTGTAGTCCCAGACCCCAAGAGGCAAACCAGAGCCTCTGAACCCTTGGCCGGTGCTGTGGACCACTTTCCTAAATCAAGCAACACTTCTGAAAGTAAGTGTGACAATGTTACCTCGTGGGTGGCCTGAACTCTGGACTTTGTCCCTTTCCAGTGCGACCTTTTTAACCCTTTGAGCTCTAGTTGCTTCTACGCACTAGAAAACATTAATTCTTTAAAAATTCATATATCTGGTTCCCCTTATCTGCTTTTAATCATTTGGGTGTCATTTTAAAGATGAAAATATAATCTATTTTTATAAATTGGTGTTGGTTTTTATTGTGTTTTGTGTTACTTATTTACTTTTTTGTGAATTCTAAATGCTTTACACAATTGTCTTTTAAGTTGAGCCTTGCCGCTCGTTGCCAAGCTACCAAGGGTTGAGCTGGGTTTAATTTATTGAGACCTAACTGGACTTAAGTGGAGGTTAGAAGCCTACTGCTAAGCGTAGGTACTTACCTGCCCTTACCAATAACCCATTTTCCAACACTTACCCTGACTAGGACTGTGATCCCTACTTGGACAGTGTGCATACCTCTGCAAACTAGAGACCCAATTTCTGAGGTGGTTTGAAAGAGTCCTCATGCAGTGGGCTAAAATACGGCATTTATGTTTGGTTCAATAGGCTGGTCTCTATGAATCCAAAAAAGGCCCATGACTAAATACTTCACCTGCTGTGCAGTTCTGTGTCATATAGGCATCAGAGCTTTGGCCAATGAAAATAGGGATATTTGGTATCCAACAACTTGTATTATTAAACTCTCAATGATTCCAGTGACAGATTTAATAATACATGCACCCAGGAGGGCACCTTAGAAGTGCGCCCTGAAAACCTACCAACTGCTGGTGAGCTCACAGACTAGTTCTGACCATCCTGTCGCCAACAGACAAGAATCTGACCCTCACCCCCCCCCAAAAGGAGACAGCCTTTGCTCTCTGGAGGTCAGAAACAAAGCCTGTTTGGGCAGAGGTGTTACACACCCCTCCCCACAGGATGACTTGCATGCCAAGGCAGGAGTTTCAAAGAATCCCACAGCCTCCGGTATGCAGAACTGGCCTTCCTCAGGGGGAAATGCCCTCCCCGCCGACCCCAGGGCCCATCCGGCAGCTGGATGGGCGTGAAGGAAAGTTTTCCTTACCCAGTAGACATCTGTCTGTGGTATGCAGTGCTGTAGATTAACATGCTCTGCATAGACAACTTGCTCTGCATGCTCCTGCCATCTAGTGTTCTGAGTTTTTTTTCCTTGAAGAAGCGTTTGAGACATAGGATTGAGTGACGACTACTTCTCTGTGATTTTGCTCATGGGCTTCGACTCCTTTTTTAAGATTGTTTTCCCGCAGGCGTGTGAGAAAAGGAGTGTAGAGGACGCATAGAGAAAGATGTCAATTCAACTCTTAACTATATATGTACAATTATATACAAGTATAAGGTAACAGAAATGGTCACAGGTGTCCGGGGACGGCTGGCTCATGTAAATCTACAGCACTACATGCCACAAACAGATGCCTACTAAGCAAGTAACATTTTCCACTCGATGGCCTGTGTGGCTTTAGATATCCATGCTCTCCATAGACTGTAAAGTAGTCCCTCCATGAAAGTGGTGGCAAGCCTGTGGGAGTTGCAGTTGACCGGAAAAGTGTTCTTCGTTCCTGTTGGCCTACATTCGCTTGCTGGCGTGCAAGTACATCTACACAAAAGTGTTCTGTTAAAGTATGTGGTGTAGACCATGTAGATATCTTACAAATGTCAGCTATGGGTCTATTTCCAAGATAAGCCATAGTGGCTCCCTTGTTTCTGGTACAGTGTGCTCTGGGAATAACAGGAAGTTGTCTTTTTGCTTTAGCATAACAAGTTTGATTATATTTTACTTTACATCTAGCTATGCCATTCTTGGATAATGGATTGCCTTTATGGTGTAGTGAAAAGGCTACTAAGAGCTGTTTAAGTCTTCCTAAAGTATTTAGTTCTGTCAATGTAGAACATAAATTAATGTTTAATGCCTAAAGGGTGAAGGGCTCTTTCGGCAACTGTGTCACTTTGCGGAAAGAAGACTGGTAACTCAATGAATTGATTAATATGGAACTGAGAGACCACTTTAGGGAGGAACTTCGGATTAGTGAGAAGAACCACCTTGTTTCAAGGAATCTGGAAGAATTGTCCTTCCAATGTTAATGCCTGGAGCTCACTAACACGTCTGAGAGATGTTAAAGCAACTAAAAACGCCACTTTCCATGAGATGTACTTAAGACGACATGACTGAAGGGGTTCAAAAGGAGGACCCATGAGCCTTGTAAGGACAATAATGAGGTTCCATGATGGTGCAGGGGGCACTCTTGGTGGAAAGACCCATTTAAGGCCTCCCATAAATGTGTTGATCACTGGAACCCCAAAGAGGGATGTATGTTGTCTGTTTTGTAAGTATGCAGCTATGGCAGCAAGATGTAAGTGAATGGAGGTAAATTCCCTTTTTGTAGATGAAGCAAGTAGCAGACAATGTGTTGGACAGTAGCTGTAATGGGATGCTCTGGAGGTGTGTTTCAAAGCTTCTCTTAGGATGTCCATGCATTCTGCAGGCAAATTTAAGTAACCAAACTCTAAGACCTCAGGAACCATAGCACAAGGTTAAGAGATTTGGGGTCTGGGCACCTGAACTGTCCTTGGTTCTGAGTGAGAAGGTCCAGCCTATGGGGAAGCTTCTTGTGGTTAACTACTGAGAGGTCCAGTAGTGTGCTGAACCAGGGTTGGCGTGCCCATGTAAGAGCTACAAGGATCATGTTGAGAGATGTTTGTCTAATCTGTCAAACTAGAAATGGAATGAGAGGGAAAGAAGGAAAAACACAGACAAACATCCCCGACCAGTTCATCCACAGAGTGCTGCCCTTGGATAGAGCATGTGGGTACCTGGAGGCAAAGTTTTGACATTTTGAATTTTCTGCTGTGAAGAAAAGATCCATTTGAGGTGTTCCCCACTTCCAGAAGTGTTTTTGAAGGACTGAGTTACCATTCGTGGACTTGTTGCTGCATTCTGCTGAGCAAGTCTGCAAAGTCGTTGTACGTTCCTGGGAGATACCCTGCCACTAGGTGAATGTGATGGTGTAGAGCCCATTTCCATATTGTCGAAGAGAGCTGTGACAACTGGAGAAACTGTGTCCCCCTTGTTTCTGAAGGTAGTACCTCACCTTCATACTGTCTGTGCAGATTAGGACAATTTTGTGAGAGGTGATGAAGAAATGCTTTCAGGGATAGAAATACTACCTGAAGCTCTAGGAGGTTTATGTGTAGGGATTGATGATGAGGATCTCAATGTCCCTGTAGTGAGAGGTCTCAAAGGTAAGCACCCCAGCCTGTGTGTGAGGCGTCTTGGTCACCCATCCCCTTACTTGCGGCATCAATCATTTTGCTCTCCTCATCTGGGGGAGCAGAGTCTCCTGTGGCCTGAATATTGGCCCATTTAGGAGTTGGAGAAGCCACAATAGATTCTGGTAGGAACTGTGATCTTATGTATGGTGGATCAGAGGCAACAGCTTTGTATTTCATGTCAACTCTAGGGGTGATAACCCTAGAGCGAACCGGTTCCTTAAAAATGTTGTCTGCATGACAAAGCATGCCAGGGAGCATGGGGAGGAACTGGATATCCTTATGTGTGGACAATAGGATATCAAAAAGAAAGCCCTGTGAAGCTTGACATTGTGGAAGGGTGCTTCCTGAGCAATCACTTGCTGGTAGGATGTAGCATCCTCTGGTGCGGAGTCGAGATAAGTCCGGATCTGTGGAGATCCTGGGATCAGGCTCATATCTGTTCCATGGATCTGTGTCCCGCTGTGTCCCACCCAAATCCTCCCCAGTGAATAACGGGGATCCATGTAGTGTTAAATGTCCTGCAGTAGGAGAGGCACGTGAATGAGGAGTGGAGGAGGGTGGATGAGAGTTTGGTAGTGGACAAGGAGGTGGATGAGGCAGAATTAGAGGAAAAGGCTTGTGAATAGTGGATGCCTTGCCCTTGGTCTTCTTTGGAGGTGGTGATGAGTCCAGAGCCTTCTGAAAACAGTTTCCGCTTGAAGGTAATTGGGGGGTGGGGGGGCAATGATGTGACCTGTACCCTCCTCTATGTGGAGTCGACACTGATGAGCGACCATGGTCTCCAAAATACGTTCAACAGAAGATGATGTGACCGAAGACTGATTAGAGTCTTTCAGCCAGAAGAGGGCAATTGCCTTGTTTCTGAGACAGAGATTTTCAACCGACACCCTTTCATTGGTCCCGAAGTAGATGTGGAGCTTGGTCAACTCTGTTCCAAAGTAGGTGGTATCAAGGGTTCAATGGAAACTGCCATGATGTCTCGGACCGAAGATGTAGAGGTCGATGCCGAAGACAAAGTTTTGGCCGTGGCAATTTTCATGGCTGAGCCGGAAGGTGGGGCATCGAAACCTGTTTTTCAGAGCCGTCCTTTGCCTGGTGGCAGTAGCAGTCCGGCAACCTTGTCAAGGGGCCCTTTGGAAGTCCTAGAGGGGGCACAAGGGGCCACGGTACTCAAAGATTGCACTAATGGCACCTTGTGGTTTTCAAAAACTGACTGGACATTGGAGTCCTGACTGTAAAAGGCCTCCTTCTGTTCCTGCTCCTTCGGGGTGTGCTCCTCATCGAAGATGTCTGGCTGGTCTTCCGGAGTCTTGTGCGCTATCAAGGGGTCTTTTCTACTGGAAGGATCTGCAGGCGGCTTTTTGATGATTGGGGAGAGGCACAGGTTTCACACCAGATGTTGGTCAGTGTGCGGGAAGGGTGGCATCGAGGGCAGAAATGAAACAGCGTCCTTTGCATCAGCCCAGCATATGGGATGGTGCCATGCGCTGAGGTAGGCCCGAGCAGGCGAGGGCGCCCGAAGGGTGTTTAGTAAGTTCCCAGACCGACCGAGTGAGACTATCACGAGAACATGAGTAAGCGCGATCAAGAACAATATAGTAGATGGAGTAAACACAGGAAAAAAAGGATTCAAAACCAGAGAGAGGGGAAGACTGAGTGAAGAGACACACAGCCGAAGCAAACGATGGAGAGAAAATAATTGAATAAAGAAGTCAATGTCAATGCGCAGTATCACCGAGAAGGAGGAGTCACTCAATCCAGTGACTCGAAAATGCTTCTTTGAAGAAAAACAACTTGCAACACTCCAAACCCACCAATTGATAACAGGAGCATGCAGAGCCTGTGTATCCATGCAGAGCATGTGTATGTACAGCCACACATGCTATCGAACAATTAGCTATGCAGGAGGCATCTTACATTTCCAGACTGGACACACCCCTAAGGTAGCCAGCCTGAAGTGGACACAGCCTAGGAAATTACACCATCTTGTGTGTGGTGGAATCAGGGTGATGCACACTCCCCACAGGAAAAGGGGGGGGGGTCATGACCCCCAAGGGTGAGTAGCTCATTGGCTACTATCCTTCGCTCTACTAAACACCTCCTAAATTAAGTAATTAGGGGTCCCCCTGATAGCAGATCCTGAGATCTCTGCTGGACACAAAAGTAAGAGTGGACAAGAAACCTGCTGAACCCGAGAAATGAGGAGCATGACTGGCTTGGTACCAACCCTGCCAGCATGCCTACTGCGCCCGACCTTCGAGGAGCAACTGACCTGTTCTGCCACTGCATTGCCAAGAAGAACTCCCTGGGAGCAGAAAAGCTGCTTCCCTGCAAATATCAGATAACACCACTGCACCCAAGGCACCTAGCCTGAGGTGAAGTGGGCCAAGGTGTCATTGTTGTCCACAGGCCTTCCAGAGACAAAGACCACCTTCAGTTCGCCCACTGTGGACTTAAAAAACTGCATCTGCACCTTGTTTCTGCCGACCCCCCTGCAACCTCGAATGACCTGAAGATAAAGACCCAACGCCTCACCTTTGCACCTAAGAGAAGCTGATCATGGGTGTCCCCATGTCTCCCAGCCTCATGAGACCTGAGCCCACTTGTTGGCTTGGTCGGACTGGACTCCCAGTCCACACCTAAAGACTGTTTCTGTGGATCCCCAGCAACCGCAAGTATGTACAGCACCAGACCCGATGCCAGAAGACACCACTGGACCAGAGGTCAAGATCCAAATGAGAAGTGAACCAAGCGTGTCCCCACATACCAGAGGACCTCAAGTGTCGAGCTCCCCCCGTGGGTTTCCCTGGCCTGCCCTTCCAGTTCCCACTTGCAGCAACTTTTCCACAGAAATGAATGGGACTCCCAGTGCAATAACCCTCTTCTGCACCCGGATACCACAAAGCCTCCCAAGGTGCCCTGTTAGTGTGGCCTTGGACCCTGCCCCATACTCACTAAAGTTCTAGAGAACAGATCTGTAAGTAGTTGGGACGTGTCTGAACGCAAGACATTTCCCCCCATAGGATAACATTACCGCACCCAAAAATTACATTCTGTCAGCTTTAAAAACTCTAAAAATTCCTATCTTGAAAAGTTCTCACTCTATTTCGGTGATCTTGGTATCAAAGTTTGTATAAAAGTATGTGTTACTTTATAAAGTGGAGTCGTATTTCTTTATTTATTGAGTGTGTGCCTTTATCAGTATGTGTGCACCTTACATACTTAGCACTCTGGTCTGATATGCCTAACTGCCCAACCACACTACCACACAAAAGAGCATTTGGGATGTAATTTGTGCCTCTGTGATACATCTGGGCTTTGCCTGGACTCATAGCACAGTGTATCTTACTCTGAGCCACTATATAAAGAGCCAGCTTCCTACACACTGTACAAGAGACATATAAGTAAATTATAGATGCAAATTAGGTGTAAGCCAATTTTACCATGTTTAGGGGAAGGGAGCACAACCACTTTAGCACTGGTTAGCAGTGTTAAAGCTTGCAAAGTTTTACAACAAAAAAATAATTCAGAAAATAAGAGGGTGAAGGCAAATGTTTGTGGTCGAAGCTAACCCTGCAGAAAGGACCACGTTCAACCTCCCCCCACTCCAATATGCCCCACTTCGGCCCTATCCCTATCCCCAGCACCTCCCTACCTACCTCCAAGGAAAGTGTAGATCTGTCAACACCACCGACCTTCCACCTTCCTGCATTCTTGCTGGTATGCCCCCTGTATTGTCCCAGCAACGTTTCCCGCACCTACCGGTGATCATGGGAAGATTAAGGCATCTGCAGTAAATGTAGGCATGGCACGCAGAGGCGGCAAAAATAATGGCCACTTCAGCTACTACTTGCAGTTGGGTATGTTTGGATTTTGGCTAACAGCAGATGCACAATATATTTTTCACCTGCTCCTAGTGTGAAACTAAAATTAGTGAAGATGTACATGACCAATTATGCTAATAGAGATGTTAGGTTGTACGGGTTAATATAAGTGTTGATCGTAAGGACGACGGAAAATAATCGATTTTCTTTTGCATTACGTTTGAATTTTGAAATACAAATTTTACTTAAAAACAGTATGCCGCGTAGTTAACTATAAACTGAAAGTCATAAACAGCAAAAACTCTACAGAGCATGAAGAACTTCCCTTGGTCTAGAAGTTCTCAACCATCAACTTAAATCACTTCCATTACAGCGTACTAACAAAGTGCCTTCATTTACGCTAACACGGTAAATGCAGGCAACAAGGATAGCTACATTGTTCTACAAAATACGAGTAGAGGCTGCCACCTACTGCCTGCTTTGAAAAATAACACCACATAAGAGTGTGCTTGACTAAATAAACTTACAGAGTTCTCTGACAAAAGGCACGAATTCTTGATTCTGGCTTAGAGGTAGGACGGAACACTTGTACGGAGCCACAATCGCAGGGAAGCTGAAGTACTGGAAAACAAAAACAACATTTGCAAGAGAAGAGAAGACACGAGTTTCATTCGCTACCGAGCGTCTTGTTCTACTATATAGTTAGATAGTCGTTTTCTGTTGTTTTTCAATCGTTATTTTTTTTTTTGGGAGAATGGGAAAATAGCCATATCCGGTGGGAAATCAGAAATGGTCTATGTACTCCATCCACGACTTAGACAAGGTCTAACTTCCAATGTCTTATTACGAGTTAAGGATGACCACCACAGAGACAATGGAAATATAAACAAGAACCATGGAAACTAATATGCAACACAAACTCCAAACACCTTTGCTCACTACTTCAGGATGAAATCACTTCAACCTCAGTGAGAATTTGTGGTTAAATCCCACGCCCTGGAACCTAAGTCTTTTAGCTAATGGATATAAGTTAAAACTCTGGAGTCTACCAAACATTTTTAGAAATACCATGTTCAAAATTAGTATATGCTGTTAAGGCAAAATTAACTTCGGCAAAGAGGAAAATCTAGGTGAATAATGCCTTACCAAAAGCACTGCCACACCACCAGGCTATCCCATACTATGTTTCCAGAAGATGTTTCTGTATACTGCAGCAAATACTTATAAGTACAGGACCACTTTACTATATAAAACTCCACCATATTTCTTTGCTTACAGATGGACCAATAGCCTAAATACTTACCGTCCTCTGTTCATCACCCTCTCGAACATGGAATGTATGTTCAAACACAGTGTACATAATTCTACCGAGACCGAAGGAAGGCTCAATCACATTTGGGACAATTTCTTCAACTAAAATAGAAATTAAAAAAAGTTAAGGTCTAGTAATGGCAAAGTCCATTCTTCTTTTTGCAGCTTAACCTAAATGGCAATGCACATCAAGTCGCGAGGGGAGGGTGTGCATGTAGGATTTGCTGCAATACAGAGTGGGGGAAAACACCATAAATCCTAAAATCCAGAGCACCTAAGGTTTAAAACTAGACAGTCCTGTTTTCAGTGTTTATTTTTTGTGGGTTTCAGTGGTGTTTTACAAACCATTTGAAATAAGTGCTTATCAGTGTGTATTTAGCTGTCTGACCAGAGGTATATGAACATCCCTCTCTTACATAATGTCATACACAAAGAGCAATTGAAAACATAAGAAATAATAATATCGCACATTAATATTTATTTATAATGAACACAATTATATTATCATTTATATCGAAAATAGCAATCATTTCTATATACACGCACCCCCTCTGAACAAGTACAACTTAATTATGCAAGGTAGCAGCAATACCAGCTGGTTTAAGATTATTCTCTTTTATCTTTTTTGTTACTTTTTGTAAATATCTAGTTTTTTTTATAAATGATGTTTTGGTATGGAGGGGTTTATCTGTTGCGTGTATTTTTCTGTTTTGTCTTGAGATTTTTCTGACTTTGTTTGTGTCTATTTGTGCGGTATCTGTCGTCTTTGTGCATGGTGTGTTCTCCTTTGTTTTTGTATTCTTTGTTGTATTTCTTGTTCAGAGGGGGTGCGTGTATATAGAAATGACTGCTATTTTCGATATAAATGATAATATAATTGTGTTCATTATACATAAATATTATTAATGTGCGATATTATTATTTCTTATGTTTTCATTTGCTCTTTGTGTATGACATTATGTAAGAGAGGGATGTTGGTATACCTCTGGTAGATTACCCTTGATCTCTCTATTGATTTAGGGGCCCTGCTTTCTACTTGTTTTAGCTGTCTGACCTCCAAAACAAACAAAAAACGGTTCTTCTGAGTTTTCTAAACTTGTTTTATGCAGCCATTGTAAGAAAATATATATCCACATTAAAGGAGAAGTAATGCAGGGTATGTTGTGTCATCCCATTGGTACAGTGTCAAATGGACCTATGTTACACTGTTTAAGTATAAAAAGTCTGTGCTTCGCACCCTCACTCACACATCATAACCGTCTATCTCATTACTTCCCGCATTCACTCTGTCAAGATTCTGCATGGTTTACAGAACTATTAATGGATTTATAAAGAAAGAGTGCCATGTTCACCTGCTTTAGTAAACAAATTCTGGGGCACAGCTGGGGGTTGTTAAGGTACTCCTTAATGAATATTTTAAGTGATAAAAAACATTACCTTGTGAAAACTTTAACATTTTGAATTTTACCAAGATTAATTTGTAGCCTTGAATTCTAAGGCACCTGAAATGTGATGCTTTAAGCATGCTTACCACCGCTTTTCTGCACTATTTGCCAGACTATATTAAGGTGGTGCTGCTATTGTTGTGTGGGCATTTATAGATGTCAAGTCCCATGGCATTCGTTTCACTTTAAGTCAGCCCTGATCTTATAATAGACATCACATATTTTGGGACTTGAAATGATGCTGTCAACATTGTAATTATGGGCTCAAAAACCTCAGTAGTAACGTGCAATGGCGTGAAAAACCAGGAGTAGTGAATATATCACACAACAATAGGACACACCTTTGAAGCTATGAATTTTGTTATTGTCATGCCATGTTTTCAGCACTATCCCATGTGCGTGGTGAAAACAATTCTCACGGGTATCATGCATTGAATGTTTAATGCTTGGGGTGTTTGACAGTTGGTCCGCTATTAATACGGATTTGTTAGGAAAGAAGGCTGATGTGCTATAGGGTTTTATCTATTCTGTATCTGTGAGTAAAGATGATAGTACATATTGCTCAAGATACTTATCAGCCAGCCATTCCACCAATCAGAAAAAGCACTTAACATTGCCAAACGATCAAATATGATTTTAATATTCCCTAGCTTCTTTACAGTGTATAAAATAACTACATCAGGCCTAAAACATCCTTTTAAACCCTGTGCCTTCAATCCAAGCACACAGAACTGGAGGAAAGCTAAGGAGAATAATCTTAAACCAGCTGTTCTTGCTGCTACCTTGCATAATTAAGTTGTACTGTGATGCCCCCCCTTAAGAAGAAATTATTAACTAATTCTCTCCCATTTTCCATTTTTTTTAAATGGTATTTTACTAAAGACTGGTGCACCTCCAAGAAGCGATTCAACAGCAACAGTCAAAGGGCTGGCGACTTTGATGCACTAATTAAGTTTATTTGATAAAAGGTAAAAGAGGTGACAAGTTAAGAAAAATTCCTTAAACATGTTAGTCGTTTACTTCCATGACTGTGATACAGAAGAAACTTTAGTACCGTCCCTTATGTCACAGTGATCATCTATACATGACAATCTATAAGTAACAATCTATGCATTATGTACATTTGTTTAAAGTAATGAGAGAGACATGGATGGTATTGAGATTTAATTAAATGTTTGAAGGAATACACTGATATTATGTTATATGTTAGGCTGTAAATGAATAGTCTGTGCACAAATTAAGTTTATTTGCTAAAAGGTAAAAGAGGTGACAAGTTAAGAAAAGATCTTTAAACATGTTAGTCGTTTACTTCCATGACTGATACAGAAGAAACTTTAGTACCGTCCCTTATGTCACAGTGATCATCTATACATGACAATCTAGAAGTAACAATCTATGCATTATGTACATTTGTTTAAACTAATGATAGAAACATGGATGGTATTGAAATTTAATTAAATGTTTGAAGGAATACACTGATATTATTTTATATGTTAGGCTGTAAATGAATAGTCTGTTGAAACTATACTGATTTTCTAATGATTAATGTTTTAAATATGTGCGCAAAAATAGAGAAATGCAGTTTCACGTTATACTGACAACTGTATTAACAGTCATTTTGTTTAACGTTATTGTAACATGAATGCTAATGGAGAATTATTAATGCAGAATTTATAGTTTACATAGTAAAATGTGTATTAATGTGCTGTATTAACTTACTTGCATTAGACTAAGCTAGGTCTGCCAGGCCCTGTATTTCGTGACACTGCAGAAAATGTCAAGATATCTTGCTAATGAGTACCTTTCTTTCAGACTTCATTCCCATAAGAAGACTATTTTGGTAATAGATGTATATTGTTTTACAAATAGAGAGTTTTAAGAATTCAACCTTGGATGTGGAACATCCCGAGTGTGGACTATCAATTTAAACATTTGTTTCAATCTTGTGTGGAGCTACACAGATGGACAATGTTCTCTTGACAGACTTCGGAAAACCTATGGCTGTTTCAACTTGGAGTGTTATCATTGATTTTTATTGGTTGATGCCCCTTCAACGTCAAATGAACTGTTGTGCTGACAAATCAGGCTGCTGTATAAACTTTGATATTTCAATGTCCAGCAGGACTCTGGTCAGGTTCTCTGCAGAGAGCCAAAGATTTCCAAAGATGACAAGCTGAATTCGTTCTGTCCTGCACCCTGAATGTTGAGCCCTTTGAAAAGTATCTGCCTATCTGACTTATGCCTCTTTGAAATGCCTTGCAGAGACTTACGAGATATTCTCCCTAAACCTCACAGAACACTCTTGACCAAGCTTCTGATACGCTGATGCTTTCCCTTTTTACCTACCTTTTGCCCACTCTAGTTAGTAACTTGTTGCCCAAGATTACCTTTTTCCAAATTCTTTTTTCTTTTTCTCTTATGCCCGCATGTGTTCTGCCCCACATGTTTTTCCCTGATTAGCTAACTGTAGGGTTTCCCTGTCCCCAACCAAATTGAACTTTGATGATTTGAACTGCTGTGCTGCTTAATACAATGGAGCAACGTTTATTTTCAGTCCATCAAATTATCTTATTGATGTTTTGTGCTGTTTTTGTAGAGTGCTTAGTTCTCCTAATGTTAGTTCGCCTGAACTTGTTTCGTCACCTTGGTCAACCCTTGGTGTTTCTATATCTTTATAACTTTGTCTTGCAAACTGTCTAGATGACTCCTAGCTTAAGTTTGTAATAAATCCTTTAACTATATTCCTGACTGTAGTTTTACTTGTATGGCCACATTGGTCATACTGTGCAAGTTAATTGGTTTGTATTGAAATATTGTTGTATGGTTCTACCACATCCCATGCAGGGTCCAAAGATCCATTGACCTCGATGAACATCGATTCCTGCAAAGGATTAAAATGATCCAGCAGATCTGGCAGCAGAGGAATGGTTTGTCCCGCAAGGAAGGTGAACCATTCAAGTATAGTGTTACGGAGATAGGACTGGTCCCAAGCGACTGCCCAGTTCAAAGTTAGTCCACTGCAAATTCTGTCCCATGGTCCATTCTGAAGACAGATGACGTTCCAGCATCATGCCTATAAGGGACAGATTTCTGAGTATTATTAGGGTTTTGCATTTGCATTGTTTTTGGCCTGAAGATTGAGGTAAAGTGTGATGTTGTGTTTTACGGAGTCAAACTCTTTCGATTGTGGCGCTTGTTGCTAAAAAATGTCCATGGTTGTTCTTGTTGATGGGTTCTTCGTGGCCTAATATCCCAGGATAACGTGCAAGTGTAGAAGACACTTCGTTCCTTTATTGTTTGCAGTGAAGTACTAGTCATCAGACGTCGTTGACAGTGCCAACAGTTTTCATTGAGTGAGAGTTGTGGTTGGTATTAAGTGAATCCAGCGTGCACATGGAGGATCTGTGTCAACCAGAGTGAGAATTGCTGGTCAAGTTTCACTCGTTTAATTGTGAAAACTACAGATGGAAAGTGAATCTCCGTAGAGCTTTGAAATGTTTAAGTTCCTATCCTGTAGCGTGCAGATAGGTTGTTGGTTTACGCTCGCAATATTTTGCATTAGGTGTGTGTGTGTGTGTGTAAGCGATTGTGTGAGAGACAATTGTGAACGAAATGCAGTGCTGAAAGGAGTGAGTGTGACGTCACTGTGTGCCACACCAGTATAGGTCAGTTGGTGTGAGGCCACAATGGTAGTGGTGGACAGTGTCTAGTTGCTATTAGTTGAGAACATAGCTAGAAAAGGATTGTGGGATTGAAGTTACTTCCTGATTCAATTGAAAAGTTTTTGCGACTAATTGAATTTGACTAAAGATTAAATTCTTCAAAGCTTTGAAAAAGAGGAGATGTGTTTATTCTGCTGAGAGAGGGTAGAGAGATCTCACCCGAAGGTACTCCAGGTCATTATGTATCGTCTGTGAAAGGATTTCATGCATGATTGTGGCTTGAACAGTTGTGCAAAATCACTGAGAAAGAAGGGTTTTTATATCATTTCCCAGTTATGGAAATTTTAACCAGAGTATTTTAGACTAATTGAGGCAAATACTTTGAGACGAAATAGCCTTCAAGACCCGCACAGTATGAAGCCCTAAGTATTTGGGAACTCATAGCACGAGAGGAAATTACAAACATGAGAACAGAATGCAGAAAGCAATCAAGACACTTCGAGAGGCTAGATGGGATGCAGAACAGAAAATGTGGAGAGCAGATATAATTGGGGGAATCAGAATGTATCCAATTATTTCAAATGAAGATGGTGAAAGCACTAAACCCAGGACTAGGTAAAAGACAGGGAAGGCAGAACAGACAACAGAAGCTGAGGATAAATAGACAATGACCTATGAGGGTGATTCAGATGATAGTTTTATAAAATAGATCCTGATGAATCGTCCGCCTCCACACAATTCAGTTGAGGTAGGAGCAACAAGTGAAACAGCGCAAAATGTAACCCGAAAGTGCCTACTGCTCCAGTTGCACAGACAGAGAATCAGATAGTACCAGGTACGGCTTCAAGTTCATTAACACAAATTCCTCACACAAATCAACTAGTTCAGAATTTTAACACAGTTCAGCCTGCACTAGGTCCCATTGTGAATTAGTTTGTGCCAAAGTCTAATGTGAAGAAGGTGGTACAGTCCCTTTATGTCAATCCACCTGCGCACATTTTATTTCAAATCCACCCTTACAAATGTTTAATCTAGGTAAGTCAATGCCAAATGTTACCCCGAGTCAAACAAGACAAGGTTTCAGTACCGGCCTTAACAGGGCAGGGTATAGGAATGACAATTCCACAGAATCAGACAAATCATATCCAGATGTATTAACCGTTCTCGTGACCATAGATCCCGTTGTTCCCTTGTATGCTCCAGGTATGTCTGGAAGCAATGCACATTCAATAAATGTTCCAACAGTTCCGGATACACCACTTACACCTGCTGGGATATTACTAATTGGTATGCAGACAGCAGTATATTCTAACAACTCAGGGATGGAGAGATACTGCTCTTGTTGGACCGTTGACCCCTACACGAATTGCAGATCCAAACCCGATGACAAGTCAGACAGGATTTACTCTTGATGAGAGGTTTCCTCAGGCAACCCCACCTTCTTTTGTGCCTAGACCTTATCGGATCCTGAATGTAAACTGCATCTCTCCACAAGGAGGAGTATCCTTTAATACATTAGGGAACATGTCAAACTTTATAACCCCTAGTCAGCAGACTGCAGGTCCTTCAAGAGTAGAAGTAATACAGAATAATAATATAAGCTTACGAGATTTCACTGCACAGCAGCTGAATGATTGGTTAAACAATTTGAGTCTGAAAGGTGCAACAGGTATTACAAACTGCAATGCCAAGACAGAAAAAAACAGAGAGCGAGGAAGAGAGAGAAAGAGAGAGATTTTAGAAACATTAGACACAGCCCAATTGGAAACTTACACAGAAGACGGACTGCAGTTTATGTGCAAAGACATTACCCAATGTGCAGGACAGACTTATGAAAGAGTAGCTGAAGTAGCTGAGAAATATGATGTGAACTTTGAGAAATCAAAGTCCTTAAAGATAAGTTACAGATAGGAGTTTAGCACAAAATATATAGTCAATATGAGTTCCCCTGAAATTAAATTGCACATTAAAGATTTGATTACGTACATTTAGAAATGGGGAGCTATAGATAAGTGGGAAGGCAGATGGGCGAAGTAAAGAGATAAGAAGAAAACAAAGCTAAACGTGCCTCTGGTAGGCACAAATCAAGCAGACGACAATGTAAAGATGCTGCCCATGACAGAGATACCAGGTAGAGACTATGGCCCTCATTCTGACCTTGGCGGGCGGCGGAGGCCGCCTGCCAAAGTCCCGCCGTCAGGTTACCGTTCCGCGGTCGAAAGACCGCGGCGGTAATTCTGACTTTCCCGATGGGCTGGCGGGCGGTCGCCTTCAGACCGCCAGCCAGCCCAGCGGGAAAGAGGCTTCCACGATGAAGCCGGCTCGGAATCGAGCCGGCGGAGTGGAAGCTGTGCGACGGGTGCAGTTGCACCCGTCGCGTATTTCACTCTCTGCGCAGCAGACAGTGAAATACATGTAGGGGCCCTCTTACGGGGGCCCCTGCAATGCCCATGCCAGTGGCATGGGCACTGCAGGGGCCCCCAGGGGCCCTGCGACCCCCCCCTACCGCCATCCGGATCTCGGCGGTCCGACCGCCGGGATCTGGATGGCGGTAGGGGGGGTCGGAATCCCCGCGGCGGTGCAGCAAGCTGCGCCGCCGCGGAGGATTCAATGGGGCCGCGGTACACTGGCGGGACACCGCCAGTGGTGCCGGTCCGACCGCGGCTTTACCGCCGCGGTCGGAATCCCCATTGGAGCACCGCCGGCCTGTCGGCGGTGCTCCCGCGGTCCTCCGCCCTGGCGGTCAAAGACCGCCAGGGTCAGAATGACCACCTATGTTCTTGTACCCTGGAGTAAGAGTGAGATTTTGTCATTCACCAATGATTAACCAAGACTGAGAGAGAAGCCAGTGGAAGGGTACAAGCAGACAAAGATTTGTGAAACTTTGTAAATGCCTGTGGGAGGATTTGAATATCTTGTTTCACATTGTGGACCGGTTGATTTGCACACTGAACTCAAAGTGAATGTTGACTGGTCAGACTGTGAACCTCAAAGAGACCCAGTAACAGATGCAACATCTGAAGAAATGATGAGAAAAGTATTACAAGGTGACTGAGTGTATGAAAAACAAGGTGTCTCCTAAAGATATTGATTGGCACAAGACTGACAGGACAGTACAGGAGTTGAAAGAGTTGATTTATGCTTATTCAGATTATGCTTATTCAGAAAGACTGCAGCAGGCTTTCAAGCATGACAGGGGTTACCGAAACGATAGAAGCTAAAGATATGGATCATTTTGTGTTCAGATTTACACAGGGAATGAAGTCAGACATAAGTGAGATAATTCAGCAGCACTTGATTTGTTGGCAGAATAAATAAACTGAATGATGAAATCCTGTGGTAGGCTAAGTATTGTAGCAACAAACTGGAATTGAAACAGATAAAGATAAAAGAGAAGGTTATGATCATGCAATTGAAAGCTACACAGAAAGCTAGCTAAGAGACCGCAGATGATTGTGAACACTGGAGGTATGCTAGGAGTGCTACAGCAGGTAACAAACTTTGTCTAGCCTAGACGTAGAGGACGTGGTATTCAGAAAGGTCAAAGTGGAGGTGTGATTGATGTTGAGAATTTGAAGAGAACTAACCTGTGTCACACATACAGAAATTTGGGTCATTGGCAAATAAAGCGTCCCTTTAAAAATGTGAATAATCAAGTGCAGAATACTGGAGTTGCTCAGGTACAAGGCAATAATCTGGTTCAAATTCAGACAGTTCAAAGACCCAGAGTGCAAAATGTAAATGTGTCCTCAGGACAGTAGATGCAAGTACCACAAGCCCTGATGACAACACAAATTGTTGTTCGCCCAACAGCATTCAAATTAAATTGCAAACACAAAAATGAATCAGAGAGCATCACAGTTTCCCCTAATGGACCGAGTGGAAATTCTTCAAGTAGATAGCTCAGATGATGAGGACTGCAAGCTAGGTGTATCTATTGAAGTAGATTAATGTGATCCATATGGAAATGTCAACGTTATGGGTCATGATGTGTAATTCCTAGCTGACAGTGGAGCTACATGTTCCACTGTCAGGACAGCAGAAGTGCCAAACTTGCCACTTTTACGAAAGAGAATCCAGGTTGTCGGAGTAGCAAATAGACAGTTGACCAAACTGTAAGACAATATGCCGCTCTAAAAATAGGTTAATTTGAAGATGAGCACCAGATTGGGGTCTGTAATTCAAGTCCTGCAAGTTTACTTGGACACAACGTACTATGAAAGCTAAACTGTTCCATTAGCTGCACACCCTGAGGTATCGCAATCCAAACAAATGAGGAAAATGTAGCCTGTAAAATTGTAAAGCAGTATTGGAGTGTCACATTGTACCCAATGCTGACATGCAATGATTTGCCCGGGGATTTAAAATACATAGGGACACCTGAAGTTTGGGATTTTTCAGGAAAGGAAATCGGACTCAAAGGAGTTAAGCCTTTGAAAATAACGATGAAGCCAAGTGCAGTGTATACAAAAATGCCCCCATATAACATTACGCCTGAGACAATTACTGGAATCACTCTCCTGATTGATAGTATAACTGAAATTACCTGTAAGAGATAATAGGAACTCCATGTAACTTTCCCATTCTAGGACTGCAGAAGCCCAATGGAAAGTACTGCATAGTCCAGGACCTGAGAATGGTAAACAAGATTGTTGTTCCATGTTGTCCCGTGGTACCATGTCCTGCAGTGATTTTATTCCAAATTCTATGTGATGCAGAACGGTTTACGGCAATTGATTTATGTTAAGCTTTTTTCTCCATACCACTGCATGAGGAAAATCAATTTCTCTTCATGTTAAAATTCAGCAGTCATGTTTTGGCATTGTGCCAAACTCCATAAGTGTTTAGTGAGAGTCCTTCGATTTCAACCAGATCTTGAAAAAGAATATGAAACCCCTTAAAATGCCCTATCACTAAGTCTTAGTGCAGTATATAGATTACCTACTTGTTGCATCAAACACTCGAGAAGCATGCAGGAGAGATACAACTGCTGTCTTAAATCATTTAGGAGAGAATGGACAAAGTGTCCCCAGCAAAATTACGGTATTGGAAAAAAGATGTCCTGCACTTAGGTCACCACACTGAGAAAGGCGCACAGCAAGTGTCACAAAAAAATACTATCAGTGGTTGGCTACTGTCGCCAGTGGATTCCAAACTTTACTCTTTCGGCTAAGCCTTTACAGGCAGCTGGCACACAAATATGTGACTGATCCTGTACCATGGGATGACAACTGCATACATCCTTTCACAGAACTGAGAGAAAGCCTATGCCAAGCCTCAGCACTGAGAATGCCTGACAATAACAAATGTTTCACAGCTGTTTTGCTGTGAGGGATGATGGGCCCTTTCGGTTTTGACACAGCTGCATAGAAATGCGAGCAAGCCAGTGGCTTATTTTTCTGCCATACTTGATCCTGTGGCTTCAGCGCTGCCTGGTTCTTTAAAGGCAGTCGCCACCCTGAGCTTCAGCACTAAACAGTGCAAAGGCATTGTTATGGGTCATCGCCTGAATGTTTTTTTCCTCCCCACTCAGTGGAAATTCTGTTGACCTGAACCAAGACCCAACACTTGACCAACACAGGTTTGACCCGCTATGAGCAAGTCATCCTTGCTTCTCCAAATATTAACATCAAGAAGCATACAGTTTTGAACCCTGCTACGTTATTGCCAAATCCTGGTGAAAATGTCAATGACTGTGTGGATGAGGTTGAGCATGACACTCTCGATGTGCCTAAACTGTGCACTTAACCAAGACCTAACATTCAAGATGTCCACATAACTGAAAAGGACTATCACGCTTGTTGATGGCTCCTGTTTAAGAGATAACAATGATACCCTGAGAGCTGGTTATGCAGTTTGCACGGTTTCAGGTGTGATTGATGCCTCCTAGCTTTGAAAAGTATTTTCTGCCTAAGTAGCCAAATTGGTTGCTCTTAACACAGCATGCTGTGTGTCCGAGCACCTCAAAGAGACAATTTTCATTAATAGTCAGTATGGGTTTGGTGTTGTTCATGATTTCCGACAGTTGGGGTCCCAGAGACGGTTCATGACCTCCCCTGGATTCCCTATCCGCAACGGTGATAAGATTTATAACCTGTTGAATGTATTACATCTGCCAGCAAAAATTGCTGTTGCTGCACACAAGAAATCTAATGACTATGTAACTTTAGGTAATACACAGCTGATGAAGTGGCACGATATTGTGCCCTCAGTTGTACTTCCTTTAATGGAGAATGGAATGAGACAAAGGATGAGACAAGTCAAAATTTCCTGTTAACTGTTGTAGATACATGGGAGGAAGTTAAGAGACTGCTGGAAAAAGTGACAGAGGAAGAGCAGCAAAGCTGAGTTAGAGAAGAATGGGCCAAGAGAAATGAGGATAATATTTGGGTTTCAAGTGATGGAAGAGCAGTGTTGCCTAACAGCATGTTTTTACCTATGGTTAGATACTATCACAGGCAGGTACATGTAGGTAGGGATGCAATGATCAGAACCTTTAGACAGACATGGTTTAACTTCAGATTCAGAGTGATTACAGAAGTCGTGTGCCACAGATGTGTCATATGACAGCAGATGAATGTAGGAAAAAGCACAGTTGTTACACTTAGTCATATAGTTAGATCAGGAGGACCGTTCAACCGGATGTAGCTGAATTTAATAGAGCTTCCTGTGTGCATTGGACTGAGATACATCTTAGTCACTGCATACATTTTTTCAGGCTGGGTTAAAGCCTACATGACCAGGAGAAAGGACAGTTCCACAGTAAAGTTCCCTGGTTCGGGTTCCCAACTCCTCTCGTGTCAGACAAAGGAACTCATTTCAACAGTGTGGTCCTGAAATTGTTGTATGCAGCGTTGCAAGTTGAACAAAGATTACATTGCACCTACAGACCTGAAGCTTCTGGACTTGTTAAACAAATTAACGGTACCCTAAAGTACAGATTAGCGAAAGTATGTGCATCCACCACTTTGAAACGGCCAGACCCATTGCCTCTTGTCTTGATGAGTCGACGCAGAACACCAGACAGAAAGACTTGGTTATCCCTCAGGGGATTATCATGGGGAGGGCCATGAGATTGCCAACAGTGCATCTGAATACGCTTGTAAACATTATAAATGACTCGGTGCTGGATTGTTGCAAAGGACTCGCTGGCATGGTTCATTCTTTGTCTCGTAAGGTTGGATAAGCTGCAGCTTTCCCATGACCTATTTTCCGGCGACTGGGTCATGGTAAAAAAAAAAAAAAAAAAAAGCATGTAAGGAAAACATGCTTGGAACCATGTTGGAGATGCCCTCATCAAATGGTTTTGGTAACCACTACAGCTATCAAGTGGGCTGGTCTCCCCAACTGGGTACACGCTAGCCACACACTTGTAAAGTTCCAGGTCCCCTAGATAATACAGCACCTGTTCCAGAAAGGTCAGCTACAGTGAGCGAGAGGGACGAGGTTAGTCAATTGACAAATGGCTGAACAGCACAAGTACAGTCTGATAGGGGACTGAGCGAGTCAACAACACTGGATGTTACAGAAGGGTCGAGATAGAATCAGTTGACTCATGTGAGCTCAGATGCCGAAGGACCAGTTGCTGTAGATAAAAGAGCTGTACCAGGAGATAATTTGCCTAAAGAGCATTCAGTGCCAGCTGTACAAGTGCCTCCAACTATTGCTGAGATCAGTGAACGTCTTGTGAATAACTAAATTCTTGAAAATACTATTTTTGATTCTTGCTTGATCACAAATAAAAAGGACTGAAAAGAGACAGTGATACATTGAAGCTGCTTTGCACTTTTGATTTTTTTCTGAACTTCTGCTTTTTCTCTAAATTAGAGACCTCATGGAGTGGAAATAGAAGTAGGCAATCTAAATGTATATGTATAGGTTTAGTGGTAGTGGCAGTTATGATTATATCATTGTTCACTGGATTGAGTTTGCCCAAAGCAAGTGATTCAGAGAAAGTTACATCCAGAAGTGCCCTGAATTTAGCAAATCCCACTGCAGATCAGAATCCCCTGTACAATGATGAGAAATACTTACACAATGTTGGTTCTATAGGTGATTTATCTGCAAATGCCTATTATAGACTTATGTGAGTATTTAGATATCATGGAAGCTAGACATTGCTACATATGCACAGGGGAATCACATACCATAGTTTACCTCTAGCCAATGGAATTTCCTGTAGTTTGTCACTAACACTATTGTATCAGCAGGAGTATTAGCAATACTTTTATTCAAGTTAAGTCCTAGTGTTTTCAATTGTTCCCATCATGAAACATTCAAGCAATATTACAAAGACGAAAAACACTGACACAGTGGGAGGTTTCATGTGTACCATTTTAAGGATTCAGTCTGGAATGAGAAATCAAATACCAGAGTCAAAGGAGGAGCTAGTGCTTCAGAGACTGCAGGGGATATTTTTGGTGTAATAACTTCATCAGTTGGTGTGATCTTCATCTCAAGATTAGGAAGATGTCAACAATAGTAGATGGGTTATCTACAGACACTGCAGGTGCCACATTGGCAATGGACACAGAACCAGTTGACATATGGTCAATGGTTTTAAAAAATTGCCTTGCATTAGACATTCTTCTTGCAACAGAAGGCAGAGTTTGCAAGATGTTACATGCCAAACAGTGTTGCACTTACATACCTGACACTAGTAAGGAGATAAGAAAATACATTGCAAACAGGACTGACTTGAAAAAGTACTTGTAAAAGTTAATAGACAGGTGCATGGGAAGAAATAGGTAGTGGTTTTCAGCGATTGGAAACTGGTTTAGAAATCCAGGGAGAGTATTTTAATTGTGGGAAACATATCGAGACCCCTATTGGTTATGGCTTTGTGTGCCCTTTTTGCAGTTGGTGTTTACAAATTATTCATGAAACTGAAAGAGAGAAAAGCCAAGAGCAAGCAGAGAAAGGTGGAGATTGAAATTGAGTCTAGGCAAGGCATATTTAACAGTTAAATGACTTCAGAAGACCTTACCTGAATAAGCCTCTGAAAGTTTGAGCTGAAAGTAAAAGCAGGAATATTTTGTAAAGTCTTGATTTGCCATTAGAGGGGGACTGATGCAGCAGAATCTTTAGTGCTGTCCCTTATGTCATAGTGATCATGTATAAGTAACAATCTATGCATTATGCTAATCATAGTACTAATGGTTTGAATGTAGAATGATACACTGAGAAGCCTTTTTTAAATGTGCCCTCATTTAGACAAATGTTAGCAACATGGCTGGCTTAATTAAACATTTGAAGTATTAACCTGATAATATGTTATAATTTAGGCTCTGAATTTATAGTCTGTTTTGAAACAATATTGATTTTTTAATGATTAATGCTTTATATATGCGTGCAAAAATAGAGAAATACAGTTCTCTGTTATACTGACTGAAATATATTAACAGAAGAATTATTAATGCAGAATTCATCGTTTACATATTAAAACGTGTTTTGTTTGAATGTGTTAATGTGCTGTAGTACCTCACTTGCATAAGCCTAAGTGAGGTCTGCTAGGTCCTGTATTAAGTGACCTTGTAGAAAATGTCAAGTCATCTTGCCAAGGTGTTCCTTTCTTTCAGAATTTGTTCCCATGAGAAAACTAGTTTGGTAATATATGTCTATTGTTGCACACATAGAGAAGTGTAAGAATTCGACCTTGGATGTGGAACATCCTGGACTAGCAATTTAAACATTTGTTTCAATCTCGTGAGGAGCTACACAGATGGACGCTGTTCTCGTGACAGACTTGGGAAAACCTGAGGATGTTTCAACTTGGAGTCGTATGATCGATTACTACTGGATGATACTCCAACATCAAACGAACTACTGTCCTGACGAATCAGATTGCTGTATGAACTTTGATTATGTCAATGTCCAGCAGGTCAGGTTCTCCGCAGAGATCCAAAGATTCCTGAAGATAACAAACTGAAACCCTTTTGTCCTGTACCGAGAATGCTGAGCCCTTGGAGAAGGATCCTTGTCTCTGCCTTTTGCCCATTTGAAATGCCTTGCAGAGCCTTAGAGTTTCTTCCTAACCCTCACAGAAGTCTATTGACAAAGCTTCTGATATACTGAAGCTTTCCCTTTATACCTAACCTTTTGCCCACTCTAGTTAGTAACTTGTTGCCCGAGATTACCGTTTTCCAAATTGTTTTGTCCTGTTTTTCTTTTTGTCTTTTGCCCGCATGTGTTCCACCTCACACGTTTTCCCCGGGTTGGCTAACTGTACGGTTTCCCTGTGCCCAACCATATTGAACTTTGATGATCTGAACTGCCTTGATGCTCATTAAAAGTGAGCAACATATATTTTCAGTCTATCAAATTATCTTACTGATGTTTTGCATTGTTTTTGTGGAGTGCTTAGTTCAACTAATGTTAGCTCGCCTAAACTTGTTTTGTTGCCTTGGTCAACCCTTGGTGATTCTGTATTTTTAGAACTTTGCCTTACAAATTGTCTATATGAGTCTGAGCTTAAGTTTATAATATATACCTTAACTTTATTTCTGACTGGAGTTTTCCTTGTATGGCCACATTAGTCATACTGTGTAAGCTAACTGGTTTGTAAATACATTTTGTTTTATGGTTCTACCACATCCTATGCAGGGTCCAAAGATCCGTTGACCTCAATGAGCATTGATTCCTGGGAAGGATGAAAATGCCCCACCAACTGCAAACAAGCAGTATGCGCAAAGATCAATGAAGTTGTCTTTTTTAATGCACTAAGCTTCTAAATGTAATGTCCTGGCTCTGTCCACTAATAAAGATCTTGTAAGTGAGAAAAGAGGCATTGAGGGTGCCTCTGACCTGCAAAAGTAAACAGTGAGACAAAAATTACCTCTGTATACCGGTACCAAATGAACCAAACCGCAAAGTATTCTATGCGTGAGGCCTGCTCTGCCGTAGCTTTCTGCTTTTATGAACAGCTCGTTCAGACTGGATACTGTCTTTCTGAAACTATATACACTTTAAATCCAAGACATTCCTTCGCATCCAGAACAGAGAAGTTTCTCAAGACGTTTATCTCTAGAATTTCTTCACTGTTGTCTAGCAATCAGCCCTCTTGCCTGTCTCTTCGAGCAGGGATGTCATTGTGCCAAACGTTACTGACCCTCGTCACTGGGGAGATTCAGGGGGCAAAGAAGCGTGGGACTAGATTCAACCTGCTCTGTGATAGGGTGGGGTGCCTTGAACCCTGAGCCACAAACCGCACATGAATCATGGCCAATTTTCCATGCTACAGAAGTGAAACTGCTCATGTGCAATACAATGTGCAAAGAAACATGTGCTTTACATGTAGGCACAAACCCAAAAAATGTTATTTGCTTAATAAAAGGGCACAGGTTGCTCATTACTTAAGATGAGTGAACTCACAGAGGTTGGCTATGTGTGCAATTTGTTAGCAAAACTACACAAACCTTACTAAAGGAGGCAGCACTGTTGCTTGAGGACCTAGGCCTCGAAGCTTTGATAGATGCCCTCATTGTCCAAGGAATGAGCTTGGGTCTGAGACAGGTCCTGAAGTGCTCCTGTCAGGAATGAAAGTACTTGAGGCAATTCACAATTAGCTGTACCAGCATCATCAATGTATGGATTTTTTTTGCATGCCTCAACTTTTTGCATGCTGGCAGATTAGCGGATGGCGTGGATTGAGTAGGTGTGAGTTGCCAGACAATGGACCCAGATTATGTGCATATATGGGTATAGGTACCAAGACCACTGGTGCCATGATGAAGCACTCTTATCGCTTGACTGTCAGTGTAGATATACGCGCTAGCGCTGGGGTGAGCTGAAAAAGAACCACAGCCTTTCCATGCCCTGTGGAAATGAGCAGAAACAGAATCCCTGGTCTTCAGCTTAGGGATGAATCTGAAAATGAAATACCAAATCGGGCTCATTGCTGGTTTGGGTCATACCTACGTGCTCTGAGTAGTGCAAATTGTATGTCGTGCCAACCTTACCAGACAGAGTATGTATAAATGATATCCCACTCCAAAATGGGTCCAATGCAGGCAGAACCAGGTGCTGATGAAATACTGCAGAACTACTGCCTGTCAAAGAAGGCCATAAGAACATTGATCTCACTCTTAGGATCTAGCGAAATAGAGAAATGCTGTGGTTACATACTAAATCTGTGACAGCTGCTGCCAGCATCTCGGGCTTCCAGTTTTTCCATTCTTTAGCACCTGTGTGCCCGCTAAATATAATGAGGTATCAGACCGATTAAAGCTGCCCTACTTAGCATCTTAATACAAGAAGGATCTTGCTCATTTTTCACTACTTCTTGCAAAATGAGGACATGATCACGGAGATCTCCCCTTCAGGATTTGACAGATCGGAAAGAGTACCAAATGAGGAAGCTAGCTTGAGTGTATAGTGCAATACTCTAGATAGCAGGCAAAGGTTTGGCCAACCAAATGACAATGAAGCAAGAAGTGCTCGAGCTCTCAACGAGCACGCTCATGCCATCATGTCCAGAAGAAGAGATTGGCTCGATCCCATGGTAAAAAGCTGGCTGCAACCCCATAACTCAGAAAGGAAATTGGTCTTGACCTTGAATGTTCAAAGTAGTTTTAGGAATAAGTGAGGATTTTCAATCTGAAGGCCAACTATCTCATTGGTTCCCTGGACCCTGAAAACTGGATCTGGCTAGAACACAACCTTTCACAAGGAAAAGATGGCTGTATCACCAGCATTTCCATTCACAGATAGATTAATAAAAAAATGTTTTGGTTTTCACCAGTAAGGGAAATCTCCATGTGGGAAAGTAAGGCACACTGGTAAGTGAGTGTTGCTTGTCCACTTAAAGATTATGTGGATAGTACCACTACCTAACCCCCATTTCTACCTTTTTACTCTGGCCTGGAAACAGACAAATTAGAGCGAACAGCTTCTGTGGTTTGGGGTCTTCATAGCTCTGCATGCATGAAAGGTAGTTCTTCGAAAATTAATCTCAATGGCCACAAAGTGCAGGCATGCACTAGGTTGTGTCATGGAGAAGAAAAATGGGTTGAGTACAGAAACTGTGTGTGATTCTTCAAACAAGGCTTAATGCTGAGCCTTAAAGCACTGATTGCTGAAACCAATCAAGGAGACCATAAAAGAAAATAGTAAGGGATACAACAGAAAATGCAGGGCTGTGGTACTGAATCGCTGAGCACAACAGAACTCTTGGCCCAAGATACAAGGGTTTTGTGCAGTCGCAAGCCCTCCAATTTGATAAAATACAGGATTTAGGTATGCAAAAATCTTTTACACATGTACTAATCCCATATTAGAGTTCAGAAATGATTTTTGTTAGGAACATTCCTTCCAAATTGTGATTTAGTAACCTATGTACCAATGGTTTACTCTCTTAATTTCGTTTGCCCAACACTGATCAGTTAGAGACTCCCAAGTTGGGTCAGATTTGTACAAATTCCCCATTAAGAAACACGGTGGCACTTCAGGGGAACAGCTAGTGGTCCAGTGGACCACTGCCTGCCTGCTCTCTCCGAAGTTTTCCATAATTTTTTTTTATTTTTTTAAGCAGCCCTGGTTCCTATAAGGCATTTGCACTGCTTAAAAAAAATAATAATGCATTAATGCAATCACAGAGATGGTGGTCTGCTGCCTCTTGAAGGCCACAATCCCTGTGGTCATACACAATCACAGCGGTTGCCCTTGTGACCTGCCTAATAATTATTAATTAGGCAGGGCCCCTGCAACTCTTTACTTGTGTTATTAGTATGACGGTCAGTTTGCAAAATAAAATACCAGTAGCAAAAAGTCAGTCTGTAATTTACAACAAGAATGCTAGAACCTTTGGCCCAAAGTTCAAGAACACAATGATCTGCTCGAAAGTAGAAAATTGGAGTGGGGCCACCTGGTGGATGGAGGAGGCATCGAAAGCTCTGAATATGCAGCATGCAAAAGCTATTTGTGGTCTTTTAACTAGTTAGCTGGGTAGCCTAAGGTGAGGAGTGGGAGAAAACTGGGACGCATGAGCAGTAGCCATCATTTTGATGCACTCTTCAGCTGTTCCTCGAAATCTCAAGTAGTTAGTAGTGCATACAGTTACACGGAAAAATATTTTTTATTTGAGTTTTCAAAACATATCAGCACTTCATGTCTGTAACACAAAACTGTTTTGTCTCTAGAAGGCATAGCTGGTCAACATTTACCCTGATTCTCTCTTCCTTAAGGTGAAATGTTATATGTAAGGATATTTAAACAGCCTTCGAACGCTATAACATGGAGAGCAATTTTCTCTTAAGGAAGATAACCTAAGGCACGTGCTTGTGGTTTTGCTGCTTTGTAAAAGAAATGCTTACCATGCAATGTTTTCTGAAACCTCTTCACACCGACCATATCTTTAGTCATACTGAATGTTTTCCCTTCAGTTTCAATAGTAAATTCCCTGCAAAAATATATGTATATATAAATAAAACTGACAAACAGAAGTAAAACTGAATTTATTCTAGAGGTTTCCAGCAATCGTGATGCAACTCAAGGCACTTAATCAGCAATACAAGATGTGGTGGTCTATAAAGCCTTCAATCTTTAAGACCAAGTCTCTTCAAACAACCTCACTCTTACCCAAACACAACCACCGCTCACAATTACTGCCTTTACGTAACTCATTTTCCTTTAAAGCAATTTGTTCAGATCATTTGTAGGAAAACAAAAAAAAAACTGTCTTGGCCTAGATAAAACTGAGAAGGCCTGCACTGTGGTTCTTTGAATACCATTCCATCTACGCTACAAATAAGCATTGCTAATGATTTCTCAACTTTTTTCTTTACTAAAAAGATAAAGAGTAGGACATGCTACTGCTCTAAAATGCTTTTAACAGAAACAGGTCACTGAAAGGTTTCGGATGCTGCATTTGCTTTGGTGAAACCTAAACTCCCCTAATGTCATACAACTGATAATCAGGAGCCTATTCACCTCACCATAGCAGATTTTGTTGCCTTATTGCTTGGAGCAGGTCCATCACAGATAACGAATAATGGTCACATAAACTAACAGCGCTTGATCCTTTGGGATAAAATTAACCCCTTCTGTGCCGGGGACATAATTGTTACCTCCGCCGACACAGTGCTCCTGTGCAGAGGACGTAACCATTACGTCATCGCACATGAGCTCGGAGGGAGCGCTAGCGCTCCCTCCGTGGACTTCCCTTCCACCTTCCCAAGGCAGGGATGGAAGGAGAAGCCCATCACCTTCCACTCCCCCCCCCCCCCCCAATGAGGTCAGCGAGCGATCATGCGCTGACATTAGAAGGTGCCGGGCACGTGGGAAGACATTTGCTTCCAGCGCGTTCACAGAGAGAGAGGTGAGTTTCTCCTCTGGCAAGGGGTTCAGACAAAGAGGCATCAGGGGAAAGGAAAGGGTTTTCCTTTCCCCTGATGTCTCTTTGAGAATTCCTGCTGCTCGATCGCATCGGGCAGCAGGAATGCCCACTAGACACCAGGGATTTGTTTTTTTCTGTGCTTTGTGTCGGGGAGCGGCCCCTGAGGCAAGGGGCCCACCCCTTTGGGGCGCATATATTTTAGGCCCATTTCTGCCCCCCTTGGGAGCAGATCGGCCTATTAGTTTTAGGCTGATCTGCCACCAAAGGGGGCAGAAACCACTGGAACGCCAGGGATGTTTTTTATTTGTTTATTTCTGTGGGGGGTGCCCACTTGGGCAAGGGTCGCCCCCCCCCCCACCCAGGGGGGCATAGAACTGTTAGCCATTTCTGCCCCCCTTAGGGGCAGTTCGGCCTATTTTTTTGTAGGCCCATCTGCCCCCAAGGGGGACATTAGCCACTTAGGCACCATGGATAATGTGTGTGTGTGTGTTTATTGGATTTTTTTTTTGGGGGGGGGGGGGGCAGC
This sequence comes from Pleurodeles waltl, assembly GCF_031143425.1. Lineage (NCBI taxonomy): Eukaryota > Metazoa > Chordata > Amphibia > Caudata > Salamandridae > Pleurodeles > Pleurodeles waltl. Next base: position 596,429,168 of record NC_090449.1, read on the forward strand.
CTTGGGGGGGCATATTATTTATGGGCATTTCTGCCCCCCCTTGGGGGCAGAGCGGCCTACTATTTTTGGGCTGATCTGCCCCGAATGGGGGCAGAAACCACTGGAACGCCAAAGATATTTTTTATTTGTGTATTTTTGTGGGGGGGGGGGGGGGGCATAGAACTGTTGCCTATTTCTTTTAGGCCCATTTCCCCAAATGGGGGCAGAAGCCACTTAGGCACCAGGGAGTGTGTGTGAGTGAGAGTGTGTGAGTGTGTGTTTGTGTTTTTGTTTGGGGGTGGCCCCTTGGGCAAGGGTCGCTCCCCATGGGGGCACACCACTAAAGGTATTTTCTGCCCCCCTTGAGGCTGATAGGCCTATTTTTAAGTAGGGCCATCTGTCCCTATTGGGAGGGGGGGGGGGGCAGAATCCACTTAGGTACCAATTTCTAAATGTTTGATGGTGGGGTGTGTGTCAACTGGCGAAGTATTTGGATTTGTGATATGTTTTTTTTTCCTCCTTTTTGTTCTAGTTCAAAGCTTTTGCTTTCTTTGCTGTGGCTCCTTGCGGTTTTGGTGGTGGTTGACCTGCGGTTTGCATAGTTGCATGTTTTAGGTAAGTAAAAACAATTTACTCCAAAGGAGTATTGTTGCCATACATGAACAACATGTCTGTAGGTGGTGTACTAAATGCAGGATTGTGTGTGAAATTGTCCTTAGATTTGAGCACAATGATATTTGTGTTGTCTTATTTCTAATTTGCTTTTCTTTCTTTCTTTTTAGTGGGATATCGTTGGTGATTGCTGTGTCTGTGCAGATTAGTTGCTGTTGAGTAGGTTTTTCTGGCAAGTGAGCAGTAGTGTTTTTCAGTACATAATTCTTTGTATAAAGCCACACTTTGTTTATTACTTATCTTGCACAGTGCTGGTTGTTGGTGGTGCATTTGTCCAGTTACTTTTCGTAGGAAGGATCATGGCTAGCTGCAGCAGGATGACCGCTCAGCAGGTTGTTGGTATGCTTTTTGAGTCATTGTCTGATCATGATTATGAGACGGACTCTGCATCTGAGGCAGAGGAGGAAGTGAGAGATTCAGGCAGTTAAGTTTCTATCGGAGAGGAATCTTCTGATGAGGAAGTCACTCTCAGTGCAGATGAAGGGCCTGTTTTAGGGGAGAGTACTGATGTGCCATTAGTGCAGCAACCTGGGGCTGAAATTTTTCCTGTTGGAAGACCTGAACTCTGGGTTTCCCCGAACATGGAGCAGCCAGAGTTGCCTGCTTTTACTGGTCTCGCAGGGTGTACAGAGAACGTTTTGCCTGTCAATTTTTTTGAGTTATTTATGGATGATGTGTTTTTGGAAGAGATTTTTGAGCAGACTAATTTGTATGCGGAGCAGTATTTGAGTGACAAAGCTGCCAGACTTAGGCCACACTCTAGAACTACACAGTGAATTCCCACAAATTTGGAAGAGATTAAAAGGTTTTTGGGTTTGACTCTTTTGATGGGGTTGATAAGGAAGCCGTCACTGGCTTCTTATTGGTCCACTACTCCCTTGATGGCAACGGCTAAATTTCCTGCAACCATGAGTCATAAACTGTATTTGCTTCTTCTTAGGATGCAGCATTTTGTTGACAATGCTTTAGCCTTGCCACAAGATCACCCTGATTCTGACCGTCTTTTTAAGAATAGGCCTGTCCTTGATCATTTTGTAGATCGGTTTCCAGATGTCTATGTTCCAGGCAAAGAAATAGCTGTGGACGAGTCTTTGGTCCTCTTCAAAGGTCGTTTGGTTTTTAGGTAGTACATTCCTAGCAAGAGGGTACGATATGGAATTAAATTGTATATGCTGTCTGAAAGTAGTACAGGATATGTGTATAATTTCCGGGTCTACACTGGTAGTGATTCCAGTATTGACCCCTGTGGTTGTCCTCCCACTTTTGGAGTTACTGAGAAAATTGGGTGGGAACTTGGTAGACGACTGTTTAACAAAGGTCACCATTTGTATGTAGATAACTTCTACACTGGAGAGCAGTTGTTCAAGGAATTATTTAGAGTGGACACTGTTCCTTGTGGCACAATTCGTTGTAACCGGTAAAGCTATCGAAGGGAGCTTGTCTGTAAAAAAAACTTTAGAGAGGGGACAGTGTAGTGCCTTGCGGAATGATGAGCTGCTAGCTTTGACATTTTCAGACAGGGGGGATGTCTACATGCTAAGTACCATCCATGATGAGAGTACTTCCCCCTGACTGTTTGGGGTCAGGCTGCTTAAGTGCGCAAACCTGTGTGCATTTTAGATTATAATAAGCACATGGGAGGTGTAGATAGAGTTGATCAGAGGTTGGAACCTTATACTGCTATTCGTAAGTCTTATGTTTGATGTTTGATATAAGAAGTTAGCAATTCATATGTTCCACTTGGCAATTTGTAATGCTTTTATTGTGTTCAAGGATAGGCCTCCAGAGTCAAAGATGACATTTGTGAAATTTCAGGAGTAAGTGATAGGGAGCCTTATTGTGGTGGAACAGTCAAGAGTTCCTAGAGAAGCAGTGGTGCAGAATGTGGCTAGATTGAAAGATCGCCACTTTGCTGAGCACATTACTCCCACGCCCAAAAAAGACTTTCTAGCTAAGAAATGTAGAGTCTGTGCTCGAAGGGGTATCCGGAGGGAGACTCGAATGTACTGCCAAGGTTGTCTTTAAAAGCCTGGGCTGTGTGTGGGTGGCTGTTTCAGGAATTACCACACCCAGAAGAATTACTGGGAACTACCATGAGTGTAAACTGCCCGTTTTACATTTTCATGTGTTCAGTTTTATGGTTGGCATTTCTGTCATGTACTTAGTTAGAGCTTTTGTGTTTGTAGTTTTGTCATTATTTCTAATTAGTTAGTGGTTTCTTTGTTTGAAAAAAAATAAAAGTGATGCCATTGTCTGTGGAATGGCACTTGGCTGGCGGTGTAAATATGGACTTGCTGTTGGCTACTGCAGCACACTGCCAGGCAAACGCTAGTCCACACACTCCCATCAGCTGGTGTGATTGCTGTATCAGGCATGTGGGCATATGAAAGTGATGGGCCCTTGAGTGCGCTGTCTGTCGATGAGAGTGTTGTAATTTGCTGGGTCCAAGGCTGGCGGCGTGAATGGTCTTGTGCATTTCATATTTTCAAAGGTGTGTGAATGGACTGTAAAGCGGTTGGTGCCTTGTCGTGGCTTTACTGCTCATGAGCTGTGAGTCATTGGTTCAGTTTTTTGGCCTTTCAGTTATTAACAATGCATTTCATTTTTGTGAAATCTCTTGTTAATAAAATTTGATCTACAGAACCATCATTCACCCTCGTGCCAAATCCAACCAGTATGTGTGGTAAAAATGACAAAACCTGCTCTGCTGTAATCAGGTGTCGCAGCACACCCCGATGATGAAGCATGCCACCTACCTGGTTGGTGTGTGAGGGGTCTTTTTAACATAATCTAAGTGCATTTCTTTTCACAATTTTAGTGTTAGGAAAATTACATAAGTATGTGGAGACATCAAAATGATAGATTGCAAAACTACCTGTGTTTGTGGGGTGGGGGGACCACCTATGTTTTTGGTCCTGGGTGCGGCCTTCATCTAGGGAAACCTACCAAACCCAGACATGTGTTAAAAATAGACACCACAAGGAGTCCAAGTAGGTGTGGCTTGCCTGGATCCCCCAAAATTTTCTTACCAAGACTCCTCTGCAAACCTAAAAATGTGCGTAACAAGGCATATTTTCCTCACTTTTCTTTGTAGGATCACCGCTGCAGCACACATTTCCTACCACCCAGCGTCCCCCTCAGCATCCCAAGTAAAATGATACCTCACTTGTGTGGGTCCCCAAAGCAGAGTCAGCCTAAAAGATGTATAAAAGAAAAATATGTGCTTATCAACTTGCTATGCTATCCCCTCAATCTCTACAGGTGTTTGGCATTTTTCTGTTGCAGGCACCTGGGCCACCCACACAAGTGAAGTATCATTTTTACCGGGAGACTTGGGGGAACGCTGGGTGGAAGGAAATTGGTGGGTCCTCTCAGATTCCAGAAATTTCTGTCACCGAAATGAGAGGAAAAGGTGTTTTTTTCGCCAAATTTCAGGTTTGCAAAGGATTCTGGGTAACAGAACCTGGTCAGAGCCCCACAAGTCACTCCAGCTTGGATTCCCCTAGGTGTCTAGTTTTCAAAAAAATGCACAGGTTTACTAGGTTTCCCTAGGTGCTGGCTGAGCTACATGCCAAAATCCACAGCTAGGCACTTTACAAAAAACAGCTGTTTTCTTTGGGAAAATGTGATTTGTCCACGTTGTGTTTTGGGGCATTTCATGTCGCAGGTACAAGGCCTACCCACACAAGTGAGGTACCATTTTTATCAGGAGACTTGTGGGAATGATGGATGGAAGGAAATTTGTGGCTCCTCTCAGATTCCACAACTTTGTCACCGAAATGAGAGGAAAAAGTGTTTTTTGGGCCAGATTTTGAGGTTTGCAAAGTATTTTGGTAACAGAACCTGGTCAGAGCCCCACAAGTCACTCCATCTTGGATTCCCCTAGGTGTCTAGTTTTCAAAAATGCGCAGGTTTGCTATTTTTCCCTAGGTGCCAGCTGAGCTACAGGCCAAAATCCACAGCTAGGCACTTAAAAAAAAAAAAAACAGCTCTGTTTTCTTTGGGAAAATGTGATGTGTCCATGTTGTGATTCCTGACGCAAGCTTTAGGCCTACCCACGCATGTGAGGTACCATTTTTATCAGGAGACTTGGGGGAACACAGAATAGCAAAACAAGTGTTATTGCCCCTTGTCTTTCTCTACATTTTTTCCTTCCAAATGTAAGACAGTTTGTAAAAAAGACGTCTATTTGAGATGCCCTGTAATTCACATGCTAGTAAGGGCACCCCGGAATTTAGGAAAGTGCAAATAACCACTGCTTCTCAACACCTTATCTTGTGGCCATTTTGGAAATACAAAGGTTTTCTTGATACCTATTTTACACTTTTTATATTTCAGCAAATTAATTGCTGTATACCTGGTACAGAATGAAAACCCATTGTAAGGTGCATCTCATTTATTGTCTCAGGGTACCTAGGGTTCTTGATGAACCTACAAGCCCCATATATCCCCGCAACCAGAAGAGTCCACCAGACGTAACGGTAGATTGCTTTAAACAATCTGACATTGCGGGAAAAAGTTAGAGTAAAACGTGGAGAAAAATGGCTTGTTTTTTTACCTCAATTTCAATATTCTTTTATTTCAGCTGTTATTTTCTGTAGGAAACACTTGTAGGATCTACACAAATGACCCCTTGCTGAATTCAGCATTTTGTCTACTTTTCAGAAATGTTTAGCTTTCCGGGATCCAGCATTGGTTTCACACCCATTTCTGTCACTAACTGGAAGGAGGCTGAAAGCACAAAAAAAATAGTAAAAATGGGGTATGTCCCAGTAAAATGCTAAAATTGTGTTGAAAAATTGGGTTTTCTAATTCAAGTCTGCCTGTTCCTGAAAGCTGGGAAGATAGTGATTTTAGCACTGCACACCCTTTGTTGATGCCATTTTCAGGGTAAAACAAAACACAAGCCTTCTTCGGCAGCCCTTTTTTCCCATTTTTTGGAAAAAAACGACATTTTCGTTGTATTTTGGCTAATTTCTTGGTCTCCTTCAGGGGAACCCATAAAGTCTGGGTACCTCTAGAATCACTAGGATGTTGGATAAAAAGGACGCAAATTTGGCATGGGTAGCTTATGTGGAGAAAAAGTTATGAGGGCCTAAGCGTGAACTGCTCCAAATAGCCAAGAAAAAGGCTCAGCACAGGAGGGGAAAAGGCCTAGCAGCGAAGGGGTTAAAGTGTGGAAATGTAAAGACTTTGTCCACTCAGCCAAGGAGAAACCAGTTCTATGCCATCTAAAAACGGAAGAATTTTTTTTCCATTTGTATGACACTGCTTTTAAAATGCAAGAAATGATCTGGTGAACCACCTGGTCTTTATAGAAGACAGTATAAGACTTCACAATTCAAGACATAAAGGAGGGTTATTCTCCTGAGGGAGGCAATTATAACCATAAATGCGGTATTGCAAGCCACATGAGCCCACAGGCTTGTGCGATTTGAAGGCTAAGACCAGAATATAGCTAGGAGGGCAGCACAATCTTTGAAAGTGACACCTTAAAATGGTGCATTTTTAGAACTGTTTGGAAGGTCCCGCGCCAAAGTTGTTAAGGATTTCCTCCTGTTACTCAGCTCTCATTTTCTTATGCCATTAACATTTACGCTCATTAGGTGTTCAGTACCAATGCAACAGGGCCAGGAAGCACCAGTACCAATAGTGTGGTCCCACGATCCTGAAGGGTCATCCAAATTAGACGATTTCACTCAAATGTTCAACGTTGTATAGTATGGAACCCTGACCAACCCCATAGTGCTCAGACTGAATCTGTGATAAAGGCGCACTCTGAGAAACCTTCACAACTTTATCAGGAGGTAAAAGATTCACCCAATACCACACTAATATTTGGCATTCTTTCAAGGGATATAACAAATGAATTCAATTTGGCTGTGTCCTCTGGCAACTGGATGGGTAAACGATCAATCAGTGCCCTTACACCCATACCCTCTGCAAACAGTTAATTGTTGCATATCACCAGGTTTCTAATCCCAGGAATTTATTTAGAAAAAACATTGATGCGTTAATGTACTTTGTTAAGCGGGAATCAATGGTAATATTTCCACAAGGAATCAGGTTATTGAATGACACCCTGTGACTGCAACAGGATTTCCCCATTAAACCAACCTCAGTTTCAAGCGTTAAAATCATCTTCCTACAAAGCCATTTGTCTTACCCTTTCTCATTGAGTAGCGTCTCCATATCGGTGATGTAACATTCGTCGCAGATAGCAAGGTATTCCATGATCAGCTTGGCATCCTTCTTGTAAGCCTTTCCGATGGCTCCCTTGTTTGCGTCAAACTGCACAACATTCACAGTTTTGTGCACAGAAGTTAAAGAATCTAATTCACTGTTGCATCAGAGCACTTCTATTTTAATGCTTTTCCGACTTCGACGACGATTATACTCTAAAGATTTGTAGGTCACGCCAACTAGGTAGTTCAGCTGTCGGGTTGCAAAAGACACACTGTGTGCTTACCAAGAACATAAAAAGGGCTTACAACCCACCCACACTGGCTTACCATCCATTGGTTTTACAGTCAATTTCATTTACCTGCTCATGCTGCCCTTCTTGCGAATGTCCCTTCTCTTTCTGGAGCACTGTCACTTTTACTAGTGTCACTCCACTGCTCACTTTTAGGAAACAACGTTTTTTTCCTTTTGTCTTAAGCACCGGAAGAGTGCATGTGTTTTCGAGCCATCTCCCTGGTACACTTCTCTTCCTCTCTCTATCCTCTGTTTCTCTATCTCACCTGTGTGCTTCTTCTTGCCCCCTCTGTGATGCACTCATCCACGTGTGATTTCTCTCTATGCTTGTTTCTCAGCCTGTGTCCTTCCCCCTGCTACAATTGCTTTTTGTCTCATCTGTTTGCATTTCTCACCTCACATTCCTCACTGTTATCGCCCATTTGCTTTTCTCCCACCCTCAACCACGTCCTTGTAGCTACCCCCGCCCGTGCCCTCTGCATTGCTTCCCCTCGCACGCGCACCCAGTGATTCTTCCCTCCATCCAAACATTCAGTGTTGCTTCTCCCCACCCATGCCCTGTGTTGCTTCCAAAAGACCCAGTCCCCACCTTGCTTTTTTTTTTTTTTAATCCTGTTCTAGCAATGCTGCACAACATATCTGATTTCTGTACAGCATCGCTAAAAACCACTACCCAACCCAACAGGCCCTAGAGGTTTGAGCAATTGGTTTTGTCAGTGCTTGTTCAACCATGCCAGGTATTTGTATCACCGAATTGGAGCACACTACGAAAGAAATGAAATGTTAGCCCTCGTTCATGAAAGTCATTAACTCCCTGAAAGGCAATACTGCACATCACACACTCAAGAAATAAAATTTACAGTGTAATTCAACCTCCCCCCTCAAAATGCCAATCCAACGACATTCAGGTTTTCAGCTACCGGTGCAACAGCCTCATTGCGTGCATTTTTTATTTTTTCATTGAATTAAGGTTCTATTTACAGGGAACTGTGTTGTGTAAAAACATTTTGAAACCACACATGAACAAAATAAAATCATCTGAAAGTGACTAAACTGATAGCTGTCTTAATTGCCAATTATTATTTTTTTTAACAAAATGTGTTCCCGGTTTGAGGGCATTTGGTCTGCTTTAGAAGTTGTGCATGATTTGAAATTTTTGTAATGAGATATTTAGTACCCATTTTATCATTCCGAAGAGCCTGCATTGTCAGCAGCACGTCCTTCATTTATGCATTCTTTGAAAATGAAAAAAATGTCTCTAGAACATTTGTTTGGGTTAAGTACTCGTTATACTCTATGTTCTGTAAGTTATACTGTGTTCTTTTTGCTTCTCTCCTGGGGAAAGTATGTACGGTGAGAAATATACAAATCATATGTAAGTCCCCGCTGAATTCCCCATAGCCTTCCTTTTCATTGTCCTTGCTGGAGAGTTTGGCGGGAAATGGAAGAGAAGCAGCATATGAAAGCACGATTCCCCTTTTGGCCAACATATCTACAGGGAGTGCAGAATTATTAGGCAAGTTGTATTTTTGAGGATTAATTTTATTATTGAACAACAACCATGTTCTCAATGAACCCAAAAAACTCATTAATATCAAAGCTGAATATTTTTGGAAGTAGTTTTTAGTTTGTTTTTAGTTTTAGCTATGTTAGGGGGATATCTGTGTGTGCAGGTGACTATTACTGTGCATAATTATTAGGCAACTTAACAAAAAACAAATATATACCCATTTCAATTATTTATTATTACCAGTGAAACCAATATAACATCTCAACATTCACAAATATACATTTCTGACATTCAAAAACAAAACAAAAACAAATCAGTGACCAATATAGCCACCTTTCTTTGCAAGGACACTCAAAAGCCTGCCATCCATGGATTCTGTCAGTGTTTTGATCTGTTCACCATCAACATTGCGTGCAGCAGCAACCACAGCCTCCCAGACACTGTTCAGAGAGGTGTACTGTTTTCCCTCCTTGTAAATCTCACATTTGATGATGGACCACAGGTTCTCAATGGGGTTCAGATCAGGTGAACAAGGAGGCCATGTCATTAGATTTCCTTCTTTTATACCCTTTCTTGCCAGCCACGCTGTGGAGTACTTGGACGCGTGTGATGGAGCATTGTCCTGCATGAAAACCATGTTTTTCTTGAAGGATGCAGACTTCTTCCTGTACCACTGCTTGAAGAAGGTGTCTTCCAGGAACTGGCAGTAGGACTGGGAGTTGAGCTTGACTCCATCCTCAACCCGAAAAGGCCCCACAAGCTCATCTTTGATGATACCAGCCCAAACCAGTACTCCACCTCCACCTTGCTGGCGTCTGAGTCAGACTGGAGCTCTCTGCCCTTTACCAATCCAGCCACAGGCCCATCCATCTGGCCCATCAAGACTCACTCTCATTTCATCAGTCCATAAAACCTTAGAAAAATCAGTCTTGAGATATTTCTTGGCCCAGTCTTGACGTTTCAGCTTGTGTGTCTTGTTCAGTGGTGGTCGTCTTTCAGCCTTTCTTACCTTGGCCATGTCTCTGAGTATTGCACACCTTGTGCTTTTGGGCACTCCAGTGATGTTGCAGCTCTGAAATATGGCCAAACTGGTGGCAAGTGGCATCGTGGCAGCTGCACGCTTGACTTTTCTCAGTTCATGGGCAGTTATTTTGCGCCTTGGTTTTTCCACACGCTTCTTGCGACCCTGTTGACTATTTTGAATGAAACGCTTGATTGTTCGATGATCACGCTTCAGAAGCTTTGCAATTTTAAGAGTGCTGCATCCCTCTGCAAGATATCTCACTATTTTTGACTTTTCTGAGCCTGTCAAGTCCTTCTTTTGACCCATTTTGCCAAAGGAAAGGAAGTTGCCTAATAATTATGCACACCTGATATAGGGTGTTGATGTCATTAGACCACACCCCTTCTCATTACAGAGATGCACATCACCTAATATGCTTAATTGGTAGTAGGCTTTCGAGCCTATACAGCTTGGAGCAAGACAACATGCATAAAGAGGATGATGTGGTCAAAATACTCATTTGCCTAATAATTCTGCACTCCCTGTATTCACAGTCTTACAACCACTACACTAATAATTTACGGCGGGCTCGGCTAAAAAGGTCTGCAATACATAGACTTAGGTGAAAGAAGATACCAGATGCATTGTTTACAGCTCCTAAATTACTACCCAGATGGCACAAGGAAAAAATGAAGCATGATAATTTTGCACTGCCTTTGCAGATTCCAAATCGCAACAAAACTACGTAGACGCTATTCTCATTAAACACATCCGGACAGAACGTACTCCAGCTCGAACCGCGATGACCACTGCTGACAATAACCATTGCCAAAATCCTCTCCACTTAAAAACGCTGACCACAACGGAGAAAAGTCCTCTCGATCTGGTGTCTTTCATACTCTGTCCTCCTATTGCAGTGATGTCTACTTAAGCGAGTGAGCATGCTGCTTGTTGTTCCTAAGGCACTTCTTGAGGGGGAGCATTACTACTCTGCTACTTCTCTACTGTCACCCTCTGGCTGTGCTGGCCTACTGTTACTGTGCTTAAAGCGGTGACATTAAACAACTCTAAAAAAAGATGCCAACAGTAGGGTGCAAAGCGAACATAAACAAGGCGTGTCTGCAACTATAATGCTGCCCTAAAAATCTATTATAGGCTCCTCTGCAGTGCATCTCCATGCTGTCTTAGAGCTGGCATTCGGATTTCAAGGATGTTTGACTCAGAGGACATCTATCATCCTCAGTCCTCCGAATGGGTCCCCATTCCCAAGGTGGCGGCTTATGTGGCTAAAGCTATCCGCCATCCTTTGGAGCAAGAGGTTCGGGCCAGTCTGCAGGCGGAATGTCCCAGGCCGGCGTTTGGAGATAAGGTGGCGGCAACGCCCATGTTGGATCCTAAGCTATGCACTTTCTTTTCAAAGTACATGCGTGACCCTAAGAAAAGGATCGATCGTTCTTGGTGGTCTTGCCAAGATAAACTTTTGGATGTGTTGGGTCCTCTGACCAAGATTATTGAATTGGCGGATTCTGCCAAGGCTTCGGGGGAACCCTTGCAGGCGGATCTGGTTGCAGGATGGGCACAAAGGGCGGTTTGTCTCTTGGGCAACGCCAATTGTGCCATCTCTACGGAGAGACGGCGTTCTCTCCTGATTAAAATCGACCCTAAGTTGGGGGAACTGGCAACATCTGAGGCTGGCACGATAGCTCAGGGCAATCTCTTTGGTGATCCCTTCATGAAGGAGCTTGGGAGATTTGTATCCACATTCTCCGCCTTGGATAAAGCGCAGTCTTCCATGCGCAAGATCTTTTCCAGGAAGGTTTTTGGCGGGCCGGAAGAGGAAGGGGTCGCTCCATCGGCCGTTCTCAGCAGTCAGGCCCCTCCAGAGCCCAAAGCAAGCGGAATAACGGCTGGAATGATGGCTGCCAGGGAACCTTCTTTCCCAACAGAGGTTCTGGCTGAGGGTGCTCCTCGCGTTTCCACCGAGGCAACTCCAATTCCCAGGGAGAAAGCACAGGTGTGCACCCCCCTTTCTTCCCCTCAAGATCTAGGAGGCAGGATTGCTCTCTTCGCAAGCAATTGGACGCGGCTTACGTCCGGCCCTTGGGTTTTGGAGACAGTGTCAGGCTTTTGCATAGAGTTCCATGGACCCCTGTTCAACTGGTTCGCCCTCCTCCAATTCGGTTCAGCGCACAGGACTCCCAATTGATCGATTCGGAGGTCCAACTTCTTCTGGGCAAAGGAGCTGTTGTCCCGGCTCCTCTCCATCCGAGGGGTTTTTTGGTCGAGAAGAAGGACAAGGGTTTCCGTCTGGTGATAAACCTCAAGGCATTCAACGAATGGGTGGTTTAACGTCATTTCAAGATGGAGGGAATTCATCTTCTCAGGGATCTTTTGTGTCAAGGGGACTGGATGATCCATTTGGATCTCAAGGATGCGTATCTTACGGTCCCCATTTATCCTCCTTACCGCAGATTTCTGCAGTTTCAATGGAGGAATCAGGTCTACGAGTTCACGGGTCTCCCGTTCGGCCTTTCGTCAGCACCTTGGTGCTTCACGAAACTGTTGAAGCCGGTGGTCGAGTTTCTGCGGACCCAGGGTGTAAGATTAATTATTTACTCGGACGACATCCTTTTGATGGACCAGTCCAAGTTGCAGCTGTTGTGTTACGCGAACATGACTATTGCATTGTTGCAGGACCTGGGTTTCGTGATCAATACAGAGAAGTCCTCTCTGTGCCCGTCTCAATCCACAACGTTTTTGGGGTTTGTGGTGGGCACGACGTCCGCAACGCTGAAACGTCCGGAACACAAGGTCTCCAAGATCAAGAAGGAGATTTCCAAGGTGCTCCGCAGGGGCAGGACCTCCCTCCGGCAGATTGCCAGGATTGTGGGGCTTCTGTCGTCTTCTATCCAGGCTACATTTCCAGGTCCCTTCCATTACAGGGCCCTGCAACATCTGAAAGCCTCATCTCCGGAAAGGCCATACCTATTCAGCTCTGGTGGAGCTCTCTTCGGAGGCTCGTTTGGAGATGCAGTGGTGGTTGAGCCACATGGATGCATGGAATGGCAAGGTCATTTTTGGTTCTCTCCCCGACCTGGTGATAGAATCGGATGCCAGAAGACTGGGCTGGGGAGCCAGGTGTGGTCAGATCTCCATGGGAGGTCAGTGGACTTTGGAGGAGCTGAACCTGCACATCAGTTGCCCGGGGCTTCTTGCAGGGTCGTTTGCGATTCAATCTTTGACACGAGACAAGATTTCCTGTTGTGTCCTTCTTTGGATGGACAATATCTCGACTCTTCTGTATATAAACAGACTGGGGGCACTCGGTCCAAGGTTTTGGCGGATCTGGCAAAGGATTTCTGGCATTACTGTCTTCAGAAACAGATTTCGGTTACAGCGGAATATCTTCCGAGGATCCAGAATCAGGTGGTGGACTGGAATTCCCATTACCTCAAGGACTCCAGCGATTGGCGTCTGGATGCGGAGATCTTTCGGTCTTTGATGGATCGTTGGGGTCCTTGCTCTGTGGAATTCAAAGCAAAAAACTCTTCTCTCACAGGTTATTCAAACAAATAATCAGAACATCAAATAACCCAAAAAATTAACTAACATATAGACAAATACAAATACATAATCACCAAATATTTATTCCTAATAATATACAAAACATACAACTGAATTAGCACCGGACATGGAAAAACAAAAAAGACAAAAGTCACACACAGACAAAACTCTAGACTTCAGACTTATACCTGTTTGCCTCCCGGTGGAATGCTCAGCTTCAGACTTACTTCAGTTGGCAGCCCGATCCGGGGGCGAGCTCAGTGGATGCATTCGTGCAGGACTGGTCGAACGATCAATGCTATGCTTTCCCCCCCGTTTCTGTTAATCCCCACAGTGGTGGCTCAGGTCCGACGCCAGCGGGCGTCCCTGATCCTGATATGTCCGATTTGTAAAGCTCAGCCGTGGTTCCCCACTCTTCTGGAGTTGTTTTGGATGGCTCCTTTCAGACTTCCGTGTGTGCCGGGAGTCCTCCAGGACCCGCTTGGTCGTCGTCATCCTCTGGTGATTCAAGGTCACCTCGATCTCATGGCTTGGAGGATTTCAGGTGACGTTGGGAAAGCGTCTGCCTTTCACGGGAAGCTACATCCCTTATCAGACAGTCGTGGGCTTCAGCTACTAACAAGCGATATAGATCGGCCTGGAACAGATGGGCTCGTTGGTGTTTGGAGAGGGAGGTGGATCCCGTGGGGGCCCCCATTGAGTTCGTAGTCAATTTTTTGGTGGAACTTTTGACATCTGGTCTGAGTTACTGTACTATTAACTATTTGCGTTCTGCAATTTCGGCAGGACATAATACCATCAATGATGTCCCGTGGGGGAACACCCCTGGGTAAGTAAGCTCTTGAAAGGGGCTCATTTATCCCGACCTCCTGAACCTCAATATTCGGGGTTATGGGATGTTAACAAGGCTCTCAATTTTCTCTCCTCTTGGCCAAAGAATCGTTATCTACCCAGAAAGCAGATTTCTGCTAAATTGGCGATGCTTTTGCGCCTTGTTTCTTGCAAACGTGTTTCCGACATGCGAGCTTTGGATGTGTCGGCCCGGGTCTTCACCCCCGGAAGTGGTTACTTTCACTGTTTCCAGACGGACCAAAACAGGTACCAGGTTTGTATTGTATCCCAGTTCTGATTCTCACCCTAAGTTATGTGTGGTAAGATGTTTACAGACTTATGAAGCGGTCACAGAGGAGATTAGGCCTCCTGGGGAGAGGCAACTTTTGATTGCTGTCAAGAAACCGTTTCCACTAGAGGTGCGATGGCTTCCAAGGCCATTATGGTCTGTGGGAGATTGGAGGACATCATAAATTTAGCAGATTGGTCCTCGGAGTGGGTTTTTTCGAAATGTTATTTTAAACCGCTCCATGAAGCTGCTTCGTTGGTGGGAAGTAAAGCTTTGAACTTGCATAATCCTCACCTCCAGTCCTGATATAGAATGAAACATTTCCTGGCTACCGTGAAGGAAACTTTCAATTCTATTAAGGACACGGAGGCGAGGATTATCCCTGACTTATACTGTAACAGTATTACCCACCAGAGATTGAGCTACCTGTTGTTTCTGTGCGATCCTTCTTTAGAGGTCTATGGTATTTTTTCTTGTCTGTGACGTTTGGTTATTTTATGCATTTTCTGATGTCTCATTTTGGCTTCTCTTGTTATGCATTATGTTGCTTTATGTATTTTACTGTTTATTAACATAATTGGACACTCTGGCAGGAGTATTGTGTATGAAGTATGTCTGTTCCTGTGTCTGCTCTCTTTCTTGTTTTGTAGGAGGTGATTCTAAAGGAGATTGAAGTCGCGAGTTCTTTAACTTCCTTCACTGAAGAAGAGGAAGGACTGCGCCTGTCAGTTATGTATATAGTCCTCGTTATGGACAGTGGATTGGTTATGGGTTGTCATGGTTACCTGTGGGCATCATGGGGTTTGAAGTTTATTGGTTTTGAACATGTTTGAACTTTAAACCTGCTATTGTTAATAAAGTGAAGAAACGACTGCATAATCCTCGCCTCTGTGTCCTTAATAGAATTGAAAGTTTCCTTCACGGTAGCTAGGAAATTTTTCATTAACCGTTCAAACTCCATGTTACTAAGTGTTCTCAAAATAGCTACAGAGAGCGGCATGCTAACTATCAAATGTAGCAAGTACGATAATCTATTTTTATGTAGCCGAATACTGATGCCACTCCGATCTATAAACAAAATAAGCCATCATTGTTCCATTTAAATTAGCAGCAGCTTGGTTCAGAAAAACAAATTCGATGAATGCCACAGCCACCTGGCCTTAGTGCCTAATTTGTTTTTTCCCCATGTGGGGTTTAAATCTCTGAACGTTTTGCAGATGATGTCATATATATAAAATGTCATTGACCCAGTGTACATCTGTTCGTGGCATGAGACTCTGCAGATTCACATGCTGTGCATATCCCACCATCTAGTGTTGGGCTCGGAGTGTTACAAGTTGTTTTTCTTCGAAGAAGTCTTTTCGAGTCACGAGATCGAGGGACTCCTCCCATTTCGGCTCCATTGTGCATGGGCGTCAACTCCATCTTAGATTGTTTTCCCCGCAAAGGGTGAGGTAGGAGTTGTGTATATAGTAATAGTGCCCATGCAATGGAGTAAGTATGTATGTACATGATGTGACTAAAAGTGTTATTTACAAATTTACAAATGTATAAGTTTAATTTTAATCAACTTATGACGGCTACAGGCTCCCGGGGAGGGCGCATGTGAATCTGCAGCGTCTCATGCCAAGAACAGATGTACACTGGGTAAGTGACATTTTCCGTTCGATGGCATGTGTAGCTGCAGATACACATGCTGTGCATAGACTAGTAAGCAGTTATCTCCCCAAAAGCGGTGGTTTAGCCTGTAGGAGATGAAGTTGTTTGAAATAATGTTCTTAGTACGGCTTGTCCTACTGTGGCTTGTTGTGTTGTTAACACATCCACGCAGTAATGTTTAGTGAATGTATGAGGCGTAGACCATGTGGCTCCCTTACAGATTTCTGTCATTGGTATATTTCCTAGAAAGGCCATTGTGATGCCTTTCTTTCTAGTGGAGTGTGCCTTTGGTGTAATAGGCAGTTCTCTTTTAGCTTTAACATAACAGGTTTGAATACATTTAACTATCCATCTGGCAATGCCTTGTTTGGATATTGGATTTCCTGCATGAGGTTTTTGGAAAGCTACAAACAATTGTTTTGTTTTGCGAAACTGCTTGGTTCTATCAATGTAATACATTAGAGCTCTTTATGTCTAATGTATGTAATGCTCTTTCAGCTACAGAGTCTGGTTGTGGAAAAAACACTGGGAGTTCCACAGTTTGGTTTAAGAGGTGGAAGGCTCTGGTGTTTGCATTCGAAACCCCCCTCTAAATTGTGGCTTTCTAAATGTGCCTCTGCCCTGTGGGGAGTAGAGCGCGCCCCATGGCTTTGGCTGTGTCCGTGTCCTTCTTTAATTTTTCAATTGCTGTGTCCAATTCTGGCCCAAACAATTGTTCCTGGTTAAAAGGCATGTTCAACACTGATTGTTGGATTTCTGGCTTGAATCCAGAGCTTTGTAACCATGCATGCCTGCGAATGGTTACTGCAGTGTTGACTGTTCGAGCTGCCGTGTCTAATGCGGACCTTATTTGGTTGTTGGATATTGCTTGTCCTTCTTCCACAACCTGTTGGGCACGTTTCTGGTGTTCTTGGGGCAAGTGTTGTATAATGTGTTGCATCTCGTCCCAGTGTGCCCTGTCGTAGCGAGCAAGTAGGGCTTGTGAGTTTGCGATCCGCCATTGATTGGCTGCCTGTGCTGCCACTCGTTTGCCCGCTGCGTCAAACTTCCTACTCTCTTTGTCAGGCGGTGGAGCATCTCCTGATGATTGAGAGAGTGCCCTCTTTCTTGCTTCTCCTACAACCACTGAGTCTGGTGTTAGTTGCTGTGTTATAAACACAGGATCCGTTGGGGGGAGGCTTTTTTTTTCTCCACCCTAGGCATGATAGCCCTTCCTTTAACTGGCTCCTGGAATACCTGTTTTGCATGTTTGAGCATGCCCGGGAGCATTGGCAGACTCTGGTAGGAAGTGTGGGTGGATGCCAGGGTGTTGAACAGGAAATCATCCTCTATTGGCTCAGAGAGCATTGCTACATTGTGGAACGTAGCTGCCCTTGATAGTACCTGCGTATATGCAGTACTGTCCTCTGGAGGTGACGGCTTTGTTGGGTAACAGTCCGGACTGTTGTCTGATACTGGTGCATCATACAAGTCCTATGCATCAGGATCATCCTGCGTCATCCCTGTATGCGTAGGTGACTGCATAGGAGGTGTTCCCACTGGAGACAACTGTAGTGAGTGTAGTGGGGAAGGTTGTGGAGAAAAACTTGGTGGTGGTGTTTTTTCTCTGGCCACCTTCGCCTTGGGCTGCATTTCTGACTCTTGAAATGCCAGTTTTCTTTTTGTTTTAATTGGAGGAAGAGTCTGTATTTTTCCAGTTTCCTTCTGGATATGCAACCTCCTTTGCGTATGGTCTGGCTCAACCATACTTATTTCCTGCTCAAATCTGTGTTTTTCATGCATTTGGCTGGAAAGTCCTTGCTCTTCTGTGTAAGAGCTTCTTTTCGGCTCCGAAGCTGCTTTTTTCGGTACCGATGTTTCCGATAAAGTCTTTCTCGGTTCCAACGCTATTTTTCTCACCTTGGGTGAGTCGAACTCTCGGTGTCGAGATTGTTCGGTGCCGGAATCTCGACTGGAGTCGGAAGTCTTCGGCAAATCTCTGGCCTTTTTCAGTGCCGAAAACAAAGGGATTTCTTCATATTTACAGTGAAGCGCCAATTAGTTAGCAAATACTATAGTCTTAATTGTCACCTTCTTACCTTAGACAACAGAAGTTTAATTTACTAGGCAGTGTTTTACCTAAGGACAGGAATGAACTGATAATTTCTAAAAAGAAATCATGCGATGATTCTTCTTATTTCAGAATTTATTCCAAATGGTACTGACTTGAAATGTCAATCCTGTTTATGGTGATGATCAATGGGTACACCAAGGCATGTATTGTTCAAATCTCTGGTGGTCATGAAATTGCTTTCTGACATCCACTGAATGATGTCTTTTAATGTTAATCTTTCTTTCTTCCATACGGATCCGTTTGCTGAATGATCTTGGAATTAATCTCGATCTTGGAGGTACCGCCATCATCTTCTGGATGGCTATTTAACCTTCCCACAGATTTTCTTCTCGCCTGAAGACGGCCGTAACTGAGTATAGTTTTGTTGACTAGATTTATTTGCTCTATGTTTTGTGCTGCTTCTGTGGAGTGGGAAAATCTAGTATGACTGACTTTAAAAAAAAAACGAGGACTCTCTAGAGAGATGAAATTGAGTGGCCCAATACCCTCCCTCCCTTTACTTCTGCACTGCAAACACTAACGATAAAAGTCCGGTGCGGTAAAGGCCGTTTGCTCACAAAAGTAATTTTACCTCAAGACAACTGAACAAAAAAATAAAAATAAAAAAATAGGAGTGCAGAGGCCTGGGTTTCTGGTCAAATTTTTCCATGTGAAACAATCAGACACATTTTTCTATTTTAAAAAAACAACTTATTATTCTGGACCAACCTCTACAAGGTAAAGAAAAAAAATATTTAACAGATTCATGCAATAAACGATTTGATCATGTCTGCTACATAATGCACATAAACCATTTAAGTGTCATTCCAGCTAACCAAAATGCCATATTTGCCACCCCTTTGCTACCAGGTCATGATAAAATATGCCCATGACTGGTTGGTTCCCATTCAAAATCCAAAGCTGTGATATAAGCTTGCCTTACTACACTAGTATTAACTTGTTTATTGTCAATGGAAAGCAAAGCTACCTCCTAGGCACACAAGTTACTGCTATTCTTACACAGTAATGACTATGCAATGGCATTCTCTTTCAGAAAGAGGAAGCTAACACAAAGGATATTGGCTCCTTCAGCGGCTTCTCAGCTACAAGAGGAACTTTGGTGGCTCGGGCATGACAAAGGAGGTCGAAACATGAACGATCAGCACAACCAACAATTTCAATCCAGCCCTGAAAGAAAACAGATGTAAGATGCTTGCATATGGCAAAATAGCAATTACTTTTACTTTCTTAAGCTTCAAGAGGTGATGGGTGTACACAAATTAAATGTTTGCTTAGACCCATCAGTGAAGTTACTATGCACACCTCATACACACTTTGAGACAGGTTAAACATAAGGCTGTACTAGCACTGTAACCCACTCCAAAGTAAATAGCGTCTGAAACTAAGTTGACATTTAAGGACTCTTGAGTATGAAATGCTATCTAGGGCAGCGGTTCCCAACCTGTGGTCTGAGGAGCCCGGGGCTGTGACTGCTTAGAAAATTAAATAATATTAACAGATTAATAAAGTGTATATAAATAAGGTGTCTAAATGTACATTATGTTAACAATATTGATATTTTTTAAATCAGGAATGGATACTGTCAAGAAAGATATTGTTCTTGATCAAGGGGTGCAAACATAGCAGCATCTACTATGTGTAATTGGCAAGGCGGGGCAGAGAAGAAGACCCAGTGGGTAAAACCCATCTTAATCATTTAGACAACACACACATGCAAATTGGTACATATAAGAAAGTTGCTTACATAGGAGGTTTTGGTCTCTGCATCCCAGCAGTCACAGGCATAGTGAGCCATCTCATTATCCATGTGCTGTCGGAAACGGAGTTTATCTGGACACACACCAACTTTGATGAGGTAGAGGTAGATTCTTCCAATAAAGTACCCTAAGACAGAGTTGTTGATGACACCCTAAAGTAGAATAAACAGTAAAGAAAAATAAAAAGTAAGGGGCACTCTAGTTTGGGAGAAGCTTAGGGCTTCTCTTATATTGACAACATATTTCCAGATTAAAAAGTTGAAAAATAGAGTTAGTTGTAAGAACATTACAGGCCGCGGTTAGGAGAGCTTTCCTCATACACAGTTAAAAAAAATATATATAAAATAAGGTGTCAGGCACCTTCTAATTCAGATTTGAAAATAATTTTCACCTGACCTTTCTGAAATTTTCTTTGGGTCTTGAACACAGGGGATCTTTGTCTCACATATTTAATAGGCTTGCCAGCCACACTCATTGATTTACCTTAATTCCATGCAAACAGCTTCCAACAATATGCAGATGACTCACCAATGACAAACCTCACAATCAAGAATAAATATCCTGACCTGACTGACAGGTGGTGTTATAAGGCAAATGAAAAGCATGAAAGAAAGAAGCAGTGGTTGACCTATGCCCTCTTGTTGGACTTGATCATCTCTGCAGGGTCACCGCCAAACTTTTTGCCTTCTCCCCTCCTGTTTTACTAAATCTGTTTTTGTTGGCCCTAGGACTCTGTGCATCACTGCTAACCAGGGCTAGTGCTTATGCCCATGCCCACTCCCCTAGAACATGGTTAAACTGGCTTACACCCAATTGGCACAGTTAATTTACTTTTAAGTCCCTGGCAATGTCATATTCCATGTACCCAGGGCATGCAAATTAAAAGCTACTAGTTGCCCTGCAACACTTGTTGTGTGACCTACTTAAATAGCCTTTTTAAATATGTCTCAGGTCTGACACTGCAGCCTGTATGCACGTTTAAACTGAACTGTTGGCTTAGCAACAAAAAAAGCCCTTGCCTGCCCTAAAACTTATTACATATAAGTCAACCCTAAGACAGGCCCTAAAATGCCCATAGGAAGGGTGCATTGTATTTAAAAGGTTTGACATGTACTTTTAAGTTTTATATGTCCTTGTAATGAAAAACTCCTAAATCTGTTTTTCACAATTGTGAGGCCTACTTCTCTCATAGTATAACATTGGGTTACCTGATTACATGTAATATGTGATATCTTTTGTTTGGGAACAGGTCAAAGTCTCTCGTTTGGTGTCTAAGGAATTGTCCTTTAAAATACTCTTTGATGGTAAAGTTGGAATTTAAGTAAAATCTGAAAATGTCACTTTTAGAAAACTGGCATTTTTCTGTCCTAACCATTTCATGCCTGCAGCCTGATTCCTGGGTCACATGACTAGGTGTAGTCAGCAGTTGGTCTTTGGTGTATATTCCTCCCGGACAGCCACACAATAGAGGGACTGGGTGCTGGCAGGATGGGTCATGCAAGCAGGATTGTGGGGGGGGGGGGGCAGAGCTGTACACAACCCCACTTGCACTTCAAAGGAGATATCTAGCACACACACAAAGAACACTAAGAAATTCACACTAGTATTTTGTGCCCCTATATTTCTTGGGACCACAGCAGTGAGGCAGGAAATTCTAGACACTTCTGTGGGGGGAAAAAAAACTTTCGAAGTTTCTTCCACTTCAAAGCTGGCACATGGCATAAATTTAGGACCCTCACACCCACTCTTGAATACACTCCTAGACCGGTGGATACTGCGGATGAAGGAGTGGCCTGCTGTCAGAGATGAAGTCTGGACCTGTTCCCTCCATCCCAGGCTACCTTACTGACTCCCAGGGATAGTTAGCTGGCCTCTTGTTCTGAGCTACAGGGACACAACAAGCTTTAGAGCCCTCTCTTCCCAGCTGGCCTGCTGCACTGGACCTGCAAATGGACCCTGCTGGTCTTGGCTAGAGTGGGTTCCTGATACCCAAGAAGTGCCTCCCGGGTCCTGAACCTTTGGTGTAGCATCAGTTGAGCTCCCTCTCGAAGAAAATGAGAAATCCTTAAGTTTTGGGCTCCCCGTGACCGCACACCGGCATGTCCCTGGAAAGCTCTTTCTATCTGCGCCGACCCTAACACAAACCTCCAGTGAACAAGACTGTTCATGCTACAGCAAACATCAGCGACAACTCGCAATGAGAGATCTGCACCTTGCACTACAGTATCATAGGCCAGTGTTGACCGTCAACGCAAAGCTCTAGCAATGACAGTCCACAACGCCTGACAGGCTCGTCACACTGTAGCGATGACCACCCGTAATGCCTGGTGTGCTCTTCATACTCACAGCGACTACCTTCCACAACTCTCTCACTGCTCCTTGCAGCCTCCCCAACCCCGAAGTGGACTCTTCATGCCAGACTTTGAGATGGTAACTTTATTCAGCTGGACTAACTTTGTCCTGGTATCCAGCATGCGGCATAAGCTCTATCATGGTTGGTATAAACATATGACTCACCAGGTCTCGCACAACAGTGAGACGCATTTTGTGCTTTTACACGCTATACTTATCTTAAACGTCTGAAATTGCATATGTGCAGTTCCACTGATTGCATTTTTGTTGTTTTGGAGTCAAAGTAGTGTAGATTTTTTTGTTGTGATTTCACTTTATTACTGTTTGAGTACTGCATGACTAACTTACACATTGCCTTTAAGTTAAGCCTGACTACTTTTGTCTCAATCTACCCAAGGGTTAAGCATAGGTTAATTCTATTGACTTTTTGCAGTTCATCATGACAAGGGTAGTAGCTGTTTCAAGAGAAGCGCTCACACCACCCGCTAAGCCAACAATCCAATTTCTCACACCTCTCACACAGGGAGAGCTGATATGCGTGAAAGAAAAAAAAAAAAAAAGCCATTCCTCCTTTTCCTGGCTTGCGGTTAAAAGTAGTTTACAGATCTCTCTGCTTTAGACATCTCTCCACAGGCTGCCCTGCATGCAAGATCTATCTGACTCCTTGTTAACTCAAAATGACAATATAAACATGTACTGAAAATACGAGTCAGTCAGTGAGGTAATTTCCTACTTTTTTTTTTCTTCAAAAGACTCTTTCTATGTGCTTTGAAAACAATGATGCAGGCTCTTACCTCCCTTGGCTGGGAAAAAGGTGATCATCTCAAAATATCAATGATGCCTCTTAAGACTGTGCTTCAGCTGTCGGATGACGGGCATTTACAAGACAGAGCATCCAACTGTTTTCCTACAAACGCTATTGTGGTTATCCATAGATGTCTGGCATGTTTTAGTCAATGACTGGCCTGGAAAGCAATTTATTTACAACAAACCACCAAATTGATGAACGGCTGGTAATCTCTGCCAGGCCAACACTTATAGGAGCTGCTCTGATTTCTGAGACAAAGTTTTGAGGTTTTCTAAATATCCTACATTTTTGCTAGAGTTGCTGCATTCTGTTAGCTATTTCTCTTAATGTTTCGGTGATCACAAGTACCTTGGGCTCTACTGAAACAAAATTATAGTAAACATTTTTTTATGCTGTGTTAAGGAATGTAAATGCTGTGCTTTTCTTGAGTATATGTGGGTAAGTGTTAAACATGTTAATCCCGACTTTTGTGATATTATGGATAGAATAATATTTATTTTGTACACATTTTAACGGTTGTTCAGTGCTCTATGTGGTTATTCTGCATTATGCTCTAAAGCCACTAACTGTGGTTCAGCCACTGTGGTACTCTCAATATACATGCGCATAAAACCAGTTGCGCAGAACTTCCCTCTCTAAGAATTCAATTACAAGTGTCGCATAACCACTGGATCACACCTGAAAGAATCCCAACATATTTGTGAAACAGTGAAAATCATTAGTTTTACCATTACGAAACTACATAATTATTTTAAAAATGTATGATAAAAAAAATCTAAGCGTATCGGAAGGATGAGTGTATGATCCTCTTTGAACATTACAAAACTACACAATTACACTTGTTCTCATCCCACTCTTCAAAGAAATCTCTCTTTCAACCAGTTTTTAAACATAGTATAGAAGAGATTAAGAATTATCTAAGAAGTGATAGGAACAAATGAAATGGGGCCTGCTACAAGTTGTCAAAGCTTCAGATCTTGTGATGCTGGTTACTAACATAGGTAAAAGGATGCGGGTGAAACATAGGGGAGCTAGTCTATGTAGCAGGGTAATAATAACACTTCATTTTTCTCCACTCTCCTATAGAATTATCTACTTCCCAGAACTTACAAAAAAGTGACAATAATATCCTTCAAAATATAGTTTAAATGATATCAGATTACACAAATCGTCAGTGGTCTGCACTCACTAATAGTAACATTTCCATGAGACCACATATTCAACTCGCAATGAGGCACATGGATTTAATCAACTCTCAACAAGTCTCCTGGGTTTACAGGAGCCCAACAATTCGCAGGATACTGGTTTGATGTCCAAGACAATGTTTACTAGTCTGACTGATATTGAAACCTAGCCTAGACATTAAGCGCAGGCATCAGATCTTGTTGTACAAGTTGTTTTCCAATAAAGTGAAATATGCTGCAGTAAGTGATACACAATCAACAGACACAACCGGACAGAAGTCATATGATGGCCCAAAGCTGTGGTAGCAATGGCCAGTATTCGTTTAAGCACGCTGCAGCTCAGGTTGACCTTAGTCTATAGTCCAGAGACATTACTTTGAAACAAATAAATACAGAATGAAACAATTAGATGCAAAGACACTGTCTCTGTGAACATAGAAATCACCTAATCAACATGTTACCTGCTCAACTGCATCACCAAGTCGCATGGTGTGTGCAGACTGTCCACTGATCTGCGCTTTGGAGGAATAAAGAAGAATGTTCAGGTCTGCCACAAGCTCAAATTTGGGATGCACCTTTTCCTTTGGATCCACAAAATGTTCGATCTCTGCCATTGTGAATTCTCTAAAAAAAAAAAAAAAAAAAATGAAAACGCAACAAATCAAGAGATTCGCGCCACAGTTATGCCACCACCGTATGCTATGACATGGCTTGAGAACCAACTTCCTGATTTATCATGTGAACCATTGATCCATTGCTGACCACTCCTATGCACGCAGATTTCAGGGTAAAAGCAGTGTTACATGATTTAAGAATGGCCCTTCAATAAAACATGTAATGAAAACCAAAACAAACTTGCACAATAAACAAGCTTCAACACAGCATTTGCAAGGAAACAAGACCAACATGCTTGAAACACAACAGCTACACGTAGTTCATAATTAACATCAACACACTAAATCATGTGCCCCGAATAGGTTAATTTTAATATGTCCACAGGATTTTAGCAACAGTTTAAACAGTTTTGCATACTACTCAGAAAACGAACATTGCAGCTAACATGTCATGTGAACATAGCAGCATTGTTCCGATCTCACTTTACGCCTAACAGCCAAAGCTGTAACTGTAATTTCTGGTGCTTGGGTCATGGACAGTTCTGGGTACAATATTAAACAATGAGAGCGTGGCTTGGCACCAAATGTAGATGGCCGCCTTTGTGAGAGCTCCGTGACGGCGGAGGGAGAAGAGGAATCCGGGCCATTTCTCTGTGGTTTCTTTTCTTCAAAAGAATACCAGTAAACGTTGGGGGAATGGTTGAGGACCAGAGTGACCTCCCTTACAACTAGTAGGCAAGTCTCTAATGTAATTTTTTCCTCTTTTTCGCCTCACACTTATTTTTGCCGATTTTTTAATATATTTTATCAAATGCCTGGGGGATTTCTACATGGATTGATCATATTTTGCACTGGCACTTCCATTTTTTATTTTTACCTTTTCCTGAGGTGACGACTCGACACCTTGTATGTTCATCTACTTATTCTCGTATTCTCCAAAATTTAATTATTTGCTTAAGGGCAGATCTAGGAATCTTCATTTGACTAACTAAAAGAAAAAAATACTAAAAACTCAGATAGTATTGTTTTATCCAATTCATTTTCCTCCTTATCAAATATGGATAACATAAGTGAATCTAGCCAAGATAATGTTTCTTCTACACCTGTAACACCTGCCTCTACATTGTCTGTGATTAATAAATTGTCATCCAAACTGACGGCAACATCTGCATCAGCTAACAACAAAAAACTAAAAAAGATCCCCTGTCTCCTATTAAAGCAATTGATAAGATCTCTATGGAGTTACTTCTAGAAGAAATTAGAGCTCTTAAACCATATATGGAAGACACCAATAGACAACTACAAATTCTGGATGATAAACTCTATATTCCACACAACCATTTATCATATTGAACAGAAGGTGGAGGTGTTGGAGGATTGACGTGCAGCTATTAAATTGTTACAATCTGAAGTGGCTGTGCTGAAAAAACACGCTAAGGACATGGAAAAATCAAAATAGAAGCAATAATCTTCGCATTTATGGTCTCCCTGAGGGTGCTGAAGGATCAGATCTCCAACGTCTTTCTTCCAATAGCTTTTGTCAAAACGCCTAGATCTGCCTATGTCTCCAAGTTTAAATATACAAAGAGCACATAGACTTGGACCCCCTCTCACATTGCCTCTTCATCTAAGAAACCAAGAGGTATAATTCTATATTTTTTGGAATATCTGGATCTGCTAAAGGTTCTCAAAGCAGTGAAGGCTAAAGGTCGGATCGTATGATCACATTCCAATCTCTTTTTTGCGCAAGATTATGCTTAATCAACAGCGGACAAACGGAAAAGATTCTAAGACTTGCGTCCGGCACTTATAACTCTTAATGCTCGATATAGGTCTTTTTCACCACTGGTTGTTCAAGGTGACTTACAACAACAGAACCACAACATATGAAGATCCAGCTTTGCTTCACAAGTTTATTGATTCCTGCAGGAGTGAAAAAAAATGGATATTTCCAAAATAGCAGAGTCTAAATTAATATACAATTCTTTTAAATATAGTTGTGCGTCTTTTGATTCTTGTGCCATTGAATTGATCCTACTATTTAAAGGAATTGGTTGTTACTAATTTTCCTCATTTTCTTCTCCTAGGTTTCTCTTATGGATTATGCCTTCTCAAAGTACCTGTGTCTAGGTTCGCATTTTGTGAATCCCAGCCTTCCTCACCTTTCGTGTCTGCAGTTACCACCACTCTCACTTTGTTTTGTCTTGTAGGTATGTTCTTATTACTTATTATGTTTATTTATATTTTTGTTTTCTCTATTTATAAAGGTCTTTCTTCTTTCTCTTTTCTCTCACTACAGTTCTCTCTTATACTTTTTTGCGCATATGCATTCTCTCTCTGTTATATACTTTATGATGGTTTTATGTGTTCAGATTTTTTAATTACATAGTTGGTTTATATTTTGTGCTTCCTGGATACATTATCTAATTTTGTATTCTAAATGACAACTAGATTTATTTCCTGGTAGGTTATAGGTTTGGGATCTCCTATAAAGCGTCAAAGAGTTCAGGGCTCGAAAAATCCACTCGACCACTCGAATTGGCAAGTCTTATTTGATCAGTCGAGTTATTTTTAATGCTTACCTCTCCCTTTTGGCGAGTTGACACTAAACAGATGTTCTGTTCAGTTGAAAAGTGGAGGGGCAATAAAAGATGCCTTTAAATCTTGTTCTTATGTCACATTTTCTCTGTGTTCACAGACAGAGGTCAAAAGTCAGTTTTTCTTACAATTAATTTACCTTCTGACTACAATGTTCCAGGACTTTGTAAGGTGAATTGAGGGACCTGCTGCATAAAATGTAAAATAAAAGGATATAGGGTGTCATGTTTTTCCTAACGCACAATATTTAAGTGACTAAGTCAATTGTGCAAACATTTCAAAATATATTTCAGTAGTTGTGAATGCCTTTTTTTAAATATTTCTGTGTGATGAAAAAATATTTAAAAGGATGAAAACAAATCAGAATACTTTACATGTTGATGTGCAAACAATATGTTTCCTGAAACCCAATTTCCACAGATTGTTAATACACTATATAGTTTTATCAGAAAAGCTGCAAGTTAGTGGAGAGGTTTTTTGGACATTTCTTGGAAAGTTACTGTGTGCAGATATGTTACATCATGATTTAGTAATATATTTATTAAAATTGAGTGTTTAAACAAACTGAGAAACACTCCTGCCCTGATGGCAATGTTGTTAGTAAACTAAAATAAGTCCTAGGTTATGTGGGCTAGACCTCGGGCGGGTATGTAGGCTAGATTCTTGTGATGCATGCAGCAAACGTTAGTCTACTTAATCAAACAAAAGAGGTTTTGTGTACTGCAGAAATGCTGAGCTCACATATTTGAAGGTGCAATCATATGTGAGAATTAATAAAAAGTCGACCCTGAACTATTTGCCTAGGATCACACAATTTGAGACCCGTTTACCGGCCAAGTACATTACAGTTAGGTCAAGTAGATTATTTAAGTTACGCGACCTGGGGGTCTAGTATAATTTTTATGATTGTCCGAGCCCTGGAGTTAACACGTGTTGAAGTTAAAAGCTGATGTTGCCCTATCACAGGATACTTATATTTCTGATAATGAAGCATCTAAACTTAAGACAATGGGTGGGACAGGTTTTTTCCTCTCCTGGTACAGTGAAAACAATGGTGTGATTATCTTATGTAATAAGTCTTTAGATATTTCAGTTAGATATCAAGAAGTTGATGCTATGGCCAGAAAGCTTATTGTTTCGATGTTTATTAACAAAGTTCCGTTAACTATATATAATGTTTAAGCACCCACTCAACCAGATAAAATTATTTTGGAAGAATATCCTCACAAAGCTAATGAATACTTCTGATGAGTATTTTATTTTTGGAGGAGATTGTAATATGATTATAGATTCTTTCATTGATCGTAATTCTAATGCTAAATTTATGTTGCCCACTATTTTTTTCACAATTTACTGATATGATTAACCAAAGAGTCGCAACGGATGTTTGAAGATTGTGTAACCCCACATCACAGGAGTGCTCTTTTTTTCTCTCCTATACATTCCTCTCAATCGAAGATTGATTACTTGTTTGTCTCACAACATTTGGTACAACATGTGTTAGATTTGGAAATTGGATCTATATTAATTTCTGACCATGCCCCTGTAAGTGTGGTCCTTGATCTTCTACCATATGTCCAATCAAATAAAAGATGGCAATTTAATAATTCTTTACTCCTTGATACCAATTTCTCTCAACTTTTCAATGCAATTCTTTTTAGATGATACTCCTCAGTTATCATTTCAGATTATATGGGATGCTTTCAAACCTGCTTCTATAGACTTTATTTCTTTTGTTGCCAATAAAAAACGTTGCTAATAAGAATTTACTACAATCTTTGAATCGCATTAAACAATTAGAAAAAATTTATTATTCTTCCAAGCCTACAAAGTGTCTTTAGGAGTTAGTTCAAGCTAAGTTTGCCTTTAATAAGAATTCCACAATCATTGCTAATTCTTAATTTCTTAAGTCTAGTGCTAAATATTATGGACAGAATAAGTCAGGGAAACTTTTTTGCAAACTATCTTAAAATCACAAAAGATAAATTAAAGATAGAATCTATAGAAGAATTAGAATGCCTCTAATTCTTTATTACATAAAAATTACAACATTTTAAATGAATTTGGACATTTTTCAAACACAATTATAGACTCCTAAATCACAACCTTCGCAGGAATGCATTTCCCAATATTTATCTCCTATTAATCCGCCAACACTCACACAATCTGAATTCTCTGCACTAGATAAAGATATTTCCTTTCAGGAGATTCTCAATGTAATGAAACTTATTTAAAAAAAGGTAAAGCTCCAGGACCGGATGGTTTCAATATAGAATTCTATTTGCACTTCTCTAAATTATTAGCCCCTAGATTATATCAACTTTTTCATATTTCATCACATCTAATTCGACTGGAGGCTCTTTTCAGGAGGCTTTAATTTGCCTTATTCCAAAAGATAACAAAGACCCAACATTCTGTAAGAATTATAGACCAATTTCCCTGGTTAATTTAGATTATGACATTTTAGCTAAAATTTTGACTCTTCGTTTAGAACCACTTTTACCTAAATTGATTGGTGAGGAACAATCAGGATTTATTAAGGAACACCTACTATCGGACAATACAAGATTGTTCTTTAATATTCTGTGTAAATTAGCTATGTATAAAGATTCTCTCTCCGCAATTGCTCTAGATGCCGGGAAAGCTTTTGATCAAGTTACTTGGAACTTTATTTTTTAAACTCTTTCGGGGTTTGGTTTTGGAATTTTATAAAACTAGTATCATTATTATATTTTTCCCCTAAAGCAGCCATTTTTTAAATGGTCTAATTTCCCCTTCTTTTTCACTGTAAAGATGAGTTTGTCAGGGATGTCCGCTATCGCCACTTATTTATTATTGCTTTGGAACCCTTTCTCATAAAACTTAGTGCTAATACAAATTTGTATGGTTTTTAGTTTGGGGGAAGTCAAGTAAATTTTTCGGCCTATGCTGATGATATTTTCCTTTTTATATCAAAACCACAATCTTGACTTCCAGCTTTTTTGTTGGAAGTTGAAAATTATGCTTCTATATCAGGATGTAAATTAAATAAAGATAAATGTGAAATACTTCCTTCAAATCACTTTTGTTTTTCCGAAGATTTTAAAATTTTAAAATTATCCAATTTCCATTGGAATAATGATAAAATTAAATATCTAAGCTTTTGGTTTAAACCTACGTTTAAGGATACAATCTCTTAATTTTTTAAAAAAAAATTCTAATCTTAATTCAATCATATCTAAATGGAATCCCTCTTTTTATCCTGGTGGGGTAGGCTAGATTCTCTTAAGATGATGCTACTCTCTATGATCCTTTTTTACTTACCAAATATCCCAATTAATATCCCGTGTCATTATTTGAAGATGAACTCCATTTTATCTAAATATTACGGAATAATAACAAATCCAGATTGTCTCTTCAAACATGAATGAGACCCACATCTCTGGGAGGGGTTAATTTTCCGGATTTTCATTCTTAGCACGTCTTTTTCCCTTAAACAAGTTTCTCTTTTGTTAAATGAAGAAGATTCTATGGTCCCGCCACTATGGGTTGAGAAATCATTTTTTGTTCCTTTCTATTTTGCGGAAGTTTTATCTTTTACACATAAACCAGCCTCTATTTCTTTACCTACTTTAAAGAACTCTTGCAGAACCTTACAACCCATTTATAATTCACATAATGACAGTAAAGATCAGTTTCTCAGTTCATCAATTTAGTATAACAAATATATTAAACTGAATAATAGAACACTTTTTTGGAAATCTTGGCATATAAAAGGTTTGAGATGGGTACATCAACGTTTTGAAGATGGTTTTCACATTTCTTTTGAACAAGCACATCTTTTTTCTCGCATTTATCACCTAATTACTGCCTCTCCTGAGGAAAGATCTAAATCTACATTAGAATTACAGTGGGAAAGAGATTTTGAATCATCCTTTTCTTTTTATGGAATAAAATGTGGATTAAAATACGGAAATCTTCCAGAGCAGCTAATGCATTCCAAACGTTGTTCTTTATATATGATAGATTATTAATGACACCAGTTTCTTTGCAGAGAATAAATCCTAATTTTTCGTCCTCTTGTTGGTCCTGTAATACGCCAATTTAAGATCTTAAGCATATGTTGTTTGATTGTCCTTTCACATTTCAGTTTTGGGTAAGAGTATGGCACCAGATAAATATTATATTTAATACTCGGATTACTTTAAGTTTTTCAAATCTATTTTTAGGAAGTCTTGCGGAAAACATTTTAATTTTGGACCTACTATTAACTGTTGTATTTAAACAAATTACTAAATCTTGGAAGGATTCTTCAAAATTATCTTTTCAAGCTTGGTGGTATGGTGTATGTTATAATCATAGACTTGATAGAGCTTATGTTTCCCCGATATCCCTTGCCATTTAAAGAGATATGCTATGGATTCCCATTACAAACTACTTAAAACTCTTTGGCTTACACTTCATGCAGTCACTTTCCTAAAACTGAGGAAGTCTCTAAACCTCCATGAATTGTCTTTTGATACAGTTTTGTGTGTTATATTTTCTTTCTAATTTCATACATATGTATAATGGTTATATTTTTGTCATATTTTCCATCATTATACAAGCTGTTTTCTTCTCTTGAGAGGGAATTCTTTATTGTAACTGAGCTGTTACTATTTTATCCATTTAAATTATAGATGTATTGTATGTATTTATCATATTGTATTAACTTTTGACAAACTTTTCTTTTTCAAACTTAAAAGAATATTCAACAATGTCACTACTGTTTAAAGAAAAAGGAATACATTTACCAGACGCTGTTTGCAACACGCACACTTTGTCAGTGATATAACATTATCAGAAAAGTCTGTGCTGGTCCATTCCAAGTCCTTGACTTCACAGGTAATTTGATTTGCAACACATTCTGTGAACCACCCACAGGTTGGGGTTGTTTATACATACTGTGAATGAACAAGGCTAACTGCAAGAGTAATGAAAGGGTATTTTCTTTGTGATTATCACAAGGAACCTTCCCATGATAAGAGTCAGAGTAGGGGACACTTTTAAGATGTACTATCTTAGACTAGACAGCTTTCTGATCTGCATAAAGATAAGACTGTAGAGATGGCAAGACATTTCAGTCGATATAATCTTTTGCATTTGCAAAACGGTCAAAAGGTCTAGAGTTAATAGACACTCTGTGCAGTGGGCCATTTAACAAACTAAACTCAATTCTTAAACATTTGTGTGGAATAGATTAAAAAACACATACTAAAAATAGATATTATGGCAGCGTACTCGCAGCACATGGAGATTTACTTCCCTTGAGGAGTGCTAATACTAACTTACTTTAGACTTCTGAAGAGTTGAAGGACTGGACACATATACGCTATTGGGATTTCATTGTTAACCAGCCCTGACGAAGTTGGTGGGATATTTCCCAGGACAAAACACGTTTTGGCTGATCTGAGGCTGATGTGAAACTGATTAAAATTGACTGAACTGCACTGAAGGACTGGAGTTTCAATTTGTGATAGGCCGAATTGAATCAAGCCAATTGGAGTTTGGATCTGGAGCTTAAGTGTCATTTGATGAATGAACATTAATTTATATATGGACTATTCACAACATAAGTGAATAACGTCTTGGAATCGCTTATAGCCCTTAAATGTAGACTTTAAAAAACACACTAGTTTGATCACGCTGCCTATCACACCAAACCTCTGAATTAATTAATTAATTTATTAGGAGCCAACAACTGCCCAGAAGGTATCTCCCCTGCTAAACAAAGTGAGATTTCCACTGAAAAGACATGTTTTAGGCTTTTATGGATTTTTAAAAAATGCAGTCCCTCTGCCATTAGAGACTCTGGCATCGTGTTCCATAACCTGGGTACCAGCAGAGAAAAAGCTCTTTTGCCTGGTTTTGAAAAGTAAATCTGAGGAACTGCTAACAGTCTTCCATCAGAGGATCAGAGTAATCGATTAGGAGAATAGTGAGTCAGTTTAGTTTACATGAATAACTGTCCTTTCTAGAAAATGCTCTTTCTACTGTTTCTAAGTTGTGTAATAACAGGTGTTAATAATATTGTAATAGTGCTCAACTGACCAACTTCGAAAGGATGAAAAGCTGAATGGAAGGTTTCAAACTTGTGACCTGCGAATCGCTAGCAGTGGCTGCAAGCGTTTCTTAATGTGTGACATTTCTGGCTAGTTAAACTACTCTGCAAATGTCAAAACTTTGAAATTTCACTGCTTCTTCCTAGCTGGCTGGGAGTTTTTTAGCATTCTAAATCACTTTCAGATTGCTACAAAACTCATCTACATTTTAGGGAAAATGTAAAAATTCTACCTAATTCTCCTGATATTTATGTGTGCTACACAGTACGAGGATAGTGGATTAAACCAGTACATTTAATTATGCCAAGAAATTTAGAACAGTTGACCTGTATCACAAATTATATTTCTGGATTACTAAATTTAGGATAAAGGGAACTTCACCCTGAAAATTAGGAGAAGTACTGTTGCATATTAAACAGAACATGATGTGTTGGAGTAAATTCTGGAAACTGGAATCAACTGGGAGCATATTTTACAGCAATAGCTGGTTTTATTAATTTAGTTTGTCTAGTACTACATATCACATTGCAGCAATATCAAGAGTGCAATAGTCCACCAGCTCTGACACCAATTTAACATTCTTTTAATCAAAAATGGACCATGCCATGGTGCACAGCTTTGCAGTCTATTCAGTAAACAAATAGATACTCCAACTGCATCCTAAAATCCTGTCAAGGAGAGGAATACTGGAGGTACCTGACTCTGATGAGCCCAGAGCGAGGTGAAATCTCATTGCGGAATGAGTTCCCAATCTGGGCAGCAGCAAAAGGTAGTTTGCCCTGGTTGAATTCAAGGAGACGCTTGAAGTTGAGGAAAATTCCCTGAGCAGTTTCTGGCCTGAGATACCTATGTGGAAAAAGGAACAGTGGAAATAAAAAGATAGATCACATTTCAAATATGTGTTTCCCTTTCAAAGCATATTCATACATGTAATCCATTTCATGAACTTATTTTTATACTTCCCAAATATTAGCGTCAAGTACAGTCCTGGAAAGTTTAATGGTACAATAAACTGAGTAAATCAACTAAAAGAAAGAGGGTATCTATAATAACTAAACAAATATAAAAAGAAAATACGTACTTCTTTTAGGAAAGAACGAATATGTACTGGAGTCTGTGTGATTTTGCCAGATAAGGAGTTCCAAGTTGATGTGTGGCAGCAAATCTTTAATGTGTTCAAGCCACAAAACAGGCAGTCTCAGATTCTTTTTTTTGTTTAACTTTTAAGAGTTTAGACTTGACAAATTTAAAGGCAGCAAAGAGAGAATGTCCTGACATGTAATAGTTTATTGTCGAGTCATATGTTTCTAGGCTAGCAAAAATACAACATGCATAATGTTCTAAGGGAACACTGTTAGTGGAACACTTCTATTTCATTGTTGTTTGTAAATGGCTATCAGTTTCTGAGGTGAAGTGCTTGAACTCAGTAGCCATATCACGGGGGAATTGCCTGCTGATTGTAATACAGCTGCCAGGGATTGAGCAAAGATTCTCTCAGAAGTGTGTGTTTTACATAACCAGAGTGGTCTTATTCATTTGGAAGGGGTACCTCATCTTCCAAATTAATAACGCCATTTCAGAAAGTATGCAACAATGTGGCACCACAGGGTCTTTTGCACGCGAGTGCAAAGCAGGGATTAAACAGCAAAGTACGAATGGCATATTGGAAGTCAGAACTGGTGAAGATGATGAGTAAACAGGTGTTAATGGTAAGAGTGGATGAATGAATGAATGAAAGAAAAATGGTTGACAGCAACAATTGAGAGCTGGACTGCAGATGGTGGGTAAAACGATAGGGAGAGAATTTGATCAATCAGGTATATTGGTCCAGTACCTCAGAGCTGTAAATGTGATACTTAAGTTTGTAAACATAGCTTTTTTTTGTACAGGCAGTCAATGCAAGGATCAGAAACGGGGAGTAACTGAATGATGTTTAGGAATGTTCAGAATGAGCCCAGCTATTACTGCTAGAAACATCTGAGAGGGTATTCTGTGGACCCTAAATACAGAGATTTCCCGGAACTGATCATAGGGCTAACTATGGACAATGTCAAGTTTTTCTGATCATCCAGTGGCAGTAAAGGTAAGATTTTGTATAAAGAAATTAGGTGTCACAAAGCAGGTAGCTGCTTTTGTGATATCTGTTTATTAAATATGAGTTTGACATCAAATAGGAAGACTAAGGCTTCTCGCTGCATCTACTGGCTCCGGGGAGGGTCCCAGTACCTCTGGCCTACAATCTGGTTAACTCACTGATGGCACTTCAAAAATCTAAATCTGGTTTTTAATGCTGTTAAGTTTCACAAACCTGAGATAGGCGACAGAGTTTTGTGTGTCAGGTGGGCACTATGAAGTGTGTGGAGCTATCAGATGCGATAAGGACAAAATTGTGGACACTATAACAGGAGTGACACCTTTCAAGGAACTTATAGCAACCAGTTTTTTTAAATAAAGTAGGATCTGCGAGCAGGCACAAGTGTGGTGGGCAAATCAATTGAAGAGGGTGATGAAGATTCAAAGCAAAAACAAACCTGTTTCAATAACACCAAAAGGTGCCGATGTCAAAGGTCAAAAAGGTGATACTGATCACATGACATTTTCCTGAAAGGTCAGAAAAGGGCAACTAAAGAATGGAGGCAAGATGATAGTTAAGAAGTTAAGGGAACTTATGTCCAACTGAGTATTAGGCAACAGTAGTTAAAGTTTATGAGACAGGGGAGAAGATCTGGTTACACAGAAATAAGCAGCTATTATGGATGTACAGGTACAGATGGAATTGAGAAGTTTGGAGAAGTCTGGTGCAGTACATTTTGTTGAACATCATAGTGCAGGTATGCCTTCCAACTTCAAAAATGTTGCATTGATTATTGTTTGGTTAACTAATTCAGCTATCCTGATTTCCTTTTATTAAGGAATTTTCAATTTGTAGATTATTCTTATCATATGCTTTTTGCCATGCAGCTCTCTGTCTTTGTCTTCATGTCTGTGTTTGTGTATGCGAGAAGTGAGAGGATGTGGTCAGATTTTGTGAGTGAGCTGGATGACATCCAATCTGTTTTACCAGAGTAATGTTGCAAAGTGATAATAGTTCATTGGCGACTGAGGCGCCAGCCAGTTACTAGGGTGCTGTGACAGGCTGTGCAGAAGTATAGCTCTAATAAACAAATTATCTTCTTTACTTTTGCAGTGTCTTTATTGTAAGAAGTATACACCAAAAACTGGCAATTTTTAAGTGGTGCCCTTTCTCTAAAGTCACTTTCATCACCAGCACCATTAATTTTATGGTGAGCATGCAGAATTACAGGAACGTCTAATTAGAAAAGACCAAAGTCTCTATCTCAAATGTAAAGCACACTTATCACGTTGCAAAGTTTTCCAAATGTTATTGATATGGTGGCTTTTAGAGTTAAATAGCAACTATTTACATCAGGTTTTCAAACTCTGACAAAATTGGAGCTGGGTGTGCCATTGCTGTAACACAGCAAAAATGGTGGGGAGCTAAGAAGCTAGTTGTTAAGTTAGGCAACTATGAAAGAAACATCGAAAGGCATTGCCACATAGCTAACTAGTACCACAGCAGCCTCTACGCAAAGTGGAACATATTGAAGTGTTGCACTGGTGAAGCACCATTTGACATATAATGCTGGTTAGTATGATGTTAACCAGCTGTATTTGTGTGACCAGTGTTCATCCAGGATTCACTGCAGCACGATTGAATA
The DNA here is from genome assembly GCF_031143425.1 of Pleurodeles waltl. NCBI lineage: Eukaryota > Metazoa > Chordata > Amphibia > Caudata > Salamandridae > Pleurodeles > Pleurodeles waltl. Next base: position 596,466,377 of record NC_090449.1, read on the forward strand.
GGTACACTCACAACTCCTTACCGCTGCATCTCAAAACTCGCCAGATATGGAGAAAACGCATCATATGGCATCTACAGCGCCTAACTATGGTGAGCATTATTTTTAGTATATTTAACACAACAAGCTAACCCCGCAAGGGGCTAAGTCTCCAGCGTCTCCTACATCTCTCACATATCAACTAGCCCACAGGGAGAGACTGATCTGTTAAAGGCCACACAGAGGGGACTTAAGTGAAATAAAAGAAATTAAATAACGAAACAAAATGAAATAAATGGTAACTAAAACTTGCAATAATATCTGAATGGGAGAGGAAAGCTTTGGTTACTTTTATTGAGATGCATGTGACGCAAGTCTACTTGTGCATATCTACTGATAGCTGGGCAAGCCTACGGTTAACATGCATGCACGGCTAACGACCATGCACTGCTAAGGTCCACGCAAGGTTCTTCAGAGCAGAGCTGACATGCAGGCTCAAACACACTTTAGCACACTCTCAAGTACTCTTGTTCCCGCATCAGTGTGTGCTTACAATAATAACCTGCCATGTACGCTCAGAATTTTGACCCATCTGATCATTCTGAACTATGATCCTCACATTATGATCACAGCCCCTGGACCACAAGTACTGTATTGTGCTCAAAGCTACACCTTTTGATAGGATTGGCACTAGAACCCTTGTGGTACTAAGCAAGTTTACCTCTTGAACCAAGTTCTCTATGGTTGGCCCTTGAAGCTCTCCCCAACATTATCGTACCAGTAAGGCCTACATTAATCATTATCAATAGCTAATTATGAGATGGGCTCGCACCTGCTTTACTGTTACACTTGTTACACTTGGTGCTTCTTGTTAGCAACACCCAATCCCCTGTACTTCACACTTCGTCTTTTTGCGACTTATTTTTTAAATGGAGAGCCTCCTTCTCTCCATGCTCCCCTCCCCTAACCCACCCTCCTGTGATACTGCTCCCCCCCTCACACTGAGTCATGAAAATCCTGTTCACACTTACCCACTACATCGCCTCGAATAGGCACCCATAATGCTACCATCACCAGGTACATATCTATAAATGCCTGACCAAAATATTAATACACCAAGTGGTTTTCCTCAATGCTAAAGGTCTTAACCACCCAGTCAGAGGATTTTTTTTTTTTTACTACTGCCACTCCCTTTAAAGAGACTTTGTTTTCCTACAAGAAACCAAAACTGGCTATAAAGAGGCTCTTCCCCTCCATACAGGATGGGTATCAGGCATTGCCTCTTCTGCTGCAATCAACAAGAAAAACTCGATTATCTCATCAGAACCAGATAATGGTAGGTGGCTGCTAACTCGCTTACAGTATAATAACTCTGAACTTTATGTGGTAAACATATATGCCCGACATCTGATGATTCCAAATTAAGGAACAACTTAACTACTAAAATCGCTCTCCCCACTCCACCCCCGGATTATACTTGGCAGTGGTTTCAATCTCCCAAGGGACCCATTACTAGATAGACAATCTGCCTATAAATACAGAACCCCAAAATCACAAAGCAATGCATACCTTGTGAACATCTCAAACTATCGTATGTATGGAGACTTCACAGTCCCACTGGCAACAACATTCTTCTCCCCACATAACTCCTTTTCCAGAATTGACTACATTTTAGTTGACCAATCTTTACTCCAACACACCTGTTCTTCCTCCATAGAACCCATTATAATTTCAGGTCATGCAGCCATCTCCATCACCCTCCAAATCTTTCTTACCTATTCCCCCAAAAGTGAAATCTTGGTGCTTAAACCTAGAAATTCCAGAGGACCCAAAAGATTTTCCCCAATTTATTCAAATAAATAAAGAATCTGTCTCATCTTCAATAACACTAGGGGACTGTGACAGATCGAACAATATACAAATGACGACGAGATATGCGTTTTAGTTTGTGGTGGAATTTATTCTAAGTTTAAGGTGGAATAAAGACAAAAACTAGAAGTATGTAATCAAGTGGGCGGGGTTTTCCTTAGGGGTTTCGGTGTTGCGGTACAGTTCCTGTAGTGTTGATTTAGTTTCAATGTTTCTTTTCCTGGGAGACGTCTGGCGGATCCCCTCAGGTGGATTCTTGGTACCGGAAAACAAAAGGAAAACAACACCCGGGTAAGTATGGGGTTTTACCAAAAGGATTATTTCACACTTTCACTGTAGTCTTGTCTGGGTATGGGTAGGAACGATAAGGAGGGGTGTCTGTGAGGAGTTAAGGGGAGGGGATAAGTGCTCTCACTCTCCAATGATAGATTTTGTGGGGTGCCCATATGTGCTCGTTATCGTGCCCCTTTCGGTCCCCTCCCTTTGCACTTCGATATTCCCTTCCCCCTCCCTTAGTCTGAAGTGGCCTTTGTTTTGGTCCACAAGGACCGTACCTTGGTGAGCCACGACCCTCCTGGGTCGTGGCTGGCGTTGTGGCGTTCCTCTGCTGTGGTCTCTTCTCCTTCCGTCTTTTGTTTGGTCTCCCTCTCCTGGGCTCTCCTCTCCTGCTCCTCCGGTCTCCTCTCCTGGGCTCTCCTCTCCTGCGCCTCCGGTCTCCTCTTCTGGGCTCTCTTTTCCTGCTCCTGCTCCTTCTCCTGGGCTCTCCTCTCCTGCTCCTGCTCCTTCTCCTGGGCTCTCCTCTCCTGCTCCTCTGCCTCCTGTCTCTCCTCCTTGGCTCTCCTCTCCTGCTCCTCTGTCTCCTGTCTCTCCTCCTCGGTTCTCCTCTCCTCCTCCGCTGTCTCCTGTCTCTCCTCCTCGGCTCTCCTCTCCTTCGTCTCCGGTCTCCTCCCCTCCGTCCTTCTTCCGGTGCCGTCCTCCCTTTTGATTCTGCCGCGCCGGGAAACCCATCTGGTTTCCCGGGCAACGGCCTGCCCCCTGCCTCGGTCGGAGCGCGTTGCCCCGACAACGGGGAGACGCGGACATGACGCATCGGCCTGCTCCGATGCGTCATGCCGAGCCACGGCTGCTGGGGACGCCCGGCTACACATCCCTTCCCAAGAACGGTCCTGATCGAGGACCGAGGTAGAGTCCGGGTATCTGGAGAGATAATCAGCCGGGGCCTGTTGGGGACCAGGGATGTGACGGACCTGAAACGAAAAGGGTTGGCGTTCAAGGAACCACCTCAAGATCCGTGAATTCGTATCTTTATGAGCCGACAACCAAGTGAGGGGAGCATGATCCGTATAGAGAATAAAAGGGCGACCCAAAAGGTAATACTGCAAGGTGTCTACAGCCCATTTGATGGCCAAACATTCTTTTTCAATCGTGGGGTAATGGCGTTCCCGAGGAAACAGTTTCCTGCTAATATACACTATTGGGTGATCCCTACCGTCCCCATCGGGCTGGGTCAGTACCCCTCCTAGCCCGACATCAGAGGCGTCTGTATAGAGGTGGAACGGTTTCAAGAAATCGGGGCACCGTAGGATGGGCTCTCTAGTCAGAAAGGCTTTTAACTGTTCAAAACTAGTCACCTGTTGATCCGAAAAAGGGGCTAATTGATTAGGACGAGATTTAGCCAGAAGATCTGTAAGGGGGGCGGCTAGGATGGAATAATTGGGAATGAATCTTCGATAGTAGCCGACCAACCCTAGGAAGGAACGCAAATCTTTCTTTGTTGCAGGGTTAGGTGCATTGAGAATAGCCTCTACCTTTTTAGATTGTGGCTGGAGGTTCCCTTGACTGATTTTGTATCCTAAGTACAATATGTCAGGCTGACCAATAACGCATATTTTTGGATTGGCAGTTAACCCTGCCTGTCTCAGAGTATGGAATATCTGCTGCAAATGTAGTAGATGATCATTCCATGTTTCACTGAAAATAACTACGTCGTCTAAGTAAGCAGCTGAAAAATTTCGAAAGGGGTTTAGGAGGCTGTCCATTAACCGTTTAAATGTTGCTGGGGCTCCATGCAGTCCGAACGGCAACACTGTGAAGTGGTACAAGCCTGACTGCGTGGCAAAGGCCGTTTTCTCTTTATCTTCTGCGGCTAGTGGAATCTGCCAATATCCTTTAGTTAAATCTAGGGTGGACATGTATTTTGCTTTTCCTAGTTTTTCTAATACATCATCCACCCTGGGAATCGGATAAGTATCGAACATGGAATGTTCGTTGAGTTTCCTGAAATCGATGCAGAACCTAATAGTAACATCAGGTTTTGGTACCAGGACAACTGGGGAGCACCAGGGACTAGTAGAAGGCTCTATTACTTCTAACTCTAGCATCTTTTGGACCTCGTCCTCCATAATCTGCTTCCTGGCCTCTGGTATACGATATGGTCGTAACCGGACAATTGTACCTGGTGCAGTCCGTATTTTATGGGCGATCAAAGAGCTTTTGCCTGGCACTATGGAAAAAAACGATCTGAAATGTTCCAGTAGACTGAATACCTGTTCCCTCTCTAATTTTGTTAACGAGGAGTTCACTGTGGGTAGATTCTCCCCAATAGTGGTCTCGGTCGGGCAAAATTCAATTTGAACCCTCCCATTGGGACATAGGAACCGGCCCCCGGCTTCGGTCGAGTTAGAGCCCTCGGGTTCTTCCCATTTTTTTAATAGATTTATGTGATAAATCTGGGTTTTCTGCGGCGTGGTCGAGATTTCAATTAGGTAAGTGACCGGGGAAACGGCTCGTAGTACTTTATGTGGACCCTGCCATTTTGCTACCAATTTGCGTTCAGACGTGGGGCGCATTATAAGTACCTGATCTCCTGGCAGTAGAACTCTTAATTTACTCCCTCGATCGTAATATTGTTTTTGGTTCTGTTGGGCATGTTCCATATTTACTCGGACTGTATCCCATAACCCTTGTAACTGAGATCGTAAGTCGTGGGCATATTCTAACAAGGGTTTCCCCCCTTCCTCCGCCTCCTCTTCCCAAGCTTCTATGGCCATGTCTAGCAGGGAACGGGGCTGTCTTCCGAACACAAGTTCAAAAGGACTGTGTCCGGTAGATGCCTGTTCATGGGTACGTATAGCATACAATACCAAGGGCAATTTTTGATCCCAGTTTTTGCCTGACTCCTCTACTACTTTTCTTAGCAGGGTTTTTATGGGACGGTTGTACCGTTCTACCAGACCATCGGTCTGTGGATGGTACACCGAGGTGCGAATTTGGGAAATGCCTAACGTTTTGTACACCTGCTTCATGAGGGTAGACATGAAAGGAGTTCCCTGATCAGTGAGTATTTCATGTGGAAATCCTACTCGAGAAAATACATTAATCATTGCTTGGGCTACTGTTTTGGTTGTCATACTTTTTAATGGAATGGCCTCTGGGTATCGGGTGGCATAATCTACCATGACTAGGATATATGTGTGCCCTTTCGTGGAGGGAACTATGGGACCTATCAAGTCCATTCCCATCCTACTAAACGGAACGTCTATGATGGGTAATGGCATGAGAGGCGCTTTTCTAGGTCTACCGGGTTCGGTAACTTGGCACCTGGAACATTGGGAGCAAAATTTTCGTATGTGGGCAAAAACCCCCGGCCAATAAAACCGCCGGAGGAGATACTCTTCTGTTTTTTCCCTTCCGAAATGACCTCCTCCGGGTTGACAGTGGGCTAGGGTTAAAACATGTTCTCTATAGTGCTCGGGTACTAACAACTGTTGCTTACGGTCCCCGGAGCGAGTAGTGGTTATGCGATATAAGAGGTTTTTTCTAATTAAGAAGTAGGAACCCACCTCTTCGGTTTCTTCTGCTTTGGCCGACTTCCAAGCTTGAGCGAGAGAAGGATCTTCTCTTTGTCTTTGGGGAAACCCGACAGGCACTTCATGTGTCTCAGCAATCAGACCTGAGGGTGTGCTATGTGCCTCGTTCTCTCGGTGGGTTGCTTTTTCAACACGTTTCTCCCTACGTGACAGTTTCCTACGGGTAGGGGGGGGCTCTAGGTCGCTGTCCGAAAAGGGGGCACCCTTCCACCAGTCCTGGGTCAGGGTTGGTTGTCGAACGTGATCCAGGATCTCCTGAAAATGTTCATAATCCGTCCCAATAATACATTCCTCTATCAGATCTGAGATTATACCCATAGAAAGGCTGTCCCTGTAGTTCCTCCACTCTACGGTCAGGGCCTGTAAGGGGTATCTCTCCTTATCCCCATGAATGCAGCAAATAGTCACCCAATGTTCGACTTCCTGGTCTGCTAGGGCTAGGAGATCCTTCCTTATCACGGATTGACTGCATCCGGAATCTATAAGGGCGTAAACCATTCGACCATTGACATTTAAGGACTGTTTAAATTTGGGGTTGCCCTGGCCTGTACACAGCACCCGTCGTCGGGTAACTCCAACCTCCATGGGTTCACTAGTGTCTTGTTTCCGGGGACACATACGGGCAATGTGTCCCCATTCCCCACAGTTATAACACTGGGGACCCGGTACTGGTGGATGCTCGTAGGTTCTGCGAGGTACGGATTCTTCGGGAAGGACTCTGGGAGTGCTTTTGGGGTTGGGGAGCCCCGGTTTTATGATGGGGCGGGTTGGCATATTTCGTACATCCACCGAACGGTGGTATGCACAGGCTAAGTCAATTGCCGTCTCCGTATTCACCTTGGGATGTTGACGGATCCAGTGTTTTGTGGCCGTAGGCAAGGCATCTAAATATTGTTCGAGGACAATGGTTTGGATTACGTCTTCCCGGCTATTCCCTGACGGACCCAACCATTTTAAAGCCAAATCGTTTACCCGATAGTAGAAGGTTCGGGGATCCTCGTTCGGTCCCCACTTGATTTTCCTGAATTTGATTCTATAATATTCCGTGTCATGCCCCACCCGCTCTAATATACTGGTATTTATTTCGGAATATGGGGTTGTTCCCCCGGGATTCGCAGCTTGGTATGCGGCTTGTAGGATTCCTGTAAGCAAGGGGGCGACATACTGGCCCCATCTATCTTCCGGCCATTGTGCGGTTGAGGCCACCCTTTCAAAATTAGTGAAAAAGGAGTCGGGATCATCCCCTTCTTGATATTTTTGCAGGACGGAGCTTGGGACATTGGGATGTACCTTAGTGGTAGCGATTGTCTCGGTTAGCTTCTTCATGGCCGTCTCGTGGACCAGTTGATTATTGGCCAGTATGGTTGCCTGACTTTTCAAAGCCGACTGTAAGGCTTCACTGTCCTCCTTAGCCTCCCTCTGGTGGGCCTCCCACACCAGTTGTAGGTGTCGTTGGCCTTCGGCCAACTGTTTTATCATGTCTTCCAGCGAGGGGGTGTCACTCATTGTGTATACCGTTCGATTGTCGAGGAGGATCTAGAGTCTGATCCCACTTCTGACACCACTGTGACAGATCGAACAATATACAAATGACGACGAGATATGCGTTTTAGTTTGTGGTGGAATTTATTCTAAGTTTAAGGTGGAATAAAGACAAAAACTAGAAGTATGTAATCAAGTGGGCGGGGTTTTCCTTAGGGGTTTCGGTGTTGCGGTACAGTTCCTGTAGTGTTGATTTAGTTTCAATGTTTCTTTTCCTGGGAGACGTCTGGCGGATCCCCTCAGGTGGATTCTCAGTACCGGAAAACAAAAGGAAAACAACACCCGGGTAAGTATGGGGTTTTACCAAAAGGATTATTTCACACTTTCACTGTAGTCTTGTCTGGGTATGGGTAGGAACGATAAGGAGGGGTGTCTGTGAGGAGTTAAGGGGGGGGGGGATAAGTGCTCTCACTCTCTAATGATAGATTTTGTGGGGTGCCCATATGTGCTCGTTATCGTGCCCCTTTCGGTCCCCTCCCTTTGCACTTCGATATTCCCTTCCCCCTCCCTTAGTCTGAAGTGGCCTTTGTTTTGGTCCACAAGGACCGTACCTTGGTGAGCCACGACCCTCCTGGGTCGTGGCTGGCGTTGTGGCGTTCCTCTGCTGTGGTCTCTTCTCCTTCCGTCTTTTGTTTGGTCTCCCTCTCCTGGGCTCTCCTCTCCTGCTCCTCCGGTCTCCTCTCCTGGGCTCTCCTCTCCTGCGCCTCCGGTCTCCTCTTCTGGGCTCTCTTTTCCTGCTCCTGCTCCTTCTCCTGGGCTCTCCTCTCCTGCTCCTGCTCCTTCTCCTGGGCTCTCCTCTCCTGCTCCTTCTCCTGGGCTCTCCTCTCCTGCTCCTCTGCCTCCTGTCTCTCCTCCTTGGCTCTCCTCTCCTGCTCCTCTGTCTCCTGTCTCTCCTCCTCGGTTCTCCTCTCCTCCTCCGCTGTCTCCTGTCTCTCCTCCTCGGCTCTCCTCTCCTTCGTCTCCGGTCTCCTCCCCTCCGTCCTTCTTCCGGTGCCGTCCTCCCTTTTGATTCTGCCGCGCTGGGAAACCCATCCGGTTTCCCGGGCAACGGCCTGCCCCCTGCCTCGGTCGGAGCGCGTTGCCCCGACAACAGGGAGACGCGGACATGACGCATCGGCCTGCTCCGATGCGTCATGCCGAGCCGCGGCTGCTGGGGACGCCCGGCTACAGGGACACTTTGAAATGTCATTTTAGAGGACTTGCCATAAGCCGAACGGCTGAGAAAAATAAGACAATAAAATCAACCTTGGACCAACTAACAGCTAAAATTAACAGCAGCCAGGAGATCCAATGATCCTTCCATTAGGACCTCCCTTAAACACCTTAATTAAAAATTCAACTCCATAATCAGTAAGAGTGCAAACCTGTGGACCTACGCACAAATTAGCAAGAAATTATTCTATTTAAATAAAGCCAGAAAATCCGTAGCAGCTTACCTGAAATTCAAACTTAACTCCACTCTTATCCAATTGATGAAAGATGAACTGAGCAAATCACAAATATCAACTGCGGCAATACTCAAGACTTCTCAACGGTTTTACACAAAACTGTATATACCTACAATTAACACCCCCAGATATGCCGGTCTAGAATTTCTACAAACCTTACATATTACATTTTTTTTCCAAAAGTGACCAAGAAACGATCGCCGTCCCGATCACTACACAGGAAATCAACAAAACAATTAAAAATATCCCATTTGGTAAAGCCCCAGGCCCATTTTCACACACAACCATGGACACTCTTCAACCCAGCCTTAACTTACTTTTTGACCTCTGGCTCGGTATGAGGGACGACCTCAGAAGCTACTTTAGTGGTTATACCCAAAGAATTTAAAGACCACACTGACCCTAAAAACTTCAGACCCATCTCTCATAAATATGGATGCAAAAATATACGCCAAAATTATTGCCAATTGTCTTGCCCCCCTAATTCCAAAACTTGTCCATCCTACCCAGTATGGGTTCATTAAAGGCACCTAGCTAGTGACAACATTTGTCTCTTCCACATCATTGAAAACATTTCTAACCCACTTTCCCTGTCAGCATCCACCATAGCCTTAGGTGCTGAGAAGGCCTTCGACCAGGTCTCCTGGCCAGACCTCGAAGCTGTCCTCCTAAGATCCAACCTAGGAGAGAAATTCATTATGATGAGCATAGCCCTTTACTCGAATCCCTCAGCTAGAATTAGGATTAATGGTAACCTTTCCCATCCCTTCGCTTTACAACAGGGAAGCCGCCAAGGATGTTCGTTATCCCCCTCACTAATCTTATTAGCCATTGACCCTCTTGATCATGATAAACAGCTTAACTAAGATCCCCGGCAACAAATTCAAATATTTATTGTACAAAACAGCTACATATGTAGATGATATTTTTATATTTTCAACTTGCCCCAACTCAGACCATCGCGGAGATCTTAAAAATTGTTGAATGATTCGACTACTTTTCGGGCTACTCCCTGAACAGAGAAAACACTGAAATTCTTCCCTTAAATGATCACTGCAACCCCTATGTTGTTGGCTCCTCCAAATTTAAATGGAAATCCTGGATTAAATACCTTGGACTATGGTTCTGTAATGACATGTCTGAATCTATCACCATTAACCTTAGATAAATTGAACAATCTATTAACAGCATGGTCATCCAAGCATGTACCAGGGTGGGTCAGAATTGAAACTATCAAAATGAAGGTGTCCCCTCTGGTCAACGTCCTATCAATTATGCTCCCCATGCCTCTCTCCCAAGACTTTTTTCTTAAAATTGATAAACTTGTCTCAAATTTCCTCTGGGAGAATAAAAAGCCCAAAATTAGCCTAAATAAATCTGAGAGCACCAATCAAACTAGGCTGCAACTTCCCAAACTGGCACACATGCCAAACCACGTATCTAGCAGCCCAAGGTACATGCTGGTTTGAAAACAATCCACAAAAAAAATAAAAAATAAAACAATGTGGCTTGAGATAGAATCTTCAATTTGCCACCCCTTTTCATTACTATTGAACCTGACAATGTCACATCACCCTTACAAAAACAATCCTGTCATCTAATATTCACAAAACCACCTCTGCGTTCTTATTGTATAATAAAAACAACTACAAACCCTTAAATCAGCAGCCATTGCCTCGACATGGGCCTCAAAAGGAATCCTAACTATTTCAGAATCAAAACTTCTCTCATTTACACAACTGAAAAATAAGCATGACCTCCCAAATATTGATTTTTATGTATGCCTCCAAATCAAGGCAAACATTTCCAAAAACTGAGGCCTCAATGTAACCCATCACTAATTCAAAACCTGCAAATGATGTTCAGAAGATGTAGCCTCTAAACTCTACAAACTTTCTTCCGCCACGGCTCAATGCCGCCCCCACTACCGCAAAAAATGGTCTACCTTATTCTCCTCTAACGATCTAAAACCCCCTAATGAAGAGACATGGCCAAAAATCTTAACCCAGAATAAATTAATCCTTTTGTTAACGCAAACTAGATTCTTCCCAGCCCACTCTCCGTAAGGGACCCCGCTACACTGTTCAAACTAAAACTCAAAGATTCTGACGCCCGTTGGACCTGTAACCCATCACCTGGCAATGAAGAACATATGTTTTTTTACTGCCCACTCCTCACTTCCTAATGGTGTGACATATCTGAGCAATTACACAAAATTTTCAAGACCCCCATTCCACTAAGTTACCAACTTATCGTCCTGGGACCACATATAGCAGACCCTCCTCTCAATCTCTCTGCTTCTGACCTCAATTAACTCTGATGACCATTGCCCTCAAAGTGATTTTGTTAGACTGGAAGTCTAATAATAATGTTTCATTCCATACTTGGTGTGCCTGGGTCACTTACCCAAGAAAAACACGTCACCCAATCCCTCACTAGATGCCACTCCATAACTTCACAGCACGTATGGAACACACTAGGCCTTTACATCCGCTATCAACCCAATAATAGGAAACCCTGCTGACCCACACGTTGCTATAATCCTAGCCCACTGAACCTATATTATGACAGTCCAATATTTAGTGCATGACACTTCCTCCCCCTTTCTCAATGCCCTCCCTATTCCATACACTCCCCTACTCTGCTTTGACCACCACATTGGAGTCAACTTCACCACAACATGTCCAAGCCACATCTCCAATCCTTGAGTCGTGTGAACATAACTGATGGTAAATACTAAATCTAAACCCTAGGTCAATAATTCTTGACTTTCATCACAGGCTCTTTGTACCCCATGGCGAATCACTTACCTTTATAATTACCTCACTGTTAAGTCTTATCTACTCTTTTCTATGACCCTGGACGTATTTCACCTTTCTCAACAGAATCCACTGGATCATTTATGTGTAATCAATTGATACTGCTACCTGAGTATAATCCCTCTCATATAATCTGGTCTTTTTATCTTAAGACCCAGTGTACATGCCATGATTGTTATACTATCACTTTTTCTTTTCATTCCCTCTTTTGTTGTATACACATTTGTACTTAAAATCTTGAGAAAACATTTAGAACAAACAAAAGATTAGAAGAAAGCACTAGCCAATATTAATGCACCTGCAAACACACATCAAACTCCGTCTCTTCACTTATAGTTTAGTATTTCAAAGAGCCATAAAAACTTACCAGACTAGGGAATTAAAATGTTTGACTGACAATACACAATTTATTTTCTTCGTTTGGCCGAACTTCTTTATTAAAAAGGCAATTCTGGAAATTCTGAACTCTGAATACAAGTACAGGAAGTTTTTGTAAACAATACAAAGCTGTTTGCGAATATTTTAGTCAACACTAGAACAGGAACAAACACTGTTGAACTGTGCTTTTTGTAAAGCTGAATGATACAAGTGGCCTGAATGATACGTTTTTGAGTCTCTACTACTTAGTGTTATTCTCTGGACCACACAATTTTAGTAACAAGTAGTGTCTTTCTTAATATAACACTTGGGATTCCGGTCTACATGGTGTGCTTTAAATGCGATTTTGAAGCTAGCAGAACTCTGGAATCAAGTAGTTTAATTGACAACACGTTTGACAGCTTTACTGCCTTCTTAGAGGGCAAACCTGAAATACCAGTGAGCTACTGAAATTATTTAGAACCACCTAAGGCATTTCATCATAAACACTGGAACTCGTTCGTTACTCCAGGTTAACTCTACCCTGACTCCTTGGCATACTCGTTAAAGGACCTGTAAGGCCACTACGTCCATTTGTGAAGCTCATACTGTTATACATTACTAGAAATCGGTTTATGCCACTGGGTTTTAGAACAGGTCACGACAATGCCCAAAAGAAGTGTTTTCATGCTCTTTGCTTTACTAAGACATTACAAAATATAACCTATTTAGCAGCGGTAACGCACTACACTGAAATTCTGCACACTGTAGCTCACTGAGTATTTCAAACTTCCATAGAAAATATACAAAATCTAGTACACAATCCAGAATTGAAGCAATAAAGTGCAAAACATATTGCTATTTCCCCGACAGAAGGAGACAGCTAAAAACGTAACCAGAGTGTTTGTAATCTCCTTTACAAAGCTGTGCTCTGTCGATGCATTAAAAGATATAGGCACGTGTCGCCAGGTTATTGGTGACCTGTGACACACAGATGACCAAACAAAGATCAAGATAAAAGTTAAATTGTACACATGCCGCTGCTTCCTAGTAGCCAAGTGTACAGAGAACAAGTATAAAAGCCCTTTTTCGTTTTAATGCACATAACAGTAAAATAGGATTCTTACTGGAGCAAAGAAAATATATTTTGGTCTTCGAATCCTTGTAACCTAAAAACACAGGTTAAACACACAAGAATGACTAAAACAAACATCATTTAGATGTGTGTGCACATGTATTCTGGAAAAACGCAGTAACTCATAATAAGACAAAATGCAATCACTCAAAGTCAAAATAACCAAAGCCTTAAGTGATCCACTGCTGCATGCTGCCTTGGGCAGAAGCAAAACGTCAATGAGAGATGAACAGACCAACGGATAAAGAGGGCTGTCTCAAAGTCCCTTGATGTTTGATTTGTTTTGATTACATAAGGCTGTCCAGACAGCTGGCTTGCTGGGCCAAACCTAAAAAGAAGTGGAGGTGGCACAGTTGTAGAAAAATATATCACTGGCTAATAGAATTTACACATCATCTGATCTGAGCTTCTCCCCAGGTGCTAATAAGGATGGTTGACATCTATATAGAGCATTTCTATTTGAGATGCTAGAAAGATAAACAAATGTAAATAAATCCACGGCTCTCTTTAGAATTATACCGTGCAAAGGCTAGTTGTCAGATAAGAGACTAAGCATTGGCAAATACAAGGTTCTCAAGGACAGTTAAAAATGGAGGGCAAGATTCACAGTCATCTGTACACCTAAGTTTAACTGCAACTCACAAAGCAGAAATGTAATCTCTTAAAACGATTAGCTCACAAGTAATATTTCACAATTATGTTGTGTTATTACATGAGAGTAGATCTTCACTTAACCACAGAGAATGGCCATTCCAAAAATTCCTTGGAAGTAAATCAATTCCCAAAAACGTATTATATTGTGGGTATTTACAAACATTTGTGAAGCACACATAATCGGGGCATACCCAAAGTGGAGTGTGATTTGCGTCCACTACTTGTAGAATGTCGAAATTCTGCCCCCCAGTAGGGCCAGAGGTTCAAGTGGTGGTAAATATAGCACCCAGTATTCAGTCAGCAATGGTGATGTCTGTCGTAAGGCTTAGATTGTCCATTCTTCCACAACTGGATGGATAGCTTCTGTAAGCTGGGACGAGTACTGCTCTATACAACTGTTGTTGTAGGAAACCTTAGGACTGGTGTTACTGCAACTGAGATTGATACAAGGAATAGCTGTAAGTTAGATAAGCACCTCAATATGGTCAGACCCTGGCTCTAGTTCCTCAAACCGACAGAGATTGTTGCTGCTGTAAGGCTCCGAACAATCTGGCTGTGTTTGTATCAGCCTTGATGTTTTGCAGTGTATCATCGTGCTTCCTAAACAGAGATTCCCTGTCAAAGAAGAACGTACCCAGAAATGTATTCTGTACTCCCAATCAAAAAGAGCGTGCCTTCACCACGGCTCTTCTTGCTAGCATTGCTGAACTCGCCAGTTGAAGGAAGTTCAGGTTAGCAACACCATTCCCAGAGTCAGTGTGTGTGGCCAGCGCTCTTACCACTTCATGCAGTACAGTTTTCACTCCTCATTTTGTGCCTTTAAGCAAACATTTGAGCTAGCCAGCTTTACCTTAACATATCTAATGGTCACATGTGGCCATATCGGCCCAATAATGGCATAACATAAGATGTGCAGATGGACATTGCTACCACACAGTAAACATTATGGAAGGCATCCATTCCACGCCTTTCTGTGCTGGGTGGGGCAGTACATGGTCTTCCAGGGTTACTGGATCTTTTTTGGGCTGCCTGTATTAGTACAGACTCTGTCATCTTGTGGTTAAACATGGAGGCTGGATGGAGGCTGGGGTATTGCCTGGTGCCTTATATTTAATTTTTTGATCTTGGCACAATGGCTGCTAGTCACTGGCTTTGGCATTGACATAATCTTGCTAGAGGTGGTCTTCAATCGTAATAGCCTTAACTGACTTCCTCCCTGAAGTCAAACAGAAAGCAATCGGTTTCTCATTCAGTTACTGGAAGGTCTAAATCTTTTAGACGTCCCTTCTGCACCTCTAGGACAAACATACCCTGCGTTTCTCCCTTATCCATGTCAGAATGTTGGTCATCATCTGATGTGTCCAATTTTATGACGTTCAGTGTAAGGTCTGGGAAGTGTTAAACTTTAGGAAGTAGTGTTGGTGGTGTTAAAGCAGCTGAGTTGAAGATCTCAGACCTGTGTTCAGATGTCCTCTGCAGAGGCAGATAAACATTCTGATGCATTGGTGGAGGTTGGTGATTAGGCCGGGGACTGGCTTTGTAGGACAGTGAATGTAATAATTCGCCATCATGTAACTTACGTCCTAGATTAAATCAACAGGTAATTACATCATGGCACATTCTTGACACAATTCATGGTCTATGTCGTAAAGATCATACTCAAGAATTGTGAACATCTGGATCACACTACGTTCTTCCATTTCCTGAAACTTTATTTTAACCTGTCCCGGACTACATTCAGCACCATAAGGGTTGCACGGGTCGGACACTTCCTCTGCCTTTTTCCATGAACTTGGCTAGTGGTTGAGGAGAAATCGGACTAGAAGAGCTGTCTTCTGGTAAGATTTTAAAATGTTGCTGCTCTTTCTTATGCAAAAAGAACAGATGATGGACGGAATGCTGAACAATGTCAAACATTCACCCCCAGTCACAGATCTGGGCTTGAATACATTTTTTTTTTTTTTTTTGGCAAGCCATTACAGTTTGGAACCAGCCATGCGCAAATCAATCTTTACCCAGCTCCCAATGGAAACAGTTCAGCCCAAACTGCCGGTTCAGGTCCTTCATGGACTGGATAGAAGCATTCTGGGACTGGTGTGGGGGTATCACCCCTCGTCAGTATGCCAAGGATTGACGGATCATTCTTTGGCAGGATCATCAAAGGAATTGTAGCCATAGGTGATATCCTAGACGGAGTTGCAGTACGTGATGGCTTACCACTCAGATAATTTTCTTTATTGTCTAAGGATGCGAAGGATGCAGTCGGTAAAGGCCAGCTTTGGTTTCTTTAACTGAAGAGGTGCAGGTGGCAACAACAATATCAAAAATTTTCTCTTTCTTTGAGCATAGTCGAGCTAAGAAGAAGAGTCTCTCTGATTTTTTTTAGAGCCCTTTTGTGCACTTTTTCCTGCGGCTAATATGAGGTGGAGACTGCTTCTTCTACTGAAGACATAGTTTTGGAGGTTTTAGGAGTTTCCGGAAGATGCTTAGGCACCATTTTGTCCTTGCAGGTTGTGCAATCGACTGAGTGTCAACCCACTAGTATAGGGTTTCAGCAGCCCTAGTGTTCTGCAACCATTGCAGAAGCCTTTGCTGAAGGTTTCTGAAAGTTCTGGCCAAAAACGTTCTGTGAATTTAGCGTTCTTTTGGTCTGAGATAAAGGGAGAAAATGCATATTTTGTGCAGGCCATCGGTGAATCCTCTGATTTTCCTTCATGATTCACATGTCTCAAAAAGGCTTCATTTTGAAGATTTTTCAACATCGGTAGTGGTGAAAGATTGTACATACACAACATGAGAAAAAGCTAAAAGTCAAGGTCTTGAAGTAGAGACTTGTCTGTCTAAAGAGAGGGCAAAGCTCTGGGACTTTCATTTCATCTGAGGTATGGTAGACACCTGAGGAGAGATGGATCTTTCCAGTGAGGTAAAAGCTACTGTTTTTAAGCCTTTTAGGCATAAACGCATGCATGTTTGCTCATGTAGAACTGGAATTCACAAGAGTTCCATGAGTATTCCTGAGAAACCACCAAATGGATACAGCTTCCCACAAGTACTCTGGCAAACCTTTGTGAATTTCAAAATCTATGAAGTAAAATTTCCAAATGAGTGTCTGCTATGATGTGGGCCATGAAAGTGGAGACATTTTTAAAGGGGGGATAGGTAACAAATTCCAAATAGCATAGCTCATTGAAAGCCTAAAAGCAAGCAAAACATGAATTTAGTTATTTTAGTTAGTATTTACCAGGCTTGTAAACCACACATACGAAACTGAACGGTCTATAGATACCAATACCCTGAAGGGAGTAGTACCCAATGAAGTAGTACTGGTTTAAATATATGCTAGATTGATGAGAAGATGAGTGTATATAGGGATATCGGAGTCTCTGACATACAGGTTTCATCCAAATCTCTGCAACGAATACATTGATCCACGGACCTCTTTATCAGTTTTCATAGCTTATCTTCTACTTGATGATTCTTCCACTCAGGTGATTAACTCCAACACATACTTTACAAGGAAACCTGCAGGAGATTATCCTTAATGGGTTAATACAGGAGGAGCTGTAAAACAGATATTTACAGGACCAGAGTGTTGAAGTAAAAACGTCAGCTCTTGGATAGCTGTAAAGGTTGATTAATATGGATGACATCCTAGAGAATTCCCATGTCAGATCAACCAAATGACAAATCAAGAATGACGTTAGTAAACTGGAAATGACTATGAAGAATGCCTAAGTGCTTCCCCATGTCTATCTCTCGAACAATTATTACTTAGATCTTAATCTCAGGAGATTAATTTTGGAGCGATTAACTTTGGTCCGTGGAGTTCAACTAACATCGGACTAAAAACACCATTTAAACCTACGTTAATTTAATTTTAGCCTAACAATGGCACTACTGGCTCTTCCGCAAACATGCGTTTTCCCTTATTTGTTTTAAACCAGACTCAGTTTATTTTGTACTGAATATGAATATATATATATATATATATAAAAAAATATATATTTAAAAAGTAATAATTATCAAGCATTTATAATGGAATAGGTCTCTCATTTGCTTGAGTTAGAGCTATTTGTAAATTCATAACTGGACTTTTCTTGCCATATAAATTGGTCAATCCTGTCCAATAATTTCGTCTTTCCTGCCATATAATTCCAGTGGTCCTGCATATAACTGATGCACTTCAGTTTACCTTCTTGCTTTATCTGCAGAATCAAATGAAAACATTGCCATTTAGCATCCTTATTTAAATCTGCCATTCTAATTCCAATAGAATACCACTTTCACCACCCCACCATCAGAGTTGCTGGCTAGTTAACACATTGCCCTCCCCCAAAAAAAAGAGACAAGACAGCCACAGAGGAAAAATAATGTAGCTGGGTCACCCAAACATATCAAGGGTGTCCAAACAGTCGCAGTGTATTAAAGATGTTAAATTGGCCTAAATTATGGTCATATTTATAAAAAGGAGAGATTATTAAAACACATACATTTAAACCTTTATCAGAAATAAACTTTTGGCATTAGACGGTAATGCACTAAACATTCCCTAGAGCGCACATAACAAAAATATCATTTGTAAGAAACATGGTCACGTAACGATACTGTTAGCCCCTAGAGGGCATAGCCTCAAGAAAAAAAAACAGGGGAAAGTAATGCAGTGTAACTATATACTTAGCCCTTAGAGGTCGTTTTTAGGACTAGCAGGCCTACTACAATGATATTACAAGCAAGGCCTTTAAATCAAAACTTTTCCTAGCTGTAAAACAGAAGTTCTAGCCATGAGAAAGCTTAAAAGACATTGAATCGTGGGAGGGGTTATTACTTTGGAGTGCAGTGAATATTGTAGTATTGGCTTTCCTGCTGTGCGGGGAGAGCCGCTTTCGCTTTGAGAGTTTCTGTTTTATGTAAAGCATTTACCAATTTTAAGTGTTTTAAAGGGAAAGCCACAAGCAATGACTCTGATGAAGTAACTGTGAACAATATGACCAGCGGGCAATACCACTAATCGAGTTCACGCTATTGTGCCTGTCTGCGCTATGAGTGCCATGGCCGCCATGCAGCACCAGCGAAAGAGACCAAAAAAAAAATGTTTGCTCATGCTGAAGCATAACGGCCATCGTGCAATAATACATGTAACAGGGAAAGTCTGCAAGGCGTAACAAAAACAGCCTCAAGGCGGGACAAATGTAAAGCAATTACCAACAACATCAATGATTTTTTAAAGATAAGCCCATGAATGAGTGAAAGTGACGGGCGTGACCACAATACTTACAAAAGGTCAAAGCGCTTGTGCACTGGACCGAAAAGAGGAAAACCTTTTTCCATTAACCTCAATCCCATATCCTAATTAATTACTGCAACCCTTAACCGTACTTATTTAATGTTACCCCATTATTTTAACTACTATTTTTGTTTTTTTATTGCCCTGTGATTTTTGTATCCTCAAGGTTAATGAGAGCTAAATTACACAACGTTTGAAGAATTCACTCTAGGAAGCTGGCTCTTTATGTAGTACACCAAAAAGAGGTATGCCGTTTAAAGAGTCCAGGTATCCCCTTAGAAGTGGTATGGGCTTTCTCTACAAATCCCAAGTGCTATATTTGTGGTGGTGTTGTCGAAAAGCTTAGGCTTATCATTGGGGAGTGTTAGACATTTGTTGCATACACACAGCCAATAAATGATACACACTCAATGCGGAGATCCACACCAATTTAGAAAAATAACATACATTTTTATATATTTTTTAACACCACGGACTTCATTATTCGGTAAGTACTTTTTAAGTTAGCAGTTTTGAAGTAAACAGCAAATACACTTGCATTGACTTTAATACAGTAATGTTATCCTATGGGAAAGGAAGCATTTACTCGATAGGAGTACGGGGCAATGACTTCCAGAAGTGTTCTTCTGGAGTTAAGCTAGGAGTGTTCTTCTGGAGTTAAGGTAAGTATGGGGTAAGGTCCAAAGCAGCACTAACAGATCACCTCGGTCACCCTCCGGTGCGGAGGTGCTTTTCAGCATCGGGTACCCTAATGTTATCCTACTGGAAAAGAAGCATATACTGCATTTGGCTATTTAGCAACGACTTACAAGACCAGTCTTCAGGCGTGAAGGCGAGTATGGGGCAGGGTCAGAGACGGCACCGAGAGGTCACTACGGGAGGCACTGGGGCATCCGGGTGCAGAGGTGTGTTAATGTTGTTTCATTAACACAAAGCCTTTATTATTAGGGTGAGAGCACTAGGGAAATGTTGTAAACTCTGACTGCATTACTAACAGAGGTTTCAGCATAAACATGTGTACACCCATTTGCAAAGTTTACCACTATAAGGCGAAGTATAATCATCCTAGAATTCTCTCTGGTAAGATGCAAATATTTGTGGCAGCTTGAAAGCAAGATTTAGAATCCTTTGCTTTCAAAAGCAAATGTTCACAAAAAATGCTACTAGAAAAACAAAATCTTCCTAAACAAATGCCTGTGAAATTGTAGATACAATTTCTAGTAAAGGGTGTTAATACATGCTAGTATTTCCAAAAATATTCAGAATGAAAAAAAAAATCAGTGTAACTAGTTTCACAAAGATTAACGGAAACACGAAAATAAACAAGCATTGGTAAAGCCAATGGGTGGGATATTGGTCAAACTTTTGGTTTTGTCAACGAGTGTCTCGTTTTGACACGGTTTTTGTAAAACCTTTTTGTTGTAGCAGCTGTTGAACACTCACCATTATAAAAAACATTGTCAAAAGCAAAAATATCTTGTGGTCTACAAAAGCACACATGGCCACAGTAGTCCCGGGAAGTGGGGTTGGGGAGGCCCGTGGCAGGGGGAGGACGACAAAATAATAATAAGTGGAGGAACCGCCACTGGTGTTCCCATGCATTTACCAATGGATTTTGACGCATCCCCATATTTACCATTAATGGCAGATCTGGGAATGGGTCTCCCCTGGTGAGGCATAACAAGGAGAAATATCTTTATTTTTCCCAGTTACTCTTTTTACGTGTGCTGCATTCTGCAGCACACAAAGAAAGAGGAAAATGCCTCTCATGATTGTTTTTGGGCAAGAAGGTGTTCCTTTCTGCACAAAAAAAATCCTACTTACAACACATGTTACAAGGGTGTCTGCATTGGCGCTAGGAAGCACATTGTGTACCAGTGCAGGGAAAAGCCAGGAATGCACCGTACAATTTTAAATATGGTACATCCCTTCCCTTTCCCTGTCAAACACTGCAGCAAGGTGACTTGCTGTGCTGCATGTTTTCTTAACAATATGCCCCTAAGGGAAATGCTAGTATTAGAACCCTATTATATTATGAGCCCTGGCATAATCAGTGAGGCTATTATCAGAGCTCTTATATAATGACATTGCTGGCATTATTTGTCATTGCACTACATGGCACCAAAGGGAAAAGTGCATTTTTTAACAGGACAAGCGGATTTGTAAAATAACCAGTCCCACAGACAAGTAGATATTATATTAAATTCCACAGCCTGGCACTCTCCTACATTCACTGCTGAATTATTTTGTTGAAATGTATTTCATGGGGCGGAGTCTGGCTGCCGTCTGAAATGGCTGCCTCAACGTAGAGCTCCAAGGCTCCAGGGGAGAGGGATTTCCCAAACAGCTGTCAAAAAGCCTCCTTGGAGTCAGAATGAAAGGAAATATACATACCATAACAGCGACATAACTCTGAAGTTATTTTCAAAGTAAGAAATGACAGTTAAAACGGAGTTCTTAATTGAAGCCCTGAAGCCTGGCTACAAATCACCTGAACACGGCCCCTCAGCTGAGCTAAGAACAACACTTTCTGTCAGGAAACAGAGTCAGCTGCTGGAGAGATAAGGGGCTTTTCGCTTAACTGTTCAGACTCCATTACCTGAATGTGTGAGCACAGGATTTTCTTGTCAGCCAGTGTGTGGAGCAAATGCAGTTCGGAAAGTGGGTGTTGTACACCATTTCTGCAGCTGAGAGAGTCTGTGAAAGTTACTCATTCTGTCAGGAAATACAGCCAGTTTCTTAAAAGTTAAGTGGAATTCCCTTTCTTAAAAGTTGAAAGGCTGCTGTAGGGGAAACATATGGACTTTCACTTCTGAGGTATTTCTCTTCATTTGACAGTTTAGAGTCTGCTACGCAATTAAGTAAATGCTGGAATTCCAATCAGCAGAGGGTGTAAAGTGAATTTGGACAGGCAGGCAAAACATGTGAGCTATTTCTGATGCACTGATTCTCAGGGACACCTGTCTGAAAGCATTCAGTCATTATTATTTTTTTAAATGATAGAAGTCTGTGGCAAAAACTAATTCTGTCAGGAAACACAGCCAGCTGCTGGTGAGATAAGTGAAAAGGCTGCTTTAAGAGAAGCCTCTGACAACTCTCAACTCTGAGGTATTTCTCGTCACTTAACTGTTCAGGATCCATTACTTGATTATGTAAGCGCAGGAATTTCTTGTCTACAGGTGGGTGGCGTAAATAGAGTTTGGCAAGTGAGTGTTGTACACCATTCCTACAGCTGAGAGAGTTTTCAGGCTCTACTACGAAATTACATAAACGCCGGAATTCCTATCAGCAGAGGGGGTAAAGTGAATTTGGGTAGGCAGGCGAAAACTTCACAACATTTCTGATGCACTGTTTCTCAGCGACACCTGCTTGAAAACATATAGCCATAATTTTAAAATCCCAGATGTCTGTCACCATTTACAGTGTTAATATCTACCTACTTTGTGAGTCAATTAGATATCATATTTGATTACTAAGCTGTACTTATTTATTGTCTTCTCTAACATTAAAATATAACAGTATGGCCAGTGGAAAATCTAATAGAAAGCCTTTGTTTACACAAATAGTAGGGAACACTGTACCTCCAGGCACGTCTACTACTGCCCCACAGGACATTGCTTCTATGGACCTTATTTTAAAAGAGATCTCTGCCGTGGGACAAAGATTGGGATCTATGGATGTAAACATTTCAGATCTCGCAACAGAAATGAAGACAATACGGATGGATCTAAACTCTTTTCATACCAAAGTGGAAATTTTAGATCAAAGAACCACTTTTTTGGAAGAGAAATTAGATAATGCAGAGTATTGGGGTCCGGATATCTGGCACCTAAAACAAAAAGTTATAGATTTGGAAGACAGGGCCAGAAGAAATAACATTCGTTTTTATGGAATTCCAGAAAAAATGGAAGCCAATAATGATGTGAAGAACTTGCTAGTAACGTTAATACCGCGGCTACTGAACATATCTTTTGAGCATCCCCTTGAGTTGCAGAGAGCTCACAGAATTCGATTAAGAACTTCAACTTCAACTCTTGAATCTAGACCTAGATCGATTATAGCATGCCTCTTACGTCATGAACAGGTCCGCCAAATATTAACAGCTGCTCGTAAACATGGTCCGTATGACTTGGAAGGCCATAAAGTATTTATTGCTGCAGACATCTCCACTGAAACCAATGCCAAACGAAAAGTGTTCCTGCAATTTAGGCCAAGACTTCGCAAATGGGATTTCAAATATGGTCTTTTAGAACCTGCCACAATGTGGATCACAATGGATGGGAACTCAAGGTATTACACAGAGCCTGAGGATCTGGTACGCTTCCTGGACAGTTTGGATGACCAACATATGGACTCAACGCCACTGGTCAAAACATCTATGAATAGTCCGCTTCAATTACAGTAAGATCCACAAAGCCATCGCACCAGTAGATTACACGTCCGTACCTTTAAGAAACAGTTTGACAGAGATAAAGCAGTCCACTGCGTAAAGTCACTCACACAGGAAAATCCCAGAGACAAATCGAGATCACCTCTAAAGTCACCCACGTCTTTTAATAAAGTAACTGATGCTCAACCTTCCACTATCACTTCATCCAGCTAGATGAGTATATTTAGACATGCTATGTATTAATATAATGTTATTAGTGGTTTACTACAGTTATTAATTCTGATGGATATGATTTATTTCCTATCCTCATATATTGCTGTTCAATAACCATGTACATTTCCTACTGTGTTTGTATTTGCAGATTTTCTCTTGGATAGATTTTATAACTCCATGGAGTGGTTTTTCTTATAATTTATTTACCATGAGTGGTTTTCCTTTCCTCCCCTCCAGAGTCTGGGTTTCGAATTGAGGCTTAGACCCACCGACGAAAGATACATATTATTTGATCTGCAGTGTTCTTCTGCATTCTTGCATTTAGAACGGTGTACTTACACCATTTAGAGTTTAGTGTTAACAATATTTTATGATTATAGTTCCACATATTGGTTTCAGGTTGACTATACTCCAGATAGTTATTTTGTTTTTTTCCCTCCAGTAAGTTCTCATTATCACATTCCCATATAATTTATCTACTTCCTTTTCCCTTTTTTAGCATTTTGACTCTGTTTCACACAGTACAAATATACTCTAACAGTTTTTGTCATTATCATGACAAGTCCTATGCAAATTGTCTCTCTCAATGTCAATGGCTTTACTAATTACATTAAAAGGAAGAAAATTCTTTCCTATTTAGCCTCCAAATATACTGACATTGCTCTCATCCAGGAGACTCATCTATCAGATATAGAATCAGAAAAATTAAAACGAGATTGGGAAGGCCAGATTCTTTACAGCTGCAAATCCCCTCCTCACATATCAGGAGATGCTACATCCCACACTACTACTAGAAAAAGTGGTGTAGCCATTCTAATACGGAAAACACTGCAATGCCAAATACTTCAGTCATGGTCAGATGAGGATGGTAGATTTGTTTTAGCGAAGCTTAAAGTTGGTAACAATATATTAGGAGTGGGTTCCATTTATGCCCCTGTTGGGACTAAAGCCCCCTTTTTCCTTCATCTACATAGAATTCTAACAGAAATGGGAATTTCCAGAATAGTTTTGGGAGGCGATTGGAATCTTGCGCCAGATGTGATCTTAGACAGAACAGGTCCCCTGGACACAACTCATGGTAGAGATAGAGCCAAACTCGGAGACATCAGAGAAGATCATGGTTTGATCGATATCTGGCGTTTACTACATCCGTCAGATAAGGGGTTTACATATCACTCGACAGTACATGATTCCCATTCTAGAATAGATTACTTCCTTATTTCACATTCTATTACACCACAAGTACTAGATTGTGATATTTTAGAAATTGCACTGTCAGATCACGCTCTTATCAGTCTCCAGCTTGATTGGGGACTGAAACGCCCTTGTAGGAAACCATGGCGATTAAACATATCGCGCTACAAACTACCGGCAGAAAAGTTACAATTACAATCACATTTGACTACTTATATGAAAGATAACAAAGGATCAGTTTCTTCTCCACAAATCTTATGGGCAGCCGCAAAAGCCACTATTAGGGGACAAATTATGAGGGATTCTGCCATAACAAATAAACGCAGAATAGAACAACAGGCCATTTTGGAAAATGATATCAAAACACTGACACATACTCATTTTAGTAATCCAACTGAAGCTTCCAGATGCAGATTGGAAAAAGCTAAGATGGAACTTAATACACTATATACAGGGAGTGCAGAATTATTAGGCAAATGAGTATTTTGACCACATCATCCTCTTTATGCATGTTGTCTTACTCCAAGCTGTATAGGCTCGAAAGCCTACTACCAATTAAGCATATTAGGTGATGTGCATCTCTGTAATGAGAAGGGGTGTGGTCTAATGACATCAACACCCTATATCAGGTGTGCATAATTATTAGGCAACTTCCTTTCCTTTGGCAAAATGGGTCAAAAGAAGGACTTGACAGGCTCAGAAAAGTCAAAAATAGTGAGATATCTTGCAGAGGGATGCAGCACTCTTAAAATTGCAAAGCTTCTGAAGCGTGATCATCGAACAATCAAGCGTTTCATTCAAAATAGTCAACAGGGTCGCAAGAAGCGTGTGGAAAACCCAAGGCGCAAAATAACTGCCCATGAACTGAGAAAAGTCAAGCGTGCAGCTGCCACGATGCCACTTGCCACCAGTTTGGCCATATTTCAGAGCTGCAACATCACTGGAGTGCCCAAAAGCACAAGGTGTGCAATACTCAGAGACATGGCCAAGGTAAGAAAGGCTGAAAGACGACCACCACTGAACAAGACACACAAGCTGAAACGTCAAGACTGGGCCAAGAAATATCTCAAGACTGATTTTTCTAAGGTTTTATGGACTGATGAAATGAGAGTGAGTCTTGATGGGCCAGATGGATGGGCCCGTGGCTGGATTGGTAAAGGGCAGAGAGCTCCAGTCCGACTCAGACGCCAGCAAGGTGGAGGTGGAGTACTGGTTTGGGCTGGTATCATCAAAGATGAGCTTGTGAGGCCTTTTCAGGTTGAGGATGGAGTCAAGCTCAACTCCCAGTCCTACTGCCAGTTCCTGGAAGACACCTTCTTCAAGCAGTGGTACAGGAAGAAGTCTGCATCCTTCAAGAAAAACATGGTTTTCATTCAGGACAATGCTCCATCACACGCGTCCAAGTACTCCACAGCGTGGCTGGCAAGAAAGGGTATAAAAGAAGGAAATCTAATGACATGGCCTCCATGTTCACCTGATCTGAACCCCATTGAGAACCTGTGGTCCATCATCAAATGTGAGATTTACAAGGAGGGAAAACAGTACACCTCTCTGAACAGTCTGGGAGGCTGTGGTTGCTGCTGCACGCAATGTTGATGGTGAACAGATCAAAACACTGACAGAATCCATGGATGGCAGGCTTTTGAGTGTCCTTGCAAAGAAAGGTGGCTATATTGGTCACTGATTTGTTTTTGTTTTGTTTTTGAATGTCAGAAATGTATATTTGTGAATGTTGAGATGTTATATTGGTTTCACTGGTAATAATAAATAATTGAAATGGGTATATATTTTTTTTTGTTAAGTTGCCTAATAATTATGCACAGTAATAGTCACCTGCACACACAGATATCCCCCTAACATAGCTAAAACTAAAAACAAACTAAAAACTACTTCCAAAAATATTCAGCTTTGATATTAATGAGTTTTTTGGGTTCATTGAGAACATGGTTGTTGTTCAATAATAAAATTAATCCTCAAAAATACAACTTGCCTAATAATTCTGCACTCCCTGTACTTCCAAAGCAGAATATATGCTATATAGACTTAAGGCTCGCAATTATGAACAAGGAGAAAAAGCAGGCCGTTTACTAGCGGCACGATTAAAACAGCGAGAAGTTATGACAGCTATTCCAGCTATATATAACCCTGAGGGTAAATTAATAACTGAGACTCAAGCAATAGCTAATACGTTTGCAGATTATTATACCAAGTTATATAGTTCAGAACTTGATGATGACCTCCTCAAAGAACAGGAATTCTTTGATAAAATAACACTCCCCTGTCTCAATGAACAGGACCGGCTCACACTGACTGGCGAAATAACAAAGGATGAAATTGCGCAAGCAATCTCCAGTCTCCCATACAATAAAGCAACGGGAGAAGATGGTTTTCCTGGGGAATTTTACCGTTGGGTAAAACCAGAAGCAATAGATGTCCTTTATGAGGTTTATAAAGAAGCAGAGGAAACTGGTAGTCTCTCCTCACTCTCAAATAAAGCTATCATAACTGTCCTTCCCAAACCTGAGAAAGATCCATTTTACTGCAGTAACTATCGTCCGATATCTCTTCTGAATACAGATTCAAAGCTATTAGCCACCATTCTTTCCAAAAGACTCAAACATGTTATCTCTAAACTCATACATAATTCTCAAGTTGGATTCATGCCAGGCAGAAACTCTCGTAGCCATCTCCGCACTTTGGCTCACATACTTTGGTTTTCCAAGGATGCTGGAGAAGACAGAGTAGCATTATCCTTAGATGCAGAGAAGGCCTTTGACTGCATTGAATGGAGCTATATGTTCCGTGCATTGCATAGGTTGGGATTAGGTGATGATTTTATCTCCAAGGTTAAATGGTTATACAAGACACCATCTGCACAAGTGAATTGTGGGGGTTTCCTTTCAAAAACCTTTTTAGTGCAAAGAGGTACCCGCCAGGGTTGCCCTTTATCGCCCCTCTTATTTCTTCTTGCACTTGAACCACTGGCTGCAGCAATAAGACAGTGTTCACAAATAGCAGGCATTCCTACACCAGCAGGCATCTCAAAACTACTTCTATACGCGGATGACATATTACTCACACTTACAGATCTACCTACTTCACTTTCGGCACTCATGTCTACTATTTCTCACTTCTCAAACATTTCTGGATACAAAGTCAATTGGAATAAGAGTGAAGCTCTCCCATTGTCCCGGGGCACAACAAAAGCAGCTATCTTAGGCTCCAATTTTCAATGGAAAGCGGATCGCCTGAAGTATCTAGGTATTTATATCAACACTGGTTTATAACGTATGATTCAAGATAACTTAGATCCACTCATTGCTAAAACGAAGTCAGAATATGAAAAATGGTCCCATCTTAACCTGTCCTTTTGGGGTAGAGTCCAAGCAGTGAAAATGATTATAGTGCCTCGTTTCACATATGTTTTAGGTATGTTACCTTTGACAGTTAAAATATCAATACTGCGAGACATTGACAAAGGTATTAAAACCTTTATTTGGGGATCTCTGAGACCTAGACTCAAAATCTCCAAACTGATTGCTCACAGGCGATCTGGTGGCCTTAGTTTACCATGCATTGAACATTACTATACAGCCCTCCATTTATCGCAATTGGTTTTCTTTGGCCAATACAGGATGACCCCCCCACTATGGGTTCTCATTGAAAAGCAATCTTTACAGGTATCTTCATGTTTGCAAATGTTTTATACTCATAAATCACCTGCTTTACAAAGTTCTAACCCTATTATTCAGTCTATGCTTAAGATTTGGATACACTCCCACAAACTCCTTAAGAGTAATCCAAGGCTACATAATAAGGCTCCCATATGGCATAACGCTGATATTAGAATAGGGAAACAGACAATTTCCTGGGATACATGGGAGAGAGCAGGTATTCTAATGCTGGATCATTTATTCACTTTAGAAGGCAAGCTTAAAACCTTTACGATGCTTCAGATAGAATTTCAACTCCCTAGCTCTCAAAAGGGGAAATACTTACAATTGAAACAAGCTCTACTTAGTAGACTAGGACCATTTCCGTGGATACCCGAGGATTCCCCAGTCGTACAATACTTAAAAACTTGGGGGGAATTGAAAGGAGTGGTCTCTGGATTTTATAATCTCATTGTGCATAAACTACATTCATCACCATTACTAGCACAACTCCATGTCAAATGGCAAGGATTACTTAATGTAGCGTATTCCAATGAGGACCGGACGGATGTTGTTATGAACATGGATAAAGGAATCAGAGAGGCAAGAATTAAATTTACTATTTTCAAAATTCTTCATAATTGGTACTGGTCACCACAAAAACTCAAGGCAGCAGGTTTACTACACCATTCTACCTGTTGGAGGTGTCCTCATGAGGACTGTGATATCCTACACATTTTATTTCAATGTCCAGTTTTGACAGAATACTGGTCTTCTATAACTTCCTCTATACACAGAGCTATACATGTGCCCATTCCTTTAACAGAAAAATTAGTTATATTACATGATGTTACTGATCTCCCAAATCTAACAAACCATACAAGACGATTGATTGCTATTGCACTCACTGTAGCAAAAATATGTATATTACGACATTGGAGAACACCACAACGTCCTACACATGGTGAATGGCTTATTAAAATGTATAACATGGCATCATATGAAAAGCTGATTTACAGATTGCAAGATAATGTTGGGATTTTCATCCAAATTTGGAAACCCTTTCTAGCTAATACATTTTCTATTAATATTCACACGTAAACGTTTTCTCATTCTTTGTCTCCTATCTTTATTAAGACTTTTTTATTATTGTTTTGAGTCATGCTGTTATTAAGACAATTGACATCTCGCCCATTAACACTGTTATTTTAAGTAGGATTTACTGTTCACCAATTCAACACTGTTGAATTGGCAGGAATATCTCCATATGAAATGTTATATATGTGGATTTGCATGATATTACTATCTCCACTGTCTTCTAACAACCTATAATATATGGTTTAATACATATTGCATAATTCTTTCTTTCCAGATTTTCTGTTATAGGTCTACTTCTAAGAGTTAATGCACAATTGGATGCCTTATAAATAATCTCATATATTGCATTTACTGATATATGTATAATGTTTTTTTTGTTTTTTCTTTTTTTGTGTTTAGAAATCTGAGAAGTTAATATTTCATAATATTTTTCATATATGGCCATAATTTGATGTATTGTTTCTCTATTTAACACAGTCTGTATATTGACATGTACTTCTCAATAAACATATAAAAAAAAAGAAATGTATTTCATGGCCACTAACAAACTTAGATGTTTTGCTCATAGATGCTCTGTGGAGCTTACAAACAATATGCAGTGTGAGAGCTGATGTGGTGAAGCAGAACTTAACAATTATGTCAAAATCTAGTCTACATACCCCGGCATGTTACCACCAGGCCCAATGGACGTCTGGAACATCAGGTTGAAAGACACAGGCGGAGACAGATCATTTCCAGTGATCGGGGCTTTGACATTATACAACACAAAAAGATTTGCCAGGTCTTGCTGATTGTAGTTGTCCATCTATCAAAAACATTAAAAGGGTTGTCAGTGCGGGAAAACTTTTCAATTTCCTACTTTATACAGTTAAAAATGTTTTTAAAAACCTGAACCATTAGGCAATGTCATCCAGCTGTAAAACCTATTTTTCAGGAACCCCAGTACTCCCATGGTGAGAATGGATCGCAGTTTTTCAATAAACAAAGTCCGCAGACTTTTCAGAGCCACAATACAATCTATTCAGCTGTCAGCGTAGGAGTTACAAAGTTGTGACCCCTACAATGTACTCTATTAAAATAAAGTTTCACATGTGTAATTGGTAGGTTCAATCAGAACAGCAAAGAAATATAATACATTCACTACCAGTTCAAATCTCAAACAATGCATTTTCCTGTGCTGTTGTTGGCATGCAGTTGAAAGTGCCCTTTCTCTCAGGAGAAGGAGAAAAAGTATGTAATTTTGAAAAATATTAGGTGAAAAGTTAAGAAGAGTCTATTAAACTTAGGACCAGTTTATCAATGTACTGTGCTGCCCCTGCGTCACACATGGTATCATAAGGGCAAAGCAATACTAAAGTCAGATTTACCAAGCAACGCAAGGGCACCTTGTGCGGCCCTGTGTTGCTTGGTAAATCCAGAGCAACACTTGGCAGCGCCAATCGCTGGCTTGCATTACGCTGCCCTGAGAAGGAGTTCCATAGGTGGAGTTTGTGTTTCCACGCATCCGCCCCATGATTTTGGCACATCCCCAGATTTACCAAAGATGGGAGTGCTTCAAAATACTACAACTTTCCAGGGGAGTCAACGAGACTAAATATCTTTATTTCTCCTTGTTGTTTCCTCTTTCTAAGTGTGCTGCATTCTGCACCACACTTAGAAAGAGGAAAAAGCCTCTAAAGGATTGCTTTTGTGCAGGACGGGTTTCCTTCCTGCACAAAAACAATCCTGCCTGCAACGCAGGCACAATTGTACCTTGGCGCAAGGATACTTGTGTTGCTGCAAGGCAGCAGACGGTGCACCAGCGCAGGCAGAGAGCAGGAATGTGCCAAGTGTTGGAAAATATGGCACATTCTTGCCCTCTCCCTTTTACACAGCGTAGCAAATTGTCTTTCTGTGTTGCGTAAAATATTGATAAATAAGGTCCTCAGTATGCAAGCTCTATTTTGCTCATAATATGTTTTTTGTAATGCAAGCCAGGATCCTAGTGAGGACACAGTAAACATTGTTGGTAATGTATCAAGCATAACAACTGACACTGTTTGGTAATTAATGGACTTGCATGTATACTAATTGTTTAATTAATTCTATTATTATAGGTACATCAGGCCTATTTTCCACAAATGCCTAAAAGCAATATGTTATTATGAAGAAGGGGCTCATAATAGCAAGACGAATGGCATTTCTCACAGGAGGCTGTGTTAAGAAAAGTTCTTAATAAGATTTAACAAGTGGTTGTTTGGGAGTAACAAAATTTATTTTTTCCCCCAGTTAGGTTTTGCAATTCCCAACACACTTAGGAGAGCTCATCATCCATCTACAAAGACAGCCATCTAACCTATACTCTTTCGCCCTTGAAGTGTTTAAAAGTAAAAACATAGTATTCTGACCTGTATGAGAACACCTTCCATCTCAGCCTTTTTTTCAGGTGGGCATTTTTTATCAGACATCAACTTCTGTAAGTGAGCTGCAAGCAAAGAATAAGAAGTAGGCAGGCATGTTAATAATTCATTAGCATGCAAAAATTCAACAGTAAATACTAATAAAAAGAGAAGGATTCTGAAATGTCAGAAACTCCAGAATCAATTTAACAGCGCTCCTGCAAGCCAACAGATCTATGCTGAACACTCCTTCTCTGCAACCACAAGTCTAAGAGAGCTAGAGCCATGCTAGCAATTCAGGAAGACTGTTGATTATGTAAACTACTTCTTTCACATTCATTTTATACAAATAACATATACGTGGATTTCAGAAATCAGGCCTCAAACCTTGGCAATTTGCTGAGTGGTTTCTGCATCCCCTCCCAGAGACAGGGGGTTCACAACTCATCTGAGACATAAGGTACATCAATGATCCCACAAAGTCATTAGGGAGTGGGGTATGACTAGACTACACTCTTCAGGCTGAATACTCATTAGTTATGACAAACAAGTCCAGGAGAACCCTAGCACAGTAATGAGAATCAGGACCACCCACTACTGGGCTAATACCAGAACGTCATTTTAGTGCCAGCAATCATGCCACTAGACGGATTTAGGTCTTTTCAACTGGTGGATTTAATTATATTGGAGTTTGGTGGTAATCAAGGAATACTTCAATTTCTGGAGAAAACGATGACATTAACAGAGGTGCGGGAACTTGCTTAGGCAAGCAAGACACTGGAACTTAGATGCAAAGTATATAGTCCGAGCAATTCGCCGTTTCCTTTCACTAGGAAACGGCTTCTCAAGCAGCAACCCCTGAAAAGTGAGAATGGCCCAGCCTAGATTATTTGGAGAACGGCACATACTCTACCACTACATTGACGTAGCTGCACTATTGGTTTTTACAGTGAATAAATGTTATACTTTGCATTATTATAACAGATTCTGGACATTCACATTGTGTGCCCTTTGTGTTATCTGTATTTGAGTCACCAAATGTACATTACCCTGCAGAAGTAAGCTTTGTCTGGTCACTGTCGCTACAGTCTCAGAGACAAAAGTCTAAAGAGGAAGTTTTTGCCACACCAGCAGCCAGGACATAATTAACTGCAGACTAAGAAGTCTACAAGAAGGAAACACAAGATAGAAGGCCTTCTCCATCTATGGGCCAAGGATCTAGAACACCATCCATGTATCCATCAAGATCATCCAACACTGCTCCACTTTAGTAAAGAGTTGAAGACACACCTCTTTAAAGTGCACTACACCACAATGCATTGACAATCCACACATCAACTTGCTCTCCTATCACTTGTTGACTTTATGCTTGTCTGTGACCGTGTACAGTGCACTTAGACCGTTTGGCTAGGTTCACACTACAGAAATAGTGCATACATCAGTGAACTGAGGGTTCGAGGACAGCTGTAAATACTTTGTATAAGCACTGTCTAGTTGCCTGTGACTTCAATAGACCCTAGAGAACAGACTGGCAATTATCCACAAAGGTTTTCCATTAACACACCTCATATATAAACTTGCAAGCTTTTTAAAATTAACAGCAAAGTTAAGTAACAACTGATAATACCATCAAAGTATGCTGCTCCAGCAGTGGCAGAATGTATCAAAGGGTTTCACCTATTCTGCACCGATGGGGATATGTGTTAATACTTAAGGGCCTTAGTGCTTTAAGTCAACTATATTTAGTTAGCACATTTAGTCGTTTCAATGGTTAAATTATTTTCTACAAGCTCCCACAGGCACTACAGCCTAATCACAGAAATTACGTAAGTGACACTCATTAACGGACTCGGGCAGAAAATGCATCAATCTAGACTATTTAATTCTGAAAGCATTAGCACCCTGTAATCTGTAACCGGGAGAATGTTTGATGGTGATAAATAATTTTCATATAAATAATACCTTTTAAGAGGTGATCAGCGCGAAAACATTCTCCATTTTTTACATCTTTCACCATGAAATCAGCAAATTTATCTACATGTCCAGATGTTCTTTAAAAAAAAGGGGGAAGAAAAAAGCAAAAAAAGTGTTAAACATCAATCAATGCATCATATTGATCACTAGTAACACCCAAAGAATATAAGAGGATTTTATACAAATGGGCCTGCAGTGTAGCAAAGTGAGCAGGACAAAGTAGTAATATAACTATCAATACAAGCTCTTTTATATTTGTCTCTATTCAACATATACACATTAGGCATGGACACATACCCTAGTATTACAAGGATGTATTTATAACCTGCTTGACCGCTATCAGCTGCACATTATGTTGCGGCTCTTAAGAACATTATACACAATTTCAATTTGCATTA
The DNA here is from genome assembly GCF_031143425.1 of Pleurodeles waltl. Taxonomy (NCBI): domain Eukaryota; kingdom Metazoa; phylum Chordata; class Amphibia; order Caudata; family Salamandridae; genus Pleurodeles; species Pleurodeles waltl. The sequence goes on from NC_090449.1 coordinate 596,500,628, forward strand.
ACCACACATAAAAAAAGAGAGCAGTTTGGGGCATTATGCTTTGCTCAGTGTGCCATCAACCATGAAACTTTAGAGAGGTGCCGCATTACACATCTAACCTCTACAGAGGTGTGGAATTCCTATAGCACGACGCCCAGAACATATTGTTTGGGGTCAAGGACAAGAAGTTTTCATGTTTATTTTGTCCTTGGAGCAAGTAGGTCCAACCCCATGCAGCACAAACCCTTTGGCTGCCAGCTTACAGTACCACATTATGGATCAGGGAAGGGCCATGATGGCAAAAGTTTAGGTAACATTTGATTTCCTATGCTAATGCTGCTCGAACTATTTATGGTTCATTAACGGAAAGCCTTTATTGTTAGAGTGAGGTCACTAAGGAAATGTTTTTAACTTTGACTGCACTACTGGCAGAGGTTCCAGCATAAAAACATGTACACACATTTGCAAAGTTTACCCCTATGAGGCCAAGTATAATGATCCTAGAATGCTCTCTGGTAAGATGCAAATAGCTGCAAAACCTTAAAAGCAAGACTGAGGATTATTTGCTTTCAAAATCAGATCTTCACCAAAAAATTTTACTACGAAAAAAAAACGTTTTCCTAAACGTGAAATTGTACATACCATTTCTAGTAAAGTGTGTTGATGAATGCTATTATGTCCAAAACATTTATAATATAATGAAAAAAATCAATGTAATCAGTTTCACAAAGATTATCGTAATCATGAAAATAAACAAGCATTAGAAAAGCCAATAGGTATGATATTGATGGTCAAACATTTTGTTTGTCAATGAGTTCTCGTTTTGGCATGGTTTTTGTAAAACTTTATTGTTGTAGCAGCTGTTGAAACCTCACCATTATAACAAACATTGGCAAAAGCAAAAATATTTTTTGGTCTAAAAAAATTACACATTGCCACAGTAGTCCCTGGCACTGAACACTACTACTTTGTATGCGGATATGATCCCTGTGAAAGAGCAGAATGATGCCAACTGATAGATGATACAGAATTTCATAAAAACAAAAAGGTCTTGCTTAACGCCAGTTCTAATTAGGGACCCAATTCTTAAATAAAGTCACAAAAGTGAACGTATGATATATGCTCTTGCATTAGTTCAGATTTATGGTTTTAATTAATTCACAGAAGTAGGCCAGGAAATCGTACTCCTAGAAAATATTTGGGAACTGCATTTTATCACTAGCAAATATTTTGTGTGTAGATTTGCTCATGTGACAATCTAAAGAGCGTTTTCTTTCCCTCCCTGGGACACCAATTCAGAACTAAGGGCCAGATGTATCATGCATTTGCGCAATCTCAAACATCCCAACGGGCCGTTTGCAATCGCAAAAATGCCTTTTGGTATGTATGAATCCCAATACACGATTAGTTAAGTGTTCTTACCGAATCGCAAATTGGAGTTGCGACTACATACCGATTCAGTATTAGGAAGGGCGTGTCAAGGGCGTCCCTTCCTAATACCGAATCACAGAGGTATGAAGGAATGTTTTGTGACCGAAATGTGGTCGCAAAACGTTTGCATTTTACCACCTACTAGTATGTGGTAAACCATTTGCAAACAGGAAGAGGTCCCCAAGGGACCTCTTCCCCTTTGAGAATGCATGCAAAAACATTTTTAAGAGCAGGCCTACTCTTAAAAATGGAAAGAAAACTTTTCATTTTTCTTTTTTAAGCGCATCCTGCTTTCCTCTAAGGAAAACTGGCTGCATTTAAAAAAAATAGCTTTTTAAAAAAAAGCTTTATTTAAAAGCAATCACAGACAAGGTGGTCTGCTGAGTCCAGCGGGCCATCATCCCTGTATTGTAGCCATTCACAATGGGTCACAAATTACGACCGACCTCATGAATATTAATGAGGTGGTCGATTTGCATGCCTTTGGGAATCGCTAAATGAGACTCCTGAAGTTTCATACAATCAAATAGCGATTACCTAATTGTGATTTGCAAAAAAAAAAAAAAAAAAAAAATCACAATTAGATAATCGCTATTGGGAAAATAGATACATCTGGCCCCAGGATTTAACCGCTTCAATTCAATTCTTCATACTCAAAACTATAGCCTGTGACTGAAAGATTTCACACTTGGTGCCACATTCTTGAAGTTCAACATTGGTGTGAATAACAGTGATTACTATTGCCAAATTTAATGATACTCAGTTTGTTCGACTCTAGGTCATGATGGAATTTTCTACTCCAGATCATGCAGATGTCAGGAGAAAGACGTGAACTCAGTGAGCCACCTTTACAGTGAATCTCTTCTCTCACCAAGCCCCCTTTTCCAGTAACAATTCCAATTTAATTATTTACACATTAAGTCCATCCTCTGCATTTGTCAACTAAAGGAAGTGCATATTACTTTTTCCGCCTTTTTCAGCCAACCCCTCAGAAAAGTGCTAAGTGAAAGCCAGGTTGAATCTTAAATTTAGTGACTGTGAATCAAAATGCTAATGGGATACACCACATAAATCTGCAAAAGTGGCAGGCATTAACACACAGAAATTTCAACAAACTGAATAGTTAAAAATAAAAAAAAATAAAAAATAAAAAGGGAACAAGAGGACCAGTGCTGATTAGGTGCCAACATTACTGTAAAAGTTAATCTCAGGTGTAATTGTATGTAATCGGGCTCCTGATTCGCCACCAAGCTGAAGCTCGCATAAGAACCACTTTTATAAAGGCCTTGCATTTTGATAAAGGGATGGCTAATACAATAGGTCTGGCTTTGGCAAGCCAGCAATTTTGTAAAATGTTCTTTTAGCAAACATATGCAGAAAGGCATTGAAAAAGTACAAATGTAGTAAACAGTGCAACTCCTGTCGTCTTATAGTGACTTGGATGAGTTTGAAAACAAAATAAGTAAAAACTGAGCTATAGCAAAAATATATAAAACTGAAGTTGGAAGTCTTAATTGTGCACCTGAACACATCTGACTAAAATGTAGTCCCTCACAGTGAAGAGAGCTGTGACTGAAACTGGCTGACCCACTGCACCATGCTTTATACTGTGGAGGAATGAAGCAAATTGAATCAATGGAGAGGGTTGAACAAAAGCTGTAGTATATGTACACAAATAAGTATGCATTTTTTAAATGAACATTTAGGAAACATGAGGCAGGCTGAACAGTTGGCCAAACTGTTAAAGCCATCGAAAGTCCAGACCTAAAATGGGCATATAGAACAATTACTTACATTGGGTAGGGCCTTATCTGGTAGAGACAATATCTAGTTGCAGATTCCTTACCTTAGAATTTCATCCAGGCGTCAGTCTGGATCCGGAAGTTTTTCTCAAGCGGTACTCCTGTGAGCCGTTAGGTGGCGTCAAACGGCTCTGCGTCACTTGTCTGTATTGTCCGTGCCGGATTTGACATTGCGGGTCCTCTATAGACGCCACCCTGCTGCAGTGACATCCGTTTCTTTTTACAACTTTCCACACCAGAAGCGCAGAGCCATGTAGAACACTGACTTCTGGTGCGTCAAAACTAGGGCCCTCAAAAGGACTCCCTGTCCCTACAAATCAGTGCACAGAGGGGGGAGGATGGATGGGTAAGTAAGGAATCTGCAACTTGATATTTTCTTTACCAAATAAGGTTACCGAAGGTAAGTAACTTGTCCATCTTATCGAGGCATCCAGTTGCAGATTCCTTATCTTAGAATAGATACCCAATCAATACCATCCCCAGAAGTGGGTCTGCTAATTAAGATCGTAGTAGAAAATCCTGCAAGACTGAACAGGCAAAGTGCCCGACCCTACGGATCTGACTGTCCAGGAAGTAATGTTTGGCAAACATGTGCAGAGATGCTCACTTTGCCGTCTGACAGATGTCAAGGACTGAAACTCCATGTGCTAACGCAGTGGTCACAGCTTTAGGTCTGGTAGAATGAGCATGCAAGCCCTCAGGGGGTTGCTTCTTAGCCAATGCATAGCACATTTTAATGCAGAGCATGACCCATCAGGAGATGGTTCTCTTCTGCACTGCCCGACCTTTGTTCGCACCCACATAACTATAGGAAGGTAGCCTCTTTCTAGCCTTGTTACCCCTACTTTTGGCCTGTTTGTGAGTATATGTCAGGGTGTTTTCCCTGTCTCACTGGGACCCTGCTAGCCAGGGCTGAGTGCTCATAGTGAAAACCCTATATTGTCAGTGTGTTTGTTATGTGTCACTGGGATCCTGCTAGCCAGGACCCCAGTGCTCATAGGTTTGTGGCCTATATGTGTTCCCTGTGTGGTGCCTAACTGTATCACTGAGGCTCTGCTAACCAGAACCTCAGTATTTATGCTCTCACTGCTTTCTAAATTTGTCACTGCAGGCTAGTGACTAAATTTACCAATTCTCATTGGCACACTGCAAACCTGTGACCTGCGTGATTTGCAGCTGCTCCGGCTTCTGTGCACTTCTCCAAGGATTCCTTTGTGCACAGCCTAGCCAGGGTCCCCAGCACTCTGCCCTGCAGTGCTCAACCCTCTGAGTTGGACTGAGACGTCGTGGGACCCTCCTTTGTGACTCTGAGCCAGCTCCGGTTCACAAATCTTCTAAGTGCCTGCTCCGGTACTTCTGCGGGTGCTGCCTCCTTCTGTGGGGGCTCTCTGAGTTGCTGAGCGTCCCCTCTGCCTCCTCCTCCAAGAGGCGACATCCTGGTCCTTCCTGGTCCCCAGCAGCACCCAAAAACCTCTACTGCGACCATTGGAGCTAGCAAGGCTTGTGTGCGGTACTTCTGCAACCTTCAGCACGCCGTGGGAAATCTTCCATCCAAAGGAGAAGTTCCTAGCTCTCTTCGTTGTTGCAGAATCCTAAGCTTCTTCCATCCGGAGGCACTTCCTTGCTCCTTCATCCGGGGTTTCCTGGGCTCCTGCCCCCCCTGGACACTATCGCGACTCTTGGACTTGGTCCCCTTGCCTTGCATGTCCTCAGGTCCGTGAATTCGTCTTCAGTGCTTTGCTGGTGTTTGTGGTTCTTGCAGAATCCACCTATCACGACTATTGTGTCCTATTGGGGTAGTAGGTGTACTTTACTCCTACTTTTCAGGGTCTTAGTGTGGGGTATCTTGGACACCCAGACTGTTTTCTTACAGTCCCAGCGACCCTCTACAAGCTCCCATAGGTCTGGGGCCCATTCGTGATTCACATTCCACTTTTGGAGTATATGGTTTGTGTTGCCCCTAGACCTATGCTCACCTATTGCATCCTATTGTAATTCTACACTGTTTGCACTACTTTTCTTACTTTTACTTACCTGTTTTAGGTTTGTGTACATATAACTTGTGTATATTACTTACCTTCTAACTGAGGGTACTCACTGAGATACTTTTGGCATATTGTCATAAAAATAAAGTACCTTTATTTTTAGTAACTCTGAGTATTGTGATATATGATATAAGTGGTATAGTAGGAGCTTTGCATGTCTCCTAGTTCAGCCTAAGCTGCTTTGCCATAGCTACCTTCTATCAGCCTAAGCTGCTAGAAACACCTCTATTCTACTAATAAGGGATAACTGGACCTGGCACAGGGTGTAAGTACCGCAAGGTACCCACTGTAAGCCAGGCCAGCCTCTTACAATAACCAACAGAGTTGATCATCCTCCTGGAACTCTTTGGTACAATTAAAGCTCTTTTTGGGTCCAACTGGTAGTCTCTCCTCTTCCTTAGAAGGATGCAGGGGTGCGTAAAAAGTAGGAAAGGGGATGGACTGGCCTACATGGAAGGGCAAAACCACTTTTGGCAGAAAGGAGGCCCTAGTGCGATGCACCACTCTGCCAGGATAGATGAAAGGTAGGGCGGCTTAGATGACAATGACTGCAGCTCATTCACCTTGTAGCCAGATGCAATGGGCACAAAGAAGGCTGTTCTCAAAGTGAGAAGCCTGAGACGACAATTGTGGAGAGGCTAGAAAGGAGTGCACATCAGGAATGTCAAAACGAAATTCAAATCCCATTGGGGCATAATGAATAGAGATGGAGGAAACATATGATGAAGGCCTTTAAGGAACCTATTTACAATTGGAGACTTAAACATGGAAGGTTGATCCAGCAATTGCAGAGAAGCAGAAATGGCAGACAGATACCCTTAGAGAGTGCCCATAGCAGAGCTCTTCTGGGCCACAAAAAGGATAAACAAAACCTCAGAAAGAGAAGCGGAAAGGAGGTCAACAGACTTGTCTGTGCACCATGCCACAAATTTCTTCCAACAACAGGCATTTACCATTTTGGTGGAGGGACGCCTGGCTGCCAAGATTACATTACAGTCTTCGGGAGGAAGGTCAAATGCTGTCAACTGCTGCCGCACAATCTCCACGCAAGAAGGCGGAGACTTGACAGGTTCGGGTGGAGAACCCTCCCCTGCTGCTGAGAGAGAAGATCCTCCCGAAGGGGTTTTCTGATTGGAGGATCGACGGCCATGCTCAATAGCTCAGGATACCAGACTCTTCATGCCCAGTCTGTAACCACAAGGGTTACTTTGGTCGGGTGTTCTTAATCTTCTTGAGAACTCTAGGCATAAGTGATATGGGCGGAAAGGCGTACAGGACGCCTGAGTTCTACTTGAGACAAAAAGCGTCGCTGGGCAGCAATTGCTGCCTTGGAAACTCCAACATGCAATACTGCTGACATTGCAGGTTCTCTGCAGAGGCGAACAGATCTAATTAAGGCTTTCCCCACTGCTGAAAGAGACCTTACACCACCTCTGGATGGAGACGCCATTCGTGATCGACTAAACATTGTCAACTGAGTTCGTCCGCTCAGACATTCAGAGAGCCCGCCACATGTTGAACCACAAGGTGTTCCAGCCACGTCTGGAGGTGCAGATCCTCTTGACAAAGTGTCCACGACCCCACCCCACCATGCTTCTTTCAGTACCACATGGAGGTGGTGTTGTCTGTGAACACCTGCAGGACCATCCTTTTAAGAGAGAGGGAAGAAATGCTTACAATGCTAGTTTGATTGCCCGGAGGTCCACCAGGCGGAGTGGAATCCAGACTCTATTGGAGACCAGATGCCTCTGATCTTCACCTCTCCCAGGTGGCCGTCCCATCCCAGCAGTAACGCATCTGTCACTACTGTCAGATCTGATTGGGGAAGGGATGTGTCTCTGACCCAACTGCAGTTCTCTAGCCACCACAGCAGATCTCATGCAGTTCCCTCAGATATCTTTTCCCTGATGTAGCGCCCACTGGAACTTCAGGTCCCACTGCACACCCCGCATAAGCCACCTACCATGTGTCACCAGCAGGATGCAGGAGGCGATGAAGCCCAGCACCCTCAGTCATTCTTACCGAAATCCAGGCTAGAGGCTGAAACATCAATATCATAGCCTGAATATCCTGATCTTGCCAATAGGGAGGATAAGCCCAAAATTGTACTGTGTCCCGAACAGCTCCGATGAAAGAGAGCATCAGAGAGGGAGCTGTGGCACATTTATAATGAACCCCAGTTAATGCAGAAGGTCTGCAGTAGTCTGGAGGTGGGAGACTGCAGACTGGGAGGAACCCGCCTTCAACAGCCAATCGTCAAGACAGGAGAAGACTGAAACACATGATCTGCGCAGATGAGTTGCGACTACCGCCATAACCTTGGTGAACACCAGAGGGGCGCTGGCATGGTCAAAAGGCGAACTGAAAAAGATGAACTGAACGTGCTGGTGGACTACCATGAACTGCAAGTAATGCCTGTGGGCAGGAAGGATGGGGATATGGAAATATGCGTCCTGAAAGTTCAACGCTAGAACCCAGTCTTCTGGGTCCAGGGAAGATAGATACCTGAACCAGAGTGAGCATTTTGAACTTCTTGCAAAAGGGATTGAGGGACCAAAGGTCTAGGATAGAGCAAAGGCCCTTTTCCTTTTTGGGCACCAGAAAGTAGTGGCAATAACAACCATGACCCACTTCTGGCACAGGACCCTCTCCAAGGCTCCCCTGGCCAAGAGAATGTTCCTCTTGGAGAAGTGCCAAGTGATCATCTGTCATCCGACTGTAGGCTGGTGGTATGGATGGAGGGGTAATCTGGAAGGGGATGGAATAGCCCCTTTGGACTATCTGCAAAACCCACCTGTCTAAACTTGAGAGATTGCCAGTGGGGCAGAAGGAGGCAGATCTTATCTCTGACTGGTCCTGGTGGGGGGTGGGGGGAGGGCTCAGGCATTCGGGCAGGCCAGACTGCTGGTTCCCAGATCCACAGAACAGTGGATCCCACATCCCCAGGCACGCAGAGGCAGGGCAGCATGCGTGGCACAATGGCTTGAGGGAAGTGGACATGACTGGGTGCCCCTTCCATAGCCACGAAAGAGGCGAAAAGCAGACTGAGGGGGGTGAGAGGCTGCCGTGAAACCGATGAACCGGGCCGTAGCACGACAATCCTTGAGGAGCTTAATAAGCGCAGAGTCTGCTTCTCTCCGAAGAGACTGGTGCCATCAAAGGGCATGTCCATAAGATTAGCTTGGACATCCACTAAAAAGCCAGGTGTCCTCAACCAGGCGTAGTGCCTCAAGGCCACTGTCAAAGCAGTTGTTCTGCCCACTGAGTCAGTTGTGTCCAGTCCACATCGGATCTTGACCTTTGGTGCATCTCTCCCATCAGCAACTGCTTGAATTTTTTTTTTTTTAAAACAGCCCAGGCCTCCTTCAAGACCGGCGGCAGCACTTGCGCAACCATATCCCACAGTGTGTGGGAATAATGGCCCAAAAGGCTAGGTTCATGATCCCCAATGCCAGGCTGGTGGAAGAAAACATCTTCTTCTCAAGTGTGTCCAGCCTCTTGGATTCCTTATCCAGGGGCGCAGAAGCAAACACACACTGGGCAGTGGAGGCTTGGATAACCAAGCTCCCAGGGGTGAGATGTTGCGTTAGAAAACCTGTGTCACCCGGTGTCATGTGATGGCGGCAGACAATATTCCGGTTCACAGGAGCCCCTGTGCTGGGTTTGGAACAGGTACCCAGTAGGACATCCGTAATGGCTTCATTAAAGGAAAGCAGGGATTCAGAGGATGAAGCACCTCTGTCAGGAGGTTAGTCCTGACTGCCACCAAAGGCAGCTCGAGGTCCAGGACCTCGGCTGCTCTCCACACTACCACAGAATAGGAAGCTCCCTCCTCTGTAGCCACGGTAGGGGGAGACAGCATGCCAGAATCTGGTGCGATATCCTGTCCACTGGCTTCACCCAGATCTGTACGCCAGGCCAAGGGGTCTTGAAGCTGGTATTCTAAAGGATCCAGCGACCCCTCCCATTCCTCATTGAACCTAGCTCAGGGTTCTGCAAAGTCAGTCCTGGAGAGCCGGGTCCATGCCAGATTTTTAGCATATCCACATTTAGAAAAATTTAGATTTCTGGAACATCTTTTTTCTAAATGTGGATATGCTAAAAATCTGGCATGGACCCGGCCCTCCAGGACTGACTTTGCAGAGCCCTGTCCTGACCTAGCCTATAGGAATAAGGTTCGGGATCCGACATAAAGGGCAAGGACTTTGCTGGCACTGGATACAGCGTTATACGACACCGACTCGGGTTTGTGTTTGCAATATAGATGGGGGTGGCACTGGCCAGGGGCATGGGTGGCACCAGGATCCTCGACGTTGGGGCCAGCGCCAGGGGAAGGTCAATGTGGTACGACTAGCACTGGTCCGAATCCAGCAAGGGGTACATGAGTCCCTCACAGAGCAGAGGCCGACACCGCTGGCCTGGAACCTGAAGGCCCACCAGCAGAGTTGAACTGCCCCAAAATGAGGCGCATGACCTCATAAAACTCCTTGAGTTGAGCAGCGGTTGCTCCGAAGACTTGGAGTGAGACGACAAAGAGGGGGGATTCCGTGACCAATCCCAAGACCTCCGTCTCGACCAAGATCGGGGCTTACGCAGAGACATGAACTTTAGGGACCTGCTCTGTCAAAGCTCTTTGGACTCATGGCCCGGCATTCGGAGCACAACTTACGGTCATGGTCACGCTCCAAACACCAAGGGCACACAAGGTGCGGGTCAGTCACAGACACTGCCCGATGACAGGACCCACAGTGCTTGGAACCGGTCTTATGAGAAGACATCCCTCGACACACCAGGAATAGAAATACTCAAAAAAGTTTGGACAAAAGTCAAACAAAGACCAGTCAAAAAATGACTGCGGGCAGTTCTTTCTTCGGATCAGCGCTGGCTGGTGGGCAAAGAAAAGAACTGATGTCAGTGCGCCAAGGTGGCACCCACATAGGACCCGCAACGTCATATCATCACAATGCCAACAACGGACTCGGAGCTGCCCAATGCCACCTAACAGCATGCAGGGGTCGAGAAAAATATCCTCCTCCAAACTGATGCCTGGGGGAAATTCCAAGGTAAGGAATCTACAACTAGATGTCTCCATCAGATAATCTGTGCCAGCTGGGTCACCTGAACTAAATAAACAAAAAGGTGCATTCTGTAGATCCAAAATTCTAATGACCTCTGCAGACAAGCAGCACTATAGAACTTTAAGTACTTAAAGTTTAATCTAGACCATCACAGAACAAAACAATTCAAGTCAAGAATCAATGTTTGAAGGCAGCCAAAATGTTTCTCTGTGAGCCCCCTTCTAACTTGTTCTTATAAATAAGATTAGAGCAAAGATCTTACTTTAAAACAGGCTCAGGTGTGAGCATGGTGCAATCTATCTCCAAGATCTGCTCCTCTTGTATAAAGTGCTGTCTCCAGGTCTGGATGATGTTGTTCTTCAAGGCGCATCCAACAGGGCCAAAGTCGTATAAGCCACTGACACCTGACATGAAAAAGAAACATGGTCTCAATATTATGGCTACCTTAGGACAGAGCTTTTTAGTACTTCATCCATAACAAAACTATCTCCCGTAAAACATAGTTTGCTCCTTGTGAGACAATCTGTTGTTTATACAGGGGTGTCCAACTTTTTTCTTCATTGCTTCTCCTTTGTACAGAAGAGACAGTAGAGACATTAGTGAAAAGGTAAAATGTTGTTGAGAAATGTAGGTGGTACCTCACTGTGATTGTACAACATTCTTAGGACCTAACACTAGTATTCTAATTATTTTTATGTCCTTCATGAAAACATTGAGATGGACAGACTGATCTTTGGCTACTTGGCTCCAGGGAAAATTCACATTAACAAATCTCAGTGCAAGAACATGGAGATGCCTATAAGAAAAATCAAGTAACAAAAAATAAGCTTTTGCTTTAAGTGTCCAGAGAGAATTTATTCGCCAACCAACTTTCATTTAAACCTTGGGGCTTTTTCAAAACAGTTTAAAATAAAAATAAATCTGCCCAATATTCATTAGATCAAGATTTCTAAATCATAAATCATATGTGTCACAATCCCTACAGAAGGCTCAAATCAATGCATTGTTGAGGCAAGCTGCAAGCTTGTTAAACTGAAAGTCATAATCATGAACACTGCTGCAACTGGAATTACACGTCAACCTTTGGGTCCCACTAAAATGTGGTCAAGTCTGTGATACATTTTAGGATCCCTAATGTACACCACCCTTTTTTTTCACAATTGTTTAGAAAGAACATGTGGCTAAATTAATAACAAGAAATATAAGGCATGTAAATTCCTCTACAACAATGTGGCCAAGTTTATTTAAACAGAGAAAAATGTAAAACGAGATAACAGAAAAAGGAGTCAAGGAAATGGGCATGAAACAGTAACAGCATCTCGTGGGTGGCATTCTTCCTCTCAATTACTCCTACTCTTCTCCAGGCTTTTACTATGTCACATAGTTTCACCTCACTTCGGCTTTAATACAGCAGCAATGCTTCGAACCCTGTTTCTATGTAGAAATCCATCAGTTACTCTCAAGTCCACCCTGAAAAAGTATCTTCTGAACCAGTTGTTTACAAATACACATCAACGTATGCTCAGATCCTGCACTGAAGATGTACAAAAGCGGGCTTGGATTGTCAAACTCCTCTTTGTTCTTGACTCCATAATACGTGTAGGTGCTTGTTCCTCTTAGCAGAATTGAAGTAAAAGATAGTGTACCACCTCCTCTGCATTGCATCAAACTGGTTTAAGCTTTAAGGCAGAAGGCTTTCGGGACAAGCTAAAACTTCTGCTGAGAAATTCCCAAATATTTAAACAGTGGCAAGTGAAAAGCCTCACCTTCTGCTGGTTTAGCCTCATGCATGCTAATGTTCTTCCTCAATGGACAGGGAGATGGTCTGCAGTTCTGGAGTTTCAAAAAAGCACTGAACAAATTATTAATTTAATGGCACCTTGCAGACAACTTTCACCTTATTTTCAGTTCTCCAATAATATTATCCTCTCATCTGGCTACAATGAATCTACTTTCCTCAATAGTGAACAACTCATTATTTAAAGGCATCATGCCATCAACTCTATTTCTAACCAATTCTATCACACAACTGGCTGCAAAATACCACAGATCTTATAGTCCAGGAGAAAGTTTACAGACTAAGTAATGTCAATGCTGAGACAAAAAAAGGATGAGCCCTCATATTGATCCCCATGGCACCCAACTATTTAACCCACTTCAGATGGGAAATCGTTCACCGTCATTTGCTGCATTAGGTCAGTCAGATGGAAAAAGCCTGTCCAGCATGCTTACTAAGTGTGGAAAGGGGTTAAAAGCCCTGAAATACTGAAGTAGGCAGCATCTGTCACATTGACTGCGATATCATCCCTTTGCAAACAATAATAAATATCAATCAAATCAGTCTAATTAAACCATATTTCTGTGTTTTAGTAATCAAATGTGCCATCACTCGGAGATTCATAAAGAGTCCCACTAATGTGTAATTTACCCAGGTCAGGATTAATGGCTCATAGTTGACAGCTACTTTTTGCTGTGCCCACATAAGGCTACATGTGCTCCTCTCATATCTTCAGTTCTTTCACAATCACCGTAAAAGAAAGCTACTAGTGGTACTGCCTAACCAGCCTTGCTATCCTAGGGCACATCACAACTAACAGCATTGTCTTCTGCATTTCCAGTGTTGTAGATCCAGCCACGCTTGTCCTTCCATAACAATATCCCACCCATCCAGCTGTGTGCTTCCGTCATAGGGTGTCACATGTAAATGGCAAAGATTATCTGCTCAAACCTTTCCACAGTCATCCTATGCACATTTTTACTCCAGCAAGGCCCCCCATAAACAGTGGCACCGAAAACAGCCTTGAGTTTCCCCACTCTCAGAGCTACTGATACCAGAGGCAGGAAGCATTGGTAACTCCGGGGGTGGGGAACATGCAGGCCATAACAGGTGGGACACTTAGAAATGAGGGATCACCATTAGAAATGTCATTCTGTGTTTGACTCCCCAATTAAAGCCTCGTTTCCCCTCATGTTTGCACTAGGAGATTCTCAGCATGAAAAAAACAGATCCACAGAAACAACACAGACCTCATAATTCCAATTGGGCCAGTAACTGCTCTAACTGACTCCAAAGAAATTAAACAGACCACTAGAAATGAGGACCCCAGCCCTAAAATTGTGTACTTGTTTGCTGCTCTAATCAGGTTCTAACTTTGCATTTTACTGCCAGTAAGGCTTTTTGTATTGCTAAGTGTCCACCTGCTTCTCACTGTTTTTCCAAAGTCAATCAATTTTCTTCCTCTTGTAGGGTTCTACAAAGGTTCAAATACGTTTTGTTCATTTCAAATCGTTTGAGTATAATTATTGATACATTTTTTTAAAGATTTTATTTCCATGCCACAAAGTACACATATACCAAAATGACACCTTTTCCTTTAAGCCACGGTCTCCTACTCCTACAAATTTTGCATAGTAAATCCGTAAAAATGATCACTGAGATTGAAAGACACTTGCATTTCTAAAATCCTTCTCTTCCATGAATCATAGAAAAACGGCCCCCTTACTGAAACTAATACAGTTAATGCACCTGAAATAATATTAGGCATGTTCTTCTCTGTTGGTGAGAACCAGATCCAACTCCTGTGAATCTGTTGTGAGAGATAATGAAATACCATCCAAGGAATGTGTTCAGAGTGCGGATGCAGAGCCAATTAACATGCCAATTTGGTTGAAATGTCAAGACTCCCTCTAGCAGCAGGTTACCCATGCTGATTTTATCTCATAAATGGTTTGAATAATACTGCCACCTATTTGCCTACGACATCGGTGCTTAGACATTTGAGTTCCTGACTTTACACTAGTTTAGTATGCGGCCCTTCACACCTCCATATCCTGTATTTTTGCTATCTTAAATAAGAGAATGCACCCATCATCCTCTAACATAGCCAGAAGTAACCTGTCCTTTTTAAAGAGTATTTTGGGGCATCACTAACCCTAGTCATGCTTCCAATGTTTCAAGCATATTAACAGCAACAGCACTAAAGCAACATGGAGCCATCCAGTGTCTATGCCCGAAACTGAGCTACCCAAATAGTCGCTTTTGTGCGGTGGTCAATCAAGATTTGCTCTTTCTTGTAATGCGTTTCCCTTTGTATGGATGCACTTGTCATCGTCGAAGACAGATAAGCCATCTCTGTATATTATATTAAATCACTATTTTCATTTGCTTGTACGATTTTATAGTCACTCTCTGAACAGACTGTAAAGATTACTCCCAGATCCACTTTACACTACCAAATTACTTGACCTCTCTGCTGCCCGCAAAAATCTACTCTGTTTGCTCATGTGGACGACAAAGCTGAGTAGGGTGGTAAAGAGTGGATATGTTTTCTTCTGTTCAACAGGTTAACAAAAGGATCAGTGGAAGGAGAACATGCTCCTTTCTCCACTTCTGTGCGGAACTTAACCAGAGTTATGTCAGCCAATGATTGCTCTTTAATGTCCTATCCACAATGTTAGCTCTCCACAAAATTGTTTTAAGACACAAGGTCCACTGGTCATATACACCCATACGACATTTGCTAGATAGGTTCAAAACTGGTTTCCATCAGTGTTGAGCAGGTCATTTTTATAGACTTCAAGCCCGGGTGAGTGCTCATTGAATGAACTTGAATTCAAAGGCACAGTTTATCGTTACAGGCAGGAGAAAAAAAACCATAAGATACCTCACATCATCTCAATTATTAATCTGTGTCACTACATCTCCAATCAATAGGTTGTCAACCTTTACACTGCAACCTACAGACTGGCATACCACCATGCTGCCACAGAGTATATGTAACCGTATCTTACAATCGCAAACAATTTTTCATTCTAAATGGTTTTACTGAGTCAAGCAGTACCTAACAAAGCCTAGTTTTGACCTCAGAAACGGCAAACCACTCTAATTTGTTGTTCAGATCTGATTGGTTGTTTTACTAAGAATAATAATGAAGTTCAGTTTTTTTTTTTTTTTTTAAATAAAGGAAGAGTAAACCCTAATAGCACTTAGGCTAATATAAGTGGACAAGAAGAACAGGAATATCAGTTAACCAATGTAAGGACGTACTCTGGGCTTGTGCTACTAAATTGGATGTATATACTGAATATGTTGAATCGTATAAAGTACTGGCTTGGGTAAGTAATCCCCACTACGGTTTCACAACGACGTTAGTGCTAAGGGGTCCCAGCTTCCCCTCTGTGACATTCTTCGCCATGAGATCTTTATCACGATTCTGAAAAGGTAAAGTTAATCCAAGCCCATGGCTTGCCACTCAGACAAACAACAGGCAGAGGCTGCCCTTACTTGAGTCCCTAAATCCATCTAGTAAACCCCTCTAAAACTAAAGTGTTCGTGGCCCGGAAATGATTCCTAGCGTCCTGTCCAGAGCATTAGCAAAATTCTTATTTTAGCTCACTTCAGCTTTTGAGATGGTGCACAAGAATTATTGGAGGGTGGAGAGGTGATGTAGACTACTTGGATTGTAATCCTGGTCAGAATGAAGCAAACATGTGAGGGTGGTCTGGTGATGATGCTTTTATCGGTATAAAATGTTGATTTCTATGTAGCAATCGATATTGGCAGCTAGCCTACTTTAGGCTGCACCCTGCAGGTACAACTACAGGACCTATAACAGCCGTCACATTCCGGACTTGTACATAATCTATATAGATCGGCATTCAGACTGTTAAAGTAGAGACTGCTTAAACCATCACATGATAATAGGTATGGGGATTACCAGAACAATGCAGAAGCAAAACAACCTCTTGATGTACAGTTGTGTGAATAGAACCATGTAAAATAAGAAGCAGAATCTTTAGCTATTATTTTATTTTTCACCTGAAACTAGAGTTTGGATTTTTATGGCTGCACTGGTATCGTTACCATCATACAGTACTTCTTCATAAGACTGCAGATCTTAGGAGCACTGGCTCTCAGCAGGACATTACCTCCATAAATGGCAAAAGCCTGGTCATAGAAAAACCTCCGCTTCAAGGTGTCTTCCATTTTTGTTCTGTCAACTATATCATCCTTGGGTTGTAGAGATAATTCCTGCAAGAAACAAAACAAAGAAAGGCATCAGACGGACGTTTCCATTAACAGTTTAGTAAACAAAAACTTGCTACGTATGATTAGGAGTTGTGCCTGAAACCATTAGTGTTGCTATGGTTTAATGAAGGGGTGGGGGGTAAAAAGCTGATCTGCAGTACGGACAACCAGGTAACAAGTAGCATTTAAGATTTCTGGATTGTCGACTTTATCGCACTCAGTTAAAGATATAAAAACAATTTGTGCTTCAAGGAGCACCAGAAGTAGTCAGGACCAGTTCTTAAAAACACTAACATTTTCTTTGGCTGTGACACATAGTACACCTTTACTTCCATTTACTGATGTCAAGGTGCCATTCTTAGGGTTCTACAAGTACAGAATCAAGATGATGGTAAACACCCTGAATCACAGAACAGAAGAATTGATATTTGATCAATAGCACCCGTCCCTTTAGTCTATAGTCTTTATTTATTACCACCCATTAAGAACTGCCACCATCTCATAACAGAATTAGAGAGGGTGGTTTAAAGTTGTTCACAAAACTTTCATAATAAAGGAAGTGAGGGGCTAGTGCACTTGTATAAATCCCACAAGAAACTTAATATACATTAGTATTATATCCCAGGCTACCAGGTTTGGTTGAAGATAAGGGTAAGCTTAATGCGTGGTTAGTATTGGTCACCGGGAATAAAATCGGATTAGAGTGGTTATGCAGGTAACTTTAATGTAATAGCAAACTCTCTCCACTCCCCAGCCACGGATGACAGAATAACTGAGCAAAGGATATGGGTATTGCATAACAGAAAAGGCTTAAGTCAGTCTTCAAATAAATAGGTTTCATACTAAAGTTTATCAAAACCGAGCTTTCACGCTGAATGAAGCATGCAACAAACACTTGCATCATACGAGGCAGTAGCCCGTTTTGTTCCTCTATTTTCATAACTATAATTAATTAAAAAAACACAACCCTGTAGAACACTGAACGTTTCAGAATGGACACCAACAGAGAGGTGCACCATAGATGTCAACGTTTTTTAAATATGTAATCAAGTATTCTCATGTAGATGAAATATGGCTTGGTTGGATCACTGAATTATAAGTAATCAAAATCCTTAAAATGTTTGCTCAGTGCACATGTGGAAGGGTTTGCATGGTCCGCAAGTAACTGCATCAGAGTTTGGGAAGAAAAATCTCTCACTTAAGCTAAAACAACTGATCAGATGCATATTCACATGGATGAAATATTTTTGCACACTTTTCCAAGGAGTCAAATGCCAAACAACAGAAAGTGCTGTCAGTGGATGAATATGCAAACAACCTCTCATTTAAGACAATTCATCCATCACTGAAAAGAGCTATAAACTGATAATTCTTGATGAAGCATGCAATCGCTTAAAAGATTTTGTTGGGTCAATGACAATCATCATCCTCCGACATTGAAATATATATGCAGGTCGTCTCGAGCACTGGGATATTTTGGGCTGTTACAAATAAAAGAAAATTTTAAAAAATTGAGGTTGAAAAGGGTCATTCACCTCATCAGCTTACAACACTATTTGGTTGAGCAACAGTCACCGAGAGTTTATGGTCGATTAATGATCTCTGAAGGTTACAATTCATACTCTGGAAATGAGGAAGAAAACCGACTACAACATCCTGTTCAATAAATGGCTTTTCGGGAAAGACTCAACATTCTCAACTGCCTTGATAAAAGAAAGGCACTTTGTTGGGTGCTTACCTTGGCTTCAAGTATCTTTTTGCGCGCCTTGAGCTCTGCCACCGCTTTGTTCACGTCCACCTGGGGGGCTTTGTCATCCTTAAGCTGCCGCACTAGATCCCCCTAAGGAAAGATCATATGAAGAATTAATTTCGAGGCACAATGAAAGGATCCAATTGATTGCACACCCTGGAGAAGTCCTTGCCCTTTCTATTTAAATACAGAGAGAAGCCTATGGATAACTTCCCAAATATCTGAAACTTAAAAAAAAAAAAACATCTTAAAGGTCCGTTGGCGTATATACAACTCATTCTCTCACTAAGCACCAACTCTTTGGAGATTATTTAGACAGCTGTTCTGTATTTGGAGGTACACCCTTGCTGCGGAATTTACTTTTGCATGGGACTTTCTGCACTCCGGCCAAGATTTTGCTTTTGAATGAGGTCCAACACAATTTCAAATTAATAGCCACAGGTAAACTAACGCATTTCAGTATACTTTCTGCCTGTCTTGTTTTGTGAATGAGCAATGTATGTAAAATAAACAAAAATACATCTTAGGAGAACTGTTTTATTTCATAGCCAGAGCTGCTTCAAGTGCCAAAAGAAGTGTACACTTTGTGTGTGAATACAACTCTAGTTCTTCATGGTGAAAACATATTTAACTGTCTTGTGCTTCTAAATATTTGAAAACTGGAGTGCCACATGCACAGAGGTGTTACACTGGAACTAATGCGTAAGCATAGACAGACTAAAACCGGCGGAAAGACCGCTAGGGGTGCCACAAATTCAGCCTGTCTTTCAGGCATGCATTGCTCCCCGTATTGCTCAGGCTCATCCTCATCTGCTTTTTCAGGTACCGGCCTGCTTGGAAATCTAAGTTTTCAAGATTTGACAGAAAGGGCCTCCTTCGAGTGGGACAATTCGTTGGCGTTCCAATCCTAGCTCCCACACCGAAAGGCACAATGTGCTAGCTATCCTGGGGAAGATTCCTCAGTTCCAAGTAACTGCACCCCAGTTGCTTTACCTTTCAAAACTGGTAGCTCTAATAAAATAGCCAACACTCAGATTAACCAAACTGCAGCAGATTTATGTTGAAGCATCCACTTAGTGTGTTCTGTAGAGGTGAGCTGGCTGCATTTGAATACAACCCTTTTATGGACTATCCAGCCTAAAAACAGCATACAAACAAGCACACAATAGTTATTGGTCCCTTTCTGAACTACATAATTTAATTAAATCCATTTAAATCCCTTTAAAATTGCTGTTAAAGTTGACCACCGAGCTTTCATCTACACCCTGCGTACGGACACATACACATAGGACAGAGCCAGGAGGAAGAGGCTAATCTTGCATCTAATTTCAACAGCTGGATGTCCTGCTTGTGTGAAAATTTCATCAACGTGGAAGACAGACTGAACGAAGTTAGCAAGCTAAATCTACAAGTAGGATCAATTTTCCTAATTTCCTGGGAATCCCATCAGGTCAATCCCTGGTGGGCACAACGATCCTGAAATCAGAAATGTAAAACTGTTAGAGGGGAAAAAAAAAGTGATAAAAAAACGAGTTGAAGAAAGTAAGTAACATCAAGGTGGTTTAAACATCTACTGTACGGCTCTGTTGAGCTAGACGACTTGCTATGAGAGAAACATAATAATAATAATGATGTGCAGCAAAATAGGTCATGTAACATATGCCACTGACTACTATGCCACAGATCAGCCCATGTGTGAATGGGCATGCCAATATATATCCTTGGTATAGGTCTCAGAATATAGCCATATATTCTTAACATTTAAAGAAAGCACTGTGCCACAATGCCCATATTCTCAAAATATTTAGCAGCATAATATGCTGACAGATTGCCAAAATATTGCATTACATAATTTGACCATATTGTATTAAACGCATACTAACATGTTCTCACATTTTTTCTGACAAGTATAATTATCTTGAATCACCGAACCCACATCCCTTCAGGTCATACATTATGCCTTGAAGAAATCCTTATGCAACAAAAAACGTCACCATGGCACACACAATGCAATTACTACAGTGGTGCTTGCACTGTCCAACATGGCCCACACTGCCTCTAACCAGAGAAGCTCACCCGCTAACATGGTCGGATAGTACACCTAGTCTGTGCCTTGGGACTCCGTGGCCCTCCTAGTTCACTAAAGACTGTGTAATCCTTTGGCAGAGGTGGTCTTACCTAGGTATTTTCACTTATATTATCTGAGATAGTGTATGCTGTCCAGGCGAGTGCCACCAGACATCTAGAAACTCTGGGTTATTGCGGCAAGACAAAGACTTCGCTTGGGCCCATATGTTTTAGCTTGCTAATAATGGTAATCAACATATTAAACAGGAAACAGCACCCCATTCCCATGCCAGACCTCTTGTAGTCTTCTTGTGTCTTAATCTCTCCAAAAGTAGCAATTTAGTCCCAGGATATTCCTCATGATCCCCAATCTACTGAGTGTGTCCAAGCCATTGCTCAATCTTATTTTCATGGCGCACCACATGCATGGCCATCGCCAACACTGTCTAGAGTAACTCTTCTGCATCAAGCTCTAACATCTATATCTCCTGGCTAATGCCTAAGCTTCCTTAGCATTACAACCTACATCCATTCAGCAGTAAAACATGCCCTCCAAGAAAACAACATGATATTTGTCAGAAACTGATATTTGTTTGACTGAGCCTTGGTCTGCTGCAGTCACTACACGTGTGTTGCTTGACCAACTTGCAACATGACATGGATATATTCCCACAAACAATATTATCTCCTTTGGATGTGGTGTCGCTATTCGCTACAAATCCTCCAAAAATGCAACAGATTGAGCTTCATTTTCAATGAAGTAAAACTTAATACCATGTCAACAATCCATGTGCTTCATAGTAATGCAATGCTCGCCCTGCCACCAATAAAAAAACTGACCCCAATAAGATTGCAGATATTCCTATCCCTTTGACTCTTAGCATAACCATTTCATACTTTGTGGCCCATTAAGTTCATACTAATTTCAAACACCACCTTTCTTAAATATTTACCAAATATGACCAATCTGGATTAATCAATTTCTACAACTTTTAGAGACTTTTTTGCCACCACCATCCTCTACATCCTACACTTCCATTCCCGTTCTCCAGCTCCCAACTTGACACCTGATGCAACATACAGCATCTAATCAGTCCATTTCTTTCATGAAAAATGTCCAACATTAAAGCAGGTGCTCAGTCTTCCCTTTCGAACCCTGGCCAAATAGGATGAAAGTCCTATTCTACTCTGAAATCCATGATAATCTGTCCAACAATGGAAAAAAACATTGGCAACTATCGGTAGTACAAACAATGTCATGACAAAGCCAAAACTCCCTTATTCGGGCAATTTATTGGAGAAAACTGACACATCAAAGGAAAATTGCAACACAGGATTTGAGCTTAACGTAGAGACACAACTCAACTCTACTTTAGGACCTGTTTTTGCTTCCTAAACACAAGAGAGCACGTAGTTACCTTCTTTCTCATTCTAGCCATTTGAGAACAGAATTGATTCCCTGGTAGGATTTAATTTTGAAAAGGGGATTGTGCTAATGTTGTGTGATCTGGGTCAGATCATTCATGTTGATTCACTTTAGTCGGCCATTAGGACTTCTTTTGTAAAATAACTGAACTTGTAAATATTATTTAGCTGAAGCAAGGTTGAGCAATACGCCCCAGACTGGGGTAATTTTCCAGCTGTTCTAGGAATCACAATCGGGTAGCTTTATGTTATTTCAAAATTATATGCATTTGACCAACTGAGAATGTAAACTGCCTCAGTCAGACAAAATTGCTTGCTGATCTTTTCTCTGCCACTAGGAATAACAATTAAGAAACAAGTGTGTGTTATGTGTTAATAAAGCACTTCATAGTACTCTTTTCAGTGATAAAATTAGCAACTGTTACGTTAGCCACTTCAGTAGTACTGAATTTACTAATCTCAGAATGATGAAATACGTAGTTAGTACTTGCAGGTTTTGAACATGTGAACTGCAGATAAACTAGATGTGTTTAATTTATTAAGTCATCTTAAGAAAACCTCGGTAAAAGAGGTTGTTTTCATCACTTAAGTGCCATGGTGTTTTATACACCAAGAAAAATAAATAAAATATCCAGAAGAATGACTTTGGTCTTTTCTTCAACTATTTGGTGGAAACCACAAACTCTTCAATCCAAATAGATCTTGGCTGAAGGATCTTGACTGTGCAGATTTAGATTAACCCAGTAATGCTGCAGTTCACTCCTGTCACTTTATCCATTCATTGCTGTTCTGGTGCCAAGTGTAATCTCTGGTTCAATGGTTTTTCTTTTGAGCCTCTAACAGCATGTATCCGTAATCAGGACAACTCAGAGTTGGTCTTGATGTACTGAGACACTCTAAGATAAAATGCCAACGATCTAGCACTGTTTCTAGTCCCCTACCCAGACAATTGACAGGCAGTATGTACCCTGCGAGAGGAATGTTTAGAAATATCACAATGCCGCATTAATAAAAGCAAGACAGAAACGTTCCTCATTCATGCTGCACAAAACAATCTACCTTTGAAACTAAGAATAGACAGCAAAAAACGCCTGTCTAATTTACATCAATGGATATGGGTGGCTTCAGAACACAAGACATAAATACACGTAATTATGTTAGGCTTCTAGACAACACCAAACAGGATTTCCAACGTTAAGGGCACTTATGTCTAACGCTAGTTGGGCATATAAATGCAGTTAAAATGAAAATGCTCCCCCAATGCTTGTTCATATTTTGATTGGTTCCGTGTTCTTTAAATAGGGTTTTTACTAAACTGAATGTTAGAGATTTAAGGTGGCTCACAAAACCCCTAGGATAACAAGAATTAAGTTATGTGCCAAGCTGAACGATGGCAGTCGAGCCCGGTTTCATTTTGAACCCAAATATCTGGCTTTGCGCTCAATAACACTGAAGCAATTGGTTATCACTAGTTAATAAGATTAATTCTCAAACAATTCTGGCCCAGACTGTCAGAGAACACAGATAATTTGGTTTAGCAACTGGATTTCATAACCTGAATGGTAACCAACAGTTTAAATTTACCTCTTTAAAATATATATGTAGAGACTATGGTTGGTGACTCAAATGTCCGCTCTACTGGAGAGTATGGCTGCATCTCATTATGGAAAAATGCAGAATTTCCTTGCACATCTACCCAGAACATTCTACAGTGGAGATTTAAGGGAACTGGACAAGAAGGCCAACCATTCAGCAAAACTATAGTTAAATCTTTTTCGTAACCAGGTGACTATAAATTGCATGAGTTGAAAGGCCACTTTCTGCTGTAAATAAAACATTTTTAGCACAAAACTGGCATTTATCGGAATTATCTTAACCACATATCGAGTTCGCCAAAGTGAAATCTGTAATGTGGAAAAGTGGAGATGTTTGATACTGAACACCCACTGGCAGGATATTTTGGTTAAAAATGACTGGGTCTTAGGTCTTTCTACCCTTTTCTCATTTTTTGGTTGGGATGTCTGTTTAAGACTACAAAATAAAAAAAAGATTACTCGTTTTTTTAAAGTGCTTAGTGAAACAAAAAAGGAAAGATTCAAGAATGACAGCACGAGTGTGAACTAAGTTGGCAGAAGCACTCTTCCAGCTGGCTCAGAACATAACCTACGGGAAATTGATACTCAATACGTTAGAAATGGCCCTTTCTGCAGGGCTTATCCTGTTTTTTTGTCTTCTTACCTCCTGTTTTGATCCTTTGCTGAAATTCCTTTTTTACTGGCTTTAGGACTCTGGGCACTTTACCACTGCCGACCAGCGCTAAAGTGCAAGTGCTCTCTGTCTAAATGGTATTGGTGATTGGTTTATCCACGATTGGCATATTTGATTTACTAGAAAGTCCCTAGTACAGTGCACACCGTGTGCCTAAATCAAAGGCTGTTAGTGGGACTGCACCACTGATTGTGTCACCCACATGAGTAGCCCAGTAAACATGACTGCGACCTGCCACTGTAGTGTCTGTGCAGTTTGTACTCCCAGGTTGACCTGGGCAGTGCACCCACTTGCCAGGCCAAAACCTTCCGTTTTACTACATGCATAACACCCAAAAGGTAGGCCCAAGGCAGCCCCATGGGCACAGTGCAATGTATTTAAAAGGTAGGATATGTTCTGCTGTGTTTACATGCCCTCATAGTGAAATACTGATAAATTTATTTTTCCACTATTGCAAGGCCTATCCCTGCCATAGGGTAACATGGAGATTGCCTTGAAATATCATTTAAGTGTAATTTCCCATGGGGAGCAGATAGAGTTTCGAAGTTTGGGGTCTCTGAACTCACAATTTAAAAATACATATTTTGATGGAGTTGGTTTTTAAACTGCAAGTTTGAAAAAGCCACTTTTAGAAAGTGGACATGTTCTTGCTTAATCGTTCTGTGCCTCTGCCTGGCTGTGGAAGACACGTCTAGGTCAGGATGACAGGTGGGCTGTTTGTGAATTCACTCTAGACGGTCACACAAAGGGGAGTGGAGGTGTGCCCTGCATATCCTGATGTGGCTTCCTGGGCTAGAGTGGTGGCTGGCGCTGACACTAGAACCTGAAGAGGGCTGTGCCTGGCCTTAAACAAAGCAGTCTCCAACCCCCTGGAATGTGTCGGTGCCAGGTCAAGAAAGGCAGGTTCTTGTGCACTACAAAGACTTTTCTTTGAAGTTTGCCTACCTATTGGACATCTGAGACCCCAACTTTAAAATCCTTCTGAACTGAGGACATTCTCTCAGGAAGAAGAACTAGATGGTGTAGGAGGGACTGCCACTCTGTCTGCTGCTTTGCTGTGCTCCTGCTGCTTTTGCCATAGGAGTGAAAGGACTGGACTATGCTTTCTATATCCTTGTTCCAAATGTCCTCCAAGGGCTTGGACTGAGCTTGCCTCTTGTTAGAAGTCTCAGGGATATCAAAGAGTTCATCCGCCAGCATCTGGGCTCTCTTGCTGAGTGTCCTTGACTTGCCAAGTGGTGCTAAATCCTGTTCCAGGGCCCTTGGGAGTGAGTTCTGGTGTAACGAAGAAGAAACCAAGTACATCGCCTCCACAGCAATTTTTGAACTGGTCCCGCTGTCCGAGTCTGCATCGCTGCCTGCACCAGAGCCATGGTCCCCGCTGAGTGCAACAACCGTGACTGATGTCACAGGCCTGACACTGCCACAGTGCCTCAAAGTCCCACCACAGCTTGAGTCCTGAATGCCGTGGCTCCGACACCCAGGACACCAGACTCCGCTGCAGCACTCGTGGCCCCGCAACAGTGCAAAGTCTATGCCTCGCATTTTGACCTGCTGGATTGATAGACCCCGCCAAATTGTAAGGAACTGACACCTGACCACCAGCGCTGCACAAGCTGTCCTGCTTTGCAGTAAGGAATCAATGCCTCACCTCGTTGACTCCATGCAACTTTCAAGGTACGGTGCCTGGGGTCCATGTGACTCTGTGACCGGCCTGTCAGGATCTCATGATAACCCCAGTTGGAGCTATTGTGTTTCTAAGCACTTTATGTGTTGGTGGTGGCGGAGGTGGTCAAATACATTATACATTGCCTCTGAGATGAGACTAACTGCTCGTGCCATGCTACCAACGGGGTGACCAGGGGTTATCTTAGCTGTGTTACTCTTTTACCCTGACCACAGTGAGGGTCCCGACTTTGACTGGGTGCAAACAGCTGCCAATAAGAGACCCCACTTCTAACACGGTAGCTTACAAACAATGCTATTTGCTGGTGCAACTGGCACTGGAAATGCTTTCAAGGTGTAGAATTTGCTCGCCAGCTAAAATGTTAATTTTCCTTAAACATTTAAAAGTAGCAAGTATTCGTTTCTTCACCACTGTTGCAGTATTCTACATTTCAGTGATAAACTACTATGCTGTGATGCAGCCTAGGGTGATTCGTTCTTGCTTGAATAATGTGGACTTGTCCAAAGAGTGTAGTTGACCCTAATTATGGCATGTATGCCACTTTGAAAGGAACAAACAATCCAACAGCAGCAGGAATACTAACTGCAACAAGTAACTGCAATGAGCTCAATATTCCCAAGTAATGATGTGAAAAGGTATTGGGAGTTTAGGAGTTCCACGGAGCAGCACAACTAGCTGTAAAAAATACATTCATAAGACAACTGGTACATGGTCTTTTGTTGTTTTGCCTTCTGCACATTTTGCCCTTCTTAAACCGTTATCCCTCTTGTCTAAGAGCTTGTTTCCGTTGCCACACTCCTCCTCCTCAAAAACATCTATCTGTGGATGCTGATGGAAGCTGGTACCAAGAGGCCATAGTCATTACAAAGCTGCTACTCACCTAGCATGAACGGATACATCAGCAGGAATCCAGGCATGTTGTGCTTTTAAATCAATGCCGTTAGCAAGACTAGGCATCTATACGTTATTATCAAAAGATTAAGCATATCTACATCCTAACAGCACAACTGTTGCGGAGTCAAATTATCTTCTTACCTCTTACTGCAAAGAAGCAATATAGAGGGTATTAAGTACCTTCTTTCTAGAAAAGATCGTGTAATGCATAGATTTTAGAGTACAGAGTTTAGGGCATAAATCTGATCAGTATAAACAATACCTGGAGCCACATTATCATTCGTTTTCAATGGACTGGACACAGTTTTTGTGAGCAGGCATAAAGGTGTGGTACTACAGCGTACACCCACAAGACCTGTTTAATATGTTCATCCATTTGTTTGGTGAGCTAATAACATTTAGCATATGATCACTTTTCAGGCACTATACAGGGAGTGCAGAATTATTAGGCAAATGAGTATTTTGACCACATCATCCTCTTTATGCATGTTGTCTTACTCCAAGCTGTATAGGCTCGAAAGCCTACTACCAATTAAGCATATTAGGTGATGTGCATCTCTGTAATGAGAAGGGGTGTGGTCTAATGACATCAACACCCTATATCAGGTGTGCATAATTATTAGGCAACTTCCTTTCCTTTGGCAAAATGGGTCAAAAGAAGGACTTGACAGGCTCAGAAAAGTCAAAAATAGTGAGATATCTTGCAGAAGGATGCAGCACTCTTAAAATTGCAAAGCTTCTGAAGCGTGATCATCGAACAATCAAGCGTTTCATTCAAAATAGTCAACAGGGTTGCAAGAAGCGTGTGGAAAAACCAAGGCGCAAAATAACTGCCCATGAACTGAGAAAAGTCAAGCGTGCAGCTGCCACGATGCCACTTGCCACCAGTTTGGCCATATTTCAGAGCTGCAACATCACTGGAGTGCCCAAAAGCACAAGGTGTGCAATACTCAGAGACATGGCCAAGGTAAGAAAGGCTGAAAGACGACCACCACTGAACAAGACACACAAGCTGAAACGTCAAGACTGGGCCAAGAAATATCTCAAGACTGATTTTTCTAAGGTTTTATGGACTGATGAAATGAGAGTGAGTCTTGATGGGCCAGATGGATGGGCCCGTGGCTGGATTGGTAAAGGGCAGAGAGCTCCAGTCCGACTCAGACGCCAGCAAGGTGGAGGTGGAGTACTGGTTTGGGCTGGTATCAAAGATGAGCTTGTGGGGCCTTTTCGGGTTGAGGATGGAGTCAAGCTCAACTCCCAGTCCTACTGCCAGTTCCTGGAAGACACCTTCTTCAAGCAGTGGTACAGGAAGAAGTCTGCATCCTTCAAGAAAAACATGATTCTCATGCAGGACAATGCTCCATCACACGCGTCCAAGTACTCCACAGCGTGGCTGGCAAGAAAGGGTATAAAAGAAGGAAATCTAATGACATGGCCTCCTTGTTCACCTGATCTGAACCCCATTGAGAACCTGTGGTCCATCATCAAATGTGAGATTTACAAGGAGGGAAAACAGTACACCTCTCTGAACAGTGTCTGGGAGGCTGTGGTTGCTGCTGCACGCAATGTTGATGGTGAACAGATCAAAACACTGACAGAATCCATGGATGGCAGGCTTTTGAGTGTCCTTGCAAAGAAAGGTGGCTATATTGGTCACTGATTTGTTTTTGTTTTGTTTTTGAATGTCAGAAATGTATATTTGTGAATGTTGAGATGTTATATTGGTTTCACTGGTAATAATAAATAATTGAAATGGGTATATATTTTTTTTTGTTAAGTTGCCTAATAATTATGCACAGTAATAGTCACCTGCACACACAGATATCCCCCTAACATAGCTAAAACTAAAAACAAACTAAAAACTACTTCCAAAAATATTCAGCTTTGATATTAATGAGTTTTTTGGGTTCATTGAGAACATGGTTGTTGTTCAATAATAAAATTAATCCTCAAAAATACAACTTGCCTAATAATTCTGCACTCCCTGTATGTATTCCAACTTTTGGTCAGGAAAGCACACGGAAGACTAGGATATTTACTTGCTGTATTAAGGAAGGAATTCAAAATGTGAAAGTCCTTAACCAGTCCAAAATTAAGTTGCAGATAAGTGGAAATATATAGCAAGGCATAGATAATGGTGAAATACCTATGATTCGTAAAAATACACAATGATGTGCGCCAAATTATAAATATTATCTCTGCCAAAGGTGTGTCACTGAATATACATACACTGGCTAACCACAAAAAAGATTAGCATGTAGAAAGTGGCTCTGTCTTTGTTTGCAGAAATGCTTTTTTTTCCACTTTTTGCAGGCATTTTTTACCCTCGCTAAGGCAAATTATACGCTTTATGACATCAAAAATACAATTTGTAGTATTGGGTCAAAAGAAGGCAGGCTTTGTCTTCAAAGGTGAACGTAAATCAATTCCAGACAGATAGAGTCATTTATAAAAGGGAATGCCAGTTGTTTTTTACTGAAACTACCAACTACATGCGGCATGCGTAATAATGCAGAAATATAAATTAACTATACAGCTAAAAAAAAAAATTACAAAAAAACCCAAAAAAACTGAAAGACACAATAGCTAAACACGGAAGGAAATATCACTAATGCAGGAAGACAAATATGTGTTTTTGAAAACATCCGATTGTGCAAATCAACATACTGGGGATTTTCGTTGATTTTTCACATCTATGTTAAAAAAAAAAAAAAAAAAAAATGAAGGCAAAAAAAGATTAAAAAAAAATCGAAATCATCATTACAGGATAAATATATTACAACTCAGCACTATATGAAATGTAACCTCGTCTCTTGTTAACAAAATATTTAAATTACAAATACTGATAAACAAAAAATGCATGGAGACGGTTTTATTTTTTATTTTTTGTGGCAAACGCTGCATTGGTTTTTACTCTGATAAAAGCACGTCCTTACTCTAAAATCGTTTCAGCTGCTGCATGAGGAAAACGTGGCAGAGGGAGGAGACGTGAGCAAAATTTTAAAAAAACAGGAGGCATCACTTGTAACCAGAATCACTACGGGGTCTGCTGCAACAAGCAACAACAGTGCCAAGCCAAGAGCAAAAACCGTATGCAAAAGGGTAGTTCCTCGTCTCGTGTACACCAAAAACATTTTTCGCAAGAACAGTCCCTGGCTTCAACACCGACAGGAATACCTTAAGCCTAGAAAGACTTTATACTCGATAACGTTGTTCTGTCCTGTGTTGTTACGAAGATCGATCTTTTAGTTCTTGGATTTCTACATATTTAAGTGGAGCAGAAAGATGCAGAAAACTTGACCTTTTAAGAACGATTTGCATTCTTTGCATGGAAAATCTTAAAAATATTGTTTCTGCAGTCCGTGTGAGCACCCTTGTGGATTTCCAATTAAAAAACCTGACGTACAATGCTCCATTAAAACAAAAACTTTTACACACCTTTTCAGACGGAAAAGCCTGACAAATCATAAACCATTAAACAGCTATTTTTATACACTCCGAAAAAGGCAGCAATAATATGCAAGGACCCGGCAATCTGATGCACCATTCACCAGGATGTGGAGCAAGGTCTAATTCAGTGACCAAAATCAAGGGACCAGCAAAATCAATTTGCCTTCATTTCACAGTTCTATACAAAATAAAGACGTAAACGCTCATGAATGTGGTTGTTTTAGAGCTCAGGCTGAAGACAGGGGGTAGTATCTTGTTCACCAATCCAAAACCTTGCCTCCTTCCCGTCCGGTTCCCACACAAATGAACCAGCCTCAAATTAGAACCTACTACCACTTTAGAGGTTCAACTGAGTTGCAAATGTACCCTTGTCAAGTGCGACATTTCGACCTGTCATGGAACCTTGGCCAATAGCAAGATGCACTGAGAAAATAAGAACAAGCTGCATGAATGTTGCCAATGTTCTTGGGAACACATAAAATTAACATTTCTTAGTAGTGAACTTCACTTTTTAATTTTACTCTCCCAGTTTGCTGTTTTGTTACAGTTGTTTCATCTTATTCAATTATGTTTTTTGTTGACTAAATAATAAATGTGATATAAGTATGAGTTCGAACACCCAAGCATGCGAAGCACTACGGACTAAAAAAACAAGCCAAGCTACAAAGAACAATTGGCAAAACCAATAGGTTTAGTCTGCAATCGAGCTCCGACTAAAAGAGCAAAGAAAAGCTGTTGAGGTGAACAAAACACAACTGCATTCTGTATACAGTGCATCTAAAATATAAATAGTTTAATGTGTGGTAGTTCAATGTAGTTTTCAGATGTAAAACACGCCCGAAAGATACATCAAGCATCCAACTGCAGAAGATGAGAGTGCTTCTTTTCTAGGAGCCAAAGACCAATCACTGTATACTGTAAAGCACTGGTAACAATAGGTATGGAAACAGCAGTACTGTAAAACCAAACCAAAAATAATATATCAACCATAACAAACCGGCATTTGAAAAATAAGCACATAGATATGATCTATCCTTTATCTACAAACATTACTGAAAAACTGCATAGCATGAAAAGGAAGTGAACAGCATAAATTTCATTTTAATTCACAATGTTCTCTTACGTTAGGGTGCAAGAAGTTGATTTCCTGTCAATTTGTCCCAGATCACAACAGCCTCAACAAAAAAAGGACTCACCCTCAGTTGCCATCATCAATAAATAAGAGCTAATGTCAAACATTTGTCCCAAGCTCTTGGTGAACCCCATCCTGCCCTACTAACTCTATGCAACGCAAGTATTTGTTATGTTTCATCATGTAAAGAGGTAAAGACTCCCATGTCACTCCTCGCTCCACTACTGATATGTTCAGGGATATATTTGTGCCCCCTTCCTTATCCAAAACCTGCAGTAACATTCACACCAACTGTACCCCTGTGACTGCTCCATCCTGATTTTTTCCACTTAGAGCATCTATAATCACTGAAAAAACAAATGGGACATGAAAGCATCAAACAACATAATCATACTGTAATTTCTCCCATAGCCCAATTTCAGAGAACTGCTTTTACTAATGACCTAGTTTACCATCTCTCCGAAAGGTACGATTGTGCCCAAGTGACTAATGGGCTGTGGTAGCGCATTCCAAGCATGGTGGTTTCTCACAAGTAGTGCCTTTAACAGTACATAGGAAAATGTATAACAAGAAATCTTCCCTTAAACATCAGATGGCATGCTGGCACCGCCCAATGGGCGTTGGTCCGGAGTTCTTCCCACATATGCTCTCCTGAATTAATGATAAAGTATTAAACTGTGACCTGGGAATGATTCACAATGTATGGGGTATGTTGCAACATGTCCAACAAAAGCATTTTGAAAAGGTAAGAAGCGCAAAAAAATGCTTGAAGTAAGTGCCATTCTTTAGCACTGGTCCTGTGCTTGCTATGCCACCAGATTCAAACTAGCCTGGCTAATGAAGGGCGATACCCTGAAACGGGTCTCAGGATGCTTGTTTCGGGTCCAGGGAGGACCTGGCCTGGCAGTTCGTGCTGGACAGGTCAAGACTGATTTGCATATGGCTGGGTCTGAATTGGACTGGCGTGGCAGGCAAAAACAACTGATGGATTAAACCCAGATATGTGACTGTGGGTGAATGTTTGATTTGTTCTACATTCCATCCATTCTCTGTTGGTCTTTGCATTTGTCTGCGCAAGTGGGAAGGGTATGCCCATAAGAGGGTCCCGTGCTTGCTAAGCTACCAGATCCAAGCTAGCCTGGCTGATGAAGGGCGATACCCTGAAACCAGTCCCAGGATGCTTGTTTTTGGTCCAGGGAGGACCTGGCCAGGCAGTTCAGGCTGGACTGTTCCCATGAGGAACAGGGTCAAGACTGATTTGCATATGGCTGGGTTTGAACTGAAATGGCATGGCAGACAAAACAAATGATGGATTAAACCCAGATCTGTGACTGGGGATGAATGTTTGATCTGTTCTGCATTCAGTCCATCATCTATTGTTTTTGTACTTTCTAAAAGTGGCATTTCTACAAAGGTAATAAAAAAAATCCACCTACGCCAATAAGCAGAATTTATCACTACCTTCCCAAACATGCCCCCGCTACTACTCATAGATCAGAAGATACCACTTAGACATATGTCAGGGCATTTCCAATACAATCCTATGAGTAGCAGCACTCACAGTAGTGAGAAACCACACAGGCTGTTGATCGCAACTAGGACATGTAACACAAAGATATATGTCCTACCTTTTACATACACAGCATCCTTCCCATAAGGCTACCTAGGGCCTACCTTAGGTGTAGTAAAAAGGGAGTTTAGGCCTTAGCAAGTGGTTTAGCTCACCAAGTCAGTGTAGCGGGAAACTGCGCACTCAGGCCCTGCAGCGGCAAGCCTGAAACAAGTTTGAAAGCCTACTTATGTGGGTGATGCATTCTGCACTGCATGCTCACCAGCAGCATTTAATTTAAGGACCCTGGGTACATGGTATACCACTTTACAAGAGATTTATTTACCTATAAGCCAAGCAGGTGTAAACCTATTATACCAAGTTGTATTGGAGAGAGCACATGCGCTTTAGCACTGATTAGCAGTGGTAAAGTGCCCACAGTTTTAAAGCCAACAAAAAGAGGGTCAGAAATGTAGGAGGAGAAAGGCAAAATGTTTCGGATAACCTTGCAGAAAAGGCCATTTCCAACAGTTTTTCTGTCAGAAGAACGCTTTATAAAGTGTTGCTTTGGATTGAACCAAAGGTGAAACTCTGTCCCTATGTCCTAGGATTTCTACCTGTCCCTCTGAACCAGTCAGCCCCAACCACCTCTCATCCATGCGGGGGAACCTATTAACTCGAACCTCGTCTCACATCTACAACCGTATCAGGTCGCCCCATGTGTAACTGTCTCACAAGCAGGGCTTTAAGCCGGTGAGGTCCTTCCTGATATTGAACCCAATAGTAATTAAAAACAGAAAATAAAGCTGGTCCCTTTCGGGCCTTATATTCATGTCCTTAACTTTACTAGTAAAAACACAGCTAAAGATCTGAACAATGAGTGTAAAATACATCAAGGTGTTCCATTTCATTCCTATTTACGTTTCATATTCTTCCCCTAATGCTTGCATTCCCTTAGAGTGTCTGCTTTTCCCAGGATTTTCTGGTATGGTATTTTTTTTTCAGGCAGAAAATTACCCTACTGTTGTGCATACTATGAACCGAGTCCCTCACAAGTGTTTTTGAAAGGCAACAATTGAGTTAAGGTTGAAAGCAGTGCGAGTCTCTCCCAATGCCTGTGGTGGGTCAAAAAGGTGTTCAGAATTCTTGGTCATCCAATCTTGGACTCTCTTCAAAGCGCACAGAGCAATAATTGTGTATGCCAGTTGTAGTTGTGATTCTATGCCAATGGGTGGCTAAGGTGGTATGGGAATTTTAGGTTACATGTTTAAGCCACGCCCTTTTTAGGGACCCACCCAGCCCCAACTTAAAGCCCTGCTCTCAAGTTCATAAGTTTAAAACTTCCCAAAGCACACAGGCTTTCTAATTCAACCAGCTGCATCAATCACACTCGCCGGTCACACTCGTACGTACCACCTTATACTTAGCTCATGGCTGCGACTGCTGCCCTCTAACTAAATCCTTCCCATATGATCTGCTATGTTGTCTCCCTTCCCTCCTACTAACTCTCCAATGTGGACGAATTTAGATGTTTAAGTGGGCGATCAAAACAAATAGAATAATGATGAATAACTCATTTGAGTACGGTGATATAGATTTACAAAGAATGTGACCTTATGAAAGCTTAAGAACGCATTCTCCCTATCAGGATACTGAATATGATTGAAAAGTGAGTGGCACCCTGGAGTCTAGGATGAATTGACAAGCTATTCATATCTGGCGCCATATAATGGACAAGCATCCCGGACCACAACTACAGCTTTGCACCTACTCCAGGAAAAAAAAAAAATACACATGGCTCCATCCGCAGCCCATAACTCTCGACCCCATTTCTGCCGGGCTGTATGTACCTGCTCCTTGACAGCAAGCCTCAGGGGCGCCAACACTTCTTCCATGGCTCTGCTAGGTAGTTTTGGCTCTGGCTTCTGTTGCTTCCTCGGCGGGGCTCTCTCCTGCAGACGGCGGGGTGCGGTGGCCAGACCCCGGGTGGACTGCTGGAGCAGGAGGATGCGCTGGCCGGGGAGCAGAGTGCGGCAAAGCAGGGATCTAAGCAGCAGCATGGACCGGGAAAGGAGGGGCTCCGGGCTGCATGATGAAATCTCTGCCCGGCCGGCTCAGGAGAGCGACTCGGTAATTCGTAAACTGAGTCTGATTCCTGCTGAAAGGAAGCAGCCATGTTGGAATGGCGCCGCTTTCGCCTGATAACATGGCATTTTCTCGGGTTGCAAATAATTCAGACTATACGGTAGACTGTTTCAAAAGACTTCTTTTTCGAAATACCACTTCTTAGAAAATTGATAGTATTACTCACGCTTTTGCTAATTATTTTCATATATACTCATAAAGCACAGCAATCAATGTATGTGCTTGAAAAAAACTAAACACATCGTTTGTTTACATTGTTGTGAAACATAACTTTGTTTTGTACTCTTTTATACATTGTGGAAACTTTGCTCTTTTACTCGAAAGGTATTGATATCCAAAGATGGAGTTAGGTTTGCTTACGACCTTAAGGGTTGGGCGCTTGAAGGAAATAAGATGTTTATAGGTTTTTGTTGAGAGGCTAGAAACAAACACGAGTTCTAGTTTTTTTTAAGGGCGTTTTGGTGACAAGTTTCTCTGTTACTTAAATCAAGAGAGAAACACAAATGTTTTGCTTTTATTTTCATGTCTTTGCTATCAAAATATTTACGAAACATAAGCATCTTTTTTGATAAAGCATGTTTAAAAGTAATTGTACACTTAACTTAGCTACTTGTTGTTTACGATAATGCATAGGCAGTTATCTAATGGAAAATGGCGATCTTTTTCATACTTTCACCAATAAATGGTTTTGTCCTCGGACCTATGGCGGAAGGACTTCAAATTACATAATTAATTAAGGAGCAATCACAAAGAACTAGTGGGACAACTCAAGTGAAGTAATGCGTCAGCAATGGGCGCCATGTTGCTGGACAAGCAACATTTACAAGCCTTCGGTTTCCTATTAGCAGGAAGGGGGCCAGAAGTACGAAGTATGTTGCAGTCGCAAATGGCGAGATTTGCAGAAGCGGTCCATTTGCAATCTTAAAAATGGCTTTTCTTATGTACAAACCTCGAATTGTGATTTGGAAACAAGTTACCGAGTCTCAATTTGAGTTTTCTACCCAATACCTACTCAGTGGTTGGGAGGGGCATTTTTAGGGCATCTATTCTAAATACTGAATCGTAGTAGTATGTATTAATGTTTTGCACCCAAATTACGGTCTGCAAACATTAATCTTTTACCACCTTCTCAAAGGATCCCATTGACCACTGCCTACTGATAAAAAACAATCGTGGGCACAGGTAATAGGTGTCACCTATTGGTGATCTATTGTCTTTGGCAATCAGGCCAGGGTGAGTAACGGGGGAGCACCTGGGGGCTGATAACAGGATGATTTTAAAAATGCGCTATAGAGTGGCCAGCGCTGGACTCTTCATGGCGCTTTTGTCCCTTCTACAACTAGAAACAGGGATAATACGTGGAGAGGGGAGAAGATACACAGAGGCGGATGGGAGAAGAAACAGGAGGGTGAGAGAATAAACAGGGACAGAATGGTATGGGGGAGGGGAGGAGAAATATGGGAGTGGGAGTGGAGAAGAAAGGAGGAGTGGTGGGCATAAGTTAAAAAAAAAAAAAAAAGCTATGTCACAGCCAGTGTTGACCGTATCATAGGGCAGAACTAGTACCTAAATCACTGTACAAGCAGCGGAGGGACACTCATGAGACCTAATTAATGTGTACTAGGTCCATGCATCATAGAAAGAACAGGAAGCGACGCATGGCATGCGCTGGCCAATGAGAGGGCAGCAAAGAAGAGCAACATTGATGCCACCAATTGATAAGCAATAGGCGGGTTGCAAAGTCAATATTGAACACAAGAGTCTCACAAGCAAGAGCCTATGTGCTAGTGCATGCTCATCACGCAGATGACACCTAAAAAAACTAATCCCAACATGGTTTGAGAGGTACATATCTCAGATTGTCAAAAGGTGCTAGAATTCCATACTAAGAGCAGGTTGTGTGCTATACAAACGTTTATTAGCACTAAAAATATCACAGGAACATTGTGTTCACTCTAACTAAAGTGCAAATGCATTATGTTCTTATAGTAGTGATATCACTTTTCATGCATTTGAAAAATGTTGGAAAGTGGATTATTGGTAAGGGCAGGTAAGTACCTATCAATCAAGCAATTAATCAATTATGGATTTGTAAAGCACGACTACTCAACCGTGAGGGTCTCAAGGCGCTGGGGGTGACAGGGGGGAAGCTGGAGGATCAGTCGAAGCGCCAGGTCTTGGGGTCCTTCCTGAATTGTGACAGGGTGGGGGACTGTCTGAAGTGGATGGGGAGGTTGTACCAGGTCTTGGCGTCGATGTGGGAGAAAGATATTCCTCTGGCTGTGGTTTTCCGGATGCGGGAGACGTTGACGAGGGTCTGGTCGGCGGAGCGGAGCTGTCTGGTTGGAGTGTGAAGGAGAGTCTGGTTGAGGTAGGCTGGTCCGGTGTCGTGTAGAGCCTAGTAGGCATATGTCAGGAGTTTGAAGGTGATTCTCTTGTCGATAGGCAGCCAGTGTAGGTCTCTCAGAAGGGCTGAGGTGTGGCTGTGACATGGGGGCATTGGTGATGAGTTGGGAAGAGGCGTCCTTGATGTGTTGCAGCCTTTTCCACGTCTTGGCGGTGGTTGTGGCATAGAGTGCGTTGCCGTAGTCAAGGCGGCTGCTGACAAGGGTCTGGGTGACTGTCCTTCTGGTTTCGGTTGGGATCCACTTGTAGATCTTCCGAAGCATGCACAGGGTGTGGAAGCATCCTAATGAGACGGAGCTCACCTGTCGGTCCATTGAGAGCGATGTGTCTAGGATGACGCCAAGGTTGTGGGTGTGGTCGGTGGGCGTTTCCGTGGGCGGCGTGCCACCAGGAATCGTTCCAGGTGGAGGGTGTGGAGCCGAGGATGAGGACCTCTGTTTTGTCTGGGTTCAGCTTGAGGCAACTGTCTTTCATCCAGGCGCGACTGCCTTCATTCCTTCATGGAAGTTGTTCTTGGCAGTGGTTGGGTTGTTGGTGAGGAAGATGATCAGTTGGGTGTCATCGGCGTAGGAGACGATGTCGAGTACATGGCTTCTGACAATGGCAGCCAGTAGGGTCATGTAGAGGTTGAAGAGGGTGGGAGTCTGTGAGGATCCTTGGGGGACGCAGCAGCTGATCTTGGTGGCTTCCGAGAGAAAGTGGGGAGTCGGACCTTCTGTGTTCTGCCGTTGAGGAATATGAAGAGCCATTCCAGTGCTGAGTCTTGGATGCTGGCGTCGTGGAGTCGGGTATGTAGTGTGTCATGGTTGACCATGTCGAGAGGTCTTGGAGGATGAGGGTGACGGTCTCGCCTCGGTCAAGGAGGGTGCGGATGTCGTCTGTGGCAGCGAAAAGGGCGAGCTCGGTGCTGTGATTGCTCCTGAATCCTGACTGTGAGGGGTCCAGGATGTTGTTGGCTTCCAGGAAGTCGGTGAGTTGTTTGTTGACTGCCTTCTCGATGACTTTGGCAGGAAAGGGGAGCAGAGAGATGGGCCTGTAGTTCTTAAGGTCTGCAAGGTCAGTTGAGGGTTTCTTCAGTAGAGGGTTGATCTCGGCGTGTTTCCAACTCTCTGGTAAGGTGGTGGTTTCGAAGAAGCGGTTGATGGTGTGTTGGAGTTTGGGTGCAATGGTGTTGCTGCTTTGTTGAAGATATGGTGGGGGTAGAGGTCAGTGGGTGCTCCTGAGTGAATGGTTGCCATGATGTTGTGGGTCTCATTGTCAGTGATGTTGTTCCAGCAAAGGAGGGCGGAGGGTCGTGGTGACGCTTCAGTCGGCGAGCTGGTGGTGGGGGTAGTGGGGGAGTCCTGAGTGGTGAAGCTGTCGTAGATAT
The DNA here is from genome assembly GCF_031143425.1 of Pleurodeles waltl. Lineage (NCBI taxonomy): Eukaryota > Metazoa > Chordata > Amphibia > Caudata > Salamandridae > Pleurodeles > Pleurodeles waltl. The sequence goes on from NC_090449.1 coordinate 596,539,133, forward strand.
CTGTGATCTTGCGGTGGAAATAGTTGACAAGGTTGTCGCAGAGCTCTTGTGATGGGGGGATGTCAGTGTAGTCGGAGCTGGTATTGGTGAACTCTCTGATTACAGCGAAAAGTTATTTGCTGTTGTGGGCGTTGTTGATGCGTTGTTGCAGGGTGAGTTTTTTGGTGGTCCTGATGAGCTGGTGGTGTGGTTTGACAGTGCTTTTGAAGTCTTCCTGGTTTGTGGGGGTCTTCTCTTTACCCCATTTCTTCTTGAGGCATCTGCAGAGCTGCTTTGATTCTTTAAGTGCGGGGCTGAGCAAGTTTGCTTTCTTAGCCATGCATCTGTTGGGGGGCGTCTTGAGGGGGGCAAGGGTGATGGCACAGTTGGTGATCCATTGTGTAGGCTGTGTTGAGGTCATCGTTGGCTTGGGGGGGGGTTGCATTGAGGCTGGCGGTGAGCTGGGCTGCGGTGACCTTGTTCCAGCTCCTGCGGGAAACTTGGGGTACGCAGTGGCGATTGGTGGGTTTGCTGAAGGTAAAGTGATTGCAGCGGTGGTCAGTCCAATGGAGTTCAGTTGTGTGGCTGACAGAGACGTGATTGCTGGTGTATAAGATGGGGTCCAGTGTGTGTCCAGCCGAGTGAGTGGGTGAGGTGACGAGTTGCTTGAGTCCAAGGTTGGCGAGGTTTTCGATCAGGGTGGTGGAATTGTTGTCATTAGGGTTCTCCAAGTGGAAGTTGAGGTCTCCTAGGAGGATGTAGTCCTTGGATGTGAGAGCGTGAGTGCTGACGAGGTTGGCGATAGTGTCGTAGAACAGGGGGTGGGGTCCCGGAAGTCTGTAGATGAGGGCCCCTTGGAGTGTGGTGTTGGTCCCGATCCGGAAGTGTAGTTGTCCCATGGTGGCGGTGAATTTTCGGTGTGAGTGGAGTCGCAAAGGGTGTCTTTGTAGACTATGGCGATGCCGCCTCCTAGTCAGTTAGTGTGGCCCTTGCGTTTAATCTTGTATCCGTCACGGATTGCTGTGGCGATGTCGGGGGCCGTTGAGGGGTTGAACTATGTTTCGGTGAGGAAGGCAACATCAGGGAATGTCGAGTCGTGAAGGTTCCAGACCTCGGCGGCATGCTTGTGTACGGAGCGGGTGTTGATGAGGATGCAGCTGAGGTGGTTGCGTCCTGCTCCGTGGGTTCCTAGGGTGGCTAGTGAAGTTGCAATTCCGGCTGGAGAAGGGTCCTTTGGTGTTTCCCGGTGAGAAAGAGTGTCAGACGGGCAACCTTCTGGCTTTGAGAATGAGGAGGGTGCGGGCATCATAGTAGTGGGTAGTCCGGGGGCCAGGGTTCCTGGTGCTGGGCGCAGATGGGCGTAGACTGGCTTGCCTTTGGCGCGGCTTCAGCGCGCTAGCGGCGCGGCAGTGTAGCGGCCGCCATAAGTAGCAGAGGGAGGCAGGTTGGCGGGGTCACAGCTAGGTGGTGGGAGGGCAGGAAAGCAGACATGGCGCTAGGGAGCGGGCAGGGGAGAGCATGGTAAACGGGAGTGAGAGCAGGAAAAAGAAGATGGAAAAAACGTAAAGCAAGCAGATAAGGCAAGAAGAGGCTAAAAAAAAGGCAGGCAAAGACAACAGGCAAGAGAGAGTGAAGGCCAAAAAAAGGCAAGAGAGAGTGAAAAAAGCAAAAAAACAGACAGAATAGAAGCGCTGGCAATGCTAGTGGAGAGGCCTACTAGACCACTAGGGATGAGGCAAAGACAGGAACCTGCGGGTGGAGGAGGGCCTCAACTTCCAGCTGCGACGACTGGAGCTCAGCAACGGGGTCCGCTAGGCAGGTGGCGCTGGCAGTGGGGGCAGGTCACACTAGCCAAGGTCAGTGTAGCTGCTCTTAGCACTACACTTAGCAATAGGATGCAACCCCTCATTAGGTCTCAATAAACTAACCCCAGCTCAACCCTTGGTAGCTTGGCAACAAGCAGTTAGGCTTAATTTGGAAGAAAAGTGTGTAAAGCATTTAAAAATCACAAAATCGTAAATAAGTGAAACACAAAACACAATAAAAATCCAAATTTTAAAAACAGATTATATTTTTATCTTTAAAATTACACCAAAATGATTAAATCGGATAAGGGGAACCAGAGATATGAATTTTTGAAGAATTAATGTTTTGTAGTGCAAAGAAACTAAAAGAGGCAATCTGGTCATCTGGTCGCACTAGACGGGGGCAGAGTCAAAGTTTGAGGCTCATTCATGGACCAACATCAGGAGGACTGTTGATATGGTTGAGGATGGACATATTCACTACAATAAGGAAACTCCCTGCCAAACCTAGGAATCCGTTTGGCGTAATAACCACTACAAAACCCAGTAGGGGAAAAGGCAGGTTGCTATCATAAAAGTTTATAATATTTATATACATTCAGTCTCTCCAAGTGCACAGCTGGAGCTGGATACTCACCAAGGGCACAGTCGAGTACCATTGAGCATCTCACTGATATGATAGAGCATTTATATCACGGGAAACAAATAATCGTAGCAGGAGACTGTAACACAAAGACACCTGTTGGATATAAGATCCTTGATCCTTTAGGTAATCTGAATCATCATAGTAAAAAGTCCTAAGTCCCTATGGTGTGAAGAAAGGCACTCTATGGATTTGGGTCCCCCTTTTGTCTCTGCCCTGCTTGGAGAATCATCCCAAAACTTATCTACCCCGTGCAATTTCCCATAGGGATTTTAGACACGACTACAGACTGCACTGTTGAACGAAATTACACCAAAATTGGCAGAAAGCTAGATCTTGGTCCAGAACAATCTATTTTTGTGATTTGGTGTAAATCCATTCAGTAGTTTTGGAGTTATTAAAGGAAAAATACATTTTTATATCTAGGGACACGGATACTTTGCAGATCCACCCACGGGAATCCATGAATCCAAGGGCAAAGCAAGGTCCTGATTGCCTGGCCGCAACCTGACAGGAAAGTGCTGCTGCCATTTTCTTTCTTGCATCAGGCCAGGGGGAGGAAAAAAAACAATAAAAAACTGACATAAGGGATCAGGATAGAGGTATCCTGACCTTTTAGGAGAGATAGAGGGATCCCTGAGCGACCCCTCCTGGGCAGAAATTGCCCCAATTTTATTTTGGGCCAATCTGCGGAGCCAGGGAACCACTACTGTGCTCACGGTGCCCCTCCATGTAAGCTTGCGAAGGATTCATGGATCCAAAAAAGAATGAAAAAAATGCCACCCACCCACACTCCAAATCCCGCTGTGCACAGTGTGGGGTTGGGTGTATGTTGGGGGTTGGGCAGAGGCCAGGCTCTGCGGCCGACCCCAACACGCACTGCCAAAGGCTGTGAGTGCAGTCGTTATATTAACTTGCAGTAATTAGATATTACTTTACTTTAAACAAAACATACAAATTCATTGAAAAATACAAAGGTCACAAGGACGTTATAGTTAGTTTAATGTTTTACCCATACAAAACCATAGAAATTCAGATGTTATACTTATGTGAAGAAACTATAACTCATACCATTAGGTAACTTTAGGCCACAAGTTACAGTTTATTAACAAAAGTATAACTTTAACTTCTGAATTTCTATAGCTTGGTATGGGTAAAATGTCAACCTAACTTACTTCCTTGTAACCTTTAGTTTTTCCAGTAAATATATATTTCCTACTGGCTGTTGCCAGCAGGTAATTATAATCAGTACCTAGTTACCACAGGAAAATCGTTTTTTGACTTGCTATATTTTTGGCACTGTTTGACAAATCTTCACAAACTTTTCCAAGAAAAGTGTCCTACAGAGTTTTATTGAGCATGGAAAGTGCATGGAAAGTTTGGGGACAATCCATAAAGCAGGGCACAGAAAAAAAGGGGTTAAAAAAAGTCCATAGGGTGTTTAGAGATGACTACAGCCCGAACTCCTGAACGGAAATATACCAAATTTGGCCAGACGCTAGAAGCTAGGTCTTGGTGCACAGATTTGACTTTTTGTGATTTGGTGTGAATCCGTTCAGTAGTTTCAGAGATATTAAAGGTCACAAAATATAAATATCTAGGGAGGAGGAGGATCCAGAGATCCAACTCTACCCGTGCTGATATCTGATTGGCTGCTAACACTTCATCAAAGAAATGTTGGGACTTGGGTGAAGCTGAGTCTCAAAGAAAACACATCAAAAAAAGAAAAGGGGCCAGGGAAGAATGCCCTTAGCCCCTAGCCTTGGTCCAGGGCTCCCTCTGGGACCCTCCCCACGGGGCTAACAAGCATGTTTTTTTTAGTTTACGTAAAAAATCATGAATATTTGCGAATTTAGCTGTGGATTAAAAACAAACAACCAGAAAGTGCAATCTCCTGCACTTGCTTGTCATTTTGCCCCTGGGAAGGCCAGTTCCCAGGGGCATTTCCAAAATATAGGAGGGGGTGCAGGGGCCCCCTGCTAGGCATTATCAAAGCCCCGGGGACTGCCACCTCCCCCGGGCAATCAATGTTAATGTATGCAGGGGCAAGCACGGCCCCCTGTGCCTTGGGGACCGCCACTTCCCTGGGGCAATGACTGTAAATGTATGTGGGGTGGCCCACGCGACTCCCCTGTACCCTGGGAACTGCCACCTCCCTGGGGCAAATACAATATAAGGATGGGGGGGGCACGCGACTCCCCTCCTGGAGCCATTTATGGCCCTGGGGACCGGCACCCCAGGGCTGGCTCCAGCTACATCCCAAGGTACCCAACCTGGGGAGGTAGCTGTTAGCTTTTGCTTGGTGGGAGCTGCCAGCTCCCGCCAAGCAAAAGCAAACATAACTCCACTTTCAGCAAACGGAAGCTGTTTGATGGCTTCCGCTTGCTGAAAGCAGAGTTGTCATATCTTTCTTGCAGTCTAACATGTGTGCAGGGAAAGAGATGAAAAGATTTCTCCCACAAGCAAGAAGCTGCTATTTAAAGCAGGTCCCTGCTTGCTGGAGCGGTGCCATCTCCCGCAGGAGACTGGAGCCAGCTTGGACCTTTGCAGCTGTGATGCTCTCCTTGTGGTCCCATAAGCACTTTTGTAAAGTGAAAATGATCCAAGTGTGTTTTCTCTGCAGCTCCAGCTTGAAAAGTTATCTGATGAAGATGCCAAGGAACAATCACATTCTCAAAGTTACAGAAACACAAGGTCAGTAGAAAGCATTCCATTTGAGTAGAAATTTGGCACAAAAATGGTAGCTCTTCTTGGATAAATATGCATGGCAGGATTCATTCTGGCACAATGCTCATTTTACAGAAATTAAACTTCAACTGGAAGCATTTACAGAGCAGTTGCTCCAAGTGCTCCAGTTGAAGTTCCACCCCTCAAAAGTACTAATCATTCACATTTCTTGCACATGGTGAAGACAGAGCAAGTGTTTTTTCTCTGTATTTCTACCTTGGAAAGTTATCTGTAAACCTTGATGGAGGTGTTTGCATCCTTGCTTATCACAGAGCGCAATATCTCATGTAGTGACTGTAAAAAGTGGGTTCTTTCTTCTCAACTGCTCCTGAGGCCCAACCCTTGCCAAGCACAGCCAAAGGACAGGCCCTGTGGCTAACCCCTGTCACATGTGGCCAAAGACTGTGCATGGCAAGGGGTTGGGTGGTTATAGGGTGTTGGCCACAAGGCCGTGAGCGGCAGTGGTTGGATTAACGTATACTACTTAAAGTTACTTTACGTTTAGAAAATCATAGAAATGAATTGAAAAAAACAAAGGGTACAGGAATGTTATAGTTAGGATATTAAATTTTATAAAACATCGAAATTCACTTAAAGAAACAAAGGTTACAGGAACATTATAGTTAGGCTCCCATTTTAAACGTACAAAACCATCAAAATTCACCTGTTATAGTTATTTCAAGTAACTATAACTCATGCCCTAAAGTAACTTTAACGCGCCCTCGCCATGCACTGCTAATTACCCCAGATATTACAGCAATCATGACATCTTTTATAACATCATTGAAAATATCACTGTAACATTTGCTGTAAAAATATTAATTAAAAAACTGTACATGCGGAGGCAAGTTATAGTTACATTATGTAGGAGGCTAGCCTGGATTGTAGTGGGTAACAAAGGTACTTACACCGTATACCAGGTCCAATTGTCCCTTATTAGTGAAGTGTAGTCAGTGTCTAGAAGCCAGGCTGTCTAAGGGTAGCTGTAGCTGAGCAGCCAAGGTTGAACTAGCAGACATGAAAAGCTCTTGGAATGCCACTGTAGTCACACAGTATTCACACACATGAAAGAAAATACTCAGTGTTACAAAAATAAAGGTACTTTATTTTGGTTACACACATTCTAAAAGTGCAAATAGTGTAAATCACAATAGGTTGCAATGGGCCTAGGGCGAATGCAAACCATATAATAAAATAGTGGAATGCGAATGTCAGTTTCCCTCCTAGGCAAGTGTAGTGGGTAGAGGGGCGCTGGGAATGTAAGAAAACACCAAAGGTAAATAACAGAACTGTGAGAAAGTAGCCTCTTTCTAGCATGGTTACCCCCATTTGTTCGCCTGTTTGTGAGTGTTTGTCAGTTTGTTTTTACTGTCTCACTGGGATCCTGCTAGCCAGGACCCCAGTATTCATATTTTAAAACCTATTTGTCAGTGTGTTTTGCTAGGCAGGACCCCTGTGCTCATAGTTTGTGGCCTACGTGTGTTGTCAGTATGCTTGACTGTGACACTGAAGTTCTGCTAACCAGAACTCCAGTGCATATGCTCTCTCTACTTACCAAATTTGTCACTATAGTTTAGTGACTCCATATTCCAAATCTGATTGGCACACAGGACCCCCTTATAAGTCCCTAGTATATGGCACCTAGGTGCCCAGGGCATTGGGGCTCCAGGAGATCCTTATGGGCTGCAGCATTTCTTTTTCCACCCATAAGGTGCTCATAAAAACCTTTTTTCAGGACTGCCACTGCAGCCTGAGTGAAATTGTGCACACACTATTTCACAGCCATTTTTCACTGCACCAAGTAACATATAAATCACCTATATGTCTAACCTTCATTTACTGAAGGTTGGGGGCAAAGTTACTGTGTGTGAGGGCACTTTTGCACTAGCAAAGGTGCCTCCACGTCATCCAGGGCCAATTCCCAGACTTCGTGAGTGCGGGGATGCCATTATAAGCATGCCCTACATATATGTTGATACATGTTTGTAGCTTCACAATGGTAACTCCAAATATGGCCATGTGAGATGTCTAAGAGCGTGGAATTGACCCCCCAATCCAAATTTGGTATGGGGGGCAATCCCATGCACCCTGTGGGCTCCACCATGGACCCCCAGTGCTGCCAAACCAGCTCTCTGAGGTTTCCAATGCAGCCCCAGCTGCTGCCACCTCACAGAGAGATTTCTGCCCTCCTGGGGATTGAACAGCTCAATCCCAGGAAGACAGAACAATGCATTTCCTTTAGGGGAGGGTGTTACACCCTCTCCCATTGGAACTAGGTATTACAGGCATGGGAGGAGTATCCTTCCAGAGCCTCTGGAAATGCTTTGAAGGGCACAAACGTTCCCTCTTTGCATAATCCAGTCTACACTGGTTCAGGGACTCCCAGTCCCTGCTCTGCCTCAAAACTGGACAAAGGAAAGGGGAATGACCTGGGGTGGTGCCCAGAGCTCCTCCAGAGTGTACCTGGCATTAGCCATCTTGGATTCCAAGGTGTGGGGACCCTCTGGAAACCTCTGAGTGGCCAGTGCCAGCAGGTGATGTCAGAGACCCCTCCTAACAGGTGCATACCTGAGTAGGTAGCCAATCCCCCTCTCAGGGCTAAGGTTTGAAAGATTCCTCCAGGACTCCTCTGCATCCTCTGACTGTCAGATCAACCGCAGACTGCTCCAGGAACCACCGCAACGGCAACAAAGTATCTAGGACGACTCTTGTGACGCGCTTTTGAGAGGCGGCGGCAGCTGACAGGGCAGGAGCCCTTTAAATCCATCTTAGCGCTCCCGCCTCGCGGGACGTGCTTTTGGGAGGTGGAGGCGGCGGCAGCTGACAGGGCAGGAGCCCTTTAAATCCATCGTAGCGCTCCCGCCTCGCGGGACGCGCTTTTGGGAGGCGGAGGCAGCTGGCAGGGCAGGAGCCCTTTAAATCCATCTTAGCGCTCCCGCCTCGCGGGACGCACTTTTGGGAGGCGGCGGCAGCTGACAGGGCGGGAGCCCTTTAAATCCATCTTAGCGCTCCCGCCTCGCGGGCCGCGCTTTTGGGAGGCGGAAGCGGCGGCAGCTGGCAGGGCAGGAGCCCTTTAAATCCATCTTAGTGCTCCCGCCTCGCGGGATGCACTTTTGGGAGGCGGAGGCGGCGGCAGCTGATAGGGCAGGAGCCCTTTAAATCCATCTTAGCGCTTCCGCGACGCACGCGGGCGGCTCCCGTGAGAAGCCCGGGCCAAGGGCGGGCCCGTCCTTCGCCCGTCATCGACCGGAAGAGGCTGGGCTGGGCCCCCCCTCTAACTTTTCTTCCTCCCGTTCTGTGGTAAATTCTTTTGGAAACTGTTAAAGGTGCTGTGGGAGATCATCACCTAAATATGGGGAAGAGAAAGATTAACTTGCAAAAGGGGGAAGGTGGGCCCAGCTCTCTCCAGTCCTCCATTACTAGCTATTTATCCTCTGTGATGGGGGCCATTGAATCCGAACTAGAGCAAGTAGAAGAAAGGATTGGGGCTGTCCGAAACACTGTTCAGCAGCCCCCTTTGGAACCTATTGTTCATATAAATACTAATTCAAGAACCGGGCCCTTACTACCGGCCCTGTCCTCTAGTACTATACAGTTGGGCCATGATATACTTCCTCTCACAGATTCAAACAATTCTCCTACCCCAATTGTTAATCCATCTCTGGAAAGCTCTTGTTCTCAGGTTGATTCTCCTCCTCTGAAGAAGAGGAGAGCCGGGAAAAAGTCTAAAAATACAAAAAAGGTCTTGGGCCCTAAAAAGAGAACATCCACCCATTCGGATTTAAGTGCTAAAGATCCAGTTCCCCTGGTTTCCACTCCTGAATGTTCTTTGAGAAAGGATGCCCCTGAAGATTTTACAAGTGCTATAGATTCTATACTCAAAACATTTTGTGCAACCTTAGAGGTGAAACTTATCACAATGATTACTAAGAAGCTTGATTGTTTTTGTAAAGATGTGACTAGTACTTAATCCCATTTACTTAAGCCAGGATTAGCAAGTACGGGAAAATCTCACAGCCAAGATCCGGTTCATCAAACCAACCCCTTATCTGCTTTGTTACCTCCAGGAGCAAGTAACCCCTCGCCCAATTCACAGGGTGTTTCTGGCCAAGGAAACTTAGTAGACAATTCTGCACAGGGGTTGACCATGGAAGTTTGTTCCTCTAGGTTGCATGTTACGGGTCATAATAAATCTGCAAATCATGTAGATTCCCTACATCTACCTCCAGATTGTAATCCGTATGTATTGGTTCTGTCAAATGTTCCCCCCTTGGTGAGTTCTAAAATAGAAGATACCCAATCGCTAATCAGGAAAGCTGGTCATTGGTTGAAATCTAATATTAAACCTAATTTTCACCATAATGATAAGATTCTTATGGCCCGCAGAGTGAGGAGGGTTGGATATTCAAAGAAAATGGAGGAGGGAGATTATGTTGTTTTAAATTTAGCAAATTCTTGTTCAGTGGACTTTTTCCTGACTAACTCCGAACAATATAATAGGTTATGTATTAGGATCCATATTCATCCTCTGTGTCAATTTTATGACCCCGCGCTCCTACCACATTGCTCCGCTACTAACCCAAGAACCCACACACCTGACCCAGTAAGGTCCCAATTGCAGGTAAATGTACCCACTAGTAATCGCTTTTTGGCTCTTAATTACCTTGATGAGAACGATTGACTGACGGCCACTGTTTACCCTTGCCCTAATAGTATAGCGAGATCAATAGCTGGGAATGTTTACAATGAATGTACTCGGGATGCAGGAAAGTCTGTTTTGGATATGTCAACTCTTATAAATACTAGAGTTTTAACACCGTGTCCTGGGTTTAGACCACTAACTCTGATTAGTTGGAATATAGCGGGGTTGCGGTGTAAAACTGACAACTCGGATTGGAGGAGCTTTATTTCTTCTTATGACATAATTTGTCTACAGGAGACTTGGTCTAGGGATACGCTCCTTCTGAATGGATTTACTTCTTTGTGTCAGCCAGCTATAACCTCCCCAATGGGGAGAGCACGTGGCGGCCTTTTAGTTCTCGTATCCTTACATCTCCCTCTATTGAACGTGTCCTTAATCTGGTCTTCCCCTCATTTTATGGTTGTTTTAGTATCTATTAGTGGACAGAAAGATATTTTGATTTAAATTTTTTACAATAATATCCCCCGGGGTCTCCTTATGGGATGCCTGGAGGAGGTAGCAGACTTCATTAATTCATCAAATGTTTTACAAGATAGTGATCTAATTGTAATATGGGTGGGCGATTTCAACACTCCTTTGTGTAGCAAGGAACCTACGGAACTGTGTGCCTTCCCTGATGAGGGCAGAGAGTCATCAATCCATTTCACTCACACTGCTGAAGGAGATGCTCTAAACTATTTTATATGTAAGTTTGATTTGGTACACGTTACTGAGAAACTGGCTGCTGATGCCTGTTAAATACCAACCTTCACAGGGAAACCGAAGGGGAGCATCATTGATTATATACTTATTGGCTCCTCTGATTATCATCTAATACAAGAATTTAAGATCACGCCTCACTGCGCCAGTGACCGTAATCCCCTCAGCATTAATTTGGATTTAAATATTAATCAGGTTCCTAAGAATAAAAGTTTGAGAGCTAGTACTGTTTACAATTTAACTGGCGGTTTACGCTTAAAATGGGACAAAATTAACCCTAAATTATTTAATCAGGAAATTGTAAGAACTAGGTTAGATCATGAATGTATAGTCCATGAATTTGAATTGTTAAGTACTGATATCTCGTGAGCCTTGGTGGCGAAAAGGCCCATGAAGGGGCCAGTGGTCCATAGATGGTTTGATTCTGTGTGCTCTTCTGCTCATAAAAAACTTAAAGATGCTCTTAAAGCAGTTCCCCCCTCCCGCCAACTAGTTAAACTAGGTAGAGCCGATTCTAAGGCTGCTCTTGAAAAAAGGAAATCAGAAATTAGGTCTAAGGCTTGCTGCCTCTGAGCTGAAGGACACTTCTAAATTCTGGAAGGTGATAAATCACCCTTACTTTTCAGATAACAACACTAAGGCCGATGATTGTCTTATTGCAGAGGATGTATGGGTGACTCATTTTAGGAAACTATTTTGCCCAGTAATCGATGATAATGAGAACCTGTATATAGAGGATAATCTTACTTCATACTCTATTTCAGACACTAATATCAAGGCCCTAGATATTACCTTTGATCTATATGAGGTCTTAAGTGCCATTAATCGGCTAAGGCAGGGAAAGGCTCCTGGCCCTGACGGAGTCCCCGCTGATCTTTTTAAATCTGAAATTGATCTCTGGGGTCCTTTAGTTACAAATGTGTTGAATAGCGCAGTAAATAGTAATGTACCTATCTCATGGAAATCGGCTATTATTGTTCCCATCTTCAAAAAAGGAAATAGACAAGATCCTTCCTGTTATAGACCAATTTCTCTTATTGATTCAACGGCAAAGATTTTAGGAAGTGTGAACTTATCCTGTTTAGAAGATTGGGTGACTGAGGCCCAGATTTTATCTCCAATTCAATTTGGTTTTAGACCTGGTGTAGGCACAGTTGAGCAAGTTTTAAATCTGCATCTGATACTTAGTAAATACGTGACAGCCAAAAAGGAGTCTATTCATATGCCATTTATTGATTTAACTAGTGCTTTTGATATGGTCAATAGGTCGAAGTTATGGCAAATTCTGGGAGCTCTAGGTTGTGATTCGTCCCTTTTGGAGCTTATTAAACGCCTACATACAGATTTAACGGTTTCAGTCCAGACTGGTTTATATGGTCAGAGAACTTCTCCTATTCCGTCAACAAGGGGCGTAAGACAGGGATGTATCCTAGCGCCTTTTATTTTCTTGATATATATAAATGGGCTTTATGACTCGCTGGTAAAACATGGAAAGGATGTACCAAAGATGGGCCAGAGACCGCTCCCAGTTTTATTATATGCTGATGATGCCGTTTTAATTGCTCGTACCGCAAATGGTTTACAGGGACTCTTGGACCTATTTTACAAATTTATGTTGGATCTTGATCTGAAAGTAAACTACCCTAAGACTTTTGTTATGACATGCGACCCACGTAATACAAAGTCTAAACAATTTACTATGGGAGGACATATATTAAATAAGGTAAAAAAAAATGTTATTTAGGTATGTATATGAGTTCCTCTTTGTCCTGGAAATCTCACATTAATTTCAAGTTCCAACAGTTGACAAGCAATAATGAAGCGATTTTTCGCTTTACTAGTAAATTAGGTCACAGACCCCTTGCACAGATGAAAACACTTTATAACCCCAAGTGTGCTGCAGCAGTCTTATACGGGCAGGAGTTTGGGGCTATAACAAAATACCCTCCCTCCAAAGTACTGAAAATAAATTTCTGCATAGATTACTGACGGTTTCAAAGTGTATAGCAAACATCATCAGTCATGAGGAAATTGGTCAACGTTTTTTGGAGGACAGGGTTTCTATTGCTCCTTTACTGCTCTGGATTAGATGCTGGCTGAATCCTGTGGCAAAAACCTGTTCAAGACTGCATTTCTGATTGCTTACAGTTGGACAACTCAAATAGGATTCCCTGGCTTGTGTTCCTGCGAAACTATTTTGAGAAGCTAGAGCTCAGGTAAATGTTTGAAGAACCCCAACTGTTAACCACAAACTCTAGGTCTGTCTTGAAGTCAACTTATTTTGAGCACATATCAGAGTTGAGATTTTATAGCTCCCTGAAATTGAAATCTTTCGATCCCTATATCCGGATTGGAACTGTCCCATGTCTTGAACCTTATTTGATCTGGTTTTCAAGTTCTAAAATAACCTCTCTTTTAACATTTTTTAGATTTAATTTGATTCATTTTAAGGTAGCCTTTCCCAAACCATGTTTTTGGAAAAAGGATTTACCACCCTGCCCCTGTGATTCCAAATCAAAGCAGAGTACCTCAATTTTTTTTCTCTTTTGTTCTTTACATGCTGCTCCTAGAAAGGTCTTTATTTTACCCATTTTATGTCATCTTAGACCTATCCATTATAAGGAAGCTCTATTATATTTTCAGAGACTGACAGATATTCAAAATTGTCACCACGTACAAAATTTTGTTACAGCTTCTTTAAGTATCAGGAAAAGGTCTATTCCATTTTAATCTTTATATGTTTGTGAGAGATGTTTGTATAATATTACAAGATAGTTTCTATTCTGAGGTAACAGCTGGAAATCTTGTGTTTCTGCGATTCTTAATTATGTTCAGTGTACTTATTTGTCATATGTTAAGGGTTTTTTAGATCGGATATTTATATGGTGTTTTTAGAAATAGTTTTTACAGTTTTTAATTGTGTTTTATACTATTTATAGATTCGTAATATGTGTCTTTGTATGCACTTTTATGGCAATTGCCGAAAAAAGTTATTTGACTGACTGACTCCTGTGACCTGCAACTTCAGCTCCAGCCAGCATTTGCAACAGTTTCCAAGGTGTGCACGCTCTGAGGACTGCCTGTCTTCGCCTGCACCAGAAGAACCTAAAGACTCTCTCGTGGAGTGACGGAGTCACTTCCCTGCTTCAGCAGGCACCTCTCTGCGACAACAACCGGTACTCTGGGACTCCTCTCCTGGCGACGAGCATGATCCCTGGAACACAGGTGGTGAACTGAAGTGACCCAGACTGTCCAAAGGTCCAGCTGTCCAAATTTGGCGGAGATAAGAACTTGCCTCCCCATGCTGCGACAGTACCCCTGTGCACCGAGTCTTCTGCAGCTCCTTGGGCTTCTATGCACTTCTTCCAAAAGGTCTTTGTGCACAGTGTAGCCCAGGTCCCCAGCAATCCATCCTGTGACATACAGCTCCCTGGATTGTTCTCCAGTGGCGTGGGACCCTCCAGGGTAGTGCTGCGACAATCGCTCTTTGAATCTTCTTTGTCCCCCTGGTCTGGGTCTCCCGTGGGTGCTGCCTGGTCTTCTGAGGGCTCTGGGAAGTGCAGAGAGCCCCCTCTGTCTCCTCAGTCCAAATTGAGACCCCCAGACCCCTCCAGGCAGCTCCTCTTTGACACAAACCGCGTACTTGCTTGAACCAAGGCTTGTTTGCCGAACCCAGCGACGCAAACAGCCTGCATTCAACAACTCGACATGGGACATCTCTTGCATCAAGCAGGAATCCGCAGCTATGGTCTTTAGTGCCTTTCTGTAATTTTCTTGTAACCAGAGAATCCACTTTCGCACCTTCTTCCAGGTTGGCAGGGGCTCCTGTTCTTCCTGGACTCTTCTTCCGCTTCTGGACTTGGTCTCCTCTCTCCACAGGTCTTCAGGTCCAGGAATTCACCGTTTGTTGCTTGCAATCTCGCTTGGTTCTTGCATAATTCTTCATCACAATTTGTAGTGTGTTCCGAGCAAACTTGCAGTACGTTACTCCTGCTTTCCTGGGCCTTGGGTGAGGTACTTTACTTACCTTTTGTGTTTTCTTACACTCCCAGCGCCCCTCTACACACTACACTTGCCTTGGGGGGAATTCGAGATTCGCATTCCACTCTTTTAGTATATGGTTTGTGTTGTCCCTAGGCCCTTTGCAATCTATTGTATTTTCTACTGTTTGCACTATTCTATGACTGTTTACTTACCTGATTTTGGTTATTAGTGTAAATATTTTGTATAATACTTACCTCCAGAAGGAGTATTGCCTCTAAGATATTTTTGGCCTTGTGTCACTAAAATAAAGTACCTTTATTTTTGGTATCACTGAGTATTGTCTTTTATTGTGTATGTGTACTGTGCAACTATAGTGGTATTGCAGAAGCTTTGCATGTCTCCTAGTTCAGCCTTGGCTGCTCTACTACAGATACCCATACACAGCCTAAGCTTCTAGAACACTGCCCAAATTTCACTAATAAGGGATAACTGGACCTAGTATAAGGCGTAAATACCTTAGTACCCACTACAAACCAGGCCAGCCTCCTACAAGATCCCAACCTAGAGCCCAGGAAAACAGGAGTAAATCACAGTAGGTTTCATGAAACACACAAGAAGTCATGATAGAAGATTATGCATGAACCAGAAGAGACTGGAAGACACCAACAATGGATTCCAGGACCTGAAGATCTGTGGAAGAAAGGGACCGAGTCTAAGAAGCACTGAAGAGTCCAGGCAGAACAGGGGCCCCTGCTAACCTGGATGAAGGAGCAAAAGAAGAACCACTGGTGAGAAGACAAAGGGGGTCATTCTGACCCTGGCGGTCATGGACCGCCAGGGCCTACGACCGCGGGAGCACCGCCAACAGGCTGGCGGTGCTCCCATGGGCATTCTGACCGCGGCGGTACAGCCGCGGTCAGAAACGGGAAACCGGCGGTGTCCCGCCGGTTTCCCGCTGCCCAAGGGAATCCTCCATGGCGGCGCTGCAGGCAGCGCCGCCATGGGGATTCCGACCCCCTTACCGCCAGCCTGGCTCTGGCGGTTTTGACCGCCAGAACCTGGCTGGCGGTAATGGGTGTCGTGGGGCCCCTGGGGGCCCCTGCAGTGCCCATGCCAATGGCATGGGCAATGCAGGGGCCCCCTAACAGGGCCCCACCAAGATTTTCAGTGTCTGCCAAGCAGACACTGAAAATCGCGACGGGTGCAACTGCACCCGTCGCACCCCTTCCACTCCACCGGCTCCATTCGGAGCCGGCATCAACATGGAAGGGGGTTTCCCGCTGAGCTGGCGGGCGGCCTTCTGGCGGTCGCCCGCCAGCCCAGCGGGAAACTCAGAATGACCGCCGCGGTCTTTCGACCGCGGTACGGTCTTCTGCGGTTCCCGCCAGGCGGGCGGCTTCCGCCGCCCGCGGAGGTCATAATGACCCCCAAAGTCAGTTACGCACGCAAGAAGACAGATGCGGGCTCCTGTTTGGAGCAGAAGATGTCCCACGCCAGATGGATGATTGCAGTCTGGTTTGTGTCGTTGGATTCTGCCAACAAGGCTTGGCACGCGCAAAGCTCCTGGTTAGCGGGAAATGGCGCTACCTGAGACCAGGAGGGACCTGGTGGCCTCTACCCAGGAGGTGGAGCCAAAGGAGTCTCTCAGCAACTCAGCACGCACTGGAGTTTCACAGCATGGGGACAAAGAAGGTGCAAATGCAGGCCCATGCAGCACAACACAAAAGTATCCACGCTGCCGGAGAACCACTCATGAAGCTGTGCGTCGCAGGATACAGTGCTGGGGGCCTAGGCTGGGCTGTGCATGAACAACTTCTTAGAAGGTCGCAGGCAGGCCTTGGCAACTGCAAGTCATGCATTGCACAGGGTACTGTCTTGCGTGGGGAGGCAAGCTCTTACCTCCACCAAAGTTGGACAGTTGGACGTAGGTACTGTCGGGGTCACTTTAGTCCACCACCCGTGTTGCTGGATCCACGCTCGTCGGCTGGAGAGGGGACCCACGCCACAGGTCATAGCTGCAGAGAGGTGCCTGCTGAAGCAGAGAAGTGACGCCGTCATTCCACAGGAGATTGCTTCAGTTCTTCTGGTGCAGGCTGAAGCCAGCAGTCCTCAGAGAATACACGACCTGAAACAGTTGCAGTTTTTGGCAGGAGCTGAAGATAGAATGTTGCAGAAGTCGTCTTTGCTTCTTTTTTGCAGTTTGCAGAGTTCCCGGAGGGTTCAGCTGCGTTCCGTTGGTAGAAAATGAAGTAAAGGATGCAGAGGATTCCTGCTGGGGTCTTACAATCCGAATCTGAAGAAACACCCAGAGGAGAGACCCTAAATAGCCCTGAAAGGGGGATTGGTCACTTAACCAGGTAAGCACCTATCAGGGGAGGGCTCTGACATCACCTGCTGGCATTGGCCACTCAGATGCTCCCAGAGTGCTCCACCACCTTGGAATCCAAGATGGCAAAACCCAGGGACACTCTGGAGGAGTTCTGGGCACCACCCCTGGGGTGGTGATGGACAGGGGAGTGGTCACTCCTCTTTCCTTTGTCCAGTTTTGTGCAAGAGTAGGGACTGGGGGGCCTGAACCAGCGTAGCCTGGTTTATGCAAGGAGGGCACCATTTGAGCCCTTCAAAGCATTTCCAGAGGCTCTGGGATACTACCCCTCCCATGCCTGTAACACCTATTTCCAAAGTAGGGAGAGGGTGTAACACCCCTCTCCCAACGGAAATCCCTTTTCTGCCTTCCTGGGCTTGAGCTGCTCAAGCAACAGGAGAGCAGAAACCTGTCTGTGAGGTGGCATCAGCTGGGGCTGCCTAGAAAACCTCAGAAGGCTGGTTTGGCAGTACTGAGGGTTCACTGTGGAGCCCCCGGAGTGCATGGGATTGTACAACCAATACTAGAATCAGTATTGGGGTAAAATTCCCAGTTCTTAGTCACCTTACATGGCAATATTCGGAGTTACCATTGTGAAGCTGGACATAGGTACTGACCTATGTCCAGTGCACTTGTAAAATGGCATTCCTGCACTCCTGATGTCCGGGAAAATTGTCCTGGACAACATGGGGGCACCTCTGCTAGTGCAGGTGTGCCCTCAGACACAGGTGCTTTCCACCCGGCCTTCAGGGTTGGAAGGCCTTATAAGGTGACTTATAAGTGACCTGGTGCAGTGTAAATGGCTGTGAAATGGTGCATGCACCATTTCACACAGGTTGCAATGGATGTCCTGTAGAAGCCTTTCTATGGGCACCGTATGGGTGGCAAAAGTAATGCTGCAGCGTGTAGGGATCCCCTGGAACCCCAATGCCCTGGGTACCTAGGTCCATATACTAGGGACTTGTAAGGGGGCACCAGTTTGCCAATTTGGGACTAAATACTGGGTTACCAGTATGTGGTGACCAAATTGGGAACAGAGAGAGCATAAGCACTGGGGTCCTGGTTAGCAGGACTCCAGTGACACAGTTGAGCACACTGACAAAAACATACTGACAAGTAGGTCACAAACCATAAGCACTGGGGTCCTGGCTAGCAGGTTCCCAGTAACACTTTCAAACACACTGACAAACAGGCCAAAAATGGGGATAACTATGCTAGAAAGAGGCTACTTTCTCACACAACCCCCCCCCCCCCCCAAACGAAGGACAATAAGGCTAACCTTGGCCAGGTGAGACTTTATTGTCTAAGTGGTGATAAGTGGAGAGTAGATCTGCAATAGAGTGGTTACTCCCTTTATCATCTACTGTATAGTCCCTTCCCCGTGGGGGGGTGAAGAACCCTGGTTGGAGATTTTTAGCTAGAGAACAGTGCAAGTGCGTACACTGAGATTCCCTATTTGTAAGGTTATTAAAAAGTTTTAAAGAGGGGCAGTGTGACTGTCCCTGGGTCCCTATGTCAAGACAGAGCTGCTGTCTAAGGATTGCAATGCTAGACAGGGATGATGTCTTAGCAAGGCCAGGGCAGCGCAAAATGTTTGTACCCATTGCTCTAAGAGAGTACAGGGTTGCTGCCCCTCTTGGGTTGGAGCAGGACAGAGTTGCTGTCCTAAAGGCTCCACATGCTGCTGTCCTATGTTCTAAGAGGTAGTGCAGAGGTGCTGCACTAAAGGTTCTCTGGGAGGGCTGGAGGGTTGCTCCAAGGTTACCAAAACAGTGCAGTTATGCTTGTCTGTTTCAGTGTTTTCACAGAGAGGGACTTTTACCTCTGGGAGCTTTGCTGTGGTAGCTGTGGACTCCCTTGGTACAGGTTCCACCCAAGAAGGGGTATCTCCCACCACAGGGATGGTATACTTAGTCTTAGGGTGGGGAAGGGATACTTTGTTACCATTTTTACCTGTGGGGCGAGGAGGATCCTGAGGCTTCAGGGTGCCTTCTCTTCTTTGCTTTTTCATTTCACTTGATGGGGCATGGAGCCCCCTCCAGAACCAGTGGGCAAGTCCCCCACCTGAGAGACTGTGACCTTGCACTCTCCAGCAAAGGATTATTGGCCACGGAGCCCCCCCCCAGAACCAGTGGGCAAGTTCCCGACTTCGGCTGATGTGCTCCCCACCCTCTTCCACCTGAGGTGGCTGCCCACTTCAATAATGATACCCCTGCACTGTTCTGTGTGGATGTTGTCAGAAATCAAGTTGAGCCTTGGACTGCGCCCTGTGGCCATGTGAGCCCTTAGTACTTTGGACTGGGCATTGGCCCTTTGTTGACAATTGTACATATCTCTTTGTTTTCCAATTGGTTCATTTGGTGGCTGTTCCCATTCAAAACATTCTCATGATTGCCTTATTGTTGTCCTTGCATTATTATGCCATGTGTAGTGCGCCACTGGTTTACGTCTGCAGTTGGTTGTGTGTGTATGGTGTGTGTATGTCTGGTGTGTGTTGTATGTGTGTGTGTCACTCTTCTTTTCCTCCCTCCCTCCCTTGTGTGCTAGGCGGCTGTACTCACCATCATCGTCTTCATCAGCGTTGGTGTTCCAGGTGGAGCTTGGCGTAGAAGAGCATCAGGAAGACTTGCAGTTCCGGTTCCATGGCAGCATTGTTCTTCTCTGTGTCTCTGATGGTTAGTCTTTCGTCTTCTGTGTAGTGTTTTCGCCAGGCTTTTGATGGCATTGGTACCGCCCTGGAAATCGTTGCAGATTGCAGTGTCATGATAAGGTGGGCGGTACCTTGTCTTCCGCCTGGCTGTTGATGGCTACCACCGTGTTGTGTGGTGTAAACGCCCTGGCTGATGGTGTGGTCCATTGGCTGTCTATGGGAGTTATCACAGCCATGGTCTTAATTTGGCAGTAATTACTGCCAGCCTGTTGGCAGTATTTCCACCACTTTATCACTCACCGCCAATGTCTTAATGACCACCTAAGTGTTGAAATAAAAAAATATTGAAAATTAATAGGAAAAAACGGGCATTTGTGACAACGTTTTCATTTGTAACTTCTCATGTAGACCGATACACAAAAGCTATATACCACTACATGTGCTAGACCCTTCAGGTTGTGGGGATATATAGGGTTTGTGGATTTTCAAGAACTCATGGTACCCAGAACCAATAACTGAGCTACACCTTGCAATGGTTTTTCATTGTGTACCGGCTATGGAGCAATTCATATGGTAAAATATAAATAGTGAAAAGAAGGTATCAAGGAAACCTATGTGTTTCCGAAATGGGCACAAGATATGGAATTTAGAAGCAGCGGTTATTTGCACATCTCTGAATTTATGGGTACCCACTTTTAGCATGTGAATTAGAGAGTATTTCTCAAAATTACTTCTTTCTTAGATATGGTCTTACATTTAGAGGGTGCACATGCAAAGAAATACAATTGGTAAATAACACTTGTTGTACTATTCTGTGTTTTCCAAAGTATCCAAATAAAAATGGCACCTCACTTGTGTGGGTAGGCTTTTGCCAGCAACAGGAAATGGCCCGAAACGCAATATAGATACATTAAATTTTTCAACCCAAACCTGACTCATTTTTTGCAGAATGGATAGCTGTGGTTTTCCGGCCCTAGCTCAGCTGACACCTAGGAAAACTTAGCAACCCTGTGCATTTTTTAAAATTAGACGCCTAGTATAATCCAGGATGGAGTGGCTTGGGTGGCTCTCGCCATGTTGTTCACGCAGAATCCCTTGCAAACCTCAAACTTTGACTAAGAAACACATTTTCCTCATATTTCTATGATGGAAAGTTCTGGAATCTTCTCAGAGCCACACACTTCCTTCCACTCAGCATTTGTCTAAGTCTCCTGATAAAAATGGTACCTCACTTGTCTGGGTAAGCTTATTGCCAGCGACAGGAAACGGCCCAAAATGACTTGTGCCCAGGACCTGTAAATTAAATGGTAATAATGGGCCTGCAGCACTGATTGTGCCACCACTTAACTGACCCTTTAAAAATGTTTCATGGTTGCCTTTGCAGAGCCTGTGTGTGCAGTGTTAAACTCTTATGTTGACCTGGCAAAGTATACCTATTTCCAGGCCCAAGCTTGCCTAATTACTATATATGTCACCCCTAAGGTAGGCCTTAGGCAGCCTCAAGGGCAGGGTGTACTCTATATAAAAAGTTGGACATGTACTTTAAAAGTTTACATTTCCTGGTAGTGGAAAACTCTTAAATGTATTTTTCACTACTGTAAGGCCTATCTCTCTCATAGGATAACATTGGAGGTACCTTATAACCTCTTATAAGTATACCTTCTAATTGGAAAGAGATAGGGCCTGGTTTAGGACTTGACAAAGGGGAATACATACAAACGTGACGGACATGCCCTCCGCATTAATAGGATCCCAAGATATCCTATGGAGACCGTAATAAGGCGGACGGGATATCTGTCATGTTTGTGATGGTGTATTCTCCCCACCAAGACCTAAATCCTGCCCATAGATTTTCAAAGGTTGGAGTTTCTGGAACCACAATTTAAAATCACAACTTATGGTGAAGTCAGATTTTAAATGGCAGTTCTGAAAGGGCCACTTTTAGAAAGTTGGCATTTTCTTATGTTATCCATTTGCTGCCTACTCTCTGCTCATATGTCTGGGATGGAATGACAACTGGGCTTTATGTATTCCTTCTAGACAGCTACACACAATGGGAGCTTAGGTGTGACTTGATGGCTTTGATGGGCCATTCTTGTCAGGATGGGAGGGAGGAGCTGGGCACAGCCTCACTTACACTCGAATAGGCTGTGTCCTGTCCACACACAAAGGGCTGCATAACACTCATTAGTGAGTTTGG
Source organism: Pleurodeles waltl (assembly GCF_031143425.1). Lineage (NCBI taxonomy): Eukaryota > Metazoa > Chordata > Amphibia > Caudata > Salamandridae > Pleurodeles > Pleurodeles waltl. The sequence goes on from NC_090449.1 coordinate 596,560,887, forward strand.
AGCCAGGGCAGGAAGGACATGGACTCTGTGCACTTCAAAGGCATGTCTTTGAAGCCCCCCCCTTCAAAAGCCCAAATGGAAATAAGTACTGGACCTCTGACACTACTATTTAGATACACTTCTGGACCTGTGGATACTTGCCTGGAATATCAATGCTGTGTTGCTGAAGGACTGCCACTCTGCTGGATTCCTGCCTTGTTGAGCTGGCCTGCTGCCTGCCGTTCTCCTGCCTGGGAGAGAAATACTGGACCTGCATCACTTGAACCAAGAGTAACTCCAAGGGCCAATTGTCTGGCCTCCGGATCTGAAGTCTCAGGGGCAAAAAATGTTTCCAACCACCCTGCTTCTGCACCTCGACTCTGCAATCTGTGAGTTCGCCCTGCCAAGTGGTACCACTCCTAGACCCTTGGAAGTGGGCTTAAGGTGTTTGCTCCAGTGGAGCCAACACATCCTCCGCCATGGGACCACTATATTGTACTGTGTGGGTCAGAACCAATACAACAGCCTCACATCTCCTCATCTTGGAACCAACGTATCACCTTCTGACCTGCCACTGCACAACGCTTTCCCCAGCACCAGGTCCTGACATTACTCATTGACGGCTGCCTTGACAATGATGCTACAGCTCCGAAGTGCAGCCCCAGTGCTTATCGAAAGCTATCACCGCAGCCACGCAACGCATCAAAACACCAGCCTTGGCATTGCAAGCCCCGCTGACAGGATCCTCAACGATGATGCAAAAGGACCTCACACTGTAGCCTTGCTACATCTCAGAACCATTGCATCAGTTGCATAACACATCTTTGCCTCGGATCTATGCAATGCTTTGCAAACAGCATTTAAGGTACTTTGGTTTAGTGAGCTTAGGTGGGTACTTGTAGCCCGCCTAGGCTCCATTGTAGTCAGCCTGAACGTATGACTTTGTCCCGATGTGGCCTGACCAGATACCCCTGACTGGTGCTTCTTGCTTCTAATTGCTATTTTACAGTTTATTCTTTAAAAAAAATCATAACTCAAATTCTACTTATTGGGCTTTTGTCATTTTGGTCTTGTTCTATTTATTAAATTAAGTCATATTCTTCTAACCTCATATGGGATCCTGTTTGTGTGGTGTTTTCATTGTTTTACTGTTTCAAGTGTGCACAAATACTCTAAACGTTGCCTTCAAGTTAAGTCTGGCTGCTCTGTGCCAAGATACCAGTATGTCAATCTGGGGTTTGTTTGTGCCACACCCTGAAAAGGATTGTGGTTGCTGCTTGACCAGGGCTCACACCTTAGTCAATAAACAATACAATTTCTTGCATTGATGATCAACGGTGAGGATAGGACTGTTTATGCAGTGCTATACAGTGATTTGGTATACATTACCATCCCCATCTAAGACCGATTCAAATTTTTAATTCTCACTAATTGGCCGTTTGACTTTTCAAACTTATCTTCCTGACGGCTTGTGTCTGTGACCTCAACTGCAAAGATGGAGTTTGAGCTGGCCTTCCTGGAGAACTACACAGTGACCAAGATCAAGGAGTTTTGTTAGGAGAGGGGGCTGCCTGCTGAAAGAAGAACCAAGAAGGGGGAGCTCCCAAAATCCTTTAGAGTGTGCGCAGAGGCCCATCAATTGCCAATCACTACAGATGACCAAGAGGATGAGGAGAATGAGGCAGGATCGGAGCAGGACCCACGGGAAGGTCTTGAACTGCAACCTATTGAGGAGGGGGGAATCATGCTTCCAGGGTTAGAGGTCACTTCACATGCAGGGAGCAGTGGGTCATCCTGCAACCTGTCCCCAAAGGAGCTGGTGGAGGGGAAGGGAGTACAAGCTAGAGTTGGCTAAACTCAGAATGGAAGATAAGAGATTAGCCATGGAGGCAGAGAAAAAAAATTGATCATTGATGAGAATACATTAATGTTGGCTAATTAACTGAGTCCTAGGAGCTTGACCTCAAGGCAAGGCAGGCATTGCGACAGCATTTAATCAGTGCCCTCTAGAGACAAGATAGTCCTTATTCCTATAGGTCTGGTGGCTGATTCTGTTGGTGGAGATGACATTGACAAGTGGTTTGAGGCATACAGGTTTTTCCTGCAGATGCACAAGATCCCAGAGGGAGATTGGGGGGCTAGTCTGTGGAGACATATCTCTAGCAAAGGAAGGGACATCTTACTGGCTCTACAAAAGGAGGCCAGAATGAGGTATCCACCCCATGAGGAAAGCCCATGTCAGTAAGTATGGTCTGACCCCAGAAAAGTACAGACAGACATTTAGGGACAGTTAGAAGCTGACCTAAGAGACTGGGTTGGAATATGTTGATTTCTTTGGCAGGGCACTGGATGGTTAGGTGAAGGGCAGTGAAGTAAATGTTTACCAGGGTATTTACACTTTGATTGCAAAAGCGTACTTATTTAGCCTTTGTTTTGTAGATCTGCGCCTACACTTGATTTACAGTAAGCTTTCTGAGTAGTTCTCTAAAGTGCCATAAACTAGTTCCCCTGATCAGGGCTTTGATCCCCCAACTGAGAAAAAGAAAGTATGGTTCCCTGACAGTAGAGTGGTGCAGGGTTCCAGCAGTGGCGTAGAACAGATTGTTTCAGTGTAGAGTGCAGTGGCATTGAATGCAGTGGCACAGAGTGCAGTGTTGTAGAGTACAGTGGTGCAGAGTAAATTAAAGTGGCTTAGAGTGCTGTGGCATAGAGTGGAGAGATACAGAGTATATAGGCATAGTGTATAGCACCATACAGTGCATTGGGTAGAGTGCAGTTGAGTGGCATAGAGTCAAGTGGTGCAGATTAGAGTGCAGTGGCATGGAGTGCAGTGGTGCAGAAAAGAATGCATAGAGTTCAGTGACAGAGTGCAGTGTTGCAGAATAGAGTGGCATAGAGTGAGTGGCGTAGAGTAGATTGGTGCAGAGAAGAGTGGAGTGGTGCAGGGTAGACTGCAGCAGCATAGAGTGAAGTGATGCAGAGTACAGTGGAGTACAATGCATTGGTTTAGAGTGGCATGGAGAAGAGTGGTGTCGAGTAGAGTGCAGTAGTGTACAGTACAGTAATGCAGAGGTCAGTGGCAGAGAGTGCAGAGTTGTAGAGTAGACTGTCATAGAGTGGAGCGATTATGTGAAAGTGGTGTAGAGTGCATTGGCATGGAGTGCAGTGGCATAAAGTGGCACAGATTAGAGTAATGTAGAACGCAGTGAGTAGAGTACTGTAGTGCAGAGTAGAATAGAGTGGCATAGAATGCAGTGATGTAGAGTGCAATGGCATGGAGTGCAGTGGCATAAAGTCTTGTAGAGTATAATGGCATAGAGTGCAGTGGTGGAGAGAAGATTGGCATAAAGTATATTGGTTTTGAGTAAAGTGGCGTAGAGTGCAATGGCGTAGAGTACAGTGATGCAGAGTAGAGTGCAGTGATGCAGGATAGAATGCACTTATGCAAAGTAAAGTGGTGTGGTGCAGAGTAGAGTGTAGTGGTGCAGGTTGGAGTGGTGCTGAGTGCAGCGGCACTGAGCGCATTTGCACAGAGTAGATTGTTTCAGAGTAGAGTGGAGTGGTACCTGGTAGAGAATAATTGCATAAAGTAGAGTGCCATAGAGTGCAGAGTGGATCAGAGTGGCATAGAGTGGATTGACATAGGGAGCAATAGTCTAGAGTCGTACAGAGTAGAGTGCATTGATGTAGAGTGCAGTGGGATAGAATGCAGTGCTGCAGAGTAGAGTGGCATAAAGTGGTGTGGCACAGAGTAGAGTGGTGATGTTTGCAGAGGTGCATAATGGAGCTGTATGGGTTAGAGTGTATTGCAAAAGAGTAGAATGGTGTAGGGTATAGAGGTGTAAAGTTAAATGGTGTTGAGTTGAGTGGTGTAGAGTAGAGTGCAGCGATGCAGTGTGGAGTGGAGTGGCATAGTATGGAGTGGTGCAGAGTAGAGTATAGTGGGATAACATGGAGTATACATGGTGTAATAGTGCACTGACAATCCAGAAAACACACCGTCAATTGAAATGACCATTACATTTGCAGAGTTATAGAGGTTTAGCAATAAAAACCTAGTGTATTGATTTGTTTTGATCAAATTAAAATATTTGATTCTACCACACTTCAGAATTACCAAGAAAATGGCTTTGTTTGTGCTTTTCTAATTCTGATATATTCTTAAATATCTGCATAGTTTATTCACAGGCATTTAAATTTTGTTGTGTGCTAAAAAAACAATAACACAGTACAGCCTTCCTCAATCACAGCCCCTGTAGCTAGCATGTTTTGTCACATAAATCTTCTCATTTTGAAGTCAGGGAAAAAAAGTAATCACTATGCTCCCTTGAAGACAGTGCCTGATATTTGACCTCTGTTTTTGGGTACAAAGCAAATATGACAAGATAAGAACAAGATTTTAAGGCCTGTTTACAGAAATCCAGTACTGGTGAAAGAATGCTATAAATAAGGGGTTGGACAACAGAAAGGGCAAACTCAAACAGGGCAGCCTAAAACAAATAGAGCAAGTAGAAAGAAAGCAAATGTGAGTTACAAACCACAAAACCAATGGTAAGCAGTGGCGTAATGCATTCCAGTGAAACTTTCCCAGTATCCCCAAGATGTTATTAGCAAACCAGATGTTTTAATGCCCTGGTAAAGAAAAAAAAGCTAAAGTTGTTTTTCCTTATTGTAGTCGGTAGGCTAACATAGGAAATGCTTTATTAAATGTAATAAAGTCTATCTTTGCATTGGAGCTAGCTAGCAATACCATTCAAAGTATCACACTAATGGTGCCATTAAATCCAACAACTTACCAAAATTGGATTCAATGTAACTATTACAGGAAACTAGGTTTAGAAATTACTTTTCTGAAGTTACCTAAAACAGCCCTGTAGCAGCCTCTTCTGAATGGTCAGGCTTTGACAACCTGAGCCAAACTGCTCCTTGAGTAGGTGTAAAGAGGCCTGGGGCTCAGCAAAATAAGTCTTGCTCAACACTCAACCTATTAGTGATTGTGGCAGTATTGCTAGCTGAGGGTGAGTACCCCAAATCCACTTTCCTAAACTTTCTAAACAGACGTAGCATCAAAATGGCTCAATGAATGTATATGAACTGTGGCAGCAATACAGATTATGATATGGAAAGGGACCTTTTTGTTCCACTTTTTTAAGTAATAAGGGACAAAACCTTATATATCGGGCTGCTGTATACCACGGTACCTTTGTGGTATACAGCAGTACAACGCGATGATGAAACACAGTATTATTGGTTAATCAAAGCCCTTGCAAAACAAATATACAGCCATATTGTTTAGACTACACTTTGCCTGTGTTTTAAAATCAAATATAGCATATTCCTCTTCTTGTAATGCATTGAAAGAAATGAGGCAGTTTAGCAAAGTCATTAGAGTTAGGGCAAAGTATTTCAATTGATGTGTATATTTCTTAAAAAGTTTAGTGTATCATGGTATTTTCTTGAAAGTATCTAGAAAGTTCAGCGGTAGTTATTGAAATGTTTAAAAAATTATGGGGGTTATTACAACTTTGGAGGAGGTGTTAATCCGCCCCAAAAGTGACGGTAGTGACGGATATACCACCAGCCGTATTACAAGTCCATTATATCCTATGGAACTCGTAATACGGCTGGTGGTATATCCGGCACTTTTGGGACGGATTAACACCTCCTCCAAAGTTGTAATAACCCCCTATATATGGTAAAATAAAATTAGACACAATACAGGGTGGCTCTTAAATGAGACTTTGTGCTTTGTTTTTTTTACAAAACATATTTGTATATGTTTGTCAAGTCAAGCTTTAAGGTTTGAAATGAAAATATGGTTTCCAAAGGTTGGAAAATATACACTATCAGGATGTTACAGTGCTGCATTGCCATATTTTACATTTAAATGAAAAATGAAAGATAGTTTATGTAGGAATGCTGGCACTGCCTTGTTCATATGTCTTTGAGTCTTTTCACTAGAATTTATAGTAGCCACTTCCACTTTTGTCTCTGACAAATATTTGAGAACACAAAATGTGAGTTTGGAAACATACTTATTAGTAATGAAAATATATCCTTCATCTAAGTTTCCAAACAAACTTCAGTTAGGCATCCTATATCATTGTCATCACAGCCGATAACCATAAACTGGGGATGGTCACAATCACTAACAGATTAAAGTAGAGGGAGTAGCTGATTCCATATCAAACTTATTCCACCAATTAATGTTAGTTCAACTCTTTTCAAACCTAAACCATTTCAATACCTACATTGTTAACATGCTGTCTAACCCCAAAAAAAGAAATTGTGTCCAACAAACCAAACCCTAACCATCTTGCACATACACTGACATACAAGAATATGGAATGCAGAGGAAAACAAACAAATATGTAAAAAGTTAAATGATTGGCCATTAGAAAACAACATCATACCAACAACTTAATTGTGAAAGGAGGACAATTATTTCCTTAAATGCAATTTGGGCTTCTACCATAGCACAATACTCCCAAAATGAGGTAAGAACATAAACCAGTCTGTAGCAATTATGTTTAACAAGTATTAGAAAGTAATTTGAAATACTAAACACACATTTCGGATCACATACCAATGAAAATGAATAGAAAACCAGATACAAAATAAAATTAAGTAAAGAATTATGTGATTGGTTAGTAACATAAAGTGGGCTATACACGCAGCCCAATACTAGTAAATACTTCCAACAACCACAGTGACCGTGCTGACTGTTGGAAAGCAATATAGATTGGTTTCTTCTTCAAATGCATAACAGGTAAATTGAAAATTATACCTCATCACCTCCATCTATATAATTCTACATAAAACAGGTGAATTCTATATGGAATACTGTTAGAAAAATGTAGGATTCAATGTATGATTCAAAAATGTGTTGTAAATAACAGAAAAAAGTACTTCTATTTCTTACTTTACTATGGCACAAATTTCTGTTTCAGGATGCACTTATACTACTAATGCCACAATGTTTTATAATAGAAGGACTGCTGCATCAGGACACTATACAATCTACTTAAAGAATAAGCGAGTTGGACAGAATGTAACTTTTAATCACAGACTGCCTACAACTTTACAAGACAGTTACCTTCTTGTTTTACATCAAATTTTGTAATATAATGATGGCATAGTAGGGTTACAGAAATGGCTGTTTTGTCACATAAAAAGGAAAATAATGATGGACTGAGTTTTTGTTGTGTTTATTAAATACATTCAGATATCACTGTAATAGACTATTATTAACTTACCATCTGCTATGAAGCCACCTTAGGCACATGTTTATCTTACCTTACACTTAGTGTTGTTTATTAGTATGGTTTGGTTGGTACCCACCACTAGTAGTAAGGCCACAATCACAATATAAGGTCCAGTCACGGTCTCAGTAAATTAATCCCTTGCTTAACCCCTGGTAGCTGGCAACGAGAATGCAGGCTTAATTTAGGAGACCGGCGTGTAAAGCATTTAAAACACCAATACATGAAATAAATAGGACACAACACACAATAAAAACCCAACACCAATTTATAAAAATAGGAAACATTTTTAGCTTTAAAATGACACTGAAACACCAAAAATCCAATGTAGGGAACCAGAGATATTAATTTTTAAAGAATAAATCAAAAATGTGCTTCCTAATACTAAAAAGCACCAACCAGGGTCATCTGGTCGCACTTGACCTGGAACAAGCCACAATTTGAGGCTGACTGTGATAGAACCCAACTCGGATATTCTGAGCGGGAGGCCTCGGTCAAAGTTTTACCTTCAGACTTAGTCATTTTCTGGATCTTTTTCCCTTGTCCTAAGGCGAGGCTCCTCATCAGGCCGGGCTTCAACCCAACGTCTTCAGCTTGGCTCAGGGCACGTTTCCGGTCAACTCCTGGAAGTCTTGCGAATGGGGAAAAACTCCAGAGCTTCAATGGGATGAACTTGAAATTCAGACCGGGTCGCAGTTCGACATCAGCAGCTTGTCTCTTGTCGACAGGTTGGTCACCTCATGGAGCATTTTCCTAAAAGTTCTCCAACCTTCTCCAAACTTCTGGATCTCTTTCCAGCAGTCCTCCCTTGGGCCCCCTGTTGTCCACAACACCAATCCAAGAGTCTAGAAGCTATGAGATGGTCCTTGATGTTTGGGCCTATGTTTTCCAGATTGCACCTGGCGAATCCTCAAAAGTCCAGTTGAAGGTGGTCAGCTGGGTCCTTCTTGCTGGGGATGTTGCAGATGAAGCTCTTTTAACCTGTTGCTTTCAGAGAGCCCACTCCTTCACTTCTGAAAGTGAAGCAACTTCCTTAGGGCTGTAGTTCCTCAGTGTGCAGCAGGTGTAGTCATGCAGAGTACAGTCCTTTAGGGGTACAGGCCAGGGTTCTAGCAGGGCAGTCCTTCTTCTTCTTGTAGTTACAGGCAGTGATCTGACCTGCTGGGCAACTCTCCCAAATTTATCCATTCTTCCTGGGCTGGCAATCAGGGGGGCACCACTGACCAATGGTATCCTTGGTGCCACCCACTGGAGTTTGGCAAACATCAGTCCCAGGAAGCACTATTCTTCCAAGATGCAGAAAGTCTGTCCTTGGGGTTAGGATCTGTCTGAGCCATCCCACTAGTTTGGCCTAATTTCTCTAACACTCCCTCTCCAGCCCTCTGCTAATCAAATAACTGGGGCTCCCATCTCGCTGGGATGACAGGATTTGGGGTTGAGCCTGGGTCCTGTCCTAGCTGCCATTCCCTATTTGAAGACCAGTTTGGCTACCCAGCCCCCTTCCTGCCTTTTGCTCTGCAGCTTGCACATCTCCACCCAGCAGATGTCCCATTGTCTCAATGGAGGCCACTTCACATCTCACTAAGGCAGCTTGGCTCCTCCAGGCAGAGGCTGGCCAATCAGAGAAGAGCTGCTGGAAGGTTGGATTTTGGCTTACAGAAAAGAAAGTTCTATAACTTATTTTCTGTGTTAGTTATAACAACTCTAACAATGGCAAGTTGTTGGATTTGTTCTAACTCATTTTGAGTCCAGGAAGGACATATTTAGCTATTTTCTAGCAATAGGTATACTGTAACAAAGTATCCCCATGTTAGACTATGGAGCTAATGCACTACAATGGGGAAAAACAAAATGTGCAGTTTTTCCCTCACCAGGGCATATAAAACATATTTTATAGAGTCCCTGCTTATACTCGCAAAGCATACCCCTGGGGCACTTAGGGAAGTCCTTATGTCGGGAACTGTTGGGGGATACTGGCTAGACTGGTGGCAGAGAAGACAAAGGAGGTAGAATACTGGTATAGAGCTGCCAAAGATCACACAGAGAGTTAGAGGAGAGAAGGGATCCAAAAGGGAAGCTATTTAAGAGATGATAAGGCTCAGAAAGAACAAACATTCAAGAGGCAATGTGGCACCCAGACTAACTAACACCCCAGGAGAACATGCAAGACATATATATGTGTGTGTGTGAGTCCTGCACATATATATATATGTATGTGCGTATATATATATATATATATATATATATATATATATATCAGCATAAGCAATGACGGGAATGTGGGGTAAGCACTCAGGAGCTCTACACAGTAGGACTGAAAGCTCAGTAAGTTCCTTACTCACAGTTGCTCTTACAGATTCTGAATGCTAATACCCATATATTGGATATACATGCAAAGGCAGGGTATGTGGAGCTGACCCCTAGGGTGATGCTATAAAAGTAACTGAAATAAAATACTCACAGTGGACAAGAAACATCACATAGGTTGTCAGCTGAGCCCACAGATCCTGGCGAGCAAACAGGAACACGCAAGGCGGTAGCGGCAAGGGTGTGGACCTATATGCAACCACAATAGACAAGGAGCTAGCAAGGAGGCGTGCATAACAGGAAAGAAGGGAAAACAAAGGGCCACTTGAACATACAAGAAAACTAGAAGCAAGACAGCAGGAAACTAGGAACTGAAACAAAGAAATGGAAGTGATTGGAAAAGGAAAATACAGAAGGATAGGGTTCAAGGGAGCACAAGGAGTGCTGGTGCAGGAATCAAGGAAACAAGGAAACCAGGAAACACTGAAGGCAGAAAAAGTACAAGGAACAAGGAATACCTGAGGCTTGGAAGTCAAGTTGCACTGCAGGGAGTGCTAGTTCAGGAACAAGGGTTAGCTTAGGCTCAAGAGTCAAGGTAGCACTGCAGGTAGTGCAACCCAGGAACAAGGAAAAGCAAAGGTCAGAAACAGGAACAAGAAAGAACTATGGCTCAGAAACTACAGGAAACAAGAGTCGGTCTCACTGGAATACAGCTACAATGACCAACAGTGGGCTGAAGGGAGTTTAGGCTTAAAAGGCTCCCAGTAATCGCATGCATCAGGTGTGAGCAGGCTAGCAGCAGCCAGCCACAGGTGTTCTGAATTCCTCCCTCCACCCATCCTTAGCCTGCAGGGGTGGAGACAAAGTAGTGAGCAGGGGATTCTAAGTAATGGAGTTCCAAGCATGAGCAGACTGGCTTCCACAAAATTCAGAATAGATTAGGAATGGATGATAATTTGCAAATAGTGTTCAAATTGCTGGAAGTCAGAATATGCATACAGGGGAAGGTCTGGAAGCTTATTAGAGCATTGGAAAGTCCCACAATTTGGCCCCCTGGTGATGGGCACAAGAGCGCAGGGAGAGATTCTCGACACCTTAGGGGTGACATATGTAAAAATAAGATTGTTTGAGACATTGAAAGTACCTTTAATTCTAAAGCCAAATTTGCATATTAATTTAATTTAAAAGCAGCCTGCAAGGCAGGGCTGTCTTTGAAATGGACAGCAGGCACCACAGCAGTGCACACTTAAGTGCATTAAAACTGCTGGACCTCTAAATCTACATGCCCTACCATATACTAGGGACTTACAGGTAAGTTTTCATGCCAATTATATTTATGCCTAATTTGCATATATTTTTTATCAGAAAACAAGCCATGGTCTGGTTAGCAGAGCCCAGGGCACCCTCAGAGTCAGAAAGCCAGTATCTAGTAGTCAGAAATGGGGCAAAAAGTGATGGGACACTACAAAAAACCCTGGTTTCTCACACTTACTATTTACCTCTATATTAATTACAATGTAGTATTTTCGATAGTTAAAAAAATTGGCTGATATTAGTAGAAGTGCTTTATCTTTTTGGACAGTTGGTTAGTTCTAAGAAGAACTTTTTTCTTCTTTTTGTTCTGGAAGGTTGTTTTTTTTAAAAGGTCAACATGGCCAACCAAAATAATAGTCTCAAGGGAAAACAGGAGGACAACAAAGTAACAAACCACAAACTAAGGCTCTTGGGGAGGTCAATGGGGGGCCATGACAAGCTCATGATGGATGGTCATGTCTCTCTCTCTCTCAACAATGACACTATGTCAGAGATGACAGTATGTCGCTGTTTGCCAGATTTCTCTATTATCTTGTGACTCTGTCTCAAAAGATGTATTGTTTCTGTGATATCAGGAGCAGGTACTTCTAGAAGGACAGATGTACTGGGTGTTGGTTGAGGTGCTGTTGGTGTACAAGAAGTAGAAGGTGCTACTGAAGGGACAGATGCAGTGGGTGGTGGTTGAGGTACTGATGAAGCAGAAAAAGTGGAAGGTATTGCAGTAAATGAGGAAGTGGCCACTGCTGATCATCCTGCTTCGATGTCTTTTGTCTCTTTCTGACTCCTCATTTCTGCATGCACCAACCTGGTGTAATAAAGTGCCTGCACGTTTTTTCTCATTTCCACGATACCGAAGGAGTATTGTTGTTATTCCCATGACAGATAGCTTTATTACATATGTTGCATGTAACCAGTTTGTAATTAACATTTTGCCTTCCAGGTGGCAAAGAAAAGAAATCCCATACAATGGAGTCTTTCAGTTTCTTCCTCCATGCCACCTCTTCTTCCTCCTCTTGCAACAGAATAGGATCATCTTCCTTAGACATTGCAGATGTCCAAAACTTCCAAGGTGGCGTTGAAACAATAGACTTTCCCCTCATTCAAAGAACACATTTCCTCCAATCATTATCAAACTGAATGGGGATCAAGGGTATACACTTCCTGTTTCCTACAATGGACCGGGTCCTAAGCCCATGAAATGCTGCTTTACAAAAGCGAAACTACTGCAGTAGTATCTCAGTAGTACTGCATGCATCACTATGTTGCTACCTATATAGTTCACAAACACAAACTACAGTCACAATACTACATATTAACCATTTAAAAACAAAAGTAGCCATGAAACCCTAAATCGTTATTCTAAATCAAAAATAATTCTTCAGTGTACTGGTACTGCAGTACTATCAAGGAACCACTTTTGAAAGCATGTTAATAATGAGCTTTGACCAATCGATAAAATACTGCAATACCAAACAAATTGAACATAATGAAAACCTTCACAAACAACATTATATAACTTGAAATTGATTAAAAAACATAAAACCTCAATAAAAAAATCTAAGATTTAAGATGAATTATAGTTAGGAAAAACTAGTTTATTATTTCTACACAAAACCAACTTAAAGTACACAAACCTTAGAAATGCAAAAGTTATAATTAAGACTATATAGTTATATATTGAAGTTATAATTTACACCCCACCCAAAAGTTGCTATAACTTATGCTTAGGTTTTTTCATTGTAAAAAAATGAAGAAAATAATATATATATATATATGTACACACATATATATATATATATATATATATATATCAATATGATATATTCTCAAACTTTTCAAAACTATTTTGCCACTCACTTCATCTGTTCAACTGCTGGCTGGAAAGTTTGGGGTGATTTGGCAATCAGGGGCCGAGGAAAAGTGGGGGACCCAAAATGCGTTTTCCCCATTCAATTTCCCATAAGGATTTTAGACATGGCTACAGCCGAAACTGCTGAACGGATGTACACCAAATTTGGCAGAAAGCTAGATCTTGGTCCAGAAAGATCTCTTTTTGCAAATTGATATTAATCTGTTCAGTAGTTTTAGTTAATAAAGAAAAATATTTATGTATATCTAGAGACGGCGATCCACCCCAGATCCATGCACCAACAACAATGCCATGATTGGCTGATCGCAACCTGAGAAAACATTTACAGCTGCTATTTTATGTATCAGGTCTCGGTCTGGTGGTGATGGAAATAAACCTCAAAAGTGATAGAAGGGGTCAGGGTAGAGGTACCCTGGCCCCATGGAACTGATAAAGGGGTCTGTGAGGGACCCCTCGTAGGCAAGTACTTTCCCAAAAATGTCTTTTAGGGCACATGAGGATCCACGGATCCTCTACGGCACTCAGCATGGTCCCCCATGTGAATGTAAGACAAATCTGTGAATCCAGACCCCAATTAAGAAATACACCCACTCACAGACACTCACTCACACACCCATTCACACGCTCACACACTGAATCACAGACCCACAAAACCACACCTAGTCACAGACCCACACAGTCACTCACACACCCACTTATACACCCACACAACCACTCACGCTCCCATACTCCCCCCTTAGGCCCCATGGGGTGGGACCCAAAGGGACCACCCACTGCAAAAATAAAAAAAACAATTGGCAATTTCTTTTCAAACTGTTAATGTTAATGATGGCACTGACATAGTCACCTAACTATAATGTTACTTTAAACTTTTTAATGAATATTTATACTTGCGTTCACTGAATAAAGTTTCACCTTGCATCCCTAATCTGGCTGCGGATGGTTCTGTACTGTGCTGCTGTATCAGTAGTTGATTAGCAGGACTTTATGGGGAGACATATGTATGTGCATGTGTATGTGTATATATATATATATATATAGATAGATAGATAGATAGATATCTAAATAGATGTATATATGTGCATATATATAGGTATATATAGATATAAATAGATATATATTTATATACACATATACATATATATATATACATATACCTATGTCTCCCTTATATATATATATATATATATATATATATATATATATATATATATATATATATATATATATATAAATATGTAAGCTAGTGGTGATCGCCGCTAGGTAGTTATAGTCAGGACCTAGTTTGTATAGAAAAAGCATTTTTTGTTTTGCTAATAACTTTGGTGCTGTTTGATGAATGTCTTCCCTGCATGCAAATATGCGTGCAGGGAAACAAATCAAAACATTGCTCCCGAAAGCAGGGAACTGCTATTATTATAGAGGAAAAAAGAAAATAAAGTCCTCAGAAACCCTATTTTCATAGTATAGCTTGGGTAGCTAATGATGCTCACTGTGCCACTGGATTCAAGGAGGCTTGGCTGATGAAGGGTGATACCCGGAAACCGGGCCCAGGATGCTTGTTTCCGGTCCAGGAAGGACCTGGCTTGGCAGTTTGGGCAGGACTGTTCCCATGAGGAACAGGGTCAAGACTGAATTGCATATGGCTGGTTCTAATCTGGGATGGCATGGTGAGAAAAAGAACAATGGATTAAACCCAGATCTGTGACTGGGGGTGAGTGTTTGCATTGTTCAGCACTCCGTCCATCATCCTTTTGTGTTGCTAGATAATGACTCTGCCTGGTGGGTCTTAGTGTTGAGATTATGGTGGAGGTACTCCAGATACTATCATGGAATGTTAGCAGGCTTAGAATAGAAAAGCGATGAACTTGGCTGATTTAATAGCTAAAGGACTCACCTGCGCATATTGTAGTTTTGCAGGAAACCCTCCTTACAGAAAAGGAATGTTTCGAGTTTTCAGTAAACAGAGATGTGTAAGGCAGGTAGTTTGTACAGATCAGAATTGTCCTATGAAAGGTGTTGCAATACTAATTAAACAACAAATAGATGCAACAATAGTGTGGAGCGAGGCAGAGAGGATAGGTAGATGGGCCATTGCTAATTTGCAGCTGTATATCAATAGATATATTTTGGTGGGGTATTTTGGGCCAAATGTGGAAGATATAGAACCACTTAAAGCAGTTTTTCAGAAAGTACTGGACTTCCCTTTCCATATCATTATGGCTGGAGATTTTACTACTATTCTGAATAATAATTTTGATAGGTCAAATAATAGTAAGGCCAATACCAGCCCGAAAATGCAGACACATCTCAGGAATATGATGAATCATTTTGGTTTGTGTGACATATGGAGGGTGAGAGAGGGGAAGCACCTTGGGTTCACTTTTCATTAAAAAAAACTGGCAATGCATCTAGGATACATTTCATATTGGTGGTCCAAGAAATGATGTCAGAGAAGTCAGGCACATAACAGCTCACCAATATGACCATGCAATAGTTAGTTTGGAAATGAGTATGGGAATCAGGCAGGAAACAAAAGGATGGACCCTAAATGGCACCCTCTTAATGGGTCAAGAGGTTTTTGAAGGTCTAAGAGCAGAAACAGAAGAGTTTCTTAAACATTAATTTAGGTGACATTCCCTTAGATGTAGTCTGGGAAGCTGTTAAAGCTTTTATGAAGTGTAAGCTAATTCACAGCCCAGAGGAGCAAAAAATACAGGGTAGAGGTGGAAGCTATAGAGAGAGAATTGGGGGAGCTAGAGAGCTAACTGTTTACCCAGCAGCAGAAATCCAAAAGCAAAATATCTCTGAAGAAAGCAATGTAAGAGAAGAAAGATCAACTGATGTTAATTTTGGAGACAAGAGTGAGGGCAAGATGGGAGGCAAGTAAGTTAGCCCACTTTGAGTATAGGGAAAGTGTGAGGAAAATGTTGGCCTGCAAAATAAAAAGAGACAAAGTAAGAAACTTAATTAAGGAAATAAAAGAGGATAAGATGGGATCGTGTGTCGCAAGCAAACAGGACAACGAAAGAGCCTTCCCCAAATTCTTTAATGATTTGTATTCACAAGAGTTGGAAGTCACAGAGGAGATGGTGGAGAGGTGATTAAATGGAGATGTCCTGAATCGGTTAACAGAGGGCTAGAAAATCTGACTGGAAGAAGACATTGGACAAGACGAGGTTAGGCAAAGTATTAGGGCAAGTAAAAAAGGGAAAGCAGTGGGCCAGAGTAACCTTCCCAATGAGTTCTAGAAAATATTGGGGGATTCTATTACCCTTTTTATGATGAAGTTGTTCAGTGAAGTCTTCGTGAATGGAGCATCATAGGCGCAATCATGTAGAGAAGCAGTTGTTTCCTTAATTTTAAAGCCAGAGAAAAGCCCTAGGAAGTGTGAGTCGTACAGACCGATCTCACTCCTGAACAGCAACTTTAACATTTCCGCGAGTATCTTAGCTAAGAGGCTGGGTCAGGTAGAAGGGGATTTGGATCATGAGGATCAGAAGGGATTTAGAAAGGGAAGATACTTTCATGAACTGACTCATGAACTAATAGGCACAATATATATGATCACCACATGTGGTGTCCCTTTACTGCTCTGACACTTGACGTAAAAAAAGCCTTTGATAGGGTAAACTGATCTGACTTGAATGTTGTGATGAAATTATATAATATGGGAGAGAACTTTCAGGGAGTAATCCAACAAATATAAATGAACCCCTTGGCCAAAATCCTCATCAATGGGAAGTTAACAAAGGAGTTTAGAATCATGAGAGGGACAAGGCAGGGCTGTCCTCTGTCTCATTGTTATTTACTATACATATTGAACCACTGGCTAGGAAGTTGAGGTGGTGACTAGGATAAGACGATTCAAGTACAATACATGGGAAAAAAGATAGCTTTGTATGTAGATGATCTAATGATATACACAGCAGAACTGGAGGCCTCCCTTGCAGGTATGGAGGACTTGGTACTAGACCTTGGTGGGGTGTCAGGATACACACAGTAAACTCCTCAAAGACAGAAATAATGACTTGGCGTAATGGGGAGGACAACCAAGGGGTTTAAGGAGAGATGAAGTATCTAGGAGTCAAAATCACACAGGATATAGGCAAAATTGTGGAACTTAACTTCAAAACTGTTTTGAAAGATACAAATAGTCTTCTAGCCAGATGGTCTAGTCTACCATTAACTATTTGTGGGAAGATAAGCCTCAAACAATGACTATCCTTCTGAAATTCACCTCTCCCTTTAATTCGATTCCAGTGTACTTCTAAAAGAAATGGTTGGGGAGGTTACAGGGAATTATTTATTTATTTATTTAGACATTGAAAAGCCCACAAAATGTGTGGAAGAAGTTACACTGGAAATGAGAGAAAGGAAGGATTTCACTACCAGACTTTCAAATGTATGCATGGGCCTTCCAGGAGAAGAAGAACTGTAGGTGTTTACTAAAAGAGGAAGCAACCAGGGGAAGCTAACTTAAAGCTCTGTTAAAGAAGCTCTGTTAAAGAATGTGGAAGGGGGTGAATCTCACTCCCTTTACAAATTTGGGAATATAAAGTCTACAAAAAGTGAGACTGAAAATTTTACAGGCAATGGCTTATCTATGGTCACAGACAAGAAGGCCTATGAAATTAACAAACTATAGTAGATATGCACTAGTGTGGGAGTTCCCGGGAACCTTGAACTGTTTGTGAGATAAACTGGTGACCCCCATTAGGGAGATGGGAATACAGTATTTGGGCCAGCAAATACAGGGTGGCAAACTTCTCCCATGGGAAGACTTACAAAGAAGGGCCCAGTGTGGGATTTCAGCTTTTAATCTGTTGCAATTAAGGAGTTAGTCACAAAGCGTGAAGATGGATGATGCTAATGACCCTGAAGAACAGCTACAAAGGGTGAAAGTGGGAGGAGAGAATTATCTTGCTGGTATAGGTTGATTCTGCAAAGCATGGATGGAGAGTTCATACTTCTGGAGTAGCTGTGGGGAAGAAGCTTACCACAGCTACAGTGCCAAGACCTATGACTAGTATGAATGTGCACACTTTATGAAACTGTAAAACCTGCATATCTTTTCCCTTCATACTGCCTTTTGATCCCCAAAAACGATTTTGAGACTGGGGAAAAGGGGCCCAGTGTGCTGTTTGAAGTGCAGCCTGGAAATGGCAGATGATAGTCATCTGCTCATGGATTGCCCAGAGATTCAGCAATACTGGGAAAACGTGAGTCGGTGCATGAGTCAGGTGCTCCAGGTCGATATTAAGGTACGACCTGGTATAATAATTGTTTGGGAGAATGGAAGAACTTGTGAAACTGAGCAAAGCAAATTTAAGCTTATATTCTATATTATTGTGCTGGTGTCATATAGTTTGACTCTTACCCATAGTTATTTTTAATCCATAGGTAGGGCTTATGTGTCTTTGATTTATTTTCAATTACTGGAGTGGATGAGTCTGAAGAAAAGTCATCAATGTCGATTAAATGACTAGAGGCAGTATCTGAAAACACAGGAGCAGGTACATCACCGGTGCATGGATCCACTTTGCGTGGAGGCTCATACTAGACGGTGTTGTCAGTCTGTGTAGTGTTGGTGTAGAAAGCAGCCAAATCTTGGACAGGTGCTGTCAGTGAAGTGGTAACTAGAATCAGCAAAAACGCATTTTCTGCCCTCCCCACGGTCAAGGAGGTATTTGTAGCCTCGTTGGACATGCTTGTGTAGTCAGAAGTAGTGTTGTTATTTCTGCTTTGAAGAGGTATATCTTGTTGGGTAGTGAGAGGGGACCGGAAACTACCCAAGGGACCTCTGGGTCTACTGTACAGGATCGGCCACATGGTGAACTTTGATATCATCAATGGAAATGAATGAATTAATCAATCAATCAGGGAATTTGTAAAGCGCACTACTCACCTGTGAGGGTCTCAAGGCGCTTCGGGGGCGACTACTGCTTGAACAGCCAAGTCTTGAGAAGTTTCCTGAAGGTAAGGAGGTCCTTGCTCTGACCCAGGTGGGTAGGAAGTGTGTTCCATGTCTTGGCGGCAAGGTGCGAGAATGATCTGCCACCGGTGGTTGTTCTGCGGATGTGTGGGATGGTGGCGAGGGCAAAGTCGGCAGAGCGAAGCTGTCGGGTTGGGGTGTAGAAGGAGAGCCGTCTGTTGAGGTATTCTTGTCTGGTGTTGTGCGGTGCCTTGTGAGCGTGGGTGAGGAGTTTGAAGGTGATTCTCTTGCAGGCCATTGCAGGCCTCTCAGGTGGGCTATGATGTGGCAGTGGCGGGTGATGTCCAGGAAGAAGCGTGTGGACGCATTCTAGATGTGTTGCAGTCTTTTCTGGAGTTTGGCTGTGGTTCCTGTGTAGAGGGCATTGCCTTAGTCCAGTTTGCTGCTTCCGAGGGCTTGGGTGATTGTTCTTCTGGTTTCAGTGGGGATCCATTTGTAGATCCTCTAGAGCATGCGGAGGGTGTTGAAGCAGGAGGAGGAGATGGCGTTGACTTGCTGGGTCACAGATAGTGAGGAGTCCAGGATGAATCGCAGGTTGCATGTGTGGTTGGTGGGTGTCGGTGCAGTACCCAGTGTGTCAGGCCACCAGGAGTTGTCCCATGCGGAGGGGGTGGAACCGAAGATGAGGACCTCAGTCTTGTCCAAATTCAGTTTACGGTAGCTGTTCTTCATCCATTCAGTGATGGCCTTCATTCCTACGTGGAGGTTGGTCTTGGCTGTGTCCTTGGTGAGGGAGACGATCAGCTGGGTGTCATCAGCGTATGAGATGATGTTGAGGTTGTGAGATCGGGCGATGTTAGGGAGCGGAGCCATGTAGATGTTGAAGGGCGTCGGGCTGAGGGACAAACCCTGGGGTACACCACAGATGATTTTGGTGGCTTCAGAGTGGAATGGAGTGAGGCGGACTCTCTGAGTTCTGCCAGTGAGAAAGGAGGTGATCCAGTCCAGGGCTCTGTCACGGATTCCTGTGTTGCTGAGGCGTGTGCATAGGGTGTGGTGGCAGACAGTGTTGAACATGGCTGAGAGGTCCAGGAGGATGAGGGCCGTGGTTTCGTCGTTGTTCAGTATGGTTCTGATGTCGTCGTTGGTGGTGGCGATGAGGGCAGTTTTGGTGCTGTGGAATCCAGATTGGGATGGGTCCAGAGTGCTATTCTCCTTGAGGAAACCGGTCAGTTGTTTGTTGACAATCTTCCCTATGACTTTTGCGGGAAAGGGAAGCAAGGAGATGGGCCGGAAGTTCTTGAGGTCCCTTGGGTCCGCCTTAGGTTTCTTGAGGAGGGCGTTAATCTTGGAGTGTTTCTAGCTCTCCGGGATGGTGGCGGACTCAAAGGAGCTGTTGATGATCTTCCGGAGTTGGGGTGTTATGATGGAGCTTGCTTTGTTGAAGATGTGGTGAGGGCAGGGGTCGGATGGTGAGCCGGAGTGGATGGTATTCATGATTTCAAAGGTGTCATTGCCGTTGACGTGAGGCCAGGAGAGCAGGAGGTTGGTGGGAGGAGAGTCTGTGGTGTTGTTGGTTGACAGGGGGGTCTGAGTGCTGAAGCTGTCATGGATGTCTATGATCTTGCAGTGGAAGAAGTTGGGTAGGGAGTCACAGAGGTCCTGTGATGGCAGGATGTTGTTGACGTTGGAGCCGGGGTTAGAGAGCTCCTTCACGATGTTGAAGAGCTCCTTGTGGCTGTGTGCATTGTTGTTGATGCGGTCTTTGAAGGCGGTTCTATTGGCAATTCGGATGAGTTGGAGGTATCTGTGGATGGCTTTTTTGAAGGCTGTGTGGTTGTCCAGTGTCTGATCTTGGCGCCACTTCTTTTCAAGTCTTCAACATGTTTGCTTAGATTCTTGGAGGTCAGCGGTGAACCAGAAGGCCTTTCTGTTGGTGCGTCTGTTGGAAGGATTTTTGATTGTGGCGGGAGTGTTGGCACAGTTGTTGATCCATTGCCTGAGGTTGCGGGCGGATGTGTCAGTGTTAGTGGTGTCGATGGGTGGGTTCCGGGAGAGGATAGTGATTAGTTGGTCTTCAGTGACCTTGTTTCATCTGCGCTGGGGAATCCGTTGCAGGTGATGGTGTGTAGTGGGTTTCTCGTAGGAGAAGTGGATGCAGCGGTGGTCTGTCCAGTGGAGTTCGGTGGTGTGGCTGAAGGAGTCATGTTTGCTGGCAGAGACAATGGGGTCGAGTGTGTGTCCTGTGCAGAGTGGGTGGGTGTCGTGACGAGCTGTTTGAGGCCGAGGTTGGAGAGGTTGTCGAGCATGATGGTAGAGTTATCGTTGGTGTTCTCGAGGTGGAAGTTCAAGTCCCCAAGGAGTATGTCATGTGTGGATGAGAGAGCGTGTGTGCTGATGACATCGAGGATGGAGTTGCTGAACTGCTGTTGGGGGCTGGGGGGCCTGTAAACGAGGATCCTTCGGAGGGTGGTGTTTGGGTCGGTGTGGTTCTGGAAGTGCAGGTGTTCGGCGGTGCTGAGGGTATCTTCGGTGCTGGTCGTGATCCTGAGGGTGTTCTTGTGGACGATGGCGATGCTTCCTACTGGAATCTGTTAGTTTTGCGGTGGTAAGGTGACAGTTCTAGTACCTTATACTCCTAGGACTGAGACCGGTGCTCTGTAGAATGGATCAAATTCCTTCTTCACAGCTATCTTCTTACGAACCAGATCCCCGACATTAGGAATCCAGCCAGTGAAAGTTTTTGGTAAATCCCTTATTCCTAAAGTGGCAGCACTGGCGGATGATTTATCATCACAAAATTGCTGAAGCGCCTGTAAAACAGTGAGACGTTCATTTATGTCAAAAGGTGTGTCTGCTGCCACTGAACCATGGCCATCAAGATCTGGGTCATACATAGGTATCCCAAAGAGAACCTAAAAGGAGTGCGTCCCCCCAAGGACCGTCTTGGCAGATTATTCAGTGCTTTCTGGACCATATATAGGTGATGAAGCCAGCTGTGGCCAGAACCTAATACTCTAGCTGTTCTGGACTGCTTTAGATCATGGTTCCGCCACTCCACAACCAAATTCCCCTCAGGATGGTATGGTGAGGAGTAATGGAGTTCAACACCCTTTGTTCCCATGGTGTCCTGGAATACCTTAGAGGGAAATGCAGGGCCCTGATCTGAATGGAATGCTACATCCGCATATGTACCGATAAAGATCAACAAGTCTTTTATTACAGTTCGAGCGTCAGCCGACCGCTAAGGCCATACCCACAGGAATCTAGACATTATCGTTAAAGTCAAGGAAGCTGGGCGTAGGGGTGTCTGATATTAATGCACGAGTACCTAGGGCCTTCAGTAGCTCATGATCATTTTCACTGATCAGAAGTAGTTCTCACTACAGAATAAGTTGAAGACCCCTGATTTAGAATATGAGCCCCAAAGAGCACAAAACCAGTCTCGTGGTGCTTGTGTCCCTGTCTAGGCTGGTCCTGGGCAGTTAAAGCTGAACTAGTCATCATCTGGGAATAGGGTGTGAGTTATTTATGACAGCTGGCAAAATTAGTAAAAATGAGCTATCAACTTTTCCTACTCTTACTGTAGACTTAGTAATCCGTCTTATACACTCCATAAAATCTGGATCCCTGTTGGACCCTGCCCCTCCCTACATCCTGCCCTGGGTTCAGCTATCATCACCGCTGTTTTGACTAACCTCCTTAGTGCTTCCTAATAATAGGTCAGATCCCTTTGCAGTGGAAGCATGCTATAGTCGTGCCGCTGCTAAAAAAGCCTAACCTTGATGCCACCCCCTTGAACAACTACAGACCCATCTCCTTGCTTCCAGTCCTGTCCAAGCTGATTGATAAACATGTCTACAAACACCTTTCAGGCTTTCTTCTTGACATGCAAATGGGCTTTAGACCCCAGCAGAGTAAGAGACTGCTCTGCTTGGAGGTGTTAAAGATGTAAGACTCCGTCATGACCAAGGGGGCTCATTGGCCATCATTTCGTTAGACCACAGCATGGCATTTGATACCATAGACCACACCATTTTGGTAGAAAGAATATCTGAGGCAGGTATCAATGGCCCTGCCCTGAAATGGCTTTCCGCTTTCCTGGAGGATTGGACCTTTCAAGTCCTTGATCGCTCCTACCTCTCCAATAATTTTTCCCTTAGTTGTGGGGTGCCCCAGGGTTTTTCCCTGAGCCCCACACTGTTTAATCTCTATATGCTGCCTTTGGCTGAGATCGTAAAACCATACAGTGTGTTGTTGGTCTCGTTGTTGGTCTCTTACACTGATGACACTCAGCTGGTTTTCTCATTTTCAGCAAATTCTAACTGGGATCAACCCCAACTTGCTCCATGTCTCCAAGCAGTAGCCAGATGGATGGAAGACTGCAAACCTAAACTAAATGCAGACAAAACTGAGGTGGTGATATTTGGAATCGTCTTCTTCATAGGTCTCCGTCGCCAGTCCTGGAAGGGCCGGAAGGTCTGCCTCTGCCTAAAGAAAATATAAGAAGTCTAGTAGCCTGGCTGGACTCCCATCTCACCATGAAAAAGCTGTCTGCCACCTATTTTAGCCTACTAAGGCTCCTTAGGAAAAGCTTTAAGGTACTCCCATTATCAGCCAAAAGGCTTATTGTTCAAGCCCTCATAATTTCTCGCCTTGACTATGGCAATGTTCTTTACTTTGTTTTTCTCCAATATGTGGTAAAGAGACTTCAGGTGGTGCAGAATGCACCTGCGCATCTCCTTATGAACGTTCCAAGACACCAATCAGCCAAATCTTCCATAGCTTCCCTTCACTGGCTTCCAGTTGAACAACGCATACATTTCAAAGCTCTCTGCATAATGCATAGAGCTTTGTACAACAGGGGTCCTGTCCTCCTTAGGCCTATTGCCTCCCACTATATCCCCTCTAGGACTCTTAGATCCTTGACAACCTCCCTGATGAAAATCCCCTGGGTCAAAAGAGCGAGGTGGGGTGACAGAACAATGACCTACAAAGCATCCATGCTTTGGAATTTCCTCACCTTGGAGCTTTGTCAAACCAGCCATGAACTCTCCTTCCATAGGAATATGAAAACCCTTTTGTTCAGTGCTTACCTTCCCTCCCATCAGTTCTGCTCTGCTTCCTTTGGGTAGCCATGCGCTTTATAAATCCAATAAACTAAACTAAAGTATAATGCCGCCCACGCAAATGCCAGTTGCTGAAACCTTTTAAAGAGTTCTATCCATCAACTTTGTGTTTCAGTCTACTGGTACATCTTCCCCCCCATTTCCAGCACTGCAGGGGTATGATTTCTAACCCCCTAGTGCAAGCACCCAGTAAGTGCACAAATACAAATTAGAAATCCAGTTGGATTGCTATCCATTCACATCCCGGTCCCGTTGAGCAATACAGCCCAGGAAGTCTTTCTGGTAACAATCAGTCCCACAAGATTAGGTCAAGGATACAGTGGAACACCAAACCCTCTTTCGCCAATGAATAGCACACTCAAAAGACCACTGAGGAACAAAAGAGATACTTTAAAATGTTTATTTTAAAATCCTAGTCTAGGCCATAACATACGAACGGTAATCACACACTGCAAAAAGAAATGCAGCAATGTATGTGATGATCAATGAAAACAGTGAGGACATTTCTAACACGGCTAGTGTATTTTTTAAATCCTAAACCCCTTAAAGCTATCTTTCGCTGCTATGCTAATTTTAGCTGAAGCAAGTGTTAAGATGGATGGCAAATGATACCTGCTTTCCTTACGAAAATAGCAACTCAGCTTTTCTCTATCACAGCTTTGCCAAGGTATGAAAAACAGTGCTAGGCTGAAGGACACTTCTCTGCCCTGCTCCCTTGGGTCACCCCACACAGAGGATGGATGGCACTGTGAACTGGAGTGACTTTATAGTCCGAGCATAAAGCCCCTCTATTCTATGCTCAGATACCTAGGTCTTTATAGCATCTGTTCCCTGCTCTTACCTTATGTTTGGAAAATAAAGCATTACTTGCAGACACTAAAGCATCAGCAGGACTAAATAAACCTGGCAATAAATGTGTCAAATGCATCATCTCAATTCACATATTGATTATATGCCCCTATAACTAAAAGCAATAAAACATATCAGCTAATACACTGAGTGACCATAACGTTATAGCCTCATCCATAACTGAAAAAATGAAATGTCAGCCTTGAGAGTGAGCAGACATGAGACTACCATTTGACGGTGTGTCTAAAAACCTCACACTTTTAAAGAGAGATAAAAGACTCTGAAAGAGATCAGAGAATGAAAATAAAAGAGACTTAAATGAGAACTCTTACATTATTCGCAACAATTTTTTTGAAACCCCAGTGATTGTATTTACCCACACTTGAACGTTATCATCTCACACCATGCCACCACCCTGATGCTGGGAAGAAAGACGTGAAAGCATCGAACAACGTAGTTGGAAAAAGGTCATTCAGGTATAACACTGAATAGATATCAAATCAGTGAACGCTCACCTTTTATAAGAAATGCCATTCGAGGGTTCATGCTCACTTTTTCACATGGCACATTCATGGACGTCAATCCACCAAAATTCCAGGGGTAGCGGAAGTGACATCACACGCCATTTCATCTTTACTTTCAATGACACACACATGCTTACACAAACACATCTTCACACATACACACAACCTCTTTTACATAAGCACAGTCTCACCCGCAAGCATGTACACAACATACACTTAAAAGTGTTTCTGCTTGCCTCAGCTACCAAGGAGAGTCATATTCCAGCTAACTATACTTTGATTGATATATATTGTATTATTCACTATTAGGGTAATAAAAAAACTAATTGAAAATGAGGAAGTGGAGCCCCAAGCAAAGGGCAAAATGCCATGTGTTCCTGGCACTGATTTTGCCACCTCTGAGGTCAGGGGTTGTAGAGGCAGTGCCGGGTCGCAAGGGGCAAGATGGGGGTCGCAGCTGCGACCCCCTAAATGACTTCCATGAGTGCATGCCCCGTGTTTCTTAAGTCCTGCTTTCCAGCATGGTAGCCCTGAGTTAGCCATTTACATACATATCATTTAATGTGGTCCACCAGGCTGGGAGGGGTGACATGCATGTGCTGGTGTATTCAGAAAGACCTAACATCCACACTGGTGACAACCACACCCCCAATAATGGCTTTTCAATGCACACTATTCTCAAAATTATGGCATTATCAAAATGCTGCTATTGAGGTAGTATGGAGACACAGTTCCATGGGAACCAAGATTCGCATCCATGGGCAACCTCAGGCAACCCAGGATAACTTTTATAGAAAAAATAAATTACAATCTTTATGACCATCTGCACTTTCCTTGTACAACTCACTGCTGCCACCCACATTTTCAGACCACAGACAGAACAGTTGTTTGCAGACATTCCTTTTTATGCAATGAGGAGGTGAGGTTGTACTGTAGCAGGGTGACTGTCCATTTAGTCTTCTCATCTCTTTTAAACACACTTCTAATTGTACTTTCCAGAGAATGCTTATGAATTTAACCCATGTCTATCAGAGCTGGGCATTGATTTTATTCATTTAACTAGAGAATTGGCAGTGAATGGCGAAGTCCTCATAAAAACTTTAGGAGAAGAGGCTGAAATTGGTAGATGGTAGTGCTGCCAAAAAAAACTAGGGTTAGCAAATACGTATTCCTTCCCAAAGTTTACTCCACAAACATCACCAGTTGGGCATCCAGTCAGTATTGCTGCATTGTAGAATATAGCTTTGTTTTCGATATTGCAAGTATGGAGAATGATTGTTCAACACTAGTGACTGGGAGCATCAGGAACACAGCTACCACCTGGCATATGTGTCAGTTTGTGAGACTGAGAATGAGAGTATGCGAGGAAATGACAGAGGGTGAGACATAGATTAGGATACATAGGAGAGGAAAGAGCAAGAAAGTGTGTAAATTAGGGATATACAAGAGGTCTTTGAGGGAAAGAATTGAAAGATGTGTGTGAGGAGGTGGATGCAAAAGAGAAACGTTTTAGTGGACCTGATGCATGTTTGTGTTGAGTCTCAGGGGCAGAGAAGAGGGGCAGTAAGGAGAGAAAAGAGCGTAACAGACGGCGAGGCATGAAGTTTGACAGGAAGTTATCAGAGAGGAAGCTAAAAGGGAGGTGATGAAAAGAGAGTGGGGAAGAGTAAGCTGATGAGTTATATGAAAGTGACAGAGAGAAACGGATAGTGAGCACTGTCAAAAGATGGAGAAATTTGAGTGCGGAAAAGAGAGTGCAAAAAGGGAGGGTTAGAAAGAGGGTGTGCAAGACTCAGGTAAAGAGACAATGGGGAAGGAACCATGTGCGTTATAGAGGCAGTTTGAAGCTGAAAAGCGGAGGTGAAATAAGTTGAAGTGTGAGTTGGCAGAAAAGGCAGTACCAGGTGGGTAACTAGGGTTCTATTAGTCGGGTATGTTATATTTTGCCTTCTTCTAGCAGGCATAGGAACTCAGACTTGCATTTGTTCTCTTTTATTTTCCTTGAATTTTGCTTCGTGCCACATTTTATTTGGATTTTTCTTAAGGGTTCTTTTGATTTCAGTCGATTTTGCAGAGAGCGAATGAAAGATTAAACTTGCAGCAAACACATGAACAGGGCTCTCAAAATGATCCGCGCCATATGTGCTACTTCCAGCCAGACCTGAGTTTTTAACCAGGTAAACTTTGCATGATGGGACTTAAAAAAGTTATACTTACAGGGGGAATACAGAAATACAAATCCCAAAGTGCACAGCATTGCCAGCTAAAAATCCAGAGCTGGCTGAATGTATCACGCATGACATGAATCAATCAATCAGTTTATAAAGACCAGCTACTCACCCGTTAGGGTCTCAAGACGATGGGGGGGAGGGGTATAGCGTGTACCGAATGTGGATTTAAATAGCCATGTCTTCAGTTCTTTCGTGAAGCTGGGGAGGGGGGTGGTTTCCAGTGGATGACTAGCTTCATCATCGGGAAAGCTCCTCGACAGGCCGGCGCTGCAATGCCTGTCGGGCTTCCCGAAGGGGGCTCTTGACCGTGTAGCTCTTAAGTTGACTGGTGGAATCAAGTCAAATAGATGAGATACCTTATTCTAGGTACCTGAGAAGTATGGAGAGAAGGGAAAGATAAAATTGGTTATCCATCTGGAACACACATCAATTTAATCAGTATCAATTAGATGGAGACCAAGATTAAAACTAAGGTGAGAGTAAAAATTGAGTGATTATGCTCACTAACTCTCAACACTACAAACACGATTGGGGTGCCTCTTATTGTTGGTCTACATGTTTCACGTCTAGTGGTCCAGCCGGATCCATTGACGCTTCATCAGGACCATAACAAAAAGAAAACAACTTCTCCAAAACATAAATTAGAAAATACCCAAGTGCAGGAGTTGAAAAACCACAGAGCTGTCACTTACTTTAAGTACAATTGGCTAAGTCAAAAAAAGGAGGTTGCCCTAAAAAAGAAGAAAAAATACACATAGAGATAATGCCCAAAATAAACTAATCAATGTGCACTTGAGAAAATCAGTGATTGGTGCCAAATCACATATTAAAACCGTAAATCGAGCTTACCATCCCCAGATTCAAGAGTGAGC
This sequence comes from Pleurodeles waltl, assembly GCF_031143425.1. NCBI lineage: Eukaryota > Metazoa > Chordata > Amphibia > Caudata > Salamandridae > Pleurodeles > Pleurodeles waltl. The sequence goes on from NC_090449.1 coordinate 596,589,159, forward strand.
TCCTTGAGAATCATATGTCAGGAACTGGAACTGACCCTGTATATATATGATAGTCATAAAGATTTTGTGTTGTGAAACAACTAATCATGGGAATACCATTAAGACATAGTTAAACAGCTGGGAATTGTTTGCTTAGCTGATAGAAATCAAAAGATCGATTCATGAAAGTTAAGGGTGTCGAAGCAAGCATCATCCTGCAATGCACAGTGTATCTGCTCTGAAATACAATAAATATGCCATTAAACATTAGTATAGAGGTTAGATCCCAAAGACAACTTGTGTGTGTTATAATTACTTAAAGACATGTGACTAATGCCAAATGGAACCAACCTCAACATATGTAAAGGGAGAAAAACAAGGAGGCATGTCAAAAAAGTAAAAGGCGTTCTTTTAGAACCATGGGCATGAGCCCGTGTTACTGTATGGATCTATGTTTTGAGAACACCATTAATGCCCGTCACCCTAGCAACAGAATATATTGAAGAGCCGGGGTCGGCATGTGTAGAAAACGACCATCTGCCAAAGCTGGAAAAAGGAAAAATGGCATTGAAAGACTTACGATTTTGTCAGCTCGTCCTAGTGCATTAAACCTACCCTCCTGACAGCGTCCCGTATAATAACCGGCGGGCGTAGTCGAGGAGGTAATAAAGTGCAGGCGTATTCCGGCTCGCAAGCGCATCCAAGGAAATAAACATAAAAAGAGGACTATGTGTTAGGTACCAAAAGAGGAAAAGGACAAACGCGAGCCTCAGTCCCTTATTAACATGGTTTGAAAAAGGCTGAAATTCAAAGCTTGTTAACGAACAGTGTGTTATTGGGCAAAGTTTCACAAAGGAGTGGTCTAAAAAATGTGAAAATGGTCCAGGGTTGACGACTAGAACCAAAAGATAAACTAGGACAATAATTTAGACAGGGTAAGTAGCATCAGGGGGTGAAAGGGAATTAGAAAACCCCCCCTAGTCTACATAACGTAGTGATGTATATAAAACAACAAGAATCGTGTTGACTTAAGTAGGCTTCTCCCACTATGGGGGGTAAACACCTATCAGTGGTGTTCAGATAAATGCTGTCTAAGAGGGTCCTAGGGTATACCAGTCAGGAAGAAAGAGTAGTCCATGGGATCTCATCGTTGAGTCCCCGTATGCTGGTCAATAACTTGAAGACCCATCTCTGTTCGGTTCTGAAGAGAGAATCAGTGTCATTGTGTCAAACCTGAGGGGCTTCTAGGACCACCCACCAAAGGTCATCCGGAGTGTGGGAAGTGTCAATGAAATGTGCAGAAAGTTTCGTCGTGACTCAACGGCATCTGATATTACTCCTGTGTTCATTGATGCGTGTCTTGACTGATCTTGTGGTCATACCGATGTAGCGTAATTCACAAGGGCAAGTAATCATGTAAATGCAATTCTTAGTGTTACAATTGGTGTTTTTTTTTAAACACCATCCACCAATGGGGTCTAAATCAAGTGTTATTAAGCGTCTAGTTAGTGTGCAAACGTTACAGTGACCACAAGGATAGTGTCCTACCACTGGAGTAAGATCCCAGAATGTTTTTTGCGTTTGTACGTCCTGGGACCTTGGGCGGGTATGAACCACAATGTCTTTAATGTTAGCAGTACGTTTGAATGCGAACAGTGGCTTAGAGACTGCAGTGCCTCCACTCTCCAAAATCGACCATCTTTTATTAATCAATTTTTTAATATTGTTAGACAGGGGGGGCAAATGTCGAGACACAAGTAATCCGTGTCTGCGGACTCTTCTCCCTGGCTGCCAGTAGACTTTCCCTATGGTTATTTTTTGCTCTCTTGCAGGCCAAATTAATAATCTTGGTCGGGTAGTGTTGTTCATAAAGCTTTTCTTGAAGATCAAAAGCCTGTTGTTTAAATTCTCGTAGGGAACTACAATTCCGTCTTAATCGTAGGAACTGACCCACAGGCATTTTGTCTCTTAAGGCCTTCGGATGGTGACTCTCATATAACAGAAGACTGTTGCGTTCTGTTGGTTTGTGGTGTGTGCTAGTTGTCAATTGTCCATTCTTAATGGTGATCATCAAGTCCAGGAACAGTAGGTGGGTGGAAGATACAGAAGCAGTGAATCTCAAGTAAGGGTCAAGAGTGTTGATCCAGGTTAAAAATTCATCTGCTATTGACAATGGTCCATTCCATATGGCCAAAATGTCGTCTATATAGCGACGCCATAGTTTAATAGTATGCTGGAATGGATTAGTAGATGGCAGAATGTATTTCTTTTCAAAATCATACATATACAAGCATGCTAAGCTTGGAGCAAATGTGCTGCCCATAGATGTACCCCTAATCTGATGGAAAAATGTATCCTCAAATTGAAAGTAGTTCTCTGTCAGGGCCTGTGATGCACATTGCATAATGAAGGTAATCGGAGTAGAAGCGGGAGTAAGGTCATCACAAAGTGCTGACTCCACAACCTGCAGGGTAGCTTCTTGTGGAATATTCGTATATAATGCCTCCACATCTAGTGTGATAATACCTTGTATCCCCCCAATATCATTGATAGATTCGATCAAGTTTAGGACATCCTTTGTGTCCTGTAAAAAGGTAGAAGAATTGCTAATGGTTGTAGAAAGTGGTCGCAAAAGATAGATAGTGGTTCCAGGATGGAACCTATCCCTGATACAATCGGCCATCCTGGAGGAGGTGTTGTTCCTTTATGAATCTTGGGTAAACAATAAAAGTAAGGGATACGAGGATGGACTGTATCTAGAAACTCGGCCTCCTTAGAGGAGATCCATGAGTTACCTCTGGCTTCTTCGATAAGGCACCTAATCTGAGTTTGTAGTCTTCTAGTCGGGTCACTGGTTATCTTGACATAGTATTTGGAGTCACTTAGAAGACGCAGACATTTGCATCTATAGTCAGCTGTATTCATGATCACAATTGCGCCTCCTTTATCAGCCTGTTTAATGACTATACTGGCGTCAGATGCTAAAGATTGTAAGGCCTGCTTCTCTTTGTTGGGAATGTTCATGTAAGAATGTTTAGGACGTAAACGGTTTATATCGGCTAGTATTGCCTTTTCAAAAGTCAACACTTCACTGGGCATCATGGCTATGGGTGGAGTAAAGGTAGAGGTTTTTTTTAAACCTGAGTCGGATGCCAGTGGTTCGTCTGGTTTATCTTTGAAGAAGAAATGCAGCTGGATTTTTCAAAAGAACTGAGCTAGTTCGATATGTAGACGAAAAAAGTCTTCATTGGGGGTAGGGACGAAACCAAGGCCTCTATTAAGGACATTAGACTCATCCGCTGTAAGTTGTCTTGAAGACAAATTAACAACTAAGTTCTCGGTGTGGGGGTCTTTGTTTGACTCCTGATTACCATTTGTGGTTCTTCTCTGGACCTCTGGACATGCTTCCCTCTTCCTCTTCCTCTTCTTCTGCCTCTGCCTTGGCCGCGGCCTAAAAAAAGCACAAATGGCATCAACGGGCGAGGTTGGAAAAATGGGTAGGGTGGTTGCCAGGGCATGGGATTGTGCAAAGGATAAGGAGGATAATTATAAAAGGGCTGGGGTGGATTCTCATCGGTGCTCCACTCGTCGGATGATGATCCGCTACTAAAATTGTGTGTTTTTTTATAGGAGGAGGATGATTCATCCGATGAACGTGACTGGGTGTCTACATCGTAATCATCTTTGATGTAAGGGTAGACCTTCTCTCTGCTGAATTTAACGATATCCTTCTGAAGTTTGGTGATCTTTTGTTGGGTTAGAAATTCCTTTGTCTCATTTAACTCAGAAGTAATTTCAGAGAAACGGCTCTTAAAGGCTGTCAATGTAACAGTGGTCTTCAAGGTGTTCTCTATGGCACTAATTTGAATGGTTATGGAATCAGCTATGCGTTTGGAAGTGTTGATTATCAGTACTAGCCAATCTCTGGTACACTTCCACGCTATCTGTGCCCAATCTTTCCTGCAGGCTAGATCTTGCAGGAAAATCCTCGGTACATTACAGTAGATACCAGGAGACCATTGGGCGCTATGTTAGCGCGCAAATATTCAGTCATGATGGTCCCATGCATGACAGTTTTAATCAATTCACGTTTTAGAGCAGAGAGTTTGTTCCAGTCTTCCTTAAGGCTACCCGATGGGGCAGATCCATCAATACTAAGGATGGAGGGTGTCTGCAGAATCACTGACACCACATCGTCATCAAAACTAAGGACCTGGAAGTCATCCATTATGGAGATCTCAACAAGCTACACTAATCTAAAAGGAATCAATTTCCAAATAGAAAATTATAGTCAGTCCCACAGCAGGCAGCTGTACATATAAGTAATTCAAAGAAGGAGGGATTCAAACATTTTCACTTGAAACTCTGCCCCCACGGTGTCTGATTAATCATTCCTTGCGTTAAATTAGAGACATATAATAAGACATAGATCTGTTTTCCATTTCCATTTCCATTTTACAAAGCGGTCTAGTCTTTCATTTAAAAAATGGACTTTTAGTTTCATACGCACTGTCAAACGTATACCAAATACCTGCCTAGGTCCTCCATGTCAACAAAAAACTCACCCGCAAATTGCAAAACATCCAGAACGCTGCCGCCAGATTGATCCTCGACCTACCCCGGCACTGCCACATCTCAAAACACCGATTCACATTGCACTGGCTCCCCATTGAGAAAAAAATCACTTTCAAAATCCTCACAACACCGGACCTGCCTTCCTTAAACAGCAACTCAACTTCCACGTACTCCACAGGACCCTTCGCTCAGCCATGCTCTCTCTCGCAGAAGTACCCGACATCAGGAAAACCAGAACAGGAGGACGCTCCTTCTCCTACCTCGCCGCCACCAACTGGAATGCCATGCCCACCTCCCTCTAATTCAAAGAAGGAGGGACCGGGAGATTCATGGTCCAGTGTACGGTCTCCCAATACTAATAGTCATATAAAGGTACACTGTTCCAAAAGAAGAAAATAATAAGAGGGATTCAAGGGGACCTAATCCTACAGGAGCAAGAACCCTCAAGCATCCCAGTGGATGACTAGCTTCATCATCGAAGGGGGCTCTTGACCGTGTAGCTCTTAAGTTGACTGGTGGAATCAAGTCAAATAGATGAGATACCTTATTCTAGGTACCTGAGCAGTATGGAGAGAAGGAAAAGATAAAATTGGTTATCCATCTGGAACACACATCAATTTAATCAGTATCAATTAGATGGAGACCAAGATTAAAACCAAGGTGAGAGTAAAAATTGAGTGATTATGCTCACTAACGCTCAACACTACAAACACGAGAGGACTAAACCTATTGGGGTGCCTCTTATTGTGGGTCTACATGTTTCGCGTCTAGTGGTCCAGCCGGATCCACTGACGCTTCATCAGGACCATAACAAAAAGAAAACAACTTCTCCAAAACATAAATTAGAAAATACCCAAGTGCGGGAGTTGAAAAACCACAGAGCTGTCACTTACTTTAAGTACAACTGGCTAAGTCAAAAAAAGGAGGTCGCCCTAAAAAAGAAGAAAAAATACACTTAGGGCCTGATTACAACTTTGGAGGAGGTGTTAATCCGTCCCAAATGTGCTGGATATACCACCAGCCGTATTACGAGTTCCATAGGATATAATGGACTCGTAATACGGCTGGTGGTATATCCGTCACATCCTCGAAAGTTGTAATAAGGCCCATAGAGATAATGCCCAAAATAAACTAATCAATGTGCACTTGTGAAAATCGGTGTTTGGTTCCAAATCACATGTGCTTAACCAGACCTTCTGTGAGAACCGACAGGCAGGAGATGATGTCCTAGTAATGTAACCGTTAATGTATAAGGCGCATGAGATGTACTTTCCCAGGACTCGAACAATGAAGACACTGACTGAAGAAGAAGATGCAACATTTTTGATACCTGATGAGCCGGATGATGGGAACATGGTAAAGCAGACGAATCAACGACATATGAACTGTGAAATATTAGAATACATAGATTTGGAATAATACAACTATTGGGTAGAGGAGAGTCATAACTGGTGATTAATTGACCAATTGGAAATTGGGGGATATTCTGGGTGACTTTGATATAACAACGTGACAGACGCAAGAGAGGGCAGATGTTAGAGGATTCGAGATTCTGCCATTGGGCTTATTCTCCCTGACTGAGAGCCTGATGTGAGGCTGATCGACTGATGACCTGAGGACGAAGACTGACTCTGTTGCTGACCCATACCAAGGATAGGTAGATATGACAATGTGACTGAATGATATATTTGTGCCTTTCCTTCCTAGGTACTAACTACGCTGTTGTAGTATTATTCTCAGTTAGATGTTTTCTAAATTCCTGTTCTAAATTGTTTTGCATGAAGTCCCACATGCTGATGCTAATCTAGGTTAAGTGAGGGTTTTCCTTCCATGACAGTTGACAAGTTATAGAGACAAATGGATTGACGTACTAAATTGCTGAACTCCATGATACAATTTGACTTATTGCTTTTGATTCATTTGATGGCTTATGCTAATGCTTTAGAATATACTCTGATGAAAATTTTGAGTAGGTTACGTTATTGGCGCCTCCTAATGAATTAATGCCAGAATTGATTGAATTGAATTGAGTTGAATTAACCTCATGACTTAGAATTGTAACTAATAGGGAAATAAAATTACTAAAACGTATACTGAGTTGTGGTTATTCATGACTGAGAGGTTATAGTGTAATGTTTATTGATTATTGATTAATGACCTGTGTAATGATTATTGAATTTTGTGTATCGAAAACTGAGGATATCGGTTACATCATAGCTAGGATACCCCATGCGAATCAAAAGGTTCATCGGCCTATGCACGTCCCCTTGTAAGTTTACTTATTAAGGACCAGGCGCGCTAACAGTTTTTGGTAGCAGCTTGATGGTTACTTTCCTTGTAGAACTAGTTATGTGGTGACCGATGGTTATGGTGGTAGTTTGAGATAGGTCAGTTAATCATCTTTATTGAGAAATGGATTTTATTTTTTTCGACATGGCAATTGTAGGAAGAATGATGTCCCTGTAAGCCCAGAAATGACTTTTCCAGATCCTGGATCCTGCTAGTAGAGTTGGGTATGTTCTCGGCGTTCTAGTGTGAGAGTGATAGGTTGCGCTTGCACAACTTATGCAAATTCCAGGTGAATTGCGACGTATGTGAGGGAAGTTAGGGAGTTTTTGTACTCAAGATGAAGTTTTAGTAGGAGTGTGCGTACTCTGAAGTATGAGAGTAGGGAAGTCATCGAAGTTCATATGTGTATGGCGCTTTGTGCTAAAAAAAAAATCCACGTGGCTGTTGATGTATGGACCCTGTGTGGTCTAAGACTCCGGAGTATATTGACAAGTGTAGGAGACCCTTGGTTATATGTTGAAATCTATCTGGTTTAGTAGGTTGATCGGGTGTGGTCAACAAGTCGGTGTGTGAGTTAAAGTGGGTGAGAGAAATTTTTGTCTGAGATTTGGCGAGTCCCATGTGCACCAGGACAGACCCAGTGATCAGTTGAGAGTAAAATTTGCGGGTCGAATTTTGCTTGCGAATCTGGGAGACTGAGTAAGAGGAATAGCTGCATGAGCGAAAGGGCCATCAGTGAAAATCCGTAAGGTCTCTGAAGCGATCGTGTTACCTTCCTGTAGTAAACCGGCAGATGTTTTTTTTGTAATTGGTTTATGGTTAGTGCTCTCAATAATTTGCATTAGTTTTGTGTGAATTGAAGTTAGGAGGACGAGCCACAGGACTTTGTCAGGCGCAGTGTGTGTGAGTGTGATGTCAGTGGAGCCGCGCTGGGATAGGTTGGATAGTGAGAAGGGTCATGCACGGATTGCATCTGTGAGCGGCAAGTGGTAGTGAACGTGGGAGATAGGAATTGTGGGAGTAAAAGTCATTTCCTGATTTGATTTGAATACACAAAAAGTAGAGAAAAGATGAAGTTTTTCAAAGTGTTTAAGAGTGCCCTAAAGGGAGATACATACATTAAGGCGACAGTGAGGAAGCCTACCCCACCGAAAATTGTCCGCCTTATAGTGTTATGGAGGAGCGAGGTGTTGCGCTGTGTCTTTGGTTAAAGCAATGGTGCAAATTGACAGACAAACAAGGAGCTTTAGCGTTTCCTGAGCTTGGGACGTTTAATTTGAGGATTTTTGATCAATTGCAGATGGCGCTGTGAAACAAGGCCCCTTCCGAGACCGGCACAGTTTGAGGCATTAGCAGTTTGGGAGCTGATTACGAGACAGCAGCAAGAAATAAAGTTCCAAAGGAGAGTAAGAAAAGTAGAGAAGTCTCTAGCAGAAGCAAGATGGGATTGGGAACAGAAAAAGTGGAGAACAGTGACATTGCAGGATGTTAAGTTGTTTCCTGCCATCACAAAGGAAGATGAGACGGAAGGGAAAAAGGAGTCTAGCAAAGGTTCATCTGGGAGCAAAAAGGCGAAAAAGGCTTCCATGGTAGAAGACTCAGATGACGAGGATCTTATTACTCAGATACTGAGGGACCGACCTCCACCATATGCGGTGCATGAGGGGGGTCCGAGAACTAGTTCTGCTCCAACTGCCCTGGCACAGGCAATGGGGACAGTGAGTCCAGTACAGGTTGATAATGAACAGGTAGAAGGTGTGGTGCAGAGTACTGCTAACATGCTGACTGCTTCAGTGGTCCAGGCACAGATGCATCCGCCACCAATACAGAGAATCTATCCTGAAGTACCCATTTTTGAGACAACTTCAAACTTAGTGGTACCCATAGAGCAAGTGGTTCCAAGACCATTGTTGGTCAAGACTGAGCCGACTCTGAGATAGATGCCCCAGGCACAGGCGCAAGGTATGCTGAGGTCTACGCCATTGACAGGGACACAGTCAGAATTTACTCCGGTAATGAATCAGAGTATGGAAGTAGCTCTTCCACAGAATGCAGGAGCCAGAGCAGCCCTAGATGTAATATCGCTGCAGAATACTGTTGGTCCAACTGTACCATTGTTTGCACAGAAGAAATAAATCACAGGAGAACAGGATGAGATGTCTCGTGTGGAGGTAGTAAGAGAATATGTGCAGGTAGTCTCTTCCATGGGTCAGACCTTTGATGGCTCGAGGTCACTAATGGATCTCAGTTCACTTGTCACACTTCCCGATGCTGTAAATGGCCTGAGTGTAAGTCAGAGCTTGAAGCTCTTAACACCGCAATCTCCAGGTGCAGTGGTCCAACAGGTGCCATCACCAAATGCGAGTAACATTACTTTACAGGGATTGACAGCACAGCAGCTCAATGAGTGGTTAGACAGTTTGAACCCTTCACAGGATGCGTCTAAAAGTGAGGAGCCGATTGATCGTGTTAGATTGAGTCCGGAAACAACTGAATTGATTGAAGGATCCATGGTGGTGAATAGGTTAGAATCCTATATGGAAGAAGAGCTGAGATACTTATGTCCGAGAGTCACAAGAGAGGTGAGTAAGATATATCAGAGGTTGGCAGACTTAGCAGAAAAACATGATATAGAAATCTGGAAAACAAAGCATTTGAAAAGAAGCTACAGGTTAAATTTTGAGGCAAAGGATTTTGAACACATGAGGTCAGCCGGAAAAAAGGTGCACCTTAAAGAATTATTGCAGAGTGCGCAGATTTGGGGAGCATTAGAAAAGTGGGAAGGCAGATGGGCAAAGAAGGAGAAGAGGAAACGAGATTCACAAGAAGGGTCCGAAAGTGTACAGAAAGATAAGGATCCAGTAAAAATGTTACCAATGAGGGAGATTCCAGGAGGGCAGTTTGTTCATGTTCCTTGCCACATGAGTGATATTCTGTTATTCACAAATGATTATCCAAAATTGAGGGAGAAACTGGTTGAATGGTACCAGCAGACAGATAGGTTTGCAAAGCTTTCGAAATGTTTGTGGGAAGACCTGAATACATTACTGGAAATAGTAGTTCCAGCAGTAGATTGGACAACAAGTGAACCAGAAAGGGATAGAACTACTGGTGCACCATCACCTGAAGTAATGAAGCATTATTATAAGGTGATTGAATTCCTGAAGACAGAATTTCGCCTAAAAATATTGATTGGCAGAAGATTGACAGGACAGTGCAGGAGGTAAAAGAGTCAATCCATGCATACTATGAGAGATTGTTGAAGGCGTTTAAGGAATACAGTGGCAAAGAAGCGATCAAGCCAAAAGACATGTTGCATTTTGTGCTCAGTTTTGTGGAAGGACTGAGACCTGAAATAGGTGAGATGATTAAGAGTCATTTGATTTGTTGGCAAGCAAAGCCGATTGATGAGGTATTGCAGTCTGCAAGATACTGTAGTGACGAGATTGAGTTGAAGCAGAAAAAGCTGAAAAAGAAGGCGATGGGGATGCAGATTAAGGCAGCACAAACAGGAGTGCAGGGAAATTTTGTTCAACAGATACCACAGCAGCAGAGGACTGTCATGTTCCAGCTTCAGATGAGAGGTGGGGGTTGCGGAGCAATATAAATTGTGGTCCGGATCTGAGTACTGTAGTGGTTCAGGATGTTTGCAGGGGATGAAGGAGATGTTACCGTGTGGAGCCATGGGACACTAGAAGCGGGAGTGTCCAACGATGGTGCAGGAAGGTGTTGTTCAGCAAGGTGGTGACATCAATACATTTCAAAATGTAAGAGTACCAAAATTGAGAGGTCCTAATCCAAATTTCTAAAATAACATGAATCAGATGCAGAATTTTCAACCCATGCCGCAGGTGCAAATGCCTCGTGCACAAATGACACAGACGCAACCAGTGCAGCAGCAGGTTCCTATGGTACCTAGACAGCAAATGCAGATACCTCAAGCCCTGATGGAGCAGCAACAGATGATGCTTATTCAGCATGTTATGGGTCAGAGGCAAGACAGAAGTAGTGAAATGGTGCACCAATTCCCATTACACAGTGAGAATGAAATAAATAGTGAATGGATCAGTGATAGTTCGGATGAGGAGCCATGTACGCTTGCAGCCTCCTTAGAGGTAGATCAGAGAAGACCCTTTGTGAGAGGGAAGATAATGGGTCATAAGGTCTCATTTCTCGTGGAGACAGGAGCTACGCACTCTACAGTGAGGAGTGCAGAAGTTCCGAATTTACCTCTTTCAGGAAGAACTGTTCAGGTTGTGAGGGTAGCGAATAAGCACTTGACAAATACGATCACAGATCTTAACTATTAATTCTCCTCAGCACCTGACATAGCCATAGCGATCCCGGAGAGCTACAAGATTACCAGCAGGTGCCGCTCCACCAAACCAGGAGGAGGCATCCCCATCATCCACAAGAACACACTCAGTATCACGACCAACACCGAAGACACCCTCAGCACCTCCAAATTCCTGCACTTCCAAATCCACACTGACCCAAACACCACCCTTCGAGGGACCCTCGTTTACAGGCCCACCAGCACATGACAGCAGGTGACCGACTCCATTACCGACATCATCAGCACGCACGCTCTTACATCCACTAACTAGTTACTCCTCGGAGACTTAAACCTCCACCTCGAGAAGACCAACGAAAACAACACCTCTACCTTGCTTGACAACATCTCCTGCCTCAGCCTCAAACAGCTCATCACAACACCAACCCACTCTGCAGGACACACATTCAACCCTATTTTCTCCGCAAGCAATCACGTCTCTTTCAGCCACGCCACCGAACTCCACTGGACAGACCACCACTGCATCCACTTCTCCTTCAAGAAACCCACAACACACCACAACGGACCCCCATCGCAATTGGAACCGAAGATCAACTTATCACAACCCTCTCCCAGAACCCACCCATCGACACCACCAACACTGATGCAGCTGCCCGCAACTTCAGGCAATGGGTCAACACCTGTGCCAATACTCTTGCCCCAAACAAGAATCCCTCCAATAGACGCACCAACATAAAGGCATTCTGGTTTCCTGCCACCTCCATGATTTTAAGCAAAGCCGCCGAAGACTCGAAAGAAAGTGGCACCAAGATCAGACTCTGGATAACCACACAGCCTTCAAAAATACCATCCGCAGACACCACAAACTCAGCCGAACCACCAAAAGAACTGCCTTCAAAGACCGAATCCACAACAATGCACACAGCCACAAGGAGCTCTTCAACGTCGTGAAGGAACTCTCCAACCCCAGCTCCAACGTAAACGGCATCCCACCATCCCAAGACCTCTGCAACTCCCTAGCCTCCTACTTCCACCGCAAGATTGCAGACATCTACGAGAGCTTCAGCACCCAGACCCATCCGGCAACCACCAACACCACAGATTTACCTCCGACCAACATCCTGCTCTCCTGGACCCCCGTCAATGACAACAACACCATCGTATTCATGAACACCATCCACTCCGGCTCTCCATCTGACTCCTTCCCTCACCACATCCTCAACAAAGCAAGCTCTGACATCGCACTCCAACTACGGAAGATCATCAACAGCTCCTTCGTGTCGGCCACCCTCCCGGAGAGCTGGAAGCACGCCGAGATCAACGCCCTCCTCAAAAAACCCAAGGCGGACCCAAAGGACCTCAAGAACTTCTGGCCTATCTCCCTGCTCCCCTTCCTGGCAAAAGTCATCGAGAAGGCCGTCAACAGACAACTAACCCGCTTCCTAGAGGAGAAATGCACCCTGGACCTTTCCCAACCCAGATTCTGCAGCAACCACAGCACCGAAACCACCGTCATCGCCGCCACCAACGACATCAGAACCATACTGGACAGCGGCGAAACAGCGGCCCTCATCCTCCTGGACCTTTCAGCCGCGTTCAACACCGTCTGCCACCACACCCCACGCTCACGCCTCAGCAATGCTGGAATCCGCGACAGAGCCCCAGACTGGGTCACTTCCTTTCACACCGGCAGAACAAAGAGAGTCCGCCTCCCAGCATTCTGCTCGGAGGCCACCGAAATCATCTGCGGCGTACCCCAGGGTTCATTCCTCAGCCCGACCCTCTTCAACGTCTATATGGCCCGCTCGCTAACATCTCCCGATCCCACAACCTCAACATCATCTCATATGCGACGACACCCAGCTGATCCTCTCCCTCACCAAGGACTCCGCCAAGACCTACCTCCACAAAGGAATGAAGGCCATCGCCAAATGGATGAAGAGCAGCTACCTCAAATTCAATTCTGAAAACACGGAAGTCCTTATCTTCGGCTCCACCTCCTCCGCATGTGATGACTACTGGTGGCCTGCCACTCTCGGAACCACTCCGACTCCCACCGACCCCGTGCACAACCTTGGATTCATCTTGGACCCCTCACTATCCATGACCCAGCAAGTCTCCTCCTCCTGATTCAGCACCCTCCGCATGCTCTGAAAGATATACAAATGGATACCCACTGAAACCAGAAGAACAGTCATCCAAGCCCTCGTAAGCAGCAAACTGGACTACGGCATTGCCCTCTACGCAGGAACTACGGCCAAACTACAGAAGAGCCTGCAACGCATCGAGAGCGCCTCCGCACGCCTCATCCTGGACATCCCCCACCACTGCCACATCACAGATCACATGAAAAACCTGCACTGGCTCCCAGTCAACAAGAGAATCACCTTCAAACTCCTCACCCATGCTCACAAAGGACTGCACAACACCAGACCAGAATCCCTCAACAAACGACTCTCCTTCTACACCCCGACCCAGCATCTCTGCTCTGCTGACCTCGCCCTTGCCCTCGCAGCCATCCCACATGTCCGCAGAACTACAACCGGCGGTAGATCTTTTTCACACCTCGCCACCAAAACGTGGAACACTCTTCCCACCCACCTGCGCCAGACCAAATACCTCCTTACCTGCAGGAAACTTCTCAAGACCTGGCTGTTCGAGCAGTAGCAGCACCTCCCCGCCCCCCACCTTCTCCTCCTCCCCTCCTCAGCACCTTCAGACCCTCACTGGTGAGTAGTGAGCTTTACAAATCCCTGATTGATTGATTGATACAGTTGAAGTCGAGATTGGCAACTTCCAGGGACTGCATAAGTTTGTAGTTTGTGATTCAAGTCCAGTATCCCTACTGGGAAGGGACTTATTGTGCAAGACCAAGTGTTCAATTACTTGTTCAACTGCTGGTATAGAGATTCAGACAAATAGTGACGATGCTGAAGAAATAACTCAACAAACTGAGAATGAAACTACCAAGAAAGAGTACCCGTTGATTGAGTTTTTCCCAATGTTTACAGTAAAAGAGCTTCATTCATATTTGCAGGGAACAGTACAGGAATACATGTGGGATCTGACAGGTAAAGAAATGGGTTTGATCAAGGGAGTGGAGCCGATTGAGGTTGTTTTGAAGCCAAATGTAGTGTTTCCACAACTTCCACAGTACAATATGGCACAGGATGTCTTGATGAAAGTGGCACAAATAATTGGGGATTTTGTGAAGCAGGGAGTCTTGAAAGAAGTGCTGAGCAGCCCATGTAATTTACTGATAATGGGATTGAAGAAGACTTGTGGGAAGGTGTGAATCGTACAGGATTTGAGAAAGGTAAACAACATGGCGGTCAAGTGTTGTCCTGTGGTGCCAAATCCAGCAGTAATAATGTTCCAGATTCCATGTGATGCAGAATGGTTCACAGTAGTAGATTTGTCACAAGCTTTCTTTTCTGTGCCTCTTCATGAGGATAGTCAGTTTCTTTTTAGTTTCAAATTCCTAGACAGAGTCTACAGCTGGTGCAGGTTTCCTCAAGGGTACACAGAGTCACCATCCTTGTCTAACCAGATCTTGAAAAAGAACTTGGAATCATTGGAATTGACGTTTCAATCGACTCTGGGACAGTACACTGATGACTTGCGAGGGATGAGTGTAAGTATGACTCGATTGCCCTTTTGAATCATTTGGCGAAATTTGGTCATAAAGTGTCACCATTGAAATTGCAGTACTGCCAGAAAGTAGTGAAATACTTGGGTCATCAAATTGAGAAAGGGTCAAGGAAAATTTCCAGAGAAAGGATCACAATGATATTGCAGAGAAGTCCCCCAACTTCACAGAGAGATGTCAGGATGTTCCTGGGAATGGTGGGTTATTGTCGTTAGTGGATTCCAAATTTTGCTGAGCTATAAAAGCCATTGCAGACACTGACACATAAGGATGTCACTGATCCCATAACAGTAGACCAGTACCAGATGAAAACATTCACTGAGTTGAGAGAGAGTTTGTGCAGAGCTCCAGCGTTAGGTATGCCTGATTACACTAAACCATTCACATTGTTTTGTCATGAACGTGATGCATGTTCTTTGTCTGTCTTGACACAGGTCCATGGAGGTGCTTATCACCCTGGAGCATATTTTTCAGCTACCTTGGACCCGGTTGCAGCAGCCTTGCCAGGTTGTTGGCGTGCAGTTGCCGCAGTTAGTCAAGGTCTCTCACAATGTGAGGGAGTAGTGATAAGATATTCCCTGATGGTAATGGTCCCTCACTCAGTTGAGATTTTACTGACAAGGACGAAAACTCAGTATTTGACTGGTGCCAGGCTGACAGGCTAGTATGAAACAAGCATTTTGGGTGCTCCAAATGTAACACTGAAAAGATGTACAGTGCTGAACCCGGCAACTTTACTTCCAAGTGAAACTGTTGAAATTGAAAAAGAGGAAGACATTGAGCATGATTGTCTCGAGGTAACTGAGTTGTGCACAAAACCGAGACCTGACATCAGAGATACTCGATTGGAAGAAAATGACCAAATTATTTTCATTGATGGTTCATGTCTCAGAGATGGTACAGGGTCATTGATAGCAGGCTATGCCGTGTTCACAACTACAGGTACTTTAGAAGCTTCTTGACTTCGAGGAGTATATCCTGCACAAGTAGCAGAATTGGTTGCTCTTACTAGAGCGTGCCATGTGTCTGCTAGACTGAGAGTCACTATCTATACAGATAGCCAATACGGATTTGGAATTGTTCATGATTTTGGTCAATTGTGTTCTCAGAGAGGTTTCCTGACCTCTACTGGTTCACCAGTGAGAAATGGCGAAAGAATAAAAGAGTTGCTGAATGCAATACAATTGCCTGAAGAAATTGCCGTGGTAAAATGCAGTGCACATCTCAAATCACAGGACTACGTGTCACTGGAAAATGGATATGCGGATCAAGTCGCAAGGTTTTGCGCATTGAACTGTGTATCATTCAAAGACAAATGGGATTTGATGTCTGAAGAAGACACTACATGTACGGGTTTCGCATTAAGAGTAATTGACACAATGGAAGAATTGAAAACTTTGCAAAGTAATGTTGGTAAAGAGAAAAACGCTCATGGCTGAAAATGAAGTGTGTCCAGAGACAGGATGAGCTATGGGTATCAGAAGAGGGTCAAATGGTTTTACCAAATAGTTTACTGTCACAAATGGCGGGGCACTATCATGGTCAGGCACACACTGGGAGAGATGCCATGGTTTGTTTGTTTAAAATTGATTGGTTTAACCCCAGGTTTAGACTAGCGGCAGAAGCAGTATGCTATTGCCGTGTTATTTGTCAGCAATTAAATGCGGGGAAAGGGACCGTGATGAACTTGAGTCACATTGGAAGAGCAGGAGGTCCATTTAGCAGAATGCAATTGGATTTTGTTGAAATGCCTGCATGTGGAGGCAATGAAATACGTGTTGGTGATTGTGTGCATTTTTAGTCATTGGATTGAAGCATACCCTACAAGAAGGAATGATAGCCTCACAATAGTAAAACTGTTGCTTAGGGAGTTGATACCACGTTTCAGATGTCCGATCTCTTTAGAATCAGATAGTGGAACGCACTTCAACAATGAGGTGATTAAACTATTGTGTGCAGCATTGAACATTGAGCAGATGCTGCATTGTAGTTACCGCCCTGAAGCATCATGACTAGTAGAACAGATGAATAGTACTTTGAAATCAAGAATTGCCAAGATGTGTGCATCTACGAATCTGAAATGGCCAGATGCATTGCCTGAGGTGTTGATGTCAATGAGAAATACACCTGACAGGAAGGCAGGATTATCGCCTCATGAGATCCTCATGGGCAGAGCAATGAGGTTGCAAGCAGTTCCAGCCAATGCACTTGTCAATATTACAGATGATATGGTGTTGAACTACTGCAAGGGTCTGGCTGATGTGGTTTGCTCTTCCTGTCAGCAGGTGGAGGCCACCACACTGCCACCAATTCACGATCCATGGCACAACCTGAGAGCTGGCGACCGAGTCATTGTTCAAAAACATGTTTGCAAGATGTGTTTGGAGCCACATTGGAGAGGACCGTATCAGGTGATTTTGACAACTATGACAGGTGTAAAGTGTGCAGGAATCCTAAACTGGATTCACGCGAGTCACACGAAGAAAGTGGTATGCCCACTGGATCATGAAGAAGCGTTGTTGAGAGCATCAACAACCACGAAGCAAGTTGCAGCACCTGAACCAGAAAAGGAACAAAGAGAACCTGAACTTGAACAAGAGCTTGTGGAAGATGATTCTGTCACCCCTGTAAGAGACAAAGGTGAAGAATTACAGGAGGGTGCTGGAGAATCAGTCTCGACGGATACAGCAGGAGAGCCTAGCACAGCAGGTGTTCTCCCAGAAGTAGATGATTCTGAGACACAAACAGAGCAAGTGCCAGACCAAGAAGGGGAGGGAGTAGAGCTGGATCAAAGTCAAAGTGATCTGATTGCTCCTGAGCCTGTTGCAGGTCCATCAAGAGAAAACACCATAGAGAAAGAGAAAGAGACGAGTCCAATTCTGAAGAAAATATTGACAGCAGGATCAAGAATAGGAGATAATTGGCCTGAGGCGCAAGTAGAGTAAAGAAAGGAAGTGGTTGTCGATCAAATGATAGAGGAAGAAGTAGATACCACGAGGAAAGAAGAATTGAGTGAAGGAGAGTTGAGTGGTGATCGAAAGTTAAAGAGAATAGCAAGTCGAAGATACGCAGGTCCTGAATGGGCATATGCAACTACAAACGAATGGCAACACAAGTCTATGTCCTTTTGTTTTGATAGGGAAGTTCCGAGTCAATATTTTGATGTGACCTGAAGGTGATCAAGGAGCTGAACTGTCGAAACCTGAGAAATATTTTTGTAAAAGACACTGTTGAAAGTAAACGGAAAAGAGATTGATAACCTGGTTCAACGTTGAAAACTGGATGTGACAAAGGAAAAAGGGTTCCTGGATGCAAGACTGAACTGCTGAAATAGGAATTGGCCAAGCGTTGTAAATATATGAGCATTGGGTTGGCAATTATGTGTGGAATTTTGTTAATAGTGCTGATTGTGACTATGGCTGTTCTTGATGCGAAAGGAGCCAACCATACTGCTTCTTCTGAGACTACTACTCTAACGGCTTTGGCGAAGTTTAAGTTAGATGAGAAATATTTGCATGGTTATACTAATTCTCAAGGAGAACTTTCTTCTAACGTTTTCTATTGCTTGTTGAATGAGTATGTTGGGACGATGGAGCAAAGGGATTGTCTTGTGTGTACACAAATTCCTTTGTCAGTCGAGGAAGGAGTTACGTACCATAGTCTTCCATTAACCTATGGAATAAGCTGTAGTTTGCTTCTAACAAGATTTTACTACCAAGAATATATTAAATATTTTTATTCCAATCATGATGTAGTGTTTTTGTTTGTCCCTATTATTAGGTATTTGAGTAGAGTAGCTAAGGATCATGACATAGTATTGGTTAGAGGATTCTTTGAACCTACACTAACATTCGGGACGGCTTATGCACATAAAAATAACCTAACGTGCTTGCTTACACCTTTAGAGAAGAGCCTCTTAGGTCATACTGACAATAGGAGAAAAGCATTAAAAGAAAATGTTTAAAATGTTTAGAGAAGAGAACTTACAAGAATGATTATGCTTACACTGTAACCAAAACGCAAGGAAAACTAGCTTTAGATGCATTACACGTATGGAAGCTTTGTATATACAGGCCAAAGTCACGCACTGACACTTTATTTGTGGGTACGAGTGAATTTAGGCATATGTTTCTGTTTCAGAGTAAATGGACCTTCATGTTGAATGGTCAGGAACCTGCGATTCCAGGTATCTACTATATTTGTGGACTTAATGCTTATTACCATCTTCCAAGAGGATAGTACGGGACATGTTATTTGGGGATAGTATTCCCAAAGATTTACCAGATAGAGGATCTGAAAAGGTTTCCGAAATTGACTGAATTACATCATAAGAGACAGGGGAGGGAATCCTCTTCTGCAATAGTGGGAGATATATTTGGTGCGGTGATTCCTTCATTGGGAGTCATCCTGAACTCGATCAAGACATGAAAATTGTCTGCTATTGTGGATAACATGCTGACTAATTGTACACTCCTGATAAGTATTTAATTAGCTGCAGATAGGGCTATGACTTCAAAATTGCCCTGCTTTAGACATCCTTCTAACGAAGGACAGTGGAGTCTGTAAAATGATTAACTCTAGGCATTGCTGTCCGTACATACCTAATAACAGTAAGGAGATAAGAGACTTACTCACTAACCTGACTAAATCGAGTAGTGATTTGAAGGAGTTGAAAGAACCAGTGGTTTGGGAAAAAGTTGGAAAGGGATTTGTTTCAGTGGGAAAATGGCTTAGTAATATTTGGAATGGGGTACTACTAAAAATTATACAGGGGCTATTGATTGTAATTGCTTGCATATTAGGAATGTGGGTATTATGTAAATTGTGTCAAAAGATTAAATTGAAAAGATCTCAAAATAATCAGAGGAGGGAAGAATGAAACAGGGAAAGAATCTATAGAGAAGATTTGAGAAGAAGACAAAATGTTGAAGAAATATAACTATAAAATGGTAAAAGGGAAAAGTAGAGTGATTATGGCCCGTATTTATACTTTTTTAGCGCAGCGTTTGCGTCATTTTTTGACGCAAGAATGACGCAAACTTGCAAAATTCAATTGTATTTTGTAAGTTTGCGCCGCTATTGCGTCAAAGAGCGGCGCATATGCGGCGCTAAAAAAGTATAAATACGGGCCTATATATTTAGTCATCAGAGGAGGTATTGTTAACACAAATGTCTTAATTAGAAATGTATTAATGACTGTTCATGTATTTTGAATAATGAAAATGATAGAAAATAAATTAACATAGAAAAATAACGTGCACGCTTGAAATTGTGACCTCAGAGATTGGCCATCAGTATTCACGAAATGCACTAAAATACAATTAGTTCACATGAAATATTGAAAATGTATTAGAATATTGTAGTAATATGTCATATTAAGAGTTATAACCTATGTTCTGTATAATTGTAGACCTTAACTTAGCGAGTGCCTTGGCCTAGTCTTGCCGGGCCTCATGCAGAAAGCTGAATTTCTTAGCATCTAATGGAAAATACTGACAAAATAAACTGACCGTGAACTGCTCATTGTTTTAATAAAATGCTTAACAAGACCTTCTGTGAGAACCGACGGGCAGGAGATGATGTTCTAGTAATGTAACCAATAATGTATAATGCGCATGAGATGTAATTTCCCACGGCTCGAACAATAAAGACACTGACTGAAGAAGAAGAAGCAACATTTTTGATACCTGACGAGCCGGATGATGAGAACATCGTAAAGCAGACCAATCAACGACATATGAACTGTGAAATATTAGAATACATAGATTTGGAATAATACAACTATTGGGTAGAGTCATGACTGGTGATTAATTGACCAATTGAAAATTGGGGGATAGTCTGGGTGACTTTGATATAACAACATGAGAGAGGGAATAGAGGGCAGATGTTAGAGGATATTAGGGGAGCGAGATTGCAAGATCATAGAGCTGATTTGAGATTCTGCCATTGGGCTAATACACTCTGACTGAGAGCCTGATGTGATGCTGATCAACTGGTGACCTGAGGACGAACACTGACTCTGTTGCTGACCCATACCGAGGATAGGTAGATATGACAAAGTGACTGAATTATATATTTGAGCCTTTTCTTTCTAGGTACCAACTATGCTGTTGTAGTATTATTCTTAGTTAGATGTTTTCTAAATTCCTGTTCTAAATTGTTTTGCATGAAGTCCCACATGCTGATGCTAATCTGGATTAAGTGAGGGTTTTCCTTCCATGACGGTTGACAGGTTATATAGACAAATGGATTGACAGACTAAATTGCTAAACTCCATGACACAATTTGACTTATTACTTTTGATTCATTTGCTGGCTTATGCTAATGCTTTAGAATATACTCTGATGAAAATTTTGATTAGGTTATGCTATTGACGCCTCCTAATGAATTAATGCCATATTTGATTGAATTGAATTGATTTGAAATAACCTCATTATTTAGTATTGTAACAAATAGGGAAATAACATTACAATAAGTACACCGAGTTGTGGCTATTCATGACTGAGAGGTTATAGTGTAACGCTTATTGATTATTGATTAATGACCTGTTTAATGATTATTGAATTTTGTGTATCGAAAACTGAGAATATCGGTTACATCATAGCTAGGATACTCCATGCGAATCAAAAGGTTCATCGGCCTATGCGTGTCCCCCTGTAAGTTTACTTATAAAGGACCAGGCGCACTAACACTACTGTACCTAAAACGGTTCACTCTTCACTTGATGGCGTATTTCTAAATAAATAGGTCTTGTGTCAGAGAACATCTACTAATGCCACAAAAGATACAGTCTACGGATAAGAAAAAGAGGAATTGGATACTCCAAAACTGATGTAAACCAAAAAGAGCTGTAAAACGACTCTCAACTACATGATCCTATGTGGCATGCTTCATCATGGAGTCCTTCATCCAGAATGTCAGTGCATCAGGGTGGGCTCAACCTGGATAGGATCTCTTGATAGTTTAAATCAGGGAGATATTGTAAAAGTATGTACGTTAAAATTACAGAGTAGCAGTGATGGAAGGTTCTATGTACCTTTAAATAGTTATTCAGCAAATTGCACATATCTGCCTAATTCAGCTTCTTTTGCTGTAGATCATGGGGCTATGGGTTCTCTGCCATGACTGTTAGAACGCCAAGAATTAACTCTGTATTGATAAATACATGCTCCCTTACTAAACATAGATTTGAATTTTGTAACTATATGGAAGAACACTCCCCAGATATGGCATTCTATATAAAAACATGGGCAAGTGCTAGCTCTGATCCTGACTTATTGGAGGCCCTACCAGCTGGTTACTCCATTTTCGAGACTAGATACAGGTGGCAAATGGGGCTGGGGGCTTTCCATTTATTTTTTAGATTTCCTAGAGTTGTTTTGGGAACCAGTCCCAGGCAACGTTTTTGAGGTGTAAAACCTCTAACTTATTCCAGTTTTATGGTCTGTTGGTGTACAGTCCTCCGGGCCTTAAGGCACACTTTCTGGATAACTTGGCAGAAGCACTGGAACCGCTTATGCAGTGCCTAAACTGCACAACCTTAGGTGACTTAAACTTTCAATGTGATAATTTGACTAATATTGAGACAAAGTCACTTTTGGATATTTTACATTGTTTTAATCTTCCTCACTTGGTGAATTCCTCTACCCATAATGTGGGTCTCATCCTGGATGTTATCAGGTTAATCCTTCAAATATGTCTATATCCTTGGCAAACATTAAAGTTTGGAACAAAAATTGCATTGTAGACCTAGTAAATACACTTAGGCAGTCTATTTCTTTTGTTTCGAATGATACTCCCCATACAGCAGAAACGTTTGCAGAATGGATCAGTACGGCAATCACTGATCATGTTCCTGTATCATCAGTCTGAAATGATAGGGCAAGACCCTCGGCGCCATGGTTTTGTCAGGAGCCAAGGAACTAAAACGTAACTGTAGAAAACAAGAAAGGTTATGGAGGAAGGAGTATAATGAGGTAGAGAAAGGGAAGTATTAAAAGTCTATTCTAGATTATAAATGTAATATTATGTCTGAAAAAAATAAGGGGCAGATTTATGAAAAGTGGTGCTGCACCTAGCGTCCAAAGAAGGCTTTTTTAGCAATGGGAAAATGGACGCTTTCTTCCATGCTTTAGGGAAAGATCCAGATTCCAGAATGGAATGAAATAACAATGGAGGCAAAAGACTCATGTTACTGTCAGCTAACTGTGAAATAACCTGCCGGGGCAACTGAGAAGTCAAACAAATCTCATGGGTTTTAGAAAGCTGCTTAAAACTCGGCTTTTTTCCAGTTCAGCCAAAGGGTGTTATGATCTGGCTGGTTCTGGTTATGCTCCTTCAGCTTTATGGGTCACTGGTAGTGCCCTTTTTAGCACCAAGATGCCTTTAGGTATTCGTGCGCTCTGCAAATAACTATCAATATCAATATCAAATGTAGTACCTCAAAGATACTATAGTCGGTGGGAAATATAATTCAACAAACCACTAAATCAATCAATCATAAGAAACAAAACAATACTAGTGATCAAATACCGTAGATACACATTCTAGGGAGCAAACAAATATTTTAATCTAATTTTCAATAGTAAAAATAGCTCTCTATTTTAACCTCGATTTAAAACTATAATACTTAAATGTGTATGACGACAGTAACAATTCGTAAAAATGAAGATAGAGTTGATCGCCCTTCTACAACCAAAGGGATCTTCACAGTGCTTTAAAGTTGCTTCTTCAGGGCTTTAATCCTTCAATTGTGGCAATAGTACGCATGAGCAAAATAAATAGAGTGTACTCTCACAATTATTGTCTTCATATTGTCTGTTTTCAAATAACTGATCACTTCATCCATATTTGCAATATACTACCCCTGTACATCCCTACTGAATATAACCCCTAAAACAGATTAATGCTCTGTCAGAATTAAGTGGAATCTGTATTAAAAATAGATTTCTAAGAGGTGACACCTGTTCTCGGTTCACAATGAGAAAGACAGCCAGTCTTTTTACAGTGGTTCATGAGTGTATCAGAACATTTTGCTAAAACATCTTTATGATATTACAATAAAGTGACACGGCTTTTCAAAATGAAAGTCTTCAGATTTGGGGTTGTCCGGATGGACCTCTAGTCACCTTTAAATAGCCGTGATATTGCCCAAATATGAAAGATATTTGTCTCTACAAATAATAGGTAAATGGCAGTCAAATGCGTGATAAGTTTCAATAATGAAGTCGCGGGACACTGGTGACTAAACAGCACAGATGAAGGCTGGGTAAATTGTGAATGTCATCAGAACCTTCTAATATGATGGCAATTATGTTTTATAATAATATATGAAGTCAATGCTACAGAATACTCCTGTATACCACACTCAATTCTTGAATTTTATAAACGAGTTCCACAGTATACATTAATTCCTGTGGAATGTGATTTCTGAAACAACTGTTTTTTTCTCCAAAATTAATAGCCAGGCATAATGTGTGCATTATCGACGCTCTCTGAAAACAACGATTGTCCCTAAACCTTAAAAATACAAAACTTCGCCAGATATGTTTAGATGCTTAATCATAATGGCATGCACTTTCCATATGGAGTGCATATACAGTTTGCACTGGCCATGCTTCTCATACCCTTGCTTGTGATAATCTTTGTGTACAATAGACACAGAGCCTCTCCACTGGGCCCGTATCCAGCCACCTGCTGCCATTTAGGAGCAGAAAGATTAGCTCCTATAATAACTGATTTATGCAATGAATCAATTGCCTCTGCCATATGTCCTCAACTATGGAAGGAGGCGCAAATCCTTTCTATTCCAAAAGAAAAAAATGTGAACCCTGTACAGTTCTCAAATTATAGGCCTGTCTCTTGTTTTCCTTTTACTGGAAAGGTGCTGGAAAAACAAACCACTAGTTAAAGATAGTGAGAGCAAGAACCTACTAGGTAAAACACAGGCTGTTTTTCGATCCCTGAGTTGTACAGACCGTACTACTGAATATCGGTACTAAAAACGCTGTAGCATATTAATATCGACAGCAGAATATCGAGGGACAAAATAGTGAAAGGTAAGTGCATAGAGTATAGATTTACTATTCCTAATTCCACATCCACATACCTTTAAGATGTATGTACCACGTAGTTACATATATGTGGGGTTAGGTGTAGAAAATCCAGACTTACCTATAGATATTTCTTTTTGTCAATATTCTGTCTTCGAAATTCTGTCCCCTCAATATTTTTGATTCAGTATTCGGTGTGGGGGGGGGGGGGGGTCACCTGTGTGTCAGACCACAAGAGTAACGTCTGATCAAGAGCACTGTCCTGAAGTATCCAGCTCGGCAAGAGCGATACACGAGGAGAATCCTACCACGAATCCAAATGCCCAATGAAGTGGTCAACAAGGGTATGTCCAATTTCCAAGGAACACAGAAGGGAATGGGGGAAGGGATAAAATAAGAAAACAAGTCAACTGCTGACCACCCGTTGTCAAAACCTGGACTTTCTTAGATTCTTCCTTTCTTATATCTGAATAGATACCGATGTTATACTCCACGTTTCTGCAGGAAAACATACACACATTCATTCAAATACAATGTTACCTATGCAGATTACGCACTATATGCATATTAAACACACTATATCTTTCCCCCTTCATTATAATTCATACCTAGTAACCCTGTCCAGGACTCTAGCTCTAAAAGAGTTATTATTTAGAGGTCTGATAGCATGGCATAGAAATGCGTGTCACCAATTTCAATGTGGTTGGGATTCTAGCCCTTGAGTTAGAGTCTGTAACACAACCCAAGATAAAGGTACTTAAGCCCATATTTACAACAAAATGACACAGTATGGCGCTGCAAGCCAGCTTGCAGCACCACACTGCATCATTAGGAAAGTGTAGGAAAGTATAGGAGTTCGTCGTATTTACAGCAACACGACCCATCCCTTTACTTTCCTCTGTGCTGGCGCACAATTGGCTGCCTAGTGCCAATGCATGCACCCTTGTACCATGGTGCAAGGGTGCCTGTGTTGCAGGGATGATTGTTTACGGGCAGGAAGGGACACCTTCCTGCACATAAATAATTATAATGGTGGTTTCCGTTTTTATGTGTTTTGCCGAACAAGGAGAAATAAAGTTATGACTCCTTGTTGTGTCACTTTTATGCCATTCCAGGGGTGGCATAGGAATCTGACGCATTCCGAACCTTTTAAATCTGGAACACCCACAGCAACACCCATGGAATGCCCCTTTCACACAGAGTTATGCGTGAAATTGAGCCATATTTACAAGGCCATTAAAAGCCACGCAAGATGGCTTTATGTGGTCTCGTAAATATGTGCGGGCACACTGCACAAGGGGAGCATCAAAAAAGTGATGCTCCAGTGGCGTTATAATGCTGCAGGAGCATTGTATATATGGCCCTGAGTTTCAAGTTGTCCTTTTGTGGTCCCTTCTCAAATTGTCACTCTTTTAAATTGTAGGTCCCTTTTGTTCCAAGCTGACCATCCTTTATGGTGAAGGTCTCGACTTGCAGGGTTAGGTATTGGTCTGCGGATTTGCAAATGTGCATGCAATCACTAGGTAAGTATTTAAACGTACTACTTTTATTGTTTTTTCAGCTAATGCTCTTCAACTGGAGGAGGCGATGCTGCAACTGAACCAAGCAAAACTCTTGAGGATCCACTGCAGGTAAGGATCTTCATTGGCGAACAAGTGTTCTTCCATGAAGCACATCAATTGACTAGCAAGGTAGTGGTACAAAGGGAATGGTATATATACCTCCCTGATTCCAAGATGGTTGCATAGATTTTAAAGTCTTGGGTGACTGTTCAGGAACTTTCCAGACCTTTCCAAAAAAACAACTCACACCATCAGCTCCTTGTGAGTACAATATGAGTCGCATTATCTTAGTTCTAACTATGTGCTAGGCTATGCAACGGACACTGACACAATGTATTTGTACATGCCAGACTATATTGAATAACATCTTGCCTAATGAAATCAGGGCCATGACAACATTATTATGAAACGCACATGGACGTGTGAATTAGTCTACTCTTCAGCTCACCATAGTAAATAGGGCAGATGCAAGTGATTGAAAGGGACATCACAGGCCACTATTAGAAACTGAGGTGCACACGTCCAGGAACAGTCGCACCACCATGTACCCACCATATCACCATTTAAATGTTTGATAATTTTCTAATCTGTGCAATCACTAGCTGAACCCCATGAAATACTTGTGCATGCATAAGGTGACATGCTCCCTGCGGAAATAGGCAAACATTAATTCACTGATGTACGTAAATTAGCTAATCATTGAATAGACGTTTTTAAAAAAATGTGTTACATGATATACTACGTCATGTTCATTACCAATCAGGCTTTTCCAGCCATGCCTACTGCAACCGCAGGAAAACATTTTACAAAAATATCGGCAAAAACACTGTACAGCAGACATCCAAAGTGGGGCAGACACATAAAATGCAACACTACCCCAGGGTAAGGGAGCTCACCTACACATAAGGACCTTACAAACAAAAAATCCGGTTGTGAAGAGGTGGGGGCAACTCTCACCGGACATTAAAAACAGTGTCGTAATCCATTGTATCCAGCAGTGAGTATGGTGTGGTACAACTTGAAAGACTCTTCTTTGTGCATGAGAATCCATGTCAACCAGTGTCGTCAGCACCGACTCACACACCAGCTCCTAGGCAGCCCATTACAGCATGACTTAGTGCACTCAACTGCACAGTAGTCTCTCTACAACCTCGATGGACATTTCGGGCCTGTGGATGCAAAAACCCTGGAGCAGCTGCCACCTATACACACCAGCTAGTAAGCTTTGATGGAATGGGGAAAACATGGAGCACAATATCAGCAGACCTACTTCATAAAAAAATCATCACAGCACAACATAGAGAGCTTCAGCCAACGGACTGCACAGTCGCCCTAAGTGTTCACACCCTCACATATCCAGAGCCAGAAAAAAGGATGGTGTCATCCAGCCCAGAGGTGGTATCACCCTTTATCCTCTCTGGTACATGAGCACCCCCAGTAAAGCAGGAGGACATCACTTACAATGGTGATAAAAAGAAGGTCACCACTGACAGTGGTGCTAAGATACATATGTAAGTGCACGTATCTGGCCACAGTACCAATCCTGTGGTAGAAGTGGAGGGCAGTGCGCGTCCCTATCACCAGGAAGGGTCGGTAGAGGCACACCAGGCAATGGTACAGTAACTCCAAAGGCAAACCTGTATACCAGTAAGTTTAGTAGCTCGATGATACATCTCATTTTATTGCTCCTATTGAGATTGA
Organism: Pleurodeles waltl; assembly: GCF_031143425.1. Taxonomy (NCBI): domain Eukaryota; kingdom Metazoa; phylum Chordata; class Amphibia; order Caudata; family Salamandridae; genus Pleurodeles; species Pleurodeles waltl. The sequence continues at coordinate 596,617,260 of NC_090449.1, forward strand.
GAGTTAACAGTTTTCCATTTTATTTAGATGTACGTGTTATAAATGTAACCATATATCTTGCTAATTCAGAATAAACATACTTGGTCACTGACACAGTCTTGGGAACTTAACTAATTATATAGGGCCTGATTTAGAGTTTGGCCAAGGGGGTTACTCCGTCACAAATGTAACAGATATCCCGGCCGACGTATTATGATGTCTATGGACAATGTCTATGGACGTTGTAATGCGGTGGACAGGATATCCGTCACTTTGTGATGAAGTATGCCATCCTCCAAACTACAACAGGCCACTGGCATCATCTTTAAATAAAATGTGATATGTTGGGTCACACTAAAATCATATTTGACTATATGCATGATATGTATGTTATGTTGACCACGTAGCTGTACAGCTCAGATTTCCATGTTGCTTACAACTTTCCTCAATAATAGATGCATACCCCTTGTTGAAATCCTATCTGATTAGCACCCTGTCAAAGGTATTTAGTTAGAACACCCTTGTTCCGGTCCTACTGCTACCCTCTATAAGGGACAATACAACGATTATGTCACATCAAGTTCACGTGAAATGCAAGGCACAATGGAAGTAAGTAGTGTCTAACTTGTATGACAAGGATGTGTTTGCTCTAAATTTGTGGCACGATTGACATTGTTGAACAGTGAATTGTGTGGATGTTAACACGCTAGGTCTAAAGTACGTGAATGTTTTCTTTTGAACAATACATGCCTGTCACACTCATTTGGTCCATACAGGGAGTGATAAAGTCTTGGACACTGGTTATTCCACTGGCTCCTTCAAAGACACACCTGCTTTGCAAAATCCAGCACTAGATCCTTTTTGTTACTTGAAATTAAGCTAGTTTACATCTACAAAACTAACTGATATAGCCATCTATATTGGAAACAAGAGAAAAACTTAGAAAATGTTGGGGGCAATCATTCAGTACCACCAATGATGTCCCATGTCATTGTGCAAATGATAATGGCTGTGAATCATGAAGAGGTCAGTCATGTCTGCTATAAAACCAAGGCCTTCGGAAGCAGCAAGATTTAACAATATGCAACTAAGACGATTTACTCTTGCCTTGTGGCTAAATGAAGACGATGTTAAAAAGAAAAAAAAAGAGACTTTTGTTTAGAAGGAGACTGTCTTTGTATGGCACCTCACATGAGGAGGTAGTGGGTTGCTACTGCTTCAATGAATAGATAACAAAACATGCTAAGCTAGTGTGAACAGGATATAGTATTCAACACCTTTCAATCACAGCCCATTTCTCCCTTTGTAAACGTACTTGGTGCCCTTGATTTATTTGCTACTGAATATTTTCAGCAGACCAATGACTTTGTAGCTGCCATACCTCAAGCCACTCAATTATGATGCACCAAGTCCGGGATGCCATCACGTAGTGTGTTCACAACTGTAGGAAATTATCATCTATTGCGTGGTGTACTTAGAGATTTTTTGCACAATCTGTTTTGGCTGAATTTAGAATACCTTTGTGCACTTTACCCCTTCTTACTAGTAGTAAAGTGCATTTGCGTCCCATTTTAATATGGTTGAATTGGCATAGTTCTTTTTGGCATATATAACTTGCCTATAAGTCCCGAGTGTATGGAACAAAGTGTACCCAGGGACTGGAAGTTAAATGCAAGTATTGAACTGCAGCACTTATTGTGCAACCACTATAGTGGTAGTGCAAATGTCTTCAGGCCTAATATTGTGGTCTGACAGAAGCAGTTTACAAACTGCAATTCAGCCTGTCAAAATAAACCCTTTTGACAGGTCAAAACTTCCTTTTAAATATTAATGTCACTCCTAAATAGGCATGTAGCCCACAATGTAGAGTGCATGGTATTTAAAAGTAGGACATGTAAACATTTAATATCAGCTTGTCCTTACAGTAACTAGCACCTAAAAACTTTTTTTTCAGTAGAAGGCTGGTTAGCCCATAAGGAAACACTACACACAATATTAAATAATAATTCTGCTATCTCATGGTAGCCATCAGCTAGAAATATGATTCAACAACTTTCTAATATTTATAAAAGCCTTATTTAATGGTTAATCTGTATTTTGATAACTATTAAGAAATAGTATCTTGTAGAGAGTTACCTTTTTCCGGCCTAAAGCCTCGGGAGACTAATTTGAAGTAGTCTTTAGCTGCAGCCCTGTGAGTGCTCAAGCCCTGACGAGGTGAGAAAACTGAACCCCAAGCACAGACAATGGCCTGAGTGTGGGACGGTATTTTTGTTCCTCTTTCAGGAGGAACATTTGGGCTGAGCCTAAGAACTTAATATAATTCAAAGGAGCCTCCCCTGCCACAAGCAGATGTCAGATAACACCTGGACATGCCCCTTCCTTTCCCCCCAGTCAGGCAGGTATTAAACCCTGTGGGAGAGCAGCTGCCACCAGAACTGGTTTGGGGTGATCACAGAGGAGCTGCCCATTACCCTGGCTACTCCTCTGGGTGGGCACACATGCTCGGCACAAGGAGAGAAGGGTTTCAACATCTGTAGGATTGTTTGCAATCGGGCAGGTAGGAACCGATGTGAAAGTGTGTAGAGTTACCCCTAGCAACTTTTAACCCATTGGTTAGGGACGGTCCAGGAGTTACCCCATCCACAAGCTAGTGGCTTCTCCTGGCACCCTCTTCAGAATACTTTTTAGACCTCAGGAAGATAGATAAAGACTAGACCTGCTGTCTGTGTTCTGAGAGGAGCTGTGAAGGACTGGGCCCGCTCCCTCTGGGGAAGTGGACTCTAAGAGCCAACAGGCTGCCCTGTTGTGCAAGCTACAGGAGTTCAGCAATCTACATGAGGCCTGTTTTGCAACTGTGTAGGGTGGCATCTTCCAAGTATTAATTTGAAGGAATTGTGACACTCTTCCACTGCATCATTTATCTTGCTTCTTGGGGCATTGTGCTGTCATGGAAATTGCACCATGGAATGTGATACTTTCGATGGAATTTGTGGCCTGATGGATACAGGCAACCAACTGAAGTGTCCACAAAAGTGTCAATTAGTGAATACAGTTTTGTTTCCTGTTATTAGTAATAGGGGGATTTCAATTAGCATATTAATATGCTTAGTGAGTTCTGTTACCGGAATGTATGCTAAAGCTATTCGATTTTCATTCTATATGCAAATTCTAAGTTAGTTTCATATTCTATACTCAGGGTGAAGGTTTGTAGGTGCCTCCAAACGATCTGGGTCTTGTGATAGTATCACCCCTGAATTCTAATGTATGGTTAGATTTTAAGTATGGTTGAAAAAAATGTCTGTTCAAAGACTATGATAAACTTTTGTGGGATACAGTTAATTTGCTTTTTTATATGTGTTATCATTTCAATGTAGTGCATACACTAATGGGATGTTTGTATCTTGATATTACCGATGTGTTGTGTAGGTTTGACCGAATGGTGGAGGACACAATTTAAAAGTGCCATCCATCATCCATATGTTGCATTGTGTTGAGGTTTGATGATAGTTCTTTGATTGTTATTGAAACTGACATGCAATAAAAAGGTGTCTTTCTTTTTACCTGCGGTTACTAAGTGATATGATATGTCTACATTTTCATATTTTTAGGTACAACTGATGTTTTCCTGGCTGTTCTGTGTGTTCTGGCAATTAACCTTTCTAGGGTTGGTATGCCAGGGGTTTGACCTGTTGCTTGCTCAGGAACATTTGGTATAGTATTTGTAAATTGTTCCTGTTGGTTTTTATGAGCTGTAAATATTTCTGTCTTCCCTTTTAGTAATATTGGGTAGATGGTTATTGTTAGAAATGGGGGTCTTTGGTTGGCAGTCAGATTACACCCTGTCCAAGCAAGGACCCTCACTCTAGCCAGGGTAAAGGAGAATCACACTCAGTTAACCCCTGCTCACCTCCTTGGTACCTTGGCATGAGGAGGTAGGCTTAACTTCAGAGATAATGTGTTAAGTATTTGTACAAACCCACACAGTAATACAATGAACCACTACAAAATGACACAACACAGGTTGAGAAAATAGTTATCATTTTATCTAAATAAACAAGACCAAATACAATAAAAATCCACAATACACAAAAATACGAATTTAGCACTTAAAAGCACAAAAATAGTGCCTAGAGGCGCAAATGCTGTAAGTTGGCATTAAGTGGCATCATGACTAAGCCTTTCCTACAATGCAACGCCAATGGTGCAGTTTATAGAGTCGTTTGACCCCCAGGTACAGTACCTTAGCAAACAAGTAGAAAACAGGCCTGTGCATGAAGTTGGGGAATGAAGCATCGCTGGATCCGATGCAGTGTCAGTTCCGGTGCTACAGGGCAGAAGGGCAGCGGTGTCGTTCAGCAGTATCGGTTCCTTACTGCAGAGTAGTGGAGGTGAAGCAGCATTGGTTGGGAAGTCGGTCCCTTGGTTCAGGCAGGTATAAAGTCCGGCCAAGTCACAATGCTGCAGGGCGACCTCACGGGTCGCGATGTGGTCACAGGGCTTCAGGCTCTGCAATGGCATCAGAAGTCACGGATGTCAGACTTACATCACTCCAAAGTCAGCGGAGTCGGACGGGTTCAGCGGCTGCAGCAACTTGAAGCCTACAGGGTCGTCAGAGTCATCACACTTCTGAGGGGTCCATGACCTCAGGGCAGGTGTGTCCGCAGTTCCGGGCAGTGGCGCCCTTACAAAGTCACACAACATTGTCGGGGGTCATTAGACAGGTTGTTCTCCAGAAATTCACTTCTAGGTGGCACCCTCTGGCAAGCTGGAGTCCACAGCAGGCAGACTCAAGATTGGGGGGTGAAGCCTTTGCTGTCCCTGAGGCTTCAAAACAGGAGGCACGCTCTACTCCAATCCCTTGGTGATGCCTCTCAAGCAAGAATACCACACAAAGTCCAGTCTCTGTCCCCTTGCACAGGCAGACGCAGCAAATGCAGGATAGCCCAACACAGTACAGTGACAGCCCAGGGCAACACTTCTCCTTAGTTCTTTTCCAGGCACAGGTATCTCTTGAATCCTTGAAGTAATCTGATTTGCAGGGGTTTTGGGTCCAATACATATACCCCTTTCTGCCTTTGAAATTGGTAAACTTTAAAGCAAAGTCTCTCTTGTTTGCAAGATCCTGCCTTGCCTAGGTCAGACTCCAGACACACACCAGGGGGTTGGAGACTGCATTGTGTGAGGGCAGGTGCAGCCCTTTCAGGTGTGAGTGACCACTCCTCCTTCCCCTCCTAGCACAAATGGCTCATCAGGATAATCAGGCTACACCCCAGCTCCCTTTGTGTCACTGTCTGGAGGAGAGGTGGAAACAGCCCAACTGTCAAATTGACCCTTTCAGGGAATCCACAAACAGGCTGAGTCACAGAATGGTTTAGGCAAGAAAAGACATACTTTCTATAAGTGGCATTTTCAAACTCCCAATCAAAAAAACTAAAAGATGAGACCCCAAACTCCATATTTCTATCTGCTCTCGAAGGGAATCTGCACTTTAATACTATTTAAAGGCAGACCCCATGTTAACCTATGAGAGAGATAGGCCTTGCAACAGTGAAAAATGAATTTGGCAGTATTTCACTGTCAGGACATGTAAAACACATCAGTACATGTCCCACCTTTAACATACACTGCACCCTGCCCACCGGGTTACCTACGGCCTACTTTAGAGGTACCTTACATGTATAAAAAGGGAAGGTTTTGGCCTGGCAAGTGGGTACAATTGCCAAGTCGAGTTGGCAGCTCAAGACTGCACACACAGACACTGCAATGGCAGGTCTCAGGCTTGTTTACAGGGCTACTCATGTGGGTGGCACAACAGGTGCTGCAGGCCCATTTTTAGCATTTGATTTACAGGCCCTAGGCACCACTAGTGCTCTTTAGTAGGGACGTACTAGTAAATCAAATATGCCAATCACGGATAGCCAATTATACATACATTTTACACAGGAGCACCTGCACCTTAGCACTGGTTAGCAGTGGTAAAATGCCCAGAGTAACAAAACAATAAAAACAGAGTCCAGCACACATCAACAACCTGGGAAACAGAGGCAAAATGTTAGGGCATCCTTGCTAAGTCTAACAGTTATTTACCCTAATGCTTTCAAATATTCCATATTTAGTGATAGTCCTACTATAGCATGCTTTTGAATAATATTTCAAGCATTTCTGGTGTGTTTTCTCATTTGTGGTGCTTTATTTACTATAGGTATGCCATCTATAATTTATCAATAGCTTCCTTTTGGGATTTTGCTATTTTAAACATTTAGGGCCTGATTACAAGTTTGGCAGTACAGGGACCGCATGGCGGAATCAGTGTTCCGACTGCCGCAGTGTTGGCAGTCTGACCGGAGTATTACGATACATTCGGTTACATAGACGAAAATCTGCTGTGGTCCCACCCACACCACTATTAAATCTGGACTGCAGAATCAGCGAGATAGTACAATGCGTCTTTCGGAGGGTGGACCACCATGCATCTGCCGTCCCAGTCACAATGTTGCTTTCCGCTGATGTGACTGTCGCTGTCCAACGATCACATTTGAGCTGGCAGAAACAGAGGGATATAATGCAGAAACTCACCTGTAGGCAGCGTCACACATCCTTTACCACCATGGAGCCGATCATACGCATCTTGTTGCTGCTTGTGCTGCTCGATGATACACAAAATCGACGTTCTCGTGGTTGCAACCGATGGTAAGTCAAACACCTACCCATTTCCTTTAAGTCCACAGCAACTCGACGGGCCGCCATTGACCTGCTATGTGGGCTTTGCTCTGCGGCCCAAACATATTTTATGTGCCCCGTTTCAGAACTGTACACAATGTATGTCCCAATCACAGCCCCATGGTGCCCCTTTGGCCAGATCACTGACACTGCCACACTCTACAAAACTTGATATGTGTGCACATCCAAGTTTCAGGGATAATGATGTGTTCATAACATTGGGCCACACAACAGCAAATCCTTATCAATACCACACCTACAAATTTAAGTGACACCCTCACATTGTTGGCATGCCATAGTCTGCTGTGACAGAACATATACATCTGTATGGATGTGTCATTGAGCCCAAAGACACCTTTCCTGCAAAAAATGCTTGTAATGGGGTCACACATATCACCCACATTGCAAGAGAATGTGACGTAAATGGGATGCAGAATAATTTGTGTGACAACCATCAGAAGTACATAATATAAACAATCCCTGCAGAATAGGTATAGCAGCATCAGAGGGACCCCAGGAAGGCTGCTGGCCTGGGACACATTTAACTTTGCACATGCCTCAAAAACACTATTTGCACAGGAACGGTGGCCTGATGAATATCAGGGACAACCAATAGTATAACCAAGTGTCATTCCCATGTGGCAAATGTGTAAGTGCAAGTCTAGAAAGCAAATACACCAGTAACAGCATGGGTCACATATTTAGATAAAGTAGGTGTAAGGTACACACATTAAAATGGACACGTCTATTCAAATATATAGGAAGGTAGCACAATTGAACGGCGTCCAAGTGTGGACAAACAAATCTCTAGCTTGCACATATTAAACAAATGTCCAATTTAGATCAGGGGGAGAAATGTAACCCAATAGATTTTGACAGTGGCCAAGCCAATAAGAAATACTTACCATATGAAACACCCAATGCAATGCCACCCCAATTGGATTACATCCACACATCCATCCATCAAACATTTTCCTTTGTCCAGGGTGACTCCAGCATTGGTACCAAAGTCAGATCTTACCAACCTCTTCAAAGGGATCCTCAATCAGGGTGAAACAGACACAACTGTAGTAGTACATCACACATTATTCATAAAAAAAAAAACTATTTTATTAATTTCAACACACGTTGCCGATAACAATTGCATAAACTGGGTTGCTATACACCACATTCCAAAAATACTGTTCGTTGATTCTAGCATTGAGGCTAACACATGACACCATGCAGTATGTGCATGCAGTACTATTACACTACAGTACATCACCCTAGTTGCAGTATGAATGCCACATATATTACTTACCCCCTTCAACATTACTGTTCACTGTAACGCATTTCTAGTGATGGTTTTATTAGTTTCCATATTGTACATCCCTGCCACCCAGTCTAATGCTCGGACGGTCAAATGAGCTCCCTTTCTTACATTATTCCCTCTTGATCTGTTTTTTGATAATTAGTTTTATCAGTGCCTCAGTTCATTGCCGGTCCATCCAGGACGATCCATTACTTATAGAGCATTGCCGAAGTGTGCTGTATCTTAGTACAGATTCACCTGCAAGTCTTCCACTACCAGACTATCGTGGGGAAGTATAAGAGGCTTAACCACATTTTGGTATTCTGCCTGCCGTATTTTCAATCACGGCAGGCGCTCATAATTTTTAGCTTCCAATTTTATCACTAATGTTTCCCATGTGTCATAGCATGTACGTAACTGACCCTTGTCACACAAGGATTGTAGTATACGTGTTTCCAAGCGTGCCCATTTTAGTGTCATAATACGCCATTTGGGCAACTCTGGTGGTCGAGGTGCCTTCCATCTCATAGCAATTATCGTTTGTACATGATGAACGCTAAGTCAGCAAACTTATGAATGTGTATGTGCTGTTTGGATCTAGGGGGTATTTCCAAAAGACAGGATTCCGGATAAGGGACAAATATATGGTCTGTTATGTCTGTTATGTCTGCCACTATACTTTGCCATACTCTTTGCAGCGGGGTACATTCCAATACCATGTGGTAGAAGCGGGCTGTAGGGAGCCCATAGCGAGGACACACCGGGCATGATGCAGGGTACATGCGATGAATACGATGTGGGGATAGATACGTCTGGTGAACAAAGTTAAATTTGTGTGTAGCAAAATCTGGGGTTCCAAGATACTTTCTGCACTTGCTGGAGAGCCTTTGCCCACAGTTCGGACGTCAGAGGTTCAGAAAGGTCCGAATTCCATCTGTGGAGTGCTGCCTCTGGTTGTTTGTCATCAGTGCTCGATAATGCTCTATATAAGTTAGTGATTACTTTTTTTGAACCACTGTCTGATAACAGTATATGTAAGGCGGGAGAATTATTGGGCTACTGATCCCCTTGAGCCCATGCAACTTTAATTAGATGACATATAGCGTGGTAAGTGATAAAATGTCCCGGTCCCAACGAAGTAAGATCCATAATAGCACTGAATGACATCAAGGCGCCAACCTTGGTCAGTCCCCCATTATCTCTATCCCTGCCTCCACCCAGGGAATAGTGGAATGAGATCTGAATAATTGTGTACCACCCCAGTATTTGGCCTATCATGATGAGGGATGAATATAGGGGATGAGATTTTCCGCCCTGTATATATTTTCGCCAGTTGTTGTGTGCTGTCATCAGTAAAAGGTTGTCACCAATTCATTTTTGTGTATGTTCAGATAATCATCTTTACAAGGGGATATCTCCCAGGTACTTCCGTACCCATGATGCCTCAAGTTCCTCAGGCATTCTCATCCAATATAACAGCCACTGTAATTGTGCTGCAGCATAATAGCATTGAAAGTTCGGGGCACCCAGTCCCCCCTTTCGCAGTGGGCATTGCAAGGTTGTGAGTGCAACTCAGCGTCTGTCTCATCCCCAGATAAGCCCCAATAATAAGCTATTGAGTTCTCAAAAGAAACCCTTAGAGGCAATTATGAGCAATGCTGCAAAGTAGTATAAGAGCCTTGGCAAGATCAACATATTCGCTATTGCCAGCCTACCCACGGGAGAGAGAGGCAATGAGGTCCAAAACTGGAGCAAACCCTTCATAGAGCGAAGCATGCATCCCAGATTACTGTCCCTCAAATCATCTACTTTATGATATATTTGTATGCCCAGGTATTTGAAGGTATCTAAGCACCATTTCAACTGACACAAAGGGAGTCCCTCCCCCACAGCTGTTGGAAGTTTAACTAGGGGAAATAAGCAGGATTTGGACCAGTTGGCCCGTAGGCCTGATATTGCACCATATGCGTCCAGTAATGACATCACATCGGGTAGCATATCTCTTCCATTTTCCAAGTAAATCAGTGCGTCATCCGCATAGAGCAACACAATGTGATACGTCCCCATTCTCTGGATCCCCCACTGCGCGGCTCTCATGCGTAACCGAGCAGCAAGAGGTTCCATTGCGATAGTGAACAGTAAGGGTGACAATGGACAACCCTGTCTAGTCCCTCTGCCAATTGGAAAGCTCTCGGATATCAACCCTCCTGTCTTTATCCTAGCAATTGTATCAGCGTATAGAGTCTGCACCCAGCGCACAAATCTCTGATCAAATCCTATATGTCTCGGTGTGGCAAATAAAAGGTCCCAACTTAAGATGTCAAATGCCTTCTCCATATCTAGAGACACAGCCACATTGCCATATGCCACAGATGATGTATCACTGAAAACGCTTATTAATCTTTGTATATTCAGGAACGTATTACGATTTGGTAGAAACCCAGTTTGGTTTTCATGTACCAAGGTATGAATAATAGGGGCAAGTCTGTTTGCCAGCACTTTGCCCAAGACTTTACAGTCAAGGTTGAGAAGGGATAACGGTCTATACGATTTTACATTTGTGGGTTTGCGACCAGGTTTGGGGAGTACCACTATCAATGCCTCTTTTTGGGATGCTGGGAGCAACCGTCAGATCCATGCTTCCTCAAATACAGATAATAAGGGACGGGAGAGATGTGTTGAATAGGTGGCATAATATTCTATTGGTAAACCATCTGTGCCTGGTGTTTTATTGCGGGATGTTTGTGCTATTGCTATGTTAATTTCCTCTAGTCTCAAGGGCTCCTCAAGTGCTTCTTTATTAAGTGTGGAAAGCCTTGTGAGCGATGTCTCACGCAGGAATAGCTCCAACCTTTGAGTATCGTATGTCAATTCCGTTTGATATAACCCCATATAGTATTCTCTGAAGGCATCATTGATGGCAGACTGGGAGGAAGCCATTGTTCCATCTGCCAATTGTATGGCCCCTATTGGGGTGTGCTGGCGCCCCTCACGAAATAACCATGCAAGAAGCAGACCAGAGCGGTCGCTCTCTACGTGTAATCGTGTTAGGTAATAATTGTAATCATGTCGCCGGAGGCGCTGATCCGCCTCGTCATATAACTTTCGTTTATCATGAAGGGTCTCAAACGGTGCTTTTTGATGTGCGATTGCTACTTCCAGGGCATGCATGTCCCTTTCCCCCCACGAGGCCCACAGGCAATGACCCCTCACCACTACCTTATGAGTGTCCCACTCCGTAGCCCTCGTTGTGGTGGACCTAGTTTTTAGTCTTAAGTATTGTGTAATGCAGTTAGTTAATTCCTTCCTGAATTGGGTGTCCAGCAGTGACTCACTCTGTAATCGCCAGGTGGGTATAGTGGATTGCAGTCTCCCCCATTGTACAGTCATCAGCAGCGGAGAGTGGTCAGAGATCGTCCTATCAAGATAATGTGATTGTGTTATCATTGAGCACATAGAGGGGGCTCTCCAGATCAAGTCCATTCTAGTGTGGCTATCATTTGTCGGGGAATAGAAGGAGTATTCCCTATGGGTCGCGTGACCCATGCATCACATATCATGCAACCCGTTATCATTGGCCGTCAGTAATCTGGAATTTTCCTACTCATTGCTCCCTCTACAGGTGGGGATGAATGGTCCAGTAACACATCGGGAGTGCAATTAAAGTCGCCTCCCCAGATGGCAGGAGCCATGGGGTCAGACAGCAGAGCAAGTGTAAGTGCCTTGAAGAATTCACCCTGTGCACAGTTGGGAGCGTAAAGCCCCGCAATAGTTAATAATTTGCTATCCAACTGTCCTTCCAACACAACATGCCATCCCCCTGTGTTAGCCCTGTGTGTGTGCTGCACATAAGGTACCCCAGGAGCTATCCAAATCAAAACCCCCCTCGCATATGCGGAGGAGGCGGTGCCATATATCTGGCCTCGCCAACGTTTCCTCAATGTCTGCAAGTCCTGGTCTAGCAGGTGTATTTCCTGTAGAATAGCAAAGTGAACCCTATGACGTTTAAGGAAAGTGTAAATGCATAGCCATACCATGTACATTGCATGTTAGGATGGTATATTCCTGTATACTATTCGGTTTATGAGTTCCCATGGTGTATAAGATGTTTCAGCGATGTTCATCGTGGCATGTTTCCAGCATTGGGGTGGGTATGTATCTGTAGTTTTATGTAGCATACATGTGTGACCATTGCATTGGAATGTAGTGTGACCCATTCAAATATACTATATATAACCCCCCTCCCTCACACAAATAACCTTAAACCCCACAACTGCCGGTACTTGGGCACACCTCTAATCACCCCTAGTAATAACAGAAGAAAAAGCATACAACAATCGCATATTAGGGCTGTCCATGTGGAAATCATCCGGGAGGGCTTGGTAGCTTTCATGGGGAGTCAGCACACTGGCCCCATGTTAAGGATATGTAATAGCCAAGACAAAGCCATACATAGCAACATCCGGAATATAAAGCATATGACGATTTAGGATGAATAACTCACTGTTAGTGAACGGTCTGAGAAGTTTGTCGCCTCCTTAGATCCTAATCGGAGGATCTGTGGACTCTTATTGTTCCGCAGTTACCCACAACCACACAGTCAATATTCTACATCTTGAGTCTGTAGGAATAAGAAAAACACTATCCCAGGTGAGTGTGGATCCAAGAAATACATGTCTATATGCTATATGTCATCCGCTGTTCGGAGAGTGACATCTGGTCCCTTGATCATGCCCGTGATCGTCGACTCAGAGCTTCCCGAGTCTGAATCCGAGTGTACTTGTGAGTTGTTTTATAGTGGCATGGAAGAGTTTTGAGTGTGGATCGTCATGTCCCTCAATGCTTTTGCACGTTCTGCGGCTGCATGTGTTTTCGTGGGTTGTGCCTTTGAACTCCTCCTGGGCTGTTGACGGGCAGCCGGCGTGAACCACTCCCCGCGTTCCTTGTCCTCAGCTGAGGGCTGGGCGATACCCTTAGCATGCAACCATGTCCAGGCATCTGCTGGTGTGGGAAGTATGTGAGTGCGGTCATCCACAATCACCCGGAGCTTGGCAGGAAACATCCTCGCATACTTAGGGCCAGATGTAGTATTTTCCGAATCGCAAATTCGGATGCAGAATGGCGTCTCAGACACCGTCTGCGAGTCGCTATGGGGTCGCAAAGACCCACCTCATTAATATTAATGAGGTGGGTCGCATTTTGCGACCCCATAGCGACTCTCTGCATTCACAGGGATGGTGGCCTGCTGAAGACAGCAGACCTCCATGTCTGTGACTGCTTTTTAAATAAAGCAGTTTTTTAAATTTATTTTGCATCCCGTTTTCCTTAAAGGTAAAACGAGTTGCAAAATAAAAAAAATAACGAAACCATTTGGTTTCGGTTTTTCAGAGTAGGCAGTGGTCCATTGGACCACTGACTGCTCTGAAAACCCCTTTTTGGCAACATTCACAAAGGGGAATGGGTCCCATTTGGACCCCTTCCCTTTTGCGAATGGGTTACTACCAGTGTAACACTGGTGGTAACTGCGAATTGCTTTGCGACCGCATTCGCGGTCACAAAGCAATTTAGCATAGCGATGTGAGTCGCAAATAGGAAGGGGACACCCCTTCCTATTTGCGATTCGCATTCACAATTTGCGAGTCGGTACCGACTCGCAAATTGTGAATGTGCATCGCGATCGGCATTTTGCATGGCGCAAACTGCGATTTTCGCAGTTTGCACCATGCAAAATGCTTGTTACATCTGGCCCTTAATGTTGTGTTCTTGGAGACGTTGTTTGATTTTCACATACGAGTAGCGTTGGTGTTGCACCTCTGCTGTGAAATCTGGATAAGCCGTTATGGAGGCCCCGTTGCAGCGTTGTGGATCATTATTCTGAAAATGTTGCAGTATCATGTCCCAATCTCTGTAATTAAGAAAGCGTGCTATAAGCGGTCGAGGAGGCAATCCCGGAGCCAGAGGCGTGCCCGTTCTACAGAGAAAAATGTTGGTATTGTCCCTTTCAACACCATATTCATGAGCCATTGTTCCAAGAATAGTTCTGTGTTGTGCCCTTCCGCTTTTTACGGGAATCCCAGAAACCTAACATTGTTGTGGTGTGATCTCCCCTCGGCGTCCTTCGCTCAGCGCTGCAAAGTCTTTACTTCAAGATCTAGCCTCTTCACTTGTTTCTGCAGTTGTGAGACAGTAAGGTCCATGGCTGGTAAGCTGGATTCTGCTACCGTCACCCTGTTGGCCAGGGTACGATGATCAACTCTGAGCAAATTGACATCTTGGGAAATGGTATTATCGTGTTCTCCAGAGACAGCTTGGTGTCCATAATGGCCTGCAGTTTCCTCTCAAACTGTCCCAAGTGTGTCTGCTGGGTGATCTCCAAAGTTTGCAGAGTCATTGGGGCTAGAGCCCCCAGCAGCGGATCAGAGGGAGCTTCTTGCTCACACCGCATTAGGGATTTGCCACCTTTTGTTTTCCCCATCATTCCTGTCTCATAGTTCACTTTCACACTTGTGTAGGCGGTCTTTACCTGTTATCTGACCTCTGTTGCTGTCACGTAATGGAAATGGTAATCGCTGTACCTTTGGTAGGTATAATTCCAGTTGTTCTCCCTGTTTGTGCAATATTTCTTGTGTTGCCCCTGTATAGTGATGTGCGAAAATCAGATTTACAGATGCGGTAAGGGGAGGGGCACCCTCCCGGTCGGCCCACTTTGTCCCACCGGCACGACCCAGAAAGCGTCGCCCCCTCTGGTCTCAGTCCGTTCGTTTCAGCCCCCACAGTGGGATCAAGACTCCCAGTTGGGCAAGCCAAGCAAGGCAATTCAGCGCACAATCCCAGCCAAGATTACGAACAAGGAGTGGCATCTTCTGGAGCTCTGGGCGTTCTCCTCTTTCATGCATGCACTCTATTCCTCCTGCCCAGTTCCAATTCGCAGCCACCAGCCTTACTGACAGGTTCCTCCACCTACACCAGCTGCTGCAACGACAGCAGGTGCAACTCCTCAGGGCCGGTGCCCCAGGGGGCATCCCGCACTGCCTCCGATCGCTGCGTCCCAAAGGGCAACACCATGATGCAAGGAGTAAGTCCAATAATAAATGGTACTTTTTGTATTCACTGTTCTGTGGGGTCCCAGCCGAAAGCCCCTTTGCTGTGTTCCTTATTCTTCTCCTCGCCGCTCCCATGATGCAGCCACCAGGCGCGAGGCCGACCCTGCCTGTCCGGGCAGTCCTCACCAGCTGACAGAGCACCCGGGTGTGTGGTTCATGTGGTCCCGCAATTTGCTAGCGGCATCTCGGTTATTACTGACAGCTGGGGCTGCGTCCTCTTTCCTCCACTAGTGGGGCGCTGCTCGATCTTAGGCCGCTGCAGTGCCTTGCCGAGCCGCCCTCACATCTGCCCTCAGCTCAGACTCGGGACGCAGGGCTCCCACCTTCACATAGGCCGCACACACCGCATGTCCACAGCAACGGCCCCGAGACGCAATTTCAGGCCCTGAGGGAGCCAGATTACCGCCACTTTGTTTCCGCCACTATCCGATTATGTGTGGCTGGTGAATTGATGATATCTGGCAGGATTTTTTCGCTGGCCCGAGTCGGAGCTGCATTATACATGAACATCAAAAAGGTAGGAAAGTAATGGCAGGACCAAAGTGTAGCAAAGCAAACAACTGAACTTTCTTTGCAACACTCCAAAATTGGAGAAAAGACCAGTGGCCAGTCCTTGGTAAAAAGTGTCCTGTGCCCCTTCAACTTGCCTCACACATCACTGCCACAGGAAACTCCACAGGAAGACACATCTAATGGGAATTCCAGGCACCTCAATAATCACCTTTGGGTGGGGTGGGGTTAGGTTTTGAATGGGTGGGGCTTCGACGTGGAAGGGATGGTCTCGGGTGTGACGGGGTCGTTTTTGCTTTCGGAGGGGGGTTCACAAGGATAAGGACAAGGCCAAACAGGAAACTTTCTTTGGGAAAATGGGGAGGGTGTACAGGAGGGATTAGGGGTTGGGATGTTGAGGAAGTGCTTGTATCAGGTGTGGCTTTGGGTATTGTTGGTGCTTGTGTGTGTGTGTCTGAAGTATGTTTGTGTTTTGTTGGTCTGTGTTTCGTGTGTGAGTGTGGTCATGTGCGTCTCTTGGTGGGGTGTGACGTGGATGGGTAAAGTGGGAGTGGTGGATGTGTCTGCGTGGGTGGAGGTGGTGTCTGGAGGTATGTGTGATTGGTGGCTGTGCTCCCCTCAAACACCCATTAAGTTCTGGGTAGGCCACTGCCAGTATGCAGGCCATTGGGTGGGTCAGGGTTCGGCCTTTAACCTGCCCACATTGGGAGGACAGCCCCAGCTGGCTCTCCCTGATATTCCAGGCCCAGCGTCTGAGGTCATCCCAGCTTTTGTGACAGTGGGCGCACCGCCGGTGATAGACTCCCAGGGCCTGCACCTTCTGGGCAA
The DNA here is from genome assembly GCF_031143425.1 of Pleurodeles waltl. Taxonomy (NCBI): domain Eukaryota; kingdom Metazoa; phylum Chordata; class Amphibia; order Caudata; family Salamandridae; genus Pleurodeles; species Pleurodeles waltl. The sequence continues at coordinate 596,633,694 of NC_090449.1, forward strand.
TGGCTCTCCAAATCCCTTGCTTCTGATGGGCGTTGACCTGTATGGACACAATAGAAAAAGTGAAGAGGTCTCAATTGCACTTTTTAACCCCAGGGTGCCTTGTATGAGCTGGTCCCGTCCTCGGCCACGGTTCGCATGTGCCGCGGACAAGACCAGCTCGTCCTGCACCCGGCCCATGGGGGAAGCGCTAGTGCTCCCCTGTGGGCCTCCCACCCACACCCCCATCAGGGATGGAAGGGGAATCGCTTCCCCTTCCCCCAATGACATCTGATGACGTCAGTGCGCAATCGCGCGCTAACCTCATCAGAAATGATCTCCGATCGTTTTGCATCAGAAGAGAAATGAAAAGCATTTCTCTTCCAATCGGATGCGGGGGGCAGGCAGAGGCATGAAAGGAAAGGCCTTACTTACCTTTCCGTTTATGTCTCTTTAAGAATTTCTGCAGCCCGACCGTGAAGCGATTGGGCTGCAGAAATGCCAACTAGACACCAGGGAATTTTATTTTTTTAATATTACAGATAAGGGGAGCAACCCTTTAATTAAGGGTTGCTCCCCAGGAGGCTATTTTTTTAAAGGCCTTTTCTGCCCCCTCCCCCCCCGGGGGTAGAAACCTCTAGACGCCAGGGATTGTTTACTTTTTTTTTTTTTTACAGGAGGGGAGCGACCCTTCAGGCAAGGACTGCTCCCCTGGGGGGAAATTATTTTTAGGCCATTTCTGCCCCCATTGGGGCAGATTGGCCTCTTTTTATTAGACACCAGGGATTTTTTTTAATGTCAGTTACACGCAAGGGGAGCGACCCCTTTGGCAAGGGTCGCTCCCCTGGGGCAAATTCATTTTAGGCCATTTCTGCCCCCCTTGGGGGAAGATCGGCCTATTTTTATTAGCCTGATCTACCCCCAAACGGGGCAGAAACCACTAGGCGCCAGGGATTTAAAAATATTTTTTTTTACAGATGGGGAGCGACCCATTAGGCAAGCGTTGCTCCCCTGGGGGGCAATTTTATTTTAGGCCATTTCTGCCCACCTGGGGGTAGATCGGCCTATTTTTATTAGGCTGACCACTAGGCATCAGGCATTTTTTTTATTGTTTATAGTTTTATTTTTTACAGGTAAGGGTCGCTCCCCTGGAGGGAAAATTTATTTTAGGCCATTTCTGCCCCCCTTGGGGGCCGATCAGCCTATTTCTATTAGGGGGCAGAAACCGCTTAGGCACCAGAAACTGTTGCGTGTGTGTGTTTTGTTTGGGGGGGGCAGACCCTTGGGCAAGGGTCACTGCCCATGGGGAGACACTACTTTTGGAATTTTCTGCCCCCCTTGGGGGCAAATCGGCCTATTTTTGGAAGGCCCATTTTTCTTTTCAAAAAAAGAGGGTGGGGTAAGGCCATACCCCCACCTCAAATAAATGGGGACAAAGTTGTTCTAACCACCGGTGGGTAGATGGGGAAATTACCCCCGATCCACTCCCTGGGGGGGCAAAAAGCCTACTAGATGCAATGGGATTAACAAAAAAAAAATAGTGAGGTGGTGGCTAACAACCAGTATGGGCATAGTTATGCCCCCAGTCCAACTGAAGGGGGAACAGTCTTTCAGCTCTCCCCCACACACAAAAACATCTTATCCCACGGCAAGCAAGAGGACATTTGATTATTTTGGGTTTTGGTTTTACATTTGGGCCATGATAGCTTGTCTAACTCTCAAAATCACCCCCACTTGGAATGGTGAGGGCTGCACTTTTTGGACCTTGGGACGCTGCCATCTAGAAAAATCTACGAGACCAAGACACATCTGAAAACTTAACATCTCAGTGAGTCCAGGGTGGTGTGCTTCACCCACACCATTTTCTTTTGCCCAGCAGACCTCCAACTTTGCTGAAAATCACACATTTTCCCACATTTTTGTGATGGAACCTTCCTAAAATCTGAAGGAATCCACAAAATTCCTACCACCAAGCATTCTCGCATCTATACCGATAAAAATTCTACCCCACTTGTCAGCCTAAAAATTTTTTTTTTCCATACTGCCTTATTAGACCTGTTTTGGTTCCCCCTCATTTTCGACATGTTTTTGGCTCTTCCCTGACACAGGCACTTGGCCCACCTACACAAGTGAGGTACCATTTTTATTGGGAGACTGAGGGTAATGTTGGGTGGTAGGAAATGTGTGCTGGTGCGGTGATCCCAAACAGAAATATGGGAAAAATGTTTTTTTTTTATTTTAGTTAAATTTGAGGTTTGCTGAGGATTCTGGGTAAAGAAACAGTGGGGGATCCAAGCAAGTCACACCCCCCTGGACTCCCTCGGGTGTCTAATTTTCAGAAATGCTTGGGTTTTGTAGGTTTCCCTAGATGGCTACTGAACCCCGGACCAAAAACCCAGGTGTCCTCCCACCCCTGCAAAAACAGGTAGCTTTGTATTTGATAATTTTGATGTGACCATATAGTGTTTTGGGGCATTTCCTGTCACAGGCACTAGGCCTACCCACACAAGTGAGGTGCCATTTGTATCGGGAGACCTGGGGGAACACTGGGTAGAAGGAAATTTGTGACTCCCCTCAGATTCCAGAACTTTCTATTACCGAAATGTGAGGTAAAAGTGTTTTTTTTTGCCAAATTATGAGGTTGCTAAGGATTCTGGTTAACAGAACCTGGTGAGAGCACCACAAGTTACCCCATCCTGGGTTCCCCTAGGTGCCTAGTTTTCAGAAATGTCTAGGTTTGCTAGGTTTTCCTAGGTACCGGATGAGCTAGAGGCAAAAATCCACAGCTAGGCAGTTTTCAAAAAACAGGTCCATTTTATTTTGGAAAATGGGATGTGTCCATGTTGCGTTTCCCGTCGAGGACATTAGGCCCCCCCATATATATGGGGGGTACCATTTTTATCCGGAGACTTGGGGGAACAGAGAATAGAAGAACAATTGTTATTGCCCCTTGTCCTTCGCTACATTTTTTCCTTCCAAACGTAAGACAGTGTGTAAAAAAGACGTCCATTTGAGAAATCTCCTGTAATTCACATGCTAGTATGGAGACCCCGGAATTCAAAGATGTACAAATGACCATTGCTTCTCAACACCTTATCTTATGCCCATTTGGGAAATGCAAAGGTTTCCTTGATACCTATTTTTCACTCTATATTTTACCAAATGTTTTGCCTTATACCCGATATACAATGAAAACCCATTGCAAGGTGCAGCTCCTTTATGGGCTCTGGGTACCTACAATTCTTGATGAACCTACAAGTCCTATATATCCCACAACTAGAAGAGTCCAGCAGACGTAATGGCACATTGCTTTTGAACTTCTAACATCGCAGGAAAAAGTCACAGAGTAACAATAATCCAAAATGTATACCACCCATTGTGAGACTCATGACAATATTACACTTCTTGGCCACAGGGTCAATTCAATATAAATTGGCTATATTTGGTGTTATGTCACAGCCTATGTTCAGTGGTGTTTTAAAAGACGTGCTATCAGCAATGGTGAAACACATTGACAGCTATATCAGGTTCTCCAGATGTAAGGATTTAGCCAATGTGAAGGTTGATTTCTATGGATTAGGTCTTCTCCCACATGGTATGAGAGCCATTGATGGCACCCACATTACATTGGTGATACTGCATGCCACTGCATGCCAGTGAACAAGTCTATCACAACAGGAAGCACTTCCATTCTATCAACGTGCAAGTTGTCTGCTTGTCAGATCTGTACATTTCAAACGTCGGTGCCCAGTTCCCAGGTTCAGCCCATGATTCAGTTGTTATGCCGAACAGCACATTACCCAGCTGATGTCACAACAGTAACTGGAGAGGGCCTGGCTTGTTGGTAAATTACATTTGTCATGATCTTGTGGATGTAGTGTCAGGTGCTACAACCAGGAAGTGTATGACTCATTGTAACACTTATCTCTCATTACAAAACATTATCCCAACCGTCCTTGGTTGTTAACACCACTGAGGAATCCATCTACTCAAGGTGAAGTCCGCTTCAGTGAGACCCATGGAAGAACAAGATAGCCAGTTGAGAGGGCTTTTGGGCTCCTAAAGGCCAGATTTCACCGTCTGCACAAGACTAGGGGAGCCCTCCTCTACTCACCCAGCAAGGTGTGTCAAATTACTGTGTCGTGCTGCATGCTCCATAACATTGACCTGCAAAGAAACATCCCTTACATCCCAGAGGAGGGGGAGCCTGCGGTGCCACAAGGTTAGAATCTGTAAATGTCAAATGAAGATGATAGTGGTGAAGAGGAAAGAGTTGACTTGTGACAAGATTTACAACATCTTCTCATGAGTGTAAGTATGTCATGAAATGTCATGACTTTGACTGTATAGTGAACTCTTGTTGTGATGATGTGAGGAGTATATTTGTTGGAAAAGTTTGGAAGCTGAAGCTCTGGCAGTGTGTCTGATAAGGATACTTTTGACATAATCACATTTTGGAGATGTTGCTTTGTTTGTGTGAGATTTATAACATGGCTTGTGTTCTACAGATGTTTGCTACATGAATTGTGTCATATGTATGAGTGTTGCCATCCGCGTCTCCTGGATTTTTACATGGGCGTCCCCACTTGCGAGTGTAGGTGGCTTCAGCTGCTGTAGAGGCAGGGGTGTCTGATGGTGGTTGGTCACCTGGCAGGACCTCCCTTCCTGTGGCTGGTGCAGATGTACTTGGGCTTGACGTAGTTGGCCCACAGGAAGGGGTAGATGGTGGTGGAAAATCCCTGCTCATTGTTGTATGGCTGTCCCTCAACACTCCTGTTAGGATGCCCATGTCGGAGTTATGGTCCTCCATATGTTGGTTCATGTCCCTCTGCAGCTGCTTGATTTCCCGAAGTTCGGTTAGCACCTGACACATCACACCTTGGGACTCATGATAGACCCCAAGACTTGGCTGATGGTATCCTGGTCATGAGTGGGCCCAGGGGCCTCACTCTGCTGGCCCACAGCATCCTTCCCACGGACCCTACATCCACGAGCCTGTGCCCTTGCAACAGGGTGCCCTTCCCAACTGGGTCTTTGACCCTCAGCATCAGGATCGTTGATTTGCACCTTAGGATCTAGGACTTGGGGGCACAAGATGGTAGCAATTGTGCTAGGTACACAGGTTAGGAGCACTTTGTAGTCTGTGATGTAGAAGCAACTTGAGTGGGAGGTGGTGTTGTGGGCTGAGTGAGACTCATTGTTGCAGTCTGACCAGGCTGCCCAGATGGGCCAGGGCCAGCATCCACATCCATATGTCCAGGAATGTTGTCATCACTGAGGGCTTCATCCAGATGTGGGTTGGGAGTCTGGTCGGTGGACATTGTCTGGCCAGATGCTTTTCCAGCTCGAACTGTTGAGAAATAGAGCACATTGTTATTGGTTGAAGTGTGTAATCTACATCCAAAGGTTTTGTGTCACTGTAAGTAGAGACCTTGGACAATCTTAAGTGGTAGTTTTGCTGATTGTGCTATGTTCCTATGGTACTGAAGTTGTTGACATTCCATGTGTGAAGCCTGCAGAAACTATCAGACTCAAGCAGCTCATTAGATGCGCTGATAAGTTGCACTTTAGATGAGGCAGTGAACATGACAGCTTATCAACAGTTAAGCCAACACAGTGGAAAGGAAACATGTGTATTTGACCATTCCGAGGCCTAGTTTTGTGAGATACAGGCGAACTCACACTTTGTTGTATAATTAGCTGTAGCCATCAAATGAGCGGTGCTGAGTCAATGGGTTAACTGCCACTACCAATCTGATGAAGTAGCTTAATGCCTTAGGAATACTCGATGTACAAACTTGGTAAGGAGTCATTCCTGCCCTTAATAGTTTCATTTTTGATACCAGGACAAGAGCAAGCTAGGTAGACAGATAACGTCTCTGAGTTGATCGTGATATATAGTTGTTCACTCCCATGTGAGTGAACATCATTTTAGAGATGGCACACAGGTGTATTTGGAAAAGTGCAGAAAGGCCTATTGGTTTGAGGTACAGAAACGGGGCCTCCTGGTAGTTGCAATCATGTCACTAGCTGACTTCCCACACTACACAAATGCTAAACTCCCAGGGTAGGGTACATCATTTGAGAGATGGCCCACAGGTGCATTTGGACAAGTGCAGAAAGGACTGTTGACTTGAGGTACAGAAACAGGGCCTCCTTGTAGTTGTAGACATGTCACTCTCTGTACTTCCCAACACTTGCCAAATGTTTAGTCTTACATATCTGTTGTCACACTGCAGTTAGGCTGGGCCACATTGCAGGTAGGTTGGGCCATACATTTACATGTTGACACATACCATGGGTCCTGTGATGCTCTTATGATAGTAAAACACTTACAGACCCATTCCAACGTATGGCATGCAATGCAGATTGATACATGTGATGCTATGTATGACAATGCACATTGACAAGCTTACATCTCTCCTACTCTGGGTATTGCATGTTGGGAAAATAAATGAACAATACAGTGGCAAAAGGTGAGATGTGAGACTACAGGACATTGAAGATTTGTGACAGTTCTTGTGTTGTAACTTACCAGACTCCACTCCCTCAGGAATTCCTGTCAAGCCCTCAGGATGCAGGATGGCCAAAATCTTGTCCTCTCATGGAAAGACTGTGTTTTTACAATGAGCTCGGTGAGCTCCTATGGCCGTAGCGGAGATGGAGTGCGCACCACCAAGATTGCAGGCCGCCGCACAGCTGGTGGGCATCCATTTGTTTTGGTGGTTCAGTCTGCATACGTCATAATATGGTGGTCTGGAGACCACCAGTGTGGCAGCCTTCTTGGGGCCTCCACCACTGCAGTCTGGCAATCAGCCCCTTAATCTGTGAGTTTAAGAGTACTAAAAATATATATATTTTAAAAACAATATGTTAATATACTTAGTTGAACATTTTTACTTTGCAGCTATACATGTCAACTTTAGTTCTGAATAATGTCTTTACTTCCATTTAGTTTTAGATATATGTATGGGACAGTTTTCTTTTGTTGCTGTCTGTTAAGAGGAAGAGATTTGTTAGTTGCGCAAGTCTATTATTTAATTGAAAATTTACCTAGCGGTTTGTTTTACTTAATTTGTTAGATATGTTAAAGAATAATTTTTACTTTAATCTTATGTTTGTGTTTAATTACAATACTTACTTTTGAGGATGTCTTTTTTGTATTTGAGTGATTACGTGCCCATGCCTTTATTTTCTTTCCCTTTTTGTATTTTTATTGGCTACTAGTGTGCCCATATATTGTATTATGGCCTAACTGCATATTTCCATACAAAGGAATTATATTATGATTCTGTTTCCCATAGGTGATAGAGTTTATGTACAACAATAACATCGCCTAACACCTTTTCTTTAACCAAGCACAGCAGTACAGCACAGTTACAACAATGCATACATTGTCACACATTGTGTCATAGAGATCAACTTCGTTATACTAAAATCCTGCTTCTGCTGTTTAGACCGCCCAGGTGGTACATTGAAATATTCCCTTGACACTATGCATAAGTTCACTGTGGCCTGTAGTGTGTTGCACAACATTGCTTTGCGCAAGGGCCTACATTTTTAGAGCACCCTTACCCATGCCCATAACTAACATTCACGCCATCTCATTCTGGTACACATGAAACTAAGGTGTGTTTGTCAGAAATTATGTGATGAACATATTCTTTCAGTGAGGCTGTCATGTCATTCATTACTGGTCAGCATGGCCGCATGATGTGTCAGGCACAGAGACTACATATTGAAGCATTCATTACTGGTCAGCAGGCCCACATGATGAAGTGAGGAACTATTTTTACACACAGATTGAGTGATGCAAGGGATAAAGTATTGCTTACAGAGACAATGGAATTTGAATAGCCTAATACATCCCGTCTTATTGTATTTGCCCTTGCAGTGATGAGTAGATTGCCTGCTTTTCACACCAGCTATAAGAGGAGATGAACACTTTTATAGACACATCACTCTATCGCTCAAATTCATTCACTCCACCATGACACATGCACATGGTGTCAATAATTAACATCAACATTTTGCCAGAACAGCAACCCATAACATCCACCTAAGGTGTACAAAAAAGTAATAAAAGTTGCATGCATGGAAGGTGAAATACTAGCTATCAACATTTTGTCAGAACAGCAATCCCTAATATCCACCTAAGTAGTACAAATAAGTAATACAATTTGCATACACGGAAGGTGTAATACTACCTATCGGGTAATGAACATTACACTTCTCATGTGCATTGTCATTTCATGGGCAAGTTGTTTGCATTTCAATGGCATGTGCAGTAAATATTGTGACCCCATCATTGCATTGTTCACTATTTTAAATGGATTTGGAATTACATCACATTTATTTTTGCACGTAGAATTAAAAAAGCAGGGATGTGTGCCACACTGCTGTGCATGTAACTTCCTTGTTAATTGGAGAAGGGCCTGTCCCTCAAATTACCTTCAGGGATGCTCTGGGAAATTGGGACATCCTCATATCTCTGTGGAACACTTACCTTTCCAACTTTCTACATTTTCCCCCTCTATTGTGATGAAATGAAGGTATCTTTTTCAGCCCCCTCTCTTGGTTGCTGCTGGCTATGCCCATTTGTGATGACAGATGATGACATCTGACCCAGGATCTGCATGAATTGCAGATGTTGTTCTTCCAGCAAATGTTGGTGTCCAACATGGCATTGATGGTTATTGTTTAGATTGTCTTCTTAGAAATGTTGTTAGATCTTGAATATCCAGCCTAAGTCCAGCAACATCATGCCTTGCATCCTGAGGCTCTTTAAGTAGTATACTTGCAGTGGACTGATAATTGTGCTGCATGCCCAACAGTTACTTCTGTGATGGGTGGGCTCCAATGACAGCAGGCTGAGCGTGCTGCATTTGTCTCCCCTAGGGATGCCCTCAATGACTGGGGCCATGTTGTGAATTTACTTACTACTTCCCTTCCTTGTCAATAGATCTGGACACTGACTCCACGGGTGTTTTTATTTTTTTGTAATGTAATAAATCATAAATCGAACTATGAGTTCCAACCTTCTCCTCAAGGGTGGAAGCTTCAACAAAATTGTGGCTTGATAGTGAGGGTAACTACCGTGCTCCTATAGCCTGAAAAACATGATTATCTATGCGTCACTCTCTCAGCAACAGGATTCCCCAACACTGTATTCGACCCATCATCAGAATCTGATTGATGTAAAATCAGTGCCTGAAATTCCTTTGCTCTCTCTGGTCTCATGGCTGTCTTTCGTTTCCTGGCAGTGCTTTCATGAGCTCATTCATTTTAGCTACTTCCAGAATCCTCTGGCAGAGAACAGACTATTTGTCAAATTGATGGACACTTGAAATACTCTTGTACATGCAGGTATTATTTTCAAATAGTATATTGCTAAATAATGACGAATAATTTTCAAAAAATTGAAATTCCAAGGAATTTATACCATTCACCATGCTTCAGAACACTGGTAGTAAGCAGATATTCACCACAACCAAATCCTATTCAGTGATGAATTCATAATTTCGAAAATACAACATGCACTCATCCATGTTGCCATGTGTTTTACAAGTGTGTATCTTCTGCTTGTGTACTGTCATGGGACTGATACGGAAAGCACAGACATGTCATCAATGCTGATAAGGTATGGCATATTTTGTTGGCAAGTGAGGGCGTGCATGTTCAGTGTTGATCGTGCTTCATTGCATTATTAATTAGCATTTTTCCACTGCACGTTTTGCAGGTGGGACTGAATGACAGTTAATTATATGTATCTGTACACAGTCTGTCAGAAAAAGAATGTCAGTGTTTCATTTCCTCTAGTATGAGTTATGAAGAGTTATCATCATCATTATTACCCGGACAGGCAGAGAAATCTATTTTCATGGATCTCCAATGTAAGATAGATTATTAAAACCAGTAAAATATACATAATATTCTTCTTTAAGTGACAGGAAGGGAATAATAGTGCACATTCCCACATCAGTCTATGGCGGCTGGTAAAAAGAGGGGGCAGCTGTTCAGTTCATCACCATGAATACATAGGACGTTACACACAGTTGAGATGAATTACTATAAGAACTAATTCAATGATACAACTGTGATAGTTGTAATAGAGATGTAACACGCCGACAAATATAAGGATTGTCCTGATGGCACGTCTAAGTATTGCTGTGGTAATTAGAATAGTTAGTGTGCCCAGGTTCAAATTAGCAAAACAAGGCCTAACACATGGAACAAATCATGTATTATTAAGCTCACTGGAGAATTAAAGAACATATGCCAAAGAATATGGAGTCCCGATGTACAACTTGTTTTATTGTCACAAACACTTTGATTCAGAGTTTGTGACAGCAAACTAGGTTTTTCTTATTTAACAATCACATTTTAGGAGTATGTAAGCTTTTATCAATTCTTAAAATTGGATTACAACCCCATACCAATTCACTGTTTGGAGGGGGGGCATGTTGCTGGCATTCCTTTCAAATATCGAATATGTACGAGATGTTTGATATTTTTGTGAGCAAATTCCAGTTGCAAAACTTTGAAAATTGAATGACTCCTGAGTTAGATTGGTCCCCTTCCCGTTTTTGAATGTAAACCACAAGTTTGTTGGGGGTGTTGATAGTTGTCCAATGTAACACTGCTAGCTCTTAAACAAACTTTTCAGAAAAAAAAGTTTTTTGTTTTTTTAATCTAGCCCATTTACTTTAAGGAAAACAGGCTGCATATAAAAAAATATTATTGGGCCATGACAGACATGGTGGTCCGCTCACTCTAGCAGGTCACCATTCCTGTGATAGCTGTCAATCAGACTGAGTCACATTTTGCAAATTGCCTTATTAATAGTCATGAGGTAGATTGGATTAAAGCCCACTCCGAGTCGAAATTTTAGCAACTGACCTATTGGTACATAGGCCAGTCGGTAAAATTATTTACTGGTTGCAAATTGCCACCAGTTGTTTTTTGTGACCAGCATTTCCTATATCAGTCTCATAGAGTGATAAGGGCTTAGAAATAATGCAAAATCGACAATAAGTAAAAAAAGGACATAGAGAAAGCACTATTGGTGTTTCCAATACCTTAGAAGAGGAGGTCCATATTCCTTTTGTAATTATCTGTAGGTGTACAAATAAAACAGATTGTAAACCAAAAAATGGAGGCCCAAAACCAGTAATCGGCACATGGACCAGCGGTTGGTCATCAAAACACTCAAACTCAACAATTTAGAAGGGAAAGGCCGTGTACAGCCAGATACCAAGTCAATTGAGAAATCAGGTGAAGGTGGGAATGGGCTTAGATAATAGAGTGCATCCAAACTGGTATTTGTGGGGAAATGCGTGTCTCAGACATGCCCTGTATTTTCATGTACATTCAAGACCCACTTTAGTAAACTTGCAAATTAACAAGTAATGGTTTCAAAGGTTTGTAAGAAAAAATAAAAAATGCAAATTATAAATTAACAAATTGAAGTAGGGGGCATATTTAGGTATATTACCTTTGAATAGGTGCCGCACAACCAATAGTAGACAAAAAAGACAGACTCAAAAATGAAGAAGTACTATGGGCTCCCTGAGTGTTTTAGTGAGACAGATTTTTTTCACATTGTCTTATCAATCAAGCAATCATGTGTTTGATAATGCACTTTGGGTATACTCCAGCCACGAGGGTGTTACAAGGAATACATTGAAAAAGAAATGTATTAAAAAATTCATAGTGTCATAAAAAAATTGTCAGTACATAGTGACACCAGTGGACAGACAATATAAATAAAACATCTGATCAGGGGCTGTGTGTAGCCATGCACTTTAACAGCCTGAGCGGAAGTCGAAATCATGAGGTAGTTCTGTTATGTAAAGTATTTAAATTGATGTTTGCAGTTATTTTAGCTGAAGATTCAGATTTACAAATAGAAGCTCATAAATGAATTTCAAGAGATTAGTAGCAGGGAGCTCCGCAATTAAGGAACACATAGAACAAGAGCGCACAAAGAAAGGGAGGGAAAGGGGATGGAGAGAACGATGGATGGAAGGAATCATGGATAGATGGATAGAGTGAAGGTTGAGAGGTACATAGGTGGATGTATAGATGGATTGATGGAGAGATGGATAGATGGAGAGATGGATGATGGATGGGGAGAAGAGCTGGGGAATAGGTGGAGAGAAGAAATGATGTGTGTAGAAAAGGATGGATGGATGGATGGCGAAAGGATGAATGAATGAGTGGGTGGAAGGTTGCAGAGGCGAGTGATTATATGGAAAGAAAGGTAGCTGGAAGGAAGGAAAGAAGGATGTACAAATGGAGAAGCTGAGACAAGGATGGAGTGGATGGTGAAGAAAAAAGGATATGGAGAAGGAAGGTGAGTAGATTGGATGCAGGGAAGAAACAAAGGAGAGATGATGGAGAAAAGTGAGGAACAATGGATAATGGTTGAATGGATGAAGCAAAGAAAGGGGGCATGGATACAGACAAAAAGAAGAGGTGAGAAAGAAAGGAAGAAAAGAGAGATAGTAAACCCTCTCAAATGAGTGCCAGGCTTTCTCACATCACTTGCTGGCTCTACTATTACAGATATGGTTCAAAATGAGGGGATTTTTTTCTGCCCACTCCCTTGTGTCTGTTTTACATATACCTGTGAACATTTGGATCTCAAAGGTCAACATAAGTGAAACATATGGTGTCCATGAATATACGAAGGAGTATAAAACAAGCATACTGTATTTTGTATAAATGAAGATAGAGGCAGCTAAGTGGTGAGGTAAATAACAAACTTGTAGAGCCAAGGACGGCCTTCAGAAGTTTCAATTATTGCTCAGTATATTTCCCCCCCGTACGGATCGTGTTCTTTAATAAAGACCCAATGTAAGTCACCAGCTGTAATGTTTCTTTTCTGTGACATGGTTACACAGAGGATCATTTTCTACTAGGCATCTGATTCTGCTGTTAGTGTGGAGTGGCCAATGTAGAGAAGGTTGCCAAGAACATTTTATTGCACAAATTACGTTCTCACTGACCACCGAGTAGTCTAGTTGGTTTAACCCACCCACGTGCGGTTATGATTTAGTCCAGAGCATTGCGAGTATTGCCAATAAAATCTCATGGACATGGCTGATAAAGCAGTCGCAGGGCCGCAGTGTATCATGAATGCGTCTCAGTGTTCTTTCTAAGCAAACAACACTTGTTGGCCTAGTGCACCTGCCCAAGACCACACTGTTGCAACTGCTGAATTATATGAGGTGACGGCTGAAATTTTCTAAAGAGACAGTTGCAGTGGTAGTTGATTTGTAAACAGACAGTACATGAACCAAATCTGGTGTGACCAATGATTCGGCAAAACCTCCAGATTTCATAGATTCATTCAATAATTTTTGTTTGTCGTAATAAGTACGCCTGTACTACTCGTCTCTGATATTTTTCAATTTTAAGATAAATCATGGCTTCTCAAAATGTACTCAATCCAATGACAAAGTGCTACTTGCAAAATGTTGTTAGGAAAGTTGAATTTATTTACACCTACGAGTTGCGACTTTTTCTGTTTTCAGAACTTTACTAGGTAGTGCAGAAATGCATGAATAGAAGGCGGAGGGGTTATGTAAACCCATATTATCGAGTGGTGGATAAATGTTACTCTGGATAAAATAGTATTTTAGTGTACGTTTACCTGATTCCAATCTTTGTGCCAAAGTGCCTAAGTGACTAGAGGGTGCAAATCAAATCCCTTTGTTAAGGATCTTTACCTCTACAACAGAAAGAATGAATACACATTTATTTAGATGAACCAGGGTATGGTGTTGACTGATGGAGAACATCAGTCTCCAGACTCCTCCTGAGACTGACATTGCAGCCAGTATTTATACAAATCTTCACTATCAGAGATCAGCTGATTCACTTTAAGATGAGGCCTGTGCAAGCATAGTGCTTTACAGCTTAACAAATGAGTTACATTGTTTAAACAAGACTTCCTATAATTAGAAACATTTCCAGCTTCCCAAAACAAAATAGTAAGTAAAGTGCTTATTAGTTAGTATAATTTACGGAATATGTGGATGGGGCAGCAAATGCATCGAAACAAAAACTGCTAGATTGGATTGAAGCTCCATTCTGTCAGAACAATATCTGTGCAGACTGTACACAGTGGAGAATTAAAAACAGATGAGATTTCTGTACATAATTACAACATTACTGTTGTATTGCGTGGTGTATGTGTACATATCGTATTAAAGCCAGTCGGGAACTTAGCTTAAGTGTGAGTGTACATTTATCAATTAAATAAAAGTGGAAATACGGAAATATGTTAGTCACAACTCCTTTTATTTACAGAATCCAAATTAAATGAAAAATTAAATACAGATAAATGTTACACAATAAACACCATAAATCTGTAAATGTGGGATATAGGCATGGATCATATTTTGTTCTCAATCAATCAATCAGTGCTTGTAAAGCGCAGCTACTCACCCGTTAGGGTCTCAAGGCGCTGCGGGGTGGGAAGTGTAGCGTTCACTGGTGACGTGGTTCTTAAAAAAGCCATGTCTTAAGTTCCTTCGTGAAGCTGAGGAGGGAGTTGGTTTGTCTGATGTGGAGAGGAAGGGCGTTCCAGACGGTGGCTGCGAGGTAGGAAAAGGAGCCTCCTCCTGTTCTGGTTTTCCTGATTTGGGGTACTTCTGCAAGAGAGGGCTGAGCGTAGGGCCCTGTGGGGTACGTGGAGGTTGAGTCACTGGTTCAGGTAGGCTGGTCCGGTGTTGTGGAGGGCTTTGTGTGCGTGGCTGAAAAACACTGTTAAAACACTCAAAAACCACATATAAAACCACTGAAATTAGCCAGTTATGGTTTGCGGTGCACCCTTCGTACTCTCTAAATAATGTCTCCTGCAATGTTTTAGTTTTGCTAAACTGCCTTCTTACATGTGCCATTACCAAATGGTTGTCTTGAGATGGCGATTAACATTATTTGAGGTGTGCCATGTGCACACCCTAAATCATAACCAGCAAATGTCAGTGATTTATGCATTCAAGCTAGAACCCTCGCCACGCAAGTTTTATCACTGATGTCATTTCAGTTGTCATTTTGGATGTTATCAATACAGTCATTGAATATATCTTGATTGATGTAGTATGTGAGGCTAGAAGCAGAGCTTGGAAAGGGTGTGAGTTATAGTTACTTGAGATAACTATAACTGGTGAATTTCAGTGGTTTTGTTAGTTGAAAATATTATATTTTAACTGACATTTTCACCAGACTATAACGTTTCTTTAGCCTTTGTTTTTTTTAAGGGGATTTCTAAGATTCTTTTTCAATGTAAAGTAAACTATCAGTACATTTCCTAACTATAACATCACTTTAACCTTTGTTTTTTCACTGAATTTCTACTTCTTTTAATGCAAAGTAAGATGTTAATTGGTGTGACATGGCATGGGGTTGGATGCAAGGCCAGGCCTCTTGCCAGGGCTTTCTCTGAACCCCCTCGGGTGCCCAACCCTCTTTTTTTACATTTTTAGTGCACAGTGGATATGCAGCGATTTTCCAAGAGTGTTGTGCTGAGCATTTCAGTGGATATGCAAATTCACTGAACTCCCCAAATATTTTTTTTATTTTACCCCAGGTGAGATCCCTCTGGGATCCTCCCCAAGGCCCATGGGGTCAGAGTACAACTACCCTGCTCCCTTATGTCTTATTTTGTTTTATTTTTTAGGACTGTGGGACTGGGTCCCTAATTCCTAAGAAGGCGGGCACAACTTTTACTTGAAGTTGCAGCCAGCCAATCACAATGCATGTATGAGAAGGAGAATTCATCCAGGATCCTCAGTGGACTGAAGTATAGAAAAGATCTGATCCTTAATTTCTCAAAACTAATGAACGGATTTACACCAAATCATAAAAAGCATGCTATCTGGAGAAAGATCTAGCTTTCTGGCAAAGTTGGTAAAATTCAATTCAGCCATTTTAGCTGCAACTGTGTCTAAAGTTTATGTGGAGGATTACATTGGGAGAAAAGCATTTTGGATGCCCCTTTTTTTTTTCTTTGCCCACGCCTGTCGGATCACCCTGAAACTTTCCTGCAAGAAGCTGAGGTAGATAAGACTTTTTTGGAAAGTTCTGTGAAGGTTTGTCAAATGGAGCTGAAAAGTCAATTTCCTATGGAAACGTGGTCCTGACTATAACTACCCAGTGGCAACCACCACTGTGTGTGTGTGTATACGTATATATAAATGTATATATATCTATATATATATATATATATAAATGTATATATATAAATCATGAAGATTCATTAAACTGGAAGTTTCCATAGAAAAAGCGCTTTTTGATTTGCCTATATCTTTGGCACTGTTAGACGAATCTTCTGGAAATGTTCCCCAAAAAAATATGCTGGTGATTCTTGTTGCACACAGAAAGTCTCAGGGTGATCTGTCAAGCAGGGGCCTAGAAAAAGGGGAGGGGTCAAAAAAGTTGTGTTTCCCATGTTAATTCCCATAGGACCTTTAGGCACAACAACAGCCCGAACCACTGGACAGAATTACACCAAATTTGGCAGAAAGCTAGCTTTCGGTATGCAGATTACGCTTTTGCTTATTTGGTGAAAATCCATTCAGTAGTTTTTTTAGAAATTTAAGGAAATCCAAATGTGTATATGCATCGAAGCCTTTGCTCCCCGGGGAAGCATGAAAAAAAAGAGAGTCTGTCTCAGACTGTCTCAGACTGCTGCAGCCCCGGGGACCACCACTTCCCCGGGGCAATACATGTTGGAGGGGGCCACGAGGGCCCCCTCGAGGAGCCAATGATGGCCCTGGGGACTATCAACCCAAAGGGCCAGCTCCTGGTATGTCCTGGGGTTCCCACCCCCGGGACATAGCTGTTTGCTTTTGCTTGGTAGGAGCTGACACTCCCTTTGCCTGACAGAGCTCCCTGAGCTGTGTTACAGTGTAGGTGTTCAGGTCAGCCAGCTCAAATTCTACCTTAAGTGGGCCCTCAGACATGTTAGCAGACTAGGGGAAGTCAAAATCAAGATCTATGAGGAAAAATAGGTCACCCCTCCCTGGCTACTTTGTCCTCCCTTTTGGTTACACCTCAGGAACAAAGGAATACTTTGCCAACATGAAGTTGTGGCATTCAGTTACTTACCATGTGTTGCTGGGCAAATGCAAGTCCTATCCCACAGCTTGACTGCCAAATGTTGGAGGTGGCATGATCTGGTTGGCTCAGTTGAGGACCTAGCCAGGCACAAATTACCACTCCCGTCAGAGGTGGGTGATTACACTCACTGTATAAACTGCGCTCATCCTTGAGTAGCTTAGCACAGAGCAGACAGGCTTATCACAGGGGCAATGTGTAAAACATTGGCACATTATTACCACACAACAACTACACTGTGCTACACCAAAAATCCTTTACACAAAGTGTATGTAAATAAAGTTTGTATTCAACACACACATTAATTACACAACTTGAGCATCATGTAAATCTGGGCATCAGTCACATTTAGACAAACACCTAGGCCCATATTTATACTTTTTGACGCTAAACTGCGCTAACGCAGTTTAGCGTCAAAAAGTTTTGCGCCGTCTAACGCCATTCTGAAGCGCCATGCGGGCGCCGTATTTATGGAATGGCGTTAGACGGCGCAATCAGACCGGCGCTGCCTGGTTTGCGTGGGAAAAAACCACGTAGACCAGACAGCGCCGGCGTAGGGGGAAAATGGCGCATGGGCGTCTTAAAATGGGGCAAGTCAGGTTACGTCGAAAAAATCGTCTTAACCCGACTTGCGCCATTTATTTTCGACGCCCATCCCCCATCAACATGACTCCTATCATTGTAAAGATAGGAGTCATGCCCCCTTGCCCAATGGCCATGCCCAGGGGACTTCTGTCCCCTGGGCATGGTCATTGGGCATAGTGGCATGTAGGGGGGCACAAATAAGGCCCCCCTATGCCACCAAAACAAAATATAAAAAATAAAAAATTATACTTACCTGAACTTACCTGAATGTCCCTGGGGTGGGTCCCTCCATCCTTGGGGGTCCTCCTGGGGTGGGCAAGGGTGGCAGGGGGGGTCCCTGGGGGCATGGGAGGGCACCTGTGGGCTCATTTTGAGCCCACAGGCCCCTTAACGCCTGCCCTGAGCAGGCGTTAAAAAGTGGCGCAAATGCGCCGTTTTTAGCCACGCCAACTCCCGGGCGTCTCTTTTGCCCGGGAGTATAAATACCACGTAAAGGCCTGGGAGTCATTTTTTAGACGGGAACGCCTCCCTTGCATATCATTAACGCAAGGAAGGGGTTCACGCTAAAAAATGACGCACATTCCGGGAACTTTGGCGCTATTCGCCTCTAACGCCATAGTATAAATATGGCGTTAGTTGGCGTTAGTTTTGCGTCGAAATTGCGTCAAAAAAAACGACGCAATTTCGGCGCAACCGGAGTATAAATATGGCCCCTAGTAGTACTATGCCCAACTGTGTTAGTACGACATTAGCAGCATGTACACATGAGAAAAAAATAACACTTTCCCTCCCAGCAGCCTCATGCAGTGCAACCATATTGATAGCACGAGACCCATCCCAACGAACACCTCAATTTCCTATCAAACAGTTATAAGATGCCTCCTGGTTCCCAACAATAGTATCAGTGTATTCATAAGAGAATCTCAGCATTTTTAAGATAGCTCCGCGGCATAGACTGCACAGGTAAACTTCAATGTCAACCGGTATAGTAAACAATGAGCATGGCACCCTCGCTGTGCGGTGTAGTCAATCCCAGGCAGTCACTCACACATACTCCCTCTGCAGTGCTATGTGGTTCCGGATATCAGACAGGCTAGTATAGATGCACTCGCACACACTTGCTTCCAGCACCCTAATGCATTGCTCTGACATTCCGCAGGTGAGTTGTCAATGACCCCTCTTGGACCCAAACCTTCCACCACCCTCCAACCAATTCCCACCCCTAACATCTAGAAATGTAGTAACTTTTCCCCAGACACTAGGCCACTCATGGAAGGTGGATGCACTTATTCAGGATCCCGGGGCAAAAGAGGGTGGGGGAACAGAGAATGGATGATCAGGCAACAGTCAACAAATGGAGGTTTGGTCACAACTCAGTAAGTTCACTCAGGGGTCTCCACACCAGCCTTCTGGCATGGGCCCCGGTCTGCAAAGCACGGGGCGGGTTGCCTTGGGACACACGCTCTTCACAGTGACGCCAAGCCAGACACTCCAATCCATGAATAGTTACCAATTCTGCACCTCCCAGGAACGGAGGCACTACGTCTGGAGCTCTATGACTTGGGTTGCCCCAGTCATCCCAGTTGAACACAAAGAGTTACCAAATGCTTTGCCCTCTTGGTATGGGCACAATGTCTGGTGCATAATGGCCTGAGTGGCACCAGATGATTCTGATCACACACGCAAAGTGACAAATGCAGTGCCTCCCTGTAATGAGGCACATCGTCTAGTGCATGATGACTTGAGCCGCACCAGACAATTCCGCTCACACATGAAAAGTTACCAATACAGCAGCTCCCAAGAATAAGGCACAACGTTTGCTGCACAATGACTTGAGACGCACCAGACACTTCCGAGCACACAATTAGTTCCAATCCTGTACCTCCATGAAACAAGGCACAAGGTCTGGTGTGCAAAGACTTGAGCTGCACCAGACAAATCTGGTCATACACACAGATGCAAGTTGAGCAGTGCCACATGAGGTAGAATGTGGCACTTATCTAGGTATCTCGCAAACTCGGAGGGTCGCAACCAGTGACACGGATACCGCACACAATGAGCATGCAGTCGAGTGTCACACAAGAGAAATGCAGCACACTCGACAAAAGCGGACCATGCGGGGGGCTGCAACCGGTGAATCAGTTCATTACCAACCAGACACTTATGCATGTTGTGGCCCCCATGATGAAGGGCCACACTCCTTGAATGAAGGTAGTAATTTGAAGGCTCCACACCAGGCAATTCCGGTCTCTAGGTGCAATACTTAATTCTACGCTCACACCCCTGCTAACCAGTGGAATCCAGGCGATGACTTTAATGCGTAGGAGATCACCACTCTCCAGATGACATAGGTAGAAGGTGTAGGTCCCTTGCAGGAGGTCTTTGACGTCCCTGAGACCTCCACAAAGAACAGGGGAAAGCCAGCAAGCCCTTGGAGAGCACACTTCAGAGTGCCACACTGCAGCAAGCAGTTTGCCCAGGCCAGCCACAATGCAGGAAGGGTGTGTGGTCCCTTCCCAGGGCAGTAAATACTCCTGTGTACAACAGATTCCTCTGGCAGTGTGCACACGCAGTTCAGGGTCTCCGTCCCATGTTCCTGCAAGTGTATCTCTAAGTTGCTGAAGTGTGGTACCCCTAGTTAAACTGAAGTGTGCCTTAGAAGTTGGGGGTGGTTGAACCACCGATGTCTGCCCCACATTTCAGGCCTGTGTGCCATGGTGCTGTGGAATGCAGATCTTAATCTTTATTGAGGTCATGATCTGGCTCTGAGACACCAAGTGTCAAAACCTCTCCCTCCAATCTATCCATCTAGGCCCTCAAATGTCTTTTCAGTCGCGTTTTATAGCTGTTGCTGGGAAATGCACAGATATGCTTTCCCCCAGCCTCCAGAGAAATGAAACTGAATTAAAAAGGCATCCAAAAGGACTTTTAGAGCATAGAAATGCTCACTTTCTAGAAGTGGTGTTTCCAAGGCATTACTGACAAAGCCACCTTTAACATTGGAAAGTAAACATTATGAGGCTGCTCCACTGCAATCCACTATTGCAGCTAGGATTAATTGTTAACTTTCCCATATATTAACCTAGGGGCAAAGCAGTTCTTAATGGTAGTGAAAACACTCATGGGTATTCTTCACTCCCTGGGTATATGTGCCCTGGCCCACGCACATGCCCGCAGGGGTAGGTTGGACACAAGTTTTAAGAACATTACAAAGTGTAAGTGCATCCTTACAGGCCTGCTGTGACAGACTCAGTATATGTATGAAAACATCACTGTGCAAGTGTGCACATAATGGCAATCTGTGTCAGTCTCAGTTTCTGTTTGAAAGCACCAATGTGCAACTGTGCACATCCTGGTAAACTGTGCCAGGCTCAGTATATATATGAAAACACCATTGTGCAAATGTGCGCATGCTGGCAAGCTGTGCTGCTTCCTTTCAGATGTAGGGCTCGAATACTTTCTCACTGTACTTACAGTGGGAAAGTGCCCAGGGCCAGAGGGCCACTCAAAGAGAATCAGCAAAGCCTTCAAGAAAAAGCAAAAAAAAGTTTGGGGAACCACTACCTCTGTGTGTCAGGACTAACAAGAACGTAAGGAACCAATGACTGAACAAACACAATTGGTCAAGGCCAGAGGCCTCTATGGGTGATGTGAGTTCAAACATGAGCTCAGATGCTGATCTGGCCAGCACGACTAATATTTATAGCACTGATGGCCCACAACAACCATCTATCTCAGACAAATGTATTTTTTAGCACTTGCCAGAAGAACAGACCATAGACTGGAGAGGGGCAGAGGAAAGGGAAAAGAAAAAGAAAGCAAAGGAGAGAGGACCAAGGAAATGCCAATACTGAAGAGTCCTTTACCATGAAGATGAGGTACAGCAACCTACAATTGATGTGTACCTCTTTATTAGAAAGTTGAAGCTTTTAAAAATGTACGAAGATAGACATCGGAAAGGCATAACCACTACCAGACCTCAATGTAGCTCTATACATGAGAGTACACTTACTAGTTGAAGATGTTGATTTATTCCAACAATTGTCTGAACTTGAGGGAGAATTTACTGCAGGAGGTACATTCGGAATGCTGTCCATTGAACAACTGTTGGGCATTGAGTTATCGCCAGCGAGAGAGTTACATCTTAAACCCAACTCCTCCTTTATCTCACCCATTATTAATGACAACATTCATATTTTCTCTGAAGCAGTGATTAGTTATTTGAAACACCTGTGTAGTAAAAGCAAACTACACAATGGAAACAATTATAAAGACAGAGAGCGATCAGCAAGGTCATGCTTAAATTGATTAACAACACAGAGTGTGTCCTGAGAACTGCCGACATGGGAGATACTGTTGTCCGGTAGCCCAACAAACGGTACATAGAGGAGCCATACAACCAACTCAACAACAGTTGGTGCAACAAGAAAATCATCTTGTCTTTATGCACCAAAATGAGAAATGTGTATCATAACAAGATCAAGGGGTGGCAAACGAAATAATTGTTAAGTGATGACTAAGTGAAGTCTCTTAGAAACAATTTCCTGAGATCACTCATCTTCTATTTGAAACCGAAGATTTATAACAACCCCAATAGACCACCAGGAAGCCCAAACATGTCAGCCCAGAAAAGCCTGCTAGAGAACACATCTAAATACATTAATTTTTACATGAGGCCATTTGTATCAAACATGCCATCATATAATCACGACTCAACAGATTTCCTGAAGAGGATATTTGATTTGGACATTAAATGATGTCCTATGACGTTAGATGTCACTTCACTCTATATGAGTATGATCCATGAAGATGGTCTTTGAGTACTGAAGCATTTCCTAAGAGCTAGACCTATTAGGTTCACAAACACAATATCATGCTGTGTGAGATGATAGAGTACTGTCTCACAAAAAATATTTTTTCTTTGCTGAGCAATTGTATGAGAAGCAACAAGGGACAGTGATAGGCACCTGCTTGCCCGTAGCTATGCTAATTTGCATATGGGCTGGTAGGAGGAGCAGGTGGTCTTTGAACAGCTCAAAGGGTGGATTCCACATATAGGCCCTTATTACAACATTGGCGGTATTGACCGCCTACCGCCATGGCGACGGCCGCCAACATACTGCCGCCGTGGCCACCAGCCGTCTACGTGTATCATGACCGCCGACGGCATACTGCCAGAATTCTGGCAGAACACCGCCAACGGTCATGGCGGCGGACGGCAGCGCTGCTGTCAGCAGCACCGCCACGCCAGCAAAACACCGCCGACCATATCATGAGCAATGATGCGGGCTGGCAGTGTTTTGCTGGCAGACGCTGCTGCTGCCAGCGGCGCCGCGGACCGTCTCCAGCCGGAGGACCCCCTGCAAGCAGGTAAGTCGGGTTCTCTGACCCGAGAGGGGGGTGGGGGGTGTTGTGTGAATGTGGGTGTGTGTGTGTGTATGTTTTGGTATGCGTGCATGCGGGTGTGAGTCACATTGGATGCATGCTTGAATGAGTGATTGTGGGTGTTGTGTGTTGTGAATGCATGTGTGTGACAAGGTATGCTGTTGTGCGTTGCGGTGTGTGGGTATGTATGTCTGCATGCATGGGTGGTTGTGGGTATGCGTGTGTGCATGTGTATATGGGTGCGTGTGTGGGTGTGTATATGTGCGGGGGGACAGGAGAGGGAGGGGGAGGGTGGGGGAGGACTCTGGGGAGGGAGAGGGGGTGGGAGAGACCCCTATCAGTGCCAGGGAAGGGATTTCCTGGCACTGATAGTGCCTACCACCATGGTTTTCGTCGCAGTAAGATTGGCACGAAAGCCATGGCGGTAGGCCGGGTAGTAATCCCGAGGGTGGGATTGTGATGGCCGCCGGGCTGGAGACCGAAGTCTCCAGCCCAGCAGCTGTTGCCACCCTGGCAATCGGTGTGTTAAAGTGGCGGTTTTGGATGGCGGTAACCGCCATGGTCCAAATCCCATTTTTTTTACCACTGGCCTGTTGGCAGTATTACCGCCGCTTTAACACTGACCACCAGGGTTGTAATGAGGGCCATAATGTTTTGGGTAAGATTCATCGACGATTCATTCTTGATTTGTAAAGGTGACTTGGTACAAGCATTTGTTGGTGAACTTAACATGAATGACTTGAACCTGACATTTACCAGCAAAATCAGTTCCAGCTCAAAGTGAGTTCCAAGATGTAGTGCTAAAGGTAGAAGAGGGGAAGATCACAACCATTGTCCACTGGAAGCCCACATCTGGGAGCAGTATGTTGCATGCTTCTAGCTGTCACCCAGAGAGTCTAAAAAAACTATACCATATGGGGAATGCTTCGGAGCCCAACACATATGCAAAACAAATATTAATTTAAAAAACCGAGTACTGATATGAGCAAGAGATTTAGACAGAGGGGCTATAGTAGCAATATCCTCAAAACAGCATTTCAGAGAGTAGATCAACTTTCACACAATAAGGTACTTGTTAAGAAATAGTTGGAGAAATCACACACAGGGGGTCGCAACAAAATGGGATTTATTATATCATACACGTCCAACCATTACTCAACGAGGAAAATAATTTCTAAACATTGGCATCTGTTAAAGAGAGAGACACAGTAAAAACAAATAAGAGGTCTAACAAACAACTCCTAACCTACAGAAAAGCCGATCCTTTAGAGATAGGCTAGTGGCTTATGAGATCAGAAGTATAAGTACATCATAGTTGAAACCCAGAGTAGAGTTCTGCAAATGTGAGAAGTGCAGAGCCTGAAGGCATCGGGAGATCATCTTGTCAGTATGCACACAATTTGGGCAGGAATTAAAAAGTTTATATGCTGAAATGTGCATTCCTTTAAAATGTACACCTGTAGCACAATTTTACAGGCACACAGTTTTGCAACAACTCATGCCCATCAAAAATCATGATAATAGCAACTCCATAGCTAGACACTTCTGGAAGACACACCAGGAGAACATAGAATTGTTGCAGTATTCAGTGATTGATAATGTCCCCAAAAACCCCAGAGGGGGTAACAGGGTGAAAAACCTAAGTAGGCTAGAAGCACATTGTATATATGAAAGCTAGACACACTAGCATTCAAGAGGTTTAAATGTTGGTGCCGAACTACATGTTTTTATTGAATTATTTTTCTCTTATAAATTCAAGGTGTTGTCTTGTCTAGTTTGGTTTTTATTTTTTAGTTATTACAGGACCTGATGACATGAAACTCACACATGGCAGCCTGTTGTGAGGGGAGTAGGACACTAGTGTGATAGACCCAGTTAGGTAACATTTCATTTAATAATTTAATATATTCTTTTGCATGACCGTTATGCCATATTAAAGCCTTTGATGTTCATTGTATATTGGTTGCATATTTTTAGCCAACCGGGCTAGATTGGCCATTTGGGTTCTGCACTAAAACATAGCTGTACCGATATTTGTGTTGGCCCACTAGGGCAATAGCTGGAAAAAGAACCATAGTCATGACTGATATCAGAGATGATGCATGCAGATGTTTTTTTTTATTTCTCGGAGTACTATGTATATGTAAATAAATATTTTAAATGCAGAATAGCTGGTGAGTCCATAGGGTAGGATAACTTGTTGAAGGACACAACTGTACATTTTGCCTAATATGTTGCTGTTACATGACGGAGAAGTTGTTGACACTTTTCATGTCCTCTATAATAGTATATGTAGCTATTACAAAATGGCTGCTATGTTTACATGCAGAATTATACTTCACCAAGGTCCTTTCTCTATGTTGTTTACATTTTGTATCATGTATTCTGTTTAAATACTGTGGGCAGACAAACACCCATAACCATGACCAAGGTTCAGCCAGGACCAAAACTCGTTGGGATGCGTTAGCTAAAATAAAAAATTCTGTGCACAGAGGACCTAGGAGTGCAATCTCTTCTTGGCTAAGAAGTTGCCCTTTGGTTTTAAGATATATATACACACACACACATACATACAATATACACACACATATATATATATATATATATATACATGTATATATATTCACCAAAAAACGAAGGTTACAGGGGCGTTATAGTTAGGTTCAGATTTTACACGCAGAAAACCATAGACATTTAGCTGTAATAATTAGAGTTATTGTAAGTAACTATAACTTATGCCTTAAGGTAATTATAACTCGCACCCCCGCCACGCAGTTTTCTAATCAATAATTTTACTGCAAATTCTACAGTGATATTATCAATAACGTCATGGAAGATGTCATGACTGATGTAATATCTGGGGTAATTATTAGTGCATGTTTAAGGCATGAGTTAAAGTTACCCTAGGGCATAAGTTGTAGTTACTTGAAATAACTCTAACAGCCTAATGTCTATGGTTTTGGGCAAGTAAAACCTGAACCTAACTATTACGTCCCTGTAACCTTTGTTTTTTTTAGTGAATTTCTAAGGTTTTTTTATTCTATTTCCTAACTATATTGTCCCCGTAACCTTTGTCTTTTTCAGTGAATTTCTAGTTGTTTTTCATTAACATTAAGTAGGATTCCCATCACAATGCACGGTGCAGGGGAGGGTGGGGCATTGGAGGCAGAGCCTGACCTGGAATTGTGCAGCCCCACCCAAGCATGCTGCTCCTGCCCACGCTCCTCCATGGTCCAAGTTCATGCTTCTGCTCCCTCATTACAGCCCTTTGTGGTCGTTGTTCTGCCACTGCCCTTCCCGCCTGCCCTGAACAGTTAGCTTGCTGCCCCATCCAACTCCTCCCTACTCTCTGTTGTCAGAATCCATGTACCAGCATCCTTCCTCCTGCTCTGCCTGGTCCGATGTGCTACCACTGCCCTTCATTTAGCTTGATGTCCCTGCCCACTCCTCCTGCCCTTCTTTGCCCAATTCTGTGCCCCATCATTGCCCTCCTACTTAGCCTCTGTGTTTAGCTTTCTGCTTCTACCTTTTTCCCTTGCCCACCGATGTTTGTGTGCATGCCCCTGCGCCCTCCTTTTTGCCCACTATGTTCCATAGAACTGCCCCTGCCCCTCCTATCTACTCTGAGTGTTCTGTTGCCGTCTGTCTCTACCATCTTTACCCTGCCTGTCTGAGTTCTGCACCCCTATCTCCTCCCTCCTGTACTCCATGGTCCATTTTGCCTCCCCTCCCTTCTGACCTCCATGTACTGTTGTGCTGCAACTGCTCCTCCTACCTGCCCTGTGTCTGTTCTGAAGCCCCTTTCTTGTCTGTGTCCACCCCTAGCTCTCCCTTCAGTCCTCCGTGGTCCTTTGTGCATGCCCCTGCGACTTCTCTCTTCCCCACCATGGCAGTTGTGCTGCCACTAACCCTCCGCATGCCATGCATGGTCTTTTATGCAGCCACAGCCCCTCCAACCTGCGCTGTGTGGTCATCTTGTTGCCTCCCCCTTCCACCTTCCCTTTGTTGTCAGTGTGTATGCCATTATAGTCTCACTGTTGCCCCCATAATGTGTTGTGCTTCCAGTGCCCATCCAGCCTGCCCTGGTCCGCTTGCTGTTCCTACACTGCCACTGGTTTCCATGTGCAGACCATTATTCCCTCTCTCCTACCTTGTCTGGTCCATTGTCATGTCCCTGCACACTCCCTCCTGCCCTTCATGTCCGTTATTCTGCAACTGTCCCTCCTGTCTATCCGGTATAGTCAGCTTGCTGCCCTTGCCTCTCTCCGCTCTACTCTCTGTTGTCCATGTGCATGGTCCTGGCCCTTCCCTATTGCTTTCCATGATCCGTTGTGCTGCACTACTGTCCCGCTTGCCATGTGTGATGTATTGTGCTGATGCAACCCATGATGTCTTCCCTGTTAAGGTCATTTTGGTGTCCCTGCCCATCTCCCTACTGCCCTCTATTATGCAACTGCATATCCCTATCCCATTCCTCCTGGCCTCCGTGATCCAATATACCATACTTGTCAACATTTTGAACTTGGTAAAAGGGAGATTTTGAAGAAAAAAAAAAAACCTAGGACATTGATTTTCCCGACTGACTTACATTAAAAAAGAGGAGATTTTAACTAAGAGACAGATAAAATAAAGTCCCTTTGAGCTTACAAGCATCAGGAGTCTCCTGCCTAAATCATGTCTATTGGCATGTATGGTTGTACTGCCACTGCCTCTTCCTTCTGCCCTTAATGGTCTATTATATTACCACAGCCTCTCATGCCTGTCCTGCATGGTTGGTTCATTGCCCCTCCCCACTTTCCTCTGCCCTCCATGGTCTGTTGTGCTGCCACTGCCCCTCGCACCTGCCCGGTGTGGTCAACTGGTTGCCCCGGTACCCTACTCTCAGCCTTCAATTATTCAAGTCCATGCCCTTGACCTCTGCTTCTCAACAGTTTTCTAATGAACAACTAGGTTGCTAACATTCTTTATTTATTACACAATTGTGGCACTCCTTACTACACCCTATAAAACTGCAAAAAGCAAAAAAAATGTTTTGCACCCTTTTGTCATTGGGCTACATCTGGGTGCTATATTTGGGCTCTTGTTTTCTCTGGTGGCCATCTATGAGATTTATTTGTTAGGAAGCTCCCTAATTTCTTCACTTACTGCAGTAGCTCAACAGAACACTCTAGTAAAGAGACTATTCACCAGGAAATAAACTGACAGTCTGCTGCTGGTGTTGAAAGTGGTTGTTTCAGTCTGCATGTTAGAATGTTTTAATGAAATAGAAGAGGAAGATATTTGAGAACTCATGTGGGTGCGTCCTACCTCATATTTGTTTTGATAATTTATTTTATAAGGGGACAGGTAAAGATAACCAACCATCGACCCTCATGAGGTCGAACGAACCTTTGGACTCAGATAGGTGTGAGTGTTTGGCTCTGAACAAAATATTTTTCCTTTAATATCTTGAAAACTACAGAT
Source organism: Pleurodeles waltl (assembly GCF_031143425.1). NCBI lineage: Eukaryota > Metazoa > Chordata > Amphibia > Caudata > Salamandridae > Pleurodeles > Pleurodeles waltl. The sequence goes on from NC_090449.1 coordinate 596,662,230, forward strand.
ATACACCAAATAAGGCTATCTTTTGGACAAATGTGGTGCAATTCCGTTCAGCAGTTCGGGCTGCAGGCTCATCCAAGGAGTCTTTGGGAATTAACAATGAAAATACACTTTTTTAACCCCTCCCCCCTTTTTCTCAGCCCCCACTTAACGGATCATCTTGAAGCGTTTCATGCACAACAAGACCCTAGAGGGCACTCTTTTGAGACATTTTGTGAAGAATTGTCAAACGGTCCCAAAGGTGTAGGCAAGTAAAAAAACACTTTTTCTATGGAACCTAGTCCCTAACTATAACTACATACTGGCGGCTGCAAGTAGGTAATATATATATATTCACTAAAAAGCCAAAGATTAGAAGGAATTCATGGTTAGGCTCAGATTGTACCTGCACAAAACCACAGAAATTCAAACTTCTGGAGTAATTCAGTTCAACGGTTCAGGCTGTAGTCATGTCTAAAACCCCTATGGGAAATTGCATAGGGAAAACACTTTTTGATACCACCTTTTTTTTCAGCCCCGCTTGAAGGAACACCCCGAAACCTTCCAGACAGCAGCTGACATGACTGGCAAATTAGTTTTGAACATTTTGTGAAGATTTGTTAAAATGTGCCAAAGTTGTTAGCAAAACAATAAATGCCTTTCTTATGGAAACTAGGTCCTAACTAAAACTACGTACTGATTACTGCCAATAGTATATATATATATCCTGAACCGATGGATGGAATTACACCAAATTTGGCAGAAAGCTAGCTCTTGGTCCAGAAATCGTGCTTTCTGTGATTTGGTGTAAATCCGTTCAGTAGTTTTGGAGAGATATTAAGTAAAAAACATGTATATATAGTGACGCTGAATATCTTTGGGTCCAACAGTCCTTGTGCTGATATCTGATTGGCTGCCAACACTTCAACCACAAAGTGTTGGCAGCCATTTTGGGAGTCAGACTCAGCAGGTCCCCAAAAAAGTGAAAAATTAAGAAAAGGGGGCAGGGTAGGAACACCATGACCCCTAGGCCTGGTGCTGGGGTCCCCCCTGTGCTGCAAATCTCAGCAAAAATTTTAAAAAACAATCAAGCACAGTCTCCCCCACTTGTTTAAAGTTAAGCCCCCGGTGGGCTAGGTCTCAAGGGTATGTCAATCTATAATTTGTGTGGAGTGGGGTTCACGTGGCCCCCTCCTTAGGCTTTTAAGAGCCTCGGGGTCCACTACCTTCCCACGGCTTGATTATTACATTGGAGGGGGCCAGCAAACCCCCCTTCCTCACTCTCTTAAGAGCCCTAGGGACCACCACCTCCCCAGGGCTTTATTAGTATATTGGAGGGGGGCTGTGCAGACTTCCCTCCTCATACTCTTAAGAGCCCTGGGAACCACCACCACCACAGGGTTTTAATAGAAAATTGGAGGGGGATTGCGTGGACCCCCCTCCTTGGCCCTGGAGTGCCCTGAGGACCACCACATCCCCTTGCCACAAATACAAAATAATGACAAAAAAAGTCTGGCCCTAAACAACAATAGAGCCGTCAATGGCCCTGGGGATCACCTCCCACACAGGGCCGGCTCCCTATGTCCCGAAGTGCCCACCCTCAGGACAGAGTAGTTTGCTGTCACTTGGTGGGAGCTATGACAGCTCCCCCCAGACAAGAGCAAACTGTAAGTCCACTCCCATTGGCCAGAAGCATAAACACTGATCCCGCTTGCTGGGAGCTGACTTTTCATCTGTTTTCCTGCCCTCTGCAGAAAAACAAATGAAACAATTGCTCCCATGAGGTGGGATCAATAGGACTATGGGGGAATTGAGGTTCTCCTCACGGTCTAAATCCAATCTGGTACCGATGCTTATCCATCAGTGCTGGATTGGACCGCAATGTCTTCTGTGGTGAGTGTGACTTGTGGGATTTTCATGTCAAGTCCTGATGAGAGCAGAGTCCATCCTTTATCCTTTCAATTACAACCAGTATGCAAATGTGGAAAATGACCACGAAGGTCCAACCATTTGGCCCTGCCACATATAGGTAAGTGGTATGCATCGGTTCTCCCGCATTTTTCAAGCTTGATGGACAGCTTACCAAAAGGCACCACAAATGTTCATCATGCAGAGGACTATGAGCGCATCTCCACCAAACAAAGGAGCACTTACTTCAAGAAATTAGGAGGAAGAACCATTGTTCAGTGAAGATTCATCTCTTTGTAGACTTGTCATCTTCTCTATGCGAGGATTCATGTTAGCACAGATTTCAGTAGAAAGACACTTGAGTAACAGTCACATTACCAAAATTACACTAGTTATGGGGACTGGGGAAATTATCTTGTCGTCTTTTACACAGCGGTAGTATAGAATGTGCACTACCCAATGAGGTAGCACTTACTAATGAGCCACTAGAAAGTACTCCAGTGGGGTACACATTTTGCACCATACTGTAGATAGATAGATAGATAGATAGATAGAGTGATAGATAGATGGATAGATAGATAGATAGATAGATAGATAGATAGATAGATAGATAGATAGATAGATAGATAGATAGATAGATAGATAGATAGATAGATAGATAGATAGATAGATTACAGAGTGGTGGTAGCAGTTATAGGGTGACCAAAGTTAGGGGTAATTTGGATTTTTGTCCCATTATAACTTTGCACCTGTTTGACAAATTTGTGTGAAACTTTGCAGACATGCTGCCCCGTTTCATTTTGGTAGGACTGAATGTTTTACGATGTTTGGTCAAAGGGGTGCCAAGAAAAAAGAAGTATTTTCCATAAAACTTTGTATTTTGCATAGCACAAAAATTGTCAGCTGGATTTTTATGAAACGTGGCAGAATGACATATTAAGGGAGATGATTCTGTGGGGGTACTGCAGGTAAGTAGAGTAAGTAAATGGTAAGTTATAAGCTTTTTCACCTTATTGATATCTTGTAACAAAATACTACTAAATTCTAAAAGTAGCAAGGAAGCCCAGCAAATAAACTAGACTACAGATGTGAAGTTTCAGATTTGATACATGAACACGTGAAAGACCCATTTATGATCACATGCTAATGAAAACGTATAGACAAATACATAAGAAATATAATACATTTTAATCTACATAAGTTTTCTTTGCATGCTTTCTGGCTTGAAAAATATAACTGTCCAAACAAGCCAAACAGAAACCATATTTCTAATGCACCTCTGTACAACAAAACGAATACTTGCGCTAGCAGTGAGCCACACAATCTACTATTTGGAGGACATGATAATTAGCTACTAGGAAAAACATTATCTTAATTGTTATAACAACAATGACTGGCTTTAATGCAAATTGGGCTTCATTTGTAGCACAATTCTACTAAAGTAGCAAGGAAACCCAAAACATAAACTAGACTGCATATGTAAAGTTTCAGAATTACTACATGAACAACTAAAATATGTATTTAGTTATGGTCACATGAATATGTAAGTCAATAAATAAATACATAACAAATACAATAGGAAGAAAGAAAAAAATCACATTAAATCGGATTGCCATTCTGTAGTTATAGCTTGTATTCCAAAAGATAGGAATTCCTCTGATAATAGCTCCCTAATAACTTTCCACCTACATGACCAATCACCAGAAAACTTTCCAGACCTATAACATTTTCTATATTTTGAGATGATATAAACTTTTGTAGTGAATCGTTAAGGGGGTGCAAAGATAAAAGGGCTCCCAAAATGCATTTTCCACCAATGCATTAGTCATAGACTGTTATATTTGATGTAGTGTGAAAATGGCTGAATGGATTTACATTAAATTTGAAAGCATTATACATTATGATGCAGACATGGTGTTTTTGGATACTGCAGTTAAATAGGGTAAGGATTTTTTTAAGTTATAAGGCATTTAAACTTAGTGACATCTGTCACTATGGTACTTTCGTAGAATTTCACTACATTTTGTGAAACTACCATGGTACAGGGCCATAAACATTTAAAAATATGTAAAGAAAATAAATACATTCTCCTTTCTATTACCCTATTATTTAATAAAATGGTAATATTTGGTGTAGGAAGCTTGTCTGGTGTGTGGTGGGTACCTAAGGTACTTACACCTTAAACCAGGTATCCCTTATTAGTCTAGTTTAGGCAGTGTCTAGAAGACAGGCTCTCTAGAGGTAGCTGTGGATGAGCAGCCAAGGCTTATCTAGGAGACATGCAAAGCTCATGCAATACCACTGTATTCACACAGCACTTACACACATGAAAGAAACTCAGGCCCTCATTTTGACACTGGCGGTAAAAATTGCCTACCGCCGACAAAAGACCTTCACCCCGACTACCAGCCGTTCGCCGTATTATGACCACAGCCGGATTTCTGCCACAAGAATGTTGGAAATCTGGCTGTGGCCATGCCGCCGGATGGCGGTAAGGTGGCGCTGCTATCACCAGCAGCGCCATGCCAGTAGACCGCCGCCAGCTGTATTATGACCAGTAATACAGCCTGGCGGTGTTCTGCTGGGGGGCGCTGCTGGTGGCAGCAGCGGCCCGTCCCATCTCCTGCCGGAGGACCCCCTCAACACAGGTAAGTCAGGTCTCCGACAGGGGAGTGGGGAGGGGGTTGTTTTGTGTGGGTGTGTGGTGGTGTGTGAATGTCTGTGTGTGCAGGATGTGGGTGTGTGTTGCGTGTTGAATGCATGTGGGCATGTATAGGGGTGTGAGTGCATTTATGTTATGTTATGTGAATGCATGTCTGCGTGTATGTTTGAAAGTGTGTGGGGCTGTGTGTGTGAATGGATGTATGCATGCGTGGAAGCATGTGGGAATGGGTGTGCTTGAAGGGGGGACCTGGAGAGGAAGGGCAGGGGGAGACCCCTATCAGTGACAGATATGGCCTACCGCCATGGTTTTCGTGGTGTTACGAACGCCACGGAAACCATGTCGGTAGGCGGGATCATAATGCCGCAGGCGGAACAGTGACGGCCGCCGGGCTGGAGATGGATATCTCCAGCCCAGAGGCTGTTACCGCCATGGCGGTTGGAGTGGTACATTTGCGGATTGGCTTCAGCCAACCCACCAGTGTAATATGGCAGTACGTACCTCCAGCCTGTTGGTGGTACTTACCGCCATAATAACACCGACCGCCAGGGTTGTAATGACCACCTCAGTGTTATGAAAATAAAGGGTCTTTATTACAGTAACACAGTACCTAAACACCAGATAGTCAACCCTCCAATAGGAGGTAAGTAAACACACTAAATATGTTTACTAGTTATCAGTAATAGGCATAACAAGTGATAGAAAACAATGCAAATGCAAATAGACAATAGTGACCTTACGGGGAGCCCAAACCATATACTAAAAAAATGGAATGCGAACACAGGACCTCCCACCTAGGTAAGTGGAATGTGTAGAGGGGAGCGGGGGATACTAGGAAACCCCACATATAAGAACCACAGTGTTCCCTAGCGACCAGAAAGAAAGGAGTAAATAACTGGATTTTCCCCAAACCACCCAAATGAAGGAAAAGAAGAAAAGCCAACACCCAGACAAGATGGCAAGAAACCAGCAGTGGATACCTGTAGAGCAAGACCTGTGGAAGAAGGAGACCAAGTCCAGAAGTCACAGAGAGTCCAGGGGGAGCAGGAGCTATTACCCGCCCAGCTGTGGTTGCAGGAGTTGGTCGATGGTAGGACGAAGACGGTCAGGAATGCAACCCTGGAGCAGGTGGAGAGTTCCTGGAGGATGCAGTCGATGTCCCAGGCTTTATGGATGGTTGCAGTTGGTCAGTGGTGTGGATGAGCTACCAACAACCCTTGGCAAAGGCAGAAGCCGCAGTGAAGCAAAAGTGGAGCTGCTGGGGACCAGCAAGGTCCAGGAGGACTCAACCCATGGGGGAAATCGTAGGGGGACCCTCAGCAAGGCAGAGAGTCAACAGAAGAAGAGGCTGCCCCCACAGGTGACCCACTGGATGAGGAACCAGGAGTTGCAGAGGAACCCATGCAGCACAACTGGAAAAGGGTCCCATGCCGCAGGAGAAGCACGCAGAGGGCTGTGAATCACAGGAAGAAGTGCTGGGGGATGGGGCTACACAGAGCCTGAAGATCCCCTGGAGGAGATGCAAAAAAGCCTTGATAGCTGTAAGAGATGCGATGTATGGGGGTACTGTCCAACGTGGAAAGGCAAGGACTTATCTCCACCAAAGTTGGAAAGCTGGCAGAGAGGACCAAGAGGACTAAGCCGGACCACAACCCATGGTTCAGGATCCATGCAGCTCAGGATGAGAGGAGATCCACCCAGCCGGTCGTCATTGCAGTTGGTACCTGTGGATGAAGGGTAGTGACTCCTTCATTGCAAGGGAGATTTGTTCGCTCTTCTCATGCAGGCTGAAGACTTGCCACCCTCAGAGGATGTGCAGCTGAGTAAATGTTGCAGAAGCTGGAAGGAGCCATGGAAACAATGTTGCAAGCAGAGTCTTAAGTGGATGCAGGTTGTCGGTTCCTGGAGGGTCCAGTTGTGGTCCCAGTGACTAGATGTCAAAGTAGAGGTTGCAGAGGAATCCTGCTGGAATCTTGCAAGCCAAATCTATGGACCCACCCAAGAGAGAGACCCTAAACGGCCCTGAGAGGGGGACTGGTCACCTAGCCAAGTGACCACCTATGAGGAGGGGGCTCTGACATCACCTGCCTGATCTGGCCACTCAGATGCTCCCAGAGATCCCTGCCAACCTTGGATTCAAGATGGCAGAGTCCAGGGACGCTCTGGAGGAGCTCTGGGCACCACCCCTGGAGTGGTGATGGACAGGGGAGTGGTCACTCCCCTTTCCATGTCCAGTTTCCCCCTTAGAGCAGGGACTGGAGGTCCCTGAACCGGTGTAGGCTGGTGTATGCATGGAGGGCACCAAATGTGCTCTTCAAAGCATACCAGTGGCTTACCAGTGGCTTGGGGAGGCCATCCCTCCCAAGGCAAGTAAGACATGTTTCCAAAGGGAGAGGGTGTTACCCACCTCTTCCAAAGGAAATCCTTTGTTCTGCCATCCTGGGCTTGAGCTGTTCAAGCAGCAGGAGGGCAGAAAACATGTCTGATGGGTGGCAACAGCTTTGGCTGCCCAGAAAACCCCTGCAGGCTGGTAGGAGCAATGCTGGGGGTCCTCTAAGGAGAGTGTATGGAATCATACTTCCAATACTGGTAACAGTATTGGGGTATGATTCGACATGTTTGAGACCAAACATACCTAAGTTCAGAGTTACCATTATGTAGCTGGACACAGGTAGTGACCTATGTCCTGTACACGCATAAAATGGCTTCCCCGCACTCACGAAGTCCAGAAAAATGGAACTGGAGTTCGTGGGTGCAACTCTGATAGTGCAGGGGTGCCCTCACACACTATTACTTGAACACCCTCCCCTCTGGGCTAGGAGGGCCTGCCATACGAGTGACTTAAAGTGACGTGGTGCCGTGACCTGCAGTTAAAAGGGTGCATGTACCCATTCAAGCAGGCTGCAATGGCAGGCCTGCAGATATACTTTGCATGGGCTCCCCATGCTGCAGCCCATGGGGATCCCCTGGTATCCCACTGCCCTTTGTACCTAGGTTCCATATAGTAGGGACTTACATGGGGGGCACCAGTATGCCAAATGGAGGGTGTAAGTAATCATGTTATCAAGTTAGAAGGGAGAGAGCATAATCGGTCCTGGTTAGCAGGGTCCCAGTGAACACAGTCAAACATACTGACAACAGGCAGCAAATGGGGGTAATCATGCCAAGAAAGAGGGTACTTTCCTACAGGCAGGGTGCCTACTAATTACCTATATCTAAGGCCCTAAATCTGAACACAGCCAAAGCTGAGTAAAAACAATATGGCTGCCTTTTCATTAAAAAAAGCCATTATCTAATTATATACTGGCTTGACATCACCATGTACCACAGTATACTGCATAATTATCACAGTATACCATTGCCCAAGTATAACTACGGCCTAGCTCTATTATTGTTGGATTGCAGTACCCTTCAGTCATTTATGGCTTACCATGGGCAATGCAATAATTAAGTCAGATTTATCAATATAAGTTTGCTGATAATGACTGGATTAAATATATCTCCAGTTTTGATGTAGTTATGCTGCAGGAAACATTGACATCAGAGGATATCATATGCAATGGTTTTGTTAGTTTTCCATCCCTGCTGTGGAAGATGCTCGGCAGAGGGCTGGCGGGGGGTGGCTGGTAACCCTAGTCCCTATAGCTAAATTTGCCATAGCTGCTCAGGTTGTCTGTAGGCACCATGATATAGTAATTGTTTGGATAGTTCTTTCTGATAAATGTAATTTCTTTGTAATCAATTTTTGTAACCCGGTCTGTGAGATGGGCTGTCAGATTGAAGTTTTGTTCACTGCCCTAGATATCCTTAAGAAGAGATCCCTTTATATGTTTAAGAATTTTAAAGCCATAGTCGGCAGGGATTTTATTGCTAAACTAGGTTCCCATCCAAACATTTGTGATCCCTTTTTGTTGAGGGATAACCATTATAAACCTGGATTTGTGGATGGTGCGGGGAGATACATAAAGTAGTTACTGTAACGCCACGGAATGCCACGGCGTCCCCTTTGCAGACCAGGGTTGGGTAGGCAGTCCGCGGTGTGGCCCGGGAGTCCCATCTCGGGCTCTGAGTCTTGCGCCCTGGCAGCCTCCATGACTTCCCTTCCCCTTTTACCTCTACTTGGGTTCTTTCTTTTTTTTCTGTTCTTCTTTTTTCTTCTTTCTTCATATCTTCTTTCTTCTTGGCTGGCCATGTTGTCCTCTTCTGTCTGTGGTTTCTTTCCCAGCATGCATTGCTTCTTTCCTTTTCTACTATGGCTTTTTTCCTATTAATTTCTATGTGGCTTTTCCCGATCCAAGATGATGTTGTGCGTTTTTCCTGTTTGTCACTTTCTGTCTGAATGAGAGTCAATTTGACGACAGCACCGTGGTTACGCTGGTGAGCGGGCTGCAGGCGACGAGCTGCAGGCTGCTGGGAGGCTGCTAGGAGGTGGCGCTGCTCAGACCGCGGTTATTTTGGAGCCGGGAGCTGGGGGGGGTCTGAGCGGACCAAAGCACTTGCTGCAGCCAGGGAAGCCAGGCAGCGGCCCGGAGGCTGCTTGTGGATTGCTGCCCCACGGACATAGGGACTTGTGGGAGTGGCCCTCCGAGCTCTGCTTGCAGGACTACAGTCTACCGGCGCTCGGGTCCGTCCCTTCGCCCCCCTCTCCTTCCCGGGCGGCCTGTGAATTTGAGAGGGATTGAGAGGAGCTAGTGAGGGGTCCGGAAGGGCTCCTCCTTTCCCATTCCCAGCGTCAATCCTTCCACCAGGCGCAGGGAGTGTGTGCGTGTCTTCCAGTGGCCTATGCGTGGGCGTGGACCCCGGCTTGCACCTGGAATGAACCAGAGTGAACCATTGACATCTGACGACCACCAACGACCACTGCGGAGGTTGTGTAAGCGGCGGACCACAAGCGTATAAGTCCACAAGCTCGAAGGCACTGCACGGAGGCAGCAAGCAAGCCCAGAATGTCCAGGTAGGAGCAATGGCAGCGGCAGGGGGGAGCCAGGTCCTGGCGCGGGTGCTGGTGCGTGAATTGTCTTGTCAGGGAGCCAGCTCCATGTCAGATACAGTCATAGCCACAGCCACAGTTTCCCTTAAAGTAAGAGGCCGGATCCATGTCAGATACAGCCACAGCAACAGTCTCCCTTTAAGTAAGCGTACTTGGAGATGTGAGACGTGAGAAGTAAGCATGCTTTTGCACCCTATTGGCCTAAGGAAGCAGCGACAAAGCAAGGTGGAGGAGAGAAAGCGACAGCAAGTGGCAGGGGGTGTGGCGGCGCTTAGTACCTTTCGCCTGGTTGCTTTTGAACATTGCTTTGGCTATCGTCGGACACTGCAACTATCACTCAAACAGGACTCAAACTAACATGAATCAGCTTCCTATTAGCATCTAGTACCTGAGGCTCTATGACATCATTAGACCGGGCCCAGTCGCCAGGACAGGAGGTGAAGCAGCCCCAAGTATCTACCCCTTCTCTACCACTTTACAAGCATCTGCAATAGGATCTTTAGTAACACCAACTAGATAGTGGCCCATGCTCATTCCTTCAGGGCATTGGAGCTAATAACTGAGACACTAAGGCCGCAAAGGGAGCAAAGGCCGCAGATGAAGCCGGTAAAACAGCTAAAGGAGGCCAAGCACAAGGGCCTGAAAGAGCAGAGGGTCCGCAGGATATTCGGTGATAACTGGAAACTGGCACATAGAATCTTTTTCACACACCGCGAATACAGCAAACCAAGAAGGCAGAGAAGATTGTTTAAGGCAACAGAATATTCTAAGGCATTGGGCCTGAGCAGCAAACCCATTATGCCTAAAAAAGCAACCAAAAAGCTCTGGTGTCATAATAGCCCCCCCAGCCCGACTGGATGGGCATGCCCATTGGGTTTGATGACACAGGAGAAGGAGCCCTCAGAATCCGTGAATTCTACAGAATCCATAGCTCCCATAGATCTGGTTAGTTTTGATGAGTACAACATCAAATTGACCTAGGATAACAATGCTAAGCTCCAGGAGCACCAGAAGGGCTCAAAGCCGAGCCTGAAGCGAAAGGTCTGAGCTATTCACCAACCATACATACATAACTGCTTTAGAAGAATTAGGAACGGCCTATGGACTGTGGGGGATATGTTTGAATCCACTACTCCAAAGGGCAATCAAGGTCTACGGACCGATACTGCCTCGCATAATCGGACACTCGATCCAGCAATTAAGTCAACGCAATCAGAACAAGCACAAAATGAGCCCAGTGGCGCTGCAGGCACAGACAGCAGTCTTGACGCCTCACTTACTGGGGAGCTGATCGAGTTGGCGGATACCGCAATAGGAGACAGTTCGGTTACGCATAACAAGGATCAGCATTATGGTACCCCTGGAACTATTACTGCCAATAATATCAGCACCTGGCAATAATATCAGCACCTCACAAATACACAAAGTTAAAGTAAAGAGATCAGCCCCGACATCTGAACAGCCATGCAGTGGACTGGCTGTGCATTTAAGGGATAGTCGACAGCAAACATTAGCTGAGTCTCACCAGACAGCACCATCCCAATCAGTGGGTCTGCTGGTTCAAGAGCCTATTGATATTAGTTGAACACCCCTCCTCCGCATTGGGGCTCGAGTGGGTCATGCAGGTTTCACACAGTCCATTGACCCAGGAAGGCTGGTGCCTGCAAGACTCAAGCCCCGAAGAACAAGCCTGTGAGGAGGATACTGGAAGAGATTCTGGGGAGGAAATAAGAGAAAATCATGCACCCAATGTGGGTCGGGAGGTAGGAGGTAGCACTGAATGCATTATAAATACCATCAACAATTCCTTGTTGGCGGCAGTCAAGGCACTTACATGGCAATCCCATAAGATGGAGATTCAATTAGAGTTAATCCACATGATGACTCAGAACATTCTCCTGTTAGATAATAAATTGAACGTGGAAATGGGGAATCTAGAAGGGTGGTACCAGGGTGGATCATCGGGAAAGGGAGTGGATGGGAGAAATATGGAAGCAATTTTAGATAAACTTTAAATATTGCCAGAGCTGCTAACTAGTTTAATCCAATTCTGTAAACCAGTGGGTGCAACAGAAAAAATACCTAATTGCATGTCACTTGGAGGCAAGAAGCAGGACATAGCCCCCCCTAAAGTAAACGGTAAAGGGAGCCCCCCGCACTCAAGCCTGAGGGGTTGGCTAGCAAGGAGCATGGTCCAAGAAACGAGCGCCCTCCTACGACCCCCCCGCTATCCCCCATTATTATCGTGGCAAAAAACAGTCTAGAATTGCTAAATCTGGAGACAGTTGCAAATCAGTTGCAAAAAGTGCCCCCTCTTACGTTGCTCCCACTATCCCCCACTGTTACTGTGGCAAATAATATTCTAGAAGAACCAATTCTGGAGATATTCCCAAATGAGACCCAAAATGAGCCTCTCTTGATGGTGCTTCCACTATCCCCTACAATCATTGTGGAAAAATCTGTCTAGTAGTGCAAAATGTGAAGACAGTCTTGAATCAGTCGCACAAGTTGAGCACTGGGCATGCTCATCAGCCATCATTGACAAGACAGAAGAAGAGACTGAAAAAAACACGCAAAGCCACAAAACAAAACATTAGATTAAAACACACTGGAAGAACATTCAATGAAACCAGTAACTCCACAGATACACTGGAGCCTTATCCTATTTTTAAGCAGAGATCAGCTGCTACTTCTACAATGGGTGCTTGCCTAGCTGGGGAAGATCTGTCAACCAACGTCGAGCCTAAATTTAAAATCAATGACAATAAGGTTGCTTTGGCTTGCAAAGAAGATCCTAACCCTCCGCCAGTCAGCTCCGGGACAGAGGATCCTAACATAGAATTCAATCAAGCACCCCCTACAGTAGGAGATAGGCCCAACAGAACAGCTGTTTGAAGGCTAACATGCCACAAGCTGGAGGGGAGATGCCTGTGATGGAACAAGAGTACACAGGGAATGAGGAAACAGCACAGGGGCCAGTTCCATGCCTGCAACATATCCACTGGGCATGAAGGGTAGGAGTTGCATCATCTGTGGGACAGAGAGCCAAATAATATGCCACTTGTCAACAACGGGGACCTAGGTGTAAATCAACAAAGCGATAGTGAGAATGTAATTGACCGACATTTGATCTCTGAAGACACCACGTTTGAACCTCATGGGGCAAAGGGGATAGTATCGAGTGGGCCTCAATCCACAGGAAGATAAGGGTTAGGCCAGGCGGGGGCTTGGAGCAGTGACAATAGACGTCAACCTCAAATAGAATATAGGCCTGAGACAGACCACAAATACACTAGGGTATTAAACATAAAGCCTGTAAACTCTCAAGAAATTACAGATCAGCCGACCATAATCTTTACTCCAATATATGCTTCCCAGGGGCCATGGAATATCCTTAATAGATTAAATATCCTACGACTATTACATCATATATCGGAATTCGAAAAATGAATGTCGGAAGACCTACTAGTGGTGAATTTCAGTTCTTTTACATGGATTAGTCATAACGAATCAACATTGACCATGTAGTCTGCACAAAGCTATATCGATAGAATTTTTGAATACGAAGGCCTCCTGGAAAATAGGGGTATAAAAATCAGCAAGGAGGTCAGAGAACGGTACCCACAAGTCTTAGCTGCTGGAAGCCAAGCAACACACCTGGTGAGGAAACATTCCAGTGCCTTGAGAGGAACTCCGGTCATGAAACCACTATGAGAAAAAAATAACCATACATTTGACAGGGAACACTGGTGAGCCCTACCTGGATGGAACCAGGAATTTTGGTAAGCCTCACTCAGATGGTTTAAATGACTGTCATTGTATTGTGAGGGGGCAAGGATGGTAATGGCTCCCCGCAGCCCTGTCTACTAAAATGAAGAAGTGTATTTAGCGCTGAATGGCCTCCTATAAAATCTGAACTCAATGCGATCAAAATAATTAGCTGGAACGAGCCGGCCTGGCATCCCTGATAACCCACTCTAGCATACGGAGCTTTGCAAATGAAGCAGGTATTATGGCCCATATTTATACCTTTTTAGCGCCGCATCTGCGTCATTTTTTGACGCAAAAGCGGCGCAAACTTACAAACTATCAATTTATTTTGTAAGTTTGCACTGCTTTCGCATCAAAAAGGGGCACAAATGCGGCGCTAAAAAAGTATAAATATGGACCTATGTGCTTCCAGGAAACATGGTCGGCAGAACCTCTGACTATAGAGGGCTTTACAACATTTCAGATGCCTGCCTAAAAAAAAACTTGTTTGGAAGATTCATCGGAGGTCTTGCTATATGAGTTAAGTTAAATTTGGCTATTAGCAATGTGGGAGAAATCTACAAGAAACATGCTATTGTTAACAGTACATGCCTTAGCCTTATGTTAAAAAAAAGTGTCCCAGTAACAGTGATAAACATATACATCAACCCCCACCAAGGAAAGAAACAGATGATGGCTAAATCTATACTGGTCCTACTGAAGGAGTTTGTTTACGAACACCCAGGTCATGAATATGCGTTGGCAGGCGACTTTAACGTTCGCCACCTTGGTCAGGAAGGGGGGCCCTGCCGAGATCCAGTAAGATTGGCCATAGAATCTTTCCTTAATGAAAATGACCTTAAAACGATGGATTGTAGCAGCCTAGTAGCGGGTACATGCATTCCTACTTTCAGAAATATATCCACAATAGATTATATCTTTCTAAGCCCAGCACTTCTGAGCAGGTTCTTAAGCCGCAAGGTGGTTCATAGAACTGAAATTGACTATAATCTGGTGGTAATAGAAGTTGATCTGGGGGCAATGAGACATGATCTGTATAAAGTTAGTGGCCGCCAACTCACTGAAGGCCCCTTAACAAAATGTATTAAATAGTCTGCCACCTGCAAAATAAAATATGAGGCATGGAAGCAGGCAAACGGCCCAATAAAATTCCACCAGGAGGCAGGTCAAATAACTGATCAATGGGGGCATGTGCTCAAAAAACTTCAAGCTCATCTTTGTAACAGAGCTCAGGCTGGCCATATCAGGGGCAAAAACAATAGGGTGGATAAGTAGCTAGCAACCAAGGAATGGTCTCAGTATAAAAAGAGATGTTGGCAGGTAGAAAGGTGCTACAAGAGGAACAAATCTACGGCCACAGATGCACTAAGGAAGTCGGCACGGAAAGATTACAAAAGAGCATTATGGTCACTGAAGGCAAAAGAGACGGAAGAATGCTGGAAACGCTTGGTAACATCGCTGCCGCCTAATAAAAGCAGAGAATTTTGGGATTACATCAGTACATTGCTCTATGCATCTGAAACCAGTACTAATGTGATCTCTGCCAGCAATTGGGAAAGGCATGTGGGAAATCTCTATGTGGGCCCACAATATGTAGGGGATCACGATCTCACCGCTGGTACGATATGGATGGGTTAGATGATAAAACAGCTCCTGTTACCATTAAAACTGTGCAATCCATCCTTGGCAAAATGAGCGGAATAGGGCTCCTGGTCCCAATGGCCTGCCAGGGAGCATATTCAGAGAAGATCAAGCATATTGGGATGTATCCCTTACCGCTCTATTCAATGACTGCTTACAGTTTTTGGTGGTTCCGGAGGCTTGGAAGGGCTCAGTACTTCAATCCATTCATAAAAAGGGGATATCACCTGCCCTGAAAACTATAGGCTGATAGCCTTATTGGATGTAAATGGCAAAGCATATGCAAGGATGCTGCTTCAAGAGTTAGAAGAATGGATCTCAGCAAATGGCATCATTCCTTCATATCAAACAGGCTATAGACCTAGCTCTTCTACAGTAGACAATGTCCTGGCACTCTCATATCTTGGGCAACAAGCACTGAAACCAACATCTCCTTCACTTTTTGCATGTTTTGTTGATTATAGCGTGGCTTTCGACGGGGCGGTGCGGCACATCCTTTGGAAGAAATTAGCATCTTGGGGGATACCAAGGAAATTGTTAGCCTCAGTAATGGCCTTATACTCTGACACTTGGGTGAGAATAAAAATTACAAAAGCATGTGTGACCAGTAAGATTTTTACCAACAAAGGCCTAAAACAGGGCTGTGTTGTCACCCACACCCTCTTTAACTTATACAGAGCTGACCTGGGTGCCGAGTTGCTCAGAGGAAGTACGTTTCTTCCGAGACTGGGGCAATCGGTGCTCCCCATAATTCAATATGCGGATGATATGGTCTAGCTTGCCCAAACTCAGATTGGGCTCAAAAGGGGTCTGGACATACTACATGGCTACAATGAAAGAAATGCCTTAAAAGCAAATGCAGAAAAAACTAAAGTCCTGGTCTTCAGCCGACAGACAAAAAACCGGCATAGAATATGGAAACTTGGACCATTAAGCATAGAGATGGAAGATAAATATCACTACCTGGGAGTTTGGTTAACAAATACGGGGAGAATGACATTCCAGACAGTGGCACTGACTTCTAAAGCAGTGAAAATCTCCTATGCATTAGCAAAACTCCATCAACGGCTTAAGGCACCTACATTGGAGCCACTAAGGAGGGTGATAAAAGCAAATTTGCTACCTGCAATTACCTATGGCCATTTGACATTTCCGGGCAGATTGACAACCACATTAGAGAATGCCCAGATGAGAGCTTACAAAAGGATTCTTAAGATCCCCAGACCAACAAGGCATGCGGGGATACGTCTGGAATTAGACATAATAAGCATGGACTTAATGTGCAAAATGGATATGATAAAGCTTTATCAAAGTATTTGCAAAGCGGAGGTAGGTAGCCTCCGGGGGGACTTAAAAGCAATTTTCAAAGACAAAGCAAGTAGCTGGGCCATCTATCTGTCATAAGCTGAGGAACAGTTCAACCTGGCCCCATCCTATTCTACAGACCCTGCCATCACGAAGTGGTACTGAAGAAAAAATTGAAAGAGCTTGGCGTGAAAGCCTCCAGGGACAAAGATATCTCAAGATTTAGGGCGATCCGTGGAGCCGATAACTTGTCTGAATCTTATGTAACCACCAAAGGCCAGTCCTCCTTAAAAGCACCCTTAGGAGAGCGAGTGTTCCAGAACATTCTGCAGATGTGCCTTTTAACTCTACCTGCCTGGGAATATCGACGGAAGTGAAAGATGGCACAAGGGCATGTGCATGAATGCACACTTTGTAAATACCATACAGAATCTATAATACCTCTTGTATGCTACTGTCCATGCTTGGCGTCAGAAAGACACCTACTTCTAAAACCTCTGTTCTTGAAACATGGGGTGAGAACATGTAATGAAGCATTAAGACTCATATTTACTGCAGTGGTCCCCATGGAACTAGCCTGTTTGTGGAAAACATTTTACATGCTGTGTCTAGCCTTACATCAGGCAAGGAGCCAAATTATTATCGGTATTCACAGAGGTAGGGAGGGCCTATAAAGAAAAGGTTCTGACGAAATGGCTCCTGCCACCTAGGCTACCCCTCATTTCTACTTAAAGGCCCTGGACGACGAGCTGAGAGAGGTAATCTATGGATAGCAGCTTTGGGCCTATGGTCGCTGGCTTCCGTTCTCCTTCAGCTCGCTCTAAGCGGCAGAGTTGAGTTTGTATTGTTTCCTATATTAGATTGATATAGTTAATTGATTTGTGAGGTCAATAGCTATCTGGCAAGCTCTATTGAGTCTATTGAGGCTCTGTGGTATGTAAGTAGGGCCCATGGTATGTATTTTTGTAGATCTATTTTTAAAAGCTGGGATGGCCTCGGGGAACGTTGGATATGGTGTTGGGTCAATGAGTGAACAATTAGTTGGTGCCCTCAGAGAGAGGCATAATGGGTGCTTATTTTGTGTAACAGCTTGTGTCTTGGGGATTCCAGGATTGGATTCTCTTGTGGGTATTTATTGTATTTAGATGGAAGGTTTTATGATTATGCACCCTTATAGGTGCTAGGTAGGATTAGGCTGGGTAAGAGATGTGGCATATGAAGCGTGTTTCTTGCTGTTTTATTTTTTTTTATTTTACGCTTTCCTTTTAATGTATTTTAGGCCCATATTTATACTTTTTGACGCTAAACTGCGCTAACGCAGTTTAGCGTCAAAAAATTTTGCGCCGTCTAACGCCATTCTGAAGCGCCATGCGGGCGCCGTATTTATGGAATGGCGTTAGCCGGCGCAAGCAGACCGGCGCTGCCTGGTTTGCGTGGAAAAAAACCACGTACACCAGACAGCGCCGGCGTAGGGGGAAAATGGCGTATGGGCGTCTTAAAATGGGGCAAGTCAGGTTACGTCGAAAAAATCGTCGTAACCCGACTTGCGCCATTTTTTTTCGACGCCCATCCCCCATCAACATGACTCCTATCATTGTAAAGATAGGAGTCATGCCCCCTTGCCCAATGGCCATGCCCAGGGGACTTCTGTCCCCTGGGCATGGTCATTGGGCATAGTGGCATGTAGGGGGGCACAAATCAGGCCCCCCTATGCCACAAAAAATAAAAAAAAAAATACTTACCTGAACTTACCTTAATGTCCATGGGATGGGTCCCTCCGTCCTTGGGTGTCCTCCTGGGGTGGGCAAGGGTGGCAGGGGGGGTCCCTGGGGGCAGGGGAGGGCACTCTGGGCTCATTTTGAGCCCACTTGTCCCTTAACGCCATCCCTGACCCAGGCGTTAAAAAGCGGCGCAAATGCGCCGTTTTTGGCCACGCCCACTCCCGGGCGTCTCTTTTGCCCGGGAGTATAAATACCACGTAAAGGCCTGGGAGTCATTTTTTAAGACGGGAACGCCTCCCTTGCATATCATTAACGCAAGGAAGGGGTTCACGCTAAAAAATGACGCACACTCCGGGCACTTTGGCGCCCGAAGCGTCTAACGCCAGAGTATAAATATGGCGTTAGTTGGCGTTAGTTCTGCGTCGAATTTGCGTCGAAAAAAACGACGCAAATTCGGCGCAACCAGAGTATAAATATGGCCCTAAATCTCCTGCAACAATTTTAATTAATCATGCAATAAAGATTCATTGACTGACTGACCAATCATATAAGCACTGCAGTTCTTTCTTTCCTTGCGTTGCAAACACTTCCATCTTGATGGTGATCCTCGCCCCTGTCTCAGGTTTTCGATGCCTGCTTCTTCCTATTTTTTCCAGTGGAATTGACTTCTATATTGCCTTTTTCTCCATTTGTTTCCTCTTTTTCAGGAGTTCCTGTGGTAGAGGTTTTTTCTGCATATTTTGGGTTTTTCCTCTGGGACTCCTTCTGGAGGGCATGGTCTGCCTTGGCATTTTCGAGTCAGCAGCACGATGGCTACTGGAAGGGGTTGCCCTTATTTTGGCCAATCCAGAACCAGTAAGAAAGCAGGTGTTCTACCGGGTACTACAGCCTACAGCAGAAAGAGACGTGCAGATCGTGACAGATTGCAACATCCAAGGTTTCAGCGTTGCTCCAGACCCATGGAGGAATCACCTGAAGATGTAGAGAGTGCACAACCCATGCTTCATACTGTGCAACAACAAGCCCAGGAATTGCAACAATTTCATGCTGAAAACACCGCACTACGACAAGCCTTGGTTTCTCGGCCCATTGATATATTCCCTGTGTCTACCTCAACACCTTGATATTCTGGAGATCCACATAAAGTAAAGGAATTTCTTGACTCACTGACGCTCTTTCTTTGCATTTCGACCCTTCCAATTTTCATCTGACAAGACCAAGGTGGGCTATTTGATCAGTGCCTTGTTTGGCCCAGCTCTAGCTTGGGCGACCCCCTTGGTATCCATTGACGATCCTATATTGTCTAATTATCCTGCCTTTATTAAAATCTTTAAACAGATGCTTGTATGACCCTGGCTGGAGGCTGCTGCTGAAGAGGCATTATGCAAAATACAGCAAGGCAATCAAGATGTACTGCAATACATAACCCGATTTAAACAGTTAGCAGCTGAAACCACTTGGGTAGAACGCACTTTTGTAACACTCTTTTCCATCGAGGACTACGAGAAGAAATAAAAGATGAATTGGTGAATTCTACTCAACTAGAATCCATGAAAGAACTGATGGATCAAGCATTAAACATAGAGTATCGTTTACGAGAACGTAAGATGGAAAGGCGGAAGACTTGATTGCAGTTCCAGTCCGGAATACCTCGTTCCACAGCACGTCATCCTGATGAAGTTCCTCCAGAGACTAATAAGTCTACAGAAGAAGAAACTATTCAGATAGATCTAGTTAGTGGACCTTTATCTGAAACAGAGAGAGAAAACAGACGATAAAAGGGCCTTTGTCTCTACTGTGGCAATGCTGGTCACTTGATTCGGATGTGTCCTATCCGTCCTTCCAGACCTACGGAAAACGCCAACTCCCGTCCCCTGTGAGGAGGAAGGGGATGGGAGGAGTTGAAATACCTTCTATATGTTCCTCTAAAGAGAATAACACAGATCTGTTTATACTGTCAGTTATCCTACAGTGTCCACATAATCAAGAAGAACAGGTATTTGTGTTTTTGGATTGTGGAGCACGTGGTTTATATTTGGATGAGACTTGGGCCAAAGAAAGAGGTATACCTTGTGTTCCAAAAGAGATACCAGAACATGTCCACACGGTTCATGGCTCCCCACTAACGTCAGGACCAGTGGTTGATACCACACCTAAACTTTGTCTGCAATTCAAAAACATCAGGAACACATTACCTTTGATTTGATATCTTCTCCAAATCATACCATGATATTGGGTATTCCCTGGCTGACTCATCACAATCCATACATTTATTGGGAAACAAGAACAATATCTCTATCATCCCAGTTTTGTCACCAAAACTGTTACTCTACGCACTCTTATTGGTCCCTTAAAGGTCTAATTCTTTCTCCCAAAGAAGCATGATCCAGGGAGTACTAAGTTGTTATCAAGAAGAAGATATTAAGTATCCACTTCAACTTGCTGATGATCACTTTTAACAGTGAATTTTAAATTAGGATCACAAAGATTGAGCCATAAGGTGAATTCTTTCAGCTGTTCCATCCCACCTTTAGATATAAAAAATACATTATCTATGTATCGTGACCACTGTACTACATTCTCAAAAAATGGTGCCACTTCATTATAGATAAATCTCATTTCAAATTGACTAACATAGAGATTCACCACACTTACTACTCCAGTCTACACCACTCTCTGTATGCCACTCCACTCTATGCTACTCTACTATATGTTATTCCACTGTATGCCACACCACTGTACTCTATTCTATGCTATTCCACTGTACACCACTCCATTTTACACTATTATACTGAACACAACTTCAAGCTTTGCCCCTCTACTGTATGGTTTTACACTCACACCACTGTATGCCGCTCCAATTTATGCTATTAAATTCTACCCCACCCCACAGTACACCACTCCAGTATAAACCACTTCACTGTATGCCTCTCCACTTTACATTAATAAACTACACGCTATTGCACTTTATGCCACTCCACTGTATGCTACTACACTGTCTGCTATTACAATCTATGCCACTTCAGTGTACAGCACTCCAGTCTACACTACTTCACTCTGAGCTATTTCACTTTATGTCACTCCAAAGTATGCTACTCTACTCTAGTGTACTCTCCTTCACTCTATATAACTCTATTCTACAAAGCTCTACTACAATCTATGCCACTCTACTAGGCTGTACTCCACTCTATCCCCGTACACTTCACTGTCCAAATTTGCACTCAACCCTATGTTGTACATTCTATTGTTCAACCCACTACCCCACTCTATGACAGTTTCCAACATGACATAGCACTCCACTCTACTGTATGACATACCACTCCAATTTATACATTTCCTCCACCCCTACTCTACGCTAATCCACTGTACCCTCCTCCACTCTATGCCACTCCACTGTACACCACTCCACTCTGCTATTTCACTGTATGCCACACCACTCTTTTATAATCCACTATTCCACTATACACTATTTCACTATATTCTACTCTACTTTACAGTAATCCATTTAACGCTATTACAGTGTATGCCACTCCACTCTAGGATGCTCCATTGTATGACACTTTCCTCCACTCCATATAACTCCACTCTATAAAAGTCTACCACACTTCATGGCATTCTACAACATTCTACTCCACTCTGTCCTCATACACTCGACTGTCCAACTCTGTAATCCACTTTATGCTCGTACACTCCAATGTATAACAGTCTATTCCACTATACAACAGTTTTCTATATAACACAGCACTCCACTTTACCGAATGAGACCCCATTCCAGTTGATAAGAGTTTACTACCTACCAGACGCCAGTGCACTCCACTCTATGCCCCTCTGCTCTATGACACACTAATACACTCTATTGTACTTTACTTCACACTACGTTACACCACTCCACTTGACTCTACTCCACTGTATGAGACTTTACCTCACTCTACGCTATGATACAACAATCCATTTTACACAGCTCCATTGTTTCACACACTACTGTTCTCTATGCAACTCTACTCTACAACACTCTACTGCTCTGTATGCCACTCTGTGACACTTTACTCTTGTCTATACCCCTTCACTGTACTGCAAAACACTGTATTGTACGGTATGCCACTGCACCTTTTACTCCACTCTACTTTGACACAGTACTCCACTCTACTCCACTACTCTATTGTTTGCCACTCCACTATACGCCACTCAATAACACTGTATGCCAATCCACTGTACCACATGTCTAAAATACTGTACTGTACTATATACCACCCGTCTCCACAAAAATCAACAAGAATTTATGCCACTCTACTCTAATGTAGTCTACATCACTTTCCAATACTGTACAACACCCCCCTACAGTCTACAGTACAACACAGTACTCCAGTTTTTGACACTTTACTCAAATGTATGCTATGACACTCCACTTTACTGCACTCCACACCACTACAGTCTGCAACAAACCACTCCAGTCTATGACACTTTACTCCACTCTATACTACCCTACTCCAGTGTACTCCACTCCACTCTACTACACTTCATACCAATCAATGCCTCTGTACTATACTCTGCTCTACACCACTCCATTATTTGACAGTCTACTCCACTGTATACAACTCCACTATACAACACCATACTACACTCTATGGCACTCTATGACACTCTACGTCACTGTACTACACTGTATGACACTCGACAAAACACCACTCAACTTCTCTCTATGATATACCACTCTGCTATATGACACAGCACTCCACTCTATAGCACTCTCCTCCACTGTACTCTATGACATTCCACTTGATGATACTCCACTTTCTGACACTCTACTTCCCCCTACTCTACTCTAAAACAATCTAATCTACTTTATTATAGTCTATGGCACCCTACTCTACTGCTCAACATGACATTCACAGAGCAACTCGCTGCTCCAGTCAATGATACTTGTGCAACTCGCTGCTCCAGTCAATGATACTTGACTCCCCTATGTACAACACCATGACACTACACTGTATTACACTATACGATACAGTACTCTACTCCACTTGATTTCAATCTACAGTACTCCAGTCTATAACAATAGACTTTACAACACTCTACTCTGGTGTATTGTACAACACTCCACATAACAACTCTTCACTTGCGACACTGGCTCCAGGATTTGAAACAAAAGATTTTTTACAATGTAAAAAAAGCATAAAAATTCACTGAAAAAAACAAAGGATAAATCTTGGTTAGAGCTAGGAAAACATATTTTTCCATACAATCCATGTATGAACTATGCAAACTTTAAAAATTACAGTTATAACTTTCATTTACAATGTATCTACCACCTTCAAATTATTCTAAGTAGGTGACCTTGTTAGACACTCTTTTAAGCAAACCTAAACTGAACAGAAATGTAAAATTCTAAACTTAGATGTATAGCTTTAATTTATAATGTATGCAACATCTTCAAATGATTATAACTCATTCACCTCTATGCACACTGTACTGAACTTGGTAGCCACACTACATTAACTGTAATTTGTGCCTTTTCTATGCACTGCTTATACCCTTTTACATTATATCATCTGTACCATCTAAAAAAATAGCATTTCCAACAACACTTATGACACTGCAAATCACGTAATTTGTGAGAATACAGTATATTGTAGAGTAGTGAGTGGTAATTTGTAATGTTTGTGTAGTTTAAGTTTAGTTTGTGCAGAAAGAATAAATACAATTTTCCTAACTACAACAAAGGTTTAACATTGTTTTTTTCTCTGAATTTGAATTTTCTTTTAGTAAAAATCAGTTTCAACTCATAGAGTTTAGAGTCATTGAGTGGAATGTCATTAATTGGAGTGTCATACAGTAGGATGGAGGAGAGTGGCATACAGTGTATTTTTGTTGAGTGGAGTGTTGTAGAGTGGAGTAGAGTCAAGTGGAGTAGAATTGAGTGTGGTACAGTGGAGTGGCATACAGTGGAATAGTGTACAGTGGAGTAGTGTAAAGTGATGTGGTATAGAGTTATGTGTGGTACGGTGGAGTGGCATACAGTGGAATACCATACAATGGAGTTGTGTAGAGTTGAGTGGCGTAAACTGGAATTGTGCACAGTGGAATAGCATACAGTGGACAAGCATAGAGAGTAGTGGCATACAGTCAAGTGGCGTAGATTGGAGAGGCATAGAATGGAGTGGCAAAGAGCAGAATAGTGTAGAGTGGAGTGGTGTAGAGTGGAATAGTGTAGAAGGGAGCTGCGCAAAGTGAAATGGCATAGAGTGGAGTGGTGTAGAGTGGGATGGAGTAGAGTTTAGTGGCATAGAGTGGAGTGGCATACAGTGGAGTAGCACAGAGTGGAGTGGTGTAGAGTGGAATAATGTTGGGTTCAGTGGTGTGGAGTAGAGTTCATAGAGTGGAATAGCATTAAGTGGAGGGTCATAGAGAGGAGTGCCATACAGTGGAATAGCATAAAGTGAAGTAGCATAGAGTGCAGTGGCAGACATTGGAGTGGCATTGACAGGAGTGTCATAGAGTGGAGTAGTGTACCATGTAATAGGGTACAGTGGAGTGTTATAAGGTGGAGTGGTGTACAGTGGAGTGGGGTGCAGTGGAGTGGTGTACATGGGAAAAGCATATAGTGGAGTGGCATACACTGGAGTGGCATAGGGTGGAGTGGCATAGAGTGGAATAGCGAATAGCAGTGGCGTACAGTGGAGTTGCGTACTGTGGAACAGCATAGAATGTACTGACGTAGAGTGGAGTGGTGTAGACTACAGTGTGGCAGAATGAAGTGGTGTAAAGTATAACCTACAGTGAAATGGCATATTGGGAAGTGACAGTATGGAGTAGCATAGAGTGGAATAGGATACAATGGAGTGGCGTAGAATGGAGTTGCATAGAGTGGAGTGGCGTGGAGTGGCGTGAGGTAGTTTAAAGAGGCCTAGCATCAAAGTGGGTGAACAAATGTAGATGTAATGTGGCAGAAGTATAGATTATGGGGTTTAAATGGTCATTTTTGGTAGTAGGTGTAAAATAGTGTTGAAGTTATAACTGTAAAAAATATTTAGTTATATATTGTGATGCGGTATACTACAGTAACTTTGCGGTATACCACAGTACATGCAGATAACAAGGCAGTATAGGATTGTGTAATGGCTGTCTTTACAAAACATAAAAGGCAGCTTTGTAGTTTTCAGTACACTTTGGCTGCGTCCTGGGTTAGGGTCTTAGATATAGGAAAGTAATGGACTTTATTGTTGTTCCCTGTCTACTTTCACTTTATGAAACTGGTAGTAGGTAGTAACGTATTTATATTTTTCTATATATATGTTTTTAAAGTTTACAGAGAACCACGCTAGTACCTACAAAGTACTGCATTAGTTGTAGGAAAAAAATGAAAATTACACTGTAGTATGCTACATGACTTACATAAAGTGTAGTACACTGTATTTATAATTTTCTAAAAGATGTATTTTGTTTTCCAAATTTTTAAGTAGCGCTCTATTTGTAAGTATAACCACGGTTCTCAAGAATTAAAACAGTTTAAAAATAACATAAAAATTATACTACACTATATTTGCTAAATATAGTGTAGTACAGTGTAGTTTTAATTTTTGTACCATATTTTCATCTTTTTTTTTTTGTTTTAAAATGAAGTACCCCCATGGAGCTGAGAAAATGCTAAAAGATCCTCAGTACAAGGGGCGGAGGTTGGAGATTACCAGGAAGAGGCGTGAAAAGCACGTTGCTTCCGGAAGCTTTTCAAATCTGTAATTTACATTGACGCAAACTTCAAAAATTCTGTTTTTTTTTATATTTCAATGTTTCCCTTATATTTTCAAACTATCCTGGATTATGATTTCTTTAATAGAAACTCAGTTTTAGACGTAAGGTGATTTATAGGCAGATAAGAAGTAAGTTCAATATATATAAATTATATAATATATATACTAATAAATATAATAAAAATAAATTGGTCTCAAGGTATGAAACATCGACAGAGGGAAAAATTAGGTTGTATTACACATGCAGTAAAATAACGCAAAACAGTTTCACCTTTTTTCATCACTACACGCGTCCAAATATGGTCTGTTTTTCTCGCCCTATGATCAACAATTTAGCAGCTAGATCTCACCTACAGACCGAAATAGTCAACATATACTTGGTAACTGACGTCTAATCCGTTTCATCAGTCTGCATTTTGGCCACTTGGTGGCAGTCTTACCTTGTTAAGTGAGCTTGTCTCATTAATGTGATTTTACTCAATGGAGAAGCAACGTTGTAATACTGATCGTCTCAGTTGAAACGTGCATGGTTTCTGGAGGCTTACATACTTACATTTGTACTAAATCAAGCATAAATGCATATGTGCTTGTATTCATATCTTTGAGGCTTGAAGGGATTGATTATCTGTACTGTAAATATTATGAGCGCAATTTAAACAAGTACATGCTCTTCACATAAACTGATGATTTGGGAAAATGATTGCTGGCAACTGGCTGCGTTAACTAGCAAACAAGGATGAAGAAGCGGGAATCCTAATTTGGTCCGATGAAATTTTCATCAGGATGGGGTAATCTAACCTAAATTCTGGAATTTCACATTACTTTTTGTTACGCCGTTACGCCATAACGCCACATAGCTTAATTTCAATTCTAATCCGATAAAAATCAAATTACTGGAGCACTAGAATAACACAAACGTGTTGCTCGCAACACTCTTGTTTTTAGTGCGAAATGAATCCTTGCATCTACACTTCGGATTAAAATATAGCACTAAATGCTGTTTGCGTTTTACATAATTTTGCGCCATGCTTCCAAAAGTTTGCATAATTACGCAAAAAGTAACCACATTAATTTCTCACACCCTAGTCCTAATGTATAGTAGTTAGCTGAAGGTTATTCAGAATTAATCTGGCGCTTGCCATCGCAGTGCAGGAATTTAAAAATAAATCACCTAAAACTATATGCATATATTTTCTGTAGTTATTTTATTTAGTACTATGAAGTATGTTAACATTAATGGTGTACAATGATATGTTACTTATGTGTCCCATACTACACCTGACAAGACGCTGACGCACTTTGCAGACAGATAGCACAGTACTTCATTGTGTGCTAAAACCATTAGAAACTTAGGGCCTGATTCAGAGTTTGGCAGAAGGGTTACTCTGTCACAAATGTGAAAACTATACCGTCCACGGTGTTGTGATCTCCATAGGCAATAATGGGATTGTAACATTGTTGTGACAAAGTAACCTTTCCTGCCAAGCTCTAAATGTTATTACACTTTGCAGTGATTTTTATTGCACAGGTGTGATGAGGCTTGTAAACATTTTATCATGCTGCTTCTTGTGCATTTAAAAAAAATATTTGAATGCTACACGTTGTCATGTGGTTTGATTTGTATGGTGGTTAAGGTTACAGGCTGCCATGGTGAAAACACCTATTGAAAATTTCCAATGACTGCCACTATCTTAAAATGGCACTCTTTAAAGTAACAAAAATGTGTAAAAAAAATGCTGTCACCCTTTACCTTTCAAGAACACTTGACATTCAAATGTAAACCACAAGCCTTTTCAACCCCTAGTTGTAAGTGTTCCAGTAAGCTACTAGCACCTATACTACTCTACTTTCCTAATGACATTCACACTATCCTAAACTCTACTATTCCGCATAATAAGTTTCTACCCATCAATAGTTACTGGAAAACTTGAAAAAAGGTCTAATTGGAGTTAGACAACGTCTCGATCAAGAAGTACCTATACCTCGTTTGCACAAGCTCAAAGACTTTTACATTCCCATCCTCATTTCAACATAAATTTAAACTTCTACAAAACACACTGTCTACTGTTTACACCCAATTACAATCTCTCTCTCTATTTATGTCACCCTACACACCTAGCTTAATCAATCTTTTACTTCTCCAAAAGCCTCCACTATTCAGTCTCATTTCACTACCTTTGCTGATAGAGATACAAAAGGCACAGACTTATCATGAGAAAAAGGCTTAGGAATTACTTGGCCTGTTTATATTGGAAAATAATTTGGATAAAGATGAGAAAATCCTCCAGAGCAGCAAACACCACTCAAACGCTGCTCTATATTTCCAATAGACTCTTTCAATCTCCTGCACTAACTCTACCCAAAACTCCGTGACACTTGTTGGACGTTCCTCGGAGCATGCAGACCTAAAACATTTAGGGGCATATTTACAAGCCCCTGGCGCCACCTTCCACCACCATAACGTTATTTTGTTTTACTCTAAGGTGGTGCTAAGCTTGCTTTTCCGCTGCGCCATTTTTACAAAATGGTGCAATGCTTTCATTGCACCATTTTGCCACCCATTGCGCCACATTATGCCTGCATCAGGCATAATGTATGCAAAGGGGGCGTTCCGAAGTAAGGAGGCCCCAAAAAATGGTGCACTGAAATTTACAACATTTCACTGCACCATACTTTCCGTCATTTTTAATGCCTGCTCAGAGCAGGCATTAAAATGATGCACCCATTTTAACCCCTTCGCTGCCAGGCCTTTTCCCTCTCCTGTGCCAGAACTTTTTTTGCCTGTTTGGAATAGTTCTCACTTAGACCCTCCTAACTTTTTGTCCACATAAGCTACCCACGCCAAATTTGCGTCCTTTTTTTCCAACATCCTAGGGATTCTCGAGGTACCCAGACTTTGTGGATTCCCCTGAAGGAGGCCAAGAAATTAGCCAAAATACAGTGAAAATTTCGTTTTTTTCAAAACAAGGGGAAAAAAAGCCTGCAGAACAAGGCTTGTGTTTTTTTCCCTGAAAATGGCATCAACAAAGGGTTTGTGGTGCTAAAATTACCAGCTTCCCAGCTTTCAGGAACAGGCAGACTTGAATCAGAAATCCCAACTTTTCAACACAATTTTGGCATTTTACTGGGACATACCCCATTTTTACGATTTTTTGTGCTTTCAGCCTCCTTCCAGTCAGTGACAGAAATGGGCATGAAACCAATGCTGGATCCCAGAAATCTAAACAGTTCTGAGAAGTAGACAAAATTCTGAATTCAGCAAGGGGTAATTTGTGTAGATCCTACAAGGGTTTCCTACAGAAAATAACAACTGAAAAAAATTAATATTGAAATTGAGGTGATAAAAACAGCAATTTTTCTCTACGTTTTACTCTATAACTTTTTCCTGCAATGTCAGATTTTTGAAAGCAATATACCGTTACGTCTGCTGGACTCTTCTGGTTGCGGGATATATAGGGCTTGTAGGTTCATCAAGAACCCTAGGTACCCAGAGTCAATAAATGAGCTGCACCCTGCAGTGGGTTTTCATCCTATACCGGGTATACAGCAATTCATTTGCTGAAATATAAAGAGTGAAAAATAGCTATCAAGAAAACCTTTGTATTTCCAAAATGGGCACAAGATAAGGTGTTGAGGAGGAGTGGTTATTTGCACATCTCTGAATTCCGGGGTGCCCATACTAGCATGTGAATACAGGGCATTTCTCAAATAGACGTCTTTTTTTACACAATCTCCTATATTTGGAAGGAAAAAATTTAGAGAAAGACAAAGGGCAATAACACTTGTTTTGCTATTCTATGTTCCCCCAAGTCTCCTGATACAAAATGATACCTCACTTGTGTGGGTAGGCCTAGCGCCCGTGACAGGAAATGCCCCAAAACACAACGTGGACACATCCCATTTTTTGACAGAAAACAGAGGTGTTTTTTGCAAAGTACCTACCTGTAGATTTTGGCCTCTAGCTCAGCTGGCACCTAGGGAAACCGACCAAACCTGTGCATTTTTTAAAACTAGAGACATAGGAAAATCCAAGATGGGGTGACTTGTGGGGCTCTGACCAGGTTCTGTTACCCAGAATCCTTTGCAAACCTCAAAATGTGGCTAAAAAAACACGTTTTCCTCACATTTCGGTGACAGAAAGTTCTAGAATCTGAGAAGAGCCACAAATTTCTTTCCACCCTGCGTTCCCCCAAGTCTCCCGATAAAAAATGATACCTCACTTGTGTGGGCACGCCTAGCGCCCGCGGTAGGAAATGCCCCAAAACACAACTTGGACACATTCCATTTTTTGACAGGAAACAGAGGTGTTTTTTTCCAAAGTGCCTACCTGTAGATTTTGGCCTCTAGCTCAGCTGGCACCTAGGGGAACCTATCAAACCTGTGCATTTTTGAAAACTAAAGACCTAGGGGAATCCAAGATGGGGTGACTTGTGGGGCTCTGACCAGGTTCTGTTACCCAGAATCCTTTGCAAACCTCAAAATGTGACTAAAAAAACAAGTTTTCCTCACATTTCGGTGACAGAAAGTTCTGGAATCTGAGAGGAGCCACAAATTTCCTTCCACCCAGCGTTCCCCCCACGTCTCCTGATAAAAATGATACCTCACTTGTGTGGGTAGGACTAGCGCCCGCAGCAGGAAATGCCCCAAAACACAACGTGGACACATCCCATTTTTTGACAGAAAACTGAGGTGTTTTTTGCGAAGTGCCTACCTGTAGATTTTGGCCTCTAGCTCAGCTGGCACCTAGGGAAACCTACCAAACCTGTGCATTTTTGAAAACTAGAGACCTAGAGGAATCCAAGATGGGGTGACTTGTGGGGCTCTGACCAGGTTCTGTTACCCAGAATCCTTTGCAAACCTCAAAATTTTGCTAAAAAAACACGTTTTCCTCACATTTCGGTGACAGAAAGTTCTGGAATCTGAGAAGAGCCACAAATTTCTTTCCACCCAGCGCTCCCCCAAGTCTCCCGATAAAAAATGATACCTCACTTGTGTGGGCACGCCTAGCGCCCGCGGTAGGAAATGCCCCAAAACACAACGTGGACACATCCCATTTTTTGACAGGAAACAGAGGTGTTTTTTGCAAAGTGTCTACCTGTAGATTTTGGCCTGTAGCTCAGCTGGCAGCTAGGGAAACATACCAAACCTGTGCATTTTTTAAAACGAGAGACCTAGGGGAATCCAAGATGGGGTGACTTGTCGGGCTCTGACCAGGTTCTGTTGCCCAGAATCCTTTGCAAACCTCAAAATTTGGCTAAAAAAACACGTTTTCCTCACATTTTAGTGACATAAAGTTCTGGAATCTGAGGGGAGCCACAAATTTCCTTCTACCCAGCGTTCCTCCAAGTCTCCTGATAAAAATGCTCCCTCACTTGTGTGGGTAGCCCGAGCGCCAGCGACAGGAAATGCCCCAAAACACAACGTGGACACATCCCATTTTTTGACAGAAAACAGAGGTGTTTTTTGCAAAGTGCCTACTTGTAGATTTTGGCCTCTAGCTCAGCCTGCACCTAGGGAAATCTACCAAACCTGTGCATTTTTTTAAACTAGAGACCGATGGAAATCCAAGATGGGGTGACTTGTGGGGCTCTGACCAGCTTCTGTTACCCAGAATCCTTTGCAAACCTCAAAATTTGGCTAAAAAATCACGTTTTCCTCACATTTTGGTGACAGAAAGTTCTGGAATCTGAGAAGAGCCACAAATTTCCTTCCACCCAGCGTTCCCCCAAGTCTCCCGATAAAAATGATGCCTCACTTGTGTGGGTAGGCCTAGCGACAGGAAATACCCCAAAACGCAACGTGGACACATCCCATTTTTTGACAGAAAACAGAGGTGTTTTTTGCAAAGTGCCTCCCTGTAGATTTTGGCCTCTAGCTCAGCCAGCACCTAGGGAAACCTACCAAACCTGTGCATTTTTGAAAACTAGAGACCTAGGGGAATCCAAGATGGGGTGACTTGTGGGGCTCTGACCAGGTTCTGTTACCCAGAATCCTTTGCAAACCTCAAAATTTGGCTAAAAAAAAACGTTTTCCTCACATTTTGGTGACAGAAAGTTCTGGAAAATGAGAAGAGCCACAAATTCCCTTCCACTTAGCGTTCCTTCAAGTCTCCCGATAAAAATGATACCTCACTTGTGTGGGTAGGCCTAGCGCCCGCGACAGGAAATGCCCCAAGACGCAACGTGGACACATCCCATTTTTTGACAGAAAACAGAGGTGTTTTTTGCAAAGTGCCTACCTGTAGATTTTGGCCTCTAGCTCAGCCGGCACCTAGGGAAACCTACCAAACATGTGCATTTTCTAAAACTAGAGACCAAGGGGAATCAAAGATGGGGTGACTTGTGGGGCTCTGACCAGGTTCTGTTACCCAGAATCCTTTTCAAACCTCAAAATTTGGCAAAAAAAACACGTTTTTCTCACATTTCAGTGACAGAAAGTTCTGTAATCTGAGAGAAGCCACAAATTTCCTTCCACTCAGTGTTCCCCCAAGTCTCCTGATAAAAATGATACCTCACTTCTGTGGGTAGGCCTAGCGTCCGCGACAGGAAATGCCCCAAAACGCAATGTGGACACATCCCATTTTTTGACAAAAAACAGAGGTGTTTTTTGCAAAGTGCCTACCTGTATATTTTGGCCTCTAGCTCAGCCGGCACCAGGGGAAAGCTACCAAACCTGTGCATTTTTTAAAACATAGAGACCGAGGGTAATCAAAGATGGGGTGACTTGTGGGGCTCTGACCAGGTTCTGTTACCCAGAATCCATTGCAAACCTCAAAATTTGGCTAAAAAAACATGTTTTCCTCACATTTTGGTGACAGAAAGTTCTG
Source organism: Pleurodeles waltl (assembly GCF_031143425.1). Taxonomy (NCBI): domain Eukaryota; kingdom Metazoa; phylum Chordata; class Amphibia; order Caudata; family Salamandridae; genus Pleurodeles; species Pleurodeles waltl. Next base: position 596,694,778 of record NC_090449.1, read on the forward strand.
GAATCTGAGAGGAGCCACAAATTTCCTTCCACTTAGCATTCCTCCAAGTCTCCCGATAAAAATGCTACCTCACTTGTGTGGGTAGCCCGAGCGCCCGCGACAGGAAATGCCCCAAAACACAACGTGGACACATCCCATTTTTTGACAGAAAACAGAGGTGTTTTTGCAAAGTGCCTACTTGTAGATTTTGGCCTCTAGCTCAGCCTGCACCTAGGGAAACCTACCAAACCTGTGCATTTTTTAAAACTAGAGACCGATGGGAATCCAAGATGGGGTGACTTGTGTGGCTCTGACCAGCTTCTGTTACCCAGAATCCTTTGCAAACCTCAAAATTTGGCTAAAAAAACACGTTTTCCTCACATTTTGGTGACAGAAAGTTCTGGAATCTGAGAAGAGCCACAAATTTCCTTCCACCCAGCTTTCCCCCAAGTCTCCCGATAAAAATTATACCTCACTTGTGTGGGTAGGCCGAGCGCCTGCGACAGGAAATGCCCCAAAACACAACGTGGACACATTCCATTTTTTGACAGGAAACAGAGGTGTTTTTTTGCAAAGTGCCTACCTGTAGATTTTGGCCTCTAGCTCAGCTGGCACCTAGGGGAACCTATCAAACCTGTGCATTTTTGAGAACTAAAGACCTAGGGGAATCCAAGATGGGGTGACTTGTGGGGCTCTGACCAGGTTCTGTTACCCAGAATCCTTTGCAAACCTCAAAATGTGACTAAAAAAACAAGTGTTCCTCACATTTCGGTGACAGAAAGTTCTGGAATCTGAGAGGAGCCACAAATTTCCTTCCACCCAGCGTTCCCCCACGTCTCCTGATAAAAATGATACCTCACTTGTGTGGGTAGGACTAGCGCCCGCAGCAGGAAATGCCCCAAAACACAACGTGGACACATCCCAGTTTTTGACAGAAAACTGAGGTGTTTTTTGCGAAGTGCCTACCTGTAGATTTTGGCCTCTAGCTCAGCTGGCACCTAGGGAAACCTACCAAACCTGTGCATTTTTGAAAACTAGAGACCTAGAGGAATCCAAGATGGGGTGACTTGTGGGGCTCTGACCAGGTTCTGTTACCCAGAATCCTTTGCAAACCTCAAAATTTTGCTAAAAAAACACGTTTTCCTCACATTTCGGTGACAGAAAGTTCTGGAATCTGAGAAGAGCCACAAATTTCTTTCCACCCAGCGCTCCCCCAAGTCTCCCGATAAAAAATGATACCTCACTTGTGTGGGCACGCCTAGCGCCCGCGGTAGGAAATGCCCCAAAACACAACGTGGACACATCCCATTTTTTGACAGGAAACAGAGGTGTTTTTTGCAAAGTGCCTACCTGTAGATTTTGGCCTGTAGCTCAGCTGGCAGCTAGGGAAACATACCAAACCTGTGCATTTTTTAAAACGGGAGACCTAGGGGAATCCAAGATGGGGTGACTTGTCGGGCTCTGACCAGGTTCTGTTGCCCAGAATCCTTTGCAAACCTCAAAATTTGGCTAAAAAAACACGTTTTCCTCACATTTTAGTGACATAAAGTTCTGGAATCTGAGGGGAGCCACAAATTTCCTTCTACCCAGCGTTCCTCCAAGTCTCCTGATAAAAATGCTACCTCACTTGTGTGGGTAGCCCGAGCGCCAGCGACAGGAAATGCCCCAAAACACAACGTGGACACATCCCATTTTTTGACAGAAAACAGAGGTGTTTTTTGCAAAGTGCCTACTTGTAGATTTTGGCCTCTAGCTCAGCCTGCACCTAGGGAAATCTACCAAACCTGTGCATTTTTTTAAACTAGAGACCGATGGAAATCCAAGATGGGGTGACTTGTGGGGCTCTGACCAGCTTCTGTTACCCAGAATCCTTTGCAAACCTCAAAATTTGGCTAAAAAATCACGTTTTCCTCACATTTTGGTGACAGAAAGTTCTGGAATCTGAGAAGAGCCACAAATTTCCTTCCACCCAGCGTTCCCCCAAGTCTCCCGATAAAAATGATACCTCACTTGTGTGGGTAGGCCTAGCGCCAGCGACAGGAAATACCCCAAAACGCAACGTGGACACATCCCATTTTTTGACAGAAAACAGAGGTGTTTTTTGCAAAGTGCCTCCCTGTAGATTTTGGCCTCTAGCACAGCCAGCACCTAGGGAAACCTACCAAACATGTGCATTTTCTAAAACTAGAGACCAAGGGGAATCAAAGATGGGGTGACTTGTGGGGCTCTGACCAGGTTCTGTTACCCAGAATCCTTTTCAAACCTCAAAATTTGGCAAAAAAAACACGTTTTCCTCACATTTCGGTGACAGAAAGTTCTGGAATCTGAGAGGAGCCACAAATTTCCTTCCACCCAGTGTTCCCCCAAGTCTCCTGATAAAAATGATACCTCACTTCTGTGGGTAGGCCTAGCGTCCGCGACAGGAAATGCCCCAAAACGCAATGTGGACACATCCCATTTTTTGACAAAAAACAGAGGTGTTTTTTGCAAAGTGCCTACCTGTATATTTTGGCCTCTAGCTCAGCCGGCACCAGGGGAAAGCTACCAAACCTGTGCATTTTTTAAAACATAGAGACCGAGGGTAATCAAAGATGGGGTGACTTGTGGGGCTCTGACCAGGTTCTGTTACCCAGAATCCATTGCAAACCTCAAAATTTGGCTAAAAAAACATGTTTTCCTCACATTTTGGTGACAGAAAGTTCTGGAATCTGAGAGGAGCCACAAATTTCCTTCCACTTAGCATTCCTCCAAGTCTCCCGATAAAAATGCTACCTCACTTGTGTGGGTAGCCCGAGCGCCCGCGACAGGAAATGCCCCAAAACACAACGTGGACACATCCCATTTTTTGACAGAAAACAGAGGTGTTTTTGCAAAGTGCCTACTTGTAGATTTTGGCCTCTAGCTCAGCCTGCACCTAGGGAAACCTACCAAACCTGTGCATTTTTTAAAACTAGAGACCGATGGGAATCCAAGATGGGGTGACTTGTGTGGCTCTGACCAGCTTCTGTTACCCAGAATCCTTTGCAAACCTCAAAATTTGGCTAAAAAAACACGTTTTCCTCACATTTTGGTGACAGAAAGTTCTGGAATCTGAGAAGAGCCACAAATTTCCTTCCACCCAGCTTTCCCCCAAGTCTCCCGATAAAAATTATACCTCACTTGTGTGGGTAGGCCGAGCGCCTGCGACAGGAAATGCCCCAAAACACAACGTGGACACATTCCATTTTTTGACAGGAAACAGAGGTGTTTTTTTGCAAAGTGCCTACCTGTAGATTTTGGCCTCTAGCTCAGCTGGCACCTAGGGGAACCTATCAAACCTGTGCATTTTTGAAAACTAAAGACCTAGGGGAATCCAAGATGGGGTGACTTGTGGGGCTCTGACCAGGTTCTGTTACCCAGAATCCTTTGCAAACCTCAAAATGTGACTAAAAAAACAAGTTTTCCTCACATTTCGGTGACAGAAAGTTCTGGAATCTGAGAGGAGCCACAAATTTCCTTCCACCCAGCGTTCCCCCCACGTCTCCTGATAAAAATGATACCTCACTTGTGTGGGTAGGACTAGCGCCCGCAGCAGGAAATGCCCCAAAACACAACGTGGACACATCCCAGTTTTTGACAGAAAACTGAGGTGTTTTTTGCGAAGTGCCTACCTGTAGATTTTGGCCTCTAGCTCAGCTGGCACCTAGGGAAACCTACCAAACCTGTGCATTTTTGAAAACTAGAGACCTAGAGGAATCCAAGATGGGGTGACTTGTGGGGCTCTGACCAGGTTCTGTTACCCAGAATCCTTTGCAAACCTCAAAATTTTGCTAAAAAAACACGTTTTCCTCACATTTCGGTGACAGAAAGTTCTGGAATCTGAGAAGAGCCACAAATTTCTTTCCACCCAGCGCTCCCCCAAGTCTCCCGATAAAAAATGATACCTCACTTGTGTGGGCACGCCTAGCGCCCGCGGTAGGAAATGCCCCAAAACACAACGTGGACACATCCCATTTTTTGACAGGAAACAGAGGTGTTTTTTGCAAAGTGCCTACCTGTAGATTTTGGCCTGTAGCTCAGCTGGCAGCTAGGGAAACATACCAAACCTGTGCATTTTTTAAAACGGGAGACCTAGGGGAATCCAAGATGGGGTGACTTGTCGGGCTCTGACCAGGTTCTGTTGCCCAGAATCCTTTGCAAACCTCAAAATTTGGCTAAAAAAACACGTTTTCCTCACATTTTAGTGACATAAAGTTCTGGAATCTGAGGGGAGCCACAAATTTCCTTCTACCCAGCGTTCCTCCAAGTCTCCTGATAAAAATGCTACCTCACTTGTGTGGGTAGCCCGAGCGCCAGCGACAGGAAATGCCCCAAAACACAACGTGGACACATCCCATTTTTTGACAGAAAACAGAGGTGTTTTTTGCAAAGTGCCTACTTGTAGATTTTGGCCTCTAGCTCAGCCTGCACCTAGGGAAATCTACCAAACCTGTGCATTTTTTTAAACTAGAGACCGATGGAAATCCAAGATGGGGTGACTTGTGGGGCTCTGACCAGCTTCTGTTACCCAGAATCCTTTGCAAACCTCAAAATTTGGCTAAAAAATCACGTTTTCCTCACATTTTGGTGACAGAAAGTTCTGGAATCTGAGAAGAGCCACAAATTTCCTTCCACCCAGCGTTCCCCCAAGTCTCCCGATAAAAATGATACCTCACTTGTGTGGGTAGGCCTAGCGCCAGCGACAGGAAATACCCCAAAACGCAACGTGGACACATCCCATTTTTTGACAGAAAACAGAGGTGTTTTTTGCAAAGTGCCTCCCTGTAGATTTTGGCCTCTAGCACAGCCAGCACCTAGGGAAACCTACCAAACATGTGCATTTTCTAAAACTAGAGACCAAGGGGAATCAAAGATGGGGTGACTTGTGGGGCTCTGACCAGGTTCTGTTACCCAGAATCCTTTTCAAACCTCAAAATTTGGCAAAAAAAACACGTTTTCCTCACATTTCGGTGACAGAAAGTTCTGGAATCTGAGAGGAGCCACAAATTTCCTTCCACCCAGCGTTCCCCCCACGTCTCCTGATAAAAATGATACCTCACTTGTGTGGGTAGGACTAGCGCCCGCAGCAGGAAATGCCCCAAAACACAACGTGGACACATCCCATTTTTTGACAGAAAACTGAGGTGTTTTTTGCGAAGTGCCTACCTGTAGATTTTGGCCTCTAGCTCAGCTGGCACCTAGGGAAACCTACCAAACCTGTGCATTTTTGAAAACTAGAGACCTAGAGGAATCCAAGATGGGGTGACTTGTGGGGCTCTGACCAGGTTCTGTTACCCAGAATCCTTTGCAAACCTCAAAATTTTGCTAAAAAAACACGTTTTCCTCACATTTCGGTGACAGAAAGTTCTGGAATCTGAGAAGAGCCACAAATTTCTTTCCACCCAGCGCTCCCCCAAGTCTCCCGATAAAAAATGATACCTCACTTGTGTGGGCACGCCTAGCGCCCGCGGTAGGAAATGCCCCAAAACACAACGTGGACACATCCCATTTTTTGACAGGAAACAGAGGTGTTTTTTGCAAAGTGCCTACCTGTAGATTTTGGCCTGTAGCTCAGCTGGCAGCTAGGGAAACATACCAAACCTGTGCATTTTTTAAAACGAGAGACCTAGGGGAATCCAAGATGGGGTGACTTGTCGGGCTCTGACCAGGTTCTGTTGCCCAGAATCCTTTGCAAACCTCAAAATTTGGCTAAAAAAACACGTTTTCCTCACATTTTAGTGACATAAAGTTCTGGAATCTGAGGGGAGCCACAAATTTCCTTCTACCCAGCGTTCCTCCAAGTCTCCTGATAAAAATGCTACCTCACTTGTGTGGGTAGCCCGAGCGCCAGCGACAGGAAATGCCCCAAAACACAACGTGGACACATCCCATTTTTTGACAGAAAACAGAGGTGTTTTTTGCAAAGTGCCTACTTGTAGATTTTGGCCTCTAGCTCAGCCTGCACCTAGGGAAATCTACCAAACCTGTGCATTTTTTTAAACTAGAGACCGATGGAAATCCAAGATGGGGTGACTTGTGGGGCTCTGACCAGCTTCTGTTACCCAGAATCCTTTGCAAACCTCAAAATTTGGCTAAAAAATCACGTTTTCCTCACATTTTGGTGACAGAAAGTTCTGGAATCTGAGAAGAGCCACAAATTTCCTTCCACCCAGCGTTCCCCCAAGTCTCCCGATAAAAATGATACCTCACTTGTGTGGGTAGGCCTAGCGCCAGCGACAGGAAATACCCCAAAACGCAACGTGGATATATCCCATTTTTTGACAGAAAACAGAGGTGTTTTTTGCAAAGTGCCTCCCTGTAGGTTTTGGCCTCTAGCTCAGCCAGCACCTAGGGAAACCTACCAAACCTGTGCATTTTTGAAAACTAGAGACCTAGGGGAATCCAAGATGGGGTGACTTGTGGGGCTCTGACCAGGTTCTGTTACCCAGAATCCTTTGCAAACCTCAAAATTTGGCTAAAAAAACACGTTTTCCTCACATTTTGGTGACAGAAAGTTCTGGAAAAGGAGAAGAGCCACAAATTCCCTTCCACTTAGCGTTCCTTCAAGTCTCCCGATAAAAATGATACCTCACTTGTGTGGGTAGGCCTAGCGCCCGCGACAGGAAATGCCCCAAGACGCAACGTGGACACATCCCATTTTTTGACAGAAAACAGAGGTGTTTTTTGCGAAGTGCCTACCTGTAGATTTTGGCCTCTAGCTCAGCCGGCACCTAGGGAAACCTACCAAACCTGTGCATTTTCTAAAACTAGAGACCAAGGGGAATCAAAGATGGGGTGACTTGTGGGGCTCTGACCAGGTTCTGTTACCCAGAATCCTTTTCAAACCTCAAAATTTGGCAAAAAAAACACGTTTTTCTCACATTTCAGTGACAGAAAGTTCTGTAATCTGAGAGAAGCCACAAATTTCCTTCCACCCAGTGTTCCCCCAAGTCTCCCGATAAAAATGATACCTCACTTCTGTGGGTAGGCCTAGCGTCCGCGACAGGAAATGCCCCAAAACGCAATGTGGACACATCCCATTTTTTGACAAAAAACAGAGGTGTTTTTTGCAAAGTGCCTACCTGTATATTTTGGCCTCTAGCTCAGCCGGCACCAGGGGAAAGCTACCAAACCTGTGCATTTTTTAAAACATAGAGACCGAGGGGAATCAAAGATGGGGTGACTTGTGGGGCTCTGACCAGGTTCTGTTACCCAGAATCCATTGCAAACCTCAAAATTTGGCTAAAAAAACATGTTTTCCTCACATTTCGGTGACAGAAAGTTCTGGAATCTGAGAGGAGCCACAAATTTCCTTCCACTTAGCATTCCTCCAAGTCTCCCGATAAAAATGCTACCTCACTTGTGTGGGTAGCCCGAGCGCCCGCGACAGGAAATGCCCCAAAACACAACGTGGACACATCCCATTTTTTGACAGAAAACAGAGGTGTTTTTGCAAAGTGCCTACTTGTAGATTTTGGCCTCTAGCTCAGCCTGCACCTAGGGAAACCTACCAAACCTGTGCATTTTTTAAAACTAGAGACCGATGGGAATCCAAGATGGGGTGACTTGTGGGGCTCTGACCAGCTTCTGTTACCCAGAATCCTTTGCAAACCTCAAAATTTGGCTAAAAAAACACGTTTTCCTCACATTTTGGTGACAGAAAGTTCTGGAATCTGAGAAGAGCCACAAATTTCCTTCCACCCAGCTTTCCCCCAAGTCTCCCGATAAAAATTGTACCTCACTTGTGTGGGTAGGCCGAGCGCCTGCGACAGGAAATACCCCAAAACGCAACGTGGACACATCCCATTTTTTGACAGAAAACAGAGGTGTTTTTTGCAAAGTGCCTCCCTGTAGATTTTGGCCTCTAGCACAGCCAGCACCTAGGGAAACCTACCAAACATGTGCATTTTCTAAAACTAGAGACCAAGGGGAATCAAAGATGGGGTGACTTGTGGGGCTCTGACCAGGTTCTGTTACCCAGAATCCTTTGCAAACCTCAAAATTTGGCTAAAAAAACACGTTTTCCTCACATTTTAGTGACATAAAGTTCTGGAATCTGAGGGGAGCCACAAATTTCCTTCCACCCAGCATTCCTCCAAGTCTCCTGATAAAAATGCTACCTCACTTGTGTGGGTAGCCCGAGCGCCAGCGACAGGAAATGCCCCAAAACACAACGTGGACACATCCCATTTTTTGACAGAAAACAGAGGTGTTTTTTGCAAAGTGCCTACTTGTAGATTTTGGCCTCTAGCTCAGCCTGCACCTAGGGAAATCTACCAAACCTGTGCATTTTTTTAAACTAGAGACCGATGGAAATCCAAGATGGGGTGACTTGTGGGGCTCTGACCAGCTTCTGTTACCCAGAATCCTTTGCAAACCTCAAAATTTGGCTAAAAAATCACGTTTTCCTCACATTTTGGTGACAGAAAGTTCTGGAATCTGAGAAGAGCCTCAAATTTCCTTCCACCCAGCGTTCCCCCAAGTCTCCCGATAAAAATGATACCTCACTTGTGTGGGTAGGCCTAGCGCCAGCGACAGGAAATACCCCAAAACGCAACGTGGACACATCCCATTTTTTGACAGAAAACAGAGGTGTTTTTTGCAAAGTGCCTCCCTGTAGATTTTGGCCTCTAGCACAGCCAGCACCTAGGGAAACCTACCAAACATGTGCATTTTCTAAAACTAGAGACCAAGGGGAATCAAAGATGGGGTGACTTGTGGGGCTCTGACCAGGTTCTGTTACCCAGAATCCTTTTCAAACCTCAAAATTTGGCAAAAAAAACACGTTTTCCTCACATTTCGGTGACAGAAAGTTCTGGAATCTGAGAGGAGCCACACATTTCCTTCCACCCAGCGTTCCCCCCACGTCTCCTGATAAAAATGATACCTCACTTGTGTGGGTAGGACTAGTGCCCGCAGCAGGAAATGCCCCAAAACACAACGTGGACACATCCCATTTTTTGACAGAAAACTGAGGTGTTTTTTGCGAAGTGCCTACCTGTAGATTTTGGCCTCTAGCTCAGCTGGCACCTAGGGAAACCTACCAAACCTGGGCATTTTTGAAAACTAGAGACCTAGAGGAATCCAAGATGGGGTGACTTGTGGGGCTCTGACCAGGTTCTGTTACCCAGAATCCTTTGCAAACCTCAAACTTTTGCTAAAAAAACACGTTTTCCTCACATTTCGGTGACAGAAAGTTCTGGAATCTGAGAAGAGCCACAAATTTCTTTCCACCCAGCGCTCCCCCAAGTCTCCCGATAAAAAATGATACCTCACTTGTGTGGGCACGCCTAGCGCCCGCGGTAGGAAATGCCCCAAAACACAACGTGGACACATCCCATTTTTTGACAGGAAACAGAGGTGTTTTTTGCAAAGTGCCTACCTGTAGATTTTGGCCTGTAGCTCAGCTGGCAGCTAGGGAAACATACCAAACCTGTGCATTTTTTAAAACGAGAGACCTAGGGGAATCCAAGATGGGGTGACTTGTCGGGCTCTGACCAGGTTCTGTTGCCCAGAATCCTTTGCAAACCTCAAAATTTGGCTAAAAAAACACGTTTTCCTCACATTTTAGTGACATAAAGTTCTGGAATCTGAGGGGAGCCACAAATTTCCTTCTACCCAGCGTTCCTCCAAGTCTCCTGATAAAAATGCTACCTCACTTGTGTGGGTAGCCCGAGCGCCAGCGACAGGAAATGCCCCAAAACACAACGTGGACACATCCCATTTTTTGACAGAAAACAGAGGTGTTTTTTGCAAAGTGCCTACTTGTAGATTTTGGCCTCTAGCTCAGCCTGCACCTAGGGAAATCTACCAAACCTGTGCATTTTTTTAAACTAGAGACCGATGGAAATCCAAGATGGGGTGACTTGTGGGGCTCTGACCAGCTTCTGTTACCCAGAATCCTTTGCAAACCTCAAAATTTGGCTAAAAAATCACGTTTTCCTCACATTTTGGTGACAGAAAGTTCTGGAATCTGAGAAGAGCCACAAATTTCCTTCCACCCAGCGTTCCCCCAAGTCTCCCGATAAAAATGATACCTCACTTGTGTGGGTAGGCCTAGCGCCAGTGACAGGAAATACCCCAAAACGCAACGTGGATATATCCCATTTTTTGACAGAAAACAGAGGTGTTTTTTGCAAAGTGCCTCCCTGTAGGTTTTGGCCTCTAGCTCAGCCAGCACCTAGGGAAACCTACCAAACCTGTGCATTTTTGAAAACTAGAGACCTAGGGGAATCCAAGATGGGGTGACTTGTGGGGCTCTGACCAGGTTCTGTTACCCAGAATCCTATGCAAACCTCAAAATTTGGCTAAAAAAACACGTTTTCCTCACATTTTGGTGACAGAAAGTTCTGGAAAAGGAGAAGAGCCACAAATTCCCTTCCACTTAGCGTTCCTTCAAGTCTCCCGATAAAAATGATACCTCACTTGTGTGGGTAGGCCTAGCGCCCGCGACAGGAAATGCCCCAAGACGCAACGTGGACACATCCCATTTTTTGACAGAAAACAGAGGTGTTTTTTGCGAAGTGCCTCCTGTAGATTTTGGCCTCTAGCTCAGCCGGCACCTAGGGAAACCTACCAAACCTGTGCATTTTCTAAAACTAGAGACCAAGGGGAATCAAAGATGGGGTGACTTGTGGGGCTCTGACCAGGTTCTGTTACCCAGAATCCTTTTCAAACCTCAAAATTTGGCAAAAAAAACACGTTTTTCTCACATTTCAGTGACAGAAAGTTCTGTAATCTGAGAGAAGCCACAAATTTCCTTCCACCCAGTGTTCCCCCAAGTCTCCCGATAAAAATGATACCTCACTTCTGTGGGTAGGTCTAGCGTCCGCGACAGGAAATGCCCCAAAACGCAATGTGGACACATCCCAATTTTTGACAAAAAACAGAGGTGTTTTTTGCAAAGTGCCTACCTGTATATTTTGGCCTCTAGCTCAGCCGGCACCAGGGGAAAGCTACCAAACCTGTGCATTTTTTAAAACATAGAGACCGAGGGGAATCAAAGATGGGGTGACTTGTGGGGCTCTGACCAGGTTCTGTTACCCAGAATCCATTGCAAACCTCAAAATTTGGCTAAAAAAACATGTTTTCCTCACATTTCGGTGACAGAAAGTTCTGGAATCTGAGAGGAGCCACAAATTTCCTTCCACTTAGCATTCCTCCAAGTCTCCCGATAAAAATGCTACCTCACTTGTGTGGGTAGCCCGAGCGCCCGCGACAGGAAATGCCCCAAAACACAACGTGGACACATCCCATTTTTTGACAGAAAACAGAGGTGTTTTTGCAAAGTGCCTACTTGTAGATTTTGGCCTCTAGCTCAGCCTGCACCTAGGGAAACCTACCAAACCTGTGCATTTTTTAAAACTAGAGACCGATGGGAATCCAAGATGGGGTGACTTGTGGGGCTCTGACCAGCTTCTGTTACCCAGAATCCTTTGCAAACCTCAAAATTTGGCTAAAAAAACACGTTTTCCTCACATTTTGGTGACAGAAAGTTCTGGAATCTGAGAAGAGCCACAAATTTCCTTCCACCCAGCTTTCCCCCAAGTCTCCCGATAAAAATTATACCTCACTTGTGTGGGTAGGCCGAGCGCCTGCGACAGGAAATGCCCCAAAACGCAACGTGGACACATCCCATTTTTTGATAGAAAACAGAGGTGTTTTTTGCAAATTGCCTACCTGTAGATTTTGGCCTCTAGCTCAGCCGGCACCTAGGGAAACATACCAAACCTGTGCATTTTTTTAAACTAGAGACCGATGGGAATTCAAGATAGGGTGACTTGTGGGGCTCTGACCAGGTTCTGTTAGCCAGAATCCTTTGCAAACCTCAAAATTTGGCTAAAAAAACAAGTTTTCCTCACATTTCGGTGACAGAAAGTTCTGGAATCTGAGAGGAGCCACAAATTTCCTTCCACCCAGCGTTCCCCCCACGTCTCCTGATAAAAATGATACCTCACTTGTGTGGGTAGGACTAGCGCCCGCAGCAGGAAATGCCCCAAAACACAACGTGGACACATCCCATTTTTTGACAGAAAACTGAGGTGTTTTTTGCGAAGTGCCTACCTGTAGATTTTGGCCTCTAGCTCAGCTGGCACCTAGGGAAACCTACCAAACCTGTGCATTTTTGAAAACTAGAGACCTAGAGGAATCCAAGATGGGGTGACTTGTGGGGCTCTGACCAGGTTCTGTTACCCAGAATCCTTTGCAAACCTCAACATTTTGCTAAAAAAACACGTTTTCCTCACATTTCAGTGACAGAAAGTTCTGGAATCTGAGAAGAGCCACAAATTTCTTTCCACCCAGCGCTCCCCCAAGTCTCCCGATAAAAATGATACCTCACTTGTGTGGGCATGCCTAGCGCCCGCGGCAGGCAATGCCCCAAAACACAACGTGCACACATCCCATTTTTTGACAGGAAACAGGGGTGTTTTTTGCAAAGTGCCTACCTGTAGATTTTGGCCTGTAGCTCAGCTGGCAGCTAGGGAAACATACCAAACCTGTGCATTTTTTAAAACGAGAGACCTAGGGGAATCCAAGATGGGGTGACTTGTCGGGCTCTGACCAGGTTCTGTTGCCCAGAATCCTTTGCAAACCTCAAAATTTGGCTAAAAAAACACGTTTTCCTCACATTTCAGTGACATAAAGTTCTGGAATCTGAGGGGAGCCACAAATTTCCTTCTACCCAGCGTTCCTCCAAGTCTCCTGATAAAAATGCTACCTCACTTGTGTGGGTAGCCCGAGCGCCAGCGACAGGAAATGCCCCAAAACACAACGTGGACACATCCCATTTATTGACAGAAAACAGAGGTGTTTTTTGCAAAGTGCATACTTGTAGATTTTGGCCTCTAGCTCAGCCTGCACCTAGGGAAATCTACCAAACCTGTGCATTTTTTTAAACTAGAGACCGATGGAAATCCAAGATGGGGTGACTTGTGGGGCTCTGACCAGCTTCTGTTACCCAGAATCCTTTGCAAACCTCAAAATTTGGCTAAAAAATCACGTTTTCCTCACATTTTGGTGACAGAAAGTTCTGGAATCTGAGAAGAGCCACAAATTTCCTTCCACCCAGCGTTCCCCCAAGTCTCCCGATAAAAATGATACCTCACTTGTGTGGGTAGGCCTAGCGCCAGCGACAGGAAATACCCCAAAACGCAACGTGGACACATCCCATTTTTTTACAGAAAACAGAGGTGTTTTTTGCAAAGTGCCTCCCTGTAGATTTTGGCCTCTAGCTCAGCCAGCACCTAGGGAAACCTACCAAACCTGTGCATTTTTAAAAACTAGAGACCTAGGGGAATCCAAGATGGGGTGACTTGTGGGGCTCTGACCAGGTTCTGTTACCCAGAATCCTTTGCAAACCTCAAAATTTGGCTAAAAAAACACGTTTTCCTCACATTTTGGTGACAGAAAGTTCTGAAAAATGAGAAGAGCCACAAATTCCCTTCCACTTAGCGTTCCTTCAAGTCTCCCGATAAAAATGATACCTCACTTGTGTGGGTAGGCCTAGCGCCCGCGACAGGAAATGCCCCAAGACGCAACGTGGACACATCCCATTTTTTGACAGAAAACAGAGGTGTAGATTTTGGCCTCTAGCTCAGCCGGCACCTAGGGAAACCTACCAAACCTGTGCATTTTCTAAAACTAGAGACCAAGGGGAATCAAAGATGGGGTGACTTGTGGGGCTCTGACCAGGTTCTGTTACCCAGAATCCTTTTCAAACCTCAAAATTTGGCCAAAAAAACACGTTTTTCTCACATTTCAGTGACAGAAAGTTCTGGAATCTGAGAGAAGCCACAAATTTCCTTCCACCCAGTGTTCCCCCAAGTCTCCCGATAAAAATGATACCTCACTTCTGTGGGTAGGCCTAGCGCCCGCGACAGGAAATGCCCCAAAACGCTATGTGGACACATCCCATTTTTTGACAAAAAACAGAGGTGTTTTTTGCAAAGTGCCTACCTGTATATTTTGGCCTCTAGCTCAGCCGGCACCAGGGGAAAGCTACCAAACCTGTGCATTTTTTAAAACATAGAGACCGAGGGGAATCAAAGATGGGGTGACTTGTGGGGCTCTGACCAGGTTCTGTTACCCAGAATCCATTGCAAACCTCCAAATTTGGCTAAAAAAACATGTTTTCCTCACATTTCGGTGACAGAAAGTTCTGGAATCTGAGAGGAGCCACAAATTTCCTTCCACTTAGCATTCCTCCAAGTCTCCCGATAAAAATGCTACCTCACTTGTGTGGATAGCCCGAGCGCCCGCGACAGGAAATGCCCCAAAACACAACGTGGACATATCCCATTTTTTGACAGAAAACAGAGGTGTTTTTGCAAAGTGCCTACTTGTAGATTTTGGCCTCTAGCTCAGCCTGCACCTAGGGAAACCTACCAAACCTGTGCATTTTTTAAAACTAGAGACCGATGGGAATCCAAGATGGGGTGACTTGTGGGGCTCTGACCAGCTTCTGTTACCCAGAATCCTTTGCAAACCTCAAAATTTGGCTAAAAAAACACGTTTTCCTCACATTTTGGTGACAGAAAGTTCTGGAATCTGAGAAGAGCCACAAATTTCCTTCCACCCAGCTTTCCCCCAAGTCTCCCGATAAAAATTATACCTCACTTGTGTGGGTAGGCCGAGCGCCTGCGACAGGAAATGCCCCAAAACGCAACGTGGACACATCCCATTTTTTGATAGAAAACAGAGGTGTTTTTTGCAAATTGCCTACCTGTAGATTTTGGCCTCTAGGTCAGCCGCACCTAGGGAAACATACCAAACCTGTGCATTTTTTTAAACTAGAGACCGATGGGAATTCAAGATAGGGTGACTTGTGGGGCTCTGACCAGGTTCTGTTAGCCAGAATCCTTTGCAAACCTCAAAATTTGGCTAAAAAAACACGTTTTCCTCACATTTCGGTGACAGAAAGTTCTGGAATCTGAGAGGAGCCACAAATTTCCTTCCACCCAGCGTTCCTCCAAGTCTCCCGATAAAAATGCTACCTCACTTGTGTGGGTAGGCCGAGCGCCTGCAACAGGAAATGCCCCAAAACGCAACATGGACACATCCCATTTTTTCATAGAAAACAGAGGTGTTTTTTGCAAATTGCCTACCTGTAGATTTAGGACTCTAGCTCAGCCGGCACCTAGGGAAACCTACCAAACCTGTGCATTTTTTAAAACTAGAGAGCAAGGGGAATCAAAGATGAGGTGACTTGTGGGGCTCTGACCACGTTCTGTTACCCAGAATCCGTTGCAAACTTCAAAATTTGGCTAAAAAAACATGTTTTCCTCACATTTCGGTGACAGAAAGTTCTGGAATCTGAGAGGAGCCACAAATTTCCTTCCACCCAGCGTTACCCCAAGTCTCCCGATAAAAATGATAGCTCATTTGTGTGGGTAGGCCTAGCGCCCGCGACAGGAAGTGCCCCAAAACACAGCGTGGACACATCCCATTTTTTTACAGAAAACAGAGGTGTTTTTTGCAAAGTGCCTACCTGTGGATTTTGGCCTCTAGCTCAGCCTGCACCTAGGGAAAGCTACCAAACCTGTGCATTTTTTAAAACTAGAGACCGATGGGAATCCAAGATGGGGTGACTTGTGGGGCTCTGACCAGCTTCTGTTACCCAGAATCCTTTGCAAACCTCAAAATTTGTCTAAAAAAACTCATTTTGGTGACAGAAAGTTCTGGAATCTGAGAAGAGCCACAAATTTCCTTCCACCCAGCGTTCCCCCAAGTCTCCCGATAAAAATGATACCTCACTTGTGTGGGTAGGCCTAGCGCCAGCGACATGAAATGCCCCAAAACTCAACGTGGACACATCCCATTTTTTGACAGAAAACAGAGGTGTTTTTTGCAAAGTGCCTACCAGTAGATTTTGGCCTCTAGCTCAGCCAGCACCTAGGGAAACCTACCAAACCTGTGCATTTTTTAAAACTAGAGACCAAGGGGAATCAAAGATGGGGTGACTTGTGGGCCTCTGACTAGGTTCTGTTACCCAGAATCCTTTTCAAACTTCAAAATTTTGCTAAAAAAACACGTTTTCCTCACATTTCAGTGACAGAAAGTTCTGGAATCTGAGAGGAGCCACAAATTTCCTTCCACCCAGTGTTCCCCCAAGTCTCCCGATAAAAATGATACCTCACTTCTGTGGGTAGGCCTAGCGCCCGCGACAGGAAATGCCCCAAAACGCAACGTGGACACATCCCATTTTTTGACAGAAAACAGAGGTGTTTTTTGCAAAGTGCCTAACTGTAGATTTTGGCCTCTAGCTCAGCCGGCACCAGGGGAAAGCTACCAAACCTGTGCATTTTTGAAAACATAGAGATCGAGGGGAATCAAAGATGGGGTGACTTGTGGGGCTCTGATCAGATTCTGTTACCCAGAATCCGTTGCAAACCTCAAAATTTGGCTAAAAAAACATGTTTTCCTCACATTTCGGTGACAGAAAGTTCTGGAATCTGGGAGGAGCCACAAATTTCCTTCCACCCACCGTTCTTCCAAGTCTCCCGATAAAAATGCTACCACACTTGTGTGGGTAGCCCGAGAGCCCGCGACAGGAAATGCCCCAAAACACAACGTGGACACATCCCATTTTTTGACAGAAAACAGAGGTGTTTTTGCAAAGTGCCTACTTGTAGATTTTGGCCTCTAGCTCAGCCTGCACCTAGGGAAACCTACCACACCTGTGCATTTTTTAAAACTAGAGACCGATGGGAATCCAAGATGGGGTGACTTGTGGGGCTCTGACCAGCTTCTGTTACCCGGAATCCTTTGCAAACCTCAAAATTTGGCTAAAAACACACATTTTCCTCAAATTTTGGTGACAGAAAGTTCTGGAATCTGAGAAGAGCCACAAATTTCCTTCTACCAAGCGCTCCCCCAAGTCTCCCGATAAAAATGATACCTCACTTGTGTGGGCATGCCTAGCGCCCGCGGCAGGAAATGCCCCAAAACACAACGTGCACACATCCCATTTTTTGACAGCAAACAGAGGTGTTTTTTGCAAAGTGCCTACCTGTAGATTTTGGCCTCTAGCTCAGCTGGCAGCTAGGGAAACATACCAAACCTGTGCATGTTTGAAAACGAGAGACCTAGGGGAATCCAAGATGGGGTGACTTCGCGGGCTCTGACCAGGTTCTGTTGCCCAGAATCCTTTGCAAACCTCAAAATTTGGCTAAAAAAACACGTTTTCCTCACATTTCAGTGACATAAAGTTCTGGAATCTGAGAGGAGCCACAAATTTCCTTCCACCCAGCGTTACCCCAAGTCTCCCGATAAAAATGATAGCTCATTTGTGTGGGTAGGCCTAGCGCCCGCGACAGGAAGTGCCCCAAAACACAGCGTGGACACATCCCATTTTTTTACAGAAAACAGAGGTGTTTTTTGCAAAGTGCCTACCTGTGGATTTTGGCCTCTAGCTCAGCCTGCACCTAGGGAAAGCTACCAAACCTGTGCATTTTTTAAAACTAGAGACCGATGGGAATCCAAGATGGGGTGACTTGTGGGGCTCTGACCAGCTTCTGTTACCCAGAATCCTTTGCAAACCTCAAAATTTGTCTAAAAAAACTCATTTTGGTGACAGAAAGTTCTGGAATCTGAGAAGAGCCACAAATTTCCTTCCACCCAGCGTTCCCCCAAGTCTCCCGATAAAAATGATACCTCACTTGTGTGGGTAGGCCTAGCGCCAGCGACATGAAATGCCCCAAAACTCAACGTGGACACATCCCATTTTTTGACAGAAAACAGAGGTGTTTTTTGCAAAGTGCCTACCAGTAGATTTTGGCCTCTAGCTCAGCCAGCACCTAGGGAAACCTACCAAACCTGTGCATTTTTTAAAACTAGAGACCAAGGGGAATCAAAGATGGGGTGACTTGTGGGCCTCTGACTAGGTTCTGTTACCCAGAATCCTTTTCAAACTTCAAAATTTTGCTAAAAAAACACGTTTTCCTCACATTTCAGTGACAGAAAGTTCTGGAATCTGAGAGGAGCCACAAATTTCCTTCCACCCAGTGTTCCCCCAAGTCTCCCGATAAAAATGATACCTCACTTCTGTGGGTAGGCCTAGCGCCCGCGACAGGAAATGCCCCAAAACGCAACGTGGACACATCCCATTTTTTGACAGAAAACAGAGGTGTTTTTTGCAAAGTGCCTAACTGTAGATTTTGGCCTCTAGCTCAGCCGGCACCAGGGGAAAGCTACCAAACCTGTGCATTTTTGAAAACATAGAGACCGAGGGGAATCAAAGATGGGGTGACTTGTGGGGCTCTGATCAGATTCTGTTACCCAGAATCCGTTGCAAACCTCAAAATTTGGCTAAAAAAACATGTTTTCCTCACATTTCGGTGACAGAAAGTTCTGGAATCTGGGAGGAGCCACAAATTTCCTTCCACCCACCGTTCTTCCAAGTCTCCCGATAAAAATGCTACCACACTTGTGTGGGTAGCCCGAGAGCCCGCGACAGGAAATGCCCCAAAACACAACGTGGACACATCCCATTTTTTGACAGAAAACAGAGGTGTTTTTGCAAAGTGCCTACTTGTAGATTTTGGCCTCTAGCTCAGCCTGCACCTAGGGAAACCTACCACACCTGTGCATTTTTTAAAACTAGAGACCGATGGGAATCCAAGATGGGGTGACTTGTGGGGCTCTGACCAGCTTCTGTTACCCGGAATCCTTTGCAAACCTCAAAATTTGGCTAAAAACACACATTTTCCTCAAATTTTGGTGACAGAAAGTTCTGGAATCTGAGAAGAGCCACAAATTTCCTTCTACCAAGCGCTCCCCCAAGTCTCCCGATAAAAATGATACCTCACTTGTGTGGGCATGCCTAGCGCCCGCGGCAGGAAATGCCCCAAAACACAACGTGCACACATCCCATTTTTTGACAGCAAACAGAGGTGTTTTTTGCAAAGTGCCTACCTGTAGATTTTGGCCTCTAGCTCAGCTGGCAGCTAGGGAAACATACCAAACCTGTGCATGTTTGAAAACGAGAGACCTAGGGGAATCCAAGATGGGGTGACTTCGCGGGCTCTGACCAGGTTCTGTTGCCCAGAATCCTTTGCAAACCTCAAAATTTGGCTAAAAAAACACGTTTTCCTCACATTTCAGTGACATAAAGTTCTGGAATCTGAGGGGAGACAGAAATTTCCTTCCACCCAGCGTTCCTCCAAGTCTCCTGATAAAAATGCTACCTCACTTGTGTGGGTAGCCCGAGCGCCCGCGACAGGAAATGCCCCAAAACACAACGTGGACACATCCCATTTTTTGACAGAAAACAGAGGTGTTTTTTGCACAGTGCCTACTTGTAGATTTTGGCCTCTAGGTCAGCCTGCACCTAGGAAAACCTACCAAACCTGTGCATTTTTTAAAACTAGAGACCGATGGGAATCCAAGATGGGGTGACTTGTGGGGCTCTGACCAGCTTCTGTTACCCAGAATCCTTTGCAAACCTCAAAATTTGGCTAAAAAAACACGTTTTCCTCACATTTTGGTGACAGAAAGTTCTGGAATCTGAGAAGAGCCACAAATTTCCTTCCACCCAGCGTTCCCCCAAGTCTCCCGATAAAAATGATACCTCACTTGTGTGGGTAGGCCTAGCGCCAGCGACAGGAAATGCCCCAAAACGCAACGTGGACACATCCCATTTTTTGACAAAAAACAGAGGTGTTTTTTGCAAAGTGCCTACCTGTAGATTTTGGCCTCTAGCTCAGCCAGCACCTAGGGAAACCTACCAGACCTGTGCATTTTTGAAAACTAGAGACCTAGGGGAATCCAAGATGGGGTGACTTGTGGGGCTCTGACCAGGTTTCTGTTACCCAGAATGCTTTGCAAACCTCAAAATTTGGCTAAAAAAACACGTTTTCCTCACATTTTGGTGACAGAAAGTTCTGGAAAATGAGAAGAGACACAAATTCCCTTCCACTTAGCGTTCCTTCAAGTCTCCCGATAAAATTGATACCTCACTTGTGTGGGTAGGCCTAGCGCCCGCGACAGGAAATGCCCAAAGACGCAACGTGGACACATCCCATTTTTTGACAGAAAACAGAGGTGGTTTTTGCAATGTGCCTACCTGTAGATTTTGGCCTCTAGCTCAGCCGGCACCTAGGGAAACCTACCAAACCTGTGCATTTTTTAAAACTAGAGACCAAGGGGAATCAAAGATGGGGTGACATGTGGGGCTCTGACCAGGTTCTGTTACCCAGAATCCTTTTCAAACCTCAAAATTTATCTAAAAAAACACATTTTCCTCACATTTCAGTGACAGAAAGTTCTGGAATCTGAGAGGAGCCACAAATTTCCTTCCACCCAGTGTTCCCCCAAGTCTCTCGATAAAAATGATACCTCACTTCTCTGGGTAGGCCTAGCGCCCGCGACAGGAAATGCCCCAAAACGCAACGTGGACACATCCCATTTTTTGACAGAAAACAGAGGTGTTTTTTGCAAAGTGCCTACCTGTAGATTTTGGCCTCTAGCTCAGCCGGCACCAGGGGAAAGCTACCAAACCTGTGCATTTTTGAAAACATAGAGACCGAGGGGAATCAAAGATGGGGTGACTTGTGGGGCTCTGATCAGGTTCTGTTACCCAGAATCCATTGCAAACCTCAAAATTTGGCTAAAAAAACATGTTTTCCTCACATTTCGGTGACAGAAAGTTCTGGAATCTGAGAGGAGCCACAAATTTCCTTCCACCCAGCGTTCCTCCAAGTCTCCCGATAAAAATGCTACCTCACTTGTGTGGGTAGCCTGAGCGCCCGCAACAGGAAATGTCCCAAAACACAACGTGGACACATCCCATTTTTTGACAGAAAACAGAGGTGTTTTTGCAAAGTGCCTACTTGTAGATTTTGGCCTCTAGCTCAGCCTGCACCTAGGGAAACCTACCAAACCTGTGCATTTTTTAAAACTAAAGACCAATGGGAATCCAAGATGGGGTGACTTGTGGGGCTCTGACCAGCTTCTGTTACCCAGAATCCTTTGCAAACCTCAAAATTTGGCTAAAAAAACACGTTTTCCTCACATTTTGGTGACAGAAAGTTCTGGAATCTGAGAAGAGCCACAAATTTCCTTCCACCCAGCGTTCCCCCAAGTCTCCCGCTAAAAATGATACCTCACTTGTGTGGGTAGGCCAAGCGCCTGCGACAGGAAATGCCCCAAAACGCAACGTGGACACATCCCATTTTTTGATAGAAAACAGAGGTGTTTTTTTGCAAATTGCCTACCTGTAGATTTTGGCCTCTAGCTCAGCCTGCACCCTGGGAAAGATACCAAACCTGTGCATTTTTGAAAACTAGAGACCGATGGGAATCCAAGATGGGGTGACTTGTGGGGCTCGGACCAGCTTCTCTTACCCAGAATCCTTTGCAAACCTCAAAATTTGGCTAAAAAAACACGTTTTCCTCACATTTTGGTGACAGAAAGTTCTGGAATCTGAGAAGAGACAAAAATGTCCTTCCACCCAGCGTTCCCCCAAGTCTCCCGATAAAAATGATACCTCACTTGTGTGGGTAGGCCTAGCGCCAGCGACAGGAAATGCCCCAAAACGCAAAGTGGACACATCCCAATTTTTAAAAAAAACAGAGGTGTTTTTTGCAAAGTGCCTACCTGTAGATTTTGGCCTCTAGATCAGCCGGCACCAGGGGAAAGCTACCAAACCTGTTCATTTTTGAAAACATAGAGACCGAGGGGAATCAAAGATGGGGTGACTTGTGGGGCTCTGATCAGGTTCTGTTACCCAGAATCCGTTGCAAACCTCAAAAGTTGGCTAAAAAAACATGTTTTCCTCACATTTCGGTGACAGAAAGTTCTGGAATCTGAGAGGAGCCACAAATTTCCTTCCACCCAGCGTTCCTCCAAGTCTCCCGATAAAAATGCTACCTCACTTGTGTGGGTAGCCCGAGCGCCCGCGACAGGAAATGCCCCAAAACGCAACGTGGACACATCCCATTTTTTGATAGAAAACAGAGGTGTTTTTTTGCAAATTGCCTACCTGTAGATTTTGGCCTCTAGCTCAGCCGGCACCTAGGGAAACATACCAAACCTGTGCATTTTTTTAAACCAGAGACCTGGGGGAATTCAAGATAGGGTGACTTGTGGGGCTCTGACCAGGTTCTGTTAGCCAGAATCCTTTGCAAACCTCAAAATTTGCCTAAAAAACACGTTTTCCTCACATTTCGGTGACAGAAAGTTCTGGAATCTGAGAGGAGCCACAAATTTCCTTCCACCCAGCATTCCCCCAAGTCTCCCGATAAAAATGACAGCTCATTTGTGTGGGTAGGCCTAGCACCCGCGACAGGAAGTGCCCCAAAACACAACGTGGACACATCCCATTTTTTCACAGAAAACAGAGGTGTTTTTTGCAAAGTGCCTACCTGTGGATTTTGGCCTCTAGCTCAGCCTGCACCTAGGGAAAGCTACCAAATCTGTGCATTTTTTAAAACTAGAGACCGATGGGAATCCAAGATGGGGTGACTTGTGGGGCTCTGACCAGCTTCTGTTACCCAGAATCCTTTGCAAACCTCAAAATTTGCCTAAAAAACACGTTTTCCTCACATTTCGGTGACAGAAAGTTCTGGAATCTGAGAGGAGCCACAAATTTCCTTCCACCCAGCGTTCCCCCAAGTCTCCCGATAAAAATGATACCTCACTTGTGTGGGTAGGCCTAGCGCCAGCGACATGAAATGCCCCAAAACGCAACGTGGACACATCCCAATTTTTGACAGAAAACAGAGGTGTTTTTTGCAAAGTGCCTACCTGTAGATTTTGGCCTCTAGCTCAGCCAGCACCTAGGGAAACCTACCAAACCTGTGCATTTTTAAAAACTAGAGACCAAGGGGAATCAAAGATGGGGTGACTTGTGGGGCTCTGACTAGGTTCTGTTACCCAGAATCCTTTTCAAACCTCAAAATTTGGCTAAAAAAACACGTTTTCCTCACATTTCAGTGACAGAAAGTTCTAGAATCTGAGAGGAGCCACAAATTTCCTTCCACCCAGTGTTCCCCCAAGTCTCCCGATAAAAATGATACCTCACTTCTGTGGGTAGGCCTAGCGCCCGCGACAGGAAATGCCCCAAAACGCAACGTGGACACATCCCATTTTTTGACAGAAAACAGAGGTGTTTTTTGCAAAGTGCCTACCTGTAGATTTTGACCTCTAGCTCAGCCGGCACCAGGGGAAAGCTACCAAACCTGTGCATTTTTGAAAACATAAAGACCGAGGGGAATCAAAGATGGGGTGACTTGTGGGGCTCTGATCAGGTTCTGTTACCCAGAATCCGTTGCAAACCTCAAAATTTGGCTAAAAAAACATGTTTTCCTCACATTTCGGTGACAGAAAGTTCTGGAATCTGGGAAGAGCCACAAATTTCCTTCCACCCACTGTTCTTCCAAGTCTCCCGATAAAAATGCTACCACACTTGTGTGGGTAGCCCGAGAGCCCGCGACAGGAAATGCCCCAAAACACAACGTGGACACATCCCATTTTTTGACAGAAAACAGAGGTGTTTTTTGCAAAGTGCCTACTTGTAGATTTTGGCCTCTAGCTCAGCCTGCACCTAGGGAAACCTACCAAACCTGTGCATTGTTTAAAACTAGAGACCGATGGGAATCCAAGATGGGGTGACTTGTGGGGCTCTGACCAGCTTCTGTTACCCAGAATCCTTTGCAAACCTAAAAATTTGGCTAAAAAAACACATTTTCCTCACATTTTGGTGACAGAAAGTTCTGGAATCTTAGAAGAGCCACAAATTTCCTTCCACCCAGCGCTCCCCCAAGTCTCCCGATAAAAATGATACCTCACTTGTGTGGGCATGCCTAGCGCCCGCGGCAGGAAATGCCCCAAAACACAACGTGCACACATCCCATTTTTTGACAGGAAACAGAGGTGTTTTTTGCAAAGTGCCTACCTGTAGATTTTGGCCTCTAGCTCAGCTGGCAGCTAGGGAAACATACCAAACCTATGCATGTTTGAAAACGAGAGACCTAGGGGAATCCAAGATGGGGTGACTTGTCGTGCTCTGACCAGGTTCTGTTGCCCAGAATCCTTTGCAAACCTCAAAATTTGGCTAAAAAAACACGTTTTCCTCACATTTCAGTGACATAAAGTTCTGGAATCTGAGAGGAGCCACAAATTTCCTTCCACCCAGCGTTCCTCCAAGTCTCCCGATAAAATGCTACCTCACTTGTGTGAGTAGCCTGAGTGCCCGCGACAGGAAATGTCCCAAAACACAACGTGGACACATCCCATTTTTTGACAGAAAACAGAGGTGTTTTTGCAAAATGCCTACTTGTAGATTTTGGCCTCTAGCTCAGGCTGCACCTAGGGAAACCTACCAAACCTGTGCATTTTTTAAAACTAGAGACCGATGGGAATCCAAGATGGCGTGACTTGTGGGGCTCTGACCAGCTTCTGTTACCCAGAATCCTTTGCAAACCTCAAAATTTGGCTAAAAAAATACGTTTTCCTCACATTTTGGTGACAGAAAGTTCTGGAATCTGAGAAGAGCCACAAATTTCCTTCCACCCAGCGTTCCCCCAAGTCTCCCGATAAAAATGATACCTCACTTGTGTGGGTAGGCCTAGCGCCAGCGACAGGAAATGCCCCAAAACGCAACGTGGACACATCCCATTTTTTGACAAAAAACAGAGGTGTTTTTTGCAAAGTGCCTACCTGTAGATTTTGGCCTCTAGCTCAGCCAGCACCTAGGGAAACCTACCAGACCTGTGCATTTTTGAAAACTAGAGACCTAGGGGAATCCAAGATGGGGTGACTTGTGGGGCTCTGACCAGGTTCTGTTACCCAGAATGATTTGCAAACCTCAAAATTTGGCTAAAAAAACACGTTTTCCTCACATTTTGGTGACAGAAAGTTCTGGAAAATGAGAAGAGACACAAATTCCCTTCCACTTAGCGTTCCTTCAAGTCTCCCGATAAAAATGATACCTCACTTGTGTGGGTAGGCCTAGCGCCCGCGACAGGAAATGCCCCAAGACGCAACGTGGACACATCCCATTTTTTGACAGAAACCAGAGGTGGTTTTTGCAATGTGCCTACCTGTAGATTTTGGCCTCTAGCTCAGCCGGGACCTAGGGAAACCTACCAAACCTGTGCATTTTTTAAAACTAGAGACCAAGGGGAATCAAAGATGGGGTGACTTGTGGGGCTCTGACCAGGTTCTGTTACCCAGAATCCTTTTCAAACCTCAAAATTTGGCTAAAAAAACACGTTTTCCTCACATTTCAGTGACAGAAAGTTCTGGAATCTGAGAGGAGCCACAAATTTCCTTCCACCCAGTGTTCCTCCAAGTCTCTCGATAAAAATGATACGTCACTTGTGTGGGTAGGCCTAGCGCCCGCGACAGGAAATGCCCCAAAACGCAACGTGGACACATCCCATTTTTTGACAGAAAACAGAGGTGTTTTTTGCAAAGTGCCTACCTGTAGATTTTGGCCCCTAGCTCAGCCGGCACCAGGGGAAAGCTACCAAACCTGTGCATTTTTTAAAAGATAGAGACCGAGGGGAATCAAAGATGGGGTGACTTGTGGGTCTCTGATCAGGTTCTGTTACCCAGAATCCGTTGCAAACCTCAAAATTTGGCTAAAAAAACATGTTTTCCTCACATTTCGGTGACAGAAAGTTCTGGAATCTGAGAGGAGCCACAAATTTCCTTCCACCCAGCGTTCCTCCAAGTCTCCCGATAAAAATGCTACCTCACTTGTGTGAGTAGCCTGAGCGCCCGCGACAGGAAATGTCCCAAAACACAACGTGGACACATCCCATTTTTTTACAGAAAACAGAGGTGTTTTTGCAAAGTGCCTACTTGTAGATTTTGGCCTCTAGCTCAGCCTGCACCTAGGGAAACCTACCAAACCTGTGCATTTTTTAAAACTAGAGACCGATGGGAATCCAAGATGGGGTGACTTGTGGGGCTCTGACCAGCTTCTGTTACCCAGAATCCTTTGCAAACCTCAAAATTTGGCTAAAAAAACACGTTTTCCTCACATTTTGGTGACAGAAAGTTCTGGAATCTGAGAAGAGCCACAAATTTCCTTCCACCCAGCGTTCCCCCAAGTCTCCCACTAAAAATGATACCTCACTTGTGTGGGGAGGCCGAGCGCCTGCGACAGGAAATGCCCCAAAACGCAACGTGGACACATCCCATTTTTTGATAGAAAACAGAGGTGTTTTTTTGCAAATTGCCTACCTGTAGATTTTGGCCTCTAGCTCAGCCGGCACCTAGGGAAACATACCAAACCTGTGCATTTTTTTAAACCAGAGACCTAGGGGAATTCAAGATAGGGTGACTTGTGGGGCTCTGACCACGTTCTGTTAGCCAGAATCCTTTGCAAACCTCAAAATTTGCCTAAAAAAACACGTTTTCCTCACATTTCGGTGACAGAAAGTTCTGGAATCTGAGAGGAGCCACAAATTTCCTTCCACCCAGCGTTCCTCCAAGTCTCCCGATAAAAATGCTACCTCACTTGTGTGGTTAGGCCGAGCGCCTGCGACAGGAAATGCCCCAAAACGCAACGTGGACACATCCCATTTTTTGACAGGAAACAGAGGTGTTTTTTGCAAAGTGCCTACCTGTAGATTTTGGCCTCTAGCTCAGCTGGCAGCTAGGGAAACATACCAAACCTATGCATGTTTGAAAACGAGAGACCTAGGGGAATCCAAGATGGGGTGACTTGTCGTGCTCTGACCAGGTTCTGTTGCCCAGAATCCTTTGCAAACCTCAAAATTTGCCTAAAAAAACACGTTTTCCTCACATTTCGGTGACAGAAAGTTCTGGAATCTGAGAGGAGCCACAAATTTCCTTCCACCCAGCGTTCCTCCAAGTCTCCCGATAAAAATGCTACCTCACTTGTGTGGGCATGCCTAGCGCCCGCGGCAGGAAATGCCCCAAAACACAACGTGCACACATCCCATTTTTTGACAGGAAACAGAGGTGTTTTTTGCAAAGTGCCTACCTGTAGATTTTGGCCTCTAGCTCAGCCAGCACCTAGGGAAACCTACCAGACCTGTGCATTTTTGAAAACTAGAGACCTAGGGGAATCCAAGATGGGGTGACTTGTGGGGCTCTGGCCAGGTTCTGTTACCCAGAATGCTTTGCAAACCTCAAAATTTGGCTAAAAAAACACGTTTTCCTCACATTTTGGTGACAGAAAGTTCTGGAAAATGAGAAGAGACACAAATTCCCTTCCACTTAGCGTTCCTTCAAGTCTCCCGATAAAATTGATACCTCACTTGTGTGGGTAGGCCTAGCGCCCGCGACAGAAAATGCCCAAAGACGCAACGTGGACACATCCCATTTTTTGACAGAAAACAGAGGTGGTTTTTGCAATGTGCCAACCTGTAGATTTTGGCCTCTAGCTCATCCGTCACCTACGGAAACCTACCAAACCTGTGCATTTTTTAAAACTAGAGACCAAGGGGAATCAAAGATGGGGTGACTTGTGGGGCTCTGACCAGGTTCTGTTACCCAGAATCCTTTTCAAACCTCAAAATTTATCTAAAAAAACACATTTTCCTCACATTTCAGTGACAGAAAGTTCTGGAATCTGAGAGGAGCCACAAATTTCCTTCCACCCAGTGTTCCCCCAAGTCTCTCGATAAAAATGATACCTCACTTCTGTGGGTAGGCCTAGCGCCCGCGACAGGAAATGCCCCAAAACGCAACGTGGACACATCCCATTTTTTGACAGAAAACAGAGGTGTTTTTTGCAAAGTGCCTACCTGTAGATTTTGGCCTCTAGCTCAGCCGGCACCAGGGGAAAGCTACCAAACCTGTGCATTTTTGAAAACATAGAGACCGAGGGGAATCAAAGATGGGGTGACTTGTGGGGCTCTGATCAGGTTCTGTTACCCAGAATCCATTGCAAACCTCAAAATTTGGCTAAAAAAACATGTTTTCCTCACATTTCGGTGACAGAAAGTTCTGGAATCTGAGAGGAGCCACAAATTTCCTTCCACCCAGCGTTCCTCCAAGTCTCCCGATAAAAATGCTACCTCACTTGTGTGGGTAGCCTGAGCGCCCGCAACAGGAAATGTCCCAAAACACAACGTGGACACATCCCATTTTTTGACAGAAAACAGAGGTGTTTTTGCAAAGTGCCTACTTGTAGATTTTGGCCTCTAGCTCAGCCTGCACCTAGGGAAACCTACCAAACCTGTGCATTTTTTAAAACTAGAGACCAATGGGAATCCAAGATGGGGTGACTTGTGGGGCTCTGACCAGCTTCTGTTACCCAGAATCCTTTGCAAACCTCAAAATTTGGCTAAAAAAACACGTTTTCCTCACATTTTGGTGACAGAAAGTTCTGGAATCTGAGAAGAGCCACAAATTTCCTTCCACCCAGCGTTCCCCCAAGTCTCCCGCTAAAAATGATACCTCACTTGTGTGGGTAGGCCAAGCGCCTGCGACAGGAAATGCCCCAAAACGCAACGTGGACACATCCCATTTTTTGATAGAAAACAGAGGTGTTTTTTTGCAAATTGCCTACCTGTAGATTTTGGCCTCTAGCTCAGCCTGCACCCTGGGAAAGATACCAAACCTGTGCATTTTTGAAAACTAGAGACCGATGGGAATCCAAGATGGGGTGACTTGTGGGGCTCGGACCAGCTTCTCTTACCCAGAATCCTTTGCAAACCTCAAAATTTGGCTAAAAAAACACGTTTTCCTCACATTTTGGTGACAGAAAGTTCTGGAATTTGAGAAGAGACAAAAATGTCCTTCCACCCAGCGTTCCCCCAAGTCTCCCGATAAAAATGATACCTCACTTGTGTGGGTAGGCCTAGCGCCAGCGACAGGAAATGCCCCAAAACGCAAAGTGGACACATCCCATTTTTTAAAAAAAACAGAGGTGTTTTTTGCAAAGTGCCTACCTGTAGATTTTGGCCTCTAGATCAGCCGGCACCAGGGGAAAGCTACCAAACCTGTTCATTTTTGAAAACATAGAGACCGAGGGGAATCAAAGATGGGGTGACTTGTGGGGCTCTGACCAGGTTCTGTTACCCAGAATGCTTTGCAAACCTCAAAATTTGGCTAAAAAAACACGTTTTCCTCACATTTTGGTGACAGAAAGTTCTGGAAAATGAGAAGAGACACAAATTCCCTTCCACTTAGCGTTCCTTCAAGTCTCCCGATAAAATTGATACCTCACTTGTGTGGGTAGGCCTAGCGCCCGCGACAGGAAATGCCCAAAGACGCAACGTGGACACATCCCATTTTTTGACAGAAAACAGATGTGGTTTTTGCAATGTGCCTACCTGTAGATTTTGGCCTCTAGCTCATCCGGCACCTACGGAAACCTACCAAACCTGTGCATTTTTTAAAACTAGAGACCAAGGGGAATCAAAGATGGGGTGACTTGTGGGGCTCTGACCAGGTTCTGTTACCCAGAATCCTTTTCAAACCTCAAAATTTATCTAAAAAAACACATTTTCCTCACATTTCAGTGACAGAAAGTTCTGGAATCTGAGAGGAGCCACAAATTTCCTTCCACCCAGTGTTCCCCCAAGTCTCTCGATAAAAATGATACCTCACTTCTGTGGGTAGGCCTAGCGCCCGCGACAGGAAATGCCCCAAAACGCAACGTGGACACATCCCATTTTTTGACAGAAAACAGAGGTGTTTTTTGCAAAGTGCCTACCTGTAGATTTTGGCCTCTAGCTCAGCCGGCACCAGGGGAAAGCTACCAAACCTGTGCATTTTTGAAAACATAGAGACCGAGGGGAATCAAAGAGGGGGTGACTTGTGGGGCTCTGATCAGGTTCTGTTACCCAGAATCCATTGCAAACCTCACAATTTGGCTAAAAAAACATGTTTTCCTCACATTTCGGTGACAGAAAGTTCTGGAATCTGAGAGGAGCCACAAATTTCCTTCCACCCAGCGTTCCTCCAAGTCTCCCGATAAAAATGCTACCTCACTTGTGTGGGTAGCCTGAGCGCCCGCAACAGGAAATGTCCCAAAACACAACGTGGACACATCCCATTTTTTGACAGAAAACAGAGGTGTTTTTGCAAAGTGCCTACTTGTAGATTTTGGCCTCTAGCTCAGCCTGCACCTAGGGAAACCTACCAAACCTGTGCATTTTTTAAAACTAGAGACCAATGGGAATCCAAGATGGGGTGACTTGTGGGGCTCTGACCAGCTTCTGTTACCCAGAATCCTTTGCAAACCTCAAAATTTGGCTAAAAAAACACGTTTTCCTCACATTTTGGTGACAGAAAGTTCTGGAATCTGAGAAGAGCCACAAATTTCCTTCCACCCAGCGTTCCCCCAAGTCTCCCGCTAAAAATGATACCTCACTTGTGTGGGTAGGCCAAGCGCCTGCGACAGGAAATGCCCCAAAACGCAACGTGGACACATCCCATTTTTTGATAGAAAACAGAGGTGTTTTTTTGCAAATTGCCTACCTGTAGATTTTGGCCTCTAGCTCAGCCTGCACCCTGGGAAAGATACCAAACCTGTGCATTTTTGAAAACTAGAGACCGATGGGAATCCAAGATGGGGTGACTTGTGGGGCTCGGACCAGCTTCTCTTACCCAGAATCCTTTGCAAACCTCAAAATTTGGCTAAAAAAACACGTTTTCCTCACATTTTGGTGACAGAAAGTTCTGGAATCTGAGAAGAGACAAAAATGTCCTTCCACCCAGCGTTCCCCCAAGTCTCCCGATAAAAATGATACCTCACTTGTGTGGGTAGGCCTAGCGCCAGCGACAGGAAATGCCCCAAAACGCAAAGTGGACACATCCCATTTTTTTAAAAAAACAGAGGTGTTTTTTGCAAAGTGCCTACCTGTAGATTTTGGCCTCTAGATCAGCCGGCACCAGGGGAAAGCTACCAAACCTGTTCATTTTTGAAAACATAGAGACCGAGGGGAATCAAAGATGGGGTGACTTGTGGGGCTCTGATCAGGTTCTGTTACCCAGAATCCGTTGCAAACCTCAAAAGTTGGCTAAAAAAACATGTTTTCCTCACATTTCGGTGACAGAAAGTTCTGGAATCTGAGAGGAGCCACAAATTTCCTTCCACCCAGCGTTCCTCCAAGTCTCCCGATAAAAATGCTACCTCACTTGTGTGGGTAGCCCGAGCGCCCGCGACAGGAAATGCCCCAAAACGCAACGTGGACACATCCCATTTTTTGATAGAAAACAGAGGTGTTTTTTTGCAAATTGCCTACCTGTAGATTTTGGCCTCTAGCTCAGCCGGCACCTAGGGAAACATACCAAACCTGTGCATTTTTTTAAACCAGAGACGTGAGGGAATTCAAGATAGGGTGACTTGTGGGGCTCTGACCAGGTTCTGTTAGCCAGAATCCTTTGCAAACCTCAAAATTTGCCTAAAAAACACGTTTTCCTCACATTTCGGTGACAGAAAGTTCTGGAATCTGAGAGGAGCCACAAATTTCCTTCCACCCAGCGTTCCCCCAAGTCTCCCGATAAAAATGACAGCTCATTTGTGTGGGTAGGCCTAGCACCCGCGACAGGAAGTGCCCCAAAACACAACGTGGACACATCCCATTTTTTCACAGAAAACAGAGGTGTTTTTTGCAAAGTGCCTACCTGTGGATTTTGGCCTCTAGCTCAGCCTGCACCTAGGGAAAGCTACCAAATCTGTGCATTTTTTAAAACTAGAGACCGATGGGAATCCAAGATGGGGTGACTTGTGGGGCTCTGACCAGCTTCTGTTACCCAGAATCCTTTGCAAACCTCAAAATTTGGCTAAAAAAACACATTTTCCTCACATTTTGGTGACAGAAAGTTCTGGAATCTGAGAAGAGCCACAAATTTCCTTCCACCCAGCGTTCCCCCAAGTCTCCCGATAAAAATGATACCTCACTTGTGTGGGTAGGCCTAGCGCCAGCGACATGAAATGCCCCAAAACGCAACGTGGACACATCCCAATTTTTGACAGAAAACAGAGGTGTTTTTTGCAAAGTGCCTACCTGTAGATTTTGGCCTCTAGCTCAGCCAGCACCTAGGGAAACCTACCAAACCTGTGCATTTTTAAAAACTAGAGACCAAGGGGAATCAAAGATGGGGTGACTTGTGGGGCTCTGACTAGGTTCTGTTACCCAGAATCCTTTGCAAACCTCAATATTTGGCTAAAAAAACACATTTTCCTCACATTTCAGTGACAGAAAGTTCTAGAATCTGAGAGGAGCCACAAATTTCCTTCCACCCAGTGTTCCCCCAAGTCTCCCGATAAAAATGATACCTCACTTCTGTGGGTAGGCCTAGCGCCCGCGACAGGAAATGCCCCAAAACGCAACGTGGACACATCCCATTTTTTGACAGAAAACAGAGGTGTTTTTTGCAAAGTGCCTACCTGTAGATTTTGACCTCTAGCTCAGCCGGCACCAGGGGAAAGCTACCAAACCTGTGCATTTTTGAAAACATAAAGACCGAGGGGAATCAAAGATGGGGTGACTTGTGGGGCTCTGATCAGGTTCTGTTACCCAGAATCCGTTGCAAACCTCAAAATTTGGCTAAAAAAACATGTTTTCCTCACATTTCGGTGACAGAAAGTTCTGGAATCTGGGAGGAGCCACAAATTTCCTTCCACCCACTGTTCTTCCAAGTCTCCCGATAAAAATGCTACCACACTTGTGTGGGTAGCCCGAGAGCCCGCGACAGGAAATGCCCCAAAACACAACGTGGACACATCCCATTTTTTGACAGAAAACAGAGGTGTTTTTTGCAAAGTGCCTACTTGTAGATTTTGGCCTCTAGCTCAGCCTGCACCTAGGGAAACCTACCAAACCTGTGCATTGTTTAAAACTAGAGACCGATGGGAATCCAAGATGGGGTGACTTGTGGGGCTCTGACCAGCTTCTGTTACCCAGAATACTTTGCAAACCTAAAAATTTGGCTAAAAAAACACATTTTCCTCACATTTTGGTGACAGAAAGTTCTGGAATCTTAGAAGAGCCACAAATTTCCTTCCACCCAGCGCTCCCCCAAGTCTCCCGATAAAAATGATACCTCACTTGTGTGGGCATGCCTAGCGCCCGCGGCAGGAAATGCCCCAAAACACAACGTGCACACATCCCATTTTTTGACAGGAAACAGAGGTGTTTTTTGCAAAGTGCCTACCTGTAGATTTTGGCCTCTAGCTCAGCTGGCAGCTAGGGAAACATACCAAACCTATGCATGTTTGAAAACGAGAGACCTAGGGGAATCCAAGATGGGGTGACTTGTCGTGCTCTGACCAGGTTCTGTTGCCCAGAATCCTTTGCAAACCTCAAAATTTGGCTAAAAAAACACGTTTTCCTCACATTTCAGTGACATAAAGTTCTGGAATCTGAGAGGAGCCACAAATTTCCTTCCACCCAGCGTTCCTCCAAGTCTCCCGATAAAATGCTACCTCACTTGTGTGAGTAGCCTGAGTGCCCGCGACAGGAAATGTCCCAAAACACAACGTGGACACATCCCATTTTTTGACAGAAAACAGAGGTGTTTTTGCAAAATGCCTACTTGTAGATTTTGGCCTCTAGCTCAGGCTGCACCTAGGGAAACCTACCAAACCTGTGCATTTTTTAAAACTAGAGACCGATGGGAATCCAAGATGGGGTGACTTGTGGGGCTCTGACCAGCTTCTGTTACCCAGAATCCTTTGCAAACCTCAAAATTTGGCTAAAAAAACACGTTTTCCTCACATTTTGGTGACAGAAAGTTCTGGAATCTGAGAAGAGCCACAAATTTCCTTCCACCCAGCGTTCCCCCAAGTCTCCCGATAAAAATGATACCTCACTTGTGTGGGTAGGCCTAGCGCCAGCGACAGGAAATGCCCCAAAACGCAACGTGGACACATCCCATTTTTTGACAAAAAACAGAGGTGTTTTTTGCAAAGTGCCTACCTGTAGATTTTGGCCTCTAGCTCAGCCAGCACCTAGGGAAACCTACCAGACCTGTGCATTTTTGAAAACTAGAGACCTAGGGGAATCCAAGATGGGGTGACTTGTGGGGCTCTGACCAGGTTCTGTTACCCAGAATGCTTTGCAAACCTCAAAATTTGGCTAAAAAAACACGTTTTCCTCACATTTTGGTGACAGAAAGTTCTGGAAAATGAGAAGAGACACAAATTCCCTTCCACTTAGCGTTCCTTCAAGTCTCCCGATAAAAATGATACCTCACTTGTGTGGGTAGGCCTAGCGCCCGCGACAGGAAATGCCCCAAGACGCAACGTGGACACATCCCATTTTTTGACAGAAACCAGAGGTGGTTTTTGCAATGTGCCTACCTGTAGATTTTGGCCTCTAGCTCAGCCGGGACCTAGGGAAACC
Source organism: Pleurodeles waltl (assembly GCF_031143425.1). NCBI lineage: Eukaryota > Metazoa > Chordata > Amphibia > Caudata > Salamandridae > Pleurodeles > Pleurodeles waltl. The sequence continues at coordinate 596,729,052 of NC_090449.1, forward strand.
TACCAAACCTGTGCATTTTTTAAAACTAGAGACCAAGGGGAATCAAAGATGGGGTGACTTGTGGGGCTCTGACCAGGTTCTGTTACCCAGAATCCTTTTCAAACCTCAAAATTTGGCTAAAAAAACACGTTTTCCTCACATTTCAGTGACAGAAAGTTCTGGAATCTGAGAGGAGCCACAAATTTCCTTCCACCCAGTGTTCCTCCAAGACTCTCGATAAAAATGATACGTCACTTCTGTGGGTAGGCCTAGCGCCCGCGACAGGAAATGCCCCAAAACGCAACGTGGACACATCCCATTTTTTGACAGAAAACAGAGGTGTTTTTTGCAAAGTGCCTACCTGTAGATTTTGGCCTCTAGCTCAGCCGGCACCAGGGGAAAGCTACCAAACCTGTGCATTTTTTAAAAGATAGAGACCGAGGGGAATCAAAGATGGGGTGACTTGTGGGGCTCTGATCAGGTTCTGTTACCCAGAATCAGTTGCAAACCTCAAAATTTGGCTAAAAAAACATGTTTTCCTCACATTTCGGTGACAGAAAGTTCTGGAATCTGAGAGGAGCCACAAATTTCCTTCCACCCAGCGTTCCTCCAAGTCTCCCGATAAAAATGCTACCTCACTTGTGTGAGTAGCCTGAGCGCCCGCGACAGGAAATGTCCCAAAACACAACGTGGACACATCCCATTTTTTTACAGAAAACAGAGGTGTTTTTGCAAAGTGCCTACTTGTAGATTTTGGCCTCTAGCTCAGCCTGCACCTAGGGAAACCTACCAAACCTGTGCATTTTTTAAAACTAGAGACCGATGGGAATCCAAGATGTGGTGACTTGTGGGGCTCTGACCAGCTTCTGTTACCCAGAATCCTTTGCAAACCTCAAAATTTGGCTAAAAAAACACGTTTTCCTCACATTTTGGTGACAGAAAGTTCTGGAATCTGAGAAGAGCCACAAATTTCCTTCCACCCAGCGTTCCCCCAAGTCTCCCACTAAAAATGATACCTCACTTGTGTGGGGAGGCCGAGCGCCTGCGACAGGAAATGCCCCAAAACGCAACGTGGACACATCCCATTTTTTGATAGAAAACAGAGGTGTTTTTTTGCAAATTGCCTACCTGTAGATTTTGGCCTCTAGCTCAGCCGGCACCTAGGGAAACATACCAAACCTGTGCATTTTTTTAAACCAGAGACCTAGGGGAATTCAAGATAGGTTGACTTGTGGGGCTCTGACCACGTTCTGTTAGCCAGAATCCTTTGCAAACCTCAAAATTTGCCTAAAAAAACACGTTTTCCTCACATTTCGGTGACAGAAAGTTCTGGAATCTGAGAGGAGCCACAAATTTCCTTCCACCCAGCGTTCCTCCAAGTCTCCCGATAAAAATGCTACCTCACTTGTGTGGTTAGGCCGAGCGCCTGCGACAGGAAATGCCCCAAAACGCAACGTGGACACATCCCATTTTTTGACAGGAAACAGAGGTGTTTTTTGCAAAGTGCCTACCTGTAGATTTTGGCCTCTAGCTCAGCTGGCAGCTAGGGAAACATACCAAACCTATGCATGTTTGAAAACGAGAGACCTAGGGGAATCCAAGATGGGGTGACTTGTCGTGCTCTGACCAGGTTCTGTTGCCCAGAATCCTTTGCAAACCTCAAAATTTGCCTAAAAAAACACGTTTTCCTCACATTTCGGTGACAGAAAGTTCTGGAATCTGAGAGGAGCCACAAATTTCCTTCCACCCAGCGTTCCTCCAAGTCTCCCGATAAAAATGCTACCTCACTTGTGTGGGCATGCCTAGCGCCCGCGGCAGGAAATGCCCCAAAACACAACGTGCACACATCCCATTTTTTGACAGGAAACAGAGGTGTTTTTTGCAAAGTGCCTACCTGTAGATTTTGGCCTCTAGCTCAGCCAGCACCTAGGGAAACCTACCAGACCTGTGCATTTTTGAAAACTAGAGACCTAGGGGAATCCAAGATGGGGTGACTTGTGGGGCTCTGACCAGGTTCTGTTACCCAGAATGCTTTGCAAACCTCAAAATTTGGCTAAAAAAACACGTTTTCCTCACATTTTGGTGACAGAAAGTTCTGGAAAATGAGAAGAGACACAAATTCCCTTCCACTTAGCGTTCCTTCAAGTCTCCCGATAAAAATGATACCTCACTTGTGTGGGTAGGCCTAGCGCCCGCGACAGGAAATGCCCCAAGACGCAACGTGGACACATCCCATTTTTTGACAGAAACCAGAGGTGGTTTTTGCAATGTGCCTACCTGTAGATTTTGGCCTCTAGCTCAGCCGGGACCTAGGGAAACCTACCAAACCTGTGCATTTTTTAAAACTAGAGACCAAGGGGAATCAAAGATGGGGTGACTTGTGGGGCTCTGACCAGGTTCTGTTACCCAGAATCCTTTTCAAACCTCAAAATTTGGCTAAAAAAACACGTTTTCCTCACATTTCAGTGACAGAAAGTTCTGGAATCTGAGAGGAGCCACAAATTTCCTTCCACCCAGTGTTCCTCCAAGTCTCTCGATAAAAATGATACGTCACTTCTGTGGGTAGGCCTAGCGCCCGCGACAGGAAATGCCCCAAAACGCAACGTGGACACATCCCATTTTTTGACAGAAAACAGAGGTGTTTTTTGCAAAGTGCCTACCTGTAGATTTTGGCCTCTAGCTCAGCCGGCACCAGGGGAAAGCTACCAAACCTGTGCATTTTTTAAAAGATAGAGACCGAGGGGAATCAAAGATGGGGTGACTTGTGGGGCTCTGATCAGGTTCTGTTACCCAGAATCCGTTGCAAACCTCAAAATTTGGCTAAAAAAACATGTTTTCCTCACATTTCGGTGACAGAAAGTTCTGGAATCTGAGAGGAGCCACAAATTTCCTTCCACCCAGCGTTCCTCCAAGTCTCCCGATAAAAATGCTACCTCACTTGTGTGAGTAGCCTGAGCGCCCGCGACAGGAAATGTCCCAAAACACAACGTGGACACATCCCATTTTTTTACAGAAAACAGAGGTGTTTTTGCAAAGTGCCTACTTGTAGATTTTGGCCTCTAGCTCAGCCTGCACCTAGGGAAACCTACCAAACCTGTGCATTTTTTAAAACTAGAGACCGATGGGAATCCAAGATGGGGTGACTTGTGGGGCTCTGACCAGCTTCTGTTACCCAGAATCCTTTGCAAACCTCAAAATTTGGCTAAAAAAACACGTTTTCCTCACATTTTGGTGACAGAAAGTTCTGGAATCTGAGAAGAGCCACAAATTTCCTTCCACCCAGCGTTCCCCCAAGTCTCCCACTAAAAATGATACCTCACTTGTGTGGGGAGGCCGAGCGCCTGCGACAGGAAATGCCCCAAAACGCAACGTGGACACATCCCATTTTTTGATAGAAAACAGAGGTGTTTTTTTGCAAATTGCCTACCTGTAGATTTTGGCCTCTAGCTCAGCCGGCACCTAGGGAAACATACCAAACCTGTGCATTTTTTTAAACCAGAGACCTAGGGGAATTCAAGATAGGGTGACTTGTGGGGCTCTGACCACGTTCTGTTAGCCAGAATCCTTTGCAAACCTCAAAATTTGCCTAAAAAAACACGTTTTCCTCACATTTCGGTGACAGAAAGTTCTGGAATCTGAGAGGAGCCACAAATTTCCTTCCACCCAGCGTTCCTCCAAGTCTCCCGATAAAAATGCTACCTCACTTGTGTGGTTAGGCCGAGCGCCTGCGACAGGAAATGCCCCAAAACGCAACGTGGACACATCCCATTTTTTGACAGGAAACAGAGGTGTTTTTTGCAAAGTGCCTACCTGTAGATTTTGGCCTCTAGCTCAGCTGGCAGCTAGGGAAACATACCAAACCTATGCATGTTTGAAAACGAGAGACCTAGGGGAATCCAAGATGGGGTGACTTGTCGTGCTCTGACCAGGTTCTGTTGCCCAGAATCCTTTGCAAACCTCAAAATTTGCCTAAAAAAACACATTTTCCTCACATTTCGGTGACAGAAAGTTCTGGAATCTGAGAGGAGCCACAAATTTCCTTCCACCCAGCGTTCCTCCAAGTCTCCCGATAAAAATGCTACCTCACTTGTGTGGGCATGCCTAGCGCCCGCGTCAGGAAATGCCCCAAAACACAACGTGCACACATCCCATTTTTTGACAGGAAACAGAGGTGTTTTTTGCAAAGTGCCTACCTGTAGATTTTGGCCTCTAGCTCAGCTGGCAGCTAGGGAAACATACCAAACCTATGCATGTTTGAAAACGAGAGACCTAGGGGAATCCAAGATGGGGTGACTTGTCGTGCTCTGACCAGGTTCTGTTGCCCAGAATCCTTTGCAAACCTCAAAATTTGGCTAAAAAAACACGTTTTCCTCACATTTCAGTTACATAAAGTTCTGGAATCTGAGAGGAGCCACAAATTTCCTTCCACCCAGCGTTCCTCCAAGTCTCCCGATAAAATGCTACCTCACTTGTGTGAGTAGCCTGAGTGCCCGCGACAGGAAATGTCCCAAAACACAACGTGGACACATCCCATTTTTTGACAGAAAACAGAGGTGTTTTTGCAAAATGCCTACTTGTAGATTTTGGCCTCTAGCTCAGGCTGCACCTAGGGAAACCTACCAAACCTGTGCATTTTTTAAAACTAGAGACCGATGGGAATCCAAGATGGGGTGACTTGTGGGGCTCTGACCAGCTTCTGTTACCCAGAATCCTTTGCAAACCTCAAAATTTGGCTAAAAAAACACGTTTTCCTCACATTTTGGTGACAGAAAGTTCTGGAATCTGAGAAGAGCCACAAATTTCCTTCCACCCAGCGTTCCCCCAAGTCTCCCGATAAAAATGATACCTCACTTGTGTGGGTAGGCCTAGCGCCAGCGACAGGAAATGCCCCAAAACGCAACGTGGACACATCCCATTTTTTGACAAAAAACAGAGGTGTTTTTTGCAAAGTGCCTACCTGTAGATTTTGGCCTCTAGCTCAGCCAGCACCTAGGGAAACCTACCAGACCTGTGCATTTTTGAAAACTAGAGACCTAGGGGAATCCAAGATGGGGTGACTTGTGGTGCTCTGACCAGGTTCTGTTACCCAGAATGCTTTGCAAACCTCAAAATTTGGCTAAAAAAACACGTTTTCCTCACATTTTGGTGACAGAAAGTTCTGGAAAATGAGAAGAGACACAAATTCCCTTCCACTTAGCGTTCCTTCAAGTCTCCCGATAAAAATGATACCTCACTTGTGTGGGTAGGCCTAGCGCCCGCGACAGGAAATGCCCCAAGACGCAACGTGGACGCATCCCATTTTTTGACAGAAACCAGAGGTGGTTTTTGCAATGTGCCTACCTGTAGATTTTGGCCTCTAGCTCAGCCGGGACCTAGGGAAACCTACCAAACCTGTGCATTTTTTAAAACTAGAGACCAAGGGGAATCAAAGATGGGGTGACTTGTGGGGCTCTGACCAGGTTCTGTTACCCAGAATCCTTTTCAAACCTCAAAATTTGGCTAAAAAAACACGTTTTCCTCACATTTCAGTGACAGAAAGTTCTGGAATCTGAGAGGAGCCACAAATTTCCTTCCACCCAGTGTTCCTCCAAGTCTCTCGATAAAAATGATACGTCACTTCTGTGGGTAGGCCTAGCGCCCGCGACAGGAAATGCCCCAAAACGCAACGTGGACACATCCCATTTTTTGACAGAAAACAGAGGTGTTTTTTGCAAAGTGCCTACCTGTAGATTTTGGCCTCTAGCTCAGCCGGCACCAGGGGAAAGCTACCAAACCTGTGCATTTTTTAAAAGATAGAGACCGAGGGGAATCAAAGATGGGGTGACTTGTGGGGCTCTGATCAGGTTCTGTTACCCAGAATCCGTTGCAAACCTCAAAATTTGGCTAAAAAAACATGTTTTCCTCACATTTCGGTGACAGAAAGTTCTGGAATCTGAGAGGAGCCACAAATTTCCTTCCACCCAGCGTTCCTCCAAGTCTCCCGATAAAAATGCTACCTCACTTGTGTGAGTAGCCTGAGCGCCCGCGACAGGAAATGTCCCAAAACACAACGTGGACACATCCCATTTTTTTACAGAAAACAGAGGTGTTTTTGCAAAGTGCCTACTTGTAGATTTTGGCCTCTAGCTCAGCCTGCACCTAGGGAAACCTACCAAACCTGTGCATTTTTTAAAACTAGAGACCGATGGGAATCCAAGATGGGGTGACTTGTGGGGCTCTGACCAGCTTCTGTTACCCAGAATCCTTTGCAAACCTCAAAATTTGGCTAAAAAAACACGTTTTCCTCACATTTTGGTGACAGAAAGTTCTGGAATCTGAGAAGAGCCACAAATTTCCTTCCACCCAGCGTTCCCCCAAGTCTCCCACTAAAAATGATACCTCACTTGTGTGGGGAGGCCGAGCGCCTGCGACAGGAAATGCCCCAAAACGCAACGTGGACACATCCCATTTTTTGATAGAAAACAGAGGCGTTTTTTTGCAAATTGCCTACCTGTAGATTTTGGCCTCTAGCTCAGCCGGCACCTAGGGAAACATACCAAACCTGTGCATTTTTTTAAACCAGAGACCTAGGGGAATTCAAGATAGGGTGACTTGTGGGGCTCTGACCACGTTCTGTTAGCCAGAATCCTTTGCAAACCTCAAAATTTGCCTAAAAAAACACGTTTTCCTCACATTTCGGTGACAGAAAGTTCTGGAATCTGAGAGGAGCCACAAATTTCCTTCCACCCAGCGTTCCTCCAAGTCTCCCGATAAAAATGCTACCTCACTTGTGTGGTTAGGCCGAGCGCCTGCGACAGGAAATGCCCCAAAACGCAACGTGGACACATCCCATTTTTTAATAGAAAACAGAGGTGTTTTTTGCAAATTGCCTACCTGTAGATTTAGGACTCAAGCTCAGCCGGCACCTAGGGAAACCTACCAAACCTGTGCATTTTTTTAAACTAGAGACCAAGGGGAATCAAAGATGAGGTGACTTGTGGGGCTCTGACCAGGTTCTGTTACCCAGAATCCGTTGCAAACCTCAAAATTTGGCTAAAAAAACATGTTTTCCTCACATTTCGGTGACAGAAAGTTCTGGAATCTGAGAGGAGCCACAAATTTCCTTCCACCCAGCGTTCCCCCAAGTCTCCCGATAAAAATGATAGCTCATTTGTGTGGGTAGGCCTAGCGTCCGTGACAGGAAGTTGCCCAAAACACAACGTGGACACATCCCATTTTTTTACAGAAAACAGAGTTGTTTTTTGCAAAGTGCCTACCTGTAGATTTTGGCCTCTAGCTCAGCCTGCACCTTGGGAAAGCTACCAAACCTGTGCATTTTGGTAAACTAGAGACCGATGGGAATCCAAGATGGGGTGACTTGTGGGGCTCTGACCAGCTTCTGTTACCCAGAATCCTTTGCAAACCTCAAAATTTGGCTAAAAAACACGTTTTCCTCACATTTTGGTGACAGAAAGTTCTGGAATCTGAGAAGAGCCAAAAATTTCCTTCCACCCAGCGTTCCCCCAAGTCTCCCGATAAAAATGATACCTCACTTGTGTGGGTAGGCGTAGCGCCAGCGACAGGAAATGCCCCAAAACGCAACGTGGACACATCCCATTTTTTGACAGAAAACAGAGGTGTTTTTTGCCAAGTGCCTACCTGTAGATTTTGGCCTCTAGATCAGCCGGCACCAGGGGAAAGCTACCAAACCTGTGCATTTTTGAAAACATAGAGACCGAGGGGAATCAAAGATGGGGTGACTTGTGGGGCTCTGATCAGGTTCTGTTACCCAGAATCCGTTGCAAACCTCAAAATTTGGCTAAAAAAACATGTTTTCCTCACATTTCGGTGACAGAAAGTTCTGGAATCTGAGAGGAGTCACAAATTTCCTTCCACCCAGCGTTCCTCCAAGTCTCCCGATAAAAATGCTACCTCACTTGTGTGGGTAGCCCGAGCGCCCGCGACAGAAAATGCCCCAAAACGCAATGTGGACACATCCCATTTTTTTATAGAAAACAGAGGTGTTTTTTTGCAAATTGCCTACCTGTAGATTTTGGCCTCTAGCTCAGCCGGCACCTAGGGAAACATACCAAACCTGTGCATTTTTTTAAACCAGAGACCTAGGGGAATTCAAGATAGGGTGACTTGTGGGGCTCTGACCAGGTTGTGTTAGCCAGAATCCTTTGCAAACCTCAAAATTTACCTAAAAAACACGTTTTCCTCACATTTCGGTGACAGAAAGTTCTGGAATCTGAGAGGAGCCACAAATTTCCTTCCACCCAGCGTTCCCCCAAGTCTCCCGAAAAAAATGATAGCTCATTTGTGTGGGTAGGCCTAGCGCCCGCGACAGGAAGTGCCCCAAAACACAACGTGGACACATCCCATTTTTTTACAAAAAACAGAGGTGTTTTTTGCAAAGTGCCTACCTGTGGATTTTGGCCTCTAGCTCAGCCTGCACCTAGGGAAAGCTACCAAACCTGTGCATTTTTAAAAACTAGAGACCGATGGGAATCCAAGATGGGGTGACTTGTGGGGCTCTGACCAGCTTCTGTTACCCAGAATCCTTTGCAAACCTCAAAATTTGGCTAAAAATACACATTTTCCTCACATTTTGGTGACAGAAAGTTCTGGAATCTGAGAAGAGCCACGAATTTCCTTCCACCCAGCGTTCCCCCAAGTCTCCCGATAAAAATGATACCTCACTTGTGTGGGTAGGCCTAGCGCCAGCGACATGAAATGCCCCAAAACGCAACGTGGACACATCCCATTTTTTGACAGAAAACAGAGGTGTTTTTTGCAAAGTGCCTACCTGTAGATTTTGGCCTCTAGCTCAGCCAGCACCTAGGGAAACCTACCAAACGTGTGCATTTTTCAAAACTAGAGACCAAGGGGAATTAAAGATGGGGTGACTTGTGGGGCTCTGACTAGGTTCTGTTACCCAGAATCCTTTTCAAACCTCAAGATTTGGCTAAAAAAACACGTTTTCCTCACATTTCAGTGACAGAAAGTTCTGGAATCTGAGAGGAGCCACAAATTTCCTTCCACCCAGTGTTCCCCCAAGTCTCCCGATAAAAATGATACCTCACTTCTGTGGGTAGGCCTAGCGCCCGCGACAGGAAATGCCCCAAAACGCAACGTGGACACATCCCATTTTTTGACAGAAAACAGAGGTGCTTTTTGCAAAGTGCCTACCTGTAGATTTTGGCCTCTTGCTCAGCCGGCACCAGGGGAAAGCTACCAAACCTGTGCATTTTTGAAAACATGGAGACCGAGGGGAATCAAAGATGGGGTGACTTGTGGGGCTCTGATCAGGTTCTGTTACCCAGAATCCGTTGCAAACCTCAAAATTTGGCTAAAAAAACATGTTTTCCTCACATTTCGGTGACAGAAAGTTCTGGAATCTGGGAGGAGCCACAAATTTCCTTCCACCCACCGTTCTTCCAAGTCTCCCGATAAAAATGCTACCACACTTGTGTGGGTAGCCCGAGAGCCCGTGACAGGAAATGCCCCAAAACACAACGTGGACACATCCCATTTTTTGACAGAAAACAGAGGTGTTTTTGCAAAGTTCCTACCTGTAGATTTTGGCCTCTAGCTCAGCCTGCACCTTGGGAAACCTACCAAACCTGTGCATTTTTTAAAACTAGAGACCGATGGGAATCCAAGATGGGGTGACTTGTGGGGCTCTGACCAGCTTCTGTTACCCAGAATCCTTTGCAAACCTCAAAATTTGGCTAAAAAAAACACATTTTCCTCACATTTTGGTGACAGAAAGTTCTGGAATCTGAGAAGAGCCACAAATTTCCTTCCACCCAGCGTTCCCCCAAGTCTCCCGATAAAAATGATACCTCACTTGTGTGGGTAGGCCTAGCGCCAGCTACATGAAATGCCCCAAAACGCAACGTGGACACATCCCAATTTTTGACAGAAAACAGAGGTGTTTTTTGCAAAGTGCCTACCTGTAGATTTTGGCCTCTAGCTCAGCCTGCACCTAGGGAAACCTACCAAACCTGTGCATTTTTTAAAACTAGAGACCAAGGGGAATCAAAGATGGGGTGACTTGTGGGGCTCTGACTAGGTTCTGATACCCAGAATCCTTTTCAAACCTCAAAATTTGGCTAAAAAAACACGTTTTCCTCACATTTCAGTGACAGAAAGTTCTGGAATCTGAGAGGAGCCACAAATTTCCTTCCACCCAGTGTTCCCCCAAGTCTCCCGATAAAAATGATACCTCACTTCTGTGGGTAGGCCTAGCGCCCGCGACAGGAAATGCCCCAAAACGCAACGTGGACACATCCCATTTTTTGACAGAAAACAGAGGTGTTTTTTGCAAAGTGCCTACCTGTAGATTTTGACCTCTAGCTCAGCCGGCACCAGGGGAAAGCTACCAAACCTGTGCATTTTTTAAAACATAGAGACCGAGGGGAATCAAAGATGGGGTGACTTGTGGGGCTCTGATCAGGTTCTGTTACCCAGATTCCGTTGCAAACCTCAAAATTTGGCTAAAAAAACATGTTTTCCTCACATTTCGGTGACAGAAAGTTCTGGAATCTGGGAGGAGCCACAAATTTCCTTCCACCCACCGTTCTTCCAAGTCTCCCGATAAAAATGCTACCACACTTGTGTGGGTAGCCCGAGAGCCCGTGACAGGAAATGCCCCAAAACACAACGTGGACACATCCCATTTTTTGACAGAAAACAGAGGTGTTTTTGCAAAGTTCCTACCTGTAGATTTTGGCCTCTAGCTCAGCCTGCACCTTGGGAAACCTACCAAACCTGTGCATTTTTTAAAACTAGAGACCGATGGGAATCCAAGATGGGGTGACTTGTGGGGCTCTGACCAGCTTCTGTTACCCAGAATCCTTTGCAAACCTCAAAATTTGGCTAAAAAAACACATTTTCCTCACATTTTGGTGACAGAAAGTTCTGGAATCTGAGAAGAGCCACAAATTTCCTTCCACCCAGCGTTCCCCCAAGTCTCCCGATAAAAATGATACCTCACTTGTGTGGGTAGGCCTAGCGCCAGCTACATGAAATGCCCCAAAACGCAACGTGGACACATCCCAATTTTTGACAGAAAACAGAGGTGTTTTTTGCAAAGTGCCTACCTGTAGATTTTGGCCTCTAGCTCAGCCTGCACCTAGGGAAACCTACCAAACCTGTGCATTTTTTAAAACTAGAGACCAAGGGGAATCAAAGATGGGGTGACTTGTGGGGCTCTGACTAGGTTCTGATACCCAGAATCCTTTTCAAACCTCAAAATTTGGCTAAAAAAACACGTTTTCCTCACATTTCAGTGACAGAAAGTTCTGGAATCTGAGAGGAGCCACAAATTTCCTTCCACCCAGTGTTCCCCCAGGTCTCCCGATAAAAATGATACCTCACTTCTGTGGGTAGGCCTAGCGCCCGCGACAGGAAATGCCCCAAAACGCAACGTGGACACATCCCATTTTTTGACAGAAAACAGAGGTGTTTTTTGCAAAGTGCCTACCTGTAGATTTTGACCTCTAGCTCAGCCGGCACCAGGGGAAAGCTACCAAACCTGTGCATTTTTTAAAACATAGAGACCGAGGGGAATCAAAGATTGGGTGACTTGTGGGGCTCTGATCAGGTTCTGTTACCCAGATTCCGTTGCAAACCTCAAAATTTGGCTAAAAAAACATGTTTTCCTCACATTTCGGTGACAGAAAGTTCTGGAATCTGGGAGGAGCCACAAATTTCCTTCCACCCACTGTTCTTCCAAGTCTCCCGATAAAAATGCTACCACACTTGTGTGGGTAGCCCGAGAGCCCGCGACAGGAAATGCCCCAAAACACAACGTGGACACATCCCATTTTTTGACAGAAAACAGAGGTGTTTTTTGCAAAGTGCCTACCTGTAGATTTTGGCCTCTAGCTCAGCCTGCACCTAGGGAAACCTACCAAACCTGTGCATTTTTTAAAACTAGAGACCGATGGGAATCCAAGATGGGGTGACTTGTGGGGCTCTGACCAGCTTGTTACCCAGAATCCTTTGCAAACCTAAAAATTTGGCTAAAAAAACACATTTTCCTCACATTTTGGTGACAGAAAGTTCTGGAATCTTAGAAGAGCCACAAATTTCCTTCCACCCAGCGCTCCCCCAAGTCTCCCGATAAAAATGATACCTCACTTGTGTGGGCATGCCTAGCGCCCGCGGCAGGAAATGCCCCAAAACACAACGTGCACACATCCCATTTTTTGACAGGAAACAGGGGTGTTTTTTGCAAAGTGCCTACCTGTAGATTTTGGCCTCTAGCTCAGCTGGCAGCTAGGGAAACATACCAAACCTGTGCATGTTTGAAAACGAGAGACCTAGGGGAATCCAAGATGGGGTGACTTGTCGTGCTCTGACCAGGTTCTGTTGCCTAGAATCCTTTGCAAACCTCAAAATTTGGCTAAAAAAACACGTTTTCCTCACATTTCAGTGACATAAAGTTCTGGAATCTGAGAGGAGCCACAAATTTCCTTCCACCCAGCGTTCCTCCAAGTCTCCCGATAAAATGCTACCTCACTTGTGTGAGTAGCCTGAGCGCCCGCGACAGGAAATGTCCCAAAACACAACGTGGACACATCCCATTTTTTGACAGAAAACAGAGGTGTTTTTGCAAAATGACTACTTGTAGATTTTGGCCTCTAGCTCAGGCTGCACCTAGGGAAACATACCAAACCTGTGCATTTTTTAAAACTAGAGACCGATGGGAATCCAAGATGGGGTGACTTGTGGGGCTCTGACCAGCTTCTGTTACCCAGAATCCTTTGCAAACCTCAAAATTTGGCTAAAAAAACACATTTTCCTCACATTTTGGTGACAGAAAGTTCTGGAATCTGAGAAGAGCCACAAATTTCCTTCCACCCAGCGTTCCCCCAAGTCTCCCGATAAAAATGATACCTCACTTGTGTGGGTAGGCCTAGCGCCAGCGACAGGAAATGCCCCAAAACGCAACGTGGACACATCCCATTTTTTGACAAAAAACAGAGGTGTTTTTTGCAAAGTGCCTACCTGTAGATTTTGGCCTCTAGCTCAGCCAGCACCTAGGAAAACCTACCAGACCTGTGCATTTTTTAAAACTAGAGACCAAGGGGAATCAAAGATGGGGTGACTTGTGGGGCTCTGACCAGGTTCTGTTACCCAGAATCCTTTTCAAACCTCAAAATTTGGCTAAAAAAACACGTTTTCCTCACATTTCAGTGACAGAAAGTTCGGGAATCTGAGAAGAGCCACAAATTTCCTTCCACCCAGCGTTCCCCCAAGTCTCCCGATAAAAATGATACCTCACTTGTGTGGGTAGGCCTAGCGCCAGCGACAGGAAATGCCCCAAAACGCAACGTGGACACATCCCATTTTTTGACAAAAAACAGAGTTGTTTTTTGCAAAGTGCCTACCTGTAGATTTTGGCCTCTAGCTCAGCCAGCACCTAGAGAAACCTACCAGACCTGTGCATTTTTGAAAACTAGAGACCTAGGGGAATCCAAGATGGGGTGACTTGTGGGGCTCTTACCAGGTTCTGTTACCCAGAATGCTTTGCAAACCTCAACATTTGGCTAAAAAAACACGTTTTCCTCACATTTTGGTGACAGAAAGTTCTGGAATCTGAGAAGAGCCACAAATTTCCTTCCACCCAGCGTTCCCCCAAGTCTCCCGATAAAAATGATACCTCACTTGTGTGGGTAGGCCTAGCGCCAGCGACAGGAAATGCCCCAAAACGCAACGTGGACACATCCCATTTTTTGACAAAAAACAGAGGTGTTTTTTGCAAAGTGCCTACCTGTAGATTTTGGCCTCTAGCTCAGCCAGCACCTAGGAAAACCTACCAGACCTGTGCATTTTTTAAAACTAGAGACCAAGGGGAATCAAAGATGGGGTGACTTGTGGGGCTCTGACCAGGTTCTGTTACCCAGAATCCTTTTCAAACCTCAAAATTTGGCTAAAAAAACACGTTTTCCTCACATTTCAGTGACAGAAAGTTCTGGAATCTGAGAGGAGTCACTAATTTCCTTCGACCCAGTGTTCCCCCAAGTCTCTCGATAAAAATGATACCTCACTTCTGTGGGTAGGCCTAGCGCCCGCAACACGAAATGCCCCAAAACGCAACGTGGACACATCCCATTTTTTGACAGAAAACAGAGGTGTTTTTTGCAAAGTGCCTACCTGTAGATTTTGGCCTCTAGCTCAGCCGGCACCTAGGGAAACATACCAAACCTGTGCATTTTTTTAAACCAGAGACCTAGGTGAATTAAAGATAGGGTGACTTGTGGGGCTCTGACCAGGTTCTGTTAGCCAGAATCCTTTGCAAACCTCAAAATTTGCCTAAAAAAACATGTTTTCCTCACATTTCGGTGACAGAAAGTTGTGGAATCTGAGAGGAGCCACAAATTTCCTTCCACCCAGCGTTCCTCCAAGTCTCCCGATAAAAATGCTACCTCACTTGTGTGGGTAGCCTGAGCGCCCGCAACAGGAAATGCCCCAAAACACAACGTGGACACATCCCATTTTTTGACAGAAAACAGAGGTGTTTTTGCAAAGTGCCTACTTGTAGATTTTGGCCTCTAGGTCAGCCTGCACCTAGGGAAACCTACCAAACCTGTGCATTTTTTAAAACTAGAGACCAATGGGAATCCAAGATGGGGTGACTTGTGGGGCTCTGACCAGCTTCTGTTACCCAGAATCCTTTGCAAACCTCAAAATTTGGCTAAAAAAACACGTTTTCCTCACATTTTGGTGACAGAAAGTTCTGGAAAATGAGAAGAGACACAAATTCCCTTCCACTTAGCGTTCCTTCAAGTCTCCCGATAAAAATGATACCTCACTTGTGTGGGTAGGCCTAGCGCCCGCGACAGGAAATGCCCCAAGACGCAACGTGGACACATCCCATTTTTTGACAGAAAACAGAGGTGGTTTTTGCAATGTGCCTACCTGTAGATTTTGGCCTCTAGCTCAGCCGGCACCTAGGGAAACCTACCAAACCTGTGCATTTTTTAAAACTAGAGACCAAGGGGAATCAAAGATGGGGTGACTTGTGGGGCTCTGACCAGGTTCTGTTACCCAGAATACTTTTCAAACCTCAAAATTTGGCTAAAAAAACACGTTTTCCTCACATTTCAGTGACAGAAAGTTCTGGAATCTGAGAGGAGCCACAAATTTCCTTCCACCCAGTGTTCCCCCAAGTCTCTCGATAAAAATGATACCTCACTTCTGTGGGTAGGCCTAGCGCCCGCGACAAGAAATGCCCCAAAACGCAACGTGGACACATCCCATTTTTTGACAGAAAACAGAGGTGTTTTTAGGAAAGTGCCTACCTGTAGATTTTGGCCTCTAGCTCAGCCGGCACCAGGGGAAAGCTACCAAACCTGTGCATTTTTTAAAACTAGAGACCGATGGGAATCCAAGATGGGGTGACTTGTGGGGCTCTGACCAGCTTCTGTTACCCAGAATCCTTTGCAAACCTCAAAATTTGGCTAAAAATACACATTTTCCTCACATTTTGGTGACAGAAAGTTCTGGAATCTGAGAAGAGCCACGAATTTCCTTCCACCCAGCGTTCCCCCAAGTCTCCCGATAAAAATGATACCTCACTTGTGTGGGTAGGCCTAGCGCCAGCGACATGAAATGCCCCAAAAACGCAACGTGGACACATCCCATTTTTTGACAGAAAACAGAGGTGTTTTTTGCAAAGTGCCTACCTGTAGATTTTGGCCTCTAGCTCAGCCAGCACCTAGGGAAACCTACCAAACGTGTGCATTTTTTAAAACTAGAGACCAAGGGGAATCAAAGATGGGGTGACTTGTGGGGCTCTGACTAGGTTCTGTTACCCAGAATCCTTTTCAAACCTCAAAATTTGGCTAAAAAAACACGTTTTCCTCACATTTCAGTGACAGAAAGTTCTGGAATCTGAGAGGAGCCACAAATTTCCTTCCACCCAGTGTTCCCCCAAGTCTCCCGATAAAAATTATACCTCACTTCTGTGGGTAGGCCTAGCGCCCGCGACAGGAAATGCCCCAAAACGCAACGTGGACACATCCCATTTTTTGACAGAAAACAGAGGTGCTTTTTGCAAAGTGCCTACCTGTAGATTTTGGCCTCTAGCTCAGCCGGCACCAGGGAAAAGCTACCAAACCTGTGCATTTTTGAAAACATGGAGACCGAGGGGAATCAAAGATGGGGTGACTTGTGGGGCTCTGATCAGGTTCTGTTACCCAGAATCCGTTGCAAACCTCAAAATTTGGCTAAAAAAACATGTTTTCCTCACATTTCGGTGACAGAAAGTTCTGGAATCTGGGAGGAGCCACAAATTTCCTTCCACCCACCGTTCTTCCAAGTCTCCCGATAAAAATGCTACCACACTTGTGTGGGTAGCCCGAGAGCCCGAGAGCCCGCGACAGGAAATGCCCCAAAACACAACGTGGACACATCCCATTTTTTGACAGAAAACAGAGGTGTTTTTGCAAAGTGCCTACCTGTAGATTTTGGCCTCTAGCTCAGCCTGCACCTAGGGAAACCTACCAAACCTATGCATTTTTTAAAACTAGAGACCGATGGGAATCCAAGATGGGGTGACTTGTGGGGCTCTGACCAGCTTCTGTTACCCAGAATCCTTTGCAAACCTCAAAATTTGGCTAAAAAAACACATTTTCCTCACATTTTGGTGACAGAAAGTTCTGGAATCTGAGAAGAGCCACAAATTTCCTTCCACCCAGCGCTCCCCCAAGTCTCCCGATAAAAATGATACCTCACTTGTGTGGGCATGCCTAGCGCCCGCGGCAGGAAATGCCCCAAAACACAACGTGCACACATCCCATTTTTTGACAGGAAACAGAGGTGTTTTTTGCAAAGTGCCTACCTGTAGATTTTGGCCTCTAGCTCAGCTGGCAGCTAGGGAAACATACCAAACCTGTGCATGTTTGAAAACGAGAGACCTAGGGGAATCCAAGATGGGGTGACTTGTCGTGCTCTGACCAGGTTCTGTTGCCTAGAATCCTTTGCAAACCTCAAAATTTGGCTAAAAAAACACGTTTTCCTCACATTTCAGTGACATAAAGTTCTGGAATCTGAGAGGAGCCACAAATTTCCTTCCACCCAGCGTTCCTCCAAGTCTCCCGATAAAATGCTACCTCACTTGTGTGAGTAGCCTGAGCGCCCGCGACAGGAAATGTCCCAAAACACAACGTGGACACATCCCATTTTTTGACAGAAAACAGAGGTGTTTTTGCAAAATGACTACTTGTAGATTTTGGCCTCTAGCTCAGGCTGCACCTAGGGAAACATACCAAACCTGTGCATTTTTTAAAACTAGAGACCGATGGGAATCCAAGATGGGGTGACTTGTGGGGCTCTGACCAGCTTCTGTTACCCAGAATCCTTTGCAAACCTCAAAATTTGGCTAAAAAAACACATTTTCCTCACATTTTGGTGACAGAAAGTTCTGGAATCTGAGAAGAGCCACAAATTTCCTTCCACCCAGCGTTCCCCCAAGTCTCCCGATAAAAATGATACCTCACTTGTGTGGGTAGGCCTAGCGCCAGCGACAGGAAATGCCCCAAAACGCAACGTGGACACATCCCATTTTTTGACAAAAAACAGAGTTGTTTTTTGCAAAGTGCCTACCTGTAGATTTTGGCCTCTAGCTCAGCCAGCACCTAGAGAAACCTACCAGACCTGTGCATTTTTGAAAACTAGAGACCTAGGGGAATCCAAGATGGGGTGACTTGTGGGGCTCTGACCAGGTTCTGTTACCCAGAATGCTTTGCAAACCTCAACATTTGGCTAAAAAAACACGTTTTCCTCACATTTTGGTGACAGAAAGTTCTGGAATCTGAGAAGAGCCACAAATTTCCTTCCACCCAGCGTTCCCCCAAGTCTCCCGATAAAAATGATACCTCACTTGTGTGGGTAGGCCTAGCGCCAGCGACAGGAAATGCCCCAAAACGCAACGTGGACACATCCCATTTTTTGACAAAAAACAGAGGTGTTTTTTGCAAAGTGCCTACCTGTAGATTTTGGCCTCTAGCTCAGCCAGCACCTAGGAAAACCTACCAGACCTGTGCATTTTTTAAAACTAGAGACCAAGGGGAATCAAAGATGGGGTGACTTGTGGGGCTCTGACCAGGTTCTGTTACCCAGAATCCTTTTCAAACCTCAAAATTTGGCTAAAAAAACACGTTTTCCTCACATTTCAGTGACAGAAAGTTCTGGAATCTGAGAGGAGCCACTAATTTCCTTCCACCCAGTGTTCCCCCAAGTCTCTCGATAAAAATGATACCTCACTTCTGTGGGTAGGCCTAGCGCCCGCAACACGAAATGCCCCAAAACGCAACGTGGACACATCCCATTTTTTGACAGAAAACAGAGGTGTTTTTTGCAAAGTGCCTACCTGTAGATTTTGGCCTCTAGCTCAGCCGGCACCTAGGGAAACATACCAAACCTGTGCATTTTTTTAAACCAGAGACCTAGGTGAATTAAAGATAGGGTGACTTGTGGGGCTCTGACCAGGTTCTGTTAGCCAGAATCCTTTGCAAACCTCAAAATTTGCCTAAAAAAACATGTTTTCCTCACATTTCGGTGACAGAAAGTTGTGGAATCTGAGAGGAGCCACAAATTTCCTTCCACCCAGCGTTCCTCCAAGTCTCCCGATAAAAATGCTACCTCACTTGTGTGGGTAGCCTGAGCGCCCGCAACAGGAAATGCCCCAAAACACAACGTGGACACATCCCATTTTTTGACAGAAAACAGAGGTGTTTTTGCAAAGTGCCTACCTGTAGATTTTGGCCTCTAGCTCAGCCTGCACCTAGGGAAACCTACCAAACCTGTGCATTTTTTAAAACTAGAGACCGATGGGAATCCAAGATGGGGTGACTTGTGGGGCTCTGACCAGCTTCTGTTACCCAGAATCCTTTGCAAACCTCAAAATTTGGCTAAAAAAACACATTTTCCTCACATTTTGGTGACAGAAAGTTCTGGAATCTGAGAAGAGCCACAAATTTCCTTCCACCCAGCGCTCCCCCAAGTCTCCCGATAAAAATGATACCTCACTTGTGTGGGCATGCCTAGCGCCCGCGGCAGGAAATGCCCCAAAACACAACGTGCACACATCCCATTTTTTGACAGGAAACAGAGGTGTTTTTTGCAAAGTGCCTACCTGTAGATTTTGGCCTCTAGCTCAGCTGGCAGCTAGGGAAACATACCAAACCTGTGCATGTTTGAAAACGAGAGACTTAGGGGAATCCAAGATGGGGTGACTTGTCGGGCTCTGACCAGGTTCTGTTGCCCAGAATCCTTTGCAAACCTCAAAATTTGGCTAAAAAAACACGTTTTCCTCACATTTCAGTGACATAAAGTTCTGGAATGTGAGGGGAGCCACAAATTTCCTTCCACCCAGCGTTCCTCCAAGTCTCCTGATAAAAATGCTACCTCACTTGTGTGGGTAGCCCGAGCACCCGCGACAGGAAATGCCCCAAAACACAACGTGGACACATCCCATTTTTTGACAGAAAACAGAGGTGTTTTTTGCAAAGTGCCTACTTGTAGATTTTGGCCTCTAGGTCAGCCTGCACCTAGGGAAACCTACCAAACCTGTGCATTTTTTAAAACTAGAGACCGATGGGAATCCAAGATGGGGTGACTTGTGGGGCTCTGACCAGCTTCTGTTACCCAGAATCCTTTGCAAACCTGAAAATTTGGCTAAAAAAACACGTTTTCCTCACATTTTGGTGACAGAAAGTTCTGGAATCTGAGAAGAGCCACAAATTTCCTTCCACCCAGCGTTCCCCCAAGTCTCCCGATAAAAATGATACCTCACTTGTGTGGGTAGGCCTAGCGCCAGCGACAGGAAATGCCCCAAAACGCAACGTGGACACATCCCATTTTTTGACAAAAAACAGAGGTGTTTTTTGCAAAGTGCCTACCTGTAGATTTTGGCCTCTAGCTCAGCCAGCACCTAGGAAAACCTACCAGACCTGTGCATTTTTTAAAACTAGAGACCAAGGGGAATCAAAGATGGGGTGACTTGTGGGGCTCTGACCAGGTTCTGTTACCCAGAATCCTTTTCAAACCTCAAAATTTGGCTAAAAAAACACGTTTTCCTCACATTTCAGTGACAAAAAGTTCTGGAATCTGAGAGGAGCCACTAATTTCCTTCCACCCAGTGTTCCCCCAAGTCTCTCGATAAAAATGATACCTCACTTCTGTGGGTAGGCCTAGCGCCCGCAACACGAAATGCCCCAAAACGCAACGTGGACACATCCCATTTTTTTACAGAAAACAGAGGTGTTTTTTGCAAAGTGCCTACCTGTAGATTTTGGCCTCTAGCTCAGCCGGCACCTAGGGAAACATACCAAACCTGTGCATTTTTTTAAACCAGAGACCTAGGTGAATTAAAGATAGGGTGACTTGTGGGGCTCTGACCAGGTTCTGTTAGCCAGAATCCTTTGCAAACCTCAAAATTTGCCTAAAAAAACATGTTTTCCTCACATTTCGGTGACAGAAAGTTGTGGAATCTGAGAGGAGCCACAAATTTCCTTCCACCCAGCGTTCCTCCAAGTCTCCCGATAAAAATGCTACCTCACTTGTGTGGGTAGCCTGAGCGCCCGCAACAGGAAATGCCCCAAAACACAACGTGGACACATCCCATTTTTTGACAGAAAACAGAGGTGTTTTTGCAAAGTGCCTACTTGTAGATTTTGGCCTCTAGGTCAGCCTGCACCTAGGGAAACCTACCAAACCTGTGCATTTTTTAAAACTAGAGACCAATGGGAATCCAAGATGGGGTGACTTGTGGGGCTCTGACCAGCTTCTGTTACCCAGAATCCTTTGCAAACCTCAAAATTTGGCTAAAAAAACACGTTTTCCTCACATTTTGGTGACAGAAAGTTCTGGAAAATGAGAAGAGACACAAATTCCCTTCCACTTAGCGTTCCTTCAAGTCTCCCGATAAAAATGATACCTCACTTGTGTGGGTAGGCCTAGCGCCCGCGACAGGAAATGCCCCAAGACGCAACGTGGACACATCCCATTTTTTGACAGAAAACAGAGGTGGTTTTTGCAATGTGCCTACCTGTAGATTTTGGCCTCTAGCTCAGCCGGCACCTAGGGAAACCTACCAAACCTGTGCATTTTTTAAAACTAGAGACCAAGGGGAATCAAAGATGGGGTGACTTGTGGGGCTCTGACCAGGTTCTGTTACCCAGAATCCTTTTCAAACCTCAAAATTTGGCTAAAAAACAAGTTTTCCTCACATTTCAGTGACAGAAAGTTCTGGAATCTGAGAGGAGCCACAAATTTCCTTCCACCCAGTGTTCCCCCAAGTCTCTCGATAAAAATGATACCTCACTTCTGTGGGTAGGCCTAGCGCCCGCGACAAGAAATGCCCCAAAACGCAACGTGGACACATCCCATTTTTTGACAGAAAACAGAGGTGTTTTTTGGAAAGTGCCTACCTGTAGATTTTGGCCTCTAGCTCAGCCGGCACCAGGGGAAAGCTACCAAACCTGTGCATTTTTGAAAACATAGAGACCGAGGGGAATCAAAGATGGGGTGACTTGTGGGGCTCTGATCAGGTTCTGTTACCCAGAATCCGTTGCAAACCTCAAAATTTGGCTAAAAAAACATGTTTTCCTCACATTTCGGTGACAGAAAGTTCTGGAATCTGAGAGGAGCCACAAATTTCCTATCACCCAGCGTTCCTCCAAGTCTCCCGATAAAAATGCTACCTCACTTGTGTGGGTTGCCTGAGCGCCCGCGACAGGAAATGTCCCAAAACACAACGTGGACACATCCCATTTTTTGACAGAAAACAGAGGTGTTTTTGCAAAGTGCCTACCTGTAGATTTTGGCCTCTAGCTCAGCCTGCACCTAGGGAAACCTACCAAACCTGTGCATTTTTTAAAACTAGAGACCGATGGGAATCCAAGATGGGGTGACTTGTGGGGCTCTGACCAGCTTCTGTTACCCAGAATCCTTTGCAAACCTCAAAATTTGGCTAAAAAAACACGTTTTCCTCGCATTTTGGTGACAGAAAGTTCTGGAATCTGAGAAGAGCCACAAGTTTCCTTCCACCCAGCGTTCCCCCAAGTCTCCCGATAAAAATGATACCTCACTTGTGGGGGTAGGCCGAGCGCCTGCGACAGGAAATGCCCCAAAACGCAACGTGGACACATCCCATTTTTTGATAGAAAACAGAGGTGTTTTTTTGCAAATTGCCTACCTGTAGATTTTGGCCTCTAGCTCAGCCGGCACCTAGGGAAACATACCAAACCTGTGCATTTTTTTAAACCAGAGACCTAGGGGAATTCAAGATAGGGTGACTTGTGGGGCTCTGACCAGGTTCTCTTTGCCAGAATCCTTTGGAAACCTCAAAATTTGCCTAAAAAAACACGTTTTCCTCACATTTCGGTGACAGAAAGTTCTGGAATCTGAGAGGAGCCACAAATTTCCTTCCACCCAGCGTTCCTCCAAGTCTCCCGATAAAAATGCTACCTCACTTGTGTGGGTAGGCCGAGCGCCTGCGACAGGAAATGCCCCAAAACGCAACGTGGACACATCCCATTTTTTAATAGAAAACAGAGGTGTTTTTTGCAAATTGCCTACCTGTAGATTTAGGACTCTAGCTCAGCCGGCACCTAGGGAAACCTACCAAACCTGTGCATTTTTTAAAACTAGAGACCAAGGGGAGTCAAAGATGAGGTGACTTGTGGGGCTCTGACCAGGTTCTGTTACCCAGAATCCGTTGCAAACCTCAAAATTTGGCTAAAAAAACATGTTTTCCTCACATTTCGGTGACAGAAAGTTCTGGAATCTGAGAGGAGCCACAAATTTCCTTCCACCCAGCGTTCCCCCAAGTCTCCCGATAAAAATGATAGCTCATTTGTGTGTGTGTAGGCCTAGCGCCAGCGACAGGAAATGCCCCAAAACGCAATGTGGACACATCCCATTTTTTTACAGAAAACAGAGGTGTTTTTTGCAAAGTGCCTACCTGTAGATTTTGGCCTCTAGCTCAGCCTGCACCTTGGGAACGCTACCAAACCTGTGCATTTTTGAAAACTAGAGACCGATGGGAATCCAAGATGGGGTGACTTGTGGGGCTCTGACCAGCTTCTGTTACCCAGAATCCTTTGCACACCTCAAAATTTGGCTAAAAAACACGTTTTCCTCACATTTTGGTGACAGAAAGTTCTGGAATCTGAGAAGAGCCAAAAATTTCCTTTCACCCAGCGTTGCCCCAAGTCTCCCGATAAAAATGATACCTCACTTGTGTGGGTAGGCCTAGCGCCAGCGACAGGAAATGCCCCAAAACGCAACGTGGACACATCCCATTTTTTGACAGAAAACAGAGGTGTTTTTTGCAAAGTGCCTACCTGTAGATTTTGGCCTCTAGCTCAGCCGGCACCAGGGGAAAGCTACCAAACCTGTGCATTTTTGAAAACATAGAGACCGAGGGGAATCAAAGATGGGGTGACTTGTGGGGCTCTGATCAGGTTCTGTTACTCAGAATCCGTTGCAAACCTCAAAATTTGGCTAAAAAACATGTTTTCCTCACATTTCGGTGACAGAAAGTTCTGGAATCTGAGAGGAGCCACAAATTTCCTTCCACCCAGCGTTCCTCCAAGTCTCCCGATAAAAATGCTACCTCACTTGTATGGGTAGCCCGAGCACCCGCGACAGGAAATGCCCCAAAACACAACGTGGACACATCCCATTTTTTGACATAAAACAGAGGTGTTTTTGCAAAGTGCCTACTTGTAGATTTTGGCCTCTAGCTCAGCCTGCACCTAGTGAAACCTACCAAACCTGTGCATTTTTTAAAACTAGAGACCGATGGGAATCCAAGATGGGATGACTTGTGGGGCTCTGACCAGCTTCTGTTACCCAGAATCCTTTGCAAACCTCAAAATTTGGCTAAAAAAACACATTTTCATCACATTTTGGTGACAGAAAGTTCTGGAATCTGAGAAGAGCCACAAATTTCCTTCCACCCAACGTTCCCCCGAGTCTCCCGATAAAAATGATACCTCACTTGTGTGGGTAGGCCGAGCGCCTGCGACAGGAAATGCCCCAAAACGCAATGTGGACACATCCCATTTTTTTATAGAAAACAGAGGTGTTTTTTGCAAATTGCCTACCTGTAGATTTTGGCCTCTAGCTCAGCCGGCACCTAGGGAAGCATACCAAACCTGTGCATTTTTTTAAGCCAGAGACCTAGGGGAATTCAAGATAGGGTGACTTGTGGGGCTCTGACCAGGTTCTGTTAGCCAGAATCCTTTGCAAACCTCAAAATTTGCCTAAAAAAACATGTTTTCCTCACATTTCGGTGACAGAAAGTTCTGGAATCTGAGAGGAGCCACAAATTTCCTTCCACCCAGCGTTCCTCCAAGTCTCCCGATAAAAATGCTACCTCACTTGTGTGGGTAGCCCGAGCGCCCGCGACAGGAAATGCCCCAAAACACAACGTGGACACATCCCATTTTTTGACAGAAAACAGAGGTGTTTTTGCAAAGTGCCTACTTGTAGATTTTGGCTTCTAGCTCAGCCTGCACCTAGGGAAACCTACCAAACCTGTGCATTTTTTAAAACTAGAGACCGATGGGAATCCAAGATGGGATGACTTGTGGGGCTCTGACCAGCTTCTGTTACCCAGAATCCTTTGCAAACCTCAAAATTTGGCTAAAAAAACACGTTTTCCTCACATTTTGGTGACAGAAAGTTTTGGAATCTGAGAAGAGCCACAAATTTCCTTCCACCCAGCGTTCCCCCAAGTCTCCCGATAAAAATGCTACCTCACTTGTGTGGGTAGGCCGAGCGCCTGCGACAGGAAATGCCCCAAAACGCAATGTGGACACATCCCATTTTTTTATAGAAAACAGAGGTGTTTTTTGCAAATTGCCTACCTGTATATTTTGGCCTCTAGCTCAGCCGGCACCTAGGGAAACATACCAAACCTGTGCATTTTTTTAAACCAGAGACCTAGGGGAATTCACGATAGGGTGACTTGTGGGGCTCTGACCAGGTTCTGTTAGCCAGAATCCTTTGCAAACCTCAAAATTTGCCTAAAAAAACATGTTTTCCTCACATTTCGGTGACAGAAAGTTCTGGAATCTGAGATGAGCCACAAATTTCCTTCCACCCAGCGTTCCTCCAAGTCTCCCGATAAAAATGCTACCTCACTTGTGTGGGTAGCCCGAGCGCCCGCAACAGGAAATGCCCCAAAACACAACGTGGACACATCCCATTTTTTGACAGAAAACAGAGGTGTTTTTGCAAAGTGCCTACTTGTAGATTTTGGCCTCTAGCTCAGCCTGCACCTAGGGAAACCTACCAAACCTGTGCATTTTTTAAAACTAGAGACCGATGGGAATCCAAGATGGGATGACTTGTGGGGCTCTGACCAGCTTCTGTTACCCAGAACCCTTTGCAAACCTGAAACTTTGGCTAAAAAAACACGTTTTCCTCACATTTTGGTGACAGAAAGTTCTGGAATCTGAGAAGAGCCACAAATTTCCTTCCACCAAGCATTCCCCCAAGTCTCCCGATAAAAATGATACCTCACTTGTGTGGGTAGGCCGAGCGCCTGCAACAGGAAATGCCCCTAAACGCAACGTGGACACATCCCATTTTTTGACAGAAAACAGAGGTGTTTTTTGCAAATTGCCTACCTGTAGATTTTGGCATCTAGCTCAGCCGGCACCTAGGGAAACATACCAAACATGTGCATTTTTTTAAACTAGAGACCGATGGGAATTCAAGATAGGGTGACTTGTGGGGCTCTGACCAGGTTCTGTTACCCAGAATCCGTTGCAAACTTCAAAATTTGGCTAAAAAAACATGTTTTCCTCACATTTCAGTGACAGAAAGTTCTGGAATCTGAGAGGAGCCACAAATTTCCTTCCACCCAGCGTTCCCCCAAGTCTCCCGATAAAAATTATAGCTCATTTGTGTGGGTAGGCCTAGCGCCCGCGACAGGAAGTGCCCCAAAACACAACGTGGACACATCCCATTTTTTTACACAAAACAGAGGTGTTTTTTGCAAAGTGCCTACCTGTAGATTTTGGCCTCTAGCTCAGCCTGCACCTAGGGAAAGCTACCAAACCTGTGCATTTTTTAAAACTAGAGACCGATGGGAATCCAAGATGGGGTGACTGTGGGGCTCTGACCAGCTTCTGTTACCCAGAATCCTTTGCAAACCTCAAAATTTGGCTAAAAAAACACGTTTTCCTCACATTTTGGTGACAGAAAGTTCTGGAATCTGAGAAGAGCCACAAATTTCCTTCCACCCAGTGTTCCCCCAAGTCTCCCGATAAAAATGATACCTCACTTGTGTGGGTAGGCCTAGCGCCAGCGACAGGAAATGCCCCAAAACGCAACGTGGACACATCCCATTTTTTGACAGAAAACAGAGGTGTTTTTTGCAAAGTGCCTACCTGTAGATTTTGGCCTCTAGCTCAGCCAGCACCTAGGGAAACCTACCAAACCTGTGCATTTTTGAAAACTAGAGACCTAGGGGAATTCAAGATGGGGTGACTTGTGGGGCTCTGACCAGGTTCTATTACCCAGAATCCTTAGCAAACCTCAAAATTTGGCTAAAAAAACACGTTTTCCTCACATTTTGGTGACAGAAAGTTCTGGAAAATGAGAAGAACCACAAATTCCCTTCCACTTAGCGTTCCTTCAAGTCTCCCGATAAAAATGATACCTCACTTGTGTGGGTAGGCCTAGCCCCCGCGACAGGAAATGCCCCAAGACGCAATGTGGACACATCCCATTTTTTGACAGAAAACAGAGGTGTTTTTTCAAAGTGCCTACCTGTAGATTTTGGCCTCTAGCTCAGCCGGCACCTAGGGAAACCTACCAAACCTGTGCATTTTTTAAAACTAGAGACCAAGGGGAATCAAAGATGGGGTGACTTGTGGGGCTCTGACCAGGTTCTGTTACCCAGAATCCTTTTCAAACCTCAAAATTTGGCTAAAAAAACACGTTTTCCTCACATTTTAGTGACAGAAAGTTCTGGAATCTGAGAGGAGCCACAAATTTCCTTCCACCCAGTGTTCCCCCAAGTCTCCCGATTAAAATGATACCTCACTTCTGTGGGTAGGCCTAGCGCCCGCGACAGGAAATGCCCCAAAACGCAACGTGGACACATCCCATTTTTTGACAGAAAACAGAGGTATTTTTTTGCAAAGTGCCTACCTGTAGATTTTGGCCTCTAGCTCAGCCGGCACCAGGGGAAAGCTACCAAACCTGTGAATTTTTGAAAACATAGAGACCGAGGGGAATCAAAGATGGGGTGACTTGTGGGGCTCTGCTCAGGTTCTGTTACCCAGAATCCGTTGCAAACCTCAAAATTTGGCTAAAAAAACATGTTTTCCTCACATTTCGGTGACAGAAAGTTCTGGAATCTGGGAGGAGCCACAAATTTCCTTCCACCCACCGTTCTTCCAAGTCTCCCGATAAAAATGCTACCACACTTGTGTGGGTAGCCCGAGAGCCCGCGACAGGAAATGCCCCAAAACACAACGTGGACACATCCCATTTTTTGACAGAAAACAGAGGTGTTTTTGCAAAGTGCCTACTTGTAGATTTTGGCCTCTAGCTCAGCCTGCACCTAGGGAAACCTACCAAACCTGTGCATTTTTTAAAACTAGAGACCGATGGGAATCCAAGATGGGGTGACTTGTGGGGCTCTGAACAGCTTCTGTTACCCAGAATCCTTTGCAAACCTCAAAATTTGGCAAAAAAAACACGTTTTCCTCATATTTTGGTGACAGAAAGTTCTGGAATCTGAGAAGAGCCACAAATTTCCTTCCACCCAGCGTTCCCCCAAGTCTCCCGATAAAAATGATACCTCACTTGTGTGAGTAGGCCTAGCGCCAGCGACAGGAAATGCCCCAAAACGCAACGTGGACACATCCCATTTTTTGACAGAAAACAGAGGTATTTTTTGCAAAGTGCCTACCTGTAGATTTTGGCCTCTAGCTCAGCCGGCACCATGGGAAAGCTACCAAACCTGTGCATTTTTGAAAACATAGAGACCGAGGGGAATCAAAGATGGGGTGACTTGTGGGGCTCTGATCAGGTTCTGTTAGCCAGAATCCGTTGCAAACCTCAAAATTTGGCTAAAAAAACATGTTTTCCTCACATTTCGGTGACAGAAAGTTCTGGAATCTGAGAGGAGCCACAAATTTCCTTCCACCCAGCATTCCTCCAAGTCTCCCGATAAAAATGCTACCTCACTTGTGTGGGTAGCCCGAGCGCCCGCGACAGGAAATGCCCCAAAACACAACGTGGACACATCCCATTTTTTGACAGAAAACAGAGGTGTTTTTGCAAAGTGCCTACTTGTAGATTTTGGCCTCTAGCTCAGCCTGCACCTAGGGAAACCTACCAAACCTGTGCATTTTTTAAAACTAGAGACCGATGGGAATCCAAGATGGGGTGACTTGTGGGGCTCTGACCAGCTTCTGTTACCCAGAATCCTTTGCAAACCTCAAAATTTGGCTAAAAAAACACGTTTTCCTCACATTTTGGTGACAGAAAGTTCTGGAAAATGAGAAGAGACACAAATTCCCTTCCACTTAGCGTTCCTTCAAGTCTCCCGATAAAAATGATACCTCACTTGTGTGGGTAGGCCTAGCGCCCGTGACAGGAAATGCCCAAGACGCAACGTGGACACATCCCATTTTTTGACAGAAAACAGAGGTGGTTTTTGCAATGTGCCTACCTTTAGATTTTGGCCTCTAGCTCAGCCGGCACCTAGGGACACCTACCAAACCTGTGCATTTTTTAAAACTAGAGACCACGGGGAATCAAAGATGGGGTGACTTGTGGGGCTCTGACCAGGTTCTGTTACCCAGAATCCTTTTCAAACCTCAAAATTTGGCTAAAAAAACACGTTTTCCTCACATTTCAGTGACAGAAAGTTCTGGAATCTGAGAGGAGCCACAAATTTCCTTCCACCCAGTGTTCCCCCAAGTCTCTCGATAAAAATGATACCTCACTTCTGTGGGTAGCCTGAGCGCCCGCAACAGGAAATGTCCCAAAACACAACGTGGACACATCCCATTTTTTGACAGAAAACAGAGGTGTTTTTGCGAAGTGCCTACTTGTAGATTTTGGCCTCTAGCTCAGCCTGCACCTAGGGAAACCTACCAAACCTGTGCATTTTTTAAAACTAGAGACCGATGGGAATCCAAGATGGGGTGACTTGTGGGGCTCTGATCAGGTTCTGTTACCCAGGATCCGTTGCAAACCTCAAAATTTGGCTAAAAAAACATGTTTTCCTCACATTTCGGTGACAGAAAGTTCTGGAATCTGAGAGGAGCCACAAATTTCCTTCCACCCAGCGTTCCTCCAAGTCTCCCGATAAAAATGCTACCTCACTTGTGTGGGTAGCCTGAGCGCCCGCGACAGGAAATGTCCCAAAACACAACGTGGACACATCCAATTTTTTGACAGAAAACAGAGGTGTTTTTTCAAAGTGCCTACCTGTAGATTTTGGCCTCTAGCTCAGCCGGCACCTAGGGAAACCTACCAAACCTGTGCATTTTTTAAAACTAGAGACCAAGGGGAATCAAAGATGGGGTGACTTGTGGGGCTCTGACCAGGTTCTGTTACCCAGAATCCTTTTCAAACCTCAAAATTTGGCTAAAAAAACACGTTTTCCTCACATTTTAGTGACAGAAAGTTCTGGAATCTGAGAGGAGCCACAAATTTCCTTCCACCCAGTGTTCCCCCAAGTCTCCCGATTAAAATGATACCTCACTTCTGTGGGTAGGCCTAGCGCCCGCGACAGGAAATGCCCCAAAACGCAACGTGGACACATCCCATTTTTTGACAGAAAACAGAGGTGTTTTTTTGCAAAGTGCCTACCTGTAGATTTTGGCCTCTAGCTCAGCCGGCACCAGGGGAAAGCTACCAAACCTGTGCATTTTTGAAAACATAGAGACCGAGGGGAATCAAAGATGGGGTGACTTGTGGGGCTCTGCTCAGGTTCTGTTACCCAGAATCCGTTGCAAACCTCAAAATTTGGCTAAAAAAACATGTTTTCCTCACATTTCGGTGACAGAAAGTTCTGGAATCTGAGAGGAGCCACAAATTTCCTTCCACCCACCGTTCTTCCAAGTCTCCCGATAAAAATGCTACCACACTTGTGTGGGTAGCCCGAGAGCCCGCGACAGGAAATGCCCCAAAACACAACGTGGACACATCCCATTTTTTGACAGAAAACAGAGGTGTTTTTGCAAAGTGCCTACTTGTAGATTTTGGCCTCTAGCTCAGCCTGCACCTAGGGAAACCTACCAAACCTGTGCATTTTTTAAAACTAGAGACCGATGGGAATCCAAGATGGGGTGACTTGTGGGGCTCTGAACAGCTTCTGTTACCCAGAATCCTTTGCAAACCTCAAAATTTGGCAAAAAAAACACGTTTTCCTCATATTTTGGTGACAGAAAGTTCTGGAATCTGAGAAGAGCCACAAATTTCCTTCCACCCAGCGTTCCCCCAAGTCTCCCGATAAAAATGATACCTCACTTGTGTGAGTAGGCCTAGCGCCAGCGACAGAAAATGCCCCAAAACGCAACGTGGACACATCCCATTTTTTGACAGAAAACAGAGGTATTTTTTGCAAAGTGCCTACCTGTAGATTTTGGCCTCTAGCTCAGCCGGCACCATGGGAAAGCTACCAAACCTGTGCATTTTTGAAAACATAGAGACCGAGGGGAATCAAAGATGGGGTGACTTGTGGGGCTCTGATCAGGTTCTGTTAGCCAGAATCCGTTGCAAACCTCAAAATTTGGCTAAAAAAACATGTTTTCCTCACATTTCGGTGACAGAAAGTTCTGGAATCTGAGAGGAGCCACAAATTTCCTTCCACCCAGCATTCCTCCAAGTCTCCCGATAAAAATGCTACCTCACTTGTGTGGGTAGCCCGAGCGCCCGCGACAGGAAATGCCCCAAAACACAACGTGGACACATCCCATTTTTTGACAGAAAACAGAGGTGTTTTTGCAAAGTGCCTACTTGTAGATTTTGGCCTCTAGCTCAGCCTGCACCTAGGGAAACCTACCAAACCTGTGCATTTTTTAAAACTAGAGACCAATGGGAATCCAAGATGGGGTGACTTGTGGGGCTCTGACCAGCTTCTGTTACCCAGAATCCTTTGCAAACCTCAAAATTTGGCTAAAAAAACACGTTTTCCTCACATTTTGGTGACAGAAAGTTCTGGAAAATGAGAAGAGACACAAATTCCCTTCCACTTAGCATTCCTTCAAGTCTCCCGATAAAAATGATACCTCACTTGTGTGGGTAGGCCTAGCGCCCGTGACAGGAAATGCCCAAGACGCAACGTGGACACATCCCATTTTTTTGACAGAAAACAGAGGTGGTTTTTGCAATGTGCCTACCTTTAGATTTTGGCCTCTAGCTCAGCCGGCACCTAGGGACACCTACCAAACCTGTGCATTTTTTAAAACTAGAGACCACGGGGAATCAAAGATGGGGTGACTTGTGGGGCTCTGACCAGGTTCTGTTACCCAGAATCCTTTTCAAACCTCAAAATTTGGCTAAAAAAACACGTTTTCCTCACATTTCAGTGACAGAAAGTTCTGGAATCTGAGAGGAGCCACAAATTTCCTTCCACCCAGTGTTCCCCCAAGTCTCTCGATAAAAATGATACCTCACTTCTGTGGGTAGCCTGAGCGCCCGCGACAGGAAATGTCCCAAAACACAACGTGGACACATCCCATTTTTTGACAGAAAACAGAGGTGTTTTTGCGAAGTGCCTACTTGTAGATTTTGGCCTCTAGCTCAGCCTGCACCTAGGGAAACCTACCAAACCTGTGCATTTTTTAAAACTAGAGACCGATGGGAATCCAAGATGGGGTGACTTGTGGGGCTCTGATCAGGTTCTGTTACCCAGAATCCGTTGCAAACCTCAAAATTTGGCTAAAAAAACATGTTTTCCTCACATTTCGGTGACAGAAAGTTCTGGAATCTGAGAGGAGCCACAAAT
The DNA here is from genome assembly GCF_031143425.1 of Pleurodeles waltl. Classification (NCBI taxonomy): domain Eukaryota; kingdom Metazoa; phylum Chordata; class Amphibia; order Caudata; family Salamandridae; genus Pleurodeles; species Pleurodeles waltl. Next base: position 596,761,021 of record NC_090449.1, read on the forward strand.
TTCCTTCCACCCAGCGTTCCTCCAAGTCTCCCGATAAAAATGCTACCTCACTTGTGTGGGTAGCCTGAGCGCCCGCGACAGGAAATGTCCCAAAACACAACGTGGACACATCCAATTTTTTGACAGAAAACAGAGGTGTTTTTGCAAAGTGCCTACTTGTAGATTTTGGCCTCTAGCTCAGCCTGCACCTAGGGAAACCTACCAAACCTGTGCATTTTTTAAAACTAGAGACCGATGGAAATCCAAGATGGGGTGACTTGTGGGGCTCTGACCAGCTTTTGTTACCCAGAATCCTTTGCAAACCTCAAAATTTGGCTAAAAAAACACGTTTTCCTCACATTTTGGTGACAGAAAGTTCTGGAATCTGAGAAGAGCCACAAATTTCCTTCCACCCAGCGTTCCCCCAAGTCTCCCGCTAAAAATGATACCTCACTTGTGTGGGTAGGCCGAGCGCCTGCGACAGGAATCCCCAAAACGCAACGTGGACACATCCCATTTTTTGATAGAAAACAGAGGTGTTTTTTTGCAAATTCCCTACCTGTAGATTTTGCCCTCTAGCTCAGCCGGCACCTAGGGAAACATACCAAACCTGTGCATTTTTTTAAACCAGAGACCTAGGGGAATTCAAGATAGGGTGACTTGTGGGGCTCTGACCAGGTTCTGTTAGCCAGAATCCTTTGCAAACCTCAAAATTTGCCTAAAAAAACACGTTTTCCTCACATTTCGGTGACAGAAAGTTCTGGAATCTGAGAGGAGCCACAAATTTCCTTCCACCCAGCGTTCCTCCAAGTCTCCCGATAAAAATGCTACCTCACTTGTGTGGGTAGGCCGAGCGCCTGCGACAGGAAATGCCCCAAAACGCAACGTGGACACATCCCATTTTTTAATAGAAAACAGAGGTGTTTTTTGCAAATTGCCTACCTGTAGATTTAGGACTCTAGCTCAGCCGGCACCTAGGGAAACCTACCAAACCTGTGCATTTTTTAAAACTAGAGACCAAGGGGAGTCAAAGATGAGGTGACTTGTGGGGCTCTGACCAGGTTCTGTTACCCAGAATCCGTTGCAAACCTCAAAATTTGGCTAAAAAAACATGTTTTCCTCACATTTCAGTGACAGAAAGTTCTGGAATCTGAGAGGAGCCACAAATTTCCTTCCACCCAGCGTTCCCCCAAGTCTCCCGATAAAAATGATAGCTCATTTGTGTGGGTAGGCCTAGCGCCCGCGACAGGAAGTTGCCCAAAACACAACGTGGACACATCCCATTTTTTTACAGAAAACAGAGGTGTTTTTTGCAAAGTGCCTACCTGTAGATTTTGGCCTCTAGCTCAGCCTGCACCTTGGGAAAGCTTCCAAACCTGTGCATTTTTGAAAACTAGAGACCGATGGGAATCCAAGATGGGGTGACTTTTGGGGCTCTGACCAGCTTCTGTTACCCAGAATCCTTTGCAAACCTCAAAATTTGGCTAAAAAAACACGTTTTCCTCACATTTTGGTGACAGAAAGTTCTGGAATCTGAGAAGAGCCACAAATTTCCTTCCACCCAGCGTTCCCCCAAGTCTCCCGGTAGAAATGATACCTCACTTGTATGGGTAGGCCTAGCGCCAGCGACAGGAAATGCCCCAAAACGCAACGTGGACACATCCCATTTTTTGACAGAAAACAGAGGTGTTTTTTGCAAAGTGCCTACCTGTAGATTTTGGCCTCTAGCTCAGCCGGCACCAGGGGAAAGCTACCAAACCTGTGCATTTTTGAAAACATAGAGACCGAGGGGAATCAAAGATGGGGTGACTTGTGGGGCTCTGATCAGGTTCTGTTACCCAGAATCCGTTGCAAACCTCAAAATTTGGCTAAAAAAACATGTTTTCCTCACATTTCGGTGACAGAAAGTTCTGGAATCTGAGAGGAGCCACAAATTTCCTTCCACCCAGCGTTCCTCCAAGTCTCCCGATAAAAATGCTGCCTCACTTGTGTGGGTAGCCCGAGCGCCCGCGACAGGAAATGCCCCAAAACACAACGTGGACACATCCCATTTTTTGACAGAAAACAGAGGTGTTTTTGCAAAGTGCCTACTTGTAGATTTTGGCCTCTAGCTCAGCCTGCACCTATGGAAACCTACCAAACCTGTGCATTTTTTAAAACTAGAGACCGATGGGAATCCAAGATGGGGTGACTTGTGGGGCTCTGAACAGCTTCTGTTACCCAGAATCCTTTGCAAACCTCAAAATTTGGCTAAAAAAACACATTTTCCTCACATTTTGGTGACAGAAAGTTCTGGAATCTGAGAAGAGCCACAAATTTCCTTCCACCCAGCGTTCCCCCAAGTCTCCCGATAAAAATGATACCTCACTTGTGTGGGTAGGCCGAGCGCCTGCGACAGGAAATGCCCCAAAACGCAATGTGGACACATCCCATTTTTTGATAGAAAACAGAGGTGTTTTTTGCAAATTGCCTACCTGTAGATTTTGGCCTCTAGCTCAGCCGGCACCTAGGGAAACATACCAAACCTGTGCATTTTTTTAAACCAGAGACCTAGGGGAATTCAAGATAGGGTGACTTGTGGGGCTCTGACCAGGTTCTGTTAGCCAGAATCCTTTGCAAACCTCAAAATTTGCCTAAAAAAACATGTTTTCCTCACATTTCGGTGACAGAAAGTTCTGGAATCTGAGAGGAGCCACAAATTTCCTTCCACCCAGCGTTCCTCCAAGTCTCCCGATAAAAATGCTACCTCACTTGTGTGGGTAGCCCGAGCGCCCGCGACAGGAAATGCCCCAAAACACAACGTGGACACATCCCATTTTTTGACAGAAAACAGAGGTGTTTTTGCAAAGTGCCTACTTGTAGATTTTGGCCTCTAGCTCAGCCTGCACCTAGGGAAACCTACCAAACCTGGGCATTTTTTAAAACTAGAGACCGATGGGAATCCAAGATGGGATGACTTGTGGGGCTCTGACCAGCTTCTGTTACCCAGAATCCTTTGCAAACCTCAAAATTTGGCTAAAAAAACACGTTTTCCTCACATTTTGGTGACAGAAAGTTCTGGAATCTGAGAAGAGCCACAAATTTCCTTCCACCAAGCTTTCCCCCAAGTCTCCCGATAAAAATGATACCTCACTTGTGTGGGTAGGCCGAGCGCCTGCAACAGGAAATGCCCCTAAACGCAACGTGGACACATCCCATTTTTTGATAGAAAACAGAGGTGTTTTTTGCAAATTGCCTACCTGTAGATTTTGGCCTCTAGCTCAGCCGGCACCTAGGGAAACATACCAAACCTGTGCATTTTTTTAAACTAGAGACCAATGGGAATTCAAGATAGGGTGACTTGTGGGGCTCTGACCAGGTTCTGTTAGCCAGAATCCTTTGCAAACCTCAACATTTGGCTAAAAAAACACGTTTTCCTCACATTTCGGTGACAGAAAGTTCTGGAATCTGAGAGGAGCCACAAATTTCCTTCCACCCAGCGTTCCTCCAAGTCTCCCGATAAAAATGCTACCTCACTTGTGTGGGTAGGCCGAGCGCCTGCGAAGGGAAATGCCCCAAAACGCAACATGGACACATCCCATTTTTTCATAGAAAACAGAGGTGTTTTTTGCAAATTGCCTACCTGTAGATTTAGGACTCTAGCTCAGCCGGCACCTAGGGAAACCTACCAAACCTGTGCATTTTTTAAAACTAGAGAACAAGGGGAATCAAAAATGAGGTGACTTGTGGGGCTCTGACCAGGTTCTGTTACCCAGAATCCGTTGCAAACTTCAAAATTTGGCTAAAAAAACATGTTTTCCTCACATTTCAGTGACAGAAAGTTCTGGAATCTGAGAGGAGCCACAAATTTCCTTCCACCCAGCGTTCCCCCAAGTCTCCCGATAAAAATGATAGCTCATTTGTGTGGGTAGGCCTAGCGCCCGCGACAGGAAGTGCCCCAAAACACAACGTGGACACATCCCATTTTTTTACAGAAAACAGAGGAGTTTTTTGCAAAGTGCCTACCTGTAGATTTTGGCCTCTAGCTCAGCCTGCACCTAGGGAAAGCTACCAAACCTGTGCATTTTTTAAAACTAGAGACCGATGGGAATCCAAGATGGGGTGACTTGTGGGGCTCTGACCAGCTTCTGTTACCCAGAATCCTTTGCAAACCTCAAAATTTGGCTAAAAAAAACACGTTTTCCTCACATTTTGGTGACAGAAAGTTCTGGAATCTGAGAAGAGCCACAAATTTCCTTCAACCCAGCGTTCCCCCAAGTCTCCCGATAAAAATGATACCTCACTTGTGTGGGTAGGCCTAGCGCCCGCGACAGGAAATGCCCCAAGACGCAACGTGGACACATCCCATTTTTTGACAGGAAACAGAGGTGTTTTTTGCAAAGTGCCTACCTGTAGATTTTGGCCTCTAGCTCAGCCGGCACCTAGGGAAACCTACCAAACCTGTGCATTTTTTAAAACTAGAGACCAAGGGGAATCAAAGATGGGGTGACTTGTGGGGCTCTGACCAGGTTCTGTTATCCAGAATCCTTTTCAAACCTCAAAATTTGGCTAAAAAAACATGTTTTCCTCACATTTCAGTGACAGAAAGTTCTGGAATCTGAGAGGAGCCACAAATTTCCTTCCACCCAGTGTTCCCCCAAGTCTCCCGATAAAAATGATACCTCACTTCTGTGGGTAGGCCTAGCGCCCGCGACAGGAAATGCCCCAAAACGCAAAGTGGACACATCCCATTTTTTGACAGAAAACAGAGGTGTTTTTTTGCAAAGTGCCTACCTGTAGATTTTGGCCTCTAGCTCAGCCGGCACCAGGGGAAAGCTACCAAACCTGTGCATTTTTGAAAACATAGAGACCGAGGGGAATCAAAGATGGGGTGACTTGTGGGGCTCTGATCAGGTTCTGTTACCCAGAATCCGTTGCAAACCTCAAAATTTGGCTAAAAAAACATGTTTTCCTCACATTTCGGTGACAGAAAGTTCTGGAATCTGGGAGGAGCCACAAATTTCCTTCCACCCACTGTTCTTCCAAGTCTCCCGATAAAAATGCTACCACACTTGTGTGGGTAGCCCGAGAGCCCGCGACAGGAAATGCCCCAAAACACAACGTGGACACATCCCATTTTTTGACAGAAAACAGAGGTGTTTTTGCAAAGTGCCTACTTGTAGATTTTGGCCTCTAGCTCAGCCTGCACCTAGGGAAACCTACCAAACCTGTGCATTTTTTAAAACTAGAGACCAATGGGAATCCAAGATGGGGTGACTTGTGGGGCTCTGACCAGCTTCTGTTACCCAGAATCCTTTGCAAACCTCAAAATTTGGCTAAAAAAACACATTTTCCTCACATTTTGGTGACAGAAAGTTCTGGAATCTGAGAAGAGCCACAAATTTCCTTCCACCCAGCGCTCCCCCAAGTCTCCCGATAAAAATGATACCTCACTTGTGTGGGCATGCCTAGCGCCCACAGCAGGAAATGCCCCAAAACACAACGTGCACACATCCCATTTTTGGACAGGAAACAGAGGTGTTTTTTGCAAAGTGCCTACCTGTAGATTTTGGCCTCTAGCTCAGCTGCAGCTAGGGAAACATACCAAACCTGTGCATTTTTTAAAACGAGAGACCTACGGGAATCCAAGATGGGGTGACTTGTCGGGCTCTGACCAGGTTCTGTTGCCCAGAATCCTTGGCAAACCTCAAAATTTGGCTAAAAAACAAGTTTTCCTCACATTTCAGTGACATAAAGTTCTGGAATCTGAGGGGAGCCACAAATTTCCTTCCACCCAGCGTTCCTCCAAGTCTCCCGATAAAAATGCTACCTCACTTGTGTGGGTAGCCCGAGCGCCCGCGACAGGAAATGCCCCAAAACACAACGTGGACACATCCCATTTTTTGACAGAAAACAGAGGTGTTTTTGCAAAGTGCCTACTTGTAGATTTTGGCCTCTAGCTCAGCCTGCACCTAGGGAAACCTACCAAACCTGTGCATATTTTTAAACTAGAGACCGATGGGAATCCAGGATGGGGTGACTTGTGGGGCTCTGACCAGCTTCTGTTACCCAGAATCCTTTGCAAACCTCAAAACTTGGCTAAAAAAACACATTTTCCTCACATTTTGGTGACAGAAAGTTCTGGAATCTGAGAAGAGCCACAAATTTCCTTCCACCAAGCTTTCCCCCAAGTCTCCCGATAAAAATGATACCTCACTTCTGTGGGTAGGCCTAGCGCCCACGACAGGAAATGCCCCAAAATGCAACGTGGACACATCCCATTTTTTGACAGAAAACAGAGGTGTTTTTTTGCAAAGTGCCTACCTGTAGATTTTGGCCTCTAGCTCAGCCGGCACCAGGGGAAAGCTACCAAACCTGTGCATTTTTGAAAACATAGAGACCGAGGGGAATCAAAGATGGGGTGACTTGTGGGGCTCTGATCAGGTTCTGTTACCCAGAATCCGTTGCAAACCTCAAAATTTGGCTAAAAAAACATGTTTTCCTCACATTTCGGTGACAGAAAGTTCTGGAATCTGGGAGGAGCCACACATTTCCTTCCACCCACCGTTCTTCCAAGTCTCCCGATAAAAATGCTACCACACTTGTGTGGGTAGCCCGAGAGCCCGCAACAGGAAATGCCCCAAAACACAACGTGGACACATCCCATTTTTTGACAGAAAACAGAGGTGTTTTTGCAAAGTGCCTACTTGTAGATTTTGGCCTCTAGCTCAGCCTGCACCTAGGGAAACCTACCAAACCTGTGCATTTTTTAAAACTAGAGACCGATAGGAAACCAAGATGGGGTGACTTGTGGGGCTCTGACCAGCTTCTGTTACCCAGAATCCTTTGCAAACCTCAAAATTTGGCAAAAAAAACACATGTTCCTCACATTTTGGTGACAGAAAGTTCTGGAATCTGAGAAGAGCCACAAATTTCCTTCAACCCAGCATTCCCCCAAGTCTCCCGATAAAAATGATACCTCACTTGTGTGGGTAGGCCTAGCGCCAGCGACAGGAAATGCCCCAAAACGCAACGTGGACACATCCCATTTTTTGATAGAAAACAGAGGTGTTTTTTGCAAAGTGCCTACCTGTAGATTTTGGCCTCTAGCTCAGCCAGCACCTAGGGAAACCTACCAAACCTGTGCATTTTTGAAAACTAGAGACCTAGGGGAATTCAAGATGGGGTGACTTGTGGGGCTCTGACCAGGTTCTATTACCCAGAATCCTTAGCAAACCTCAAAATTTGGCTAAAAAACAAGTTTTCCTCACATTTTGGTGACAGAAAGTTCTGGAAAATGAGAAGAACCACAAATTCCCTTCCACTTAGCGTTCCTTCAAGTCTCCCGATAAAAATGATACCTCACTTGTGTGGGTAGGCCTAGCGCCCGCGACAGGAAATGCCCCAAGACGCAACGTGGACACATCCCATTTTTTGACAGGAAACAGAGGTGTTTTTTGCAAAGTGCCTACCTGTAGATTTTGGCCTCTAGCTCAGCCGGCACCTAGGGAAACCTACCAAACCTGTGCATTTTTTAAAACTAGAGACCAAGGGGAATCAAAGATGGGGTGACTTGTGGGGCTCTGACCAGGTTCTGTTATCCAGAATCCTTTTCAAACCTCAAAATTTGGCTAAAAAAACATGTTTTCCTCACATTTCAGTGACAGAAAGTTCTGGAATCTGAGAGGAGCCACAAATTTCCTTCCACCCAGTGTTCCCCCAAGTCTCCCGATAAAAATGATACCTCACTTCTGTGGGTAGGCCTAGCGCCCGCGACAGGAAATGCCCCAAAACGCAAAGTGGACACATCCCATTTTTTGACAGAAAACAGAGGTGTTTTTTTTGCAAAGTGCCTACCTGTAGATTTTGGCCTCTAGCTCAGCCGGCACCAGGGGAAAGCTACCAAACCTGTGCATTTTTGAAAACATAGAGACCGAGGGGAATCAAAGATGGGGTGACTTGTGGGGCTCTGATCAGGTTCTGTTACCCAGAATCCGTTGCAAACCTCAAAATTTGGCTAAAAAAACATGTTTTCCTCACATTTCGGTGACAGAAAGTTCTGGAATCTGGGAGGAGCCACAAATTTCCTTCCACCCACCGTTCTTCCAAGTCTCCCGATAAAAATGCTACCACACTTGTGTGGGTAGCCCGAGAGCCCGCGACAGGAAATGCCCCAAAACACAACGTGGACACATCCCATTTTTTGACAGAAAACAGAGGTGTTTTTGCAAAGTGCCTACTTGTAGATTTTGGCCTCTAGCTCAGCCTGCACCTAGGGAAACCTACCAAACCTGTGCATTTTTTAAAACTAGAGACCGATGGGAATCCAAGATGGGGTGACTTGTGGGGCTCTGACCAGCTTCTGTTACCCAGAATCCTTTGCAAACCTCAAAATGTGGCTAAAAAAACACATTTTCCTCACATTTTGGTGACAGAAAGTTCTGGAATCTGAGAAGAGCCACAAATTTCCTTCCACCCAGCGCTCCCCCAAGTCTCCCGATAAAAATGATACCTCACTTGTGTGGGCATGCCTAGCGCCCACAGCAGGAAATGCCCCAAAACACAACGTGCACACATCCCATTTTTGGACAGGAAACAGAGGTGTTTTTTGCAAAGTGCCTACCTGTAGATTTTGGCCTCTAGCTCAGCTGGCAGCTAGGGAAACATACCAAACCTGTGCATTTTTGAAAACGAGAGACCTACGGGAATCCAAGATGGGGTGACTTGTCGGGCTCTGACCAGGTTCTGTTGCCCAGAATCCTTGGCAAACCTCAAAATTTGGCTAAAAAACAAGTTTTCCTCACATTTCAGTGACATAAAGTTCTGGAATCTGAGGGGAGCCACAAATTTCCTTCCACCCAGCGTTCCTCCAAGTCTCCCGGTAAAAATGCTACCTCACTTGTGTGGGTAGCCCGAGCGCCCGCGACAGGAAATGCCCCAAAACACAACGTGGACACATCCCATTTTTTGACAGAAAACAGAGGTGTTTTTGCAAAGTGCCTACTTGTAGATTTTGGCCTCTAGCTCAGCCTGCACCTAGGGAAACCTACCAAACCTGTGCATATTTTTAAACTAGAGACCGATGGGAATCCAGGATGGGATGACTTGTGGGGCTCTGACCAGCTTCTGTTACCCAGAATCCTTTGCAAACCTCAAAACTTGGCTAAAAAAACACATTTTCCTCACATTTTGGTGACAGAAAGTTCTGGAATCTGAGAAGAGCCACAAATTTCCTTCCACCAAGCTTTCCCCCAAGTCTCCCGATAAAAATGATACCTCACTTCTGTGGGTAGGCCTAGCGCCCACGACAGGAAATGCCCCAAAACGCAACGTGGACACATCCCATTTTTTGACAGAAAACAGAGGTGTTTTTTTGCAAAGTGCCTACCTGTAGATTTTGGCCTCTAGCTCAGCCGGCACCAGGGGAAAGCTACCAAACCTGTGCATTTTTGAAAACATAGAGACCGAGGGGAATCAAAGATGGGGTGACTTGTGGGGCTCTGATCAGGTTCTGTTACCCAGAATCCGTTGCAAACCTCAAAATTTGGCTAAAAAAACATGTTTTCCTCACATTTCGGTGACAGAAAGTTCTGGAATCTGGGAGGAGCCACACATTTCCTTCCACCCACCGTTCTTCCAAGTCTCCCGATAAAAATGCTACCACACTTGTGTGGGTAGCCCGAGAGCCCGCAACAGGAAATGCCCCAAAACACAACGTGGACACATCCCATTTTTTGACAGAAAACAGAGGTGTTTTTGCAAAGTGCCTACTTGTAGATTTTGGCCTCTAGCTCAGCCTGCACCTAGGGAAACCTACCAAACCTGTGCATTTTTTAAAACTAGAGACCGATGGGAAACCAAGATGGGGTGACTTGTGGGGCTCTGACCAGCTTCTGTTACCCAGAATCCTTTGCAAACCTCAAAATTTGGCTAAAAAAACACATGTTCCTCACATTTTGGTGACAGAAAGTTCTGGAATCTGAGAAGAGCCACAAATTTCCTTCAACCCAGCGTTCCCCCAAGTTTCCCGATAAAAATGATACCTCACTTGTGTGGGTAGGCCTAGCGCCAGCGACAGGAAATGCCCCAAAACGCAACGTGGACACATCCCATTTTTTGATAGAAAACAGAGGTGTTTTTTGCAAAGTGCCTACCTGTAGATTTTGGCCTCTAGCTCAGCCAGCACCTAGGGAAACCTACCAAACCTGTGCATTTTTGAAAACTAGAGACCTAGGGGAATTCAAGATGGGGTGACTTGTGGGGCTCTGACCAGGTTCTATTACCCAGAATCCTTAGCAAACCTCAAAATTTGGCTAAAAAACAAGTTTTCCTCACATTTTGGTGACAGAAAGTTCTGGAAAATGAGAAGAACCACAAATTCCCTTCCACTTAGCGTTCCTTCAAGTCTCCCGATAAAAATGATACCTCACTTGTGTGGGTAGGCCTAGCGCCCGCGACAGGAAATGCCCCAAGACGCAACGTGGACACATCCCATTTTTTGACAGGAAACAGAGGTGTTTTTTGCAAAGTGCCTACCTGTAGATTTTGGCCTCTAGCTCAGCCGGCACCTAGGGAAACCTACCAAACCTGTGCATTTTTTAAAACTAGAGACCAAGGGGAATCAAAGATGGGGTGACTTGTGGGGCTCTGACCAGGTTCTGTTATCCAGAATCCTTTTCAAACCTCAAAATTTGGCTAAAAAAACATGTTTTCCTCACATTTCAGTGACAGAAAGTTCTGGAATCTGAGAGGAGCCACAAATTTCCTTCCACCCAGTGTTCCCCCAAGTCTCCCGATAAAAATGATACCTCACTTCTGTGGGTAGGCCTAGCGCCCGCGACAGGAAATGCCCCAAAACGCAAAGTGGACACATCCCATTTTTTGACAGAAAACAGAGGTGTTTTTTTTGCAAAGTGCCTACCTGTAGATTTTGGCCTCTAGCTCAGCCGGCACCAGGGGAAAGCTACCAAACCTGTGCATTTTTGAAAACATAGAGACCGAGGGGAATCAAAGATGGGGTGACTTGTGGGGCTCTGATCAGGTTCTGTTACCCAGAATCCGTTGCAAACCTCAAAATTTGGCTAAAAAAACATGTTTTCCTCACATTTCGGTGACAGAAAGTTCTGGAATCTGGGAGGAGCCACAAATTTCCTTCCACCCACCGTTCTTCCAAGTCTCCCGATAAAAATGCTACCACACTTGTGTGGGTAGCCCGAGAGCCCGCGACAGGAAATGCCCCAAAACACAACGTGGACACATCCCATTTTTTGACAGAAAACAGAGGTGTTTTTGCAAAGTGCCTACTTGTAGATTTTGGCCTCTAGCTCAGCCTGCACCTAGGGAAACCTACCAAACCTGTGCATTTTTTAAAACTAGAGACCGATGGGAATCCAAGATGGGGTGACTTGTGGGGCTCTGACCAGCTTCTGTTACCCAGAATCCTTTGCAAACCTCAAAATTTGGCTAAAAAAACACATTTTCCTCACATTTTGGTGACAGAAAGTTCTGGAATCTGAGAAGAGCCACAAATTTCCTTCCACCCAGCGCTCCCCCAAGTCTCCCGATAAAAATGATACCTCACTTGTGTGGGCATGCCTAGCGCCCACAGCAGGAAATGCCCCAAAACACAACGTGCACACATCCCATTTTTGGACAGGAAACAGAGGTGTTTTTTGCAAAGTGCCTACCTGTAGATTTTGGCCTCTAGCTCAGCTGGCAGCTAGGGAAACATACCAAACCTGTGCATTTTTGAAAACGAGAGACCTACGGGAATCCAAGATGGGGTGACTTGTCGGGCTCTGACCAGGTTCTGTTGCCCAGAATCCTTGGCAAACCTCAAAATTTGGCTAAAAAACAAGTTTTCCTCACATTTCAGTGACATAAAGTTCTGGAATCTGAGGGGAGCCACAAATTTCCTTCCACCCAGCGTTCCTCCAAGTCTCCCGGTAAAAATGCTACCTCACTTGTGTGGGTAGCCCGAGCGCCCGCGACAGGAAATGCCCCAAAACACAACGTGGACACATCCCATTTTTTGACAGAAAACAGAGGTGTTTTTGCAAAGTGCCTACTTGTAGATTTTGGCCTCTAGCTCAGCCTGCACCTAGGGAAACCTACCAAACCTGTGCATATTTTTAAACTAGAGACCGATGGGAATCCAGGATGGGATGACTTGTGGGGCTCTGACCAGCTTCTGTTACCCAGAATCCTTTGCAAACCTCAAAACTTGGCTAAAAAAACACATTTTCCTCACATTTTGGTGACAGAAAGTTCTGGAATCTGAGAAGAGCCACAAATTTCCTTCCACCAAGCTTTCCCCCAAGTCTCCCGATAAAAATGATACCTCACTTCTGTGGGTAGGCCTAGCGCCCACGACAGGAAATGCCCCAAAACGCAACGTGGACACATCCCATTTTTTGACAGAAAACAGAGGTGTTTTTTTGCAAAGTGCCTACCTGTAGATTTTGGCCTCTAGCTCAGCCGGCACCAGGGGAAAGCTACCAAACCTGTGCATTTTTGAAAACATAGAGACCGAGGGGAATCAAAGATGGGGTGACTTGTGGGGCTCTGATCAGGTTCTGTTACCCAGAATCCGTTGCAAACCTCAAAATTTGGCTAAAAAAACATGTTTTCCTCACATTTCGGTGACAGAAAGTTCTGGAATCTGGGAGGAGCCACACATTTCCTTCCACCCACCGTTCTTCCAAGTCTCCCGATAAAAATGCTACCACACTTGTGTGGGTAGCCCGAGAGCCCGCAACAGGAAATGCCCCAAAACACAACGTGGACACATCCCATTTTTTGACAGAAAACAGAGGTGTTTTTGCAAAGTGCCTACTTGTAGATTTTGGCCTCTAGCTCAGCCTGCACCTAGGGAAACCTACCAAACCTGTGCATTTTTTAAAACTAGAGACCGATGGGAAACCAAGATGGGGTGACTTGTGGGGCTCTGATCAGCTTCTGTTACCCAGAATCCTTTGCAAACCTCAAATTTTGGCTAAAAAAACACATTTTCCTCACATTTTGGTGACAGAAAGTTCTGGAATCTGAGAAGAGCCACAAATTTCCTTCCACCCAGCGCTCCCCCAAGTCTCCCGATAAAAATGATACTTCACTTGTGTGGGCATGCCTAGCGCCCACGGCAGGAAATGCCCCAAAACACAACGTGCACACATCCCATTTTTTGACAGGAAACAGAGGTGTTTTTTGCAAAGTGCCTACCTGTAGATTTTGGCCTCTAGCTCAGCAGGCAGCTAGGGAAACATACCAAACCTGTGCATTTTTGAAAACGAGAGACCTAGGGGAATCCAAGATGGGGTGACTTGTCGGGCTCTGACCAGGTTCTGTTGCCCAGAATCCTTGGCAAACCTCAAAATTTGGCTAAAAAAACAAGTTTTCCTCACATTTCAGTGACATAAAGTTCTGGAATCTGAGGGGAGCCACAAATTTCCTTCCACCCAGCGTTCCTCCAAGTCTCCTGATAAAAATGCTACCTCACTTGTGTGGGTAGCCCGAGCGCCCGCGACAGGAAATGCCCCAAAACACAACGTGGACACATCCCATTTTTTGACAGAAAACAGAGGTGTTTTTTGCAAAGTGCCTACCTGTAGATTTTGGCCTCTAGCTCAGCCAGCACCTAGGGAAACCTACCAGACCTTTGCATTTTTGAAAACTAGAGACCTAGGGGAATCCAAGATGGGGTGACTTGTGGGGCTCTGACCAGGTTCTGTTACCCAGAATCCTTTGCAAACCTCAAAATATGGCTAAAAAAACAAGTTTTCCTCACATTTTGGTGACAGAAAGTTCTGGAAAATGAGAAGAGACACAAATTCCCTTCCACTTAGCGTTCCTTCAAGTCTCCCGATAAAAATGATACCTCACTTGTGTGGGTAGGCCTAGCGCCCGCGACAGGAAATGCCCCAAGACGCAACGGTGATACATCCCATTTTTTGACAGAAAACAGAGGTGTTTTTTGCAATGTGCCTACCTGTAGATTTTGGCCTCTAGCTCAGCCGGCACCTAGGGAAACCTACCAAACCTGTGCATTTTTTAAAACTAGAGACCAAGGGGAATCAAAGATGGGGTGACTTGTGGGGCTCTGACCAGGTTCTGTTACCCAGAATCATTTTCAAACCTCAAAATGTGGCTAAAAAAACACGTTTTCCTCACATTTCAGTGACAGAAAGTTCTGGAATCTGAGAGGAGCCACAAATTTCCTTCCACCCAGTGTTCCCCCAAGTCTGTCGATAAAAATGATACCTCACTTCTGTGGGTAGGCCTAGCGCCCGCGACAGGAAATGCCCCAAAACGCAACGTGGACACATCCCATTTTTTGACAGAAAACAGAGGTGTTTTTTGCAAAGTGCCTACCTGTAGGTTTTGGCCTCTAGCTCAGCCGGCACCAGGGGAAAGCTACCAAACCTGTGCATTTTTGAAAACATAGAGACCGAGGGGAATCAAAGATGGGGTGACTTGTGGGGCTCTGATCAGGTTCTGTTACCCAGAATCCGTTGCAAACCTCAAAATTTGACTAAAAAAACATGTTTTCCTCACATTTCGGTGACAGAAAGTTCAGGAATCTGAGAAGAGCCACAAATTTCCTTCCACCAAGCTTTCCCCCAAGTCTCCCGATAAAAATGATACCTCACTTCTGTGGGTAGGCCTAGCGCCCACGACAGGAAATGCCCCAAAACGCAACGTGGACACATCCCATTTTTTGACAGAAAACAGAGGTGTTTTTTTGCAAAGTGCCTACCTGTAGATTTTGGCCTCTAGCTCAGCCGGCACCAGGGGAAAGCTACCAAACCTGTGCATTTTTGAAAACATAGAGACCGAGGGGAATCAAAGATGGGGTGACTTGTGGGGCTCTGATCAGGTTCTGTTACCCAGAATCCGTTGCAAACCTCAAAATTTGGCTAAAAAAACATGTTTTCCTCACATTTCGGTGACAGAAAGTTCTGGAATCTGGGAGGAGCCACACATTTCCTTCCACCCACCGTTCTTCCAAGTCTCCCGATAAAAATGCTACCACACTTGTGTGGGTAGCCCGAGAGCCCTCAACAGGAAATGCCCCAAAACACAACGTGGACACATCCCATTTTTTGACAGAAAACAGAGGTGTTTTTGCAAAGTGCCTACATGTAGATTTTGGCCTCTAGCTCAGCCTGCACCTAGGGAAACCTACCAAACCTGTGCATTTTTTAAAACTAGAGACCGATGGGAAACCAAGATGGGGTGACTTGTGGGGCTCTGACCAGCTTCTGTTACCCAGAATCCTTTGCAAACCTCAAAATTTGGCTAAAAAAACACATTTTCCTCACATTTTGGTGACAGAAAGTTCTGGAATCTGAGAAGAGCCACAAATTTCCTTCCACCCAGCGCTCCCCCAAGTCTCCCGATAAAAATGATACTTCACTTGTGTGGGCATGCCTAGCGCCCACGGCAGGAAATGCCCCAAAACACAACGTGCACACATCCCATTTTTTGACAGGAAACAGAGGTGTTTTTTGCAAAGTGCCTACCTGTAGATTTTGGCCTCTAGCTCAGCAGGCAGCTAGGGAAACATACCAAACCTGTGCATTTTTTAAAACGAGAGACCTAGGGGAATCCAAGATGGGGTGACTTGTCGGGCTCTGACCAGGTTCTGTTGCCCAGAATCCTTGGCAAACCTCAAAATTTGGCTAAAAAAACAAGTTTTCCTCACATTTCAGTGACATAAAGTTCTGGAATCTGAGGGGAGCCACAAATTTCCTTCCACCCAGCGTTCCTCCAAGTCTCCTGATAAAAATGCTACCTCACTTGTGTGGGTAGCCCGAGCGCCCGCGACAGGAAATGCCCCAAAACACAACGTGGACACATCCCATTTTTTGACAGAAAACAGAGGTGTTTTTTGCAAAGTGCCTACCTGTAGATTTTGGCCTCTAGCTCAGCCAGCACCTAGGGAAACCTACCAGACCTTTGCATTTTTGAAAACTAGAGACCTAGGGGAATCCAAGATGGGGTGACTTGTGGGGCTCTGACCAGGTTCTGTTACCCAGAATCCTTTGCAAACCTCAAAATATGGCTAAAAAAACAAGTTTTCCTCACATTTTGGTGACAGAAAGTTCTGGAAAATGAGAAGAGACACAAATTCCCTTCCACTTAGCGTTCCTTCAAGTCTCCCGATAAAAATGATACCTCACTTGTGTGGGTAGGCCTAGCGCCCGCGACAGGAAATGCCCCAAGACGCAACGGTGATACATCCCATTTTTTGACAGAAAACAGAGGTGTTTTTTGCAATGTGCCTACCTGTAGATTTTGGCCTCTAGCTCAGCCGGCACCTAGGGAAACCTACCAAACCTGTGCATTTTTTAAAACTAGAGACCAAGGGGAATCAAAGATGGGGTGACTTGTGGGGCTCTGACCAGGTTCTGTTACCCAGAATCCTTTTCAAACCTCAAAATGTGGCTAAAAAAACACGTTTTCCTCACATTTCAGTGACAGAAAGTTCTGGAATCTGAGAGGAGCCACAAATTTCCTTCCACCCAGTGTTCCCCCAAGTCTCTCGATAAAAATGATACCTCACTTCTGTGGGTAGGCCTAGCGCCCGCGACAGGAAATGCCCCAAAACGCAACGTGGACACATCCCATTTTTTGACAGAAAACAGAGGTGTTTTTTGCAAAGTGCCTACCTGTAGGTTTTGGCCTCTAGCTCAGCCTGCACCTAGGGAAACCTACCAAACCTGTGCATTTTTTAAAACTAGAGACCGATGGGAATCCAAGATGGGGTGACTTGTGGGGCTCTGACCAGCTTCTGTTACCCAGAATCCTTTGCAAACCTCAAAATTTGGCTAAAAAAACACGTTTTCCTCACATTTTGGTGACAGAAAGTTCTGGAATCTGAGAAGAGCCACAAATTTCCTTCCACCCAGCGTTCCCCCAAGTCTCCCGCTAAAAATGATACCTCACTTGTGTGGGTAGGCCGAGCGCCTGCGACAGGAAATGCCCCAAAACGCAACGTGGACACATCCCATTTTTTGATAGAAAACAGAGGTGTTTTTTTGCAAATTGCCTACCTGTAGATTTTGGCCTCTAGCTCAGCCGGCACCTAGGGAAACATACCAAACCTGTGCATTTTTTTAAACTAGAGACCGATGGGAAACCAAGATGGGGTGACTTGTGGGGCTCTGACCAGCTTCTGTTACCCAGAATCCTTTGCAAACCTCAAAATTTGGCTAAAAAAACACATTTTCCTCACATTTTGGTGACAGAAAGTTCTGGAATCTGAGAAGAGCCACAAATTTCCTTCCACCCAGCGCTCCCCCAAGTCTCCCGATAAAAATGATACTTCACTTGTGTGGGCATGCCTAGCGCCCACGGCAGGAAATGCCCCAAAACACAACGTGCACACATCCCATTTTTTGACAGGAAACAGAGGTGTTTTTTGCAAAGTGCCTACCTGTAGATTTTGGCCTCTAGCTCAGCTGGCAGCTAGGGAAACATACCAAACCTGTGCATTTTTGAAAACGAGAGACCTAGGGGAATCCAAGATGGGGTGACTTGTCGGGCTCTGACCAGGTTCTGTTGCCCAGAATCCTTGGCAAACCTCAAAATTTGGCTAAAAAAACAAGTTTTCCTCACATTTCAGTGACATAAAGTTCTGGAATCTGAGGGGAGCCACCAATTTCCTTCCACCCACCGTTCCTCCAAGTCTCCTGATAAAAATGCTACCTCACTTGTGTGGGTAGCCCGAGCGCCCGCGACAGGAAATGCCCCAAAACACAACGTGGACACATCCCATTTTTTGACAGAAAACAGAGGTGTTTTTTGCAAAGTGCCTACCTGTAGATTTTGGCCTCTAGTTCAGCCAGCACCTAGGGAAACCTACCAGACCTTTGCATTTTTGAAAACTAGAGACCTAGGGGAATCCACGATGGGGTGACTTGTGGGGCTCTGACCAGGTTCTGTTACCCAGAATCCTTTGCAAACCTCAAAATATGGCTAAAAAAACAAGTTTTCCTCACATTTTGGTGACAGAAAGTTCTGGAAAATGAGAAGAGACACAAATTCCCTTCCACTTAGCGTTCCTTCAAGTCTCCCGATAAAAATGATACCTCACTTGTGTGGGTAGGCCTAGCGCCCGCGACAGGAAATGCCCCAAGACGCAACGGTGATACATCCCATTTTTTGACAGAAAACAGAGGTGTTTTTTGCAATGTGCCTACCTGTAGATTTTGGCCTCTAGCTCAGCCGGCACCTAGGGAAACCTACCAAACCTGTGCATTTTTTAAAACTAGAGACCAAGGGGAATCAAAGATGGGGTGACTTGTGGGGCTCTGACCAGGTTCTGTTACCCAGAATCCTTTTCAAACCTCAAAATGTGGCTAAAAAAACACGTTTTCCTCACATTTCAGTGACAGAAAGTTCTGGAATCTGAGAGGAGCCACAAATTTCCTTCCACCCAGTGTTCCCCCAAGTCTCTCGATAAAAATGATACCTCACTTCTGTGGGTAGGCCTAGCGCCCGCGACAGGAAATGCCCCAAAACGCAACGTGGACACATCCCATTTTTTGACAGAAAACAGAGGTGTTTTTTGCAAAGTGCCTACCTGTAGGTTTTGGCCTCTAGCTCAGCCAGCACCTAGGGAAACCTACCAAACCTGTGCATTTTTTAAAACTAGAGACCGATGGGAATCCAAGATGGGGTGACTTGTGGGGCTCTGACCAGCTTCTGTTACCCAGAATCCTTTGCAAACCTCAAAATTTGGCTAAAAAAACACATTTTCCTCACATTTTGGTGACAGAAAGTTCTGGAATCTGAGAAGAGCCACAAATTTCCTTCCACCCAGCGCTCCCCCAAGTCTCCCGATAAAAATTATACCTCACTTGTGTGGGCATGCCTAGCGCCCACAGCAGGAAATGCCCCAAAACACAACGTGCACACATCCCATTTTTGGACAGGAAACAGAGGTGTTTTTTGCAAAGTGCCTACCTGTAGATTTTGGCCTCTAGCTCAGCTGGCAGCTAGGGAAACATACCAAACCTGTGCATTTTTTAAAACGAGAGACCTACGGGAATCCAAGATGGGGTGACTTGTCGGGCTCTGACCAGGTTCTGTTGCCCAGAATCCTTGGCAAACCTCAAAATTTGGCTAAAAAACAAGTTTTCCTCACATTTCAGTGACATAAAGTTCTGGAATCTGAGGGAAGCCACAAATTTCCTTCCACCCAGCGTTCCTCCAAGTCTCCCGATAAAAATGCTACCTCACTTGTGTGGGTAGCCCGAGCGCCCGCGACAGGAAATGCCCCAAAACACAACGTGGACACATCCCATTTTTTGACAGAAAACAGAGGTGTTTTTGCAAAGTGCCTACTTGTAGATTTTGGCCTCTAGCTCAGCCTGCACCTAGGGAAACCTACCAAACCTGTGCATTTTTTTAAACTAGAGACCGATGGGAATCCAGGATGGGGTGACTTGTGGGGCTCTGACCAGCTTCTGTTACCCAGAATCCTTTGCAAACCTCAAAACTTGGCTAAAAAAACACATTTTCCTCACATTTTGGTGACAGAAAGTTCTGGAATCTGAGAAGAGCCACAAATTTCCTTCCACCAAGCTTTCCCCCAAGTCTCCCGATAAAAATGATACCTCACTTCTGTGGGTAGGCCTAGCGCCCACGACAGGAAATGCCCCAAAACGCAACGTGGACACATCCCATTTTTTGACAGAAAACAGAGGTGTTTTTTTTCAATGTGCCTACCTGTAGATTTTGGCCTCTAGCTCAGCCGGCACCAGGGGAAAGCTACCAAACCTGTGCATTTTTGAAAACATAGAGACCGAGGGGAATCAAAGATGGGGTGACTTGTGGGGCTCTGATCAGGTTCTGTTACCCAGAATCCGTTGCAAACCTCAAAATTTGGCTAAAAAAACATGTTTTCCTCACATTTCGGTGACAGAAAGTTCTGGAATCTGGGAGGAGCCACACATTTCCTTCCACCCACCGTTCTTCCAAGTCTCCCGATAAAAATGCTACCACACTTGTGTGGGTAGCCCGAGAGTCCGCAACAGGAAATGCCCCAAAACACAACGTGGACACATCCCATTTTTTGACAGAAAACAGAGGTGTTTTTGCAAAGTGCCTACTTGTAGATTTTGGCCTCTAGCTCAGCCTGCACCTAGGGAAACCTACCAAACCTGTGCATTTTTTAAAACTAGAGACCGATGGGAAACCAAGATGGGGTGACTTGTGGGGCTCTGACCAGCTTCTGTTACCCAGAATCCTTTGCAAACCTCAAAATTTGGCTAAAAAAACACATTTTCCTCACATTTTGGTGACAGAAAGTTCTGGAATCTGAGAAGAGCCACAAATTTCCTTCCACCCAGCGCTCCCCCAAGTCTCCCGATAAAAATGATACTTCACTTGTGTGGGCATGCCTAGCGCCCACGGCAGGAAATGCCCCAAAACACAACGTGCACACATCCCATTTTTTGACAGGAAACAGAGGTGTTTTTTGCAAAGTGCCTACCTGTAGATTTTGGCCTCTAGCTCAGCAGGCAGCTAGGGAAACATACCAAACCTGTGCATTTTTGAAAACGAGAGACCTAGGGGAATCCAAGATGGGGTGACTTGTCGGGCTCTGACCAGGTTCTGTTGCCCAGAATCCTTGGCAAACCTCAAAATTTGGCTAAAAAAACAAGTTTTCCTCACATTTCAGTGACATAAAGTTCTGGAATCTGAGGGGAGCCACAAATTTCCTTCCACCCAGCGTTCCTCCAAGTCTCCTGATAAAAATGCTACCTCACTTGTGTGGGTAGCCCGAGCGCCCGCGACAGGAAATGCCCCAAAACACAACGTGGACACATCCCATTTTTTGACAGAAAACAGAGGTGTTTTTTGCAAAGTGCCTACCTGTAGATTTTGGCCTCTAGCTCAGCCAGCACCTAGGGAAACCTACCAGACCTTTGCATTTTTGAAAACTAGAGACCTAGGGGAATCCAAGATGGGGTGACTTGTGGGGCTCTGACCAGGTTCTGTTACCCAGAATCCTTTGCAAACCTCAAAATATGGCTAAAAAAACAAGTTTTCCTCACATTTTGGTGACAGAAAGTTCTGGAAAATGAGAAGAGACACAAATTCCCTTCCACTTAGCGTTCCTTCAAGTCTCCCGATAAAAATGATACCTCACTTGTGTGGGTAGGCCTAGCGCCCGCGACAGGAAATGCCCCAAGACGCAACGGTGATACATCCCATTTTTTGACAGAAAACAGAGGTGTTTTTTGCAATGTGCCTACCTGTAGATTTTGGCCTCTAGCTCAGCCGGCACCTAGGGAAACCTACCAAACCTGTGCATTTTTGAAAACTAGAGACCTAGGGGAATCCAAGATGGGGTGACTTGTGGGGCTCTGACCAGGTTCTGTTACCCAGAATCCTTTGCAAACCTCAAAATATGGCTAAAAAAACAAGTTTTCCTCACAGTTTGGTGACAGAAAGTTCTGGAAAATGAGAAGAGACACAAATTCCCTTCCACTTAGCGTTCCTTCAAGTCTCCCGATAAAAATGATACCTCACTTGTGTGGGTAGGCCTAGCGCCCGCGACAGGAAATGCCCCAAGACGCAACGGTGATACATCCCATTTTTTGACAGAAAACAGAGGTGTTTTTTGCAATGTGCCTACCTGTAGATTTTGGCCTCTAGCTCAGCCGGCACCTAGGGAAACCTACCAAACCTGTGCATTTTTTAAAACTAGAGACCAAGGGGAATCAAAGATGGGGTGACTTGTGGGGCTCTGACCAGGTTCTGTTACCCAGAATCCTTTTCAAACCTCAAAATGTGGCTAAAAAAACACGTTTTCCTCACATTTCAGTGACAGAAAGTTCTGGAATCTGAGAGGAGCCACAAATTTCCTTCCACCCAGTGTTCCCCCAAGTCTGTCGATAAAAATTATACCTCACTTCTGTGGGTAGGGCTAGCGCCCGCGACAGGAAATGCCCCAAAACGCAACGTGGACACATCCCATTTTTTGACAGAAAACAGAGGTGTTTTTTGCAAAGTGCCTACCTGTAGGTTTTGGCCTCTAGCTCAGCCTGCACCTAGGGAAACCTACCAAACCTGTGCATTTTTTAAAACTAGAGACCGATGGGAATCCAAGATGGGGTGACTTGTGGGGCTCTGACCAGTTTCTGTTACCCAGAATCCTTTGCAAACCTCAAAATTTGGCTAAAAAAACACGTTTTCCTCACATTTTGGTGACAGAAAGTTCTGGAATCTGAGAAGAGCCACAAATTTCCTTCCACCCAGCGTTCCCCCAAGTCTCCTGCTAAAAATGATACCTCACTTGTGTGGGTAGGCCGAGCGCCTGCGACAGGAAATGCCCCAAAACGCAACGTGGACACATCCCATTTTTTTATAGAAAACAGAGGTGTTTTTTTGCAAATTGCCTACCTGTAGATTTTGGCCTCTAGCTCAGCCGGCACCTAGGGAAACATACCAAACCTGTGCATTTTTTTAAACTAGAGACCGATGGGAAACCAAGATGGGGTGACTTGTGGGGCTCTGACCAGCTTCTGTTACCCAGAATCCTTTGCAAACCTCAAAATTTGGCTAAAAAAACACATTTTCCTCACATTTTGGCGACAGAAAGTTCTGGAATCTGAGAAGAGCCACAAATTTCCTTCCACCCAGCGCTCCCCCAAGTCTCCCGATAAAAATGATACTTCACTTGTGTGGGCATGCCTAGCGCCCACGGCAGGAAATGCCCCAAAACACAACGTGCACACATCCCATTTTTTGACAGGAAACAGAGGTGTTTTTTGCAAAGTGCCTACCTGTAGATTTTGGCCTCTAGCTCAGCTGGCAGCTAGGGAAACATACCAAACCTGTGCATTTTTGAAAACGAGCGACCTAGGGGAATCCAAGATGGGGTGACTTGTCAGGCTCTGACCAGGTTCTGTTGCCCAGAATCCTTGGCAAACCTCAAAATTTGGCTAAAAAAACAAGTTTTCCTCACATTTCAGTGACATAAAGTTCTGGAATCTGAGGGGAGCCACCAATTTCCTTCCACCCAGCGTTCCTCCAAGTCTCCTGATAAAAATGCTACCTCACTTGTGTGGGTAGCCCGAGCGCCCGCGACAGGAAATGCCCCAAAACACAACGTGGACACATCCCATTTTTTGACAGAAAACAGAGGTGTTTTTTGCAAAGTGCCTACCTGTAGATTTTGGCCTCTAGTTCAGCCAGCACCTAGGGAAACCTACCAGACCTTTGCATTTTTGAAAACTAGAGACCTAGGGGAATCCACGATGGGGTGACTTGTGGGGCTCTGACCAGGTTCTGTTACCCAGAATCCTTTGCAAACCTCAAAATATGGCTAAAAAAACAAGTTTTCCTCACATTTTGGTGACAGAAAGTTCTGGAAAATGAGAAGAGACACAAATTCCCTTCCACTTAGCGTTCCTTCAAGTCTCCCGATACAAATGATACCTCACTTGTGTGGGTAGGCCTAGCGCCCGCGACAGGAAATGCCCCAAGACGCAACGGTGATACATCCCATTTTTTGACAGAAAACAGAGGTGTTTTTTGCAATGTGCCTACCTGTAGATTTTGGCCTCTAGCTCAGCCGGCACCTAGGGAAACCTACCAAACCTGTGCATTTTTTAAAACTAGAGACCAAGGGGAATCAAAGATGGGGTGACTTGTGGGGCTCTGACCAGGTTCTGTTACCCAGAATCCTTTTCAAACCTCAAAATGTGGCTAAAAAAACACGTTTTCCTCACATTTCAGTGACAGAAAGTTCTGGAATCTGAGAGGAGCCACAAATTTCCTTCCACCCAGTGTTCCCCCAAGTCTCTCGATAAAAATGATACCTCACTTCTGTGGGTAGGCCTAGCGCCCGCGACAGGAAATGCCCCAAAACGCAACGTGGACACATCCCATTTTTTGACAGAAAACAGGGGTGTTTTTTGCAAAGTGCCTACCTGTAGGTTTTGGCCTCTAGCTCAGCCAGCACCTAGGGAAACCTACCAAACCTGTGCATTTTTTAAAACTAGAGACCGATGGGAATCCAAGATGGGGTGACTTGTGGGGCTCTGACCAGCTTCTGTTACCCAGAATCCTTTGCAAACCTCAAAATTTGGCTAAAAAAACACATTTTCCTCACATTTTGGTGACAGAAAGTTCTGGAATCTGAGAAGAGCCACAAATTTCCTTCCACCCAGCGCTCCCCCAAGTCTCCCGATAAAAATTATACCTCACTTGTGTGGGCATGCCTAGCGCCCACAGCAGGAAATGCCCCAAAACACAACGTGCACACATCCCATTTTTGGACAGGAAACAGAGGTGTTTTTTGCAAAGTGCCTACCTGTAGATTTTGGCCTCTAGCTCAGCTGGCAGCTAGGGAAACATACCAAACCTGTGCATTTTTTAAAACGAGAGACCTACGGGAATCCAAGATGGGGTGACTTGTCGGGCTCTGACCAGGTTCTGTTGCCCAGAATCCTTGGCAAACCTCAAAATTTGGCTAAAAAACAAGTTTTCCTCACATTTCAGTGACATAAAGTTCTGGAATCTGAGGGAAGCCACAAATTTCCTTCCACCCAGCGTTCCTCCAAGTCTCCCGATAAAAATGCTACCTCACTTGTGTGGGTAGCCCGAGCGCCCGCGACAGGAAATGCCCCAAAACACAACGTGGACACATCCCATTTTTTGACAGAAAACAGAGGTGTTTTTGCAAAGTGCCTACTTGTAGATTTTGCCCTCTAGCTCAGCCTGCACCTAGGGAAACCTACCAAACCTGTGCATTTTTTTAAACTAGAGACCGATGGGAATCCAGGATGGGGTGACTTGTGGGGCTCTGACCAGCTTCTGTTACCCAGAATCCTTTGAAAACCTCAAAACTTGGCTAAAAAAACACATTTTCCTCACATTTTGGTGACAGAAAGTTCTGGAATCTGAGAAGAGCCACAAATTTCCTTCCACCAAGCTTTCCCCCAAGTCTCCCGATAAAAATGATACCTCACTTCTGTGGGTAGGCCTAGCGCCCACGACAGGAAATGCCCCAAAACGCAACGTGGACACATCCCATTTTTTGACAGAAAACAGAGGTGTTTTTTTTCAAAGTGCCTACCTGTAGATTTTGGCCTCTAGCTCAGCCGGCACCAGGGGAAAGCTACCAAACCTGTGCATTTTTGAAAACATAGAGACCGAGGGGAATCAAAGATGGGGTGACTTGTGGGGCTCTGATCAGGTTCTGTTACCCAGAATCCGTTGCAAACCTCAAAATTTGGCTAAAAAAACATGTTTTCCTCACATTTCGGTGACAGAAAGTTCTGGAATCTGGGAGGAGCCACACATTTCCTTCCACCCACCGTTCTTCCAAGTCTCCCGATAAAAATGCTACCACACTTGTGTGGGTAGCCCGAGAGTCCGCAACAGGAAATGCCCCAAAACACAACGTGGACACATCCCATTTTTTGACAGAAAACAGAGGTGTTTTTGCAAAGTGCCTACTTGTAGATTTTGGCCTCTAGCTCAGCCTGCACCTAGGGAAACCTACCAAACCTGTGCATTTTTTAAAACTAGAGACCGATGGGAAACCAAGATGGGGTGACTTGTGGGGCTCTGACCAGCTTCTGTTACCCAGAATCCTTTGCAAACCTCAAAATTTGGCTAAAAAAACACATTTTCCTCACATTTTGGTGACAGAAAGTTCTGGAATCTGAGAAGAGCCACAAATTTCCTTCCACCCAGCGCTCCCCCAAGTCTCCCGATAAAAATGATACTTCACTTGTGTGGGCATGCCTAGCGCCCACGGCAGGAAATGCCCCAAAACACAACGTGCACACATCCCATTTTTTGACAGGAAACAGAGGTGTTTTTTGCAAAGTGCCTACCTGTAGATTTTGGCCTCTAGCTCAGCAGGCAGCTAGGGAAACATACCAAACCTGTGCATTTTTGAAAACGAGAGACCTAGGGGAATCCAAGATGGGGTGACTTGTCGGGCTCTGACCAGGTTCTGTTGCCCAGAATCCTTGGCAAACCTCAAAATTTGGCTAAAAAAACAAGTTTTCCTCACATTTCAGTGACATAAAGTTCTGGAATCTGAGGGGAGCCACAAATTTCCTTCCACCGAGCGTTCCTCCAAGTCTCCTGATAAAAATGCTACCTCACTTGTGTGGGTAGCCCGAGCGCCCGCGACAGGAAATGCCCCAAAACACAACGTGGACACATCCCATTTTTTGACAGAAAACAGAGGTGTTTTTTGCAAAGTGCCTACCTGTAGATTTTGGCCTCTAGCTCAGCCAGCACCTAGGGAAACCTACCAGACCTTTGCATTTTTGAAAACTAGAGACCTAGGGGAATCCAAGATGGGGTGACTTGTGGGGCTCTGACCAGGTTCTGTTACCCAGAATCCTTTGCAAACCTCAAAATATGGCTAAAAAAACAAGTTTTCCTCACATTTTGGTGACAGAAAGTTCTGGAAAATGAGAAGAGACACAAATTCCCTTCCACTTAGCGTTCCTTCAAGTCTCCCGATAAAAATGATACCTCACTTGTGTGGGTAGGCCTAGCGCCCGCGACAGGAAATGCCCCAAGACGCAACGGTGATACATCCCATTTTTTGACAGAAAACAGAGGTGTTTTTTGCAATGTGCCTACCTGTAGATTTTGGCCTCTAGCTCAGCCGGCACCTAGGGAAACCTACCAAACCTGTGCATTTTTGAAAACTAGAGACCTAGGGGAATCCAAGATGGGGTGACTTGTGGGGCTCTGACCAGGTTCTGTTACCCAGAATCCTTTGCAAACCTCAAAATATGGCTAAAAAAACAAGTTTTCCTCACAGTTTGGTGACAGAAAGTTCTGGAAAATGAGAAGAGACACAA
Organism: Pleurodeles waltl; assembly: GCF_031143425.1. Taxonomy (NCBI): domain Eukaryota; kingdom Metazoa; phylum Chordata; class Amphibia; order Caudata; family Salamandridae; genus Pleurodeles; species Pleurodeles waltl. The sequence goes on from NC_090449.1 coordinate 596,787,828, forward strand.
ATTCCCTTCCACTTAGCGTTCCTTCAAGTCTCCCGATAAAAATGATACCTCACTTGTGTGGGTAGGCCTAGCGCCCGCGACAGGAAATGCCCCAAGACGCAACGGTGATACATCCCATTTTTTGACAGAAAACAGAGGTGTTTTTTGCAATGTGCCTACCTGTAGATTTTGGCCTCTAGCTCAGCCGGCACCTAGGGAAACCTACCAAACCTGTGCATTTTTTAAAACTAGAGACCAAGGGGAATCAAAGATGGGGTGACTTGTGGGGCTCTGACCAGGTTCTGTTACCCAGAATCCTTTTCAAACCTCAAAATGTGGCTAAAAAAACACGTTTTCCTCACATTTCAGTGACAGAAAGTTCTGGAATCTGAGAGGAGCCACAAATTTCCTTCCACCCAGTGTTCCCCCAAGTCTGTCGATAAAAATTATACCTCACTTCTGTGGGTAGGGCTAGCGCCCGCGACAGGAAATGCCCCAAAACGCAACGTGGACACATCCCATTTTTTGACAGAAAACAGAGGTGTTTTTTGCAAAGTGCCTACCTGTAGGTTTTGGCCTCTAGCTCAGCCTGCACCTAGGGAAACCTACCAAACCTGTGCATTTTTTAAAACTAGAGACCGATGGGAATCCAAGATGGGGTGACTTGTGGGGCTCTGACCAGTTTCTGTTACCCAGAATCCTTTGCAAACCTCAAAATTTGGCTAAAAAAACACGTTTTCCTCACATTTTGGTGACAGAAAGTTCTGGAATCTGAGAAGAGCCACAAATTTCCTTCCACCCAGCGTTCCCCCAAGTCTCCTGCTAAAAATGATACCTCACTTGTGTGGGTAGGCCGAGCGCCTGCGACAGGAAATGCCCCAAAACGCAACGTGGACACATCCCATTTTTTTATAGAAAACAGAGGTGTTTTTTTGCAAATTGCCTACCTGTAGATTTTGGCCTCTAGCTCAGCCGGCACCTAGGGAAACATACCAAACCTGTGCATTTTTTTAAACTAGAGACCGATGGGAAACCAAGATGGGGTGACTTGTGGGGCTCTGACCAGCTTCTGTTACCCAGAATCCTTTGCAAACCTCAAAATTTGGCTAAAAAAAACACATTTTCCTCACATTTTGGCGACAGAAAGTTCTGGAATCTGAGAAGAGCCACAAATTTCCTTCCACCCAGCGCTCCCCCAAGTCTCCCGATAAAAATGATACTTCACTTGTGTGGGCATGCCTAGCGCCCACGGCAGGAAATGCCCCAAAACACAACGTGCACACATCCCATTTTTTGACAGGAAACAGAGGTGTTTTTTGCAAAGTGCCTACCTGTAGATTTTGGCCTCTAGCTCAGCTGGCAGCTAGGGAAACATACCAAACCTGTGCATTTTTGAAAACGAGCGACCTAGGGGAATCCAAGATGGGGTGACTTGTCAGGCTCTGACCAGGTTCTGTTGCCCAGAATCCTTGGCAAACCTCAAAATTTGGCTAAAAAAACAAGTTTTCCTCACATTTCAGTGACATAAAGTTCTGGAATCTGAGGGGAGCCACCAATTTCCTTCCACCCAGCGTTCCTCCAAGTCTCCTGATAAAAATGCTACCTCACTTGTGTGGGTAGCCCGAGCGCCCGCGACAGGAAATGCCCCAAAACACAATGTGGACACATCCCATTTTTTGACAGAAAACAGAGGTGTTTTTTGCAAAGTGCCTACCTGTAGATTTTGGCCTCTAGCTCAGCCAGCACCTAGGGAAACCTACCAGACCTTTGCATTTTTGAAAACTAGAGACCTAGGGGAATCCAAGATGGGGTGACTTGTGGGGCTCTGACCAGGTTCTGTTACCCAGAATCCTTTGCAAACCTCAAAATATGGCTAAAAAAACAAGTTTTCCTCACATTTTGGTGACAGAAAGTTCTGGAAAATGAGAAGAGACACAAATTCCCTTCCACTTAGCGTTCCTTCAAGTCTCCCGATAAAAATGATACCTCACTTGTGTGGGTAGGCCTAGCGCCCGCGACAGGAAATGCCCCAAAACTCAACGTGGACACATCCCATTTTTTGACAGAAAACAGAGGTGTTTTTTGCAAAGTGCCTACCTGTAGGTTTTGGCCTCTAGCTCAGCCTGCACCTAGGGAAACCTACCAAACCTGTGCATTTTTTAAAACTAGAGACCGATGGGAATCCAAGATGGGGTGACTTGTGGGGCTCTGACCAGCTTCTGTTACCCAGAATCCTTTGCAAACCTCAAAATTTGGCTAAAAAAACATGTTTTCCTCACATTTTGGTGACAGAAAGTTCTGGAATCTGAGAAGAGCCACAAATTTCCTTCCACCCAGCGTTCCCCCAAGTCTCCCGCTAAAAATGATACCTCACTTGTGTGGGTAGGCCGAGCGCCTGCGACAGGAAATGCCCCAAAACGCAACGTGGACACATCCCATTTTTTGATAGAAAACAGAGGTGTTTTTTTGCAAATTGCCTACCTGTAGATTTTGGCCTCTAGCTCAGCCGGCACCTAGGGAAACATACCAAACCTGTGCATTTTTTTAAACCAGAGACCTAGGGGAATTCAAGATAGGGTGACTTGTGGGGCTCTGACCAGGTTCTGTTAGCCAGAATCCTTTGCAAACCTCAAAATTTGCCTAAAAAACACGTTTTCCTCACATTTCGGTGACAGAAAGTTCTGGAATCTGAGAGGAGCCACAAATTTCCTTCCACCCAGCGTTCCCCCAAGTCTCCTGCTAAAAATGATACCTCACTTGTGTGGGTAGGCCGAGCGCCTGCGACAGGAAATGCCCCAAAACGCAACGTGGACACATCCCATTTTTTTATAGAAAACAGAGGTGTTTTTTTGCAAATTGCCTACCTGTAGATTTTGGCCTCTAGCTCAGCCGGCACCTAGGGAAACATACCAAACCTGTGCATTTTTTTAAACTAGAGACCGATGGGAAACCAAGATGGGGTGACTTGTGGGGCTCTGACCAGCTTCTGTTACCCAGAATCCTTTGCAAACCTCAAAATTTGGCTAAAAAAACACATTTTCCTCACATTTTGGCGACAGAAAGTTCTGGAATCTGAGAAGAGCCACAAATTTCCTTCCACCCAGCGCTCCCCCAAGTCTCCCGATAAAAATGATACTTCACTTGTGTGGGCATGCCTAGCGCCCACGGCAGGAAATGCCCCAAAACACAACGTGCACACATCCCATTTTTTGACAGGAAACAGAGGTGTTTTTTGCAAAGTGCCTACCTGTAGATTTTGGCCTCTAGCTCAGCTGGCAGCTAGGGAAACATACCAAACCTGTGCATTTTTGAAAACGAGCGACCTAGGGGAATCCAAGATGGGGTGACTTGTCAGGCTCTGACCAGGTTCTGTTGCCCAGAATCCTTGGCAAACCTCAAAATTTGGCTAAAAAAACAAGTTTTCCTCACATTTCAGTGACATAAAGTTCTGGAATCTGAGGGGAGCCACCAATTTCCTTCCACCCAGCGTTCCTCCAAGTCTCCTGATAAAAATGCTACCTCACTTGTGTGGGTAGCCCGAGCGCCCGCGACAGGAAATGCCCCAAAACACAATGTGGACACATCCCATTTTTTGACAGAAAACAGAGGTGTTTTTTGCAAAGTGCCTACCTGTAGATTTTGGCCTCTAGCTCAGCCAGCACCTAGGGAAACCTACCAGACCTTTGCATTTTTGAAAACTAGAGACCTAGGGGAATCCAAGATGGGGTGACTTGTGGGGCTCTGACCAGGTTCTGTTACCCAGAATCCTTTGCAAACCTCAAAATATGGCTAAAAAAACAAGTTTTCCTCACATTTTGGTGACAGAAAGTTCTGGAAAATGAGAAGAGACACAAATTCCCTTCCACTTAGCGTTCCTTCAAGTCTCCCGATAAAAATGATACCTCACTTGTGTGGGTAGGCCTAGCGCCCGCGACAGGAAATGCCCCAAAACTCAACGTGGACACATCCCATTTTTTGACAGAAAACAGAGGTGTTTTTTGCAAAGTGCCTACCTGTAGGTTTTGGCCTCTAGCTCAGCCTGCACCTAGGGAAACCTACCAAACCTGTGCATTTTTTAAAACTAGAGACCGATGGGAATCCAAGATGGGGTGACTTGTGGGGCTCTGACCAGCTTCTGTTACCCAGAATCCTTTGCAAACCTCAAAATTTGGCTAAAAAAACATGTTTTCCTCACATTTTGGTGACAGAAAGTTCTGGAATCTGAGAAGAGCCACAAATTTCCTTCCACCCAGCGTTCCCCCAAGTCTCCCGCTAAAAATGATACCTCACTTGTGTGGGTAGGCCGAGCGCCTGCGACAGGAAATGCCCCAAAACGCAACGTGGACACATCCCATTTTTTGATAGAAAACAGAGGTGTTTTTTTGCAAATTGCCTACCTGTAGATTTTGGCCTCTAGCTCAGCCGGCACCTAGGGAAACATACCAAACCTGTGCATTTTTTTAAACCAGAGACCTAGGGGAATTCAAGATAGGGTGACTTGTGGGGCTCTGACCAGGTTCTGTTAGCCAGAATCCTTTGCAAACCTCAAAATTTGCCTAAAAAACACGTTTTCCTCACATTTCGGTGACAGAAAGTTCTGGAATCTGAGAGGAGCCACAAATTTCCTTCCACCCAGCGTTCCTCCAAGTCTCCCGATAAAAATGCTACCTCACTTGTGTGGGTAGGCCGAGCGCCTGCGACAGGAAATGCCCCAAAACGCAACGTGGACACATCCCATTTTTTAATAGAAAACAGAGGTGTTTTTTGCAAATTGCCTACCTGTAGATTTAGGACTCAAGCTCAGCCGGCACCTAGGGAAACCTTCCAAACCTGTGCAGTTTTTTAAAACTAGAGACCAAGGGGAATCAAAGATGAGGTGACTTGTGGGGCTCTGACCAGGTTCTGTTACCCAGAATCCGTTGCAAACCTCAAAATTTGGCTAAAAAAACATGTTTTCCTTCCATTTCGGTGACAGAAAGTTCTGGAATCTGAGAGGAGCCACAAATTTCCTTCCACCCAGCGTTCCCCCAAGTCTCCCGATAAAAATTATAGCTCATTTGTGTGGGTAGGCCAGCGCCCGCGACAGGAAGTTGCCCAAAACACAACGTGGACACATCCCATTTTTTTACAGAAAACAGAGGTGTTTTTTGCAAAGTGCCTACCGGTAGATTTTGGCCTCTAGCTCAGCCTGCACCTTGGGAAAGCTACCAAACCTGTGCATTTGTGAAAACTAGAGACCGATGGGAATCCAAGATGGGGTGACTTGTGGGGCTCTGACGAGCTTCTGTTACCCAGAAACCTTTGCAAACCTCAAAATTTGGCTAAAAAAACACGTTTTCCTCACATTTTGGTGACAGAAAGTTCTGGAATCTGAGAAGAGCCACAAATTTCCTTCCACCCAGCGTTCCCCCAAGTCTCCCGATAAAAATGATACCTCACTTGTGTGGGTAGGCCGAGCGCCAGCGACAGGAAATGCTCCAAAACGCAACGTGGACACATCCCATTTTTTCACAGAAAACAGAGGTGTTTTTTGCAAAGTGCCTACCTGTAGATTTTGGCCTCTAGCTCAGCCGGCACCACGGGAAAGCTACCAAACCTGTGCATTTTTGAAAACATAGAGACCGAGAGGAATCTAAGATGGGGTGACTTGTGGGGCTCTGACAGGTTCTGTTACCCAGAATCCGTTGCAAACCTCAAAATTTGGCTAAAAAAACATGTTTTCCTCACATTTCGGTGACAGAAAGTTCTGGAATCTGAGAGGAGCCACAAATTTCCTTCCACCCAGCGTTCCTCCAAGTCTCCCGATAAAAATGCTACCTCACTTGTGTGGGTAGCCCGAGCGCCCGCGACAGGAAATGCCCCAAAACACAACGTGGACACATCCCATTTTTTGACAGAAAACAGAGGTGTTTTTGCAAAGTGCCTACTTGTAGATTTCGGCCTCTAGCTCAGCCTGCACCTAGGAAAACCTACCAAACCTGTGCATTTTTTAAAACTAGAGACCGATGGGAATCCAAGATGGGGTGACTTGTGGGGCTCTGACCAGCTTCTGTTACCCAGAATCCTTTGCAAACCTCAAAATTTGGCTGAAAAAACACATTTTCCTCACATTTCGGTGACAGAAAGTTCTGGAATCTGAGAGGAGCCACAAATTTCCTTCCACCCAGCGTTCCCCCAAGTCTCCCGATAAAAATGATACCTCACTTGTGTGGGTAGGCCGAGCGCCTGCGACAGGAAATGCCCCAAAACGCAATGTGGACACATCCCATTTTTTGATAGAAAACAGAGGTGTTTTTTGCAAATTGCCTACCTGTAGATTTTGGCCTCTAGCTCAGCCGGCACCTAGGGAAACATACCAAACCTGTGCATTTTTTTAAACCAGAGACCTAGGGGAATTCAAGATAGGGTGACTTGTGGGGCTCTGACCAGCTTCTGTTACCCAGAATCCTTTGCAATCCTCAAAATTTGGCTAAAAAAACACGTTTTCCTCACATTTTGGTGACAGAAAGTTCTGGAATCTGAGAAGAGCCACAAATTTCCTTCCACCAAGCTTTCCCCCAAGTCTCCCGATAAAAATGATACCTCACTTGTGTGGGTATGCCGAGCGCCTGCGACAGGAAATGCCCCTAAACGCAACGTGGACACATCCCATTTTTTGATAGAAAACAGAGGTGTTTTTTGCAAATTGCCTACCTGTAGATTTTGGCCTCTAGCTCAGCCGGCACCTAGGGAAACATACCAAACCTGTGCATTTTTTTAAACTAGAGACCGATGGGAATTCAAGATAGGGTGACTTGTGGGGCTCTGACCAGGTTCTGTTAGCCAGAATCCTTTGCAAACCTCAACATTTGGCTAAAAAAACACGTTTTCCTCACATTTCGGTGACAGAAAGTTCTGGAATCTGAGAGGAGCCACAAATTTCCTTCCACCCAGCGTTCCTCCAAGTCTCCCGATAAAAATGCTACCTCACTTGTGTGGGTAGGCCGAGCGCCTGCGACAGGAAATGCCCCAAAACGCAACATGGACACATCCCATTTTTTCATAGAAAATAGAGGTGTTTTTTGCAAATTGCCTACCTGTAGATTTAGGACTCTAGCTCAGCCGGCACCTAGGGAAACCTACCAAACCTGTGCATTTTTTAAAACTAGAGAACAAGGGGAATCAAAGATGAGGTGACTTGTGGAGCTCTGACCAGGTTCTGTTACCCAGAATCCGTTGCAAACTTCAAAATTTGGCTAAAAAAACATGTTTTCCTCACATTTCGGTGACAGAAAGTTCTGGAATCTGAGAGGAGCCACAAATTTCCTTCCACCCAGCGTTCCCCCAAGTCTCCCGATAAAAATGATAGCTCATTTGTGTGGGTAGGCCTAGCGCCCGCGACAGGAAGTGCCCCAAAACACAACGTGGACACATCCCATTTTTTTACAGAAAACAGAGGTGTTTTTTGCAAAGTGCCTACCTGTAGATTTTGGCCTCTAGCTCAGCCTGCACCTAGGGAAAGCAACCAAACCTGTGCATTTTTTAAAACTAGAGACCGATGGGAATCCAAGATGGGGTGACTTGTGGGGCTCTGACCAGCTTCTGTTACCCAGAATCCTTTGCAAACCTCAAAATTTGGCTAAAAACACACGTTTTCCTCACATTTTGGTGACAGAAAGTTCTGGAATCTGAGAAGAGCCACAAATTTCCTTCCACCCAGCGTTCCCCCAAGTCTCCCGATAAAAATGATACCTCACTTGTGTGGGTAGGCCTAGCGCCAGCGACAGGAAAGGCCCCAAAACGCAACGTGGACACATCCCATTTTTTGACAGAAAACAGAGGTGTTTTTTGCAAAGTGCCTACCTGTAGATTTTGGCCTCTAGCTCAGCCAGCACCTAGGGAAACCTACCAAACCTGTGCATTTTTGAAAACTAGAGACCTAGGGGAATTCAAGATAGGGTGACTTGTGGGGCTCTGACCAGGTTCTATTACCCAGAATGCTTAGCAAACCTAAAAATTTGGCTAAAAAAACACGTTTTCCTCACATTTTGGTGACAGAAAGTTCTGGAAAATGAGAAGAACCACAAATTCCCTTCCACTTAGCGTTCCTTCAAGTCTCCCGATAAAAATGATACCTCACTTGTGTGGGTAGGCCTAGCGCCAGCGACAGGAAAGGCCCCAAAACGCAACGTGGACACATCCCATTTTTTGACAGAAAACAGAGGTGTTTTTTGCAAAGTGCCTACCTGTAGATTTTGGCCTCTAGCTCAGCCGGCACCTAGGGAAACCTACCAATCCTGTGCATTTTTTAAAACTAGAGACCAAGGGGAATCAAAGATGGGGTGACTTGTGGGGCTCTGACCAGGTTCTGTTACCCAGAATCCTTTTCAAACCTCAAAATTTGGCTAAAAAAACACGTTTTCCTCACATTTCAGTGACAGAAAGTTCTGGAATCTGAGAGGAGCCACAAATTTCCTTCCACCCAGTGTTCCCCCAAGTCTCCCGATAAAAATGATACCTCACTTCTGTGGGTAGGCCTAGCGCCCGCGACAGGAAATGCCCCAAAACGCAACGTGGACACATCCCATTTTTTGACAGAAAACAGAGGTGTTTTTTTGCAAAGTGCCTACCTGTAGATTTTGGCCTCTAGCTCAGCCGGCACCAGGGGAAAGCTACCAAACCTGTGCATTTTTGAAAACATAGAGACCGAGGGGAATCAAAGATGGGGTGACTTGTGGGGCTCTGATCAGGTTCTGTTACCCAGAATCCGTTGCAAACCTCAAAATTTGGCTAAAAAAACATGTTTTCCTCACATTTCGGTGACAGAAAGTTCTGGAATCTGGGAGGAGCCACAAATTTCCTTCCACCCACCGTTCTTCCAAGTCTCCCGATAAAAATGCTACCACACTTGTGTGGGTAGCCCGAGAGCCCGCGACAGGAAATGCCCCAAAACACAAGGTGGACACATCCCATTTTTTGACAGAAAACAGAGGTGTTTTTGCAAAGTGCCTACTTGTAGATTTTGGCCTCTAGCTCAGCCTGCACCTAGGGAAACCTACCAAACCTGTGCATTTTTTAAAACTAGAGACCGATGGGAATCCAAGATGGGGTGACTTGTGGGGCTCTGATCAGCTTCTGTTACCCAGAATCCTTTGCAAACCTCAAAATTTGGATAAAAAACACATTTTCCTCATATTTTGGTGACAGAAAGTTCTGGAATCTGAGAAGAGCCACAGATTTCCTTCCACCCAGCGCTCCCCCAAGTCTCCCGATAAAAATGATACCTCACTTGTGTGGGCATGCCTAGCGCCCACGGCAGGAAATGCCCCAAAACACAACGTGCACACATCCCATTTTTTGACAGGAAACAGAGGTGTTTTTTGCAAAGGTCCTACCTGTAGATTTTGGCCTCTAGCTCAGCTGGCAGCTAGGGAAACATACCAAACCTGTGCATTTTTGAAAACGAGAGACTTAGGGGAATCCAAGATGGGGTGACTTGTCGGGCTCTGACCAGGTTCTGTTGCCCAGAATCCTTGGCAAACCTCAAAATTTGGCTAAAAAAACAAGTTTTCCTCACATTTCAGTGACATAAAGTTCTGGAATCTGAGGGGAGCCACAAATTTCCTTCCACCCAGCGTTCCTCCAAGTCTCCCGATAAAAATGCTACCTCACTTGTGTGGGTAGCCCGAGTGCCCGCGACAGGAAATGCCCCAAAACACAACGTGGACACATGCCATTTTTTGACAGAAAACAGAGGTGTTTTTGCAAAGTGCCTACTTGTAGATTTTGGCCTCTAGCTCAGCCTGCACCTAGGGAAACCTACCAAACCTGTGCATTTTTTAAAACTAGAGACCAATGGGAATCCAAGATGGGGAGACTTGTGGGGCTCTGACCAGCTTCTGTTACCCAGAATCCTTTGCAAACCTCAAAATTTGGCTAAAAAAACACGTTTTCCTGACATTTTGGTGACAGAAAGTTCTGGAATCTGAGAAGAGACACAAATTTCCTTCCACCAAGCTTTCCCCCAAGTCTCCCGATAAAAATGATACCTCACTTGTGTGGGTAGGCCGAGCGCCTGCGACAGGAAATGCCCCAAAACGCAACGTGGACACATCCCATTTTTTGATAGAAAACAGAGGTGTTTTTTGCAAATTACCTACCTGTAGATTTTGGCCTCTAGCTCAGCCGGCACCTAGGGAAACATACCAAACCTGTGCATTTTTTTAAACTAGAGACCGATGGGAATTCAAGATAGGGTGACTTGTGGGGCTCTGACCAGCTTCTGTTACCCAGAATCCTTTGCAATCCTCAAAATTTGGCTAAAAAAACACGTTTTCCTCACATTTTGGTGACAGAAAGTTCTGGAATCTGAGAAGAGACACAAATTTCCTTCCACCAAGCTTTCCCCCAAGTCTCCCGATAAAAATGATACCTCACTTGTGTGGGTAGGCTGAGCGCCTGCGACAGGAAATGCCCCAAAACGCAACGTGGACACATCCCATTTTTTGATAGAAAACAGAGGTGTTTTTTGCAAATTGCCTACCTGTAGATTTTGGCCTCTAGCTCAGCCGGCACCTAGGGAAACATACCAAACCTGTGCATTTTTTTAAACTAGAGACCAATGGGAATTCAAGATAGGGTGACTTGTGGGGCTCTGACCAGGTTCTGTTAGCCAGAATCCTTTGCAAACCTCAACATTTGGCTAAAAAAACACGTTTACCTCACATTTCGGTGACAGAAAGTTCTGGAATCTGAGAGGAGCCACAAATTTCCTTCCACCCAGTGTTACTCCAAGAATCCCGATAAAAATGCTACCTCACTTGTGTGGGTAGGCCGAGCGCCTGCGACAGGAAATGCCCCAAAACGCAACATGGACACATCCCATTTTTTCATAGAAAACAGAGGTGTTTTTTGCAAATTGCCTACCTGTAGATTTAGGACTCTAGCTCAGCCGGCATCTAGGGAAACATACCAAACCTGTGCATTTTTTAAAACGAGAGACCTAGGGGAATCCAAGATGGGGTGACTTGTCGGGCTCTGACCAGGTTCTGTTGCCCAGAATCCTTGGCAAACCTCAAAATTTGGCTAAAAAAACAAGTTTTCCTCACATTTCAGTGACATAAAGTTCTGGAATCTGAGGGGAGCCACAAATTTCCTTCCACCCAGCGTTCCTCCAAGTCTCCCGATAAAAATGCTACCTCACTTGTGTGGGTAGCCCGAGCGCCCGCGACAGGAAATGCCCCAAAACACAACGTGGACACATGCCATTTTTTTACAGAAAACAGAGGTGTTTTTGCAAAGTGCCTACTTGTAGATTTTGGCCTCTAGCTCAGCCTGCACCTAGGGAAACCTACCAAACCTGTGCATTTTTTAAAACTAGAGACCGATGGGAATCCACGATGGGGTGACTTGTGGGGCTCTGACCAGCTTCTGTTACCCAGAATCCTTTGCAAACCTCAAAATTTGGCTGAAAAAACACATTTTCCTCACATTTCGGTGACAGAAAGTTCTGGAATCTGAGAGGAGCCACAAATTTCCTTCCACCCAGCGTTCCCCCAAGTCTCCCGATAAAAATGATACCTCACTTGTGTGGGTAGGCCGAGCGCCTGCGACAGGAAATGCCCCAAAACGCAATGTGGACACATCCCATTTTTTGATAGAAAACAGAGGTGTTTTTTGCAAATTGCCTACCTGTAGATTTTGGCCTCTAGCTCAGCCGGCACCTAGGGAAACATACCAAACCTGTGCATTTTTTTAAACCAGAGACCTAGGGGAATTCAAGATAGGGTGACTTGTGGGGCTCTGACCAGGTTCTGTTAGCCAGAATCCTTTGCAAACCTCAAAATTTGGCTAAAAAAACACGTTTTCCTCACATTTCGGTGACAGAAAGTTCTGGAATCTGAGAGGAGCCACAAATTTCCTTCCACCCAGCGTTCCTCCAAGTCTCCCGATAAAAATGCTACCTCACTTGTGTGGGTAGCCCGAGCGCCCGCGACAGGAAATGCCCCAAAACACAACGTGGACACATCCCATTTTTTGACAGAAAATAGAGGTTTTTTTGCAAAGTGCCTACTTGTAGATTTTGGCCTCTAGCTCAGCCTGCACCTAGGGCAACCTACCAAACCTGTGCATTTTTTAAAACTAGAGACCGATGGGAATCCAAGATGGGATGACTTGTGGGGCTCTGACCAGCTTCTGTTACCCAGAATCCTTTGCAATCCTCAAAATTTGGCAAAAAAAACACGTTTTCCTCACATTTTGGTGACAGAAAGTTCTGGAATCTGAGAAGAGCCACAAATTTCCTTCCACCAAGCTTTCCCCCAAGTCTCCCGATAAAAATGATACCTCACTTGTGTGGGTAGGCCGAGCGCCTGCGACAGGAAATGCCCCTAAACTCAACGTGGACACATCCCATTTTTTGATAGAAAATAGAGGTGTTTTTTGCAAATTGCCTACCTGTAGATTTTGGCCTCTAGCTCAGCCGGCACCTAGGGAAACATACCAAACCTGTGCATTTTTTTAAACTAGAGACCGATGGGAATTCAAGATAGGGTGACTTGTGGGGCTCTGACCAGGTTCTGTTAGCCAGAATCCTTTGCAAACCTCAACATTTGGCTCAAAAAACACGTTTTCCTCACATTTCGGTGACAGAAAGTTCTGGAATCTGAGAGGAGCCACAAATTTCCTTCCACCCAGCGTTCCTCCAAGTCTCCCGATAAAAATGCTACCTCACTTGTGTGGGTAGGCCGAGCGCCTGCGACAGGAAATGCCCCAAAATGCAACATGGACACATCCCATTTTTTCATAGAAAACAGAGGTGTTTTTTGCAAATTGCCTACTTGTAGATTTAGGACTCTAGCTCAGCCGGCACCTAGGGAAACCTACCAAACCTGTGCATTTTTTAAAACTAGAGAACAAGGGGAATCAAAGATGAGGTGACTTGTGGAGCTCTGACCAGGTTCTGTTACCCAGAATCCGTTGCAAACTTCAAAATTTGGCTAAAAAAACATGTTTTCCTCACATTTCGGTGACAGAAAGTTCTGGAATCTGAGAGGAGCCACAAATTTCCTTCCACCCAGCGTTCCCCCAAGTCTCCCGATAAAAATGATAGTTCATTTGTGTGGGTAGGCCTAGCGCAGGCGACAGGAAGTGCCCCAAAACACAACGTGGACACATCCCATTTTTTTACAGAAAACAGAGGTGTTTTTTGCAAAGTGCCTACCTGTAGATTTTGGCCTCTAGCTCAGCCTGCACCTAGGGAAAGCAACCAAACCTGTGCATTTTTTAAAACTAGAGACCGATGGGAATCCAAGATGGGGTGACTTGTGGGGCTCTGACCAGCTTCTGTTACCCAGAATCCTTTGCAAACCTCAAAATTTGGCTAAAAACACACGTTTTCCTCACATTTTGGTGACAGAAAGTTCTGGAATCTGAGAAGAGCCACAAATTTCCTTCCACCCAGCGTTCCCCCAAGTCTCCCGATAAAAATGATACCTCACTTGTGTGGGTAGGCCTAGCGCCAGCGACAGGAAAGGCCCCAAAACGCAACGTGGACACATCCCATTTTTTGACAGAAAACAGAGGTATTTTTTGCAAAGTGCCTACCTGTAGATTTTGGCCTCTAGCTCAGCCAGCACCTAGGGAAACCTACCAAACCTGTGCATTTTTGAAAACTAGAGACCTAGGGGAATTCAAGATAGGGTGACTTGTGGGGCTCTGACCAGGTTCTATTACCCAGAATGCTTAGCAAACCTCAAAATTTGGCTAAAAAAACACGTTTTCCTCACATTTTGGTGACAGAAAGTTCTGGAAAATGAGAAGAACCACAAATTCCCTTCCACTTAGCGTTCCTTCAAGTCTCCCGATAAAAATGATACCTCACTTGTGTGGGTAGGCCTAGCGCCCGCGACAGGGAATGCCCCAAGACGCAACGTGGACACATCCCATTTTTTGACAGAAAACAGAGGTGTTTTTTGCAAAGTGCCTACCTGTAGATTTTGGCCTCTAGCTCAGCCGGCACCTAGGGAAACCTACCAATCCTGTGCATTTTTTAAAACTAGAGACCAAGGGGAATCAAAGATGGGGTGACTTGTGGGGCTCTGACCAGGTTCTGTTACCCAGAATCCTTTTCAAACCTAAAAATTTGGCTAAAAAAACACGTTTTCCTCACATTTCAGTGACAGAAAGTTCTGGAATCTGAGAGGAGCCACAAATTTCCTTCCACCCAGTGTTCCCCCAAGTCTCCCGATAAAAATGATACCTCACTTGTGTGGGTAGGCCTAGCGCCCGCGACAGGAAATGCCCCAAAACGCAACGTGGACACATCCCATTTTTTGACAGAAAACAGAGGTGTTTTTTTGCAAAGTGCCTACCTGTAGATTTTGGCCTCTAGCTCAGCCGGCACCAGGGGAAAGCTACCAAACCTGTGCATTTTTGAAAACATAGAGACCGAGGGGAATCAAAGATGGGGTGACTTGTGGGGCTCTGATCAGGTTCTGTTACCCAGAATCCGTTGCAAACCTCAAAATTTGGCTAAAAAAACATGTTTTCCTCACATTTCGGTGACAGAAAGTTCTGGAATCTGGGAGGAGCCACAAATTTCCTTCCACCCACCGTTCTTCCAAGTCTCCCGATAAAAATGCTACCACACTTGTGTGGGTAGCCCGAGAGCCCGCGACAGGAAATGCCCCAAAACACAAGGTGGACACATCCCATTTTTTGACAGAAAACAGAGGTGTTTTTGCAAAGTGCCTACTTGTAGATTTTGGCCTCTAGCTCAGCCTGCACCTAGGGAAACCTACCAAACCTGTGCATTTTTTAAAACTAGATACCGATGGGAATCCAAGATGGGGTGACTTGTGGGGCTCTGATCAGCTTCTGTTACCCAGAATCCTTTGCAAACCTCAAAATTTGGATAAAAAACACATTTTCCTCATATTTTGGTGACAGAAAGTTCTGGAATCTGAGAAGAGCCACAGATTTCCTTCCACCCAGCGCTCCCCCAAGTCTCCCGATAAAAATGATACCTCACTTGTGTGGGCATGCCTAGCGCCCACGGCAGGAAATGCCCCAAAACACAACGTGCACACATCCCATTTTTTGACAGGAAACAGAGGTGTTTTTTGCAAAGGTCCTACCTGTAGATTTTGGCCTCTAGCTCAGCTGGCAGCTAGGGAAACATACCAAACCTGTGCATTTTTGAAAACGAGAGACCTAGGGGAATCCAAGATGGGTTGACTTGTCGGGCTCTGACCAGGTTCTGTTGCCCAGAATCCTTGGCAAACCTCCAAATTTGGCTAAAAAAACAAGTTTTCCTCACATTTCAGTGACATAAAGTTCTGGAATCTGAGGGGAGCCACAAATTTCCTTCCACCCAGCGTTCCTCCAAGTCTCCCGATAAAAATGCTACCTCACTTGTGTGGGTAGCCCGAGCGCCCGCAACAGGAAATGCCCCAAAACACAACGTGGACACATGCCATTTTTTGACAGAAAACAGAGGTGTTTTTGCAAAGTGCCTACTTGTAGATTTTGGCCTCTAGCTCAGCCTGCACCTAGGGAAACCTACCAAACCTGTGCATTTTTTAAAACTAGAGACCAATGGGAATCCAAGATGGGGAGACTTGTGGGGCTCTGACCAGCTTCTGTTACCCAGAATCCTTTGCAAACCTCAAAATTTGGCTAAAAAAACACGTTTTCCTCACATTTTGGTGACAGAAAGTTCTGGAATCTGAGAAGAGCCACAAATGTCCTTCCACCAAGCTTTCCCCCAAGTCTCCCGATAAAAATGATACCTCACTTGTGTGGGTAGGCCGAGCGCCTGCGACAGGAAATGCCCCAAAACGCAACGTGGACACATCCCATTTTTGGATAGAAAACAGAGGTGTTTTTTGCAAATTGCCTACCTGTAGATTTTGGCCTCTAGCTCAGCCGGCACCTAGGGAAACATACCAAACCTGTGCATTTTTTTAAACTAGAGACCGATGGGAATTCAAGATAGGGTGACTTGTGGGGCTCTGACCAGCTTCTGTTACCCAGAATCCTTTGCAATCCTCAAAATTTGGCTAAAAAAACACGTTTTCCTCACATTTTGGTGACAGAAAGTTCTGGAATCTGAGAAGAGACACAAATTTACTTCCACCAAGCTTTCCCCCAAGTCTCCCGATAAAAATGATACCTCACTTGTGTGGGTAGGCCGAGCGCCTGCAACAGGAAATGCCCCAAAACGCAACGTGGACACATCCCATTTTTTGATAGAAAACAGAGGTGTTTTTTGCAAATTGCCTACCTGTAGATTTTGGCCTCTAGCTCAGCCGGCACCTAGGGAAACATACCAAACCTGTGCATTTTTTTAAACTAGAGACCAATGGGAATTCAAGATAGGGTGACTTGTGGGGCTCTGACCAGGTTCTGTTAGCCAGAATCCTTTGCAAACCTCAACATTTGGCTAAAAAAACACGTTTACCCCACATTTCGGTGACAGAAAGTTCTGGAATCTGAGAGGAGCCACAAATTTCCTTCCACCCAGTGTTACTCCAAGAATCCCGATAAAAATGCTACCTCACTTGTGTGGGTAGGCCGAGCGCCTGCGACAGGAAATGCCCCAAAACGCAACATGGACACATCCCATTTTTTCATAGAAAACAGAGGTTTTTTTTGCAAATTGCCTACCTGTAGATTTAGGACTCTAGCTCAGCCGGCATCTAGGGAAACATACCAAACCTGTGCATTTTTGAAAACGAGAGACCTAGGGGAATCCAAGATGGGGTGACTTGTCGGGCTGTGACCAGGTTCTGTTGCCCAGAATCCTTGGCAAACCTCAAAATTTGGCTAAAAAAACAAGTTTTCCTCACATTTCAGTGACATAAAGTTCTGGAATCTGAGGGGAGCCACAAATTTCCTTCCACCCAGCGTTCCTCCAAGTCTCCCGATAAAAATGCTACCTCACTTGTGTGGGTAGCCCGAGCGCCCGCGACAGGAAATGCCCCAAAACACAACGTGGACACATGCCATTTTTTGACAGAAAACAGAGGTGTTTTTGCAAAGTGCCTACTTGTAGATTTTGGCCTCTAGCTCAGCCTGCACCTAGGGAAACCTACCAAACCTGTGCATTTTTTAAAACTAGAGACCAATGGGAATCCAAGATGGGGAGACTTGTGGGGCTCTGACCAGCTTCTGTTACCCAGAATCCTTTGCAAACCTCAAAATTTGGCTAAAAAAACACGTTTTCCTCACATTTTGGTGACAGAAAGTTCTGGAATCTGAGAAGAGCCACAAATGTCCTTCCACCAAGCTTTCCCCCAAGTCTCCCGATAAAAATGATACCTCACTTGTGTGGGTAGGCCGAGCGCCTGCGACAGGAAATGCCCCAAAACGCAACGTGGACACATCCCATTTTTTGATAGAAAACAGAGGTGTTTTTTGCAAATTGCCTACCTGTAGATTTTGGCCTCTAGCTCAGCCGGCACCTAGGGAAACATACCAAACCTGTGCATTTTTTTAAACTAGAGACCGATGGGAATTCAAGATAGGGTGACTTGTGGGGCTCTGACCAGGTTCTGTTAGCCAGAATCCTTTGCAAACCTCAACATTTGGCTAAAAAAACACGTTTTCCTCACATTTCGGTGACAGAAAGTTCTGGAATCTGAGAGGAGCCACAAATTTCCTTCCACCCAGCGTTCCTCCAAGTCTCCCGATAAAAATGCTACCTCACTTGTGTGGGTAGGCCGAGCGCCTGCGACAGGAAATGCCCCAAAACGCAACATGGACACATCCCATTTTTTCATAGAAAACAGAGGTGTTTTTTGCAAATTGCCTACCTGTAGATTTAGGACTCTAGCTCAGCCGGCATCTAGGGAAACATACCAAACCTGTGCATTTTTGAAAACGAGAGACCTAGGGGAATCCAAGATGGGGTGACTTGTCGGGCTGTGACCAGGTTCTGTTGCCCAGAATCCTTGGCAAACCTCAAAATTTGGCTAAAAAAACAAGTTTTCCTCACATTTCAGTGACATAAAGTTCTGGAATCTGAGGGGAGCCACAAATTTCCTTCCACCCAGCGTTCCTCCAAGTCTCCCGATAAAAATGCTACCTCACTTGTGTGGGTAGCCCGAGCGCCCGCGACAGGAAATGCCCCAAAACACAACGTGGACACATGCCATTTTTTGACAGAAAACAGAGGTGTTTTTGCAAAGTGCCTACTTGTAGATTTTGGCCTCTAGCTCAGCCTGCACCTAGGGAAACCTACCAAACCTGTGCATTTTTTAAAACTAGAGACCAATGGGAATCCAAGATGGGGAGACTTGTGGGGCTCTGACCAGCTTCTGTTACCCAGAATCCTTTGCAAACCTCAAAATTTGGCTAAAAAAACACGTTTTCCTCACATTTTGGTGACAGAAAGTTCTGGAATCTGAGAAGAGCCACAAATGTCCTTCCACCAAGCTTTCCCCCAAGTCTCCCGATAAAAATGATACCTCACTTGTGTGGGTAGGCCGAGCGCCTGCGACAGGAAATGCCCCAAAACGCAACGTGGACACATCCCATTTTTTGATAGAAAACAGAGGTGTTTTTTGCAAATTGCCTACCTGTAGATTTTGGCCTCTAGCTCAGCCGGCACCAGGGGAAAGCTACCAAACCTGTGCATTTTTGAAAACATAGAGACCGAGGGGAATCAAAGATGGGGTGACTTGTGGGGCTCTGATCAGGTTCTGTTACCCAGAATCCTTTGCAATCCTCAAAATTTGGCTAAAAAAACACGTTTTCCTCACATTTTGGTGACAGAAAGTTCTGGAATCTGAGAAGAGCCACAAATTTCCTTCCACCAAGCTTTCCCCAAAGTCTCCCGATAAAAATGATACCTCACTTGTGTGGGTAGGCCGAGCGCCTGCGACAGGAAATGCCCCAAAACGCAACGTGGACACATCCCATTTTTTGATAGAAAACAGAGGTGTTTTTTGCAAATTGCCTACCTGTAGATTTTGGCCTCTAGCTCAGCCGGCACCTAGGGAAACATACCAAACCTGTGCATTTTTTTAAACTAGAGACCGATGGGAATTCAAGATAGGGTGACTTGTGGGGCTCTGACCAGGTTCTGTTAGCCAGAATCCTTTGCAAACCTCAACATTTGGCTAAAAAAACACGTTTTCCTCACATTTCGGTGACAGAAAGTTCTGGAATCTGAGAGGAGCCACAAATTTCCTTCCACCCAGCGTTCCTCCAAGTCTCCCGATAAAAATGCTACCTCACTTGTGTGGGTAGGCCGAGCGCCTGCGACAGGAAATGCCCCAAAACGCAACATGGACACATCCCATTTTTTCATAGAAAACAGAGGTGTTTTTTGCAAATTGCCTACCTGTAGATTTAGGACTCTAGCTCAACCGGCACCTAGGGAAACCTACCAAACCTGTGCATTTTTTAAAACTAGAGAACAAGGGGAATCAAAGATGAGGTGACTTGTGGGGCTCTGACCAGGTTCTGTTACCCAGAATCCGTTGCAAACTTCAAAATTTGGCTAAAAAAACATGTTTTCCTCACATTTCGGTGACAGAAAGTTCTGGAATCTGAGAGGAGCCACAAATTTCCTTCCACCCAGCGTTCCCCCAAGTCTCCCGATAAAAATGATAGCTCATTTGTGTGGGTAGGCCTAGCGCCCGCGACAGGAAGTGCCCCAAAACACAACGTGGACACATCCCATTTTTTTACAGAAAACAGAGGTGTTTTTTGCAAAGTGCCTACCTGTAGATTTTGGCCTCTAGCTCAGCCTGCACCTAGGGAAAGCTACCAATCTTGTGCATTTTTTAAAACTAGAGACCGATGGGAATCCAAGATGGGGTGACTTGTGGGGCTCTGACCAGCTTCTGTTACCCAGAATCCTTTGCAAACCTCATAATTTGGCTAAAAAAACACGTTTTCCTCACATTTTGGTGACAGAAAGTTCTGGAATCTGAGAAGAGCCACAAATTTCCTTCCACCCAGCGTTCCCCCAAGTCTCCCGATAAAAATGATACCTCACTTGTGTGGGTAGGCCTAGCGCCAGCCACAGGAAATGCCCCAAAACGCAACGTGGACACATCCCATTTTTTGACAGAAAACAGAGGTGTTTTTTGCAAAGTGCCTACCTGTAGATTTTGGCCTCTAGCTCAGCCACCACCTAGGGAAACCTACCAAACCTGTGCATTTTTTAAAACTAGAGACCTAGGGGAATTCAAGATGGGGTGACTTGTGGGGCTCTGACCAGGTTCTATTACCCAGAATCCTTAGCAAACCTCAAAATTTGGCTAAAAAAACACGTTTTCCTCACATTTTGGTGACAGAAAGTTCTGGAAAATGAGAAGAACCACAAATTCCCTTCCACTTAGCCTTCCTTCAAGTCTCCCGATAAAAATGATACCTCACTTGTGTGGGTAGGCCTAGCGCCCGCGACAGGAAATGCCCCAAGACGCAACGTGGACACATCCCATTTTTTGACAGAAAACAGAGGTGTTTTTTGCAAAGTGCATATCTGTAGATTTTGGCCTCTAGCTCAGCCGGCACCTAGGGAAACCTACCAAACCTGTGCATTTTTTAAAACTAGAGACCAAGGGGAATCAAAGAAGGGGTGACTTGTGGGGCTCTGACCAGGTTCTGTTACCCAGAATGCTTTTCAAACTTCAAAATTTGGCTAAAAAAACACATTTTCCTCACATTTCAGTGACAGAAAGTTCTGGAATCTGAGAGGAGCCACAAATTTCATTCCACCCAGTGTTCCCCCAAGTCTCCTGATAAAAATGATACCTCACTTCTGTGGGTAGGCCTATCGCCCGCGACAGGAAATGCCCCAAAACGCAACGTGGACACATCCCATTTTTTGACAGAAAACAGAGGTGTTTTTTTGCAAAGTGCCTACCTGTAGATTTTGGCCTCTAGCTCAGCCGGCACCAGGGGAAAGCTACCAAACCTGTGCATTTTTGAAAACATAGAGACCGAGGGGAATCAAAGATGGGGTGACTTGTGGGGCTCTGATCAGGTTCTGTTACCCAGAATCCGTTGCAAACCTCAAAATTTGCCTAAAAAAACATGTTTTCCTCACATTTCGGTGACAGAAAGTTCTGGAATCTGGGAGGAGCCACAAATTTCCTTCCACCCACCGTTCTTCCAAGTCTCCCGATAAAAATGCTACCACACTTGTGTGGGTAGCCTGAGAGCCCGCGACAGGAAATGCCCCAAAACACAACGTGGACACATCCCATTTTTTGACAGAAAACAGAGGTGTTTTTTGCAAAGTGCCTACCTGTAGATTTTGGCCTCTAGCTCAGCCAGCACCTAGGGAAACCTACCAGACCTGTGCATTTTTGAAAACTAGAGACCTAGGGGAATCCAAGATGGGGTGACTTGTGGAGCTCTGACCAGGTTCTGTTACCCAGAATCCTTTGCAAACCTCAAAATATGGCTAAAAAAATACGTTTTCCTCACATTTTGGTGACAGAAAGTTCTGGAAAATGAGAAGAGACACAAATTCCCTTCCACTTAGCGTTCCTTCAAGTCTCCCGATAAAAATGATACCTCACTTGTGTGGGTAGGCCTAGCGCCCGCGACAGGAAATGCCCCAAGACACAACGGTGACACATCCCATTTTTTGACAGAAAACAGAGGTGTTTTTTGCAATGTGCCTACCTGTAGATTTTAGCCTCTAGCTCAGCTGGCACCTAGGGAAACCTACCAAACCTGTGCATTTTTTAAAACTAGAGACCAAGGGGAATCAAAGATGGGGTGACTTGTGGGGCTCTGACCAGGTTCTGTTACCCAGAATCCTTTTCAAACCTCAAAATTTGGCTAAAAAAACACGTTTTCCTCACATTTCAGTGACAGAAAGTTCTGGAATCTGAGAGGAGCCACAAATTTCCTTCCACCCAGTGTTCCCCCAAGTCTCTCGATAAAAATGATACCTTACTTCTGTGGGTAGGCCTAGCGCCCGCGACAGGAAATGCCCCAAAACGCAACGTGGACACATCCCATTTTTTGACAGAAAACAGAGGTGTTTTTTGCAAAGTGCCTACCTGTAGATTTTGGCCTCTAGCTCAGCCTGCACCTAGGGAAACCTACCAAACCTGTGCATTTTTTAAAACTAGAGACCGATGGGAATCCAAGATGGGGTGACTTGTGGGGCTCTGACCAGCTTCTGTTACCCAGAATCCTTTGCAAACCTCAAAATTTGGCTAAAAAAACACGTTTTCCTCACATTTTGGTGACAGAAAGTTCTGGAATCTGAGAAGAGCCACAAATTTCCTTCCACCCAGCGTTCCCCCAAGTCTCCCGCTAAAAATTATACCTCACTTGTGTGGGTAGGCCGAGCGCCTGCAACAGGAAATGCCCCAAAACGCAACGTGGACACATCCCATTTTTTGATAGAAAACAGAGGTGTTTTTTTGCAAATTGCCTACCTGTAGATTTTGGCCTCTAGCTCAGCCGGCACCTAGGGAAATGTAGACAGTCCCCACAGTATAGACACTCAGGAGAGGTAAATTTGGGTTTTTGAGGTAAGTATTTATTAGTAATTTGAAATAAGAACTGATGAAAAGTCAGTACGATGTTTAGCGCCAGTTTCTTCTCTGGAGTGGTGAATATCTTCCTTCTAATCTGTGTCCCTTTTCTTCCTTTTCTCTAGGTGGCGTACCGGATCGTCCTCGTCAGGTCCCGGATGTGACATATAAGAAAAAGGGAACACATACCGCTGGTGAGTGGAACGGACGCCTTATACCACGTCTTCTACTTATATGTTTTGCTGGGAAAAGGTTTAAGGAGGGGGGGGGTTTTATGTGTGATATAGGTGCCAGTGAGGACTTCAGGGCTTGTGTATATTCCGTACTTTACCCTTTTGTGCTCTCCCGGTGCTCTCTAAAGTGCCCTTCTCTCCTCCCTCCCCTCACCCTGCCTTCCTCCCTTCCCCAGCGTTTCTCCCCTTTTATTGTGCCCCTCGGTTTGTCCAGAAGGACCGTACCTTGTAGAGCCACGACCCTCCAGGGTCGTGGCTGGCTCTGTGGAGGTCCTCTCGTCGGTCTGGGCTGGTCTCCCCTGCTTCCGGTCGGGCGCTGTTCCTCTGGGTTCGGGTTCCGCCGCTTCCAGGCCACTGGGGTCCTCCTCCGATGTCCTTGTCGCCGTCTCTCTCTTCCTCCTTCGGTTCGCCGCCGCCGCCGCCGTTCTCCTTCCTCTCTCCCTTCCCGGCTCTCCCCCTCTCGACCGGAGCTTCCGTCTTTTGGCCGCCTGGTGGCCAATCCGGAGCCTCCTCGTCACCGGAGGTTGCCGAGGCAACGTCAGGACGCTGGCCTCGTTGCGGACGCGTTTCCAGGGGAACCTGGGAACGCGGCCGTAGCGGTTCCGTTTCTGCCGGTTCCCCGCTGTTGCCCGGGGCGGCCCGGTCACACACCCTTCCCCAAGAACTGTCCTGTTCCAGGACAGGCGAAGACAGAGGAAATCGGGACAGATAATCAGCGGGGGCCTGGTGAGATCCAGGGACGTGCCGAACCTGAAAGGAGAATGGTTGCAGTTCAAGGAACCATCGCAGTATCCTGGAGTTAGAATCTTTATGCGCAGCCAGCCATGTAAGAGGAGCGTGATCCGTGAATAGTATAAACGGCCGCCCTAGGAGATAGTACTGCAAACAGTCAATGGCCCACTTGATAGCCAAGCACTCTCTCTCTATAATTGGATAGTTACGTTCCCGGGAAACCAGTTTTCTACTGATGTAGACCACCGGATGGTCAAGCCCCTCGCTATCTGGCTGAGTCAGAACCCCTCCAAGCCCAACATCCGATGCGTCAGTGTAGAGGTGAAACGGCTTCGTAAAATCTGGGCAGTGCAGGATGGGATCGGAGGTTAAGGAAACTCTCAACTGTTCAAAACTCGCGTTTTGCGTCTCCGAAAAAGGCAAAAGTCGATTGGGATATCGTTTAGTGAGTAGGTCCGTAAGAGGTGCTGCTAAGGTGGAGTAATGTGGAATGAAGCGCCGATAATAGCCCACTAATCCTAAAAAGGAGCGTAATTCCTTTTTCGTGTGTGGAAGAGGGGCATGTAAAATGGCATCCACCTTCCCATTTTGAGGTTGTAGTGTACCCTGAT
The DNA here is from genome assembly GCF_031143425.1 of Pleurodeles waltl. Taxonomy (NCBI): domain Eukaryota; kingdom Metazoa; phylum Chordata; class Amphibia; order Caudata; family Salamandridae; genus Pleurodeles; species Pleurodeles waltl. The sequence goes on from NC_090449.1 coordinate 596,811,876, forward strand.
TAATCCGATATCCCAAATAGGAGATGTCGGTTTTACCTATCACACATTTCTTGGGATTGGCCGTCAAACCAGCAGTTTGAAGGGCTTGGAATATTCTCTGTAGGTGTATTAAGTGGTCCTCCCATGTTTCACTAAATACGACTACATCATCTAGATACGCAGCGGAGAATGCAGGATAGGGTTTTAGAATCCTATCCATCAACCTCTGAAAGGTTGCAGGGGCTCCATGAAGCCCAAAAGGCAGTACTGTAAATTGATATAACCCGGACTGGGTAGAAAAAGCTGTTTTTTCTCTATCTGGAGGAGCTAAGGGAATCTGCCAATACCCTTTAGTTAGGTCGATAGTAGACATGTATTTTGCTTTCCCTAGTTTTTCGAGAACATCGTCCACCCTAGGGATGGGATAGGTGTCGAATAGGGAGTTTGAGTTCAGTTTGCGGAAATCTATGCAAAACCTGACGCTACCATCAGGCTTCGGTACTAGGACAACCGGTGAACACCAGGGACTAGTGGACGGTTCGATGACCCCTAGGGATAACATTGTTTTGATTTCTTCTTCGATTATGTGTTTTCTAGCTTCTGGAATACGATACGGGCGTTCTCTGGTGATCTGCCCTGAGCTTGTGCGTATATTATGGTGAATTAAAAACGTCTTTCCTGGTTTCTCTGAAAAGAGTGGTTGCCATTGCTTTAAAACCTTAAGGGCTTGTTGCTTTTGCCCTTCAGGTAAAATATCGTCTACTATGGGTAGGGTACTTTCAGTATCGGGGTTGGTAGGGTAGAACTCGATATCTAGGGTCTTGTCGGGACACACAAACTGACCCATTTCTACGGAACGTTCAGGTTGTGCGGGGGTCTCCCATTTTTTTAGCAGGTTTACATGATATATTTGTGTTTTTATTGGACGGGAGGATATTTCGATAAGGTAGGTGACAGGGGAAACTGCTTTGATTACTCGATATGGGCCCTGCCATTTGGCCAGGAGTTTATGGTCGGAGGTGGGTCTCATTATTAGGACCTGGTCCTCGGGTTGTAAAACCCGTAGTTTACTTCCTTTGTCATAATAGGACTTTTGTGTTTGTTGGGCCTGTTCCAGGTTTGCGTGTACGTCGGTCCATAAGCTGTGTAGGTGGTTCCTCAATTTTTCCGCATATTCTAACAAAGGAGTCCCTGCTTCCTCAGCCTCGGCCTCCCAGGATTCTACCGCCATGTCTAAAAGGGACCGAGGTTGGCGTCCGAAGACCAACTCAAAGGGGCTATGCCCCGTGGATGCTTGCTCATGTGTCCGTATGGCGTACAACACTAGGGGTAACTTTTGATCCCAATCCTTCCCTGTCTCATTGATAGTCTTTCTCAGCAGGGTTTTAATGGTTCGATTATATCTTTCGACTAATCCGTCCGTTTGAGGATGGTAAACGGAGGTTCTGATCTGAGCTATCCCCAATGTTTTACACACTTGTTTCATTAAGGTGGACATAAAAGGGGTCCCCTGGTCCGTGAGGATTTCATGTGGAAACCCAAGACGAGAAAATACGTTAATCATAGCTTGGGCCACTGTCTTGGTTGTCATACTAGTCAGGGGAATGGCCTCTGGGTATCGTGTAGCATAATCTACAATGACTAAGATGTAGGTGTGTCCTTTTGACGAAGGAATCAAAGGTCCCACTAGATCCATCCCTATTCTTTTGAACGGGATATCGATGATGGGAAGGGGTAGGAGAGGCGCCTTCCTAGGCCGACTAGGTTCGGTTAACTGACAACGGGGACATTGGGCGCAATACCTACGTATGTGGGCGTACACTCCAGGCCAATAAAACCTTCTGAGCAAATATTCCTCGGTGTTTTCTCTCCCAAAGTGTCCTCCCCCTGGGTGATTATGAGCTAGTGTAAGAACATGTTCCCGATAGTGGGTAGGTACCAGAAGTTGGCGTTTACGTTCTCCCCGTCGGGTGGTAGTAACCCGATATAATAAGTTTTTTTGCACTATAAAGTAGGGACCCACCTCTTCTGTCTCCTCTGTTACTGCCGACCTCCAGGCATTGTTAAGGGAGGGGTCCTCTCTCTGTTGTTGGGAAAAAGTACTAGGAACTTCATGAATTTCTGCCACTATCTCTCCATAGGTGTTGTCACCTTTCGTCTTCCGATAGTCCCCTTTTCCCTGTCGTTTCTCTCTTCGTGACAACTTTCTACGATATAGCGGACACTCAATATCACTCTCTGAAAAAGGTGCCTCTCCCCACCAATCCTTAGTTTGTTTGCTATCTCTGACGTAGTCTAATAGTTCTTGGAAGTGGATGTAGTCTGTCCCAATGATGCATTCCTCGATTAACCGGGGCATTATCCCCACTGGGAGGAAGTCCTGATAGGGTCCCCACCTGATCTGGAGTACCTGTATAGGATACTGGGCCTTGTCCCCGTGTATGCAACATATAGATACCCATTGTTTCTCTTCTATATCATTATTTATCAAGTCTTTCCTAATTACTGACTGGCTGCAGCCGGAGTCAACCAGGGCATATACACTTTTCCCGTCCACTTGTATCATCATTTTAAATTTTAGGGCGCCCTTCCCAGTACATAACACCCTTCGCCTTGTCATCCCTATCTCCATGGGTTCTCCCATTTCTTGTTTCTGGGGACACATACGTGCGATGTGTCCCCATTCACCACAACTATAACATTGGGGTCCCATGGTAGGCGGGCCTTCAGGAATCCTACGTGGTACTAGATAGTCGGGTGGACTTTTTACAAATGTCTTTGGGGACGGTAGAACTGGTTTAATGATACTTCGCGTGGGACAGTTTCTGACATCGGTGGATCGATGAAAAGCACAGGCCAGATCGATGGCCGTCTCAGTATCCACTTTTGGGTGTTGTCTTATCCAGTGTTTTGTGGATGGATGTAGACCATCGAGATATTGTTCCAGTATAATGGTTTTGATGACTTCCTCCCGACTATCTCCAATATGGCCTAACCATTTTAATGCTAGATCCTTCACACGAAAATAAAAGGTTCTAGGGTCTTCGTTGGTGCCCCATTTGGCTTTACGAAATCTCATCCTGTAATATTCTGTGTCGTGACCCACCCTTTCTAGTATACTTGTTTTTATGTCTTGATAGGGGTTGACACCACCTGGGTTAGCGGCTTGATATGCTGATTGTAAGAGACCGGTGAGCAGGGGGGCCACATATTGTCCCCATTTATCTTCTGGCCATAGGGCGGAGGAGGCTACCCGTTCAAAGTTGGTGAAAAAGGATTCCGGATCCTCTCCCTCCTGATACTTCTGTAATACGGAACTAGGTACATTCGGATGTACCTTACTAGCGGCGATAGTCTCCGTTAGTTTTTTCATCGCACTTTCATGGACTAACTGGTTGTTCGCCAGTATGGTCGCCTGGCTCTTCAGCGCAGATTGTAAGGTTTCTCGGTCTTCTTTGGCCTCTCTCTGTTGGGCCTCCCATACTAGTTGTAAGTGTCTTTGCCCTTCCGCTAGTTGCTTAATCACGGTCTCTAACGATGGACTCTCACTCATTGTGTATACTGTCTGGACTGTTTTATGGAGAGGGATTAGAAACAAGATCCCACTTCTGACACCACTGTAGACAGTCCCCACAGTATAGACACTCAGGAGAGGTAAATTTGGGTTTTTGAGGTAAGTATTTATTAGTAATTTGAAATAAGAACTGATGAAAAGTCAGTACGACGTTTAGCGCCAGTTTCTTCTCTGGAGTGGTGAATATCTTCCTTCTAATCTGTGTCCCTTTTCTTCCTTTTCTCTAGGTGGCGTACCGGATCGTCCTCGTCAGGTCCCGGATGTGACATATAAGAAAAAGGGAACACATACCGCTGGTGAGTGGAACGGACGCCTTATACCACGTCTTCTACTTATATGTTTTGCTGGGAAAAGGTTTAAGGAGGGGGGGGGTTTTATGTGTGATATAGGTGCCAGTGAGGACTTCAGGGCTTGTGTATATTCCGTACTTTACCCTTTTGTGCTCTCCCGGTGCTCTCTAAAGTGCCCTTCTCTCCTCCCTCCCCTCACCCTGCCTTCCTCCCTTCCCCAGCGTTTCTCCCCTTTTATTGTGCCCCTCGGTTTGTCCAGAAGGACCGTACCTTGTAGAGCCACGACCCTCCAGGGTCGTGGCTGGCTCTGTGGAGGTCCTCTCGTCGGTCTGGGCTGGTCTCCCCTGCTTCCGGTCGGGCGCTGTTCCTCTGGGTTCGGGTTCCGCCGCTTCCAGGCCACTGGGGTCCTCCTCCGATGTCCTTGTCGCCGTCTCTCTCTTCCTCCTTCGGTTCGCCGCCGCCGCCGCCGTTCTCCTTCCTCTCTCCCTTCCCGGCTCTCCCCCTCTCGACCGGAGCTTCCGTCTTTTGGCCGCCTGGTGGCCAATCCGGAGCCTCCTCGTCACCGGATGTTGCCGAGGCAACGTCAGGACGCTGGCCTCGTTGCGGACGCGTTTCCAGGGGAACCTGGGAACGCGGCCGTAGCGGTTCCGTTTCTGCCGGTTCCCCGCTGTTGCCCGGGGCGGCCCGGTCACAGGAAACATACCAAACCTGTGCATTTTTTTAAACCAGAGACCTAGGGGAATTTAAGATAGGGTGACTTGTGGGGCTCTGACCAGGTTCTGTTAGCCAGAATCCTTTGCAAACCTCAAAATTTGCCTAAAAAACACGTTTTCCTCACATTTCGGTGACAGAAAGTTCTGGAATCTGAGAGGAGCCACAAATTTCCTTCCACCCAGCGTTCCTCCAAGTCTCCCGATAAAAATGCTACCTCACTTGTGTGGGTAGGCCTAGCGCCCGCGACAGGAGGTTGCCCAAAACACAACGTGGACACATCCCATTTTTTTACAGAAAACAGAGGTGTTTTTTGCAAAGTGCCTACCTGTAGATTTTGGCCTCTAGCTCAGCCTGCACCTTGGGAAAGCTACCAAACCTGTGCATTTTTGAAAACTAGAGACCGATGGGAATCCAAGATGGGGTGACTTGTGGGGCTCTGACCAGCTTCGTTACCCAGAAACCTTTGCAAACCTCAAAATTTGGCTAAAAAAACACGTTTTCCTCACATTTTGGTGACAGAAAGTTCTGGAATCTGAGAAGAGCCACAAATTTCCTTCCACACAGCGTTCCCGCAAGTCTCCCGATAAAAATGATACCTCACTTGTGTGGGTAGGCCGAGCGCCAGCGACAGGAAATGCCCCAAAACGCAACGTGGACACATCCCATTTTTTGACAGAAAACAGAGGTGTTTTTTGCAAAGTGCCTCCCTGTAGATTTTGGCCTCTAGCTCAGCCGGCACCAGGGGAAAGCTACCAAACCTGTGCATTTTTTAAAACATAGAGACCGAGGGGAATCAAAGATGGGGTGACTTGTGGGGCTCTGATCAGGTTCTGTTACCCAGAATCCGTTGCAAACCTCAAAATTTGGCTAAAAAAAACATGTTTTCCTCACATTTCGGTGACAGAAAGTTCTGGAATCTGAGAGGAGCCACAAATTTCCTTCCACCCAGCGTTCCTCCAAGTCTCCCGATAAAAATGCTACCTCACTTGTGTGGGTAGGCCGAGCGCCTGCGACAGGAAATGCCCCAAAACGCAACGTGGACACATCCCATTTTTTGATAGAAAACAGAGGTGTTTTTTTGCAAATTGCCTACCTGTAGATTTTGGCCTCTAGCTCAGCCGGCACCTAGGGAAACCTACCAAACCTGTGCATTTTTTAAAACTAGAGACCAAGGGGAATCAAAGATGAGGTGACTTGTGGGGCTCTGACCAGGTTCTGTTACCCAGAATCCGTTGCAAACCTCAAAATTTGGCTAAAAAAACATGTTTTCCTCAAATTTCGGTGACAGAAAGTTCTGGAATCTGAGAGGAGCCACAAATTTCCTTCCGCCCAGCGTTCCCCCAAGTCTCCCGATAAAAATGATAGCTCATTTGTGTGGGTAGGCCTAGCGCCCGCGACAGGAGGTTGCCCAAAACACAACGTGGACACATCCCATTTTTTTACAGAAAACAGAGGTGTTTTTTGCAAATTGCCTACCTGTAGATTTTGGCCTCTAGCTCAGCCTGCACCTTGGGAAAGCTACCAAACCTGTGCATTTTTGAAAACTAGAGACCGATGGGAATCCAAGATGGGGTGACTTGTGGGGCTCTGACCAGCTTCTGTTACCCAGAAACCTTTGCAAACCTCAAAATTTGGCTAAAAAAACACGTTTTCCTCACATTTTGGTGACAGAAAGTTCTGGAATCTGAGAAGAGCCACAAATTTCCTTCCACACAGCGTTCCCGCAAGTCTCCCGATAAAAATGATACCTCACTTGTGTGGGTAGGCCGAGCGCCAGCGACAGGAAATGCCCCAAAACGCAACGTGGACACATCCCATTTTTTGACAGAAAACAGAGGTGTTTTTTGCAAAGTGCCTCCCTGTAGATTTTGGCCTCTAGCTCAGCCGGCACCAGGGGAAAGCTACCAAACCTGTGCATTTTTGAAAACATAGAGACCGAGGGGAATCAAAGATGGGGTGACTTGTGGGGCTCTGATCAGGTTCTGTTACCCAGAATCCGTTGCAAACCTCAAAATTTGGCTAAAAAAACATGTTTTCCTCACATTTCGGTGACAGAAAGTTCTGGAATCTGAGAGGAGCCACAAATTTCCTTCCACCCAGCGTTCCTCCAAGTCTCCCGATAAAAATGCTACCTCACTTGTGTGGGTAGCCCGAGCGCCCGCGACAGGAAATGCCCCAAAACACAACGTGGACACATCCCATTTTTTGACAGAAAACAGATGTGTTTTTGCAAAGTGCCTACTTGTAGATTTTGGCCTCTAGCTCAGCCTGCACCTAGGGAAACCTACCAAACCTGTGCATTTTTTAAAACTAGAGACCGATGGGAATCCAAGATGGGGTGACTTGTGGGGCTCTGACCAGCTTCTGTTACCCAGAATCCTTTGCAAACCTCAAAATTTGGCTGAAAAAACACGTTTTCCTCACATTTCGGTGACAGAAAGTTCTGGAATCTGAGAGGAGTCACAAATTTCCTTCCACCCAGCGTTCCTCCAAGTCTCCCGATAAAAATGCTACCTCACTTGTGTGGGTAGGCTGAGCGCCTGCGACAGGAAATGCCCCAAAACGCAACGTGGACACATCCCATTTTTTAATAGGAAACAGAGGTGTTTTTTGCAAATTGCCTACCTGTAGATTTAGGACTCTAGCTCAGCCGGCACCTAGGGAAACCTTCCAAACCTGTGCATTTTTTAAAACTAGAGACCGATGGGAATCCAAGATGGGGTGACTTGTGGGGCTCTGACCAGCTTCTGTTACCCAGAATCCTTTGCAAACCTCAAAATTTGGCTAAAAAAACACATTTTCCTCACATTTTGGTGACAGAAAGTTCTGGAATCTGAGAAGATCCACAAATTTCCTTCCACCCAGCGCTCCCCCAAGTCTCCGGATAAAAATGATACCTCACTTGTGTGGGCATGCATAGCGCCCACGGCAGGAAATGCCCCAAAAACACAACGTGCACACATCCCATTTTTTGACAGGAAACAGAGGTGTTTTTTGCAAAGTGCCTACCTGTAGATTTTGGCCTCTAGCTCAGCTGGTAGCTAGGGAAACATACCAAACCTGTGCATTTTTGAAAATGAGAGACCTAGGGGAATCCAAGATGGGGTGACTTGTCGGGCTCTGACCAGGTTCTGTTGCCCAGAATCCTTGGCAAACCTCAAAATTTGGCTAAAAAAACAAGTTTTCCTCACATTTCAGTGACATAAAGTTCTGGAATTTGAGGGGAGCCACAAATTTCCTTCCACCCAGCGTTCCTCCAAGTCTCCTGATAAAAATGCTACCTCACTTGTGTGGGTAGCCCGAGCGCCCACGACAGGAAATGCCCCAAAACACAACGTGGACACATCCCATGTTTTGACAGAAAAGAGAGGTGTTTTTTGCAAAGTGCCTACTTGTAGATTTTGGCCTCTAGCTCAGCCTGCACCTAGGGAAACCTACCAAACCTGTGCATTTTTTAAAACTAGAGACCGATGGGAATCCAAGATGGGGTGACTTGTGGGGCTCTGACCAGCTTCTGTTACCCAGAATCCTTTGCAAACCTCAAAATTTGGCTAAAAAAACACGTTTTCCTCACATTTTGGTGACAGAAAGTTCTGGAATCTGAGAAGAGCCACAAATTTCCTTCCACCCAGCGTTCCCCCAAGTCTCCCGATAAAAATGATACCTCACTTGTGTGGGTAGGCCTAGCCCAAGCGACAGGCAATGCCCCAAAACGCAACGTGGACACATTCCATTTTTTGACAGAAAACAGAGGTGTTTTTTGCAAAGGGCCTACCTGTAGATTTTGGCCTCTAGCTCAGCCAGCACCTAGGGAAACCTACCAGACCTGTGCATTTTTGAAAACTAGAGACCTAGGGGAATCCAAGATGGGGTGACTTGTGGGGCTCTGACCAGGTTCTGTTACCCAGAATCCTTTGCAAACCTCAAAATATGGCTAAAAAAACACGTTTTCCTCACATTTTGGTGACAGAAAGTTCTGGAAAATGAGAAGAGACACAAATTCCCTTCCACTTAGCGTTCCTTCAAGTCTCCCGATAAAAATGATACCTCACTTGTGTGGGTAGGCCTAGCGCCCGCGACAGGAAATGCCCCAAGACGCAACGGTGATACATCCCATTTTTTGACAGAAAACAGAGGTGTTTTTTGCAATGTGCCTACCTGTAGATTTTGGCCTCTAGCTCAGCCGGCACCTAGGGAAACCTACCAAACCTGTGCATTTTTTAAAACTAGAGACCAAGGGGAATCAAAGATGGGGTGACTTGTGGGGCTCTGACCAGGTTCTGTTACCCAGAATCCTTTTCAAACCTCAAAATGTGGCTAAAAAAACACGTTTTCCTCACATTTCAGTGACAGAAAGTTCTGGAATCTGAGAGGAGCCACAAATTTCCTTCCACCCAGTGTTCCCCCAAGTCTCTCGATAAAAATGATACCTAACTTCTGTGGGTAGGCTTAGCGCCCGCGACAGGAAATGCCCCAAAACGCAAGGTGGACACATCCCATTTTTTGACAGAAAACAGAGGTGTTTTTTGCAAAGTGCCTACCTGTAGATTTTGGCCTCTAGCTCAGCCTGCACCTAGGGAAACCTACCAAACCTGTGAATTTTTTAAAACTAGAGACCAATGGGAATCCAAGATGGGGTGACTTGTGGGGCTCTGACCAGCTTCTATTACCCAGAATCCTTTGCAAATCTCAAAATTTGGCTAAAAAAACACGTTTTCCTCACATTTTGGTGACAGAAAGTTCTGGAATCTGAGAAGAGCCACAAATTTCCTTCCACCCAGCGTTCCCCCAAGTCTCCCGCTAAAAATGATACCTCACTTGTGTGGGTAGGCCGAGCGCCTGCGACAGGAAATGCCCCAAAACGCAACGTGGACACATCCCATTTTTTGATAGAAAACAGAGGGTTTTTTTGCAAATTGCCTACCTGTAGATTTTGGCCTCTAGCTCAGCCGGCACCTAGGGAAACATACCAAACCTGTGCATTTTTTTAAACCAGAGACCTAGGGGAATTCAAGATAGGGTGACTTGTGGGGCTCTGACCAGGTTCTGTTAGCCAGAATCCTTTGCAAACCTCAAAATTTGCCTAAAAAACACGTTTTCCTCACATTTCGGTGACAGAAAGTTCTAGAATCTGAGAGGAGCCACAAATTTCCTTCCACCCAGCGTTCCTCCAAGTCTCCCGATAAAAATGCTACCTCACTTGTGTGGGTAGGCCGAGCGCCTGTGACAGGAAATGACCCAAAACGCAACGTGGACACATCCCATTTTTTAATAGAAAACAGAGGTGTTTTTTGCAAATTGCCTACCTGTAGATTTAGGACTCAAGCTCAGCCGGCACCTAGGGAAACCTACCAAACCTGTGCATTTTTTAAAACTAGAGACCAAGGGGAATCAAAGATGAGGTGACTTGTGGGGCTCTGACCAGGTTCTGTTACCCAGAATCCGTTGCAAACCTCAAAATTTGGCTAAAAAAACATGTTTTCCTTCCATTTCGGTGACAGAAAGTTCTGGAATCTGAGAGGAGCCACAAATTTCCTTCCACCCAGCGTTCCCCCAAGTCTCCTGATAAAAATTATAGCTCATTTGTGGGGTAGGCCTAGCGCCCGCGACAGGAAGTTGCCCAAAACACAACGTGGACACATCCCATTTTTTTACAGAAAACAGAGGTGTTTTTTGCAAAGTGCCTACCTGTAGATTTTGGCCTCTAGCTCAGCCTGCACCTTGGGAAATCTACCAAACCTGTGCATTTGTGAAAACTAGAGACCGATGGGAATCCAAGATGGGGTGACTTGTGGGGCTCTGACGAGCTTCTGTTACCCAGAAACCTTTGCAAACCTCAAAATTTGGCTAAAAAAACACGTTTTCCTCACATTTTGGTGACGGAAAGTTCTGCAATCTGAGAAGAGCCACAAATTTCCTTCCACCCAGCGTTCCCCCAAGTCTCCCGATAAAAATGATACCTCACTTGTGTGGATAGGCCGAGCGCCAGCGACAGGAAATGCCCCAAAACGCAACGTGGACACATCCCATTTTTTGACAGAAAACAGAGGTGTTTTTTGCAAAGTGCCTACCTGTAGATTTTGGCCTCTAGCTCAGCCGGCACCAGGGGAAAGCTACCAAACCTGTGCATTTTTGAAAACATAGAGACCGAGGGGAATCTAAGATGGGGTGACTTGTGGGGCTCTGACAGGTTCTGTTACCCAGAATCCGTTGCAAACCTCAAAATTTGGCTAAAAAAACATGTTTTCCTCACATTTCGGTGACAGAAAGTTCTGGAATCTGAGAGGAGCCACAAATTTCCTTCCACCCAGCGTTCCTCCAAGTCTCCCGATAAAAATGCTACCTCACTTGTGTGGGTAGCCCGAGCGCCCGCGACAGGAAACGCCCCAAAACACAACGTGGACACATCCCATTTTTTGACAGAAAACAGAGGTGTTTTTGCAAAGTGCCTACTTGTAGATTTTGGCCTCTAGCTCAGCCTGCACCTAGGGAAACCTACCAAACCTGTGCATTTTTTAAAACTAGAGACCGATGGGAATCCAAGATGGGGTGACTTGTGGGGCTCTGACCAGCTTCTGTTACCCAGAATCCTTTGCAAACCTCAAAATTTGGCTGAAAAAACACGTTTTCCTCACATTTCGGTGACAGAAAGTTCTGGAATCTGAGAGGAGCCACAAATTTCCTTCCACCCAGCGTTCCCCCAAGTCTCCCGATAAAAATGATACCTCACTTGTGTGGGTAGGCCGAGCGCCTGCGACACGAAATGCCCCAAAACGCAATGTGGACACATCCCATTTTTTGATAGAAAACAGAGGTGTTTTTTGCAAATTGCCTACCTGTAGATTTTGGCCTCTAGCTCAGCCGGCACCTAGGGAAACCTACCAAACCTGTGCATTTTTTAAAACTAGAGACCAACGGGAATCAAACATGGGGTGACTTGTGGGGCTCTGACCAGGTTCTGTTACCCAGAATGCTTTTCAAACCTCAAAATTTGGCTAAAAAAACACGTTTTCCTCACATTTCAGTGACAGAAAGTTCTGGAATCTGAGAGGAGCCACAAATTTCCTTCCACCCAGTGTTCCCCCAAGTCTCCCGATAAAAATGATACCTCACTTCTGTGGGTAGGCCTAGCGCCCGCGACAGGAAATGCCCCAAAACGCAACGTGGACACATCCCATTTTTTGATAGAAAACAGAGGTGTTTTTTTGCAAAGTACCTACCTGTAGATTTTGGCCTCTAGCTCAGCCGGCACCAGGGGAAAGCTACCAAACCTGTGCATTTTTGAAAACATAGAGACCGAGGGGAATCAAAGATGGGGTGACTTGTGGGGCTCTGATCAGGTTCTGTTACCCAGAATCCGTTGCAAACCTCAAAATTTGGCTAAAAAAACATGTTTTCCTCACATTTCGGTGACAGAAAGTTCTGGAATCTGGGAGGAGCCACAAATTTCCTTCCACCCACCGTTCTTCCAAGTCTCCCGATAAAAATGCTACCACACTTGTGTGGGTAGCCCGAGAGCCCGCGACAGGAAATGCCCCAAAACACAAAGTGGACACATCCCATTTTTTGACAGAAAACAGAGGTGTTTTTGCAAAGTGCCTACTTGTAGATTTTGGCCTCTAGCTTAGCCTGCACCTAGGGAAACCTACCAAACCTGTGCATTTTTTAAAACTAGAGACCAATGGGAATCCAAGATGGGGTGACTTGTGGGGCTCTGACCAGCTTCTGTTACCCAGAATCCTTTGCAAACCTCAAAATTTGGCTAAAAAAACACATTTTCCTCACATTTTGGTGACAGAAAGTTCTGGAATCTGAGAAGAGCCACAAATTTCCTTTCACCCAGCGTTCGCCCAAGTCTCCCGATAAAAATGATACCTCACTTGTGTGGGTAGGCCTAGCGCAAGCGACAGGAAATGCCCCAAAACACAACGTGCACACATCCCATTTTTTGACAGGAAACAGAGGTGTTTTTTGCAAAGTGCCTACCTGTAGATTTTGGCCTCTAGCTCAGCCAGCACCTAGGGAAACCTACCAGACCTGTGCATTTTTTAAAACTAGAGACCTGGGGGAATCCAAGATGGGGTGACTTGTGGGGCCCTGACCAGGTTCTGTTACCCAGAATCCTTTGCAAACCTCAAAATATGGCTAAAAAAACACGTTTTCCTCACATTTTGGTGACAGAAAGTTCTGGAATCTGAGAAGAGCCACAAATTTCCTTCCACCCAGCGTTCCCCCAAGTCTCCCGCTAAAAATTATACCTCACTTGTGTGGGTAGGCCGAGCGCCTGCGACAGGAAATGCCCCAAAACGCAACGTGGACACATCCCATTTTTTGATAGAAAACAGAGGTGTTTTTTTGCAAATTGCCTACCTGTAGATTTTGGCCTCTAGCTCAGCCGGCACCTAGGGAAACATACCAAACCTGTGCATTTTTTTAAACCAGAGACCTAGGGGACTTCAAGATAGGGTGACTTGTGGGGCTCTGACCAGGTTCTGTTAGCCAGAATCATTTGCAAACCTCAAAATTTGCCTAAAAAACACGTTTTCCTCACATTTCGGTGACAGAATGTTCTGGAATCTGAGAGGAGCCACAAATTTCCTTCCACCCAGCGTTCCTCCAAGTCTCCCGATAAAAATGCTACCTCACTTGTGTGGGTAGGCCGAGCGCCTGCGACAGGAAATGCCCCAAAATGCAACGTGGACACATCCCATTTTTTAATAGAAAACAGAGGTGTTTTTTGCAAATTGCCTACCTGTAGATTTAGGACTCTAGCTCAGCCGGCACCTAGGGAAACCTACCAAACCTGTGCATTTTTTAAAACTAGAGACCAAGGGGAATCAAAGATGAGGTGACTTGTGGGGCTCTGACCAGGTTCTGTTACCCAGAATCCGTTGCAAACCTCAAAATTTGGCTAAAAAAACATGTTTTCCTCAAATTTCGGTGACAGAAAGTTCTGGAATCTGAGAGGAGCCACAAATTTCCTTCCTCCCAGCGTTCCCCCAAGTCTCCCGATAAAAATGATAGCTCATTTGTGTGGGTAGGCCTAGCGCCCGCGACAGGAGGTTGCCCAAAACACAACGTGGACACATCCCATTTTTTAACAGAAAACAGAGGTGTTTTTTGCAAAGTGCCTACCTGTAGATTTTGGCCTCCAGCTCAGCCTGTACCTTGGGAAAGCTACCAAACCTGTGCATTTTTGAAAACTAGAGACCGATGGGAATCCAAGATGGGGTGACTTGTGGGGCTCTGACCAGCTTCTGTTACCCAGAAACCTTTGCAAACCTCAAAATTTGGCTAAAAAAACACGTTTTCCTCACATTTTGGTGACAGAAAGTTCTGGAATCTGAGAAGAGCCACAAATTTCCTTCCACACAGCGTTTCCCCAAGTCTCCCGATAAAAATGATACCTCACTTGTGTGGGTAGGCCGAGCGCCAGCGACAGGAAATGCCCCAAAACGCAACGTGGACACATCCCATTTTTTGACAGAAAACAGAGGTGTTTTTTGCAAAGTGCCTACCTGTAGATTTTGGCCTCTAGCTCAGCCAGCACCTAGGGAAACCTACCAGACCTGTGCATTTTTGACAACTAGAGACCTAGGGGAATCCAAGATGGGGTGACTTGTGGGGCTCTGACCAGGTTCTGTTACCCAGAATCCTTTGCAAACCTCAAAATATGGCTAAAAAAACACGTTTTCCTCACATTTTGGTGACAGAAAGTTCTGGAAAATGAGAAGAGACACAAATTCCCTTCCACTTAGCGTTCCTTCAAGTCTCCCGATAAAAATGATACCTCACTTGTGTGGGTAGGCCTAGCGCCCGCGACAGGAAATGCCCCAAGACGCAATGGTGACACATCCCATTTTTTGACAGAAAACAGAGGTGTTTTTTGCAATGTGCCTACCTGTAGATGTTGGCCTCTAGCTCAGCCGGCACCTAGGGAAACCTACCAAACCTGTGCATTTTTTTAAACTAGAGACCAAGGGGAATCAAAGATGGGGTGACTTGTGGGGCTCTGACCAGGTTCTGTTACCCAGAATCCTTTTCAAACCTCAAAATTTGGCTAAAAAAACACGTTTTCCTCACATTTCAGTGACAGAAAGTTCTGGAATCTGAGAGGAGCCACAAATTTCCTTCCACCCAGTGTTCCCCCAAGTCTCTCGATAAAAATGATACCTCACTTCTGTGGGTAGGCGTAGCGCCCGCGACAGGAAATGCCCCAAAACGCAACGTGGACACATCCCATTTTTTGACAGAAAACAGAGGTGTTTTTTGCAAAGTGCCTACCTGTAGATTTTGGCCTCTAGCTCAGCCTGCACCTAGGGAAACCTACCAAACCTGTGCATTTTTTAAAACTAGAGACCGATGGTAATCCAAGATGGGGTGACTTGTGGGGCTCTGACCAGCTTCTGTTACCCAGAATCCTTTGCAAACCTCAAAATTTGGCTAAAAAAACACGTTTTCCTCACATTTTGGTGACAGAAAGTTCTGGAATCTGAGAAGAGCCACAAATTTCCTTCCACCCAGCGTTCCCCCAAGTCTCCCGCTAAAAATTATACCTCACTTGTGTGGGTAGGCCGAGCGCCTGCGACAGGAAATGCCCCAAAACGCAACGTGGACACATCCCATTTTTTGATAGAAAACAGAGGTGTTTATTTGCAAATTGCCTACCTGTAGATTTTGGCCTCTAGCTCAGCCGGCACCTAGGGAAACATACCAAACCTGTGCATTTTTTTTAACCAGAGACCTAGGGGAATTCAAGATAGGGTGACTTGTGGGGCTCTGACCAGGTTCTGTTAGCCAGAATCCTTTGGAAACCTCAAAATTTGCCTAAAAAACACGTTTTCCTCACATTTCGGTGACAGAAAGTTCTGGAATCTGAGAGGAGCCACAAATTTCCTTCCACCCAGCGTTCCTCCAAGTCTCCCGAGACAAATGCTACCTCACTTGTGTGGGTAGGCCGAGCGCCTGCGACAGGCAATGGCCCAAAACGCAACGTGGACACATCCCATTTTTTAATAGAAAACAGAGGTGTTTTTTGCAAATTGCCTACCTGTAGATTTAGGACTCTAGCTCAGCCGGCACCTAGGGAAACCTACCAAACCTGTGCATTTTTTAAAACTAGAGACCAAGGGGAATCAAAGATGAGGTGACTTGTGGGGCTCTGACCAGGTTCTGTTACCCAGAATCCGTTGCAAACCTCAAAATTTGGCTAAAAAAACATGTTTTCCTCAAACTTCGGTGACAGAAAGTTCTGGAATCTGAGAGGAGCCACAAATTTCCTTCCGCCCAGCGTTCCCCCAAGTCTCCCGATAAAAATGATAGCTCATTTGTGTGGGTAGGCCTAGCGCCCGCGACAGGAGGTTGCCCAAAACACAACGTGGACACATCCCATTTTTTTACAGAAAACAGAGGTGTTTTTTGCAAAGTGCCTACCTGTAGATTTTGGCCTCTAGCTCAGCCTGTACCTTGGGAAAGCTACCAAACCTGTGCATTTTTGAAAACTAGAGACCGATGGGAATCCAAGATGGGGTGACTTTCGGGGCTCTGACCAGCTTCTGTTACCCAGAAACCTTTGCAAACCTCAAAATTTGGCTAAAAAAACACGTTTTCCTCACATTTTGGTGACAGAAAGTTCTGGAATCTGAGAATAGCCACAAATTTCCTTCCACACAGCGTTTCCCCAAGTCTCCCGATAAAAATGATACCTCACTTGTGTGGGTAGGCCGAGCGCCAGCGACAGGAAATGCCCCAAAACGCAACGTGGACACATCCCATTTTTTGACAGAAAACAGAGGTGTTTTTTGCAAAGTGCCTACCTATAGATTTTGGCCTCTAGCTCAGCCGGCACCAGGGGAAAGCTACCAAACCTGTGCATTTTTTAAAACATAGAGACCGAGGGGAATCAAAGATGGGGTGACTTGTGGGGCTCTGATCAGGTTCTGTTACCCAGAATCCGTTGCAAACCTCAAAATTTGGCTAAAAAAACATGTTTTCCTCACATTTCGGTGACAGAAAGTTCTGGAATCTGAGAGGAGCCACAAATTTCCTTCCACCCAGCGTTGTTCCAAGTCTCCCGATAAAAATGCTACCTCACTTGTGTGGGTAGCCCGAGCGCCCGCGACAGGAAATGCCCCAAAACACAACGTGGACACATCCCATTTTTTGACAGAAAACAGAGGTGTTTTTGCAAAGTGCCTACTTGTAGATTTTGGCCTCTAGCTCAGCCTGCACCTAGGGAAACCTACCAAACCTGTGCATTTTTTAAAACTAGAGACCGATGGGAATCCAAGATGGGGTGACTTGTGGGGCTCTGACCAGCTTCTGTTACCCAGAATCCTTTGCAAACCTCAAAATTTGGCTGAAAAAACACGTTTTCCTCACATTTCGGTGACAGAAAGTTCTGGAATCTGAGAGGAGCCACAAATTTCCTTCCACCCAGCGTTCCCCCAAGTCTCCCGATAAAAATGATACCTCACTTGTGTGGGTAGGCTGAGCGCCTGCGACAGGAAATGCCCCAAAACGCAACGTGGACACATCCCATTTTTTTTATAGAAAACAGAGGTGTTTTTTGCAAATTGCCTACCTGTAGATTTTGGCCTCTAGCTCAGCCGGCACCTAGGGAAACATACCAAACCTGTGCATTTTTTCAAACCAGAGACCTAGGGGGGGGAGTTCAAGATAGGGTGACTTGTGGGGCTCTGACCAGGTTCTGTTAGCCAGAATCCTTTGCAAACCTCAAAATTTGCCTTTAAAAACACGTTTTCCTCACATTTCGGTGACAGAAAGTTCTGGAATCTGAGAGGAGCCACAAATTTCCTTCCACCCAGCGTTCCTCCAAGTCTCCCGATAAAAATGCTACCTCACTTGTGTGGGTAGGCTGAGCGCCTGCGACAGGAAATGCCCCAAAACGCAACGTGGACACATCCCATTTTATAATAGGAAACAGAGGTGTTTTTTGCAAATTGCCTACCTGTAGATTTAGGACTCTAGCTCAGCCGGCACCTAGGGAAACCTTCCAAACCTGTGCATTTTTTAAAACTAGAGACCGATGGGAATCCAAGATGGGGTGACTTGTGGGACTCTGACCAGCTTGTGTTACCCAGAATCCTTTGCAAACCTCAAAATTTGGCTAAAAAACACATTTTCCTCACATTTTGGTGACAGAAAGTTCTGGAATCTGAGAAGAGCAACAAATTTCCTTCCACCCAGCGCTCCCCCAAGTCTCCGGATAAAAATGATACCTCACTTGTGTGGGCATGCATAGCGCCCACGGCAGGAAATGCCCCAAAACACAAAGTGCACACATCCCATTTTTTGACAGGAAACAGAGGTGTTTTTTGCAAAGTGCCTACCTGTAGATTTTGGCCTCTAGCTCAGCTGGCAGCTAGGGAAACATACCAAACCTGTGCATTTTTGAAAACGAGAGACCTAGGGGAATCCAAGATGGGGTGACTTGTCGGGCTCTGACCAGGTTCTGTTGCCCAGAATGCTTGGCAAACCTCAAAATTTGGCTAAAAAAACAAGTTTTCCTCACATTTCAGTGACATAAAGTTCTGGAATCTGAGGGGAGCCACAAATTTCCTTCCACCCAGCGTTCCCCCAAGTCTCCCGATAAAAATGATACCTCACTTGTGTGGGTAGGCCTAGCCCAAGCGACAGGCAATGCCCCAAAACGCAACGTGGACACATCCCATTTTTTGACAGAAAACAGACGTGTTTTTTGCAAAGTGCCTACCTGTAGATTTTGGCCTCTAGCTCAGCCAGCACCTAGGGAAACCTACCAGACCTGTGCATTTTTGAAAACTAGAGACCTAGGGGAATCCAAGATGGGGTGACTTGTGGGGCTCTGACCAGGTTCTGTTACCCAGAATCCTTTGCAAACCTCAAAATATGGCTAACAAAACACGTTTTCCTCAAATTTGGTGACAGAAAGTTCTGGAAAATGAGAAGAGACACAAATTCCCTTCCACTTAGCGTTCCTTCAAGTCTCCCGATAAAAATGATACCTCACTTGTGTGGGTAGGCCTATCGCCCGCGACAGGAAATACCCCAAGACGCAACGGTGATACATCCCATTTTTTGACAGAAAACAGAGGTGTTTTTTGCAATGTGCCTACCTGTAGATTTTGGCCTCTAGCTCAGCCGGCACCTAGGGAAACCTACCAAACCTGTGCATTTTTTAAAACTAGAGACCAACGGGAATCAAAGATGGGGTGACTTGTGGGGCTCTGACCAGGTTCTGTTACCCAGAATGCTTTTGAAACCTCAAAATGTGGCTGAAAAAACACGTTTTCCTCACATTTCAGTGACAGAAAGTTCTGGAATCTGAGAGGAGCCACAAATTTCCTTCCACCCAGTGTTCCCCCAAGTCTCTCGATAAAAATGATACCTCACTTCTGTGGGTAGGCCTAGCGCCCGCGACAGGAAATGCCCCAAAACGCAACGTGGACACATCCCATTTTTTGACAGAAAACAGAGGTGTTTTTTGCAAAGTGCCTACCTATAGATTTTGGCCTCTAGCTCAGCCTGCACCTAGGGAAACCTACCAAACCTGTGCATTTTTTAAAACTAGAGACCGATGGGAATCCAAGATGGGGTGACTTGTGGGGCTCTGACCAGCTTCTGTTACCCAGAATCCTTTGCAAACCTCAAAATTTGGCTAAAAAAACACGTTTTCCTCACATTTTGGTGACAGAAAGTTCTGGAATCTGAGAAGAGCCACAAATTTCCTTCCACCCAGCGTTCCCCCAAGTCTCCCGCTAAAAATGATACCTCACTTGTGTGGGTAGGCTGAGCGCCTGCGACAGGAAATGCCCCAAAACGCAACGTGGACACATCCCATTTTTTGATAGAAAACAGAGGTGTTTTTTTGCAAATTGCCTACCTGTAGATTTTGGCCTCTAGCTCAGCCGGCACCTAGGGAAACATACCAAACCTGTGCATTTTTTTAAACCAGAGACCTAGGGGAATTCAAGATAGGGTGACTTGTGGGGCTCTGACCAGGTTCTGTTAGCCAGAATCCTTTGCAAACCTCAAAATTTGCCTAAAAAACACGTTTTCCTCACATTTCGGTGACAGAAAGTTCTGGAATCTGAGAGGAGCCATAAATTTCCTTCCACCCAGCGTTCCTCCAAGTCTCCCGATAAAAATGCTACCTCACTTGTGTGGGTAGGCCGAGCGCCTGCGACAGGAAATGACCCAAAACGCAACGTGGACACATCCCATTTTTTAATAGAAAACAGAGGTGTTTTTTGCAAATTGCCTACCTGTAGATTTAGGACTCAAGCTCAGCCGGCACCTAGGGAAACCTACCAAACCTGTGCATTTTTTAAAACTAGAGGCCAAGGGGAATCAAAGATGAGGTGACTTGTGGGGCTCTGACCAGGTTCTGTTACCCAGAATCCGTTGCAAACCTCAAAATTTGGCTAAAAAAACATGTTTTCCTTCCATTTCGGTGACAGAAAGTTCTGGAATCTGAGAGGAGCCACAAATTTCCTTCCACCCAGCGTTCCCCCAAGTCTCCCGATAAAAATTATAGCTCATTTGTGTGGGTAGGCCTAGCGCCCACGACAGGAAGTTGCCCAAAACACAACGTGGACACATCCCATTGTTTTACAGAAAACAGAGGTGTTTTTTGCAAAGTGCCTACCTGTAGATTTTGGCCTCTAGGTCAGCCTGCACCTTGGGAAAGCTACCAAACCTGTGCATTTGTGAAAACTAGAGACCGATGGGAATCCAAGATGGGGTGACTTGTGGGGCTCTGACGAGCTTCTGTTACCCAGAAACCTTTGCAAACCTCAAAATTTGGCTAAAAAAACACGTTTTCCTCACATTTTGGTGACAGAAAGTTCTGGAATCTGAGAAGAGCCACAAATTTCCTTCCACCCAGCGTTCCCCCAAGTCTCCCGATAAAAATGATACCTCACTTGTGTGGGTAGGCCGAGCGCCAGCGACAGGAAATGCCCCAAAACGCAACGTGGACACATCCCATTTTTTGATAGAAAACAGAGGTGTTTTTTACAAAGTGCCTACCTGTAGATTTTGGCCTCTAGCTCAGCCGGCACCAGGGGAAAGCTACCAAACCTGTGCATTTTTGAAAACATAGAGACCGAGGGGAATCTAAAATGGGGTGACTTGTGGGGCTCTGACAGGTTCTGTTACCCAGAATCCGTTGCAAACCTCAAAATTTGGCTAAAAAAACATGTTTTCCTCACATTTCGGTGACAGAAAGTTCTGGAATCTGAGAGGAGCCACAAATTTCCTTCCACCCAGCGTTCCTCCAAGTCTCCCGATAAAAATGCTACCTCACTTGTGTGGGTAGCCCGAGTGCCCGCGACAGGAAATGCCCCAAAACACAACGTGGACACATCCCATTTTTTGACAGAAAACAGAGGTGTTTTTGCAAAGTGCCTACTTGTAGATTTTGGCCTCTAGCTCAGCCTGCACCTAGGGAAACCTACCAAACCTGTGCATTTTTTAAAACTAGAGACCGATGGGAATCCAAGATGGGGTGACTTGTGGGGCTCTGACCAGCTTCTGTTACCCAGAATCCTTTGCAAACCTCAAAATTTGGCTGAAAAAACACGTTTTCCTCACATTTCGGTGACAGAAAGTTCTGGAATCTGAGAGGAGCCACAAATTTCCTTCCACCCAGCGTTCCCCCAAGTCTCCCGATAAAAATGATATCTCACTTGTGTGGGTAGGCCGAGCGCCTGCGACAGGAAATGCCCCAAAACGCAATGTGGACACATCCCATTTTTTGATAGAAAACAGAGGTGTTTTTTGCAAATTGCCTACCTGTAGATTTTGGCCTCTAGCTCAGCCGGCACCTAGGGAAACATACCAAACCTGTGCATTTTTTTAAACCAGAGACCTAGGGGAATTCAAGATAGGGTGACTTGTGGGGCTCTGACCAGGTTCTGTTAGCCAGAATCCTTTGCAAACCTCAAAATTTGCCTAAAAAAACATGTTTTCCTCACATTTCGGTGACAGAAAGTTCTGGAATCTGAGAGGAGCCACAAATTTCCTTCCACCCAGCGTTCCTCCAAGTCTCCCGATAAAAATGCTACCTCACTTGTGTGGGTAGCCCGAGCGCCCGGGACAGGAAATGCCCCAAAACACAACGTGGACACATCCCATTTTTTGACAGAAAACAGAGGTTTTTTTGCAAAGTGCCTACTTGTAGATTTTGGCCTCTAGCTCAGCCTGCACCTAGGGAAACCTACCAAACCTGTGCATTTTTTAAAACTAGAGACCGATGGGAATCCAAGATGGGATGACTTGTGGGGCTCTGACCAGCTTCTGTTACCCAGAATCCTTTGCAAACCTCAAAATTTGGCTAAAAAAAACACGTTTTCCTTACATTTTGGTGACAGAAAGTTCTGGAATCTGAGAAGAGCCACAAATTTTCTTCCACCAAGCTTTCCCCCAAGTCTCCCGATAAAAATGATACCTCACTTGTGTGGGTAGGGCCGAGCGCCTGCGACAGGAAATGCCCCTAAACGCAACGTGGACACATCCCATTTTTTGATAGAAAACAGAGGTGTTTTTTGCAAATTGCCTACCTGTAGATTTTGGCCTCTAGCTCAGCCGGCACCTAGGGAAACATACCAAACCTGTGCATTTTTTTAAACTAGAGACCGATGGGAATTCAAGATAGAGTGACTTGTGGGGCTCTGACCAGGTTCTGTTAGCCAGAATCCTTTGCAAACCTCAACATTTGGCTAAAAAAACACGTTTTCCTCACATTTCGGTGACAGAAAGTTCTGGAATCTGAGAGGAGCCACAAATTTCCTTCCACCCAGCCTTCCCCCAAGTCTCCCCGCTAAAAATTATACCTCACTTGTGTGGGTAGGCTGAGCGCCTGCGACAGGAAATGCCCCAAAACGCAACGTGGACACATCCATCCCCATTTTTTGATAGAAAACAGAGGTGTTTTTTTGCAAATTGCCTACCTGTAGATTTTGGCCTCTAGCTCAGCCGGCAGATAGGGAAACATACCAAACCTGTGCATTTTTTTAAACCAGAGACCTAGGGGAATTCAAGATAGGGTGACTTGTGGGGCTCTGACCAGGTTCTGTTAGCCAGAATCCTTTGCAAACCTCAAAATTTGCCTAAAAAACACGTTTTCCCTCACATTTCGGTGACAGAAAGTTCTGGAATCTGAGAGGAGCCATAAATTTCCTTCCACCCAGCGTTCCTCCAAGTCTCCCGATAAAAATGCTACCTCACTTGTGTGGGTAGGCCGAGCGCCTGCGACAGGAAATGACCCAAAACGCAACGTGGACACATCCCATTTTTTAATAGAAAACAGAGGTGTTTTTTGCAAATTGCCTACCTGTAGATTTAGGACTCAAGCTCAGCCGGCACCCTAGGGAAACCTACCAAACCTGTGCATTTTTTTAAAACTAGAGGCCAAGGGGAATCAAAGATGAGGTGACTTGTGGGGGCTCTGACCAGGTTCTGTTACCCAGAATCCGTTGCAAACCTCAAAATTTGGCTAAAAAAACATGTTTTCCTTCCATTTTCGGTGACAGAAAGTTCTGGAATCTGAGAGGAGCCACAAATTTCCTTCCACCCAGCGTTCCCCCAAGTCTCCCGATAAAAATTATAGCTCATTTGTGTGGGTAGGCCTAGCGCCCACGACAGGAAGTTGCCCAAAACACAACGTGGACACATCCCATTGTTTTACAGAAAACAGAGGTGTTTTTTTGCAAAGTGCCTACCTGTAGATTTTGGCCTCTAGGTCAGTCTGCACCTTGGAAAGCTACCAAACCTGTGCATTTGTGAAAACTAGAGGACCGATGGGAATCCAAGATGGGGTGACTTGTGGGGCTCTGACGAGCTTCTGTTACCCAGAAACCTTTGCAAAACCTCAAAATTTGGCTAAAAAAAACACGTTTTCCTCACATTTTGGTGACAGAAAGTTCTGGAATCTGAGAAGAGCCACAAATTTCCTTCCACCCAGCGTTCCCCCCAAGTCTCCCGATAAAAATGATACCTCACTTGTGTGGGTAGGCCGAGCGCCAGCGACAGGAAATGCCCCAAAACGCAACGTGGACACATCCCATTTTTTGATAGAAAACAGAGGTGTTTTTTTACAAAGTGCCTACCCTGTAGATTTTGGCCTCTAGCTCAGCCGGCACCAGGGGAAAGCTACCAAACCTGTGCATTTTTGAAAACATAGAGACCGAGGGGAATCTAAGATGGGGGTGACTTGTGGGGCTCTGACAGGTTCTGTTACCCAGAATCCGTTGCAAACCTCAAAATTTGGCTAAAAAAAACATGTTTTCCTCACATTTCGGTGACAGAAAGTTCTGGAATCTGAGAGGAGCCACAAATTTCCTTCCACCCAGCGTTCCTCCAAGTCTCCCGATAAAAATGCTACCTCACTTGTGTGGGTAGCCCGAGATGCCCCAAAACACAACGTGGACACATCCCATTTTTTGACAGAAAACAGAGGTGTTTTTGCAAAGTGCCTACTTGTAGATTTT
Source organism: Pleurodeles waltl (assembly GCF_031143425.1). Lineage (NCBI taxonomy): Eukaryota > Metazoa > Chordata > Amphibia > Caudata > Salamandridae > Pleurodeles > Pleurodeles waltl. The sequence goes on from NC_090449.1 coordinate 596,835,926, forward strand.
GGCCTCTAGCTCAGCCTGCACCTAGGGAAACCTACCAAACCTGTGCATTTTTTAAAACTAGAGACCGATGGGAATCCAAGATGGGGTGACTTGTGGGGCTCTGACCAGCTTCTGTTACCCAGAATCCTTTGCAAACCTCAAAATTTGGCTGAAAAAACACGTTTTCCTCACATTTCGGTGACAGAAAGTTCTGGAATCTGAGAGGAGCCACAAATTTCCTTCCACCCAGCGTTCCCCCAAGTCTCCCGATAAAAATGATATCTCACTTGTGTGGGTAGGCCGAGCGCCTGCGACAGGAAATGCCCCAAAACGCAATGTGTACACATCCCATTTTTTGATAGAAAACAGAGGTGTTTTTTGCAAATTGCCTACCTGTAGATTTTGGCCTCTAGCTCAGCCGGCACCTAGGGAAACATACCAAACCTGTGCATTTTTTTAAACCAGAGACCTAGGGGAATTCAAGATAGGGTGACTTGTGGGGCTCTGACCAGGTTCTGTTAGCCAGAATCCTTTGCAAACCTCAAAATTTGCCTAAAAAAACATGTGTTCCTCACATTTCGGTGACAGAAAGTTCTGGAATCTGAGAGGAGCCACAAATTTCCTTCCACCCAGCGTTCCTCCAAGTCTCCCGATAAAAATGCTACCTCACTTGTGTGGGTAGCCCGAGCGCCCGGGACAGGAAATGCCCCAAAACACAACGTGGACACATCCCATTTTTTGACAGAAAACAGAGGTTTTTTTGCAAAGTGCCTACTTGTAGATTTTGGCCTCTAGCTCAGCCTGCACCTAGGGAAACCTACCAAACCTGTGCATTTTTTAAAACTAGAGACCGATGGGAATCCAAGATGGGATGACTTGTGGGGCTCTGACCAGCTTCTGTTACCCAGAATCCTTTGCAAACCTCAAAATTTGGCTAAAAAAACACGTTTTCCTTACATTTTGGTGACAGAAAGTTCTGAATTCTGAGAAGAGCCACAAATTTTCTTCCACCAAGCTTTCCCCCAAGTCTCCCGATAAAAATGATACCTCACTTGTGTGGGTAGGCCGAGCGCCTGCAACAGGAAATGCCCCTAAACGCAACGTGGACACATCCCATTTTTTTATAGAAAACAGAGGTGTTTTTTGCAAATTGCCTACCTGTAGATTTTGGCCTCTAGCTCAGCCGGCACCTAGGGAAACATACCAAACCTGTGCATTTTTTTAAACTAGAGACCGATGGGAATTCAAGATAGGGTGACTTGTGGGGCTCTGACCAGGTTCTGTTAGCCAGAATCCTTTGCAAACCTCAACATTTGGCTAAAAAAAACACGTTTTCCTCACATTTCGGTGACAGAAAGTTCTGGAATCTGAGAGGAGCCACAAATTTCCTTCCACCCAGCGTTCCTCCAAGTCTCCCGATAAAAATGCTACCTCACTTGTGTGGGTAGGCCGAGCGCCTGCGACAGGAAATGCCCAAAAACGCAACATGGACACATCCCATTTTTTCATAGAAAACAGAGGTGTTTTTTGCAAATTGCCTACCTGTAGATTTAGGACTCTAGCTCAGCCGGCACCTAGGGAAACCTACCAAACCTGTGCATTTTTTAAAACTAGAGAACAAGGGGAATCAAAGATGAGGTGACTTGTGGGGCTCTGACCAGGTTCTGTTACCCAGAATCCATTGCAAACTTCAAAATTTGGCTAAAAAAACATGTTTTCCTCACATTTCGATGACAGAAAGTTCTGGAATCTGAGAGGAGCCACAAATTTCCTTCCACCCATCGTTCCCCCCAAGTCTCCCGATAAAAATGATAGCTCATTTGTGTGGGTAGGCCTAGCGCCCCGCGACAGGAAGTGCCCCAAAACACAACGTGGACACATCCCATTTTTTTACAGAAAACAGAGGTGTTTTTTGCAAAGTGCCTACCTGTAGATTTTGGCCTCTAGCTCAGCCTGCACCTAGGGAAAGCTACCAAACCTGTGCATTTTTTAAAACTAGAGACCGATGGGAATCCATGATGGGGTGACTTGTGGGGCTCTGACCAGCTTCTGTTACCCAGAATCCTTTGCAAACCTCAAAATTTGGCTAAAAAAACACGTTTTCCCTCACATTTTGGTGACAGAAAGTTCTGGAATCTGAGAAGAGCCACAAATTTCCTTCCACCCAGCGTTCCCCCAAGTCTCCCGATAAAAATGATTCCTCACTTGTGTGGGTAGGCCTAGCGCCAGCGACAGGAAAGGCCCTAAAACGCAACGTGGACACATCCCATTTTTTGACAGAAAACAGAGGTGTTTTTTGCAAAGTGCCTACCTGTAGATTTTGGCCTCTAGCTCAGCCGGCACCTAGGGAAACCTACCAAACCTGTGCATTTTTTAAAACTAGAGACCAAGGGGAATCAAAGATGGGGTGACTTGTGGGGCTCTGACCAGGTTCTGTTACCCAGAATCCTTTTCAAACCTCAAAATTTGGCTAAAAAAACACGTTTTCCTCACATTTCAGTGACAGAAAGTTCTGGAACCTGAGAGGAGCCACAAATTTCCTTCCACCCAGTGTTCCCCCAAGTCTCCCGATAAAAATGATACCTCACTTCTGTGGGTAGGCCTAGCGCCCGCGACAGGAAATGCCCCAAAACGCAACGTGGACACATCCCATTTTTGACAGAAAACAGAGGTGTTTTTTTGCAAAGTGCCTACCTGTAGATTTTGGCCTCTAGCTCAGCCGGCACCAGGGAAAGGTACCAAACCTGTGCATTTTTGAAAACATAGAGACCGAGGGGAATCAAAGATGGGGTGACTTGTGGGGCTCTGATCAGGTTCTGTTACCCAGAATCCGTTGCAAACCTCAAAATTTGGCTAAAAAAACATGTTTTCCTCACATTTCGGTGACAGAAAGTTCTTGAATCTGGGAGGAGCCACAAATTTCCTTCCACCCCACCGTTCTTCCAAGTCTCCCGATAAAAATGCTACCACACTTGTGTGGGTAGCCCGAGAGCCCGCGACAGGAAATGCCCCAAAACACAACGTGGACACATCCCATTTTTTGAAAGAAAACAGAGGTGTTTTTGCAAAGTGCCTACTTGTAGATTTTGGCCTCTAGCTCAGCCTGTACCTTGGGAATGCTACCAAACCTGTGCATTTTTGAAAACTAGAGACCAATGGGAATCCAAGATGGGGTGACTTGTGGGGCTCTGACCAGCTTCTGTTACCCAGAAACCTTTGCAAACCTCAAAATTTGGCTAAAAAAACACGTTTTCCTCACATTTTGGTGACAGAAAGTTCTGGAATCTGAGAAGAGCCACAAATTTCCTTCCACACAGCGTTTCCCCAAGTCTCCCGATAAAAATGATACCTCACTTGTGTGGGTAGGCCGAGCGCCTGCGACAGGAAATGCCCCTAAACGCAACGTGGACACATCCCATTTTTTGATAGAAAACAGAGGTGTTTTTGCAAATTGCCTACCTGTAGATTTTGGCCTCTAGCTCAGCCGGCACCTAGGGAAACATACCAAACCTGTGCATTTTTTTAAACTAGAGACCGATGGGAATTCAAGATAGAGTGACTTGTGGGGCTCTGACCAGGTTCTGTTAGCCAGAATCCTTTGCAAACCTCAACATTTGGCTAAAAAAACACGTTTTCCTCACATTTCGGTGACAGAAAGTTCTGGAATCTGAGAGGAGCCACAAATTTCCTTCCACCCAGCCTTCCCCCAAGTCTCCCGCTAAAAATTATACCTCACTTGTGTGGGTAGGCTGAGCGCCTGCGACAGGAAATGCCCAAAACGCAACGTGGACACATCCCATTTTTTGATAGAAAACAGAGTGTTTTTTTGCAAATTGCCTACCTGTAGATTTTGGCCTCTAGCTCAGCCGGCAGATAGGGAAACATACCAAACCTGTGCATTTTTTTAAACCAGAGACCTAGGGGAATTCAAGATAGGGTGACTTGTGGGGCTCTGACCAGGTTCTGTTAGCCAGAATCCTTTGCAAACCTCAAAATTTGCCTAAAAAACACGTTTTCCTCCTCACATTTCGGTGACAGAAAGTTCTGGAATCTGAGAGGAGCCATAAATTTCCTTCCACCCAGCGTTCCTCCAAGTCTCCCGATAAAAATGCTACCTCACTTGTGTGGGTAGGCCGAGCGCCTGCGACAGGAAATGACCCAAAACGCAACGTGGACACATCCCATTTTTTTAATAGAAAACAGAGGTGTTTTTTGCAAATTGCCTACCTGTAGATTTAGGACTCAAGCTCAGCCGGCACCTAGGGAAACCTACCAAACCTGTGCATTTTTTAAAACTAGAGGCCAAGGGGAATCAAAGATGAGGTGACTTGTGGGGCTCTGACCAGGTTCTGTTACCCAGAATCCGTTGCAAACCTCAAAATTTGGCTAAAAAAACATGTTTTCCTTCCATTTCGGTGACAGAAAGTTCTGGAATCTGAGAGGAGCCACAAATTTCCTTCCACCCAGCGTTCCCCCAAGTCTCCCGATAAAAATTATAGCTCATTTGTGTGGGTAGGCCTAGCGCCCACGACAGGAAGTTGCCCAAAACACAACGTGGACACATCCCATTGTTTTACAGAAAACAGAGGTGTTTTTTGCAAAGTGCCTACCTGTAGATTTTGGCCTCTAGGTCAGCCTGCACCTTGGGAAAGCTACCAAACCTGTGCATTTGTGAAAACTAGAGACCGATGGGAATCCAAGATGGGGTGACTTGTGGGGCTCTGACGAGCTTCTGTTACCCAGAAACCTTTGCAAACCTCAAAATTTGGCTAAAAAAACACGTTTTCCTCACATTTTGGTGACAGAAAGTTCTGGAATCTGAGAAGAGCCACAAATTTCCTTCCACCCAGCGTTCCCCCAAGTCTCCCGATAAAAATGATACCTCACTTGTGTGGGTAGGCCGAGCGCCAGCGACAGGAAATGCCCCAAAACGCAACGTGGACACATCCCATTTTTTGATAGAAAACAGAGGTGTTTTTTACAAAGTGCCTACCTGTAGATTTTGGCCTCTAGCTCAGCCGGCACCAGGGGAAAGCTACCAAACCTGTGCATTTTTGAAAACATAGAGACCGAGGGGAATCTAAGATGGGGTGACTTGTGGGGCTCTGACAGGTTCTGTTACCCAGAATCCGTTGCAAACCTCAAAATTTGGCTAAAAAAACATGTTTTCCTCACATTTCGGTGACAGAAAGTTCTGGATCTGAGAGGAGCCACAAATTTCCTTCCACCCAGCGTTCCTCCAAGTCTCCCGATAAAAATGCTACCTCACTTGTGTGGGTAGCCCGAGTGCCCGCGACCAGGAAATGCCCCAAAACACAACGTGGACACATCCCATTTTTTGACAGAAAACAGAGGTGTTTTTGCAAAGTGCCTACTTGTAGATTTTGGCCTCTAGCTCAGCCTGCACTAGGGAAACCTACCAAACCTGTGCATTTTTTAAAACTAGAGACCGATGGGAATCCAAGATGGGGTGACTTGTGGGGCTCTGACCAGCTTCTGTTACCCAGAATCCTTTGCAAACCTCAAAATTTGGCTGAAAAAACACGTTTTCCTCACATTTCGGTGACAGAAAGTTCTGGAATCTGAGAGGAGCCACAAATTTCCTTCCACCCAGCGTTCCCCCAAGTCTCCCGATAAAAATGATATCTCACTTGTGTGGGTAGGCCGAGCGCCTGCGACAGAAAATGCCCCAAAAACGCAATGTGGACACATCCCATTTTTTGATAGAAAACAGAGGTGTTTTTTGCAAATTGCCTACCTGTAGATTTTGGCCTCTAGCTCAGCCGGCACCTAGGGAAACATACCAAACCTGTGCATTTTTTTAAACCAGAGACCTAGGGGAATTCAAGATAGGGTGACTTGTGGGGCTCTGACCAGGTTCTGTTAGCCAGAATCCTTTGCAAACCTCAAAATTTGCCTAATAAAACATGTTTTCCTCACATTTCGGTGGACAGAAAGTTCTGGAATCTGAGAGGAGCCACAAATTTCCTTCCACCCAGCGTTCCTCCAAGTCTCCCGATAAAAATGCTACCTCACTTGTGTGGGTAGCCCGAGCGCCCGGGACAGGAAATGCCCCAAAACACAACGTGGACACATCCCATTTTTTGACAGAAAACAGAGGTTTTTTTGCAAAGTGCCTACTTGTAGATTTTGGCCTCTAGCTCAGCCTGCACCTAGGGAAACCTACCAACCTGTGCATTTTTTAAAACTAGAGACCGATGGGAATCCAAGATGGGATGACTTGTGGGGCTCTGACCAGCTTCTGTTACCCAGAATCCTTTGCAAACCTCAAAATTTGGCTAAAAAAACACGTTTTCCTTACATTTTGGTGACAGAAAGTTCTGGAATCTGAGAAGAGCCACAAATTTTCTTCCACCAAGCTTTCCCCCAAGTCTCCCGATAAAAATGATACCTCACTTGTGTGGGTAGGCCGAGCGCCTGCGACAGGAAATGCCCCTAAACGCAACGTGGACACATCCCATTTTTTGATAGAAAACAGAGGTGTTTTTTGCAAATTGCCTACCTGTAGATTTTGGCCTCTAGCTCAGCCGGCACCTAGGGAAACATACCAAACCTGTGCATTTTTTTAAACTAGAGACCGATGGGAATTCAAGATAGGGTGACTTATGGGGCTCTGACCAGGTTCTGTTAGCCAGAATCCTTTGCAAACCTCAACATTTGGCTAAAAAAACACGTTTTCCTCACATTTCGGTGACAGAAAGTTCTGGAATCTGAGAGGAGCCACAAATTTCCTTCCACCCAGCGTTCCTCCAAGTCTCCCGATAAAAATGCTACCTCACTTGTGTGGGTAGGCCGAGCGCCTGCGACAGGAAATGCCCCAAAACGCAACATGGACACATCCCATTTTTTCATAGAAAACAGAGGTGTTTTTTGCAAATTGCCTACCTGTAGATTTAGGACTCTAGCTCAGCCGGCACCTAGGGAAACCTACCAAACCTGTGCATTTTTTAAAACTAGAGAACAAGGGGAATCAAAGATGAGGTGACTTGTGGGGCTCTGACCAGGTTCTGTTACCCAGAATCCATTGCAAACTTCAAAATTTGGCTAAAAAAACATGTTTTCCTCACATTTCGGTGACAGAAAGTTCTGGAATCTGAGAGGAGCCACAAATTTCCTTCCACCCATCGTTCCCCCCAAGTCTCCCCGATAAAAATGATAGCTCATTTGTGTGGGTAGGCCTAGCGCCCGCGACAGGAAGTGCCCCAAAACACAACGTGGACACATCCCATTTTTTTACAGAAAACAGAGGTGTTTTTTGCAAAGTGCCTACCTGTAGATTTTGGCCTCTAGCTCAGCCTGCACCTAGGGAAAGCTACCAAACCTGTGCATTTTTTAAAACTAGAGACCGATGGGAATCCAAGATGGGGTGACTTGTGGGGCTCTGACCAGCTTCTGTTACCCAGAATCCTTTGCAAACCTCAAAATTTGGCTAAAAAAACACGTTTTCCCTCACATTTTGGTGACAGAAAGTTCTGGAATCTGAGAAGAGCCACAAATTTCCTTCCACCCAGCGTTCCCTCAAGTCTCCCGATAAAAATGATACCTCACTTGTGTGGGTAGGCCTAGCGCCAGCGACAGGAAAGGCCCTAAAACGCAACGTGGACACATCCCATTTTTTGACAGAAAACAGAGGTGTTTTTTGCAAAGTGCCTACCTGTAGATTTTGGCCTCTAGCTCAGCCGGCACCTAGGGAAACCTACCAAACCTGTGCATTTTTTAAAACTAGAGACCAAGGGGAATCAAAGATGGGGTGACTTGTGGGGCTCTGACCAGGTTCTGTTACCCAGAATCCTTTTCAAACCTCAAAATTTGGCTAAAAAAACACGTTTTCCTCACATTTCAGTGACAGAAAGTTCTGGAACCTGAGAGGAGCCACAAATTTCCTTCCACCCAGTGTTCCCCCAAGTCTCCCGATAAAAATGATACCTCACTTCTGTGGGTAGGCCTAGCGCCCGCGACAGGAAAGGCCCCAAAACGAAACGTGGACACATCCCATTTTTTGACAGAAAACAGAGGTGTTTTTTTGCAAAGTGCCTACCTGTAGATTTTGGCCTCTAGCTCAGCCGGCACCAGGGGAAAGCTACCAAACCTGTGCATTTTTGAAAACATAGAGACCGAGGGGAATCAAAGATGGGGTGACTTGTGGGGCTCTGATCAGGTTCTGTTACCCAGAATCCGTTGCAAACCTCAAAATTTGGCTAAAAAAACATGTTTTCCTCACATTTCGGTGACAGAAAGTTTCTTGAATCTGGGAGGAGCCACAAATTTCCTTCCACCCACCGTTCTTCCAAGTCTCCCGATAAAATGCTACCACACTTGTGTGGGTAGCCCGAGAGCCCCGCGACAGGAAATGCCCCAAAACACAACGTGGACACATCCCATTTTTTGAAAGAAAACAGAGGTGTTTTTGCAAAGTGCCTACTTGTAGATTTTGGCCTCTAGCTCAGCCTGTACCTTGGGAAAGCTACCAAACCTGTGCATTTTTGAAAACTAGAGACCAATGGGAATCCAAGATGGGGTGACTTGTGGGGCTCTGACCAGCTTCTGTTACCCAGAAACCTTTGCAAACCTCAAAATTTGGCTAAAAAAAACACGTTTTCCTCACATTTTGGTGACAGAAAGTTCTGGAATCTGAGAAGAGCCACAAATTTCCTTCCACACAGCGTTTCCCCAAGTCTCCCGATAAAAATGATACCTCACTTGTGTGGGTAGGCCGAGCGCCTGCGACAGGAAATGACCCAAAACGCAACGTGAACACATCCCATTTTTAATAGAAAACAGAGGTGTTTTTTGCAAATTGCCTACCTGTAGATTTAGGACTCAAGCTCAGCCGGCACCTAGGGAAACCTACCAAACCTGTGCATTTTTTAAAACTAGAGGCCAAGGGGAATCAAAGATGAGGTGACTTGTGGGGCTCTGACCAGGTTCTGTTACCCAGAATCCGTTGCAAACCTCAAAATTTGGCTAAAAAACATGTTTTCCTTCCATTTCGGTGACAGAAAGTTCTGGAATCTGAGAGGAGCCACAAATTTCCTTCCACCCAGCGTTCCCCAAGTCTCCCGATAAAATTATAGCTCATTTGTGTGGGTAGGCCTAGCGCCCACGACAGGAAGTTGCCCAAAACACAACGTGGACACATCCCATTGTTTTACAGAAAACAGAGGTGTTTTTTGCAAAGTGCCTACCTGTAGATTTTGGCCTCTAGGTCAGCCTGCACCTTGGGAAAGCTACCAAACCTGTGCATTTGTGAAAACTAGAGACCGATGGGAATCCAAGATGGGGTGACTTGTGGGGCTCTGACGAGCTTCTGTTACCCAGAAACCTTTGCAAACCTCAAAATTTGGCTAAAAAAACACGTTTTCCTCACATTTTGGTGACAGAAAGTTCTGGAATCTGAGAAGAGCCACAAATTTCCTTCCACCCAGCGTTCCCCCAAGTCTCCCGATAAAAATGATACCTCACTTGTGTGGGTAGGCCGAGCGCCAGCGACAGGAAATGCCCCAAAACGCAACGTGGACACATCCCATTTTTTGATAGAAAACAGAGGTGTTTTTTACAAAGTGCCTACCTGTAGATTTTGGCCTCTAGCTCAGCCGGCACCAGGGGAAAGCTACCAAACCTGTGCATTTTTGAAAACATAGAGACCGAGGGGAATCTAAGATGGGGTGACTTGTGGGGGCTCTGACAGGTTCTGTTACCCAGAATCCGTTGCAAACCTCAAAATTTGGCTAAAAAAACATGTTTTCCTCACATTTCGGTGACAGAAAGTTCTGGAATCTGAGAGGAGCCACAAATTTCCTTCCACCCAGCGTTCCTCCAAGTCTCCCGATAAAAATGCTACCTCACTTGTGTGGGTAGCCCGAGTGCCCCCGACAGGAAATGCCCCAAAACACAACGTGGACACATCCCATTTTTTGACAGAAAACAGAGGTGTTTTTGCAAAGTGCCTACTTGTAGATTTTGGCCTCTAGCTCAGCCTGCACCTAGGGAAACCTACCAAACCTGTGCATTTTTTAAAACTCAAGACCGATGGGAATCCAAGATGGGGTGACTTGTGGGGCTCTGACCAGCTTCTGTTACCCAGAATCCTTTGCAAACCTCAAAATTTGGCTGAAAAAACACGTTTTCCTCACATTTCGGTGACAGAAAGTTCTGGAAATCTGAGAGGAGCCACAAATTTCCTTCCACCCAGCGTTCCCCCAAGTCTCCCGATAAAAATGATATCTCACTTGTGTGGGTAGGCCGAGCGCCTGCGACAGGAAATGCCCCAAAACGCAATGTGGACACATCCCATTTTTTGATAGAAAACAGAGGTGTTTTTTGCAAATTGCCCTACCTGTAGATTTTGGCCTCTAGCTCAGCCGGCACCTAGGGAAACATACCAAACCTGTGCATTTTTTTAAACCAGAGACCTAGGGGAATTCAAGATAGGGTGACTTGTGGGGCTCTGACCAGGTTCTGTTAGCCAGAATCCTTTGCAAACCTCAAAATTTGCCTAAAAAAACATGTTTTCCTCACATTTCGGTGACAGAAAGTTCTGGAATCTGAGAGGAGCCACAAATTTCCTTCCACCCAGCGTTCCTCCAAGTCTCCCGATAAAAATGCTACCTCACTTGTGTGGGTAGCCCGAGCGCCCGGGACAGGAAATGCCCCAAAACACAACGTGGACACATCCCATTTTTTGACAGAAAACAGAGGTTTTTTTGCAAAGTGCCTACTTGTAGATTTTGGCCTCTAGCTCAGCCTGCACCTAGGGAAACCTACCAAACCTGTGCATTTTTTTAAAACTAGAGACCGATGGGTATCCAAGATGGGATGACTTGTGGGGCTCTGACCAGCTTCTGTTACCCAGAATCCTTTGCAAACCTCAAAATTTGGCTAAAAAAACAAGTTTTCCTTACATTTTGGTGACAGAAAGTTCTGGAATCTGAGAAGAGCCACAAATTTTCTTCCACCAAGCTTTCCCCCAAGTCTCCCGATAAAAATGATACCTCACTTGTGTGGGTAGGCCGAGCGCCTGCGACAGGAAATGCCCCCTAAACGCAACGTGGACACATCCCATTTTTTGATAGAAAACAGAGGTGTTTTTTGCAAATTGCCTACCTGTAGATTTTGGCCTCTAGCTCAGCCGGCACCTAGGGAAACATACCAAACCTGTGCATTTTTTTAAACTAGAGACCGATGGGAATTCAAGATAGGGTGACTTGTGGGGCTCTGACCAGGTTCTGTTAGCCAGAATCCTTTGCAAACCTCAACATTTGGCTAAAAAAACAAGTTTTCCTCACATTTCGGTGACAGAAAGTTCTGGAATCCTGAGAGGAGCCACAAATTTCCTTCCACCCAGCCCTTCCCCCAAGTCTCCCGCTAAAAATTATACCTCACTTGTGTGGGTAGGCTGAGCGCCTGCGACAGGAAATGACCCAAAACGCAACGTGGACACATCCCATTTTTTGATAGAAAACAGAGGTGTTTTTTTGCAAATTGCCTACCTGTAGATTTTGGCCTCTAGCTCAGCCGGCAGATAGGGAAACATACCAAACCTGTGCATTTTTTAAACCAGAGACCTAGGGGAATTCAAGATAGGGTGACTTGTGGGGCTCTGACCAGGTTCTGTTAGCCAGAATCCTTTGCAAACCTCAAAATTTGCCTAAAAAACACGTTTTCCTCACATTTCGGTGACAGAAAGTTCTGGAATCTGAGAGGAGCCATAAATTTCCTTCCACCCAGCGTTCCTCCATGTCTCCCGATAAAAATGCTACCTCACTTGTGTGGGTAGGCCGAGCGCCTGCGACAGGAAATGACCCAAAACGCAACGTGGACACATCCCATTTTTTAATAGAAAACAGAGGTGTTTTTTGCAAATTGCCTACCTGTAGATTTAGGACTCAAGCTCAGCCGGCACCTAGGGAAACCTACCAAACCTGTGCATTTTTTAAAACTAGAGGCCAAGGGGAATCAAAGATGAGGTGACTTGTGGGGCTCTGACCAGGTTCTGTTACCCAGAATCCGTTGCAAACCTCAAAATTTGGCTAAAAAAACATGTTTTCCTTCCATTTCGGTGACAGAAAGTTCTGGAATCTGAGAGGAGCCACAAATTTCCTTCCACCCAGCGTTCCCCCAAGTCTCCCGATAAAAATTATAGCTCATTTGTGTGGGTAGGCCTAGCGCCCACGACAGGAAGTTGCCCAAAACACAACGTGGACACATCCCATTGTTTACAGAAAACAGAGGTGTTTTTTGCAAAGTGCCTACCTGTAGATTTTGGCCCTCTAGGTCAGCCTGCACCTTGGGAAAGCTACCAAACCTGTGCATTTGTGAAAACTAGAGACCGATGGGAATCCAAGATGGGGTGACTTGTGGGGCTCTGACGAGCTTCTGTTACCCAGAAACCTTTGCAAACCTCAAAATTTGGCTAAAAAAACACGTTTTCCTCACATTTTGGTGACAGAAAGTTCTGGAATCTGAGAAGAGCCACAAATTTCCTTCCACCCAGCGTTCCCCCAAGTCTCCCGATAAAAATGATACCTCACTTGTGTGGGTAGGCCGAGCGCCAGCGACAGGAAATGCCCCAAAACGCAACGTGGACACATCCCATTTTTTGATAGAAAACAGAGGTGTTTTTTACAAAGTGCCTACCTGTAGATTTTGGCCTCTAGCTCAGCCGGCACCAGGGGAAAGCTACCAAACCTGTGCATTTTTGAAAACATAGAGACCGAGGGGAATCTAAGATGGGGTGACTTGTGGGGCTCTGGACAGGTTCTGTTACCCAGAATCCGTTGCAAACCTCAAAATTTTGGCTAAAAAAACATGTTTTCCTCACATTTCGGTGACAGAAAGTTCTGGAATCTGAGAGGAGCCACAAATTTCCTTCCACCCAGCGTTCCTCCAAGTCTCCCGATAAAAATGCTACCTCACTTGTGTGGGTAGCCCGAGTGCCCGCGACAGGAAATGCCCCAAAACACAACGTGGACACATCCCATTTTTTGACAGAAAACAGAGGTGTTTTTGCAAAGTGCCTACTTGTAGATTTTGGCCTCTAGCTCAGCCTGCACCTAGGGAAACCTACCAAACCTGTGCATTTTTTTAAAACTAGAGACCGATGGGAATCCAAGATGGGGTGACTTGTGGGGCTCTGACCAGCTTCTGTTACCCAGAATCCTTTGCAAACCTCAAAATTTGGCTGAAAAAACACGTTTTCCTCACATTTCGGTGACAGAAAGTTCTGGAATCTGAGAGGAGCCACAAATTTCCTTCCACCCAGCGTTCCCCCAAGTCTCCCGATAAAAATGATATCTCACTTGTGTGGGTAGGCCGAGCGCCTGCGACAGGAAATGCCCCAAAAACGCAATGTGGACACATCCCATTTTTTGATAGAAAACAGAGGTGTTTTTTGCAAATTGCCTACCTGTAGATTTTGGCCTCTAGCTCATCCGGCACCTAGGGAAACATACCAAATCTGTGCATTTTTTTAAACCAGAGACCTAGGGGAATTCAAGATAGGGTGACTTGTGGGGCTCTGACCAGGTTCTGTTAGCCAGAATCCTTTGCAAACCTCAAAATTTGCCTAAAAAAACATGTTTTCCTCACATTTCGGTGACAGAAAGTTCTGGAATCTGAGAGGAGCCACAAATTTCCTTCCACCCAGCGTTCCTCCAAGTCTCCCGATAAAAATGCTACCTCACTTGTGTGGGTAGCCCGAGCGCCCGGGACAGGAAATGCCCCAAAACACAACGTGGACACATCCCATTTTTTGACAGAAAACAGAGGTTTTTTTGCAAAGTGCCTACTTGTAGATTTTGGCCTCTAGCTCAGCCTGCACCTAGGGAAAACCTACCAAACCTGTGCATTTTTTAAAACTAGAGACCGATGGGAATCCAAGATGGGATGACTTGTGGGGCTCTGACCAGCTTCTGTTACCCAGAATCCTTTGCAAACCTCAAAATTTGGCTAAAAAAAACACATTTTCCTTACATTTTGGTGACAGAAAGTTCTGGAATCTGAGAAGAGCCACAAATTTTCTTCCACCAAGCTTTCCCCAAGTCTCCCGATAAAAATGATACCTCACTTGTGTGGGTAGGCCGAGCGCCTGCGACAGGAAATGCCCCTAAACGCAACGTGGACACATCCCATTTTTTGATAGAAAACAGAGGTGTTTTTTGCAAATTGCCTACCTGTAGATTTTGGCCTCTAGCTCAGCCGGCACCTAGGGAAACATACCAAACCTGTGCATTTTTTTAAACTAGAGACCGATGGGAATTCAAGATAGGGTGACTTGTGGGGCTCTGACCAGGTTCTGTTAGCCAGAATCCTTTGCAAACCTCAACATTTGGCTAAAAAAACACGTTTTCCTCACATTTCGGTGACAGAAAGTTCTGGAATCTGAGAGGAGCCACAAATTTCCTTCCACCCAGCGTTCCTCCAAGTCTCCCGATAAAAATGCTACCTCACTTGTGTGGGTAGGCCGAGCGCCTGCGACAGGAAATGCCCCAAAACGCAACATGGACACATCCCATTTTTTCATAGAAAACAGAGGTGTTTTTTGCAAATTGCCTACCTGTAGATTTAGGACTCTAGCTCAGCCGGCACCTAGGGAAACCTACCAAACCTGTGCATTTTTTAAACTAGAGAACAAGGGGAATCAAAGATGAGGTGACTTGTGGGGCTCTGACCAGGTTCTGTTACCCAGAATCCATTGCAAACTTCAAAATTTGGCTAAAAAAAACATGTTTTCCTCACATTTCGGTGACAGAAAGTTCTGGAATCTGAGAGGAGCCACAAATTTCCTTCCACCCATCGTTCCCCCAAGTCTCCCGATAAAATGATAGCTCATTTGTGTGGTAGGCCTAGCGCCCGCGACAGGAAGTGCCCCAAAACACAACGTGGACACATCCCATTTTTTTACAGAAAACAGAGGTGTTTTTTGCAAAGTGCCTACCTGTAGATTTTGGCCTCTAGCTCAGCCTGCACCTAGGGAAAGCTACCAAACCTGTGCATTTTTAAAACTAGAGACCGATGGGAATCCAAGATGGGGTGACTTGTGGGGCTCTGACCAGCTTCTGTTACCCAGAATCCTTTGCAAACCTCAAAATTTGGCTAAAAAAACACGTTTTCCTCACATTTTGGTGACAGAAAGTTCTGGAATCTGAGAAGAGCCACAAATTTCCTTCCACCCAGCGTTCCCCCAAGTCTCCCGATAAAAATGATACCTCACTTGTGTGGGTAGGCCTAGCGCCAGCGACAGGAAAGGCCCCAAAACGCAACGTGGACACATCCCATTTTTTGACAGAAAACAGAGGTGTTTTTTGCAAAGTGCCTACCTGTAGATTTTGGCCTCTAGCTCAGCCGGCACCTAGGGAAACCTACCAAATCTGTGCATTTTTAAAACTAGAGACCAAGGGGAATCAAAGATGGGGTGACTTGTGGGGCTCTGACCAGGTTCTGTTACCCAGAATCCTTTTCAAACCTCAAAATTTGGCTAAAAAAACACGTTTTCCTCACATTTCAGTGACAGAAAGTTCTGGAACCTGAGAGGAGCCACAAATTTCCTTCCACCCAGTGTTCCCCCAAGTCTCCCGATAAAAATGATACCTCACTTCTGTGGGTAGGCCTAGCGCCCGCGACAGGAAATGCCCCAAAACGCAACGTGGACACATCCCATTTTTTGACAGAAAACAGAGGTGTTTTTTTGCAAAGTGCCTACCTGTAGATTTTGGCCTCTAGCTCAGCCGGCACCAGGGGAAAGCTACCAAACCTGTGCATTTTTTGAAAACATAGAGACCGAGGGGAATCAAAGATGGGGTGACTTGTGGGGCTCTGATCAGGTTCTGTTACCCAGAATCCGTTGCAAACCTCAAAATTTGGCTAAAAAAACATGTTTTCCTCACATTTCGGTGACAGAAAGTTCTTGAATCTGGGAGGAGCCACAAATTTCCTTCCACCCACCGTTCTTCCAAGTCTCCCGATAAAAATGCTACCACACTTGTGTGGGTAGCCCGAGAGCCCGCGACAGGAAATGCCCCAAAACACAACGTGGACACATCCCATTTTTTGACAGAAAACAGAGGTGTTTTTGCAAAGTGCCTACTTGTAGATTTTGGCCTCTAGCTCAGCCTGTACCTTGGGAAAGCTACCAAACCTGTGCATTTTTGAAAACTAGAGACCAATGGGAATCCAAGATGGGGTGACTTGTGGGGCTCTGACCAGCTTCTGTTACCCAGAAAACCTTTGCAAACCTCAAAATTTGGCTAAAAAACACGTTTTCCTCACATTTTGGTGACAGAAAGTTCTGGAATCTGAGAAGAGCCACAAATTTCCTTCCACACAGCGTTTCCCCAAGTCTCCCGATAAAAATGATACCTCACTTGTGTGGGTAGCCCGAGCGCCCGGGACAGGAAATGCCCCAAAACACAACGTGGACACATCCCATTTTTTGACAGAAAACAGAGGTTTTTTTGCAAAGTGCCTACTTGTAGATTTTGGCCTCTAGCTCAGCCTGCACCTAGGGAAACCTACCAAACCTGTGCATTTTTTAAAACTAGAGACCGATGGGAATCCAAGATGGGATGACTTGTGGGGCTCTGACCAGCTTCTGTTACCCAGAATCCTTTGCAAACCTCAAAATTTGGCTAAAAAAACACGTTTTCCTTACATTTTGGTGACAGAAAGTTCTGGAATCTGAGAAGAGCCACAAATTTTCTTCCACCAAGCTTTCCCCCAAGTCTCCCGATAAAAATGATACCTCACTTGTGTGGGTAGGCCGAGCGCCTGCGACAGGAAATGCCCCTAAACGCAACGTGGACACATCCCATTTTTTGATAGAAAACAGAGGTGTTTTTTGCAAATTGCCTACCTGTAGATTTTGGCCTCTAGCTCAGCCGGCACCTAGGGAAACATACCAAACCTGTGCATTTTTTTAAACTAGAGACCGATGGGAATTCAAGATAGGGTGACTTGTGGGGCTCTGACCAGGTTCTGTTAGCCAGAATCGTTTGCAAACCTCAACATTTGGCTAAAAAAACACGTTTTCCTCACATTTCGGTGACAGAAAGTTCTGGAATCTGAGAGGAGCCACAAATTTCCTTCCACCCAGCGTTCCTCCAAGTCTCCCGATAAAAATGCTACCTCACTTGTGTGGGTAGGCCGAGCGCCTGCGACAGGAAGTGCCCCAAAACACAACGTGGACACATCCCATTTTTTTACAGAAAACAGAGGTGTTTTTTGCAAATTGCCTACCTGTAGATTTAGGACTCTAGCTCAGCCGGCACCTAGGGAAACCTACCAAACCTGTGCATTTTTTAAAACTAGAGAACAAGGGGAATCAAAGATGAGGTGACTTGTGGGGCTCTGACCAGGTTCTGTTACCCAGAATCCATTGCAAACTTCAAAATTTGGCTAAAAAAACATGTTTTCCTCACATTTCGGTGACAGAAAGTTCTGGAATCTGAGAGGAGCCACAAATTTCCTTCCACCCATCGTTCCCCCAAGTCTCCCGATAAAAATGATAGCTCATTTGTGTGGGTAGGCCCTAGCGCCCGCGACAGGAAGTGCCCCAAAACACAACGTGGACACATCCCATTTTTTTACAGAAAACAGAGGTGTTTTTTGCAAAGTGCCTACCTGTAGATTTTGGCCTCTAGCTCAGCCTGCACCTAGGGAAAGCTACCAAACCTGTGCATTTTTTAAAACTAGAGACCGATGGGAATCCAAGATGGGGTGACTTGTGGGGCTCTGACCAGCTTCTGTTACCCAGAATCCTTTGCAAACCTCAAAATTTGGCTAAAAAAACACGTTTTCCTCACATTTTGGTGACAGAAAGTTCTGGAATCTGAGAAGAGCCACAAATTTCCTTCCACCCAGCGTTCCCCCAAGTCTCCCGATAAAAATGATACCTCACTTGTGTGGGTAGGCCTAGCGCCAGCGACAGGAAAGGCCCCAAAACGCAACGTGGACACATCCCATTTTTTGACAGAAAACAGAGGTGTTTTTTGTAAAGTGCCTACCTGTAGATTTTGGCCTCTAGCTCAGCCGGCACCTAGGGAAACCTACCAAACCTGTGCATTTTTTAAAACTAGAGACCAAGGGGAATCAAAGATGGGGTGACTTGTGGGGCTCTGACCAGGTTCTGTTACCCAGAATCCTTTTCAAACCTCAAAATTTGGCTAAAAAAACACGTTTTCCTCACATTTCAGTGACAGAAAGTTCTGGAACCTGAGAGGAGCCACAAATTTCCTTCCACACAGCGTTTCCCCAAGTCTCCCGATAAAAATGATACCTCACTTGTGTGGGTAGCCCGAGCGCCCGGGACAGGAAATGCCCCAAAACACAACGTGGACACATCCCATTTTTTGACAGAAAACAGAGGTTTTTTTGCAAAGTGCCTACTTGTAGATTTTGGCCTCTAGCTCAGCCTGCACCTAGGGAAACCTACCAAACCTGTGCATTTTTTAAAACTAGAGACCGATGGGAATCCAAGATGGGATGACTTGTGGGGCTCTGACCAGCTTCTGTTACCCAGAATCCTTTGCAAACCTCAAAATTTGGCTAAAAAAAACACGTTTTCCTTACATTTTGGTGACAGAAAGTTCTGGAATCTGAGAAGAGCCACAAATTTTCTTCCACCAAGCTTTCCCCCAAGTCTCCCGATAAAAATGATACCTCACTTGTGTGGGTAGGCCGAGCGCCTGCGACAGGAAATGCCCCTAAACGCAACGTGGACACATCCCATTTTTTGATAGAAAACAGAGGTGTTTTTTGCAAATTGCCTACCTGTAGATTTTGGCCTCTAGCTCAGCCGGCACCTAGGGAAACATACCAAACCTGTGCATTTTTTTAAACTAGAGACCGATGGGAATTCAAGATAGGGTGACTTGTGGGGCTCTGACCAGGTTCTGTTAGCCAGAATCGTTTGCAAACCTCAACATTTGGCTAAAAAAACACGTTTTCCTCACATTTCGGTGACAGAAAGTTCTGGAATCTGAGAGGAGCCACAAATTTCCTTCCACCCAGCGTTCCTCCAAGTCTCCCGATAAAAATGCTACCTCACTTGTGTGGGTAGGCCGAGCGCCTGCGACAGGAAGTGCCCCAAAACACAACGTGGACACATCCCATTTTTTACAGAAAACAGAGGTGTTTTTTGCAAATTGCCTACCTGTAGATTTAGGACTCTAGCTCAGCCGGCACCTAGGGAAACCTACCAAACCTGTGCATTTTTTAAAACTAGAGAACAAGGGGAATCAAAGATGAGGTGACTTGTGGGGCTCTGACCAGGTTCTGTTACCCAGAATCCATTGCAAACTTCAAATTTGGCTAAAAAAACATGTTTTCCTCACATTTCGGTGACAGAAAGTTCTGGAATCTGAGAGGAGCCACAAATTTCCTTCCACCCATCGTTCCCCCCAAGTCTCCCGATAAAAATGATAGCTCATTTGTGTGGGTAGGCCTAGCGCCCGCGACAGGAAGTGCCCCAAAACACAACGTGGACACATCCCATTTTTTTACAGAAAACAGAGGTGTTTTTTGCAAAGTGCCTACCTGTAGATTTTGGCCTCTAGCTCAGCCTGCACCTAGGGAAAGCTACCAAACCTGTGCATTTTTTAAAACTAGAGACCGATGGGAATCCAAGATGGGGTGACTTGTGGGGCTCTGACCAGCTTCTGTTACCCAGAATCCTTTGCAAACCTCAAAATTTGGCTAAAAAAACACGTTTTCCTCACATTTTGGTGACAGAAAGTTCTGGAATCTGAGAAGAGCCACAAATTTCCTTCCACCCAGCGTTCCCCCAAGTCTCCCGATAAAAATGATACCTCACTTGTGTGGGTAGGCCTAGCGCCAGCGACAGGAAAGGCCCCAAAACGCAACGTGGGACACATCCCATTTTTTGACAGAAAACAGAGGTGTTTTTTGTAAAGTGCCTACCTGTAGATTTTGGCCTCTAGCTCAGCCGGCACCTAGGGAAACCTACCAAACCTGTGCATTTTTTAAAACTAGAGACCAAGGGGAATCAAAGATGGGGTGACTTGTGGGGCTCTGACCAGGTTCTGTTACCCAGAATCCTTTTCAAACCTCAAAATTTGGCTAAAAAAACACGTTTTCCTCACATTTCAGTGACAGAAAGTTCTGGAACCTGAGAGGAGCCACAAATTTCCTTCCACCCAGTGTTCCCCCAAGTCTCCCGATAAAAATGATACCTCACTTCTGTGGGTAGGCCTAGCGCCCGCGACAGGAAATGCCCCAAAACGCAACGTGGACACATCCCATTTTTTGACAGAAAACAGAGGTGTTTTTTTGCAAAGTGCCTACCTGTAGATTTTGGCTTCTAGCTCAGCCGGCACCAGGGGAAAGCTACCAAACCTGTGCATTTTTGAAAACATAGAGACCGAGGGGAATCAAAGATGGGGTGACTTGTGGGGCTCTGATCAGGTTCTGTTACCCAGAATCCGTTGCAAACCTCAAAATTTGGCTAAAAAAACATGTTTTCCTCACATTTCGGTGACAGAAAGTTCTTGAATCTGGGAGGAGCCACAAATTTCCTTCCACCCACCGTTCTTCCAAGTCTCCCGATAAAAATGCTACCACACTTGTGTGGGTAGCCCGAGAGCCCGCGACAGGAAATGCCCCAAAACACAACGTGGACACATCCCATTTTTTGACAGAAAACAGAGGTGTTTTTGCAAAGTGCCTACTTGTAGATTTTGGCCTCTAGCTCAGCCTGTACCTTGGGAAAGCTACCAAACCTGTGCATTTTTGAAAACTAGAGACCAATGGGAATCCAAGATGGGGTGACTTGTGGGGCTCTGACCAGCTTCTGTTACCCAGAAACCTTTGCAAACCTCAAAATTTGGCTAAAAAAACACGTTTTCCTCACATTTTGGTGACAGAAAGTTCTGGAATCTGAGAAGAGCCACAAATTTCCTTCCACACAGCGTTTCCCCAAGTCTCCCGATAAAAATGATACCTCACTTGTGTGGGTAGGCTGAGCGCCAGCGACAGGAAATGCCCCAAAACGCAACGTGGACACATCCCATTTTTTGACAGAAAACAGAGGTGTTTTTTGCAAAGTGCCTACCTGTAGATTTTGGCCTCTACCTCAGCCAGCACCTAGGGAAACCTACCAGACCTGTGCATTTTTGAAAACTAGAGACCTAGGGGAATCCAAGATGGGGTGACTTGTGGGGCTCTGACCAGGTTCTGTTACCCAGAATCCTTTGCAAACCTCAAAATATGGCTAAAAAAACACGTTTTCCTCACATTTTGGTGACAGAAAGTTCTGGAAAATGAGAAGAGACACAAATTCCCTTCCACTTAGCGTTCCTTCAAGTCTCCCGATAAAAATGATACCTCACTTGTGTGGGTAGGCCTAGCGCCCGCGACAGGAAATGCCCCAAGACGCAACGGTGACACATCCCATTTTTTGACAGAAAACAGAGGTGTTTTTTGCAATGTGCCTACCTGTAGATTTTGGCCTCTAGCTCAGCCGGCACCTAGGGAAACCTACCAAACCTGTGCATTTTTTTAAACTAGAGACCAAGGGGAATCAAAGATGGGGTGACTTGTGGGGCTCTGACCAGGTTCTGTTACCCAGAAATCCTTTTCAAACCTCAAAATTTGGCTAAAAAAACACGTTTTCCTCACATTTCAGTGACAGAAAGTTCTGGAATCTGAGAGGAGCCACAAATTTCCTTCCACCCAGTGTTCCCCCAAGTCTCTCGATAAAAATGATACCTCACTTCTGTGGGAGGCCTAGCGCCCGCAACAGGAAATGCCCCAAAACGCAACGTGGACACATCCCATTTTTTGACAGAAAACAGAGGTGTTTTTTGCAAAGTGCCTACCTGTAGATTTTGGCCTCTAGCTCAGCCTGCACCTGGGAAACCTACCAAACCTGTGCATTTTTTAAAACTAGAGACCGATGGAAATCCAAGATGGGGTGACTTGTGGGGCTCTGACCAGGTTCTGTTAGCCAGAATCCTTTGGAAACCTCAAAATTTGCCTAAAAAACACGTTTTCCTCACATTTCGGTGACAGAAAGTTCTGGAATCTGAGAGGAGCCACAAATTTCCTTCCACCCAGCGTTCCTCCAAGTCTCCCGATAAAAATGCTACCTCACTTGTGTGGGTAGGGCCGAGCGCCTGCGACAGGAAATGCCCCAAAACGCAACATGGACACATCCCATTTTTTGACAGAAAACAGAGGTGTTTTTTGCAAAGTGCCTACCTGTAGCTTTAGGACTCTAGCTCAGCCTGCACCTATGGAAACCTACCAAACCTGTACATTTTTTAAAACTAGAGACCAAGGGGAATCAAAGATGAGGTGACTTGTGGGGCTCTGACCAGGTTCTGTTACCCAGAATCCGTTGCAAACCTCAAAATTTGGCTAAAAAAACATGTTTTCCTCAAATTTCGGTGACAGAAAGTTCTGGAATCTGAGAGGAGCCACAAATTTCCTTCCGCCCAGCGTTCCCCCAAGTCTCCCGATAAAAATGCTACCTCACTTTTGTGGGTAGCCCGAGTGCCCGCGACAGGAAATGCCCCAAAACACAACGTGGACACATCCCATTTTTTGACAGAAAACAGAGGTGTTTTTTGCAAAGTGCCTACCTGTAGATTTTGGCCTCTAGCTCAGCCAGCACCTAGGGAAACCTACCAGACCTGTGCATTTTTGACAACTAGAGACCTAGGGGAATCCAAGATGGGGTGACTTGTGGGGCTCTGACCAGCTTCTGTTACCCAGAAACCTTTGCAAACCTCAAAATTTGGCTAAAAAAACACGTTTTCCTCACATTTTGGTGACAGAAAGTTCTGGAATCTGAGAAGAGCCACAAATTTCCTTCCACACAGCGTTTCCCCAAGTCTCCCGATAAAAATGATACCTCACTTGTGTGGGTAGGCTGAGCGCCAGCGACAGGAAATGCCCCAAAACGCAAAGTGGACACATCCCATTTTTTGACAGAAAACAGAGGTGTTTTTTGCAAAGTGCCTACCTGTAGATTTGGCCTCTACCTCAGCCAGCACCTAGGGAAACCTACCAGACCTGTGCATTTTTGAAAACTAGAGACCTAGGGGAATCCAAGATGGGGTGACTTGTGGGGCTCTGACCAGGTTCTGTTACCCAGAATCCTTTGCAAACCTCAAAATATGGCTAAAAAAAACACGTTTTCCTCACATTTTGGTGACAGAAAGTTCTGGAAAATGAGAAGAGACACAAATTCCCTTCCACTTAGCGTTCCTTCAAGTCTCCCGATAAAAATGATACCTCACTTGTGTGGGTAGGCCTAGCTCCCGCGACAGGAAATGCCCCAAGACGCAACGGTGACACATCCCATTTTTTGACAGAAAACAGAGGTGTTTTTTGCAATGTGCCTACCTGTAGATTTTGGCCTCTAGCTCAGCCGGCACCTAGGGAAACCTACCAAACCTGTGCATTTTTTTAAACTAGAGACCAAGGGGAATCAAAGATGGGGTGACTTGTGGGGCTCTGACCAGGTTCTGTTACCCAGAATCCTTTTCAAACCTCAAAATTTGGCTAAAAAAACATGTTTTCCTCACATTTCAGTGACAGAAAGTTCTGGAATCTGAGAGGAGCCACAAATTTCCTTCCACCCAGTGTTCCCCCAAGTCTCTCGATAAAAATGATACCTCACTTCTGTGGGTAGGCCTAGCGCCCGCAACAGGAAATGCCCCAAAACGCAACGTGGACACATCCCATTTTTTGACAGAAAACAGAGGTGTTTTTTGCAAAGTGCCTACCTGTAGATTTTGGCCTCTAGCTCAGCCTGCACCTAGGGAAACCTACCAAACCTGTGCATTTTTTAAAACTAGAGACCGATGGAAATCCAAGATGGGGTGACTTGTGGGGCTCTGACCAGGTTCTGTTAGCCAGAATCCTTTGGAAACCTCAAAATTTGCCTAAAAAACACGTTTTCCTCACATTTCAGTGACAGAAAGTTCTGGAATCTGAGAGGAGCCACAAATTTCCTTCCACCCAGCGTTCCTCCAAGTCTCCCGATAAAAATGCTACCTCACTTGTGTGGGTAGGCCGAGCGCCTGCGACAGGAAATGCCCCAAAACGCAACGTGGACACATCCCATTTTTTGACAGAAAACAGAGGTGTTTTTTGCAAAGTGCCTACCTGTAGCTTTAGGACTCTAGCTCAGCCTGCACCTATGGAAACCTACCAAACCTGTACATTTTTTAAAACTAGAGACCAAGGGGAATCAAAGATGAGGTGAATTGTGGGGCTCTGACCAGGTTCTGTTACCCAGAATCCGTTGCAAACCTCAAAATTTGGCTAAAAAAACATGTTTTCCTCAAATTTCGGTGACAGAAAGTTCTGGAATCTGAGAGGAGCCACAAATTTCCTTCCGCCCAGCGTTCCCCCAAGTCTCCCGATAAAAATGATAGCTCATTTGTGTGGGTAGGCCTAGCGCCCGCGACAGGAGGTTGCCCAAAACACAACGTGGACACATCCCATTTTTTTACAGAAAACAGAGGTGTTTTCTGTAAAGTGCCTACCTGTAGATTTTGGCCTCTAGCTCAGCCTGTACCTTGGGAAAGCTACCAAACCTGTGCATTTTTGAAAACTAGAGACCGATGGGAATCCAAGATGGGTGACTTGTGGGGCTCTGACCAGCTTCTGTTACCCAGAAACCTTTGCAAACCTCAAAATTTGGCTAAAAAAACACGTTTTCCTCACATTTTGGTGACAGAAAGTTCTGGAATCTGAGAAGAGCCACAAATTTCCTTCCACACAGCGTTTCCCCAAGTCTCCCGATAAAAATGATACCTCACTTGTGTGGGTAGGCCGAGCGCCAGCGACAGGAAATGCCCCAAAACGCAACGTGGACACATCCCATTTTTTGACAGAAAACAGAGGTGTTTTTTGCAAAGTGCCTACCTGTAGATTTTGGTCTCTAGCTCAGCCGGCACCAGGGGAAAGCTACCAAACCTGTGCATTTTTGAAAACATAGAGACCGAGGGGAATCAAAGATGGGGTGACTTGTGGGGCTCTGATCAGGTTCTGTTACCCAGAATCCGTTGCAAACCTCAAAATTTGGCTAAAAAAACATGTTTTCCTCACATTTTGGTGACAGAAAGTTCTGGAATCTGAGAGGAGCCACAAATTTCCTTCCACCCAGCGTTGTTCCAAGTCTCCCGATAAAAATGCTACCTCACTTGTGTGGGTAGCCCGAGCGCCCGCGACAGGAAATGCCCCAAAACACAACGTGGACACATCCCATTTTTTGACAGAAAACAGAGGTGTTTTTGCAAAGTGCCTACTTGTAGATTTTGGCCTCTAGCTCAGCCTGCACCTAGGGAAACCTACCAAGCCTGTGCATTTTTTAAAACTAGAGACCGATGGGAATCCAAGATGGGGTGACTTGTGGGGCTCTGACCAGCTTCTGTTACCCAGAATCCTTTGCAAACCTCAAAATTTGGCTGAAAAAACACGTTTTCCTCACATTTCGGTGACAGAAAGTTCTGGAATCGGAGAGGAGCCACAAATTTCCTTCCACCCAGCGTTCCCCCAAGTCTCCCGATAAAAATGATACCTCACTTGTGTGGGTAGGCCGAGCGCCTGCGACAGGAAATGCCCCAAAA
The DNA here is from genome assembly GCF_031143425.1 of Pleurodeles waltl. Classification (NCBI taxonomy): domain Eukaryota; kingdom Metazoa; phylum Chordata; class Amphibia; order Caudata; family Salamandridae; genus Pleurodeles; species Pleurodeles waltl. The sequence goes on from NC_090449.1 coordinate 596,861,521, forward strand.
CGCAACGTGGACACATCCCATTTTTTTATAGAAAACAGAGGTGTTTTTTGCAAATTGCCTACCTGTAGATTTTGGCCTCTAGCTCAGCCGGCACCTAGGGAAACATACCAAACCTGTGCATTTTTTCAAACCAGAGACCTAGGGGAATTCAAGATAGGGTGACTTGTGGGGCTCTGACCAGGTTCTGTTAGCCAGAATCCTTTGCAAACCTCAAAATTTGCCTTTAAAAACACGTTTTCCTCACATTTCGGTGACAGAAAGTTCTGGAATCTGAGAGGAGCCACAAATTTCCTTCCACCCTGCGTTCCTCCAAGTCTCCTGATAAAAATGCTACCTCACTTGTGTGGGTAGGGTGAGCGCCTGCGACAGGAAATGCCCCAAAACGCAACGTGGACACATCCCATTTTTTAATAGGAAACAGAGGTGTTTTTTGCAAATTGCCTACCTGTAGATTTAGGACTCTAGCTCAGCCGGCACCTAGGGAAACCTTCCAAACCTGTGCATTTTTTAAAACTAGAGACCGATGGGAATCCCAGATGGGGTGACTTGTGGGGCTCTGACCAGCTTGTGTTACCCAGAATCCTTTGCAAACCTCAAAATTTGGCTAAAAAAACACATTTTCCTCACATTTTGGTGACAGAAAGTTCTGGAATCTGAGAATAGCCACAAATTTCCTTCCACCCAGCGCTCCCCCAAGTCTCCGGATAAAAATGATACCTCACTTGTGTAGGCATGCATAGCGCCCACGGCAGGAAATGCCCCAAAACACAACGTGCACACATCCCATTTTTTGACAGGAAACAGAGGTGTTTTTTGGAAAGTGCCTACCTGTAGATTTTGGCCTCTAGCTCAGCTGGCAGCTAGGGAAACATACCAAACCTGTGCATTTCTGAAAACGAGAGACCTAGGGGAATCCAAGATGGGGTGACTTGTCGGGCTCTGACCAGGTTCTGTTGCCCAGAATCCTTGGCAAACCTCAAAATTTGGCTAAAAAAACAAGTTTTCCTCACATTTCAGTGACATAAAGTTCTGGAATCTGAGGGGAGCCACAAATTTCCTTCCACCCAGCGTTCCCCCAAGTCTCCCGATAAAAATGATACCTCACTTGTGTGGGTAGGCCTAGCCCAAGTGACAGGCAATGCCCCAAAACGCAACGTGGACACATCCCATTTTTTGGCAGAAAACAGAGGTGTTTTTTGCAAAGTGCCTACCTGTAGATTTTGGCCTCTAGCTCAGCCAGCACCTAAGGAAACCTACCAGACCTGTGCATTTTTGACAACTAGAGACCTAGGGGAATCCAAGATGGGGTGACTTGTGGGGCTCTGACCAGGTTCTGTTACCCAGAATCCTTTGCAAACCTCAAAATATGGCTAAAAAAACACGTTTTCCTCAAATTTGGTGACAGAAAGTTCTGGAAAATGAGAAGAGACACAAATTCCCTTCCACTTAGCGTTCCTTCAAGTCTCCTGATAAAAATGATACCTCACTTGCGTGGGTAGGCCTAGCGCCCGCGACAGGAAATACCCCAAGACGCAACGGTGATACATCCCATTTTTTGACAGAAAACAGAGGTGTTTTTTGCAATGTGCCTACCTGTAGATTTTGGCCTCTAGCTCAGCCGGCACCTAGGGAAACCTACCAAACCTGTGCATTTTTTAAAACTAGAGACCAAGGGGAATCAAAGATGGGGTGACTTGTGGGGCTCTGACCAGGTTCTGTTACCCAGAATCCTTTTCAAACCTCAAAATGTGGCTGAAAAAACACGTTTTCCTCACATTTCAGTGACAGAAAGTTCTGGAATCTGAGAGGAGCCACAAATTTCCTTCCACCCAGTGTTCCCCCAAGTCTCTCGATAAAAATGATACCTCACTTCTGTGGGTAGGCCTAGCGCCCGCGACAGGAAATGCCCCAAAACGCAACGTGGACACATCCCATTTTTTGACAGAAAACAGAGGTGTTTTTTGCAAAGTGCCTACCTGTAGATTTTGGCCTCTAGCTCAGCCTGCACCTAGGGAAACCTACCAAACCTGTGCATTTTTAAAACTAGAGACCGATGGGAATCCAAGATGGGGTGACTTGTGGGGCTCTGACCAGCTTCTGTTACCCAGAATCCTTTGCAAACCTCAAAATTTGGCTAAAAAAACACGTTTTCCTCACATTTTGGTGACAGAAAGTTCTGGAATCTGAGAAGAGCCACAAATTTCCTTCCACCCAGCGTTCCCCCAAGTCTTCCGCTAAAAATGATACCTCACTTGTGTGGGTAGGCCGAGCGCCTGCGACAGGAAATGCCCCAAAATGCAACGTGGACACATCCCATTTTTTGATAGAAAACAGAGGTGTTTTTTTGCAAATTGCCTACCTGTAGATTTTGGCCTCTAGCTCAGCCGGCACCTAGGGAAACATACCAAACCTGTGCATTTTTTTAAACCAGAGACCTAGGGGAATTCAAGATAGGGTGACTTGTGGGGCTCTGACCAGGTTCTGTTAGCCAGAATCCTTTGCAAACCTCAAAATTTGCCTAAAAAACACGTTTTCCTCACATTTCGGTGACAGAAAGTTCTGGAATCTGAGAGGAGCCACAAATTTCCTTCCACCCAGCGTTCCTCCAAGTCTCCCGATAAAAATGCTACCTCACTTGTGTGGGTAGGCCGAGCGCCTGCGACAGGAAATGACCCAAAACGCAACGTGGACACATCCCATTTTTTAATAGAAAACAGAGGTGTTTTTTGCAAATTGCCTACCTGTAGATTTAGGACTCAAGCTCAGCCGGCACCTAGGGAAACCTACCAAACCTGTGCATTTTTTAAATCTAGAGACCAAGGGGAATCAAAGATGAGGTGACTTGTGGGGCTCTGACCAGGTTCTGTTACCCAGAATCCTTTGCAAACCTCAAAATTTGGCTGAAAAAAAACGTTTTCCTCACATTTCGGTGACAGAAAGTTCTGGAATCTGAGAGGAGCCACAAATTTCCTTCCACCCAGCGTTCCCCCAAGTCTCCCGATAAAAATGATACCTCACTTGTGTGGGTAGGCCGAGCTCCTGCGACAGGAAATGCCCCAAAACGCAATGTGGACACATCCCATTTTTTGATAGAAAACAGAGGTGTTTTTTGCAAATTGCCTACCTGTAGATTTTGGCCTCTAGCTCAGCCGGCACCTAGGGAAACCTACCAAACCTGTGCATTTTTTAAAACTAGAGACCAAGGGGAATCAAACATGGGGTGACTTGTGGGGCTCTGACCAGGTTCTGTTACCCAGAATGCTTTTCAAACCTCAAAATTTGCCTAAAAAACACATTTTCCTCACATTTCGGTGACAGAAAGTTCTGGAATCTGGGAGGAGCCACAAATTTCCTTCCACCCAGCGTTCCTCCAAGTCTCCCGATAAAAATGCTACCTCACTTGTGTGGGTAGGCCGAGCGCCTGCGACAGGAAATGCCCAAAACGCAACGTGGACACATCCCATTTTTTGACAGAAAACAGAGGTGTTTTTTGCAAAGTGCCTACCTGTAGATTTAGGACTTTAGCTCAGCCGGCACCTAGGGAAACCTACCAAACCTGTACATTTTTTAAAACTAGAGACCAAGGGGAATCAAAGATGAGGTGACTTGTGGGGCTCTGACCAGGTTCTGTTACCCAGAATCCGTTGCAAACCTCAAAATTTGGCTAAAAAAACATGTTTTCCTCAAATTTCGGTGACAGAAAGTTCTGGAATCTGAGAGGAGCCACAAATTTCCTTCCGCCCAGCGTTCCCCCAAGTCTCCCGATAAAAATGATAGCTCATTTGTGTGGGTAGGCCTAGCGCCCGCGACAGGAGGTTGCCCAAAACACAACGTGGACACATCCCATTTTTTTACAGAAAACAGATGTGTTTTCTGCAAAGTGCCTACCTGTAGATTTTGGCCTCTAGCTCAGCCTGTACCTTGGGAAAGCTACCAAACCTGTGCATTTTTGAAAACTAGAGACCGATGGGAATCCAAGATGGGGTGACTTGTGGGGCTCTGACCAGCTTCTGTTACCCAGAAACCTTTGCAAACCTCAAAATTTGGCTAAAAAAAACATGTTTTCCTCACATTTTGGTGACAGAAAGTTCTGGAATCTGAGAAGAGCCACAAATTTCCTTCCACACAGCGTTTCCCAAAGTCTCCCGATAAAAATGATACCTCACTTGTGTGGGTAGGCCGAGCGCCAGCGACAGGAAATGCCCCAAAACGCAACGTGGACACATCCCATTTTTTGACAGAAAACAGAGGTGTTTTTTGCAAAGTGCCTACCTGTAGATTTTGGTCTCTAGCTCAGCCGGCACCAGGGGAAAGCTACCAAACCTGTGCATTTTTGAAAACATAGAGACCGAGGGGAATCAAAGATGGGGTGACTTGTGGGGCTCTGATCAGGTTCTGTTACCCAGAATCCGTTGCAAACCTCAAAATTTGGCTAAAAAAACATGTTTTCCTCACATTTCGGTGACAGAAAGTTCTGGAATCTGAGAGGAGCCACAAATTTCCTTCCACCCAGCGTTGTTCCAAGTCTCCCGATAAAAATGCTACCTCACTTGTGTGGGTAGCCCGAGCGCCCGCGACAGGAAATGCCCCAAAACACAACGTGGACACATCCCATTTTTTGACAGAAAACAGAGGTGTTTTTGCAAAGTGCCTACTTGTAGATTTTGGCCTCTAGCTCAGCCTGCACCTAGGGAAACCTACCAAACCTGTGCATTTTTTAAAACTAGAGACCGATGGGAATCCAAGATGGGGTGACTTGTGGGGCTCTGACCAGCTTCTGTTACCCAGAATCCTTTGCAAACCTCAAAATTTGGCTGAAAAAACACGTTTTCCTCACATTTCGGTGACAGAAAGTTCTGGAATCTGAGAGGAGCCACAAATTTCCTTCCACCCAGCGTTCCCCCAAGTCTCCCGATAAAAATGATACCTCACTTGTGTGGGTAGGCCGAGCGCCTGCGACAGGAAATGCCCCAAAACGCAACGTGGACACATCCCATTTTTTTATAGAAAACAGAGGTGTTTTTTGCAAATTGCCTACCTGTAGATTTAGGACTCTAGCTCAGCCGGCACCTAGGGAAACCTTCCAAACCTGTGCATTTTTTAAAACTACAGACCGATGGGAATCCCAGATGGGGTGACTTGTGGGGCTCTGACCAGCTTGTGTTACCCAGAATCCTTTGCAAACCTCAAAATTTGCCTAAAAAACACATTTTCCTCACATTTCGGTGACAGAAAGTTCTGGAATCTGGGAGGAGCCACAAATTTCCTTCCACCCAGCGTTCCTCCAAGTCTCCCGATAAAAATGCTACCTCACTTGTGTGGGTAGGCCGAGCGCCTGCGACAGGAAATGCCCCAAAACGCAACGTGGACACATCCCATTTTTTGACAGAAAACAGAGGTGTTTTTTGCAAAGTGCCTACCTGTAGATTTAGGACTTTAGCTCAGCCGGCACCTAGGGAAACCTACCAAACCTGTACATTTTTTAAAACTAGAGACCAAGGGGAATCAAAGATGAGGTGACTTGTGGGGCTCTGACCAGGTTCTGTTACCCAGAATCCGTTGCAAACCTCAAAATTTGGCTAAAAAAACATGTTTTCCTCAAATTTCGGTGACAGAAAGTTCTGGAATCTGAGAGGAGCCACAAATTTCCTTCCGCCCAGCGTTCCCCCAAGTCTCCCGATAAAAATGATAGCTCATTTGTGTGGGTAGGCCTAGCGCCCGCGACAGGAGGTTGCCCAAAACACAACGTGGACACATCCCATTTTTTTACAGAAAACAGATGTGTTTTCTGCAAAGTGCCTACCTGTAGATTTTGGCCTCTAGCTCAGCCTGTACCTTGGGAAAGCTACCAAACCTGTGCATTTTTGAAAACTAGAGACCGATGGGAATCCAAGATGGGGTGACTTGTGGGGCTCTGACCAGCTTCTGTTACCCAGAAACCTTTGCAAACCTCAAAATTTGGCTAAAAAAACATGTTTTCCTCACATTTTGGTGACAGAAAGTTCTGGAATCTGAGAAGAGCCACAAATTTCCTTCCACACAGCGTTTCCCAAAGTCTCCCGATAAAAATGATACCTCACTTGTGTGGGTAGGCCGAGCGCCAGCGACAGGAAATGCCCCAAAACGCAACGTGGACACATCCCATTTTTTGACAGAAAACAGAGGTGTTTTTTGCAAAGTGCCTACCTGTAGATTTTGGTCTCTAGCTCAGCCGGCACCAGGGGAAAGCTACCAAACCTGTGCATTTTTGAAAACATAGAGACCGAGGGGAATCAAAGATGGGGTGACTTGTGGGGCTCTGATCAGGTTCTGTTACCCAGAATCCGTTGCAAACCTCAAAATTTGGCTAAAAAAACATGTTTTCCTCACATTTCGGTGACAGAAAGTTCTGGAATCTGAGAGGAGCCACAAATTTCCTTCCACCCAGCGTTGTTCCAAGTCTCCCGATAAAAATGCTACCTCACTTGTGTGGGTAGCCCGAGCGCCCGCGACAGGAAATGCCCCAAAACACAACGTGGACACATCCCATTTTTTGACAGAAAACAGAGGTGTTTTTGCAAAGTGCCTACTTGTAGATTTTGGCCTCTAGCTCAGCCTGCACCTAGGGAAACCTACCAAACCTGTGCATTTTTTAAAACTAGAGACCGATGGGAATCCAAGATGGGGTGACTTGTGGGGCTCTGACCAGCTTCTGTTACCCAGAATCCTTTGCAAACCTCAAAATTTGGCTGAAAAAACACGTTTTCCTCACATTTCGGTGACAGAAAGTTCTGGAATCTGAGAGGAGCCACAAATTTCCTTCCACCCAGCGTTCCCCCAAGTCTCCCGATAAAAATGATACCTCACTTGTGTGGGTAGGCCGAGCGCCTGCGACAGGAAATGCCCCAAAACGCAACGTGGACACATCCCATTTTTTTATAGAAAACAGAGGTGTTTTTTGCAAATTGCCTACCTGTAGATTTAGGACTCTAGCTCAGCCGGCACCTAGGGAAACCTTCCAAACCTGTGCATTTTTTAAAACTACAGACCGATGGGAATCCCAGATGGGGTGACTTGTGGGGCTCTGACCAGCTTGTGTTACCCAGAATCCTTTGCAAACCTCAAAATTTGGCTAAAAAAACACATTTTCCTCACATTTTGGTGACAGAAAGTTCTGGAATCTGAGAATAGCCACAAATTTCCTTCCACCCAGCGCTCCCCCAAGTCTCCGGATAAAAATGATACCTCACTTGTGTGGGCATGCATAGCGCCCACGGCAGGAAATGCCCCAAAACACAACGTGCACACATCCCATTTTTTGACAGGAAACAGAGGTGTTTTTTGCAAAGTGCCTACCTGTAGATTTTGGCCTCTAGCTCAGCTGGCAGCTAGGGAAACATACCAAACCTGTGCATTTCTGAAAACGAGAGACCTAGGGGAATCCAAGATGGGGTGACTTGTAGGGCTCTGACCAGGTTCTGTTGCCCAGAATCCTTGGCAAACCTCAAAATTTGGCTAAAAAAACAAGTTTTCCTCACATTTCAGTGACATAAAGTTCTGGAATCTGAGGGGAGCCACAAATTTCCTGCCACCCAGCGTTCCCCCAAGTCTCCCGATAAAAATGATACCTCACTTGTGTGGGTAGGCCTAGCCCAAGTGACAGGCAATGCCCCAAAACGCAACGTGGACACATCCCATTTTTTGGCAGAAAACAGAGGTGTTTTTTGCAAAGTGCCTACCTGTAGATTTTGGCCTCTAGCTCAGCCAGCACCTAGGGAAACCTACCAGACCTGTGCATTTTTGACAACTAGAGACCTAGGGGAATCCAAGATGGGGTGACTTGTGGGGCTCTGACCAGGTTCTGTTACCCAGAATCCTTTGCAAACCTCAAAATATGGCTAAAAAAACACGTTTTCCTCAAATTTGGTGACAGAAAGTTCTGGAAAATGAGAAGAGACACAAATTCCCTTCCACTTAGCGTTCCTTCAAGTCTCCTGATAAAAATGATACCTCACTTGCGTGGGTAGGCCTAGCGCCCGCGACAGGAAATACCCCAAGACGCAACGGTGATACATCCCATTTTTTGACAGAAAACAGAGGTGTTTTTTGCAATGTGCCTACCTGTAGATTTTGGCCTCTAGCTCAGCCGGCACCTAGGGAAACCTACCAAACCTGTGCATTTTTTAAAACTAGAGACCAAGGGGAATCAAAGATGGGGTGACTTGTGGGGCTCTGACCAGGTTCTGTTACCCAGAATCCTTTTCAAACCTCAAAATGTGGCTGAAAAAACACGTTTTCCTCACATTTCAGTGACAGAAAGTTCTGGAATCTGAGAGGAGCCACAAATTTCCTTCCACCCAGTGTTCCCCCAAGTCTCTCGATAAAAATGATACCTCACTTCTGTGGGTAGGCCTAGCGCCCGCGACAGGAAATGCCCCAAAACGCAACGTGGACACATCCCATTTTTTGACAGAAAACAGAGGTGTTTTTTGCAAAGTGCCTACCTGTAGATTTTGGCCTCTAGCTCAGCCTGCACCTAGGGAAACCTACCAAACCTGTGCATTTTTTAAAACTAGAGACCGATGGGAATCCAAGATGGGGTGACTTGTGGGGCTCTGACCAGCTTCTGTTACCCAGAATCCTTTGCAAACCTCAAAATTTGGCTAAAAAAACACGTTTTCCTCACATTTTGGTGACAGAAAGTTCTGGAATCTGAGAAGAGCCACAAATTTCCTTCCACCCAGCGTTCCCCCAAGTCTTCCGCTAAAAATGATACCTCACTTGTGTGGGTAGGCCGAGCGCCTGCGACAGGAAATGCCCCAAAACGCAACGTGGACACATCCCATTTTTTGATAGAAAACAGAGGTGTTTTTTTGCAAATTGCCTACCTGTAGATTTTGGCCTCTAGCTCAGCCGGCACCTAGGGAAACATACCAAACCTGTGCATTTTTTTAAACCAGAGACCTAGGGGAATTCAAGATAGGGTGACTTGTGGGGCTCTGACCAGGTTCTGTTAGCCAGAATCCTTTGCAAACCTCAAAATTTGCCTAAAAAACATGTGTTTCTCACATTTCGGTGACAGAAAGTTCTGGAATCTGAGAGGAGCCACAAATTTCCTTCCACCCAGCGTTCCTCCAAGTCTCCCGATAAAAATGCTACCTCACTTGTGTGGGTAGGCCGAGCGCCTGCGACAGGAAATGACCCAAAACGCAACGTGGACACATCCCATTTTTTAATAGAAAACAGAGGTGTTTTTTGCAAATTGCCTACCTGTAGATTTAGGACTCAAGCTCAGCCGGCACCTAGGGAAACCTTCCAAACCTGTGCATTTTTTAAATCTAGAGACCAAGGGGAATCAAAGATGAGGTGACTTGTGGGGCTCTGACCAGGTTCTGTTACCCAGAATCCGTTGCAAACCTCAAAATTTGGCTAAAAAAACATGTTTTCCTTCCATTTCGGTGACAGAAAGTTCTGGAATCTGAGAGGAGCCACAAATTTCCTTCCACCCAGCGTTCCCCCAAGTCTCCCAATAAAAATTATAGCTCATTTGTGTGGGTAGGCCTAGCGCCCACGACAGGAAGTTGCCCAAAACACAACGTGGACACATCCCATTTTTTTACAGAAAACAGAGGTGTTTTTTGCAAAGTGCCTACCTGTAGATTTTGGCCTCTAGCTCAGCCTGCACCTTGGGAAAGCTACCAAACCTGTGCATTTGTGAAAACTAGAGACCGATGGGAATCCAAGATGGGGTGACTTGTGGGGCTCTGACGAGCTTCTGTTACCCAGAAACCTTTGCAAACCTCAACATTTGGCTAAAAAAACACGTTTTCCTCACATTTTGGTGACAGAAAGTTCTGGAATCTGAGAAGAGCCACAAATTTCCTTCCACCCAGCGTTCCCCCAAGTCTCCCGATAAAAATGATACCTCACTTGTGTGGGTAGGCCGAGCGCCAGCGACAGGAAATGCCCCAAAACGCAACGTGGACACATCCCATTTTTTGACAGAAAACAGAGGTGTTTTTTACAAAGTGCCTACCTGTAGATTTTGGCCTCTAGCTCAGCCGGCACCAGGGGAAAGCTACCAAACCTGTGCATTTTTGAAAACATAGAGACCGAGGGGAATCTAAGATGGGGTGACTTGTGGGGCTCTGACAGGTTCTGTTACCCAGAATCCGTTGCAAACCTCAAAATTTGGCTAAAAAAACATGTTTTCCTCACATTTCGGTGACAGAAAGTTCTGGAATCTGAGAGGAGCCACAAATTTCCTTCCACCCAGCGTTCCTCCAAGTCTCCCGATTAAAATGCTACCTCACTTGTGTGGGTAGGCTGAGCGCCTGCGACAGGAAATGCCCCAAAACGCAACGTGGACACATCCCATTTTTTAATAGGAAACAGAGGTGTTTTTTGCAAATTGCCTACCTGTAGATTTAGGACTCTAGCTCAGCCGGCACCTAGGGAAACCTTCCAAACCTGTGCATTTTTTAAAACTAGAGACCGATGGGAATCCAAGATGGGGTGACTTGTGGGGCTCTGACCAGCTTCTGTTACCCAGAATCCTTTTCAAACCTCAAAATTTGGCTAAACAAACACATTTTCCTCACATTTTGGTGACAGAAAGTTCTGGAATCTGAGAAGAGCCACAAATTTCCTTCCACCCAGCGCTCCCCCAAGTCTCCGGATAAAAATGATACCTCACTTGTGTGGGCATGCATAGCGCCCACGGCAGGAAATGCCCCAAAACACAACGTGCACACATCCCATTTTTTGACAGGAAACAGAGGTTTTTTTTGCAAAGTGCCTACCTGTAGATTTTGGCCTCTAGCTCAGCTGGCAGCTAGGGAAACATACCAAACCTGTGCATTTTTGAAAACGAGAGACCTAGGGGAATCCAAGATGGGGTGACTTGTCGGGCTCTGACCAGGTTCTGTTGCCCAGAATCCTTGGCAAACCTCAAAATTTGGCTAAAAAAACAAGTTTTCCTCACATTTCAGTGACATAAAGTTCTGGAATCTGAGGGGAGCCACAAATTTCCTTCCACCCAGCGTTCCCCCAAGTCTCCCGATAAAAATGATACCTCACTTGTGTGGGTAGGCCGAGCGCCTGCGACAGGAAATGCCCCAAAACGCAATGTGGACACATCCCATTTTTTGATAGAAAACAGAGGTGTTTTTTGCAAATTGCCTACCTGTAGATTTTGGCCTCTAGCTCAGCCGGCACCTAGGGAAACATACCAAACCTGTGCATTTTTTTAAACCAGAGACCTAGGGGAATTCAAGATAGGGTGACTTGTGGGGCTCTGACCAGGTTCTGTTAGCCAGAATCCTTTGCAAACCTCAAAATTTGCCTAAAAAAACATGTTTTCCTCACATTTCGGTGACAGAAAGTTCTGGAATCTGAGAGGAGCCACAAATTTCCTTCCACCCAGCGTTCCTCCAAGTCTCCCGATAAAAATGCTACCTCACTTGTGTGGGTAGCCCGAGCGCCCGGGACAGGAAATGCCCCAAAACACAACGTGGACACATCCCATTTTTTGAGTGAAAACAGAGGTTTTTTTGCAAAGTGCCTACTTGTAGATTTTGGCCTCTAGCTCAGCCTGCACCTAGGGAAACCTACCAAACCTGTGCATTTTTTAAAACTAGAGACCGATGGGAATCCAAGATGGGATGACTTGTGGGGCTCTGACCAGCTTCTGTTACCCATAATCCTTTGCAAACCTCAAAATTTGGCTAAAAAAACACGTTTTCCTCACATTTTGGTGACAGAAAGTTCTGGAATCTGAGAAGAGCCACAAATTTTCTTCCACCAAGCTTTCCCCCAAGTCTCCCGATAAAAATGATACCTCACTTGTGTGGGTAGGCCGAGCGCCTGCGACAGGAAATGCCCCTAAACGCAACGTGGACACATCCCATTTTTTGATAGAAAACAGAGGTGTTTTTTGCAAATTGCCTACCTGTAGATTTTGGCCTCTAGCTCAGCCGGCACCTAGGGAAACATACCAAACCTGTGCATTTTTTTAAACTAGAGACCGATGGGAATTCAAGATAGGGTGACTTGTGGGGCTCTGACCAGGTTCTGTTAGCCAGAATCCTTTGCAAACCTCAATATTTGGCTAAAAAAACACGTTTTCCTCACATTTCGGTGACAGAAAGTTCTGGAATCTGAGAGGAGCCACAAATTTCCTTCCACCCAGCGTTCCTCCAAGTCTCCCGATAAAAATGCTACCTCACTTGTGTGGGTAGGCCGAGCGCCTGCGACAGGAAATGCCCCAAAACGCAACATGGACACATCCCATTTTTTCATAGAAAACAGAGGTGTTTTTTGCAAATTGCCTACCTGTAGATTTAGGACTCTAGCTCAGCCGGCACCTAGGGAATCCTACCAAACCTGTGCATTTTTTAAAACTAGAGAACAAGGGGAATCAAAGATGAGGTGACTTGTGGGGCTCTGACCAGGTTCTGTTAGCCAGAATCCGTTGCAAACTTCAAAATTTGGCTAAAAAAACATGTTTTCCTCACATTTCGGTGACAGAAAGTTCTGGAATCTGAGAGGAGCCACAAATTTCCTTCCACCCAGCGTTCCCCCAAGTCTCCCGATAAAAATGATAGCTCATTTGTGTGGGTAGGCCTAGCGCCCGCGACAGGAAGTGCCCCAAAACACAACGTGGACACATCCCATTTTTTTACAGAAAACAGAGGTGTTTTTTGCCAAGTGCCTACCTGTAGATTTTGGCCTCTAGCTCAGCCTGCACCTAGGGAAAGCTACCAAACCTGTGCATTTTTTAAAACTAGAGACCGATGGGAATCCAAGATGGGGTGACTTGTGGGGCTCTGACAAGCTTCTGTTACCCAGAATCCTTTGCAAACCTCAAAATTTGGCTAAAAAAACACGTTTTCCTCACATTTTGGTGACAGAAAGTTCTGGAATCTGAGAAGAGCCACAAATTTCCTTCCACCCAGCGTTCCCCCAAGTCTCCCGATAAAAATGATACCTCACTTGTGTGGGTAGGCCTAGCGCCAGCGACAGGAAGGGCCCCAAAACGCAACGTGGACACATCCAATTTTTTGACAGAAAACAGAGGTGTTTTTTGCAAAGTGCCTACCTGTAGATTTTGGCCTCTAGCTCAGCCAGCACGTAGGGAAACCTACCAAACCTGTGCATTTTTGAAAACTAGAGACCTAGGGGAATTCAAGATGGGGTGACTTGTGGGGCTCTGTCCAGGTTCTATTACCCAGAATCCTTAGCAAACCTCAAAATTTGGCTAAAAAAACACATTTTCCTCACATTTTGGTGACAGAAAGTACTGGAAAATGAGAAGAACCACAAATTCCCTTCCACTTAGCGTTCCTTCAAGTCTCCCGATAAAAATGATACCTCACTTGTGTGGGTAGGCCTAGCGCCCGCGACAGGAAATGCCCCAAGACGCAACGTGGACACATCCCAATTTTTGACAGAAAACAGAGGTGTTTTTTGCAAAGTGCCTACCTGTAGATTTTGGCCTCTAGCTCAGCCGGCACCTAGGGAAACCTACCAAACCTGTGCATTTTTTAAAACTAGAGACCAAGGGGAATCCAAGATGGGGTGACTTGTGGGGCTCTGACCAGCTTCTGTTACCCAGAATCCTTTGCAAACCTCAAAATTTGGCTAAAAAAACACGTTTTCCTCACATTTTGGTGACAGAAAGTTCTGGAATCTGAGAAGAGCCACAAATTTCCTTCCACCCAGCGTTCCCCCAAGTCTCCCGATAAAAATGATACCTCACTTGTGTGGGTAGGCCTAGCGCCAGCGACAGGAAGGGCCCCAAAACGCAACGTGGACACATCCAATTTTTTGACAGAAAACAGAGGTGTTTTTTGCAAAGTGCCTACCTGTAGATTTTGGCCTCTAGCTCAGCCAGCACGTAGGGAAACCTACCAAACCTGTGCATTTTTGAAAACTAGAGACCTAGGGGAATTCAAGATGGGGTGACTTGTGGGGCTCTGTCCAGGTTCTATTACCCAGAATCCTTAGCAAACCTCAAAATTTGGCTAAAAAAACACATTTTCCTCACATTTTGGTGACAGAAAGTACTGGAAAATGAGAAGAACCACAAATTCCCTTCCACTTAGCGTTCCTTCAAGTCTCCCGATAAAAATGATACCTCACTTGTGTGGGTAGGCCTAGCGCCCGCGACAGGAAATGCCCCAAGACGCAACGTGGTCACATCCCAATTTTTGACAGAAAACAGAGGTGTTTTTTGCAAAGTGCCTACCTGTAGATTTTGGCCTCTAGCTCAGCCGGCACCTAGGGAAACCTACCAAACCTGTGCATTTTTTAAAACTAGAGACCAAGGGGAATCCAAGATGGGGTGACTTGTGGGGCTCTGACCAGCTTCTGTTACCCAGAATCCTTTGCAAACCTCAAAATTTGGCTAAAAAAACACGTTTTCCTCACATTTTGGTGACAGAAAGTTCTGGAATCTGAGAAGAGCCACAAATTTCCTTCCACCCAGCGTTCCCCCAAGTCTCCCGATAAAAATGATACCTCACTTGTGTGGGTAGGCCTAGCGCCAGCGACAGGAAGGGCCCCAAAACGCAACGTGGACACATCCAATTTTTTGACAGAAAACAGAGGTGTTTTTTGCAAAGTGCCTACCTGTAGATTTTGGCCTCTAGCTCAGCCAGCACGTAGGGAAACCTACCAAACCTGTGCATTTTTGAAAACTAGAGACCTAGGGGAATTCAAGATGGGGTGACTTGTGGGGCTCTGACCAGGTTCTATTACCCAGAATCCTTAGCAAACCTCAAAATTTGGCTAAAAAAACACATTTTCCTCACATTTTGGTGACAGAAAGTACTGGAAAATGAGAAGAACCACAAATTCCCTTCCACTTAGCGTTCCTTCAAGTCTCCCGATAAAAATGATACCTCACTTGTGTGGGTAGGCCTAGCGCCCGCGACAGGAAATGCCCCAAGACGCAACGTGGACACATCCCAATTTTTGACAGAAAACAGAGGTGTTTTTTGCAAAGTGCCTACCTGTAGATTTTGGCCTCTAGCTCAGCCGGCACCTAGGGAAACCTACCAAACCTGTGCATTTTTTAAAACTAGAGACCAAGGGGAATCCAAGATGGGGTGACTTGTGGGGCTCTGACCAGCTTCTGTTACCCAGAATCCTTTGCAAACCTCAAAATTTGGCTAAAAAAACACGTTTTCCTCACATTTTGGTGACAGAAAGTTCTGGAATCTGAGAAGAGCCACAAATTTCCTTCCACCCAGCGTTCCCCCAAGTCTCCCGATAAAAATGATACCTCACTTGTGTGGGTAGGCCTAGCGCCAGCGACAGGAAGGGCCCCAAAACGCAACGTGGACACATCCAATTTTTTGACAGAAAACAGAGGTGTTTTTTGCAAAGTGCCTACCTGTAGATTTTGGCCTCTAGCTCAGCCAGCACGTAGGGAAACCTACCAAACCTGTGCATTTTTGAAAACTAGAGACCTAGGGGAATTCAAGATGGGGTGACTTGTGGGGCTCTGACCAGGTTCTATTACCCAGAATCCTTAGCAAACCTCAAAATTTGGCTAAAAAAACACATTTTCCTCACATTTTGGTGACAGAAAGTACTGGAAAATGAGAAGAACCACAAATTCCCTTCCACTTAGCGTTCCTTCAAGTCTCCCGATAAAAATGATACCTCACTTGTGTGGGTAGGCCTAGCGCCCGCGACAGGAAATGCCCCAAGACGCAACGTGGACACATCCCAATTTTTGACAGAAAACAGAGGTGTTTTTTGCAAAGTGCCTACCTGTAGATTTTGGCCTCTAGCTCAGCCGGCACCTAGGGAAACCTACCAAACCTGTGCATTTTTTAAAACTAGAGACCAAGGGGAATCAAAGATGGGGTGACTTGTGGGGCTCTGACCAGGTTCTGTTACCCAGAATCCTTTTCAAACCTCAAAATTTGGCTAAAAAAACACGTTTTCCTCACATTTCAGTGACAGAAAGTTCTGGAATCTGAGAGGAGCCACAAATTTCCTTCCACCCAGTGTTCCCCCAAGTCTCCCGATAAAAATGATACCTCACTTCTGTGGGTAGGCCTAGCGCCCGTGACAGGAAATGCCCCAAAATGCAACGTGGACACATCCCATTTTTTGACAGAAACCAGAGGTGTTTTTTTGCAAAGGGCCTACCTGTAGATTTTGGCCTCTAGCTCAGCCGGCACCAGGGGAAAGCTACCAAACCTGTGCATTTTTGAAAACATAGAGACCGAGGGGAATCAAAGATGGGGTGACTTGTGGGGCTCTGATCAGGTTCTGTTACCCAGAATCCGTTGCAAACCTCAAAATTTGGCTAAAAAAACATGTTTCCCTCACATTTCGGTGACAGAAAGTTCTGGAATCTGGGAGGAGCCACAAATTTCCTTCCACCCACCGTTCTTCCAAGTCTCCCGATAAAAATGCTACCACACTTGTGTGGGTAGCCCGAGAGCCCGCGACAGGAAATGCCCCAAAACACAACGTGGACACATCCCATTTTTTGACAGAAAACAGAGGTGTTTTTGCAAAGTGCCTACTTGTAGATTTTGGCCTCTAGCTCAGCCTGCACCTAGGGAGACCTACCAAACCTGTGCATTTTTTAAAACTAGAGACCGATGGGAATCCAAGATGGGGTGACTTGTGGGGCTCTGACCAGCTTGTGTTACCCAGAATCCTTTGCAAACCTAAAAATTTGGCTAAAAAAAACACATTTTCCTCACATTTTGGTGACAGAAAGTTCTGGAATCTGAGAAGAGCCACAAATTTCCTTCCACCCTGCGCTCCCCCAAGTCTCCGGATAAAAATGATACCTCACTTGTGTGGGCATGCGTAGCGCCCACGGCAGAAAATGCCCCAAAACACAACGTGCACACATCCCATTTTTTGACAGGAAACAGAGGTGTTTTTTGCAAAGTGCCTACCTGTAGATTTTGGCCTCTAGCTCAGCTGGCAGCTAGGGAAACATACCAAACCTGTGCATTTTTTAAAACTAGAGACCGATGGGAATCCAAGATGGGGTGACTTGTGGGGCTCTGACCAGCTTCTGTTACCCAGAATCCTTTGCAAACCTCAAAATTTGGCTAAAAAAACACGTTTTCCTCACATTTTGGTGACAGAAAGTTCTGGAATCTGAGAAGAGCCACAAATTTCCTTCCACCCAGCGTTCCCCCAAGTCTCCCGCTAAAACTTATACCTCACTTGTGTGGGTAGGCCGAGCGCCTGCGACAGGAAATGCCCCAAAACGCATCTTGGACACATCCCATTTTTTGATAGAAAACAGAGGTGTTTTTTTGCAAATTGCCTACCTGTAGATTTTGGCCTCTAGCTCAGCCGGCACCTAGGGAAACATACCAAACCTGTGCATTTTTTTAAACCAGAGACCTAGGGGAATTCAAGATAGGGTGACTTGTGGGGCTCTGACCAGGTTCTGTTAGCCAGAATCCTTTGCAAACCTCAAAATTTGCCTAAAAAACACGTTTTCCTCACATTTCGGTGACAGAAAGTTCTGGAATCTGAGAGGAGCCACAAATTTCCTTCCACCCAGCGTTCCTCCAAGTCTCCCGATAAAAATGCTACCTCACTTGTGTGGGTAGGCCTAGCGCCCGCGACAGGAAATGCCCCAAGACGCAACGTGGACACATCCCAATTTTTGACAGAAAACAGAGGTGTTTTTTGCAAAGTGCCTACCTGTAGATTTTGGCCTCTAGCTCAGCCGGCACCTAGGGAAACCTACAAAACCTGTGCATTTTTTAAAACTAGAGACCAAGGGGAATCCAAGATGGGGTGACTTGTGGGGCTCTGACCAGCTTCTGTTACCCAGAATCCTTTGCAAACCTCAAAATTTGGCTAAAAAAACACGTTTTCCTCACATTTTGGTGACAGAAAGTTCTGGAATCTGAGAAGAGCCACAAATTTCCTTCCACCCAGCGTTCCCCCAAGTCTCCCGATAAAAATGATACCTCACTTGTGTGGGTAGGCCTAGCGCCAGCGACAGGAAGGGCCCCAAAACGCAACGTGGACACATCCAATTTTTTGACAGAAAACAGAGGTGTTTTTTGCAAAGTGCCTACCTGTAGATTTTGGCCTCTAGCTCAGCCAGCACGTAGGGAAACCTACCAAACCTGTGCATTTTTGAAAACTAGAGACCTAGGGGAATTCAAGATGGGGTGACTTGTGGGGCTCTGACCAGGTTCTATTACCCAGAATCCTTAGCAAACCTCAAAATTTGGCTAAAAAAACACATTTTCCTCACATTTTGGTGACAGAAAGTACTGGAAAATGAGAAGAACCACAAATTCCCTTCCACTTAGCGTTCCTTCAAGTCTCCCGATAAAAATGATACCTCACTTGTGTGGGTAGGCCTAGCGCCCGCGACAGGAAATGCCCCAAGACGCAACGTGGACACATCCCAATTTTTGACAGAAAACAGAGGTGTTTTTTGCAAAGTGCCTACCTGTAGATTTTGGCCTCTAGCTCAGCCGGCACCTAGGGAAACCTACCAAACCTGTGCATTTTTTAAAACTAGAGACCAAGGGGAATCAAAGATGGGGTGACTTGTGGGGCTCTGACCAGGTTCTGTTACCCAGAATCCTTTTCAAACCTCAAAATTTGGCTAAAAAAACACGTTTTCCTCACATTTCAGTGACAGAAAGTTCTGGAATCTGAGAGGAGCCACAAATTTCCTTCCACCCAGTGTTCCCCCAAGTCTCCCGATAAAAATGATACCTCACTTCTGTGGGTAGGCCTAGCGCCCGTGACAGGAAATGCCCCAAAATGCAACGTGGACACATCCCATTTTTTGACAGAAACCAGAGGTGTTTTTTTGCAAAGGGCCTACCTGTAGATTTTGGCCTCTAGCTCAGCCGGCACCAGGGGAAAGCTACCAAACCTGTGCATTTTTGAAAACATAGAGACCGAGGGGAATCAAAGATGGGGTGACTTGTGGGGCTCTGATCAGGTTCTGTTACCCAGAATCCGTTGCAAACCTCAAAATTTGGCTAAAAAAACATGTTTCCCTCACATTTCGGTGACAGAAAGTTCTGGAATCTGGGAGGAGCCACAAATTTCCTTCCACCCACCGTTCTTCCAAGTCTCCCGATAAAAATGCTACCACACTTGTGTGGGTAGCCCGAGAGCCCGCGACAGGAAATGCCCCAAAACACAACGTGGACACATCCCATTTTTTGACAGAAAACAGAGGTGTTTTTGCAAAGTGCCTACTTGTAGATTTTGGCCTCTAGCTCAGCCTGCACCTAGGGAGACCTACCAAACCTGTGCATTTTTTAAAACTAGAGACCGATGGGAATCCAAGATGGGGTGACTTGTGGGGCTCTGACCAGCTTGTGTTACCCAGAATCCTTTGCAAACCTAAAAATTTGGCTAAAAAAAACACATTTTCCTCACATTTTGGTGACAGAAAGTTCTGGAATCTGAGAAGAGCCACAAATTTCCTTCCACCCAGCGCTCCCCCAAGTCTCCGGATAAAAATGATACCTCACTTGTGTGGGCATGCGTAGCGCCCACGGCAGAAAATGCCCCAAAACACAACGTGCACACATCCCATTTTTTGACAGGAAACAGAGGTGTTTTTTGCAAAGTGCCTACCTGTAGATTTTGGCCTCTAGCTCAGCTGGCAGCTAGGGAAACATACCAAACCTGTGCATTTTTTAAAACTAGAGACCGATGGGAATCCAAGATGGGGTGACTTGTGGGGCTCTGACCAGCTTCTGTTACCCAGAATCCTTTGCAAACCTCAAAATTTGGCTAAAAAAACACGTTTTCCTCACATTTTGGTGACAGAAAGTTCTGGAATCTGAGAAGAGCCACAAATTTCCTTCCACCCAGCGTTCCCCCAAGTCTCCCGCTAAAACTTATACCTCACTTGTGTGGGTAGGCCGAGCGCCTGCGACAGGAAATGCCCCAAAACGCATCTTGGACACATCCCATTTTTTGATAGAAAACAGAGGTGTTTTTTTGCAAATTGCCTACCTGTAGATTTTGGCCTCTAGCTCAGCCGGCACCTAGGGAAACATACCAAACCTGTGCATTTTTTTAAACCAGAGACCTAGGGGAATTCAAGATAGGGTGACTTGTGGGGCTCTGACCAGGTTCTGTTAGCCAGAATCCTTTGCAAACCTCAAAATTTGCCTAAAAAACACGTTTTCCTCACATTTCGGTGACAGAAAGTTCTGGAATCTGAGAGGAGCCACAAATTTCCTTCCACCCAGCGTTCCTCCAAGTCTCCCGATAAAAATGCTACCTCACTTGTGTGGGTAGGCCGAGCGCCTGCGACAGGAAATGCCCCAAAACGCAACGTGGACACATCCCATTTTTTAATAGAAAACAGAGGTGTTTTTTGCAAATTGCCTACCTGTAGATTTAGGACTCTAGCTCAGCCGGCACCTAGGGAAACCTACCAAACCTGTTCATTTTTTAAAACTAGAGACCAAGAGGAATCAAAGATGAGGTGACTTGTGGGGCTCTGACCAGGTTCTGTTACCCAGAATCCGTTGCAAACCTCAAAATTTGGCTAAAAAAACATGTTTTCCTCAAATTTCGGTGACAGAAAGTTCTGGAATCTGAGAGGAGCCACAAATTTCCTTCCGCCCAGCGTTCCCCCAAGTCTCCCGATAAAAATGATAGCTCATTTGTGTGGGTAGGCCTAGCGCCCGCGACAGGAGGTTGCCCAAAACACAACGTGGACACATCCCATTTTTTTTACAGAAAACAGAAGTGTTTTTTGCAAAGTGCCTACCTGTAGATTTTGGCCTCTAGCTCAGCCTGTACCTTGGGAAAGCTACCAAACCTGTGCATTTTTGAAAACTAGAGACCGATGGGAATCCAAGATGGGGTGACTTGTGGGGCTCTGACCAGCTTCTGTTACCCAGAAACCTTTGCAAACCTCAAAATTTGGCTAAAAAAACACGTTTTCCTCACATTTTGGTGACAGAAAGTTCTGTAATCTGAGAAGAGCCACAAATTTCCTTCCACACAGTGTTTCCCCAAGTCTCCCGATAAAAATGATACCTCACTTGTGTGGGTAGGCCGAGCGCCAGCGACAGGAAATGCCCCAAAACGCAACGTGGACACATCCCATTTTTTGACAGAAAACAGAGGTGTTTTTTGCAAAGTGCCTACCTGTAGATTTTGGCCTCTAGCTCAGCCTGTACCTTGGGAAAGCTACCAAACCTGTGCATTTTTGAAAACTAGAGACCGATGGGAATCCAAGATGGGGTGACTTGTGGGGCTCTGACCAGCTTCTGTTACCCAGAAACCTTTGCAAACCTCAAAATTTGGCTAAAAAAACACGTTTTCCTCACATTTTGGTGACAGAAAGTTCTGTAATCTGAGAAGAGCCACAAATTTCCTTCCACACAGCGTTTCCCCAAGTCTCCCGATAAAAATGATACCTCACTTGTGTGGGTAGGCCGAGCGCCAGCGACAGGAAATGCCCCAAAACGCACCGTGGACACATCCCATTTTTTGATAGAAAACAGAGGTGTTTTTTTGCAAATTGCCTACCTGTAGATTTTGGCCTCTAGCTCAGCCGGCACCTAGGGAAACATACCAAACCTGTGCATTTCTTTAAACCAGAGACCTAGGGGAATTCAAGATAGGGTGACTTGTGGGGCTCTGACCAGGTTCTGTTAGCCAGAATCCTTTGCAAACCTCAAAATTTGCCTAAAAAACACGTTTTCCTCACATTTCGGTGACAGAAAGTTCTGGAATCTGAGAGGAGCCACAAATTTCCTTCCACCCAGCGTTCCTCCAAGTCTCCCGATAAAAATGCTACCTCACTTGTGTGGGTAGGCCGAGCGCCTGCGACAGGAAATGACCCAAAACGCAACGTGGACACATCCCATTTTTTGACAGAAAACAGAGGTGTTTTTGCAAAGTGCCTACTTGTAGATTTTGGCCTCTAGCTCAGCCTGCACCTAGGGAAACCTACCAAACCTGTGCATTTTTTAAAACTAGAGACCGATGGGAATCCAAGATGGGGTGACTTGTGGGGCTCTGACCAGGTTCTGTTACCCAGAATCCTTTGCAAACCTCAAAATATGGCTAAAAAAACACATTTTCCTCACATTTTGGTGACAGAAAGTTCTGGAAAATGAGAAGAGACACAAATTCCCTTCCACTTAGCGTTCCTTCAAGTCTCCCGATAAAAATGATACCTCACTTGTGTGGGTAGGCCTAGCGCCCGCGACAGGAAATGCCCCAAGACGCAACGGTGACACATCCCATTTTTTGACAGAAAACAGAGGTGTTTTTTGCAATGTGCCTACCTGTAGATTTTGGCCTCTAGCTCAGCCGGCACCTAGGGAAACCTACCAAACCTGTGCATTTTTTTAAACTAGAGACCAAGGGGAATCAAAGATGGGGTGACTTGTGGGGCTCTGACCAGGTTCTGTTACCCAGAATCCTTTTCAAACCTCAAAATTTGGCTAAAAAAACACGTTTTCCTCACATTTCAGTGACAGAAAGTTCTGGAATCTGAGAGGAGCCACAAATTTCCTTCCACCCAGTGTTCCCCCAAGTCTCTCGATAAAAATTATACCTCACATCTGTGGGTAGGCCTAGCGCCCGCAACAGGAAATGCCCCAAAACGCAACGTGGACACATCCCATTTTTTGACAGAAAACAGAGGTGTTTTTTGCAAAGTGCCTACCTGTAGATTTTGGCCTCTAGCTCAGCCTGCACCTAGGGAAACCTACCAAACCTGTGCATTTTTTAAAACTAGAGACCGATGGTAATCCAAGATGGGGTGACTTGTGGGGCTCTGACCAGCTTCTGTTACCCAGAATCCTTTGCAAACCTCAAAATTTGGCTAAAAAAACACGTTTTCCTCACATTTTGGTGACAGAAAGTTCTGGAATCTGAGAAGAGCCACAAATTTCCTTCCACCCAGCGTTCCCCCAAGTCTCCCGCTAAAAATTATACCTCACTTGTGTGGGTAGGCCGAGCGCCTGCGACAGGAAATGCCCCAAAACGCAACGTGGACACATCCCATTTTTTGATATAAAACAGAGGTGTTTTTTTGCAAATTGCCTACCTGTAGATTTTGGCCTCTAGCTCAGCCGGCACCTAGGGAAACATACCAAACCTGTGCATTTTTTTAAACCAGAGACCTAGGGGAATTCAAGATAGGGTGACTTGTGGGGCTCTGACCAGGTTCTGTTAGCCAGAATCCTTTGCAAACCTCAAAATTTGCCTAAAAAACACGTTTTCCTCACATTTCGGTGACAGAAAGTTCTGGAATCTGAGAGGAGCCACAAATTTCCTTCCACCCAGCGTTCCTCCAAGTCTCCCGATAAAAATGCTACCTCACTTGTGTGGGTAGGCCGAGCGCCTGCGACAGGAAATGCCCCAAAACGCAACGTGGACACATCCCATTTTTTAATTGAAAACAGAGGTGTTTTTTGCAAATTGCCTACCTGTAGATTTAGGACTCTAGCTCAGCCGGCACCTAGGGAAACCTACCAAACCTGTTCATTTTTTAAAACTAGAGACCAAGAGGAATCAAAGATGAGGTGACTTGTGGGGCTCTGACCAGGTTCTGTTACCCAGAATCCGTTGCAAACCTCAAAATTTGGCTAAAAAAACATGTTTTCCTCAAATTTCGGTGACAGAAAGTTCTGGAATCTGAGAGGAGCCACAAATTTCCTTCCGCCCAGCGTTCCCCCAAGTCTCCCGATAAAAATGATAGCTCATTTGTGTGGGTAGGCCTAGCGCCCGCGACAGGAGGTTGACCAAAACACAACGTGGACACATCCCATTTTTTTTTACAGAAAACAGAAGTGTTTTTTGCAAAGTGCCTACCTGTAGATTTTGGCCTCTAGCTCAGCCTGTACCTTGGGAAAGCTACCAAACCTGTGCATTTTTTAAAACTAGAGACCGATGGGAATCCAAGATGGGGTGACTTGTGGGGCTCTGACCAGCTTCTGTTACCCAGAAACCTTTGCAAACCTCAAAATTTCGCTAAAAAAACACGTTTTCCTCACATTTTGGTGACAGAAAGTTCTGTAATCTGAGAAGAGCCACAAATTTCCTTCCACACAGCGTTTCCCCAAGTCTCCCGATAAAAATTATACCTCACTTGTGTGGGTAGGCCGAGCGCCAGCGACAGGAAATGCCCCAAAACGCAACGTGGACACATCCCATTTTTTGACTGAAAACAGAGGTGTTTTTTGCAAAGTGCCTACCTGTAGATTTTGGCCTCTAGCTCAGCCGGCACCAGGGGAAAGCTACCAAACCTGTGCATTTTTTAAAACATAGAGACCGAGGGGAATCAAAGATGGGGTGACTTGTGGGGCTCTGATCAGGTTCTGTTACCCAGAATCCGTTGCAAACCTCAAAATTTGGCTAAAAAAACATGTTTTCCTCACATTTCGGTGACAGAAAGTTCTGGAATCTGAGAGGAGCCACAAATTTCCTTCCACCCAGCGTTGTTCCAAGTCTCCCGATAAAAATGCTACCTCACTTGTGTGGGTAGCCCGAGCGCCCGCGACAGGAAATGCCCCAAAACACAACGTGGACACATCCCATTTTTTGACAGAAAACAGAGGTGTTTTTGCAAAGTGCCTACTTGTAGATTTTGGCCTCTAGCTCAGCCTGCACCTAGGGAAACCTACCAAACCTGTGCATTTTTTAAAACTAGAGACCGATGGGAATCCAAGATGGGGTGACTTGTGGGGCTCTGACCAGCTTCTGTTACCCAGAATCCTTTGCAAACCTCAAAATTTGGATGAAAAAACACGTTTTCCTCACATTTCGGTGACAGAAAGTTCTGGAATCGGAGAGGAGCCACAAATTTCCTTCCACCCAGCGTTCCCCCAAGTCTCCCGATAAAAATGATACCTCACTTGTGTGGGTAGGCCGAGCGCCTGCGACAGGAAATGCCCCAAAACGCAACGTGGACACATCCCATTTTTTTATAGAAAACAGAGGTGTTTTTTGCAAATTGCCTACCTGTAGATTTTGGCCTCTAGCTCAGCCGGCACCTAGGGAAACATACCAAACCTGTGCATTTTTTCAAACCAGAGACCTAGGGGAATTCAAGATAGGGTGACTTGTGGGGCTCTGACCAGGTTCTGTTAGCCAGAATCCTTTGCAAACCTCAAAATTTGCCTTTAAAAACACGTTTTCCTCACATTTCGGTGACAGAAAGTTCTGGAATCTGAGAGGAGCCACAAATTTCCTTCCACCCAGCGTTCCTCCAAGTCTCCCGATTAAAATGCTACCTCACTTGTGTGGGTAGGCTGAGCGCCTGCGACAGGAAATGCCCCAAAACGCAACGTGGACACATCCCATTTTTTAATAGGAAACAGAGGTGTTTTTTGCAAATTGCCTACCTGTAGATTTAGGACTCTAGCTCAGCCGGCACCTAGGGAAACCTTCCAAACCTGTGCATTTTTTAAAAGTAGAGACCGATGGGAATCCAAGATGGGGTGACTTGTGGGGCTCTGACCAGCTTCTGTTACCCAGAATCCTTTTCAAACCTCAAAATTTGGCTAAACAAACACATTTTCCTCACATTTTGGTGACAGAAAGTTCTGGAATCTGAGAAGAGCCACAAATTTCCTTCCACCCAGCGCTCCCCCAAGTCTCCGGATAAAAATGATACCTCACTTGTGTGGGCATGCATAGCGCCCACGGCAGGAAATGCCCCAAAACACAACGTGCACACATCCCATTTTTTGACAGGAAACAGAGGTGTTTTTTGCAAAGTGCCTACCTGTAGATTTTGGCCTCTAGCTCAGCTGGCAGCTAGGGAAACATACCAAACCTGTGCATTTTTGAAAACGAGAGACCTAGGGGAATCCAAGATGGGGTGACTTGTCGGGCTCTGACCAGGTTCTGTTGCCCAGAATCCTTGGCAAACCTCAAAATTTGGCTAAAAAAACAAGTTTTCCTCACATTTCAGTGACATAAAGTTCTGGAATCTGAGGGGAGCCACAAATTTCCTTCCACCCAGCGTTCCCCCAAGTCTCCCGATAAAAATGATACCTCACTTGTGTGGGTAGGCCTAGCCCAAGCGACAGGCAATGCCCCAAAACGCAACGTGGACACATCCCATTTTTTGACAGAAAACAGAGGTGTTTTTTGCAAAGTGCCTACGTGTAGATTTTGGCCTCTAGCTCAGCCAGCACCTAGGGAAACCTACCAGACCTGTGCATTTTTGAAAACTAGAGACCTAGGGGAATCCAAGATGGGGTGACTTGTGGGGCTCTGACCAGGTTCTGTTACCCAGAATCCTTTGCAAACCTCAAAATATGGCTAAAAAAACACGTTTTCCTCAAATTTGGTGACAGAAAGTTCTGGAAAATGAGAAGACACACAAATTCCCTTCCACTTAGCGTTCCTTCAAGTCTCCCGATAAAAATGATACCTCACTTGTGTGGGTAGGTCTAGCGCCCGCGACAGGAAATACCCCAAGACGCAACGGTGATACATCCCATTTTTTGACAGAAAACAGAGGTGTTTTTTGCAATGTGCCTACCTGTAGATTTTGGCCTCTAGCTCAGCCGGCACCTAGGGAAACCTACCAAACCTGTGCATTTTTTAAAACTAGAGACCAAGGGGAATCAAAGATGGGGTGACTTGTGGGGCTCTGACCAGGTTCTGTTACCCAGAATCCTTTTCAAACCTCAAAATGTGGCTGAAAAAACACGTTTTCCTTACATTTCAGTGACAGAAAGTTCTGGAATCTGAGAGGAGCCACAAATTTCCTTCCACCCAGTGTTCCCCCAAGTCTCTCGATAAAAATGATACCTCACTTCTGTGGGTAGGCCTAGCGCCCGCGACAGGAAATGCCCCAAAACGCAACGTGGACACATCCCATTTTTTGACAGAAAACAGAGGTGTTTTTTGCAAAGTGCCTACCTGTAGATTTTGGCCTCTAGCTCAGCCTGCACCTAGGGAAACCTACCAAACCTGTGCATTTTTTAAAACTAGAGACCAATGGGAATCCAAGATGGGGTGACTTGTGGGGCTCTGACCAGCTTCTGTTACCCAGAATCCTTTGCAAACCTCAAAATTTGGCTAAAAAAACACGTTTTCCTCACATTTGGTGACAGAAAGTTCTGGAAAATGAGAAGACACACAAATTCCCTTCCACTTAGCGTTCCTTCAAGTCTCCCGATAAAAATGATACCTCACTTGTGTGGGTAGGTCTAGCGCCCGCGACAGGAAATACCCCAAGACGCAACGGTGATACATCCCATTTTTTGACAGAAAACAGAGGTGTTTTTTGCAATGTGCCTACCTGTAGATTTTGGCCTCTAGCTCAGCCGGCACCTAGGGAAACCTACCAAACCTGTGCATTTTTTAAAACTAGAGACCAAGGGGAATCAAAGATGGGGTGACTTGTGGGGCTCTGACCAGGTTCTGTTACCCAGAATCCTTTTCAAACCTCAAAATGTGGCTGAAAAAACACGTTTTCCTCACATTTCAGTGACAGAAAGTTCTGGAATCTGAGAGGAGCCACAAATTTCCTTCCACCCAGTGTTCCCCCAAGTCTCTCGATAAAAATGATACCTCACTTCTGTGGGTAGGCCTAGCGCCCGCGACAGGAAATGCCCCAAAACGCAACGTGGACACATCCCATTTTTTGACAGAAAACAGAGGTGTTTTTTGCAAAGTGCCTACCTGTAGATTTTGGCCTCTAGCTCAGCCTGCACCTAGGGAAACCTACCAAACCTGTGCATTTTTTAAAACTAGAGACCAATGGGAATCCAAGATGGGGTGACTTGTGGGGCTCTGACCAGCTTCTGTTACCCAGAATCCTTTGCAAACCTCAAAATTTGGCTAAAAAAACACGTTTTCCTCACATTTTGGTGACAGAAAGTTCTGGAATCTGAGAAGAGCCACAAATTTCCTTCCACCCAGCGTTCCCCCAAGTCTCCCGCTAAAAATGATACCTCACTTGTGTGGGTAGGCCGAGCGCCTGCGACAGGAAATGCCCCAAACCGCAACGTGGACACATCCCATTTTTTGATAGAAAACAGAGGTGTTTTTTTGCAAATTGCCTACCTGTAGATTTTGGCCTCTAGCTCAGCCGGCACCTAGGGAAACATACCAAACCTGTGCATTTTTTTAAACCAGAGACCTAGGGGAATTCAAGATAGGGTGACTTGTGGGGCTCTGACCAGGTTCTGTTAGCCAGAATCCTTTGCAAACCTCAAAATTTGCCTAAAAAACACGTTTTCCTCACATTTAGGTGACAGAAAGTTCTGGAATCTGAGAGGAGCCACAAATTTCCTTCCACCCAGCGTTCCTCCAAGTCTCCCGATAAAAATGCTACCTCACTTGTGTGGGTAGGCCGAGCGCCTGCGACAGGAAATGACCCAAAACGCAACGTGGACACATCCCATTTTTTAATAGAAAACAGAGGTGTTTTTTGCAAATTGCCTACCTGTAGATTTAGGACTCTAGCTCAGCCGGCACCTAGGGAAACCTACCAAACCTGTGCATTTTTTAAAACTAGAGACCAAGGGGAATCAAAGATGAGGTGACTTGTGGGGCTCTGACCAGGTTCTGTTACCCAGAATCCGTTGCAAACCTCAAAATTTGGCTAAAAAAACATGTTTTCCTTCCCTTTCGGTGACAGAAAGTTCTGGAATCTGAGAGAAGCCACAAATTTCCTTCCACCCAGCGTTCCCCCAAGTCTCCCGATAAAAATTATAGCTCATTTGTGTGGGTAGGCCTAGCGCCCGCGACAGGAAGTTGCCCAAAACACAACGTGGACACATCCCATTTTTTTACAGAAAACAGAGGTGTTTTTTGCAAAGTGCCTACCTGTAGATTTTGGCCTCTAGCTCAGCCTGCACCTTGGGAAAGCTACCAAACCTGTGCATTTGTGAAAACTAGAGACCAATGGGAATCCAAGATGGGGTGACTTGTGGGGCTCTGACGAGCTTCTGTTACCCAGAAACCTTTGCAAACCTCAAAATTTGGCTAAAGAAACACGTTTTCCTCACATTTTGGTGACAGAAAGTTCTGGAATCTGAGAAGAGCCACAAATTTCCTTCCACCCAGCGTTCCCCCAAGTCTCCCGATAAAAATGATACCTCACTTGTGTGGGTAGGCCGAGCGCCAGTGACAGGAAATGCCCCAAAACGCAACGTGGACACATCCCATTTTTTGACAGAAAACAGAGGTGTTTTTTACAAAGTGCCTACCTGTAGATTTTGGCCTCTAGCTCAGCCGGCACCAGGGGAAAGCTACCAAACCTGTGCATTTTTGAAAACATAGAGACCGAGGGGAATCTAAGATGGGGTGACTTGTGGGGCTCTGACAGGTTCTGTTACCCAGAATCCGTTGCAAACCTCAAAATTTGGCTAAAAAAACATGTTTTCCTCACATTTCGGTGACAGAAAGTTCTGGAATCTGAGAGGAGCCACAAATTTCCTTCCACCCAGCGTTCCTCCAAGTCTCCCGATAAAAATGCTACCTCACTTGTGTGGGTAGCCCGAGTGCCCGCGACAGGAAATGCCCCAAAACACAACGTGGACACATCCCATTTTTTGACAGAAAACAGAGGTGTTTTTGCAAAGTGCCTACTTGTAGATTTTGGCCTCTAGCTCAGCCTGCACCTAGGGAAACCTACCAAACCTGTGCATTTTTTAAAACTAGAGACCGATGGGAATCCAAGATGGGGTGACTTGTGGGGCTCTGACCAGCTTCTGTTACCCAGAATCCTTTGCAAACCTCAAAATTTGGCTGAAAAAACACATTTTCCTCACATTTCGGTGACAGAAAGTTCTGGAATATGAGAGGAGCCACAAATTTCCTTCCACCCAGCGTTCCCCCAAGTCTCCCGATAAAAATGATACCTCACTTGTGTGGGTAGGCCGAGCGCCTGCGACAGGAAATGCCCCAAAACGCAATGTGGACACATCCCATTTTTTGATAGAAAACAGAGGTGTTTTTTGCAAATTGCCTACCTGTAGATTTCGGCCTCTAGCTCAGCCGGCACCTAGGGAAACATACCAAACCTGTACATTTTTTTAAACCAGAGACCTAGGGGAATTCAAGATATGGTGACTTGTGGGGCTCTGACCAGGTTCTGTTAGCCAGAATCCTTTGCAAACCTCAAAATTTGCCTAAAAAAACATGTTTTCCTCACATTTCGGTGACAGAAAGTTCTGGAATCTGAGAGGAACCACAAATTTCCTTCCACCCAGCGTTCCTCCAAGTCTCCCGATAAAAATGCTACCTCACTTGTGTGGGTAGCCCGAGCACCCGGGACAGGAAATGCCCCAAAACACAACGTGGACACATCCCATTTTTTGACAGAAAACAGAGGTTTTTTTGCAAAGTGCCTACTTGTAGATTTTGGCCTCTAGCTCAGCCTGCACCTAGGGAAACCTACCAAACCTGTGCATTTTTTAAAACTAGAGACCGATGGGAATCCAAGATGGGATGACTTGTGGGGCTCTGACCAGCTTCTGTTACCCAGAATCCTTTGCAAACCTCAAAATTTGGCTGAAAAAACACGTTTTCCTCACATTTTGGTGACAGAAAGTTCTGGAATCTGAGAAGAGCCACAAATTTTCTTCCACCAAGCTTTCCCCCAAGTCTCCCGATAAAAATGATACCTCACTTGTGTGGGTAGGCCGAGCGCCTGCGACAGGAAATGCCCCTAAACGCAACGTGGACACATCCCATTTTTTGATAGAAAACAGAGGTGTTTTTTGCAAATTGCCTACCTGTAGATTTTGGCCTCTAGCTCAGCCGGCACCTAGGGAAACATACCAAACCTGTGCATTTTTTTAAACTAGAGACCGATGGGAATTCAAGATAGGGTGATTTGTGGGGCTCTGACCAGGTTCTGTTAGCCAGAATCCTTTGCAAACCTCAACATTTGGCTAAAAAAACACGTTTTCCTCACATTTCGGTGACAGAAAGTTCTGGAATCTGAGAGGAGCCACAAATTTCCTTCCACCCAGCGTTCCTCCAAGTCTCCCGATAAAAATGCTACCTCACTTGTGTGGGTAGGCCGAGCGCCTGCGACAGGAAATGCCCCAAAACGCAACATGGACACATCCCATTTTTTCATAGAAAACAGAGGTGTTTTTTGCAAATTGCCTATCTGTAGATTTAGGACTCTAGCTCAGCCGGCACCTAGGGAAACCTACCAAACCTGTGCATTTTTTAAAACTAGAGAACAAGGGGAATCAAAGATGAGGTGACTTGTGGGGCTCTGACCAGGTTCTGTTACCCAGAATCCGTTGCAAACTTCAAAATTTGGCTAAAAAAACATATTTTCCTCACATTTCGGTGACAGAAAGTTCTGGAATCTGAGAGGAGCCACAAATTTCCTTCCACCCAGCGTTCCCCCAAGTCTCCCGATAAAAATGATAGCTCATTTGTGTGGGTAGGCCTAGCGCCCGCGACAGGAAGTGCCCCAAAACACAACGTGGACACATCCCATTTTTTTACAGAAAACAGAGGTGTTTTTTGCAAAGTGCCTACCTGTAGATTTTGGCCTCTAGCTCAGCCTGCACCTAGGGAAAGCTACCAAACCTGTGCATTTTTTTAAACTAGAGACCGATGGGAATCCAAGATGGGGTGACTTGTGGGGCTCTGACCAGCTTCTGTTACCCAGAATCCTTTGAAAACCTCAAAATTTGGCTAAAAAAACACGTTTTCCTCACATTTTGGTGACAGAAAGTTCTGGAATCTGAGAAGAGCCACAAATTTCCTTCCACCCAGCGTTCCCCCAAGTCTCCCGATAAAAATGATACCTCACTTGTGTGGGTAGGCCTAGCGCCAGCGACAGGAAAGGCCCCAAAACGCAACGTGGACACATCCCATTTTTTGACAGAAAACAGAGGTGTTTTTTGCAAAGTGCCTACCTGTAGATTTTGGCCTCTAGCTCAGCCAGCACGTAGGGAAACCTACCAAACCTGTGCATTTTTGAAAACTAGAGACCTAGGGGAATTCAAGATGGGGTGACTTGTGGGGCTCTGACCAGGTTCTATTACCCAGAATCCTTAGCAAACCTCAAAATTTGGCTAAAAAAACACGTTTTCCTCACATTTTGGTGACAGAAAGTACTGGAAAATGAGAAGAACCACAAATTCCCTTCCACTTAGCGTTCCTTCAAGTCTCCCGATAAAAATGATACCTCACTTGTGTGGGTAGGCCTAGCGCCCGCGACAGGAAATGCCCCAAGACGCAACGTGGACACATCCCATTTTTTGACAGAAAACAGAGGTGTTTTTTGCAAAGTGCCTACCTGTAGATTTTGGCCTCTAGCTCAGCCGGCACCTAGGGAAACCTACCAAACCTGTGCATTTTTTAAAACTAGAGACCAAGGGGAATCAAAGATGGGGTGACTTGTGGGGCTCTGACCAGGTTCTGTTTCCCAGAATCCTTTTCAAACCTCAAAATTTGGCTAAAAAAACACGTTTTCCTCACATATCAGTGACAGAAAGTTCTGGAATCTGAGAGGAGCCACAAATTTCCTTCCACCCAGTGTTCCCCCAAGTCTCCCGATAAAAATGATACCTCACTTCTGTGGGTAGGCCTAGCGCCCGCGACAGGAAATGCCTTAAAACGCAACGTGGACACATCCCATTTTTTGACAGAAAACAGAGGTGTTTTTTTGCAAAGTGCCTACCTGTAGATTTTGGCCTCTAGCTCAGCCGGCACCAGGGGAAAGCTACCAAACCTGTGCATTTTTGAAAACATAGAGACCGAGGGGAATCAAAGATGGGGTGACTTGTGGGGCTCTGATCAGGTTCTGTTACCCAGAATCCGTTGCAAACCTCAAAATTTGGCTAAAAAAACATGTTTTCCTCACATTTCGGTGACAGAAAGTTCTGGAATCTGGGAGGAGCCACAAATTTCCTTCCACCCAGCGTTCCTCCAAGTCTCCCGATAAAAATGCTACCTCACTTGTGTGGGTATCCCGAGTGCCCGCGACAGGAAATGCCCCAAAACACAACGTGGACACATCCCATTTTTTGACAGAAAACAGAGGTGTTTTTGCAAAGTGCCTACTTGTAGATTTTGGCCTCTAGCTCAGCCTGCACCTAGGGAAACCTACCAAACCTGTGCATTTTTTAAAACTAGAGACCGATGGGAATCCAAGATGGGGTGACTTGTGGGGCTCTGACCAGCTTCTGTTACCCAGAATCCTTTGCAAACCTCAAAATTTGGCTGAAAAAACATATTTTCCTCACATTTCGGTGACAGAAAGTTCTGGAATCTGAGAGGAGCCACAAATTTCCTTCCACCCAGCGTTCCCCCAAGTCTCCCGATAAAAATGATACCTCACTTGTGTGGGTAGGCCGAGCGCCTGCGACAGGAAATGCCCCAAACCGCAACGTGGACACATCCCATTTTTTGATAGAAAACAGAGGTGTTTTTTTGCAAATTGCCTACCTGTAGATTTTGGCCTCTAGCTCAGCCGGCACCTAGGGAAACATACCAAACCTGTGCATTTTTTTAAACCAGAGACCTAGGGGAATTCAAGATAGGGTGACTTGTGGGGCTCTGACCAGGTTCTGTTAGCCAGAATCCTTTGCAAACCTCAAAATTTGCCTAAAAAACACGTTTTCCTCACATTTAGGTGACAGAAAGTTCTGGAATCTGAGAGGAGCCACAAATTTCCTTCCACCCAGCGTTCCTCCAAGTCTCCCGATAAAAATGCTACCTCACTTGTGTGGGTAGGCCGAGCGCCTGCGACAGGAAATGACCCAAAACGCAACGTGGACACATCCCATTTTTTAATAGAAAACAGAGGTGTTTTTTGCAAATTGCCTACCTGTAGATTTAGGACTCAAGCTCAGCCGGCACCTAGGGAAACCTACCAAACCTGTGCATTTTTTAAAACTAGAGACCAAGGGGAATCAAAGATGAGGTGACTTGTGGGGCTCTAACCAGGTTCTGTTACCTAGAATCCGTTGCAAACCTCAAAATTTGGCTAAAAAAACATGTTTTCCTTCCATTTCGGTGACAGAAAGTTCTGGAATCTGAGAGGAGCCACAAATTTCCTTCCACCCAGCGTTCCCCCAAGTCTCCCGATAAAAATTATAGCTCATTTGTGTGGGTAGGCCTAGCGCCCGCGACAGGAAGTTGCCCAAAACACAACGTGGACACATCCCATTTTTTTACAGAAAACAGAGGTGTTTTTTGCAAAGTGCCTACCTGTAGATTTTGGCCTCTAGCTCAGCCTGCACCTTGGGAAAGCTACCAAACCTGTGCATTTGTGAAAACTAGAGACCAATGGGAATCCAAGATGGGGTGACTTGTGGGGCTCTGACGAGCTTCTGTTACCCAGAAACCTTTGCAAACCTCAAAATTTGGCTAAAAAAACACGTTTTCCTCACATTTTGGTGACAGAAAGTTCTGGAATCTGAGAAGAGCCACAAATTTCCTTCCACCCAGCATTCCCCCAAGTCTCCCGATAAAAATGATACCTCACTTGTGTGGGTAGGCCGAGCGCCAGCGACAGGAAATGCCCCAAAACGCAACGTGGACACATCCCATTTTTTGACAGAAAACAGAGGTGTTTTTTACAAAGTGCCTACCTGTAGATTTTGGCCTCTAGCTCAGCCGGCACCAGGGGAAAGCTACCAAACCTGTGCATTTTTGAAAACATAGAGACCGAGGGGAATCTAAGATGGGGTGACTTGTGGGGCTCTGACAGGTTCTGTTACCCAGAATCCGTTGCAAACCTCAAAATTTGGCTAAAAAAACATGTTTTCCTCACATTTCGGTGACAGAAAGTTCTGGAATCTGAGAGGAGCCACAAATTTCCTTCCACCCAGCGTTCCTCCAAGTCTCCCGATAAAAATGCTACCTCACTTGTGTGGGTAGCCCGAGTGCCCGCGACAGGAAATGCCCCAAAACACAACGTGGACACATCCCATTTTTTGACAGAAAACAGAGGTGTTTTTGCAAAGTGCCTACTTGTAGATTTTGGCCTCTAGCTCAGCCTGCACCTAGGGAAACCTACCAAACCTGTGCATTTTTTAAAACTAGAGACCGATGGGAATCCAAGATGGGGTGACTTGTGGGGCTCTGACCAGCTTCTGTTACCCAGAATCCTTTGCAAACCTCAAAATTTGGCTGAAAAAACACATTTTCCTCACATTTCGGTGACAGAAAGTTCTGGAATCTGAGAGGAGCCACAAATTTCCTTCCACCCAGCGTTCCCCCAAGTCTCCCGATAAAAATGATACCTCACTTGTGTGGGTAGGCCGAGCGCCTGCGACAGGAAATGCCCCAAAACGCAATGTGGACACATCCCATTTTTTGATAGAAAACAGAGGTGTTTTTTGCAAATTGCCTACCTGTAGATTTTGGCCTCTAGCTCAGCCGGCACCTAGGGAAACATACCAAACCTGTGCATTTTTTCAAACCAGAGACCTAGGGGAATTCAAGATAGGGTGACTTGTGGGGCTCTGACCAGGTTCTGTTAGCCAGAATCCTTTGCAAACCTCAAAATTTGCCTTTAAAAACACGTTTTCCTCACATTTCGGTGACAGAAAGTTCTGGAATCTGAGAGGAGCCACAAATTTCCTTCCACCCAGCGTTCCTCCAAGTCTCCCGATTAAAATGCTACCTCACTTGTGTGGGTAGGCTGAGCGCCTGCGACAGGAAATGCCCCAAAACGCAACGTGGACACATCCCATTTTTTAATAGGAAACAGAGGTGTTTTTTGCAAATTGCCTACCTGTAGATTTAGGACTCTAGCTCAGCCGGCACCTAGGGAAACCTTCCAAACCTGTGCATTTTTTAAAACTAGAGACCGATGGGAATCCAAGATGGGGTGACTTGTGGGGCTCTGACCAGCTTCTGTTACCCAGAATCCTTTTCAAACCTCAAAATTTGGCTAAACAAACACATTTTCCTCACATTTTGGTGACAGAAAGTTCTGGAATCTGAGAAGAGCCACAAATTTCCTTCCACCCAGCGCTCCCCCAAGTCTCCGGATAAAAATGATACCTCACTTGTGTGGGCATGCATAGCGCCCACGGCAGGAAATGCCCCAAAACACAACGTGCACACATCCCATTTTTTGACAGGAAACAGAGGTGTTTTTTGCAAAGTGCCTACCTGTAGATTTTGGCCTCTAGCTCAGCTGGCAGCTAGGGAAACATACCAAACCTGTGCATTTTTGAAAACGAGAGACCTAGGGGAATCCAAGATGGGGTGACTTGTCGGGCTCTGACCAGGTTCTGTTGCCCAGAATCCTTGGCAAACCTCAAAATTTGGCTAAAAAAACAAGTTTTCCTCACATTTCAGTGACATAAAGTTCTGGAATCTGAGGGGAGCCACAAATTTCCTTCCACCCAGCGTTCCCCCAAGTCTCCCGATAAAAATGATACCTCACTTGTGTGGGTAGGCCTAGCCCAAGCGACAGGCAATGCCCCAAAACGCAACGTGGACACATCCCATTTTTTGACAGAAAACAGAGGTGTTTTTTGCAAAGTGCCTACGTGTAGATTTTGGCCTCTAGCTCAGCCAGCACCTAGGGAAACCTACCAGACCTGTGCATTTTTGAAAACTAGAGACCTAGGGGAATCCAAGATGGGGTGACTTGTGGGGCTCTGACCAGGTTCTGTTACCCAGAATCCTTTGCAAACCTCAAAATATGGCTAAAAAAACACGTTTTCCTCAAATTTGGTGACAGAAAGTTCTGGAAAATGAGAAGACACACAAATTCCCTTCCACTTAGCGTTCCTTCAAGTCTCCCGATAAAAATGATACCTCACTTGTGTGGGTAGGCCTAGCGCCCGCGACAGGAAATACCCCAAGACGCAACGGTGATACATCCCATTTTTTGACAGAAAACAGAGGTGTTTTTTGCAATGTGCCTACCTGTAGATTTTGGCCTCTAGCTCAGCCGGCACCTAGGGAAACCTACCAAACCTGTGCATTTTTTAAAACTAGAGACCAAGGGGAATCAAAGATGGGGTGACTTGTGGGGCTCTGACCAGGTTCTGTTACCCAGAATCCTTTTCAAACCTCAAAATGTGGCTGAAAAAACACGTTTTCCTCACATTTCAGTGACAGAAAGTTCTGGAATCTGAGAGGAGCCACAAATTTCCTTCCACCCAGTGTTCCCCCAAGTCTCTCGATAAAAATGATACCTCACTTCTGTGGGTAGGCCTAGCGCCCGCGACAGGAAATGCCCCAAAACGCAACGTGGACACATCCCATTTTTTGACAGAAAACAGAGGTGTTTTTTGCAAAGTGCCTACCTGTAGATTTTGGCCTCTAGCTCAGCCTGCACCTAGGGAAACCTACCAAACCTGTGCATTTTTTAAAACTAGAGACCAATGGGAATCCAAGATGGGGTGACTTGTGGGGCTCTGACCAGCTTCTGTTACCCAGAATCCTTTGCAAACCTCAAAATTTGGCTAAAAAAACACGTTTTCCTCACATTTTGGTGACAGAAAGTTCTGGAATCTGAGAAGAGCCACAAATTTCCTTCCACCCAGCGTTCCCCCAAGTCTCCCGCTAAAAATGATACCTCACTTGTGTGGGTAGGCCGAGCGCCTGCGACAGGAAATGCCCCAAACCGCAACGTGGACACATCCCATTTTTTGATAGAAAACAGAGGTGTTTTTTTGCAAATTGCCTACCTGTAGATTTTGGCCTCTAGCTCAGCCGGCACCTAGGGAAACATACCAAACCTGTGCATTTTTTTAAACCAGAGACCTAGGGGAATTCAAGATAGGGTGACTTGTGGGGCTCTGACCAGGTTCTGTTAGCCAGAATCCTTTGCAAACCTCAAAATTTGCCTAAAAAACACGTTTTCCTCACATTTAGGTGACAGAAAGTTCTGGAATCTGAGAGGAGCCACAAATTTCCTTCCACCCAGCGTTCCTCCAAGTCTCCCGATAAAAATGCTACCTCACTTGTGTGGGTAGGCCGAGCGCCTGCGACAGGAAATGACCCAAAACGCAACGTGGACACATCCCATTTTTTAATAGAAAACAGAGGTGTTTTTTGCAAATTGCCTACCTGTAGATTTAGGACTCTAGCTCAGCCGGCACCTAGGGAAACCTACCAAACCTGTGCATTTTTTAAAACTAGAGACCAAGGGGAATCAAAGATGAGGTGACTTGTGGGGCTCTGACCAGGTTCTGTTACCCAGAATCGGTTGCAAACCTCAAAATTTGGCTAAAAAAACATGTTTTCCTTCCCTTTCGGTGACAGAAAGTTCTGGAATCTGAGAGAAGCCACAAATTTCCTTCCACCCAGCGTTCCCCCAAGTCTCCCGATAAAAATTATAGCTCATTTGTGTGGGTAGGCCTAGCGCCCGCGACAGGAAGTTGCCCAAAACACAACGTGGACACATCCCATTTTTTTACAGAAAACAGAGGTGTTTTTTGCAAAGTGCCTACCTGTAGATTTTGGCCTCTAGCTCAGCCTGCACCTTGGGAAAGCTACCAAACCTGTGCATTTGTGAAAACTAGAGACCAATGGGAATCCAAGATGGGGTGACTTGTGGGGCTCTGACGAGCTTCTGTTACCCAGAAACCTTTGCAAACCTCAAAATTTGGCTAAAAAAACACGTTTTCCTCACATTTTGGTGACAGAAAGTTCTGGAATCTGAGAAGAGCCACAAATTTCCTTCCACCCAGCGTTCCCCCAAGTCTCCCGATAAAAATGATACCTCACTTGTGTGGGTAGGCCGAGCGCCAGTGACAGGAAATGCCCCAAAACGCAACGTGGACACATCCCATTTTTTGACAGAAAACAGAGGTGTTTTTTACAAAGTGCCTACCTGTAGATTTTGGCCTCTAGCTCAGCCGGCACCAGGGGAAAGCTACCAAACCTGTGCATTTTTGAAAACATAGAGACCGAGGGGAATCTAAGATGGGGTGACTTGTGGGGCTCTGACAGGTTCTGTTACCCAGAATCCGTTGCAATCCTCAAAATTTGGCTAAAAAAACATGTTTTCCTCACATTTCGGTGACAGAAAGTTCTGGAATCTGAGAGGAGCCACAAATTTCCTTCCACCCAGCGTTCCTCCAAGTCTCCCGATAAAAATGCTACCTCACTTGTGTGGGTAGCCCGAGCGCCCGGGACAGGAAATGCCCCAAAACACAACGTGGACACATCCCATTTTTTGACAGAAAACAGAGGTTTTTTTGCAAAGTGCCTACTTGTAGATTTTGGCCTCTAGCTCAGCCTGCACCTAGGGAAACCTACCAAACCTGTGCATTTTTTAAAACTAGAGACCGATGGGAATCCAAGATGGGATGACTTGTGGGGCTCTGACCAGCTTCTGTTACCCAGAATCCTTTGCAAACCTCAAAATTTGGCTGAAAAAACACGTTTTCCTCACATTTTGGTGACAGAAAGTTCTGGAATCTGAGAAGAGCCACAAATTTTCTTCCACCAAGCTTTCCCCCAAGTCTCCCGATAAAAATGATACCTCACTTGTGTGGGTAGGCCGAGCGCCTGCGACAGGAAATGCCCCTAAACGCAACGTGGACACATCCCATTTTTTGATAGAAAACAGAGGTGTTTTTTGCAAATTGCCTACCTGTAGATTTTGGCCTCTAGCTCAGCCGGCACCTAGGGAAACATACCAAACCTGTGCATTTTTTTAAACTAGAGACCGATGGGAATTCAAGATAGGGTGATTTGTGGGGCTCTGACCAGGTTCTGTTAGCCAGAATCCTTTGCAAACCTCAACATTTGGCTAAAAAAACACGTTTTCCTCACATTTCGGTGACAGAAAGTTCTGGAATCTGAGAGGAGCCACAAATTTCCTTCCACCCAGCGTTCCTCCAAGTCTCCCGATAAAAATGCTACCTCACTTGTGTGGGTAGGCCGAGCGCCTGCGACAGGAAATGCCCCAAAACGCAACATGGACACATCCCATTTTTTCATAGAAAACAGAGGTGTTTTTTGCAAATTGCCTATCTGTAGATTTAGGACTCTAGCTCAGCCGGCACCTAGGGAAACCTACCAAACCTGTGCATTTTTTAAAACTAGAGAACAAGGGGAATCAAAGATGAGGTGACTTGTGGGGCTCTGACCAGGTTCTGTTACCCAGAATCCGTTGCAAACTTCAAAATTTGGCTAAAAAAACATATTTTCCTCACATTTCGGTGACAGAAAGTTCTGGAATCTGAGAGGAGCCACAAATTTCCTTCCACCCAGCGTTCCCCCAAGTCTCCCGATAAAAATGATAGCTCATTTGTGTGGGTAGGCCTAGCGACCGCGACAGGAAGTGCCCCAAAACACAACGTGGACACATCCCATTTTTTTACAGAAAACAGAGGTGTTTTTTGCAAAGTGCCTACCTGTAGATTTTGGCCTCTAGCTCAGCCTGCACCTAAGGAAAGCTACCAAACCTGTGCATTTTTTTAAACTAGAGACCGATGGGAATCCAAGATGGGGTGACTTGTGGGGCTCTGACCAGCTTCTGTTACCCAGAATCCTTTGAAAACCTCAAAATTTGGCTAAAAAAACACGTTTTCCTCACATTTTGGTGACAGAAAGTTCTGGAATCTGAGAAGAGCCACAAATTTCCTTCCACCCAGCGTTCCCCCAAGTCTCCCGATAAAAATGATACCTCACTTGTGTGGGTAGGCCTAGCGCCAGCGACAGGAAAGGCCCCAAAACGCAACGTGGACACATCCCATTTTTTGACAGAAAACAGAGGTGTTTTTTGCAAAGTGCCTACCTGTAGATTTTGGCCTCTAGCTCAGCCAGCACGTAGGGAAACCTACCAAACCTGTGCATTTTTGAAAACTAGAGACCTAGGGGAATTCAAGATGGGGTGACTTGTGGGGCTCTGACCAGGTTCTATTACCCAGAATCCTTAGCAAACCTCAAAATTTGGCTAAAAAAACACGTTTTCCTCACATTTTGGTGACAGAAAGTACTGGAAAATGAGAAGAACCACAAATTCCCTTCCACTTAGCGTTCCTTCAAGTCTCCCGATAAAAATGATACCTCACTTGTGTGGGTAGGCCTAGCGCCCGCGACAGGAAATGCCCCAAGACGCAACGTGGACACATCCCATTTTTTGACAGAAAACAGAGGTGTTTTTTGCAAAGTGCCTACCTGTAGATTTTGGCCTCTAGCTCAGCCGGCACCTAGGGAAACCTACCAAACCTGTGCATTTTTTAAAACTAGAGACCAAGGGGAATCAAAGATGGGGTGACTTGTGGGGCTCTGACCAGGTTCTGTTTCCCAGAATCCTTTTCAAACCTCAAAATTTGGCTAAAAAAACACGTTTTCCTCACATATCAGTGACAGAAAGTTCTGGAATCTGAGAGGAGCCACAAATTTCCTTCCACCCAGTGTTCCCCCAAGTCTCCCGATAAAAATGATACCTCACTTCTGTGGGTAGGCCTAGCGCCCGCGACAGGAAATGCCCCAAAACGCAACGTGGACACATCCCATTTTTTGACAGAAAACAGAGGTGTTTTTTTGCAAAGTGCCTACCTGTAGATTTTGGCCTCTAGCTCAGCCGGCACCAGGGGAAAGCTACCAAACCTGTGCATTTTTGAAAACATAGAGACCGAGGGGAATCAAAGATGGGGTGACTTGTGGGGCTCTGATCAGGTTCTGTTACCCAGAATCCGTTGCAAACCTCAAAATTTGGCTAAAAAAACATGTTTTCCTCACATTTCGGTGACAGAAAGTTCTGGAATCTGGGAGGAGCCACAAATTTCCTTCCACCCAGCGTTCCTCCAAGTCTCCCGATAAAAATGCTACCTCACTTGTGTGGGTATCCCGAGTGCCCGCGACAGGAAATGCCCCAAAACACAACGTGGACACATCCCATTTTTTGACAGAAAACAGAGGTGTTTTTGCAAAGTGCCTACTTGTAGATTTTGGCCTCTAGCTCAGCCTGCACCTAGGGAAACCTACCAAACCTGTGCATTTTTTAAAACTAGAGACCGATGGGAATCCAAGATGGGGTGACTTGTGGGGCTCTGACCAGCTTCTGTTACCCAGAATCCTTTGCAAACCTCAAAATTTGGCTGAAAAAACACATTTTCCTCACATTTCGGTGACAGAAAGTTCTGGAATCTGAGAGGAGCCACAAATTTCCTTCCACCCAGCGTTCCCCCAAGTCTCCCGATAAAAATGATACCTCACTTGTGTGGGTAGGCCGAGCGCCTGCGACAGGAAATGCCCCAAACCGCAACGTGGACACATCCCATTTTTTGATAGAAAACAGAGGTGTTTTTTTGCAAATTGCCTACCTGTAGATTTTGGCCTCTAGCTCAGCCGGCACCTAGGGAAACATACCAAACCTGTGCATTTTTTTAAACCAGAGACCTAGGGGAATTCAAGATAGGGTGACTTGTGGGGCTCTGACCAGGTTCTGTTAGCCAGAATCCTTTGCAAACCTCAAAATTTGCCTAAAAAACACGTTTTCCTCACATTTAGGTGACAGAAAGTTCTGGAATCTGAGAGGAGCCACAAATTTCCTTCCACCCAGCGTTCCTCCAAGTCTCCCGATAAAAATGCTACCTCACTTGTGTGGGTAGGCCGAGCGCCTGCGACAGGAAATGACCCAAAACGCAACGTGGACACATCCCATTTTTTAATAGAAAACAGAGGTGTTTTTTGCAAATTGCCTACCTGTAGATTTAGGACTCAAGCTCAGCCGGCACCTAGGGAAACCTACCAAACCTGTGCATTTTTTAAAACTAGAGACCAAGGGGAATCAAAGATGAGGTGACTTGTGGGGCTCTAACCAGGTTCTGTTACCTAGAATCCGTTGCAAACCTCAAAATTTGGCTAAAAAAACATGTTTTCCTTCCATTTCGGTGACAGAAAGTTCTGGAATCTGAGAGGAGCCACAAATTTCCTTCCACCCAGCGTTCCCCCAAGTCTCCCGATAAAAATTATAGCTCATTTGTGTGGGTAGGCCTAGCGCCCGCGACAGGAAGTTGCCCAAAACACAACGTGGACACATCCCATTTTTTTACAGAAAACAGAGGTGTTTTTTGCAAAGTGCCTACCTGTAGATTTTGGCCTCTAGCTCAGCCTGCACCTTGGGAAAGCTACCAAACCTGTGCATTTGTGAAAACTAGAGACCAATGGGAATCCAAGATGGGGTGACTTGTGGGGCTCTGACGAGCTTCTGTTACCCAGAAACCTTTGCAAACCTCAAAATTTGGCTAAAAAAACACGTTTTCCTCACATTTTGGTGACAGAAAGTTCTGGAATCTGAGAAGAGCCACAAATTTCCTTCCACCCAGCATTCCCCCAAGTCTCCCGATAAAAATGATACCTCACTTGTGTGGGTAGGCCGAGCGCCAGCGACAGGAAATGCCCCAAAACGCAACGTGGACACATCCCATTTTTTGACAGAAAACAGAGGTGTTTTTTACAAAGTGCCTACCTGTAGATTTTGGCCTCTAGCTCAGCCGGCACCAGGGGAAAGCTACCAAACCTGTGCATTTTTGAAAACATAGAGACCGAGGGGAATCTAAGATGGGGTGACTTGTGGGGCTCTGACAGGTTCTGTTACCCAGAATCCGTTGCAAACCTCAAAATTTGGCTAAAAAAACA
Organism: Pleurodeles waltl; assembly: GCF_031143425.1. Lineage (NCBI taxonomy): Eukaryota > Metazoa > Chordata > Amphibia > Caudata > Salamandridae > Pleurodeles > Pleurodeles waltl. The sequence goes on from NC_090449.1 coordinate 596,905,027, forward strand.
TGTTTTCCTCACATTTCGGTGACAGAAAGTTCTGGAATCTGAGAGGAGCCACAAATTTCCTTCCACCCAGCGTTCCTCCAAGTCTCCCGATAAAAATGCTACCTCACTTGTGTGGGTAGCCCGAGTGCCCGCGACAGGAAATGCCCCAAAACACAACGTGGACACATCCCATTTTTTGACAGAAAACAGAGGTGTTTTTGCAAAGTGCCTACTTGTAGATTTTGGCCTCTAGCTCAGCCTGCACCTAGGGAAACCTACCAAACCTGTGCATTTTTTAAAACTAGAGACCGATGGGAATCCAAGATGGGGTGACTTGTGGGGCTCTGACCAGCTTCTGTTACCCAGAATCCTTTGCAAACCTCAAAATTTGGCTGAAAAAACACATTTTCCTCACATTTCGGTGACAGAAAGTTCTGGAATCTGAGACGAGCCACAAATTTCCTTCCACCCAGCGTTCCCCCAAGTCTCCCGATAAAAATGATACCTCACTTGTGTGGGTAGGCCGAGCGCCTGCGACAGGAAATGCCCCAAAACGCAATGTGGACACATCCCATTTTTTGATAGAAAACAGAGGTGTTTTTTGCAAATTGCCTACCTGTAGATTTCGGCCTCTAGCTCAGCCGGCACCTAGGGAAACATACCAAACCTGTACATTTTTTTAAACCAGAGACCTAGGGGAATTCAAGATAGGGTGACTTGTGGGGCTCTGACCAGGTTCTGTTAGCCAGAATCCTTTGCAAACCTCAAAATTTGCCTAAAAAAACATGTTTTCCTCACATTTCGGTGACAGAAAGTTCTGGAATCTGAGAGGAGCCACAAATTTCCTTCCACCCAGCGTTCCTCCAAGTCTCCCGATAAAAATGCTACCTCACTTGTGTGGGTAGCCCGAGCGCCCGGGACAGGAAATGCCCCAAAACACAACGTGGACACATCCCATTTTTTGACAGAAAACAGAGGTTTTTTTGCAAAGTGCCTACTTGTAGATTTTGGCCTCTAGCTCAGCCTGCACCTAGGGAAACCTACCAAACCTGTGCATTTTTTAAAACTAGAGACCGATGGGAATCCACGATGGGATGACTTGTGGGGCTCTGACCAGCTTCTGTTACCCAGAATCCTTTGCAAACCTCAAAATTTGGCTAAAAAAACACGTTTTCCTCACATTTTGGTGACAGAAAGTTCTGGAATCTGAGAAGAGCCACAAATTTTCTTCCACCAAGCTTTCCCCCAAGTCTCCCGATAAAAATGATACCTCACTTGTGTGGGTAGGCCGAGCGCCTGCGACAGGAAATGCCCCTAAACGCAACGTGGACACATCCCATTTTTTGATAGAAAACAGAGGTGTTTTTTGCAAATTGCCTACCTGTAGATTTTGGCCTCTAGCTCAGCCGGCACCTAGGGAAACATACCAAACCTGTGCATTTTTTTAAACTAGAGACCGATGGGAATTCAAGATAGGGTGACTTGTGGGGCTCTGACCAGGTTCTGTTAGCCAGAATCCTTTGCAAACCTCAACATTTGGCTAAAAAAACACGTTTTCCTCACATTTCGGTGACAGAAAGTTCTGGAATCTGAGAGGAGCCACAAATTTCCTTCCACCCAGCGTTCCTCCAAGTCTCCCGATAAAAATGCTACCTCACTTGTGTGGGTAGGCCGAGCGCCTGCGACAGGAAATGCCCCAAAACGCAACATGGACACATCCCATTTTTTCATAGAAAACAGAGGTGTTTTTTGCAAATTGCATATCTGTAGATTTAGGACTCTAGCTCAGCCGGCACCTAGGGAAACCTACCAAACCTGTGCATTTTTTAAAACTAGAGAACAAGGGGAATCAAAGATGAGGTGACTTGTGGGGCTCTGACCAGGTTCTGTTACCCAGAATCCGTTGCAAACTTCAAAATTTGGCTAAAAAAACATATTTTCCTCACATTTCGGTGACAGAAAGTTCTGGAATCTGAGAGGAGCCACAAATTTCCTTCCACCCAGCGTTCCCCCAAGTCTCCCGATAAAAATGATAGCTCATTTGTGTGGGTAGGCCTAGCGCCCGCGACAGGAAGTGCCCCAAAACACAACGTGGACACATCCCATTTTTTTACAGAAAACAGAGGTGTTTTTTGCAAAGTGCCTACCTGTAGATTTTGGCCTCTAGCTCAGCCTGCACCTAGGGAAAGCTACCAAACCTGTGCATTTTTTAAAACCAGAGACCGATGGGAATCCAAGATGGGGTGACTTGTGGGGCTCTGACCAGCTTCTGTTACCCAGAATCCTTTGCAAACCTCAAAATTTGGCTAAAAAAACACGTTTTCCTCACATTTTGGTGACAGAAAGTTCTGGAATCTGAGAAGAGCCACAAATTTCCTTCCACCCAGCGTTCCCCCAAGTCTCCCGATAAAAATGATACCTCACTTGTGTGGGTAGGCCTAGCGCCAGCGACAGGAAAGGCCCCAAAACGCAACGTGGACACATCCCATTTTTTGACAGAAAACAGAGGTGTTTTTTGCAAAGTGCCTACCTGTATATTTTGGCCTCTAGCTCAGCCAGCACGTAGGGAAACCTACCAAACCTGTGCATTTTTGAAAACTAGAGACCTAGGGGAATTCAAGATGGGGTGACTTGTGGGGCTCTGACCAGGTTCTATTACCCAGAATCCTTAGCAAACCTCAAAATTTGGCTAAAAAAACACGTTTTCCTCACATTTTGGTGACAGAAAGTACTGGAAAATGAGAAGAACCACAAATTCCCTTCCACTTAGCGTTCCTTCAATCTCCCGATAAAAATGATACCTCACTTGTGTGGGTAGGCCTAGCGCCCGCGACAGGAAATGCCCCAAGACGCAACGTGGACACATCCCATTTTTTGACAGAAAACAGAGGTGTTTTTTGCAAAGTGCCTACCTGTAGATTTTGGCCTCTAGCTCAGCCGGCACCTAGGGAAACCTACCAAACCTGTGCATTTTTTAAAACTAGAGACCAAGGGGAATCAAAGATGGGGTGACTTGTGGGGCGGCTCTGACCAGGTTCTGTTTCCCAGAATCCTTTTCAAACCTCAAAATTTGGCTAAAAAAACACGTTTTCCTCACATTTCAGTGACAGAAAGTTCTGGAATCTGAGAGGAGCCACAAATTTCCTTCCACCCAGTGTTCCCCCAAGTCTCCCGATAAAAATGATACCTCACTTCTGTGGGTAGGCCTAGCGCCCGCGACAGGAAATGCCCCAAAACGCAACGTGGACACATCCCATTTTTTGACAGAAAACAGAGGTGTTTTTTTGCAAAGTGCCTACCTGTAGATTTTGGCCTCTAGCTCAGCCGGCACCAGGGGAAAGCTACCAAACCTGTGCATTTTTGAAAACATAGAGACCGAGGGGAATCAAAGATGGGGTGACTTGTGGGGCTCTGATCAGGTTCTGTTACCCAGAATCCGTTGCAAACCTCAAAATTTGGCTAAAAAAACATGTTTTCCTCACATTTCGGTGACAGAAAGTTCTGGAATCTGGGAGGAGCCACAAATTTCCTTCTACCCAGCGTTCCTCCAAGTCTCCCGATAAAAATGCTACCTCACTTGTGTGGGTAGCCCGAGTGCCCGCGACAGGAAATGCCCCAAAACACAACGTGGACACATCCCATTTTTTGACAGAAAACAGAGGTGTTTTTGCAAAGTGCCTACTTGTAGATTTTGGCCTCTAGCTCAGCCTGCACCTAGGGAAACCTACCAAACCTGTGCATTTTTTAAAACTAGAGACCGATGGGAATCCAAGATGGGGTGACTTGTGGGGCTCTGACCAGCTTCTGTTACCCAGAATCCTTTGCAAACCTCAAAATTTGGCTGAAAAAACACATTTTCCTCACATTTCGGTGACAGAAAGTTCTGGAATCTGAGAGGAGCCACAAATTTCCTTCCACCCAGCGTTCCCCCAAGTCTCCCGATAAAAATGATACCTCACTTGTGTGGGTAGGCCGAGCGCCTGCGACAGGAAATGCCCCAAAACGCAACGTGGACACATCCCATTTTTTAATAGGAAACAGAGGTGTTTTTTGCAAATTGCCTACCTGTAGATTTTGGCCTCTAGCTCAGCCGGCACCTAGGGAAACATACCAAACCTGTGCATTTTTTTAAACCAGAGACCTAGGGGAATTCAAGATAGGGTGACTTGTGGGGCTCTGACCAGGTTCTGTTACCCAGAATCCTTTGCAAACCTCAAAATTTGGCTAAAAAAACACATTTTCCTCACATTTTGGTGACAGAAAGTTCTGGAATCTGAGAAGAGCCACAAATTTCCTTCCACCCAGCGCTCCCCCAAGTCTCCGGATAAAAATGATACCTTACTTGTGTGGGCATGCGTAGCGCCCACGGCAGGAAATGCCCCAAAACACAACGTGCACACATCCCATTTTTTGACAGGAAACAGAGGTGTTTTTTGCAAAGTGCCTACCTGTAGATTTTGGCCTCTAGCTCAGCCGGCACCTAGGGAAACCTTCCAAACCTGTGCATTTTTTAAAACTAGAGACCGATGGGAATCCAAGATGGGGTGACTTGTGGGGCTCTGACCAGCTTCTGTTACCCAGAATCCTTTGCAAACCTCAAAATTTGGCTAAAAAAACACATTTTCCTCACATTTTGGTGACAGAAAGTTCTGGAATCTGAGAAGAGCTACAAATTTCCTTCCACCCAGCGCTCCCCCAAGTCTCCGGATAAAAATGATACCTCACTTGTGTGGGCATGCATAGCGCCCACGGCAGGAAATGCCCCAAAACACAACGTGCACACATCCCATTTTTTGACAGGAAACAGAGGTGTTTTTTGCAAAGTGCCTACCTGTAGATTTTGGCCTCTAGCTCAGCTGGCAGCTAGGGAAACATACCAAACCTGTGCATTTTTGAAAACGAGAGACCTAGGGGAATCCAAGATGGGGTGACTTGTCGGGCTCTGACCAGGTTCTGTTGCCCAGAATCCTTGGCAAACCTCAAAATTTGGCTAAAAAAACAAGTTTTCCTCACATTTCAGTGACATAAAGTTCTGGAATCTGAGGGGAGCCACAAATTTCCTTCCACCCAGCATTCCTCCAAGTCTCCTGATAAAAATGCTACCTCACTTGTGTGGGTAGCCCGAGCACCCGCGACAGGAAATGCCCCAAAACACAACGTGGACACATCCCATGTTTTGACAGAAAACAGAGGTGTTTTTTGCAAAGTGCCTACTTGTAGATTTTAGCCTCTAGCTCAGCCTGCACCTAGGGAAACCTGCCAAACCTGTGCATTTTTTAAAACTAGAGACCGATGGGAATCCAAGATGGGGTGACTTGTGGGGCTCTGACCAGCTTCTGTTACCCAGAATCCTTTGCAAACCTCAAAATTTGGCTAAAAAAACACGTTTTCCTCACATTTTGGTGACAGAAAGTACTGGAAAATGAGAAGAACCACAAATTCCCTTCCACTTAGCGTTCCTTCAAGTCTCCCGATAAAAATGATACCTCACTTGTGTGGGTAGGCCTAGCGCCCGCGACAGGAAATGCCCCAAGACGCAACGTGGACACATCCCATTTTTTGACAGAAAACAGAGGTGTTTTTTGCAAAGTGCCTACCTGTAGATTTTGGCCTCTAGCTCAGCCAGCACCAAGGGAAACCTACCAGACCTGTGCATTTTTTTAAACTAGAGACCTAGGGGAATCCAAGATGGGGTGACTTGTGGGGCTCTGACCAGGTTCTGTTACCCAGAATCCTATGCAAACCTCAAAATATGGCTAAAAAAACACATTTTCTTCAAATTTGGTGACAGAAAGTTCTGGAAAATGAGAAGAGACACAAATTCCCTTCCACTTAGCGTTCCTTCAAGTCTCCCGATAAAAATTATACCTCACTTGTGTGGGTAGGCCTAGCGCCCGGGACAGGAAATGCCCCAAGACACAACGGTGATACATCCCATTTTTTGACAGAAAACAGAGGTGTTTTTTGCAATGTGCCTACCTGTAGATTTTGGCCTCTAGCTCAGCCGGCACCTAGGGAAACCTACCAAACCTGTGCATTTTTTAAAACTAGAGACCAAGGGGAATCAAAGATGGGGTGACTTGTGGGGCTCTGACCAGGTTCTGTTACCCAGAATCCTTTTCAAACCTCAAAATGTGGCTGAAAAAACACGTTTTCCTCACATTTTAGTGACAGAAAGTTCTGGAATCTGAGAGGAGCCACAAATTTCCTTCCACCCAGTGTTCCCCCAAGTCTCTCGATAAAAATGATACCTCACTTCTGTGGGTAGGCCTAGCGCCCGCGACAGGAAATGCCCCAAAACGCAACGTGGACACATCCCATTTTTTGACAGAAAACAGAGGTGTTTTTTGCAAAGTGCCTACCTGTAGATTTTGGCCTCTAGCTCAGCCTGCACCTAGGGAAACCTACCAAACCTGTGCATTTTTTAAAACTAGAGACCGATGGGAATCCAAGATGGGGTGACTTGTGGGGCTCTGACCAGCTTCTGTTACCCAGAATCCTTTGCAAACCTCAAAATTTGGCTAAAAAAACACGTTTTCCTCACATTTTGGTGACAGAAAGTTCTGGAATCTGAGAAGAGCCACAAATTCCCTTCCACCCAGCGTTCCCCCAAGTCTCCCGCTAAAAATGATACCTCACTTGTGTGGGTAGGCCGAGCGCCTGCGACAGGAAATGCCCCAAAACGCACCGTGGACACATCCCATTTTTTGATAGAAAACAGAGGTGTTTTTTTGCAAATTGCCTACCTGTAGATTTTGGCCTCTAGCTCAGCCGGCACCTAGGGAAACATACCAAACCTGTGCATTTCTTTAAACCAGAGACCTAGGGGAATTCAAGATAGGGTGACTTGTGGGGCTCTGACCAGGTTCTGTTAGCCAGAATCCTTTGCAAACCTCAAAATTTGCCTAAAAAACACGTTTTCCTCACATTTCGGTGACAGAAAGTTCTGGAATCTGAGAGGAGCCACAAATTTCCTTCCACCCAGCGTTCCTCCAAGTCTCCCGATAAAAATGCTACCTCACTTGTGTGGGTAGGCCGAGCGCCTGCGACAGGAAATGACCCAAAACGCAACGTGGACACATCCCATTTTTTGACAGAAAACAGAGGTGTTTTTGCAAAGTGCCTACTTGTAGATTTTGGCCTCTAGCTCAGCCTGCACCTAGGGAAACCTACCAAACCTGTGCATTTTTTAAAACTAGAGACCGATGGGAATCCAAGATGGGGTGACTTGTGGGGCTCTGACCAGGTTCTGTTACCCAGAATCCTTTGCAAACCTCAAAATATGGCTAAAAAAACACATTTTCCTCACATTTTGGTGACAGAAAGTTCTGGAAAATGAGAAGAGACACAAATTCCCTTCCACTTAGCGTTCCTTCAAGTCTCCCGATAAAAATGATACCTCACTTGTGTGGGTAGGCCTAGCGCCCGCGACAGGAAATGCCCCAAGACGCAACGGTGACACATCCCATTTTTTGACAGAAAACAGAGGTGTTTTTTGCAATGTGCCTACCTGTAGATTTTGGCCTCTAGCTCAGCCGGCACCTAGGGAAACCTACCAAACCTGTGCATTTTTTTAAACTAGAGACCAAGGGGAATCAAAGATGGGGTGACTTGTTGGGCTCTGACCAGGTTCTGTTACCCAGAATCCTTTTCAAACCTCAAAATTTGGCTAAAAAAACACGTTTTCCTCACATTTCAGTGACAGAAAGTTCTGGAATCTGAGAGGAGCCACAAATTTCCTTCCACCCAGTGTTCCCCCAAGTCTCTCGATAAAAATTATACCTCACTTCTGTGGGTAGGCCTAGCGCCCGCAACAGGAAATGCCCCAAAACGCAACGTGGACACATCCCATTTTTTGACAGAAAACAGAGGTGTTTTTTGCAAAGTGCCTACCTGTAGATTTTGGCCTCTAGCTCAGCCTGCACCTAGGGAAACCTACCAAACCTGTGCATTTTTTAAAACTAGAGACCGATGGTAATCCAAGATGGGGTGACTTGTGGGGCTCTGACCAGCTTCTGTTACCCAGAATCCTTTGCAAACCTCAAAATTTGGCTAAAAAAACACGTTTTCCTCACATTTTGGTGACAGAAAGTTCTGGAATCTGAGAAGAGCCACAAATTTCCTTCCACCCAGCGTTCCCCCAAGTCTCCCGCTAAAAATTATACCTCACTTGTGTGGGTAGGCCGAGCGCCTGCGACAGGAAATGCCCCAAAACGCAACTTGGACACATCCCATTTTTTGATATAAAACAGAGGTGTTTTTTTGCAAATTGCCTACCTGTAGATTTTGGCCTCTAGCTCAGCCGGCACCTAGGGAAACATACCAAACCTGTGCATTTTTTTAAACCAGAGACCTAGGGGAATTCAAGATAGGGTGACTTGTGGGGCTCTGACCAGGTTCTGTTAGCCAGAATCCTTTGCAAACCTCAAAATTTGCCTAAAAAACACGTTTTCCTCACATTTCGGTGACAGAAAGTTCTGGAATCTGAGAGGAGCCACAAATTTCCTTCCACCCAGCGTTCCTCCAAGTCTCCCGATAAAAATGCTACCTCACTTGTGTGGGTAGGCCGAGCGCCTGCGACAGGAAATGCCCCAAAACGCAACGTGGACACATCCCATTTTTTAATAGAAAACAGAGGTGTTTTTTGCAAATTGCCTACCTGTAGATTTAGGACTCTAGCTCAGCCGGCACCTAGGGAAACCTACCAAACCTGTGCATTTTTTAAAACTAGAGACCAAGGGGAATCAAAGATGAGGTGACTTGTGGGGCTCTGACCAGGTTCTGTTACCCAGAATCCGTTGCAAACCTCAAAATTTGGCTAAAAAAACATGCTTTCCTCACATTTCAGTGACAGAAAGTTCTGGAATCTGAGAGGAGCCACAAATTTCCTTCCACCCAGCGTTCCCCCAAGTCTCCCGATAAAAATGATAGCTCATTTGTGTGGGTAGGCCTAGCGCCCTCGACAGGAAGTTGCCCAAAACACAACGTGGACACATCCCATTTTTTTACAGAAAACAGAGGTGTTTTTTGCAAAGTGCCTACCTGTAGATTTTGGCCTCTAGCTCAGCCTGCACCTTGGGAAAGCTACCAAACCTGTGCATTTGTGAAAACTAGAGACCGATGGGAATCCAAGATGGGGTGACTTGTGGGGCTCTGACGAGCTTCTGTTACCCAGAAACATTTGCAAACCTCAAAATTTGGCTAAAAAAACACGTTTTCCTCACATTTTGGTGACAGAAAGTTCTGGAATCTGAGAAGAGCCACAAATTTCCTTCCACACAGCGTTCCCCCAAGTCTCCCGATAAAAATGATACCTCACTTGTGTGGGTAGGCCGAGCGCCAGCGACAGGAAATGCCCCAAAACGCAACGTGGACACATCCCATTTTTTGACAGAAAACAGAGGTGTTTTTTGCAAAGTGCCTACCTGTAGATTTTGGCCTCTAGCTCAGCCGGCACCAGGGGAAAGCTACCAAACCTGTGCATTTTTTAAAACATAGAGACCGAGGGGAATCTAAGATGGGGTGACTTGTGGGGCTCTGACAGGTTCTGTTACCCAGAATCCGTTGCAAACCTCAAAATTTGGCTAAAAAAACACGTTTTCCTCACATTTCGGTGACAGAAAGTTCTGGAATCTGAGAGGAGCCACAAATTTCCTTCCACCAAGCTTTCCCCCAAGTCTCCCGATAAAAATGATACCTCACTTGTGTGGGTAGGCCGAGCGCCAGCGACAGGAAATGCCCCTAAACGCAACGTGGACACATCCCATTTTTTGACAGAAAACAGAGGTGTTTTTTGCAAAGTGCCTACCTGTAGATTTTGGCCTCTAGCTCAGCCGGCACCAGGGGAAAGCTACCAAACCTGTGCATTTTTTAAAACATAGAGACCGAGGGGAATCTAAGATGGGGTGACTTGTGGGGCTCTGACAGGTTCTGTTACCCAGAATCCGTTGCAAACCTCAAAATTTGGCTAAAAAAACATGTTTTCCTCACATTTCGGTGACAGAAAGTTCTGGAATCTGAGAGGAGCCACAAATTTCCTTCCACCCAGCGTTCCTCCAAGTCTCCCGATAAAAATGCTACCTCACTTGTGTGGGTAGCCCGAGTGCCCGCGACAGGAAATGCCCCAAAACACAACGTGGACACATCCCATTTTTTGACAGAAAACAGAGGTGTTTTTGCAAAGTGCCTACTTGTAGATTTTGGCCTCTAGCTCAGCCTGCACCTAGGGAAACCTACCAAACCTGCGCATTTTTTAAAACTAGAGACCGATGGGAATCCAAGATGGGGTGACTTGTGGGGCTCTGACCAGCTTCTGTTACCCAGAATCCTTTGCAAACCTCAAAATTAGGCTGAAAAAACACGTTTTCCTCACATTTCGGTGACAGAAAGTTCTGGAATCTGAGAGGAGCCACAAATTTCCTTCCACCCAGCGTTCCCCCAAGTCTCCCGATAAAAATGATACCTCCCTTGTGTGGGTAGGCCGAGCGCCTGTGACAGGAAATGCCCCAAAACGCAATGTGGACACATCCCATTTTTTGATAGAAAACAGAGGTGTTTTTTGCAAATTGCCTACCTGTAGATTTTGGCCTCTAGCTCAGCCGGCACCTAGGGAAACATACCAAACCTGTGCATTTTTTTAAACCAGAGACCTAGGGGAATTCAAGATAGGGTGACTTGTGGGGCTCTGACCAGGTTCTGTTAGCCAGAATCCTTTGCAAACCTCAAAATTTGCCTAAAAAAACATGTTTTCCTCACATTTCGGTGACAGAAAGTTCTGGAATCTGAGAGGAGCCACAAATTTCCTTCCACCCAGCGTTCCTCCAAGTCTCCCGATAAAAATGCTACCTCACTTGTGTGGGTAGCCCGAGCGCCCGGGACAGGAAATGCCCCAAAACACAACGTGGACACATCCCATTTTTTGACAGAAAACAGAGGTTTTTTTGCAAAGTGCCTACTTGTAGATTTTGGCCTCTAGCTCAGCCTGCACCTAGGGAAACCTACCAAACCTGTGCATTTTTTAAAACTAGAGACCGATGGGAATCCAAGATGGGATGACTTGTGGGGCTCTGACCAGCTTCTGTTACCCAGAATCCTTTGCAAACCTCAAAATTTGGCTAAAAAAACACGTTTTCCTCACATTTTGGTGACAGAAAGTTCTGGAATCTGAGAAGAGCCACAAATTTCCTTCCACCAAGCTTTCCCCCAAGTCTCCCGATAAAAATGATACCTCACTTGTGTGGGTAGGCCGAGTGCCTGCGACAGGAAATGCCCCTAAACGCAACGTGGACACATCCCATTTTTTGATAGAAAACAGAGGTGTTTTTTGCAAATTGCCTACCTGTAGATTTTGGCCTCTAGCTCAGCCGGCACCTAGGGAAACATACCAAACCTGTGCATTTTTTTAAGCTAGAGACCGATGGGAATTCAAGATAGGGTGACTTGTGGGGCTCTGACCAGGTTCTGTTAGCCAGAATCCTTTGCAAACCTCAACATTTGGCTAAAAAAACACGTTTTCCTCACATTTCGGTGACAGAAAGTTCTGGAATCTGAGAGGAGCCACAAATTTCCTTCCACCCAGCGTTCCTCCAAGTCTCCCGATAAAAATGCTACCTCACTTGTGTGGGTAGGCCGAGCGCCTGCGACAGGAAATGCCCCAAAACGCAACATGGACACATCCCATTTTTTCATAGAAAACAGAGGTGTTTTTTGCAAATTGCCTACCTGTAGATTTAGGAATCTAGCTCAGCCGGCACCTAGGGAAACCTACCAAACCTGTGCATTTTTTAAAACTAGAGAACAAGGGGAATCAAAGATGAGGTGACTTGCTGGGCTCTGACCAGGTTCTGTTACCCAGAATCCGTTGCAAACTTCAAAATTTGGCTAAAAAAACATGTTTTCCACACATTTCGGTGACAGAAAGTTCTGGAATCTGAGAGGAGCCACAAATTTCCTTCCACCCAGCGTTCCCCCAAGTCTCCCGATAAAAATGATAGCTCATTTGTGTGGGTAGGCCAAGCGCCCGCAACAGGAAGTGCCCCAAAACACAACGTGGACACATCCCATTTTTTTACAGAAAACAGAGGTGTTTTTTGCAAAGTGCCTACCTGTAGATTTTTGGCCTCTAGCTCAGCCTGCACCTAGGGAAAGCTACCAAACCTGTGCATTTTTTAAAACTAGAGACCGATGGGAATCCAAGATGGGGTGACTTGTGGGGCTCTGACCAGCTTCTGTTACCCAGAATCCTTTGCAAACCTCAAAATTTGGCTAAAAAAACACGTTTTCCTCACATTTTGGTGACAGAAAGTTCTGGAATCTGAGAAGAGCCACAAATTTCCTTCCACCCAGCGTTCCCCCAAGTCTCCCGATAAAAATGATACCTCACTTGTGTGGGTAGGCCTAGCGCCAGAGACAGGAAAGGCCCCAAAACGCAACGTGAACACATCCCATTTTTTTGACAGAAAACAGAGGTGTTTTTTGCAAAGTGCCTACCAGTAGATTTTGGCCTGTAGCTCAGCCAGCACTTAGGGAAACCTACCAAACCTGTGCATTTTTGAAAACTAGAGACCTAGGGGAATTAAAGATGGGGTGACTTGTGGGGCTCTGACCAGGTTCTATTACCCAGAATCCTTAGCAAACCTCAAAATTTGGCTAAAAAAACACGTTTTCCTCACATTTTGGTGACAGAAAGTACTGGAAAATGAGAAGAACCACAAATTCCCTTCCACTTAGCGTTCCTTCAAGTCTCCCGAATAAAAATGATACCTCACTTGTGTGGGTAGGCCTAGCGCCCGCGACAGGAAATGCCCCAAGACGCAACATGGACACATCCCATTTTTTGACAGAAAACAGAGGTGTTTTTTGCAAAGTGCCTACCTGTAGATTTTGGCCTCTAGCTCAGCCGGCACCAGGGGGAAAGCTACCAAACCTGTGCATTTTTGAAAACATAGAGGACCGAGGGGAATCAAAGATGGGGTGACTTGTGGGGCTCTGATCAGGTTCTGTTACCCAGAATCCATTGCAAACCTCAAAATTTGGCTAAAAAAACATGTTTTCCTCACATTTCGGTGACAGAAAGTTCTGGAATCTGGGAGGAGCCACAAATTTCCTTCCACCCACCGTTCTTCCAAGTCTCCAGATAAAAATGCTACCACACTTGTGTGGGTAGCCCGAGAGCCCGCGACAGGAAATGCCCCAAAACACAACGTGGACACATCCCATTTTTTGACAGAAAACAGAGGTGTTTTTGCAAAGTGCCTACTTGTAGATTTTGGCCTCTAGCTCAGCCTGCACCTAGGGAAACCTACCAAACCTGTGCATTTTTTAAAACTAGAGACCAATGGGAATCCAAGATGGGGTGACTTGTGGGGCTCTGACCAGCTTCTGTTACCCAGAATCCTTTGCAAACCTCAAAATTTGGCTAAAAAAACACATTTTCCTCACATTTTGGTGACAGAAAGTTCTGGAATCTGAGAAGAGCCACAAATTTCCTTCCACCCAGCGCTCCCCCAAGTCTCCGGATAAAAATGATACCTCACTTGTGTGGGCATGCGTAGCGCCCACGGCAGGAAATGCCCCAAAACACAACGTGCACACATCCCATTTTTTGACAGGAAACAGAGGTGTTTTTTGCAAAGTGCCTACCTGTAGATTTTGGCCTCTAGCTCAGCTGGCAGCTAGGGAAACATACCAAACCTGTGCATTTTTGAAAACGAGAGACCTAGGGGAATCCAAGATGGGGTGACTTGTGGGGCTCTGACCAGGTTCTGTTGCCCAGAATCCTTGGCAAACCTCAAAATTTAGCTAAAAAAACAAGTTTTCCTCACATTTCAGTGACATAAAGTTCTGGAATCTGAGGGGAGCCACAAATTTCCTTCCACCCAGCGTTCCTCCAAGTCTCCTGATAAAAATGCTACCTCACTTGTGTGGGTAGCCCAAGCGCCCGCGACAGGAAATGCCCCAAAACACAACGTGGACACATCCCATGTTTTGACAGAAAACAGAGGTGTTTTTTGCAAAGTGCCTACTTGTAGATTTTGGCCTCTAGCTCAGCCTGCACCTAGGGAAACCTACCAAACCTGTGCATTTTTTAAAACTAGAGACCGATGGGAATCCAAGATGGGGTGACTTGTGGGGCTCTGACCAGCTTCTGTTACCCAGAATCCTTTGCAAACCTCAAAATTTGGCTAAAAAAACACGTTTTCCTCACAGTTTGGTGACAGAAAGTTCTGGAATCTGAGAAGAGCCACAAATTTCCTTCCACCCAGCGTTCCCCCAAGTCTCCCGATAAAAATGATACCTCACTTGTGTGGGTAGGCCTAGCGCAAGCGACAGGAAATGCCCCAAAACGCAACGTGGACACATCCCATTTTTTGACAGAAAACAGAGGTGTTTTTTGCAAAGTGCCTACCTGTAGATTTTGGCCTCTAGCTCAGCCAGCACTTAGGGAAACCTACCAGACCTGTGCATTTTTGAAAACTAGAGAACTAGGGGAATCCAAGATGGGGTGACTTGTGGGGCTCTGACCAGGTTCTGTTACCCAGAATCCTTTGCAAACCTCAAAATATGGCTAAAAAAACACATTTTCCTCACATTTTGGTGACAGAAAGTTCTGGAAAATGAGAAGAGACACAAATTCCCTTCCACTTAGCGTTCCTTCAAGTCTCCCGATAAAAATGATACCTCACTTGTGTGGGTAGGCCTAGCGCCCGCGACAGGAAATGCCCCAAGACGCAACGGTGACACATCCCATTTTTTGACAGAAAACAGAGGTGTTTTTTGCAATGTGCCTACCTGTAGATTTTGGCCTCTAGCTCAGCCGGCACCTAGGGAAACCTACCAAACCTGTGCATTTTTAAAAACTAGAGACCAAGGGGAATCAAAGATGGGGTGACTTGTGGGGCTCTGACCAGGTTCTGTTACCCAGAATCCTTTTCAAACCTCAAAATTTGGCTAAAAAAACACGTTTTCCTCACATTTCAGTGACAGAAAGTTCTGGAATCTGAGAGAAGCCACAAATTTCCTTCCACCCAGTGTTCCCCCAAGTCTCTCGATAAAAATGATACCTCACTTCTGTGGGTAGGCCTAGCGCCCGCGACAGGAGGTTGCCCAAAACACAACGTGGACACATCCCATTTTTTTACAGAAAACAGAGGTGTTTTTTGCAAAGTGCCTACCTGTAGATTTTGGCCTCTAGCTCAGACTGCACCTAGGGAAACCTACCAAACCTGTGCATTTTTTAAAACTAGAGACCGATGGGAATCCAAGATGGGGTGACTTGTGGGGCTCTGACCAGCTTCTGTTACCCAGAATCCTTTGCAAACCTCAAAATTTGGCTAAAAAAACACGTTTTCCTCACATTTTGGTGACAGAAAGTTCTGGAATCTGAGAAGAGCCACAAATTTCCTTCCACCCAGCGTTCCCCCAAGTCTCCCGCTAAAAATGCTACCTCACTTGTGTGGGTAGGCCGAGCGCCTGCGACAGGAAATGCCCCAAAACGCAACGTGGACACATCCCATTTTTTGATAGAAAACAGAGGTGTTTTTTTGCAAATTGCCTACCTGTAGATTTTGGCCTCTAGCTCAGCCGGCACCTAGGGAAACATACCAAACCTGTGCATTTTTTTAAACCAGAGACCTAGGGGAATTCATGATAGGGTGACTTGTGGGGCTCTGACCAGGTTCTGTTAGCCAGAATCCTTTGCAAACCTCAAAATTTGCCTAAAAAACACGTTTTCCTCACATTTCGGTGACAGAAAGTTCTGGAATCTGAGAGGAGCCACAAATTTCCTTCCACCCAGCGTTCCTCCAAGTCTCCCGATAAAAATGCTACCTCACTTGTGTGGGTAGGCCGAGCGCCTGCGACAGGAAATGCCCCAAAACGCAACGTGGACACATCCCATTTTTTAATAGAAAACAGAGGTGTTTTTTGCAAATTGCCTACCTGTAGATTTAGGACTCTAGCTCAGCCGGCACCTAGGGAAACCTACCAAACCTGTGCATTTCTTAAAACTAGAGACCAAGGGGAATCAAAGATGAGGTGACTTGTGGGGCTCTGACCAGGTTCTGTTACCCAGAATCCGTTGCAAACCTCAAAATTTGGCTAAAAAAACATGTTTTCCTCAAATTTCGGTGACAGAAAGTTCTGGAATCTGAGAGGAGCCACAAATTTCCTTCCACCCAGCGTTCCCCCAAGTCTCCCGATAAAAATGATAGCTCATTTGTGTGGGTAGGCCTAGCGCCCGCGACAGGAGGTTGCCCCAAAACGCAACGTGGACACATCCCATTTTTTGACAGAAAACAGAGGTGTTTTTTGCAAAGTGCCTACCTGTAGATTTTGGCCTCTAGCTCAGGCTGCACCTTGGGAAACCTACCAAACCTGTGCATTTTTTAAAACTAGAGACCGATGGGAATCCAAGATCGGGTGACTTGTGGGGCTCTGACCAGCTTCTGTTACCCAGAAACCTTTGCAAACCTCAAAATTTGGCTAAAAAAACACGTTTTCCTCACATTTTGGTGACAGAAAGTTCTGGAATCTGAGAAGAGCCACAAATTTCCTTCCACACAGCGTTCCCCCAAGTCTCCCGATAAAAATGATACCTCACTTGTGTGGGTAGGCCGAGCGCCAGCGACAGGAAATGCCCCAAAACGCAACGTGGACACATCCCATTTTTTGACAGAAAACAGAGGTGTTTTTTGCAAAGTGCCTACCTGTAGATTTTGGCCTCTAGCTCAGCCGGCACCAGGGGAAAGCTACCAAACCTGTGCATTTTTTAAAACATAGAGACCGAGGGGAATCAAAGATGGGGTGACTTGTGGGGCTCTGATCAGGTTCTGTTACCCAGAATCCATTGCAAACCTCAAAATTTGGCTAAAAAAACATGTTTTCCTCACATTTCGGTGACAGAAAGTTCTGGAATCTGGGAGGAGCCACAAATTTCCTTCCACCCACCGTTCTTCCAAGTCTCCAGATAAAAATGCTACCACACTTGTGTGGGTAGCCCGAGCGCCCGCGACAGGAAATGCCCCAAAACGCAACGTGGACACATCCCATGTTTTGACAGAAAACAGAGGTGTTTTTTGCAAAGTGCCTACTTGTAGATTTTGGCCTCTAGCTCAGCCTGCACCTAGGGAAACCTGCCAAACCTGTGCATTTTTTAAAACTAGAGAACGATGGGAATCCAAGATGGGGTGACTTGTGGGGCTCTGACCAGCTTCTGTTACCCAGAATCCTTTGCAAACCTCAAAATGTGGCTAAAAAAACACGTTTTCCTCACATTTTGGTGACAGAAAGTTCTGGAATCTGAGAAGAGCCACAAATTTCCTTCCACCCAGCGTTCCCCCAAGTCTCCCGATAAAAATGATACCTCACTTGTGTGGGTAGGCCTAGCCCAAGCGACAGGCAATGCCCCAAAACGCAACGTGGACACATCCCATTTTTTGACAGAAAACAGAGGTGTTTTTTGCAAAGTGCCTACCTGTAGATTTTGGCCTCTAGCTCAGCCAGCACCTAGGGAAACCTACCAGACCTGTGCATTTTTGAAAACTAGAGACCTAGGGGAATCCAAGATGGGGTGACTTGTGGGGCTCTGACCAGGTTCTGTTACCCAGACTCCTTTGCAAACCTCAAAATATGGCTAAAAAAACACGTTTTCCTCACATTTTGGTGACAGAATGTTCTGGAAAATGAGAAGAGACACAAATTCCCTTCCACTTAGCGTTCCTTCAAGTCTCCCGATAAAAATGATACCTCACATGTGTGGGTAGGCCTAGCGCCCGCGACAGGAAATGCCCCAAGACGCAACGGTGACACATCCCATTTTTTGACAGAAAACAGAGGTGTTTTTTGCAATATGCCTACCTGTAGATTTTGGCCTCTAGCTCAGCCGGCACCTAGGGAAACCTACCAAACCTGTGCATTTTTTAAAACTAGAGACCAAGGGGAATCAAAGATGGGGTGACTTGTGGGGCTCTGACCAGGTTCTGTTACCCAGAATCCTTTTCAAACCTCAAAATTTGACTAAAAAAAACAAGTTTTCCTCACATTTCAGTGACAGAAAGTTCTGGAATCTGAGAGGAGCCACAAATTTCCTTCCACCCAGTGTTCCCCCAAGTCTCTCGATAAAAATGATACCTCACTTCTGTGGGTAGGCCTAGCCCCCGCGACAGGAAATGCCCCAAAACGCAACGTGGACACATCCCATTTTTTGACAGAAAACAGAGGTGTTTTTTGCAAAGGGCCTACCTGTAGATTTTGGCCTCTAGCTCAGCCTGCACCTAGGGAAACCTACCAAACCTGTGCATTTTTTAAAACTAGAGACCGATGGGAATCCAAAATGGGGTGACTTGTGGGGCTCTGACCAGCTTCTGTTACCCAGAATCCTTTGCAAACCTCAAAATTTGGCTAAAAAAACAATTTTCCTCACATTTTGGTGACAGAAAGTTCTGGAATCTGAGAAGAGCCACAAATTTCCTTCCACCCAGCGTTCCCCCAAGTCTCCCGCTAAAAATTATACCTCACTTGTGTGGGTAGGGCGAGCGCCTGCGACAGGAAATGCCCCAAAACGCAACGTGGACACATCCCATTTTTTTAAAGAAAACAGAGGTGTTTTTTTGCAAATTGCCTACCTGTAGATTTTGGCCTCTAGCTCAGCCGGCACCTAGGGAAACATACCAAACCTGTGCATTTTTTTAAACCAGAGACCTAGGGGAATTCAAGATAGGGTGACTTGTGGGGCTCTGACCAGGTTCTGTTAGCCAGAATCCTTTGCAAACCTCAAAATTTGCCTAAAAAACACGTTTTCCTCACATTTCGGTGACAGAAAGTTCTGGAATCTGAGAGGAGCCACAAATTTCCTTCCACCCAGCGTTCCTCCAAGTCTCCCGATAAAAATGCTACCTCACTTGTGTGGGTAGGCCGAGCGCCTGCGACAGGAAATGCCCCAAAACGCAATGTGGACACATCCCATTTTTTTATAGAAAACAGAGGTGTTTTTTGCAAATTGCCTACCTGTAGATTTAGGACTCTAGCTCAGCCGGCACCTAGGGAAACGTACCAAACCTGTGCATTTTTTAAAACTAGAGACCAAGGGGAATCAAAGATGAGGTGACTTGTGGGGCTCTGACCAGGTTCTGTTACCCAGAATCCTTTTCAAACCTCAAAATTTGGCTAAAAAAACACATTTTCCTCACATTTTGGTGACAGAAAGTTCTGGAATCTGAGAAGAGCCTCAAATTTCCTTCCACCCAGCGCTCCCCCAAGTCTCCGGATAAAAATGATACCTCACTTGTGTGGGCATGCATAGCGCCCACGGCACGAAATGCCCCAAAACACAACGTGCACACATCCCATTTTTTGACAGGAAACAGAGGTGTTTTTTGCAAAGTGCCTACCTGTAGATTTTGGCCTCTAGCTCAGCTGGCAGCTAGGGAAACATACCAAACCTGTGCATTTTTGAAAACGAGAGACCTAGGGGAATCCAAGATGGGGTGACTTGTGGGGCTCTGACCAGGTTCTGTTGCCCAGAATCCTTGGCAAACCTCAAAATGTGGCTAAAAAAACAAGTTTTCCTCACATTTCAGTGACATAAAGTTCTGGAATCTGAGGGGAGCCACAAACTTCCTTCCACCCAGCGTTCCTCCAAGTCTCCTGATAAAAATGCTACCTCACTTGTGTGGGTAGCCCGAGCGCCCGCGACAGGAAATGCCCCAAAACACAACGTGGACACATCCCATGTTTTGACAGAAAACAGAGGTGTTTTTTGCAAAGTGCCTACTTGTAGATTTTGGCCTCTAGCTCAGCCTGCACCTAGGGAAACCTGCCAAACCTGTGCATTTTTTAAAACTAGAGACCGATGGGAATCCAAGATGGGGTGACTTGTGGGGCTCTGACCAGCTTCTGTTACCCAGAATCCTTTGCAAACCTCAAAATGTGGCTAAAAAAACACGTTTTCCTCACATTTTGGTGACAGAAAGTTCTGGAATCTGAGAAGAGCCACAAATTTACTTCCACCCAGCGTTCCCCCAAGTCTCCCGATAAAAATGATACCTCACTTGTGTGGGTAGGCCTAGCCCAAGCGACAGGCAATGCCCCAAAACGCAACGTGGACACATCCCATTTTTTGACAGAAAACAGAGGTGTTTTTTGCAAAGTGCCTACCTGTAGATTTTGGCCTCTAGCTCAGCCAGCACCTAGGGAAACCTACCAGACCTGTGCATTTTTGAAAACTAGAGACCTAGGGGAATCCAAGATGGGGTGACTTGTGGGGCTCTGACCAGGTTCTGTTACCCAGAATCCTTTGCAAACCTCAAAATATGGCTAAAAAAACACGTTTTCCTCACATTTTGGTGACAGAAAGTTCTGGAAAATGAGAAGAGACACAAATTCCCTTCCACTTAGCGTTCCTTCAAGTCTCCCGATAAAAATGATACCTCACTTGTGTGGGTAGGCCTAGCGCCCGCGACAGGAAATGCCCCAAGACGCAACGGTGACACATCCCATTTTTTGACAGAAAACAGAGGTGTTTTTTGCAATATGCCTACCTGTAGATTTTGGCCTCTAGCTCAGCCGGCACCTAGGGAAACCTATCAAACCTGTGCATTTTTTAAAACTAGAGACCAAGGGGAATCAAAGATGGGGTGACTTGTGGGGCTCTGACCAGGTTCTGTTACCCAGAATCCTTTTCAAACCTCAAAATTTGACTAAAAAAAACAAGTTTTCCTCACATTTCAGTGACAGAAAGTTCTGGAATCTGAGAGGAGCCACAAATTTCCTTCCACCCAGTGTTCCCCCAAGTCTCTCGATAAAAATGATACCTCACTTCTGTGGGTAGGCCTAGCCCCCGCGACAGGAAATGCCCCAAAACGCAACGTGGACACATCCCATTTTTTGACAGAAAACAGAGTTGTTTTTTGCAAAGGGCCTACCTGTAGATTTTGGCCTCTAGCTCAGCCTGCACCTAGGGAAACCTACCAAACCTGTGAATTTTTTAAAACTAGAGACCGATGGGAATCCAAGATGGGGTGACTTGTGGGGCTCTGACCAGCTTCTGTTACCCAGAATCCTTTGCAAACCTCAAAATTTGGCTAAAAAAACACGTTTTCCTCACATTTTGGTGACAGAAAGTTCTGGAATCTGAGAAGAGCCACAAATTTCCTTCCACCCAGCGTTCCCCCAAGTCTCCCGCTAAAAATTATACCTCACTTGTGTGGGTAGGGCGAGCGCCTGCGACAGGAAATGCCCCAAAACGCAACGTGGACACATCCCATTTTTTTATAGAAAACAGAGGTGTTTTTTTGCAAATTGCCTACCTGTAGATTTTGGCCTCTAGCTCAGCCGGCACCTAGGGAAACATACCAAACCTGTGCATTTTTTTAAACCAGAGACCTAGGGGAATTCAAGATAGGGTGACTTGTGGGGCTCTGACCAGGTTCTGTTAGCCAGAATCCTTTGCAAACCTCAAAATTTGCCTAAAAAACACGTTTTCCTCACATTTCGGTGACAGAAAGTTCTGGAATCTGAGAGGAGCCACAAATTTCCTTCCACCCAGCGTTCCTCCAAGTCTCCCGATAAAAATGCTACCTCACTTGTGTGGGTAGGCCGAGCGCCTGCGACAGGAAATGCCCCAAAACGCAACGTGGACACATCCCATTTTTTTATAGAAAACAGAGGTGTTTTTTGCAAATTGCCTACCTGTAGATTTAGGACTCTAGCTCAGCCGGCACCTAGGGAAACCTTCCAAACCTGTGCATTTTTTAAAACTAGAGACCAAGGGGAATCAAAGATGAGGTGACTTGTGGGGCTCTGACCAGCTTCTGTTACCCAGAATCCTTTGCAAACCTCAAAATTTGGCTAAAAAAACACGTTTTCCTCACATTTTGGTGACAGAAAGTTCTGGAATCTGAGAAGAGCCACAAATTTCCTTCCACACAGCGTTCCCCCAAGTCTCCCGATAAAAATGATACCTCACTTGTGTGGGTAGCCCGAGCGCCCGCGACAGGAAATGCCCCAAAACACAACGTGGACACATCCCATTTTTTGACAGAAAACAGAGGTGTTTTTGCAAAGTGCCTGCTTGTAGATTTTGGCCTCTAGCTCAGCCTGCACCTAGGGAAACCCACCAAACCTGTGCATTTTTTAAAACTAGAGACCGATGGGAATCCAAGATGGGGTGACTTGTGGGGCTCTGACCAGCTTCTGTTACCCAGAATCCTTTGCAAACCTCAAAATTTGGCTGAAAAAACACGTTTTCCTCACATTTCGGTGACAGAAAGTTCTGGAATCTGAGAGGAGCCACAAATTTCCTTCCACCCAGCGTTCCCCCAAGTCTCCCGATAAAAATGATACCTCACTTGTGTGGGTAGGCCGAGCGCCTGCGTCAGGAAATGCCCCAAAACGCAACGTGGACACATCCCATTTTTTGATAGAAAACAGAGGTGTTTTTTGCAAATTGCCTACCTGTAGATTTTGGCCTCTAGCTCAGCCGGCACCTAGGGAAACATACCAAACCTGTGCATTTTTTCAAACCAGAGACCTAGGTGAATTCAAGATAGGGTGACTTGTGGGGCTCTGACCAGGTTCTGTTAGCCAGAATCCTTTGCAAACCTCAAAATTTGCCTTAAAAAACACGTTTTCCCTCACATTTCGGTGACAGAAAGTTCTGGAATCTGAGAGGAGCCACAAATTTCCTTCCACCCAGCGTTCCTCCAAGTCTCCCGATAAAAATGCTACCTCACTTGTGTGGGTAGGCTGAGCGCCTGCGACAGGAAATGCCCCAAAACGCAACGTGGACACATCCCATTTTTTAATAGGAAACAGAGGTGTTTTTTGCAAATTGCCTACCTGTAGATTTAGGACTCTAGCTCAGCCGGCACCTAGGGAAACCTTCCAAACCTGTGCATTTTTTAAAACTAGAGACCGATGGGAATCCAAGATGGGGTGACTTGTGGGGCTCTGACCAGCTTCTGTTACCCAGAATCCTTTGCAAACCTCAAAATTTGGCTAAAAAAACACATTTTCCTCACATTTTGGTGACAGAAAGTTCTGGAATCTGAGAAGAGCCACAAATTTCCTTCCACCCAGCGCTCCCCCAAGTCTCCGGATAAAAATGATACCTCACTTGTGTGGGCATGCATAGCGCCCACGGCAGGAAATGCCCCAAAACACAACGTGCACACATCCCATTTTTTGACAGGAAACAGAGGTGTTTTTTGCAAAGTGCCTACCTGTAGATTTTTGCCTCTAGCTCAGCTGGCAGCTAGGGAAACATACCAAACCTGTGCATTTTTGAAAACGAGAGACCTAGGGGAATCCAAGATGGGGTGACTTGTGGGGCTCTGACCAGGTTCTGTTGCCCAGAATCCTTGGCAAACCTCAAAATTTGGCTAAAAAAACAAGTTTTCCTCACATTTCAGTGACATAAAGTTCTGGAATCTGAGGGGAGCCACAAATTTCCTTCCACCCAGCGTTCCTCCAAGTCTCCTGATAAAAATGCTACCTCACTTGTGTGGGTAGCCCGAGCGCCCGCAACAGGAAATGCCCCAAAACGCAACGTGGACACATCCCATTTTTTGACAGAAAACAGAGGTGTTTTTTGCAAAGTGCCTACCTGTAGATTTTGGCCTCTAGCTCAGCCGGCACCAGGGGAAAGCTACCAAACATGTGCATTTTTGAAAACATAGAGACCGAGGGGAATCAAAGATGGGGTGACTTGTGGGGCTCTGATCAGGTTCTGTTACCCAGAATCCGTTGCAAACCTCAAAATTTGGCTAAAAAAACATGTTTTCCTCACATTTCGGTGACAGAAAGTTCTGGAATCTGAGAGGAGCCACAAATTTCCTTCCACCCAGCGTTCCTCCAAGTCTCCCGATAAAAATGCTACCTCACTTGTGTGGGTAGCCCGAGCGCCCGCGACAGGAAATGCCCCAAAACACAACGTGGACACATCCCATTTTTTGACAGAAAAAAGAGGTGTTTTTGCAAAGTGCCTACTTGTAGATTTTGGCCTCTAGCTCAGCCTGCACCTAGGGAAACCTACCAAACCTGTGCATTTTTTAAAACTAGAGACCGATGGGAATCCAAGATGGGGTGACTTGTGGGGCTCTGACCAGCTTCTGTTACCCAGAATCCTTTGCAAACCTCAAAATTTGGCTGAAAAAACACGTTTTCCTCACATTTCGGTGACAGAAAGTTCTGGAATCTGAGAGGAGCCACAAATTTCCTTCCACCCAGCGTTCCCCCAAGTCTCCCGATAAAAATGATACCTCACTTGTGTGGGTAGGCCGAGCGCCTGCGACAGGAAATGCCCCAAAACGCAACGTGGACACATCCCATTTTTTTATAGAAAACAGAGGTGTTTTTTGCAAATTGCCTACCTGTAGATTTTGGCCTCTAGCTCAGCCGGCACCTAGGGAAACATACCAAACCTGTGCATTTTTTCAAACCAGAGACCTAGGTGAATTCAAGATAGGGTGACTTGTGGGGCTCTGACCAGGTTCTGTTAGCCAGAATCCTTTGCAAACCTCAAAATTTGCCTTAAAAAACACGTTTTCCTCACATTTCGGTGACAGAAAGTTCTGGAATCTGAGAGGAGCCACAAATTTCCTTCCACCCAGCGTTCCTCCAAGTCTCCCGATAAAAATGCTACCTCACTTGTGTGGGTAGGCTGAGCGCCTGCGACAGGAAATGCCCCAAAACGCAACGTGGACACATCCCATTTTTTAATAGGAAACAGAGGTGTTTTTTGCAAATTGCCTACCTGTAGATTTAGGACTCTAGCTCAGCCAGCACCTAGGGAAACCTTCCAAACCTGTGCATTTTTTAAAACTAGAGACCGATGGGAATCCAAGATGGGGTGACTTGTGGGGCTCTGACCAGCTTCTGTTACCCAGAATCCTTTGCAAACCTCAAAATTTGGCTAACAAAACACATTTTCCTCACATTTTGGTGACAGAAAGTTCTGGAATCTGAGAAGAGCCACAAATTTCCTTCCACCCAGCGCTCCCCCAAGTCTCCGGATAAAAATTATACCTCACTTGTGTGGGCATGCATAGCGCCCACGGCAGGAAATGCCCCAAAACACAACGTGCACACATCCCATTTTTTGACAGGAAACAGAGGTGTTTTTTGCAAAGTGCCTACCTGTAGATTTTGGCCTCTAGCTCAGCTGGCAGCTAGGGAAACATACCAAACCTGTGCATTTTTGAAAACGAGAGACCTAGGGGAATCCAAGATGGGGTGACTTGTGGGGCTCTGACCAGGTTCTGTTGCCCAGAATCCTTGGCAAACCTCAAAATTTGGCTAAAAAAACAAGTTTTCCTCACATTTCAGTGACATAAAGTTCTGGAATCTGAGGGGAGCCACAAATTTCCTTCCACCCAGCGTTCCTCCAAGTCTCCTGATAAAAATGCTACCTCACTTGTGTGGGTAGCCCGAGCGCCCGCAACAGGAAATGCCCCAAAACGCAACGTGGACACATCCCATTTTTTGACAGAAAACAGAGGTGTTTTTTGCAAAGTGCCTACCTGTAGATTTTGGCCTCTAGCTCAGCCGGCACCAGGGGAAAGCTACCAAACCTGTGCATTTTTGAAAACATAGAGACCGAGGGGAATCAAAGATGGGGTGACTTGTGGGGCTCTGATCAGGTTCTGTTACCCAGAATCCGTTGCAAACCTCAAAATTTGGCTAAAAAAACATGTTTTCCTCACATTTCGGTGACAGAAAGTTCTGGAATCTGAGAGGAGCCACAAATTTCCTTCCACCCAGCGTTCCTCCAAGTCTCCCGATAAAAATGCTACCTCACTTGTGTGGGTAGCCCGAGCGCCCGCGACAGGAAATGCCCCAAAACACAACGTGGACACATCCCATTTTTTGACAGAAAACAGAGGTGTTTTTGCAAAGTGCCTACTTGTAGATTTTGGCCTCTAGCTCAGCCTGCACCTAGGGAAACCTACCAAACCTGTGCATTTTTTAAAACTAGAGACCGATGGGAATCCAAGATGGGGTGACTTGTGGGGCTCTGACCAGCTTCTGTTACCCAGAATCCTTTGCAAACCTCAAAATTTGGCTGAAAAAACACGTTTTCCTCATATTTCGGTGACAGAAAGTTCTGGAATCTGAGAGGAGCCACAAATTTCCTTCCACCCAGCGTTCCCCCAAGTCTCCCGATAAAAATGATACCTCACTTGTGTGGGTAGGCCGAGCGCCTGCGACAGGAAATGCCCCAAAACGCAACGTGGACACATCCCATTTTTTGATAGAAAACAGAGGTGTTTTTTGCAAATTGCCTACCTGTAGATTTTGGCCTCTAGCTCAGCCGGCACCTAGGGAAATATACCAAACCTGTGCATTTTTTCAAACCAGAGACCTAGGTGAATTCAAGATAGGGTGACTTGTGGGGCTCTGACCAGGTTCTGTTAGCCAGAATCCTTTGCAAACCTCAAAATTTGCCTTAAAAAACACGTTTTCCTCACATTTCGGTGACAGAAAGTTCTGGAATCTGAGAGGAGCCACAAATTTCCTTCCACCCAGCGTTCCTCCAAGTCTCCCGATAAAAATGCTACCTCACTTGTGTGGGTAGGCTGAGCGCCTGCGACAGGAAATGCCCCAAAACGCAACGTGGACACATCCCATTTTTTAATAGAAAACAGAGGTGTTTTTTGCAAATTGCCTACCTGTAGATTTAGGACTCTAGCTCAGCCAGCACCTAGGGAAACCTTCCAAACCTGTGCATTTTTTAAAACTAGAGACCGATGGGAATCCAAGATGGGGTGACTTGTGGGGCTCTGACCAGCTTCTGTTACCCAGAATCCTTTGCAAACCTCAAAATTTGGCTAAAAAAACACATTTTCCTCACATTTTGGTGACAGAAAGTTCTGGAATCTGAGAAGAGCCACAAATTTCCTTCCACCCAGCGCTCCCCCAAGTCTCCGGATAAAAATTATACCTCACTTGTGTGGGCATGCATAGCGCCCACGGCAGGAAATGCCCCAAAACACAACGTGCACACATCCCATTTTTTGACAGGAAACAGAGGTGTTTTTTGCAAAGTGCCTACCTGTAGATTTTGGCCTCTAGCTCAGCTGGCAGCTAGGGAAACATACCAAACCTGTGCATTTTTGAAAACGAGAGACCTAGGGGAATCCAAGATGGGGTGACTTGTGGGGCTCTGACCAGGTTCTGTTGCCCAGAATCCTTGGCAAACCTCAAAATTTGGCTAAAAAAACAAGTTTTCCTCACATTTCAGTGACATAAAGTTCTGGAATCTGAGGGGAGCCACAAATTTCCTTCCACCCAGCGTTCCTCCAAGTCTCCTGATAAAAATGCTACCTCACTTGTGTGGGTAGCCCGAGCGCCCGCAACAGGAAATGCCCCAAAACGCAACGTGGACACATCCCATTTTTTGACAGAAAACAGAGGTGTTTTTTGCAAAGTGCCTACCTGTAGATTTTGGCCTCTAGCTCAGCCGGCACCAGGGGAAAGCTACCAAACCTGTGCATTTTTGAAAACATAGAGACCGAGGGGAATCAAAGATGGGGTGACTCGTGGGGCTCTGATCAGGTTCTGTTACCCAGAATCCGTTGCAAACCTCAAAATTTGGCTAAAAAAACATGTTTTCCTCACATTTCGGTGACAGAAAGTTCTGGAATCTGAGAGGAGCCACAAATTTCCTTCCACCCAGCGTTCCTCCAAGTCTCCCGATAAAAATGCTACCTCACTTGTGTGGGTAGCCCGAGCGCCCGCGACAGGAAATGCCCCAAAACGCAACGTGGACACATCCCATTTTTTGATAGAAAACAGAGGTGTTTTTTGCAAATTGCCTACCTGTAGATTTTGGCCTCTAGCTCAGCCGGCACCTAGGGAAACATACCAAACCTGTGCATTTTTTCAAACCAGAGACCTAGGTGAATTCAAGATAGGGTGACTTGTGGGGCTCTGACCAGGTTCTGTTAGCCAGAATCCTTTGCAAACCTCAAAATTTGCCTTAAAAAACACGTTTTCCTCACATTTCGGTGACAGAAAGTTCTGGAATCTGAGAGGAGCCACAAATTTCCTTCCACCCAGCGTTCCTCCAAGTCTCCCGATAAAAATGCTACCTCACTTGTGTGGGTAGGCTGAGCGCCTGCGACAGGAAATGCCCCAAAACGCAACGTGGACACATCCCATTTTTTAATAGGAAACAGAGGTGTTTTTTGCAAATTGCCTACCTGTAGATTTAGGACTCTAGCTCAGCCGGCACCTAGGGAAACCTTCCAAACCTGTGCATTTTTTAAAACTAGAGACCGATGGGAATCCAAGATGGGGTGACTTGTGGGGCTCTGACCAGCTTCTGTTACCCAGAATCCTTTGCAAACCTCAAAATTTGGCTAAAAAAACACATTTTCCTCACATTTTGGTGACAGAAAGTTCTGGAATCTGAGAAGAGCCACAAATTTCCTTCCACCCAGCGCTCCCCCAAGTCTCCGGATAAAAATGATACCTCACTTGTGTGGGCATGCATAGCGCCCACGGCAGGAAATGCCCCAAAACACAACGTGCACACATCCCATTTTTTGACAGGAAACAGAGGTGTTTTTTGCAAAGTGCCTACCTGTAGATTTTGGCCTCTAGCTCAGCTGGCAGCTAGGGAAACATACCAAACCTGTGCATTTTTGAAAACGAGAGACCTAGGG
The DNA here is from genome assembly GCF_031143425.1 of Pleurodeles waltl. Classification (NCBI taxonomy): domain Eukaryota; kingdom Metazoa; phylum Chordata; class Amphibia; order Caudata; family Salamandridae; genus Pleurodeles; species Pleurodeles waltl. The sequence continues at coordinate 596,933,670 of NC_090449.1, forward strand.
GAATCCAAGATGGGGTGACTTGTGGGGCTCTGACCAGGTTCTGTTGCCCAGAATCCTTGGCAAACCTCAAAATTTGGCTAAAAAAACAAGTTTTCCTCACATTTCAGTGACATAAAGTTCTGGAATCTGAGGGGAGCCACAAATTTCCTTCCACCCAGCGTTCCTCCAAGTCTCCTGATAAAAATGCTACCTCACTTGTGTGGGTAGCCCGAGCGCCCGCAACAGGAAATGCCCCAAAACGCAACGTGGACACATCCCATTTTTTGACAGAAAACAGAGGTGTTTTTTGCAAAGTGCCTACCTGTAGATTTTGGCCTCTAGCTCAGCCGGCACCAGGGGAAAGCTACCAAACATGTGCATTTTTTAAAACATAGAGACCGAGGGGAATCAAAGATGGGGTGACTTGTGGGGCTCTGATCAGGTTCTGTTACCCAGAATCCGTTGCAAACCTCAAAATTTGGCTAAAAAAACATGTTTTCCTCACATTTCGGTGACAGAAAGTTCTGGAATCTGAGAGGAGCCACAAATTTCCTTCCACCCAGCGTTCCTCCAAGTCTCCCGATAAAAATGCTACCTCACTTGTGTGGGTAGCCCGAGCGCCCGCGACAGGAAATGCCCCAAAACACAACGTGGACACATCCCATTTTTTGACAGAAAAAAGAGGTGTTTTTGCAAAGTGCCTACTTGTAGATTTTGGCCTCTAGCTCAGCCTGCACCTAGGGAAACCTACCAAACCTGTGCATTTTTTAAAACTAGAGACCGATGGGAATCCAAGATGGGGTGACTTGTGGGGCTCTGACCAGCTTCTGTTACCCAGAATCCTTTGCAAACCTCAAAATTTGGCTGAAAAAACACGTTTTCCTCACATTTCGGTGACAGAAAGTTCTGGAATCTGAGAGGAGCCACAAATTTCCTTCCACCCAGCGTTCCCCCAAGTCTCCCGATAAAAATGATACCTCACTTGTGTGGGTAGGCCGAGCGCCTGCGACAGGAAATGCCCCAAAACGCAACGTGGACACATCCCATTTTTTTATAGAAAACAGAGGTGTTTTTTGCAAATTGCCTACCTGTAGATTTTGGCCTCTAGCTCAGCCGGCACCTAGGGAAACATACCAAACCTGTGCATTTTTTCAAACCAGAGACCTAGGTGAATTCAAGATAGGGTGACTTGTGGGGCTCTGACCAGGTTCTGTTAGCCAGAATCCTTTGCAAACCTCAAAATTTGCCTTAAAAAACACGTTTTCCTCACATTTCGGTGACAGAAAGTTCTGGAATCTGAGAGGAGCCACAAATTTCCTTCCACCCAGCGTTCCTCCAAGTCTCCCGATAAAAATGCTACCTCACTTGTGTGGGTAGGCTGAGCGCCTGCGACAGGAAATGCCCCAAAACGCAACGTGGACACATCCCATTTTTTAATAGGAAACAGAGGTGTTTTTTGCAAATTGCCTACCTGTAGATTTAGGACTCTAGCTCAGCCAGCACCTAGGGAAACCTTCCAAACCTGTGCATTTTTTAAAACTAGAGACCGATGGGAATCCAAGATGGGGTGACTTGTGGGGCTCTGACCAGCTTCTGTTACCCAGAATCCTTTGCAAACCTCAAAATTTGGCTAACAAAACACATTTTCCTCACATTTTGGTGACAGAAAGTTCTGGAATCTGAGAAGAGCCACAAATTTCCTTCCACCCAGCGCTCCCCCAAGTCTCCGGATAAAAATTATACCTCACTTGTGTGGGCATGCATAGCGCCCACGGCAGGAAATGCCCCAAAACACAACGTGCACACATCCCATTTTTTGACAGGAAACAGAGGTGTTTTTTGCAAAGTGCCTACCTGTAGATTTTGGCCTCTAGCTCAGCTGGCAGCTAGGGAAACATACCAAACCTGTGCATTTTTGAAAACGAGAGACCTAGGGGAATCCAAGATGGGGTGACTTGTGGGGCTCTGACCAGGTTCTGTTGCCCAGAATCCTTGGCAAACCTCAAAATTTGGCTAAAAAAACAAGTTTTCCTCACATTTCAGTGACATAAAGTTCTGGAATCTGAGGGGAGCCACAAATTTCCTTCCACCCAGCGTTCCTCCAAGTCTCCTGATAAAAATGCTACCTCACTTGTGTGGGTAGCCCGAGCGCCCGCAACAGGAAATGCCCCAAAACGCAACGTGGACACATCCCATTTTTTGACAGAAAACAGAGGTGTTTTTTGCAAAGTGCCTACCTGTAGATTTTGGCCTCTAGCTCAGCCGGCACCAGGGGAAAGCTACCAAACCTGTGCATTTTTGAAAACATAGAGACCGAGGGGAATCAAAGATGGGGTGACTTGTGGGGCTCTGATCAGGTTCTGTTACCCAGAATCCGTTGCAAACCTCAAAATTTGGCTAAAAAAACATGTTTTCCTCACATTTCGGTGACAGAAAGTTCTGGAATCTGAGAGGAGCCACAAATTTCCTTCCACCCAGCGTTCCTCCAAGTCTCCCGATAAAAATGCTACCTCACTTGTGTGGGTAGCCCGAGCGCCCGCGACAGGAAATGCCCCAAAACACAACGTGGACACATCCCATTTTTTGACAGAAAACAGAGGTGTTTTTGCAAAGTGCCTACTTGTAGATTTTGGCCTCTAGCTCAGCCTGCACCTAGGGAAACCTACCAAACCTGTGCATTTTTTAAAACTAGAGACCGATGGGAATCCAAGATGGGGTGAGTTGTGGGGCTCTGACCAGCTTCTGTTACCCAGAATCCTTTGCAAACCTCAAAATTTGGCTGAAAAAACACGTTTTCCTCACATTTCGGTGACAGAAAGTTCTGGAATCTGAGAGGAGCCACAAATTTCCTTCCACCCAGCGTTCCCCCAAGTCTCCCGATAAAAATGATACCTCACTTGTGTGGGTAGGCCGAGCGCCTGCGACAGGAAATGCCCCAAAACGCAACGTGGACACATCCCATTTTTTTATAGAAAACAGAGGTGTTTTTTGCAAATTGCCTACCTGTAGATTTTGGCCTCTAGCTCAGCCGGCACCTAGGGAAACATACCAAACCTGTGCATTTTTTCAAACCAGAGACCTAGGTGAATTCAAGATAGGGTGACTTGTGGGGCTCTGACCAGGTTCTGTTAGCCAGAATCCTTTGCAAACCTCAAAATTTGCCTTAAAAAACACGTTTTCCTCACATTTCGGTGACAGAAAGTTCTGGAATCTGAGAGGAGCCACAAATTTCCTTCCACCCAGCGTTCCTCCAAGTCTCCCGATAAAAATGCTACCTCACTTGTGTGGGTAGGCTGAGCGCCTGCGACAGGAAATGCCCCAAAACGCAACGTGGACACATCCCATTTTTTAATAGGAAACAGAGGTGTTTTTTGCAAATTGCCTACCTGTAGATTTAGGACTCTAGCTCAGCCAGCACCTAGGGAAACCTTCCAAACCTGTGCATTTTTTAAAACTAGAGACCGATGGGAATCCAAGATGGGGTGACTTGTGGGGCTCTGACCAGCTTCTGTTACCCAGAATCCTTTGCAAACCTCAAAATTTGGCTAAAAAAACACATTTTCCTCACATTTTGGTGACAGAAAGTTCTGGAATCTGAGAAGAGCCACAAATTTCCTTCCACCCAGCGCTCCCCCAAGTCTCCGGATAAAAATGATACCTCACTTGTGTGGGCATGCATAGCGCCCACGGCAGGAAATGCCCCAAAACACAACGTGCACACATCCCATTTTTTGACAGGAAACAGAGGTGTTTTTTGCAAAGTGCCTACCTGTAGATTTTGGCCTCTAGCTCAGCTGGCAGCTAGGGAAACATACCAAACCTGTGCATTTTTGAAAACGAGAGACCTAGGGGAATCCAAGATGGGGTGACTTGTGGGGCTCTGACCAGGTTCTGTTGCCCAGAATCCTTGGCAAACCTCAAAATTTGGCTAAAAAAACAAGTTTTCCTCACATTTCAGTGACATAAAGTTCTGGAATCTGAGGGGAGCCACAAATTTCCTTCCACCCAGCGTTCCTCCAAGTCTCCTGATAAAAATGCTACCTCACTTGTGTGGGTAGCCCGAGCGCCCGCAACAGGAAATGCCCCAAAACGCAACGTGGACACATCCCATTTTTTGACAGAAAACAGAGGTGTTTTTTGCAAAGTGCCTACCTGTAGATTTTGGCCTCTAGCTCAGCCGGCACCAGGGGAAAGCTACCAAACCTGTGCATTTTTGAAAACATAGAGACCGAGGGGAATCAAAGATGGGGTGACTTGTGGGGCTCTGATCAGGTTCTGTTACCCAGAATCCGTTGCAAACCTCAAAATTTGGCTAAAAAAACATGTTTTCCTCACATTTCGGTGACAGAAAGTTCTGGAATCTGAGAGGAGCCACAAATTTCCTTCCACCCAGCGTTCCTCCAAGTCTCCCGATAAAAATGCTACCTCACTTGTGTGGGTAGCCCGAGCGCCCGCGACAGGAAATGCCCCAAAACACAACGTGGACACATCCCATTTTTTGACAGAAAACAGAGGTGTTTTTGCAAAGTGCCTACTTGTAGATTTTGGCCTCTAGCTCAGCCTGCACCTAGGGAAACCTACCAAACCTGTGCATTTTTTAAAACTAGAGACCGATGGGAATCCAAGATGGGGTGACTTGTGGGGCTCTGACCAGCTTCTGTTACCCAGAATCCTTTGCAAACCTCAAAATTTGGCTGAAAAAAAAAGTTTTCCTCACATTTCGGTGACAGAAAGTTCTGGAATCTGAGAGCAGCCACAAATTTCCTTCCACCCAGCGTTCCCCCAAGTCTCCCGATAAAAATGATACCTCACTTGTGTGGGTAGGCCGAGCGCCTGCGACAGGAAATGCCCCAAAACGCAACGTGGACACATCCCATTTTTTTATAGAAAACAGAGGTGTTTTTTGCAAATTGCCTACCTGTAGATTTTGGCCTCTAGCTCAGCTGGCACCTAGGGAAACATACCAAACCTGTGCATTTTTTCAAACCAGAGACCTAGGTGAATTCAAGATAGGGTGACTTGTGGGGCTCTGACCAGGTTCTGTTAGCCAGAATCCTTTGCAAACCTCAAAATTTGCCTTAAAAAACACGTTTTCCTCACATTTCGGTGACAGAAAGTTCTGGAATCTGAGAGGAGCCACAAATTTCCTTCCACCCAGCGTTCCTCCAAGTCTCCCGATAAAAATGCTTCCTCACTTGTGTGGGTAGGCTGAGCGCCTGCGACAGGAAATGCCCCAAAACGCAACGTGGACACATCCCATTTTTTAATAGAAAACAGAGGTGTTTTTTGCAAATTGCCTACCTGTAGATTTAGGACTCTAGCTCAGCCGGCACCTAGGGAAACCTTCCAAACCTGTGCATTTTTTAAAACTAGAGACCGATGGGAATCCAAGATGGGGTGACTTGTGGGGCTCTGACCAGCTTCTGTTACCCAGAATCCTTTGCAAACCTCAAAATTTGGCTAAAAAAACACATTTTCCTCACATTTTGGTGACAGAAAGTTCTGGAATCTGAGAAGAGCCACAAATTTCCTTCCACCCAGCGCTCCCCCAAGTCTCCGGATAAAAATGATACCTCACTTGTGTGGGCATGCATAGCGCCCACGGCACGAAATGCCCCAAAACACAACGTGCACACATCCCATTTTTTGACAGGAAACAGAGGTGTTTTTTGCAAAGTGCCTACCTGTAGATTTTGGCCTCTAGCTCAGCTGGCAGCTAGGGAAACATACCAAACCTGTGCATTTTTGAAAACGAGAGACCTAGGGGAATCCAAGATGGGGTGACTTGTGGGGCTCTGACCAGGTTCTGTTGCCCAGAATCCTTGGCAAACCTCAAAATTTGGCTAAAAAAACAAGTTTTCCTCACATTTCAGTGACATAAAGTTCTGGAATCTGAGGGGAGCCACAAATTTCCTTCCACCCAGCGTTCCTCCAAGTCTCCTGATAAAAATGCTACCTCACTTGTGTGGGTAGCCCGAGCGCCCGCAACAGGAAATGCCCCAAAACACAACGTGGACACATCCCATGTTTTGACAGAAAAGAGAGGTGTTTTTTGCAAAGTGCCTACTTGTAGATTTTTGCCTCTAGCTCAGCCTGCACCTAGGGAAACCTGCCAAACCTGTGCATTTTTTAAAACTAGAGACCGATGGGAATCCAAGATGGGGTGACTTGTGGGGCTCTGACCAGCTTCTGTTACCCAGAATCCTTTGCAAACCTCAAAATTTGGCTAAAAAGACACGTTTTCCTCACATTTTGGTGACAGAAAGTTCTGGAATCTGAGAAGAGCCACAAATTTCCTTCCACCCAGCGTTCCCCCAAGTCTCCCGATAAAAATGATACCTCACTTGTGTGGGTAGGCCTAACCCAAGCGACAGGCAATGCCCCAAAACGCAACGTGGACACATCCCATTTTTTGACAGAAAACAGAGGTGTTTTTTGCAAAGTGCCTACCTGTAGATTTTGGCCTCTAGCTCAGCCAGCACCTAGGGAAACCTACCAGACCTGTGCATTTTTGAAAACTAGAGACCTAGGGGAATCCAAGATGGGGTGACTTGTGGGGCTCTGACCAGGTTCTGTTACCCAGAATCCTTTGCAAACCTCAAAATATGGCTAAAAAAACACGTTTTCCTCACATTTTGGTGACAGAAAGTTCTGGAAAATGAGAAGAGACACAAATTCCCTTCCACTTAGCGTTCCTTCAAGTCTCCCGATAAAAATGATACCTCACTTGTGTGGGTAGGCCTAGCGCCCGCGACAGGAAATGCCCCAAGACGCAACGGTGACACATCCCATTTTGTGATAGAAAACAGAGGTGTTTTTTGCAATGTGCCTACCTGTAGATTTTGGCCTCTAGCTCAGCCGGCACCTAGGTAAACCTACCAAACCTGTGCATTTTTTAAAACTAGAGACCAAGGGGAATCAAAGAAAGATGGGGTGACTTGTGGGGCTCTGACCAGGTTCTGTTACCCAGAATCCTTTTCAAACCTCAAAATTTGGCTAAAAAAACACATTTTCCTCACATTTTGGTGACAGAAAGTTCTGGAATCTGAGAAGAGCCACAAATTTCCTTCCACCCAGCGCTCCCCCAAGTCTCCGGATAAAAATGATACCTCACTTGTGTGGGCATGCATAGCGCCCACGGCACGAAATGCCCCAAAACACAACGTGCACACATCCCATTTTTTGACAGGAAACAGAGGTGTTTTTTGCAAAGTGCCTACCTGTAGATTTTGGCCTCTAGCTCAGCTGGCAGCTAGGGAAACATACCAAACCTGTGCATTTTTGAAAACGAGAGACCTAGGGGAATCCAAGATGGGGTGACTTGTGGGGCTCTGACCAGGTTCTGTTGCCCAGAATCCTTGGCAAACCTCAAAATTTGGCTAAAAAAAACAAGTTTTCCTCACATTTCAGTGACATAAAGTTCTGGAATCTGAGGGGAGCCACAAACTTCCTTCCACCCAGCGTTCCTCCAAGTCTCCTGATAAAAATGCTACCTCACTTGTGTGGGTAGCCCGAGCGCCCGCGACAGGAAATGCCCCAAAACACAACGTGGACACATCCCATGTTTTGACAGAAAACAGAGGTGTTTTTTGCAAAGTGCCTACTTGTAGATTTTGGCCTCTAGCTCAGCCTGCACCTAGGGAAACCTGCCAAACCTGTGCATTTTTTAAAACTAGAGACCGATGGGAATCCAAGATGGGGTGACTTGTGGGGCTCTGACCAGCTTCTGTTACCCAGAATCCTTTGCAAACCTCAAAATGTGGCTAAAAAAACACGTTTTCCTCACATTTTGGTGACAGAAAGTTCTGGAATCTGAGAAGAGCCACAAATTTCCTTCCACCCAGCGTTCCCCCAAGTCTCCCGATAAAAATGATACCTCACTTGTGTGGGTAGGCCTAGCCCAAGCGACAGGCAATGCCCCAAAACGCAACGTGGACACATCCCATTTTTTGACAGAAAACAGAGGTGTTTTTTGCAAAGTGCCTACCTGTAGATTTTGGCCTCTAGCTCAGCCAGCACCTAGGGAAACCTACCAGACCTGTGCATTTTTGAAAACTAGAGACCTAGGGGAATCCAAGATGGGGTGACTTGTGGGGCTCTGACCAGGTTCTGTTACCCAGAATCCTTTGCAAACCTCAAAATATGGCTAAAAAAACACGTTTTCCTCACATTTTGGTGACAGAAAGTTCTGGAAAATGAGAAGAGACACAAATTCCCTTCCACTTAGCGTTCCTTCAAGTCTCCCGATAAAAATGATACCTCACTTGTGTGGGTAGGCCTAGCGCCCGCGACAGGAAATGCCCCAAGACGCAACGGTGACACATCCCATTTTTTGACAGAAAACAGAGGTGTTTTTTGCAATATGCCTACCTGTAGATTTTGGCCTCTAGCTCAGCCGGCACCTAGGGAAACCTACCAAACCTGTGCATTTTTTAAAACTAGAGACCAAGGGGAATCAAAGATGGGGTGACTTGTGGGGCTCTGACCAGGTTCTGTTACCCAGAATCCTTTTCAAACCTCAAAATTTGACTAAAAAAACAAGTTTTCCTCACATTTCAGTGACAGAAAGTTCTGGAATCTGAGAGGAGCCACAAATTTCCTTCCACCCAGTGTTCCCCCAAGTCTCTCGATAAAAATGATACCTCACTTCTGTGGGTAGGCCTAGCCCCCGCGACAGGAAATGCCCCAAAACGCAACGTGGACACATCCCATTTTTTGACAGAAAACAGAGGTGTTTTTTGCAAAGTGCCTACCTGTAGATTTTGGCCTCTAGCTCAGCCTGCACCTAGGGAAACCTACCAAACCTGTGCATTTTTTAAAACTAGAGACCGATGGGAATCCAAGATGGGGTGACTTGTGGGGCTCTGACCAGCTTCTGTTTCCCAGAATCCTTTGCAAACCTCAAAATTTGGCTAACAAAACACGTTTTCCTCACATTTTGGTGACAGAAAGTTCTGGAATCTGAGAAGAGCCACAAATTTCCTTCCACCCAGCGTTCCCCCAAGTCTCCCGCTAAAAATTATACCTCACTTGTGTGGGTAGGGCGAGCGCCTGCGACAGGAAATGCCCCAAAACGCAACGTGGACACATCCCATTTTTTTATAGAAAACAGAGGTGTTTTTTTGCAAATTGCCTACCTGTAGATTTTGGCCTCTAGCTCAGCCGGCACCTAGGGAAACATACCAAACCTGTGCATTTTTTTAAACCAGAGACCTAGAGGAATTCAAGATAGGGTGACTTGTGGGGCTCTGACCAGGTTCTGTTAGCCAGAATCCTTTGCAAACCTAAAAATTTGCCTAAAAAACACGTTTTCCTCACATTTCGGTGACAGAAAGTTCTGGAATCTGAGAGGAGCCACAAATTTCCTTCCACCCAGCGTTCCTCCAAGTCTCCCGATAAAAATGCTACCTCACTTGTGTGGGTAGGCCGAGCGCCTGCGACAGGAAATGCCCCAAAACGCAACGTGGACACAACCCATTTTTTTATAGAAAACAGAGGTGTTTTTTGCAAATTGCCTACCTGTAGATTTAGGACTCTAGCTCAGCCGGCACCTAGGGAAACCTACCAAACCTGTGCATTTTTTAAAACTAGAGACCAAGGGGAATCAAAGATGAGGTGACTTGTGGGGCTCTGACCAGCTTCTGTTACCCAGAAACCTTTGCAAACCTCAAAATTTGGCTAAAAAAACACGTTTTCCTCACATTTTGGTGACAGAAAGTTCTGGAATCTGAGAAGAGCCACGAATTTCCTTCCACACAGCGTTCCCCCAAGTCTCCCGATAAAAATGATACCTCACTTGTGTGGGTAGGCCGAGCGCCAGCGACAGGAAATGCCCCAAAACGCAACGTGGACACATCCCATTTTTGACAGAAAACAGAGGTGTTTTTTGCAAAGTGCCTACCTGTAGATTTTGGCCTCTAGCTCAGCCGGCACCAGGGGAAAGCTACCAAACCTGTGCATTTTTGAAAACATAGAGACCGAGGGGAATCAAAGATGGGGTGACTTGTGGGGCTCTGATCAGGTTCTGTTACCCAGAATCCGTTGCAAACCTCAAAATGTGGCTAAAAAAACATGTTTTCCTCACATTTCGGTGACAGAAAGTTCTGGAATCTGAGAGGAGCCACAAATTTCCTTCCACCCAGCGTTCCTCCAAGTCTCCCGTTAAAAATGCTACCTCACTTGTGTGGGTAGCCCGAGCGCCCGCGACAGGAAATGCCCCAAAACACAACGTGGACACATCCCATTTTTTGACAGAAAACAGAGGTGTTTTTGCAAAGTGCCTGCTTGTAGATTTTGGCCTCTAGCTCAGCCTGCACCTAGGGAAACCTACCAAACCTGTGCATTTTTTAAAACTAGAGACCGATGGGAATCCAAGATGGGGTGACTTGTGGGGCTCTGACCAGCTTCTGTTACCCAGAATCCTTTGCAAACCTCAAAATTTGGCTGAAAAAACACGTTTTCCTCACATTTCGGTGACAGAAAGTTCTGGAATCTGAGAGGAGCCACAAATTTCCTTCCACCCAGCGTTCCCCCAAGTCTCCCGATAAAAATGATACCTCACTTGTGTGGGTAGGCCGAGCGCCTGCGACAGGAAATGCCCCAAAACGCAACGTGGACACATCCCATTTTTTGATAGAAAACAGAGGTGTTTTTTGCAAATTGCCTACCTGTAGATTTTGGCCTCTAGCTCAGCCGGCACCTAGGGAAACATACCAAACCTGTGCATTTTTTCAAACCAGAGACCTAGGGGAATTCAAGATAAGGTGACTTGTGGGGCTCTGACCAGGTTCTGTTAGCCAGAATCCTTTGCAAACCTAAAAATTTGCCTTAAAAAACACGTTTTCCTCACATTTCGGTGACAGAAAGTTCTGGAATCTGAGAGGAGCCACAAATTTACTTCCACCCAGCGTTCCTCCAAGTCTCCCGATAAAAATGCTACCTCACTTGTGTGGGTAGGCTGAGTGCCTGCGACAGGAAATGCCCCAAAACGCAACGTGGACACATCCCATTTTTTAATAGGAAACAGAGGTGTTTTTTGCAAATTGCCTACCTGTAGATTTAGGACTCTAGCTCAGCCGGCACCTAGGGAAACCTACCAAACCTGTGCATTTTTTAAAACTAGAGACCAAGGGGAATCAAAGACGAGGTGACTTGTGGGGCTCTGACCAGGTTCTGTTACCCAGAATCCGTTGCAAACCTCAAAATTTGGCTAAAAAAACATGTTTTCCTCACATTTCGGTGACAGAAAGTTCTGGAATCTGAGAGGAGCCACAAATTTCCTTCCACCCAGCGTTCCTCCAAGTCTCCCGATAAAAATGCTACCTCACTTGTGTGGGTAGCCCGAGCGCCCGCGACAGGAAATGCCCCAAAACACAACGTGGACACATCCCATTTTTTGACAGAAAACAGAGGTGTTTTTGCAAAGTGCCTGCTTGTAGATTTTGGCCTCTAGCTCTGCCTGCACCTAGGGAAACCTACCAAACCTGTGCATTTTTTAAAACTAGAGACCGATTGGAATCCAAGATGGGGTGACTTGTGGGGCTCTGACCAGCTTCTGTTACCCAGAATCCTTTGCAAACCTCAAAATTTGGCTGAAAAAACACGTTTTCCTCACATTTCGGTGACAGAAAGTTCTGGAATCTGAGAGGAGCCACAAATTTCCTTCCACCCAGCGTTCCCCCAAGTCTCCCGATAAAAATGATACCTCACTTGTGTGGGTAGGCCGAGCGCCTGCGACAGGAAATGCCCCAAAACGCAACGTGGACACATCCCATTTTTTGATAGAAAACAGAGGTGTTTTTTGCAAATTGCCTACCTGTAGATTTTGGCCTCTAGCTCAGCCGGCACCTAGGGAAACATACCAAACCTGTGCATTTTTTCAAACCAGAGACCTAGGGGAATTCAAGATAAGGTGACTTGTGGGGCTCTGACCAGGTTCTGTTAGCCAGAATCCTTTGCAAACCTAAAAATTTGCCTTAAAAAACACGTTTTCCTCACATTTCGGTGACAGAAAGTTCTGGAATCTGAGAGGAGCCACAAATTTACTTCCACCCAGTGTTCCTCCAAGTCTCCCGATAAAAATGCTACCTCACTTGTGTGGGTAGGCTGAGTGCCTGCGACAGGAAATGCCCCAAAACGCAACGTGGACACATCCCATTTTTTAATAGGAAACAGAGGTGTTTTTTGCAAATTGCCTACCTGTAGATTTAGGACTCTAGCTCAGCCGGCACCTAGGGAAACCTACCAAACCTGTGCATTTTTTAAAACTAGAGACCAAGGGGAATCAAAGACGAGGTGACTTGTGGGGCTCTGACCAGGTTCTGTTACCCAGAATCCGTTGCAAACCTCAAAATTTGGCTAAAAAAACATGTTTTCCTCACATTTCGGTGACAGAAAGTTCTGGAATCTGAGAGGAGCCACAAATTTCCTTCCACCCAGCGTTCCTCCAAGTCTCCCGATAAAAATGCTACCTCACTTGTGTGGGTAGCCCGAGAGCCCGCGACAGGAAATGCCCCAAAACACAACGTGGACACATCCCATTTTTTGACAGAAAACAGAGGTGTTTTTGCAAAGTGCCTGCTTGTAGATTTTGGCCTCTAGCTCTGCCTGCACCTAGGGAAACCTACCAAACCTGTGCATTTTTTAAAACTAGAGACCGATTGGAATCCAAGATGGGGTGACTTGTGGGGCTCTGACCAGCTTCTGTTACCCAGAATCCTTTGCAAACCTCAAAATTTGGCTGAAAAAACACGTTTTCCTCACATTTCGGTGACAGAAAGTTCTGGAATCTGAGAGGAGCCACAAATTTCCTTCCACCCAGCGTTCCCCCAAGTCTCCCGATAAAAATGATACCTCACTTGTGTGGGTAGGCCGAGCGCCTGCGACAGGAAATGCCCCAAAACGCAACGTGGACACATCCCATTTTTTGATAGAAAACAGGTGTTTTTTGCAAATTGCCTACCTGTAGATTTTGGCCTCTAGCTCAGCCGGCACCTAGGGAAACATACCAAACCTGTGCATATTTTCAAACCAGAGACCTAGGGGAATTCAAGATAAGGTGACTTGTGGGGCTCTGACCAGGTTCTGTTAGCCAGAATCCTTTGCAAACCTCAAAATTTGCCTTAAAAAACACATTTTCCTCACATTTCGGTGACAGAAAGTTCTGGAATCTGAGAGGAGCCACAAATTTCCTTCCACCCAGCGTTCCTCCAAGTCTCCCGATAAAAATGCTACCTCACTTGTGTGGGTAGGCTGAGCGCCTGCGACAGGAAATGCCCCAAAACGCAACGTGGACACATCCCATTTTTTTATAGGAAACAGAGGTGTTTTTTGCAAATTGCCTACCTGTAGATTTAGGACTCTAGCTCAGCCGGCACCTAGGGAAACCTACCAAACCTGTGCATTTTTTAAAACTAGAGACCAAGGGGAATCAAAGACGAGGTGACTTGTGGGGCTCTGACCAGGTTCTGTTACCCAGAATCCGTTGCAAACCTCAAAATTTGGCTAAAAAAACATGTTTTCCTCACATTTCGGTGACAGAAAGTTCTGGAATCTGAGAGGAGCCACAAATTTCCTTCCACCCAGCGTTCCCCCAAGTCTCCCGATAAAAATGATAGCTCATTTGTGTGGGTAGGCCTAGCGCCCGCGACAGGAAGTGCCCCAAAACACAACGTGGACACATCCCATTTTTTTACAGAAAACAGAGGTGTTTTTTGCAAAGTGCCTACCTGTAGATTTTGGCCTCTAGCTCAGCCTGCACCTAGGGAAAGCTACCAAATCTGTGCATTTTTGAAAACTAGAGACCGATGGGAATCCAAGATGGGGTGACTTGTGGGGCTCTGACCAGGTTCTGTTACCCAGAATCCTTTGCAAACCTCAAAATATGGCTAAAAAAACACGTTTTCCTCACATTTTGGTGACAGAAAGTTCTGGAAAATGAGAAGAGACACAAATTCCCTTCCACTTAGCGTTCCTTCAAGTCTCCCGATAAAAATGATACCTCACTTGTGTGGGTAGGCCTAGCGCCCGCGACAGGAAATGCCCCAAGACGCAACGGTGACACATCCCATTTTTTGACCGAAAACAGAGGTGTTTTTTGCAATATGCCTACCTGTAGATTTTGGCCTCTAGCTCAGCTGGCACCTAGGGAAACCTACCAAACCTGTGCATTTTTTAAAACTAGAGACCAAGGGGAATCAAAGATGGGGTGACTTGTGGGGCTCTGACCAGGTTCTGTTACCCAGAATCCTTTTCAAACCTCAAAATTTGACTAAAAAAACAAGTTTTCCTCACATTTCAGTGACAGAAAGTTCTGGAATCTGAGAGGAGCCACAAATTTCCTTCCACCCAGTGTTCCCCCAAGTCTCTCGATAAAAATGATACCTCACTTCTGTGGGTAGGCCTAGCCCCCGCGACAGGAAATGCCCCAAAACGCAACGTGGACACATCCCATTTTTTGACAGAAAACAGAGGTGTTTTTTGCAAAGTGCCTACCTGTAGATTTTGGCCTCTAGCTCAGCCTGCACCTAGGGAAACCTACCAAACCTGTGCATTTTTTAAAACTAGAGACCGATGGGAATCCAAGATGGGGTGACTTGTGGGGCTCTGACCAGCTTCTGTTACCCAGAATCCTTTGCAAACCTCAAAATTTGGCTAAAAAAACACGTTTTCCTCACATTTTGGTGACAGAAAGTTCTGGAATCTGAGAAGAGCCACAAATTTCCTTCCACCCAGCGTTCCCCCAAGTCTCCCGCTAAAAATTATACCTCACTTGTGTGGGTAGGGCGAGCGCCTGCGACAGGAAATGCCCCAAAACGCAACGTGGACACATCCCATTTTTTTTATAGAAAACAGAGGTGTTTTTTTGCAAATTGCCTACCTGTAGATTTTGGCCTCTAGCTCAGCCGGCACCTAGGGAAACATACCAAACCTGTGCATTTTTTTAAACCAGAGACCTAGGGGAATTCAAGATAGGGTGACTTGTGGGGCTCTGACCAGGTTCTGTTAGCCAGAATCCTTTGCAAACCTCAAGATTTGCCTAAAAAACACGTTTTCCTCACATTTCGGTGACAGAAAGTTCTGGAATCTGAGAGGAGCCACAAATTTCCTTCCACCCAGCGTTCCTCCAAGTCTCCTGATAAAAATGCTACCTCACTTGTGTGGGTAGGCCGAGCGCCTGCGACAGGAAATGCCCCAAAACGCAACGTGGACACATCCCATTTTTTTATAGAAAACAGAGGTGTTTTTTGCAAATTGCCTACCTGTAGATTTAGGACTCTAGCTCAGCCGGCACCTAGGGAAACCTACCAAACCTGTGCATTTTTTAAAACTAGAGACCAAGGGGAATCAAAGATGAGGTGACTTGTGGGGCTCTGACCAGGTTCTGTTACCCAGAATCCGTTGCAAACCTCAAAATTTGGCTAAAAAAACATGTTTTCCTCAAATTTCGGTGCCAGAAAGTTCTGGAATCTGAGAGGAGCCACAAATTTCCTTCCGCCCAGCGTTCCCCCAAGTCTCCCGATAAAAATGATAGCTCATTTGTGTGGGTAGGCCTAGCGCCCGCAACAGGAGGTTGCCCAAAACACAACGTGGACACATCCCATTTTTTTACAGAAAACAGAGGTGTTTTTTGCAAAGTGCCTACCTGTAGATTTTGGCCTCTAGCTCAGCCTGCACCTTGGGAAAGCTACCAAACCTGTGCATTTTTGAAAACTAGAGACCGATGGGAATCCAAGATGGGGTGACTTGTGGGGCTCTGACCAGCTTCTGTTACCCAGAAACCTTTGCAAACCTCAAAATTTGGCTAAAAAAACACGTTTTCCTCACATTTTGGTGACAGAAAGTTCTGGAATCTGAGAAGAGCCACGAATTTCCTTCCACACAGCGTTCCCCCAAGTCTCCCGATAAAAATGATACCTCACTTGTGTGGGTAGGCCGAGCGCCAGCGACAGGAAATGCCCCAAAACGCAACGTGGACACATCCCATTTTTGACAGAAAACAGAGGTGTTTTTTGCAAAGTGCCTACCTGTAGATTTTGGCCTCTAGCTCAGCCGGCACCAGGGGAAAGCTACCAAACCTGTGCATTTTTGAAAACATAGAGACCGAGGGGAATCAAAGATGGGGTGACTTGTGGGGCTCTGATCAGGTTCTGTTACCCAGAATCCGTTGCAAACCTCAAAATGTGGCTAAAAAAACATGTTTTCCTCACATTTCGGTGACAGAAAGTTCTGGAATCTGAGAGGAGCCACAAATTTCCTTCCACCCAGCGTTCCTCCAAGTCTCCCGTTAAAAATGCTACCTCACTTGTGTGGGTAGCCCGAGCGCCCGCGACAGGAAATGCCCCAAAACACAACGTGGACACATCCCATTTTTTGACAGAAAACAGAGGTGTTTTTGCAAAGTGCCTGCTTGTAGATTTTGGCCTCTAGCTCAGCCTGCACCTAGGGAAACCTACCAAACCTGTGCATTTTTTAAAACTAGAGACCGATGGGAATCCAAGATGGGGTGACTTGTGGGGCTCTGACCAGCTTCTGTTACCCAGAATCCTTTGCAAACCTCAAAATTTGGCTGAAAAAACACGTTTTCCTCACATTTCGGTGACAGAAAGTTCTGGAATCTGAGAGGAGCCACAAATTTCCTTCCACCCAGCGTTCCCCCAAGTCTCCCGATAAAAATGATACCTCACTTGTGTGGGTAGGCCGAGCGCCTGCGACAGGAAATGCCCCAAAACGCAACGTGGACACATCCCATTTTTTGATAGAAAACAGAGGTGTTTTTTGCAAATTGCCTACCTGTAGATTTTGGCCTCTAGCTCAGCCGGCACCTAGGGAAACATACCAAACCTGTGCATTTTTTCAAACCAGAGACCTAGGGGAATTCAAGATAAGGTGACTTGTGGGGCTCTGACCAGGTTCTGTTAGCCAGAATCCTTTGCAAACCTAAAAATTTGCCTTAAAAAACACGTTTTCCTCACATTTCGGTGACAGAAAGTTCTGGAATCTGAGAGGAGCCACAAATTTCCTTCCACCCAGCGTTCCTCCAAGTCTCCCGATAAAAATGCTACCTCACTTGTGTGGGTAGGCTGAGTGCCTGCGACAGGAAATGCCCCAAAACGCAACGTGGACACATCCCATTTTTTAATAGGAAACAGAGGTGTTTTTTGCAAATTGCCTACCTGTAGATTTAGGACTCTAGCTCAGCCGGCACCTAGGGAAACCTACCAAACCTGTGCATTTTTTAAAACTAGAGACCAAGGGGAATCAAAGACGAGGTGACTTGTGGGGCTCTGACCAGGTTCTGTTACCCAGAATCCGTTGCAAACCTCAAAATTTGGCTAAAAAAACATGTTTTCCTCACATTTCGGTGACAGAAAGTTCTGGAATCTGAGAGGAGCCACAAATTTCCTTCCACCCAGCGTTCCTCCAAGTCTCCCGATAAAAATGCTACCTCACTTGTGTGGGTAGCCCGAGCGCCCGCGACAGGAAATGCCCCAAAACACAACGTGGACACATCCCATTTTTTGACAGAAAACAGAGGTGTTTTTGCAAAGTGCCTGCTTGTAGATTTTGGCCTCTAGCTCTGCCTGCACCTAGGGAAACCTACCAAACCTGTGCATTTTTTAAAACTAGAGACCGATGGGAATCCAAGATGGGGTGACTTGTGGGGCTCTGACCAGCTTCTGTTACCCAGAATCCTTTGCAAACCTCAAAATTTGGCTGAAAAAACACGTTTTCCTCACATTTCGGTGAAAGAAAGTTCTGGAATCTGAGAGGAGCCACAAATTTCCTTCCACCCAGCGTTCCCCCAAGTCTCCCGATAAAAATGATACCTCACTTGTGTGGGTAGGCCGAGCGCCTGCGACAGGAAATGCCCCAAAACGCAACGTGGACACATCCCATTTTTTGATAGAAAACAGAGGTGTTTTTTGCAAATTGCCTACCTGTAGATTTTGGCCTCTAGCTCAGCCGGCACCTAGGGAAACATACCAAACCTGTGCATTTTTTCAAACCAGAGACCTAGGGGAATTCAAGATAAGGTGACTTGTGGGGCTCTGACCAGGTTCTGTTAGCCAGAATCCTTTGCAAACCTCAAAATTTGCCTTAAAAAACACGTTTTCCTCACATTTCGGTGACAGAAAGTTCTGGAATCTGAGAGGAGCCACAAATTTCCTTCCACCCAGCGTTCCTCCAAGTCTCCCGATAAAAATGCTACCTCACTTGTGTGGGTAGGCTGAGCGCCTGCGACAGGAAATGCCCCAAAACGCAACGTGGACACATCCCATTTTTTTATAGGAAACAGAGGTGTTTTTTGCAAATTGCCTACCTGTAGATTTAGGACTCTAGCTCAGCCGGCACCTAGGGAAACCTACCAAACCTGTGCATTTTTTAAAACTAGAGACCAAGGGGAATCAAAGACGAGGTGACTTGTGGGGCTCTGACCAGGTTCTGTTACCCAGAATCCGTTGCAAACCTCAAAATTTGGCTAAACAAACATGTTTTCCTCACATTTCGGTGACAGAAAGTTCTGGAATCTGAGAGGAGCCACAAATTTCCTTCCACCCAGCGTTCCCCCAAGTCTCCCGATAAAAATGATAGCTCATTTGTGGGTAGGCCTAGCGCCCGCGACAGGAAGTGCCCCAAAACACAACGTGGACACATCCCATTTTTTTACAGAAAACAGAGGTGTTTTTTGCAAAGTGCCTACCTGTAGATTTTGGCCTCTAGCTCAGCCTGCACCTAGGGAAAGCTACCAAATCTGTGCATTTTTGAAAACTAGAGACCGATGGGAATCCAAGATGGGGTGACTTGTGGGGCTCTGACCAGGTTCTGTTACCCAGAATCCTTTGCAAACCTCAAAATATGGCTAAAAAAACACGTTTTCCTCACATTTTGGTGACAGAAAGTTCTGGAAAATGAGAAGAGACACAAATTCCCTTCCACTTAGCGTTCCTTCAAGTCTCCCGATAAAAATGATACCTCACTTGTGTGGGTAGGCCTAGCGCCCGCGACAGGAAATGCCCCAAGACGCAACGGTGACACATCCCATTTTTTGACAGAAAACAGAGGTGTTTTTTGCAATATGCCTACCTGTAGATTTTGGCCTCTAGCTCAGCCGGCACCTAGGGAAACCTACCAAACCTGTGCATTTTTTAAAACTAGAGACCAAGGGGAATCAAAGATGGGGTGACTTGTGGGGCTCTGACCAGGTTCTGTTACCCAGAATCCTTTTCAAACCTCAAAATTTGACTAAAAAAACAAGTTTTCCTCACATTTCAGTGACAGAAAGTTCTGGAATCTGAGAGGAGCCACAAATTTCCTTCCACCCAGTGTTCCCCCAAGTCTCTCGATAAAAATGATACCTCACTTCTGTGGGTAGGCCTAGCCCCCGCGACAGGAAATGCCCCAAAACGCAACGTGGACACATCCCATTTTTTGACAGAAAACAGAGGTGTTTTTTGCAAAGTGCCTACCTGTAGATTTTGGCCTCTAGCTCAGCCTGCACCTAGGGAAACCTACCAAACCTGTGCATTTTTTAAAACTAGAGACCGATGGGAATCCAAGATGGGGTGACTTGTGGGGCTCTGACCAGCTTCTGTTACCCAGAATCCTTTGCAAACCTCAAAATTTGGCTAAAAAAACACGTTTTCCTCACATTTTGGTGACAGAAAGTTCTGGAATCTGAGAAGAGCCACAAATTTCCTTCCACCCAGCGTTCCCCCAAGTCTCCCGCTAAAAATTATACCTCACTTGTGTGGGTAGGGCGAGCTCCTGCGACAGGAAATGCCCCAAAACGCAACGTGGACACATCCCATTTTTTTATAGAAAACAGAGGTGTTTTTTTGCAAATTGCCTACCTGTAGATTTTGGCCTCTAACTCAGCCGGCACCTAGGGAAACATACCAAACCTGTGCATTTTTTTAAACCAGAGACCTAGGGGAATTCAAGATAGGGTGACTTGTGGGGCTCTGACCAGGTTCTGTTAGCCAGAATCCTTTGCAAACCTCAAGATTTGCCTAAAAAACACGTTTTCCTCACATTTCGGTGACAGAAAGTTCTGGAATCTGAGAGGAGCCACAAATTTCCTTCCACCCAGCGTTCCTCCAAGTCTCCTGATAAAAATGCTACCTCACTTGTGTGGGTAGGCCGAGCGCCTGCGACAGGAAATGCCCCAAAACGCAACGTGGACACATCCCATTTTTTTATAGAAAACAGAGGTGTTTTTTGCAAATTGCCTACCTGTAGATTTAGGACTCTAGCTCAGCCGGCACCAAGGGAAACCTACCAAACCTGTGCATTTTTTAAAACTAGAGACCAAGGGGAATCAAAGATGAGGTGACTTGTGGGGCTCTGACCAGGTTCTGTTACCCAGAATCCGTTGCAAACCTCAAAATTTGGCTAAAAAAACATGTTTTCCTCAAATTTCGGTGACAGAAAGTTCTGGAATCTGAGAGGAGCCACAAATTTCCTTCCGCCCAGCGTTCCCCCAAGTCTCCCGATAAAAATGATAGCTCATTTGTGTGGGTAGGCCTAGCGCCCGCAACAGGAGGTTGCCCAAAACACAACGTGGACACATCCCATTTTTTTACAGAAAACAGAGGTGTTTTTTGCAAAGTGCCTACCTGTAGATTTTGGCCTCTAGCTCAGCCTGCACCTTGGGAAAGCTACCAAACCTGTGCATTTATGAAAACTAGAGACCGATGGGAATCCAAGATGGGGTGACTTGTGGGGCTCTGACCAGCTTCTGTTACCCAGAAACCTTTGCAAACCTCAAAATTTGGCTAAAAAAACACGTTTTCCTCACATTTTGGTGACAGAAAGTTCTGGAATCTGAGAAGAGCCACAAATTTCCTTCCACACAGCGTTCCCCCAAGTCTCCCGATAAAAATGATACCTCACTTGTGTGGGTAGGCCGAGCGCCAGCGACAGGAAATGCCCCAAAACGCAACGTGGACACATCCCATTTTTTGACAGAAAACAGAGGTGTTTTTTGCAAAGTGCCTACCTGTAGATTTTGGCCTCTAGCTCAGCCGGCACCAGGGGAAAGCTACCAAACCTGTGCATTTTTGAAAACATAGAGACCGAGGGGAATCAAAGATGGGGTGACTTGTGGGGCTCTGATCAGGTTCTGTTACCCAGAATCCGTTGCAAACCTCAAAATGTGGCTAAAAAAACATGTTTTCCTCACATTTCGGTGACAGAAAGTTCTGGAATCTGAGAGGAGCCACAAATTTCCTTCCACCCAGCGTTCCTCCAAGTCTCCCGATAAAAATGCTACCTCACTTGTGTGGGTAGCCCGAGCGCCCACGACAGGAAATGCCCCAAAACACAACGTGGACACATCCCATTTTTTGACAGAAAACAGAGGTATTTTTGCAAAGTGCCTGCTTGTAGATTTTGGCCTCTAGCTCAGCCTGCACCTAGGGAAACCTACCAAACCTGTGCATTTTTTAAAACTAGAGACCGATGGGAATCCAAGATGGGGTGACTTGTGGGGCTCTGACCAGCTTCTGTTACCCAGAATCCTTTGCAAACCTCAAAATTTGGCTGAAAAAACACGTTTTCCTCACATTTCGGTGACAGAAAGTTCTGGAATCTGAGAGGAGCCACAAATTTCCTTCCACCCAGCGTTCCCCCAAGTCTCCCGATAAAAATGATACCTCACTTGTGTGGGTAGGCCGAGCGCCTGCGACAGGAAATGCCCCAAAACGCAACGTGGACACATCCCATTTTTTGATAGAAAACAGAGGTGTTTTTTGCAAATTGCCTACCTGTAGATTTTGGCCTCTAGCTCAGCCGGCACCTAGGGAAACATACCAAACCTGTGCATTTTTTCAAACCAGAGACCTAGGGGAATTCAAGATAAGGTGACTTGTGGGGCTCTGACCAGGTTCTGTTAGCCAGAATCCTTTGCAAACCTCAAAATTTGCCTTAAAAAACACGTTTTCCTCACATTTCGGTGACAGAAAGTTCTGGAATCTGAGAGGAGCCACAAATTTCCTTCCACCCAGCGTTCCTCCAAGTCTCCCGATAAAAATGCTACCTCACTTGTGTGGGTAGGCTGAGCGCCTGCGACAGGAAATGCCCCAAAACGCAACGTGGACACATCCCATTTTTTAATAGGAAACAGAGGTGTTTTTTGCAAATTGCCTACCTGTAGATTTAGGACTCTAGCTCAGCCGGCACCTAGGGAAACCTACCAAACCTGTGCATTTTTTAAAACTAGAGACCAAGGGGAATCAAAGACGAGGTGACTTGTGGGGCTCTGACCAGGTTCTGTTACCCAGAATCCGTTGCAAACCTCAAAATTTGGCTAAAAAAACATGTTTTCCTCACATTTCGGTGACAGAAAGTTCTGGAATCTGAGAGGAGCCACAAATTTCCTTCCACCCAGCGTTCCTCCAAGTCTCCCGATAAAAATGCTACCTCACTTGTGTGGGTAGCCCGAGCGCCCGCGACAGGAAATGCCCCAAAACACAACGTGGACACATCCCATTTTTTGACAGAAAACAGAGGTGTTTTTGCAAAGTGCCTGCTTGTAGATTTTGGCCTCTAGCTCAGCCTGCACCTAGGGAAACCTACCAAACCTGTGCATTTTTTAAAACTAGAGACCGATGGGAATCCAAGATGGGGTGACTTGTGGGGCTCTGACCAGCTTCTGTTACCCAGAATCCTTTGCAAACCTCAAAATTTGGCTGAAAAAACACGTTTTCGTCACATTTCGGTGACAGAAAGTTCTGGAATCTGAGAGGAGCCACAAATTTCCTTCCACCCAGCGTTCCTCCAAGTCTCCCGATAAAAATGCTACCTCACTTGTGTGGGTAGGCCGAGCGCCTGCGACAGGAAATGCCCCAAAACGCAACGTGGACACATCCCATTTTTTGATAGAAAACAGAGGTGTTTTTTGCAAATTGCCTACCTGTAGATTTTGGCCTCTAGCTCAGCCGGCACCTAGGGAAACATACCAAACCTGTGCATTTTTTCAAACCAGAGACCTAGGGGAATTCAAGATAAGGTGACTTGTGGGGCTCTGACCAGGTTCTGTTAGCCAGAATCCTTTGCAAACCTCAAAATTTGCCTTAAAAAACACGTTTTCCTCACATTTCGGTGACAGAAAGTTCTGGAATCTGAGAGGAGCCACAAATTTCCTTCCACCCAGCGTTCCTCCAAGTCTCCCGATAAAAATGCTACCTCACTTGTGTGGGTAGGCTGAGCGCCTGCGACAGGAAATGCCCCAAAACGCAACGTGGACACATCCCATTTTTTAATAGGAAACAGAGGTGTTTTTTGCAAATTGCCTACCTGTAGATTTAGGACTCTAGCTCAGCCGGCACCTAGGGAAACCTACCAAACCTGTGCATTTTTTAAAACTAGAGACCAAGGGGAATCAAAGACGAGGTGACTTGTGGGGCTCTGACCAGGTTCTGTTACCCAGAATCCGTTGCAAACCTCAAAATTTGGCTAAAAAAACATGTTTTCCTCACATTTCGGTGACAGAAAGTTCTGGAATCTGAGAGGAGCCACAAATTTCCTTCCACCCAGCGTTCCCCCAAGTCTCCCGATAAAAATGATAGCTCATTTGTGTGGGTAGGCCTAGCGCCCGCGACAGGAAGTGCCCCAAAACACAACGTGGACACATCCCATTTTTTTACAGAAAACAGAGGTGTTTTTTGCAAAGTGCCTACCTGTAGATTTTGGCCTCTAGCTCAGCCTGCACCTAGGGAAAGCTACCAAATCTGTGCATTTTTGAAAACTAGAGACCGATGGGAATCCAAGATGGGGTGACTTGTGGGGCTCTGACCAGGTTCTGTTAGCCAGAATCCTTTGCAAACCTCAAAATTTGGCTGAAAAAACACGTATTCCTCACATTTCGGTGATAGAAAGTTCTGGAATCTGAGAGGAGCCACAAATTTCCTTCCACCCAGCGTTCCTCCAAATCTCCCGATAAAAATGCTACCTCACTTGTGTGGGTAGACTGAGCGCCTGCGTCAGGAAATGCCCCAAAACGCAACGTGGACACATCCCATTTTTTGATAGAAAACAGAGGTGTTTTTTGCAAATTGCCTACCTGTAGATTTTGGCCTCTAGCTCAGCCAGCACCTAGGGAAACATACCAAACCTGTGCATTTTTTTAAACCAGAGACCTAGGGGAATTCAAGATAGGGTGACTTGTGGGGCTCTGACCAGGTTCTGTTAGCCAGAATCCTTTGCAAACCTCAAAATTTGCCTAAAAAAACACGTTTTTCTCACATTTCGGTGATAGAAAGTTCTGGAATCTGAGAGGAGCCACAAATTTCCTTCCACCCAGCGTTCCCCCAAGACTCCCGATAAAAATGCTACCTCACTTGTGTGGGTAGGCCGAGCGCCTGCGACAGGAAATGCCCCAAAACGCAACGTGGACACATCCCATTTTTTAAGAGAAAACAGAGGTGTTTTTTGCAAATTGCCTACCTGTAGATTTAGGACACTAGCTCACCCGGCACCTAGGGAAACCTACCAAACCTGTGCATTTTTTAAAACTAGAGACCAAGGGGAATCAAAGATGAGGTGACTTGTGGGGCTCTGAACAGGTTGTGTTACCCGGAATCCGTTGCAAACCTCAAAATTTGGCTACAAAAACATGTTTTCCTCACATTTCGGTGACAGAAAGTTCTGGAATCTGAGAGGAGCCACAAATTTCCTTCCACCCAGCGTTCCCCCAAGTCTCCCGATAAAAATGATAGCTCATTTGTGTGGGTAGGCCTAGCGCCCGCGACAGGAAGTGCCCCAAAACACAACGTGGACACATCCCATTTTTTTTTACAGAAAACAGAGGTGTTTTTTGCAAAGTGCCTACCTGTAGATTTTGGCCTCTAGCTCAGCCTGCACCTAGGGAAAGCTACCAAACCTGTGCATTTTTTAAAACTAGAGACCGATGGGAATCCAAGATGGGGTGACTTGTGGGGCTCTGACCAGCTTCTGTTACCCAGAATCCTTTGCAAACCTCAAAATTTGGCTAAAAAAACACGTTTTCCTCACATTTTGGTGACAGAAAGTTCTGGAATCTGAGAAGAGCCACAAATTTCCTTCCACCCAGCGTTCCCCCAAGTCTCCCGATAAAAGTGATTCCTCACTTGTGTGGGTAGGCCTAGCGCCAGCGACAGGAAATGCCCCAAAACGCAACGTGGACACATCCCATTTTTTTTACAGAAAACAGAGGTGTTTTTTTGCAAAGTGCCTACCTGTAGATTTTGGCCCCTAGCTCAGCCGGCACCTGGGGAAAGCCACCAAACCTGTGCATTTTTGAAAACATAGAGACCGAGGGGAATCAAAGATGGGGTGACTTGTGGGGCTCTGATCAGGTTCTGTTACCCAGAATCCGTTGCAAACCTCAAAATTTGGCAAAAAAAACATGTTTTCCTCACATTTCGTTGACAGAAAGTTCTGGAATCTGAGAGGAGCCACAAATTTCCTTCCACCCAGCGTTCCTCCAAATCTCCCGATAAAAATGGTACCTCACTTGTGTGGGTAGGCCGAGCGCCTGCGACAGGAAATGCCCCAAAACGCAACGTGGACACATCCCATTTTTTGATTGAAAACAGAGGTGTTTTTTGCAAATTGCCTACCTGTAGATTTAGGACTCTAGCTCACCCGGCACCTAGGGAAACCTACCAAACCTGTGCATTTTTTAAAACCAGAGACCTAGGGGAATTCAAGATAGGGTGACTTGTGGGGCTCTGACCAGGTTCTGTTACCCAGAATCCTTTGCAAACCTCAAAATTTGGCTAAAAAAACACGTTTTCCTCACATTTTGGTGACAGAAAGTTCTGGAAAATGAGAAGAGCCACAAATTCCCTTCCACTTAGCGTTCCTTCAAGTCTCCCGATAAAAATGATACCTCACTTGTGTGGGTAGGCATAGCGCCCGCGACAGGAAATGCCCCAAGACGCAACGTGGACACATCCCATTTTTTGACAGAAAACAGAGGTGTTTTTTGCAAAGTGCCTACCTGTAGATTTTGGCCTCTAGCTCAGCCGGCATCTAGGGAAACCTACCAAACCTGTGCATTTTTTAAAACTAGAGACGAAGGGGAATCAAAGATGGGGTGACTTGTGGGGCTCTGACCAGGTTCTGTTACCCAGAATCCTTTTCAAACCTCAAAATTTGGCTAAAAAAACACGTTTTCCTCACATTTCAGTGACAGAAAGTTCTGGAATCTGAGAGGAGCCACAAATTTCCTTCCACCCAGTGTTCCCCCAAGTCTCCCGATAAAAATCATACCTCACTTCTGTGGGTAGGTCTAGCGCCTGCGACAGGAAATGCCCCAAAACGCAACGTGGACACATCACATTTTTTGACAGAAAACAGAGGTGTTTTTTTGCAAAGTGCCTACCTGTAGATTTTGGCCCCTAGCTCAGCCGGCACCTGGGGAAAGCCACCAAACCTGTGCATTTTTGAAAACATAGAGACCGAGGGGAATCAAAGATGGGGTGACTTGTGGGGCTCTGATCAGGTTCTGTTACCCAGAATCCGTTGCAAACCTCAAAATTTGGCAAAAAAAACATGTTTTCCTCACATTTCGTTGACAGAAAGTTCTGGAATCTGAGAGGAGCCACAAATTTCCTTCCACCCAGCGTTCCTCCAAATCTCCCGATAAAAATGGTACCTCACTTGTGTGGGTAGGCCGAGCGCCTGCGTCAGGAAATGCCCCAAAACGCAACGTGGACACATCCCATTTTTTGATAGAAAACAGAGGTGTTTTTTGCAAATTGCCTACCTGTAGATTTTGGCCTCTAGCTCAGCCGGCACCTAGGGAAACATACCAAACCTGTGCATTTTTTTAAAAGAGACCTAGGGGAATTCAAGATAGGGTGACTTGTGGGGCTCTGACCAGGTTCTGTTAGCCAGAATCCTTTGCAAACCTCAAAATTTGCCTAAAAAAACACGTTTTCCTCACATTTCGGTGACAGAAAGTTCTGGAATCTGAGAGGAGCCACAAATTTCCTTCCACCCAGCGTTCCCCCAAGTCTCCCGATAAAAATGCTACCTCACTTGTGTGGGTAGGCCGAGCGCCTGCGACAGGAAATGCCCCAAAACGCAACGTGGACGCATCCCATTTTTTAATAGAAAACAGAGGTGTTTTTTGCAAATTGCCTACCTGTAGATTTAGGACTCTAGCTCACCCGGCACCTAGGGAAACCTACCAAACCTGTGCATTTTTTAAAACCAGAGACCTAGGGGAATTCAAGATAGGGTGACTTGTGGGGCTCTGACCAGGTTCTGTTAGCCAGAATCCTTTGCAAACCTCAAAATTTGCCTAAAAAAACACGTTTTCCTCACATTTCGGTGACAGAAAGTTCTGGAATCTGAGAGGAGCCACAAATTTCCTTCCACCCAGCGTTCCCCCAAGTCTCCCGATAAAAATGCTACCTCACTTGTGTGGGTAGGCCGAGCGCCTGCGACAGGAAATGCCCCAAAACGCAATGTGGACACATCCCATTTTTTAATAGCAAACAGAGGTGTTTTTTGCAAATTGCCTACCTGTAGATTTAAGACTCTAGCTCACCCTGCACCTAGGGAAACCTACCAAACCTGTGCATTTTTTAAAACTAGAGACCAAGGGGAATCAAAGATGAGGTGACTTGTGGGGCTCTGAACAGGTTGTGTTACCCGGAATCCGTTGCAAACCTCAAAATTTGGCTAAAAAAACATGTTTTCCTCTCATTTCGGTGACAGAAAGTTCTGGAATCTGAGAGGAGCCACAAATTTCCTTCCACCCAGCGTTCCCCCTAGTCTCCCGATAAAAATGATAGCTCATTTGTGTGGGTAGGCCTAGCGCCCGCGACAGGAAGTGCCCCAAAACACAACGTGGACACATCCCATTTTTTTTACAGAAAACAGAGGTGTTTTTTGCAAAGTGCCTACCTGTAGATTTTGGCATCTAGCTCAGCGTGCACCTAGG
Organism: Pleurodeles waltl; assembly: GCF_031143425.1. Lineage (NCBI taxonomy): Eukaryota > Metazoa > Chordata > Amphibia > Caudata > Salamandridae > Pleurodeles > Pleurodeles waltl. The sequence goes on from NC_090449.1 coordinate 596,961,586, forward strand.
GAAAGCTACCAAACCTGTGCATTTTTGAAAACTAGAGACCGATGGGAATCCAAGATGGGGTGACTTGTGGGGCTCTGACCAGCTTCTGTTACCCAGAATCCTTTGCAAACCTCAAAATTTGGCTAAGAAAACACGTTTTCCTCACATTTTGGTGACAGAAAGTTCTGGAATCTGAGAAGAGCCACAAATTTCCTTCCACCCAGCGTTCCCCCAAGTCTCCCGATAAAAATGATACCGCACTTGTGTGGGTAGGCCTAGCGCCAGCGACAGGAAATGCCCCAAAACGCAACGTGGACCCATCCCATTTTTTTACAGAAAACAGAGGTGTTTTTTGCAAAGTGCCTACCTGTAGATTTTGGCCTCTAGCTCAGCCGGCATCTAGGGAAACCTACCAAACCTGTGCATTTTTTAAAACTAGAGACGAAGGGGAATCAAAGATGGGGTGACTTGTGGGGCTCTGACCAGGTTCTGTTACCCAGAATCCTTTTCAAACCTCAAAATTTGGCTAAAAAAACACGTTTTCCTCACATTTCAGTGACAGAAAGTTCTGGAATCTGAGAGGAGCCACAAATTTCCTTCCACCCAGTGTTCCCCCAAGTCTCCCGATAAAAATGATACCTCACTTCTGTGGGTAGGTCTAGCGCCCGCGACAGGAAATGCCCCAAAACGCAACGTGGACACATCACATTTTTTGACAGAAAACAGAGGTGTTTTTTTGCAAAGTGCCTACCTGTAGATTTTGGCCCCTAGCTCAGCCGGCACCTGGGGAAAGCCACCAAACCTGTGCATTTTTGAAAACATAGAGACCGAGGGGAATCAAAGATGGGGTGACTTGTGGGGCTCTGATCAGGTTCTGTTACCCAGAATCCGTTGCAAACCTCAAAATTTGGCAAAAAAAACATGTTTTCCTCACATTTCGTTGACAGAAAGTTCTGGAATCTGAGAGGAGCCACAAATTTCCTTCCACCCAGCGTTCCTCCAAATCTCCCGATAAAAATGGTACCTCACTTGTGTGGGTAGGCCGAGCGCCTGCGTCAGGAAATGCCCCAAAACGCAACGTGGACACATCCCATTTTTTGATAGAAAACAGAGGTGTTTTTTGCAAATTGCCTACCTGTAGATTTTGGCCTCTAGCTCAGCCGGCACCTAGGGAAGCATACCAAACCTGTGCATTTTTTTAAACCAGAGAACTAGGGGAATTCAAGATAGGGTGACTTGTGGGGCTCTGACCAGGTTCTGTTAGCCAGAATCCTTTGCAAACCTCAAAATTTGCCTAAAAAAACACGTTTTCCTCACATTTCGGTGACAGAAAGTTCTGGAATCTGAGAGGAGCCACAAATTTCCTTCCACCCAGCGTTCCCCCAAGTCTCCCGATAAAAATGCTACCTCACTTGTGTGGGTAGGCCGAGCGCCTGCGACAGGAAATGCCCCAAAACGCAACGTGGACGCATCCCATTTTTTAATAGAAAACAGAGGTGTTTTTTGCAAATTGCCTACCTGTAGATTTAGGACTCTAGCTCACCCGGCACCTAGGGAAACCTACCAAACCTGTGCATTTTTTAAAACCAGAGACCTAGGGGAATTCAAGATAGGGTGACTTGTGGGGCTCTGACCAGGTTCTGTTAGCCAGAATCCTTTGCAAACCTCAAAATTTGCCTAAAAAAACACGTTTTCCTCACATTTCGGTGACAGAAAGTTCTGGAATCTGAGAGGAGCCACAAATTTCCTTCCACCCAGCGTTCCCCCAAGTCTCCCGATAAAAATGCTACCTCACTTGTGTGGGTAGGCCGAGCGCCTGCGACAGGAAATGCCCCAAAACGCAATGTGGACACATCCCATTTTTTAATAGCAAACAGAGGTGTTTTTTGCAAATTGCCTACCTGTAGATTTAAGACTCTAGCTCACCCTGCACCTAGGGAAACCTACCAAACCTGTGCATTTTTTAAAACTAGAGACCAAGGGGAATCAAAGATGAGGTGACTTGTGGGGCTCTGAACAGGTTGTGTTACCCGGAATCCGTTGCAAACCTCAAAATTTGGCTAAGAAAACACGTTTTCCTCACATTTTGGTGACAGAAAGTTCTGGAATCTGAGAAGAGCCACAAATTTCCTTCCACCCAGCGTTCCCCCAAGTCTCCCGATAAAAATGATACCTCACTTGTGTGGGTAGGCCTAGCGCCAGCGACAGGAAATGCCCCAAAACGCAACGTGGACCTATCCCATTTTTTTACAGAAAACAGAGGTGTTTTTTGCAAAGTGCCTACCTGTAGATTTTGGCCTCTAGCTCAGCCAACACCTAGGGAAACCTACCAAACCTGTGCATTTTTGAAAACTAGTGACCTAGGGGAATCCAAGATGGGGTGACTTGTGGGGCTCTGACCAGGTTCTGTTACCCAGAATCCTTTGCAAACCTCAAAATTTGGCTAAAAAACACGTTTTCCTCACTTTTTGGTGACAGAAAGTTCTGGAAAATGAGAAGAGCCACAAATTCCCTTCCACTTAGCGTTCCTTCAAGTCTCCCGATAAAAATGATACCTCACTTGTGTGGGTAGGCATAGCGCCCGCGACAGAAAATGCCCCAAGACGCAACGTGGACACATCCCATTTTTTGACAGAAAACAGAGGTGTTTTTTGCAAAGTGCCTACCTGTAGATTTTGGCCTCTAGCTCAGCCGGCACCTAGGGAAACATACCAAACCTGTGCATTTTTTAAAACTAGAGACCTAGGGGAATCAAAGATGAGGTGACTTGTGGGGCTCTGACCAGGTTCTGTTACCCAGAATCCGTTGCAAACCTCAAACTTTGGCTAAAAAAACATGTTTTCCTCACATTTCGGTGACAGAAAGTTCTGGAATCTGAGAGGAGCCACAAATTTCCTTCCACCCAGCGTTCCCCCAAGTCTCCCGATAAAAATGATAGCTCATTTGTGTGGGTAGGCCTAGCGCCCGCGACAGGAAGTGCCCCAAAACACAACGTGGACGCATCCCATTTTTTTACAGAAAACAGAGGTGTTTTTTGCAAAGTGCCTACCTGTAGATTTTGGTCTCTAGCTCAGCCTGCACCTAGGGAAAGCTACCAAACCTGTGCATTTTTGAAAACTAGAGACCTAGGAGAATCCAAGATGGGGTGACTTGTGGGGCTCTGACCAGGTTCTGTTACCCAGAATCCTTTGCAAACCTCAAAATCTTGCTAAAAAAACATGTTTTCCTCAAATTTCGGTGACAGAAAGTTCTGGAATCTGAGGAGAGCCACAAATTTCCTTCCCCCCAGCGTTCCCCCAGGTCTCCCGATAAAAATGATACATCACTTGTGTGGGCACGCCTCGCGCCCGCGGCAGGAAATACCCCAAAACATAATGTGGACACATCCCATTTTTTGACAGGAAACAGAGGTGTTTTTTTGCAAAGTGCCTAACTGTAGATTTTGGCCTCTAGCTCAGCCTGCACCTAGGGAAACCTACCAAACCTGTGCATTTTTGAAAACTAGAGACCTAGGGGAATCCAAGATGGAGTGACTTGTGGGGCTCTGACCAGCTTCTGTTACCCAGAATCCTTTGCAAACCTCAGAATTTGGCTAAAAAAACATATTTTCCTCACGTTTTGGTGACAGAAAGTTCTGGAATCTGAGAAGAGCCACAAATTCCCTTCCACCCAGCGTTCCCCAAAGTCTCCTGATAAAAATGATACCTCAATTGTGTGGGTAGGCCTAGCGCCCGCGACAGGAAAATGCCCCAAAATGCAACGTGGACACATCCCATTTTTTGACAGAAAAAGGAGGTCTTTTTTGCAAAGTGCCTACCTGTAGATTTAGGACTCTAGCTCAGCCGGCACCTAGGGAAACCTACCAAACCTGTGCATTTTTGAAAACTAGAGACCAAGGGGAATCAAGGATGAGGTGACTTGTGGGGCTCTGACCAGGTTCTGTTACCCAGAATCCTTTGCAAACCTCAAAATTTGGCTAAAAAACACGTTTTCCTCACATTTCAGTGACAGAACTTTCTGGAATCTGAGGAGAGCCACAAATTTCCTTCCACCCAGCGTTCCTCCAGGTCTCCCAATAAAAATGATACCTCACTTGTGTGGGCACGCCTAGCGCCGGCAGCAGGAAATACCCCAAAACATAATGTGGACACATCCCATTTTTTGACAGGAAACAGAGGTATTTTTTTGCAAAGTGCCTAACTGTAGATTTTGGCCTCTAGTTCAGCCTGCACCTAGGGAAACCTACCAAACCTGTGCATTTTTTAAAACTAGAGACCTAGGGGAATCCAAGATGGGGTGACTTGTGGGGCTCTGACCAGCTTCTGTTACCCAGAATCCTTTGCAAACCTCAGAATTTGGCTAAAAAAACACATTTTCCTCACATTTTGGTGACAGAAAGTTCTGGAATCTGAGAAGAGCCACAAATTCCCTTCCACCCAGCGTTCCTCCAAGTCTCCTGATAAAAATGCTACCTCACTTGTGTGGGTAGGCCGAGCGCCTGCGACAGGAAATGCCCCAAAACGCAACGTGGACACATCCCATTTTTTGACAGAAAACAGAGGTGTTTTTTGCAAATTGCCTACCTGTAGATTTAGGACTCTAGCTCAGCCGGCACCTAGGGAAACCTACCAAACCTGTGCATTTTTTAAAACTAGAGACCAAGGGGAATCAAAGATGAGGTGACTTGTGGGGCTCTGATCAGGTTCTGTTACCCAGAATCCGTTGCAAACCTCAAAATTTGGCTACAAAAACATGTTTTCCTCACATTTCGGTGACAGAAAGTTCTGGAATCTGAGAGGAGCCACAAATTTCCTTCCACCCAGCGTTCCCCCAAGTATCCCGATAAAAATGATAGCTCATTTGTGTGGGTAGGCCTAGCGCCCGCGACAGGAAGTGCCCCAAAACACAACGTGGACACATCCCATTTTTTTTACAGAAAACAGAGGTGTTTTTTGCAAAGTGCCTACCTGTAGATTTTGGCCTCTAGCTCAGCGTGCACCTAGGGAAAGCTACCAAACCTGTGCATTTTTGAAAACTAGAGACCTAGGGGAATCCAAGATGGGGTGACTTGTGGGGCTCTGACCAGGTTCTGTTACTCAGAATCCTTTTCAAACCTCAAAATCTTGCTAAAAAAACAAGTTTTCCTCACATTTCGGTGACAGAAAGTTCTGGAATCTGAGGAGAGCCACAAATGTCCTTCCACCCAGCGTTCCCCCAGGTCTCCTGATAAAAATGATACCTCACTTGTGTGGGCACGCCTAGCGCCCGCGGCAGGAAAAACCCCAAAACACAATGTGGACACATCCCATTTTTTGACAGGAAACAGAGGTGTTTTTTTGCAAAGTGCCTACCTGTAGATTTTGGCCTCTAGCTCAGCCGCCACCTAGGGAAACATACAAAACCTGTGCATTTTTTAAAACTAGAGACCAGGGGAATCAAAGATGAGGTGACTTGTGGGGCTCTGACCAGGTTCTGTTAGCCAGAATCCTTTGCAAACCTCAAAATTTGCCTAAAAAAACATGTTTTCCTCACATTTCGGTGACAGAAAGTTCTGGAATCTGAGAGGAGCCACAAATTTCCTTCCACCCAGCGTTCCCCCAAGTCTCCCGATAAAAATGATACCTCACTTCTGTGGGTAGGCCTATCGCCCGCGACAGGTAATGCTCCAAAACGCAACGTGGACACATCCCATTTTTTGACAGAAAACAGAGGTGTTTTTTGCAAAGTGCCTACCTGTAGATTTTGGCCTTTAGCTCAGCCGGCACCTAGGGAAACATACCAAACCTGTGCATTTTTTTAAACTAGAGACCTAGGGGAATTCAAGATGGGGTGACATGTGGGGCTCTGACCAGGTTCTGTTAGCCAGAATCCTTTGCAAACCTCAAAATTTGGCTAAAAAAACACGTTTTCCTCACATTTCGGTGACAGAAAGTTCTGGAATCTGAGAGGAGCCACAAATTTCCTTCCACCCAGCGTTCCTCCAAGTCTCCCGATAAAAATGCTACCTCACTTGTGTGGGGAGGTCGAGCGCCTGCGACAGGAAATGCGCCAAAACGCAACGTGGACAAATCCCATTTTTTGATAGAAAACAGAGGTGTTTTTTGCAAATTGCCTACCTGTAGATTTAGGACTCTAGCTCAGCCGGCACCTAGAGAAACCTACCAAACCGCTGCATTTTTTTAAACTAGAGACCAAGGGGAATCAAAGATGAGGTGACTTGTGGGGCTCTGACCAGGTTCTGTTACCCAGAATCCGTTGCAAACCTCAAAATTTGGCTAAAAAAACATGTTTTCCTCACATTTCGGTGACAGAAAGTTCTGGAATCTGAGAGGAGCCACAAATTTCCTTCCACCCAGCGTTCCCCCAAGTCTCCCGATAAAAATGATAGTTCATTTGTGTGGGTAGGCCTAGCACCCGCGACAGGAAGTGCCCCAAAACACAACGTGGACACATCCCATTTTTTTACAGAAAACAGAGGTGTTTTTTGCAAAGTGCCTATCTGGAGATTTTGGCCTCTAGCTCAGCCGGCACTTAGGGAAAGCTACCAAACCTGTGCATTTTTGAAAACTAGAGACCTAGGGGAATCCAAGATGGGGTGACTTGTGGGGCTCTGACCAGGTTCTGTTACCCAGAATCCTTTGCAAACCTCAAAATCTTGCTAAAAAAAGATGTTTTCCTCACATTTCGGTGACAGAAAGTTCTGGAATCTGAGGAGAGCCACAAATTTCCTTCCACCCAGCGTTCCCCCAGGTCTCCTGATAAAAATGATACCTCACTTGTGTGGGCACGCCTAGCGCCCGCGGCAGGAAATACCCCAAAACACAATGTGGACACATCCCATTTTTTGACAGGAAACAGAGGTGTTTTTTTGCAAAGTGCCTAGCTGTAGATTTTGGCCTCTAGCTCAGCCGGCACCTAGGGAAACATACCAAACCCGTGCATTTTTTAAACTAGAGACCTAGAGGAATCCAAGATGGAGTGACTTGTGGGGCTCTGACCAGGTTCTGTTACCCAGAATCCTTTGCAAACCTCAAAATCTTGCTAAAAAAACGTTTTCCTCACATTTCGGTGACAGAAAGTTCTGGAATCTGAGGAGAGCCACAAATTTCCTTCCACCCAGCGTTCTCCCAGGTCTCCCGATAAAAATGATACCTCACTTGTGTGGGCACGCCAAGCGCCCGCGGCAGGAAATACCCCAAAACACAATGTGGACACATCCCATTTTTTGACAGGAAACAGAGGTGTTTTTTTGCAAAGTGCCTACCTGTAGATTTTGGCCTCTAGCTCAGCCGGCACCTAGGGAAACATACCAAACCTGTGCATTTTTGAAAACTAGAGACCTAGGGGAATCCAAGATGGGGTGACTTGTGGGGCTCTGACCAGGTTCTGTTACCCAGAATCCTTTGCAAACCTCAAAATCTTGCTAAAAAAACATGTTTTCCTCACATTTCAGTGACAGAACGTTCTAGAATCTGAGAGGAGCCACAAATTTCCTTCCACCCAGCGTTCCCCCAAGTCTCCCGATAGAAATTGTACTTCACTTGTGTGGGTAGGCCTAGCGCCCGAAACAGGAAATGCCCCAAAACACAACGTGGACACAACCCATTTTTTGACAGAAAACAGAGGTGTTTTTTTCGAAGTGCATACCTGTAGATTTTGGCCTCTAGCTCAGCCGGCACCTAGGGAAATCTACGAAACCTGTGTATTTTTGAAAACTAGAGACCTAGGGGAATCCAAGTTGGGGTGACTTGTGGGGCTCTGATCAGGTTCTGTTATCCAGAATCCTTTGCAAACCTCAAAATCTTGCTAAAAAAACATGTTTTCCTCACATTTCGGTGACAGAAAGTTCTGGAATCTGAGGAGAGCCACAAATTTCCTTCCACCCAGCGTTCCCCCAGGTCTCCTGATAAAAATGATACCTCACTTGTGTGGGCACGCCTAGCGCCCGCGGCAGGAAATACCCCAAAACACAATGTGGACACATCCCATTTTTTGACAGGAAACAGAGGTGTTTTTTTGCAAAGTGCCTAGCTGTAGATTTTGGCCTCTAGCTCAGCCGGCACCTAGGGAAACATACCAAACCCGTGCATTTTTTAAACTAGAGACCTAGAGGAATCCAAGATGGAGTGACTTGTGGGGCTCTGACCAGGTTCTGTTACCCAGAATCCTTTGCAAACCTCAAAATCTTGCTAAAAAAACGTTTTCCTCACATTTCGGTGACAGAAAGTTCTGGAATCTGAGGAGAGCCACAAATTTCCTTCCACCCAGCGTTCTCCCAGGTCTCCCGATAAAAATGATACCTCACTTGTGTGGGCACGCCAAGCGCCCGCGGCAGGAAATACCCCAAAACACAATGTGGACACATCCCATTTTTTGACAGGAAACAGAGGTGTTTTTTTGCAAAGTGCCTACCTGTAGATTTTGGCCTCTAGCTCAGCCGGCACCTAGGGAAACATACCAAACCTGTGCATTTTTGAAAACTAGAGACCTAGGGGAATCCAAGATGGGGTGACTTGTGGGGCTCTGACCAGGTTCTGTTACCCAGAATCCTTTGCAAACCTCAAAATCTTGCTAAAAAAACATGTTTTCCTCACATTTCAGTGACAGAACGTTCTAGAATCTGAGAGGAGCCACAAATTTCCTTCCACCCAGCGTTCCCCCAAGTCTCCCGATAGAAATTGTACTTCACTTGTGTGGGTAGGCCTAGCGCCCGAAACAGGAAATGCCCCAAAACACAACGTGGACACAACCCATTTTTTGACAGAAAACAGAGGTGTTTTTTTCGAAGTGCATACCTGTAGATTTTGGCCTCTAGCTCAGCCGGCACCTAGGGAAATCTACGAAACCTGTGTATTTTTGAAAACTAGAGACCTAGGGGAATCCAAGTTGGGGTGACTTGTGGGGCTCTGATCAGGTTCTGTTATCCAGAATCCTTTGCAAACCTCAAAATTTGGCTAAAAAAACATGTTTTCCTCACATTTCAGTGACAGAAAGTTCTGGAATCTGAGAGGAGCCAGAGATTTCCTTCCACCCAGTGTTCCCCCAAGTCTCCCGATAAAAATGATACCTCACTTGTGTGGGTAGGCCTAGCGCTCGCGACAGGAAATTCCCCAAAACACAACTTGGACGCATCCCATTTTTTTACAGAAAATAGAGGTGTTTTTTGCAAAGTGCCTACCTGTAGGTTTTGGCCTCTAGCTCAGCCGTCACCAGGGGAAAGCTACCAAACCTGTGCATTTTTTAAAACTAGAGACCGAGGGGAATCAAAGATGCGGTGACTTGTGGGGCTCTGATCAGGTTCTGTTACCCAGAATCCTTTGTAAACCTCAAAATTTGGCTAACAAAACATGTTTTCCTCACATTTCGGTGACAGAAAGTTCTGGAATCTGAGAGGAGCCACAAATTTCCTTCCCCCCAGCGTTCCCCCAAGTCTCCCAATAAAAATGATAGCTCACTTGTGTGGGTAGGCCTAGCGCCCGCGACAGGAAGTGCCCCAAAACACAATGTGGACATATCCCATTTTTTGACAGAAAACAGAGGTGTTTTTTGCAAAGTGCCTACCTGTAGATTTTGGCCTCTAGCTCAGCCTGCACCTAGGGAAAGCTACCAAACCTGTGTATTTTTTAAAACTAGAGACCTAGGGGAATCTAAGATGGGGTGACTTGTGGGGCTCTGACCAGGTTCTATATCCCAGAATCCTTTGCAAACCTCAAAATCTGGCTAAAAAAACATGTTTTCCTCACATTTCGGTGACAGAAAGTTCTGGAATCTGAGGAGAGCCACAAATTTCCTTCCACCCAGCGATCCCTCAGGTCTCCCGATAACAATGATACCTCACTTGTGGGGGCACGCCTAGCGCCCGCGGCAGGAAATGCCACAAAACACGTGGACACATCCCATTTTTTGACAGTAAACAGAGGTGTTTTTTTGCAAAGTGCCTACCTGTAGATTTTGGCCTCTAGCTCAGCCGGCACCTAGGGAAACATACCAAACCTGTGCATTTTTTTAAACTAGAGACCGAGGGGAATCCAAGATGGGGTGACTTGTGGGGCTCTGACCATCTTCTGTTACCAAGAATCCTTTGCAGACCTCAAAATTTGGCTAAAAAAACACGTTTTCCTCACATTTTGGTGACAGAAAGTTCTGGAATCTGAGAAGAGCCACAAATTTCCTTCCACCCAGCGTTCCCCGAAGTCTCCCGATAAAAATGATACCTCACTTGTGTGGGTAGGCCTAGCGCCCGCGACAGGAAATGCGCCAAAACGCAACGTGGACACATCTCATTTTTTGACAGAAAACAGAGGTGTTTTTTGCACAGTGCCTACCTGAAGATTTAGGACTCTAGCTCAGCAGCCACCTAGGGAAACCTACCAAACCTGAGCATTTTGGAAAACTAGAGACCAAGGGGAATCAAAGATGAGGTGACTTGTGGGGCTCCGACCAGGTTCTGTTACCCAGAATCCTTTGCAAACCTCAAAATTTGGCTAAAAAAACACGTTTTCCTCACATTTCAGTGACAGAGAGTTCTGGAATCTGAGAGGAGCCACAAATTTCCTTCCACCCAGTGTTCCCCCAAGTCTCCCGATAAAAATGATACCTCACTTGTGTGGGTAGGCCTAGCGCCCGAAACAGGAAGTGCCCAAAAACACAATGTGGACACATCCCATTTTTTGACAGAAATCAGAGGTGTTTTTTGCAAAGTGCCTACCTATAGATTTTGGCCTCTAGCTCAGCCGGCACCTAGGGAAACCTACCAAACCTGTGCATTTTTGAAAACTAGAGACCTAGGAGAATCCAAGATGGGGTGACTTGTGGGGCTCTGATCAGGTTCTGTTACCCAGAATCCCTTGCAAACCTCAAATTTTGGCTTAAAAAACAAGTTTTCCTCACATTTCGGTGACAGAAAGTTCTGGAATCTGAGAGGAGCCACAAATGTCCTTCCACCCAGCATTCCCCCAAGTCTCCCAATAAAAATGATACCTCACTTGTGTGGGTAGACCTAGCGCCCGCGACAGGAGATGCCCCAAAACACAATGTGGACACATCCCATTTTTTGACAGGAAACAGAGGTGTTTTTTTGCAAAGTGCCTACCTGTAGATTTTGGCCTCTAGCTCAGCCTGCACCTAGGGAAAGCTACCAAACCTGTGCATTGTTGAAAACTAGAGACCTAGGGGAATCCAAGATGGGGTGACTTGTGGGGCTCTGACCAGGTTCTGTTACCCAGAATCCTTTGTAAACCTCAAAATTTGGCTAAAAAAACATGTTTTCCTCACATTTCAGTGACAGAAAGTTCTGGAATCTGAGAGGAGCCACAAATTTCCTTCCACCCAGTGTTCCCCCAAGTCTCCCGATAAAAATGATACCTCACTTGTGTGGGAAGGCCTAGCGCTCGCGACAGGAAATTCCCCAAAACACAACGTGGACGCATCCCATTTTTTGACAGAAAATAGAGGTGTTTTTTGCAAAGTGCCTACCTGTAGGTTTTGGCCTCTAGCTCAGCCGGCACCAGGGGAAAGCTACCAAACCTGTGCATTTTTTAAAACTAGAGACCGAGGGGAATCAAAGATGGGGTGACTTGTGGGGCTCTGATCAGGTTCTGTTACCCAGAATCCTTTGTAAACCTCAAAATTTGGCTAAAAAAACATGTTTTCCTCACATTTCGGTGTCAGAAAGTTCTGGAATCTGAGAGGAGCCACAAATTTTCTTCCACCCAGCGTTCCCCCAAGTCTCCCAATAAAAATGATATCTCACTTGTGTGGGTAGGCCTAGCGCCCGCGACAGGAAGTGCACCAAAACACAATGTGGACACATCCCATTTTTTGACAGAAAACAGAGGTGTTTTTTGCAAAGTGCCTACCTGTAGATTTTGGCCTCTAGCTCAGCCTGCACCTAGGGAAAGCTACCAAACCTGTGCTTTTTTGAAAGCTAGAGACCTAGGGGAATCTAAGATGGGGTGACTTGTGGGGCTCTGACCAGGTTCTATAACCCAGAATCCTTTGCAAACCTCAAAATCTGGCTAAAAAAACATGTTTTCCTCACATTTCAGTGACAGAAAGTTCTGGAATCTGAGGAGAGCCACAAATTTCCTTCCACCCAGCGTTCCCTCAGGTCTCCCGATAACAATGATACCTCACTTGTGGGGGCACGCCTAGCGCCCGCGGCATTAAATGCCACAAAACACAACGTGGACACATCCCGTTTTTTGACAGTAAACAGAGGTGTTTTTTTGCAAAGTGCCTACCTGTAGATTTTGGCCTCTAGCTCAGCCGGCACCTAGGGAAACATACCAAACCTGTGCATTTTTTTAAACTAGAGACCGAGGGGAATCCAAGATGGGGTGACTTGTGGGGCTCTGACCATCTTCTGTTACCAAGAATCCTTTGCAGACCTCAAAATTTGGCTAAAAAAACACGTTTTCCTCACATTTTGGTGACAGAAAGTTCTGGAATCTGAGAAGAGCCACAAATTTCCTTCCACCCAGCGTTCCCCGAAGTCTCCCGATAAAAATGATACCTCACTTGTGTGGGTAGGCCTAGCGCCCGCGACAGGAAATGCGCCAAAACGCAACGTGGACACATCTCATTTTTTGACAGAAAACAGAGGTGTTTTTTGCACAGTGCCTACCTGAAGATTTAGGACTCTAGCTCAGCCGGCACCTAGGGAAACCTACCAAACCTGCGCATTTTGGAAAACTAGAGACCAAGGGGAATCAAAGATGAGGTGACTTGTGGGGCTCCGACCAGGTTCTGTTACCCAGAATCCTTTGCAAACCTCAAAATTTGGCTAAAAACTCACGTTTTCCTCACATTTCAGTGACAGAAAGTTCTGGAATCTGAGAGGAGCCACAAATTTCCTTCCACCCAGTGTTCCCCCAAGTCTCCAGATAAAAATGATACCTCACTTGTGTGGGTAGGCCTAGCGCCCGAAACAGGAAGTACCCCAAAACACAATGTGGACACATCCCATTTTTTGACAGAATACAGAGGTGTTTTTTGCAAAGTGCCTACCTGTAGATTTTGGCCTCTAGCTCAGCCGGCACCTAGGGAAACCTACCAAACCTGTGCATTTTTGAAAACTAGAGACCTAGGAGAATCCAAGATGGGGTGACTTGTCGGGCTCTGATCAGGTTCTGTTACCCAGAATCCCTTGCAAACCTCAAAATTTGGCAAAAAAAACAAGTTTTCCTCACATTTCGGTGACAGAAAGTTCTGGAATCTGAGAGGAGCCACAAATGTCCTTCCACCCAGCATTCCCCCAAGTCTCCCAATAAAAATGATACCTCACTTGTCTGGGTAGACCTAGCGCCCACGACAGGAGATGCCCCAAAACACAATGTGGACACATCCCATTTTTTGACAGGAAACAGAGGAGTTTTTTTGCAAAGTGCCTACCTGTAGATTTTGGCCTCTAGCTCAGCCTGCACCTAGGGAAAGCTACCAAACCTGTGCATTGTTGAAAACTAGAGACCTAGGGGAATCCAAGATGGGGTGACTTGTGGGGCTCTGACCAGGTTCTGTTACCCAGAATCCTTTGCAAACCTCAAAATCTTGCTAAAAAAACATGTTTTCCTCACATTTCAGTGACAGAATGTTCTAGAATCTGAGAGGAGCCACAAATTTCCTTCCACCCAGCGTTCCCCCAAGTCTCCCGATAAAAATGATACTTCACTTGTGTGGGTAGGCCTAGCGCCCGAAACAGGAAATGCCCCAAAACACAATGTGGACACAACCCATTTTTTGACAGAAAACAGAGGTGTTTTTTTCGAAGTGCATACCTGTAGATTTTGGCCTCTAGCTCAGCCGGCACCTAGGGAAACCTACCAAACCTGTGCATTTTTTAAAACTAGAGACCGAGGGGAATCCAAGATGGGGTGACTTGTGGGGCTCTGACCATCTTCTGTTACCAAGAATCCTTTGCAGACCTCAAAATTTGGCTAAAAAAACACGTTTTCCTCCCATTTTGGTGACAGAAAGTTCTGGAATCTGACAAGAGCCACAAATTTCCTTCCACCCAGCGTTCCCCGAAGTCTCCCGATAAAAATGATACCTCACATGTGTGGGTAGGCCTAGCGCCCGCGACAGGAAATGCGCCAAAACGCAACGTGGACACATCTCATTTTTTGACAGAAAACAGAGGTGTTTTTTGCACAGTGCCTACCTGAAGATTTAGGACTCTAGCTCAGCCGGCACCTAGGGTAACCTACCAGAACTGCGCATTTTGGAAAACTAGAGACCAAGGGGAATCAAAGATGAGGTGACTTGTGGGGCTCCGACCAGGTTCTGTTACCCAGAATCCTTTGCAAACCTCAAAATTTGGCTAAAAAACACGTTTTCCTCACATTTCAGTGACAGAAAGTTCTGGAATCTGAGAGGAGCCACAAATTTCCTTCCACCCAGTGTTCCCCCAAGTCTCCAGATAAAAATGATACCTCACTTGTGTGGGTAGGCCTAGCGCCCGAAACAGGAAGTGCCCCAAAACACAATGTGGACACATCCCATTTTTTGACAGAAAACAGAGGTGTTTTTTGCAAAGTGCCTACCTGTAGATTTTGACCTCTAGCTCAGCCGGCACCTAGGGAAACCTACCAAACCTGTGCATTTTTGAAAACTAGAGACCTAGAAGAATCCAAGATGGGGTGACTTGTGGGGCTCTGATCAGGTTCTGTTACCCAGAATCCCTTGCAAACCTCAAATTGTGGCTAAAAAAACAAGTTTTCCTCACATTTCGGTGACAGAAAGTTCTGGAATCTGAGAGGAGCCACAAATGTCCTTCCACCCAGCATTCCCCCAAGTCTCCCAATAAAAATGATACCTCATTTGTGTGGGTAGGCCTAGCGCCCGCGACAGGAGATGCCCCAAAACACAATGTGGACACATCCCATTTTTTGACAGGAAACAGAGGTGTTTTTTTGCAAAGTGCCTACCTGTAGATTTTGGCCTCTAGCTCAGCCTGCACCTAGGGAAAGCTACCAAACCTGTGCATTGTTAAAAACTAGGGACCTAGGGGAATCCAAGATGGGGTGACTTGTGGGGCTCTGACCAGGTTCTGTTACCCAGAATCCTTTGCAAACCTCAAAATCTTGCTAAAAAAACATGTTTTCCTCACATTTCAGTGACAGAACGTTCTAGAATCTGAGAGGAGCCACAAATTTCCTTCCACCCAGCGTTCCCCCAAGTCTCCCGATAAAAATGATACTTCACTTGTGTGGGTAGGCCTAGCGCCCGAAACAGGAAATGCCCCAAAACACAATGTGGACACAACCCATTTTTTGACAGAAAACAGAGGTGTTTTTTTCGAAGTGCATACCTGTAGATTTTGGCCTCTAGCTCAGCCGGCACCTAGGGAAACCTACCAAACCTGTGCATTTTTGAAAACTAGAGACCTAGGAGAATCCAAGATGGGGTGACTTGTGGGGCTCTGATCAGGTTCTGTTACCCAGAATCCCTTGCAAACCTCAAATTTTGGCTAAAAAAACAAGTTTTCCTTACATTTCGGTGACAGAAAGTTCTGGAATCTGAGAGGAGCCACAAATGTCCTTCCACCCAGCATTCCCCCAAGTCTCCCAATAAAAATGATACCTCACTTGTGTGGGTAGGCCTAGCGCCCGCGACAGGAGATGCCCCAAAACACAATGTGGACACATCCCATTTTTTGACAGGAAACAGAGGTGTTTTTTTGCAAAGTGCCTACCTGTAGATTTTGGCCTCTAGCTCAGCCTGCACCTAGGGAAAGCTACCAAACCTGTGCATTGTTGAAAACTAGAGACCTAGGGGAATCCAAGATGGGGTGACTTGTGGGGCTCTGACCAGGTTCTGTTACCCAGAATCCTTTGCAAACCTCAAAATCTTGCTAAAAAAACATGTTTTCCTCACATTTCAGTGTCAGAACGTTCTAGAATCTGAGAGGAGCCACAAATTTCCTTCCACCCAGCGTTCCCCCAAGTCTCCCGATAAAAATGATACTTCACTTGTGTGGGTAGGCCTAGCGCCCGAAACAGGAAATGCCCCAAAACACAATGTGGACACAACCCAT
The DNA here is from genome assembly GCF_031143425.1 of Pleurodeles waltl. Taxonomy (NCBI): domain Eukaryota; kingdom Metazoa; phylum Chordata; class Amphibia; order Caudata; family Salamandridae; genus Pleurodeles; species Pleurodeles waltl. The sequence continues at coordinate 596,977,598 of NC_090449.1, forward strand.
TTTTTGACAGAAAACAGAGGTGTTTTTTTCGAAGTGCATACCTGTAGATTTTGGCCTCTAGCTCAGCCGGCACCTAGGGAAACCTACCAAACCTGTGCATTTTTGAAAACTAGAGACCTAGGGGAATCCAAGTTGGGGTGACTTGTGGGGCTCTGATCAGGTTCTGTTTCCCAGAATCCTTTGCAATTCTTTGCAAACCTCAAAATTTGGCTAAAAAAACATGTTTTCCTCACATTTCAGTGACAGAAAGTTCTGGAATCTGAGAGGAGCCACAAATTTCCTTCCACCCAGTGTTCCCCCAAGTCTCCCGATAAAAATGATAGCTCACTTGTGTGGGTAGGCCTAGCGCTCGCGACAGGAAATTCCCCAAAACACAACGTGGACGCATCCCATTTTTTGACAGAAAATAGAGGTGTTTTTTGCAAAGTGCCTACATGTAGATTTTGGCCTCTAGCTCAGCCGGCACCAGGGGAAAACTACCAAACCTGTGCATTTCTTTAAACTAGAGACCGAGGGGAATCAAAGATGGGATGACTTGTGGGGCTCTGATCAGGTTCTGTTACCCAGAATCCTTTGTAAACCTCAAAATTTGGCTAAAAAAACATGTTTTCCTCACATTTCGGTGACAGAAAGTTCTGGAATCTGAGGAGAGCCACAAATTTCCTTCCACCCAGCGATCCCTCAGGTCTCCCGATAACAATGATACCTCACTTGTGGGGGCACGCCTAGCGCCCGCGGCAGGAAATGCCACAAAACACAACGTGGACACATCCCATTTTTTGACAGTAAACAGAGGTGTTTTTTTGCAAAGTGCCTACCTGTAGATTTTGGCCTCTAGCTCAGCCGGCACCTAGGGAAAGCTACCAAACCTGTGCATTGTTGAAAACTAGAGACCTAGGGGAATCCAAGATGGGGTGACTTGTGGGGCTCTGACCAGGTTCTGTTACCCAGAATCCTTTGCAAACCTCAAAATCTTGCTAAAAAAACATGTTTTCGTCACATTTCAGTGACAGAACGTTCTAGAATCTGAGAGGAGCCACAAATTTCCTTCCACCCAGCGTTCCCCCAAGTCTCCCGATAAAAATGATACTTCACTTGTGTGGGTAGGCCTAGCGCCCGAAACAGGAAATGCCCCAAAACACAATGTGGACACAACCCATTTTTTGACAGAAAACAGAGGTGTTTTTTTCAAAGTGCATACCTGTAGATTTTGGCCTCTAGCTCAGCCGGCACCTAGGGAAACCTACCAAACCTGTGCATTTTTTAAAACTAGAGACCGAGGGGAATCCAAGATGGGGTGACTTGTGGGGCTCTGACCATCTTCTGTTACCAAGAATCCTTTGCAGACCTCAAAATTTGGCTAAAAAAACACGTTTTCCTCCCATTTTGGTGACAGAAAGTTCTGGAATCTGAGAAGAGCCACAAATTTCCTTCCACCCAGCGTTCCCCGAAGTCTCCCGATAAAAATGATACCTCACATGTGTGGGTAGGCCTAGCGCCCGCGACAGGAAATGCGCCAAAACGCAACGTGGACACATCTCATTTTTTGACAGAAAACAGAGGTGTTTTTTGCACAGTGCCTACCTGAAGATTTAGGACTCTAGCTCAGCCGGCACCTAGGGTAACCTACCAAACCTGCGCATTTTGGAAAACTAGAGACCAAGGGGAATCAAAGATGAGGTGACTTGTGGGGCTCCTACCAGGTTCTGTTACCCAAAATCCTTTGCAAACCTCAAAATTTGGCTAAAAAAACACGTTTTCCTCAAATTTCAGTGACAGAAAGTTCTGGAATCTGAGAGGAGCCACAAATTTCCTTCCATCCAGTGTTCCCCCAAGTCTCCAGATAAAAATGATACCTCACTTGTGTGGGTAGGCCTAGCGCCCGAAACAGGAAGTGCCCCAAAACACAATGTGGACACATCCCATTTTTTGACAGAAAACAGAGGTGTTTTTTGCAAAGTGCCTACCTGTAGATTTTGGCCTCTAGCTCAGCCGGCACCTAGGGAAACCTACCAAACCTGTGCATTTTTGAAAACTAGAGACCTAGAAGAATCCAAGATGGGGTGACTTGTGGGGCTCTGATCAGGTTCTGTTACCCAGAATCCCTTGCAAACCTCAAATTTTGGCTAAAAAAACAAGTTTTCCTCACATTTCGGTGACAGAAAGTTCTGGAATCTGAGAGGAGCCACAAATGTCCTTCCACCCAGCATTCCCCCAAGTCTCCCAATAAAAATGATACCTCACTTGTGTGGGTAGGCCTAGCGCCCGCGACAGGAGATGCCCCAAAACACAATGTGGACACATCCCATTTTTTGACAGGAAACAGAGGTGTTTTTTTGCAAAGTGCTTACCTGTAGATTTTGGCCTCTAGCTCAGCCTGCACCTAGGGAAAGCTACCAAACCTGCGCATTGTTGAAAACTAGGGACCTAGGGGAATCCAAGATGGGGTGACTTGTGGGGCTCTGACCAGGTTCTGTTACCCAGAATCCTTTGCAAACCTCAAAATCTTGCTAAAAAAACATGTTTTCCTCACATTTCAGTGACAGAACGTTCTAGAATCTGAGAGGAGCCACAAATTTCCTTCCACCCAGCGTTCCCCCAAGTCTCCCGATAAAAATGATACTTCACTTGTGTGGGTAGGCCTAGCGCCCGAAACAGGAAATGCCCCAAAACACAATGTGGACACAACCCATTTTTTGACAGAAAACAGAGGTGGTTTTTTCGAAGTGCATACCTGTAGATTTTGGCCTCTAGCTCAGCCGGCACCTAGGGAAACCTACCAAACCTGTGCATTTTTGAAAACTAGAGACCTAGGAGAATCCAAGATGGGGTGACTTGTGGGGCTCTGATCAGGTTCTGTTACCCAGAATCCCTTGCAAACCTCAAATTTTGGCTAAAAAAACAAGTTTTCCTCACATTTCGGTGACAGAAAGTTCTGGAATCTGAGAGGAGCCACAAATGTCCTTCCACCCAGCATTCCCCCAAGTCTCCCAATAAAAATGATACCTCACTTGTGTGGGTAGGCCTAGCGCCCGCGACAGGAGATGCCCCAAAAAACAATGTGGACACATCCCATTTTTTGACAGGAAACAGAGGTGTTTTTTTGCAAAGTGCCTACCTGTAGATTTTGGCCTCTAGCTCAGCCTGCACCTAGGGAAAGCTACCAAACCTGTCCATTGTTGAAAACTAGAGACCTAGGGGAATTCAAGATGGGGTGACTAGTGGGGCTCTGACCAGGTTCTGTTACCCAGAATCCTTTGCAAACCTCAAAATCTTGCTAAAAAAACATGTTTTCCTCACATTTCAGTGTCAGAACGTTCTAGAATCTGAGAGGAGCCACAAATTTCCTTCCACCCAGCGTTCCCCCAAGTCTCCCGATAAAAATGATACTTCACTTGTGTGGGTAGGCCTAGCGCCCGAAACAGGAAATGCCCCAAAACACAATGTGGACACAACCCATTTTTTGACAGAAAACAGAGGTGTTTTTTTCGAAGTGCATACCTGTAGATTTTGGCCTCTAGCTCAGCCGGCACCTAGGGAAACCTACCAAACCTGTGCATTTTTGAAAACTAGAGACCTAGGGGAATCCAAGTTGGGGTGACTTGTGGGGCTCTGATCAGGTTCTGTTTCCCAGAATCCTTTGCAATTCTTTGCAAACCTCAAAATTTGGCTAAAAAAACATGTTTTCCTCACATTTCAGTGACAGAAAGTTCTGGAATCTGAGAGGAGCCACAAATTTCCTTCCACCCAGTGTTCCCCCAAGTCTCCCGATAAAAATGATAGCTCACTTGTGTGGGTAGGCCTAGCGCTCGTGACAGGAAATTCCCCAAAACACAACGTGGACGCATCCCATTTTTTGACAGAAAATAGAGGTGTTTTTTGCAAAGTGCCTACCTGTAGATTTTGGCCTCTAGCTCAGCCGGCACCAGGGGAAAGCTACCAAACCTGTGCATTTTTTTAAACTAGAGACCGAGGGGAATCAAAGATGGGGTGACTTGTGGGGCTCTGATCAGGTTCTGTTACCCAGAATCCTTTGTAAACCTCAAAATTTGGCTAAAAAAACATGTTTTCCTCACATTTGGGTGACAGAAAGTTCTGGAATCTGAGGAGAGCCACAAATTTCCTTCCACCCAGCGATCCCTCAGGTCTCCGGATAACAATGATACCTCACTTGTGGGGGCACGCCTAGCGCCCGCGGCAGGAAATGCCACAAAACACAACGTGGACACATCCCATTTTTTGACAGTAAACAGAGGTGTTTTTTTGCAAAGTGCCTACCTGTAGATTTTGGCCTCTAGCTGAGCCGGCACCTAGGGAAACATACCAAACCTGTGCATTTTTTAAAACTAGAGACCGAGGGGAATCCAAGATGGGGTGACTTGTGGGGCTCTGACCATCTTCTGTTACCAAGAATCCTTTGCAGACCTCAAAATTTGGCTAAAAAAACACGTTTTCCTCACATTTTGGTGACAGAAAGTTCTGGAATCTGAGAAGAGCCACAAATTTCCTTCCACCCAGCGTTCCCCGAAGTCTCCAGATAAAAATGATACCTCACTTGTGTGGTTAGGCCTAGCGCCCGCGACAGGAAATGCGCCAAAACGCAACGTGGACACATCTCATTTTTTCACAGAAAACAGAGGTGTTTTTTGCACAGTGCCTACCTGAAGATTTAGGACTCTAGCTCAGCCGCCACCTAGGGAAACCTACCAAACCTGCGCATTTTGGAAAACTAGAGACCAAGGGGAATCAAAGATGAGGTGACTTGTGGGGCTCCGACCAGGTTCTGTTACCCAGAATCCTTTGCAAACCTCAAAATTTGGCTAAAAAAACACGTTTTCCTCACATTTCAGTGACAGAGAGTTCTGGAATCTGAGAGGAGCCACAAATTTCCTTCCACCCAGTGTTCCCCTAAGTCTCCCGATAAAAATGATACCTCACTTGTGTGGGTAGGCCTAGCGCCCGAAACAGGAAGTGCCCTAAAACACAATGTGGACACATCCCATTTTTTGACAGAAATCAAAGGTGTTTTTTGCAAAGTGCCTACCTATAGATTTTGGCCTCTAGCTCAGCCGGCACCTAGGGAAACCTACCAAACCTGTGCATTTTTGAAAACTAGAGACCTAGGAGAGTCCAAGATGGGGTGACTTGTGGGGCTCTGATCAGGTTCTGTTACCCAGAATCCCTTGCAAACCTCACATTTTGGCTAAAAAAACAAGTTTTCCTCACATTTCGGTGACAGAAAGTTCTGGAATCTGAGAGGAGCCACGAATGTCCTTCCACCCAGCATTCCCCCAAGTCTCCCAATAAAAATGATACCTCACTTGTGTGGGTAGGCCTAGCGCCCGCGACAGGAGATGCCCCAAAACACAATGTGGACACATCCCATTTTTTGACAGGAAACAGAGGTGTTTTTTTGCAAAGTGCCTACCTGTAGATTTTGGCCTCTAGCTCAGCCTGCACCTAGCGAAAGCTACCAAACCTGTGCATTGTTAAAAACTAGAGACCTAGGGGAATCCAAGATGGGGTGACTTGTGGGTCTCTGACCAGGTTCTGTTACCCAGAATCCTTTGTAAACCTCAAAATTTGGCTAAAAAAACATGTTTTCCTCACATTTCAGTGACAGAAAGTTCTGGAATCTGAGAGGAGCCACAAATTTCCTTCCACCCAGTGTTCCCCCAAGTCTCCCAATAAAAATGATACCTCACTTGTGTGGGAAGGCCTAGCGCTCGCGACAGGAAATTCCCCAAAACACAACGTGGACGCATCCCATTTTTTGACAGAAAATAGAGGTGTTTTTTGCAAAGTGCCTACCTGTAGGTTTTGGCCTCTAGCTCAGCCGGCACCAGGGGAAAGATACCAAACCTGTGCATTTTTTAAAACTAGAGACCGAGGGGAATCAAAGATGAGGTGACTTGTGGGGCTCTGATCAGGTTCTGTTACCCAGAATCCTTTGTAAACCTCAAAATTTGGCTAAAAAAACATGTTTTCCTCACATTTCGGTGTCAGAAAGTTCTGGAATCTGAGAGGAGCCACAAATTTTCTTCCACCCAGCGTTCCCCCAAGTCTCCCAATAAAAATGAAAGCTCACTTGTGTGGGTAGGCCTAGCACCCGCGACAGGAAGTGCACCAAAACACAATGTGGACACATCCCATTTTTTTACAGAAAACAGAGGTGTTTTTTGCAAAGTGCCTACCTGTAGATTTTGGCCTCTAGCTCAGCCTGCACATAGGGAAAGCTACCAAACCTGTGCTTTTTTGAAAGCTAGAGACCTAGGGGAATCTAAGATGGGGTGACTTGTGGGGCTCTGACCAGGTTCTATAACCCAGAATCCTTTGCAAACCTCAAAATCTGGCTAAAAAAACATGTTTTCCTCACATTTCAGTGACAGAAAGTTCTTGAATCTGAGGAGAGCCACAAATTTCCTTCCACCCAGCGTTCCCTCAGGTCTCCCGATAACAATGATACCTCACTTGTGGGGGCACGCCTAGCGCCCGCGGCAGGAAATGCCACAAAACACAACGTGGACACATCCCATTTTTTGACAGTAAACAGAGGTGTTTTTTTGCAAAGTGCCTACCTGTAGATTTTGGCCTCTAGCTCAGCCGGCACCTAGGGAAACATACCAAACCTGTGCATTTTTTAAAACTAGAGACCGAGGGGAATCCAAGATGGGGTGACTTGTGGGGCTCTGATCAGGTTCTGTTACCCAGAATCCCTTCCAAACCTCACATTATGGCTAAAAAAACAAGTTTTCCTCACATTTCGGTGACAGAAAGTTCTGGAATCTGAGAGGAGCCACGAATGTCCTTCCACCCAGCATTCCCCCAAGTCTCCCAATAAAAATGATACCTCACTTGTGTGGGTAGGCCTAGCGCCCGCGACAGGAGATGCCCCAAAACACAATGTGGACACATCCCATTTTTTGACAGGAAACAGAGGTGTTTTTTTGCAAAGTGCCTACCTGTAGATTTTGGCCTCTAGCTCAGCCTGCACCTAGGGAAAGCTACCAAACCTGTGCATTGTTAAAAACTAGAGACCTAGGGGAATCCAAGATGGGGTGACTTGTGGGGCTCTGACCAGGTTCTGTTACCCAGAATCCTTTGTAAACCTCAAAATTTGGCTAAAAAAACATGTTTTCCTCACATTTCAGTGACAGAAAGTTCTGGAATCTGAGAGGAGCCACAAATTTCCTTCCACCCAGTGTTCCCCCAAGTCTCCCGATAAAAATGATACCTCACTTGTGTGGGAAGGCCTAGCGCTCGCGACAGGAAATTCCCCAAAACGCAACGTGGACGCATCCCATTTTTTGACAGAAAATAGAGGTGTTTTTTGCAAAGTGCCTACCTGTAGGTTTTGGCCTCTAGCTCAGCCGGCACCAGGGGAAAGCTACCAAACCTGTGCATTTTTTAAAACTAGAGACCGAGGGGAATCAAAGATGAGGTGACTTGTGGGGCTCTGATCAGGTTCTGTTACCCAGAATCCTTTGTAAACCTCAAAATTTGGCTAAAAAAACATGTTTTCCTCACATTTCGGTGTCAGAAAGTTCTGGAATCTGAGAGGAGCCACAAATTTTCTTCCACCCAGCGTTCCCCCAAGTCTCCCAATAAAAATGATAGCTCACTTGTGTGGGTAGGCCTAGCGCCCGCGACAGGAAGTGCACCAAAACACAATGTGGACACATCCCATTTTTTTACAGAAAACAGAGGTGTTTTTTGCAAAGTGCCTACCTGTAGATTTTGGCCTCTAGCTCAGCCTGCACCTAGGGAAAGCTACCAAACCTGTGCTTTTTTGAAAGCTAGAGACCTAGGGGAATCTAAGATGGGGTGACTTGTGGGGCTCTGACCAGGTTCTATAACCCAGAATCCTTTGCAAACCTCAAAATTTGGCTAAAAAAACATGTTTTCCTCACATTTCAGTGACAGAAAGTTCTGGAATCTGAGGAGAGCCACACATTTCCTTCCACCCAGCGTTCCCTCAGGTCTCCCGATAACAATGATACCTCACTTGTGGGGGCACGCCTAGCGCCCGCGGCAGGATATGCCACAAAACACAACGTGGACTCATCCCATTTTTTGACAGTAAACAGAGGTGTTTTTTTGCAAAGTGCCTACCTGTAGATTTTGGCCTCTAGCTCAGCCGGCACCTAGGGAAACATACCAAACCTGTGCATTTTTTAAAACTAGAGACCGAGGGGAATCCAAGATGGGGTGACTTGTGGGGCTCTGACCATCTTCTGTTACCAAGAATCCTTTCCAGACCTCAAAATTTGGCTAAAAAAACACGTTTTCCTCACATTTTGGTGACAGAAAGTTCTGGAATCTGAGAAGAGCCACAAATTTCCTTCCACCCAGCGTTCCCCGAAGTCTCCCGATAAAAATGATACCTCACTTGTGTGGGTAGGCCTAGCGCCCGCGACAGGAAATGCGCCAAAACGCAACGTGGACACATCTCATTTTTTGGCAGAAAACAGAGATGTTTTTTGCACAGTGCCTACCTGAAGATTTAGGACTCTAGCTCAGCCGGCACCTAGGGAAACCTACCAAACCTGCGCATTTTGGAAAACTAGAGACCAAGGGGAATCAAAGATGAGGTGACTTGTGGGGCTCCGACCAGGTTCTGTTACCCAGAATCCTTTGCAAACCTCAAAATTTGGCTAAAAAAACACGTTTTCCTCACATTTCAGTGACAGAAAGTTCTGGAATCTGAGCGGAGCCACAAATTTCCTTCCACCCAGTGTTCCCCCAAGTCTCCAGATAAAAATGATACCTCACTTGTGTGGGTAGGCCTAGCGCCCGAAACAGGAAGTGCCCCAAAACACAATGTGGACACATCCCATTTTTTGACAGAAAACAGAGGTGTTTTTTGCAAAGTGCCTACCTGTAGATTTTGGCCTCTAGCTCAGCCGGCACCTAGGGAAACCTACCAAACCTGTGCATTTTTGAAAACTAGAGACCTAGGAGAATCCAAGATGGGGTGACTTGTCGGGCTCTGATCAGGTTCTGTTACCCAGAATCCCTTGCAAACCTCAAATTTTGGCAAAAAAAACAAGTTTTCCTCACATTTCGGTGACAGAAAGTTCTGGAATCTGAGATGAGCCACAAATGTCCTTCCACCCTGCATTCCCCTAGTCTCCCAATAAAAATGATACCTCACTTGTGTGGGTAGACCTAGCGCCTACGACAGGAGATGCCCCAAAACACAATGTGGACACATCCCATTTTTTGACAGGAAACAGAGGTGTTTTTTTGCAAAGTGCCTACCTGTAGATTTTGGCCTCTAGCTCAGCCTGCACCTAGGGAAAGCTACCAAACCTGTGCATTGTTGAAAACTAGAGACCTAGGGGAATCCAAGATGGGGTGACTTGTGGGGCTCTGACCAGGTTCTGTTACCCAGAATCCTTTGCAAACCTCAAAATCTTGCTAAAAAAACATGTTTTCCTCACATTTCAGTGACAGAACGTTCTAGAATCTGAGAGGAGCCACAAATTTCCTTCCACCCAGCGTTCCCCCAAGTCTCCCGATAAAAATGATACTTCACTTGTGTGGGTAGGCCTAGCGCCCGAAACAGGAAATGCCCCAAAACACAATGTGGACACAACCCATTTTTTGACAGAAAACAGAGGTGTTTTTTTCGAAGTGCATACCTGTAGATTTTGGCCTCTAACTCAGCCGGCACCTAGGGAAACCTACCAAACCTGTGCATTTTTTAAAACTAGAGACCGAGGGGAATCCAAGATGGGGTGACTTGTGGGGCTCTGACCATCTTCTGTTACCAAGAATCCTTTGCAGACCTCAAAATTTGGCTAAAAAAACACGTTTTCCTCCCATTTTGGTGACAGAAAGTTCTGGAATCTGAGAAGAGCCACAAATTTCCTTCCACCCAGCGTTCCCCGAAGTCTCCCGATAAAAATGATACCTCACATGTGTGGGTAGGCCTAGCGCCCGCGACAGGAAATGCGCCAAAACGCAACGTGGACACATCTCATTTTTTGACAGAAAACAGAGGTGTTTTTTGCACAGTGCCTACCTGAAGATTTAGGACTCTAGCTCAGCCGGCACCTAGGGTAACCTACCAAACCTGCGCATTTTGGAAAACTAGAGACCAAGGGGAATCAAAGATGAGGTGACTTGTGGGGCTCCGACCAGGTTCTGTTACCCAGAATCCTTTGCAAACCTCAAAATTTGGCTAAAAAAACACGTTTTCCTCACATTTCAGTGACAGAAAGTTCTGGAATCTGAGAGGAGCCACAAATTTCCTTCCACCCAGTGTTCCCCCAAGTCTCCAGATAAAAATGATACCTCACTTGTGTGGGTAGGCCTAGCGCCCGAAACAGGAAGTGCCCCAAAACACAATGTGGACACATCCCATATTTTGACAGAAAACAGAGGTGTTTTTTGCAAAGTGCCTACCTGTAGATTTTGGCCTCTAGCTCAGCCGGCACCTAGGGAAACCTACCAAACCTGTGCATTTTTGAAAACTAGAGACCTAGAAGAATCCAAGATGGGGTGACTTGTGGGGCTCTGATCAGGTTCTGTTACCCAGAATCCCTTGCAGACCTCAAATTTTGGCTAAAAAAACAAGTTTTCCTCACATTTCGGTGACAGAAAGTTCTGGAATCTGAGAGGAGCCACAAATGTCCTTCCACCCAGCATTCCCCCAAGTCTCTCAATAAAAATGATACCTCACTTGTGTGGGTAGGCCTAGCGCCCGCGACAGGAGATGCCCCAAAACACAATGTGGACACATCCCATTTTTTGACAGGAAACAGAGGTGTTTTTTTGCAAAGTGCCTACCTGTAGATTTTGGCCTCTAGCTAAGCCTGCACCTAGGGAAAGCTACCAAACCTGTGCATTGTTGAAAACTAGGGACCTAGGGGAATCCAAGATGGGGTGACTTGTGGGGCTCTGACCAGGTTCTGTTACCCAGAATCCTTTGCAAACCTCAAAATCTTGCTAAAAAAACATGTTTTCCTCACATTTCAGTGACAGAACGTTCTAGAATCTGAGAGGAGCCACAAATTTCCTTCCACCCAGCGTTCCCCCAAGTCTCCCGATAAAAATGATACTTCACTTGTGTGGGTAGGCCTAGCGCCCGAAACAGGAAATGCCCCAAAACACAATGTGGACACAACCCATTTTTTGACAGAAAACAGAGGTGTTTTTTTCGAAGTGCATACCTGTAGATTTTGGCCTCTAACTCAGCCGGCACCTAGGGAAACCTACCAAACCTGTGCATTTTTTAAAACTAGAGACCGAGGGGAATCCAAGATGGGGTGACTTGTGGGGCTCTGACCATCTTCTGTTACCAAGAATCCTTTGCAGACCTCAAAATTTGGCTAAAAAAACACGTTTTCCTCCCATTTTGGTGACAGAAAGTTCTGGAATCTGAGAAGAGACACAAATTTCCTTCCACCCAGCGTTCCCCGAAGTCTCCCGATAAAAATGATACCTCACATGTGTGGGTAGGCCTAGCGCCCGTGGCAGGAAATGCGCCAAAACGCAACGTGGACACATCTCATTTTTTGACAGAAAACAGTGTTGTTTTTTGCACAGTGCCTACCTGAAGATTTAGGACTCTAGCTCAGCCGGCACCTAGGGTAACCTACCAAACCTGCGCATTTTGGAAAACTAGAGACCAAGGGGAATCAAAGATGAGGTGACTTGTGGGGCTCCGACCAGGTTCTGTTACCCAGAATCCTTTGCAAACCTCAAAATTTGGCTAAAAAAACACGTTTTCCTCACATTTCAGTGACAGAAAGTTCTGGAATCTGAGAGGAGCCACAAATTTCCTTCCACCCAGTGTTCCCCCAAGTCTCCAGATAAAAATGATACCTCACTTGTGTGGGTAGGCCTAGCGCCCGAAACAGGAAGTGCCCCAAAACACAGTGTGGACACATCCCATTTTTTGACAGAAAACAGAGGTGTTTTTTGCAAAGTGCCTACCTGTAGATTTTGGCCTCTAGCTCAGCCGGCACCTAGGGAAACCTACCAAACCTGTGCATTTCTGAAAACTAGAGACCTAGAAGAATCCAAGATGGGGTGACTTGTGGGGCTCTGATCAGGTTCTGTTACCCAGAATCCCTTGCAAACCTCAAATTGTGGCTAAAAAAACAAGTTTTCCTCACATTTCGGTGACAGAAAGTTCTGGAATCTGAGAGGAGCCACAAATGTCCTTCCACCCAGCATTCCCCCAAGTCTCCCAATAAAAATGATACCTCACTTGTGTGGGTAGGCCTAGCGCCCGCGACAGGAGATGCCCCAAAACACAATGTGGACACATCCCATTTTTTGACAGGAAACAGAGGTGTTTTTTTGCAAAGTGCCTACCTGTAGATTTTGGCCTCTAGCTCAGCCTGCACCTAGGGAAACCTACCAAACCTGTGCATTTTTTAAAACTAGAGACCGAGGGGAATCCAAGATGGGGTGACTTGTGGGGCTCTGACCATCTTCTGTTACCAAGAATCCTTTGCAGACCTCAAAATTTGGCTAAAAAAACACGTTTTCCTCCCATTTTGGTGACAGAAAGTTCTGGAATCCGAGAAGAGCCACAAATTTCCTTCCACCCAGCGTTCCCCGAAGTCTCCCGATAAAAATGATACCTCACATGTGTGGGTAGGCCTAGCGCCCGCGACAGGAAATGCGCCAAAACGCAACTTGGACACATCTCATTTTTTGACAGAAAACAGAGGTGTTTTTTGCACAGTGCCTACCTGAAGATTTAGGACTCTAGCTCAGCCGGCACCTAGGGTAACCTACCAAACCTGCGCATTTTGGAAAACTAGAGACCAAGGGGAATCAAAGATGAGGTGACTTGTGGGGCTCCGACCAGGTTCTGTTACACAGAATCCTTTGCAAACCTCAAAATTTGGCTAAAAAAACACGTTTTCCTCACATTTCAGTGACAGAAAGTTCTGGAATCTGAGAGGAGCCACAAATTTCCTTCCACCCAGTGTTCCCCCAAGTCTCCAGATAAAAATGATACCTCACTTGTGTGGGTAGGCCTAGCGCCCGAAACAGGAAGTGCCCCAAAACACAATGTGGACACATCCCATTTTTTGACAGAAAACAGAGGTGTTTTTTGCAAAGTGCCTACCTGTAGATTTTGGCCTCTAGCTCAGCCGGCACCTAGGGAAACCTACCAAACCTGTGCATTTTTGAAAACTAGAGACCTAGAAGAATCCAAGATGGGGTGACTTGTGGGGCTCTGATCAGGTTCTGTTACCCAGAATCCCCTGCAAACCTCAAATTTTGGCTAAAAAAACAAGTTTTCCTCACATTTCGGTGACAGAAAGTTCTGGAATCTGAGAGGAGCCACAAATGTCCTTCCACCCAGCATTCCCCCAAGTCTCCCAATAAAAATGATACCTCACTTGTGTGGGTAGGCCTAGCGCCCGCGACAGGAGATGCCCCAAAACACAATGTGGACACATCCCATTTTTTGACAGGAAACAGAGGTGTTTTTTTGCAAAGTGCCTACCTGTAGATTTTGGCCTCTAGCTCAGCCTGCACCTAGGGAAAGCTACCAAACCTGTGCATTGTTGAAAACTAGAGACCTAGGGGAATCCAAGATGGGGTGACTTGTGGGGCTCTGACCAGGTTCTGTTACCCAGAATCCTTTGCAAACCTCAAAATCTTGCTAAAAAAACATGTTTTCCTCACATTTCAGTGACAGAACGTTCTAGAATCTGAGAGGAGCCACAAATTTCCTTCCACCCAGCGTTCCCCCAAGTCTCCCGATAAAAATTATACTTCACTTGTGTGGGTAGGCCTAGCGCCCGAAACAGGAAATGCCCCAAAACACAATGTGGACACAACCCATTTTTTGACAGAAAACAGAGGTGTTTTTTTCGAAGTGCATACCTGTAGATTTTGGCCTCTAGCTCAGCCGGCACCTAGGGACACCTACCAAACCTGTGCATTTTTGAAAACTAGAGATCTAGGAGAATCCAAAATGGGGTGACTTGTGGGGCTCTGATCAGGTTCTGTTACCCAGAATCCCTTGCAAACCTCAAATTTTGGCTAAAAAAACAAGTTTTCCTCACATTTCGGTGACAGAAAGTTCTGGAATCTGAGAGGAGCCACAAATGTCCTTCCACCCAGCATTCCCCCAAGTCTCCCAATAAAAATGATACCTCACTTGTGTGGGTAGGCCTAGCGCCCGCGACAGGAGATGCCCCAAAACACAATGTGGACACATCCCATTTTTTGACAGGAAACAGAGGTGTTTTTTTGCAAAGTGCCTACCTGTAGATTTTGGCCTCTAGCTCAGCCTGCACCTAGGGAAAGCTACCAAACCTGTGTATTGTTGAAAACTAGAGACCTAGGGGAATCCAAGATGGGGTGACTTGTGGGGCTCTGACCAGGTTCTGTTACCCAGAATCCTTTGCAAACCTCAAAATCTTGCTAAAAAAACATGTTTTCCTCACATTTCAGTCACAGAACGTTCTAGAATCTGAGAGGAGCCACAAATTTCCTTCCACCCAGCGTTCCCCCAAGTCTCCCGATAAAAATGATACTTCACTTGTGTGGGTAGGCCTAGCGCCCGAAACAGGAAATGCCCCAAAACACAATGTGGACACAACCCATTTTTTGACAGAAAACAGAGGTGTTTTTTTCGAAGTGCATACCTGTAGATTTTGGCCTCTAGCTCAGCCGGCACCTAGGGAAACCTACCAAACCTGTGCATTTTTGAAAACTAGAGAGCTAGGGGAATCCAAGTTGGGGTGACTTGTGGGGCTCTGATCAGGTTCTGTTTCCCAGAATCCTTTGCAATTCTTTGCAAACCTCAAAATTTGGCTAAAAAAACATGTTTTCCTCACATTTCAGTGACAGAAAGTTCTGGAATCTGAGAGGAGCCACAAATTTCCTTCCACCCAGTGTTCCCCCAAGTCTCCCAATAAAAATGATACCTCACTTGTGTGGGTAGGCCTAGCGCCCGCGACAGGAGATGCCCCAAAACACAATGTGGACACATCCCATTTTTTGACAGGAAACAGAGGTGTTTTTTTGCAAAGTGCCTACCTGTAGATTTTGGCCTCTAGCTCAGCCTGCACCTAGGGAAACCTACCAAACCTGTGCATTTTTTAAAACTAGAGACCGAGGGGAATCCAAGATGGGGTGACTTGTGGGGCTCTGACCATCTTCTGTTACCAAGAATCCTTTGCAGACCTCAAAATTTGGCTAAAAAAACACGTTTTCCTCCCATTTTGGTGACAGAAAGTTCTGGAATCTGAGAAGAGCCACAAATTTCCTTCCACCCAGCGTTCCCCGAAGTCTCCCGATAAAAATGATACCTCACATGTGTGGGTAGGCCTAGCGCCCGCGACAGGAAATGCGCCAAAACGCAACGTGGACACATCTCATTTTTTGACAGAAAACAGAGGTGTTTTTTGCACAGTGCCTACCTGAAGATTTAGGACTCTAGCTCAGCCGGCACCTACGGTAACCTACCAAACCTGCGCATTTTGGAAAACTAGAGACCAAGGGGAATCAAAGATGAGGTGACTTGTGGGGCTCCGACCAGGTTCTGTTACCCAGAATCCTTTGCAAACCTCAAAATTTGGCTAAAAAAACACGTTTTCCTCACATTTCAGTGACAGAAAGTTCTGGAATCTGAGAGGAGCCACAAATTTCCTTCCACCCAGTGTTCCCCCAAGTCTCCAGATAAAAATGATACCTCACTTGTGTGGGTAGGCCTAGCGCCCGAAACAGGAAGTGCCCCAAAACACAATGTGGACACATCCCATTTTTTGACAGAAAACAGAGGTGTTTTTTGCAAAGTGCTTACCTGTAGATTTTGGCCTCTAGCTCAGCCGGCACCTAGGGAAACCTACCAAACCTGTGCATTTTTGAAAACTAGAGACCTAGAAGAATCCAAGATGGGGTGACTTGTGGGGCTCTGATCAGGTTCTGTTACCCAGAATCCCTTGCAAACCTCAAATTTTGGCTAAAAAAACAAGTTTTCCTCACATTTCGGTGACAGAAAGTTCTGGAATCTGAGAGGAGCCACAAATGTCCTTCCACCCAGCATTCCCCCAAGTCTCCCAATAAAAATGATACCTCACTTGTGTGGGTAGGCCTAGCGCCCACGACAGGAGATGCCCCAAAACACAATGTGGACACATCCCATTTTTTGACAGGAAACAGAGGTGTTTTTTTGCAAAGCGCCTACCTGTAGATTTTGGCCTCTAGCTCAGCCTGCACCTAGGGAAAGCTACCAAACCTGTGCATTGTTGAAAACTAGGGACCTAGGGGAATCCAAGATGGGGTGACTTGTGGGGCTCTGACCAGGTTCTGTTACCCAGAATCCTTTGCAAACCTCAAAATCTTGCTAAAAAAACATGTTTTCCTCACATTTCAGTCACAGAACGTTCTAGAATCTGAGAGGAGCCACAAATTTCCTTCCACCCAGCGTTCCCCCAAGTCTCCCGATAAAAATGATACTTCACTTGTGTGGGTAGGCCTAGCGCCCGAAACAGGAAATGCCCCAAAACACAATGTGGACACAACCCATTTTTTGACAGAAAACAGAGGTGTTTTTTTCGAAGTGCATACCTGTAGATTTTGGCCTCTAGCTCAGTCGGCACCTAGGGAAACCTACCAAACCTGTGCATTTTTGAAAACTAGAGACCTAGGAGAATCCAAGATGGGGTGACTTGTGGGGCTCTGATCAGGTTCTGTTACCCAGAATCCCTTGCAAACCTCAAATTTTGGCTAAAAAAACAAGTTTTCCTCACATTTCGGTGACAGAAAGTTCTGGAATCTGAGAGGAGCCACAAATGTCCTTCCACCCAGCATTCCCCCAAGTCTCCCAATAAAAATGATACCTCACTTGTGTGGGTAGGCCTAGCGCCCGCGACAGGAGATGCCCCAAAACACAATGTGGACACATCCCATTTTTTGACAGGAAACAGAGGTGTTTTTTTGCAAAGTGCCTACCTGTAGATTTTGGCCTCTAGCTCAGCCTGCACCTAGGGAAAGCTACCAAACCTGTGCATTGTTGAAAACTAGAGACCTAGGGGAATCCAAGATGGGGTGACTTGTGGGGCTCTGACCAGGTTCTGTTACCCAGAATCCTTTGCAAACCTCAAAATCTTGATAAAAAAACATGTTTTCCTCACATTTCAGTGTCAGAACGTTCTAGAATCTGAGAGGAGCCACAAATTTCCTTCCACCCAGCGTTCCCCCAAGTCTCCCGATAAAAATGATACTTCACTTGTGTGGGTAGGCCTAGCGCCCGAAACAGGAAATGCCCCAAAACACAATGTGGACACAACCCATTTTTTGACAGAAAACAGAGGTGTTTTTTTCGAAGTGCATACCTGTAGATTTTGGCCTCTAGCTCAGCCGGCACCTAGGGAAACCTACCAAACCTGTGCATTTTTGAAAACTAGAGACCTAGGGGAATCCAAGTTGGGGTGACTTGTGGGGCTCTGATCAGGTTCTGTTTCCCAGAATCCTTTGCAATTCTTTGCAAACCTCAAAATTTGGCTAAAAAAACATGTTTTCCTCACATTTCAGTGACAGAAAGTTCTGGAATCTGAGAGGAGCCACAAATTTCCTTCCACCCAGTGTTCCCCCAAGTCTCCCGATAAAAATGATAGCTCACTTGTGTGGGTAGGCCTAGCGCTCGCGACAGGAAATTCCCCAAAACACAACGTGGACGCATCCCATTTTTTGACAGAAAATAGAGGTGTTTTTTGCAAAGTGCCTACCTGTAGATTTTGGCCTCTAGCTCAGCCGGCACCAGGGGAAAGCTACCAAACCTGTGCATTTTTTTAAATTAGAGACCGAGGGGAATCAAAGATGGGGTGACTTGTGGGGCTCTGATCAGGTTCTGTTACCCAGAATCCTTTGTAAACCTCAAAATTTGGCTAAAAAAACATGTTTTCCTCACATTTCGGTGACAGAAAGTTCTGGAATCTGAGGAGAGCCACAAATTTCCTTCCACCCTGCGTTCCCTCAGGTCTCCCGATAACAATGATACCTCACTTGTGGGGGCACGCCTAGCACCCGCGGCAGGAAATGCCACAAAACACAACGTGGACACATCCCATTTTTTGACAGTAAACAGAGGTGTTTTTTTGCAAAGTGCCTACCTGTAGACTTTGGCCTCTAGCTCAGCCGGCACCTAGGGAAACATACCAAACCTGTGCATTTTTTAAAACTAGAGACCAAGGGGAATCCAAGATGGGGTGACTTGTGGGGCTCTGACCATCTTCTGTTACCAAGTATCCTTTGCAGACCTCAGAATTTGGCTAAAAAAACAAGTTTTCCTCACATTTTGGTGACAGTAAGTTCTGGAATCTGAGAAGAGCCACAAATTTCCTTCCACCCAGCGTTCCCCCAAGTCTCCCGATAAAAATGATACCTCACTTGTGTGGGTAGGCCTAGCGCCCGAAACAGGAAGTGCCCCAAAACACAATGTGGACACATCCCATTTTTTGACAGAAAACAGAGGTGTTTTTTGCAAAGTGCCTACCTGTAGATTTTGGCCTCTAGCTCAGCCGGCACCTAGGGAAACCTACCAAACCTGTGCATTTTTGAAAACTAGAGACCTAGGAGAATCCAAGATGGGGTGAATTGTGGGGCTCTGATCAGGTTCTGTTACCCAGAATCCCTTGCAAACCTCAAATTTTGGCTAAAAAAACAAGTTTTCCTCACATTTCGGTGACAGAAAGTTCTGGAATCTGAGAGGAGCCACAAATGTCCTTCCACCCAGCATTCCCCCAAGTCTCCCAATAAAAATGACACCTCACTTGTGTGGGTAGGCCTAGCGCCTGCGACAGGAGATGCCCCAAAACACAACGTGGACACATCCCATTTTTCTACAGAAAACAGAGGTGTTTTTAGCAAAGTGCCTACCTCTAGATTTTGGCCTCTAGCTCAGCCGGCACCTAGGGAAACCTACCAAACCTGTGCATTTCTGAAAACTAGAGACCTAGGGGAATCTAAGATGGGGTGACTAGTGGGGCTCTGACCAGGTTCTGTTACCCAGAATCCTTTGCAATCCTCAGAATTTGGCTAAAAAAACACGTTTTCCTCACATTTCGGTGACAGAAAGTTCTGGAATCTCAGAGGAGCCACAAATTTCCTTCCACACAGCATTCCCCCAAGTCTCTTGATAAAAATGATACCTCACTTGTGTGGGTAGGCCTAGAGCCCGCAACAGGAAAAGCCCCAAACCACAACGTGGACACATCCCATTTTTTGACAGAAAACAGAGGTGTTTTTTGCAAAGTGCCTACCTGTAGATTTTGGCCTCTAGCTCAGCCAGCACCTAGGGAAACCAACCAAACCTGTGCTTTTTTGAAAACTAGAGACCTAGGGGAATCCACGATGGGGTGACTTGTGATTCTCTGACCAGGTTGTGTTACCAAGAATCCTTTGCAAACCTCAAAATTTGGCTAAAAAAACATATTTTCCTCACATTTCGGTGACAGAAAGTTCTGGAATCAGAGGTGCAACAAATTTCCTTCCACCCAGCGTTCCCCCAAGTCTCCCGATAAAAATGATACCTCACTTGTGTGGGTGGGCCAGGTGCCTGCAACAGAAAAAGGCCACAAACTTGTAGAGATTATGAGGATAGCACAGCGAGTTGATAAGCACATATTCTTCTTTTTATACATCTTTAGGCTGACTCTGCTTCGGGGACCCACACAAGTGAGATGTCACTTTACTTGGGAGACTGAGGGGAACGCTGGGGAGTAGGAATTTTGTGCTGGAGCAGTGATCGTACAAACGAAAGTCAGGAAAATATGCTTTTTTAACCACATTTTTAGGTTTGCAGAGGAGTCTGGGTAAGAAAATGTTGGGGCTCCACGAAAGCCACACCTCCCTGGACTACTTGGGGTGTCTAGTTTTAAAACATGTCTGGGTTTGGTAGGTTGCCCTAGATGAAGGCCACACCCAGGACCAAAAACATAGGTGCCCCCTCTCCCCCAAACACAGGTAGTTTTGTAATATATCATTTTGATGTGTCCACATACGTCTGTGATGTGCCAAACAGTACAATTGTGAAAAGAAACACACTTAGGTTATGTGAAAAAGATCCCTCACCCACCAACCATGTTGGTGCCATGCTTCATCATCGGGGTCCCACCTGAGACACCTAGCGTGTCACAAGTGTGCTGCGACACCTGATTACAGCGGAGCAGGTTTTGTAATTTTTACCACACATACTGGTTGGATTTGGCACGAGGGTGAGTGATGGTTCAGTAGATCCAATTTTATTGACAAGAGATTCCACAAAAGTGAAATGCACTGGTAATAACTGAAAGGCCAAAAAACTGAACCAATGACTCACAGCTCGTGAGCTGTAAAGCCATCGCAAGGCACCAACCACTTTACAGTCCATTCACACACCTGTCATACATGACATGCACAAGACCATTCACGCCGCCAACCACGGGCCCAGCACATCACAACACTCGCATCGACAGACAGCGCCAGTCAAGGACCCATCACTTTCATACGCCCACATGCCTGATACAGCAATCACACCAGCTGATGAGTGTGCGGACTGGCGTTTGGCTGGCACCGCTAGCCAAGCGCCACCCCACCCATACCGCCAGCCATGAGCCACCCCACGCACACTGCCAGCCAAGCGCCACCGCACGCACACCGCCAGCCAAGCGCCACCCCATGCACACCGGCAGCCAAGCGCCACCCCACACACACCGCCAGCCAAGCGCCACCCTATGCACACCGCCATCACTTTTTTTGTTTATAAACAACAAAGAAACCACTAACTAATTATAAAATAAGTACAAAACTACAAACATAAAAGCTCTAACTAAATACATGACAGTAATGCCAACCGGGAAACTGAATATATGAAAATATAAAACAGGCAGTTTACGCTCACGGTATTTCCCAACATTTTTTCCTAGAGTGGTAACTTCTAAAACAGCCGGGCACACACAGCCCAGGCTTTGAAGGGCATTTGGGGCAGTACATCCGGCTCTCCCTCCGGATTGCTCTCCAGGCACATACTCTACATTTCTTTGTGGGCAAGACTTTTTTGGGAGTGGGAGGAATGTGATCTGGAAAGTGCCGATCTTTCAATCTAGCCACTTCCTCCACCACATCTACTCTAGGAACTCTTGCCCGTTCCACCACAATAAGGCTCTCTATCACTGACTCCTGAAATTTAACAAATGTCATCCTTGACTTAGGTGAAGAATCCTTGAACACAATAAAAGCATTAAAAGTTGCCAAATGAAATAAATGCAGGGCCAACTTTTTATACAACACGTAAGACTTACGAAGAGCAGTGTAAGGTTCCGATCTACTCTATCAACACCACCCATGTGCCTATTGTAGTCCAAAATGCACGCAGGTTTGCGCACTTCCACAACCTGACCCCAAACAGTCATAGGGGAAGTACTCCCATCATGGATTGTAGATAGCATGTACATCCCTGCTGTCTGAAAATTTCAGAGCTAGCAGCTCATTATTCCGCAAGGCACTGTACTGTTCCCTCTCAGGTTTTATACAGACAAGATCCCTTGCATAGCCTTTCCGGTTAGAACGGATTGTGCCACAAGCAACAGTGTCCACTCTAAACAACTCCTTGAACAACTGCACTTCAGTGTAGAAATTATCTACGTACAAATGGTGACCTTTGTTAAACAGTCGTCTACCAAGTTCCCACACTATTTTTTCGCTAACTCCAAAAGTGGCCGGACAACCAGGAGGGTCAATACTGGAATCCCTACCAGTGTGTACCCAGAAATTATACACATATCCTGTACTGCTTTCTGACAGCATATACAATTTAATCCCATACCGTGCCCTCTTACTAGGAATGTACTGCTTAAAAACTAAACGCCCCTTGAAAAGGACCAAAGACTTGGCCACACTTATCTCTTTGCCTGGAACATAGACCTCTGAAAAACGATCTACAAAATGATCAAGGACAGGCCTAATGTTAAAAAGACGGTGACAATCAGGGTGATCTCGTGGCAAGGCTAAAGCATTGTCTACAAAATGCAGCATATGAAGAAGAAGCAAATAGCGAGTACGTGTCATAGTTGCAGGAAATATATCCGTTGCCATCAAGGGACTAGTAGACCAATAAGAAGCTAGTGACGGCTTCCTGATCAACCCCATCAAAAAAGTCAAACCTAAAAACTTTTAAATCTCTTCCAGATATGTGGGAACCCACTGAGTAGCTCTGGACTGAGGCCTAAGTCTGGCAGCGTTGTCCCTCAAATATTGCTCTGCATACAAATTAGTCTGCTCCACAATCTCTTCCAAAAATACATCGTCCATAAACAAGTGAAAGAAATGGACAGGCAAAACGTTTTCCGTATTGACTCTACACCCTGGGAGACCAGTAAATGCAGGCAACTACGGCTGCTCCATGTTTAGGGCAATCCAGGTGTCAGGTCTTCTAATGGGAAACACTTCAGCCCCAGGCTGCTGCACTCCTGGCACATCAATGTCCTCCTCTAAAACAGGCCCTTCATCTGCACTGAGAGTAGCTTCCTCATCAGAAGAATACTCTCGGACAGAAAACTCACTGCCAAAATCTCTCACTTCCTCCTCTGCCTCAGATGCAGAGTCAGTCTCGTAATCATGGTCTGAAGACGACTCAAAGATCATGCCAACAACCTGCTGAGCGGTCACTCTGTGGCATGATCCTCACTAACAACAAATGGATTGCCAACAACAACTAGTACTAAAATAGGTAATAAACAAAGTGTAGCTTTATCACAAAGAGTTATGTACTAAAAATCTATACCACTCACTTGCCTGAAAAAAGCTACTCAACAGCAACTACTCTGCACAGACACAGCAATCACCAATGACATCCCACTAAAAAGAAATAGAAAATAGAAAATTAGACATATGGCAACACAAATATCATTGTGCTCAAATCTAAGGACAATTTCACACACAATACTGCATTTAGTACACCACCTACAAACATGTCATTCATGCATGTCAACAATACTCCTTTGGAGTAAATTGCTTTCACTTACCTAAAACATGCAACTAAGCAAACCGCAGGACAACTACTGCCAAAACCGCAAGGATCCACAGCAAAGGAAGCAAAAGCTTTGAACTAGAACAAAAAGAAGAAATAAACTGTTATAATCAAAAATACAAATACTTCGCCAGTTGACAAACACCCCGCCACCAAGAACTTAGAAATTGTCCCTGGTGCCTAAGTGGATTCTTCCCCACTAGAAGGCAGATGGGCCTAAAAAAATAGGCTGAGCTGCCCCCAAGTGGGGCAGAAATGGCCAACATCTCTGTACCCTGTTTGGGGGGGCGGCCCTTGCCAAAGGGGGCGAATGGGGGTGCCCCCAGCACAAAAAAAAACAAAGGGAACCAAAAAAACTAAATCTCTGACAACTTGGTGCCTTCTGCCCCCCTTGGGGGGAGATGGGCCTAAAATAAATAGGCTGATCTGCCTCCAACGTGGGCAGAAATGGCCATCACTAACGTGCCCCCTTTGGGGGGGCAACCCTTGCCAAAGGTGCCGCCCCCCCCACACAAAACACACACACACACACAGGATCCCTGGTGCCTAAGTGGATTCTGCCCCCCTTGGGGGCAGATGGGCGTAAAAAAAGTTGGCCGATCTGACACCAAGGGGGCAGAAATGGCCAACAGCTCTGTGCCCCCTTTAGGGGGAGATCCTTGCCAAAGGGGGCAAAAGAAGGGGGCAAAAGGGGGGCACCCCCAGCACTAAACAAAAAAAGGGGAACCAAAATAAAAATCCCTGCCGTATCGGTGGTTTCTGCCCTCCTTGGGGGCAGATGGGCCTACAAAAATAGCAGAGATGGCCAATACAAAATTTCCCCCCTTTGGGGAGGCGACCCTTGCTCAAGGGGTGCCCCCCAAACACACAAAACACACACACACACCACACAATCCCTGGCGCCTAGTGGGTTTCGACCCCCCGGGGGCCAGATCGGCCAAAAGCATAGCCGATCTAGCCCCGGGGGGGCCGAAACAAAAAAAAAAATTATTGCCCCCGGGGCAGCGACCCTATATAATGTATTATATTAATAGTTTCAATTGTAGGCTTATATTGAATTGGAACGCATAATATAAATGTTTTCTTTTTACTTTTATTCCAATACCTTAATTTTAAACTGTAATTTTTTTTTACAAAACTTAAAATAATGATATAGATCACATCGTCAGGTGTAGGTGTGCATAATTAAATAATGACAATAGAGGATGGTGTCGGCGTTTGGTCTCTTTGCTCTGTCAAGTGAGTCATCTATCAGCTGAATATCTTGATACATATGATACATACCTTATGCCAAATTATCTTGATTTTTGCATGAGATTCTTTGCTGTAGACACCGTAAAATTGTTCATTTAAAACAAAACAGTATTTTAGGGACAAAATCTAGTTGTCTCCTAGTCACTTCTTCAAATCTAAGATGAAAGACTAAACCATGACATCACCACACAGTGTTATAAAAATATTTCCTTTTCAAAATGTTACCCTGTTCCCTGCGAGTTACTGTACACCATTCCACCAAGTCATGATACACTCAACACTTGTTTGCACACCGAGAGATATTATGGAACATGATCCACCTTCAACTACTACAACAAACTTCAATCTGCTTGCACGACCATTAACGTGGATGTGAACATTGTTCCTCGCTGCACAGGCCAGTTACAAGCAAGGATGTTGGTGACCATAAGGTAGGCTGATATAAATGAGTGTGAATGTGTCAGTTACATATTATTGTATAGCAGCAAGCCTGTACAACAATCTCATTGTCTGTGGCATCTCCTCTATTTATCTTCACTGATTCATTAGAAAGCAGTTCTAATTAATCTGTCTCTTAATTGTCGTGACGTTTTTGCATGGTGAAATATGAAAGGGAAAAAATTGCAAGTTTCCTTCTCAGTGGTTTAAGTGAAATAAATTTTAACCAAGGCAAGCAAGATGCATGTGTTTCAAAGCATTGAGTTCAACACTAAGCAGAGTTTGGAATACACCCTAATGTCTTCTCTTCTGAAAAATGGATCAACACCAAACAACAAAAACAGGAAGCTTGCTGATTGACTATCTCTGGCTACACCTGAAACTCCTAGACTGATTTCCTGAATCTACAACTTACTCCATCACACTTAAAGTTTGAAAAGAAACTGTAATGGCGATGGAGAAGTTACTCTCACAGCTGCTCTCTTAACCCCCACACATGCTCTCTTCATTCTTCCTCCCAGAAGTGCACTCTTTGTTAAATTATCAAATCTTGTAACAATACTTAAATTATGTCACTGTATGATGTAAAGGGGTATACAGCTTTTTGAAGTCATGCTGGTCCTATACATTTTTTTAAATACGTTTGAGGAGACCTGTACTAATCTTTGCTTTTGTTTTTCTTTCTGTTGGAAAATGGGTTATGGTAGGGCAGGTAGGTACCTACACCTAGCAACAAGCCACTAACCTCCACATAGGTACAGTTAGGTCTCAGTAAATTAATCCCAGCTCTACCCTTGGTAGCTTGGCATCGAGTGTCAAGGCTTAACTTAGGAGACAAAGTGTAAAGCATTCAAATATCACAAAACAGTAATTAAATAAAACACAGGAAACAGTTTAAAAATCCAAAACCAATTTATAAAAATAGCTTATATTTTTATCTTTAAAATGACACAAAAACGATTAAAATCGGTTCAGGGGAACCGGAGATATGAATTTTTAAAGTATTATTATTTTCTAGCGGTTAGAAACAAAAAGCGCCAATCGGGTCATCTGGTTGCACCAGGACCGGGGCAAAGTCAAACTTTCAGGCCGACCGCGATGGAGCCCTGCTCGGCTACAAGTCGCGGGAGGCCTCGGTTAAAAAGTTACCTTCTGACTTAGTCTCTTTTTTGATGTTTTTCTTCCCCGGGACGAACCTGCCAGTTGAATCCGACCTCCTGGAGCCCTTGTCCGGATACGCGAAGTCGGTTTCCTCAGTGGTGATTTTTACCTTCGGACTTAGTCGTTTTTTCGAGATGAAAATCCTTCGACCGGGGTAAACCTGGATCTTGATCCGACGTCCATGGAGCCCTTCTCGGATACGATGGCTGGGAGGTCCCGGTCAACTTTTTACGTTCGGACTTAGTCTCTTTTTTGGATGTTTTTCTTTACCGGGACGAACCACGAAGTCAGGCCGGGTCGCGGTTGAGGCAAGCCGGCTAGAATTTCCGCGTCGGGTCGGTCACTTTATGGAGCTTTTTTTCAAAAATTCTCCAATCTTTTCCAAACTTCTGGGGCTTCACCCAGATGTTCTTTTAAGGTTCTTTTGGGGTCCACAGCTCACCCCAAGGGTCCAGAAGTTCTGTGATGGTCATTGGGGGTGCGGACTTCAACTCCCAGAATGCACCTGGCGCAAACTCCTTTTTGGCCACTGGGCAGTGGTCAGCTGGTCGCTTCTTTCAGGAGTTGGTGCAGGGGACTCTGGTTAGCAATTTTTCACCTGTAGCAAACAGGGAGTCCCTCCTTGAACCAGTTGAAGCCAGGCAAAGTCCTTCTTGTGGTGAAGCCCAAGTGTGCAGCTGGTGCAGTCCTTCTGAGTGCAGGTTCCAGGTGCAGGCCAGGGGTCCAGCAGGGCAGTCCTTCTTCTTCTTTAGTTCCTTTCTTGTTGAATTCTGGAGGGGATCTGAGGCGTGGGTGCAGGTCTGCCAGTTTTATCCTTGCTCCTGGGTGAAAAGCAGGGGGGCCCTGGTTCTCCAATCAGGGACAGGGTCGTCCCCCTGTGATGACCACTTCCTGGGAAGTGTGGCAAAAATCCATCCCAGAAGGCAACAGTCTCTAAAAATCCAAAATGGATGAATCTGATTTTTGGAGGAGAGATCTGGCTGAGCCCACCCACTGGAGTGGCTAAAAATCATAAACACACCCCTGTCCTGCCCTCTCCTAATCTAATCAAGGGGGCACCTAGCTGTCTGGGGTTGCAGGATGTGGGGGTGTTGCTGGGTGCTCCAGATGTCCTTCTCTGCCTTTGAAGACCAGTTTGGCAGCCCTCCCCCTTCCTGCCTCACCATCTGCTGAGGGGAGATTCTCTCCCCCAAGCACATTCCTTTGTGTGAAGCCAGGCCACTTCACACCTCATTAAAGTAGCCTGGCAGAAGCTGCTGCAGGCTGGCCAATCAGAGCACAGCAGCAAAAACAATGCAGAGCTGAAATTGGCAACTTTTTAGGTAAAGTCTAAACTTTTTACCTGAACTAGTTATATTAAATCCAACAACTGGAAGTTGTGGGATTTATTATAACAATCAATTTGATACCAAATTCTTGGTATGTAACATTTAAGGAGACTTTAAAATTTAAAATAAAGTCTGCCCATTCTAGCCTATGAAGGCCATTTACTTCAATGAGGGAAAAACGAATTTGGCTGTTTTTACCTCACCAGGGCTTATAAATCTATTTTTATAAAGTCCCTGCTTATAGTTACATGGCACCCAGCCCTAGGGGCACATAGGGCACACCTTAGGGGTGACTTATATGTAAAAATAAGGTAGTTTAAGACTTTGGAAGTACCTTTAATTCCAAAGTCGAATTTGCATATAACTTTAATTTAAAAGCAGCCAGCAAGGCAGGCTTGCTTTTAAAATGACACTGGGCACCTCAGCAATGCACCTAGCTGTGCCCCACCTATGCTGTGGTCCCTAAACCTACATGCCCTACCATATACTAGGGACTTATAGGTAGGTTAACTTAGCCAATTATAATTAGCCTAATTTGCATATCCATTTTACACAGAGCACAGGCCCTGGGACTGGTTAGCAGTACCCAGGGCACCATCAGAGTTAGGAAAACACCAGCATAAAGTGGAAAATGGGGGCAAAAAGTTATGGGGCCTCTGCAATCAGCCCTAGTTTCTCACACTTTCATTGTATGAAATGTGTGCACGATCAACATCACTCCATCAATGAACAAAAGAGCTATAAGGATGAAGCTTGCTGTAAAGATCCTGCAATGCTGAAACAGCTGAAAAGCAACGTCCAACTTTGGAACCACGCATGAAATTGCTTGTGTTTGTTGACCTTTTTCTAGTTGTACTTTCTGTGCTATCTTATGCAGTATCTTTTGGCCAAGTATGATGCAAATAAAACAAAAATCTACATGTTGACAAGCCATTTTAGTACCCATTTTGTTTCATACAATATTTTCAGACTTTTGCCACAGGCCACGATATTAAAAATAAAAAAAAGAGAAACCTGTACCTCAGTTGGGGACAAAGAAAATGAGTGACACTCAAGCTGAAGGATGCTTTAGAATGCAAAGTCCGGCATTCTTGCAAAACCTACTGCGATTTGATTCTTTTCATACTGCAGTCCACTTTTTAGCGTACAGATTCCATAAAACACAAATAAAATTTGTTTGTTTTTTATTTATACTTCAGTGATTTTTGAAAAAGAGGTTTTATTACATCCAATTACTATTTTCCTTAGCATAGGGAGGTGTAAAGTGATGAGTCTGAGAAGGTATGCCTGAATGAATTAATGTAAGCGAATTCTGTCAGTGACAAAAGTGTGTAATTAGATCAAGTAGTGATACAACCAAAACTATTTTGCACATTCAGGGGTAATCACATCCATCCAAAACTTTTAATCGTTGCTCATCCTGAGGTTGTCCTGAATTGCCCTACAGTAACCCACAATCATCCTGAAGTTATCATGAAATCATCCTAGAGTAATCCACACTCATCCCGAAGTTGTCGTAAAACCATCATATGGTAATCCACACTCATTCTGAAGTTGTCCTGGAGTCATCCTGTAGTAATCAACACTCATTCTTAAGTTATCAGCTTGTATTCCTGGAGTAGTGGAAGATCATCATGCATATTCAAATGAAGTAATCACAACATCATCCTAGATCAGTGTTTGTGATGACTCTAGAGTCATCTTGTTTAAATATTTTACCTTATACACATACTTCGGGATGGTTTGGGATGATTTCCCTAGATAATTACAATCTACTGCAGGATGGAGTCATCCAATAACTTTAGAATGACTCCAGGATGATCTTCCTTTTTGACTTGGGCCTTCGGCCTTCATGCTTTAAGTGCACATTGCCTTTTCTTGAAGTAACTAGGCCAGGGTTTTCTCTTTTCACTAGTTGTCCCTTACAGGCTCCAGTAAAGCGCACTCCAATTAAAACACAGGAAAGGGCACAACTTTTTATTATATAATTTATATCACAATTAAATACGATTTGAAGTAATCAGCAAGGTTTCTTTGAGGTGGGCTTATAATGGACAAGGGTGAAAAATAGAGAAATACACATAATTAGTGCTGCTAATTGAACACAGACCATGGCTAGCATGTATAGCACAATGAGGTTTAAGCCCAGGCAATGTCCTGTATTTATGAAAAAAAATTATAATTAGAGAGAGAAGTTATCCAGCATGAATGAAACAGTCATACTGGCTTAATCAGAGACAATATTTACTTGCTGTCCCTTAAAGGCCTTTCTTTGCAATTTGTCATTTCACAATTTAATTAATTCAGGTCTGCCAGATTACCGGAAATGACAAGAAAACTCAAACAGGCAATGTGAAAAGTCCAAAAAGCATCAAAGAGTACATCCCTATCATAATTGTGATTCTTATAAAATGGGGCCCCTATCTATGGTCTATTGAGGGAATTACTAAAATAATTGTGACCTATTCCTGGAATAAAAGTGAAAATTCATGGCATATGATGGACCTTCCTGGCATGTGTTTCACATATATATAGATAAGGAAGGGAGAATGTCAATGTGTAGCAGTAGTACATGCGGGGACTTACATATAATTATAAATTGATGATCTGATAGAGACTTCTAGCTGCAGATTTCTTACCTAAGTATTTCCAGGCGTCAGCTTGAATTCTGGAATTTTTGCTGAGTAGTACCCTGGGCGACCCATCGGGTGGCATCGTTCAGATCCACGTTGTGTCATTGGAGCCGTCTGTGATGCCACGGTCACTTATAAAGGCATCATCCCGGCGTGCGTACGTCAGTTCTTTTCCTTCTACGCCGGTTAAGTGCAGGTCCGGATTCGAGCTACCCTCAGCCTTTTTTGGCAGCCCTTTTTTCGACCTTTTTGTTGAAGCTTTTTCAAGTTGTGCAAGGATGACATCGCAGAACACTGGGTTCAAGCCATGTGGTGCATGCCATTGTGCCATGTCGGGGACAGACCCCACCAGATGTGTTTCTGGTCCTTGACAGAGACCCCGACTCGAAGTTGTGTTCTGAATGCCAGGCCATGGCCCTGAAAGCTTTGAGAGAGCGGTCTATGAAGCCCATGGTGGCCTGGAAGTTGATTTCAGTTAGCGCGACTCCTAGGAGGTCATGGTCCTGATCGAGAAGGAGGTCGCAGGACCACTCCAGGAGCCCTAAGTCCTCTTCTTTGCACTCGAGGTCCTCCGGGCACTCCGGATAGAGGCACAAAAAGAAGTTCAAGCAGACTTCAACTTTGCAACGCCCGGCGACCAATGAGGCGTCTTGGGAATGTTGACGTTCCAGGCACAGTTCAGCGGAACCTATGCCTGGGCCGACTTTGAGTCTCCCCGCCTTTCCGGGAGATGGAGTGAGCACCGCTCAGCTCAAGGAGTTTTACAACACCATGCGTCTTGTATTTGAGCGGGGCACCCCCGCTTGCGTGCCTTCGGGCCACTTGGGATCAGCAGTGGCCCCATCGGATTCCACGCTGATGGCTTCGGCCTCTGCGCCAATGGGGACTCTTGGATCTGATATCGGATCCGGAACGACGTTGAGTTCACACAGTCGGCCTCCTCCAGCGTTGTTACAGACATCAACGCTTCCCGCGCTGCCCGCACCTACCGCTGGTGTGAGCCCCATCCTTGATCCGTAGCAGGAACGATGGAATACGACACCGATTCCGACTTCAATGACACTGACAGGGGCGAGATCAGTCCCTGAGGCTTATTTTGTTCAGCCAGGTACAGGTGAGGAATGGGGGGGGGGGTCTCAGGACCCTTTAGAATATGGTTTGGAGCATACAGACTGGTATGAGGAACTAGGGGAAGCCATTGGACTGGATACTGCTCCAGATACTGGCATGCTCTCGCCTCCTACTGTGGCTACGGAGGAGGGAACTTCATATGCTTTTATGGTGCATAGGGCAGCTGAAGTCTTGGACCTAGATTTGCCTACGGTTCCAGTCAGGACTTACCTCCTGACTGATGTGCTTCAGCCGGGAGTCTCCACATTGGAATCGATGTTACCCTTTAATGAAGCCCTCATTGATATCCTGCTGGGGACATGGTCCAAGCCCAGCACTAGGATTCCTGTAAATAGGACAATGGGCCGCCGCCATAGACCAGCTCCTAATGATCCTAGTTTCCTCACCCAACACCCCACCCCGGAGGGCTGGTGGCCCAGGCCTCCACTTCCCATGGTGTCTTCCCATCCACTCT
Organism: Pleurodeles waltl; assembly: GCF_031143425.1. Lineage (NCBI taxonomy): Eukaryota > Metazoa > Chordata > Amphibia > Caudata > Salamandridae > Pleurodeles > Pleurodeles waltl. Next base: position 597,008,990 of record NC_090449.1, read on the forward strand.
CCTGGATAGGGAATGCAAGAGGCTGGATCAGCTTGGTAAGAAAATGTTTTCTTCCTCCAGCCTGGCATTGAGTTCTGTAAACACCTCATGCCTGTTGGGCTGTTTTTCCCATATTTTATGGGATACGGTGTGTGGCACAGGTGCTTGCCCCAGGTCCCAGAGGGCCTGAGGGACACTTTCTCACAAGCTGTTAAAGATGGGAGAGATGCAGCAAAGTTTACAATACGGTGTGGTTTGGATACAACTGACTCGCTGGGTAGGGCGATTTCTTCGACGGTGACCATTTGTCGCCATGCCTGGCTCCGTACATCTGGCTTTTTGGGGATGTCCAGGCAAAGCTTATGGACATGCCCTTTGATGGCTTGTGCCTATTTGGAGAGAAGGCAGACTCAGCGCTTGATCGGTTCAAAGACTCTCAGGCTACGGACAGATCGTTGGGCCTCTCTGCACCTGCTCGCCACCAGTCTGCCTTTTGCCCCTTTTGAGGCTTTGGAAGGGGTGTGGTACCACACCACCCACAAATCAGCCACCGTCCTCCGTCAACTCAACATCCAGTGTGAAGACGAAGTTGTGGTACCTTCAGACCCAGAGGGTCTAGCCAGAGGTCGGCCACCACCCAGCCCTGCTCCTCCACAGCACCCAAGTCCTCCTAGAATGATTCTTCTAGACCACTCACGTCCAGTTGGAGGGAGTATTCAATTTTATTTCCCTTACTGGTGGTCCATAACCTTGGACAAATGGGTCTTGCAGATCACGCAGAAGGGCTATTCCCTCTCCTTCCAGCCTTTCCCTCCCTCTATGCCTCCATTAAAAGAATGGCTGACGGAGGATCATTTAGTCTCGCTCTGCGAGGAAGTTACGGCGCTCTTGGACAAGGGAGCCATAGAAAGGGTCCCAATGTCAGAAGCAATCAGTGGTTGTTTTTCCCGCTACTTTCTGATTCCCAAAAAGAACAATGGTCTTCGCCCTATTTTGGATTTGTGGGACGTCAATCTCTTCCTCAAAAAGGAGAAGTTCAAGATGCGCACTCTTGCTCAGGTCTTGTCTGCCCTAGACCAAGGAGACTGGATGGTAGCGCTGGAATTGCAGGATGCGTATTTTCACATCCCCATTCTGCCTGTCCACAGGCGTTACCTGTGGTTCAAGGTGGACCTCGAACACTTTCAGTTTACAGTGCTCCCCTTCGGTCTCACCAGTGCCCCTCGGGTGTTCACAAAAGTAATGGCGGTGGTAGCAACTCATCTGCGCAGGTTAGGGATTTCAGTCTTCCCCTCCCTCAACGATTGGCTGTTGAAGGCTGCTGCGCCCCAGTCTCTCATCATCCACCTTCAGACTACGGTGAACCTCCTGCATTCGCTGGGGTTCACTACAAACATTCCGAAGTCACACCTGACTCCCTCTCAGAAGCTCCCTTTCATCTGAGCTGTTCTGGACACAGTGCAGTTTCTGGCTTATCCTCCCGAGCAGCAAGTCCAGGATATTCAGGTTATGATACTGATGTTTCGGCCCTTATCCTGGATTACAGTGTGACAGACTCGGAGGCTGCTGGGCCTCATGGCCTCCTGCATCTTGTTAGTCAAACATGCCAGAAGGCATATGAGGGCTCTGCAGTGGGACCTGAAGTTCCAGTGGGCACAGCATCAGGGGAATCTCACCAACATGGTCCAGATCTCGGAGAGAACTGCAAAAGACCTGCAGTGGTGGTCAGTGAACTGTGATTGGATCAGAGGCAGACTCCTCTCCCTTCTCCAACCAGATTTCACAGTAGTGACAGATGCGTCACTTCTGGGATGGGGCGGCCATCTGGGAGATTGGGAGATCAGAGGCCTCTGGTCTCTGGTGGAATCTGGACTCCATATCAAATTACTGGAGCTCCGGGCAATCCGACTGGCATTGAAAGCATTTCTTCCTGTTGTAAAAGAGAAGATGGTGCAGGTGTTCACGGACAACACTACTGCAATGTGGTACTGCAACAAGCAGGGTGGTGTGGGTTCGTGGACCCTTTGTCAAGAGGCCCTGCTTCTCTGGACATGAGTGGAACAGTAGGGCATAACCCTGGTAGTTCAACACCTGTAAGGTTCTCTGAATGCCAGGGTGGACTAACTCACACGTCTAAGCCTAGCAGATCACGAATGGTGTCTCCACCTGGAGGTGGCACAAAGACTCTTTCAGCAGTGGAGAAAGCCTTGGTTAGATCTGTTCACCTCCGCAGAGAACGCGCAATGTCAGCAGTATTGCACTTTGGAGTTTCCAAGGTGCCAATCGGTTGGCGACGCATTGCGCTGCGAGTGAAGTTCAGGCCTCCTGTACGCCTTCCGCCCATACCACTTTTGGTCAGAGTTCTCAAGAAAATCAAGAACGACCGGGCCCAAGTAATCCTAGTGGCTCTGGACGGGGCATGGAGAGAATGGTATCCCGAGCTTCTAAAAATGAGCATCGATCCTCCGATCAGGCTGCCCCTTCGGGAGGATCTTCTGTCGTAGAAGCAGGGAAAAGTTCTCCATCCAAACCTGTCAACTCTGCACCTTCATGCGTGGAGATTGAGCGGCGGCAGTTGATGGATTTTGACCTTCCTCCTGAAGTCTGTAAAGTTATTTTGGCAGCTAGGTGTCCCTCCACTAAAATGTTATATGCCTGCCGTTGGAAATGCTTTGTATATCATTGTGTAGAAAGCTCTATTGATCCTCTTTCTGCTTCTCATTCTGATATCCTTCTATTTATACTATTACTTGCCCAGCAGGGTTCTGCCTTGGGTACTCTCAAGGGCTATCTTTCCACCTTATTGGCATTTCCTGGGCTGCCTGATTAGCCTTCACTTTTCAAGTCTCCTATTGTACATAGATTTCTTAAAGGGCTTGTACATATGTTTCCCCCTACGCCCTTTGTAATGCCTCAATGGGACTTAAATATTGTCCTCACATTTCTCATGTGTGCTCTACTCGAGCCATTACACAACTGTCCCCTCCGGCTGCTCACCATCAAGCCAGCTTTCTTAGTGGCAATAACATCTGACAGGAGGGTGAGTGAGATGCAAGCTCTTTCATCTAAGCCACCGTATCTCACTATGTTTCCAAACAAGGTGGTTCTCAGAACATGTCCCTCTTTCCTTCCCACATTGGTGACCTCATTTCATCTGGGTCAGAATATCCCCCTGCCTACCTTATTTGCTCCACCTCATCCCTCTAAGGAAGAGGAGCGACTCCACCGACTGCACCCCAAAAGAGCATTGTCGTTCCACCTTGACCGCACAAAAGAGTTCTGGGTGGATGACCAACTCTTTGTGGGGTACGTGGGAGCAAAGACGGGTCAGGCAGTGCAGAAGTGAACCATTTCGCACTGGGTCGTTCTCTGCATTAAGATCTGCTATGCTCTGACCCAGAAGCAGCCTCCTAAGTGCTTGAGGGCTCATTCCACTGGAAAGACTGCTGCCACTGCACTAGTACGAGGTGTTCCAGTCCTGGATATCTGTCAGGCAGCAACGTGGGCATCTTTGCACCCATTTGCAAAACACTTCTACCTGGACAATCAGGTCCGAAGAGATAGACACTTTACCTGTTTGGTCCTACTGGACTTTCTAGTGTGAGAAGATTTATCCGCAGCCCACCGCCAGGAGGTTATGGCTGGGGTATCTATTCTAAGGTAAGGAATCTGCAGCTAGAAGTCTCTATCAGATGAACAAATTACTTACCTTCGGTAACGCATTATCTGGTAGAGGCTCTATCTAGCTGCTGATTCTTTACACCCACCCATGCCTCCCTGCACTACGGATTTGTCTAATAGTGTTAGGGTTTATCCCTTTCAAGGCCCTAGTTTTGCACAGATGAACTTTTGGTTCTATCCATGACTCTGCGCTTCTGGCCTGGAGGTTTGTGGGCAAAAGAATTGATGTACACACGCCGGGGTGGTGCCTTTATAGGGACCGTGATGTCACAGACTGCTCCAATGAGGCCGAAGATGACTCGCGGATCCGAACGACACCACCCGACGGCATGCGCAGGGTACTGCTCAGCAAAAAATAGTGGATTCAAATCTGACACCAAGAAATTCTAAGGTAAGGAATCTGCAGCTAGATAGAGTCTCTACCAGATAATGCGTTACCAAAGGTAAGTAATTTGTCCTTTAGGGACCAAAGTTTACTTACTAAAATAAAAGATAGTATTTCTTGGCAAAAACAAACGTTTTTTAATGGAAATTGTAGGCTTTTGTTCAAGCACATTGTATTTCAAAGCTTGTTTATTTGCAAACATTGATACACTGATGCTAAGGGACAAAATTAGTGCATTTCTTAAAGATTTTTGAAAATGATACTTGAGCAATAATTCTGGCCACATGTAGACTACCTATTTCTGATGTTATTTGCTTGATGCTAGAGAACATTTGGTACTATGGCTTCAGGACCGGCTCAAGGAGGGTGTGACCGGTGCCACTGCATTGGGTGCTGACTTCGGGTGGGGCACTGTGTATATTGTTGTTTTAAAACCACCTGCTGCGGCATTCCCGGCCTCCAGAAATTTTCAGACAATAATAAAGATATTAAGATAACTCTGATGATTAATGTTCTGCCTGGAGAGAGATTAGTTTTCTGTAGTGGAAGGTCATGCAGGGGGTTAATATGCCTGCTGCAAAGAAGGTGCACCATGCAGATCACAAAGTGCACAAAATGCAAAAAGGTCAGCGGGTTACTACTTTTGTCAGAGAGGTAATTTTGTTGCTTGAAGTTTATAAGTTAAAATCCTAATATAGAACAGTGAGCTATTAACTGTCATCAAAGAAATGCATGCATGCTGCAAAGTATAGATTACTGCATTATGATTTTCCCCAGCCTTTCATTATACTAATGTGGGAAAAAGGATTTATTTAGTAGAAATCAATTCTTATTAAAGTGTAACCCCAAACATAGTGTTACAGTTTAAATTCTGAGTGTGTGCTTCTGCAAACCAAGCACTATTAAACTATGGAGCCTACTAGTTTGGATGACATGTGATTCTTACACCTTGTAGTCCTCTGTCTTCTGTAACATTTCTTATACACTGATTTACACACCTATGATTGATTGCCTCTGTGTAATGTGTGTGCAATGTAAAGTGCTCTGGCACCCTACACTGGTATGAATGGTGCTATAAAACTAATTAAATTCATCTGAGAGAGAGTGGTTGTGGAAACTTGAGTGGCTTTGTTAGAGGGTGGCAGTGAGGGAATCCGTAGCAGAGGTGGTCATTGTGGGGCGCCAACGAATATTGTTCACATGCTGCCACAAGCCCTAAGGCCAGCCCTGTTCGGCTTCTTTTGGGACCCAGGTGCAGGAATTTCATCCTCTACTTTAATAAAGCTTTTCATGACATCATTACTGTTTACTCAGGGCTAATGGGCTCTTTTACTGTTTGGTGTTCTGCCACCCAGTGCACCTACCAACCTGGTGGAATTTGATGCCTACAGTGAATCCACTGGTGTTGTGGATGCAACACAGGCAGAGCATAATTCACAATGGGGCCAATAAACATGTCACACATTTTTGTTTTTACGAGAGGTCCTCCAAAAACTCAATGGCTCTAGTGCAAAGGGAGTTTTCTCCCTATGCATTTGGTCACAACTGCGACCTGGCGGTCCTTTGGTGGCTGGATCATTGAGTCAAAAGTACGCATTAGTGAACCTGAATGAGTCTTTATTTATTAAAACATGGCACTTCTCCTGACTCTAAGCGAGCCACAGGTATAGTAGACGGAGGAACCACAGATTAATGGTATTCCTCATAGTTCCCAAACCCTAACCCCACCTAAAGTTGATTACGTTGGTGTGACCCATCTGCTGTGTCTGTAACCTGAGCATTTGTATTGCTGTATGATGTGGCTAAATACTTTGGAAAAAATAAAGGAGTGGGACTGTAGAAGTAACAATAATTACTGTGAAGTGTTTGGAAAATTATATTTTATGTAAAATTCCATGGAAAGGTTTTTCAAATACCTCCAATGCTTTTTTAAACAATTGTAGGTAATGCTTTATTTTACCACCAATGTTTTCAAATCTAGTTAATGAGGCCTTCAACGTACCTAGCAGAGTCAGGCTTCCTTGGAACACAATGAATTTATTGATAAATTTCATTACTGACATCTTTTAAGCACCTAAGACATTTTAGCCTCTTTTTGGTGAAATTAAAATGAACCAAAGTGGCCTACTTTGTCCAGAGTTTATTGACTGACATTAGGTTCATCCCCCTGCAAGGTGCGTCTTAAATTTAGATAAACATTTTGAGAAAGTTCAGTTCCCTTTGTACATTACTGATTTATCCATTCCTCTCTGGGGAGAGGGGTAATGGCCAGATACCCCCACACCCTTCCCTGTGGGTAATACACATTTGGAAGAGAGATATTTGGAAGACAACAGCTCTGTCAGATGACTCACAGAAACTATTAGGAGCCTTCTTCGCTTCAAACCCCACCCTAACCTATAGTGTAAATAATCATGTGAGGCAATTAATAACGTAATACCTATATTGCTTCGTGTGGGTCATTGACTACTGTGAGCACAATAGTGTAGCAAGCTGGATTACCTGGCGTAACCGTGATAATCCTGCTAGGGAGGAATGAGTTAACCACATAATAATGAGATCTTGTCTAAACATTCAGGGAAGAGCTGTGGCCGTGCCTGGCATGTGACCATTAGTTAAAAGTCAGAAAAGATTTTCCGAGTGGTTACAGCAGCAGAGCTGGGAGATAGATGCTGTTTTATAAATAAACCCACCTGTAGCTGACGTGTGTTGCAACCACGCGCATTTGCACAAGGATTGTACCTTTAAGTCAAAATATGGGCGCAGATGCCCATCCTACATGTTCCACCAGTGCACTGTGTCTGAGAAAGTCATCCTTCCATGCACTCTGGGCCTGCTGGAAGCGGGGTGTTCGTATGACTTAACCTTGTTACCTACTAGCTAAGGTCGGACACCTACTTAACAACTTGACTGGGGCAGGGGCATAACGCAGGCAGCTGAGGTGTAGCACCTTACCCCCCATACACCCCTTCCGAAAGAGGGCTCACATCCTGTCTAAAGCCTATGGGTATCTGAGAAGACACCATTTTACGTTACACCACTCGATTGGGAAGGGTTGACAATGTTGTGGAAGGTGAAATGGCGAGATACCATAGAGTGTTTTCACACAGTGGTAGAAGCAGAATGACTTCGTAAATTACTTACATTGGGCTCATGGGAAAGTCTGCCAGCTTTTTAAAATTAGAAGCAGTTGATGTTATTTGAGATTCTTCGTGAGCTTGAATCCAGTGTGGTGCTGCCTTCCCTTAAGCCCAAAGCTGACGTGTTTCACAGCGAATACTCCAGCTAACGTAATATGTGTGTGAAACTATTTCTCTTTCTTTTGGCCCGATGAATGCTTAACCTTGGCGAATACATTTTTTATTCGAAAATACTCATGCCTCTTTGTGAAAATAGACGTCTTAAAAGCAGTTGAGTATTGTATTCCTTGATTATGCTCCTCACCTTCTTGTATCATAAACTAACCTATTAGGTTCCTTATTCCAGGTAAATAGACTACTTCTCAGCTGGGGTCGTAGGTGGTGACGCGCCACATAATGCTGTTCGCAGTACAAGACCCAGAGCGCGGATGTAGTCCACCCCTCTTAGGAACCTTCAGTAGCTTGTCAAATATACCGGGCTCACATTTGTGTTAGGCACACAGCCCTTGTACATTTTGTGCAGTCCTCTACAGAAGTTCATGTTTTGTGGAGGGGTATGGCGCTTAGTGTAACAACTGTCGGGTGCATCACGTTTGCAGCCAGGGCCACTGAAATCATGCGATCCAGCGGCCACAGAGTATTATTACACATAATATCCAATTTGCCACATAACCCATCATCTGCTGCATAATCTGCAGATTTACCCCCCAAAAATGTTGTTTCTCACTCAAACGGGTCAAACGTTACTAAAAGAATGACAACACGTGTCTGCGTAGTGTAAAGCCCTTCGCAAATGTTGACGGGTCACCTTTCAAACGCTAATTGCTGTTTTTGTGTGTTAAACTGTACTAAGAAGGTGAAATCATTTTCCAGACAGAGTTATCATGTGTAAAAAAATAACATAATGAAGTAATACTGTGACAAATATGCTGCATTACTCCTTTTAACTTGCCTTTTCTTGCCGCACACTTTAGTCAACACTGCCACATAATTTGGCCCTCCCTGCCGCATAATTACAGCTTATACCCCAAGTGAAACGGGAAACAACTAATCACACAGACAACCTCTCAAGATGCCCACCATTAGGTTTCGGTTAGACTCCAGATGGAGGTTTGGTCACAGTGTGCAGTTATCAAATAGTAATTACAAATAACAAAAACAAGAAACCGCAAAGTTAAGGTTGAACAAGCCGATCATGCACAGTAAACATCTGAAAATGCAGAATGCCCAGCCATCAAATAAATAAAGTAAATCGATCTTTAAGAACACTTATTAAAACAGAGTTGCTGACTGATGTGATCCCTTCACCACAGGGTCCTCTTGAATTTGGTGGTTCTGGGCATTTGCCCATGCCATAAACAGCCTCTTTCAGATTTAATGGAATTATATGATATACATAGGCGAAGCCTGTCAAATTGTTTATCCCCTGTTACTCACATGCTTCTAGGCATTTTCTGTCTGTATGCATGATTGCTTGTGTATATCGCAACACCCCCACTGTAAATATAATGTTACCAGTGTTTAAACTTGGAGAAAATTGTCTTAGAGCTACCTCGGTATGAGTATAACAGAAAACAGCCACAAATCAAACTAGACTGTAAGGGAGCTTTACCCTGCGATTTTGAGTTGCACAATTCATCAACCTCTTCTTTAAATGAAAATTATTGATCTGCCCATACATGATGTCACAGCCAATAAATTATTAACCGGGCCACCTTCTTATATTGATGTGGTGCCGCAGGTACCGCGGCCGAGGAAGACGTCAGCTTTGACCTGCAATGGAGAAGCAATTGCAACTCTGAGGGTACCCTCCAACTTATTAGATATGCCTTTTTACAGTATCAACATTTCAGGATGACAGAAGGTATGTGGAGGAAAAAGGTACATCAGCACTGCCTAATGAGCAAGTAGTTTTTTTTGTTTACTGGTTTTTCGCTCATAGCTGCCATCTTGTTTTTTCGAGCTTTTCCTCACAAACTCAAAGCAACACCTTGCACTGATGGATGATGCTGCATACGTGAAGTTCCTCTGACCTATTTTTGTGAACAATGTTTAGAACACTATGGCCCTCATTCCAACCCGCGGAGGGCAGCGGAAGCACCGCCAACAGGCTGGCGGTGCTTCCCGGGCTATTCTGACCGTGGCGGTAAAGCCGCGGTCAGAAAAGGGGAACCAGCGGTTTCCCGCCGGTTTTCCCCTGGCCCAGGGAATCTTCCACGGCGGCGCTGCTTGCAGCGCCGCCATGGGGATTCCGACCCCCTTCCCGCCAGCCTGTTTCTGGCGGTTTTCACCGCCAGAACCAGGATGGCGGGAACAGGTGTCGTGGGGCCCCTGGGGGCCCCTGCACTGCGCATGCCACTGGCATGGGCAGTGCAGGGGCCCCCTAACAGGGCCCCATACAGATTTTCACTGTCTGCTTTGCAGACAGTGAAAATCGCGACGGGTGCCACTGCACCCGTCGCACCCCTGCAACTCCGCCGGCTCCATTCGGAGCCGGCTTCCACGTTGCAGGGGCTTTCCCGCTGGGCCGGCGGGCGGCCTTTTGGCGGTCGCCCGCCGGCCCAGCGGGAAAGCCAGAATGGCATCCGCGGTCTCCTGACCGCGGAGCGGCCATTCGGCGGTAACCGCATGGCCGCGGTCAGAATGACTGCCTATGTGCCAGATTGATACTTTTTTGCACAAAACTGCGTTAGAGCTGTTTTGCGTGAAAAAGTATAGCGCCAGCTAGCGCCATTCCAAGACGCCGGCCGGGCGCCATATTTATGGAATGGCGATAGCTGGCGCTAATGCCCTGTTAGCGTCCTTGGAAATTATGCTAACAGAGCATGGGAGGTGTAAGGGAAACTGGGGCCTGTGCGCCGAATTATGGCGCTACACTGTTCAGAGGCAGAAAAATTGCCTCTAAGCAGTATAGCGCCATTTTCTGGTGCACCACCCCCATGGACATGGCTCCTGTCTTAGTAAATACTGGAACCATGCCCACCCTCTCAATTGCAATGCCCAGGCCGTGCAGGGGGCCCAAAGTCAGGGCCCCCGAGCAGGGTAAAATAAAAAAATAGATATACTTACCGGGACATACCTGGGATGGGTCCCCCATCATGTGGTGTCCGCTGGTGTGGGTGGGGGTGTCCCTGGGGCCAGGGAAGGGCATCTATGGGAACTTTCCATGGTCTTTGACCATGGAAATATGCCTACAGGTCCCCTTACGCCTGCCCATACCCAGGCGTTAAAGAATGGTGCTAAGAAAGCTTAGCTACATTATTTAAGGCCCCTATCCCCCTGTGCTGGATTTTAGCACAGGGGGATAAATATGGCGCAAAGGCCATATCGTCCTTTTCTGGGCAGGAACGCCTATCTTGCATCTCATTGACGCAAGGTAGGTGTTCACGTCAAGAAAACAACGTTAACTCCATAACTTTGGTGCTAGCCGTGTATAGCGCCAAAGTATAAATATGGAGTTAGGTTTGCGCTGAATTAGTGTAAAAAAAAGAAATGGCGCTAATTCAGCGCAAACCGAGTATAAATATGGGCCTATATTTTTGTCAGACGGTATTGACGCCACAATATTCTTGTGCTATATAAAACCTGTAAAGCATTGTAGAAAGGCAGTTTTCTCAAATAACAGTTGCCAAAGGGTTTATATGACTCTCGAGCTGTGTAGGGCGAAGTTTTAAATTCATCTTTGAGAGTCCACTTATGGTATAGGCTGCATTATGCAGGTAATGGGGCCTACATAGTTGTAGTCAACACAGCAGGAAAAGAGGGAAGTAGTTGTCATGAAATCCACCAGCAGAATGAGAAAGATAAGGGTAGGGGAGTGCAGTAGCAATGGGTAAATAAGAAACTCATCAGATGGTGTGGAGCTATGTGTATCTCGCCTCTGCTCATCTCTTACTACAGGCAAGTCGGGAAATGTATAGGGAGGGAGAAGCCTCTAGGGAAATGTTGTGGAGTTGATTAGGTGTATCTGTCAAGAGTTTTTCATATTGCTGATGCTTGGAGAGTCTTTATGGTATGTAGGAAAGGCCTACTATGTCCAAAGTCAATGCCAGACTGTAAATGAGAATCTGGTATTGCTCCAGAAAATATCCAGTAAGAAGGAAAATATTAGAAACCAGTAACACTTTCCAGCTGTCTAGGCCATGCAGGAACTGGAGAAAGCAGAGAAACCACTGAGTCTAGTGAGCAAGCAAACAGGAAAAAACAATTGTTACGCAACCGGACTCAAATGAAGTCCCGTTTATAGTATTTAAACAAGAAGTTACATAAATCGGAAGTCGTACGGCCATCTTGGATTGAGCAAGAATATGATCAAAAAATTCAAATAATAAAACCCAACATAACAAACAACATTTGGTACTTTGCAAGAATCTTATTTGTTTTATACAGGTTTTGCTATAAAAAATATGTTTTCAAACAGTGCTTTAATAGTCTTGTACAGGTTTTGGTATAAAAGGTATTATTAGACAGTGTTTTAATAGCCAACGCCAGCATGCAGGAGGAGGTTGCTCCAGAATTCCCGCGGCGCGACTATGCTGACCAGTGATTCAGAGAAAAAATGGTTCCCACGGATGCCATCAAGACCCGCGAAGAGAAAATCCAGACGCGGGCAAGAACCTGCGAGGGAGACGAGCTTCAGGATCTGTGTCAAAAGCAGCTTCTACAAGAAAGGAGCTGCGGCGCCTGTGCCCAAGCCTGGCCCGAAGGAGAAATGCACTGCGGCGTCCATGTTTGACCACACCACGGAAAGGTAAGGGTCAAATTTACAGTATCCTGAAAGAGTTATTTCCTTGTTGTAGGAATGAGAGGAGCTAGATACAGACCAATATAAACAGGAGCACCGTTAAAGATATTTCTCCATTTGCACCCAGACTGAGTGACCTACATGAATGTAATCCAAATCCAGATGCTAATCCAGACTGAGTGATGTAATTGTAGAACTAATATAGGAACCTGCCCATGCAGAAAAAGACAGTAGAAACAAGTGAATAGTTATGAGTACAACTGAAACAAAATAAGTGCATGCTGTGCAGAAGAGTCATGTCTCTTGTGTGGGGTTTTCCCAGCCTCAATGTTACAGGCATTCAACACTTGTTCAATATTCTGTTGCTTCCTAGTGTGGTTTGTGCTATACAAATATCTATGCAAAAACAAAGTGATGGATGAAATGATTGAATTAATCTTAACCACTGACAATTGCTCGGGCCACATCCTAACTCATCACTTTATTGCCCACCATGTCATCCCAGTTGGGACCCAACCATATGCAAATCAGTCTTGACACTGTTCTCCAAGGAACAACATAAACAAAATTTCCTTTCTTTTAATTATTTGATGAATAGAACTTATCTACTCTTTCTTTCTCCTTCATTCTCTTTTACTGCTCTAAATCTTTCTTATATATCTCTCCTCATTCCTTTTCATCCCTGCACACACAATTGTGCAGCATCAGTTTACTGATAACGTTTACTGCTCTCAGTGAATGAATGGGAAGTAACAACGAAGTACGACATTTCCTTTTTGGGGCATATTTGCAAGCGGCTTCCACCACCGGTGCCTCACTTTTTTTGACTCATCCACGGCACAGGCCCATATCTACAAGGCCACGCAAAGCCACTTTGCGTGGCTTTACATGGCCTTATAGATATGGAGTAAGTCAACAAAGCGGAAGTCACTGTGTTGCCATACTCTGCATCAAAGAGGCTTATGTCTCCCCAGGAGAGGCATAACAAGGAGAAATAACTTCATTTCTACCCTATTTTAACTCTTTCCATGTATGTCTGCAGCACACATAGAAGGTGGAAAACGCCTCCAGTTATTGTTTTTGTGCAGGAAGGTGTCCCTGCACAAAAACAATCATTACTACAATGCAGACACCATGCACCATGGTGAAGGGTGTCTGCGGTGGTGCATGGCAGCCAATTGTGCACCAGCACAGTGGAAGAGGACAGGAATGTGCTGTATCTTTTAGATACAGCACATTCCTGCCCTATTCTTTTGATGCAGTACAGAGCAGCAAGAAGCCCTGTTGGGCTGTCCTGCACCAAAACATTGAGAATATGCCCCTTCATTTTTCTCTCTCTCTCTCTCTCTCTCTCTCTCTCTCTCTCTCTCTCTCTCTCTCTCTCTCTCTCTCTCTCTCTCTCTCTCTCTCTCGCTCTCGCTCTCTCTCCCCCCCCCCCCCACACTTTGGCCAGGGTCAGACTGTGGCAGAAAATAGGCCAGGGCACCAATCTAAAAGTGACCCCCATCAGCTAATCAGATTGCTAAAATAAAGGGGGTTATTCTAACTTTGGAGGAGGTGTTAATCCGTCCCAAAAGTGACGGAAAAGTGATGGATTTACCACCAGCCGTATTACGAGTCCATTATATCCTATGGAACTCGTAATACGGCTGGTGGTATATCCGTCACTTTACCGTCACTTTTGGGACGGATTAACACTCCTCCAAAGTTAGAATAACCCCCAAAGTGTCTCTTGTGCAAATCGGGGCAGTTTTGAACTTGTACATAAGTGTTTTGCAAATTACCAGATACTTGATGCACTTTTATGTGCCAAAGGTAATGTTTATAGTAATGTCAGGAAAATCTACATGGCCTCTCACAGGAACTGTAACAAAATCCCAAGAAAATTTGGAGGTATGGACTTCAACTAAAACTCAATAGGAACTAACGTTAAAATATATTTAATATATTTATCTATTTCAACTGTTCAAAAATAGAAATAATGTTATTTTGTAGTTAAGACATTACAGATAAATAAAAACAAATTATTAGTTGCTTATAAAATAGTTAAATAAGTTATTTTAAAATTGAAAAATAAAAGAATTACAAATTCAATATATTAATAAAATGATCACAATTACTTTAAATAAGTATAGAAATACATTTTAGTAATTTCTAATACATTAAGAATATAAACTTTTTTTTTTAGGTAGGAATTTTTATTTATAATAAATCTTTTCAAAAATAGTTATTTAATTTAATATTGTAAACTCAGTTGCTTAGAAATAAAAACTGTGCTGTACTATATTTTATTTTTTGCTATATTTTAATGAAATATATTCCATTCATTTGCAATATTAGTTACCATTAAAGTATTTGTATTATTTTGTTACGGATTAGAAACTTTAAAACTTTTCCCTGTACTTTACCATATGGATATCTCCGTCTCGGTGGCAGAGACTTCTGGCTACATCTGAAAAGTTAATTTTTTCATATATATAGAAACACATTGACTTTTCAAATTACTGTATTTGAATAAATAGTAAATAAATAGTAAACCTCTGTAAAAGACAACTGTGAATCAGCATTCTTAACAACATGCAAGTTGTGCATGTCTTGTGGACTGAGCTTGGACCGTAAGCTCATCAACATTTTCAGTTTGTAGCTTTTCCCTTCTTTCACTGCTTTGGTCTAGAGCTGCAGTGAGGAGACTGTATCTTCAGAAACCCAGAGTGACAAAGGAAAATTAATGGTTCAGTTTCACCCAAATGCCCTCATATGCAAGGTCTAACTGGTGGATAGGGTTTTCCAACAGATAGATATGTACAAGCTATTCTCCTTCCCATGAAAGTCAGTCACCATTGCCAGGGCGATCTTGTTAATGCTGAATTTACTAATGAATATTCATGTATTCTGAGTGTTGAATTTGCATAGAAAATGAATTAACATATAGAAAAATAATGCACGCATTTGCGCCCACCTGAGTGGCCGCCAATGTTCACGAAGTGTACTTATTAATGAATAATGTTGAACTGATGTTTGATTAATGCAGTAGTATGGCATAGTAAGGGTTATGCATTATGTATTAGCTTTATTAATCATAGGCCTTAACTTAGTGAGGTCTTGGGCCTGGCTGCACGGCCTAATGTCAAGCTTCATTTCTTAGGCGACTTATAACATGGCTGCTTAGAGAATTCAATTGTGATTTTCCACTGTGCTGACCAAGTGCTTGTAGCTGAAGTTCGTTCTCTTGAGAACTGCTTGATAGAAGATGATGTACTAGCTAGAGATACATTGTATAATGTAGTTTGTGTAAGAATGACCTGCACAGGAGAAGACAATGGATGCACTGACTGGAGTATAAGCTGCAACAATATTGGTACCTGACGAGCGAAATGACGAGAACGGGAGAAGAGGAGCCAATCATCGACATGTGAATCTTGTAGATTTGGGGTTTCGTTTTCATTGGACTAAATGTAAACATATGGGGCCAGATGTAGCAAAATAACATTTTGCGACTTGCAAATAGCGAGTCATTGCGACTCGCTGTTTGCAAGTCGCAAAATGTTATGCAGAGCGGTGTCTCAGACACCGTCTGCAAGTCGGTATGGGGTCGCAATGACCCACCTCATGAATATTCATGAGGTGGGTCGCAAATTGCGGCCCCATACCGACTATGGGCACTCGCAAACATGGAGGCCTGCTGTAGTCAGCAGACCTCCGTGTTCGTGACTGCTTTAAATAAAGCAGTTTTTTTTTTTTTTAAGTGTAGCCCGTTTTCCTTAAAGGAAAACGAGCTGCACTTAAAAAAAAAAACCGAAACCTTTAGTTTCGGTATTTTTTCAGGGCAGGGAGTGGTCCATTGGACCACTCCCTGCCCTGAAAAAATGTTTTTGGGTCCAGTCACAAACTGGAAGGGGTCCCATGGGGACCCCTTCCAATTTGCGAGTGGGTTACCATCCACTTGAAGTGGATGGTAACTGCAACACCATTTGCGACCGCATATGCGGTCGCAAATGGTATTGCATACCACTAGGAATCGCAAATAGGAAGGGAACACCCCTTCCTATTTGCGATTCTGAAATGCTTTTTGCGAGTCGGTCCGACTCGCAGAATGCATTTCTGCATAGGAAAATGTGATTTGCAACTCGCAAACGGTAGTTTTTGCCGTTTGCGAGTTGCAATTCCTTTCCTACATCTGGCCCATGATTCTTTGACCAATAAGGAGGTGGGAAGTAGTTTTAGCCAGACTGCACCAAGAGGAGATGCGCCATTCTCCCCATTCTTCTTGAGTGTTTTGTTATTATTCTTTTCTGAACTGCCTGACAAGACTTTGCTTTTTCTGAACTTTAAGGTTGAATCCTGATGCCATGCTGACAGAAACGATGTCCTATTGACGAAGACTGTCACAGCTTGCTGAACCATATTGAGGACAGGTATTAGACGATGTTACTGATTGTTATGTCTATTTGCTTTTGTTTCTAGGTACCAACCGCTAATTTTTATAGAGCTCTATTTAGATGTTTTTCCAAATTTGTGTTGACTAAATTGTTTTGCATACAAACATGCTATTCTAATCTGACGTTAGTTAAGGTATTCTCTGATGATGTTTGCTACCTGTTATAACAGTTGGGGGGTCATTACGACCCTGGCGGACGGTGTTAAAGGTGCGGTAATACCGCAAACAGGCTGGTGGACAAAAAAAGGGAATCATGACCATGGCGGAAACCGCCAACAAAGACAGCCACTTTAACACACCGCCCGCCACGGCGGTACAGACAAGCAGTGCGGCGGTCACCGCCAACAGACAGGCGGAAGACAATGTACCGCCCATAGTATCACAAGCCGCCAATCCGCCACCTTTTCTGGGGCGGATTCACCGTGGATAAAAACACGGCGGAAACAGTTTCTGCAATGGGAAAACGCTCACCTGAACACATCCCACGAGGAAGGAGGACTCCATGGATCCGGAATTACAAATCCTACCAGCCCTTGTATTCCTACTCATCTACGAAGAGCAACGCCGGCACCGGCGAAGACAACGGTGAGTACTGCACCTACGACATAGGGGAGGGGGAGGCAAAAGTCACGGGGACACACATGCAACACCCCCACCCCCACCCTCGCATATTACAACACACACACCAATGCATTCACAAACATCACAGTAACAACCCACAACCCCCCCGGAAGAATGCAAAGACAAAACAAAATCAGTTCAAACATTGTAATGTTTCAATATACATGTCTCAAATATATACAGATATATTATAAAATCATTCAAAAGTATATACATTACGAGAAGTAGTGCAGATAAGCACATATCAACGTCCGTGCACCACTAGTCCAAAAATGCATGGGCGAGGCCCACACAAGATACCTGTCCATAAATGGAGAGAACACTGCCGGGGCATCAGAGAGAAATACAACAGGCACCTCAGGGGGAAGGGAAGGGGGGGCACCTCAGCCGGATGAGTGCAAAGCCAGATCCACGATGGGGCTCCATGCCCATTGATGTATCCTGGGGAGTGCAAAGCCACAGTCTCTCAAGTCTCTACAGTGGGTGGCTTGCCCACTGTACCATCCTGGGGAGTGCAAAGCCACAGCTCTCAAGTCTCTACAGTGGGTGGGTTGCCCACTGTACCATCCTGAGGAGTGCAAAGCCACAGTCTCTCAAGTAGATAACAGCCACCACTGGTTCTGGAGGGGGACTGGTGCCCTGACTGGATTAGTCTCCCCTTGACAGTTCCTGTCCCGTCACTGTCCCAGCTGCACATGGGATAACGATGCTTGATGTGGCGGTCTTTTCCTTCTTCAGCGGTGCATGCCCTGTTCAGCAGTGCTTTGCCATGGCGATCTCTGGACTCTTCAGCGGTGCTTTGCCATGGCGGTCTCTGGACTCTTCAGCGGTGCTTTGCCATGGCGGTCTCTGGACTCTTCAGCTGTGCTTTGCCATGGCGGTCTCTGGACTGTTCAGCGGTACTTAGCCATGGCGGTCTCTGGACTGTTCAGCGGTGCTTTGCTATGGCGGTCTCTGGACTGTTCAGCGGTGCTTTGCCATGGCGGTCTCTGGACTCTTCAGCGGTGCTTTGCCTTGGCGGTCTCTGGACTGTTCAGCGGTGCTTTGCCCTGGCAGTCTCTGGACTGGGCATTGGTGTGTGGCATGACGGTCCCTCATTGCCCAGCGGGGCAGTGGCTGCTGGGGCCCTCCTGGGCAATGACTCTGGTGGTGGTCTCCTGACCAGTGACGATACTTGGGCCCTCCGGGGCACTGACTCTGGTGGTGGTCTCCTGACCAGTGACGATACTTGGGCCCTCCTGGGCAATGACTCCAGCGGTGGTCTCCTGACCAGTGATGATACTTGGGCCCTCCTGGGCACTGACTCTGGCAGTGGTCTCCTGACCAGTGACGATACTTGGGCCCTCCTGGGCAATGACTCTGGCGGTGGTCTCCGGACCAGTGACGACGGTGCTGGCGGTGGCGTCCCGGCCGCCGGGAAGGATGCCGCCCTTCTCCGCCGTGATGCTCACACCAGGCTGTGCAGACTTGTTCTGGCCCTTCACCACCTTTGGAGGAGTCACAGCTGACTCTGCAATCCCCCTGGGACCCCTGTGAGTTGTTTTGCCTCCAGGAGTCTTCACACGGTCCCGTCGGCCACTTTCCAACTTCAGAGCCTTTACAGGGGTGGACTGGCAGTGCCTTGGCTCCGTGTCACACTGCCTGCCCTGGTGGCCGGTGCACTGCACACACCTCGAACAGCG
This sequence comes from Pleurodeles waltl, assembly GCF_031143425.1. Lineage (NCBI taxonomy): Eukaryota > Metazoa > Chordata > Amphibia > Caudata > Salamandridae > Pleurodeles > Pleurodeles waltl. Next base: position 597,027,660 of record NC_090449.1, read on the forward strand.
ACCACTGGTACTGGAGGCTTTTTGGCTGAGGCGCTACGACGGGACTGATGAATTGGAGGGGGCGGGTGGGGGCAAAAAAGTCAACTTTGCAGAGGGACAGTTTCTGACGAACACTGGGATGGGTAGTTGGAGGGGGTCTGGGAGTGGAGGAAGAGGAGGTGGTTGTAGGAGGTGTCACTTTAGGTGTTTTGGGTGCAGGTGCAGGTACTGGAGGCTGTCGTGAGGTGGATGGATGTTGGGTGTGTGGGTGCCCGCATTTGTGTACTTTGAGAGGGGGCGTCACAGTCACACTGGGAGAGGACACAGGGGACGTGTAAATGGGAGTGGAGGTGGTGAGTGCAGGTGAGCGGGGTGTGGTGCTGGGTGTTCTGGTGTGAGTCTTGGTGCCTGTAGATGTAGTGCATGCAGGTGAGAGTGTAGACGACACTGGGAGGGAGGAGAGGGACGATGAGGAGGGGGACACAGTGGAGGCAGTGGATGTTGCTGTGTCTGCATGTGTGTGATGTTTGCGTGGGTGCCTGTGGGTTGTGTGGTGCCTATGTTTGCCTGAGCTACTTTTGTGTGCTGAGGTGTGTGCATTCTGGTCTGATGGTGTGCTTGGTATAGGCTGGGGTACAGGAGATTGGGTCTGGGTGGAGGAGGTTGGAGGGGGGAGGCTAGACACAAGGACAATGGCTGCCATCAGTGCTGAGGCCAGAGATTGCAGGGTTCGTTGAAGGACAGCCTGACCAGAATGAATGCCCTCCAGGAATGCATTACCGTGTTGCAACTCCCTTTCTACACCCTGGATGGCATTCACAATGGTAGACTGCCCAACAGTGAGTGACCTGAGGAGGTCAATGGCCTCCTCACTGAGGGCAGCAGGGGTGACAGGGGCAGGGCCTGAGGTGCCAGGGGTGAAGGTGATGCCCACCCTCCTGGGTGAGCGGGCCCGGGGTGAACGCTGAGGGGCTGCTGGGAGGGCGGTGCTTGTAGGGGAGGTGGCAGCTGTACCTGTAGAAGTGGGGCGCACAGATGGTGCCACCACCACAAGGGAGCTCCCATCGGCGGTCGAGTCCGTGTCACTGGTTGGTGATCCGGTGGCCGACGTGAAGCTCCCCTCGCCCTCCGTCCCACTGGTGCATTCTGAGTCCGTGGTGTGGCCCTCCATGGCCATGTGGGATGCAGCTCCCTCGTGCTCCGGTGCCACTGTACCTTCGCATGATGATGCTGATGCACAAAAGAACAGGGAGAGCACAAGAGGGGGGGGGGAGACAGAAGAAAGACAGGTTGAGTGCATGGCATACCGCTACCGTTGGCGGACAATACAGACACAGCAGCCCCCTGCACTACGCCGTGCTCCTGGCCTCTACAGATGCAATTCCTGGGATCTGGCCTACATGGTTATGATGGACATCTGCACACATGGATGCCACAGGGGCATGTGTATACCTGTACTTGGCACTCTACTGTGGTGGGGTAGAGTGCCACATGGCCTGCATTACGGAGGGGCCTAGCCTACGTATTTCTGCCTGGCCTAGGTACACCCACAGGCCTCCTCCCCCACCCAGACCCCTCCACTGCGCGCAAAGTCCGCAGAATGAGAGTGTACTCACCCCCTTGTGTCTGCTGTGATGCCCTCAAGCGCCCATCCAACTCAGGGTAGGCCACTGCCAGGATCCGGAACATCAGGGGGATCATGGTGCGACTGGCACCCCTCCCACGTTGGGAGGCCATCCCCAGCTGAGCCTCCGCCGTCTTCTTGCTCCAGCGGCGAATGTCCACCCATCTTTTCCGGCAGTGGGTGCCCCGTCTCTGGTGGACCCCCATGGTCCGGACTTCCTTGGCGATGGCACCCCAAATGTCCTTCTTCTGGTGGGCGCTGACCTACATGACATGCACAAGGGAAGTAGAGGAGTCATTACCAACTGCACCGTCGATGTGATTGTCCCCCCTCCCTACCCTAGCCATGTGGCACATTCATTCACATGCATTAATGCTCCCTGAACTCTGCCCCCTTCCCTCTTACAACCAGCCCTCTCCACCCAGGCCGAGCCCATACAACGTGCTACCTGTGTACTAACCTGTTGGTCTGGAGGACCGTAGTGTAGCGTGTACTGGGGGGAGGACCCCGTCTACTAGTTTCTCCAACTCCTGAGCAGTGAAGGCAGGGGCCCTTTCCCCAGACGCAGCAGCCATCGTCGCTTCCAGACCGAGGTCACAGCAGCACTTGCAGTGTAGGTCCTCTCCTGTCGAAGATCAGGTATCTAGATATTGAACTAATAGAAAATGGCGGTGACGTCCATAGGGTCCAATGTTAACCAATGCAGCATTGCGCCGCGGTCTACGACCGCCTACCGCGACAGTGTGCAACGCCAAAGCAGTTACCCCACAATCCCATTGTCCCAGTTTAGAGGTGAGGCAGCCGCCATTTCAGGGGCCCACATGGCTTCATTTACTTCTGCGTCACACATAGCTAGGCCTATACTCAACACACATAGAGGAAGGGTTTTGTGTTTGGTGTCGTGTTCTGTGTAACTGTGGGTACATACCTGGAAAAAAGTTGAGTCTGTGGTCGCTGTTGTCCTTCCTAGGCACCGTCATTTGGGACAATTGAGAAGATGGCGGAATCCTCCGGTGTACCGACCGCTGGTGGACCTGTTGACAATGGAGGAGCGACATTTAATCGTCACCTACAGGTTTGACCGTGCCACTATCCAGGAACTATGTACCCAGTTGGAGCCAGACCTGATGTCACCAATCCGCCATCCCACTGGAATCCCCCAAGACGTGCAGGTGCTGTCAGTGCTCCATTTCCTTGCAAGTGGATCTTTTCAGACAACAGTGGCCATGGCATCAGGGATGTCCCAGCCCATGTTTTCCAACGTGCTGTCCAGAGTGTTGTCTGCCCTGCTGAAACACGTATGGAGATACATCATTTTCCCTGAGGGGGAAGATTTGGCTACAGTGAAAGGTGACTTCTATGCCCTTGGACATATCCCCAACATCATAGGTGCTATTGATAGGACCCATGTAGCTCTGGTCCCCCCCCCCACAGGAGTGAACAGGTGTACAGGAACCGGAAGAGTTATCATTCCATGAATGTACAGATGGTATGTTTGGCAGACCAGTACATCTCCCAGGTTAATGCTATGTTCCCTGGCTCAGTGCATGACGCCTGCATCCTGCAGAATAGCAGCATCCCTGATATGATGGGTCAACTCCAGAGGCACCGTGTGTGGCTATTAGGGGACTCTGGTTACCCCAACCTGTCCTGGCTATTGACCCCAGTGAGGAATCCCAGGACCAGGGCAGAGGAACGCTACAATGAGGCCCATGGGCGGACTAGGAGGGTGATCGAACGCACCTTCGTCCTCCTGAAGGCCAGGTTCAGGTGCCTCCTTATGACAGGTGGTTCCCTATTCTACTCACCGAAGAAGGTGTGCCAGATCATCATCGCCTGCTCGATGCTTCACAATCTTGCTTTGCGACGCCAGGTGCCTTTTCTGCAGGAGGATGGTCCAGATGACTGTGTTATGGCACCTGTGGAGCCTGTGGAGCCTGTGGACAGTGATGAGGAGGAAGCTGAGGAAGAAGACAACGACAACAGGGAGTCAGTCATACATCAATATTTCACGTGACACACAGGTGAGAACATTTTCATTTTTACCATTACATTCACTCTCACACGTCTTCCTCTATCCTGTGTGTAATTTCATTGCATTATTTGGTAACTGAGTTGTTCCTTTACATTACGGTTTCACAGGTGTGCTTACCAATGTGTGTCATCTGCATGCATCCTTCAGGGACTTGTGATGTGTGACATAGGTATGTTGCCTTTACAACTAGAAATGCATTTTGACACTGTCATTGATAATACATTTTACCAAATCATAGACTGACTCAACATAGTTTTGTGGTTCAAGGGTGTTTATTTAAGTGCACAAAAATGGAGGGGGGTTGTAAAATGGTTATGGGTGATGGTGGAGGAATGTCCATGGCAGAGTCCAGTCTATTAGTCTCACAGGTGCACTGCACACATGGGCATAGGAAGTGGAGCTGGGGCAGTTTAAGTATGGACAGGGTAACAAAGTGGGACAGTGGGGTGACAATCAGGGTGGTCTAATTTCCTGGCGGGGGCCTTGCCATCTTGCTCTGTCCTGTTCCTGGATCTCAGGGACCGCTTGGGTGGTGGTTGTCCGTTTGCAGGGGGTGGGGTGCTGGTGTGGTGGTCCGGTGGCGGGGCGTCCTGTCCACTAGTGCCGGCGGAGGTGGTGGGCAGTTCATCGTCCTGGCTAGTGTCAGGGGCCCATTGGAGTGCCACGGTGTCCCTCATGGTCTGCTGTATGTCCTTCAGCACCCCTACGATGGTGCCCAAGGCGGAGCTGATGGTCCTGAGCTCCTCCCTGAACCCCAAATACTGTTCCTCCTGCAGGCGCTGGGTCTCCTGAAACTTGACCAGGACCGTCGCCATCGTCTCCTGGGAGTGGTGGTATGCTCCCATGATGGAGGAGAGGGCCTCGTGGAGAGTGGGTTCCCTTGGCCTGTCCGCCCCTGTCGCACAGCGGCCCTCCCAGTTCCCGTGTGTTCCTGTGCCTCCGTCCCCTGGAACGTGTGCCCACTACCACTGCCCCCAGGTCCCTGTTGTTGTTGGGGTGGTGGGTTATCCTGGGTTCCCTGTAGTGGTGGACACACAGCTGATTGACCTGTCCTGGGTACGGAGGTTTGGGCCCGCTGGGTGGGTGCTGTGCTGGTGTTACCAGAGGGTGGAAGGTCAGTGTTGGGCTGTGCCTGTGCAAGGGGAACCGACTGTCCTGAGGCCCACGATGGTCCGGGCTGGTCATCTGGATCCAGTAGGGCAGAGCTGCTGTCGTCACTGTGGGCCTCTTCTTTGGGTGGAGTGGAGATGTCTGGACCCTCCGGTGTGGTGACGGTCCTTCGTGATCCTGCAGGGGCATAAGAGCATAATTATTGCATGTGTGTGTGTCATGGTGTGCAATGGGTGGGTGTGCGTGTACCCCAGTGCAAGCATTCGTGTGTGGGGGCTTGTGTCATGATGGTTAGGGGGTTGTTATGGGTATGTGCAGTGAGCATGCTTTAGTGATGGGTGACCATGCTTAGTTGTGTCATGCAGGGCTTGGTGTTGGGATGTGTGGTTTGTGTTATGAGTACATTAGTGAGGAGCTGGAGTGATAGGGGAGGGGGTGAGGGTAGGGGTGTGTGATAGCATGCAGGTAGGGTGGGGGATCTGATAGTTAAGATTTGACTTACCAGTGTCCATTCCTCCACCGACTCCTCCGAGGCCCTCAGGATGCATGATGGTCAAGACTTGCTCCTCCCATGTTGTTAGTTGTGGGGGAGGAGGTGGGGGTCCGCCGCCAGTCCGCTGAGTCGCGATGTTGTGCCTAGAGACCGCTGAACGCACCTTACCCCGTAGGTCGTTCCACCTCTTCCTGATGTCCTCCCGATTTCTTGGATGCTGTCCCACAGCGTTGACCCTGTCGACTATTCTGCGCCATAGCTCCATCTTCCTGGCTATGGATGTGTGCTGCACCTGTGAGCCAAATAGCTGTGGCTCTACCCGTACGATTTCCTCCACCATGACCCGGAGCTCCTCCTCGGAAAAGCGGGGGTGTCTTTGGCGTGACATGGGGTGGTGTGTGTGATGTGTGGGGCGGTGTGAGTGTTGATGTGTGTGGTGATGTGTAGTGGTGTGTGGTGTTTTGTGCGTGGATGTTGTGTGGGTGATGGTGTTGTGTGCCTCTGTGTGGTGGGATTGTCTATTCTGTGCTATCTCTCTCTCGCCTTCATGACTAATTTTTGGTCGTAGGGGTTTTTGGGTGATGTGGGTGTGTGTTTTATATTGTGTTGGGTGTGTGGGAGTGGTGTTTGTATGTGTATCAGGTGTGTGTATTTGGAATTGTCCAATGTGGTGGTGTTTTGGAGATGTGTGTGTATTTTGAGCGCGGAGGTGTGTACCGCCAATGGAATACCGCGGTTGAAAGACCGCTGCGTGGATACGTTGGTCGTAAATGCATGGGTGTGTTTCTGTTGGCGTGGAGGTGGAGGTTTTGTTTTCGCCAGTTTAACACTGACCTTTGGTGTGGCGGACTTGTGTGGGTGACTGAATTTCGGCGGATTCCGAGATGTGGGTCATAATAGCTGTAGCGGAATTCCGCGGCGGTGTATTGGCGGTCTTCGGCACGGCGGTAAGCGGCTTTTACCGCCAATGTTGTAATGACCCCCTTGATGTCTTTTTTTTGATGAATCTAAATGTATGTTATTTCGTTTGCGCAGTTATTCGTGCTATTAATTTGTACTGTAACCTTAGGATGTGTAGCAGCCAGTATAATTTCTGTATGTTTATCATTTGATATTGAGACTAAGTTATGTGACTTTAGCATTGTTAATATAGGGAAATATACATTCTAACTTTTACATAAAGTTGTGGTTATTCATGGCTGCAAGGTCATGGTGTGTGGAAATTACTGACTCCTATTGATTATTGATGTCAGTGATTTTGATGGTTATTGATTTGAATTGGTACGGGGTTCATGGTGGGATCTACTCGAAGCGCAGTCAAAAGGTCCATCGACCTATTCGCTTCTCCCTTGTAAGTTTACTGAATAAGGTCTGACGCACTAACAGAGAGAATAGCAAGTCGAAGGTACGCAGGTCCTGAATGGGTGTATGCAACAACAAGTGAATAGCAAAAAGAGTTTCTCTCTTTTTGTGTTTTTCGAGACATTCCAGGTCAATATTTTGGCACTTGAAGGAAGCTAATGAACTGAACTGTTGAAACAAATTGAGAAAAGTGCAACGAAGGAGAGACTGTTGAAAGTAACTGGAAAATACTTTTTGAAACCTGATTTGACAATATAACCTGATTTGACTAGCTGCTTAACCGATGTTTGACAAAGAATCCTGGAAGTGAGACTGAAAGCTGTAAATAACTGCTGAAAGAAGATTGAAGATTTTTGTTTTTGATTTTTGCTGCATAGTTACCAGATTTCCTCTTCTACTTTCCGATTCTTTACAGATCATGAATAACATTAGTCAGCAGGGGTAGGAAAAACAGGTACTGTGAATACATGAGTATTGGTTTGGCAATTGTGTGTGTGATATTGTGCGTGATATTGATTGTGGGTATGACCGTTCTTGACAAGAGTAAAGCCAACTATACTTCAGCCTTAGAGACAACTATTGTATTAAAAGAGATAGAGAAGTTTAGGTTAGATGAGAAATATCTGCAAATAGACAATGCACAAGGGGAGCTTTCTTCAAATGTCTTCTATCACTTATTGAGTGAATATGTTGAGACGATGGATGTGAGAAATTGTTATGTGTGTACGCAGATTCCTTTATAACTTGAAGAAGGAGTTACTTATCAAAGTTTGCCTCTTACTTATGGGATAAGTTGTAGTCTGTTACTAACAAGATTCTATAACAAGAAGTACATCCAGTATTTCTATTCTAAGCACGATTTAGTATTTTCATTTGTCCCTTTAATTAAATATCTGAGTAGAGTAGCTAAGGGCAATGACATAGTATTAGTGAGAGGTTTCTTTGAGCCTACATTAACTTTTGGCACGGCATATGCACACAGAAACAATCTGACATGCTTGCTTACACCACTAGAAAAGTGCTTCTTAGATCATACAGATGACAGGAGAAAAGCATTAAAGGAGAAGTTAGAAAAGGGCTTAGAGAAAAGGACTTTTAGAAATGATTATACTTATAGTGCAATAAAGACATAAGGGAAATTAGCTTTAGATGCACAACACGTAGGAAAGCTTTGTGTATATAGACCTAAATCTAGCACTGACACTCTCTTTGTGCTCTTATTCCAGAGTAAATGGCCATTTTTGTTGAATGGACAGGATCCAGCGATTCCTGGTATATATTACTTTTGTGGACTTAATGCATATTACCGTCTTCCAAGAGGATGGTATGGCACATGTTATTTGGGAGTCGTTTTCTAAAAGGTATTCCAACTTGATGACCTGAAAAGATTGCCGCAAATGACTGAGTTACATCATACCAAACAAAAGGGAGTGTCTCCTTCTAGTATAGTGGTAGATATATTTGGAGCAATGATTCCTTCAGTAGGAGTTCAGAATTCTTTAAAGATTTGAAAGTTGTCCACTATTGTGGATAACATGTTGACACATTTTTCAGGAGCCATGATTCTAATAGATGCAGAATTGGCTGCGGAAAGATCTATGACTCTTCAGAACCTCATTGCGTTAGACATTCTTTTAGCAAAAGATGGCCGAGTTTGCTCGTATATTACCGATAATAGTAAAGAAATTCGAAGTTTACTTACTAATCTGACTAATGAAAGTGCTGATTTGAAAGAGTTGAAAGAACCAGGTGTTTGGGAGAAAGTTGGAAACTGATTTATTTCAGTGGGAAATTGGCTCAGCAACATTGGGAAAGGGATACTATTAAACATAATACAAGGGATATTGATTATTGTGATTTGCATAATTGGAGCACATGGGGAATATGTAAATTATGTAGGATGATAAAATTGAAGAAAATTAAAAATGATCAGAGGAGGGAGGAAATGAAAAGGGAAAATGTGTTTAGGAAAAATTCAAAAAGGGAACGAAGACTAAAAGAGATAGAGATGACTGAATTTTAGCTGAAGCAGACAATTTGTGTGGAAAGGTTTAGTGTGATGACACATTTAATCATCAGAGGAGGGATTGTTAACCCTGAATCTTACTAATGAATATTCATGTACTCTGAGTGTTGAATTTGCATAGAAAATTAATTAACATATAGAAAAATAACGCACGCATTTGAAGTTGCGCCCACCTGAGTGGCTGTCAAAGTTCAAAAAGTGTACATATTAATGGCTTATTAATTAATAATGTTGAGCTTATCTTTGAATAATGTAGTAGTATGGCATATTAGAGATTATGCATTATCTATTAGCTTTATTAATCATAGGCCTTAACTTAGGGAGGTCTTGGGCCTGGTTGCACGCTTCATGTGAAGCTGCATTTCTTAGGTGACTTATAAAATGGCTGCTTAGAGAATTAAATTGTGATTTTCCACTGTGCTGACCAAGTACGTGTAGCTTAAGTTTGTTCTCATGAGAACTGCTTGCTAGAAGATGATGCACTAGCGAGAGATACATTGTATAATATAGTGTGTGTAAGAATGACCTTCCCAGGAGAAGACAATGGATGCACTGACTGGAGTAAAAGCCGCAACAATATTGATTACCTGACAAGCAAAATAACGAGAACGGGAGAAGAGGAGCCAATCATCAATATGTGAACCATGTACTAGTGAAACTTGTAGACTTGGGGTTTAGTTTTCATTGGACTAAATTTAAACATGCGATTCTTTGACCAACAAGGACGTGGGAAGTAGTTTTAGGAAATCTAACTTAGCCAGACTGCTTTAAGAGGAGATGTGCCATTCTCCCCATTCTTCTTAAGCGTTTAGTTATTTTTCTTTTCCGAAGTGCCTGACAAGACTTTGCTTTTTCTGAACTTTCAGGCTGAATCCTGATGCCATGCTGACAGAACCGATGTCCTAGTGACGACGACTGTCACAGCTTGCTGAACCATATTGAGGACAGGTATTAGACGAAGTTACTGATTGTTATGTCTATTTGCTTTTGTTTCTAGGTGCCAACTGCTAATTTCGATAGAGCCCTTGTTAGATGTTTTTCCAATTTGTGTTGACTAAATTGTTTTGCATGAAGGACAAACATGCTATTTTAATCTGACGTTAGTTAGGGTATTCTCTTATGATGTTCCCTACATGTAATAACAGTTGATGTCTTTTCTTTGCTGAATCTAAATGTATGTTATTTAATTTGTGCAGTTATTAGTGCTATTAATTTGTACTGTACAAAATGGACACCACACCAGTTTAGAAAAATAGGTAATATGTATCTAAATCAAACAAGACCAAAACAAGAAAAATCCAACATACACAAGTTAAGATATGAATTTTCAAAATAATTAGAGTCTTACCCCATAAAAAACAATGTAAACGATGATTTTGCACAAAGTACCTGGTTAGCGTCAAAAATAAAGCCACACGGCGAGCGTGCATCAGAAAAGGCAGTGATGCATTGATTCCTTCCTTGCAAAGAAGGCCGCGGGTCGTTTCTTCTCTGGTCAGGTAGGAGATGCAATGTTTTTCTCCCTTGCAAGAGAGTGATGCGTCAATTTCTGGATGGGGCACCTTGAATCCGCACAGAATTGGGATGACTTTGACACCCAGGGACGATGCATAGAAAATCTGGTCGCATGGTGTTAGAAAACCATACTGCATGGGGGTTGCGTAGTTATCAGCAGCCGCAAGCGGGTGTTGTGCATCGTTTATCCAGCCGCAATGCATCGATCTTCCAGCAGCAATGAAGGTGGAGTGTCAATTTTATCCGCGAGGCCGGCGGCGCGTCGTTTATCAGCTGCTGATAGCAGATGATGCGTCGAAAATGTCCCCACATGGCATTCTGTGCGTGGATTTTCAGCTATTGGTCTGCCAACTTCACCTTTCAAGGGCCCAGGGACTGGATAGGACACCACTTGGCTGGCAGAAGTCTCAGCAGAGAGTCCAGATATTAGCTGAGGAAGTCTTTGATGGCCCTGAGACTTCAAAACAAGAGGCAAGCTCATTTCAAGCCCTTGGACATCCCCCACAAGCAGAAATATACCTCAAAGTCCAGTCTTTGTCCCCTTTCACAGGCAGAAGCAGCAACTGCAGGGTGGCCCAACAAAGCACAGTCACAGGCAGGGGTAGCACTCCTCCTCAGCTCTTCAGCTCTTCTCCTTGGCAGAGGTTCCTCTTTGTTCCAGAAGTGATCTAATTTTCAAGGGTTTGGGGTCCAATACCTATGCCCCTTTCTGCCTTTGAAGTAGGCATACTTCAAAGGGAAGTCTCTGTTGTTCACCAGATCCTGCCTTGCCCAGGCTAGGGCCCCAGACACACACCAGGTGTTGGAGACTGCATTGTGAGAGGGCAGGGACAGCCCATTTAGGTGTAGGTGACCACTCTTCCCTCCACTCTAGCACAGATGGCTCATCAGGATGTGCAGGCTACACCCCAGCTCCCCTTGTCTCACTGTCTAGAGGGGATTCACAAACAGCCCAACTGTCAAACTGACCCAGACAAGGAATCCACTAACAGGCAGAGTCACAGAATGGTTTAAGTAAGAAAATGCCTACTTTCTAAAAGTTGTATTTTCAAACTAACAATCTAAAAACCAAATTCACTAAAAGATGTATTTTTAAATTGTGAGTTTAGAGACCCCAAACTCCAAATTTCTATCTGCTCTCAAAGGGAATCTGCACTTTAAAGTTATTTAAAGACAGCTCCCATGTTAACCATTGAGAGAGATAGGCCTTGCAACAGTGAAGACTGAATTTAGCATTATTTCACTGTTAGGACAAGTAACACACATCAGTACATGCCCGCCTTTAACATACACTCTACCCTGCCCATGGGGCTACCTAGGGCCTACCTTAGGGGTGCCTTACATGTATGAAAAGGGAAGGTTTGGCCTGGCAAGTGGGTACACTTGCCAAGTCGAATAGGCAGTTTAAAACTGCACACAAAGACACTGCGTAGCAGGTCTGAGCCATGTTTACAGGACTACTAATGTGGGTGGCACAACCAGTGCTGCATGCCCACTAGTAGCATTTGATTTACAGACCCTGGGCACCTCTAGTGCACTTTACTAGGGACTTACTAGTAAATCAAATACGCCAATCATGAATAAGCCAATTTACACATACGTTTTACATAGGAACACTTGCACTTTAGCACTGGTTAGCAGTGGTAAAGTGTCATAAGTATCAAAAACAGCAAAAACAGAGTCCAGCACACATCAACAACCTGTGAAGCAGAGGCAAAAAGTTAGGGGAGACCATGCCAAGGATGCCAAGTCTAACACTATGCCTTCATGAAGAAGTCTGGGAAACTGTTAGCCACCCTGCTCAGAGCTAAACAGGCCTTCAACAATATCCCTGAAGTCAAGGACCAGGACGGGTGGGTATTCCTATCGGGACCCGATAAGGCTGAATGGTTCTGGGCCTTCTATTCAACCTTTTACATGAAGGAGTACACCTACCCACAGTTTTGGCCCTCCTATCTAGCGGGAGTTGATTTTTCCAAACTTAGCACTTCCAACAGGGAATGGCTTGAGCATCCTATAGCAAAGGGCGAAATATTGTTAGCCATAGCAAAATTGTTTTCCTCATTGGCACAAGGGCTCAACGGCTTCACTGCAGCCTTTTACAAATGCTTCCCGTTCCCTCGCCTCCCTCTCCTACACAAAGTCTACCAGGAAATGGCACAAGTAGGCCAGGTGATGCCTTCCATGTCTGAATCTGCTATTTCTCTGATTCTAAAACCTGGTAAGGACCCCCGAGAGAGCAACTCCTATCACCCTTTATTTTTTCTCAATATTAATGCTAAAATCCTCACAAAAATGTCTGCCCTGTGACTCCAGGACTTGATGGGGGACCTATTGCACCCAAATCAATTGGGCTTTATACCAGCTCAGCATGCGGCTAAAACAGTGCTTCACCTAATAGAAATTGGACCAACAAGATGTGACCATTCCCTCCTGCTCTCCCTGGATGCAGAAAAAGCATTCTGTAGGGTAGACTAGATTTTTATGTCCAAAGTGCTGCAGAAATTGGGGTTTGGAGACTCTTTTGTTAGTTGACTTCTGGCAGGATGTCACTCCCCAAAAGCCTGCGTCTGGCTGAATAATATGATGCTTTGTTGGATCCCCATGTCCAAGGGAACCAAGTAGGGATGTCCCCCACAGCCCCTTTTGTTTGCCTTTACACTGGAGCCTTTAGCCCAACACACTCGGATGAACCCCCTCATCAAGGGAATTCGGTCTGGCATGCAAGACACAATCTCACTATGTTTACAGAAAATATACTAGTCTTACTAATCGACCAGAGATTGTCAGTAACCCACTTGACTGCCAAGCTGGAGGCCTTTCAGAAAGTCTCTGGATTTAAGATTAACATGGCAAAATCGGACATCCTCAATCTCTCTACTCTGGCGCCCATCTGAGCCTGCCTTCAGGAGACATTCCCCCTTCGCTGGGATGAGTCCAAATTGAATACTTGGAACTGACGCTGGGCTCCAGTCTGTCCCAAATCTGAGTCATGAACATTTAGTTCCTGAAGAGTTTGGTGAAAGCCGAGATTGGCAGCTGGAAACACAAAACACTGTCCCTTCTGGGTTGGGTGTCAGCCATCAAGATGGCTATTCTCCTCAAGATCATTTACATCTTTCAGACCTTGACTCTTTTGATCCCTACAGATTATATTGCGGAGCTTCAGTCATTCTGTTTCACATACCTTTGGGAGGGGAGAGCCGAGCGTGTCTCTAGACATCAAGTCACAGATGGGGGCATTATGCGTCACCATCCTAGCATATTACTACACTGCAGCACACCTTCGCTTTTCATCCACTGAACCAGGTGAGAAGCTGAAAAAGTAGATCATACTATTTTCTCCAGGCCTGGATAGAGGGCATTATAATGCCTGGCTACAGGGAGCCTGGAAAACATCATGGGATGTTTTTGAGGGAGTCTCCATCAAGTCTTTTGAACAGCTTACGCTAGACTATAGTCTTTTGGAGGTGGAGCGCGTTCACTACCTCAGATTAAGACACTGGCTCCATTCCTCGTGGATTTGGCATGGTGATACCTGAGCACTCACATCATTTGACAAATATTTACTCCACTGCACTGGTGACACCCGTGCTACGTCTAAGATCTATGCTGTGCTAAGCACCAAAGTGCATAATAACAAACTTCTCTTGCAATGCTACTAGGAAACATGAAGCCCAATGGGACGAAATACTCATCCGCACACATGGCGTTACCCTTCACAGGGGGGGGGAAAGAAACACAAGCCAAGAATCCATACATGTGGTGCTACACACCTACTTGCTTAGCTAAAATTAAAGCAGGCGGGGACTTACCCTGCTGACGAGGTTGCTACACTTGTTAGGATCCTGCCCGATCATAGGCCTGTTTTGGGACTCATCCCTCACCACTATCATGCAGATCACATGGGCAGACTTGGCTAGGTGTCCCTAGGTTACCATTTTAGGCAGCCTGCTGATGAGATATATCCCCTATGTGAAAGGAAGGGACGTTTGATTTCCCACTTGCTTCTTGTTGCCAAGCAATCCATACTATCGCTTTGGGGGGGTCAGCCAATGCCTCCAACAGAACTACATTTGATCAAAAGACTATGGTGTCTCCTGAGCATGGAAAAACTGTTAGGTGAAACTAAGGGCGATGTCAAGTGGTTTGCGAAACAATGGCGGCAGCTGTTGGACTTCTTTGGATCGGACTACAAGGAATTGACCTGCCCTAAGCAGCTTAGGGTGCTGAAAATTCTAGAAGACTCCAAAGTAGACGCCTATTGGGCCTGATTTATGAAAAGTTAGCAAAAGCAGCGCAAACTTACAAAATATAATTATACATAATTATATTATAATTATATAATTTTATGTCAAGACAAAACTACATTTCCCATGAACCCAAAGAAAGTGGCCAATGGGAAGCAAGAAGTAGTCACAATGATGCACCAATCACTAACAGGTTGTCCCTATAATACTTATCTTGACTGAGAACAGCCCTCTTTTCTTGATGCTCGCAGTCAAAATAAGTATTTTCATTTGTTATATTGTCCTGTTTCTTATTTGGCACTAACTGTATTTGTTTAGAGTGCTGGCTTGCGCGTAGCTGTATCCCGCTTCTGTGTTCCCTCAGTTGGCTTGTAGCTGCACATCTCCCTCGCGGCACGCACACCCCAACTGCATTTCGTTCGTTTCTTCTCAGCAGTAGCGGCGAATAAATGGCAAATCCTTACTCCGCTCAACAATATATGTCCAGATAAGCGTTTTTTCCTTTTCCCTACCAATTTCCCCCATTACTTCATGTCGGGCCTTCCGACAGCTCTTCTTTCCAGTGCCACTCCCAGCCTTCATCCCTTCATGGTTTCTCCGCCCCTAGGCAGAGCTTTTTTTTACACTGACTCTGGTGAAGGAAAATTAACCCTTTCCTCACCATTTTTTGTCCCTTTACTTCCCTCAGCTTACAACTTTAATACAATGCACAGCTTCCCTAGTCCTCACACTGCCATTGAGGAGGAGGAGATTATTAAGGAAAATGTAAATGATTTCATTCAAACCTCAGTTGAGCAAGCAGTCTCTGCTTCTTTAGACAAATTGTCAAAAACTCTTGAAAACTCTGTGGTAAAATTAGTGCCCAAGACGATTTTGGCCCAATCTGCGGGGGATAGCAGAACGCGTCCTTGTGCTTCCGAGAATACTAAAACGATGCTGTTGAGAGGTGAGGGTTCCTCACACAAGACAGAGGACGTGGTTCCTCAAAGGCCTCCCTGAAGTGAGGGGTTAGTTTCGACTAAATCATCTAAAAAATGCGTAGCCAAAGCCAAACATGTTTCCCCTATAATAATGTCAAAATTTTTGGACACTGACGACGACGAATTGCATGGCAATGACCCGGATTCGGACACTTCCGAAATTGATAATAGAGACTTTGGGGGTCATTCTGACTCCCGCCGGGCGCGGTCACCGCGCGCCCGGCGGGAGCCGCCAAAATACCGTACCGCGGTCGGAAGACCGCAGCGGGTATTTTGAGTTTTCCCCTGGGCTGGCGGGCGGCCTTCAAAAGGCCGCCTGCCAGCCCAGGGGAAAACGACCTTCCCACCATGAAGCCGGCTCGTAATCGAGCCGGCGGAGTGGGAAGGTGCGACGGGTGCTACTGCACCCGTAGCGTATTTCACTGTCTGCTATGCAGACAGTGAAATTCAAGCGGGGCCCTCTTACGGGGGCCCCTGCAGTGCCCATGCCATTGGCATGGGCACTGCAGGGGCCCCCAGGGGCCCCGCGACACCCCCTACCGCCATCCTGTTCCTGGCGGGCGAACCGCCAGGTACAGGATGGCGGTAGGGGGTGTCAGAATCCCCAAGGCGGCGCAGCATGCTGCGCCGCCTTTGGAGGATTCTGACAGGCAGCAGAAAACCGGCGGGAGACCGCCGGTTTTCCTGCACTGACCGCGGCCAAAGCGCCGCGGTCAGAATGCCCTGCGGGGCACCGCCGGTCTGTCGGCGGTGCTCCCGCCGACCCTGGTCCCGGCGGTCCGAGACCGCCGGGGTGAGAATGACCCCCTTTGTCTCCCCTCCTCCTCCTAAAAAAGCCAAACTAGATAACCTCGAGCTTTCCAAGTCATGCAAAATCACAGATACAGATGGGGAACCCATGTTCGACCCCAATGACATTCAGCATCCGCACTCTACTGATTGTTTACCCGTGGACCATGTGGCTGAATATATGACCTCCAGGTTGCGCACCCCATTGACAAGCAAGTCAGAGCGAAACTAAAATCAGAATGTCCTTGTCCATCCCCCGTTCAAAAATCTCAGCAACTCCAGTTATTGACACTTCCCTCATTACTTTATTCTCCAAATGTGGCAAAGACCCACGTAAAGGAGTTGATAAGGCCTGGTCCACTTGCCAGGACAAATTATTAGATGTTGTGGGCCCCTTGACCCGCATTTTTGATATGGCAGAAGCAGCCCATTTGGAAAATGCTAGTTTGGATCCTGCAGAGCTGTCATAACGGGTGCAACGAGCTGTATGCCCATTAGGTAACGCTAATTGTGCTATGACCCATGAACGCAGGAAAGGGCTCTTGCTCAAGCTGGATCCCAAGCTCGTCAGTCTGGCAACCTCAGATCCAGGGGTCAAAGCGGAAGGTTTCCTTTTTGGAGATTCATTTATCAAAGAACTCAGCAAATATGTTGCTATGTTTGCATCATTAGACAAGGCGCAACAATCACTGGAGAAAATGTTCTCCAGTTGGGTTTTTGCCAGGGCCGGTAGAGGCAGAAACCACTTTGCAGGCCGAACATATAATAACCAAGGTTCCCGTGGTGCATACTCCAACTCCTAGCAAGTGTACAGACCTCAATTTCATCCCCAAAGGAATCGAGGTTTCAGAAACAAGGGCAGCAGAGGCTCCAGGTTCTCTTCCCTGCCCTGTAAGTCAGACTTTTCACCTTCCTGTGGTAGGGGGTCGTCTTTCATTGTTCCTCCCAAAGCGGCGGTCACTCACAGCGGATCCTAGGGTCTTAAACACCGTTCAGGGGTACACTATTGAGCTTTTACTCAGAGCCTTTTCAATCAATCTTTTCTCATCCTCCCCAGTTTTGGTTGGAAATGAAACACTAGATTTCTGCAGAAGTTCATTCTCTCCTCCAAAAACAATCTATTGTCCCTTGCCCCCTCGACCCTTTGGGTTTTGTCAGTTCAGTCTTCCTGGTTCAGAAGAAAAACAAGAAGATGCGTCCCATTATCAATCTCAAACATTTCAACCAATTTGTAATTTACCATCACTTCAAAATGGAGACCATCCTGCATCTCAGAGATTCTCTACTCCAAGGCGACTGGATGGTTCGGTTAAACCTTCATGATGCCTATCTCACAGTTCCCATGCACCCAGCTTCAAGAACGTTTTTACAATTCCAATGGCTCAATCAAACATATCACTTTTCTTCTCTCCCTTTCGGTCTGTCTTCCGCCCCTTGGTGTTTCACAAAACTTATGAAACTGGTTGTAGCCTTTCTCAGAGCTTGAGGAGTCAGATTAATTATCTTCTTAGACGACATCCTCCTCATGAACCAAAGTCGTTCGGCTCTTCTCTCTCACGCTCATCTAGATACTCTCTTTTCACAGATCTCGGCTTCATTATCATAGTTTTTAGGTTTTCTAGTGGATTCCGTTTCAGCCACTCTTCTTCTGCCATCAGCAAAGATGAAATCTATCAAGTCAGAAATTCTTCAAACTTTGCGTAGTTCTCTTCTTTCCATCAGATCGCTAGCAAGAATAGTAGGTCTTCTATCCTCTTCAATCCAGGCCATTTTTCCAGGACCACTACATTTTCGATCTCTCCAAAGATTAAAGATTTGTCATCTCCAAAAAGGGTTGGCTTATACGGACTCTGTCGCCCTAGATCAAGACTCTTGAACAGAACTGCAATGGTGGATAGACCATTTAGACGCTTGGAACAGCAGAACTATCTTTGCATCAGCCCCAGATCTTGTATTAGAATCAGATGCAAGTCTGCTGGGTTGGGGAGCCCGGTGTGGTCCAATCTCGACTGCAGGCACATGGTCTCTAGAGGAGTCAAGGTTGCACATCAATTGTTTAGAGATTTTTGCTGGTTTCTTTGTGATCCAAAGCCTCACAAGAGACAGAGTTTGTTGTCCAGTCCTTCTCAGGATGGACAATATACCAGCGGTTCGTTACATCAACCATTTGAGAGGCACAAAATCCAAACCTTTATCAGAATTATAAAAGGGTTTTGGGATTTTTGTCTTCAAAACTGAATTTCAGTCCATGCAGAGTACTTACCAGGCAATCTCAATTCAGTAGCGGATTGGCAATCTCGCCATTTTCGAGACTTAAGCGACTGGAAGCTTCATCCCAAAGTTTTCCACACAATCCTTCTCAAATGGGGTCCTTTTCGCATAGATCTCTTCGCTTCTTGTCTCAACACTCAACTTCCTCAGTTTTTCAGTTGGTGCCCAGATTCCTCAGCTCTAGCCTTCAATGCTTTTTCTCAAGATTGGCCAAGCTCCCTCAAATATACCTTCCCTCCTTTCATCATGATAGCCCGAGTGCTAGCTCAGGTGCAACGTCAACAAGCTACGTCGGTCCTCATCGCTCCTTTTTGGCAATCTCAAGTGTGGTTTCCCACTCTTCTGGAACTATCAGTAGACTCCCCCTTTCTTGTTCCCTCCTTTCCAGATATACTCTCCAGTCCCCTCGGCCTTCCTCACAACCTCATCCTAGACAATCTCCTAACTCTTTCAGCCTGGAAAATATCAGGGAATCCCAGCCTTTCTCTTCTATTTCGGCAGAGGCTTCAAACCTCATCGAACTTTCCTGGGCTCCAGGAACTAAAAAGGTGTACAAATCAGCCTGGTCTCTCCGGCATAGCTGGTGTGTGGGAAAACACATTGATCCCCTTACAGCAGATGTAACTTTCATAGTTAATTTTCTGGCAGCGGAAGCCAGCAAAGGTAAGACTTACCGTACTATTAACTCGTACAGGTCCACCATTTCTTCTTCACACTCATACATCAACAGCAAACCAGTGGGAGAACACCCGTTAATGTGTCGTCTCTTAAAGGGAGAAACCTCCTAAACCTAACTAAGCCTAGTATTTAATTTGTTTTTTCTTGGCCGGAGAATACTTTGCTTCCTCTAAAAAAATAATCTGCCAAGCTTACCATGTTACTATGCCTTGTTTCTTTTAAACGTCTCTCTGATGTTAGAGCTTTGGATGTTATCGCTCGTCATTTTACCCCAACAGGTGTTCTGTTTAATGTTCACAGGCGTACAAAAACTAACCTTTTGTCAGCTTTTTATCCTTACTTTCCTGACCACCCCAAATTATGTGTGGGCCATTGTTAAAAATGTATGAACAGCAGACAGCCGATTTGAGAGCTTCCTCCGCATTTCAACTCCTTATTTCTTACAGAAAACCTTTCAAACCTGTCTCCTCCCCTACTTTAGCTTGTTGGGTCAAATGGATCATGGCTTTAGCGGGCATTGATACTTCTGCCTTTGGGGCCCATTTTGCTAGGGGAGCTATGGCTTCCAAAGCTTTTTGGGCCGGTTCCTGTCTAGAGGACATTCTCAGATCGGCTGACTGGTCTAATTATAATGTTTTCAAAGTCTTTTATTGTAAACCTGTTCAACGTGATTCATTAAATGTGATTGATTCACTTTAAAATAGCATAATAGGAGCCTCCGGTCTTGTCATAAAATGTAGATTTTTCTAGTAAGCTTATGAAGGAAAGTCTTAATTTTATTAAATACACAGAGGCGAGTATTATCCCACCTCTACAAATTCTTATTTTTTGTCTTTGTTCCCTCCCAGCAGCATCTTAATGACTCCACAGACTTCCTCCTAAGAGCTGCTTCACTCATGGTCCCTTTTCTGGAGCCACCACGTCTATGGTGTTTCAAGTCAACCATCTGGCCCTGAATGTTCGGACCCTTCCAAGTTCTATTTCTGGACTGTTGTTTGTTATTCAGGAACTTTTGTCGGTGCTCATGGCATTATGCATATGTTGTTCCATTATTCCTTTGTTTGTTACCTTTTAAGCTCGCACAAGAAAAGAGGGCTGTTCTCCGTCAAGATAAGTATTTTAGGGACAACCTGTTAGTGATTGGTGCATCATTGTGACTACTTCTTGCTTCCCATTGGCCACTTTCTTTGGCCTCATGGGAGTTGTAGTTTTGTCTTGACTACAGCTGCTATTTAATTAAACAAGAAAAGAAAAGCATAATACTCACCTCTGTGTCTTCAATAAAATTAAGACTTTCTTTCATAAACTTACTAGGAAAATCTACATTAAATTTTTTAAGTTTGCGCCGCTCTTGCGTCCAAAAATGATGTAGAGGCGGCACTAACTTTTCATAAATCAGGCCCATTATTCCTTAATTCGCCCCTGTACTAATGACAGCTCATAGATGCTGCCCATCTGTACTCACCTTCCAGGGCTTTTGTCCTGATAGCGATTTCACTGTCTCTTTACTTTAGCTCAGTCCTTCGGCAGAGTGTAGGAGAGTGGGCGGGCCTCAGGGAGGGAGCATTTCTGATGGGAGGTGGATTTGTTGTTTTGTTGACTTGCTCTTTCTTTTTTACCTACATACATGCGAATAAAAACATACTCGACCTCAAGCTGAAAATTAAATGTTTTAACTTCCAAATGGTAAAACTGTAATTTATTGAGCTAAAAACACATAGGAATCACCCGGAGCTTCGGTCTAAATTAGGGAGTTAGACTATGAACTAGCGCTGCATATATCGTAGTGGTCAAACAGCAGTTTTTCTTTGTAAATTATAGCTAACAAATCCTCTGTCATAGCTTTCATCATAAGACTAATAAGCCGCCGCCTTTAGTTTGATTCCTATTGTCTGCAGGTTGGATCAGGGTAAGGAGTTAAATAGACATGAAGTATGGAGTAGGAAGTGCCAAACAACTGCCATGGAAATTACTACCTAAAATACCTGTGGCTGTTGATTAAAAACTAGAACACGTTATTAGAGAGAAGGAGGTATATTTATTTTCAAATGGATAGTGCCGTACATTTATAATTAAGTAATACAAATGTTATTTTGTTTTTCACCTAATGTAATCATCTAAAAATAACGCATTGTAGGTGGCAATAATAATATGCTTGACCCATTTAGCGTTGTGTCATCTGTCTCCCGTGTCAGGTTGCGTTACAAATCAGAAAATCTCAATGCATTTAATACTTCAGAGGCTGATTCACAAAGACAGTTGTACATTTTCACCCGCCGCTGTTTTATAACTTTGTATGGGTGAAAATATACGTCTTTCTGGAATGCACAAAACAATTCGGGAGGTACACCTGGGCGACTCTGCCAAACATGCTTCCAGGCATGCTGCCAGAAACGTTTAGTGAGTTCCTTGTTTTTTTGGTGTTGGCATTTCCCTAAATGCCTATTGTATTGATTAAACAACTATGCAGTGTGGAGTACCATCACCTTTTTGCAACAGTGCATTTTGTTTTCTTTTTATCCAGTCCCTTTCCTTTCACCTCTATGAATGACTGAGATTTTCCATTCCTCCTTCCCACCCTTAAAATAAATTGACTCCTGCCATTGATAGTAATTAGGGCTAGATGCACAAACGAATTGCTTTTCGGTATGTACAAACTCCATTTGTTAACCTAAAATAAGAATGTGACTGAGTTAAAAATAGCTATTTTATGCGACGGATGTTTGAAAGTTGTAAATACAGAATCAGTATTTGCAATTCCTAAAATTTATGTTCCAGGCTGTTGCAATTAGCAACTAGTTGCAAAAACACCCATTTGCACACAGAATTTTGCACTGATTCCTTTCAGGTGGTAACTGTGTGCAAATTCTAAAAGCTGGCCCTGAATGCATATGGGGTTTCCACAATGGCTATTCTCTATGTGGTTGCGTGTGGGATGTGACTTCTGGCTGCTCAGCACAGGAGGAGACAGGAGAGGATCTTTAGAAGCAAGCCTACCATTTTCCAACAGACATGGGAGGAAATCTGTGAAAAAATACGGGCTAAGTAGTGCATTGGTATGAGATTTGATTTAACCTCTTAGCTGCTGGGCCTTTCTCCCCCCCCCCCCCCACCCCCCCCAGTGCTGAGCCCTTTTTTGGCTATTTGGGGTAGTTCGCGCTTAGGCCTTCATAACTTTTTATCCACATAAGCTATCCACGCCAAATTTGCGTCCTTTTTTTCCAACATCCTAGGGATTCTAATGGTACCCAGAGTTTGTGGTTTCCCCTGGAGGAGACCAAGAAATTAGCCAAAATACAGTGAAACTTTCGTTTTTTCCAAAAAAATGGGAAAAAAGGGCTGCCGAAGAAGGCTTGTGGTTTTTTCCCAGAAAATGCCACCAACAAAGGGTTTCTGGTGTTGAAATCACCATCTTCCCACCTTTCAAGAACGGGCAGACTTGAATCAGAAAACCAAATTTTTCAACACAAATTTGGCATTTTACTGGGACATACCCCATTTTTACTATTTTTGGTGCTTTCAGCCTCCTTCCAGTTAGTGACAGGAATGGGTGTGAAACCAATGCTGGATCCTGGTAAGCTAAACATTTCTGACAACTAGACAAAATTCTGAATTCAGCAAGGGGTCATTTGTATAGATCCTACAAGGTTTTCCTACCGAAAATAACAGCTGAAATAAAAAAATATTGAAATTGAGCTGACAACAACAGCCATTTTTCTTTATGTTTTACTCTGTAACTTTTTCCTGCGATGTCAGATTTCTGAAAGCAATATACAGTTTTGTCTGCTGGACTCTTCTGGTTGCGGGGATATAAAGGGCTTATAGGTTCATCAAGAACCCTAGGTACCCAGAGCCAATAAATGAGCTGCACCCTGCAGTTGGTTTTCATTCTATACTGGGTATACAGCAATTCATTTGCTGAAATATGAAGAGTGAAAAATAGGTATCAAGAAAACCTTTGCATTTCCAAAATGGGCTCAAGATAAGGTTTTGAGGAGCAGTGGTGACTTGCACATCTCTGAATTCCGGGGTGCCCATACTAGCATGTGAATTGCAGGGCATTTATCAAATACACGTCTTTTTTACACACTATCTTATATTTGGAAGGAAAAAATTTAGAGAAAGATAAGGGGTAATAACACTTGTTTTGCTATTCTATGTTCCCCCAAGTCTCCTGATAAAAATGATACCTCACTTGTGTGGGTAGGCCTAGCGCCCGCGACAGGAAATGCCCCAAAACACAACGTGGACACATCCCATTTTTTTGACAGAAAACAGAGCTGTTTTTTGCAAAGTGCCTAGCTGTGGATTTTGGCCTCTAGCTCAGCTGGCACCTAGGGAAACCTACCAACCCTGTGCATTTTTGAAAACTAGAGACCTAGGGGAATCCAAGATGGGGTGACTTCTGGGGCTCTGACCAGGTTCTGTTACCCAGAATCCTTTGCAAACCTCAAAATGTGGCTAAAAAAACACGTTTTCCTCTCATTTCGGTGACAGAAAGTTCTGGAATCTGAGAGGAGCCACAAATTTCCTTCCACCCAGCGTTTCCCCAAGTCTCCCGATAAAAATGATACCTCACTTGTGTGGGTAGGCCTAGCGCCCGCAACAGAAAATGCCCCAAAACACAACGTGGACACATCCCATTTTTTGACAGAAAACAGAGCTGTTTTTTGCAAAGTGCCTACCTGTAGATTTTGGCCTCTAGCTCAGCCGGCACGTAGGGAAACCTACCAAACCTGTGCATTTTTTAAAACTAGAGACCTAGGGAAATCCAAGATGGGGTGACTTGTGGGACTCTGACCAGGTTCTGTTACCCAGAATCCTTTGCAAACCTCAAAATTTGGCTAAAAAAACACGTTTTCCTCACATTTCAGTGACAGAAAGTTCTGAAATCTGAGAGAAGCCACGAATTTCCTTCCACCCAGCGTTCCCCCAAGTCTCCTGATAAAAATGATACCTCACTTGTGTGGGTAGGCCTAGCGCCCGCGACAGAAAATGCCCCAAAACACAACGTGGACACATCCCATTTTTTGACAGAAAACAGAGCTGTTTTTTGCAAAGTGCCTACCTGTAGATTTTGGCCTCTAGCTCAGCCGGCACATAGGGAAACCTACCAAACCTGTGCATTTGTTAAAACTAGAGACCTAGGGGAATCCAAGATGGGGTGACTTGTGGGGCTCTGACCAGGTTCTGTTACCCAGAATCCTTTGCAAACCTCAAAATGTGGCTAAAAAAACACGTTTTCCTCTCATTTCAGTGACAGAAAGTTCTGAAATCTGAGAGGAGCCACAAATTTCCTTCCCCCCAGCGTTCCCCCAAGTCTCCCGATAAAAATGATACCTCACTTGTGTGGGTAGGCCTAGCGCCCGCGACAGGAAATGCCCCAAAACACAACGTGGACACATCCCATTTTTTGACAGAAAACAGAGCTGTTTTTTTCAAAGTGCCTACCTGTAGATTTTGGCCTCTAGCTCAGCCGGCACCTGGGGAAACCTAGCAAACCAGCGCATTTTTGAAAACTAGAAACCCAGGGGAATCCAAGATGGGGTGACTTGTGGGGCTCTGACCAGGTTCCGTTACCCAGAATACTTTGCAAACATCAACATTTGGCCAAAAAACACTTTTTCCTCTCATTTCGGTGACAGAAAGTTCTGTAATCTGAGAGGAGCCACAAATTTCCTTCCACCCAGCATTCCCCCAAGTCTCCCGATAAAAACGGTACCTCACTTGTGTGGGTAGGCCTGGTGCCCGCGACAGGAATAGATTACACAACGGTCAATGTTGGTCCTTACATGAGGCAGCTGTTGACCCTGGGGTGATCCATTCCTGACGCAGGCACTAGGTGTAGGCACTCAAGTGGGGTAGTATTTTTATCAGGACAGGTGAGGAGTCACTGGGTGGTAGGAATTTTGTGGATCCCAGCATATTCCTGTAGTTTGTGTGACAGAAATGCGAGAAAAATAGAGTTTTTATTCAACATTTCAGCTTTGCAGGGTATTCTGGGTAAGAAAACTTTGGGGAATCCACACAAGTCACACCTCTGTGGACTTCCCCGAATGTCTAGTTTCCAGAAATGTTTGGGTTTAGTGTGTTTCTCTATATGGCCGCCGAACCCAGGACCAAAAACACAGGTGCCTGCCTTACAAAACCAGTTTGTTTTGCCATAGATAATTTTGATGTCTCCACAATACGATTTGGGCGGTGGAATTTGGGGCTGAACTAAATTGGGGAGCTCCCAAGAGAGCACTCTCTCTCTCTCTCTGCTTGCCGCCGCATTCACCTGCTCTCTGGGTTGGGCTAACCCACTATTACCCAGTTGCACAAACTGCTTGCGAAGGGACAGCAGGACTGTCCTCATCACCTCCCTCATAATGTACTGGAAGAGGAGTAATCGAATGGGACTCCTCCGACTGAGAAATCACTTCCAGAGTCTGCGCCATTGTCCTATCCCTCAGATGCTGTCTCAGTATCTGATGTCTCAGTCTCTGATCCTATGTCAGAGCTGTCCTCTATAACCCGAGTGCCGGCAGCTGTCATCCATCAAGATGCCATCTCTGCTATTGGCTAAACTGTTGCTCTAAAACACTCGCCTACGTAGACAGTCAAAATCGATGGTGTGTGTGAGATACGTGCAACAGTAGAGGCCACCTTACCTGCGCTTCTTCCCTCAATCAGCACGTTCTTTCAAGACACGAAAAAAACACCTTGTCACATACCATTCATCACAGTCTTTAGCACCTCCTGTGCCCAGTCCAACAATCATTATTGGTGCTCCCACTCCCTCCTCCTCGGATTCCCTCATTACCACCCAGCAAAAGTGCCCTTCATCTCTCCATAGCCGCCCTCCACCCCGCACATACATTTCATTGGTATTATAGCGCAGGTAATGGCTGACTTTACTAATGTACTCAGCTATTTACATAAAATACAGATTTGCTCTTTGCAGTAGGCATATAAACCTTCTGCGCTTCTTTATGGAACTAAAACTGCCACTAGACAAGTCTGACCCTTTTGTAGCAGAAACATAGTCACAATACTTACTTGACTTTTTTATTGCTGCCTAAAAGCTACAGTTGAAAAGCGTCAGTAGAAGTATGTGCATTGCTTCGAAGACGCAAGCTGCAACTGCAAAAGAACTGGCCGCAAATCTCTCTATATATATACATATATATGTATGACTCTCCCCTTTCTTACGAGGCCTTCTGAAACTGTTTCCTGGCCCCCCGATCGCAGCTGTGCTGCGATCGGGGGCCAGGAAACCTGAAAGTGTTTCCTGGCCCCCGGTCGCAGGCCAGGAAACACTTTCAGGAAGGCCTCGTAAGAAAGGGGAGAGTCTCCCCTTTCTTACGAGGCCTTCCTGAAAGTGTTTCCTGGCCCCCGATCACAGCTGTGCGAAGCTTCCGTGTCTCCCGGGGACAGAAAAAAAAAAAAATCCTCGGGTGCAATGCACCCGAGGATTTATTAACCCCCTCCCTGGTGAAGGCCACTGGTTGTGACCCGCAACAGGGAGGTAGTGCGGGCGTCGGCCAATGGCCGACGCCCGCAGTGAAGGGGTTAATTACTTTAACCATATCTTGAAAGCAGTACCCTGCGCAGCTGTTCCATCCCAACCCATGTGAACGAGATGTGTTCATTGCACTTTTTGGCCTCCGGAAGCTATCAGGGCATGATTGTTGTTTCTGGTGGGGTGTCACAAAGTGGGCTGTCGCATTTTTTTAGGAAGTTCCTAAATGTCATGCACCCAAACATCAACAGGTACATATACTTACCCACAATGCAGAGGATGAAATTCATATTACAAAATTAAACTTTCACAGGGTGGCCAAATTCCTCTAAGTCCTAGGGTGTGTACCTGAAACACATGTTCCTATTTGTCCTCTGGCCCATATAGAATACCTGTTTCGAAATAGAAAAAATACACATTCCTCAACATCCAAGTTGTATGTGATGGACAAAATGTAATCACAGATAAAGTGGCCAAATACCTAGGGAGCACCCATGATGCATTCATCTTCAGGCACAGTGGAATACACCAACATCTGAAAAGAGGAGAGTTTGAGGCTGGCTATTTAGGTCATGTGATGCTGCAATATAACACATATTATTGTGTCCGTCAAATTCCAGGTTCTGCATGCTCATACTTATGTTTTTGTTCTAGGTGACTGCATATGTGTCAACGCCTTGGATTTTGACCCAATACTTAGCTCCAGCGAACCAAAACGAAAGGCATTACAACATTGCCCATTAATGCACCAGAGCAGTGATTGAGCAAACATTTGGTATGCTCAAATCCAGATTCCAGTGCCTTCACAAGAGTGCAGGTGCACATGGGTATGGTCCTGCGACAGCCTGCAAAATTGTGGCAACATGTGCCATGTGGCACAACATAGAGACCAGGTGCGGGCTACCCATCTCTCTGGAGGACACAGTCTCTGAAGGTGAGGATTCAGAACCCCCTCTTCAGCAGCCTGAGGACCAGAGTACAGCAGTGGGAGGGAGACACCAACAGGATTAGGTTGCAACACATTACTTTACAAGGTAAGTTCTGTATGACACTACACTCGCTGAAATGATGAAAGAAGAGTTGATGCAACAAACAAAAGCAACCTTTAACGTCAAGCTACTATGTACATAGTTTAAGTTCTAAACTGTATGATAGCCAAGTGGCTGTTAAACTACAAACAAATGTTGGTCACACCACCAAAATAACTATAGCTATACCAATGTGACCTAACAATATGATGTGTCCATCACTGCTTTCTGTGCCTACTTCCAACATGGCCTGCCCTTGCTTGTTCTCCAGCAGGAGTATGGCTGGTGCTGCTTTGCAGGGCACGTGCATCACTGACAGATATGTTGCTAGTATTTGAGATTTTCTCACTATCCTGAGGGGTAGTTCCAACACCACCTGCTATGTGTGCATTTTGTAGCACTTCAGCTGCAGACGTGATCTGATCTGCCCTCTGCCCCTGGTAATGTCAATACTAAAGTGTCCCATTTCCACCTGCATTGTAACTATTCTCCTTGATAGAGTGGAAGTAGCATTGGCCAAATAACCAACGGAATGGGTTAGGTCATCCATTTTAGCTGCAGTAATGCATTCACAACGCCTTTGATAGAGACAGTCACCACCATGTGCTGGCATTATTCCTGAAAGACAATGGTAAGACTGATCACATTGGTGTTCATTATTGCCAATTGTGTCCCAATACCACCTCTTACAGATCTCATCTACGTAGTGGTAGGTGACTCCAATGGCATTAACGTTGGCTTGCATTTCCTGTCAGATCTTTTAATTTTGTGAGTCTGGGACAGTCATGGATCCCTTCCAAAAGGTACATTATGGTTCTCACAGCACTCCTCTGTAAGTATCTCCAACTCCTTTTCTGAGAAGTTCATTTTTCATTTCCTTCCACCAGCATACTTTTCTCCTTTGACTGGCCGTTGGTACTGATGGAGCTTATTTGTATTTGGTAAACCCATGCTGAAATAGCAGCTGCACTCCACCTCCACTCCACCTGCACTTCAGGCAGGTACTGTGAGGCACTTTCTGGTTCAGAGGTGATTACCCATGACCATAAGTATTTTTTCTCTTTTTGCAGTCCCATTTGCAATTTGCGACTCCACTCGCAATTTTGGAAATCACTAAGAGCGATTTCCGAAAATTACTATGCTATTTGGTAGTGGCTCGCAATCTGTTGGCTCAAATTGGACGTACATAAGGAATCGCATTTTCCTATTTGTGATTCACAGAGATTTGCAATTAGGAAATGTCAATTCTTTTCATTCATACATCTAGCCTTAAGTCTTCATTTACAAACTAGAAGGGTATGATACCTGAATGCCGCTGCCTAAACATCATCTGACAAAAATATATTTTCCTGTATCATTTACAAAAATATCACCCCACTGGAAATAATAAAAAAATCTATACTTAATGAAGCAATTTTTTATAAGTGAGATTTAGGCCACAATATCTATGTCAGTTGACATTTTTGGTAGAATCTGACATGCAACAGCTTGGTAATGGTTGGTGATAAGTTTATGATTATTCACAAATTCATGTGCTTGTTGGCTTGTACAAACTTTGAGGGCTACCCGGACTTTGGATTAAACACTTCCCACCCTTAGAGTGAGATTTACTGTCTGTATTATTAAGTAATTTTTTAGGGTAGTATTAGGCTGGACTTATGACAACTAGGTCCCCTTTTATGAATACATTGCAGTAGAGAATCCAGGCAGTGGCACATGCAAGTCCCATTTACAAGCACAATGCCTTTATGAGTTGGGCCTCAGGCACAGTCCTAGTTTTGTGACATTTTGTAGTACACTGCACGACGTACAGTCATACATTGTACAATGCTAGCACAGTGTTGAATGGCACATTTTATTTGTCTGCAGGTACATTTTTATTTCCCTACACACCACAAAGTTTGAGAGATTCTATTTCTCCTAGTCACTCTGGAAGGGGCTTGACTCCTGCAATTAACAGGAGTAACTAAACAACGATGTCCAGACAGGGTCAGCATGGCATTTATGAATGTCCACAAAATCATTTGTTTGTGGGTGTTTGCAAAGTTCCAAGGATTACCACATATTGGCAGGCACACTTCACATCCCTTGCTCACTTGCTTGAGCTTTCATCCCCTGTAATATTGCATGACTGTAGGGTACTATTATATGATATCTACAACTGAAAGTCACATTTTATCAATTCCTTCCAGCCATTTGCACTATTAAGTTGGTTTGTGAACTAGGCCTCCATATTTCTGTGTGTGTGTTTGCATGAATGCACATATTTATTAAAAAAAATTATACTTTTGTGAAAGACAATAAAATGATATCTGTCACTCATGGAAAGATTAATGAACTTTACACTACCAGCTTTGGTTACAATGGGGTCAATTCATAAAAGCATTTATGAGTAAGAGAAGTAGTACTACAGAAGTAAACTTTTACATACTTTTACCTGTATTTGTGAATCAGCCCCAAAAAGCACAACTCTGTATTAGTAAAAGTGCAGAGGAGGATAGCTCTTTCTATTTGTACTAAAGTGTAAATGATTATTACCTTAATATACCAATTTTATTGCCATTTCAGATATATTGAAGCCAATTCACAAAGGCATGTAAGAGTATGTAAAAGAGTACTACAGAATTATTACAACATCATAGGAAAGCACATGCACCTTCATACAGCCACAAATGTATTAGCTACCACCAAACAATCACCTACAGACTGACCTTCAGAGGACCACACAACCACATACTCACCATTGCAAATCACATGTTTCTTGATTCTCATATTCAGGTTGACCTTGGTGGGTGAGGGCTGTGGCTAACCATCGAAGATGACTGGCTGCTGTGTGATTCAAGAGCTCATGGACCTGAGCCTGGAATCTGCTTTTATTAGACATATAAGGAGGCATCCTAGGTGGTGAGCCATGCTATGGGTGTCTCTTGCCCTCAGTGAGCCTGATTCCAGTGCCAGATTGTACTGTGTGTACTGGTTGACTGCAGGGGTGGCAAAGCAGTGATTGGGTCGAGCCACGAGGGAGGTCACCATGCTGCTGGAGCCTGGAGCTTCGAACAGGATGCTTGCTGCGCCATCGCTGGGATCCCAGCTGCACTAATCACTATCTGCCGGCTGAGTCATATGCTCTGGGCGAATTAGGTCTGGCTACCCCTTGGAGGCTGGTTTGAATGGCCCAGTGGTAGGGCACTGAGGAATCTGCGGAGCGGTGATCGGCTGCAAGATAATTGCAGGCCAGCTGGGGTCTGCAGGACGGCGTGGCACTGTGCTGGTTGTCGGCCTAATCTTGCCCTGCTTAGCCCCCTGATTTTGGAAATTGCAGTTGTTTGTGGCTGCATTGAGGACTTCCGCGGGCCGTACTGTGCGCTCAGTGAGGGGGTGACTGAATTCACCTGGCACGGCCACGTGATGGGCACCGGCCAAGATGTGCAACTGCAGCCTCTCATCAACGGTGTGAGGACAGCCTAATCTGGATTGCAAGGTCGAGGCTACAAACTACTGTGGACTACAATATAGTTTAGTGCCACCAGCACGGGGATCAGCAGTGCTTACCCCAGTAATGAGGGCACAGCCTCTCTCTCCTTCTCTGACTTTTTGGATTGCCACCTCAATGGTGTGCCTCCTTGTGATATTTTTGGAGCTCATCCACCAGTGTCAGAGCCCTCTCAGGGGGTTTGCGACTGATCTGCCTCCTCCCCCATGCTTCAGAGTTTAAACTGCTTGTAGACCTGGCAGGGGCGGGGTAGTGCCATCAATTATGGTTGTGTATCCGACTCCTACTGTGCTTCCTTTTGTGGGATTGAAGGGATGATGGTCTTCTCCTGTGCTCTATCCCTACTGATGCTGCGGTATCTCCCTGCTGCAGCATTGTGTTCTGAGTAAACTGAGCAGTGTGTCCACCCCCTGGGGCCCCATTTGTACTATTGTACTATTGTACTACCCTGGGTAGTTCCACATAATTCTGGGCTCCTTATTCCTCCTACAGACTGATGGTGGTTAAGCCTCAGAATGGGCCGTACTAGAGATAAGACTGCAAAGCGTCCTGGCCTAACTCGTTCTCAGTCTACTCCGTCTGAGTGCTCCTCCACAATGGCACCTGAGGACTGTATACTCCCTACACTGGCCACCCCACCTTCTTTGGACAAACCTGATGTCATACTACAGGAGATCCAAGACTCTAGAGTGGCTATTGAACAAAGACTTGGCACAATTACTACTGATGTCACGGTTTTCAATGGTCTTACCGTCGAAGCTGAGAGGCGTAGGGGAACGGCCCTTGTTCCGGCGGGTTCTGCTCTGGCCGAGGTAGGGGCGACCCCTTCCGGTAGCCACAGTGCTGTTTGGTATGAGCGAACCACTACAGTCCGTGCCCTTCAGAAGGAGTCCCAGAGGAAAAACCCCAGTAGGGTAAAAAACCTCCACAGGAACTCCCTGAAACGAAAGGAGGACACCAGGGCGTTAGAACCGAAGATCAGGAAGACTGGAAAACAAGGCAGGTCAAGAACACACAGGATTCGCAGGAGGAAATCAATCAGAGCGTGACTACCACCAAGGAGTGTTGCAACGCAATGGACAAGCAGTTGAGATCCCCTTATATACCCCTAAACAGGAAGTAGGAAACAGGAAGTAGAAATACCACCATCTTGGATTGGGGAAAAGAAAACAATAGTGAATCAGGTATGTGCGTCTAACAATGCATGCTGGGCAGAGAGGAAGTGGTCAGCATGCTGGGAAGAAAGAAGGCAAGTATAAAGTACACCAAATGCAAGGGTTCGGTTTTGTTCTAAGGATATCGGTAAGTGGTGGGCAGGTAATGTACATGCAAGCAATGAAATGTAAAGCGCATAATGCGCTGTATGCGGCCAGGCCTGAAACCCCCTCGGGGGCTTCAAGCCCTGCAGCGTCTGCCTTTATGGCAGAACTTGAAATAAGGGAAGCGGCGAGTGCCACGACCCTGAAACCAGCTCCTTGGAGCCTCCACGGTTCTCGCTCGAGCCGCGGTGTCCCCCGCGACCCGAGCGTCAGCCGCGGCGCTCCCCGCAACCCGGGCGCCGGCCGCGGTGAAACCAACGTGCCGCGCTGCGGCAACCTGAGCCCGCGGCCACGGCGAGCACCGCCGCATAACAACTGATCTCAGTCTCTTTAAAGATGATCATCGTAAATTGGCTGACATGCTCAAGTCCAATGAAATGACTCTCTCCTCACTGACGCTGTGGCAGACCGAACAGACCTCTACTGTTGCCCAACTCCATAAGCATGTTGCCATCCAGGGGCGAGCATGCCAAAATAATGTTTGAATTATTGGTATGCCAGAAGGAGTAGAGGGTCCTAATGCCACAGAATACGTGGAGGGTTGGTTGCGGAGTGTGGTGGCACCAGCCAGCTTGTCAGAAAGATTCACGGTGAAGAAGGTGCAGGGAGTCCAAAGAGACGACCACCCCCAGGTGTGCTGCCATGCTCTGTCATGGCACGCATACTGAATTTCAAGGAATGGGATGTGATCCTCGGGTGAACCAGGGACAAAATTTCAAGGATTGGGATGTGATCCTCTAGTACACCAGGGACAATGGACAACATGCAGCTCTTGCTGTTCCCGGACTACATACTTGCAGTTCAGCAACAGCATTCCTCCTACCAAGAGGCAAGCAACAGTTGCAAACAGTGTGTTTGACATACATCCTCATATTCCCTACTCAACTTCAGGTGCTTCATGATTAGCGTGCTCTCATCTTTGAAACACCATAGGCTGCGTGGGATTATGTGGAGCAGCAATTTCCCAATTACAGTAGACCTGAGGCCCTGAGCAAAAGGCCACCCTAGAAGCGATGCTAAGGCCATGTTCCCAGTGCCTTGTCCAGTGCAGCTTCCTCTCCACAGCAAGCCCTGGAAGGCCAGAGGGCTGTACTTGTATAAGGGACTTTTCTCGGAAACAAGCATCCACAAACTAGCTCCAGTTCTTCTCCTGGCAGCGTCTTAGACTATGGGGGTCATTCTGACTCCCGCCGGGCGCGGTCACTGCGCGCCCGGCGGGAGCCGCCAAAATACCGTACCGCGGTCGGAAGACCGCAGTGGGTATTTTGAGTTTTCCCCTGGGCTGGCGGGCGGCCTCCAAAAGGCCGCCCGCCAGCCCAGGGGAAAACGTCC
The DNA here is from genome assembly GCF_031143425.1 of Pleurodeles waltl. NCBI lineage: Eukaryota > Metazoa > Chordata > Amphibia > Caudata > Salamandridae > Pleurodeles > Pleurodeles waltl. The sequence goes on from NC_090449.1 coordinate 597,061,448, forward strand.
TTCCCACGATGAAGCCGGCTCGTAATCGAGCCGGCGGAGTAGGAAGGTGCGACGGGTGCTACTGCACCCGTCGCATATTTCACTGTCTGCTAAGCAGACAGTGAAATACAAGCGGGGCCCTCTTACAGGGGCCCCTGCAGTGCCCATGCCATTGGCATGGGCACTGCAGGGGCCCCCAGGGGCCCCGCGACACCCCCTACCGCCATCCTGTTCCTGGCGGGCGAACCGCCAGGAACAGGATGGCGGTAGGGGGTGTCAGAATCCCCTCGGCGGCGCAGCAAGCTGCGCCGCCTTGGAGGATTCCAACGGGCAGTGGTAAACCGGCGGGAGACCGCCGGTTTACCCTTTCTGACCGCGGCTGAACCGCCACGGTCAGAATGCCCTCGGGAGCACCGCCAGCCTGTTGACGGTGCTCCCGTGGTCGGTGGCCCTGGCGGCCACCGGCCGCCAGGGTCAGAATGACCCCCTATGACTCTTGTGGTAGTATGGCACTGTTCCTTTCAGTCACCCCACAAACTGCCAATGAAATCCTTAGATGGCTTTTGTGAGTTTTGAAGTAGGGGGTTTGTCCCTGGGGTATCTGGCATGGAGTATGTACTACCATCTCTGAAGCTGCTGCCAAGGCCATTGTGGAGGCCCCCACTGGGTGGGCATGATGATATTTCTCCTGACATTGACTGGGTGGGGACCTACAATGCCTACATGGGGACTCTGGTGGCATCTGTTGAATCCCACTATGTCTGTTGCTATGTCTGTTTCCTCTATTATGTATAATTATTGTTTACACTCTATCATTGGTGTAACAAAAGCCCCTGCACCCCCGTGGTTCGAGGGGGCCCAAGCTCCAAGGGACCCCCTCTGCACAGTCCCCTGGCCTGAGAGCTTCCGTGTGAGTCTGCAGGGGGACCCCCCCATGTACTGTGCAGGGGGGCCCACTCAAGTTATGTTACACCACTGGATTCTATACTTATGTTCTGGATTCCAGGGCTGTGGGTCTGGGTGACTCATGCTGCATAGATGGTCCTTTGTTTCCACCAATGGCTACATGGCTGGTTTACCACCATGTACTCGAAAGGCGAATGCACATTTTGTTTCTAATGTTTTTCTGATACTATTGTGCACTGGGTGGGGTGTTAGGTTTACCTGTCTCATGGTGCCTTACAGTGCTGGCTGCTGACAGTAACTATAATCTGATAACTTGGAACATCAGGGTCTTGGAATTGGTGCAGAAGAGATATAGAATACTAACACAACTGCATAGTCATAAGGCACATATAGGGGTATATCTATGAGCCCCTAGTGCCACCTTGCGCCTAGCGTCATTATTTTTTTACTCTAATGTGGTCCAATGAGGCCAAAATCCCCGCGCCATATTTACAGAGTAGTGCAATGCATGCATTGCACCAATTGCACTACTTTGTAACCCTTTGCGATGGGAAACATCACTTACATCACAGTGAATGCAACGAAATGCATTTACCACAATGCATTTACAACGTGTATGCATTTACCACGCATGGCTTTACCTTTACCACGCATGTCTTTATGACGAATATGCCTTTACCACACATGCCTTTACAACGAACTTTGTTGTAAAGGCATGAATGGTAAAGGTGTATGCGTGGTAAAGGTTTTAAAGGTAAGTAAAGGTAAGTATTAAGGGCCTGATTCCAACTTTGGAGGACGGTGTTAAACGTCCCAAAAGCGACGGATATACCACCTACCGTATTACGAGTTCCATAGGATATAATGGACTCGTAATACGGTAGGTGGTATATCCGCCACTTTTGGGCCGGTTTAACACCGTCCTCCAAAGTTGGAATCAGGCCCTAAGTGTGTTGAGTGATATATATATATATATGTATATATATATATATGTATATATATATATAAATATTTATACTTGGTTTGCGCTGAATTAGCGTCATTTTTATTTTTACGCTAATTCAGCAGAAACCTAACTCCATATTTATACTTTGGCGCTAGACACGTCAAGCGCCAAATTTATGAAGTTAACGTTATTTTCTGGACGTGGAAACCTACCTTGCGTCAATGAGATGCAAGGTAGGCGTTCCCCTGCAGAAAACGACGCTATGGCCCTTGCGCCATATTTATCCCCTGTGTTAAAATCGTGCATGGGGCGATGTGGGTTAGCACAATTTTTTAACGCCTGGGTATGGCCAGGCATTAGGGGACTTGTGGACCTATTTTCATGGACCATGGAAAGAGCCCACAGGTGCCCTTCTCTGGCCCCAGGGACACCCCAACCCACACCAGGAAGACACCTAAGGATGGGGACCCATCCCAGGTAAGTAGAGGTGAGTATATTAAAACATTTTTTTGAGTACCATAGGGGGGCCTTACTTGGGCTCCTCTACATGCCACTGGGCCGGCAAAGCCCAGAGGACATAGGACCCCTGGGCATTGCCATTGGGCAGGGGGGACATGACTTCTGTCCTTACTTAGACAGGAGTCATGTCCATGGGGTTTGTGTGCCGAAATATGACGCTAATCAGGTCAGAGTAATTTTCTTGACTATAACCTGACTAGCGCCATTCTTTGACGCACAACCTCCAGTTTTCCCTATGCCTCCCCCACCCAGTTAGAGTCAAATATTTTGACACTAACCAGGCCCTACTGCCGGCTAATGTCATACAATATATATGACGCCCGACCAGCATCTTGGGATGGAGCTAGCCGGTGGTATACTCCGTTAGCGCACGTTAGCATCAAAAAGTATAAATCAGGGCCATAGCATTTAGGGTGGGTAACAGTTATCGGTGGTAATAGCATTTTTAGGTTTTAGGGTGGGTATGGTTTTTGGGGTGGTAAGGGTATTTTTAGGTTTTAGGGTGGGTAGGGTTTTTGGGTTGTAAGGTGTGTTTGTATATGTATCTCTCTCTCTCTCTCTCTATATATATATATATATATATATATATATATATATATATATATATATATAGATGGATAGATATAGATATATCTCTATGTACACACACACACACATATATGTAGAAATGTATCTATATTACATATATATATATATATATATATATATATATATATATATATATATATATATATATATATATATATATATACCACACATATGTATATGTATATATATATATATATATATATATCAAACAGCAACGCGGTTCAATGAAAGGCGCCGCGCTCGAAGAATACCGGTGCAGCCACTCTGGGTGAACCAACCCAAGAGTAATTATTTCGTCCAAAATTTAGCAGTGCACTCCACCAGGGTAAAGTAATTCTTGAATTTATTTGAAACAAACAAAAGAAAGCAGTACAACGCATTTCGACCGGATGGTCTTTGTCAAGTTCAACAAACAATTCACAAAGCAAGTTCCTTTTATAATGGAAAGTGTTATACCCAAATAATGCATGCTGGGAGCTGTAGTTAAACAAATATTCAATACAAATTCTCAGAGTTACATAATATTACAATCAATCTATTCGCAATGAAAATGTAACCATAAAAAAATATATTTTCAGCATTCTAAAAAGATAATTATATAACAGATTTACTTCATTTGTTATTTATATATGATTTAAATCCAGTTTTTCCATTGACTTAATTAACTCTATACTGGTATTTTTAACTCACTTTTTCTAGTAATACTATTTATTTGTTATTATTACTAATTTCATCTAAATCAGGACTTGCTCCGAAACAAAGAAAAATAAAAGAATTTTTTAAAAATATATCCAATGCTCACAATGGTAATTAGGATGGTTATTAATTAAGAACTCAACCAATCAAACAGTTCCTCTGTGCTGCTTGAGTTATACATTCATAGATGAACATAAAGTTCTTCATCATTGTTCATCCCTAACGGGGCCTTGGTTTTCATTCAAATTATGAATTTTGATTCTAATTGCCTCAACTTTCTTACTCGATCTCCTCCTCTTTCATGATCTGGGATATGATCTATACCATAATATCTCAGTGTTCTCCAATCATTCGATGTATGTGTTTGTAGATGTCTGGCTGTCGCATATGACCAGTCCTTATGAGTAATAGCTCTGATATGTTCAAGGATTCTTTTCTTAAGCGCACAGATTGTACTACCAATGTACTTTAGACCACAGTGACATTCTATTATATAAATTACATATTTTGTTTCACATGTAATTTTATGTTTAATGAACCATTCCTGACCATTAGGTAAATTGATTTTTTTCATTGATTGCCCTATTTTACATGCTTTACAGGAATTACATTTGACGAAACCCTTGTTCTCCGCCTCCAGCCAATTGCTATCTTTTTCTAACACAAGATGACTTTTAACCAATATATCCTTAATGCTGGGTGCCTTTTTGTATGAGAACAAGAGTTTTGAACCTATTATGGGTCCCAAATCCGGATCTTTGCCTATTATTCCCCAATGTTTGCACAGAATGTTTTTAATTAATGTGCTTTCTTTGGTATATTGCATAATCATTTGCACTCTTTCTTCAGATTCTCTTTCTCTTTTGTTAAACAAAAACTCCTCACGTTTTTTGGATTGAATAATACTCATGTTACTTTTAAGGATCTTGTCGTTATATCCTCGAGTTTTAAATCTCTCATATGTTTCATCCAATTTCATTAGTAAATCCCTTTCATGAGAACAATTTCCCCTCATTCTGATAAATTCCCCCAAGGGGATACTATTTACCAAGTGTTTGGGATGAAAACTTTTACCATGTAGTACACTGTTACAAGCAGTCTCCTTACGGTACACTGTGGTTTCAATTTTATTATTCTCAATGTAGATAGTAATATCTAAGAAGTTTATAGATGTTTTACTGATTTCACAAGTAAATCTTAGACCAACTTCATTATCATTCAGAATATTAAAATATTGCAGAAATTCATCTTTTGATCCATTCCAAATTATAAAAAGGTCATCTATGAAGCGAACCCACAGTAATGCTTTCTCAGCAAATTCCTCATTGCGTTTATTCCATGCTATCTCCCTTTCCCACCAACCCATCACTAGGTTAGCATAATTTGGAGAAAATGAGATGCCCATGGCTGTACCACATAGTTGATGATATACCTCATGATTAAATATGAAGACATTATTTTTCAAACACATCTCGATCATATCAAGTAACATTTTTGAATGTTCTAATTCTGAGATATTGCGCTGTTTCAAAAAGTATTCACAAGCATTTAAACCCATTGTGTGATTGATAGAAGTATAAAGTGAGATCACATCAATTGTCACTAGGAGATAATTATCATGCCAGTCCAAATCTAATAGTATCTTTAAGAGATCTCCAGAGTCCTTAATATATGAGCTAAGTGTCTTAACAATTGGAGCTAGATAAACATCTACATAATTAGAGACTCTTTCAAACAATGAATCACATGCCGATACTATCGGCCTGCCAGGTGGCAATGTCAAAGACTTATGAATTTTTGGCAAAAAATAAATTGTAGGTATTGTTGGATTCTCCTTCTTCAAATACATGTATTCTTCCCGATCAAGTAGCAATTGTTGATGCCAAATACCTAATTTTGTATGTAGCATATGAGTCATGTTCTTTATAGGATTTTTCGTCAATTTCTTATATTCAGCTGGATTCTTCAATTGTCTGTAGGCTTCCATCATATAATCAGATGTGTTTAAAATAACAACATTACCTCCTTTATCTGCTGGTTTTATTATGATTTTATTGTTAGCCTTCAGATTTTTCAATGCCGGCCGCTCTTTCTTAGTTAAATTTTCTGTTTTATTCAATGAACTTTTGTTTTGAAGACGTTCCAAATCCTCTAAAACGAATCCCGAATATAAATCAATTTTGTTGCCTGGTGAAAGTATAGGACAAAACTTTGATTTTTCTTTTAAGCCAGAAGGTTTATGACATTTTGTATTTATGTCTAAGTGCTGTAATACTTCCGTCTCAGTGTAATCCTCATCTTGTAGATTATGTGTCAAATCAAATAAAGTTTTGAGATCTATAACTTGATCAATTATAAGTGGGGATTCTTCCAATTCTTTTATGATATTATCTTCAGAAACAGATGGTATTTTCTTCCTTTGTTGTGTATGAAATGTTAATAATTTTAGTTTCCTGATAAATTTATAAATATATATGTTATACTTACCTCTAGTTTTTACCATGGATATGCCTTTACCAACTATGCCTTTATTACAAACTTTCCATGGTAAAGACATTCATGGTAAAAGCATATGCATTGTAAAAACATTTTGTGGTAAGTGCATGCATTGTACTTATCGCATTGTAAAGGCATGCATTGTAGGTGCATGCGTTGTTCCATCATACATCCCTTTGTGCTACATAATGCCTGTGCAAGGCATAATGTATGCAAAGGGAGCACTCCCCCTGTTAGGGGTCCGAAAAAATCGCCCAATGAAATCTACGCAATTTCCTTGCACAATTTTTTTGTCCCTTTTAACGCCTGCTCAGATTCGACAACATTGGGCGCAGTGAGGTTCTGAATGGGATGCACACAAATTCATAGAGGCAATGCATGTTATGGGTCACGGCAACCACATGATTTGCTGGTTATATCATGATCTGCATACACACCTGATGGTTTCTTTAGCTCCCCTGTGGACCAAATGGGAGAACGACCTTAAACGAGGTCTCCTTGATAAAGGATGGGCCTTCCTTATTGAATATCCCAGTAAAATCACCAGCAACTCCTGCTTCAAGTTCATACAGTTGTCCACCCATGGCAGGAGGAATTCCTGAGGTAGGGAGAGGCTGGAAGTGGTACGTTGTGTAGGGAGGTGTACCGGGGTTTGCGGAAGCAGCTCATAGCTATGGAATGGGATGCACTACTTGAATCCTTTAAGGCCCAGGAGATTGCTGCTGGCTAACCTTGTATTGAGTGGGCTTTATTTTTTCTATGTTCTGTCCTCCATGGTCTGGTACCACTGCTAGGCTCTAGTTTGGATACCCCATGCTACCCTGTTACATTTCTAATGTAAGACTTATGGCTGGACATGTTACTCATGACACTTTAAGCTTTTGACGCCCATTCTCCTTGGATTACGTGTCCCCATGAGAATAACTCTGCCTAGTTGTGTCTGTGTCCATATGAATATTGTGACGATGACAAATTCCTGAAAGGGTAGGGGTGGAGGTGAATACATGTGTCTACAGAATATTCTGGTTGCAATGCCATAGTCCATGGGTATAGCAGAATAGTTTCCCACAACATTCTTGATTCCTGTACTGTAATTACCAAACATCTTTGTTTTTCACTTTTCCTCACTTGATCATTGTTAATTGTGCTTTCTTTAAATCGCCATAAAGTGGCACATGTCTGTATGTAAAAGTGCAATAAAATTTGTGTTAAAAAAATCAGGTTGACACACCATAAATGAAGGTGGTTCACAATGTAAACAATGATAAGGATCAGAGTCATAAGCTTACTACTGTGAAGTATAAAAACAGGTTAAATTTGCAGAGCACACATACACACAAATCTACCACTAAACAACAACACCATTACCATAATACGTCAACACAGAGCCACTATAAAAAGTCACATAGTGGCTAACCCACGCCAATGCACCTTCATTCATAAAAGCATACACTCATTTCATACATCCATGCACCCACGATCTACTGGCTACTCAGCCATTACTGTGGCTGACCACAGATTCAATAACTGTTAGAAATTGAGGCCCATATTTATACTTTTTTAGCGCCGCGTTTGCGCGCTTTTTGATGCAAAAACGGGGCAAACTTACAAAATACGATTGTATTTTGCAAGTTTGCGCCGTTTTTACATCATAAAATGACGCAAATGCAGCGCTAAAAATTTAAAAATATGGGCCTGAGTTTCTAGTTGGCAGAGGTATGGACCCTGTCCAAGTAGGGACCACAATCCTAGTCAGGGCACGTCACAACATCTAAATTATTCTGTGCCTACCTTCGGGTAGCTTGGCACACAGCAGGCAGGATTAACTTAGAAGGTAATGTGTAAAGTAATTGTGCAATAACTCATACAGTCACACAGTGAAAACACCACAAAAAGTTCTCCACTTTAGGAAAATAGATAATATTTATCTGAACAACACAAGATCAAAACAACATAAATCCAATATCACAAGTCAAGATATCACTTTTTAAAGGTTTAAATGAGTCTCAGTCCTTAAAAATTAGTGGTTGTATCCTTTTAACACACAGTAACTGGGATGCGTTAAAAATAACAACACAGAGGGGTTGCAGAGGAGGCGATGCGTCAAAAAGTAAAGCAATACTGAGATTTGTCTGGTGCAGCAAAGGCGATGCATAGTTTCTTTCCATGCTGCAAAGTTGTGCGCCTGTTTCCAGGATCGCAGCCTTGAATCCTCATTGCGGTGTGGGGATATATTGATGCCCAGGGACGATGCATGGAAAACCCAGAACGTGTTGAGCAGAGGCAATAGGTGCTGTATCGATCTGGTAGGTGAAGCAGGGATTTTGCAGCTGCCAGGCAGGTGCTGCGTTGATCCGGCAGGCAGTGCATCAAATTTTGCTGGCGGTGCTTTGATTTTTCTAAGCACTGGATTTCCCTTCTTTGGTGAAGTCTTTGATAGCTCTGAGACCTCAGAATAGAAGGCAAGATTAATCCAATCCCTTGGAAAGCCCTTGTGGAGAAAGACAGAGTCCTTCCAGCAGGGTCAGTGGCCAGCAGGCAGCAGGGCAACAGTAGGAGAGCAGTCCTTCAAAGCAAAGCAATCCAGGTGTGTCCTTTGGGCATCCAGGCAGTCCCTCTTGTCCAGTTGCAGGTCCGAAAGTGCCAGATTTGGTAGGATTAGAGACCCATTTTATATACCCAAAAATTACTTTGAAGTGAGGGAAACTTCAAAGAGTGGTTTTGAAGTGCACAAGGTCCCCTTTCAGCCCAGTCCTGTATGCCAGGATCCCTGTGGGGGGTTATCAGTGTTTTATGTGGGGTCAGGCACTGGCCTTTGAAGTGTAAGTGAGAGCCACTCCACCCATCTTACCCATAGAGACCCATTCAGCTTGCAGATGAATGTAGATTTGGCTGAGCATCCTGTGTTTATGGCTGTCTGGGTGGAATGCACAAGATGAGCTGTCAACCAACACAGCCCAGACGTAGATTGGAGACAGTCTGTAAGACACAGAAGGCAGTAATGGAGAGAAATGCCCACTTTCTAAAAGTGGCATTTCCAAAATAGTAACTTCACCAGCAAGATTTTCTATTACCATTCTGGCCATACTTAGCATGACTGGGCTACTCCTTTCAGATCAGAATCTACCACTTAAAACTATATAGGGAAGTTCTAATGCTGGCATATGAGAGGAGCGGGCCTCACAGTAGTGTAAAACATATTTGTGAGGTGTTTTTCACTACCAGGACATGTAAAACACATACGTACATGTCCTGCATTTACTTACATAGCACCCTGCCCTATGGATTACCCAGTGCCTACAGTAGAGGTGACTTATATGTATCAAAAGGGGAGGTTAAGGCTTGGAAAGTAGTTTTAAATGCCAAGTAAAAGTGGCAGTGAAACTGCACACTCTGGCCTTGCAATGGCAGGCCTGAGACATGGTTAAGGGGCTACTTATGTGGGTGGCACAATCATTGCTGCAGACCTACTAGTAGCAATTAATGTACAGGCCCTGGGCAACTCTAGTGCACTTTACTAAGGACGCAGAGGTAAATTAAAAATGCAAATTGGTTAAGAGCCAATGTTACCATGTTTAGGGGAGAGAGCACAGGCACTTTAGCACTGGTCAGCAGTGGAGCAGTGGTAAAGTGCACAGAGATAGTTCAAAAACATGGATCAGTCTCTTCCCCCCTTACACATCTTCATATGGGGCATAATGGGAGTTGTAATTTGTATGTATGTATATATATATATATATATATATATATATATATATATATATATCTATGCATGCCCCCTCCCAGGCCACCACCCCGCTGTGGCCACACAGGCCATCCACCAGTCCTGGGGACAACAACCTCCCTGGGACAACAACAAAAAAAATTGGGAGAGCTGCATGTCCCCCTGGGGACCACTGCCTCCCTGAGGCTTCACATAAAAAAAATGTAGGGGGGCCCCCACAGACACCCCCTGTGTCCATGGGTCCACCACCTCCCCGGGACAACATTTAAAAAATATATATGGGACTGTGGGTACCCCTCCAGACTCCAGGGACCACCACATCCACAAGGCTACATTTTATAGGTATGTGGTGGGGGCATCGAGGACCAACCCAGGCTCCAGAGACCACCGCCACCCCAGGGCTACTATTTAAACTATTTATAAGGTGGAGCTACAAGGACCCCCAGGCCCCAGGGACACCACCTCCCCAATGCCAAATATATTTTCTAAAAGGAAAGGGGTGATGTTGCCCCCCTCCTTAGGCTGATTTTCGCCCTGGGAACCTCATTCCCTGGGGCCCAGCCATATTTCCAAGGGTGCCAAGAGCACCCATAACAGTCTATGGAGACCGCAGGGGGAGCCACAAGGCCCCTGTCGTCCCAGTCAGCTCCCGACTCATGCGGGAGCCAGCATTGCTCCCGCAAACAAAGAGCTGCTTTAAATAGTAGCTCTCTGCTTGCGGGAGCTATGTTTTCATCTGTTTCCTTCTACGCATATTAGCATGCAGGAAAACAAATGAAAACTCTGCTTTCTGCATGTGGGACCTGTTTGGCAGTTCCCACTAGCAGGAAGTGGAGTTATGTTTGCTTTTGCTTGGCGGGAGAGAAACAGGTGAAAACGTCACTTTCTGCAAGCGAAAGCTGTTTGTCAGCTCTCACTTGCAGAATGTGAAGTGTTTGCTCCTACTTGGTGGGAGCTGTCAAAGCTCCCGCCAAGACAGAGCGGACAGCTATGTCCTGGGGTAGGCACCCCAGGACATAGCAGGAGCTGACCCTGGGAGATGGTGGTCCCCAGGGCCATCATTGGCTCCGCAAGGGGGGGCCACACGGGCACCCTCCTACCTATGCAGCCCCAGGAAAGTGGTGGTCCCTGGGGACCAGGGTTCCAAAACGGACCTCCTTCATTCTTTTGCTGTAGCCCCAGTGAGGTGGTGGTCCTCTGGGCTGCAGGAGGGGCATAAGGCCCCCCTACATTGTATTTGATTGAAGAACCGGGGAAGTGGCGGTCCCTGGGGATGTGGGGGGCCGCACGCCCCCGTATTCATTTTCTTTAAAGCCCCAGGGAGGTGGTAGTCCCTGGGCCTGTTGGGAGGGCAGCCAGCACCCCTGCATTCAACTTCTTTAAAGTTCCAGGGAAGTCACAGTCCCTGAGGCTGTAGGGGGACACAAAGCCCCCATGCATTCATTTTGTTTAAAGCCCAAAGGGGCTGCAGGGGACCAGGTGGGTCCCCGCATACATAATGAGTTTAGCCCCTGGTAAGTGGCAGTCTCTGGGGCTGTGGAGGGGCCGGAGAGCCACCCTGCTGGACCTGGCCCACACGGGAGCTGTAGTTAAACAAGCACAGAGCCTGCACTTGCTCTTTAAAAAAATGTTCAGTTGGATCTGCCGATCCGCCGTGTCTCCCACCGAACATTTTACAACAAATGCTTTTTTTGCTCTGGGAGTCCCTTTGGGACCCCAGCACCAGAGAAAAGGGGTCAGGGTGTCCCTACCCTGGCCCCTTTTCTTATTTTTAATCTTTTTTTCAGGGACTCGGCTGAGGCAGAGTCCTAACATGGCTTCCAACACTTCCTTGTTGAAGTGTTGGCAGCCAATAAGATCTCACGTTCCTATATATACAATTTTTTTTTAATTGCTCAAAAACTATGGAACGGATTTATACCAAATAACAAAAAAGTCGCTTTCCGGACCAAGAGCTACCTTTCTGCCAAATTTGGTGTAATTCCATCAAGTGGCAATATTTCTCTACAAAATCCCTATAGAAAAATGCATGGGGAAAAAAGCTTTTTCTCCCCCCACCTCAACTTGATGGATCACCTCGAAACTTCAGAGACAGAGGCTAAAGCGAGCGTTGTATTTTTTGGGAACGTTTTGTGAAACTTCATCATACAGCACCAAAAAACACTTTTTCTATAGAAAATAGGTACCAACTATAACTCTCTAGTGGCGACCGTCACTAGGTAATATATATATATATATATATATATGGATATATAATTTTTTTTTTTGTCCCTGAATAAAACACAGGTTCCAGATATGTTATAGTTATGAAATAGATATGAAAAAGCCTTTGAAATTCACTACAAAGCTGAAGGGTACAGGGACGTTATAGTTAGGGTTCAAATTTTAGACACACCAAACCATAGAAATTCAACAGTTATAGTTATATTTAACTAAAGGAACTATAACTCATGCCACAAAGTAATTTTAGGCCATGAGGTATAGTTTCCTAACATAAGTATAACTATAACTGTTGAATGGTTTTGTGTGTCTAAAATGTGAGCCTAACTATAACATCCCTTCAACCTTTGTTTTTATCCAGGGTAACTGTAACTGGTGCTCTCACCATGCACAGTTTTCTCATCAATCATTTGACTGCAAATGTTACAGTGATACAGTGATATTATCACTGATGTCATAGAAGATGCCATAAGTGATGTAATATCTGGGATAATTAGCAATGCATGGTGAAGGCACAAGTTATAATTACCTTGGGCATGAGTTATAGTTACTTGAAATAACTCTAACAGCTGAAGTTCTATGGTTTTGTGCATATAAAATCCAAACGTAACTCTAACGTCCCTATAACCTTTGTTTTTTTAGTGACCTTCTAAGGTTTTTTAAAATTCTATTTCCTAACTATAACGTCCCTGTAACCTTTGTTTTTTCAGTTAATTTCTAGGGTTTATTAATGTTAAGTAAAAGTCCCATAGCACTGCACAGTGGGGCGGGCGGAGTTGGACACAGGGCCTGGCCTGGCATTGTGCTGCCCCGACCCAAGATTGCTGCTCCTACCCATTCCTCCTTGACATCCATTGTCTAAGTCCATGCCCCCTCAATACAGCCCTATGTGGCCGCTGCTCTGTCACTGCCCTTCCTGCCTGCCCTGAATAGTTAGCCTGCTGCCCCATCCACCTCCTCCCTACACCCTGTTGTCAGAGCCAATGCACCAGCCCCTCCCTCCTGCCTTGCATGGTCCGATGTGCTGCCACTCCCCTCCATTTAGCTTGATGTGCCTGCTCACTCCTGCCCTGCGTTGTCCAAATCTATGCCCCATCATTGCACTCCTGCTTACCCTCTGTGCTTAGCTTGCTGCCCCTACCCTCCTTCCGCCTGCCCTTAAATGTCTGTGTGCTTGCCCCAACTCGCTTCTTTTGGCTCACCATGTTCCATGGACCTGACACTGCCCCTCCTATCTACTCTGAGCATTCTGTTGAGCAGCCACTGCCCCTCCCTCCTGCCTAGCATAGTCAGCTGACTTCCACCTGTCCCTGCTACCTTCACCCTGCCTGTCCAAGTTCCACACCCTTATCCCCTCCCTCTTATCCTCAATGGTTCATTTTGCTCTGTTGTGCTGCAACTGCACCTCCTGCCTACCCCACGTGGTCTGTTGTGAAGCCTCTCCTCCTGCACTCTCTTGTCTGTGTCCAGCCCATACCCATCGCTTCTGTCCTCCATGGTACTTTGTGCATACCCCTGTCCCCTCCCTTTTACCCACCATGGCTGCTGTGCTGCCACTAACCCTTCCGCTTGCCATTCATTGTCTTCTGTCCTGCCACAGCCTCTCCCACCTGCCCTGGTGGTCAGCTTGCTGCCCGACCCCCTCTCACTTTTCCTCCATTGTTTGTGTTTATGCTATTATAGTCTCACTGTTGCCCTCCATGGTATGTTGTGCTTCCAGTGCCCATCCCACCTTCCTCCCAGGGCCCTGCCTCCTGACCCCCTGCTCTCTGTTTTCCATGTGCAGAACCCTATCCCCTCCCCTACCTTCTGACTTGTCTTCTCCGTTGGCGTGCACCTGCCCCCTCCCTGCTGCCCCTCATTGTCCGTTATGCTGCACTGTTCCTTCTGTGTGAATGGTATGGTCAGCCTGCTGCTCTTGCCTCTTTCCCCTCTGCTCTCTGTTGTCCAAGTGCATGGTCCTGTCCCCTCTCTATTGCTTTTTATGGTCCGTTGTGCTGCACTGCCGCCCGTTTGCCCCGTGTTGTGTATTGTGCTGATGCAACCACGGATGCCTGCCCTGTAAAGTCAGTTTGGTGCCCCTGTCCATCGCCCTTCTGCCATCTGTTATTCGAGTCCATGTCACTACCCCATTCCTCCTGCCCTCAGTGATCCAATGTACCATACTTGCCAACAGTTTGAACTTGGCAAGAGGGAGATTTAGATAACAAAACGTGGGGAATTGATTTTTCTCATTGACTTACATTGAAAAACAGGAGGTTTTAGGTAGGAGGCAGATAAAAACAATGGAAGTCTCCTGCCTGAATCAGGTTGTTGGCATGTATGGTTGTACTGCCACTGCCTCTTCCTTCTGCCCTCTGTGGCCTGTTATATTGCCATAGCCTCCCTTGCCTGACCTGCATAGTTGGTTTGTTGCCCCTGCCCCTCTTTCCCCTGCCCTTCATGGTCCGTTGTGCTGCCATTGCCCTCCCGCCTGCCAAGTGTGGTCAACTGTTTGCCTTTGCTCCCTGTCCTCAGTTATCTAAGTCTGTGCCCCCGGCATTTGCGACCCCACAGTATTCTAATGAACAGCTATTGTTGCGTAGGCTCTCATTATCCTAATGAGACTACTGGATTTTGAGCAGCAGGATCATCCACGGTGTGGGAGACTTAGGGGGTCATTACAACATTGGCGGTAAAAGCCGCTTACCGCCGTGCAGAAGACCGCCAATACACCGCCGCGGCCGTGGAATTCCGCCACAGCTATTATGACCCACATCTCGGAATCCGCCGAAACTCAGACACCCGCACAACTCCGCCACACCAAAGGTCAGTGTTAAACTGGCGAAAACAAAACCTCCACCTCCACGCCAACAGAAACACGCCCATGCTATTACGACACACGAATCCACGCGGTGGTCTTTCAACTGCAGTATTCCATTGGCGGTACACAATACTCACACATCTCCAAAACACCGCCACATTGGACATTTCAAAATACACACACCTGATACACATACACACACCACTCCCACACACCCAACACAATATAAAACACACACCCACATCACCCACAAACCCCTACAACCAAAAAAACAGGAAGAAGGCCAGAGGGGGAGCACAGAATAGACAATACCACCACACAGAGGCACACAACACCATCACCCACACAACATCCACGCACAAAACACCACACACCACTACACATCACTACACTCATCACCACATACACCACCTCACACATCACACACACCACCCCATGGCACGCCAAAGACACCCCCGATTTTCCGAGGAGGAGCTCAGGGTCATGGTGGAGGAAATCCTACGGGTAGAGCCACAGCTATTTGGCTCACAGGTGCAGCACACCTCCATAGCCAGGAAGATGGAGCTATGGCGCTGAATTGTGGACAGGGTCAACGCTGTGGGACAGCATCCAAGAAATCGGGAGGACATCAGGAAGAGGTGGAACAACCTACGGGGGAAGGTGCGTTCAGCGGTCTCCAGGCACAACATCGCGGTACAGCGGACGGGCGGCGGACCACCACCTCCTCCCCCACAACTAACAACATGGGAGGAGCAAGTCTTGACCATCATGCATCCAGAGGGCCTCGGAGGAGTCGGTGGAGGAATGGACACTGGTAAGTCAAATCTTAACTATCAGATCCCCCACCCTACCTGCATGCTATCACACACCCCCACCCTCCCCTATCACTCCAACTCCACACTAATGTACTAAGAACACAAACCACACATCCCAACAACAAGCCCTGCATGACACAACTAAGCATGGTCACCCCTCACCAAAGCATGCACACTGCACATACCCAGAAAAAACCCCTAACCATCATCACACAAGCCCCGACACAGGAATGCTAGCACTGGGGTACACGCTCACCCACCCATTGTACACCATGATACACACACATGCAATAATCATGCTCTTATGCCCCTGCAGGATCACGAAGGACCGTCACCACACCGGAGGGTCCAGACATCTCCACTCCACCCACAGAAGAGGCACACAGTGACGATAGCAGCTCTGCTCTACTGGAGCCTGATTACCAGCCCGGACCATCGTGGGCCTCGGGACAGTCAGTTCCCCTTGCACAGGCATAGCCCAACACTGACCTTCCACCCTCTGGTAACACCAGCACAGCACCCACCCAGCGGGCCCAAACCTCCGTACCCAGGACAGGTCAATCAGCTGTGTGTCCACCACTACAGGGAACCCAGGATAACCCACCACCCCAACAACAACAGGGACCTGGGGGCAGTGGTAGTGGCCACACGGTCCAGGGGACGGAGGCACAGGAACACAGGGGAACTGGGAGGGCTGCTGTGCGACAGGGGGCGGACAGGCCAAGGCAACCCACTCTCCACGAGGCCCTCTCCTCCATCATGGGAGCATACCACCACTCCCAGGAGAGGATGGCGACGGTCCTGGTCAAGTTTCAGGAGACCCAGCTCCTGCAAGAGGAACAGTATTTGGGCTTCAGGGAGGAGCTCAGGACCATCAGCTCCGCCTTGGGCACCATCGTAGGGGTGCTGAAGGACATACAGCAGACCTTGAGGGACACCGTGGCACTCCAAGGGGCCCCTGACACTAGCCAGGACGATGAACTGCCCACCACCTCCGCCGGCGCTAGTGGACAGGACGCCCCTCCACAGGACCACCACACCAGCACCCCACCCCCTGCAGACGGACAACCACCATGCAAGCGGTCCCTGAGAACCAGGAACAGGACAGAGCAAGATGGCAAGACCCCCACCAGGAAATTAGACCACCCTGATTGTCCCCCCACCGTCCCACTTTGTTACCCTGTCCATACTTTAACTGCCCCAGCTCCACTTCCATGCCCAGATGGGCAGTGCACCTGTGAGACTAATAGACTGGACTCTGCCATGGACTTTCCTCCACCATCACCCATCACCATTTTACAACCCCCCTCCATTTTTGAGCACTTAAATAAACACCCTTGAACCACAAAACATTCTGGAGTCAGTCTATGCTTTGGTAAAATGTATGATCAATGACAGTGTCAAAATGCTTTTTTAGTTGTTAAGGCAACATACCAATGTCACACATCACAAGTCCTTGAAGGATGCATGCAGATGACACACGTTGGTAACCACACCTGTGAAACCGTAATGGAAAGGAACAACTCAGTTACCAAATAATCCCATTCAATTACACACTGTATAGAGTAAGACGTGTGACAGTGAATGTAATGTTAAAAAAGAAAATGTTCTCACCTGTGTGTCACTGGAAATATTGCTGTATGACTGACTCCCTGTTGTCGTTGTCTTCTTCCTCAGCTTCCTCCTCATCACTGTCCACAGGCTCCACAGCTGGCACACCACCGTCATCTGGACCATCCTCCTGCAGAAAAGGCACCTGGCGTCGCAAAGCAAGATTGTGAAGCATCGAGCAGGCGATGATGATCTGGCACACCTTCTTCGGTGAGTAGAACAGGGAACCACCTGTCATATGGAGGCACCTGAACCTTCCTTATGTGCTTCAGGAGGCCGAAGGTGCGTTCAATCACCCTCCTAGCCCGCCCATGGGCCTCATTGTAGCGTTCCTCTGCCCTGGTCCTGGGATTCCTCACTGGGGTCAATAGCCAAGAAAGGTTGGGGTAACCAGAGTCCCCTAATAGCCACACACGGTGCCTCTGGAGTTGACCCCTCACATCAGGGATGCTGCTATTCCGCAGGATGTATGCGTCATGCACTGAGCCAGGGAACATAGCATTTACCTGGGAGATGTACTGGTCTGCCAAACAGACCATCTGTACATTCATGGAATGATAACTCTTCCGGTTCCTGTACACCTGTTCACTCCTGTGGGGGGGGACCAAAGCCACATGGGTCCCATCAATAGCACCTATGATGTTCGGGATATGTCCAAGGGCATAGAAGTCACCTTTCACTGTAGCCAAATCTTCCACCTCAGGCAATATGATGTATCTCCTTACGTGTTTCAGCAGGGCAGACAACACTCTGGACAGCACGTTGGAAACCATAGGCTGGGTCATCCCTGATGCCATGGCCACTGTTGTCTGAAAAGACCCACTTGCAAGGAAATGGAGTACTGACAGCACCTGTACGTCAGGGGGGATTCAAGTGGGATGGCGGATTGGTGACATCAGGTCTGGCTCCAACTGGGTTCATAGTTCCTGGATAGTGGCACGGTCAAACCTGTAGGTCACGATTAATTGTTGCTCCTCCATTGTCAACAGGTCCACCAGCGGTCGGTACACCGGAGGATTCCGCCATCTTCTCAATTGTCCCAGCTGACGGCGCCTAGGAAGGACAACAGCGAGGATCGAGTCAACTTATTTCCAGGTATGTACCCACAGTTACATAGAACACGACACCAAACACCAAACCCTTCCTGTATGTGTGTTGAGTGTAGGCCTAGCTATGTGTGACGCAGAAGTAAATGGAGGCATGTGGGCCCCTGAAATGGCGGCTGCCTGACCTCTAAACTGGGACAATGGGATTGTGGGGTAACTGCGTTGGCGTTGCACACCGTTGCGGTAGGCAGTCGTAGACTGCGGTGCAATGCTGCATTGGTTTACATTGGACCCTATGGGTCCCATGAGCCAATGAGGAAGTGCGCCGGAGGTGATGATACGCACCGCCGCGGACGTCACCGCCGCGGACGTCACCGCCATTTTCTATCTGTTCTATCACTAGATACCTGATCTTCGACAGGAGAGGACCTACACTGCAAGTGCTGCTGTGACCTCGTCTGGAAGCGACGATGGCTGCTGCATCTGGGGAAAGGGCCCCTGCCTTCACTGCTCAGGAGTTGGAGAAACTGGTAGACGGGGTCCTCCCCCAGTACACGCTACTCTACGGTCCTCCAGACCAACAGGTAAGTACACTGGGAGCACGTTGTATGGGCTAGGTCTGGGTGGAGAGGGCTGGTTGGAAGGGGGCAGAGTTCAGGGAACATTAATGCATGTGAATGAATGTGCCACATGGCTAGGGTAGGGAGGGGGGCTACGCACATTGACGGTGCGGTTGTTAATTACTTCTCTTCTTCCCTTGTGCATGTCATGTAGGTCAGCGCCCACCAGAAGAAGGACATCTGGCGTGCCATCGCCAAGGACGTCCGGACCCTGGGGGTCCACCAGAGACGGGGCACCCACTGCCGTAAACGATGGGAGGACATTCGCCGCTGGAGCAAGAAGACGGCGGAGGCTCAGCTGGGGATGGCCTCCCAACGTGGGAGGGGTGCCCGTCGCCCCATGACCCCCCTGATGTTCTGGATCCTGGCGGTGGCCTACCCTGAGTTGGATGGGCGCTTGAGGGCATCACAGCAGACACAAGGGGGTGAGTACAACATCATTCTGCAGACTTGGCGCGCAGTGGAGGGGTCTGGGTGGGGGAGGAGTCCTGTGGGTGTACCTAGGCCAGGCAGACATAGGTAGACTAGGCCCCTCCGTAATGCAGGCCATGTGGCTCCCTACCCCGCCGCAGTAGAGTGCCAAGTGCAGGTATAGATGCCCCTGTGGCATCCATGTGTGCAGAGGTCCACCATAGCCATGTAGGCCAGATCCCAGGATTTGCATCTGTAGAGGCCAGGAGCACGGCGTAGTGCAGGGGGCTGCTGTGTCTGTAGTGTCCGCCAACGGTCGCGGTATGCCATGCACTCAACCTGTCTTTCTTCTGTCTCCCCCCCCCTTTTTGTGCTCTCCATGTTCTTATGTGCATCAGCATCATCAGGCGGAGGTACAGTGGCACCGGAACACGAGGGAGCTGCATCCCACATGCCCTTGGAGGGCCACACCACGGACTCTGAATGCACCAGTGGGACGGAGGGCGAGGGGAGCTTCACGTCGGCCACCGGATCACCAACCAGCGACACGGACTCGTCCGACAATGGGAGCTCCCTTGTGGTGGCGGCACCATCTGTGCGCCCCACTTCTACAGGTACAGCCGCCACCTCCCCTACCAGCACCGCCCTCCCAGCAGCACCTCAGCGTTCCCCCGTGCTCGTTCACCCAGGAGGGTGGGCATCACCTTCGCCCCAGGCACCTCAGGCCCTGCCACAGTCACCCCTGCTGCCCTCAGTGAGGAGGCCATTGACCTCCTCAGGTCACTCACTGTTGGGCAGTCTACCATTGTGAATGCCATCCAGGGTGTAGAAAGGGAGTTGCAACACGGTAATGCATTCCTGGAGGGAATTCATTCTGGTCAGGCTGCCCTTCAGCGAACCCTGCAATCTCTGGCCTCAGCACTGATGGCAGCCATTGTCCCTGTGTCCAGCCTGCCCCCTCCAACCTCCTCCACCCAGACCCAATCCCCTGTACCCCAGCCTATCCCAAGCACACCATCAGACCAGCATGCACACACCTCTACACCCAAAAGTAGCTCAGGCAAACATAGACACCACACAACCCACAGGCACACACGCAAGCATCACCCACATGCAGACACAGCAACATCCACTGCCTCCACTGTGTCCCCCTCCTCGTCGTCTCCCTCCTCCCTCCCAGTCTCGTCTACACTCACACCTGCATGCACTACATCTACAGGCACCAGGACTCGCACCAGAACACCCAGCACCACACCCGCTCACCTGCACTCACCACCTCCACTACCATTTACACGTCCCCTGTGTCCTCTCCCAGTGTGTCTGTGACGCCCCCTCCCAAAGTAAACAAACGCGGGCACCCACACACCCAACATCTATCCACCTCACGACAGCCTCCAGTACCTGCACCCAAAACACCTAAAGTGACACCTCCTACAACCACCTCCTCTTCCTCCACTCCCAGACCCCCTCCAACTACCCATCCCAGTGTTCGTCAGAAACTGTTCCTGTGTAAAGTTGACCTTTTTGCCCCCCCCTCCAATTCATCAGTCCTGTCTTAGCGCCTCAGCCAAAAAGCCTCCAATACCAGTGGTGCCTGTTCAAGGTGTGTGGAGTGCACCGGCCACCAGGACTGGCAGTGTGACCCGGAGCCAAGGCACTGGCAGCCCATGCCTGTAAAGGCTCTGAAATTGGAAAGTGGCCGACGGGACCCTGTGAAGACTCCTGGTGGCAAAACAACTCACAGGGGTTCCAGGTGGATGGCAGAGTCAGCTGTGACTCCTCCAAAGGTGGGGAAGGGCCAGAGGAAGTCTGCACAGCCTAGTGTGAGCAGCACGGCGGAGAAGGGCGGCATCCTTCCCGGCGGTTGGGACGCCACCGCCAGCACCATCGTCACTGGTCAGGAGACCACCGCCAGAGTCATTGCCCAGGAGGGCCCAAGTATTGTCACTGGTCAGGAGACCACCGCCAGAGTCAGTGCCCAGGAGGGCCCAAGTATCGTCACTGGTCAGGAGACCACCGCCACCGCCAGAGTCAGGGCCCAGGAGGGCTCAAGTATTGTCACTGGTCAGGAGACCACCGCCAGAGTCAGTGCCCAGAAGGGCCCAAGTATCGTCACTGGTCAGGAGACCACCACCAGAGTCAGTGCCCAGGAGGGCCCAAGTATCGTTACTGGTCAGGAGACCACCGCCAGAGTCATTGCCCAGGAGGGCCCAAGTATCGTCACTGGTCAGGAGACCACCGCCAGAGTCATTGCCCAGGAGGGCCCAAGTATCGTCACTGGTCAGGAGACCACCGCTGAAGTCAGTGCCCAGGTGGGGCCCGGCTGCCACAGCCCCGCTGGGCAATGAGGGAACGTCATGCCACACACCAATGCCCAGTCCAGAACCGGCATGGCAAAGCACCACTGAACAGGGCATGCACCGCCATGGCAAAGCACCGCTGAAGAGTCCAGAACCGGCATGGCAAAGCACCGCTGAAGAGTCCAGAACCGCCATGGCAAAGCACCGCTGAACAGTCCAGAACCGGCATGGCAAAGCACCGCTGAACAGTCCAGAACCGCCATGGCAAAGCACCGCTGAACAGTCCAGAACCACCATGGCAAAACACCGCTGAACAGGGCATGCACCGGGGAAGAATGAAATGTCCGCCACATCAAGCATCGTTATCCCATGTGCGGGTGGGACAGGGACGGTACAGGAACTTCCACGGGGAGACTAATCCAGTCTGGGCACCTGTCCCCCTCCTGAACCAGTGGAGGCTGTTATCTACTTTGGAAACTGTGGCTTTGTACTCCCCAGGATGGTACAGTGGGCAAGCCACCCACTGTAGAGACTTGAGAGACTGTGGCTTTGCACTCCCCAGGATGGTACAGTGGGCAAGCCACCCACTGTAGAGAATTGAGAGACTGTGGCTTTGCACTTCCCAGGATGGAACAGTGGGCATGGAGCCCCGTCGTGGATCTGGCTTTGCACTCCTCCGGCTGAGGTGCCCCCCCTTCCCTTCCCCCTGAGGTGCCTGTAGTGTTTCTATCTGATGCCCCGGCAGTGTTCTCTCCGTGTGTGGACAGGTATCTTTTGTGGGCCTCGCCCATGCATTTTTGGACTAGTAGTGCACGGACATTTATTTGTGCATATCTACACTACTTCTCGGAATGTATATAGTTTTGTATGGTTAGCTAATATATCTGTATATTTTTGAGATATGTATATTGATACATTACAAGGTTTTGACTGATTTCGTTTTGTCTTTGCTTTCTTCCGGGGGGGTTGTGGGTTGTTGATGTGATTTTTGTAAATGCTTTGGTGTGTGTGTTGTAATATGCAAGGGTGGGGTGGGGGTGGGGGTGTTGCGTGTGTGTCCTCCTAACTTTTGCCTCCCCAATCCCCTATGTCATAGGTGCAGTACTCACAGTTGTCGTCGCCAGCGCTGGCGTTGGTCTTCGTAGATGAGTAGGAATACAAGGGCCGGTAGGATTTGGAGTTCAGGCTCCATGGAGTCCTCCTTCCTCGTGGGATGTGTTCAGGTGAGCGTTTTCCCATTGCAGAAACTGTTTCCGCCGTGTTTTTAGCCACAGAGAATCTGCCCCGGAAAAGGTGGCGGATTGGTGGGTTGTGATACTATGGGCGGTACGTTGTCTTCTGCCTGTCTGTACCGCCGTGGCGGTCGGAGTGTGAAAGTGGCTGTCTTTGTTGGCGGTTTCCGCCACGGTTATAATTCAAAAAATTTTACCGCCAGACTGTTTGCGTCTTACCGCCGCTTTAACACCGTCCGCCAGGGTTGTAATGACCCACTTAGTCTGACCCACTGCGGGTGACACCTATCGCTCTAAATCTGGGTTTTGCTCCGGCTAACTAGCAGTGCCTCATCTCTACCAAGATATATGGATGATTGGGCAGCCGAGCGCATGACATATTATACTTCTCAGGGAAGTCGTGGTCACTCAGGTCGCATCCGGTTCTCCCATCCACAATTAGGTCTCATATATAAATGACAACAAGAAGCAGCATGAGTTTTAATGAATGGTTTAATAAAATGACTTCAGTTTAGATAGCAAAGCGCGAGCTGCACTAACCAGGACGACACAACATGACAATATTAAAATGGTGACGAGGAGAGTGAAGCATAAGAATAGCACTATCATATTGTCACTAGGATTTATGGACTATTTCCTATCTAAGTCCTAATCTGAGCACAGCATGTTAAGCTCTCATTCTGCATTTCGGGTCCCCCCGGGAGGACATCAACCCTCATACCTGAGCAAAGGCCTGTTGTCTGGTTAGCATCTGCAGCGAAGCATTCAGCAATCAGCATACAGTCGTGGTTCCCTGGCTGGAATCTCCCTCTTAACATGTAATGGGACTAAGAAGTGTTTTTATAATAACACAGCTGATGTTCTAAGAAAATGTCCCTACATAAGGATGTGTATTTTCTACGAATGTTGGAGACTAAACTTCTACCACGTTCACCGGCAATGTACCAAACTGTAGCCTTGACTGAAGCACAAAGTGATCAAGAATGTCTTCTTTGAGAACACAGTGCTGGGCTAAGCAAAAACAATTAGACCATAAAACTGGTTATTGTAAAAATAACAATGCGAAGCTAAACAAAATATATCTAGGTCAAAGTGCACAGCGGCCTAGTGTGTTAAACTAACGTGCATGGAGCTATACCTAAAATGGCTACATAACACTATATTGCTAACATTCTATATTTATCACAAAAGTGTGGGACGCCGGACGTCATCTTGATGTAATCAAACATGTGGTAATGTATGTTAGTTAAGTTTTTCATTTGTTATTTCACTTCCTATGTTGAGTGCTTGTTATTTCTTTGTAATGCACAAGCCTTCCATTACAGGTTTGTTTTTATTTAGAATATTTAGATTTATTTACTCTGCAGTTGGACTATGACTGCTGCTCTTGCTGGTCATTGCTTCTGCTGCTGAGGACATTCTTTGAAGTATAAGCCAGTTTACACTGTATAAGCTCTCCCTATCATTACTACGTTTTTGGCGACTACAGACTATCTCCAGTGGTGTGCCAACAACAGGGAACAAATTAATTATTAGCCTATCTGTGCATCCAGTTCTGGTGTGTCTGCTGCAGGCACCTCAGGCAGGAGTAATCCTTTTCGAAGTCTTGGTCATCGCAATGCTTGACAATTCCATCTTTGGCAACAGTAAGAAATGTATTGCAGTTGAATTTAAAGGGGCTGAGCCTAATGTCATTGCTGTTGAGCCCCAATGGCTGACAGTGACATAGGAGCACTGCGAGTGTCAATGACGAGGGAGTATTGAACATTGCTTAGAGCACTCGCGTGCAGTCAATCAACCAGCTCTGATGTGCACAACGTGCTGCCATCTTTGTTATCCCTGAAATATGCACAGGCATTTGTATGGTTATAGCCTGTTGGCAGGTTCTCAATAGTGTATTCTAGCCTGCAAAGGAAGTTTTTACTTTATACCACTATGTTTGGGATCCACATATCGATGGTGGGTACTCCATATTATTGGCAAGTAAGTTCAATTTTGCCTGACACTTTGACTTTTATCAATTTTTGTCTTCCAACCTGTCTGTGTACAGCTGTACTTACCTTATAGCAAAGCAACCATAGACATTGGTACTGTAATATTTCTGAGCATTACCCACCATCACCTTTACTACAGAATCCATGGGATTTACCTATGAAGTTGAGCAAGTGGTTTGGGTTATTTAGTAATTTCATGATTGCTATTGATGCTACCTCATTTTCAGCCACAGGAAAGAAAAGGTTATTATTACATTCAGTTGGTGCAGAAGCACAATAAATATTTGCACATTTGCCACCACACAAAGCACCTGAAGGTGTGGAGGAAGCATAATAGGATGTATTTTCTGAGGCACTAGATAGACTGAAATTGCATTTCATGGTTGAGCCAAATGTTATGATAGAGTGTTTCGATTTCTATTCACAGCATCAGCTCTTTTCAAAACCTATTGAAGCTTATGTTGCTGCTCTACCTATATTAGCATCAATGTGATTTTGGTACTATTACAGATCAATACATCAGAGCTCAAGTTATGATGAATTATCATAAAGAAAAGATTCAAGAGCAACTATTATGTCATACAAATCCAACCTTAAAAGACGTAATTGAAGTAGCAAAAGGCATAAAAAGAATTATACGGTCATGTAAATTGCTGAATAATGATAAAGAGAATCTTAGCGAAGATACCTTGGTTTGAAGTTCCAACAAAAGTAAGTTTAATAAGAGCACTTACAAGTCATTGGAAAGAGTTAAATGCTTAAGGTGTGGATCTACTTTGCATCTCACTGAAGCAAATTTTCCTACAGTGTGTGGATCTCAGCATAAACTAAATTCAATTGTAGATAAGAAAAGTGACTGTGGTCAGGTCAGTCAAGATAAGGATAACATGGTATTAATTGTTGGGCGAAGAAAACAATCACTACGATATCCTTGCTACTGGAGTTGATGATAACCTGTCCAAATCTCTGAATTGTGAAGTCATTATCGATGGAATTAAAACCATGATGCTAGTGGATTTAGAATCACCAAATTTCAGAGATCTTCTTTAGAAAGCATTGGAATGAAAGGAAATTGGAAAACAACAATATTAAGACGTTGTAGTGAATCCTAGTTTGTTTTAATGGGATAACAGGAGTTAGCTTAGCCTTTAGCTTGCAGACTTTTAACCTACTTAGCTTGCTCTGTCTTAGACCATTTATTTAATTAATTCTTCTAAGATGGCTGCCTCGTTTATAGTTAGGCCCTTTTGTTTAGAGTTATGTTATAAGTGTCACTGCGCTAAGGCATCAACTCATGCGACAAAGACAAACAAACTGTAGGTGCTCACATTAGAAATTACCGTTCCAAGCATGCAGTGTTATCTATTGTTTTGGAACAACCTACGTCAGGGGTGCAAGTAGATTTGTATAAATGCATCACACTTTAGACAGATAATCAGAGGGATTCTGACCAGATACCATCGCTGCTATCGATGCTGCATGTTGCCTTGACTTTGACCCGGACTTCGTCTTCTTTAGAAGTCTCAGCTCAAGACCTCATTTCAAGGTAACCAGGGTTGGGGGCTCCTTCCATGGACATGGCATTGGCAAATTATGTTTAACATACCCAGCTTTCCTCTAGGTAGAAGGTTAGGCCTATCACGATAGGGTACTAGGACATATTATACACTTTGGGGGTCATTCTGACCTCGGCGGTAAAAGGCGCTTACCGCCGGTCAGAAGACCGCCATAACACCGCCGCGGCCGCGGAAAGCCGCCACGGTCATTCTGACCCACAACGGCCAAACCTCCAAAAATCCGACCTCCACTGCAGGCCGCCACATCAGCGGGCAGCGATAAACTGGAGATGACCAAACCTCCACCGTCACGCCAACAGAAAAACGCCCATGCCATTACGACCCACGAATCAACGCAGCGGGCTTTCCAACGCGGTATTCCATTGGCGGTACACACCGCTGCGGTCAAAATACACACACAGCACCAAAACACATGCACATTGGACAATTACAAATACACACACCTGATACACATACACAACCCACTCCCACACAATCAATCAACTATAAAACACACCCCCACATCACCCACAAACCCCTACGACCACAATTACTGAGAGAAGGAGAGAGAGACACAGCAGACAATCCATAGCAATACACACTGAGGCACACTACACCATCACACACACCACATAGTAGCACAAAGCACCACACACCAACATACTCATCATCACATACACCACCCCACACCTCACCCACACCACCCCATGGCACCCCAAAGGCACCCACGCTTTTCGGACCAAGAACTCCGGGTCATGGTGGAGGAAATCCTAAGAGTGGAACCCCAGCTCTTCGGCTCACAGGTGCAGCACACCAGTATAGCTAGGAAGGCGGAGCTATGGTAGCGGATCGTGGACAGGGTCAACGCGGTGGGACAGCATCCCAGGAATAGGGAGGACATCCGCAAACGATGGAACGACCTACGGGGGAAGGTCCGATCGATGGTCTCCAGGCACAACATCGCGGTCCAGAAGACTGGCGGCGGACCCCCACCCACCCCTCCCGAATTTACATCATGGGAGCAAGAGGTCTTCAACATCCTGCATCCTCAGGGCCTCGCAGGAGTAGCCGGAGGAATGGACTCTGGTAAGTCCAATCTCAACTACTAGATCCCCCCCACCCCACCAGCATGCCAACCCACACCCCCACCCTCACCCCCAACCCCCCAGCACACATCCTCCCTGACAATGTCTCACCAGCACAACCCACCCATCCCAACACCAACTCCTGCATGCCAACACAATCCATGGACACCCATCACCCAAGCATGACCACCGCACTTACCCCCCCCCACTAACTACCCTCACAACACCTCCCTCAAGGGAATGCCTGCACTGGGGGACGAGGGCACCCATAACACGCACGCTATTGCACACACAGAAACAATAACCAAACTCTCTTACCCCATGCAGGACCCGAACGCCAAAACACCAGCCAGGAGGGTCCAGAAATGTCCATCCCACCCCCGGAACAGGCCCACAGTGAGGACAGCAGCTCTGTCGACACTGAACCTGATGACCAGCCCGGACCATCGGGGACCTCTGGGCAGTCGGTTCCCCTCACCCAGACACAGGCCACACCAGACCTGACCCCCTCTGCCAACACCAGCACAGCTCCCACCCAGCGGGCCCATGCCTCTGTCTCTAGGACACGTCAATCAGCGGTGTGTCTGCCACTACAGGGCACCCAGGCTAACCCAACACCCCAACAACAACAGGGACCTGGGGGCAGTGGGAGCGGGCACACCGTCCAGGAGACAGAGGCCGGGGGAAACCGGCCAGCTCGGAGGGCTGCTGTGCGACAGGGGGGGGAGGAGAGGCCCAGGGAACCCACTCTCCAAGAGGCCCTCACCACCATCATGGGGGCCTACCACCACTCCCAAGAGACGATGGCGACGGTACTGGCCAGGTTCACGGAGATCCAGGCACAGCAGGAGGAACGCTACATGGGGTTCAGGGAGGAGCTGAGAATCATCGGGACCGCAATGGGGACCATCGTCCTGGCCCTCAACAGGATAGAAGACGCGTTGCGGGACCATGTGGCACCACACAGGGGCCCTGTCACTAGCCCGGACCAGGAACAGCCTACCACCTCCGCCGGTGCTAGTGGACAGGAGGCCCCAACACCACGGCAGGCCACCAGAACCCCACCTCCTGCTGAAGAACAACCACCCCGTAAGAGGAGCCTGAGATCCAAAAAAAAGACAGAGTAGGATGTCAAGACCCCCGCCAGCAGGACATACCCCCTGAACTCTTCCCACTGTCCCACATTGCCACCCTGTCCAACCATGAACTGCCTCTGCTCCATCCTTCCACAGGCAAAAGGACAATGCACCTGTGAGACTGAGAACTGGACTCTGCCATGGACATTACTCCACCCCCACCCATCACCCTTATAATCACATGTACCAATATCTAGCCCTGTAAATAAATCACATATTGCACACAAATCAGTTTGGAGTCATGCTGTATTATTAGCAAATGTATTACATATTACTGTTCAATATCTGTTCTGTCAATTAGTGATGACAACATACCAATGTCAATACGCTGTAGTTCATGGGCAAACCAAGCAGAAGTCAGGCACTGCGTCATACAGCACTGAGAAGGGAAGGGAAAATAAAAAATTACCCAAAAAGATCTGGTGGGAACTACAGAAAGTACAGATGCAGGAGGCTAGAAGCAATTGTGAAATGGCGTGGGTGATTCTTACCTGGGTGTTACTGGAAATACTGTTGTATCACTCTGTCCCTATTGTCTGTGTCGTCCTCTGAGTCTTCCTCCTCTTCACTCTCCACAGGCTCCACGGCTTCTACAACACCACCATCTGGACCATCCTCCTGCAGGAAAGGCACCTGGCGTCGCAAAGCCAGGTTGTGAAGCATACAGCACGCCACGATGATATGGCACACCTTCTTTGGTGAGTACATTAGGGATCCACCTGTCATATGCAGGCACCTAAACCTGGCCTTCAGGAGGCCAAAGGTTCGCTCAATCACCCTCCTAGTACGCCCATGGGCCTCATTGTAGCGTTCCTCTGCCCTTGTCCGGGGATTCCTCACTGGGGTCAGTAGCCACGGCAGGTTGGGGTAACCAGAGTCACCTATTAGCCACACACGTTGTCTCTGTAGCTGCTCCATCACATAGGGGATGCTGCTATTTCGCATCACATACGCGTCATGCACTGACCCTGGGAACTTGGCATTTACATGGGAGATGTACTGGTCAGCCAAACAGACCACCTGGACATTCATCGAATGATAATTTTTTCTGTTTCGGTACACCTGCTCATCGTCTTTTGGGGGTACCAAAGCCACATGGGTCCCATCAATGGCACCAATGATGTTGTGGATATGTCCAAGGGCATAGAAATCACCCTTCACTGTAGGCAAGTCACCCTCCTCTGGGAAAATGATGTAGCTCCGCATGAGTTTCATCAGGGCAGACAACACTCTGCTCAAAATCTTAGAAAACATAGGCTGAGACATTCCAGATGACATGGCCACTGTGGTCTGGAATGACCCACTGGCCAAAAAATGGAGGACTGACAAAACCTGCACCAGAGGGGGAATCCCTGTGGGTTGGCGGATGGGGGACATCAGGGCTGGCTCCAGCTGGGCACACAGTTCATGGATAGTGGCACGGTCTAGTCTGTATCGAAGTATTATATGGCGTTCTTCCATTGTCGACAGGTCCACCAGCGGTCGGTACACGCGAGGATTCCTCCTTCTCATTGCAAGTCCCAGCGGACGGTGCCTAGGAAGGACAACATGGAGCACAGAGTCAGCCAAACCACAGGTACGTACAGACAGCTTGCACAGTTAAAGAATGGCAATGGGTTGAAAGGCGTGTATGTGTGGCAATGCAAGGCCTAGGCCTGTGTGTCGCAGTCAAAATTAAGCCATGTAGGCCCTTGAAATGGCGGCTACCTGACCTGTGAAGTGGGACAATGGGATGTGAGGTCAATGCGCTGGCGGGGCACACCGTGGCGGTAGGCGGTCGAAGACCGCGGCGCAAAGCCGCATTGGTTAACATTGAAGCCTATGGGTTTCAGGAGCCAATGACGAAGTGCGCCGGCGGTCGCGGTACGCACCGCCGCGGTACGCACCGCCGCGGGCGTGACCGCCATTTTCTATCTGCTTAATCACTCGAGACCTGATCATCCACAGGAGAGGACCTATACTGCAAGTGCTGCTGTGACCTCGGTCTGGAAGATACAATGGCTGCTGCGACTGGGGAAAGGGCCCCTGCCTTCACGTCTGAAGAGTTGGAGAAGCTCGTGGATGGGGTCCTCCCCCAGTATGCGCTACTCTACGGTCCTCCAGACCAACAAGTGAGTACACCGGGTGCACATGGAATGGGCTATGCCTGTGTGGATTGGGGTGGAGGTAAGTTGGTGGGGTGGGGGGCGAATGAGGAATGCAACACCCGACAGATGAGAGCATGTGCCATATGGCAAAGTTGGTGGGGGGGGCCAATCACATCTAACATGCAGGTCATTCATGATTTCCTCCTTTCCACCCTGTACATGTCAAATAGGTCAGCGCCCATCAGAAGATCGAGATTTGGCGTGCCATCGCCAAGCAAGTCCGGAACTTGGGGGTCCACAACAGACGGGGCATCCACTGCCGCAAGAGGTGGGAGGACATCCGCCGCGGAACAAGGAAGACCGCAGAAACACTGCTGGGGATGGCCTCCCAACCTAGGAGGGGTGCCGGTCGCACCATGACCCCCCTGATGTCCCGGATCCTGGCGGTGGCCTACCCTGAATTGGATGGGCGCTTTAAGACATCACAGCAGACACAAGGGGGTGAGTATCAGCACATTCTCCTATCTTTCTGCGCAGTGGAGGCGTCTGGGTGGGGGAGGAGGGCTGTGGGTAACATTAGGCCAGGGCGCTTTCTGTAGTGTAGTCCTCTCCCTTAGGCATGGCCCTGTGCCCCCGGCCCCCACCTCGGTAGGGTGACAAGTACAGCCATTGAAGGTCCAGCATCTCCCATGTGCACGTTTGACATCTCTTGGGCTGTTGTCTTAGTCAGTAGTACTGAGTAGTGTACCCCGAATGCGCGGCTTAGTGCATTAGGCACCTGTGTCTGTCCTCTCCGCCAACGGTGTTGACATTGCATGCACTCAACCTGGTCTTCTTTTTTCTCCCCCCACCCTTTCTCTTCATCTTCTTGTGCATGTGTGCATTAGCATCATCAGGCGGAGGAGATTTGGCATCGGAGCATGAGGGAGCTGCAGGACACAAGGCCCCGGTGGGCCCAGGAACAGACACCGAGGGCACCAGTGATCCAGAGGGCGAGGGGAGCACCACGACGGGGACCGCTGGTGAGAGCAGCGAAAGCGACAAGTCCTCGGATGGGAGCTCCCTAGGGGTGGCGGCAACATCCGTGCCCCCCGCCTCTACAGGTACAGCCACCACCCAGCGCACCAGCCCCGCCCTCCCAGCAGCCCCTCAGTCTTCGCTCCGTGCCGGTTCGCCCAGGAAGGCGCGCGTCTCCTTCGCCCCAGGCACCTCAGCCCCTGCCCCTGTTGCCCCTGCTGCCCTCAGTGCGGAGCTCATTGACCTGGTAAGGACGCTCATTGTTGGGCAGACGACCCTTTTGAATGCCATCCAGGGTGTGCAAAGGGAGGTGCAACAGAGCAATGCGTACCTGGAGGGCATTCATTCGGGTCAGGCTGCCCATCAACGAGCGTTCACTGCTCTGGCCTCAGCACTGACGGCAGCCATTGTCCCTGTTTACAGCCTCCCTCTTCTTACTGCCTCCAGCCTTTCTCTGTCTCCTGTTCCTCAGCCTATCCCATCCACACCATCAGACCAGCCTGCACACACCTCAACACCCAAGAGCAGCTCATCCAAACACAAGCACCACAGATCCCACAAACACTCACCCAAGCAACACCCAGATGCAGACATGCCAACAGCCACTGCCACCCCTGTGTCCCCCTCCTCCTCGTCTCCCTCCTCCCTCCCTGTGACGTCTACACTCACACCTGCATGCACCCCAACATCAGCCAGTGCTTCCATCACCACCTCACCCTCCAGTACAGTCCACACTCGTGCAGTCACCACCCCCACTGCCATTTACACGTCCCCTGTGTCCTCTCCCACTGTGTCTGTCACCCCCTCTTCCAAGACACACAAACGCAGGCAGACACCCACCCAACAGCCATCCACCTCACGACAGCCTACAGCACCAGCACCTTCACCCAATGACAGCACACCTGACTCTCCTACAACCACCTCCTCTACCTCCACTTCCATCTCCACTTCTCCTACCCTTTACCTTGGCCCTAAAAAACTTTTCCTGGCTAACCTTAACCTCTTTCCCCCCGATGAGCTCCCCCATCCATCTTCAAAGAGTCCCAAGAGCACCGCAGCCACCACCAGCCCAGCTTCGGGTGTCACTGTTGTGCCTGGGTTCTGGAGCCCACCCTTTGCCAGCAGTGACACATCGATCAGCAGCAAGGACACGTCCAGCCCCCCCCCTGGCAAGAGGACCCGCAAAAACAAGGGCCGCCGTGCGAGGACTGACAGGGCTGCCCCCAAGGAGCAATGTGCGGCCACTTCACCACCCACACCATCTAGGGGAGGCAAGGGCCCGAGAGCCCCATCAAAGGAGCGGAAGGGCAGCAGGAGCGCGGAGAAGGTGGACCCCACATGCCACATCCCAGCTGGGAAGGAGGACACTAAGGAGGCCAGGAGTCCGTCCCCGAAGGGTCCAGAAACGTCACGGTCCGAGGGCGACTGAGCAGGGAGTCCAGGCCAGGTCTGGCTCCCTTGACCTGCTGGATGAGCACCGCTGAACAGGGCCCGCGGTGCAGAAGAGCACCGCTGAACAGGGCCCGCCGTGGAGATAGGCACAGCTGAACAGGGCCCGCGGTGCAGAAGAGCACCGCTGAACAGGGCCCGCCGTGGAGTAGAGCACCGCTGAACAGGGCCCGCGGTGCAGAAGAGCACCGCTGAACAGGGCCCGCCGTGGAGATAGGCACCGCTGAACAGGGCCCGCGGTGCAGAAGAGCACCGCTGAACAGGGCCCGCCGTGGAGTAGAGCACCGCTGAACAGGGCCCGCGGTGCAGAAGAGCACCGCTGAACAGGGCCCGCCGTGGAGAAGAGCACCGCTGAACAGGGCCCGCCGTGGAGAAGAGCACCGCTGAACAGGGCCCGCCATCTCAAGCACCGCTCCGCTGGGCCCTTCCTCTCAAGCACCGCTCCGCTGGGCCCTTCCTCTCAAGCACCGCTACGCTGGGCACCGCCGTCTCAAGCACCGCTCCGCTGGGCACCGGCGTCTCAAGCACCGCTCCGCTGGGCCCTTCCTCTCAAGCACCGCTACGCTGGGCACCGCCGTCTCAAGCACCGCTCCGCTGGGCACCGCCGTCTCAAGCACCGCTCCGCTGGGCCCTTCCTCTCAAGCACCGCTCCGCTGGGCACCGCTGTCTCAAGCACCGCTCCGCTGGGCCCTTCATCTCAAGCACCGCTCCGCTGGGCCCTTCCTCTCAAGCACCGCTCCGCTGGGCCCTTCCTCTCAAGCACCGCTCCGCTGGGCCCTTCCTCTTAAGCACCGCTTCGCTGGGCACCGCCGTCTCAAGCACAGCTCCGCTGGGCCCTTCCTCTCAAGCACCGCTCCGCTGGGCCCTTCCTCTCAAGCACCGCTCCGCTGGGCACCGCCATCTCAAGCACCGCTCCGCTGGGCACCGCCGTCTCAAGCACTGCTCCGCTGGGCCCTTCATCTCAAGCACCGCTCCGCTGGGCCCTTCCTCTCAAGCACCGCTCCGCTGGGCCCTTCCTCTCAAGCACCGCTCCGCTGGGCACCGCCGTCTCAAGCACCGCTCCGCTGGGCCCTTCCTCTCAAGCACCGCTCCGCTGGGCCCTTCCTCTCAAGCACCGCTCCGCTGGGCACCGCCATCTCAAGCACCGCTCCGCTGGGCACCGCCGTCTCAAGCACCGCTCCGCTGGGCCCTTCATCTCAAGCACCGCTCCGCTGGGCCCTTCCTCTCAAGCACCGCTCCGCTGGGCCCTTCCTCTCAAGCACCGCTCCGCTGGGCACCGCCGTCTCAAGCACCGCTCCGCTGGGCCCTTCCTTTCAAGCACCGCTCCGCTGGGCCCTTCCTCTCAAGCACCGCTCCGCTGGGCACCGCCATCTCAAGCACCGCTCCGCTGGGCCCTTCCTCTCAAGCACCGCTCCGCTGGGCCCTTCCTCTCAAGCACCGCTCCGCTGGGCCCTTCCTCTCAAGCACCGCTCCGCTGGGCCCTTCATCTCAAGCACCGCTCCGCTGGGCCCTTCCTCTCAAGCACCGCTCCGCTGGGCCCTTCCTCTCAAGCACCGCTCCGCTGGGCACCGCCGTCTCAAGCACCGCTCCGCTGGGCCCTTCCTCTCAAGCACCGCTCCGCTGGGCACCGCCATCTCAAGCACCGCTCCGCTGGGCACCGCCGTCTCAAGCACCGCTACGCTGGGCCCTTCATCTCAAGCACCGCTCTGCTGGGCCCTTCCTCTCAAGCACCGCTCCGCTGGGCCCTTCCTCTCAAGCACCGCTCCGCTGGGCCCTTCCTCTCAAGCACCGCTCCGCTGGGCACCGCCATCTCAAGCACCGCTCCACTGGGCCCTTCCTCTCAAGCACCGCTCCGCTGGGCCCTTCCTCTCAAGCACCACTCCGCTGGGCCCTTCCTCTCAAGCACCGCTCCGCTGGGCACCGCCGTCTCAAGCACCGCTCCGCTGGGCCCTTCCTTTCAAGCACCGCTCCGCTGGGCCCTTCCTCTCAAGCACCGCTCCGCTGGGCACCGCCATCTCAAGCACCGCTCCGCTGGGCCCTTCCTCTCAAGCACCGCTCCGCTGGGCCCTTCCTCTCAAGCACCGCTCCGCTGGGCCCTTCCTCTCAAGCACCGCTCCGCTGGGCCCTTCATCTCAAGCACCGCTCCGCTGGGCCCTTCCTCTCAAGCACTGCTCCGCTGGGCCCTTCCTCTCAAGCACCGCTCTGCTGGGCACCGCCGTCTCAAGCACCGCTCCGCTGGGCCCTTCCTCTCAAGCACCGCTCCGCTGGGCACCGCCATCTCAAGCACCGCTCCGCTGGGCACCGCCGTCTCAAGCACCGCTCCGCTGGGCCCTTCATCTCAAGCACCGCTCTGCTGGGCCCTTCCTCTCAAGCACCGCTCCGCTGGGCCCTTCCTCTCAAGCACCGCTCCGCTGGGCCCTTCCTCTCAAGCACCGCTCCGCTGGGCACCGCCATCTCAAGCACCGCTCCGCTGGGCCCTTCCTCTCAAGCACCGCTCCGCTGGGCCCTTCCTCTCAAGCACCGCTCCGCTGGGCACCGCCGTCTCAAGCACCGCTCCGCTGGGCCCTTCCTCTCAAGCACCGCTCCGCTGGGCCCTTCCTCTCAAGCACCGCTCCGCTGGGCACCGCCGTCTCAAGCACCGCTCTGCTGGGCCCTTCCTCTCAAGCACCGCTCCGCTGGGCCCTTCCTCTCAAGAACCGCTCCGCTGGGCACCGCCATCTCAAGCACCGCTCCGCTGGGCACCACCGTCTCAAGCACCGCTCCGCTGGGCCCTTCCTCTCAAGCACCGCTCCGCTGGGCCCTTCCTCTCAAGCACCGCTCCGCTGGGCCCTTCCTCTCAAGCACCGCTCCGCTGGGCACCGCCATCTCAAGCACCGCTCCACTGGGCCCTTCCTCTCAAGCACCGCTCCGCTGGGCCCTTCCTCTCAAGCACCGCTCCGCTGGGCCCTTCCTCTCAAGCACCGCTCCGCTGGGCACCGCCGTCTCAAACACCGCTCCGCTGGGCCCTTCCTCTCAAGCACCGCTCCGCTGGGCACCGCCGTCTCAAGCACCGCTCCGCTGGGCCCTTCCTCTCAAGCACCGCTCCGCTGGGCCCTTCCTCTCAAGCACCGCTCCGCTGGGCACCGCCATCTCAAGCACCGCTCCGCTGGGCACCGCCGTCTCAAGCACCGTTTATGGTTCACTGTGCCCACCATGCCTCCTCCTTGACCAGTGGAGACTGTCATCCACCTGATGGACTGTGGCTTTGCACTCCCCAGAATGGTCCAGTGGGCAGCCCACCCACTGTAGAGACATTGAGAGACTGTGGCTTTGCACTCCCCAGGATGGTCCAGTGGGCAGCCCACCCACTGTAGAGACATTGAGAGACTGTGGCTTTGCACTCCCCAGGATGGTCCAGTGGGCAGCCCACCCACTGTAGAGACATTGAGAGACTGTGGCTTTGCACTCCCCAGGATGGTCCAGTGGGCATGGTGGCTCCTCGTGGATCTGGCGTCATGGACTCATGTGGCTGTGGTGCCCCCCCCTTCCCTTCCCCCTGAGGTGCCTGTAGTTTTTACATCTGATGCCCCTGCAGTGTTCTCTCCAAAGGACTCAGGTCTCCTGTGTGGGCTTTGCCCTTATTTCTCAAGACTTTGGCCCACGGACATGCTGAATTTGTAGGATGTGCAGGACTTGGTACTTCAGTTATACACTGATGTGTATGTCATTAGTTTTGTTGTGAATATCTTTCATGGTTGTACGATAATTTTCTGGAGCTTTTTGGTACATAAATATTTATTCCAAATATGATTATGTCCTAGCATTTTTCAGGGGTGTTTGGGTGGTGTCACTGTGACTTGGTGCTCTGCATTGGTGAGTACATAGTTGGGGGGGGGGGGGTCGCATATGTGTGTGCCCGTAACCTTTTGTCCTCCCCCTCCCGTGTGTCGTAGGTGCAGTACTCACCGTTGTCGTCTGCGCCGGACTTCATACTCGTGGTAGATGAGAAGGTAGACGAGAGCAGGTAGGATGTTTAATTCGGGTTCCATGCTGTCCTCCTTCCTCCTGGAGTGCGTAGTGGTGAGCGTTTTCCCGTCCGTAGTCTGTTTCCGCCGTGTTTTTATCGGCGGTGCTCCCGCCCCGGAAAAAGTGGCGTATTGGTGAGTTGGAATAGTGTGGGCGGTACATTGTCTGCCGCCTGTCTGTTGGCGGTGACCGCCGCGCTGTTTGTTTGTACCGCCGTGGCGGTCGGAGTGTTAAGGTGGCTGTCTGTGTTGGCGGTTCCCGCCAGGCTCAGAATCCCATTTTTTTTACCGCCAGCCTGTTGGCGGGTTGGCCGCCGCTTTAACACCGACCGCCAGGGTTAGGATAACCCCCTTTATGTCTTTCCTTGCTAACGCAAGATGGTGGGGGTCTTTATAATCATGACTCTCGTCTTTACAATTCTATTTCTTGCACTGTTCATTATCCTAATCATTGCAGCCCATGCGATATACCGTATTGTATTAAATAAAAACCATTGAAACATTACTTCATCTTCGTTATTGCCTGTGTTTGGTTGAGACATGATATATCTGTGAGAAAGAGGTAATCTCTGTTTAACCACGACACTCCCTGAGATGTCATACTTCTGAGTCCATGTGTAACGGCTGCCACAAATCACCTTTAACTGTTTGGGTTTTTGGTGAGGTACTGCTAGTGAGCCGGAGGGGTTGGGATTACAGTTGCGACTTGTTGTAGGATAGGCATAGCCTCCTACAAACATAAGTACTGTCATCCTTGAACCAGCAGTCTTGCTCAGACCAAGAGTCCAAACTATGACAGCGTATGGTTATGGTCACAATTTCAACAGTTTACGTTACTTTGTGGCTTCCATTTCAACTGATTCACGTACTATTTTAGAAAAAGGGCCAAAATGTGTTAGGATGGAGGCATCAAGGTAATCTTGGCCTTATTTTGGATCCAGCTTCAGAAGTTCCGGTGTCTTGAATGGCCATACATCGTGGTACTGCACAGACTATGGGCCTGATTACAACTTTGGCGGTCGACCACCAAAGCCACGGGGAGGAGGCTGCTGTCAAGCCGGCAGCCTCACCCCCTGTCGTATTATGATGGTTGCACTGGGCTGACTGGTGGAAACATTGTATTATGACGTTTCTCGCTGTCAGCCTGGTGGAAACAGTGCTGCAGCATTGAGCTGAGGCCAATGCCATCACACACAAACACTCTCAGAATGTGCACTGTCTGCCTGGCAGACAGTGCGCATTTCGAGGGTGCTGGCATGCGCCACTGTGGCCCTCAGCACTGGCCTTCCACCAGACTTGCCATGCCATTGCAACTACCGTGGAAAGGCTGGAGGAAAGCAAAGTTGTGATTAGCACGGCGGTGCCACCTTGGGCACCACCATGGCTGACCATGGCCTTGACCACTGCCAACCCATCTGGATCTATGATCGTGGTGGTGGCAACAGTCTCCTGGCAGTCATTCCGCCAGGATTGTAATATGGTGGTCGGACCACCAGGAGTGTGGTGGTCCAAATGTCACTGCGTGTTTGGCGGACCGTCAAATTCGGAATCTGGCCCTATATCACAATATAAAAAGGTATTTGGAAAAAAGTTGGGAAGGATTAAATGTTTTTCTCATGAAATCAAACAAAGTGGGAGAGAAACCTATTTGACACACATTGAGAGATGGATCTCTCAGTGTTAGGAAGGAACTTACTTTATTATTAAAACAATTGTTAGAAGAGGGTGTTATTGAACCAGAGGATTCTTCAGAATG
The DNA here is from genome assembly GCF_031143425.1 of Pleurodeles waltl. Lineage (NCBI taxonomy): Eukaryota > Metazoa > Chordata > Amphibia > Caudata > Salamandridae > Pleurodeles > Pleurodeles waltl. The sequence goes on from NC_090449.1 coordinate 597,100,444, forward strand.
GGTTTCCCCCATAGTTTTAGTAAAGAAAAAATCTAGATCTTTGGTATTATGTGCAGATTTGAGATCATTGAACAAACAAATAATCATTGATTGTTGTCGAGATGGGGCCACTCACCTGAAAAGCAGGATGTCTGCAGGGGCGATGGTATGCCCCCGATCTCCTGGAACACCTCTCAGCACTTCCTGGTAGACACAGAAACCCCAGCAGGTGTCCCAAAAGGAAAGGGAGAGTGGAAGAGAAAGAGACAAAACACTGCCACGTCTTGCCGGTCCAGCCAGGCACCCTGTCCCTTCAGGGGGGGGGAGGGGCAGGTCGTTGTTGACAGAGTGATAGTAGGGTTAGTGCACTCAACTTCCTTGAAACTGAATCCCTCTTTGTGATATGGGCACAGGAGCGGTAGAAGAACACCGGGAAGCTCCAGCACTTTTCTTGGATAATAATACCTTTTGACACAATTACTAACACTACATTACCAAAAACCCAAACTGAGTACCATAACAATAAGTACTGCGACACTTGGGCTGGCTTCACAGAGATTCACTGTTGCACACTACAATTTGAACTGTGGTTGCACTTATCATGCAAAAGAAAGACAAACGAGGGCATTAATTATATCACATATAACGTTCCTGCATGCATAGGGTTAAACTAAAAGGAACAAAAACAATCCAAGAAATACAAATGTCCACTCTGGGTTCCAACAGTGAGGTTGGCACAGTTTGGTTTGGTTTCCCTCCGTGTGTGAAAAACCCTTCAAAAAGCAAACTCCTCAAACCTGAAACACAGGCATGAATGACATAATTTAAATCCAAGACTAAATTGCACTGTCACTTTTTGTAATACTTGAGCTCAAACAGATTTCCTGAAGCACATTTAGGCAAGTAACTACAATAATAATGTAGAATGTTCAAAAATGCATTTGTCTCTTCAAGATAAGCACTCTGCCAAAATACGAGGTCTGAAATACACCAGCTGTTCTAGGAAAGCGCGGCGCTCAAAGAACAAACTCCCTGGTGAATACTAGTCACTTAGCTGCAGTCTTTTCCAGAGTGCTGGAGGAATGCCTGGGGTCAGCTGGTACAGGAACAAAGAAAAGAATTGCCTCAAAAGTCTTGAATACGAGGATGACAGCATGGGCTGGACTGCCAAATCAGATGCTGAGATCAGGAAGCAAAACAAAGCGAAGCAGGGAGGCATGCTTCACTCTGCTATTTATAGCCAGTCAGGAAAGCAGTTGAGTTTCCTCATGTGGATGAGTCACCACAACGAATTAGAAGCACATGTCTACACCACACCCAATTAGAAGCACATGTCTACACCTGCTCACATTAGCAAACAAGCATTGGTAAAACAAGCATTGATAAAACCAATTGTGTAACACAGCACATTATGTTTACTTAGAAACATGAAGGTTTAACCAAGAACAGAGATATGATTTAGCCCTAATCCCCGGAGATGCTGACAGATAACGCAGGAGGCACCTTGGGGATTCCTAATAGGTCCTCTCCACCAAGGACCCTCTCAAAGGGCGGGGCTTGGAAGGGTGCAGGAGATGGAATTGTTTAGTAAGAACTGTGGACGTGGGTTCCCAGGAATTGTCCTCAGGCCCATAGCCTTTCCAAGCCAATAAATAATGTAGAACACCACAGACGCACCTGGAATCAAGAATTTTGGCCACTTCAAATTCCCATTGCCAGTGTACTTTTACCGGGGGAGGTGGTGGGGCATCGCAGGTATCATGGGAATAGGGACGGAGTAACGACACATGAAACACGGGTGTACCTTGAAATCATCTGGCAATGTCAGTTCTACTACCACAGAATTGATGATTTTGGCAATAGGAAAGGGGCCTAGAAATCGGGGGGTTAATTTTCTGGATCCTGCAAGATGGAGATTTTTTGATGAGAGCCACACCTGATCTCCTATCTGATAAGAGGGAGCAGGTCTCCTTCTTTTGTCTGCTTGTTTTTTAACTTCAGCTTGGTAGAGTTTTAAATGGTGTAGTACTTGTTTTTGAATCTCCTGTAACTCTTTATGGTGTGTCTGTACTGATGGGACTCTCATGGATGTTTGGGACCCAGTTATAGGTAGCATTCTTGGGTGCAGACCAAACAAACAGTAAAATGGGGATACTCCTGTAGCCATGTGGACACTGTTGTTATATATAAATTCAACAAGAAGTAAAGCCTTATCCCACTCAGTAGACCATGTGTCAATGTAACATCTCAGGATTTGCTCCAGTGATTGGTTGGCATGTTCCATCAGCCCATCCATTTGTGGATGATATGCAGAGGACAAGCGGACGTCCATAACGACAGAGGAACAGAAGCTACGCCAAAACCGTGATATAAATTGGGGGTCACGATCGGAAACAATTGTGGTGGGCAACCCTTGAAGCCATACAATGTGTTGGACAAACAAATCAGAGAGCTTGGAAGCCGTAGGGAGGCATTTTAATGGAACAACATAAGCCATTTTAGTTAGGTAATCTACAACCACCCATATAACAGTGTGTCCATTGGAAGCTGGGAGATCAGAAATAAAATCTATGCTTATGGTATGCCATGGGGCCACCGGAATTGGCATGGGAAGTAACAATCCTATGGCTGGAGTATGTGGGGTTTTAGCCCGAACACTGGTGGAACAAGTCTGGACGTAGCTTCTGACTTCCTGCACAAGTGTGGGCCACCAAAACCATCTTTGACAGAAATCTAACATCTTTTTCTCACCCGGGTGACCTGCGAGGACAGAATCATGTCCCCAATGTAACACTGTATCCCGTAATTCTTTGGTAGGGACGTACAACTGATCAGCATGGTATAGTAAACCCTCTTTTTCATACCCATCAGTTGAACAGGGAGCCTTGTGTTGGGCTACCAGTATTTTCTCAAGGAACTCTTAGGAAGTGCACACAGCCACGATTTTTTCTGGGGATATAATGCTTCTGGCCTGTTCTAGCGCAACATCAGAGGAAAAACCCATCCTAGACAATGTGTCTGGCTTTTGTTGTGTAGTACTGAGCCTATAGGTGATTACAAAGTCAAACTCGTTAAAGAATAGAAGCCAGCGAAATTGATGAGGTGTCAGGGCCTTGGTCGCTTGAAAAAACTGTAAATTACTGTGATCTGTGTAAATATTTACGGTATGTCTAGCTCCTAGTAAGTGGTGACGCCATTCCTTGAAGGCAAGCTTGATGTCCAGAAGTTCCCGCTCCGCCACCGTGTAATTTTGCTCTGCGGGTAGCAATTTCTTTGAGAAGTAAGCTACTGGATAAAAATGCCCAAACTCAGGATCTTGTTGAGACAAGACACAACCCACTGCCATTTGGGAGGTGTCTGCAGCTTCTGCATCCCAGAGGAAATTAACCCCCTTTCGTAGGAGACGAGTTATGGGAGATACCACAGTAGAAAAGTGGGGTATAAATCTCTGATAAAAATTTGCAAAGTCCAAAAACTGTTGCACTTCCTTGATGGATCTTGGGGCTACCCAATCCAGGATGGCCTGTACCTTGGACCTATCCATGGAAATTCCATTGGGAGTGATCACATATCCTAGGAATTCTACAGTTGTAGCATGAAGAACACATTTTTCCAGCTTGGCGAAGAGATGATGCTCACGAAGCCATTGTAAAACTGCTCTTATATGCCCTATATGTTCCTTAGTGGAAGATGAATAGATCAAAATGTAGTCTATGTATAGCTCTACACAGACATCCAAAAACTCCTGCAGCACTTCATTGATGAAAAAGTGAAACTCTGCAGGAGCGTTACACAACCCGAAGGGCATCACTGTGTACTCGAAGAGTCCAAATTTAGTTTGGAACGCCGTCTTCCACTGATCCCCCTTCATCACTCGGATCAAGTGGTAGTCGTCCTGGAGGTCGAGCTCAGTATAAATGGTCGACTGAGGTACCTGATCTAAAAGTACCGGATCAACGTAAGAGGATACCGATTTTTTATGGTCACTTTGTTCACTGCGCGATAATCTATACAGGTGAGCAGCTCACGATTCTTCTTGGGCACGAAAAATAAATACGATGATACTGGTGACATTGAATGACGAATGAAGCCCTTAGCCAATAGATCATCCAGGTAGTCTCGCAGGTATTGATTCTCAGGCTCAGAAAGAGCATACATCCTGCTACATGGTAGCGTTGCCCCTGGAATCAAGTCTCTATGACAATCGTATGACCTATGTGGTGGCAGGTGGGTGGCCTTCTGTTCACTAAAGATATCATGGAAGTCTTTATACAGTGCAGGAATGGCCAGTGTGTCAACCGGCTTGATAGCCGTACTATGTGTGGACCCACAATGCAACGGTGTCACTAATAATGGTTTGTCTTGGTAAGAGGAGTGCCAGCAATGTTTAGAGTCTAATGTCACTGTCCTTGCTGCCCAATCAAGTTTGGGATTGTGTAACTGAAACCAGGGTATCCCCAAAATGGCTCCAAATACTGGGGTATCTATGAGATCAAACTGAATTTGCTCTGTATGGTTGTTTGCACAAAGCATGGACAAGGGTGTTGTTTGATAAACGATAAGACCGGAGGACAATTCTGAGCCATCCACGGCTCTGACTGGTTCAGGGATGTCTTTTCTGACAGTTGTAATATTTAGGGTTTTAGCCAAACCCATGTCTAAAAAGTTTTGGTAGCCCCAGAGTCAAGCAATATGGGAATGACCTTACGAACCTGAGGGGGCAATACTAACGTCACAATAAGACTTAGATGTCGAGGTACTGGGGTGATGGTATTAGCCAGAAGATGTGAGACCATATTGAAAGAAGCGCTCGATAAAATGGTCTCAGAAGTTATCGAGCCAGTTAGTTTTCCACCTGGTGAGGAAGAGAGAATTCAGGCCCTGTTACCGCTCCGATGGCTTTCTTTGGAGCAGTAGGCTTGTTTGGACATTCCTGAGCAAAATGCCCTGCATTACCGCAGTAGAAACACTGTTTCAATTTTTTCCTACATTATTTCTGTTCCTTAGATAGTGGGCCACGCACACTGCCAATTTGCATGGGCTCAGGTGTATCATGAGTGTGAATGGTGGACTCCTTTTTCTCAGTTTTGAGCACCACTAAGCGTGTGTCACCCCAGAATTATTCTCCCTTACGTTCACTCAAGCGGTGATCCAATCGTACCACCAGGTCAATGAACTCAGAACACTCAGTAGGAGGTTCCCCAATTTGAGCTAGACCATCCTTGAGATCGTCCCGAAGGCCACAATAGAAGAGGGATGTACTCTTCTCCTCGGGCCACTCAGTCTCTGCCACCAACCGATTAAAAGAGGTGCTATAGGACAGTAGATCCTTGTTTCCCTGGCACAAATTCAGCAACTCATTGTCACTGGCTTGCACGAAGAGGTGTTTGGCGAACAGATTCCGCAAGGCTTCCTTGAACCGGTTGAAATCATACAGTGTAGGGTAATTGCGCTCCATCGGCGGAATAGACCAATAAGGTGCATTGCCTCCCAAATAAGAGATAATAAAAGCTACCTTTGCAGCATCGTTGGGGTATGCAGCTGCCCGACACAAAAACTGTAGCTGGCACTGATTAAGAAAAATGTTCAACTTGGCACTATCTCCAAAAAACATTTCTGGAGGAGCTAAGGGCACAGGGGTTGGTGTTGTGACCGTTACCTGCATGGGTTGTGTGGTGGAAGTCGTTGGGCCTGAATTGGCTCTAGGAACAAACCGAGGGGCCTGTAGTACTGGAGATCTTTGTTTTAGTTTGACTCCTCCCCAGGGGGTGTCTTGTGGTTTATACCGCTGTAGTTCAGTGTGCAACTCCAGGTTCTCTTGCTTTGAGGAAAGAACTTCCTTCTGTAATCCCGCTAGGGCCCTAGTTAAATCTAATAAAGATGGAGCATCCTGAGCAGCTGGTAAAGCCTGTGTTAAACCTTTGAAAGTACTCATTGAGGAATCCATCGCCCAGGCAGCCCTGTATGTTGTGGCTTGGCTTTATGTTGAGACGGCACAACTCACCTGAAAAGCAGGATGTCTGTAGGGGCGATGGTATGCCCCCAACCTCCTGGAACACCTCTCGGCACTTCCTGGTGGACATAGAGACCCCAGCAGGTGTTCCAAAAGGAAAGGGGGAGTGGAAAAGAAAGAGACAAAACACTTCCACGTCTTGCCGGTCCAGCCAGGCACCCTGTATCTTCGGGGGGCAGGTCGTTGTTGACAGAGTGATAGTAGAGTTAGTGCACTCAACTTCCTTGAAACTGAATCTCTCTTTCTGATAATGGCACGGGAGTGGTAGAAGAACACCGGGATGCTCCAGCACTTTTCTTGGATAATAATAACTGTTGGCACAATTACTAACACTGCATTACCAAAAACACAAACTGAGTACCATCCCAATAAGTACTGCAACACTAGGGCTGGCTTCACAGAGATTCACTGTTGCACACTACAATTAGAACTGTGGTTGCACTTATCATGCACAGGAAAGACAAACAAGGGCATTAATTATATCACATATAACTTTCCTGCATGCATAGGGTTAAATTAAAAGGAACAAAAACAATCCAAGAGATACAAATGCCCACTCTGGGTTCAAACAGTTAGGGTGGCACAGTTCTTTTGGTTTCACTCTGTGTGTGAAAAACCTTTCACAAAGAAAATTCCTCAAACCTGAAACACAGGCATGAATGACACAATTTAAATCCAAGAGCTATGCTATTAGAGAAAGAAAAGTCACGTAAATGCTCTTTTTAAAATTGCACTGTCACGTTTTGTAGTACTTGAGCTCAAAAAGATTTCCTGAAGCACATTTAGGCAAGTAACTACAATAATAATGTAGAATGTTCAAAAATGCATTTGTCTCTTCAAGATAAGCACTCTTCTAAAATACGAGGTCTGAAATACACCAGCTGTTCCAGGAAAGCGCGGCGCTCAAAGAACAAACTCCCTGGAGAATACTAGTCACTTAGCTGCAGTCTTTTTCCGGAGTGCTAGAGGAATGCCTGGGGTCAGCTGGTACAGGAACAAAGAAAAGAATTGCCTCAAAAGTCCTGAATACGAGGATGACAGCAGGGGCTGGACTGCCAAATCAGATGCTGAGATCAGGAAGCAAAACAAAGCAAAGCAGGAAGGAATGCTTCCCTCTGCTTTATAGCCAATCAGGAAAGCAGTTGAGTTTCCACATGTGGATGAGTCACCACAACCAATTAGAAGCACATGTCTACACCACACCCAATTAGAAGCACATGTCTACACCTGCTCACATTAGCAAACAAGCATTGGTAAAACAAGCATGATAAAACCAATTGTGTAACACAGCACATTGGCCCTCATTACAACCCTGGCGTTAAATCCCGCTTTCCACCCTGCTGAAGACTGCCAACATACCGTTGTGGCGGTGGAATTTCGCTACACGTATCACGACCCACAGCTCGGAATCCGCCACAATACAGACACCCACACAAGTCCGCCACACCAAAGGTCAGTGATAAACTGCTGATACCAAAACCTACACTGTCACACCAACAAGAATACGCCCACACTATCACGACCCACGAATCAACGCGGCGGTCTTTCAACCGTGGTAATCCATTGGCGGTACACACCGCCGCGCTCAAAATACACGCACATTTACAAAACACAACTACATAGGACAATTCGAAATACACACACCTGATACACATACTCACACACTACACCCACACACCCAATCCAATATAAAGCACACACCTACATTACCCACAAACCCTTACAACCAAAAATCGGAAAGAAGGCCAGAGAGAGAGATTAGCTAACACAACACCAGCATCCACAGACACACAACACCATCACCTATACAATATCCACGCACCTCAAACAACACACACCAACACATCCCCTCACACATCACAACAGACAGCATCTCACACATTACCCACACCACATCATGGCACCTCAAAGACACCCCAGGTTTTCAGAGGAGGAGCTCAGGGTCAAGGTGGAGGAAATCATCCAGGTAGAGCCACAGCTATTCGGATCACAGGTGCAGCAGACATCCATTGCTAGGAAGATGGAGCTATGGCGGAGAATTGTCGTCAGGGTCAACGCAGTGGGACAGCATCCAAAAACGCGGGATGACATCAGGAAGAGGTGGAACGACCTACGGGGGAAGGTATGTTCCGTGGTATCCAGACACCAGATTGCTGTACAGAGGACTGGCGGTGGACCCCCACAACTAACAACATGGGAGGAGCAAGTCTTGGTGATCAGGCATCCTGAGGGCCTCGCAGGAGTAGCAGGAGGACTGGACTCTGGTGAGTCATATCTTTCCTATTACATACCCCCAACCCCACCTACATGCCATCACATACTCCCACTCTTACCCTCACCCCCATCACTCCATCAACTCCATATGTCCCACAATCACAACCTACACATCTCAATACCAAGGCCATGCATGCAACACCTATGCATGGACCACCATCACCAAAGCATGTCCAGTACAGAAACCCACACAGACCCCAAACCAACTATCACAAAAGGGCTAACACAATGACGCAAGCACAGGAGTAGAGGGTACCACACCCAATGCACAAGATGGCAAACACAGATACTAAAATTATGCAGTTACACCCCAACAGGACCCATACCCAACATCACTGGACAGGAGGTGCCAGACATATCCAGTCCCCCCACAGAAGAGGCCCACAGTGATGACAGCAGCTCTGCACTCCTGGATCAAGATGACCAGCCCGGCCCATCATGGACCTCGGGACAGTCGGTTCCCCTGACACAGACACAAACCACCACAGAGCCTCCCCCTCAGGAAACACCAGCACAGCACCCATGCAGCGGGCCCATACCTCTGTCCCCAGGGCACGTCAATCAGCAGTGTGTCCACCACTACAGGGAACCCAGGCAAACCCACCAACCCAAGACAATCAGGGACCTGGGGTCAGTGGCAGTGGGCACATGGTTCAGGGGACAGAGGCACAGGATAACAGGGAAGCTGGGAGGACTGCTGTGCGACAGGGGAGAACAGGCCCAGGGAACCCACTCTCCATGAGGCACTCTCCAACATCATGGGAGCATACCACCATTCCCAGGAGACCATGGGCACGGTACTGGCCAAGTTTCAGGAGACCCAGTGGCTGCAGGAGGAACACTACCTTGGGATCAGGGAAGACTTGAAGTCCACTAACACCACCCTGGTCACAATTGCAGGGGTGCTGGGAGACCTAGTCAACACCATGAGGGACACAGTGGCTCACAAACGGGCCCCTAACACTAGCCTGGACGATGAACAGCCCTCCACCTCCGCCGGCGCTAGTGGACAGGAGGCACCGCCACAGGAACAACAGGCCACCAGCACCCCACCCCCTGCAGAAGGAGAACCAGCCCGCAAACGGTCCCTGAGATCGAGGAACAAGACAGAGAACATTGCCAGAGAACCCCTGCCAGGAAATAAGACCCTCCTGAATGTCACCCCTCTGTCCCACTTTGTCATCCTGTCCACCTTAAACTGCCACTGCTCCACTTCCTATGCCCCATTGGACAATACACCTGTGATACAAATAAACTGGAGTCTGCCATGGACATTCCTCCACACTTATTTGCACAGAAATAAACACCCTTGATTCACAAAACAATCTGGAGTCAGACTGTGCTTTCAAAAATGTGTAATTGCAAAATCTCTGGAATATAGCAATGTCAATATACTTGTTCACATACCAAGGTTACACAGCTGTAGGCCAGGAGTAAACATAGCAGAGGGCACAAATTGGGAGCCAGATCTGTGAAATGGAAAGCTAAAGTGACAAATCAGGGTCCATACACAGAGTGAAAAAGGCAGACTTATGCTAGCTCCTACAATAGTATGAGATGTGGGAAGCAGTTCCATCTTCTTACCTGTGTCTCACTGGAAGTATTGCATGATGATGTTGTTTAGGTTGTCTACATCTTCTTCTTCTGCCTCCTCTTCTTCACTATCCACAGGCTCCACAGCTGCCACAAGACCAACATCAGGCCCATCCTCCTGCAGAAAAGGCACCTGGCATCGCAAAGCCAGGTTGTGCAATATACAGCAGGCCACGATGATCTGGCACACCTTCTTCGGTGAGTAGTATAGGGATCCACCTGTAAGATGGAGGCACCAGAATCTGGCCTTCAGGAGGCCAAAGGTGCGCTCTATAATCCTCCTAGTTTGGCCATGTGCCTCATTGTAGCGTTCCTCTGCCCTTGTCCTGGGATTCCTCACTGGGGTCAGTAGCCATGACAGGTTGGGGTAACCAGAGTCACCTGCAAATATTGAGGTACAACAGTTAGACATCCTCCAAACATTAGGGAATCTCCCATACCCAGACACCAAATGGAACTGTGTGGGGACTTTAGGCTCACCTATTAGCCACACACGGTGCCTCTGGAGTTGCCCCATCACATAAGGGATGCTGCTATTTCTCAAAATGTAAGCGCCATGCACTGAGCCCAGATACTTGGCATTCATATGGGAGATGTACTGGTCTGCCAAACACACCATCTGCACATTCATAGAATGGTAGCTTTTGCGGTTTCTGTACACCTGTTCATTCCTGCGGGGGGGACAAATGCCACATGTGTACCATCAATGGCACCAATGATGTTGGGGATATGTCCCAGGGCAGAAAAGTCACCTTTCACTGTGGGCAAATCCTCCACTTGAGGGAAAACGATGTAGCTGCGCATGTGTTTCAGCAGGGCAGACAACACTCTGGACAACACGTTAGAGAACATTGGCTGGGACATCCCTGATGCCATGGCCACTGTTGTTTGAAAGACCCAATGGCCAGGAAATGGAGTACAGACAGAACCTGCACTAGAGGGGGGATTCCTGTGTGATGGTGGATAGCTGAAATCAGGTCTGGCTCTAACTGGGCACACAGTTCATGGATTGTTGCACGATCAAGTCTGTAAGTGATAATGATGTGTCTCTCTTCCATTGTCGATAGGTCTACCGGGGGTCTGTACACCGGAGGATGCCACCATCTCATCACCTGCCCCAGCGTACGTGCCCTATGGAGGAGAAGGGTGAGCAGAGGGTCATACAACACTTAGGTATCACAATGTGTTTTTTGCAAAAACTTTACAAATTCTCCATGTGCCTTTGTCTGACCGTATTCCTGGCCTAAGTAGGTGTGACGCAGTTATTTTGCCTACCATGTGGCCCCCTTAAATGGCGACTGCCTGACCTGTAAGGTGGGACAAGAGGAAATGAGGTAACTGCGCTGGCGTTGTACACGGTCACGGTAGGCGGTCGAAGACCGCGGCGCAATTCAGCATTGGTTAACATTGGGCCCTATGGGTTCCAGGAGCCAATGACGATGTATGCCAGCAGTGACGGTATGCACCGCCGCGGACGTGGCTGCCATTTTCTAACTGTTCCCTCACTTGATACCTGACCTTCAACAGCAGAGGACCTACACTGCAAGTGCTGCAGTGACCTGTGTCTGGAAGCGACGATGGCTATAGTGTCTGGGGAAAGGGCCCATGCCTTCACTTCGGAGGTGTTGGAGAAACTAGTGGATGGGGTCCTCCCCCAGTACACGCAACTGTACGGTCCTCCAGACAAACAGGTGAGTACACTGTGAGCATGGTGGATGGCACATGATTATATGGAGTGTCGTGGATGGAAGAGGGGGACAGGCCAGCATGTGAGGATAGTGTGTGTGTATGTATGTCTGGGCCAGGGTGGGAGGTGTTTAGGCAATACGTGAGAAGAACTTTATGGGATCGTAACACCCATTCTTACTTCACTTTTCCTCTAGGTCAGCGCCCACCAGAAGAAGGGTATTTGGCATGCCATCGCCAAGGACGTCTGGACCCTGGGGGTCTACCATAGACGGAGCACCCACTGCCGGAAAAGATGGGAGGACCTGCGCCGTTGGAGCAAGAAGACGGCGGAGGCCCAGCTGGGTATGGCCTCCCAACGTGGAAGGGGTGCCCGTCGCACCATGACCCCCCTTTTGTACCAGATCCTGGCGGTAGCCTATCCGAAGTTGGATGGGCGCTTGAGGGCAACACAGCAGCCACAAGGGGGTGAGTACAGTCTCATTCAGCTGACTCTGCGCGCTTTACGAGGTGTCTGGCTGGGGGAAGTGGCCTGTGGGTTCCCCTCGGCCAGGGCGAACTTGGTAGTGTAGGTCCCTTGTTAGGCAGGCTCTGTGGCACTCCAACCCCAATAGTGGTAGTAGCCATCTACACCTAGTCAGGCTCCTGTGGGTTCCAGGTGTGCAGCAAAGGGCTTAGGCATCGTCCCCCATGGGCATGTGATTTTCCTAAGAATTGTTAGTGCATGGCTTAGTGCATAGGGCTGCTCCCTGTGTGTTGTATCCGCCTATGGTAGTGGTGTTGCATGCACTGACCATGTGTATCTTCTGTCTTTCCCCCCCTTTCTGTTTTGTCACCCTGTTCTTGCCTGCATTAGCATCATCTGGTGGAGGAGCAGTGGCACAGGAGCAGGAGGGAGCTGCATCTCACATGGCCCTGGAGGGAGAAGTAACGGAGTCTGAAGGCACCAGTGGGACGGAGGGCAAGGGGAGCTCCACGACGGGGACAGGAGCATACACCAGTGACAGCGACTCCTCCTCTGATGGGAGCTCCCTTGCGGTGGCGGGCACCTCTGTGCCCACTGCATCAACAGGTACAGCCGCCACCCCCCCTACCAGCACCGCCCTGCCATCAGCCCCTCAGCATGTGTCCCGTGCCCGCTCACCCAGCAGGGTGGGCATCTCCTTCGCCCCAGGCACCTCAGCCCCTTCCCCAGTGAGCCCTGCTGCCCTCAGTGAGGCTATATACCTCCTGAGATTCCTCACTGTTGGGCAATCTACCATTTTGAATGCCATCCAGGGTGTTGAGAGGCATTTGCAACAAACAAATGCATACCTGGAGGGCATTCATTCTGGGCAGGCGGCCTCAGCACTGATGGCAGCCATTGTCCCTGTGTCCAGCCTCCCCCCTCCAACTTCCTCCACCCAGACCCAATCCCCTGTACCTCAGCCTATCCCAATCACACCATTGGGACCAGCATGCACACTCATCAATACACAAGAGTGGACATGGCAAACATAAGCACCACACGTCCCACTGGCACTCACACAAGCACCATCCCCATGCAGACACACCAATATCCACTGCCTCCACTGTGTCCCTCTCCTCCACGTCCTCCTCCTCCCTCCCTGTCTCGTCTCCACTCACACCTGCATGCACTACATCCTCAGCCACTACCTGCATCACCAGCACGCCCATCACCACACACCACTCATGTGCAATCAACACCCCCACTACCATTCAACATCCCCAGTGTCCTCTCCCAGTGTGTCTGTGAGCCCTCCTCCCAAAGTACACAAATGCAGGCACACACCAACCCAACAGCCGTCCACCTCACAACAGCTTCCGGCCCATGCACCTTCACCCAAATTCAGCAAACGTACACCTCCTATAACCACTACCTTTTCCTCCACTCCCAAACCCCCTCCATCTTCCCGTCCCAGTGTGTCTAAGAAACCTTTCCTGGCTAACATTGACCTCTTCCCTACACCCCCGTCCTTTCCCTAGGGCCAGGCTTTCCAGGTCCCAGCCCAGCACCTCAGCCACCAAATCCCCAAGCACAGTGGTGCCAGCAACTCCAGTCTCATCGCTTGCGCCACCCATCAGGGCTGCCAGTGTGCCACCTACCGAGGCCAAGGAGCAGGCCATTCCGCCACCTACCAAGGTGAAGAAGGTGCCCACATCCCGGAGGGAGAAGCTGCACCTACCAGCAAGCAAGGGCTCCTCCAAACCAAAAGGGGACAGTGGCAAGACACCAGCGGCAACATCACAAGTGGGGAAGGGACATAAGCCGAAGAGCAGGTCAGGACAGGGCATGGTGGCTCCGACTGAGGGACTAGAGTCACCCCTTCTGTCAACCACCACACCAACCTGTACGGCGGTGGACACCGCCACCTGCACCGCCACCTGCACTGCCATCAGCACCGCCACCAACACCGCCACCTGCACGGCCACCTGCACGTCTGCTGCCTCAGCAACAGTCCCCAGCATCATCCCCAGTGGGCAGCCATCCGAGGCTGCAGGAGACGTCCTGCTGTGTCCCTCAACAGGTGCAGACACATGCACCACCACCAGCACCTCCGCAACAGACACCGCCGCAAGCACCGCCACCAGCCCCGTGACGTGCTCCGACAGTGCCACCACAACTGACATGGCAATCATCCCCAGTGGGCAGTCGTCCGAGGCTGCAGGAAACATCCTGGACCCTGCCCAGCTTCCATGAGGCATGACTCTCAGCACTGTTTGCACCTGCAGGTGGCAGGCGAAGCCACAGCAGGGTGGGGTATGTCTCTGCCTCCATGGCATATCATGCTACCTGTTCCCAGGCAATCCCGTGGCACACACACCCATGTGAGGGAATGGGACCTGCCACACTGCATGTGAAGCACTCTGGGCACCAAGCCCCCTCCAGAACCAGTGGAGAATCACATCCACTACCTCGGTCCTTGGCAGGATGAAGCACTCTGGGCACCAAGCCCCCTCCAGAACCAGTGGAGAATCACATCCACTACCTCAGTCCTTGGCAGGGTGAAGCACTCTGGGCACAGTGCCCCCTCCAGAACCAGCGGAGAATCACATCCACTACCTCAGTCCTTGGCAGGATGAAGCACTCTGGGCACAATGCCCCCTCCAGAACCAGTGGAGAATCACATCCACTACCTCAGTCCTTGGCAGGATGAAGCACTCTGGGCACCAAGCCCCCTCCAGAACCAGTGGAGAATCACATCCACTACCTCAGTCCTTGGCAGGATGAAGCACTCTGGGCACAATGCCCACTCCATAAACAGTGGAGACTGTTATCCACTTGTGAACTTGTGAGACTGTGGCTTTGCACTCCCCAGGATAGAGCAGTGGGCAAACCACCCACTGGAGAGACTTGTGAGACTGTGGCTTTGCACTCCCCAGAATACAGCAGTGGGCATGGAGCCCCCTCGTGGAGCAGTGGCGTTGTGCGTTCATCTGGCTGAGGTGCCTCCCTCCCCCTGAGGTGCCTGTTTCATTTCGATCTGATGTCCCTGCAGTGTTTGCTCTGTTTTGAGTCAGGTATCTTGTGTGGGCTTTGCCCATGTATTTTGGGTCACTGATCCACGGACGATGTTTGAGTAATATCCAGACTTGTGTAGTTGGTGTACATATTTGTATATACTGATTTTTGAAATTGCACTGTCTGATTTTGATTGATTACAATCATTACAATCATTTCCTTTTGTCCTTGCATTCTTCCAGGAGGTGAGGGAGTGTATATGTAATGTTGCTGTATGTATTTGTGTGTATGGTGTTGTGGGTGAGGGTGGGGGTATTGCGTGTTGCGTGTGTGTGTCACTCACTTTTCCCTCCCACCCTCCCCCGTGTTGTAGGTGCAGTACTCACTGTGGTCGTTGACGGCGTATTTCCTGCTCCTGATACAGAAGGAGGAAAACCAGCATGGGCAGGACGTGTAGTTCGGGCTCCATGGTGTCCTGGTTCCTCGTTGGGTATAGAGAGGTGAGTGGTTTCCCTTCTGTGTACAGTTTCCGCCGTGCTTTTGATTGCGTTGGTACCGCCCCGGAAAAGGTGGCGGATAGGCCTCTTGTAATAGTGTGGGTGGTATTTTGTCTTCAGCCTGTCTGTTGGCATTTACCGCCGAGGTGTTTGTTTCTACCGCCGTGGCGGTCGGAGTGTTAAAATGGCTGTCTGTGTTGGCGGTTTCCGCCATGGTCATGATTCCATTTTTGTTTCCGCCGGGCTGTTGCCGGAATTACGGCTGCTTTAACACCGACCGCCAGGGTTATAATGAGGGCCATTATGTTTACTTAGAAACATGAAGGTTTAACCAAGAACAGAGATATGATTTAGCCATAATCCCTGGGGATGCTGACAGATAACGCATGAGGCACCTTGTGGATTCCTGACAATTGTAACCCCTTTTCAAGATGAAAGACCTGTTGGTGCAAGCAGGTGGTGCAAAGTATTTCAATTCTTTAGACCCCAAATCTGCATATCACCAGGTTGTTCTAGAGGAATATTGCAGACACCTAACCACCTTCATTACACCTGATGGTGCTTTCAGGTAGATATGAATGCCATTTGGTTTGCATTAGCCACATCTGTGGTACAGAAATCGATGTTTCAATCTTTTTAAGGGAATCAAGCGGGTTATGGCATTTCAACATTACCAAGCTAGCACGTAAAGGACATTTGGGTGAAACTCTTACTAAAAGAAAATTAGAGAAATATTTTGTTGGACATAAATGGATTCGCAAATTTCAGAGTTGGTCAAACGTTCTATTTGTTGTTATTCTGATAAATCTTTGACTACCTGTAAAGTTACACCGATCACATTAGAGGCCTTTATTATGAGTTTATTAGTCCGTGTACAGCCATGGCTGTCTGACCACCATCAGCTTGGCAGTCAGACCACCGTATTACGAGACATGCGAGCCTAAGGAGCAAAGACCGCCGCCAGCACCACCAGGCAGAGCTGACCACAGGGATGACGAGGCAGGACAAACAGGCCTGCAAAGTCTGTGTTTCCTCTGGACACATTATCAGGTTGCGCACCACCATTGTGACCACGGTGGTCCAGCCACCACGTCCCAGGAGGTGGAAACAGAGAGTATAAAGGGAGCAACTCACCTGCAGGCTGTGTTACATGTCCTGTGCCACCATGGAGCCCATCACATACGTCTTGCCACTGCTGCTCATCGATGGAAACCAAAATCCACACGGATCATCACAATGCCATCCACCTGATATCGGGCTCACACTATGGGCACCAAGTACATGTGTCATTGTGTCCAGAGTCTGAGTCATTCACAGAGAAGGACACATTCACAGCCATTAAATGCCTCCTTTAGGCAGGTCACTCACACTGCACTGCCACACAACACAGAAACACATGTCTGCACATCTTAGGCGCAGGTGCAGTGAAGTGTACATAACATTGTGTCACACAACACCAACAACAGAGCAAGATCACATCTACCAATACAAATGACACCCTCACATTGCACACATGCCATGGACTGTCGTCAGATTCAACACACATATGTATGGGGATGTGTCATTTAATACAAACACCCCTCTCATTAAACATTCCTGTTGGGATGCACCATAGTCAGAGAGACAAATACCCAATGCTCACTATGCAAACAATACCTGTACAATAGAGATGTGGCATCAGGAAAACTCATGGGAGGATGTTGCAATGGGACACATATCACTTTGAACACACCCCTAAAACAACATTTGCAGAGGAAATGTCCCTTCAGGTATCTCAGGGACAAACAATACTAGAGCCAAGTGACATGCCTATTTGCAGAATGTGGAAATGCACGTCAAGATAGAACATACAACTGCAACTGCATGGGACATACATCTAGATGAAGTAGCTGCTAGGTACACACAGCAAAATGGACACATGCACAGTCAAATGGAAAGGAAGCTAGCACAACTAAACACCCTCCATGTCTGCACAAAGAAAACTCGAGCGGCCACACATGAGACCAATACACAATTTATATCAGGGGGTCAAGTCTAACACCATACATGCTGACATTGGACCACACAAGATGAAATACTTACCATAGCAAACAGAACACAATGCAATGACACTCCAGTTGCATTAACAAACACACATCCATACTGTCAACATCTACCCTTGTCTTGGCTGACACCAGCACTGCCCACAAAGTCAGATTTTCATAACTACATCAAATGGATCAGCAATCAGGCTGAAACACACACAACTGTAGGCACACAACACAAATTAATCAGGAGCAACAAAAAGCCAGAAAAGGAATTGCAGTGCAAATGTGTTCACAACAAAATAACAAGTTGGGTTTATTGACGTGGAAATGCCTAATAGCAAAGAATATTTACCAGTCCATTTGTAACTCTCTGCACAGTACTGTGCCAACACTTGACTCCTATTTCTGCCAGCGAACCTCCACAGGAAGGGGCATAAAGTGAGCAGGCAGGCCCCTCAGGGATCATCCTTGGGGGGTTGGATTT
Organism: Pleurodeles waltl; assembly: GCF_031143425.1. Taxonomy (NCBI): domain Eukaryota; kingdom Metazoa; phylum Chordata; class Amphibia; order Caudata; family Salamandridae; genus Pleurodeles; species Pleurodeles waltl. Next base: position 597,118,460 of record NC_090449.1, read on the forward strand.
GGGATGGGTGGGTTGGGTTTGGGAGGGTTTGACTGTTTCTTAGGAGGGGTGGGCTTCTTCTTGGGAAGGGATATGGGTGCTTGCAGGGGAGGCAGGTGTGACGGGGATGACTTGGATGCGGAAGGGATGGGTAGGGATGTGGGTTGGGGCCTCTTGGGTTTGGGAGGGGGCTTGGAGGTAACAGGGGAAAGGGCGAGGTCAAAAAGGAAACTCTCCTTCGGAACACATGGACACTCTACTGAAGGGGTTGGGGATTTGGAGGTTGAGGAAGTGGTTGTCTGGTGTGTCAATGCAGATGTCATGGATGTGCGCATGTGTGAGATATGCTTCTGTGTGGGTGGTGTCTATTGCGTGTGTGATGTGGGAGTTTGCGTACCTTGGGGGCTGTTGGGTGGAGGTGCTGGGTGATGGATGTGTATGTGCTGGGGTGGTGTCTGCAGATATACTGGCAGTGATATCTTTCTGTGTGTGTTGGGTTGGTATCTGCAAGTATGATGGATGTGGTAGATGTCTGTGTGTCTGTTGGGGTGGTGTCTGAGGGTATGGTGGATGCGGTGGATCTTTGTGTGTCTGTTGGGGTGGTGTCTGCGGGTATGGTGGATGTGTCAGTGGCTGCTGTTTTGGTGCCTTTGGGTATGCTGGATGTGGTGTGTGGGCCGGTGGTGGGGTGGGGTATCTGCTGAAGTGGTGGCTGATGTTGTGTTTGTGGGTGTGTGTTTAGTGCCTGCATACTGGTGTGTCTTGTGGTGTTTGTGTTTCTCTGTGCTGCTTGTGTTTGTTGAGGTGGGTGCATGCGGATGTGTCTCTGTGCTTGGGATAGGCAGGGGAATTGGGGATTTGGATTGGGAAATGGGCGGTAAAGGGGGGCGGAATGTGAGGGGTGACTGGCTGCCATCAGTGAGGAGACCACAGCCTGAAAAGATCTCTGTAGGCCAGACATGGCACTATGAATGCACTGGACTGCTGACATTGGCTGGCCAATCCCAGGATGGCATTCACAATGGCAGTCTGACCTACAGAGATATTCCTCAGGAGGTCAATAGCCTCCTCACTCAGGGCAGCAGGGGTAACAGGGGCTGGGGTGGAGGTGCTTGCGGCAAAGAAGATGCCCAACCTCTTGGGTGAGCGGCCACAGCCAACTGGGTGGGGAGCAACAGGGAGCATGGCGATAAAATTGGGGGTGGTGGACAAAAATGGCACAGGAGTATGTACCACTGGGTCAGTGGCCACTCGAGATTGAATCAGATGATGAGGATTTAGATACGGTCTCCTCCGTGGCACTCCCTTCACCCTTCAAGGGACGGGGTCCCTCCATGTTGGTGGTGTCTTCCCTACTTGGTTTTGCCCTGTCTCAATGGCTCACCTGGGCTTATGCTGAAAATACAAAGAGAAAAAGGGTCACCACATGTTCATGATCACACTTGAACAACAGCTTTGATTAGCAAACATTACCATGATGTCAAGTATGCCTAGCAACAAACTCCACCAAAGTGGACCCTACATGTACCATGCCATATGCATGCATACCATCTGCACTGTCGACAGTTCCCCACAGGAAAATCAGGATCTCAGGCAGCTACAACTGCATGGCTGAAGTTGTGCAACCATAGTAACCATTGAACAAGTAGGTGACTACATCACCTTCAATGCTTTGCCTCATGGAGCATACCTCAGTTACCTGTTGTCATATAATAGTAGCCCAATGTCAACTTTATGCCCACAGATCCCACACAAGGTCATGCAGACATTTATTTGTCACATACCCAATAACACAACAATGTGAAATGATGTGCCCAGAATATGCCATGTGGCTGACAACAATACAATAGCCTGGAAATGGTGACATGGAATTACTCATGTCACAGTGGAAACATATCATCAATACACACTTCACCAAGTGAAATTGGTCCCAATGGAATCACTGAGGTAGTACTAATTTTGCTCAGATATGCCACACATTTGGCATGGAAATGTACACTGGCCATCATTATGACATTGGCGGTAAGTACCGCCTACCGCCACGGCGACGGCCGCCATAATGAAGGGCAGAAATCCAGCTGTGGCCATGCTGTTGGATGGTGTTATAGTGGCGCTGCTACCACCAGCAGCGCCACGCCAGTAGACCGCTGCCAGCCGTACTATGAAAAATATTACGGCCTGACTGTGTTCTGCTGGTGGGCGCTGCTGGCGGTAGCAGCGCCCCATCCCGTCCCCTGATGGAAGACCCCCTGGATCCAGGTAAGTCAGGTTTCCGACAGAGGACAGGGGTGGGGGGTGTTGTGTGTGTGTGTGGGGGTGTGTGCATGAGTGTGTGAGTGTGCATGAGTGTGTGAGTGTGTGCATGAATGCATGTGTGAGAATGCATGTAAGTATGGATATGTGAATGTATGTCTGCGTGTCTGTGTGAATGTGGTGTGGTTGTGTGCATGAATGAATTGATGCATACGTGTATGTATGCGTGTATGTCTGTGTGAGTGAGTGTGTGTATGCGTGGTGCGTGTGTGTAGGGGGGTGGGTGATTTCAAGGGGGGAGCTTGGATGGAAGGGGTGTGGGGGCGTCAGGGGAGTTGTTTGGGGGGAGTTGGCCTCCTATCAGTGACAGGGAAGGAATTCACTGATAGGGCCTACCGCCGTGGTTTTCATGGCTTTAGGAATGTCATGAAAACCATGCGGTAGGCAGGATCAAAATGCCTGAGGCGGTACAATAGTGGCCCGGGGTGGAGATTCTCATCTCCAGCCCGGTGGCTGCTACCGCCATGGTGTTGTGAATGGTAGGAAGCCAACCTGCCAATGTCATAATGTGGTGGTCTCTACCGACAGCCTGTTGGCGGTACCACCGCCACATTACCACCGACCGCCGGGGTCATAATGACCCCCATAATGTGCAAATCGACGGGGAAATATGCCCCTAAAATCCACGACAAAGTGAATCAGCAAGTCCGGCTGCTGGGAAATCACCACTAATTTCTGGCACCCCTTACAATGACATACTCTGATTGCATCGGTAGACACCATCAGTCCTTTGTATGTTGGAGATACCCAGTGATATGTAAGTACTTGTAGAAGGACCTCAACATGTTGCCCAATGGGAAGATACATCACTTTCTCAATTTTAGTCCTGCAAACCCAGAATTCTGTAGATGAATGGTTGTACCCAACCACATGTGATTCCAACATTACTATAAATCACTCCATGATGCATGTCAGCAGTCATGTTACAAATCTTCCCCATTACACATGTGCAGTGCATTTTGCTATATGATGCCACACCAATGCCCTGGAAATACACATTGTGGCTAAAAAATCTAGTCATACACATCTTGTCCCTCATTGCTACTGCAGTTGTATATGCCAAATGACATGCAATGATTGGTGAGGGTCTCTGTCAGCCATCAATCAATGATGACACACTCCTGTCTGTGGTACCACTTGAAATGCAGCCCCATTGCAAATGTCGTATTTCACACACAGGTTCACATGCACATATATGTGAGGGAATAAAGAAATCATTCCATTTACACAGGTAGACCATGCATGACACATCAGTGTACACATGTTGTCAAAAGAGAAAGGGACACATGCTAACATGCAGACACAAGGAATGTTGGCAGCAGTGAGGGCACATAAATCATGTCAATGGACATTCCCCACTTACCAAGGGAAAGTATTGATCTATAGCTGCACCCAAATAACAATGTATGCTCTGTCACATGTATGGTGGCCACCTTTACATTACAGAAGGTAGTGAAGCACTAGCACCCTTCACAAGCTGAAGACAAGTAGCCTCTAGGTGGCAGATGCCAATATACTCATTTGACCAGATACATGGCTGAGGACAGTGATCCATGACTTCCTTACCTGTGGCGTGTAACACTGAGGACTAGTGGTCTGTTGAGTAGAATTTAAACCCACTACAACAGCAAACATTACTTGATTGATCAATGTGTTGTCCCTGGAGAGCAAATTGTTTGTGGATTGTACACAGTTGTGTCCTAGTTCTCCGGGCCAATAGGCAAGGAACATCACATATCTACCCAAACAGTCACTCATCTACTGTGCACACATCACTCATTCCTAATCGACAGGGGGAGATGTCAGAACATTAACCTGGCAATGTGCCTGGCAGGAATATACCATGTACTCACCCCCTTGTGGCTGCTGTGCTCCCTTCAAACACCCATCATGGTCTGGGTAGTCCACAGCTAGAATGCAGGCCATTACAGGGGCTCTTGGTCCAACGTGCACACTGTCCACGTTGGGAGGACAGCCCGAGCTGGACCCCAGCAATCTTCCGGGCCTAGTATCTCAGGTCCTCACACCTATTGCGACAGTGGGCGCTCTGCCTGCTGTGGACCCTCAGGGTCCGCACCTTCTGGAAAATGGCTCTCCATATCTCCTTTTTCTGATGGGCGTTTACCTCCATGGATGCAAAAAACAAATCAAGAGATTACAATCACAAGTTTTGGCATAAATGGTTGAGTCACACACATCAGAAACACAAAGCTAAAAATGTTCAATTGGCTAACACAGCACAAGTGTAAAGCATACTAATTCATAATTACAGGGTCATAACTGCAGACATATCTATCTATCTGCAGACTAACCCACTACCCTGCTCAGGGCCTACAGTGACTAAGCTGGCCTACTGACATCAGGTAGCCCGTGCTCCAGCAACGTGTACTGTGATGTGAGCCACAATGAAACACTACACACACATGTGGCTTCTGAAGCCTAAACTCCTTAAGCCTGAGTGGACCAACACATTCACACTCTGTGAGATTGACTCACTGCATACAGTTCCAAAAGGCAACTGCCATAGTACAGACTTCACCCTTACACTTGAGTGACAACGAAGGGGCTGGCAATGTGGGTACAAAAGTATATTCCTTGTGCATGTGTGGACATGTGGCCTACCAAATGCAGACTCATGCCACTTCATGGGGTGGGTTCTGTAGACTACTTTGGACATATGTGTCTATCCTACAGAGATGGCATCCAACATACAAAGATATCTATTGTACAATTTCTGCTATGTGACCAAGGTACTGACTCACATATCAAGGCCTCCCAGGAATTAACACACTGTCTGCACTGTGGGACTGTCATTAGTGCAATAAGCCAGTACGGGCCAAATATGACTTCAATGAAGATGACAACATAGCTGTGGGAGTAAGGGACCTGTCATGAGACACACATCGACAATGAAGCCAAATGCACATATGGACTAATTCTGGGATGTACCTCAGTACCCATTCCTAATCTAGTCAATGGATTGAGGCATTCAGGGCATGTTTTTCCACTACAGCATCATATTGTCCTTTGACAAGATTTGGTGGTGTACAGGGAGTGGGCACAGTGACACAGTTGCATAGCCACAGTGACTCTCCCACAGCCTGGACTAAGACCCATACTGGGAGATACATGTGATGGGCCCTGGTTTCTACAGACTGAGCATACTGAACCTACATGGCACTCACATTTCCATCACTTCCATGTATGACAGCATATCATGGGGCCATCAGCAATTTGGCATGAGGTTTGTGTGGCAACCTGAAGGAGACAGTGATTCCAGGCAACACTCTATCAAGGCCAGATGTGGGTTGGAAGATCAGTGGTACTATACACATTGCTTAAAAGATCCTCAATTGGCTTCTACAAGATGCATACACAGCTAAAGCTGTCAAGCACATACATGCTGTCCAAAATGTATAACAATCATGAAGAAAGAGATATCAATGGATGGCAGTAAAGTCTCCTTACCTAGTTATATGTGTCCAACATAAAGAGGATCTATGACCTCAAAATCATCACACAACACAGTGTGACTGACCTTAACATGTAGTATCGCCCATAATATCTGTACAATGTACATCCCATTGATGCCACACATAGACTACAACAACAGGCACACAAGAAATCTTACTGGCACATAGGGACACATTGTACCCTGTGAGAATGGAAAGGATGGTGTTGAACAGAATCAATTGTGCCTATGAGATTCTTACCTCCTCCTCTGGTGAGCTCTAGAGCTGTTCATGCAGGGGTAGGTCATCAACAAGCCTCTCCAGCTCATCTGGAGAGAAGGCAGGGGCCCTATCACCTGTTGAACGTGGCATGATTGCTTTGAGAGGCAGTACACAGCAGCTCACATAGTAGAGGTGTTGCTGGCAGCAGTGTCAGGAGTCGAGTGAGTGAATGTGCACAAGATGGTGGTTATGTCTGCCACATACACAGTCATCACCGCCGGCAGACGCAGCCATTGCGCTGCGACCACCACAGACAACAACTTTAACATATGACTGTCTGCCGCGGTTGAAACTGCCTACCGCTCTGACAAATTCTGCTGGCAGTCGCGGGAGGTTCCTAATGTCCAGTGGAGTAGGTCAGGCATCTGCCATTTTGGCAGCCTGATGTACTATATTTGGCTTTGTAAACTGCGTCACATGTACAATATATGTTTTATGGTATTGCAAACATCCTTATTCTGCTTTGTCTTGTAGGTCCTTCTACACAACCACGAGTTTAGTGTGTTGCAGGGCACAGGTGGCATTTGATGGCGGTGCATGGCCCACCACCGCCGGTCATTTTGGCAGATGGAATAAACAGTCACATTTCAAGGGGCAATCGTGCAGAACATTTTTACATTTTGTCCAAATCCATGTTGTGGACACGTGTGTTGACAACCATGCGGGTCACATGTGACCCTTTAGTAGTTGCCAGCTGTGATGTGTACTGGGTGTCATGTCTATCCAGTCAGAAATACTTTATCACATGATATTATTGGCATGCATAATGTATGCTGCTGTGGACACACTGACTAATGTTACAAATCATGTCTTGTCACACATAGGTACCCTGGGAGATAGAGGGTGCAACAACCACCTGTCTACAGTCTACTGCCAGACTTTCAGACCATGGAGTAACGGCATGTAATTATGTTATACCGTGTGGAGAGCCAAACAATAGTGGACTTATGCTGTCAGTTGGAGCCAGATCTGATGCCAACTATTAGTTATCCAACCTGCATACCATCCATTGTTCAAGTCATGTCAGTTTTGCACTTCCTGGCCACAGGTCCTTCCAACATACAGTGGCCCTATCTGCTGGTATGTCCCAACTGATGTTCAGCCTGGTGTTGAAGGATTTCCTCTCAGCAATATTGAAACACATTGTCAGCTATATCAGGTTTTCCCTACGTGAGGAATTAGCAAAGGTGAAGGCTGACTTTTATGGTTTTGCCTGCCTCCCACATGTGATGGGGGCCACTGATGGCACACATGTTGGCTTGGTGCCACCACAGCCCACTGAACAAGTCTATCACAACAGAAAAAACTCCCATTCCATCAACGTGCAAGTTGTCTGTTTGGCAGATCTCTATATCTCACGTCTGTTCCCGTTATCCAGGATCAGAACATGAATCCTTCATAATGCGGAACAGTACTATACAACAGATGATTTCACTAATGCACCCAGTGGGCGCCTGGTTGGTTGGTAAGTTACATCTGTCCTGATTGTGTGTGTGCAATGTTAGGTGCTACAATCATGAAGTGAGAGACTCATTGTTGCACTTATGTCCCATTCCTTAACAGGAGACTCTGCATATCCAAACTGTCCTTGGTTGTTAATGCTGGTGAGGAATTCAACTACGCCAGGGGAAGTCTGCTTCAATGAGGCCTATGGAAGAACACAGAGGCCAGTGGAGCGGGCTTTTGGGCTCCTGAAGGCCAGATTTAGGTGCCTGGACAGGACTGGTGGAGCCCTCCTCTATTCACCCGGGAATGTGTGTCAGATCACTGTGACATGCTGCAGAGAATATCCAATACATTCCAGAGGAGGGGGAGCCTGTAGTGCCACTGGGTGTGACTCCTGAAATGCCAAGTGAGGATGACAGTAGTGAAGAGGATGGAGGTGACTTAAGAGAAGATCTCATCAACAGCTACTTTTCATGAGTGTAAGTATGTCATGTGATGTTATGACTGTACAATGAACTGCAGTTGTGAGAATGGGTGGAGTTGAGCATTTTGGAAACAGCTAGGGGTCTGATACTCTGCAATATTCAAAGGTGGCTTGATGAGATAGCTTTTGACACATCCCCACAGCGATGATGTTGCTTTGTTTGTGTCAGTTTTCTTGCAATGTACTTTGTTTTCCAGTTGCTTGCTATGTGACTTTTGTCATAGGAATGGTTTCAGTCCTATACTCCTTGTTTTGTTCTTTGTACAGGTACCTTGACCCTGACATCTTCATGAGGGCATTTTAGAGTTGTGACATTGGCAGGTATCTGATGGTATTCTGACATATAAAGTGGATATGGATTGTTCTAGGTAATGTAGGTCACAGAGTTTGGATGTATGACACCCATAGCAAGACAGTTTGCACAGTGTTTGGGTGGAGGTACAGAAGTGGCCATTGCACTTGTTTTCTGTGTTGTGGTGGGCCTGATGCATCATGTGTGTCATCATGTTGCCACAAAATATACAGTCCTAGCTTTTGACCAAGTCATTTTTCCTTCACATTGGCTAAACATTCTTTTTGTATGACCTGTATATAGCTGTAGATGTGTTTCATCATTGTAGGCCACAGTGTCTGTGCCACACCATTGAAAAAGGTTTGTGTCATACCACCAGATGCATGGGAATCGGATTATGATGTCCCTGTGATCAGGGACTGTTGCACTCATATCTGTCTGTATCTTGTATTATGTGATGTTGGATTACTTTGGTGTGGTATGTGATAAGGCTCAAGCTGCTGACATCAATCACTTTAATGTTTGCCCGTTCTACATGACAATGTCTGACAAATCCCTTCCTTCAGTGGTCTGGGGTCTGTATCTGTAAATATGTTCATTTACTCAGTATGAGTCACTCATTCTTGATTTCCAATAGTCCAGACATATTGTCAACCAATGTGCTGAACACTGTAATAAATGTTTTGGTTTGACCAGACACTTTTACTGATGTGTTGGTGTGTAATGGTTGTAATCCTGCGTTGGACAATGTGTACCTATAACACACCCCTGCCTGCACAAGTAGAGTGTATCTTCATCATATGGTTCACATGGTCTTACATCTCTACGTAGCTAAATGAGAGATGTAAGCAAGCAGACAATGAATTTGTTATGGGTGAATTTATTACATTGCTAATACAGCAAATACATTTTGGACAGAAAGAAACAAAAATGTCAAGTGAAGGGGTCAGTCATGGTGAATAAAATCATTGGAGAAGATGCCACACCACTGGGAGTCCAAAGTCTAGAGTACTCCTCCCATTGGAACTGGTAGATGGTTCAGGATCAGTCCACAGTGAATGTGTATCACACAAAGGTAGTCCTTTTGGAAGAGGTCACTTGCTGGCAATGATGGATGTCTTGCCATTTGCACCTCTTAAATTCTTTGCTGGATGCAGTGGCGGCTCACGGAAGGGTAAAGGCGGGGTGGCGGGGGAGGGGACCACAACGAAATATATGTATAAAATATATTTTGTAAAACGTACCTTTCTCGCCCCGCCACGCTGTGCCGCCCCAATCTGCTCATCAGTCCTCCACTGAAGGCACAGACTCCCAGCCTGCCGTGCGTCCAATACTAATGCTGCTTTCATGTTACTGGCAGCATGAAAGCTGCATTAGGATTGGACGGAGGACCCAGCCAGAGCGCTCTGAGGCAGAGTGAGTGTCTCTGCCTGCTGTCTCCAACTCGGCAACGCAGGACTGGGTTGGAGAGAGCCTAGTGTGCATGTGTGTTTGTCTGGCCCAAGACGGCCGGCTAAACATACATGTACACTCCCCTCTGTCCCTGTTAATACCCGTGGCCCCACCCCTTTTACAAGAAAATGATAATAAACATAGTTTATTATTGTTTTCTTGTAAATTTTTGGTAGCTGCTGCTGCTCGCGGAGGGGTGACACTACTCGCATAGCGGAGGAGCCGTCACTGGCTGGATGTCCCCACTTGCGGAGGGAATCCGCTGCTACAGAGGCAGGGGTGTCTGGGACTGGTTCTTCCTCTGGCAGGGCCTCCCTTCCAGTGTTTGGCACCAATGGTGATGTGCCTGGTGTTGATGAGCCAAAGGAAGGGGTAGACTGTTGTCAGAAAGTTCTGTTCATAGTGGTATGTATGTCCCTTTCTACTCTCGTTAGGGAGGCCATGTTGTTATTGTGGGCCTCCATCTGTTCTCACATGTCTCTGTGCATCTCCCTCTGTAGCTGCTTGATCTCCCAGAGTTCAGTCAATACCTGGCCCATCACGCCTTGGGACTCTTGATAGACCCCGAAGACGTGGCAGATGGAGTCTTTGCCAAGAGTAGCCCCAGTGGCCTTACCCCGCTGGCCCACACATTTGCTCCCACACATCCTTGCACTGCAACTCAGGATCCAGGACTGAGCGGCATGAGATGGTAGACCCTGTGCTAGGTACACAAGTTGAGAGACAAATGGTTGCTTGTGATGTTGAGGCACCCGGGCTGGGAAGTGAAGTTGTAGGCACAGTGATACTCACTTTTGCCATCTGACCAGGTTGTACAGATGGGCCAGAACCATCCTCCACGTCCAGGCATCCAGGAGTGTTTTCTTCACTGAGGGCTCCATCCAGGGTAGTAGTGGAAGTCTGTTCTGTGGCCTACGTGTGCCCAGCGGCAACTCCACCTATTGATGTAAAACTAACAATGTTACTGGTTGTATTGTGACATCTACATACAACGGTTTAGAGTTACAGTAAGCAGAGACCTTGTACAAAGTTAAGTTGCAGCTAATCCTATTGTGTCAAGTAACCATGGTATTGGGTGTATTGACATGACGTGTGAAGCTTACCAATTCATTTTGACTAAAGCAGCTGCTGAAATGTGTAGATCATTTGCATTTTGGAGGATGGTCTGAAAATGCTATCTTGTCAGCCATGCAGGCAAAACAGTGGCTAGACAAGATATGGCTTTGCCCATTTCGAAATCTTGTTTAGTGTGATGCAGGCAAACCCAGGACTTTGTTGTATATGTGACTGGAGTCATCATGAGCACAGTGCATTGTGAATTAATCTGCTGCCAATACCAATGTGGTGAGGCATCTTGAGCCTTATGAATACTTGTTATTCACACTCGATAAAGTGTCATTCCTGTCCTCAAATATTTCATCTTGGGTTTACAAGTCAAGATGTAGCTTCGCTGACAGATACGTCTCTGATTTGGGCATGATCACTCCCAGGTAAGAATACTTCATTTGAGAGTTGACAAACAAGCATATTTGGACAAGTGGGCACTGCGCTGGTGGTTGGGGTAAGAGTAGCAGGGTCTATTGGGCTTTGCAGTCAGGTCACTCCCTCTGCTTGCCAATACTTAGAAAATTGTATCCTCCCCGGTAAGTACACTTCAAGTGAGAGTTAAGGAACAAGGGTCTTTGGACAACTGACCACTGGCCTGGTGTTTGTACTAACAGAAACAGGGCCTGTTGGGAGTTGCAGTCAGGTCAGTCCCTCTACTTCACACACTGGGCAAATAGTATCCTCCCAGGTGAGTAAACTGTATTTGAGAGTCAACAAACAGATTTATTTGTGCAAGTGACCACTGTTCTGTTGTTTGTAGTAACAGAAACAGGGCCTTCTGGGGGTTGCAGTCAGGTCAATCCCTTTACTTCACACACATGACAAATGGTAACCTCCCAGGTAAGTAAACGTCAATTGGGAGTTGCCAAACAGGGGTATTTGGACAAGTGTACCCTGTTCTGGTGTTTGGAGTTAGAGACACAAGGCCTCCTGGGAGTTGCAGTCATGCCACTCTCTCTACTACACATACCATAGACACATTATCATCCCAGTTGAGTTTAATTCAATTGAGAGGAAAGGAACAGGGGTCTTTGGGCAAGTGTACACTGGTCTGGTGTTTGGAGTTAGAGAAACAGTGCCTCCTGGTAGTTGCAGTCAGGTAACTCTCTCTACTACAAACAAATGTTAGTTATTACATATCTGAATGCATTTAGGTTTGGGCATACAGTTACCAGTTGAGACATACCATGAGTCCTGGGATTATTTAGGCATATTGAAAGACTTACAGGGCCCATTTGGACCAATGGCATGTGATGGACCTTAGTAGCTGTGATGTTGGGTCCAACATTACAGATTGACCACGTCAACACCCAGATACTCTGGGTATTGAATGTTGGTGGGGTACACGAAAAAGACAGTGGCAAAAGGTGAGCTACGAGCATGAATGACATGGCATTTTTGTGACATTTTTTGTATTGTGATGTACCCCAAGGTATTCCAGTCAAGCCATCGGGATACAGGATGGACAACACCTTCGTATTCTCCTCCTAGGGAAATAGATGTAATAGGTCACTGGCAGGGCCATCATCGGTCTTCTTGGCCTGCAGCTGGTGCCTGGGGATCAGGGAATGGACCTTGCCCCGAAGAACGGTCCATCTCTTCCTGATGTCCTCCTTTGTGAGTAGGGTGGTGCCTACAGCATTCACTCTGTCAACAATCCTGTCCCACATTTCCATTTTCCTACTAAGAGTATGCTGGACTTGTGCTCCAAACAATTGTGGCTCTACTCTTATGAGTTCATCCACCATGACTCTTAAATCATCTTCTGAAAAATGTGGATTTTTAGAATGTGACATGGTGGAAAAAATGGGTGACAGTGACTTACTGAACAGGGGAAGTACAAAAGGGTGGCAATGGACAAAGGTGTCTGCAGGGTGTTCTACGGGATGGTGGAAAAATAGGCATGACTATACCATTGGAAAAATGGGAAAATGGTAGTCAGTGTTCTTTGTCGTGCAGTGGAAATGCAAAGGATTGTGATCTGTAATGGGGATTATTTTATAGCGTCCTTTGCAGGTGCATCCACTCTGGTAATGTGTGTAAGCTGTGTGTTTTCAAATTCATCCAATGTGCAGTTGTCTATTACTTTGCCGACCACCATGAAGGAACTGCCTCAGCAACTGTGTGCTTGTAATGTGCTTGGTGGTTGGTCACGGTGCTGATAGCGCTGGTGGTCAGACCACCTATTTCCAAGCCGCTGTGCTGCTGGCGGTCTGCCATTTTTGCTTGGCAGTCAATGGTCCTGCCTGTGTAACTCATACTAGGAAAATCTGAAAGACCGCCAGCATAGTCTTTCATGGTCTTTTCAGGACCGCCAACATGTCGGTCTGGCAGTCCAACCGCCAAACTCGTAATGAGGCCCAGAGTTTCCAAAGAGACCATGGGAGAAGTTAGCATCAGATATTTTAGGACCATATCATAATTTATCTGGATGCAAAAGTGTATGTTTCTGTTCTTATTGATTACTTTTATAATTTGGCAGAAATCAAATGAGTTTCTCAAACCACCACTGACAATACCATACAGTTTTTAAGAGAGTGATTCTTTATGGAAAGATTACCATCACAAATTGTCACCAACTACGGCAAGCAGTTCACATCTAGCAAATTTACAATTATATCAAGCATTTTAAAAAAGTATCAGTACTCACCCAATATGAATGGCATTTTAGAAAGATTTAACTGAGTTATATTTATAGTGGAAGGTGTTCAAGCTACCTTAGCTAATAAGTATTCGTTTAAAGAGTCTGTAGAAGACAGAATCCGGACTTATAACTCTTCACCCAATCAGAGCACAGGGTTCTTACCCTTTTCCATGCTTAGAGGTCATATTCCATGCACTCTTTTATCCCCATTATGGTTGAGGAAAGACTTGCCCATTTTAGATATTTAAAAAATATGTGGAGAAGTTGAAGACAGGATAATAAGAGTCAGAAACAACAGAAACATTATTAGATCCAATTAGAGCAGACCCAAAGTACAAGTAGGAGCTTTTGTTAAAATTAAACATCCTTATCATGTAAAAAAAGGGGAATCAACATTTTCAAAAACATGTAACGTTGTTAGTGTAGGTAACACCTCAGTCAATAAAACATTGGGTCATAGTGGAGTTTGTTGTGAAAGTTGATAGGAGGGCTGCTAATGAGGATATAAAATGTTTGCAAAAAGTTGGGATGACGATACAAGGAATTATATTATTTTAGACAAAACTAAATCATCTGCTTATTCACAACAGTTTTTTTCAGATCCTGAGGGCACCTTAAGACAAGAAAAAATATTCCCCTGATCCTGGTACTGGTGGTAGCAATGAAGTGCAAACTTACTCTGATTTGGACTTTTAAATCATTGAAACCACTAATTCACCTACTAAGCATGATGATCCTAATCATGATAATGATCTCAAGTTCATAAAAGGTTGTTCCAACCTTCACCTATTATGTATGATGAGTCTTGCATGTGGTTGATGTAGGTTGTCCAAAGAGGGAAATTGTTCATCTTAAATAATGTACTGACTATGGGCCTTTTGAGTTTGACAGTCTGAAACCTGGGCCTCCAGACCCATAGAGAGGAGACTGATGCGGAGCTGACTGTCTCCCCCAGCTCTAATATGAAGTTTCTACTGGGCTGACAGGCAGAAACCTCAGAAATCAGAGGTTTCTTCCAGTCAGCTCTGTGAAAACAGTGCAGCGGCATTGGCCTCGGCTCCTCATGAACAGGTGCTTCACTATTGTGCTCCATCATATACCTATTTATTGTTCTATTCACAAATTTAGAATAAATATCACTTATAAAGTTTGTGTCTGCTTGCTTCTGTTCCACATTTTGCTATGTTAAAAAGTAAGACCATGTGAAGCAAATGATGAAGACACAGGATACTAGTGTAAAGAGGGATGTGTTACAGGTACAGTGTCCTGCTAAGGATTACAACCAACGCACACAAACATATTAGTCACACCAAACATTTTATTCCACTATACAGAACATGGACTGTTGAAATGGCTGAACTGTCATACCCAAGAATGGGTGAGTCAAATTGTTTCAAGGTACACAGATCAAGCAAGGTTCAGCCCTCCAGACCATGGAAGGAAGAGTCTTGTCAGTCATTTTCATGTAGAATAGGCAAATGTAAAACTGGATGGTCACACTTGCTTGAGCCTTATCACATATCACACCAAAGCAATACAACATCACATACTCCAAGGTACAGACTGAGGAAAAGTACAACAGTCCCTGATCACTGGCACACCATGATCCAATTGCCTTGCATCTGTTGGTATGACCCAAACATAAGTCAGTGTTCTGTCACATGCACTGTGGCCTGCAATGATGAAACACATCTATAGCTACATACAAGAAGAGAGATTAGCATATGTGAAGGGTGAATGCCTTGCTTGCACATGATGACAACAGATTTCAAGGCCACACGATCACACACATGATGTAATCAGCCCACCACAGCACACTAAACAAGTACAAGCTGCACTTCAGACCTTCCACCCAAACACTGTCCACGCTGCCTAGCGCAGGTCTCATACAATCCAATCTGTGACCTACATTACCTGGAACAATCCATGTCCACTTCCCATGTTAGAACAGCATCAGAAGCCTACCAGTGTCACAACTCTGGAATGCCCACATGAGGATGTCATGGTGAAGGTACCCGGAAAAAGACAAAACAAGGAGTACGGGATTTTAAAATTCATATTACTCAATTCATATGGCAAGCATCTGGAAAAGAACTCACATTGCAATGAGATTGACACAAATGATGTAGCTACATCAAGGTGGGGATATGGCATAGACTAATCCTTCATGCACCTTTTGGCTGAACATTGCAGATTATTACCTCCCAAGTTCTTGCAAAAACACTCTACTACACATATTCTAACAACTACAGTTTTTCATGCAGTCACAGGCATTACATCACATGACAACATGACAAGACCAACAACAACCACCCCCAGCACCACTCACACACCATCAGGCATACCCACAGGCACAGCACCAACAGTCACCGACATACCCACAATACCTCCCCTCAGACACCATCCCAGCAGACCTCCAGATATCTAGCACATGCACCACACCAACAAACACCACAACTACAGACACACAGACATCCACTACATCCAGCCAACCCGTAGTCACCACCACAACAACACACGTATCCACCACACCATTCTCAGCACCTCCACCTCCCAGTCCCCCAAAACACACAAACACACTCACTCACCCACCCAACAAACACCAACCTCACACAAGCATACCTCCCAGAAACACACACTCACAACATCAACACAACAGACAACCACTTCCTTGACCTCTAAATCCTGACCCTTTCTGGTGACCACCCCATGTCCCTAAGAAATAATTTGTATTTGACCTTGAACTTTGCCCAGTTCCCTCCACCCTTGTCCCACACCCAAAAGGTGCCCACCCATCCCCTCCCTTCCACCTCCAGGCCTCCCCTGCTCCCCCTGCAAGCACCCATACCTCTCCTCCCACAAGGAAACCCACCCTTCCCAATAAGAAGACCACCCTTCCCAAGCACAAGCCCAAACCCCACCCTCCCAAATACAACCTGGTATACCTCCCCTCACCCCCGGATAATCCCTGAGGTAACTGCCTGCCCCATTGATGCCCCTTTATGTGGAGGTTAAATGGCAGTTGGGAGTCAAGTTTAGGCACATCACTGTGCTATTATTGGACTGCTTTTGGACTGGCCAATGTCCTTTGGACTTCAAATGTTTATTGTTTATTAAATCCAAAAAGTTGTATTCTTTGGGAATATATTTGTCCCGCAATTCCTTTTCTACCTTACTGTTGATCCTGAGTGACTTGTGTTGTGTGGCTACTGTTGTGTGTGTTTGAGCCAGCTTGCTGTCCATTTGTGGTTGTTTGCAGTGTCTGACTTTGTGGGCAGTGCTGGTGTCCCCCAAGAGAAGGGTATATGTTGGGTGTATGGTTATGTGGATGTAAATGCAATTGTGGTGTCATGGCATTTTGCACTGTTTGTTATTGTAAGTAATTCATATTGTGTTGTCCAATGTGAGCATTTATGGTGTTAGACTTGTCCCCTGATATGGCTTATGGATTCATCTGATGTGTGTCAGCTTGAGTTTTGTTTGTGCAGATGAAGTGTGTTCAGTTGTGCTAACTTTGTTTGTATATGAGTATGTATGTGTCCATTTAGCTGTGTGTACCTTGTAGCTAGTTCCTGTAGAGGTATGTCCCATGCAGTTGGAGTTGAATGTGCATTGTTGACTTGTACTTCCACATTGTGCAGATGGGCCTGACATTTGGGTCTAGAACTGTTTGTCCACGAGACAGACATAGGGCCATTTCCTGTGCACATGTTGTTTTAGGGGCATGTGCAAAGTTATATGTGTCCCAGTGCAGTCTACTTCCATGATGCTCCTGATCTCCCCATCCCTATTGTGCAGGTATTGTTGGCAAGGTGTTCTTTGTCTATTTCTCTCTGTCTATTGTGTATTATGCCATTGACCTTCCATTGTGCTGTGATGTATGTGTTCATTGCAGGGCTGTTTACTGGGAGTGTTTTTTGTGTTCCATGCCACATCGATATATGTGTGTGTTGTATGTGACAACAGTACCTGGCCTGTGTGGTGTTAGAAATCAGGTCTAACTTGGAATGTGAGTGTGTGAGTTGTATTGGTAGATGTGATGTCTGTGTGTTGTTGGTGATATGTGAGACAATGTTGAGTAGCCTTCACTATCCCTGTGCCTGACATGTATGGAAGTGTATTTTTGGGTAGTGTTGTTGTGCAGTGTTAGTGACTAGCCCAAAGGGGGCATATTGTGACTGTGAATGTGTCTGTCTTCATGTATCATTTGGACTCTGTACATGGTGTGACGTGTACTTGGTGCCTGTAGCGTGACCCCCATATAATGTGGATGACGGCGCAATGATCTGCTGTTAAGGTTGATGAAACAGGTAGATGTGTGTACTTACGGTCGGTTGTGCCAATGGTGGCGTTGATTTTGTGCTCCTCCGATGATCATCAACAGTGGCAGGACATGAATGATGGGTTCCATTGTGGCACCGGATATGTGAGGCTGTCTGCAGGTGAATGTCTCCCTTTATCATCCTTGTTTCCACCTTCTGAGACATGGGAGTCGGACCACCACGGTCACATTGGCTGTGTGCAACCTCTTAATGTGTTTTGCCGCAACACAGATTCCGCCAGCCTTTACTAGCTGCCTTGTGACCTTGGCGGTCTGTGCTGCCTGTGGGTGCTGGTAGGACCGCAGAGGCCTTTTCTCCATAGGCCTGGATTTCTCGTGATACGGTGGTCCGACCCCTATCTCGATGGCGGTCAGACCGCCACCATGGCAGTTGACGGACCTCCAAACTCGTAATGAGGCCCTAAGATTTTGTAATACAGTTTCAATCAGGCAGACAACATGGCAAAGTTGATGCTCTTTCTCGCTTGGGATACGGAGTAGATGATCAAGTGGTGGAACATCCACATTTCATCCTTGTAGAATGATTCATGGGGGCCTTGTATTCCAAATAAAGCTTCACTGCAGAGGAGGCCATAGCACAAAAGACTAGCGAGGCAGAAGCTGTCTCCCACAGTAACAATGGACAAAGGGTTAATGATTTGGTTTATATACATGGCTGGTTGTATGTTCCCACTAACAACTTACAACAGCAAGCACTAGAATGGTGCCATGCACAAGTAATGGCAGAGCATCCGGGGGAGAAGAAAACATTGGTGTTACTTAAAAGATATTTCTGGTGGCCATCTATCGATGCTGACACAAGACATTATAAACAAAGATGCAGTATTTGTGCTTATAGTAAGAACACCCATCAAGTGCCAGCAGGGTTATTAACTCGTTTATCCACTCCTACAGCTCTCTGGCATACCATTTCTATGGATTTCATAGTAGACTTACCCAAGACGGAACAGGGCCATACCACGATATTGGTGGTAGTACATCAGCTGACCAAGATGACTCATTTTACCCCATCGAAGGGTTTACCCACATCTAGGGAACTTGCAGATTTTACAGGCAATTGTGCATCTGCATGGTCTTCCTTCTGTTTTGATCTCAGATCATGAGCCTTAGTTTATTTCTAAGAATTGGAGGGTGCTTTGTGAAGTACTGCAAATTGATGTTCGTCTGTCCTCTAGTCACCATGCTGACACGGATGGTCAGACAGAAAGAGTGAACCAATATTTAGAGCAATTTATATGGTGTCAACTGTTACACAGCACTGCAGATTGAGATAACCATTTATGGGCGGCAGAGTTTGCACATAATAATGCTGTACACAATTCCACTAACTACTCTCCGTTCTACTGTAATTATGTTTTCCACCCCTGTTTTGTATTACTCCCTTGCAAGCCAACATCTGGGGTACCACCAGTACAAGACTTTATTGATCAGTTACAGAGATCCAAAAGGCTCATAAGAGATTCTCAATCAAGCCAAGGATGCCTACAAACAGCAAGCTGATAAACACCGCCAGTTTAACCCAGACTTCGAAATAGGAGATGAAAGCCCACATTTATACTTTTTTTAGCGCCGCATTTCCGTCATTTTTTTACGCAAAAGCGGCACAAACTTACAAAATACAATTGATTTTGTTAGTTTGTGCCGCTTTTGCATCAAAAAATGACGCAAATGCAGTGCTAAAAAAGTATAAATATGGGACAAAATGTGTTATCTATGTGTCATACTGCTTTGAAAGGGCAATGTAAATTCCAGTTACGATTTATTGGATCTTACAATATCAGTAAAAAAAATCAATGATGCAGCAATAAAACTGGACCTACCTCCTAATATGCAACTACATCCAGTATTTCACATCTATTTGCTGAAGCGCGTTGCTCCCGGAACTGTTTGACCTCAAAAATTCCTGACACTAATGATAACCAATGAACCTCAGTTTGAGGTTGAAGCTATTCTAGATTAAAAAAGAATGTGAAGTAAATTGTACTACCTGATACACTGAAAGGATATATGGTACTGAAGACCGAAACTGCTCCCTGATTACGGCAGCAATTTCATCACAGGCATCCTGCTAAACCGAAACCAGCAGCCGGAACCACAGGAGGGGTGTAATGTTGGGCTGCACCACAGGAAGTTGCTTGCAGTTCTAGGTCCAGATGTAGGTACCAAAAAATTTGCGACTCGCAATTTGCGAGCATGTGCGACTCGCAATTTGCGTGTCGCTAATAGGAATGCAGGTACAACTTTCGGGGACAAATTGCGACTCGCACCCGGAGTCGCAACGCAGATAGCGAGTCCGCTATTTGCGAGGTTGCTTTTTGCGACCGCGCAAAAAACAGACACGCAATTTGCGAGTGGGTGTCTCAAATTGCGATTATCATGAAATTTTATTGCAGGTGCTGCAGAACACTCCAGAAACCACTCCAGAACACTCTGGAAACACTTCCTGGCACATGATGATGACATCACAGCCAGGAAGTTTACAAATACACCTGGGAGGAGGGAGGACCACACCCTTTTTAACAGCAGAACTGCAAACAGAGCAACAGCAACAATGGCTGACACTCCCAGAAAGAGGAAATAGAAATTTGCTGAGAAGGAGCTGGAGGTGCTGACAGAGGAATGCTGTCAGCACCATGATGAGCTATTTGGGAAGGCAGCCCTCAATGTGCCAGACTCTACTAAAAAAAGAATTTGGCAGGATATTCAGGAAAAGGTGAACTCCCTGGGGGTCAGCCACAGGAGCGTCGATGAGATAAAGAAGAGGTGGTATGACCTCCGCTCCCAGACCAAGGAGAGGGTGGCAGAAAGGCTCCCAGAGATGAGAGGCACAGGAGGGGGACCATCATCCATACCACCACCCACACCCCTGGAGGAAAGGGTGGAGGAGACCCTGGAGCAGGAGGCTGTAACAGGATTCGGAGATCTGGACACCTCTGAGCCCAGGACATCAACCGGTGAGTACCATGTGATATGCCTGTACCCCCATCAATGCCATACCCCCACCCACCATGTACACAGGGGCATGCAAAACCAAGATAGCTCCATTTCAGGGTAGCATATACCAGCATGATGCATTATGGGCAATGTAGTCAAGTAGGCAGTCAATAGGCAAATGTTTATTAGGAAGTGTGCAACAGATAGTAGACACTGACAGTCTGTTCCCCATGTCCCACAGGTCTCCCACAAGACCCCACCACCAGCCACAGCAGCCAGGTGCCAACAGTCAGCCAGCCCCATGAGGAAAGCACAGGAGCAGCCACCACTCCCACGTGCACCACCAACACCATCCCCTTGATGACAACACCTGCTGCAACAGTGGTTCCGGAGGCTGCACCAGCAACAGCCAGGAGTGCCACGGCACATCTCACAGGGCATCCACCGCTGCGCAGGCGACGCAGGTTGAGGAGAGCAGGGCTGCAGGCCGAGTCAGGGCATCCATCCACCACCATGACAGAGGCACAACTGCTACGTGGTCAGCGCCTGCAGAACCAAATGTTAGGGAGGATTAGTGGGGTTCTGCACCGCTTTGTAAGGAGCAATGAGAACAGCATGCAGCAGCTCCATGCACAACAGGACGTAATAGGCAACAACACTGGGGACCTAGCCCTGTCCATGCGTGAACTGGTGGCTGGACTGCTGTCACAGAGCGAGGGTGGGCGGCGCAGGGACCGCCAGCTGCTCCAGAGGCTGGACAGGATGGCCTCCTCAATTTGCAGACTGGCAGTCAACACCACTGGGCTGTCAAGAAGAACAGTCGGCCTCCAGGTGGAAATGGGCCACTTTGCAGGTGATGTGGCAAGAGGCCTGGGCTCGATCACCCATGTGATCGACCTAATGGAGGCACGGCATGTGTCCAGGGGTACAGGGGACACCCCACAGGACAGCGAAGAGGGCTCCACTGTGAGCAGTGTCTCTGCTGGTGACACCAGGGTGCTCCGGAGTGGGAGTACGAGGCAGAGCACTGCTGAACAACCGGGGACCAGCCAGGCTGGCGGAGGCCACCCTAGGCCATAAACTAAACACTGTCCCTGATGGTGGGGCACATGATGGCAATGTGCCCCATGCCAGGTTGGCTTTCTGAACTCCCTGAACAGTTTGTCAAGGTAAATTGTTCAATTTCTGCACATATTAAATAATTTTATTGTTCCACTTAACAAATGGAGTGTTTGGTCAATAGGTGAGTATGGTTGAAGTTGACACGTACCTTCCAAAGTATTGGGTTGCGATGTGTTGCCGCCTCAGTCTGCCTTGATTTGCGATGCTCCGATCCCCATGATGGCGATGTGGTTGCTCTTGCTCTTCATCCTCAGAATCTGGGTCTGCAGGGGTGAGAGGTAGCCCACGTCGGGTGGCAATGTTGTGCAGGATAGCGCATGCGACAACAACTTTGAATGCCGTTATGGAGGTATACTGGAGGGCACCTCCACTTCAGTGGAGGCATCTGAACCGTGCTTTCAGCAATCCAAAGGTGCGTTCAATCAGGTTCCTGGTCCTCTTATGTGCACTGTTGTATCGTCTCTCACATTCATTGCTGGGTGTTAAGTACAGAGTCATTATCCATGGCCGTAGTGCATATGCACTGTCACCTGTTGGGCACAAACAGTACACTGTTAGAAAGTCCTGGTTGGTGTGCATATTGATCTGTGTGGATGTCTACAAGGTGTATGCAGCTCTACCTAGGAGGTATCCGTCTCCAAACTCCCCACGTTCCAGGCGTTGGTGTATCCCACTGTGCCTAAAAATGTAGGAGTCATGAGTACTGCCTGGAAATTTCGCTACAATGTCAGTGATGACATAATGGGCGTCACAAACAACCTGAATATTGAGTGAGTGGGTACACTTTCTGTTGCGGAACAGATATTCCAGGTTTGCAGGAGGGCATATTTGAATATGTGTCCCATCTACACACCCTATGACATGGGGAAAGTTGGCAATCCGGTAAAAGTCCAACTTGGTACTGTTAATTTCTGCCTCATTCCTGGGTAGGTATATGTAGTAAGACATGTGTGTGAGTATGGCATCTAGGAATGCCCTGAGGAACCTTGATAATGCACTTTGGGATACCCCACCTGCCACAGCAATGACCCCCTGATAGCTCCCCGAGGCCAGGAGGTGCAGTGAGCATAGCACTTGCACATGCGTAGGGATGGCGCAGCCGCGCAGCGTCTGGCGTTCTAGCTGTGGTTTGAGTAATTCAATTAATTCTAGTATAGCTGCGCTGCTAAGTCTGTATTTGTCATAGATTTCTTCCTCAGTTTGCTGAAAAAGAGTCTGCCTTGTTCTGTAAATCTTCTCCTGTCTCTGGCTCCTCCTCCTCCTCTGCTGGGCTGCGTGGACTCTCCTCCTCACTGCTATCAGGTATATCTCCGCCA
Organism: Pleurodeles waltl; assembly: GCF_031143425.1. Classification (NCBI taxonomy): domain Eukaryota; kingdom Metazoa; phylum Chordata; class Amphibia; order Caudata; family Salamandridae; genus Pleurodeles; species Pleurodeles waltl. The sequence goes on from NC_090449.1 coordinate 597,141,625, forward strand.
TCTTGAGTAACCCAGATGCCTTCTGGGTCTCCTTTTATACTTTGGTAATGATTACCACCTGCTCTGAGTTAGTGGTAAATGGGACATGCAAACTGGGCTTTTTGCGACTAGTCGCAATTTGCGAGTTGCAATTGCATATGGTTTGCGACTCGCAAATTGCAACTTCCTATTTGCGGGTCGCAAAATGGGGTCGCACATTTTGTGAGTCGGTAACGGCTCGCATCGTTTTTTGCGAGTCGGTAATGGGATTTTTGCATCCCATTTCCGATTTTGCGGAATCGCAAATAGCGATTCGGGCCATTTGCGACTCGCAAACGTTTGCTACATCTGGCCCCTAGTGTTCATCGGTCAGCAACTTCCTATTTCCATAGATAAGCGCATGTCGAATACCTGGTTCTGCTTTTTCAGTAAATTCCTAGGTCTCCTATTCCTCACAGCATCCTTGTTGTATCAGGCGTCCGTTTTCTTGTATGTGGTTGCATTCTGGAATTCTACGGCATGGCTCCCCTTGTTGCCATCCTAGAAGCTCCTTGGGCTGTTACCTGCAAAACGAGAAGACAAGAAAAAAAAAACTGAATTTCACATAAAGGGGCAATGCGCTGCTCACGCACAAAGAGTAAATACTTATCTGAGTTTAATTTGGTATCCAGAGGGTTCAAAAAGACTGTCATTATTGACTGGTTATAGGATTGAACCCATAAGTATCCTATGTTATTAAACATTGTGTTTTTGACCACATTAAGACTGTTAATGCTAGGCAACTCACAAGACATAAACTATGGGCCCGCCTTTTAGATATAATGCATGATGTTGAAATGCACACAGTTAAGTTTTTATTTCTCGTTTAAAGCTGTAGTACTTGCTGTTTACTTAGCCTAAACCATGTTAAATAAGAGGCATTGAGAGAATATAAGTAGGTTCCTTTCTTAGATAGGTCATAGTATGATAATGTGCCTATTTGCATTTTATTGTTTAAAAAACAATTCTTCTTCTTTTCCCCAGATAAGATGGTGGTAATGTTATACCTCTCTACACTTTACCAAAACGGGAGAAGGGGAATCATCAGGTATTTAAAGTGAAAATAGTCCTACATAGGGAACTCAGGGAGGATTGTAATGCTGTGTATTTTTTCTTTAATTTCAGAAAGAGAATAAAAGGATAATGTGCAATATAGTTGTGGACTGCTAAGCACTCTTCTTGAAGTCGTCCGTTTGTCTTATCCTTTCCCCTCTTCCCCGTTGGGCAGGATTGACCTTGACTTTAGTTTGGCCATCCTGTTTGATCAGGAGGTTGAAACTCTTTCATCATAGTCTTCACTCAATCCAGGTGAGATTCCTGACAAATAAAGACAAAAATATTGTTTTATAGTTGGTAAAAAATAACGATGCAGTAAATATTGTCATATATATCATATTTTTGTGCTTATGAGTAAGTAAAGTATTGTATTTTTTAATTCTATGTGTTATTTTTTTATTTTGTTTATATTTTAGATAATTATCTTATTTATCAAATTGTTTAATTATGTATTTTAAATTGTGGTTTTGTTGAATTTTTAGTAGCAGGGTGTTGGGTTATTAGGGGATAAAAGTGGCGAGATTTTAAAAAAAATGTGTATTTTATAATTTTAAGTTAATAATTGTAATGATATGCAAATACATTTTATTATATTAAGGGCCTGAATATGAGTCTGGTGGGCCAAGGACCGACAGACTAACGGTGACGGTCTGACCATGTCACTCCAGTCAGTCAGACCCACCACCGGACCGCCATCCCTTCCAGGAGCATGGTTCCCGACGGGCTGATGGCGAACTGAGTTTTACTCAACCTCAGTGGCGCTGAACTCAGTGCCACCTGGCTGATTACAACTCAACTTTCCATCAGCCTTTCCATGGCGGGGACCCTGCCATGGAAAGGCTAGCAGAAAGCCAGTGCCATCGCCCATGGGGTGCCCCTGCCAGCACCCTCGGAATGCACACTGTCTGCTTTGCAGACAGGTCATATTCCAATGGTGTTGGTGTGCTATGATATTGGCCTCTGATCCCTTCAAGGAGCCGAGACCAATATCGTAGCACTGTTCCCACCGGTCATCCTAGCGAGAATGCGTAATACAATGTTCTTGCCAGTCAGCCCGGCAGGAGCATTGTAGTACGCTTGGGGGGTGCCACCAGTATGACTATGGCGTCCTCCCCGTAAGTTTGGCCATCAAACTCGTAATCAGGTCCTAAATCTTTATTTTATTTTTTAAATTTAATCCTAAAAATAAATATTTTAATTTTATGTTTTAAAAATTTAATATTTCTCAATATTTAATTCATTTACATTTTTATAAAATAGTATATTTGGGTTTATTTTGATGTTTAATTTAAAATTATTACATTTTTAAATGAAGTTGGTATAATTGTATAAAGGATTTTAAAATAAAACAAAGTGTTTGAAAAAGTAATATTCTGAAATATTGTACAATGTAAAAATATAAGAAATCATTTAAATATTTATTAACATTTTGTTATTCAATAAATTGTAAATGTAGGTTTTTAGAGTATATAATTTGTAAAAAAAAATATTTTTAAAACATTTTGGAAATTATATTACTAATTAAAAATAATACATTTTGTGTTAAAATTGTAATAAAATGATAGTAGTTTAAATTAGTGTTTTTTCTATTTTATTAAATGTAATTTACTAAAGTGTGAGAATATTCAGTATTAATGGTGTATTTGACTTTTTTTATTTTATAGTATTGTAGGTAAAAACATTTATGTTCAACTGTATTTAAAACAAACTAAGTTTTTAGTTTTCAACACTTTCCCCGCCCAATTTGATTTTGATTGGAGTGGGAATAGTAAATATCACCCCTTTGGACTCCAACACCTTAGTCAAGTTGGTGTAGATTAGGGTGGGAATAGTAAATCTCACCTCTTTAGTGTCTAACACTCTCCCCAATTTGGTTTAAATTGTAGAGAGGATATTAAATGTCATTCCCTTTAGTGTCCAACACCTTCCCCAGGTTGGTTTAGATTGGAGTGGGAATACTTAATGTCACCCCTTTGTTGTACAACCACTTCTACAAGTTGGTTAGATTGAAGTGGAATAGTAAATATTACTCCTTTAGTGTCCTATACTTCCTCAAGTCAGTTTAGATTGGAGTGGGAATAGTAAATGCCACTCCTTTAGTGTCCAGAGCCTTCCCAAATTAGGTTTAGATAGGAGTAAGAATAGTAAATGTCACCTCTTTATTGTTGAACACCTTCCCCAATTTGGTTTAGATAACAGTGGGAGTAGTAAATATCACTGCTTTAGTGGCCTAGGCCGTCCCCAAATTGTTTTGGATTGGAGTGGTAATAGGAAAGGTCACATCTTTATTGTCCAACACCTTCACCAATTTGGTTTAGATTGGAGTAGGATTGGTAAATGTCACCCCTTTAGTGTCCAATATCTTCCCCAATTTAGTTTAAATTGGAGTGGGAATAGTAAATGTCGCCCTTTTAGTGTCCAACACCTTCCCCAAGTTGGTTTTTCTTTGGAGTGGAAATAATAAATGTCACCCTTTTATTAATATCATAAAAAGATGTCACACTTTTTTTTAATTTTATTTTTTCACAATTTTAACTCAGTGTACAGTTTCACATTTTGACAAATACATTTTTAAAGAAAAAAATGAAAGTAATTATAAAGTGAGTAGATCCATTTTTTTGTTTTTTATTGCAAAAAAAACAGGAGTAAATTGCATTTCCTAAAATTCCTACATATTTGTATACTGTTCATTTTCAAACGTTATTTTTTTATTCATTAGTATTTGTTAAAATGTTTTAACTTTTCTTTAATACATTTTTAATGGTATTTCAACATTTTGCTAATTAGTATATTTTAAATGATCGTATATATTTTATACTATTATTTAATTTATACTTTTTTAAAGATTTTTAAAACATTGTTTGACATGTTAAACATTTTACATTTTTAATATTTTTTTCATTCATTAAATATTTTTACTATATTTTCCATAGATTTCCCTAGGAAGATAGTTTTTTTTAGTTTCATTTGGGAGCCATTTTTTTACCGTTACCTTTGCTTTTGTAGTCTAGTAGTGTTATTATGGGTTTATTTTCCAGGAACCAAGCCGAGGTTAGTTGCGGATGTTCATCTGAAAAGGTTAGTCCCTTTTTAAGGATTTTTTAAATGGTTTTAATGGTAGAGCGGATTAGGATGGATGTTTAACCCCTTGGGTGCCCAGGACGAGCTGGTCTCGCCCTCGGCAACAGTTGCCCGGGGATGAGGAGGAGACCTCCTCCTTCTATGGGCCACCGGGCGGAGCGCTAGCGCTCCCCCCGATGGCCAAGCATCCCCCTCCCCTGGGCAGGGATGGAAGAGAAATTGCTTCCCTTTCCACCCCGACCCCCCGTGGCGTCTGATGACATCAGCATGCGATCGCACGCTGACCTCATCAGAGGCCTACCCCTCCGTGCTGGAAGTTCACCTTCCAGCACAGATCGGAGGAGAAATGCAAAAGCATTTCTCCTCCGATCACGTGGAGGGTCGAGAGAGGCATGAAAGGAGAGGAAAGGCGTTTCCTCTCCTTTCATGTCTCTCTCAGCAGAAATGCCACTAGACACCAGGGATTTTTTTTCTTTTTTTGTTTATGTCATAAGGGGAGCGGTCCCTTATTTGTAGGCCTTTTTGTGCCCCCTCCTGGGGGCAGAAACCCCTAGACACCTGGGATATTTTATTTGCTTATTTTTTATATATGTGGGGAGCGACCCCTTAGGTAAGGGTCGCTCCCCTGGGAGGCAAATTGTTTTTAGGCCCTTTCTGCCCCCCTTGAGGGCAGATCCACTGATTTTTATAAGGCCAGTCTGCCCCCAAGGGGGTCAGAAATGCCACTAGACACCAGGGATTTTTTTTATATATATCTATACATAAGGGGAGTGGCCCCTTGGGCAAGGGCCGCTCCCCAGGGGTAATTAGGGGGTAATTTGGCTGATCTGCCCCCAGGGGGAGCAGAAACCTCTAGGCATCAGGGATTTTTTATTTTTTATATTTTTTTTCAGGTCGCTCCCCTGGTGGCAAAATGAACTCTAGGCCATTTCTGCCCCCCTTGGTGGCAGATCGGACTATTTTTATTCAGCCAGTCTGCCCCCTAGGGTGGCAGAAACCACTAGACATCAGGGATTTTTATTTTTTTGGTTCAATTTTTGGGGCGTGACCCCTTAGGCAAGGGTCTTTCCCCTGGGGAGAAAATTCATTTTAGTCCATTTCTGCCCCCCTTGGGGGCATCTCAGCCTATTTCTACTAGGCCAATCTGCCCCCAAGTGGGACAGGAACCACTAGGCACTAGGGATTTTTTTGCACCAATTTCACGCAAAGAGGATCGACCCCTTAGGCAAGGGTCGTTCCCCTGGCGGGCAAATTTATTTTAGTCCATTTCTGCTCCCCTTGGGGGCAGATCAGCCTATTTCTATTAGGCCGATCTGCCCCCGGGGGGGCAGAAACCACTTAGGCACCAGGGATTTGTGTGTGTGTGTGGATTGTTTGGGGGGTAGCCCCTTGGGCAAGGGTCGCTCCCCATGGGGGAACATTACTGTTGGCCATATCTGCCCTCCTTGGGGGCATATCGGCCTATTTTTGGAAGGCCAATCTGCCCCACAGGGGGGGCAGAAAGCCCACCAGAGACCAAGGAAGATTTTTTTTTCAAAAAAGAGGGTTACCCCCACCCCAAATAAATGGGGCTAAAGTTGTTCTGCCCACCAGTGGGCAGATGGGGCAATTATCCCCGATCCACTTCCCGGGGGGAGCAGAAAGCCGACTAGATGCCAGGGAATGAAAAAGAAAAAAAGATAGTGGGGTGGTAGCTACAAACCAGTATGGGCATGGTTATGCCCCTACCCCAGCTGAAGGGGGTAACAGTCTTTCAGCTCTCCCCCTCACACTAAAACATCCTATCCCACAGCAAGCACAAGGACATTTGATTATTTTGGGTTTTGGTTTTACATTTGGGTCATGAGAGGTCATCTAACTCTCAAAATCGTCCCACTTGGAATGGTGAGGGCTGCACTTTTTGGATTTTGGGACGCTGCCATGTATAAAAATCCACAAGACCTAGACACATCTGAAAACTGAACATCTGGGTGAGTCCAGGGTGGTGTGCTTCTCATGCGCCCGCACCATTTTCTTACCCACAATGCCCTGCAAAGCTCCAACTTTGCTGGAAATCACACATTTTCCCACATTTTTGGGATGGAACCTTCCGGAATCTGCAGGAATCTACAAAATTCCTACCATCCAGCATTGTCTCATCTATACCGATAAAAAATCTGCCCCACTTGTCAGCCTAAAAATATTTTTTTCAAACTGCTCTTTTGGACCCGCTTTAGTTCCCCCTCAATTTCGACATGTTTTTGGCTCTTCCCTGTCACAGGCACTTGGCCCACCTACACAAGTGAGGTATCATTTTTACTGGAAGACTGAGGGGAATGTAGGGTGGTAGAAAATGTGTCCTGGTGTGATGATCCCACACAGAAGTTTGGGAAAAATTTGATTTTTTAACTAAATTTGAGGTTTGCTGAGTATTCTGCGTAATAAAACACTGGGGGATCCACGCAAGTCACCCTCCCTGGATTCCCTCGGGTGTCTAGTTTTCAGAAATGTTTGAGTTTGGTAGGTTTCCCTATATGGCTGCTGAGCCCAGGACCAAAAACGCAGGTGACCACCCCCGGCAAAAAGAGGTAGTTTAGTATTTGATAATTTTGATGTGTCCACATAGTGTTTTGGGTCATTTCCTTTTGTGGGCACTAGGTCCGCCCACACAAGTGAAGTTCCATTCTTATCGGGAGACTTGGAGGAACGTTGCGTGGAAGGAAATTTGTGGCTCCACTCAGATTCCAGAACTTTCTGTCACCTAAATGTGAGGAAAAAGTATTTTTGGGCCAAATGTTTGAGGTTTGCAACGGATTCTGGGTACCAGAACGTGGTGAGAGCCCCACAAGTCACCCCATCTTGGATTTCCCTAGGTGTCCAGTTTTCAAAAATGCACAGGTTTGGTAGGTTTCCCTAGGTGCCAGTTGAGCTGGAGGCCAAAATCCACAGCTAGGCACTTTCCAAAAAACAGCTGTTTTCTTTGGGAAAATGTAATGTGTCCATGTTGTGTTTTGGGGCATTTCCTGTCGCGGACACTAGGTCTACCCACACAAATGAGGTACCAGTTTTATCAGGAGACTTTGGGGGTTACGCTGGGTAGAAGGAAATTTGCGGCTCCTCTCAGATTCCAGAACTTTCTGTCACCGAAATGTGAGGAAAAAGTGTTTTTTTGGCCAAATTTTTAGGTTTGCAAAGGATTCTGGGTAACAGAACCTGGTGAGAGCCCCACAAGTCACCCCATCCTGGATTCCCCTAGGTGTTCAGTTCCAAAACATGCACAGGTTTGGTAGGTTTCCCTAGGTGCCGGCTGAGCTAGAGGCCAAATTCTATAGCTAGGCACTTTGCAAAAAACTGCTCTGTTTTCTTTGGGAAAATGTGATGTGTCCAAGTTGTGTTTTGGGGCATTTCCTGTCGCGAGCACTAGGTCTACCCATACAAGTGAGGTACCATTTTTGTCAGGAGACAAATCTCAGATTCCAGAACTTTCTGTCACCAAAATGTGAGGAAAAAGTGTTTTTTTGGCCAAAGTTTGAGGTTTGCAAAGGATTCTGTGTAACAGAACTTGGTGAGAGCCCCACAAGTCACCCCATCTTGGATTTCCCTAGGTGTCTAGTTTAAAAAAATGGACAGGTTTGGTAGGTTTTCCTAGGTGTCGGCTGAGCTAGAGATCAAAATCCACAGCTAGGCACTTTCCAAAAAACACGTCAGTTTTCAATGTAAAAATGTGATGTGTCCACGTTTCATTTCCTGTTGTAGGCATTAGGCCTACCCACGCAAGTGAGGTACCATTTGTATCGGTAGAATTGGGGGAACACAGAATAGCAGAACAAGTGTTATTGCCCCTTGTCTTTCTCTACAATTTTTCCTTCCAAATGTAAGACAGTGTGTAAAAAAGACGACTATTTTGGAAATGCTCTGTAATTCACATGCTAATATGGGCACCCCGGAATTTAGAGATGTACAAATAACCAGTGCTTCTCAACATCTTATCTTGTGCCCATTTTTGAAATACAAAGGTATTATTGATACCTATTTTTCACTACTTAAAAATGAATTGCTGTATACCTGGTATAGAATAAAAACCCATTGCAAGGTGCAGCTCATTTATTGGCTCTGGGTACCTAGGGTTCTTGATGAACCTACAAGCCCTATATATCCTCGCAACCAGAAGAGTCCAGCAGCCGTAAAGGTATAATGCTTTCAAAAATCTGACATCGCAGGAAAAAGTTACAGAGTAAAACGTGGAGACAAATGGCTGTTTTTTTACCTCAATTTCAATATTTGTTATTTCAGCTGTTATTTTCTGTAGGAAAACCTTGCAGGATCTACACAAAAAGACCCTTTGCTGAATTCAGAATGTTGTCTATTTTTCAGAAATGTTTTGCTTTCCGGGATCCAGCATTGGTTTCACACCCATTTCTGTCACTAACTGGAAGGAGGCTGAAAGCACAAAAAATAGTAAAAATGGGATATGTCCCAGTAAAATGCCAAAATTGTGTTGAAAAATGTGGTTTTCTGATTCAAGTCTGCCTGTTCCTGAAAGCTGGGAGGATGGTGATTTTAGCACCACAAACCCTTTGTTGATGCCATTTTCAGGAAATAAACCACTCTTCTGCAGCCCTTTTTTCCAATTTTTTTGAAAAAAATGAAATTTTCGCTGTATTTTGGCTAATTCCTTGTTCTCTTTCAGGGGAACCCACAAACTCTGGGTACCTCTAGAATCCCTAGGATGTTGGAAAAAAAGGACGCAAATGTGAATTTACTTATGTTTTGATGATTAAGGCCTCATTATGAGTTTAGCGGTCGAACCGCCAGACCGCCATGTTAGCGGTCCCAAAAAGGACCATCATGTTGGCGGTCTCCCATACCAAGCTTCAAGTTTCAAGTTTATTTTTTTATTATGTTACGTAACTTCGTTGGAGGTCCACATAAAATGACACATATGTATGAAAAACCATAGTAAAAAAAAAAAGGATTATACTTTCGTAGACAGGTTGATTAACCTAATACAATGTTAAGAACCACTTAAAATAGTAAAAAAACTCTAGCACAAAACATTTCATTAGGCAGAATGAGGAGGGCTTGTTATAAATTGGAAGCAGTACGAAAGGAAAAAGGAAAACAGATAGAGCGCAGCCACCTGCGGTGATAAAGCAATAAGGCCGGGCAGTTTAAAACAACATGTTTCAAATCTTGGATGCCGTTATGGCAAGGATTACAAATAGCAGAGGAACCAAACCATCTGGCTTGTAATGTATTGAGGGGAAGCTGTCCCTGTCGCAGCAGGAGCCAGAATCTTCTCATCCTATGGGACATGTTCTAGATGAGGTAGGGCTGTGGGACCCATGGCCTTAAGGAATCGGATATTGTGTGAAACTCTGCCTGTGTGCGCAGGCCTGGCTGTCCTGGCGGAAACTCGCTGCCCAAGTTGCTTTCCTGAGTGTGGATTTGAGCAGTGCTGGAGAGAGAGTGAAAATTACAGAAGAATCTAATTGTGGATGATCAATGGTATGTAGAAAATTCCTGAAGATGGTATATTTTGCTCTATGACCAGCTAATGATTCTTTTTTTAGCAGTGACTGCAAAGAGTCGTCACATTCACTTGAAGTTCGATGGCTTCCCTACTCTCACCCTTTGGAGCATTCAAACTTCCTACTTCTCTCACACATCACAATTCTCCTGCGATTTGCCTGAGCATTGCAAGCACAAACCCTACTTAAAATTCAAACAATACAAAAAACAATTGGAACATACCAACTCTCATCTAAACAAGCATTGGTAAAAACCAAATAACCAAAAACCAGGATGATCTCTCTCTCCTATTGAGAGTAAATCTTGTGGCTAAATAGGAAATCTTAAACCCTTCATCAAACAAGGTAGATGAAGAGAACCTAGCTATGACCGAAGAGTTCACCTACCTAGGTAGTACCATCAGACATTATGGAGGGGCAGGGGCAGCCAGAGACACCAACAGCTAACTGAACAATGCCAGGAATACCTTCACAATGTTGAACAATGTGTGGAGGACATCTTAGTACAGCACCAACACCAATCTGAGGATATAACAGATCTGCGTTCTGTCCACACTCTTGTATGGATTAGAACACTTGCATAAAGCAAGAAGTGACATCACCAAGTGGTCAGGCTCCCATCCCAGCAACTCAGAAAACATCTTGCGCATCTTCTGGCCTCATACCATCTCCAGTCAGGAACTGCATGTCATCAGGTTAACCATCCAGCGAATTACTACAGCCAGGCCTTGAATAAAGGAATTGCGCAAGCCCAACTCAAGTCTTAATATTGGTGCCGAAAAGGCAGAGTTTACAGTTAAGATATTCCTTAAGACATGTCCCTCGAGTTTATCGAGAAAGATCCATTTTGATACCGTGATATGCTCTGTACCATACAGTAAAGACAGAGGTATCTTCACCCAGAAAACCTCTAGGAGGTGTTTAAAGTGCCTTCTGCCTATTGCCCTATATAAGGCATTCAGACCATTAGCTTGGGATTGGGTCTTCCTTTGGTTGTGCTCAATATGCTCTCTGTCTTTGAGGCTCCCACAGACGATTTTACCCAAAAAGGCGTATGAGGTTACTCTTTCGAGGTGTTGAGCTCCCAAGGTCCAGCAAAAGTTGCTGCACTTAAATCTTAATACCCTTGAAAGCACAAAATGTTGCTTTTAGAGCAATTTACCTTTAAAAAGTGGGCTTCGATGTATTGTTCGAGGGCTTGAAGATGATTACTAAGCCCCTTTGGGGAGCAATCTAAAATAATTATGCCATCTGCATAAAGTAGACAATATAATGGTCTACCTCCTAATTTAGGGGCAAAACCATCACACTGAGTTAAATGAGCAGGTAAGTCCGAAAGATACAGGGAAAATAGCAATGGGGCCAACATGCACCCTTGTTTTAGGCTGGAATAGCATGAGATAAACCTTGTTCACCCCCTAGCAAAACTCTGCACCAGGTGGAGGAGTGAAGGGCTACCACAAGGTCAAAGAGAATACCGGGCATGCCTAGTCTTAGGAGCTTCTTCCATAACAAGACACGATCTACCTCATCAAATGCTGTGGAGAAGTCTACAAAGGCTGCGTAGATCACTTCCCCCCTCAGAGAGTCATATTTTTTGTTAATTACTTGCAAAACTGAGATATTGTCAATTGTGCCATGATTTCTCCTGAAGCCTGACTGCTCCAAGGGGATAATTTTACACCTTTCTGCCCAATCATTCATCTGTGACAGCAAACATTTGGCAACATTTTTTCCGACTGCGTCCAAAAGTGCAATCTGGCGGTAATTCCCAGGGCAACTTTGATCCCCTTTTTTATAGAAAGGGACAATGATGCTACCCTTCCAGGAGTGGGGGACATTCCTGGCTTTGTAGCAATGTTGATACACAGGGAATAAAATCCTACATCAGGAGGATATGTGGTGTTTCATTAACTGTATTGGGATTTCGCCTGGACCCATCGCGGCAGAACTACACATTCCTCTTATAGCAGTCTCAATTTCTTTTAGAGTGGGATATGAATATGAGGAATAAAATCTGGTTTGGGGGAATTCCACTGTAGTCCCATTAGAATCATAAAGGTCAGATAGAGAAGCTGACCAGCTTAATTCATTGATGGACATTGGGAGGGGCCTGGTTCTTGTATTACACCCCTCTGCGATCAGAGACCAAAACCGCCTAGTGTGGCTGAAAGAGGCTGCTTCTCTTACTGCAACTCAGATTCTATCTGTAGCATCCTTTTTTTAGGGGCACTCTTAACCTCCTCCTCCTTCTTTTTAAGATGCCTAGTTGGGATTGCCACGTGGATGTATGATCCCTATACTGTTTACGAATAAGAGCATTCATTTCTCTATTCAATAATAGTAGGGAACGGGGTTAGAGGGTGTGCTTCTACAGAGCTGCAAACCCGTGTATGGAGGTAGAGGAGATGGCGGGAGAGATTTGCTTCCTGGCGGGACCCATATCTTTGAAGGAGTTCTAAATCGAGGACAGGTAGGGTGAAGTCCACAAGAAGATTTTCCAGGTCAGCACGTGGAAAAGGAGCGTCAGTACCAAGTTCAAGAGATTACATTTTCTTTACAAAGGCCAGGCTATTTAAATCATGATTTAATGAAGGGATTGTACTTGGAGAAGGCGAAAAAGCTTTACAGAAAGCCGAAGGCTCAAGGATAAAGGAAGATGTGTGAAATGTGACTGTACTCCTTTTTGGATCTGCCGGAACGTGAGGGAGGACTGAATCCTTGTGATGAGGACAAGAAAGACCTTGCAGTCTGGAGGATCAGGCTTTTATAGGATTAAGAGGGGACTTCTCTTTGTCCCATAAGGAAAAGATTTGATTTCGGCATTTTAGGCCTAAGGTGTCTCTGGCTTTATTGCGCAAAGGATTGGATTTTGTTTTGGAACAGGATGTCCCTGGAAGCAATCGTCCGGATCTAAAAATTTTTACAGTCATTGTGACCCACGGTACAATGTTTGATGTTTCAATTGTTTTAAAATGCAAAATGTTCTGTTAGATGATGAGGACTTCCAAAGATGATTAGAGCAGAGGGGGTGGCCCGGTGAGAGGAGAAAATAATTGGAGTGGTGTTTAAGAAGACCAACAGTACCTTGTGGCTCCCGTGGCGTCCCTGCAACCTCTCTGGGTGCCCTGTTCTGTTAGATGATGAGGACTTCCAAAGATGATTAGAGCAGAGAGGGTGACCAGATGAGAGGAAAAAATAATTGGAGTGGTGTTTAAGAAGACCAACAGTACCTTGAAGCTCCCGCGGTGTCCCTGCAACCTCTCTGGGCGCCTGGTGGCTCCACTCTCACAAAATGGGTCAAGAGGGACAGTCAGGGGTGGAAAAGCATCCGGGGCCCTCCGGAGCACAACACTCAACCCGGCCGTCTGGTCGGGGGAAATGGCGCCTGCCCCAACTCTCGAAGATGAAAGAGTTGAGAACGCAGGCGGCAATCAAGGGGCCAGCAGAGGGCAGGTGAATCTTGTGGTGGGACAATGAACCAGCCCCCAGTGGGGGAGAAAGTACCAGGGGTCACGGCCTGTACCACTCACAGCCTGCCTCACCTGCAGCCTGCGGCCGCACGCTGTCCCACACTGTCACCGCCGGTGGTCTGCCGGTGTCACCAATTCTTCTCTGTGGCCACCGACCCAGTGGGTGGGTCCCGCTGCAAAAAGAGGGGTCAGCCCCCAACCGGGATCCGCAATTTGCGACCGCCGCACATTGCACCCTAGCCCCCTCGGTGCCAGGCCACCAGCGCCTCTCCCGTGGCCTTTGCGGCTTCTGAGCTGGTAGGACCGAGGAGCTCCAATTCACTACGCTCGTGGTCGCAGGTGCCGCATGGTGCCACGTTACCAGCACTTCCCCCGCTGCCTTCACGGTTTCCTGGCTGGTGGAACCCTTGGGAAGGCGGGGAGATGGCCCCTGGCTGGGATCTACAAGTCCCCGTGTTTGTGGTCGCGGCCTCCAATTGCCACCGTCTGCTGTCCGTTGCTCCTCAGCGTCCTCGCTCCTTAGCGTAACGTGGCGTCAAGCGTCACAACCAGAGTGAAAATCTGAAAAACAGTCCCATACCACCTTATTACAACTTAGACAGGCAGGACCTCAGACCGCCAACTAAAAAAGACAGACTTCCAGTGGTACAGAGACTCATATATAGGCGGTCTGCCCACCAGCACCAACAGCCCTGTGACCAACCATATTGCAAGTCCAAAATCACATTGGCGAGCACCGATGGCGATCAGCCAATGGCAGTCCGAACCACGGCAGTCCACGGTCATCAAAGTAATACACAACAGCCCTTTGGATGGATTTGAAAACAAGACAGCTGACACACATTGCCACACTCGGCACACCTGCAAATCACAGTATAAAACACACCCCTCACACACCACAATCCTTTGTATTTATAATGCAAAACACCCAAGCAAGAGCGACATATTTACCACATTCTAGGCACCGCTTTTCTTCACCATCCAATACGACACCCTGCACACACTTTTGTCCAGTCATACCCTTTTGCATTACCCTTCTTCTTCAGTAAGTCACTCTCACTCATCTATATGTTTTTTCCACCATGTCATGTTCCAAAAATCCCCATTTCACAGATGAAGTGTTAAAAATCATGGTGGATGAAATCATAAGAGTGGAGCCACAATTGTTTGGAGTCCAAGCCCAGCACACTCCTCTCAGTAGGAAAATGGAAATGTGGGATAGGCTTGTCAACAGAGTGAATGCTGTTGGCAACACCCTGTGCACAGAGTTAACATCAGTAAGAAGTGGAACGACCCGAGGGTCAAGGTTTGTTCCCTGGTCTCCAGGCACCATCTGCATGCCAAGAAGACTGGCAATGGACCTCCCAGTGCCCCATTACAACTCTTTTCCTGGGAGAAGAAGGTCTTGGTCATCCTGCATCCTGAGGGCTGGACAGGAATACTTGGGGGAGTGGAGTCTGTTAAGTCACAACAGTAAAAATGTCACCAGAATGTAATGTCATGCATGTTCACTGTCCACCTTGTGCCACCTTCACTGTTACTCCACTCCCCAGCCCAGTGTCCTCTGCAACAAAGGCCCCTGTTTGTCAACTCCCAATTGAAGTGTGTTCATCTGGAAGGACAACATTTCTATACTGTGTGTAGTACAAGGACTGACATGACAACAACTCCCAGCAATCATTGTTCCTAGAAAACCAAACACCAACACAGTGTCCTCTTGTCCGAGGAACCCTGTGTCTCATCTCTCTGTTAAAGTGCACTCAACTGGGAGGATAACATTTGTACAGTGTGTGAATTACAGGGGTTGACATGGTTGCTGAGGCCAGGAGGCTCTGTCACTTTTACCCCAATCAGCCAGCTCAGTGTCCTCTGCAACAAAGACCCCTGTTTGTCAACTCCCAATTGAAGTATACTCACCTGGGAGGATAACATTTCTATACGGGGTGTAGTACAGGGTCTGACATGACTGCAACTCACAGGAGGGTCTCTTACTGTCACTCTAACCACCAGGCCAGTGTCCTCTTCTCCAAAGACTCTTGTTTGGGAAATCACAAAATAAGTGTACACACCTGCGAGGATGACATTTGTCAAGTGTTTGAAGTAGAGGGAGTGACATGACTGCTAAGGCCAGGAGGCCCTGTTTCTCCTACTCCGAACACAGCCCCATTGAACACCTGCCCAAATATCCCTGTTCATTAACTCACAATGGAAGTGTACTCTCCTGAGAGAAGCACATTTCTCTAGTGTTGGGAACTAGTTGGAGTGACCTGAACGTAAAGCACAATCAACCCTAATTTGCTAACTCCAAACAAAAGCCCAGTGTACTCGTGCCCCAATGCATCTGTTAGTAACCTCTCAAAGGAAGTTTACTCACATGCGAGGATATCATTTGTCTAGTGTTGGGAACTAGGTGAGTGACCTGAATGCAACTACCAGGAGGCACTGTTCAAGTGACTCCAAATAGTAGACTAGTGGTCACTGGTCCAAATACCCTAGCCTGATCACTCTCAAACTATGTTTACTCATCTAGGAGGGGCCAAGATACAGATCATGCCCAACTCAGAGATGTGGCTGGCAACCTAGCTCTATCTTGAACTGCTAAGCCAAGTTGAAACTATTGAGTACAGGAAGGACAGGTCACACAGTGTGCAATGTAAATCAACAACAAGGCCTCAAGATGCATTACCAGAAAGGTATTGACATATTCACAATGCACTGACCACATGATGACTACAGTCACATGTAGACCAAACTCCTGATTTGGCCTCCATAACATTCAATTAGGCCTCAAAATGGTCAAACCCACATACTGCCCAGCCACTGTTTTACCTGCACTGCTGGCAAGATGTAAGTCTCTGATCATCCTCCCAAGTGCTAATGTAGTGCTGAATTCACTAGCTGCTGGACTTTAATGGAACTGGCATGCTTTACAAATGTCAGCTCAATACAACCAATAGCATGCGTACCTTTTACAATAGGATAACCTGCAAATCAAATATGTGCACTGGCTGTGCAAAATGTCACTGTTAACTTTTGGAGGTTGATGACACAATACTATCAGTAACATTGCATCTTTCACATCAGCAGGTGGAGCTGCCACTGGGCACACAGAGGCCACAGACAAGACTGCCACCATCCTCCAGGATGAAGCCCTCAGTGATCACGACACTCCTGAATATCTCGACATGGAGGCCGGTTTTGGCCCATCTGGGTAACCTGGACAGACCCCTACAGTAAGTCTCACTGCCCACATCAAGTCCTCCCAGCCCTGTTGCCTCAACATCACAGGGAGCCATTCGTCCCCCAAACCTGTGTCCGTAGGACAGTGTCTACCATCTTGTACCCCCAGTCTGAAATCATGAGTAGCAGCACAACACCTCAGACAATGATGGTTCTGGAACCAGAGGAAGGGGCCACTTTGTGGCAAGGGCACAGGGTGGTGGGGGTAGGGTGTGTGAGAGAGATGTTGTTGGCCACTGGAGATGCTCCTGACTCCATCAGCCAAGTCTTGGGGGTCTATTAAGAGACCCAAGGCATGATGGGCCAGGTACTTACCGAGCTCCAGGAGATCAAGCAGCTGCAGAGGGACACCCATAGGGATATGTTTTAGGAGTGGGAGGGCACCAATACCAACCTGGCCCCCCCAACAGGGGTGTTGAGGGACATTAGAGGTACCCTTATCAGGGATCACCAGCAACACTCTATGCCTTTTATTGGTGCAGCAACCACAGGCCCATCGTCATCGGTGCCAGCCACTGGAAGGGAGGCTCTGTCAGGAGAAGCACCCACCACAGACACCCCAGCCTCTGTAGCTGCAGCTACCCCCATGCAAGCGGGTGCGTCCAGCAAAGAATTCAGGAGGTGAGGATGGCCAGACACCAACCACTGCCAGCAAGTGACCTCTTCCTGAAGAAACTTCTTTGTGTGCCATATATTCACTCTGTTGACTGTTCTTCAACCACATTTCATTTCCTATGGCAGGAGTACAATGGACCTTGGACTTACAATGTTGTGGCAACTACTACAATGATTTCATTCACCATGACTGAACCATTCACTTTCCTTCTCGATCATGATCCAATATCAGTTTATGCACAAATGTTCAATTAATCCATCTATCACAAAGTTTGTGTCTGTTTGCTTCTGTTTCAATTGTTGCTATTTAAGATGCTTGGCCCAGGTCTCATACACCCCAAATCTATGACCCACATTACTTGGAATAATCCATGTCCGCTTCTTATGTCGGACTCCGTTTTGTTGGATCAGGATTCTCACGCAGAACTTCAGTGGCGGCTCCTCCATTTAGATGCCTAAAACGGCAGGACAATATTTGTATCAGCCCCAGATCTTGTGTTAGAATCAGATGCAAGCCTCTCGGGTTGGGGAGCCCGCTGTGGTCCGATTTCGACTGGAGGTACATGGTCTTTAGAGGAGTCCAGATTGCATATAAACTGCTTAGAGATGCTTGTAGGCTCCTTTGGGATCAGAAGCCTTGCAAAGAATAGCGTCCGATGCGCTATGCTTCTCAGAATGGACAACATCTCAGCAGTTCGATATATAAACCATTTAGGGGGTACGAAATCCAAACCCCTAGAAGAAATGGCCAAAACTTTCTGGGAATATTGCCTTTCAAACCATCTTTTGGTTCGTGCAGTATACCTTCCGGGTGACCTCAATTCAGCGGCGGATTGGCACTCTCGACACTTTCGGGATTCAAGCGACTGGAAATTCCATTCCCTGATCTTTCATTCCATCCAGGACAAATGGGGTCCTCTGTCAATAGATCTTTTCGCCTCTCGTCTCAACTCCTAGCTTTATCAATTTTACAGTTGGCACCCGGCTTCTTTAGCGCTAGCCTCAGATGCTTTTTCTCAGGACTGGTCTGTTTCCCTGAATTACGCTTTTCCCCCTTTTCTTATGATCGGCAGGTTACTAGCGCAGGTACGGCACCAAAAAACAACCCTAGTTCTCATAGCTCCCTTCTGGCAATATCAGGTTTGGTTCCCAACTCTTCTTGAGTGATCCATAGATTTTCCTTTTCTCCTTCCTTCCTTTCCCCATCTCCTTTTGGACCCCCTTAATCGTCCTCACAATCTAATTCTAGACAATCTTCTTACTCTTTCTGCGTGGAAGATTTCCAAAATTCCCAATCTCTCCCTAGCATTTTGGCAGAAGCTTCTAAATATATCACCCAGTCCTGAGCCCCAGGAACCACAATAGCCCATAAGTCAGCTTGGTCTTTATGGCATAGCTGGTGCTTGGAAAAGACACCAATCCCATTTCAGCGGATGTCATTTTTATTACCAATTTTCTCGAATCGGAAGCCAGCAAAGGAAAATCCTTTCATACTATAAACCTTTACAGGTCAGAAATGTATTCAAACCATTCTTATGTCAACAGAAAACCAGTAGGAGAACATCCTCTTGTTTGTCGTCATCTGAAGGGAGTAACATTTTTAAATCCCCCCTTCCCAAATACAGTAAGTTATGGGATGTTAATGTCTTTTTGCATCTGTTTTTGTCATGGCCTGATAATTCTCTCCTTTCTCTGAAAATGCTTTCTGCAAAACTAACTATGTTGCTTTGTCTTGTTTCAATCAAAAGATTGTCTGATGTTAGAGCTTTAGACATTTCATTTTGTCAATTTACTCCTACAGGTGTGTTATTTACGATATCCTGACGTACTAAAACAAATCTCTCTTGAGTGTTCTACCCCTATTTTCCTGACCATCCCAAACTGTGTGTTGGACAATGTCTTAAAAGTTATGAACAGAAAACTGCAAATCTAATCACATCCTATGTTTCTCAACTTCTTATTTCCTTTAGAAAACCTAGGAAACCAGTGTCCTCCCCTACTCTGGCTTGTTGGGTCAAATGGGTCATGTCCATCACTGGTATCAACACCTCTGCCTTTGGGGCCCATTCCGCCAGAGGAGCCATGGCTTCCAAAACCTTCTGGACTGGCTTCATTTAGAGGACATTCTTAGATCGCCAGATAGGTCCAATGATAATGTATTTAGGGTTTTTTATTGCAAATCTGTTGTTAATCCTTCTATGACTGTGATTAATACGCTTTAAAAAAGCATAATAGGAGCCTCCGGTCTTGACATAAAATGTAGATTTTCCTAGTAATTTATGAAGGAAAGTTTCAATTTTATTAAAGACACAGAGGCAAGTATTATCCCTCCACAATGTTCTAACTTAGTTTTTTCCCACCCTAACACCGAATTCGACTCCATCGCAACCGACCTCACAACAAGGACGATTTTCATCTTGGTTCTTCTTGTGGATCTTCTTCATCTTCAAACAATATTGGAAATCCTGTTTGTTCTGTCCGTGTCTCCAAATCTCCATTCCCAGGATGTATGAACTTTTGACAAGAACTGTTTTCCCTCATCTTGGCTCTTTTAATTGTGTTATCTATTTTACCTTTATTTCGTTCTTATTAACTTCTCGAGCAAAAAAAGAGGGCTGTTTGCAGTCAAGTGAGGTCATAATAGGTGTATATGGTCATGATTGGTCGCATTTAATGAACTACCTTTTTCTTCCCATTGGCTCACTTTTTTTGCCACTTGGGATTTGTAGTTTTATTGTTGACTGCTACTGTTCAATAGAAGCAAGAAAAGATAAGCATAATACTCGCCTCTGTGTCTTTATTAAAATTAAGACTTTCTTTCATAAATTACTAGGAAAATCTACATTATGTCACCAGCTTGAGCCTTGTCACATACCAAAACCAAGTAATCCAACATCACATAATCCAAGATACAGACAGAGGGCAGTACAGTGGTCCCTGAGCACAGGTCCTTTATAATCCCATGACCATGCATCTGGTGGTATGATACAAACATATGTCAGTGTTGTGGCACAAGCAGTGTGGCCTGCAATGATGAAGCACATCTACAGCTATGTACAGGTCAGACAAGACCAGTGTTTAGCTTATGAAAAGGGTGAATGCCTGACTTGCACTTGCAGACAACAGGTTTCATGGCCATATGAACACATGAAGCAATGGGCCCACCACAGCACACTAAACAAGTACAATGTGCACTTCAGTCCTTCCACCCACACACTGTCCAAGCTGTCCTGGCACTGATCTCACCCCCCCCAAATCTGTGACCCACATTACCTGGAACAATCCATGTCCACTTCCTATGTCAGAACAGCATCAGATACCTGCCAATGTCACAACTCTGAAATGCCCACAGTAGAATGTCAGGGTGAAGGTACCTATACAAAGACAAAGCAAGGAGCATAGATTTGAAAACATACCTATTACACAAATCACATCTCAAGCATCTGGAAATGAAGTTACACTGCAATGGGTCTGACACAAACAAAACAACTGCATCAAGGTGGGGATATGTCAAAGGCTAACTCTTCAAGCACCCTTTGGCTCAATATTGCTGAACACTAGCTCCCCAGTGTAATGGCAAGACACTCAGCTCCACACATTCTAACAACTACAGTCCTTCATATAGTCAAGTCATTATATCAAATGACATACTCACACTCAAGAAAAGTAGTTATTGATGTAATCCAGCCACAAGTCAGCCCCTTCCTCTTTACCACTGTCATCCTCACTCAGCATTTAAGGAGGCTCACCAGGTGGGACTGCAGACTCCCCCTCCTCTCGGATGTATGGGATGTTCCTCCTCAGGGCAATGTTGTGGAGCATGCAGCAGGCGACAATGATCTTACACACTTTTTTTCGGGTGAGGAGAGTGTGGTCAAGGCACCTAAATCTTGCTTTCAGGAGACCAAAAGCCTGCTCCACTACCTGCCTTCTTCTTACATGGGCCTCGTTGAAGCGAGCTTCCCCTGGCGTAGCTAAATTCCTCATCGGTGTCAACAACCAAGGACGGTTTGGACATGCTGAGTCTCCTGTTAAAGAATACGACATATGTGCAACAATTAGTCCCTTTTATCAGAATTATGCATCCAGACATTGCACACACACAAACAGGACAGATGAGACTTACCAACCAGCCAGGCCTTCTCTGGGTACAGGTGTGACACAGCTGGTGGATTGTGCTATTCAGCATAATGAAGGCATCATGGACTGAAACTGGAAAACGGGCACAGACATGTGAAATGTAGAGGTCCACCAAACATACAACTTGGACGTTGATGGAATGGAAGTTCTTTCGGTTGCTGTATACAAGTCCATTGGCATGCAGTACAACCAAGCCAACATGTGTGCCATCAATAGCCCTCACCACATTTGGGATGCGTGCAAAACCATAAAAGTCAGCCTTCACATGGGTTAAATCCCTACACCAGGGAAACTAGATGTAGCTGTCCAGGTGTTTCAACATTGCTGGGAGGACATCATTAAACACTAGACTGAACATAGTTTAGGACTTACCACCAGTTTGGGCCACTGTATGTTGGAAGTACACTGTGGCTAGGAAGGGTGACATTGACATGAATTGGACAATGGGTGGTATGCTGTTTGGATGACTAATAGCTGGCATCAGAGCTGGCTCCAACTGACGATATTGATCCACTATTGTTTGCCAATTCAGACAATACAGAAGTATAATATGTCTTTCTTCAATTGAATGAAGGCCTGGCGGGTTACGGTAGACTAGTGGTTGTCTCATCCTCCCTCTCCCTTGGTACCTAATTATGACAGGAAATTACTTCTGATGTTAGTCATTGTGTCCACAGCAACATACTTGATGCATGTCAAGGTTAACATGTGGCAAGGCATTTTATGAAGAATGGACATGGCAAACAGTAGATATCATAGCTGTTAATGACACAAGGTTCACATGTTACCCCTTGGTTTGCCGCACATGTGTACAAAACTTGCATCTTGACCTAAGTACAAAATGTGCATCTGTACCTTGGAATGTGACTGAATGTCCCAAGCACAAAAATGACCATTAATGAGGGTAGACTGTGCCTCACTGTGAATTGCCATCTGTGCCCTGCAATATACAACAATAGTGTTTGAGTAGTAAGACCTACATGACAAGACAAGATGAACATTTATTTGTGCAAAAAACAACATTTTCTGAGGTGTGACACAGTGTTAATAACGCAATCCTGCATTTCATGCCACTGCCTGACCTACTCCACTGGACATTCGTAACCGCTCGCGACCGCCAGCAAAAGTCGTCATGGCAGTAGGCAGTTGCAACTGAGGCAGACACAGCCATAGGTTAATGTTGTTGCCAATGGTGGTCTTGTGCCAATGGCTGTGCCTGCCGGCTGTGACGATCACGTATGTGGCATACGTGACCACCATGATCTGCTAAATCCTTCACTTGACTCCTGACACTGCTGCCAGCAAGACCTCCTCTAACGAGCTGCTGTGTACTGCCTCTGGGAGCAAACATGCCACATCAAGCAGGTGAAAGGGCCCTTGCCTTTTCACCAGAGGAGATGGAGAGGCTGGTGACTGAGGTCCTACCCCTGTATGAACAGCTCAATTGTGCACCAGAGGAGCAGGTAAGTATCTCATGTGCATAGCTTTCTCTGTACTTAACTAGCTTTTACCTCCTCACAGGCTAGAATGTGCCCATGTGTGGCAGATCGAATAATCATGTGCCTATAAGTGTGGTGTGTGTAGCATCAATGGGAGAGTCAATGTGCATGTATTGGTGGCCAGTGCCACGTGTTGACTTCAGTCACATTGTGGTGTGTGTGTGTTCATTGTGTTCCATGATCCACCTTGTGTTGGATGCACATAACTAGGTGAGGTGACATTACAGCCATCCACTGATATCTCTTTGTTCAGGAATGTTGCATATGTGAGACTACATGTATGTGCATGACAGCATGAGCTGAGTATGCATCTTGAATGTGTCAGTTGTGATTAATGTGAGCTATGCGCATGTTGCCACTGATATTTTTTAGAACAACTGCCCTTGCTAGACTGTTGTTTGTACGGCATGCCATCACTCTCTTTTCCTCCCCGGTTGCCACCCATATCACATGCCAATTTGCTGGTGGCTACATGATGTACTGTTATGCATGGGGATGATTGAAATGGGATGCCAAGTAGGTTCTGTCTGCAGAGACCAGGACGTATCACATTTATCTCCCAGTACAGGTCATATTCTAGGCTGAAGTGGAGTATCTATGGCTATGCAACTGTGGCACTGTGTCCACTCCCTGTACACCAGCAGATCCTGTCATGTGGCAAATATGAGGCTCTGTTGTAAAATACTCTCCAGAATGCCTCATTCTTTTGATCAGATTGGGGATGGGTACAGGGGTGAGTTACTGATCTGTGACAGATGTGTACTTAGCATTATTGTTAATGTGTGTCTCTGACTCCTGACAAATCCCTTACTCCCACAGCCCTGTTATCACCTTCATACAGGTCACATTTGTCCTGTGCAGGCTTATTGCAAAACTGATAGTCCCATAGTGCAGCCAGTGAGATGATTCCTGGGAGACCATGATAGGTGACTCAATAGCTTGGTCATATAGCAGAAACTGGTCAATGCATTCCTTTATTTTTTGGGTGCCATCTCTGCGGGATGGACACAAATGTCCAAACATGTGTTCTGTGGTACAGGTAGATACCACAGAACCACACCCCTTAAAGTGTCATATGTCTGCACTGGGTTTTGCAAATGTCCACTCATGGACAGGGTAAACACTTTCTGTGCCCACCCTGCCAGTCCTTTCATTGTTAACCATGTGTGATTTTGGAGTTTGTAGTCTGGCAGTAGCCTGTAGGGACTGTGTGCATTGAGACATCATCACAGAGGGTGAATGTGTTGGCCCATTCATGCCTAAGGAGTCTACGTTGCAGAAGGCCACAGAGGTGTGATGTGTCTCATAGTGGCTCACATTTCAGTCAGGTTGCTAGGTCATGTTGCACAGGATGTCAGTAAGCCTGCCTAGTCATTGTAGGGCCTGAGCACGGTGGTTGGTTGGTCTGCAGATTGGGAAATGTATGTCTTGAGACATGTCTCTGTACTTATTGGCTTGTATTTGTCCCAATTGGGGAGTATTGACAATAT
The DNA here is from genome assembly GCF_031143425.1 of Pleurodeles waltl. Taxonomy (NCBI): domain Eukaryota; kingdom Metazoa; phylum Chordata; class Amphibia; order Caudata; family Salamandridae; genus Pleurodeles; species Pleurodeles waltl. The sequence goes on from NC_090449.1 coordinate 597,165,747, forward strand.
GGGAAAGTTACATCTTGACGTAACTGTCATGTATGTGACTGAACCATTTGTGATGATATTTGTGTTCATGATCTCAATTTGTCTTTTGCATCCATGCAGCTCAATGCCCATCAAAAGAAGGGGATATGGAGAGCCATCATCAAGAAGTAGAGTACACTGGGGGTCCATAGCTGGCAGAGCACCCACTTCAGAAAGAGGTGGGAGGACCTGAGATGCTGGGCCCCGAAGATCGCAGAGACCCAGCTGGGGCTGTCCTCCTAATGTGGGGGTGGTGCCTGTCAGACTATGACCTCCCCAATGGCCTGCATTCTGGCGGTGGACTAGCCGGCGCTTAATGTGTGTTTGAGGGCAGCACAGCTGCCACCAGGGGCTGAGTAGAGGGCATATTCCTGTCTGTCCCGTTGCCAAGTGATTGAGTGAGGTTCTGACTGCTCCCCCTGGCTACTATGGATGAGCCATGTGTCACAGAGTGGAGGAGAGATTGTTTGTGGTGACATGTCATGTGTTTTGTACTGATGTGCCTTGCCTATTGGACCAGGGACCTGGGAAAAAATTGATGTAATCCTCACACCACTTGCCCTGGAAGGACCACATATGGCTGTGTACAGTTATCAATCATATAATGTTATTTGTTGTAGTGAGTAATTTCTAAGCAACAAATTACTACTCATCAGTGTTCCAGGCCACAGGGAAGTGATGGAGCACTGTCCTCAGCCATGTGTATGTTGGCACCTGCCACCCAGAAGCTTGTTTTCTCAGTGTATGATGGTTGTTGGTGCCTCACTAAAATCTGCAACGTAAAGGTGTCCAACATACATGTGACAGGGCTCACATTGTTCACTGTGTACAGCTATGGATCACTACTTTCCCTTGATAAGTGGGGAATGTCATTTGACATTAATTATGTGCCATTACTGTTGCCAACATTCCTTGTGCCTACATGTCAGCATGTCTCCCTTCCTCTTTGGGAAACATTTGTAAGCTACAGTTTCATGGATGGTCTACCTATGTTGATGAAATGATGTCCATATTTCCTCACCTATCTGTGCATGGCTAACTGTATGTGGAATAGTACATTTACAATGGGGGTGCATTTCAAATGGTGCCACATACAGAAGAGTGTCACCATTGTTTATTGCCTGACACATTCTCTCATGCGTCACACCATGTTATTTGGCATGTACTACTGCAGTAGCAATGAGGGACATGAAAGGTAGGCCTGGAGTTCAGAGCCACAATGTGAATATATTTGAGCTTGATGTGCCATTGTGTGGAAACATGCACTACACATATGTAAAGGATAAGTTATGTGCCCTGACTGTTTGCATGCATGATGGAGTGACTTGCAGTTATGTTTTAGGGACGTGTTTGGGTACAGGCATACATCCACGCACAGACATCTGGGTTTGCATGACAAAGATGGGACTGGGAATGTAACTTCCCATTGGGCAACATTTTGGGGGCTCAAGTCCTTTCTAATTCTGTGTCTCTCCAACATGCAAATGACTGATGGCTTCTATTGATGCACTCCGGGTGTGTCAATGTAAGTGGTGCCAGACATGATTACCTGGGGCTTGCTGGTTCATCGTGTTGTGTTTTGGGGACATCTCTCCCTGACATATTTGACATGATGTCTACAGTGTTAATTTCCATGCCACATGTGTGGCCTATCTGTACAACATTGATACTACCTCCTTGGTCCTACTGGGACAAGCATCACTTGGTGAAGTGTAAAATGTTGATATTTTCCCAGTGTGACATGGGTATTTCCATGTCCCCTTCTCCAGGCTGTTGTACCTTTGCCATCAACATGGCTGAAGTGTGGTGTGTCATTACCTGCTGTAGGGTTATGATGTATGTGACATATGGATGTGTGCATGGCCTTGTGTGGGATCTTTGGGAATGTACTTTGCATTGTCCTACATTTGTATGCCAACAGGTAACTGAGGTCTGCTCCATGGGGCAACGCTTTGTGGGTGATGTTGTCTCCAAATGGTTGTCTGGTTATTGTGATTGTACAACTTCAGCCATTCAATTGTAGCATTGTGAGATCCTGATTTTCCTGTGGGCAACTGTTGAAAGTTCAGGTGGCATGAATGTATATGGTATGGCCCATGTATGAGCCACTTAGGTGGAGTTTGTTGCTGGGGCCTACTTGACATCATGATCATGTGGTGTCAGGCCCATCAGAGAATCCCCCAGTACCATTCTTGTCCGCCACACCCTGTTCTATCACTGCCTTCCCTGTTGCTCCCTACCCAGTTGGCCGTGCCCATTTCACCCAAGAGGGTGGGCGCCTCCTTTGCCGCAAGCACCTCTGCACCAGTCCCTGCTGGCCTCAGTGAAGAGGCTGTTGACCCCCTGTGAAGTATATCTGTGGGTCAGAAACTCATTGTGAATGCCATCCTGAGATTGGTGACACAACTCCAGCAAACAAACGCATTCCTGGAAGGCATTCATAGTGCTATGTCTGGCCTACAGAAATCATTTCAGACTCTGGTCTCCTCATTGATGTTAGCCAGTCACCCCCCCACCATCATTCCCCCACCACCGCTCTCTTCCCACTCCAAATCCTCCCTTCTCCTACCTACCCAAAGCACACAGACTGATCTGCAGACATCCACCTCAACAGCCAAGAGGAGTGAACACAAACACAAGCAACACAAAACACACCGGCATGCACACAAGCAACATTCACCAACAGGCACAGTAACAGTCACAACTTCCCTTGACACCTCCAGCATTGCACATACCACATCCAGCATACCAACAGGCACCACACCAACAGTCAGTGAAACACCCACCACACCCATCAAATCTGCAGGCACCACCCGAGCACACCCGCAGACATCCACCACATGCACCACACCAGCAGACACCACAACTGCAGACACACATCCTCCACATCCACCATACCTGCAGTCACCATCCCAACAGCAACACACCCATCCACCACTGCATCCCCTAGCACCTCTGCTTCCCAGCCCCACAAGACACACAAAAGCCCACACTCACCCACCCAACTGACAGCCAACAAACATAAGCAGACCTCCTATAAGCACGCACCCACAACATCCATGCCTACACAGCATACAACCACTCCCTCAACCTCCAAATCCAGACCCCATTCTGATGACCATCCCTGTGTCACAAAAAAACTTTTTTTGTTAGACCTTGACCTTTGCCCTGTTCCCTCTACCCCTGCAACAAATACAAGAGGCCTCCACCCACCACCCAGGCCGACCCTCCCACCTCCAAGGCCTCCTCTTCCCCCACAAGCACCCATTCCTCTCCCCCTAAGAAGAAGCCCACCTCTCCTTAGAAGAAGCCCAACCCTCTCAAGAAGAAGACCACCCCCCCCAAGAAGAAGATCACCCCTCCCAATCCCAAACCATACTTCCAAATCTGACCCCTCCACCCACCAGATAATGCACGGGGCAGGCAGGCACCCCAGGGATTATCTGGTGGGTGGAGGGGTCAGATTTGGAAGTATGGTTTGGGATTGGGAGGGGTGATCTTCTTCTTGGGGGGGTGGTCTTGCTGCGGAGGTTCAATGGCAGTTGGGAGTCCAGTTTGGCACAACAATGTGCTACTTTGTGGCACATCTCTATGGACTGGCCAATTAGCTTTACACTTTGATATTTCCTGTTGAATAAACCCAACCAGTTGGCTTTTTGGGATATTTATTTTCCCGCAATTCCTTTTCTAGCTTACTGTTATTCCTGAGTTACTGGTGTGTGGCTATGGGTGTGTGTTTGTGCCTGCTAGCAGCTCCATTTGCTGTCGTTTGCAGTGTGGACTTTGTGGGCAGAACTGGTGTCCCCCAAGACGAGGGTATATGTTGAGTGTATGTATATGTGTGTGTGTGTGTAAATGCAATGGTGGTGTCATGGCATTGTGTACTCTTTATAATGGTAAGTATTCATCTAGTGTTGGCCAATGTAAGCATGTATGGTGTTAGACTTGTCCCCTGATACAACTTATGTGTCAATCTGATGTGTGTCAGCTTGAGTTTTCTTAGCGCAGACATTGAGTGTGTTCAGTTGTGCTAGCTTTGTTTGCATTTGAGTGTGAAAGTGTCCATTTAGGGGTCTGTCCCTTGCAGCTAGTCCCTGTATTTGTATGTCCCATGAAGTTGTATGTGTTTGTTGATTTGCACTTCCACTTTGTTCAGATGGTCATGTCATTTGTGTCTAGTACTGTTTCTCCTTGAGACATGTAGGACCATGTCCTGTGCAAATGTTGTTTTATGGGCAATTGCAAAGTGATATGTGTCCCATGCAGCCTCCTTCTCTGAGTGCTCCTGGTGCCCATGCCAATTGTGCAAGTATTGTGTGCATAGTACTCTTTGTCTCTGTGTATTGTGCATGCCATTGTGCTTCCATTAAGTTGTCATGCGTGTGTCCATTGCAGAGGTGTTTAATGGTGGTGTTATTTGTGTTCCATGACACATTAATACATTTGTGTGTTGTGTGTGACGACAGTCCCTGGCCTGTGTGGAATGTGAGTGTGTACGTTGTTTTTGTATACATGATGTTTGTGTGTAGTTGGTGATTTGGGTGAATGTTGTGTAGACATCATGGTCCCTGTGGCAGAGATGTGTGGTTGTTGCTTAGTTTTGAAATGCAGTGTGATTGAACTGCCCCAAGGGAGCGTATTGTAACTGTGAATGTGCCCATCTTGATGTACGTTTTGGACAGAGTATGGGATGTGACGTGTACTTGGTTCCCGTGGCAAGCCCCCCCTGATGTGTATGATGGCGCTACAATCTGTTATTAAGCGTTCTGATATTGGTAGGTGTGTGTACTTATGGTTGGTGGCGCCCACAGCAGCGTTGGTTTTGTGCACCTTCGAGGACCATCAGGAGCGGCAGGATTTGTGCGATGGGCTCCATGGTGGCATCGAATAAGTGAGGCTGCCTGCAGGTGAGTGTCTCAATTTATCCTGTCAATTTCCACCTTCTGAGACAGGGTGGTTGGATCTCCATGGTCACATTGGAGGTATGCAACCTTGTAATTAGTCTGGCAGAAACGCAGGCTCTCCCGGGCTGCTTGTGCAGCCTCGTGACCGTGGCGGTCTGTGCTGCCTGGTGGTGTCCGGCAGAACCGCAGTGGTCTTGGACCCATTGGCCCGCTTGACTTGTAATACGGCGGTCCGACCGCCAACCTGACGGCAGTCAGACCAACTCTGCCGCCCTGGCAGTCGGGGGACCGCCAAACTCATAATGAAGCTCTTAATATTATGTGTGTGTATGTTTGGAATTGTAATGTATTTTGCCAGTGGGTGTTTAATATTTCTTTTACAGGTTTTTGTGTACAAAGGGTGTCTATGGAAATTTGGAGTTTACAATTCTTTTTAAGGAAATCAGTTTTGTTTTTTTATAAAACTCTAGTTTTTACTTAGATTTTCTTTTTTTAGGTTCCCTGGAGTACTGTTTTTTTAAACAATTTTTGGGAGGTTTTACAGAACCTTCAGACTTTGGATTTCTTTGAGAGATTTCAATTGGATTGCTTATATTTTGGCTTTTTGGATTCATTTTTTTATTCTTTTTGTGGATTGCTATTTTTGTTACATGGACATAGAGAAAGATCTTCAGCTACAAAACAGTAGGTTTTTATTTTTGCTTTTGTTGTGGGTGAGAAATGTGATATATTGTTTATGTTATGTTTATGTTATTACTATGTGGAATTGTTTGGATTATGTGTTGTATTTATTTGATGTGATAGACTGAATTTGTTTGGTTGGTTATTGTCACATTTTCTAAAACAATTAATATATATAATTTTATTAAATCCGTATTTATTACCTTTGTGATTTTATAAAACATTTCACTGATGTAATAAAATATTTATATTATTAGTTAAAAAAGATTTGGGGCCATATGTATGAACACATTTTCCCATAGACACAGAATGGACAAAATCCTTTCATACATCTGGCCATTGGTCTGTTTGTTTAAAGTCTGTTGTAGTTTCTAGGCTCTTGGTATAATAATATGTATTTTAGACGATGGGTTAGGCTATCATTTTTAAGTAGTCTACTCCTTTGTTATTGATGAAGAGTTTGACTTTAAATTGAATCATGTGATACATTCTTTTAGTTTCTTTGCTACGTTTAGGGTGGGTTTGGATAATAGATGGTTCTATTCTTAGTTCTTGTTAGCTTTGCTATTTTTGTAATGCTTTGATACATGTGTTCAATGTAGGTTGTATTCTGCTTAGTGTGGATTGGAAGGCATTGTGCCACTCTTCCTTTGCATTGTTTGTTTTGGCTGCCTGTGTCCGGGTGCTACCATAGAAATTCCACCATGGTATTTGGAATTTGGCTAGGCATCTGTGTCTTGACTAGTGCAGTCTGCCAACCCAAGTATCGTAGAAGTAGCCCATTAGGGGACTAAGGGCCAGAATATGACTTTGGTGGTCTGACCATTGGACCGTGAAAACTGCTGGGGTGAGGTCGCCTTCAAACAACCGGCCTTACCGCCTGTAATGTTACCATGTTTCCATTGGGCTGACTGGTTGAAACATTATATTACAACATTTCTGCCGATCAGTTCGGGGGAAACAGTGCAGCGGCATTGGCCTTGGCTCCCTTAGGGAGCTGAGGCCAATGCCATTGCACACCAGCACCCTCAGAATGTGCACAGTCTGAGTAGACAGTGCTCATTCCGAGGGTGCTGGCAGGGTTGCCCCTGCACTGCCCATGACCATGTGCAGTATCTTCAAAGTAGCCCTTTAGGGGACTAGGCGCCAGAATATGACTTTGGTGATCCAATCATCGAAGCATCAAAGCTGCTAGGATGAGGCCACTGTCAAACTGGCGGCCTTACCCCTGTCATGTTACAATGTTTCCACCGGGCTGACTGGTGGAAAGATCGTATTACAACATTTCTGCCGGTCAGCTCGGTGGAAACAGTGCAGCGGCATTGGCCACCAGCACCCTCAGAAGGCACACTGTCTGCAGTGCACACAGTGCCAATTCCGAGGGTGCTAGCAGGGTGGCCCCTGCACTGCCCACAACATGGTCATGGGCAGGGCGGAGATTCCTCTGTGGCCCCAAGCACTGCCTTTCTGCCAGCCTTTCCATGGCAGTGCACCACCACAGAAAAACTGTAGGAAAGTGGAGGCGTGATCAGCAGAGCGGTGTCATTATGAGCACTGCCGTGGCTGACCATGACTCTGACCACCGCCAACCCGTCGAAATCCATGATCTGTCAAGCCGGCGGCCTCACCCCCTGTTGTATTATGATGTTTCCACCGGTGAGCCCAGCGGAAACAGTGGGGCGTAATTGTTCTCAGCTCCCTAAGGCAGCCAAGGTCAATGCTGTCGCACACCAGCATCCTCGGAATGAGCATTCCAAGGGTGCTGGTGGGGGGACATGATCGTGGGCAGTGCAGGGATCTTCCTGTGACCCCAAGCACTGCCTTTCCGCCAGCCTTTCCGTGACATGATCATAATCGGCGGTGCCTTCAACATAGTCTGAGATCCTCACAGAGAGACCCAAGGCCCGGTTGCGCTGTGTAAGGCTAACATTCTTTTGGATTGGTTATGATCACTGGCGATGTGAGGCCCCTAAAGATCAAGAAACCTTTGAGAGCATGCATACACATATCATTTGCCCATCTTTCACTTGTTCATTTGACTTGACTACTTTTTTACTCCAAAAGTGTATAAGAATTACGTTGTTGATGTTTGCATTGTCCCCAAGTGCCAGTCCAACCATTCCATGTGAAGATCAACATTGTTTGCCCCAAGCAGGGGACAGAGGAATTTGTGTGTAAATCCCTGATGGCTGCGAGACAATGCCTTCGCGGAATATCTCCAGCAGGGGACCTCTACGATCTTTGGGTTAAATTTTGGCTCCTTCTCTTCAGTCATCTTGATCTGTGACTCCCACTAAACAATTCTCCAGGGACAGGTGACATCCTTCCTTGCTGGTTGAGAGAGAGAGATAGAAGGAAGGAGGTGACATTTCTCAATGAAGTAATCAATATTTTAGAAGTAAAACTGTCAGTGATACACAGTGAAGGCACGCTCCGCTTCTTGCGAGTTCGTAAGCAACCGCTGAGATAAAAGCTGCTTGACCTGGCCAAACTGGCATGGGCTGCCTTCAGTTTATAACCTACCCGAAGAATTTTTCAGGGGGCCTGTGAATACTACGGTGGCATTTGCCCATTTTCACATGCCGATCTACAAAGCTCAAGATCCCACAGAGCAGAAATAGAAAACCTTATAATAAATGACATAGGTGCTCATTCTGAGCCCGGCGGGTGGCGGGAGCCGCCCGCCTGGAGGGAGCCGCCAAATGACCGCACCGCGGTCAAAAGACCGCGGCGGCCATTCAGACATTTCCTCTGGGCCGGCGGGCGCTCTCCAAAAGAGCGCCCGCCGGCCCAGAGGAAATGCCCCTGCAACGAGGACGCCGGCTCAGAATTGAGCCGGCGTAGTTGCAGGGGTGCGACGGGTGCAGTTTGCACCCGTCGCGTATTTCAGTGTCTGCATTGCAGACACTGAAATACACAGTGGGGCCCTCTTACGGGGGACCCTGCAGTGCCCATGCCATTGGCATGGGCACTGCAGGGGCCCCCAGGGGCCCCGCGGCACCCCCTACCGCCATCCTGTTCCTGGCGGGCGAACCGCCAGGAACAGGATGGCGGTAGGGGGTGTCAGAATCCCCCATGGCGGCGCAGCAAGCTGCGCCGCCATGGGGGATTCCAAGGGCAGCGGAAAACCGGCGGGAGACCGCCGGTTTTCCTTGTCTGACCGCGGCCGAACCGCCGCGGTCAGAATGCCCTGCGGGGCACCGCCGGTCTGTCGGCGGTGCTCCCGCCGACCCTGGCCCCGGCGGTCTGAGACCGCCGGGGTCAGAATGACCCCCATAATGATACCCAAGCTCTCTAGCATCGACAGAGTGGCTCTTGTAATCCTTCTATCTAATGATGAGCCCCTGGAGGCACTCGAAAGCATACATACTGGGAAAATGCTGGGTTCTAATGGCTTCTTAGCAGAATACTTTTGAAAGGTATGCCTTCCTCCTGGCCCCACATATACTTGCATTGTGCGAGAAAGCTGCTCATGCCTTACGACCTACAAGAGGCCACTGTCGAAGTAATATTGAAATCTGACAAACTTCTGACTTCCTTCTCCTAATAGCAGTGCATCTCTTTCATTAAAATCAAGACCAAAATACTAACAAAAGCCCTTGCCAATTGGCAGATTGGAGTAATCACCACCCTTGTCCACCCAGACCAAAGTGATTTAATGTGACGGCTTGGTAAGTGCCATTTCCTTCGCTGTCTATCTTGATGAACCCAGTGCTCTGGTCCTTGTGGACCTTGAGAAGGACTTCTGTTTGGTCCATTGGCCTCTTATTTTTCACTTATTGGCCAGTCTGAATGTTAGCCCCTGTTCCACAATTATGTCAATATGCTTTATACTGCCTGGTGGGCTCAGGACAGGGTGAACTGGACGCCTGGCAGAGAAGTCACTTATCACCCCTCCTTTTTCCACTTGCAATCAAACTACATATAAAGTGGATTAGTAAAGATGTGCAACTTAAAAAATGTAGATGGAGTAATCATTATAAGGGTAGAATCACCCTTTATTTGGACAATAAGCCCCTCTGTATCCAAGACATGGAGAATTCTGTACCAAGATTGAAGGAAAAGCTGAAGATATATGTGTAGGCCTCCAGTCTTGGTGTGAAATGGGATAAAACTATGTTTGTACCTGTTACAGGCCTGTACTCCAGATCCCCAACCACTATGAAACTTAAGTGTGCAACTGATCATTTTAAATACCTAGATATTTATGTTGGAAAAGTCCAGCAGAAATGTTAGGAATTAAATATCGAACCACTTTTCAAATGAGTACGGTGAAATATGGAAGTGTGGAGCAAGTTGATGCTATCTGTTGTTCGATGAAGCACTTTTTTTAAAGATGATTTTATCCCACGGCGTCTCTATGTAATGCTGAATTATCCTTATGAACTCTATGCACTCCATCAATAAACCGCAGCTATCACCCAGGACCTCTCTGTGGGCAAGTGGGCCAGCATGCACATCCTTCACTAAATGTGGGATGTCGCCACAGGAAGGAGGACTAAGCCTTAAGAAAATTAAACTGTATTACAGGGTGTCCCAAATAGCCAGTGTCAATGACTGGATATTTATAGATTGTTACAACCCTGGAATCCGATTTGAGTTGGATCAGCTGAACTGATATGTCCCGGTTCACCATCTGTATGGGACAGTGAGGCGCACAGATCTACCCCTGGATCCTAAAATAACATTGTGCTCTTACCATAGACTGGTGTGGGTTAGATGGCCAGTTCTCCCAACAGGTGAAACCCTGTTATAGCACAAGCACAAGTGGCAGATCTGAAAGGTTTTAGAGCCTCAGACATGATTGACATTTCCTAACTGGGAGATGCATGGGAGGCAACAACATAAAAATGTTCAACCATCTTGTGGCGTAACTTTCATTGTACAGGACACCATTTTATCAATATCTAGAGCTGTGACATGCCTTGGAGGCCCACAGACAGTGCTTAATTTGAGCTGGTGGTTTCAAGTGCTCAGCACCAGCACTTATGACAATCTGCCACATGGTGGAGATGTTTGTCTAATTTAGAGATGAACACCGCAACAGTTGTTTATTACCTCAATAAACATTAAAATGGCTAATACCTGCTGCCCAAGCCATTCCTACAGCTTTGGGGGTCTGGAATAATCTGAAATGTCACACTTGTAGGTGTGTGATGGTTAGTAGTTGTGTTGCTACTTACATTGGAGGAGCTGGCAGGGTTAATGGGTGATGCAAGCTGCATAGCCTCTTGACGAGGACCTTGGCACATTTATTTACAAATTAAACACTGCCTACAGAGAGATACCTTGCTCACTCCCTCAATTAAGTCCGCTGGAATCTAAGGTTATGATGACCAGAGTACATCAAAATGAAATCTCTGTGATGTACAAAACTCTAGAAACTAACACCCCGACACATTAAACCCCGTCTGACAGCCAAATGGAAATAGGACCCAGGGACACTAGAGAAGGCTGACAGGACCATTGCAACAATGGCCCCTGCAACCTGGCTTCGTCAATAAAGTTTTGGTTGATAAAGCTGAAATACTTCAATAGGGTTCATTACAGAGAGGATCAATCCCTAACTATCTGCAATGTACAAAAGAAACAGGCACATTCTTTCATACAGTATAGATGTGCTCTAAGATCCAGCAGAACTGGGCTGATGCACCTGACATGATACACTGACAGACGCGTTGTAAACGTCCCTAAAATGGCACAGCTGCTCCACTGTATGAGAAGGTGGGCTAACGGTACAGGTGCTCTGATTAAAAGGTCTAATTGTGGAAAAGAGAGATGTAGCGGCACATTGTGGAACTTCTGGAGGGTCTCTGCTTAACGAATGGATCGGAGGCACGTGCTATTCCGCCAGTGCTCAGGAATTCGTCTTAATATCCCACAGATGTACCTAGAAACGTGTGAAGCTATGGGGTCAAAAGTTAGAATTTTCTCCTAATTTTTCCTCCATGTTGCTCAATAGTCTGCTATGTTTGACTGTGTGAAATCTTTCCTTATATGATGCCTGCTGTTCTTTATCCTGTGTCATGCCATACGTATTTGTAAATGTACTATTCATGGTTATTTGTTAAAAAGGAAGCAGATTTGGAAAAAGGAAACACACTTACAGGGGAAAATACAAACGTAGAGAGAATATATGGAAATACACATACAACCACACCCTATACGGATACTGTCACACACGCATTCATAGCTGAATCTATAATATGTGACCGTGTGAGCGGATGACCATTGATGCTTGAGTGTGAGTGGATCCATGAATGAATAGATGAGTGCTTCACTGTGGTGTATAAAGGGATCCTTACATGGTTGCTGGGCCGGTATACGCCGGTGAAAGGATGGGCAGACGAATGTGTGGTTTGATGAAGAGATGAGTGAATGGATGGAGGATAGACAGATTGGAAGATCAATGCATGTGTGAGTGGATGGACAGCCAATTCACCCATCCATCAGTGCAGTCAATGTTCATCTTGCACGTCCATTGAGCCATTCATACACTCACTCAATAATACAATCTCTCACCTATTTGCCTGCCCAATCACTCATCTATCCATGCAGAATCCATTGAGGCACTCACAGGTCTATTCATTCGTTAACACACTCACTCATTCACCCAGCCTCCATCATTGCACTCATTCAACCATTCATTTACATATGCACTTCCACCCGATGTATTCATGAAGCTACGCACTCACTCACATAGTCATCCATCATCCAGTCATTCATCCAACCATTAACTCATTCCTGCATTCACCTCTCAGCCATTTACACAACCACATACACACAGAAACTCACCAATTCGTTCGAGAAGAGACATATCGATGGTCTAAAGTACAGTATCCACTTTAGGACATCCTCATTCCTCACTCCTCATTCCTACTTCTCAACCCTGCTTCTCATCCATCATCCCTACTTCTCATCCATCATACATCATCCCTACATCTCATCCATCATCCCGGCTTCTCTTCCATCATCCCTACTTGTCATCCATCATCCCTACTTCTCATCATCATATATCATCCCTACTTCTCATCCATCATCCCTACTTCTCATCCATCATCCCTATTTCTCTTCCATCATCCCTACTTCTCATCCCTGTGTCTCATCCCTGCTTCTCATCCATCATCCCTACTTCTCATCCATCATCCCTGCTTCTCTTCCATCATCCCTACTTCTCATCCCTGCATCTCATCCCTATTTCTCATCCATCATCCCTACTTCTCTTCCATCATCCCTACTTCTCATCCCTGCGTCTCATCCCTGCTTCTCATCCATTATCCCTAATTCTCATCCATCATCCCTGCTTCTCTTCCATCATCCCTACTTCTCATCTATCATCCCTACTTCTCATCTATCATCCCTATTTCTCATCCATCATACATCATCCCTACTTCTCATCCATCACCCCTACTTCTCATCCATCATCCCTGGTTCTCTTCCATCATCCCTGCTTCTCATCCATTTTACATCATCCCTATTTCTCACTTCTCATCCATCATCCCTACCTCTCATCCATCATCCCTGCTTCTCATACATCATCCCTACTTCTCATCCATCATCCCTACTCCTCATCCCTGCTTCTCAACCCTACTTCTCTTCCATCATCCCTGCTTCTCATCCATCATCCCTGCTTCTCATCCCTACCCCTCATCCATCTTCCATCATTCCTACTTCTCATGCCTCAGTATCATCCCTACTCCTCATCCATCATCCCTACTCCTCCTTCCTCATCCTTCAGTCACACCAACACATTTTCAGTTTTGTGAAACACACCTTCACACTGATTGGTTGGGAACAGCCAATCAGAGTTTGAGAGAGAGCTGCATTCTATTTCAATGTAAAACAGCCTCCTCATTGCACATGGTGGGTGAAGAGGGAGGAGAGGAAATGCAACTGTGTGTTTGTTTCCAGTGAATTCAAGGCTGCACAATATTTCATTTTATTAACTCAGTGTTTTTCTGTTTGCACAGGCCTCTGCAGAAAGCTCTGCTGTTTTGGGAAATACAAGGAGTGCACAGCCTGGGCCATAAACCAGCTCTTGGAGAAAGGGTTATACAGGTCATCTACAGTTCAACCGAAAACCTTTCTGGTTTCAGTTTCATATGTAGAAACAAAATGTTTAAAATCAACTCTGGTGACAGTGCAATCCAGTTCATCCAAACCTTTTCTGGTTTCATTTTCATTTGTAACAAATAAAATATTTAAATCTGAACCTGCTTTTTATTTTCAACAAATCAAAAGTTTAAATCTGAGGCTGTTTTTATCTCTGAGAGCTGTTTGTTTTCTTTTCTGAAACCAGAAAGATTTTCAGAACTGTATAAAACTTTCTCCAAGAGCTGATTTATGGCCCTAGCTGTGGACTCCTTGTATTTCTCAAACCAGCAGAGCTGTAAGAATGCAGCTCTCTCTCATAACTCTGATTGGCTGTTACAAACCAATCAGTGTGAAGGTGTGTTTCACAAAACTGAAAATGTGTTGGTATGACAGAGGGATGAGGAATGAGGAGTAGAGATGATGGATGAGGAGCAGGGATGATGGCTGAGCCATGAGAAGTAGGAATGATGGATGAGAAGTAGGGATGAGAAGCAGGGATGAGGGATGAGAAGTAGAGATGATGGAAGAGAAGTAGGGATGAGAAGCAGGGATGAGGAGTAGGGATGATGGAAGAGAAGCAGGGATGATGGATGAGAAGTAGGGATGGGATGATGGATGAGAAGTAGGGATGATGGATGAGAAGTAGGAATGATGTATGATGGATGAGAAGTAGGGATGATGGATGAGAAGTGAGAAGTAGGGTTGATGTATGATGGATGAGAAGCAGGGATGAGGGATGAGGAGTAGGGATGATGGATGAGAAGCAGGGATGTTGGATGAGAAGTAGGGATGATGGAAGAGAAGCAGGGATGATGGATGAGAAGTAGGGGTGATGGATGAGAAGTAGGGATGATGTATGATGGATGAGAAGTAGGGATGATGGAAGAGAAATAGGGATGATGGAAGAGAAGCAGGGATGATGGATGAGAAGTAGGGATGATGGATAAGAAGCAGGGATGAGACGCAGGGATGAGAAGTAGGGATGATGGAAGAGAAGTAGGGATGATGGATGAGAAGTAGGGATAATATATGATGGAGGAGAAGTAGGGATGATGGAGGAGAAGTAGGGATGATGGAAGAGAAGTAGGGATGATGGATGAGAAGTAGGGATGATGGATGAGAAGCAGGGATGAAAAGTAGGGATGAGGAGTGAGGAATGAGGATGTCCTAAAATGGATGCTGTACTAAAGTCCTGTCTTTCCTGATAGAACACAATGTCAAAATGGCGCCTACAGGGGAAATAGCATTTTCTCAGGTGACCGCACAAATATAGAACCGATTTTCTTTGTCTCTCCCAGCAACAAAGTCACACTATTTTCAGCAAGGCTGACGAATTAATCCGATCTGTTAGTCTTGGTACTTTAGTTGCTGTAAATTCTCTCTATTTGTTGCACTTCTAGCGTCTGGGGGCCTTTCATCAACGCTGCGTGCTACAAGTGTCTAATTTATTCACACATGCTTTCATTCATATCTTAGTAAAAAAATCAATCCTTGTCTATGGTTTTCACATTCCCATCTGGTACGCCTTTACATAAAGTGACCTGAAGGTGCAAGCGTGTTTGCACCCTTTTTGCACCCTTGAGCACCTTATTTTCTCCCTTACTAGCACAGAAGGGAGTTGCAGACATTTTATTAGTCTTTTGTAATATGGATCACTAAAGCATATCATTAGCACCAGCTCATTTCTGGGGGTTGTTAATACTCTAATTTGCGTTGGGTGGTGCCGCCGACAAATAACCAAACTCCTTTGTCGCTTTGCTTGGGTCGTATTGCAGATGTGGACACCGGGGCATCAGCCATCGAAGGCTGGCAAATCGTGTGCCACATTTGAAGTGGGGTGCAATTAGTGTGTCCCCAGTGGTGTCCCACTAACTTATTGCACTGGTCTGAAAGGGGAGGGCGGCCCCTCCTCGGCGTTCAGCTGGTCCTTCTGTTCTGAGAGATGCAACAGCTGTTTTAAACACTCAGCCAGTCTTCCTATGCACCGTCTGTCCCCGGTGCAGTCCCAAGTTCACCATTTAACATAACAGGAACCTGGAAATGGAGGGAATGTGCTGCTAGACTGTTTGTCCTTTAGTTAAATACACTGCCACGCCGAGCATCGTCCTGTGTAGGATAACAGCTGCTGAGAGGTGCCTACCACATCCCCGCTGATTCCAGTAATTTGGATGCCTACTCACTGAGGTGACGGGAATACAACACAGGTGTGTTATTGGATGGGCTAAAGATTCACAAAACATATTCATTACCAGGTGTGAGAGATGTTAAGGACATGTTTGTTGTCCACTGTCTGCACATGGATGACCTGGCAGCCTTACCCGGAGCTGATGCCCTGAAGTTGAAGGTCTAGGAACTAAGGCCCACATGTAGGTAGACTTTTGCACATCACAAACAGCGAATTTCACTGTTTGCGACGTGCAAAAAGCACATCGCAATGTAGCAGATAATTCCCGTACTTTTAAAAATATTATTAACAAGGCATCTCCTCTGGCAGCTTTATCATTGGATGCGGAAAAGGCCTTCGATAGGGTCTATTGGGGTTTCTTGTCGAAGGCATTGGAATGGCATGGACTAGGTACTAAGGGCCAGATGTAGCAAAGCTTTAGCGAGTCGCAAACTTTTGCTATGTAGAAATGCATTTCCCATGGGATCCCTTCCCCTTTGTGTCTGGCAAAAAAAATAATTTTTCAGGGCAGGCAGTGGTCCAATGGACCACTACTTGCTCTGAAAAATACCGAAACTAAAGGTTTCGGTTTTTTTTTCAAAGTGCAGCTCGTTTTCCTTTAAGGAAAACGGGTTGCACTTTGAAAAAAAAAAGGCTGCTTTATTTAAAAGCAGTCACAGACATGGTGGTCTGCTGTTCCCAGCAGGCCCCCATCCCCGTGAGTGCCCTGAATCGCTTGGGGTCGCAAATTGCGACCCACCTCATTAATATTAATGAGGTGGGTCTTTGCGACCCCATAGCGACTCGCAGAAGGTGTCTGAGACACCTTTCTGCATTCCAAATTGCGAGTTGCAATTTGCGAGTCGCTGGAACTCGCAAATTGCAACTCGCAATTTGGAACCTTGCTACATCTGGCCCTAAATTCCAACATTTTATATCCATTCTTTATTCCTCACCATGTTCCTCGGTTATAGCAAATGGTATCCGATCTCCTTTTTTCCCTCTTAAAAGGGGTACTCGTCAGGGATGCCCATTATCTCCTTTACTATTTATTTTGGCTCTCAAACCTTTTCTATACCAATTAAAAATGTCTGAACAATTTACGGGGTTTCAAATTAATAATGCACACATCAAATTTATGGCATATGCTGATGATATTCTTTTGTTCATGTCTCACCCTGACACTTCTCTTCCTGCATTCCTGCATGAGCTCAACTTATATTCTGATGTATCTGGCTATAAACTTAATATAGACAAAACAGTGGTCTTACCACTTAATGCTCATTGCACTGGCTCTGTATTCCTTGATGCAGGATTATCTTGGAATTCTTCTAAGATTAAATGCCTGGGGGTATGGTACTGCACTACTCTCAAGGATACATTAAAGACTAATTTAGAAATCTTATCTGCAAAGCTTGTAGATCTCACACAGAAATGGTCTCCTTTATATCTCAAGTGGTGGGGCCGCTTGGACACCATTAAGATGATGCTTCTCCCTATCATTAACTTCTTCCTTATGATGCTTCCTATTAAGATACCTAAACAATTTTTTTGTTCAATTGATAAAATTCTATCCAAGTTCCTGTGGAACGGTAAACAATCTCTCTCTCCAAATTAAAACTTCCTAAAGTACAAGGTGGAGTTAATTTTCCTGACTTTTTAACTTATCACAAATCTTTTGGCATTAAGCAAATACATCCCTATTTATCTACACTCAATGATGCCCCTCAAAAGTTATGGTTCTCTTTGGAAGAAACATTTATTTCTCCCTTTTCCCATAAACACATTATATTTATGTCTAACCCCCCAAAATTCTGGTTGCCCAGCACTATCTCCCATTCAGTCAACTTACTGAAACCTTTTTTTATTTCGCATCTTGCCCCCATTAATCAATTCTTTAACAGTCCTATTTGGCACAATAGTTTGCTTAGGAAACAAGGTAAAACCTTGTGTTGGAAGGCTTGGATGACTAAAGGTATTCTTCTCATTTCCCAATTATATCATAAAGACTCTCTCACCCCTTTTACTACTCTCTCAGCAATTTATAATCTCCCTATTCGCATGAAATCCCAATATATCATTCTTTCTACTCTAGTCCAAGAAGCCCTCAATAAACTTATACATCATAATCATTCTTCTCTTGCATCATCTCCACACCTGATCATAACTTCTAATTATCCTAGGGCAGCTAGAATTTATAAACTTTTAAGAACGTCTGTTTCACCTAGACTCAAATCACCTATTGAGACATTGTGGGAATCAGATCTTGGTGTTGTTTGGCCAACTTTTTTATGGGATAGAATATGGCATAATATACATTCCACTGCACGCACTGCAAGCCTCACACAGACCCTATATATTTTTTTATAATAGACTTTTCTACACTCCTGTACGCCTTTACAAACTCAAACTTGCACAAAATGACAATTGTTGGTGCTGCCACACTCAGCAGGGTACTGACTTTCACATGTTTTTTTCTTGTCCATCCCTATCTACTTTTTGGTCCTCAATATGGTCTTGCATTTCAGCAATAACTCAGTTCTCCTTACCAATGTCATATGAATTACTGTTTTTGGGTGGCATACACGATATCTGGAGTTCATTTAGGCCTCTTGGAAAATTGGTGGACCTTTTGCTTTCTATTGCAATCTCTATTATTACTTCTAACTGGAAATCTTCGGAGAACATTACTCTCAGACAGTGGTGGAATTCTGTATGTTATCATCATAGTCTTGACAGCTACAAGCCTGATTCAACAGGAACTTTCTTCAAACGTCATCAGCTATGGTTGCCATTAAGTAACTATCTCTCACGCACTGCGAAGGAAATAGATTTTTCTCCTCCTTTTAAAAAAATGTCAATATATTTCCTGTTTTTCTTCTTATATAAACTTATTTCATCTTACATTCCCTGTAACTAATGTCTATTACCTCTCTCTCTACATGGCTATCACTTGATTCCCTTTTCTATCCCTATAGCTCTTCTCCCTCTCCCTCTCTTCTTTCTTTATTCAAACTTGGAGTCTTTGATACTATATTGCTGTATATGCCTAATTCATTTACATGTTTAATATGCATTTATAAATACACTATTCCTTATGCATATAAATTCACAACTGCATTTCTCTGTCCTGGCAATGTTAAGGTAATGTTCTTGTATTTGACTCAATGAAAAACATCTTTAAAAAAATAAAAAATAAAAAAAGCACATCGCGATGCACAAACCCAGTTTTGCGATTCGGTAACCTGGTAACCGAATTGCAAAACGGGTTTGCGACTCACAATTAGAAAGGGGTGTTCCCTTCCTAGTTGCGACTCGCAGTGCAATGTAGGATTGTTTTGTGACTGCGAACGCGGTCGCAATCCAATCGCAGTTTGCACCCATTTCAAATGGGTGCTAAAACATTCGCGAAAGGGAAGGGGTCCCCACGGGACCCCTTCCCCGTTGTGAATGTCACTGTAAACATTTTTTCAGCCACTGCCTGCTCTGAAATAATGAAATGAAAACGTTTCATTTTTCGTTTTTGTAATGCATCTCGTTTTCCTTTAAGGAAAACGGGCTGCATTACAAAAAAAAAAAGTATTTTATTGAAAAGCAGTCACAGACATGGTGGTCTGCTGTCCGCAGCAGGCCACCATCCCTGTGAGGGCCACCATTCGCAAGGGGGTGGCAAATTGCGACCCACTTCATGATTATTCATGAGGTGGGCCTTTGCGAGCCCCTTGCGAATCGCAGAAGGTGTCAGGGACACCATCCTAGATTCGGATTTGCAACTCGCAAATTGCGAGTCGCTCTGACTCACAATTTGCGGGTCACAAATCTGAACCTACCTACATGTGGCCCTAAATCCATTTGATGAAGAAAAGGAAAACAACTGCAGGAATGGACCAGAACTTAAGAAGAATGAATAATACAAATTGATGGTACCAATCCGACCACAGGGCACGAGGCTCGCAGCACCCAATGGTGAGTAATGCCTTTCTGAAAAGAAATAAAACCTCAGAAAGAACACTGTGTGATTAAAATTGATTTTATAATTAGGTTTCTAAATTATAGTTGTTCTGCATATGTAAAACTGCATGCAGCATGGCTAAAAGGCTTTGTGTGCTGCTGCTTGACGCAGGCTGGAAAATGTTTAATAAGTGACAGTATTCGAGGTGATTTTCTTATTTGGTGTCTTGTTTTTTACATATCACCTTTGATAAACGTGAGGGGGCATTTGGGTGCTGGTGACAAGGGAATGATGGTGATTGGGTGAGGCTTGGAGTGGGAGGGGTTGGTGGGTGGTGCGCGTGCAGGTGTGGAGGTCAATGTAGGGTGCGCCATTTGTAACAGATTTGAAGATAGGGTGACTGAAAAGAAGTACAAAGGGTAGAGATGAAAGTAAGGTTGGGAGAGGGGCCGGAAAAGACACAGAAGACTAATTGGAATAAAGATGTGGCAGAGAAGCTACTAGGTTGAGCACAGCGGCGGTGTGGAATTTAATTTGGGAAGAGCAGAGAAAAGAGGAAAAGAACTGACGTAAAAGAGAAGCGAGCAACGGAGCGGTTACTGAAAGGGGACGTTCTTACCGTGGTACTGAAGATCGTTTAATCTCAACTCTTACCCTCCAAACTGTAATTAGTTTGTGCACGGGGTTGCAAGTGAAGGTCATGGGGTTGCAAGTGAAGGGCACAAGAACTAACTTTTGTGAGTCTAGACTTCTTTTTCATCACAAGACTTTGAGCGAAAGGCAGAAAAGGGAGGAAGGAGGAAGAGAAAGATAGGAAAATAGAGACAAAGAGGGAAAGCACGAATGCAAAAGTATCTAAAGGAGTGAAATAAAGAGGCAAGAAGTATAGTAAGTAGAAGGAAGCGTATGAGGGGAAATCAAGGGTAGGCATCCTTGGTATTTGGCAACCCCAGAATTCTGCAGCAGCTGGGGCCAGTTCTCAAGAAAAACATTGAACTTGCCCTATAATTTTTTTTTTTACAAATGAATTACCGGCATTGAGTACGGGTTACCTTTTCAATCAATGCATTTTAACTTAGCAGCCATTTAAGCCCTAATAGTTTCTGTCTTGCTGGGTAGTGGCCCTTTAGGTTTCATAACTTAGGAACAAACCACTGCACTAGTATATCAAAAAAGGGTATTATGGTCAGGGAGTGTTTTCACTACTGTGCATTCAGAACAAATGCACACAAGTTTCTCTTTTTTTACACAAATTGGTGGTTTGCTATCTTGGAACAGGACCCCCTCTGTTCCCTAACTCAAGAAGCAGTTGACCCATCTTCATACTTCTGTTATGAAAAAGATGATTGAGTGCATGTGTGGTAGAGATGGGGACTTTCATGTTCTTTACAAATCAAGGTACCAGTGGTGGAACTGTTTCACTTACTCCTCAGGATGTGCACTTCTGTGTAGCATCCTCAGTAGGCAAAAAACCATCACCACACTCCTCTGCACTCAAAACCGTGGTGAGGAAACCTTTGTGGCTGTGTTCCAACGAGATTCACTTTACAATCCAGGGTGAAGAGTGAAGAGGTGGATACGTCAGCCTTGAAGGGACATGTATCACAATGTGCCATTTCTTTCTGCAAAACACACCATTCACTGGTAATCTTCATTACTCCTGGTCCTGTTGTCCTCGTCCCATTCATCACTAAGTGGAGATAACCATCTCCACGACAAAAAAAAGAACAGAAATGCTGGGATAGCCCCTCCCCAACCCTTCCCTTTGGTAGAATATAAACTGTACTTACCCAGCATTCTGCCTGCACTGCCAAGCCCCAACAGAAGGCCGGAGACACGGAAGGGCGGGAAGGGCGTGATGTATGGGACAAGGACAACAGGACCAGGACTAATTACGTTTACCGGTAATTAATAGAACATTACTCTCAGGTCCCTCTAGTCCTAGTCCCATTCATCACTAATCGGAGACTACCCGAGCAGGCAAACGCCGGCTTTCTGAGAATCGTAGAGAACCAACAAAAAACAGAAGAAGGGATACCAACAAACAACCCAGTACCCCAAACAAAGAAAGATAGAAAGACAAAAAAACAAAGCAGATCCAACCGCGAAGACCCAGCCGAATCCGAGGCAGAGCGCAACCCAGAAAGGAAGCAAACAGCGTCAGATGACAGGAGCAGAGGAAGCCCCGCAAGCCCAAGAAGGGGAACAGACAACACAACTCCCAGAAGAAAAAAACAACCAAAGCCAGGAACAGACAATGCGTGATACCGACCCAAAAAAGGAACACCCAAGAAGGAATACGTCTCCGGGGCAAGGGCCAACCACAACTGCAAAACACACGGACACAGCCCGGAAAGAAAAGGCTGACCTGAGACCGCCTGAACAGGAGAACCTAAGGCAAGGAAACAGAGCCGGGCCCCCAAAGGAACTCAAAAAGAAACTACAAGAACAAGGAAGAGCAGAAAAAACAAAAACCATCCCCAGGACAAAAAAGACAAGAAGGGCACCACAGCCCAACAACCATGCAGGACTTCGAGAAACCCAATCAAAAAAGAGAGCCAACCAAGGGAGCACCACAAAGGAGAAAAGTGGCCAAGTAGCCACTGCCAGAGACACACAGGAGCCGAAACCAAAAACCCACCGACCCAAAACACAGCACAGGCATCACCAAAAACCAGGGAAGCCCCCCACAGCGCATCCCATGCCAGATGAAAACCAGACAGAAAGCTGTCACAGAACCAGAGAGGAAAGGAAAGGGAAGCATCCCAGGCCACACCACAGGAAACCCCCAGGGAACAGGAAACCCCAACCGCAGGAGGGAACCAGGAACAAAGAAGCCCCAACCGGAGCCCTACCAGAGGGCAAAGCAGAAACAAGGCCCCAAGGCCACTGGAGGCAAGAAGCCCCAAGGACACCAGGGCCAGGGGACCAACAGGGCCCCCACCATCCAGGAACCCCCATGGACAACAGGCACAAGAGGGGAAGCAGACCCTGGGGACAGAAAACAACAGCAACTCCAACCCCCGCCCCCACAAAGAAATGAAAGAACTGGAGAGAGACCAGGACACAAAGGACCAAGAAAAACACCAACACCCAGGAGTCCGAGTGCACCACCAAGGCCGCACCACCCTAAGGAGCGCACCAGAGTAGGACAAAACCAGCCCGAAAGCAGGAGCAAGGGCACCAATGGCATCCGAGAGAAGGCCCAACTAACAGGACCAGCGGGGAGGACCGAAAAAACCCAGAAGAAGACCATCCAGGCCAAGGAAGAGGCAACAGCAGGGGGACAAAGGTGGGGCCGGAAGCCAACCCCCTGCAAGAGACCCAAAGAGACACAACAAGAGCCGAAAAGGCTCTGGATCCATAAGGAACAAAAATGTAAAAAGCTCAAGCAGTCCGCACCTGCCGGATATGGGGGGTGGCAGCGTGCCCTCCATGGACTGACCCCTAACCGCCACAGGGGTGGATGAAGGAAGCCCCACCAGGGGCCAAGACCACTGAAGAACCCACAAGTGATAAGGAGAAAACGCGCCAACAGCAGAGAAAACACAATGGGAGGAACAGGGCCCGGGCCCAGAGACCCACGAGCCAGAGCCCAAAAAGGAAGCACCAACCACAAGGGGGAACCACAGGAACGCCAGCCCCAACAAAAGGCAGAGCCGGCAACAAAACCCAAGAGGCACCAACCCATGGAGCAACACCAAAGAAGACACAAAAGATACGCCAGAGAAGGAGGAGCAGCACCAGAGGACCCACTACCCCTAAGAACAAAAGTGGCAGAGGGCGGAGTCAACACAGGGAGAACCAAGACAAGCATCCCACCAATCCGCCTCACCTGGAAGAGCCCACAGCACCCAGGGAAGAACAAGGGGAAGACACTCATCCCAAAAGGGAGACGGACGAAAAGCAAGCCAAGACCAGGCAAACTGCACACCACGCAAAATAAAACAGAACGGCCAACCCGCCAGGAGAACACAGCCGAATGCCACACCCCAAATCAAAGTGGGCGACACCCAAACAGCTGGAGACCACTGAAGGGAAGAACACCACGTTGAAGGGACAGCCAACGCCCCAGAAAGACAGGCAAGGAGCAGGAAGCATCCCAGACGCGGCAGAAGGCTACATGACCCTCTACCAAAAAATAAAGAGGCCAGGCAGGGGAACCAGCCAGGACAACCCAGACCCCTGCATGCGCCCCAAGAGCGGGGCAGGACCCTGTACCGGGGGGGCACCCGAGTGACAAAACCCCACCCCAGAGAACAGGACACAGAGCCAGAGCACCCTGCCAGCGCCACATGGGAAGCAGACAGAGGGAAGAGACACCAAAGACAACAGGCCGCAAACCCCAGAAGAAAGACATACCAGATTGGCCAATACAGAGCAGGCCAGAAAGGGAAGCCAGAAGGGAGCAGACCACAATGACCAAGCCCACCACGCCAGGAGAAGGGTTGGGCAAAAGAAAGAGGCAGAGCAAGACATCAAAAAGACAAATGCCCAAAAGCACACCTGGGAAGAACCCACAACACCCATCAGTAGAAGCTGGGACAGTGACCAACAGGCAACCAGAATGGCCCCAAAAAAGTAGTGAGAAACCAACATCCCAAGGGAAGCAGAGGAGGAGACCCAAGCCGCACAAACCAGGCAGGATCAACCAAGCTGCACAGCGGAGACAGCACCCAGAGCCGCCTGTAAGGCCCAGCCAAGGATGACAGCAAGAGCCCCTGCACCAGCCAAAAGCAGGAACGGGAACCAGAGCCAACAACGCAATGGATACACCAGGAAGAGAACCAACCCCCATGGCATGAGAGGCAGTGACCAAGACCACAAGATGATACCCAGAAATAACCAGCACCATAAAGGGCGAGGAACAGAGGCCCAGAGCAGGACCCCCACCCCCCCCCAAAAGCACACCTGGGCCAAAAGACCAAGGAAAAAAAGGGAACGGTAAATACAGGCAAAGCTACACGTGCCCGAAAAGGAAAGGCAGTGGCCTGCAAAGCCCAAAAGGGGAACAGCCACAGACAGAGGCGGAACAGAACCCATATACCACAGGAGGAGGGCCTGAGAAGGAGACCACCCAAGTGACACCAACTCCATATGTCAGGAAGCAAAGCCTGGACATACTAGCAGCCGACCATCGGGTACAGGAGGAAAAATAGCACCAGAACAACCAGAGAAAAAGGAGGGCACACACACCAAGACACCTGGACTTTCACCCCACAGAATGCAGCGCAGCCAAGTGGGAAGAACGGGGACCCCAACCTCCAAAAAGTAAGGGAGCAAACCCAGGAACCATCGCAGGAAGGGGAAAGGAACGAGAACACGCATCGTAGACCAGCGTGACCCTTGCCCAACCTGCAACATCCAAACACCACACACAAGGCAAAAACCCTGTGCGACACGGATTGCGTCCTGGAAAAGAGAAAAGGAAAGGTGGGGCACCACCAGAGCCCCCCCTCCCACGGAGAGCCAGTGCCACCCAGCCCAAGGGTATGAGACCGGAACTGCCTACCACAGAGAAGGCAGCCTGAAGCAGCACCCAGAAGACAAAAACACCTCCAGTGGCAGACCTCAGCCAACCGTAAAAGGGGCTGCCACCACTCGGGGACCAAAGACAGGAAACAGACAGCAGACAGGAGCACGACCCATCCGCAACTGGGATGCTATCGGAGAAATAAGCCGAGCCCCTGACTGTCACGGGGTCCTTTCCACGGGATCTGCACGTTGCTAAACAAAAGGTCCACCTCCTGGTGTCACCAACTCAGAAAGCTATTATAGCACAGAGTTATGGTGAAGCCAGTCGGGGAAGAGAATTTAGGCAAGGGAACAGCAGGGAGAGAGATCTGAAAAGGAAAGGTTAGAACAATATGCATTTACTCATTCATAGAAAAACGTAAATCATTTATAGACTCTTGACTAAATGTGTCTCCGAGATATCAGGTGGAGACCTCTTCTAAAATGGGGGGAAAGCCCCTTGTGTAAGCACGACCTCAGATTCAAGAGATGGCAAGAACGTTGAACTATGATCTTACACAGAATATCAATCCTTTAACATTTACGGATTCAAATCATGAACCTTTGATCATGACTTAGAAAATCTCAAAGTTATTCAAAGATCAATGAAAACTTTGATTAGTTTTATCTCCAAAATACTTTCACATTCATAATAATAACTGACAAAAAGGTTTTACTAATCAAAACCTAAAGTGCCTTACTGAATAACACCAGGAAGGGCTTTTTATCTGGGAACTGAAACACCTTGAATTACTTGTGCACATAACGCGTTTTCTCTGTGAACTCAAACGCTTTGAATTACTAAGCCAAAAGAGCGTTTTACATCTGTGAACGGAAAGCACCATGAATTACATGTACACTAAGCACGTTATCTTTGTGAACTGAAACGCTTTGAATTAATGAGCCAAAAAAGCACTTTACACCAGTGAACAGCAGCACCATGAATTACATGTGCACTAAGTGTGTATCTCTGTGAACTGAATCACTTTGAATCACTGAGCCAAAAGAGCGCTTTACATCTGTCATCTGAAACACCATGAATTACTTGTGCACTATGCGCGTTATCTCTGTGAACTGAACCGCTTTGAATCACTGAGCCAAAAGAGCGCTTTACATCTGTGAACGGAAACACCATGAATTACATGTGCACTAAGCGCGTTATCTCTGTGAACTGAATCGCTTTGAATCACTGAGCCAAAAGAGCGCTTTACATCTATGAACGGAAAAACCATGAATCACATGCACACAAAGCGCATTACCTCTTGGAAGTATTAACTTCCTCCAAACTTGGATTCAGCAAGGCCTTACCGCTACGTTTACGATCTACTCGTTTTTGGATGCACCATGGGCTCTGGTTAGACGATACTCTGCCATTCAGAAGCTCTGGACTTTTCCAGAGAAACCTCCACGAGGTCTGGCTGCATCGAAGTCTTCAAAATAGTGAGCAATGTGCTTGGGTGTGGCTGGGCTTTATAGGCCTGCCACACCCCAAGATGGCTGCTGCCTTTAAAAACATGGGAAATGTAGTCCTTTCATAGGATAACACTGATAAGTGTATCTTGACCATCAATGCCCTGAACCTGCAGCTACGTGAGCTTTACCACAGGGCAGACGACGCTGATGGCCATTCTTGGAACAAGCGGGGATGACCAGTGGTGCGCATAAAGGGCTGCAGAGTTGCACAGCGGAATTTTGGGCGAGACCTGGACCGCGCCTGCCCTTATTCCTGACATTGACCCGACAACACCGGACAGCAGGCCATGACCACCACCCAAGTTGCAGCACAGCCCTGGGATTAATGCTGTTAATATTGCTTGTATCACTGCCACCTGTTTCATATGTGCGAAGCCTGGTAACGTAGTCGGAATGGCAAGCGACCAGACCAGCAGAAAAAACAAAGAAACCGCCAAGCGGCCCTTACCCCAAGGGCAGGCAGCCCGGAAGTTATAAGGTGCACTCCCCACACATGTGCTGTAACCACAGCGACCGAAGGAGGAAGTCAGGAAAGCTCTTTGCTTCCTGAACCTTCTGCACAGCTCCCGGCTGCCCAGCTGGCCGGGAGACTCAACTGGAGAGGCCGGAACCGAACCAGCAGCCCCCAAGGGAGAACCCAGGTACCAAAACACGCCGCCCCGGAAACTGCAGCCCCAAAAAAAGGAGCCCGGCATAGCAGGAGGACCTCAGCGCGCCGCACCAGGGAGCCACACAGGACCAATAGACCAGCAAAGAATGGCCCGCCCAGCGGCCCCCGAGGGTCCAATAGCGGCACTGCCCCATAAAGCCCAGCAGATGGGAGGCAGCGCACCAGTAACAACAATCGCCCAAGCCCAGCAGAGACGACATCCTCACGTCCACACTCTGTCGGAAGACAGAAAAAAGAACAGGTGGAATGCTGGGTAAGTACAGCTTATGTACTACCAAAGGGAGGGGGTGGGGAGGGGATATCCCAGCATTCCTTGTCCAAGCAAGGACCCTCACTCTAGTCAGGGCAAAGGAGAAACACACCCAGTTAACCCCCGCTCAGCCCCTTGGTAGCTTGGCACAAGCAGAAAGGCTTAACCCAGAGGCAATGTGTGAAGTATTTGTACCAACACACACAGCAATACAGTGAAAACTCTACAAAATGGCTCAACACCAGGTTGAAAACATAGCTAATATTTATCTGAGCAAAACAGGACCAAAACAACAAAAATCCAACGTGCACAAGCAAAGTTATGAATTTGTAAAGATTAAAATGCAATATTGCGCTTAGAAACACAAATGCTTTGAATTGGTGATATCACGGCATCATGACAGAGTTGTTCTCAATAATCTGACACTAATGGCGCCGGTCACGGAGTCACATGGACCCCCAGTTACAGTACCTTGTGAAAGCAATGGAAAGAAGCCGGTACACAGAGTCGGGGATCGAGGCGTTGCTGGATCTAGTGCAGCGTCAGTTCCGGTACTGCGGGGTGAAGGAGCGGAGGCATCGCAAAGAGCCATCAATTCCTTGCTGCGGAGCGGTGGAGGAGAGGCGTCATCAGTACAAAGCTTTGGTTCTGTGCACTTCCGGCAGAAGCGATAACCGGCGGTCACGGCGTGGTGTGGCAAAATCGGGTGTTGCGGATGTCAGTGGCACAGCACTTCAGGACTCACGGAGTCGCAGACTTCAGTAAGGCTGCTGCGGCGTTTGGCCTGTGCAGTCGTCGCACTCCGGCGAGGACCATGGCTTCAGTTGTAAGTGGCATCGCGGAATCCGGCAGCGGCGTCATTCCGGGGTCATCCGAAGTCAGTGCCCTTAGTTCTTCTTGATTTTCTATCAGCTTCTCCTTTCAAGGGCCCAGGGACTGGATAGGGCATCACTTGGCAGGCCAGAAGTCTCAGCAGAGAGTCCAGTTGGTGGCAGAGGAAGTCTTTGATGGCCCTGAGACTTCAGAACAGGGGGGCAAGCTCAGTCCAAGCCCTTGGAGATACCTCTCAAGCAGGAATATACCACATTTCCAGTCTTTGTCCCCTTTCTCAGACAGAAGCAGCAACTGCAGAATAGCCCAGCAAAGCACAGTCACAGGCAGCTCGTCTCCTTTAGCTCACCAGCTCTTCTCCTGGCAGAGGTTCCTCTTCAATCCTTGAAGTGATATTAATTCTGGGGTTTTGGGTCCAATACTTATACCCATTTCTACCTTTGAAGATGCCTAACATCAAAGAAAAGTCTCTGTTGTTTACAGGATCCTTCCTTGCCGAGGCCTGGCTCCAGATGCACACTAGGGAGATGGAGACTGCATTGTGTCAGGGCAGGCACAGCCCTTTCATGTGTAAGTGACCACTTCTCCCTTCACTCTAGCCCAAATGGCCCATCAGGATATGCAGGTTACACCCCAGCACCCTTTGTGTTACTGTCTAGTGGAGATGCACAAACAGCCCAACTGCCAGTCTGACCCAGACAAAGAATCCACAAACAGACAGTCACAGAATGGTTTAAGCAAAAAAATGCCTACTTTCTAAAAGGGGCATTTTCAAACTAACAATCTAAAAAACACCTTCACTAAAAGATGTGTTTTTGAATTGTGAGTTCAGAGACCGCAAACTGCATATTTCTATCTGCTCTTAAAGGTAAACTGCACTTTAAGGATATTTAAAGGCAGCCCCCATTTTAACCTATGAGAGAGATAGGCCTTGCAACAATGAAAACAGAATTTGGTAGTATTTCACTGTCGGGACATATAAAAAACATCAATACACGTCCTACCTTTAACATACACTGCATCCTGCCCATGGGGCTACCAAGGGCCTACCTTAGGGGTGCCTTACATGTATAAAAAGGAAGGTTTGGGCCTGCAAGTGAGGCAATTCCCCGTTCGAATTGGCAGTTTAAAAACTGCACACACAGACACTGCAGTGGCAGGTCTGAGCCATGTTTACAGGGCTACTCATGTGGGTGACACAATCAGTGCTGCAGGCCCACTAGTAGCATTTGATTTACAGGCCTTAGGCACCATTAGTGCACTTTACTAGGGATTTACTGGTAATTCAAATATGACAATTATGGTAAAGACAATTACACATACACAATTTAGCACTGGTCAGCAGTGGTAAAGTGACCAGAGTAACAAAAACAGCAAATTCAAAGTCTAGCACACAGCAACAACCTGGGAAGTAGAGGCAAAAATGTTAGGGGAGACCACGCCAAGGATTCCAGGTCAACAACTTACACTCACAGATACCCAGAATCTTCACAACCTTCCATCCATTCAAGCCCATGCACACACAAATACACATAAACTCTTTACACGTATGCCCATCCTGCAATTTACTCATAAATGGTACCAAACATGTTCACTATACAGTACACCCATTCCTTTTCCACAAACACACTAACTTTTCCCACACACACACACACCATCGGGCTTGCACACCCATATGCTCACAATCTATCCATTCGTTCACACAATCACATTCACCATGCATTCATACCAAGGCTTGCTTTCCCCCCACCTATGCATCCGTCTGCCCATCCGTCAATCCACCACTCTCAATTTCACCCTCCGCTTTGTGTGATCACACATCTTCACTCACATAAAGCATTCTCCAGGACCAGACACAGTGTTCTAGATATGGTCTTCTAGACTGCTTACAAATCTACAGAGAAGGCCATTAGAATTTAACACAAAATGGCACATGAAGCATCTAGAGCCTGACTCCACACTCCAGATGAGGCACCCCAAACTCTTTAGAATTAATGCATTACACTGGGTGCATAGGACACAGATTGAGGGAATGCATTCTTTTACACTGAATGGGATATTAGCAGTTTGGGTGCAAGCTCATGCCTTCACTAGGAACGTTGCATTAGTAAAAGGCAGACAGTCTGTTAGAAGTCACCGGTCTGGCTTTCACTGTGAAGGTGGTAACCTGGCGTGTATTTCAAAGGTGGACAGAGAACCCCTGCAGGCAAATGCAATGAATAACTGTACCCACCTGCACAGGATGCCTAAGAGGTCTCGGGGACACTCTTTCCCCACTTTTGAGGTGCACCCTTGGGTGAGTGCATGGAGTGTGCACAACCTTTATGTGGCGCACAGCAGTATATCTCTTGTTCCTCTTTGTTTCAGCCCAATGTCTGTAATGTAGCTCAGTGCAAAGATAACACATTCATTAATTTGCTTGGGAGCACACCCAATGCAAATGAAGTATGTCCCTGTGGGACTGATCCGGCACAAATTTAGTGTCAGAGCAATTTTTGTTAGAGGGTGGGCTGGGCAAAAAGTGGTTTCTCTGACCTGTTACCCCTCAGTGTACTTTTTATAATATGAGCCCAGATGTGTCGTTTAGAATATGCCAGAGTGATGCCCCCCAAAATGTACAGAACATAAAGCCCTCTGAGCAAGACATGGCAGACCAGATCAGGCCTCCAAAAATTTGTAAAACATCCAGAGGTGGCCTCTAGAACTTAACCCAAATGAGGCCTTACCAATCAATCAATCAATCAATCAAAGCATTTGTAAAGCACACTACTCACCCGTGAGGGTCTCAAGGTGCTGGGGTGGGGTGCTGCTACTGCTCGAACAGCCATGTCTTAAGGTGTCTCCTGAAGGTTAGTAGGTCCTGTGTCTGTCGCAGGTGGATAGAAAGAGTGTTCCTGTGGTGAGGTGGGAGAACGATCTGCCACCAGTGCTCATTCTGTGGATGCGTGAGACGTTGGCGAGGACAAGGTCAGCAGAGTGAAGCTGTCGGGTTTGGGTATAGAAGGAGTGCCGTCTGTTGAGATATTCTGGTCTGGTGTTGTGCAGTGCTTTGTGAGCACATTGTACAGTGGTAATGCAAATTCCCCTTTTCACTAGTTCAATCTCTGCCTCTGTTCCTTAGAATTCCCTGTACTCTCTCATTTGGTCTTGTACTACTCATCCATTTACAGATCATCCAGAATCAACTCTTCAAGTTGCTTAAGGCTAGGAAATCTATGAATGCTGCTTCCTATTCTGTACATTTTCTGTGTGTGTGTGTGTGTGTGAAAAGCTTGACATGCTACTGTCTGTAAATGTTCTGTGTGTGTGTACTAGGAGGGAACACGCGATATACAGCTTCTCATGCAGTATCTGTTTTGTAGTCTCAGGAAGGCTCTCACTGCTACTGTCCATACAGTTAATGTTCTGTGTATGTGAAGAAGCATTCACTGGTGATGTCTGTGCTGCAACTACATATGTGATGGAAGCTTGTACTGCTGTTGTTCACAATGCCCCTGTTCTGTGTGAGATGGAACCTTGCACTGCTGTTGTATGTAATGCTCCCGTTCTGTTTGAGGTGGAACCTTGCACTACTGTTGTAAGAAATGCCCCTGTTCTGTGTGACATGGAACCTGGCACTGTTGTTGTATGTGACCCTGTTCTGTGTGAGAAGGAAGCTTGTGCTGCTGACATACCTAATGCCCCTGTTCTGTGTGAGAAGGAAGCTTGCACTGCTGTTGTACCTGATGCCCCTGTTCTTTGTGAGAAGAAGCTTGCATTGCTGTTGTATGCAATGTCCCTGTTCTGTGTGAGAAGGGAGCTTGCACTGCTGTTGTACGTAATGACCCTGTTCTTTATGAGAAGGAAGCCTGCAGTGTTTATGTCCATAATACATCTAGTCTGTGTGAAAAAGATGTATGCAAAGTGTTGCCTTTGTTATGTCGGCACTAAGTATGAGGGAATTTGGCCCTGCTACTTTCCATGCTATACCCCAGCAAGAATGTATGATGGAACAATATATGCATATATCACGCATGCCTTTACAACGCAGTCTCTACAACAGCGTGTCTTTATGACGCATGCTTTTACCATGCATGCCTTTACCACGCATGTCTTTTTAACAAATTGTGTTGTAAAAGCATGTTTGGTAAAGGAACATGAGTGGTAAATTCTCCCTCGCCCTGCCCCTTACACCTGACGCCATACTGCACCCAGCCAAGCCCTTAAACAGCCCCTGGCCTGAGACCTAACCCCCCCACCCTACCCTGTCCTAAAACCTACCCACCCTGTCCTAAAAATGACCCCGACCCCCTACCCCACCATAATCCCTAAAAGCTACCCTGTCCTAAAACTACCCCCATCCTGTCCTAAAAACGACCCTGACCCCACCCTAAACCCTAAAAGCTACCCTGCCCTGTCCTAAAACTTACCCTGTCCTGCCTGAAAAACAACCCCAACCCCCACCCTAAACTGTAAAACCTACCCTGTCCTAAAAACTACCCCTCCATGTCCTGAAAATTACCCCAACCCTGCCCTGAAACCTAACACTTACTCCGCCCTGTCCTAAAAACAACCTGACTCCCAGTCCTAAACCCTAAAAGCTACCTTGCCCTGTCCAAAAACCCATCCCACACTGCCCTAAAAACTACCCAGACCCCAGACCCCTCGCCCTTAACCCTAAACCCTACCCAGACCTAAACACTACCCAACACTGTCCTAAAAACTACCTGCCCCAAACACTAAAATTCACCCTGTCCTAAACTTACCTTGCCCTGTCCTAAAACTGCCCCTCTCCACCCTAAACCCTAAAACCTACTCTGCCCTGTCCTAAAACCTACCCCATCCAAGAAACTACCCTGACCCCCTGCCATAAACCCTAAAACCTACCTTGTCATAAAAACTACCCTACCCTGTCCTGAAAACTGCCCTGACCCGGGCACCCACCCTGAACCGTAAAACCTACCCTGCCCTGTTCTAAAAACTACCCGACCCCCGGCCTTCACCCAAAACCCTAAAATCTGCCCTACCCTGTCTTAAAACCTACCATGCCCTGTCCTAAAAACAACATCGACCCCTACGCCCTAAACTCTAAAACCTACCCTGCCTTGTCCTAAAAGCTACCCCCACCCTAAATCCTAAAAGCTACTCTGCCCCATCCTAGAACCTACCCCGCCCTGTCCTAAAAACTACCCGACCCCCGCCCTAAACTGTAAAACTTACTCTGTCCTAAAAACTACCCCAACCTGTCCTAAAAACTACCCTGACCCCCGCCCTGAAACATAAAACCAACCCCACTCTGTCCTAAAAACTATACCGACCCCGGCCCTAAACCCTAAAAGCTACCCTGCCCTGTCCTAATACCTACCCCGTCCTGTCCAAAAAACTATCCAAAGCTCCCGCCCTGAACCATAAAACCTACCCTGTCCTAAAAACTACCCCTCCCTCTCCTAAAAACTACCCGAACCCCGCGCTAAACCCTAAAACCTATTTTGTCCTAAAAACAACTCTGACCCTGCCCTAAACTCTAAAACCTACCCTGCCCTAAAAAATACCCCACTTTCTCCTAAAAAAATACCCTGATCCCCTATCACCACCCTGAATCCTAAAACCTTACCCCGCCCTGTCCTAAAAACTACCCAGACCCCGCCTTCTCCTATACTTTAAAAGCTACTCTGTCCTGCCCTAAAACCTGCCTGCCGTGTCTGAAAAGCTGCCCCGAACCCCAAACCCTAAACCGTAAAACCTATCCTGTCCTAAACTCTACCCCTTCCTGTCCTAAAAACTACCCCACCCTGTAACCTAAAAACTACCCTGCCCTGTCCTAAAAACTACCCTGACCCCCTGCTCTAAGCCCTAAAAGCTACTCTGCCCTGTCCTAAAACCTATCCTGCTTTGTCCTAAAAACGACCCCAACCTAAACCCTAAACCTACCCTGTCCTAAAAACTACCCCTCCTTGTCCTTAAAACTACCTCTGCCATAAACCCTAAAATCTACCCTGCCCTAAACCCTACCCCGCCCTGTCCTTAAACTACCCCGACTTACCACCCTAAACCCTAAAAAGTACCCTGCCCTGGCCTAAAAACGACTTCGCCCCCAACTTAAACCCAAAAGGATAGCCTGCCCTGTCCTCAAACCTACCCCACCCTGTGTTATAACCTACCCTGTGCCCCGCCCTAAATCCTAAAACCTACCCTGTTCTAAAAACTACTTCACCCTGTCCTAAAAACTACCCCAACCCCCCCGGCCCCAACCTAAACCCTAAAAGCTACCCTGCCCTGTCCTAAAACTTACCCTGCCCTGATTGAAAAACTACCGACCCCCTGCTCTAAACCATAAAACCTACCCTGTACTAAACACTACCCCTCCCTGCACTAAACACTACCCCTCCCTGTACTAAAAACTACCTGACCCCCTGCCCTAAAACCTAAAACTTACCCCGCCCTGTCCTAAAAATTACCCTGACTCCCGCCCCCCCACTAAACCCTGAAACCTACCCTGCCCTCTCCTAAAAACTATCCCCTCTCACTAAACCCTAAAACCAAATCTGCCCTGTCCTAAAACCTACCCTGCTCTGCCCTACCTTGACCCCCACCCTGCC
Source organism: Pleurodeles waltl (assembly GCF_031143425.1). Lineage (NCBI taxonomy): Eukaryota > Metazoa > Chordata > Amphibia > Caudata > Salamandridae > Pleurodeles > Pleurodeles waltl. The sequence goes on from NC_090449.1 coordinate 597,200,876, forward strand.
CTAAACCCTAAAAGCTATCCTGTCCTAAAACTACCCTGCCCTGTCCTAAAAACTGCCCCAACACCCAACCCTAAACCCTAAAATCTACCCCGCCCTGAAACCTAAAACCAACCTCCACTGTCCTAAAACTACCCGACCCCCACCCTAAACCCCTAAACATACCAAGCCCTAAAAACTAGCCCACCCTATCCTACAAACTACCCCAACTCCCCAAAACCCTAAAATCTACCCTGTCCTAAAAACTACCACCCCTGCTCAAAATCCTAAAACCTACCCTGGCCTGTCCTAAAACCTACCCTACCCTGCCCTCAAAACTACCTGACCCCCTGTCCCTCCCTAAACCCTAAAACCTACCCTGTCCTAAAAACTACCCCACACTGTCTAAAAAACTGCCTCGACCCCCTGACCCCTCCCTGAACCCTAAACCCTACCCTGCCCTGTCCTAAAAGCTACCTGACCCCGGCCTTCATCCTAAACCGTAAAAGCTACCCTATCCTTTCCTTAAACCTATCACGCTGTGTCCTAAAAACTATGCTGACTCCCCACCCTAAACCCTAAAACCTACCCTGCCTGTCCTATAAACTACCCTGACGCCCATGCCTAAACCCTAAAAGGTACCCTGCCCCATCCTAAAATCTATCCCACCCTTTCGTAAAAACTACCTGACCCCCCTCCCTAAACACTAAAACCTACCCAGTCCTAAAACTTACCCCAGCCTGTCCTACAAACTACCCCGGCCCACCTAAACCCTAAAATCGACCCTGTCCTAAATTTTACCCCTCCCTGTCATAAAAAGTATCCTGACTCCCCGCCCCCACACTAAAATCTACCCTGCCCTGTCCAAAAATCTACCCTTCTGCGCCCTAAACCCTAAAACCTACCCGGCCCTGTCCTAAAACCAACCCTGCCCTGTCCTGAAAACTACCTCGACCCCCATCCTGCCCTAAACCCTAAAACCTACCCTGTCCTAAAAAGTACCCCACCCTGTCCTAAAAACTGCCTTGGCCCCGCCCGCACCCCAAACCCTAAAACCTACCTGCCCTGTCCTAAAAACTACCGGACCCCCGGACTTCACCCAAAACCCTAAAAAGTTAACCTACCCTTTCTTAAAACCTACCACACCCTGTCTTAAAAACTACGCCGACCCCGCACCTTAAACCCTAAACCCTATCCTGCCCTGTCGTAAAAACTACCCTGCCCCCTATGGCCCCACCCTAAACCCTAAAAGCTACCCGCCCAGTCCTAGAACCTACCACGCCCTGTCCTAAAATCTACCCCGACAACCCACCCTAAACCCTACTCTGGCCTAAAAACGACCACACCCTGTCCTAAAAACTACCCCGACTCCCACTCAAAACCTGAATCCTAACCCCTCCCAAACCCTGTCCTAAAAAACTACCCGACCCTTTGACTTCGCCTTAACCCCTAAAAGCTACCCTTCCCTGTCCTAAAACCTACCCGGCCCTGTCTGAAAAACTACCCGACCCCCTGCCCTAAACAGTAAAATCTACCCTGTCCTAAAAACTACCCCTCTCTGTCCTGAAAATTACCCCGATCCCGTGCCCTGAAATATAAAACCTACCCTGCTCTGTCCTAAAAACTATACCGACCCTCCGCCCTAACCCCTAAAATCTACCCTGTCCACTCCTAAAAACTAACCAGACCCCTGTCCTAAAACCTACCCTGTCCTAAAAACAACCCTGCCCTGTCCTAAAAACTATCCCAACCTTGCCCTAAACTCTAAAACCTACCCTGTCCTAAAAACTACCCCACCTGTCCTCAAAAATACCCCGATCGCCTGTCCCCACCCTTAATCCTAAATCCTTCCACTCCCTGTTCTAAAAACTAACAACCCCCCGCCCTGAAACCTAAAACCTACCCCACCCTGTCCTAAAAACTACCCCGACCAGTGCCCCTAAACCCTAAAAGTTACCTTGACCTATCCTAAAACTACCCTAACCCCGCCCCTCCCTAAACCATAAAACCTACCCTGTCCTAAAACTTTACCCACCCTACCCTAAAAACTACCTGACTTCCCACCTTGCCCTAAACCCTAAAACCTACCCTGCCCCCTCCTAAAAACTACCCTTACCCCACCCCTACCCTAAACCCTAAAAGCTATCCTGCCCTGTCCTAAAACCTACCCTGCCCTGTCCTAAACACTACTCCGTCCCCTCCCCCTCACTAAACCCTAAAATCTATCTTGTCCTAAAACCTACCCTGGCCTGACCTAAAAACTACCTCTCCCCATCCTATACCTTGAAAGCTTCCCTGCCATGTCCTAAAACGTACCCCTCCCTCTCCTAAAAGCTATCCCACCCCCCAAACCCTACAACCTGCCCTGTCCTAAAAACTACCCCACCCTGGCCTAAAAACTGCCCATAATCCCCATCCCCACCCTGAGCCCTAAAACCTACCCCGCACTGTCCTAAGAAGTACCCCAGCCCGCCTTCTCCCTAAACCCTAAAAGCTACCCTGTCACAATAATCTCCAACTAGAGATGTCCCTATATTCGAAACCCACTTCCAAGAATACCATATTACATTTTGATAGCTTCCATCCAAGAAGCCAAAAGCAGGGAATACCTTTTAGCCAGTTTCTACGTAGGAACTGTACTAACATGCAAGATTATGATTACCACGCAGATATTTTACAACAAAAACTCCTATTACGAGGATACCCTAAAAGAATAATAAGGGAGTCCTACAAGAGAGCCAAATACTATAAGAGAGAGAGTATGTTTGAAAGGCGTAATAAAGACCCTAAATCCCAAATGGTGTGTGTCATACAACATTCCAACTTGAATGAAAGAATTAGAAAAATAATTCTGAATAATTGGCATATATTCACTAGTGATCAAGATCTACTACCTCTTGAACGGCCTTTACTTGCTTTTAGGAAAAATCTAAATATCTGTAACAAACATGTTAGATCTAATACATCTAGAGATCAAGGCTTCTGTCAAAAATCGATAAGGGGACAACAACCGATCAAAGGTAACCACAAATGTGGTACATGTAAGGCCTTCCCTGGAGCGATTACAGGTGACACTTTGCAGTGGAATCGGAAGGAATTTAGATTTACTGATATGACAAATTGTAGCACAGCTAACTGTGTTTATCTGATCTGCTGTCCCTGTGGTTTGGGATATGTTGGTGAGACAGAATGAGAGGTAGGACTGAGGATTTTGGAACACATGTCCAATATACTTAATAAGAGAGAGGGAGCTCCCTTGGTCCAACATTGGATCACTTCGGGACATAAAATAGAGGATATGTCCTGGACAATCCTAGAAAAGATAAGGAAACCGGGAGGAATTGAAGAGAGTAAAGTTAGGAAAAAATTAGAAGTATATTGGATTTTTACCCTGGATACCTATAAAAATGGGCTCAATGATTATATTCCGTGGGAAAATATAATTGGTTAAATCTACCAATATTGAGTGAGTTCCTCATGTCATCTCTACTTGTGATGGTCATATATAGTGCTAGGAGTGCCCTTAAAACTCTTGTGAATTTTTTAAAAATTTCCTATACCAATATTCACTAACTTGTCGACCTTTTATATATCAGTGTTTGTCCGTTTTTGGTCCTATAGATAGATATTTCTATTTTAGGTTTTCCATTATTAACCGTTCCGCTATATTGGTGAACATGACGATAGGAATTTTATGTCAGTTCAGCCTGTTTACTCTCTGAGCGTATCTCTATCTTCTGAGGTTCTCATCTAGCTCTGTTGCCCTTAGTTCTCCCACGACATTGCTTTGTAAATATTATTAATTTATAGGTCACATTTTTTGTATATACTTTTACTCCTCTGTTAGTTCTGTTTTCTATGGTTATTTATATATTTTCTTTTCATCTTCTTATTGGTTTATTTTTGTTTTGTTTTGTTTCATCCTTGCGGTTTGTTTTTTAAACACATTTTCTAGTTTGCTTACATGAGGGATTTTCGCTAGTGTATTCTACAATAAGTTACCCCACTCCAATATTGCGACTGATTTTCAATTTAGATAATTCATGAACAGCGGGTCGGAGCACTTCATACGTGATTTTTGAATTATTCAAAGTCATGTGATCGGGAGATTAAAACGAATGAATCGCTACTGGCGCGCTCACTAGGAAGGAATGTGAACACACATCTTGTCTCCAGGCAAGCTGTTCGGAGGAGGCCGTCCATTTGTCGGCATGATGGTAACAAACATATGTTTACCTAAAGTAAGTCAGGAAATTCTCCATTCTTTTTTCTTAGACTAACACAGCGAACGCGCCGGCTTTAGTGACGACCATAAACTACAAAACTATCGGTTTCAAGCAGTTTCTCCCCGCAATAAACCACTAACTAGTGGAGGTAAAATGAATTTAACAGGACTTTAGTCACTGAAGTTAGGTTTATGATATCTCTGGTACCTATTCCTGTAGTTACAGTCTGGTCTTGCTTTATAGGTAATTTAATACTACAAAAAACTAATGTGATTGACATCGTATATGAAAAGTGGTTCTTCCCTTTTCCCTTGAAAGACCGTTGATTTCTCATGGAAAAAATGTATCTAGAGATCCCTACGGGTAAATACATGTTTAAAATAACATGAAGGGACTAGCTGAACACAGATTCCATAGTTTTATTTTGGTGAAACAAAACTGTAGTGATACATGGTTCACATAGACCTGTAGATACCACGGGTGACTATTAAGATCTAAGAGCATGCTGTGGTGTATAGAATTAAGTATGAGGTAGTATCTATTTCTTCTATATCTTGGGGCATGCTTCACCAATGGGCCCTACCAACACATGTATTTGCATGTTTCACTCTACTAATCTCAGCCTATATTGTTGTTAGTTTCTTATTCTGTATATGTGGTTTGTGTCACACTATGTTTTGAAATATGGACTCCTCTATTTCAAGGTTGCCTTTTATGCGTTTTTTGTACCAGATATCTTCTTCTGATGTGGCATGCATCAAGAAATTGGCAGTCCATTTAATCCATATGTCCTGTCTATGGCGTTTGCATCTGCATCTGAATACATGGTTCGGAACGGCCCTGATGAAGGTTGCCTCCCAATGTGAAGAGTACCGAAACGCGCGTAGGCTTTGGGTTCCTACTATGTCTTTGGAGCATCATACTAGAATACTGTGATATCATATATTAGGCCTCACAGCTCTATGTATGTGTATATATACATTAATAATATTTTATATCATTGGTATACTATATATATATATATATATATATATATATATATATATATATACACATTTTGATTATATTTCTGTATATTGTTGTACTTATTATCGTTGTATGACTGTGGTATGACTGACGTCATGTATTGTCTTTTTTTAAATGTATTTGAGATCATATAATAAAATATTGGTGAAATACTTCTATGACTCTATGAAATGAGATCTGTTGAAGTGAAGGCTATACCATGGGTGTAGCACTGGATTGGACATACAGCCAGCAAATAACTGTTGACATACATTATAAGCTGAATTTATCTATATTCATATTTTTTGCTGTATATGTATCTGTATATTGATATCATAGAGTAGCTCTTAGTCTTCTTTATAGCTTTAGCTAAAATCAATTCTGCCCTGTCCTAAAAACTACCCGACCCCTGCCCTAAACCTAAACCCTAAAACCTACCCTGACCTGTCCTAAAAACTACTCCGATCCCAACCTAAACCCTAAAAGGTACCATGCCCTGTCCTAAAACCTACCCTGCCCTGTCCTAAAAACTACCCTGCCCCCCACCCAAACCCTAAAACCTACTCTGTTCTGAAAATGACCCCACCCTCTCCTAAAAACGACCCCAAGCCCCTGCCCCACCCTGAATCCTAAAACCTGCCCCACCCTGTCCTATAAACTACCCCGACTCTCTGCCTTTGCCCTTAACCCTAAAAGCTACCCTGCTCTGTCCTAAAACCTACCCTTTCCTATCTGAAAAACTACCCGACCCCCCACCCTAAACAGTAAAACCTACCCTATCCTAAAAACTACCCCTCTCTGTCCTAAAAACTACCCGGACCCCCCTCCCTAAAAAATAAAACCGATTTCGCACTGTCCTAAAAACTATCCTGACCCCTTGCCCTAAACCCTAAAAGCTATCCTGCCCTGCCCTAAAACCTACTCCGCCCTGTCCTAAAAACTACCTTGACCCCCCACCCTAACCCCTAAAACCTGCCCTGTCCTAAAATCTACCCTGCCCTGCCCTAAAAACTACCCCGCCATAAACCCTTAAACCTACCCTGTCCTAAAACTACCCTACCCTTTCCTAAAAACCTCCCCGAACACCTGCACCCACCCTGAATCCTAAAACCCACCTAACCTGTCCTAAAAACTACCTTGACCCCCGCCTTTACCCTAAAGCCTAAAAGCCACCCTGCCCTGTCCTAAAACCTACCCCACCCTGTCCTAAAACCTACCCGACCCTCACCCAAAACCCTAAAACTTACCCTGTCCTAAAACCTACCCTGTCCTGTCCTGAAAACTTCCCGGCCCCCCGCCCCCTACCTACCCTAAACCCTAAAACCTACCCTGACCTGTCCTAAAAACTTCCCCACCCTGCCCTAATGCCTAAAAGCTACCGTGCCCTGTCCTAAAACCTACCCCACCTTGTCCTAAAACCACCCTGACCCCCACCCTAAAACCTACCCTGTCCTAAAAACGTCCCTGTCCTCCACCCTGAACCCTAAAACCTACACCACCTCTCCTAAAAACTACCCCAACCCCTAACCCTGTCCTAAACACTGCCCCAAGGCCTCCCCACCCAAAACTGGCCCACTTACCTCTCTGTCCTCTGGCTGCTGCTCCTTCCTGTTCCGCTTGGACTACTCTTTCTGCCGTCACCATGCATATGCATGGTAAAGGCAGTTGTGCAAAATGCATGTCTAGTAAACTCATATGCATGGTAATGGCAACGTGGTCAATGCATAGTGTTGCATTGACCGCCTTGCTAGTGATGTTTCCCCCATGCAGTGTGTGAAAATGCTTGGTAGGCCTACGGCTTCTTTCACACTCAGAGTATGGCCCATATTTATACTTTTTGACGCAAACCAGCACCGGCACCGGTTTGCGTAAAAAAATGTATCGCCGGCTAACGCCATTTCTACGCACCAGGCGGGCGTCTTATTTAAGGATTGATGTTAGCCGACGCTGCGGGCTGCTCAGAGTGAAAAAAAAATGACTCAAACCAGGCAGCGCCGGCATAGGGTAAAATGGGGGTTGTGCGTCAAAAAATGGTGCAAGTCAGGTTCGAGTCAAAAATCATGGCTCACACCGGACTTGCGCCATTTTTTGATGCACAACCCCCACTGAAATGACTCCTGTCTTAGCAAAGACATGAGTCATGTCCCTCTGCCCAATGGCCATGCCCAGGGGACTTCTGTCCCCTGGGCATGGCCATTGGGCACAGTGGCATGTAGGGGGGCCCAAATTAGGCCCCCCATGTCACTTTACAAAAATAAAAAAAGATACTTACCCCAACTCACCTGTTCTTATCTGGGATGGGTCCCCCCATCCATGGGTGTTCTCCAGGGGTGGGCGAGGGTGGCAGGGGGTGTCCCTGAGGGCAGGGAAGAGCACCTCTGGACTGCTTCCATGGTCAGAGACCATGGAAGTGAGCCCACAGGTCCCTTAACGCCTGCCCTCACCCAGGCGTTAAAAACGGCACACATCAGGCTGTGCGCTGTTTTTTAAGGCCCACCCCCTCCTGTGCGTCAAAATGACGCAGGAGTATAAATAAGGCGCACAGGCGTGTTAGCTCACCCACAGTCACTGCAATCTCAATTAAAAACATATTCAGTGCATGTTCTCTTATCTTCAGTGATTCTTGTAAATGCCAGGTACCTAGCTTTAATGAGCCCTCATTCCCTTTACATAATTTGTGTCTTGAAACCTCATAATAGGCTGTCTTTGTGAGTGTGCTGCAGTGAGGTGCAGGGACGATGGGGCCCTTACTTATGAGCATTTGGCGCTGGGCAGCGCAGCAAGTCATCTTGCTGCACCACCCTTTATCAAAGGGAAAGGGCAGGAATGCGCCATATTTAACCCCTTCTGTGCCCAGGACGTAATGGTTACGTCCTGAGGCACAGTGCTCGTGTGCCCAGGACGTAACCATTACGTCCTGGGCACAGAGCCCAGAGGGAGCGCTAGCGCTCCCTTTGTGGGGTTGCCCCCCACCCCACCCAAGGCAGGGATGGAAGGGGAAGCCCTTCCCCTTCCACCCCCCACCCCCGTGACATCAGCGCGCGATCGCGCGCTGATTGTCACAAGTCCTCCTTCCATCGCGAAAGCATTTCTCTTCCGATCACGTGGAGGAGGCCGAGAGACTTCAAAGGGAAGGAAAGTTATTTCCTTTCCTTTGAAGTCTCTCTCAGCGTTTTGGCAGCCGGATTGCAAGCAACCCGGCTGCTAAAAAGCCCACTAGACACCAGGGATTTTATTTTTTTTATGAAATTGGCATGAGGGAGCAACCCCTTGGGCCAGGGTCGCTCCCATGGGGGGCATTTTTTTTGAAGGCCTTTTCTGCCCCATGGGGACCCCTTCCCTTTTGCGAATGGGTTACCACCCATTACAAAAGGGTTCAAACTGCAATTGGTTTGCGACCGTGTTCGCGGTCACAAAGCAATCCTACATTGCACTGCGACTCGCAATTAGGAAGGGAACACCCCTTCCTAATTGCGACTCATATACCCATTTTGCGATTCGGTAACCAGGTTACTGAATCGCAAAACGAGGTCTGTCCATTGCAAAGTGCATTTTGCACTTCGCAAACAGCTAAATTTGCTGTTTGCGACGTGCAAACTGCTTAGTACATCTGGCCTTAAATGTACTAATTGAGTTTCTGCAACCTTTGGCCTTGCCTGGTTTTGGTCTGTAGTGATAGTGATCCCTCTCTGACTAGGCTACTGTGAGTGCTTGATGGCCTGACCTTGGCTGGGTCTTGGTCAGGGGAGGGGAAAGAAGGAGTTTGTGGTGGGGCCTAAACACTAGGCTTTTTTGTTTATGTTATTTAGATGAATTATCTCTGGATTTGTCCCACTCTTTCTTTCCACCATCATCTAATGCTTTCCTCTCTGGTCCCTTCTCTACCTTATGATGCAATCACATGTCAAAACTCATCCAGAGGCGCATTTAGGGAAATACTCAATTGGTACATTATATGTGACCAGTGCATGAAAGTGGCAGGAAAATCAGAACTGTGCTGAGCGAGGTGGATAGCACTAGGCTCCTATGGATAATTAAGAAGGAGCAAAAGTGCCAGGGACTTGTCAGCTTTGCTCAGCTTTTGTTGAGTACTATCAAAATGAAGGCATGTTTTAGGAGTGCCAGGAGCTGAAATTTGATAATGGCAACATTCAAGTGTAAAGTCAAGTGGATCCTCTGGTGTGTAGCTTGATGAGCAGGTTGGCGTATCTCAATATCAAATTCAGAAATTTAGTGGGCAGAACTTGACCACCAGCCAAGATGTCCGCCTGAGTCGTGAGCTTGTGTTTTGGATTCCTTCTGCTGTTGGGCAAAGGATATTTTCAGAACTCTTGCATGAACGTCTTGGCCACTTCAACTGATTTTCATTTGTGGTAATGTGAACTGTATGGACAGTTTAAAGAATTATAAATTATCTTCGCACCTACCAGTCCCCTCTTCTCAGAAGTCACAGTTTCCTTTAAAAGCAGGTGCTCATCCCATTACCAACATTTTACATTTAAGCAGGTCAAAGATGTCCTTCTCATCCTCACCTTCTCAAGACCAGCAATGCTACATCTTCCCATAAACAAGCCAATTAAGACCCGCCTTCTCGTGTCAAACCTTTCTCATCTATCTAACTCGAACTCTTGATGGAAGAAATAAGAACATTGCATTCATTTGTCGAGGAAACCAATATTTGCATTCAGAGTTTGGATGACAAATGACCTCAAATGGAGGCAAGAGCATCAACAATGAAGCAACATATCAGTGACGTGCAGAATGAAGCAAGTAAACTTTCAAGATTGGAATAGGAGATGGCAAAGTTAAAGCTGAAAATAGAGGATTTAGAAACAGACATAAAAATCTTCGCATTTATGGTCTGCCGGAAGGTCTTGAAGGTACTGACCCATCTTGTTTTTTGCTACCTTCCTACCCTAGTTAGTGGACTTACCCTCATTCACAATATTGAATATCGAGAGGGCATACAGATTAGGTCACCAACCTTACCTATCTTCTTCCTCTCTTAAACCCAGAGGTGTGATTAATTTCTTTCTTGAATTTACTGACTTGTTGAAAGTCCTCAATGCAGCTTAGTCCAAGAAGCAACTACTCTGGCAAGACAGAAGGATTTTCATATCACAAGATGTTTCAAGAACAACAGCGGCCAGAAGGAAGGAATTGGTAGATCTTTGTCCACAACTGTGCTCATTAGGTGTCCACCTCATACTCTTTCACTCTCGCCTTTTTAAAGTGACTTTTCAAAATAAGACGTCTTCGTACACAAAACCTGCAGCTCTCCACTCCATCAGTTCCATGGATATTATCAGTTCTTCCTCAAAATGATCGCTTCTTACTTGTTTCACCAAATGTTTAGCATAGATTTGCCATTTATCCACTTTACTGTCAGGGAGACCAGCTCCTCGGGGTCTGCGCATGCTCCCAACATGTCCACCACAAGACAGCTCTAAAACTCTGATAGAAATATCACAGAGCCTAAGGGGGTTCCAGTGGGGAAAAGGGGATTAGGTAGGGAACAGCTCTGAAGGAGACCTGTAGGAAACAAAAGGTTAAACAACACACTATCAAGATATAATCACATTGAGTTTCATAAAAAACTCTCTGTTGAATCTAGGGTTCAATGATACTCAGAACATGAAATAACACTCTGTTGAATCTAGGGTTCAATGATGCTCGGAACATGAAATACACTCTGTTGAATCTAGGGTTCAATGATGCTCGGAACATGAAATAACACTCTGTTGAATCTAGGGTTCAATGATGCTCGGAACATGAAATAACACTCTGTTGAATCTAGGGTTCAATGATACTCGGAACATGAAATAACACTAAGACTGAAGGAACATTAATGGCCTAGAACTAGACTCTAACTAGCCCTCAAGAAATCTAGGCACCTGGAAAAAATCAAGAATGGGTAATACAATGTTTCATATGAAATGTCACATAATGTCTAGAAATACAACAACCTTCTAGAATACTGTTTCAGAACAAACACTGAATTTTAAACATGAGGACAAGACAATCTGAAACACTCCTTGAAAAACAATTGGAATTGTACTAGGAACTTAATATGCACAAAGAACGTCACATTTTGAATTTATCATCTTCACAGGAAATCCATGGGCTCAGGATAAATGTGTGCACTTCAACAAACATTACACATCAAAGTTTTTACTTGCCATGAAATGATCGTGCACACTGTTGCCGATCTGAACACCAAGTGTTACATGCGGGAAATGAATCGCGCTCACTGCCGATTCTAATAGAATATGTAAATGCCATGAAATGATCGCGCAAGCCTTTGCCGATCTGAACACCAAGTTTTACTTGCGGGAAATGAATCGCGCACACTGCCGATTCTAACAAGAATATGCAAATTCCATGAAATGATCGCGCAAGCCTTTGCCGATCTGAACACCAAGTTTTACTTGCGGGAAATGAATCGTGCACACTGCCGATTCTAACAAGAATATGCAACTGCCATGAAATGATCATGCAAGTCTTTGCTGATCTGAACACCAAGATTTACTTCAGAGCAATGATTTGCGTACTCTGAAAGTTTCATGAGTAGGCCCATAAACCTACGAGACTTTTAGAACGGGGTCAGTGGCCCAGCCCGACCTCCGTCTTACCACCCTGCTCAAGGATCACCAAGATAATGCGGGGCAGGCCTGGAACGTCAAGGTAGGCCTCCGGAACAGGAGCTCTGGAAAGTGCTGCTGCTCTGCACCGGGACCTCTGAATAGTGAGCACGTGGAGCTGGGCTGGCTCCCTTATATAGAGTCTGGCACAGCCACAAACCACACCCAGTCATGCTGCAGGGAAAGCTTCTAGAAGGCCTAGAAAGGGACCACACCCTGATACACTCTGTAAGACTGCAGCAATGCCTTGCAAAAGAACATTATTTGCAAACATCATTAATAGTGGTTTCAAGGTAAAACTCTGCAATGCAAAAGGTTAACAAACTGCATATAAACACAATGCATGAATCATGCTCTTGCATAAAGACTGGGTTTTTGCATTTTAGTCACCCATAGAGCGCGCATTGTCCTGATGTTGACAGTACTCCCCTCTCCCAAACGCGCTCTAGGGCCTGATTTGTCTGGGTTTAGGCGAGGAAAATGCCTCACTAATCGTGGAGCATGAATGTCGGAAGCGGAGACCCATGAGTTACTCTCAGGATCGTAACCTTTCCAAGATAGCTGCAGTTTATAGGTTATTGAGTTGCCTTGTTGAAAGACGGTGTAAGGACCTGTGAACTTGGGACTAAATACGTGTCTTTTCTTGAAGTCAATATGTTGTGTAGAAAGCCACATTCTATCACCTATTTTATATTGAAGTCCTTCACAATGTTTCTTGTCATGATGCTCTGCATGCTTTTGTCTGTCTTTATTGCATTGCGATAACACGCTACCACTAGTTCTATCTGAAGCACCTGCTTCTACTATGATTGGACGGTCAAGATCGGGATGAGTCAAGACTGGGACGGTGGAGAAGTCTTCTTTTTCAGCATCCTTGGCTATGTGGGCTTGTTGAGGATCTATACCACTCGATGTCTGGAGACAGCTTTCTGTGACAATGAGACTTTCAGCCTCTGAACGAGTCAAGATAGGAGTACTGGAAAAGACTTCCTTTGAAACCGAAAAGGCCTTATCGGCCTCTGGGGACCACAAGAAGGGCTCTCCGTTCTTCCTTGCACCCTTCACACCAGTACATGATACTTTTTGTGAAGGCAATGTCATTTCCTTTGTAGCGACTGTAGCTAACTGAGATTCACTCAGATTTAGAACATTCAAAGTTTTAAGACATCTTGTCTTACAAAGAGATGACTGGAATATTATCTTTCTCTCCTCCCAGTCTATCTGAGGATTATGGTAACTCAACCAGGGCATTCCGAGGATGATTCCATACTGAGGAGCGTGAATAACATCAAAGGTTACCAACTTGACGTGTCTAGTGTCATAAGTTTGTCCACTACAAATTACTGACAAGGGCAGGGTCTGCAGAGTCACTGGACCTCCCATTAGGAACTTGCCATCTGCGGTTTCCACTAGCTCTGGTGTTTTCTTTTTCTCACACGGGATCCCCCATGCTTCCACCAATTGAGTGTCTATGAAATTCTCAGTAGCACCTGAGTCCACTAAAGCTTCTCTTAGGTAGGTGTGTTCTTCTACTTGAATTTCTAGATCCAATTTCAAATACCGTGATTTTCTTAACGTTTATGTCTGTTTCTGAGAAGGGTCTGTGGTAACTCCCAAGACTAACCCTTCCTTGCCCTCTGTGGATTTTAGTTTTTCCTGTTCAATATTTATTTTGGTCACAACCTTTTTGGCAACAGCCAATTTGCTCTTTGGATTTACTGGACACTCTTTAACAAAATGACCTTCCTGGCCACAATACAAGCATTGTCTCTTTTTCCGGCGTAGGTCTTTCTCTTCATTCGTTAACGACCGCCTGATAGTTCCAATTTCCATTGGTTCCTCATTGTTCTCTTTCTGAACTTGTGATTCTCTATGATCATGAACACGCCAGGAATATTTCTCAGTTTGTTTGCGTGTTCCCCTTCGTTCTGCAAGACGATAATCCAGTCTCAAAACAAGGTTTATTAGATCTCGACAATCTGTAGGCTGCGGGTCTATCTGAGCAAGAATGTCCTTTAACTCGTCCTTGAGTCCTTTGTAAAACAAGGCTGCTTGCTTTTCTTCAGGCCAGGATGTCTCAGCTACCAGCCGATTAAAGTTAGCTAAGTAAGACACTAGATCCTGGTTACCTTGTCGCAAGTCTAATAGTTCACGATCTGCCGACAATGTCACAGTTCTTCAATCAAACACTCGTTCAAACTCACGAACAAAATTTCTCCAATTGCAAAGCAGGGGACTGTCTTTACGCACAAGAGGAATTGCCCAGGTGGCCGCGTCTCCTGTCAGATAAGATAGCAAGAAGGCCACCCTGGATTGGGCATCAGGGAAAACACTTGGTCGACAGGTAAAGTGCAATTCTACTTGCATCAAAAAGGATTGCGCTTTCAAAGGATCACCTGTGAACCATTCTGGAGGAGCCAGAGGAATGGCTGAGGGAACGTTGAGAGAAATGTTAGTTGGAGGATTACCTCTTGTACCTCAAGGAGGAGGACCAAGCCAACCCGCACCCAAAGGACCTTGCTCCATCTTTCCCACTCTTTTCTGCAACTGACTCACTCTCTCAGCTAAGCTGGCTGCTATATCCTTTGATGGCACTACCTCTGCTTGGAGCTGCGTGATAACCTTGACTAGCTCGTCCAATGTGGCCATGTTGAGAACACACGCAAACCAGGAGGATAATAAATTTGTGGGATCACTATTCTGTCAGGAAGACCAGATCCTCGGGGTCTGCGCATGCTCCCAACATTGCCACCACAAGACAGCTCCAAAACTCTGATAGAAATATCACAGAGCCTAAGCGAGTCCAAGTGGGGAAAAGGGGATTAGGTAGGGAACAGCTGGGAAGGAGACCTGTAGGAAGCAAAAGGTTAAACAACACAATATCAAGATATAATCACATTGAGTTGCATAAAAAACTCTCTGTTGAATCTAGGGTTCAATGATACTCAGAACATGAAATAACACTCTGTTGAATCTAGGGTTCAATGATATTCGGAACATGAAATAACTCTCTGTTGAATCTAGAGTTCAATGATGCTCGGAACATGAAATAACACTCTGTTGACTCTAGGGTTTAATGATGCTCGGAACATGAAATAACACTCTGTTGAATCTAGGGTTCAATGATGCTCGGAACATGAAATAACACTCTGTTGAATCTAGGGTTCAATGATACTCGGAACATGAAATAACACTTAGACTGAGGGAACATGAATGGCCTAGAACTAGACTCTAACTAGGCCTCAAGAAATCTAGACACCTGGAAAAAATCAAGAATGGGTTAATACAATGTTTCATATGAGCTTTACATGAAATGTCACATAATGTCTAGAAATACAAGAACCTTCCAGAATACTGTTTCAGAACAAACACTGCATTTTTAACATGAGGACAAGACAATCTGAAACATTCCTTGGAAAACAATTGGAATTGTACTAGGGACGTAATATGCACAAAGAACGTCACATTTTGAATGTATCATCTTCACAGGAAATCCATAGGCTCAGGATAAATGTGTGCACTTCAACAAACATTACACATCAAAGTTTTTACTTGCCATGAAATGATCGCGCACACTGTTGCCGATCTGAACACCAAGTTTTACATGCGGGAAATGAATCGCGCACACTGCCGATTCTTACAAGAATATGTAAATGCCATGAAATGATCGCGCAAGCCTTTGGCGATCTGAACACCAAGTTTTACATGCGGGAAATGAATCGCGCACACTGCTGATTCTAACAAAAATATGCAAATGCAATGAAATGATCGCGCAAGCCTTTGCCGATCTGAACACCAAGTTTTACTTGCAGGAAATTAATCGCGCACACTGCCGATTCTAACAAGAATATGCAAATGCCATGAAATGATTGCGCAAGCCTTTGCCGATCTGAACACCAAGTTTTACTTGCGGGAAATGAATTGCGCTCACTGCCGATTCTAACAAGAATATGCAAATGCCATGAAATGATCGCGCAAGCCTTTGCCGATCTGAACACCAAGTTTTACTTGCGGGAAATGAATTGTGCACACTGCCGATTCTAACAAGAATATGCAAATGCCTTGAAATGATCGAGCAAGCCTTTGCCGATCTGAACACCAAGTTTTACTTGCGGGAAATGAATCGCGCCGACCTGAACACCAAGTTTTACTTGCGGGAAATGAATCGCGCACACTGCCGATTCTAACAAGAATAAGCAAATGCCATGAAATGATCGCGCAAGCCTTTGCCGATCTGAACACCAAGATTTACATCAGAGCAATGATTCGCGTACTCTGAAAGTTTCACCAGTAGGCCCAAAAACTCAAGAGACTTTTAGAACGGGGTCCGGGGCCCAGCCCGACCTCCGTCTTACCACCCTGCTCAAGGATCACCAAGATAATGCGGGGCAGGCCTGGAACGTCAAGGTAGGCCTCCGGAACAGGAGCTCTGGAAATTGCTGCTGCTCTGCACCGGGACCTCTGAATAGTGAACACATGGAGCCGGGCTGGCTCCCTTATATAGAGTCTGGCCCAGCCCACAAACCACACCCAGTCATGCTGCAGGGAAAGCTTCTAGAAGGTCCTAGAAAGGGACCACACCCTTATAAATTCAGTAAGCCTGCAGCAATACCTTGCAAATAAACATTATTTGCAAACATCATTAATAGTGGTTTCAAGGTAAAACTCTGCCATGCAAAAGGTTAACAAACTGCATATAAATACAATGCATGAATTATGCTCTTGCATAAAGACTGTTTTTTTGCATTTGAGTCGCCCGTAGAGCGCGCACTGTCCTGATGTTGACATTTACATGTGTTCTCATATTGTTTTGCCCTGTTTATATTTCTGCTATTAGTTAACCTTTTTCTTTTTTACAGGTTCCTTGTTGTCTATAGTGTTGTCATATTGTTTAGTCTCATTCATTAGGCGATGCATTTTGCTCCCTTCCTGGGCTGTCTTCACCCTCGCTGTCATCGACCCCACCCTAATGTTTATCCTTATCAGGAATGTTTTTACAGTCGTTATTACTTTGCATGCACTGTTTCTTTTTTACTGATCATCTTTCCTTCATCCTCATTCTTCTTTATCCGTACACTCACCTTCTTGTTCCTTTCTTTGGTTCTTAATTTCTTCATGTGGGTAGAACTTGTTAATATTGAAGACCATTTTCTTTTATACATTTGTATTTGTTTTACTATTCAGAGTTATTTCTTGGAATGTCAAAGACTTTATTAATCCGATAAAGAGGCAGAGAATTTTGTTGCATTTAGCCAAGCATAACCCAGATCTGGTCCTTCTCCAAGAAACCCACCTGACCAAACCTGATGCCCCACTGCTTAAACTAGGATGGGTGGGATCTGTTTATGTTTCTCCAGGCTCCGGTAAGAAAAAAGGTGTAATACTCTTATGTCATAAAACATTAAAATGTATATCTGTTCCCAGGAGTCTGATACAGAAGGGAGATGACTTATTGTTAAGCTACTTATTAATGATACCCCCTTAACAGTTTTAATATTTATGGACCCACTCAAAAGATTATTCCTTTTGGCCAACTATTTCTAAAACATTTTTGCAAGATTTGATGATTTCTTTACTTTGAGGGGTGATTGTAATAAAATTGTTGACCTTTTTGTTGATCACCAATCTCCAGTAAAATTTATACCACATAAATGCACAAGCAAGTTCACTCTTCTCTTTCACAGCATCTAGTAGTGGACTCAGGAAGACTCTGAAATCCCTCTAATAGGAAATTGTATTTCTTCCCATCCCCCCACCCCCACAATGGATCTCTTTCTAGGGTCCAAATTCTGCAAGAATTACAGAGCAATTTCTTTGGTTAGCATGGGCTATAAAATGTTGATCAAATTGTTAACCTTATGCCTTGAACCTTTCCTTCTTTCCATGGTAAGGAGCATTCTGGATTTATCAAGGGCAGACTAGTATCTGACAATTATAGACTTTTCTTTAATGTATTGATTAAAGATTCCTCTCTCTCATGTTGCCTAGAGGAGAAATCTATTGATGCTGAGAACGTGTTTGATCATATTGAATGGACCTTTTTACTTAAATCCTGGTCCTGGCATGGGTTGGGCCCCCACTTCATCTCACTTATTTATTTTCTTTATACTTTATACTTCCCCCATGGCATCTGTTCTTGTTAATGGGAAATTTTCCAAATACTTCCATTTCAAACGCGGAGCCTGTCAGGGCTGTCCACTATCTCCTCTCTTACTCACCCTAGCTCTCAAGCCCTTTTTATCCCATATTCGGAATAATACCACAATTGCTGGGTTTCGTTACTGCGATAAACACCTGAAACTTTCTGCCTATACTAACAATATACTTCTATTCCATTCTAACCTAGACCAATCTGGTCCAGCCCTGCTTGAAGAGATTGCCAAATTTTCCTGAGTCTCAGGTTATAAGGTACATTTTGATCAAACTAAAATTCTTCATGTCACCAAATTTTGTTTCAAACAATCTTTTACAACTACCAGATTTCATTGGAACTCTTCCAAAATCAAATACTTAAGTCTTTGGGTCGCTCCTTCAATTAAGGATTCCATTGATTTAAACTCTAAGGACTGTTTGGAGAGAGTTGAAAAGCTTCTTTTATCATAGACTCATCTGCTCCGTTCCTGGTGGGGTCGTCTGGACTCTATCAAAAGGATGATTTCACCCATCATCTTATATCTTCTATCCATGATTGCAGTATACATACCAATCACATATTTTAAAAAACTAGATTCAAATCTTTCTAAATTTCTTTGGAGTAATGAAAAACTTAGAAATTCTTTCATCCATTTTTGGAAAACTAAACAGAAAGGTGGGGTTCATTTTCCAGATTTCCAACTATATCCTAGAGATTGTTGTTTAAGACAAACCTCTAGATGGATTTCTTCTTTGAAATCTTAGTTTTCTCTCTTATGGTTAGACAGTGAATGTGTTTTCCTTGTCTTTCTCCTCTAATACTTAAATCACGGCTTCCCCGCTTTTTTAGCATACTTGTACACTGCTAAAATTGTATTATCAGCCACAATTTAGGACTCATAATCTTTTCTTGGAATCCCCTCTTTAGTATAATAGCCTTATCACTATAAATAATAGAACATTATTTTAGAAAACCTGGAGACAAAGAGGTATATCAAGGGTTAGTGATTTGCTTTTAGAGTATGATCCTCTTTCTTTTTCAACTTTCCAACACATATTTATTTGTCCTAGCTCCTTTTTATGTAAGTATCTTTTGCTCGTGAATATAATTCTGGATGTTCTCTACTCATTACCAGCATCTTTGCCCTATTCTACAGTGCAATCTTCTCTTTGTTCTATTCTAACCTCTTTAACTGAAGCCTCTCCCATTTACAAATATCTCAGTTCTCCAAATATAAATAGACCTAAAACTAAAGTGGAACTTCAAAGAGAATCTGATTTGGGATGCACCTGCACTATTTCTTTTTGGAACAAAATATGGGGCAGATTGCATAAAATCTCTTGAACAACCTCCACATCTCATTCACTATTTTTTCTTTATCACAGGCTTTATCTTACTCCTATCAATGTCGCAACATTCTCCAGGAATAATAACAGAAAATGTTGGTCATGTGATCACCGTAACAGAGATCTCATGCCACTTCTATTTCAATGTTCCCCCACAGCATCTTTTTGGAAAAACATTTGGTACCAACTCACTTCAATTGTTCACTTGAACTCCACCTTTTCTTCATTAACCCTTTTCCTAGGTAGCTTATCAGAAGATATTAACTCAGACTTTGACAGTTTAAAATTTCTGGATCTAATGTTAACTCTGGCATTTCAACAGATCACGCTTAATTGGAAATGGTCTTCTAACATATCATACAAAGCATGGTGGTATAATGTCTGCCATTATCACGGGTTGGATACTGCCTTTGCTTCATTGTATTGTCCTTCTGTTAATAGAGATTTATACTGATTACCATTAACTTATTTTTTAGATACCGTTGCTCATAATTATACTAATTGTATTTTTTTCAGAACATTTTAAACCACTGTAAGATGTTTTATGTCTCTGCATTTGATTTTATAATATTGACTTTCTCCTTCTCATATTGTAATTTATATTTTATATTATATGATGTTATTATGATTTGGTCTTCAGTTTTGATATTATTCCCTTTCCCCTTTGTCATTCCCCTTTATATCCAAAACATGTAAAAGCATTAAACAGTTTCTCTTCTTACTCACAATTTTTCAAGTTTAGTGTATCTTCTATACATATTTTTGTTATTGTTACTCTGTTTTGACATTGTGTTTACTCAATAAAGCTGATTTACCTTTAAAAAAGTCAGAAATGTAGTCTGACATAATTATAATGTTCTAAATATTCTTTACAAAAAATGTGTCTCATTGAGTATATATTTTCTTTCATTAGCTCTATTGGAAAAATATTTTTGTACATGATACTTAAGGCACAATATTTATATCAGGCAATATTCTGACTATGATATTCTGGTTCACACCAAGTAGTGCTTTCATTGCCTGAAGGGGTGCCTTTCCAGCAGATCCACATGCAATAAGAAAGTCCTACACACAGTGCTTCATTTGAGCCAGTGGTTGCTGGTGGCGTCCACTGGCACTAATTTTTGGGGCCGGCGCTTACTTTTTTCTCATCGGACATTTGCAGAGAGCATAAGAGATAGAAAAACACACAAAGGGGAAACAAGGAGAAAGAGAAAGGTAGAAAAAACAACACAAAGCACAAAATCAGGAACATGCAAGAGTGAGATAAAGGGACAGAGAGTTGTTTAAAAAAGCATCAGGTAGATTCCAGATTGCACAGCCTTGGTATTCGGGGTGCTCACATGTAATAGTGCTGGCCACAGGCTTCTAATCAGAGCTTTGGGCACTGGCACATTCTTTTACAAACTGAGCACTCCCTACACAGGACTGACTGTAGAATAGGGAACTGATTCACAAATGGCATATAATTCTTGTTTCTTGCTGAAGAATTTCAAGGCCCTGTATTTCATAACATCATAAGACACAGAGCGTGCTGGAAGATTGGAACTGGAAGAGCATTTGGTGTGCTTCTTTTTTGATGTACACTTCAACAGCATTTAGAGGGTTATTTTGACCCTGGCGGTCTTCCGACCACCAGGGTAATTGTGGTGGGCCCACCGCCAACAGGCTGGCGGTGCAGACCGTCACATTATGAGCTAGCCTTCCGACATGGTTTCCGTGGTGGTAGCACCGCCACGAAAACCATGGCAGAAGGGCTACCGGTGAGAGGGAATTCCTTCCCTGTCACTGGCAGACCGCTCCCCCCCTGCAAGCCCTAGACCCCCCTCATCCCCTCCAGCCACAGCACCCCTCCCACCCCCTCTTCTGACATAGCACCCCATCCCCTCACCTTCCACCACCCCTTCTGACATAGCGCCCCCACCCCGTTCCGACATAACGCCCTCACCCCTCCTCCCCGTATACATGCACACAGACACCCACATGCACCACGCATACACCTATTCACCTATTCACCTACACTTACATAAACGCATCCACTCACACGCATCCATGCACACATTCACAACTACATTCATACACACATTCACAACTACATCCATACACACATTCACAACTACATTCATACACATTCACAACTACATCCATGCACGCATTCACAACTAGATTCATACACACATTCCTGCACGCATACTCACACCCATCCAAACATGCATTCTCACACGCATACACACTCACATTCAGACATGTATAAAACCACGCATACACACCTTCATACACACATGCAGACACCACACACTCACACATGCACACACAACACCCCCCACCATCCCGCACACCTCCCCTTTTGGATGATCACCTTACCTGTTCTAGGGAGAAGGTCGTCTGGCAGGGAACGGGAAGGGGCTCTTCCACTGCCTGCAGCACCCCACCAGCAGGACACTGCCAGACCATATTATGGCCCATAATATGGCAGGAGGTGTCCTACTGGCGGGGCAGGACCGGTGTGGAACTGCCAGAGCACCTCCGCCCGCCAGCAAGACTACTGCCGGATTTCAAACACACTTTGGGCCATGATATGGCGGGCGGGAGACCGCCAGTGATGGCAGTCTCCTGGCACCCATGGCTTTGGCGGTCTTCATGGAAGTATGCCAAAGTCGTAATTAAGGCTTGGTGTTGAGAGCTGGAGCCTAGGTGAAAGTAAGGCACTTTCTCTGTAGAACAGACTGAGATTTGGGATGCATGCAAGATAGTCTATGACTAAAGCTTCTACTTTTTGATCAAGGGATCTTTGGGGCAACAGTA
This sequence comes from Pleurodeles waltl, assembly GCF_031143425.1. Taxonomy (NCBI): domain Eukaryota; kingdom Metazoa; phylum Chordata; class Amphibia; order Caudata; family Salamandridae; genus Pleurodeles; species Pleurodeles waltl. Next base: position 597,223,008 of record NC_090449.1, read on the forward strand.
ACACCATTAACCATAATTTGTGAAGAGTAGATTAGGAGGCTATGCCTTCTACACCTACTACATCCATTTAATTGCAAACCCCCCAGAACTGGGGAATGCCTCCTGGCAGATGAACAATAGCTGGTAAAGAACCACCTGAAGCTTAACTGCTCCAAAATACTCACCTCTGAGTGGGTTCTGGCCCAGGACCACCGTCTTGCAGGGAGGCCTCTGATAGCTCCAGCTCTGTTATGCAGAGAGTCTTGCCCTGATGGCTTTGGATAATTCATAAACAGACTTTTTAAAATATGTTTTCCTTTTGTTGAATTTTAATGTGGATGATATGTGAAAGTCTATTACAGACATTTTGCAGAGAAATGTTGTGTTTATGTTTCAACCAACATCCATAAAAATAAGTTATTTTAGATAAATACTAGACCTCACATATGAGAAATGGGAGTGTGCCAAAATATAGAGCTTATTTGCAGTAATTTTGGTGAGCTGCTGCTGTGTTACAATATTGAAATCACATGCCAATATCCTTCAATATTAGATGTAAACATATTTAGAATTTGTACCAGTGTTCCTGTGCACTGTCAGTGACCTGGCAAAAGAGGGCATGAAAGAGCTGAAATTGTATCATATATTCAAAGTTGTTCTAAACAGGGCCCTCCAAAATACGTTTGACCCAAAGCCCCCAAAATCCTTAAAATGTCCATGGACACAGACATCTCTAGCACCTGTGATGTTTTATCATAATTACGACGTTGAGCTCTAGATTAGACTCTTTAAACAATTAATTGACAAACTGCAACAAATCCAGAATGCTGCTGACATACATGTCCTAAACAACAACAAAGGATCACATTGTACTAGCACTTAAAGCTCATATGCAGAAGTGGATCCGGAGCAGGTCAGGCCATTCATGTATCGTCTAAAGCACAGGCAAGGATGCTAGAGATTAATCCGCGCTGAGGTTACTGCAAACTAAGAAATGCTGGTAGTGTGTGCAAGATGCAGGTGCCACTGGGAAGGTGCTGTCAGGTTTGTGTAGAATGCACTAGGCGAAAGTACCTTGCCAACACCTTACAAGTTCCAGAAGTCCTGAACTCTCACATTGTTTGCAAATGGCAGTGTCTGTCTTCGATGACCAGGTAGAACTTTCCTCATTTTTCATGACATACACCTTTAGAAACCAACTTGTGGCGTTGCTAGTGTGATATATGTATTTGTGCCCTATGGTATAGCAATGTTTTGATAAGTGATATATAAATGAAGCACTAGGATATATGTGCAGCACGAGGATAAGGATTAAGAGGTATTAATTACTTTCTAGGTAATTTTCAGTCTTATTAAGGTATGATTAGAGTGTAAATGAAGCACTGGGATGTATATGTAGCACTAGGATAAGGATTATGAGGTATTAATGACTTTCTAAGTACTTTTTAGTCTTATCAAGGTATGATTAGAGTTTAATCAGGTGTAATCATTAAAGGGCCTATTATTCCAGAAGTCATATATGTGTATATCAGAGGCAGTTTTCAAGCTCCGATGAAGGGAGTCGAATCAGCACTTAATTTGTTATTTTATCTTATGTTCAGTTGCCAAGGAAAGCTCATTACAGATTACAAGACAAAAAGCTGTTTACACAGGGATCTCCTGAGGGTATATTCTGCACGATTACGTTAGATGCAGGATGTTTTTGACAGATTACTAATAGCTTCCAAGTGTATAATTAGGCAGCCCTCTATGCCAGCCATGTGAGGACAATATCCAGTGCCTCTTTTATTCCATTCCCCTTTCTCAGCGTATACTGTTTGTCTCACAATGTATTTTGTGTGGTCAGCAGTGGTTGTGGTGAGAGACAGAAAAGTGCATCACTCCTGTTGGATCCTGAGTACAAGATTAATGCTTCTTCAATAATGATTCACATCCAAAGCCTTCTGCATTGTGCACCGGGTGGTTCCTCCAACCTAAAATGAGATCATACATCCAAAAGAGAATCTTAGATCTAGCTTACTGCCAATTCAAATAAATCTCCATTTTCAAAAGCCTGCATAGGAGAGCAGACATTAAAATTGTGGAATGCACAGCTATAGAGAATAGGAACAATTAACAGCCCAACAGCTGTTGAGAATTCAGACAAGCTGTTAAAAAACAGGATTTTTCCATAGCCTATTGAGACATCCGGGGAAGTCTTGCTCTGTATTTCAGAATGCCTCTGTGTTCATGCCCCAGTGAAGTCCCTCCTAATATGGAAATGGGTAATGTGGAAAAATGCTTTTAGGGGCAGTTTTAGGAACCCCTAGAACCTCCGTGCGCCACATTAGTATAATTTTTTACGTTAATGTGGCTCAACGAAGCCAAAATCGCCACGCCAAATTTACAAAGTGGCGCAAAGCATGCAGGCATAATGTATGCAAAGATGACGTTCCCCCATCAGGGGACCTGAAAAATTGGCGCAGAGAAATCTAAGAGATTTCCTTGCATTATTTTTTCAGCACTTTTACCGCCTGCACTGAGCAGGCGTTAGAAGGCGGCACACCATTGTTTACAATGGGCCTCAATGGGCATTGCAGGATTAGCGTCAACAAACATTTTTTACGCTAATTCTGCAAAGCTCTGAACTAGAGTAAAACATTTTGACGCTAGTTCCCTAACCATCCCCATGATGTGCCGTATCTTAGATAAGGCACACACATGGTGGCGTTAGGGAGGTGCTAAGGGGCTCAAGAAAAGTGGCGCTGCACTGGTTGCAGCACCACTTTTCTTAAATCTGGCCCTTCGTCTTTAAAACCTCTAATTCATAAAACTTCTGCCCTCTGGGAAAAGGTTCACCAAGTGAGAGTATGTTGATGGTCTGTTTACTCTAGGGATACCTTTGTGGAAAGAAAGAGAATTTCCATGTAGTACTAGAAATACCGTTCTCACAGGCTCTCACTTGAACCCACTGGTTAAGCAGAAATCCTCTCAGCTACAAAATCAGGGCTAGAGAGTTGGAAGAAACCTCTGCTATACTGAAAATCTTTTGCAAGCAAGAGTAGAAGAATAGAATGTGTGCTATATGAGCACTGGAAACAAGGTTGACACTGTTCCTAGGATTACAAGTGCAATGCTAGGACTGAAATCTTGTTATGTGCCATTGTAATCAATGAGGCTATGGCACATGACCCCACCATTTCTCCCACATACGTTTAACATTTTTGAGAACTCTGGTGAGACAGCGTACACGATTATGTCTGGAATGCTTATTTATTTTTAGTCGCAGGAAATTACCGTGGGTTGCATTCTAATCTACAGTTTTTTAGTCTGTATGTGCGATAACAGGACAGGGAACAACATATGCAAATCAGCATTGGTCCTCTGCCACAAAGGATGGACTTCATAGGTGAGGTGAAGCTTTCGCTCATGCCCACTTATGGACATATTTCTTAGGGATACTACCTGGACAGCATAAAAATGATGGATGGACTGCTTTAATTTATGTTTACCACTAGTAATTATTCTGTACTACATTCAGATTTGTCACTTTTTATCATCTCTCTACCATTATAGACAGGGACCAATCATATGAAAAATTTTCAGGGCCCCACCACACATTAGACCACACTGCCAGGCCAGGTCCCCTCTGAACAGGAACGCAGGTAAGATTAGAATTGTTCCAAAACTCTACTGATTAATTAAAAATGACAGTGCTGGTTTGAAAAACTTGAATGACTTTTCACAAATATGACTAAAGGTGGCAGCACTGCAACTTGTTTTTGCTGAAGAGACATAGCCAATACATCCAGCACTAAGACAGCACTACCATTTCTGACATTGGGATGTGGACCAAATGGGCTTATTCACACATCGATGGACAACCCAGGTCAGCAGAGGGATGTATTTTGCACCCCTGGCAAAAGACCACGTGCCATATTTAGAGAACCCCACCAGACACCTGGGATATCTGTGCCTGCAGAAGAGCCGCCACTGCTGGGGCTTCACTAAAGGCACCAACGCTTTGCCACTGTTTAATTCTTCAGTGCAATAATGTGTTCTGATTTTCGAAAACATACTTCCAAAGCAAGAGTTGTTATTGAAAAACAAAAAAACTCATGGCATTCATGAGCTGGAAATTTTTACCCAGTGCGTGTGCGGGGACATTCTTTGGTCTCCTGTTTGGAAATGGCTTGCTTTCCCTAGGAGTCCAGAAACCTTAAAATGTATATTGGAAAGTCGGTCCTAAATAGGGCAGATGGATTGCCATGCACTGAATCACAGCACAATGTTGCATGGACTATAAGTCAAGGGTTTCTAAGACCAGGCTGTTCGCTGTCAGAAGCATGGCACTTCCCTCAACTCTCAATAGAGGGGGGAACAGTGAGTTTGGCAGAATGGACACCAGCCACATTTTTGTGGATGTCCTGCACCCACCACACACTACAAAAGCTCCTAGGAGTTTACAGTTATTAATGTCAGAGTTGGCTAGCGCTGCTCTTAAGGAAGCTATTATTTCGTATTCCATGGACTCTTTGAAAACTCATGTGGATGAGGACTAATTTGTCCACAGTTCCCAAACAGTCCAGAAACTTCGGGGTGTACAGGGAAGGTCAAACTCCGACGAAAAGTCTATAATTTTCAACCCCTCTCCACTTTAAAGACCCTAATTAACATTTCTTATTTTTTTAGCACTGAATGTTGTCCTTCACAGTTAACATCACCAAAAAGCTACTGATGAAGCAAATATCTTGATCATTTTTTTGTTTTTGGAGCAGAGTTTTGTCTCAGGGTGGCGCTTTCATTGCTAGTATAATATCGTCAAAGTGATCGCTCACATCCAATGATTATATTGACATTGGACATATCGTAAACTAATCTCTGTAGCCAACCTTATAGTACACACATGATCATCGTACAGCCATCTAAACATTGTCACGTTCGGCGCAGTAGACCTTTTTGCTCTAAGTCATGTCTCCAGTTTAATGTGTTCCATTAAAGCGTCTTTCCTAATCCTTCCAATTTCCTCCTAACAAGGGCTTCAGTTTGGTTCACGGATGTAGTAGTAAGTAAAAAAACAAATTGGGGCAGCATAAGTAAAGATGGGTGTAGTCTTTGCAGTGTAAACCTTCAACAGGGGTCGGAGAGAGTAATCTCCATATCTATAACTTATACCTCTTAAATAATGTGTTATGTTAATCAAAATATTCCTCTTCGCTCCAATAGACAGTACTCAAGTAATCCTTGATGGAGCAGACTGCCAAATATTTATATTTACATTGACGAGTTGTGTTCAAACTCGTCAATAACCCACTTTCCTTTGTAACTTTTTCAGGAGTCCCAGGGAAGACTTTGGTTAATGGCCTCTGATTGTACTGATGAGAACCTTTACCACAGGTGTCCTGGGGCTTTAACCTACTTTTGTGCCCAAAACTCAGCACCAAGCTCACCCCTTTAACAGCTGACCCCCAGGATAGTAAAGTTGCGCAGCCACCTCTTACACAATCGGGTAATGTGGGGTAGACACTCAAAACGCAATCAAACATGTAGTAGTAAACAATACTCAATGTCAGTTAGGTCTGGAAACAACTTACTTCTAGCATACACTGACCTCCTATCTCAACATTGCCCTCAGGACCGTGCCCTGGCTCCTTTCCAGCTTTGGGTCTGATGATCCAGGATCTGTCTCTGGCCTTTCCAGACTTTGATGCTGACAGCACTTGTGTCGACTTTCACATACATTTTGCTGACCGACTCTATGGTGTGCCTTCTGGTTGCAATGCGCCTACAAGACATTCATCTGTGCCTCTGAATCTACCACAGCACCGGTTGACCACACTGATATTATTGATGCTGCCCTGGCTTCATTGGCCTCTACTATGCTGCTGAAGGCCTTTTCTTTTGTTTCGACATCAGTGCTGATAATGATGCTTATGTCACATACCCCAGTTCTGTTTTTTTAATTGTCTGTGCTTCGCCAGGTTTTGGAAACAGTGTAACACATTAGGAAGGTCTATCTTGAACATCCAATGAGACTTGCTCAGGTTTCCGTTGAGGGCTTGTATCCTGTAGGTCAGTAGTGAGGTGTACTCCTCTCTTATTCGATCTCTGAAGAGGGCCCCTTTTCCATCTTTTAAAACACAATGACTTTAAAGATTCTTTTGTGGTTGCCCTTGATTGTCCTCCAGGGGTCCCTTCATATAATTTTCTTTCTTATTAGGTGATCTTAGGCAATGTGGATGCGGTTCTAGGGTTGCCTTTGCCAGTTGCTGAGATTAAGGCAAACATTTTAACAGAAATCCTTCAAGTCCAGCTCCTCCATATCTGGGAATTTGTTGACCTTTAATGAGGCACTGTTAGATCCTAATATGTCTGTCTGGGTTAGACCAGCTCCTGCACAGGATGTCCACCACCACATTGCTCATTGTTATCACCCAGTTCCAAAACAGTTGAAACATCAGCCTAATCATCAGTACCTGGAGAGGGTATAGATGCAGGCTCCTGTTTTTATAAGACTTCATGCTGGCCTTTGCCCTCCTCCCCATCAGTCAGAGACTCCTAGTGGATTGAAATTGTAGGAAAGTTGTTTTCTTTGGGGAGCCTTGCTCTTTGTCTGTACAACTTGCCTGTTAACACAATCATTCCATGTATTTTAGAGATTGCACATATGGTGGTTTCTCTTTAACCATTCAGCAGAAGTAGTTTGGGATGAATTAGGAATGGTAAACAACTGCTTAGGTTAAATTGTGACACCATTGACTTGGTAGCCAGGTCTATGGGCTCTTCTATAACCCGTTGTTGGCATATTTGGTTGCACTCCTTACACATTCTTGAGGATGTTTAGACAAGTGTGCTGTATGCAAACTTTGATGCTCCCATCTCTCTGATGTACTATTTTCCTTAGCCTCAGATGGCATTACTCTGAGACACCTCATTGCCCAATCTTGGGATGTGGAATCTTTTTTGATGCTTCTGCTTAGAGGGTATGCACCTGAAGAGAAAGAGGTTCCATTTTTATGGTCAGACTTGACAGTGCAGCAGTCACAAGACAATTTTGTAAGCATCACCAGAGAGGTGGCATTGACTCTGCACAAATGTTAGGAGCCAGGAGTACAACTTTTGATTGGGCAGAAGTTATATTCTTCTAATAAACAGGTAATCGCCCTCCTTTCAGCTGTGATAATTTTGTTTATTTATGTATCTGCCTGCGCTTGAACTTTCAGAGGAAGACAAATGTCATTCTAATGCTGTGAAAGTGTCTCAGATAACTAGGTCATTTATGGTGTTTGTCTTTCTCTAGCAACCACATAGATGGGAGGAGAGCAGCCCTAGGAAAAAGCATTGCAGTTCCATCGCCCTTTCCTTTCCAATATGAACTTTAGACTTCAGAGAACAGATTTGTCTTTGAGAGCAGTATTGGATACCCTGGGCTACATTAATTCTAAAGGTCTGTTATGAAACATTATATCAAAGCCAGTTGGCCTGATTTACTTATTGTGAAAAGCATATGTTAAAGACAACAAGATTTTAAGAATGGATGATTATTATTACCCTATAGTACAGTCTATAAGCATGTATTTTGTTACCTGGAATTTTACAGATTACCATACTAGACAAGGGTTTTAATGTTGGTGATTCACCCAAACAAACTATGGGGATAGAAGATATGCACTACAATAGTCCTTTTTAGGCTCTCTTCGAAGGGATAGTATTTTGCTTTGCCACCTGTAATCCTGTTTGCTATGGTACTTTTATGACTGTATGCTGGATAGTTGCCTTGTAGAAAGCTTACACTCAGTATGGTAGGCTTGAGTTGGTTATGCTAACATGCCAATTATAAAAAAAGTAGACCTGATTGTTTAGTATGAAAAGTTACAATAAAGGCAGTAGATATGGCATATTTATTGGGAAAAGCATATGTTAATTGCAATAGGCATTTAAGAATCAATTGTTATGACTGTGACTTAAACCATACGGATATTTTTTTGTTCTAGCACATCTCACAGATTACCTAAGTAGGCAAGGCTTTTGGTGTTTGTTACTGCCTCTGACAAACCATGGTTATGGAAAATTGGTACTGTGAGAATCCCTTTTGAGCCTTTTTAGGAGAGACATTATTTTGCTTTGTCAGTTGAAATTTTAAATAAATTTCCACTTAAATGACTATGCCTTGTGGGGAAGCTTATGCGCAGTACGGGAAGCCTGAGTTGAGTATGGTGACAAGCCAGTGATTACACAATAAACTTAATTGCTGTTGTTGAAGCCAATATGTTAATTAGAGAAAATTAAGAAGTGTTTATGCATTTTGAATAATAATAATAATTTGTAGAATTAAATCATGTACAGAAAATTAATGTGCACGTTTGAAAATGTGCCCACGGAGAGTGGTCATCAAGATACACGAATTATATTAAAAATGACTACAAATATGTGAAATGTTGACAATGCGAAATAATGATGTAGTACTGTGTCATATTGAGATATATAACGTGTAATTTACATTATATTGTAGAGCTAACTTAGCCAAAGTTGTGGCCTAGTTTGCCAGACCTCATGGAGAAGATGAATAATCATGCAATGTAGAGAAGCTAATGTGCTGAACTGACCCTGAACTACTCGTTGTTAATAAAGTCTGCTTAGTTAGAATTTTCTGCAATGAACGGATGGACAGGAGATGATGGAACTAGAGTATGTATCAAATCGGTGTAAAGCGGACAGGTTGTACTTTCCCAGGACTCGAACAATAGAGACACTGACTGGAGAAGAAGATGCAACATTTTCGATACCTGATGAGGCGGATGATGAGAACATCATACAATGAACCAATCGAAACCCTGAGAACTGTGAAATATTAGAATTCATAGATTTGGAAAATTAAAGTTATTGGATAGAGTCATAACTGAAGATTAATTGACCAATTAGGAATTGGAGGATAGTCTGGGTGACTTTGATATAATGACATGACAGAAGGAAAGAGTTCAGATGTTAGGGGAGAACAGAAGGTAGTGAGACGGATGGAGAGAGAGAGATGCCAAGACAATTCGAGAGTCTGTCATTGGGCTCATGCTCTTGAGAGTCTGGTGCGTTGCTGATCGATTGATGACCTGAAGACGAAGACTGACTTTGTGGCTGATCCATTCTGTGGATAGGTAGCTATGACAATGTGACTGAATAACTTTTGTGCATTTTCTTTCTAGGTAACAACTGCGCTGTCTAATAATTTTTCTCTTAGCTAGATGTTTTTCCAAATTCATGTCCTAAATTATTTTCGCATGAAGTCCACATGCTAATGCTAATCTGGGTTAGGTGAGAGTTCTATGCTAAAACGTTGACATATACAGAAACAAATGATTGATGGACTAATTTGAAAACCCTGCTATGAAGGTTGACATATTCATCTTTGATGTCCTATGCTGAAGCACTAGAAGGTATGTTATCTCAAGTTCTGATTAGATTATGTTATTGGTGGTCACTAATGAATGAATCTTGAGTAGAGTGAATAAAGTTTGAATTAACCACATGGATTAGTATTGTAATTTATAGGGAAATAAAAACTGTTAAAATGTACATTGATTTGTGGTTATTCATGAAAGGTTGAAACTATTGACTGATGATTAATGTTTTTCCCAGTGGTTATTGATTTGTGTATTGATTATTGATGAACATTGATTACTACATACCTAGGATATTCCATGCAAACCAAAATGTCCATCGACTTATACACGTCCCCTTGTAAGTTTACTTACTAAGGACCAGGCATGCTAGCACTGTGCAGGCAAATATTATGCCAAATGCCATATGTGAGGCATGTTGATTATGAAAAGTTATTTCAAAGGCAGTAGCTCTGGTTAATTTTTTTGTGAAAAGCTTATTGTAAATCCAATAGGCCTCTAATAGTAAATTGTTGTCTAAATGATGTTTCAGTCCATAAAAAGATATTGTGTTTCATATGATTTAACAGATTACCATAGGAGGCAAGGGTTTTGGTTTTCGTAACTCACTCTGACGAACAAGGGAGCAAAATTTGTGGATTCTAGTTTGGCCATTTTGACATGGGTTCTTTTTTAGTTTGCCAACTTTAATTTTGTACATATTTGTAACTTTACAAATATGTGCATGATGGTTGCCAGTTTATGCACACTTCACTAGGCCTGTGTTGATACATAGTGTCATTAATAAAAAAGGGAAAGGAAAAAGAAAAGGAAAAGTAGCAAAACTTCAAATGGCCATAGTAGTGAAGACATATTCAACCTAAAATAGACACACAAGCAGAATTACCTTAACAATTCAATAAAAATATGAAAATTACCAAAATATACCTAAAAACAAAATCAAACTTATATACTTGCCAAAAGCTTCACAATCCGCAACAAATCTCATCAACCCTAATTGATAACTCATAAAGAGCCTGAATAGGAAAACAGATGTAGGTATATCAGTTCCCTTCTCCACTTGCATATTCACAGAAAATATAATACCAAAACAGACTAAACATTATTTGCATACTGACCCATACTCTTGTTCATCTACTCGAATAGTGCCTCACAAAAAAACTGTACATATCAATTGCCATATGTGACATCTTCAATGACATACCCTGACTCAATTCTTCTGCATAAGTTTACCTTCCATGGACAAAGGGGTAAATGTGGTTATAATCAGTTTCAATATCTATGAACGGGAAGCTCTGGGACAATTGAATGTAAGTACAGATTATGAAATATGTAATCATATGGATTACAAAGGGCTGTGGACTAATGTCATACATTATTGAATGGTTGGTATGAGGAAGGGTTTTTTGATGTAGAAGAATTTCGATATCTATTTGTTAAGGATCCCATTATTCCAATTATTTATTTTTTACCAAATATACATAAGGGGGGTACTAATCCACTATGTAGACCTATTATTTCAGGTATTGGTTCTCTAACTGAAAGGATGTCTGAGTATATAGACATGTATTGTTACAGTTGGTAAGTGCAATTCTCTCATATCTTTGTGTTACAAAGGATTTGCAGAAATGATCTGGCATACTATGGGAGGAATCATATTTTTTGGTAACTATGGATGTTAAGAGTATTTATACTAATTTGTCTCACTCACATGGTCCACAGGCATTACAAATCTTTTTTTAATTCAAGAGTGCAAGTCATTATAAACATGTACAAATGCTTGTGGACATGACACGTTTTGTGCTGAATAACACATTTTTCCTGTTCCAGAAAGATTTCTTTCATCAATTGCTGGGTACAGCTATGGGTGCTAGGTTTGCTCCCTCTTATGCCAATTTATTCATGGGTTGGTATGAGAGGGAACATGCATGGAACGAGAAACAGCATAGTGGCTATCACCATGTACTTTTTATGGTATTGGTACATTGATGATATTTTTTGTATTGGGGATGGGTCAAAGGGATTATCAAGCCTTCCTTAATACCAATTCTTTAAACATTGAACTGACATTAGAATATGATAAACACACTATAACATTACTGGAGTTGGAGCTCTATATGTGAAGGATAAAGTGCCACATAGCCAAACCTTTCGGAAACCCATTGCAAGAAATAGTATATTGCACTATAGTGCTGGGCATCCTTACAAACGGAAGAATAATATCCCCTTCGGGGAGTTGCTTAGTCTCAAACGTAATTGTAGTGAGACTGAGGAGTTTGAGGAACAAGCATTGGAATGCCTGCATAGATTTGAGGCCTAGAGGCTATTCAAGAAATATTCAGTTAACAGCATGAGATAGGGCATGGAAGTTTTCACATACTTCCCTGTTGACAGAGACAGGGAAGATCAGAAATAGACGTAGGACTACAACAGAGATTCTATTTATTATGACTTTCTGTGCAGAGAATAGGCAGATTTTCCAAATATTATTAAACCATTGGCAAATTTTAAGACTTGACCCTGATTTAAACCATATTTTACCCCAGCGGCCGCTGGTCACCTGGAGAAAGGCGGATACTCATAAAAAATACTTAGCCCGAGTGACACCTCTAGATATATTCCAAATTCTAATAAGACATGGTTGAACCCCAAACTACTGGGAAGTTACAAATGTGGGAACTAAGGGCCAGATGTATGAAATTATTTTGCACTTGCAAACAGTAAAGTCAGCCGTTTGCGAGTGCAAAACCGTGGTCTGCGATGCATGAAATGCATTCGCAGACCACAACTAAGAAATCGCTAAAATATCGATTTCTTGCATTGCGACCTGGAAATTGCGAGTCGCAATTTGCGATTCGCAATCTCCAGGTCGCAAGGCTATTCTGGAAAAAATCGCAAATTGCGTTTTTTCCTAAAATGGCATTTTGCACTTGCAAAATACCATGCTTTGCAACCAGGTGGTAACCTGGTGCAAAATTTAAAAATGCAGTTAAACTGCATTTTTAACTTCAACATGTAAAGCACACATGCCCTTTTGGCATGTGTGTACCTTACATGTTGAAAAAACTGTTTTTGGGGTGCAGGAGAGGGGGCCTTAGGCCCCCAGCACCCTGGCCTTTTGCATTTCCAAAATTGCGATTTCTGGTTCAGAAATCGCAATTTTGGAAATGGAAAATATTCGCAGCTATGGGCCAACAGGCCCATAGCTGAGAATGGGGCCGGTATCGCAATTTGCGATTCGGTTATAGCATTTGCGATTTTTAAGAAATCGCTATTACCGATTCGCAAATGTGATACATGGCCCTTTGTGAGTCGGTAATAGCGATTTCTTAAAAATCGCTATTACCGAATCGCAATGGCCCGTGATGGTACATCTGGCCCTAAGTCTGTTGTCAGTATGCAAATGATAACACAGTGAATTTTCATAATTTTGATGGCTCCAGAAGCTTTCAGATCAGACATTTTATGAATTGTAGTATGACATACAGGCCCGTATTTATACTTTCTTAGCGCCGCATTTGCGTCGTTTTTTGACGCAAAAACTGCGCAAACTTGCAAAATACCATTGTATTTTGTAGGTTTGCGCCGTTTTGCGTCAAAAAGCGGCGCAAATGCGGCGCTAAAAAAAGTATAAATACGGGCCACAGTATCTATGTATTCACTTGTGTTTGCAATCGTCAATATGTGGGCTGAACAAAACATGCCTTGAAAATAAGATGGCAAGAACATTTGGGATCAATTAGACATGCTGACCTTAGATCTCCTTTTGCAATACACTTTAGGGATAACCATCAGTTGGATCAATTACAACAAATTACACTTATGGGAATTGATAATATTATACTACATCATAGGAGTGGGGATAGAGATCTCAAATTACGACGCAAGGAGAGTTGGGGGATTAATTTCTTGCAAACTGTGCAACTCTCCATTGTGATGAGGGAAGATTGAAGTATTTTATCCTATTTGCATTGGGCAGTGGGAGATCTGGGATATATATACTGTGAAAAAGATCTGCTGCAAATCACGTACTAGGTAGGGCTACTAGAGGCATATCAATCTGACTGGGTATTATTTCCAATTGACCATTGATAGCCATATGTTCTTCTCCTTAATGGACAGATGTATCATATTCATTGGGATTTTTGGGACTGATGTGATTACGTTTTTGTGCCTGTTGGTTTGAAACATAGTGTAGCTCTCCGTGGAAGTGCGGAGACTTCCTACTTGGCAGGTTATGAGTTCTAGGATGTGATCATCGTGATTCTTCAGTTTGATTGTGGTAGTGGATTGAGATTATATTTTTCAAGTTTCAGTGGCTTTAGTATTTTATCTCTATTTACTTTCATACTGAATTAGATTTTTTTCAACTTCTAGGTTAGTTTTTTAGTAGTACTCTAACCAAAGAAATAACTTACGCTATTTGTCTCTGTGATGTTTTGTTATTTGATTTAGAACCTGTGTTTGGAGGTTTGGAATGCAAAATTAGTACTATGTGGGAGTATAGTTACTTTCTACTCGGTGGGTTATGAGTTCTAGGATGTGATGATCTAGCTTTTTGGTCTTATTTCGGTAGTGCATGAGAATTATATTTTTCAATGTGTTAGTGGCTTCAACAGTTTATTTGTATTTTTCAGTAATCTCTTAATAATAAATATGAAGTAATCAGCCATTTGCTTTCGTTTCATACTTTTGGTGTCAAAAAATACTGTGAACTTCCTATTACGGTGAAGTATATCGGGGGAGATTTTCCATGCTCTATTTTGGGCTTGGAGGTGTTTTTCATGGTGTTTCAGTTTGAATGAACATTACCCAATGAAAAACAAACTGCACAGGTGATACTAATCCTGTGATTTCAAACTAGCTCAGCACACAATATATAAACAGACTGTTGAGTGCAACCTGGGTTTGGCTGAATTCGCCTTGGATGTTTGTGCAGCACTGCTAGTCTTCATTTTTGAGGTAAATATTTGATGTGCATGGATTCTATAGCTTTTTCTAACTGCTGAGCGTGTGACTGTCATATTGTGGAATTGTGGGTTAATTTGGAGTTTTAGATTAAAAAATGTGAGTTAAATGTGACTGATAACAAAATGAGGGATTTGTAAAGTGAAGGCTAGCGTACTCGCTAAGCGTCTGAATGCGGAGACACCGCGGACTGTTTTCTGGGACTAAAACATAATAATAACCGTGTATTTGATTTTTTATTCGGAGAAATCCCACATTATAATATGTTGGTCTTGGATTATCCTGACACTACTATTTAGTGTGTTGAACAATATTGGATTGCCCTGAAGAAGTCGTGTAGGGATGTAAATTATTCCCAAAGACGAAACGCGTGTTGGCTTGAATCAGAAATTGGCTTGAAACCTGGAATTCATTATTCTGTGGATTGCTGATTACTCATGCGCAATAAACTTTGGACCAGTCAAATTGTACTGAATTCATTAATCTGAAGAAATACTGGTTGCATCATGGACTGAATTGTACAACCATTGTATGTTAATTATACACCTGGTGTTCTTTATATTTCTCTTTGGGGTACCCCATTGTGCATTTTGGGATTTGTAAAGTGAAGTGCAGGCTTGTTCTATAGGCTCGATGTGCATATTGATTCTGTATTTTCTTTCTTTCAATTTAAATATATAATTTTGGGTTATTTGGGTTATTTGGATAGACATTGGGATTTTGCCTCTTAACATATTTTTTCATGGGTGGATGTGCTTAATGAACTCTGGGAGGTCACTAGGAAATGCAATAATATATGCCAGTTGTAGTGTTTACTGAGAGTTTTTTAGGCAGTTCATGTGGATGGTAAACTTATACAGATGAAATGAGTGGGGATATGTTATTATAGATAGAATGGTAATTAAATATGTCAGACATACTATATATTATGGTGTTTTGAGGCAATTCAATATTTTCTGTATGTTGAAGTCATGTTGCCAAGGTATAACCTTTGTGAGGGTTGGGGGACCAGGGCACTGAATGCAGTTTCGGAACAAGAATGCTTGTAGTATCTGAAATCAGTAATGGCTGTTGCAGATTTGATTAATAGGTGTAGTTACACTTTAGATTTTTTATGTTTTCATAATTAGGATTAATTTTACTAGATCATTGAAGATGTCACATATGGCAATGTATATGTAATGTTTCTTTGTGATGCAGTATTCGAGTCGATGAACAAGAGTATGGGTAGGTATGAAAATAATGTTTGCCTTGTTTTGATATGATATTTTCTGTGATTATGCAAGTGGAGCAGGGAACTGATATACCAATATCTGTTTTCTTACTCAGGCCCTTTATGAGATTTCATTTACGGTTGATGAGTTTTGTTGTAGATTGTGAAGCATTTACTATATGAGTTTAGATGATTATGTTGGTCTGTTTTTGAATGGATTTTGGTAAGTACATATGTTTGTTTTTGTTTTTAGGTATACGTTGGCCATTTTTATATTTTAATGAATTATTAAGGTGCTGCTGCTTAGTAGGTGTCTATTTTAGGTTGAATATTTCTTCATTAATATGGCCTTTTGAAGTTCTGCTATTTTTCCTTTTCTTTTTCTTTGTCCTTTTTTATTAATGGTTGATACACAGACAGATTGATATAATTACATTCAACCGTTGACTCTCTATTTTGTCCTTACATATTTGTTTCCTGTGCTAGTAACTTGTAAGTGCTCCCTATGATGTACTATCTATAAGATGTTTTGCAAGATAGATTGTTATTTGACGATTTTAGGTTTAACTTCAATGTTATAGCTTTTAAAACTTTTCTAGGTGCTCTTTTTTGTGTTGTGTTTTATTGATTCCTTTTATTCTTGTGCCATCTATGTATAGCCCTGAAGAAACGTATATTCCGTGAAACATGTGTTGGCAACTGCAATGGATGGCAACTTCAGCAACGTCTTGTGGATGGATACATTTTGGCAACTATAATCAATATATGATGTACATGCTATGAACATTATAGGTGCAATTATGATGTACATCTAATGAATATTATAGGTGCATTTCACTAATCAAAATGTTATATGGGAAACAATTCTCATGATAGAGGATAGATCTAGTGATTTGTCTTGTCCTTTTGATACAATGAATTTACATTAATTGAATATTATAATAATTATTTTTCAATGATTTAATATTTGTGGTGTATTTATTTTGTTTTTGTGTAAACGTTATTAGTATTGATTTTTTTCTCCCCACAATTCTGTGGCATTTTAGTGTTGGTGACCCACCCGAACAAACCATGGGATAGACAATATGCAACAAAGTAATCCTTATTAGGCTCTACTAGTAAGGATTTTATATTGTTTTAACAACTGTATTTTGTACGTATTTGTAATTTTATTATGATATACCCGATGGTTGCCTTGTGGGAAGGCTTATAGTCAACATAGTAGGTCTAAATTGGCTACGGTGACAAGCCAAAGGTAACAGGTAGAAGCTTGATTGGTCACTAGGAAAAATATTTGTGGTGCAATAAATCCGATTTGTTTATTATGAAAACCTATCATAAATACAGCAGACTTGATATGTTGATTGTGAAACGTTTACGTTAAAATCAATAGGTATTTAAGAGTGGATTGTTATTTCTCTATATTAAAGCCTATAGAAAGGTGTTTTTAAATGTATGTCACAAATTACCTTTGTAGGGAATGATTTTGGTGTTGGTAGTTGCCTCTGACAAACCCTTTGGGGAGAAGACTTGCTCTGTAATAATTCTTGCTAGAATCTCTTTGTATTGTCTGCCATGATCTTGTAACAAAAAAAATCATAGAATAATGCATACAATCATATATATAAATAAAAATATATATCCGCATAGCTACATAGAGGGCCTTTGGGTCAGCCCTGTTCTGTCATTGGTGTGCCAGAGTGTCATTTACACTCTGATTCCAACCATTACAGTGTAATGCACAGGGTAATGGTAAAGTGGACAATCGTCATTGGCTCTCTTATACTGTGAATGCTGCCATGTTCTGATCACATATATACATATTCAAAAATGAATATGCTTCAGTGTCTGCACTGTTGGGTCAGTCCTTTAATTTTCAATTATAGCCTTTTGTAGTTCTCCTTTCTTTGCTTCTCCACTGTCTATTCTAATATTTCTTAATATGGTACTACACCTCTCCGGGAAGTGCTAACTGGTCACTTGTTAGTTGCTCATTTCATCAGCAGTATACCACATCACACATGGATACTTCCTCTAAACCAGGAGACCATTATGGAATACTGTTGTTGACAGTGTATCATTATTTTACCATTTCAAGATGGCCAAAACATTGAACCTAAATGTGGCTGCATGCTGGAACATTAAACCAATGATAGACTACTTACAGTATGTCTGCAATAAGGCATACACTGCAATGTTTGGGTTTACTTTTGCAAGCATATGCCTGCAGTGTTTAGACAGCAGCAGTCTGTCTTTTTTCTACTTGTATTGTTTTAATTTATTGTGCAAATGTTGTTAAATTTATGTGGGTTTTATTGTGATTGTTTCAGGGAATGTATGCAAGAATGAGCCACAGGATGGATGAATGGCTACATGTATGTAAAGATGAGTGATAAGGGACATGTATTATGACCTGTTAAGTGCTTAACTCCGTGGGCGGTAGTCTAGGGATAGCAACCCCTGACACAGGACTCCAAGTACTAAAAGGATCAGCGTGCTGAGGCACTACAACATGCGCAGTGAGGGGGCATGGCAGAAATCACCCTTGCGCTCATAGTGCACCAGGACTCCTGCGCATGGAACTCAGTGTGTGACATCCTAGGGGTAGCAGCCCCTGTCACAAGACTCCAAGGACCAGAAGAATCAGTGCATTGATGTGCTGCAATATGCATGGTGAGGAAGCAGACCCAAATCACCTTCATGCTCATAGTGCGCTTGGCCTTCTGCTGCATGGGACTCTGTGTGTGGCAGCCTAAGGGTAGCGGCCCCTGTCACAGGGCGCCAGGGACCAGAAGGATCAGCACACTGATTCACTGCCACATGTGTGATGAGGGGACGGGGCTGAAATCACCTTCATGCTCATAGCATCTGGCCTCCCGCTGCACGGGGCGCACACACAGGGTGTGTCCGGGCCCATCTGCACCTGTCCCAGACTGAATGAGGCTAGGCTGGGCCACCCACTTAACTTCTACAGTTAGCGCTACTTGACATATTATTGGGCCCTCCTTTTCCTTGATAACAATACACCAGAGGTTATAGCAGGAGCTGCTTTCTTACCTGGTGTTTGGCTTTTGTTTTCCGTGTGTGGCTATCCACAAATTTCCACGTATCTACAACTTTACCAGTGGTGCCAAGCCCAAGGTGCAATGTACCTAATGCCAATACAGACACAGACAACACACATGTGCCCATCCTGGCCCAGCATCCTGACCCGAATCTGCCCTTATTACTTTCTTGAATGACCCTACATGTTTTCCCATCACAAAGGGCTTTCTGGTTGAGGAACTTAGTGACTCATTTTCAGACCCTAGTTCAAAGCCTTTTAAAAAGCCCAAGGAGACAGGCCATTTAAAGCAGTCAGTGGCCCCAATTGATCTTCTAAATCCCCAACAAGGAGACACCCCCTGGAGATGGGAAGGATGCTAAAAGCTCCTACTGACTGAGTTATCGCTGTAGGGGGCATGGAACTAACACACATTAACCAGCTCACACTGGATGCTATTGCCGAAAACTGTGCTGTCTGGTTTAAGACTTCATTAAGGGAGTAGCTTGCCACCCTTTTGGATTGCAATTGAGCATTGGAAGCCCAATTCATTGCACTAACCACTCAACTACCACTAAACACAGAGGTAATGGCACAGAACGATAAGGAGCATCTAAGGGGGGAATGTGGCTTCAGGACGATAGGATTGGAGTACACAAGCCTCCAAGTCCACAGACCGTGTGATTAACCAACCATGTGCATCAACTATATTTATTGGCTCTAGCCCTATCCAGGCCCAACCAAATGGGGTCTCTATAGCTGGAAGAGGGTATCAAACATCTGAGTTATAAATAACGGAGCCTGTTATGCTAATACGATAGGGTACACTACTACCATTCAATCGCCTAATGATGGCAGTTGCCCTTACTCTCGCTACCCACAATTGCCTCCAGAATGTGCTCCTGATACCGTTACACTTGAGGATGTTCCTGTACTACCCCGCAACACAGGGAAAACTGTATGGCCCTGAAAAATAAGTGTATGTATTAGCTAAAATCTAACACTGGCTGAAAAGGGGATTTATCCCGTGACGTTTTACATGTGAGGAGGGTGGTCTGGTTGGGCAATCATCAGGAGGAGTCATCATGTGTTATTAATGTTAGGAGTCCTAGGACTGTAGCCCAATTGTCATAGCGCCCCACTCAGACAAAAAAACTCAGAGTAAGATAAGTGCGCTCCCACAAGGGTACTTCTATAGACCAAACGTTTCCTCCAGTCTAGGGTTACAACCCTCTGTCCCTCCTCCTAAAACATTGGCAATGGGACAAAATCACGGATCATTCGGCTTCACCAACCATCCCCATTTACAGACACCCCTTTGTCAGGGTTAGATAAGGCAGGACTGATGGGAGGAATCAATTAGTTCTTTTTCATGCCCAAATGCCAGGGCTACTCTAAAAAGTAAATCCTGCGAAAGGGGAGAAGCGGTGGAGGTGAGCAATGTAATCTACTGTTTGGTAATTAATTCATTGAACATTGCAGGAGTGAGTGGTAAAATGGGGGACACCAGCTGGTTAAATATAATTAATTCCTCCCAGTTATCTGCTTACAAGAAACTTGGCTTGGTTTCTAAATTGATGGTTTTTTAACTATTGATGCTCTGGCTAGCCCCTCAGAGAGTGGTAGGACAAAGGGTGGTTTGGTGGTGCGTTGGTGGTGCTTTTCTCCACATTAGCCCCCACTGCCATCAAGAAATCCTGTACTAGCTCACCATACTATTAACTGATTTACTTAGTTATAGATCGTAAATATGATGCCATCTTGATCCATTTTTATTATAATGTCTTTAACAAAATGCGTATTATAGAGCTTAGGAAGGATTTGGAAAGATTTGAGAAGTATGTTGGCATAGACAATATGGTCATTTGGGTTGAGGATTTTAACACAAGTAAATGCCATCACTGAAGTAGTGTTATTTTTGGTCATCAAGACTAGCAGAGGAGAGACACACTATATTTTCCACATTATCTCTATGGTGAAATGCTTAATGAAGTCATGTATAGTTTTAATATGGAAGTGTTGGATCGGATAGAGAGGGTTTTAGTGCTTTGCAACCTACCTTTCATGTAAATGGGCGTTATTCCATAATTGATCACATAGGCCCTCATTATGAACACGGCGGTAAACACAGCGCCGCCGCCACGGCGGTAAAAACCGCGAACAGAGGTGCGTCCGGACTGCCAAATAATGAACCAACTGAAACACAGGCATCCTGAAAACCACCCACTGCCAGCAGAGGAGTGCTGACAACAACGGCAGAGCACGCCCACAGGCTGACGGAAAGGGCCAACCATACCCGTCAAATAATGAACCACTAGACCGCCATTAGTTCTGGGGCGGGAACCACAGCCACGCAAAGCCAGGCGGAAACAAACCAAATATAAGGAAACACTCACTGGAGGCTAACACAACACGCCAAAGCAGACATGGATAGAGAGCTGCAGATCATGCCAGCCCTTCTCCTTGCCATATACCTCCACGACCGAGACCACTGACGAAGACGACGATGGTAAGTACCACAACCAACAAGGCAAGAAAGGGCACAGTTACATACCCACCCACTCCACCCACCCTGCAACACTCCCACAACCCTTCACAGCAGCACAAGCCATACAGCCAACAGCTACAGGTACTTACCCGACACAAGGCAAATCCAACCTGCCCAAAGTACATACATGTGCCCAACACCCCCAAACAATGAAACAAGAGACCAGGAATCCTGAGTCTGCCTCCAAAAACACAGGCCACACATTAACTTTTATTTCAGCTCTCCGAGCAAACGAATTGTAAATAAGGCCAAAGGACAGTCCATAGTGGTAGAAGTCCCAAGGGGCACAATGGCCCCAACCTGACTCCCACATGTGCTACGGTACTCCACTTCATAGGGGCAACAATGGGGCATGCAGGCACCTCAGGGAACAGGGGCTGGGGTAGTGGGGGTGGGGATTTACGACAGCGGTGTGGCTTAGATTTGCGTTCGGAATGTGGAGGGGGTTTGGCCTTGGAAGGTGGGGGAGTGTGCTTGGACTGGGTTGAGCCAGATGGAAGAGTCTCAACGCGGGGCTTCTTCCTCTCTGGGGAAGGGGCCCGGGAATGTGACGGGCGGGCTGTGACGTGGAAGGAGTGGACAGGGCAAGGAGGTGTGCACATTTAGGGACGAGACGGGGTGGGCCACTGGGTTATAATAGGTCAGCACGGGAGAGGAGAAGTTTCTTTGGTGCAATTGGGTTGGGCCTGGAGGAAGGCATCAGAGTGGAGGTAGAGGGTGTGGTTGTAAGTGGTGTAGGTGTGCGTGTTGTAGGTGCAGGTGACTGGACAGTATGCTGAGGTATGGTGGATGTGTGATGGGTGGGTGTTTTAGTGTGTTTGAGTGTTTTTGGAGGAGGGGGGTGGACACAGTGGAACAAGACAGGCTGCCAGTGTGAATGTGTGTTGTTTTGGTGTCTGCAAGTCTGGTGAGTGTGCTGCATGTGTCAACTAAAGTAGTTGTGGTGAGAGGAGGTGTGGTGTCTGGGGTGCATGCATGGATGGGTGCTATTGTGATGACTTCAGGAATATTGTCAGCAACAGTGAATGAAGGTGCAGTACCTGGGGGTGTGTATGTCGAGGGGACAGACAGGGAGGCAGAAGAGGTGGGCACACTGAGGGAAGTGGATGTTGCTGTGTGTGCATGTGTATGTTGGCTGTGTGAATGCTTGTGTTTGGAAGTGTGCTTCTTGTGTGTTGAGGTGTGTGCCTGCATGTCAGATTGTGCACTGTGGACGGGTGAAGGGAGTGGGGTTCTGGAAGGGGTAGAGGAGGTTAGAGGGGGGACGGAATGACCAGGGACACTGGCTGCCGTCAAAGAGGAGGCCAGACCCTGAAAAGATCTCTGTAGGCCACACAGCACCGTGAATGCCATCCAGATAGGCATTGGACTGCTACATCTCTGATGCTAGCCCCTGGATGACATTAACAATGGTTGTTTGCCCTACAGAGATGGTTCTCAGGAGGTCAATAGCCTCCTCCGTGAGGCCAGCAGGGCTGACTGGGGCAGGGCAAGGGGCTAAGGAGATGCCCACCCTTCTGGGTGAGAGGACACGGACAACTCGGTGGGGAGCAAATGGGAGGGCAGTGATGGAATGGAGGGTAGCGGAAGATGACAGAGTTGGTGTGGGCCCACTAGTGTCCGCCACCGCCAGGGAGCCCCCATCAAAGGAGGTATCGGAGTCACTCCCTCCAGTGGTAGTTGCCTCCACTGTGGTACTCCCCTCGCCCTCCAGCCCAGTGGTCCCCTTGGCGTCGGATGGCTCTGCCTCTGAGGATCCATGGGCCGCTACATCCCCACCCGCCAGTGCCTCAGCTCCCTCGCCAGATGATGCTGATGTTCACAGACAACACAAGAGAACAGGGATGGGGAGACACAAAAGCAGAGATATTTGAAAATAGCTGAATGGAGTGAACATAGTGGTTCATACATACACTCACCCAGAAGACCCTCCAACAGGCAACATCTACCGCTATACCCATGGCTGTGCCCCTGACTAGTGTCCAGAACCCTGCTCTACAGCCATTCCCCAAATAACTGAAGGACCCAACGTGTAGGAGACCTGACCAAAACACCCCTACTCCCCACGGGGACCATAATGTAGATGGACATCATCAGAGTCCCTGCAACTAAGCAGCATAAACCGAATGCACACACAGGCATCCATCAAGGGTAAAAAATATGGTATGTGTACTCACCCCCTTGTGACTGCTGTGCAGCCTTCAAGCGCCCATCCAGGTCTGGGTATGCCACCACCAGGATGCGTAGCATAAGGGGGGTCAGTGCCCGACGGTCACCCCTTCCCAGTTGGGAGGACTTCCCCAGCTGGGCCTTGCAGATTTTTTGCACCCAGCACCGCAGGTCCTCCCACCTCTTCCTGCAGTGGGTGCTCTGCCGGTTGTAGACCCTCAGGCTCCTTGGCGATGGCATACCAATGTGCCCTCTTCTGGTGGGCGCTTACCTAAAAGGGACACACATAAATGTTACACAGAGGTCAGGCACTGGCCAAACGTATACAGCTGGCTATATGTCCACTATGGGACGGACAGTGCAAACGGACTAACAGCACATACACATGCAGCATGTCAGGAATCCTGGCCCATCCAGGGTCAGAGGTCCACACATGTATGCTGCCAACACCAACCATTACACACATCCATGGCCCCCAATCCTCCTACTCACTTGTACCTCTGGCCATCCGTAGAGCTTGGCATACAGGGGCAGGACCACGTCCACAAGCTTCTCCAATTCCTCTTGGGTGAAGACCGGGACCCTTTCCCCTGCAACACATGCCACTTCCATGACAAGAGACAGGACACAGCAATACACTCAGTGGAGTGCCTGCTTGCACGAGATCAGGGAGTCAAGTGAATTTGGGGTGACAAGTTCGCGTATGCAACGCGGCGGTGTGCACCGTCACCGCCGGCAGCTATCATGATACGCTAGGATTCCCCATTGACATGCATGTTAACCAATTAATTTGCGCATGGCGGTAAACACCGCCTTACGCTGTTACATCAGCTGCTAGCGGTATGAGGTCACTTCCACAACAACAGTTCTGGATTACATGGGGCAGACATTTTGGCAAAAACAACGCATTTATAAAACTCCCATCTGCACAATGCAGGCCTTACTGTTCCCCAAACGCCCATAGGCATGTGACAATTAACATTACCTCACCTGACAAGCCCTGATCTATCATTGTGGTCAAGATGATGTTATGTCATACTCATAATGCATTTGTGTCACGACAATCAAGCCAACAGTGCTCAATAACTGACAATGTGTGCCGATCTATGTGTGTTCCTCACACGTGTTTCCATCTCCTCCTAGGTACAGACCCTTGTGGCGAGGAAGTGCCCCATCGGTGTACAGACCACTTGTGGATTTGTGGACCATGGTGGAGCGTAACATCATTATCAATTACAGACTCACCTGTGAAACTATTCTTGAACTTTGTGCATTACTTGATCCTGCACTGACTCCGGCAAATCGTAATCAGCATGCCATCCCTACTGAAGTGCAGGTGCTTTCTGCACTCCATTTCCTGGCCACGGGCTCATTTCAAGTGACAGTGGGCATGGGTGCTGGTTTTTCACAGCCAATGTTCAGCATTATACTGACAAAATTCCTGAATGCATATGTACGACACCTGCAGTCCTATGTGCGGTTTCCCAAAGTACTGACCTCGCTGCCATCAAGTCAGCCTTCTATGCCTTTGCCAACATACCCCATGTGATAGGTGCCATCGATGGCACCCACATACCTATAATCCCCCCAAGAGTAAGTGAACAGGTGTACAGAAACCAGAAGAACTTTCACTTCATGAACATTCAATTGGTGTGTCCTGCAGACCAGTATATCACACATGTGAATTCCATGTTCCCTGGTTCATTTGTGTTGAGAAACAGTAGTGTGCCACAGAAGATGGAACACCTACAAGAGGACAGAGAGTGGATCATAGGTAAGTATTTCTGTCACCTATTGCCACCTTGCAGAGAGTCTGCCTCTGAGGCTTGTCATTTTAAGTTGTGTTGTTAACCTTTTTCTAGGTGATTCTGGCTAGCCCAACTTGCGTTGGCTCCTGACGCCAGTGAGGAATCCTGGAACAGATGCAGAGAGTAATTACAATGAGGTCCATGGACGTACTAGGAGGGTGAGAGAGCGCACAATAGGTCTCCTGAAGGCTAGATTTCATTGTCTATATATCTCTGGCGGTTCCCTGGTCTATGGGCCTGAAAAGGTGTGTAGAATAGTGTTGACCTGCTGCATGCTGCACAAAGTCGCTGTGAGAAATTCTATCCCCCTCTTGGAGGAGGAGGGTGCTATATATCCAGACCAGCTTCCTCAGAGAGGTGACGAGAGTGATGATGATGATGATGAGGAAGGGGAAGATGTAAATTCCAGGACCCAACTGATACAACTCTACTTCCAGTAACTATGTGGGACAATTGGATGAGATTGGTGTCTGTGCATCATACTGTCAGTGTGCCTTGTCATCTTGGGAGAGTTGGAATATACTTATTGCCACTGTGTCCAGGTCTGCATAGGACAGAATACAATTTAGCGTATTTTTTCTAAACATATTTAGTCACAACAACATGTAAGGCGAGGGGTGCATTTTATGCTACGCAGGTACAAATAAAGGAGTTATCAACCAGTTGCATCCATAATTCACTTTGTTCACACATAATGACAGGGGACATTGTAACTGGTGTGATATGTGTTTTATTTGGTGCAGGGATAAAATCGTGCAAATTACAGTGATGGCAGTGGGTCAATGGTGGTTATCCAAAATGGCTACATGGTGGCAGCATTGTTGGCAGTATTGGTAGGTCCATCCATGCTTACATGAGTTTTTAATTATTGGTAGCACTGTTTGGTGGTTGATTAAGTGGGATAGTTGGTGGACAGTTTTTTGCAGAGTCACTTCTTAGAGGGGGCCTTGTCCTTGGCAGGTGTTCCTGTGCCATATCTTGGCTTAAGGGTCCATTTGGGTGCCTGTTGTTGGCCTGTAGGGGATGAGATGGATGTCCCCTGTGTTTCCTCAGAGGATAGTACATGCTGCTGATGCTCTTATTGTCCGGTCTGTCTCCTCTGCTGTAGTGTGGGGGCTTCCTGTTCTGTGTGGGCCTCAGGCTGTGTTTGTACAAGCTGCAGCAGGGCACCTGCTATGCTTGCCATTGTGGCACTGTGCAGTTTCCACTGCTCCAAGGCCTCTTGGCGGTGTGCTTGCTGCATCCTTTGACTCAGCTCCAGGGTGGATACTATCTGGGCCAATCTGTCCTGGGCATGGTGGTAGGCTCCCAGGAGCTCAGAGATCACGTCCAGGGCTGCAGCATCCATCCTGTGGCATTCCCCCCTGGGCCAGTGATGCCCTCCCACTGGCCTAGCCCCATGTTCCTGTGTCCCCTGCACAGGTCTGGTGGTACTACTTGTACAGGGGCCATTGTCTTCCTGCCTGTTGGTAGGGGGTGACTGTGGCCTCTGTACCTGTGTTCCACCAGTCTGTGGCCTGGATACACAGGTGTGGATACAGTTGCCCTGGCCTGATGTTATTGGCTGGGTGGCAGGGGTGTCAGTGATATCCTGGGTGGGGCTGCTGGATGGTGACAGTCCAGGACTGTGTGAGGGGCCAGCCTGCTCATCAGTGTCCAGGGTTCCATCCCCAGTGTCCAGTGAGGTGCCTCTGTCTCCCTGGGGGGCACTGCCACTCCTTGTCCTGTCCGTCAGGGTGACATGGGTGGTGGTGCCTGTTGGGGGAAATGGATATGTCTGTTACATTTGCATGGTCGGATGAGGGGCAGGGGCCTGGGCGGGTTTGTGCAGCTTACACACTTTGGGGCCTGCAGGATGCTTTAGTGGGGTTAGGATTGCTTTTAGCTTAGGATGTGGAGGTGCGTTGTGGGTGTAATAGGCCATTGTGTTTCCTTGCAGGGGTGGGTGGCTGTGCACAGGGGGAGGGATGTGGGCCTGTTAGTGGGTTTGTGGGCATGCCGGGGGAGTGGATTCAGTGCCTGTGGCCTGGGTGGGGTAGTGGTCCTGGTGGATGTTGGAGGGGTGGGGTGGTGCATGCATTACAGGTGTAATGGATATGGGGTAAATGTAGAAGACTTACCCGAGTCCATTCCACCAGTGAGTCCAGTGAGGCCTTCAAAGTGCAGGATGGCCAGTACCTTTTCCTCCCTGTCAGTGTAGTCGGTGGTGTTGGTGGAGGTCCTCCCTCAGTCTTCTGGACTGCAATGTGGTGCCTGGATGCCATGGCCCTGACCTTCCCCCGCAGGTCGTTCAATCTCTTGCGGATGTCGTCCCTGGTGCGTGGATGGTGTCCCACTGCATTGACCCTGTTGACAATCGTCTGTCACAGCTCCATCTTCCTAGCAATGGGTGTGTGCGCACCTGAGCCCCAAATAGTTGTGGCTCGACCTTCAGGATCTCTTCCACCTTGGTCCTTAGCTCCCTTT
Source organism: Pleurodeles waltl (assembly GCF_031143425.1). Lineage (NCBI taxonomy): Eukaryota > Metazoa > Chordata > Amphibia > Caudata > Salamandridae > Pleurodeles > Pleurodeles waltl. Next base: position 597,250,573 of record NC_090449.1, read on the forward strand.
CTGTGAAGCGTGGGTGTTTGGGGGGGTTCCATGGTGAGTGTTGTGAATGGTGTCTGGTGTGGATCTCGGTGAGGGTGCTCTTCTGTGGTTGGGTGTAAGTACTGTGGATTATGGCGTTCGGTGTCTGCTTCTGCTGATCTCTGTCATCATTGGCCTACTTTCATTGCAAAGGATTGTGGGGTGTGTCTGTGAGTGTTTTGTGGTGTTGTGGATGTGTGTCAGGTGTGTGGGTTTCTAACTTATCCAATGTGTGCACTTCTTACTGTTGGGTCTACTTGCCGCCCGTGATGGGCTGCACCGCCAATGGTCGTTCGGCTTCAACTGACGCCAAGCTGATTTGTGCATCATTATTTGGAGGGCGGGTGTGGGTTTGCTCGGCGGTGGCGGGGTGGGAGGTCCAGTATTTCCACCGACAAGGTCCTTGAAGAGACTGGTGGACTGGTGATTTTTGTCAGAATCAGTTTTTCGGTTCATTATATGTCAGGTTTCTGTTCACTGCCAATGGCGGTCTTATTTTCACCGTCGCCATGCCAGTCATCGGTGTTTACCGCTGTGTTCATAATGACTGCCATAATTATTACTGGGAATGTAGCAAGTTGGGTCAGAACACTGAGGATAGAACCATCTAACCTCAGTGATCATTCTATTCTCAAACTCACCCTTAACATTATCTGTGATCAGGTGAAGGCTTTCACAGCATCTTTCCCTTTTGAAACCAAGGGCAGAAATAGAGTTAGTCTGAAGTAGGCAGGTATTTGCAGGGTAAGGTTTCTGAACACCTTAGTCTAGGGAAACCAAGAAGCTTTTAAAACTTGCCCCAAATGGGGTTGTTGATTACAGAACTCTTTTAACGGTCCTCCGAAAAATAGCCACATCTATTGCAGATAATCTAAGAGCACCTTATAAGTAACTACACAATATGGGCAAAGCCCATAGGTGGTTCAATAAATATTGTATAAGAGCAAACCAGAACTTCAGAAAAGCCCTACATAAATCCCCTAGGGATAAGGATGAGATTAGGGATTTAAGAAGGATTTATGAGGCATCTGTAATAGCCAGAAAGAAAGAACTACAGGAAGAGGCATGGGGAATCCTTCAATGTACTACTGAAATGGGGGATTCTATTTGTTCTGGAAGGTGGTTAATGCTCCCATTTTGAAGGATAATGTTCAGCCAACCAAGGAGACAATGGTGGCTTCAGGACCCTGTATTAGTCATTTTTAAGGGATTTTTAACCCGGATAATTTAGAAACTGGCTCAGGTGTATCCAACCCACGGGTTACCCAAGCTCTAGAAAGTAGTACCTCTGGGAAGGTGCTGGGACCCAATGTCGTCCCAGCTGCTGTTTTTAAGCCACACACGCTACTATGGGTGCCTATATTAACCCAAGTTTTTAATGCCACAGCCAAGGGACATGTTCCCCCAACATGTAGTGAAAGTATTATCGTACCTATCTTTAAAAAAGGGGACAGAGATAATGCAAAGTGCTACCACCCAATATCTTTATTAGCCTCTTTGGTTAAAACAATGGGAAGGGTGATTCTGTGTAGGCTGGAAATCTGGGCCGAAATTTTAACTGGTTCACAATTCGGTTTTAGAAAAGCTATTCATACTGCAGAATACTGTATTAATTTGAATCTGATAATTAGTAAGTACACCCTGGCACGGCAGGGGCACATTCATCTCTACTTTGCGTATTTGAGTGGTGCCTTCGATTTAGTAAGTCTTGCTAAGATGTGTCAGGCACTAAATGATATGGAAACTTCATTGGTTATTGTTTGCCATCCCTCTCAGTTAGAAAACGCTCTCTCAGCTAGAGTACACTTTGGGAAAACATGGGAATGCACGGATCATTTCTGCGTGACAAGAGGAATCAGGCACGGCTGTGTCCTTGCCCTGTTCTCAACGTACATTAACAGGGTGGACATCACCCTCCAGAGATTAAAAGCTGATGCACCTACAGTTGGTTCCCATGTTACCCCTATTTTATTATATACATTTGACACGCTGTTGCTCTCTAGGATAGCTGATGGTCTCCAACTTTTGATAGATAACTCCGTAGCCTTCATGGAGGGTAGAGACCTTAAACTTAATTTAAATAAAACTACACAATGGTCTATGGAGCGGGGAAGAAGAAGGGCAGGAGTCACTTTGTAGAGGGACAAAACCTGGAACAAGTGAGCACCTTCAGCTACCTGGAATAATTACTTTCAAAAGATGGCTCTTATGGCCGCTATATTAAAAGAGCAAACCTTAAATGTATTAACGCTTCTGAAGTGGTGTTTAGATTTACCAATAACCTTGGTTCTATATGCAGCGTTCGACTTCAACTTATATTACACATTAAGAGTTAGATGTCACACATATTGACCACCTAATAAATATTAGTACTATAACCAAATGGAATAGTATCTGGGGCAAGAAGGGTAGTAAGTTCCACAGAGACATCATTAGAGGCTGTCTGGCGCATGACAATTATGGTAAAAGCCCTTGGTTTCGTTATGTAAGCAGTATATTGCAGGATTTTGGCAATCAGTTAAGTATTTTGTCTACTGCAAACATCCTGCAATATAGCAAAAAGGAACTAAAGTAGAAGTTTTGAGGATATGAGAGGCAGTTAGAGAGTTGCGAGAGAGAACTAAGCCAACTGTCAATAGATATTGGCGGGGTCGGAGACCCAAGGGGTAGAAGCTCACCTGTTTACCCAAATAAAACACAGGACAGATTCTTTCTGACTAGGTTACCATTCCAGGTGCTCCACCACATGGTTGCTTTCCCAAAATCAGAGGCATGGCCTGGGACTTCACCTGAGTATCCATATGATGGAAAGTTGTGCCAATCGGCTATTTATTATACTGTTTTGCATCTTCTACAAAGATATCAAACTTTGTGTTTTGAGACCCCTATTCGTCACACACAGGCTGATCTTTTACCAGAAGGCTTTTACATTTTTATGTAGCCTATGCAATTCCAAAACCTAATCTAAAGTTTTGACTTATCAAAACTGCCATGAGGAGGAGGAAGAAACTTAGCCACCTAGAAAGACTGTGCTATGAGAAAGATTAATCTGGGCCCTGGTTTGTATTGTTTCCCCTGCTAAAATCTATACAGCCATTGTTGGACCTGGCTTTTTGACAGGGTCATCCCCAAACTTTTTGCCTCCTTCCTCCTATTTTTTCTAACCTGTTGTTGTTGGTTTCTGAACTCTGAGCACTTTACCACTGCTAACCACTGCTAAAGTGCATATGCTCTCTGTGTAAATTGTACTGTTGATTGGTTTATCCATGATTGGCTATTTGATTTACTTGTACGACCCTAGTAGAGTGCACTATATGTGCCTAGGGCCTGTAGATTAAATGCTACTAGTGGGCCTGCAGCACTGGTTGTGCCATCCACCTCAGTAGCCCCTTAACCTTGTCTCAGGCCTGCCATTGCAAGGCCTGTGTGTGCAGTTTCACTGCCACTTCGACTTGGCATTTAAAAGTGCTTGCCAAACCTAAAACTCCCCTTTCTCTACATATAAGTCACCCCTAATGTGTGCCCTAGGTAACCCTTAGAGCTGGGTGCTGTGTGGGTAAAAGGCAGGAAATTTACCTGTATAGTTTATATGTCCTGGTAGTGTAGAACTCCTAAATTCGTTTTTACACTACTGTGAGGCCTGCTCCCTTCATAGGCCAACATTGGGGCTGCCCTCATACATTGCTGAAGTGGCAGCTCCTGCTGAAAGGAGCAGGAAGGTCATAGTTAGTATGGCCAGAATGGTAATACAAAATCCTGCTGACTGGTGAAGTCGGATTTAATTTACTATTCTAGAAATGCCATTTTTAGAAAGTGAGCATTTCTTTGCACTTAAATCTTTCTGTACCTTACAATCCACGTCTGGTTGGGTTTAGTTGACAGCTCCTTGTGCATTCACTCAGACACACCCCAAACACAGGGTACTCGGCCTCACTTGCATATATCTGCATTTTGAATGGGTCGTCCTGGGCTGGGAGGGTGGAGGGCCTGCCCTCACACAAAGGACTGCCACACCCCCTTCTGGGACCCTGGCAGACAGGATAGAACTGAAAGGGGGCCTGGTGCATTTCTTAGCCACTCTTTGAAGTAACCCCCACTTCAAAGGCACAATTTAGTATAAAACAGGGCCTCTGCCCTACCTCATCAGACACTTGCTGGAGAAGAAACCTGAACCAGAACCTGCATCCTGCCAAGAAGAACTGCCTGGCTGCTGAAATGACTCACCTGTCTGCTTTCTACAAAGGACTGCTGTCTTGCTGTTGGCCTGCTGCCTTGCCGAACTCTTGTCTGGCTGTAGAAGTGCTCTCCAAGGGCTTGGATAGAGCTTGCCTCCTGTTCCCGGAAGTCTCAGGACCAAAAAGACTTCTCTTTTTCATTTGGACTCCTTGTGCGCCGCAATATTGTCACTATTGTATACTCCTGCCTTTCCAGGAAGATGTGTCAGAGAGGTGGAGTTGGGGCATATTAAAACAGAAAACCAAGGTACACCATAATCTTCCCACGTAAACCTTGGATCCACCTACGTGGGGGAGGAACTGGATCTATCAGGGTAGGGAATCAACCCTACGGCAGTTGCAGCTTTCTTTTCCTGTAGCTGTTACTTCACAGAATCCAGAAGGCTTACTGCATGCGATCTAACATTCTACTTTTGCATAGTGGCATTCGCTATCCATTATAAACGTTTAAGCTACTTTCCATCTATGATCTTGTGTTCAGAACTTGCAGTTAATGGTCTCTTGATATCTGCACTTCTGCCACCATGGGCAATTGATATTGGCAGTTAAAACAATATGCAGAAGATAATTACGCAGACAGAGATTGTTAAAAATTAATTATTTTGTAATTGTCTATATTTCCATGAACATTTCATGAATTCCTCTCCTGCCTGCCATGTATTTTTTACTGCACCTTACAAAAGCATACCTTAAGCTTGTTGCATAGATCCAAGTATTGGATCTAATGGTATATTGTATTGCATATTTTGTGTATCTATTTTTCCATATTTTATCATATATATATATATATATATATATATATATATATATATATATATATATATATATATATATATATATATATATATGCATATATATATATATATATATATATATATACATATATATATTCATTACAAATCAGCATCAAATTGTTATTATTGTGCCCTCCTTGGCAATATCTCAACCTCCATCATTTCTAAATGATCTTGGTGAACTTGGTTAATTCCATGAAAGAGATGGATAATGTTATTTGAATCTTACTTTATTGCCATTGGAGGAGACGGATTCTCCCTGGTATGCAAACAGCATATCCTATTACACAATGTAGGGGCTCATGCAAGAGAAGTATTTGATGATTTACCAGAGATAAATGCCGATGAACAGGAAGGGGATGAAGATGCACAGGTTGATTTGCAATTAGATGGTTATTAAACAACTCTTAGGAAGCTTGAAGAACAATACGGTGAAAAAGTGAATGTGGTTTTAGAAAGAGTTAAATTATTTTCTACATCACAGGGGAAGAATGAAAAAGTGATTAATTACATTGCCACTGTAGGAGGTTTCTCTGATACATGTGAATTTCAGTCATTTACTGAATCTCTTATAAGAGACCGACTAGTAAGGTGCACAAGGGAAAACAGAGTTCAAAAGAAACTGTTAGCTGAAAATCCAGATTTGAACCAGGCTTTCTGTATAGCTAAAAGCATAGAACAAACAGCATTCTGTATGAAAGAAACTCGTGATGCAAACGTTGTCAAAGATAACAACGTGCATAAAATTACAGAGAAAAATGACAAAAGTAAAATAGCATCTTCAGGGCCACCTAACAGAAAATAGAGAATGAAAGGTTATGAAGTGTGGGAACACAAGCCATTTAGCAAATAGCCCAAGGTGTCCTGCAAGAGAAGTAATCTGTAGAAAGTGCAATAAAAAAGGACACTTTGCAAAAGTCTGTGAAGAGATTTGTAATAAAGTTGCTCATATAGTCAATGAGCATGTTGCTGATAAAAAAGAAATTGATTTCAAGTTTGTAATCAAATAGCAAATGCTGAATTGACTTATCCTACTTGTGATATAGCATTAGATGGGGTATCATTTAAAATCTTTGCAGATTATTGCTTTCCTTACACTTTGATAAATGAATCCGAATTTAAAGAGCATTTTCTTCACAAAGAATATACTTTTCTTCCTCCAGATGTGAACCCTGGAGGATACAACAAAAATCCCATTCCCTTGGCAGGGATGTTATTCATGCATATAACCTTCAAAAACAGGTCCACAGTGTACATCTCAAAGAACAGGTGAAATTTCCTGGGTCAGAAGCATCAGAAAGACTTAGGAATTAAATTGGATCCAAATGCTATTGAGCAAGTATTTTTGGTTGACAGAACACTCACAGGAACATACATTTGTGAGACATTTCCAGAAGTCTTCACAAGTAAGTTAGGATTACTTAAAATATTTTTTCACAAGGTTAAATTTAAGACTAATGCTACACCAGTCATACATAAAGCAGGTCCAATTCCTTTACTCAGGAGAGACTCTCTCAAGAAAGAATCAGAAAAATTAGAAAATTCAGGAGTAATTGAGAAAAGTAAATCCATGGAATGGTTGGCTCCCATTGTTATCACCTTCAAAGAAGGAGGTAAGAGTATTTGTTTATTCATAGATCTAAGAGATCTCAATGCAAACATGTGGATAGACAGACACCCTCTACCTAACCTCAATGAAATGTTGAGTATCATTAAAGGTGCAAGCTATTTCAGTGTGATAGATCTATTATTGGTCTATCAACAGGTAGCTCTTCACCCTGATTCTAAGGCTTTAACATCGTTCATAACCCCATTTGGAGCATACCAGTTCTGTAGGCTGCCATTTGGCCTAGTATTCACCGCTGCAGAACATGCTGCAAGTGACCCCTACAGTCCTATGTTTCCAAGATGACATTCTAATTAATGGTGACTCTAAGGAAGTGCACAATTAATTTTAGGAGAAGTACTTTGTAAACTAAGTTACTCTCAATTTACTATACAAATGTAAAAATGCTAAATAGGGGTTGAATAGTTGAATACCTGGGGCACCACATATCTGGAGAGGGATTTACACCCAAAAGTAGCTTAGTAAACTCTGTCAAACTAGCTCAAATCTTTCCTTGGCCTGATGGAGTATATGTTCAGTTATGTACCTAATTTTTCAGAACGTGATCACTCATTGAGGACCTTGCTCAAGAAAGGTATTCCCTTTGAGTGGGGTACCCAATGCCAATCAGTCTTTGACCAAACAAAAGAAGCTATCTCGTCCTCCTCATTTAGGCATGTTTAATGTAAAAGCAAAAACTATTTTGACTACAGATACTAGTATGAAAGGTTTGGGTGCTTGTCTGTCACAAATAATTGATGGAAAGGAAAGAATCATAGACTTTGGATCTAGAACTCTCAAGGACGCAGAACTTAACTATTTTATGATAGAGAAGGAGGCACTATCATGTTTCTGGGCTAAAAATCATTTCATATTCTACGTATGGGACATACCTTTCAGTTTGAGAACTGACCATAAACTGCTAATCCCCATGTTTTCTTCCAAATGCATTGAAAAGACACTCCTGCATTGCTAAATAGATTCTAGCATTACAATGATACAACTTCAATATAGTGTATGTTCCAGGTATCAAAATCCAAGTAGCTGACTGTCTGTCCCAGTTGTCAGAAACATGTGAAGATACTCAGATAAAACCTGATGAGTAGACAATTTTATCTATAGAAATTCCAGCCATAAATAGAAAAGAATGGGAAAAAAGTGAGAAAGAAGATACTGTTTTAGATGACATAAGAGTCAAAATAATCAGGGCTGGCCAATCAAATGTCGAGAATTACCTTATAATTTACAACCATGTTGGAACGTAAGGAACAAATTATCCAATGTGGGTACTATGATCCTAAAGTCCAACAAGATTGTACCCCCCAGCAACATGAAAGAACCTATTATTGATATTGTTAATCTGGGATGCAGTATGACCAAAAGTAAGATCAGGAACAATTACTGGTTTCCGTATATGGACTCCAAGGTAGAAGACAAAGTCAAGCACTATTTAACCTGCTGTGCCAGTGACAAAAATAAGACCATATGTAAGGGTCCTCTTCTACTGGTGGAAGTTCCCATTAAACCTTGGGACAAGATAGGTCTAGACATTATAGGACCAATGAATTACCTTAATGTACATCTTAAATACATGTTTGTATTAATAGATTATCATTCCCATCAGGTAAATATTAAAGTCATGAACAAAATCAATACAGCCACTTTGATAGAATGTTTATCTGATACATTCACCAAAGAAGGCATTCCTAGTTCTATAATTACCGATCATGGGGTCCAAATCACTTCCGCAGAGATTACACAATTTTTGGAAAATGTAGTTATCAGTTATGTCAAAACATCCCTATTATACTGAAAGGACAATGGCCTGTTTGAAAGGGTGAATAAGATGTTTAAAGAGAACATTCAACTATCTCTTGCCTCAGGAGAACAAACTGACACGTCTTTGAGAAAAATGATATGGTCCTACAACACTACTCCCAATGCTGTTTCTAGTATATATCCTTTTGTATAATTTAAACGTAGAAATCCCAGAACCAAGCTCACTCCCAATTGGTTAAATGGAGCAGGTTCAGTGTGGGTTGACAGAAATGTAATCAAAAGGAAAGTGGGACACCACCAAGAAGCATTCAAAACGTGGTATGACAAGAAACAGGAAATAGTGAGACGTGAATGGAACAAGAAAGAATGGGTGGCAGTAAAAAATCCATACATCTCATGTTCCAAGTCAACTTCGCTCTCTAAACCTGAGAAAATTAAATGTGTAAAATATAACTCTATAATTCTGCAAGATGGGCGTATTTGAAGTATGGACAACACTGCTCATAGTCTAGAGGCCCTCATTCCTCCAGAAGTAACATTCAAATAGCAAGATGTGATTCCGTACAATGTTTCATAAGCAAACCAGAAATCGGCATCCTCCAGTTTGGCAATCTGATTATAAAATGGGGTAATTATTTTCAGTATCGTCGTCATCACACTACATATTTTGTGTTCCTAGAAAGTAACTTTTGCTAGTAATTCCTTTTCTCCTTAGGAATAGTTGTTGCAATCCTTATAAATTGTGACAATATTGATCTAGTCTACATAGACATTACATTGTATATTTTGCCTGTCCTAGATTGCCATGTCTTGTCTAAATATTTATTTCACTAATTAGAGAGATATGTTGTAATTTAATCTTGAATAGCGTGTTCCGTTGTTCTTCCTTCACAATTCCCCCACTTCCTTCCTTCCTTCCATTGTCATGTTCCACTATGAGTTTGGAATGTTGATGTGAAGCTCACATCAGAACATTGGTGAAAGGCAAAGATAAGGCAGCAAGCAATGTGTTGGAAACTGTCAGAATAAAGATGTAAACTCTATCCTTCTATATATATTTCTTATCTAACAAATACTTCTCATAATAGTCTTAACTTTAGCTTACACTGTGTATCTCTTATCTGTGGGAGGGTGTGAGTGACAATATCACAGTTCTTGTTTTATTTTCCGCTAGGGGACTTGTGCTCTAGGATGCATTCAAGAGCAAAAATGATTATTAGCCTGTGTTGGGTCTTTGAAGGCATGAAGTTAGGGCTGGTCAGCAAGTGCTTTGGAAACTGTTGCTCAGCCTGTGGTGGAAGCACGAACATGGCTAATTTTCACACCATCATGTTGTGTATCTGCCTCTGGAGGACATTAGTTCTATTCTTCAGTGGGCTTCCCTCTGTTGCTTGCCTTGCCTTTTTGACGGTGTTGTTGCTTGTACTACCTTCAAGGCACTTTGCCTCATCCGTAGAGCCTCCTAAGGAAAATGGCCACTATATCTACAAATTAAACTCAAGCAAGACAAACAAACTAGGACACTGTGCTCCAGTCTGGCAAAATATATTTCCAGGCCTTCTCTTCAGAACAGCTTTATATTAATTACCCATTGTAAGAAACTGGGTTTTTGGTTGACTAGGATTGAGCCCTATTTATTACCCATTGTAAGAAACTGGGCTGCTGGTTGACTGGGGGCGAACCTTGGTAAAGCAGCAACCACAGTCCCTGTCAGGCCGAGACAAAAGCCAACCCTAAATTAACCTGTGCTCAACCCTCTGGTAGCTTAGCACAGAGCTCTTAGGCTAAACTTAGAGGCAATGTGTAAAGTATTTGTGCAACAGTTGAAACAGTAATAAAGTGAAAATACCACACCAAGATAGAAAAATGGAACTTTAAAAAATAAAACAAGAACAAATCCAATCAGTAGAACTGGAGATAAGCAGTTTTAAAGAAGTAACACCTAAAAGCACAAAGAGCACCTTATGGATATCCAGTCACACAGGACTGGGATAAAGTCACAAGTTGAGGCTGGATGGGATGGACTGCATACAAGCTACAAGGACCCATTTAGGTCCGCTGAACTGAGTTACTTAAATCAGGGTTTGCGTCGCTCTGAGAGGTTCCGCGTCTAAGATGCGTTACTCAGCTGAAGCAATACGTTGGTTCCAAGATGTGGCAAAGCTATGATTCGAGGGCCTGCATGGTTATTGACAATCCCGTCGAAGGGGCTTGTAATATGAAGTCCAGCATTGAGGATGCAGTGCATAGTCGGGTGATGCATTGGTTTCGAGGAGCTTCGAGGCTGCAAAGCAGACTCTTGTGTCATCGTTGAGGATGCCACTGGTGAGAGATGCAGGGGCCCGTGTCGAGGATGTGCCACGCAGCAGCAGTTTCCAACGGGGCTGCGGCAGTGATGCGGGTCTTTGCAAAGGGTACAATCCACACAGCAGTGGCAATGCGTTAGTTCTGCTTGGACTTGCACCACACAGCAAAGGAGGTACTTTGGTTCTATAAAATACAGAATGAACATGTGCTCTCTCCCAGTCAAATTGCACTGCCCCAGGTCATCCTTTACTTCACTGCCCTTCACCCAAACAACCATTCAGTGCCTTGCAAAATCCACCCAGGTCCATGGGCCAGTTTGTGACTGCCCGTACACATCTGCCTATATCACTCTGGGGTAAGGCCATACTTCCTAACAAAGGCTTCCTTCATGGGAAGATACCTCATCCTATCCCCCTTCTCCAGGGCCAGTAGGGTGTCCCTTCCTTAGCTAGGGATGTGCTTCCGCAGACTACCCCAGTCCTCTTCAGGGATCATGTGTAGTGCATCTGTAAAGCAATCGCATAAGCTTCAAACCACTTGGCCCTTCCCCACAACAAAATCAGGCACCAGACTATTAGGAATATGGACCCTCTTGTCTCCAGGGGGCACTGCAGTTATGCTGCCACCATCACTGCTCGGCCCTGCCTGTCTGGCTTTGATGTGCAGTTCTCTTTTCCTTTAAGGCTCTTTTTGCCTCAGCTTTCCTTGTCTCCATGGCCAGTTTTTTTCCCCTCTTCCTCCATGGCCAGTTTATTTTCCTCCATTCTTAACTGAGCCACCTGCAGCTTGAACTCCCAACTGCAGATGGCACCATAGGAAGGTCTTCTCAAGGACCTTCCATTTCATCATCATCTCCTGTGGCTTCAACTAGTGACTGGTGAGTTTCTTCCCAGTCCCTTAGTGACTTTTGGAGCTCCACCTTCCTGGTGATGCCTTTTGCTAGAAGTCCCCTTTCCTTGCAGAGCTCCTTGAGTCGGTCACAGTGTATGTAGACATGTGGGCCAGCTCAAAATCTATTCTTGCAGGTGTGGTTTCAGGCAGAACAGTCAGGTAGAGAACTTAGAAAAGGCAAAAAGGCCACCCAGAGAAAATTTAAAATGTGAATTGGTTTCAGATATGGGATGGTAATGTACACAAAAATCACTGTAAACACTACACAACCACAAGTCCTAATCTTCACTGCTGATCATCAATGTAGGAAATTGGTTTGTTGGTTGAATGGGGATGAACCCTGGTCAAACAGCAACCACTGTTCTCATCAGGATGAGGCACAAGCCAACTGTAAATTAATCTGTGCTCAACCTTCTGGTAGGCTGGCCTAAAGCAGTCAGGCTTAATATGTAGAGACAATGTGTAAGGTATTTGTGCAACACTTCAAATAGTATTAAAATGAGACTACGCCACAAAAATAATCCCACACTTAGCTAGAACAATAGAACTTTCTTTGAGAAATAAAACACAATCAAAAGGACAAATTTCCAATCAGTAGAACCAGAGATATGCAATTTTAAAGATTGTGGTAAAAAAGAGTCAAAAAGCCCAAAACGCCAGCGGTGGACATCTCATCGCACTGGACTGAGACATAGCCACAAGTTCAGGCCAACCACATAATGTGGGTTAGCAGAGCGTTGAAGATGTGTTGTGCAGCCAAAGCAATGCTTTGGTTCTGAGATGCAGAGTGGCTGTAATGTCAGGGCCTTCGTGATTTTCGAGGATCCTGTCGTCAGGGCTTCCAATGTGAGGTCCAGTGTTGAGCAAGCAGTGTGCAGTCGGTTCGACGCATTGGTTCCGAGGACCTGCGTGGCTGCGATATGGAGTCCAGTGTCATCTTTGAGGCTGCGTCGAAGAGAAATGCAAGGGTCTGCACCGAGAATGAGCTGCACAGTGGCGGTTTCAGTGAGGCTGCAGTGGCAATGGGAATCTTTGCGATGGGTCCAAAGCAGCAGCAACGCGTTGGTTCTGCTCAGGTTTGCTTCTTGCAGCAGAGGCGGTGCATCACTTCTGCTGGATCAACAGAGGCTGGCAGAGTACCGTAATCCCACTTCCAAGGACCGAGGACTGGGATGGCACCACTTGGCAGAGTAGACTCACAGGTGGCAGAGTTCAGGTGCAGGCTGTTGAAAGCCTGTTGTGTTCCTGAGGCTTCAGATCAGGTGTCCAACCTACTAGTCCTTGGAGTCACTCTGGGTTCTGGGTTCAAAAGATGCAGGTCCAGTCCATCTCATCCAGGCAAGAGGGCAATAGACAGCAGGTCAGCACAGAAGGGCAGTAGTCCTTCGGAGCAGCAGTCCAGAAGAGTGACAGCCAGTTCAGCAGCACAGCAGTCCTTCTTTCTGGCAGAGAATCCACAGGTTCAAAAGTGTACTGAAAAGTTGGTGTCTGAGGTCCAGTGTTTATAATTAGTTGTGCCTTTGAAGTGAGGAGAAGCTTCTAGAGGCAAACATTTGAAGTGCACAGGTGCCCCGCCTTCTTGGCCTTGGCTCCAGACTAACTGCACGGGGTATTCATCCCTTTGAGTGGGGACAGGGCACAGCCTCTTCAAGTGTAAGTGGGGCTGGGCCTAGCTCCTCCCTTCCATCCTGCCAGAGATAGCTCACCTAGTCACACCTAAGCTCACCATTGCATGTGGCTGTATAGGGGGAATACACAAAGCCTCAATGTCAACTACACTCCTTCATGTAACCCAGAGACAGTATGCAGGCACCAAATGGCTGAGGAAGGAAAATGTCTACTTTCTAAAAGTGGCATTTTTAAAATTGTAATTTAAAATCTGACTTCAGCATAAATTGAGATTTTTCATTACAGTTCCAAAAATACCAAACATGAACAAGGTACCTGTTCCAGTTTTCACTACCCAGACATGTAAAACTTAAAAGTACATGTCCTGCTTTTTACATGCATTGCACTCTGCCTTCTGGGTTCTCAGGGACCTAGCTTAGGGGTGGGTGACTTACATGTTTTAAATAGGAAGGTTTAGCCCTTGCAAAATGTTAAAACTGCACACACACAGGCTGCAATGGCATTACGTCACTTGTGCCAATAAAAATGCTGCCCCACATTTGTGGCTGGGCCTAGTGCCCACCACAGGAACGAATCGAACCAAAGTCAATATGAGCCCTTACCTGGGGAGTCCTGTTCACCTTGGTCTGATCCGTTCCGGTTGCGGACCCCTCGGCTAACCGCACAAGTGGCACAGCTTTTTTATCAGCACAAGTGAGGTAATGCTGGGTGGTAGGAATTCGGTCATTCGGGAGCGCGACCCAGGGTAGGCACAACGTCCGACGGCTGGTCTGAACCAATGTGTTATATGGACCAGGCCCACGGTCTGCGTGATCCCATGAAGCCCTGTCTCTAGTTGGGAGGGGCGACCGATAGGACTGACATACTGGGTCCAAAGGGACTTTTGTAAGTGACTGACTATACTAATTTCTTTGCTTTCGCTTGTCAGCCTTTTTAGACTTGAGTACTATAAGTTTACATGTGGAGAAGCATTATTATATTAGGTCCTGAGGAAGCGTCATAGGATCCTTTTTGGACCGAACAGACGCGAAACATGTCGACCCGATTTTTGAGGGAGGTCTTGTAGTTCCTGACCTCCTATTTCATGTGAGAATGGTCAAACATCACATTGACCTAACTCTCCCAGTAATTGTTTTAATCTTGGCCTGCTCCCTGCACCAATAAAGATAAACCGTACAGAGAGTTTTTGAGCCAATTTTACCCCTAGTTTTTCTAGCTCTCCTTTCCCTCCTTATCTTTCCTCCCGACTCATTTGCGGGATAGTGTGGCATCATCAAAAAAGATCTCCGGCAAAGAGCCCCCCGAAAGGGTGGTGCCCGTCAGACATTGCAGCGCCGGTCTGATGAGGAGCTGGTCCGATGATGAAGCATGACACCCATTTGGGTGTGTGAGGACTCTTGCTCCTAGTAAATAGGACTCCCTATTGAGTAGGATCTTCTAACACTCTCCCTGTTTAGTTGTTTGTTTTTCGTGTCCCTTAGGAACAGTGTATTTCATTATTAGTGACATCAGACCATCACCACTGTTGGTAGTCTGGAGGACCTAAGCATTCACTGCAGCAGTCTGTTTGACCTCAGGTTCGAACCCGACGTGTGTATTCAATCCTTCCAAGATCGATAAAATGACTACCACTCAGTTCTTAATTTGTACTTGTTGCTTCCGTGCAAAGCACCGGGACTTATTTTTGAGGGCCAGCACTTATTTTTCTGCCTCATGCATTTACTGTGAGCAAAAGACACATATGGAAAAGATGGAGGAAGAGAAAAACAAAAAAACATCACTATGGGAATAAGCAGAAAGCTGCAAGAGTGAGCTGATGGGGCAGGGAGTGGCCATAAACAGATTAATGAGGCCCCAGATAGCTTCAGGATTACAGCTACCTCAGTATTCCTTGTTCGCACATTAAATTGCAGCCGCCACATGTTTAAGAGGAGGGCTTTGGGCACCGGCACCTTTTTATTTACAAATTAAGACTGCTACCACTGAATCGCATAACAATGAATATCTGTTATTTCAGCGCCAACATACCCTGTTGAAAACATGTGCTTTTCAAATACACGTTTGTATTCAATACTGATTAACTAAATCAACAACGTGAAGGAAATGTTTTGTATTAAACGTATAAATGCTCTATTGCTGCTACAGAATAACATTTGCATGAAAATGAATGAATGTCCAAGCATGAGAAAACACTTAAGTAATCACTAAAAGAAGTCAACTAAAATATGTGAATGGTTCAAACTCTAGACAACACCTGCAGCCTATGGGTGTGAGTAAAAGGCCACTCTGCACTTTACAACACCATTAAACAATTTTATCAGACTGCACTTGCACTGTTCATGCTTTGGTAATAGTAAAGAAAAACGTGATGAAAAATTAAAGTTGGACAAGATATACATATCACATAGGGCATAAAAAGGTGCCACATGACCTATACAACTTTTCTGAAATAATTTGTTAGCTTGGCACTAGCTGTCTGTCTTGTAGTGCAATAAATATCAAGTCTGAATATTACAAATCACAACAGCACTCATTAATAGGCAACATCTAATGTAGACGTCCCGAATAAATTCTACAGAAACAGTAAAAAATGTTATTAGGTTGACACAACCTCCAAAGATGTGTCCATCATTATGTAAGCATGATTGGTCTCAAACATTCTGTGCAACCGACAAATCAGCATGTCAATGGTTGAGACACGAACTTTCTATGGTGTAGGCTGAAATGTTGCTTTGGAGTTGTCAACGGCATAAAACATATGGGAATATTTAAGAGCTCCGAGCGCCACAAGAGCGTCACTTTTCGTGATGGTCCGGTGGAGCTAACCACTGCTCCATATTTACAAGGAGGTGTAACACCACTTTTTGTGGTGTTATGCCTCCTTGTGAATATGGGCCCCTCCAGCTCAGTTTTCTGCGTCAGAGGGGCATGCAATGGGGATTGCAGTGGGCGTTCCTCCGCAACACCCATTGCTTTTGACGCTGGCCCAGATTTACGAGAAATTGTAAATCTGTGGCCGAACCAGAAACTAACACTACCCCAGGGGTGGTGTTAGCATGGCAAAACGAGGAGGGATGCTTTAATTCCTCCTTGTTTTTTGCTTTTTCTATATGTGCTGCATTCTGCTGCACACATAGAAGAAGCAAAATGCCATGGATGATTGTTTATGTGCAGGTATCTCTTCCTGCACATAAACAATAATTCTAAAATTTTACCTGTCATCAGTGCCTTACTGTAATATGTCTTAAACTTTCAGGTGGATGTGATGACGATGAGGGAGGGGGCAGGGGCAATCTTCAAAAGTCATGGGAATAAATCCAACCCAAGAAGGTGAGATCCTTGTTGTTCACAGGGCAGGAAGATTGGAGGATATTGCTATAGGTTTCAAGAATCGGATCGTGTCAGGAACTCTCTAGTACAAGCAGCAACTGGAGAACAGACTTGGGAGATGGGTTTAAGCAGCAGGTAGGAGGTGTGGGAGACGAATAAGCAATGAGGAAGGAGGGAGGAAGCAATAATGAGAACACAATAGCGAGTTGGGGAAGGTGCTGGGAACAATGTGGGAAGAGAGTACTCGTATGGAGTGCTAGATACCAAATAAAACAAGGCAGTATCTAGCAGATGAGTCAGCACCATATGGACTAGACCTGGGCAATGTAACTGGCCTGAAGTGAGAAGTCTGAAATATGGAAACAGTTCATATCCAGGGATCCTGTTAATGTCCACGTGTGCACATTTATCAGCTTCACTTTCACAAAACAGAAATATGGATGAACACACAAAATGAACAGGGAAAATGCCAAAATAAGGGAGCACTGGATAGAAGGTATAGGCTGGTAAGGATAACTAGGAAAGGTTTGTTGCAATATATACTTTTTCCGTAAATGCCAAAACCAGTATCGATGAAAATTACATACTGTACAGCAAGCAATGAGCAGAGTCATTTCCTAGAACAAATGGACAGGCCTGCATAAAATTTGCAAGCAGTAGAACTGGACAGTCTCCATTTAAAATTAAATGCACACTTTTTAGCACTTGCATGCACTTACAGGTCATCTCTCTAGTGAGTCATACACAGAGGTGTTCTAAAGTGAAATTGCGTGTGCATGATAGCACATGATAAGTCTATTACCTCAGTCTTATTTACATGCATAACTCATTGTGCCATCTCTTTGCTCTGAAGTAATGAGAAATCAACTTCAGTGCCCGGCCTCAGAAGGAAGTTCAGATCGTCGGGCTCAGCTGGCACCTGGATCTAGTCTAAAGTGTGCTTCATGGGTAAATGAGCATGGGTTTGAAAATAGTATCTACACTTTTAAGCTTGGCCTGCCGTCGTATTTGCACAAAGACGAATTTAGTATGGCACTTGTGACTGGCACATGCTTTGAGGAATATGTTACGTGGCTTTCAGCTTACAACCACTCAAGCTAAGACACTGGTGAGCTGTGCTGATGCATTCTGCGTGTACAGGTCATGAAGATATATACTGTCTAAGATGGTGTATGGGCATGTTCCAACCCTTTGTGGTTCATGAGGTTTGTGTGAGCAGTTGAGATTATCTATAATAGCAGGTTCAGCCTAAGTGTAGCTTCTTTAGAACGTCTTCTGGGAGCTTTGCTTAGCACATAAGCTGGGAGCAGTATTTTCAGGTTCACAGCTACAGCAAGGGAGGCGGGCAGGCTCCAACACAAGCAGGCAGAGTAAGACTGGCTGTACAGTGAGTGCTGAGGATAAGGCGGTAGCCGAGCATCTGAGATAAGAGTCTGTGGGAGGAGCGGGACGCTCTTAAAATGGTATATACCATGAAAGACAGATAAAACAATTTCCCACTTGTCATGTATTCCTTCTCAGAAGTTGCCAAACATTGACAACAACCTGTTTAAGCAGGGTGAGGCTGGCTGGGAGCTTTGCCTGGCACAAAAGCTTGGAGCAGTATTTACAGGTTCACCGCTGATAGTAAGGGAGGCAGGGTGGGAGCCAATGTAAGCAGGCAGAGCAGGATGGGCTGCACGGTGAGCGCAGAGGATAATGCAGTGGCCTAGCCTCCAAAATAAAACCATATGGGAGGAGCAGGATGGGAGTCAAGCGGCTGTGCCTGGGGAAGAGATTGGGGGAGGAGGAATCAAACAGTGGTGCTGACACAGTTGCTAAGAAAGAAGAAAGAAGTTTGCCAAATGCAGATGAAAATCATGACTTGGGCCTTGGGTCACTGATAAGAAGAACACAGGAAGACCAACAAGAAATGGTATGCTACAATCAATAGAAACAGAGGATAAGGGCAAGCACACAAACCAATAAAAAGAAAGGGTGGGATGTAAGCCCCCTTCAGGATTTTTTATTAATTCAATAGATTTTGCAAGCACAGCAGAAGTGCTGTGCCGGCATAAAACAGCATGCAAAACACCCACCACTGCATAGTAAGCAGAACTTGTAGTTAAAAGAAAGCCATATGCACTATTTTTCTTCAGAGACATTTTTGAGCAAGAGTTAATATTCTAATTGAAATGATCTTGGTTTAGCCCCACAATCTGTTACTGAATACTGGAAATAGCATAAGAAAAACTTAAGCACTATTCATGAGGCTATTTTTTGGCTGTAAACATACATTTACACCTGAAAATATCTGATTTACATCTGGCAAAAATCCACAAAAGGATTCCTGATCTATGTAAATGTTTTTATTTCTGTGACTTTCTTCTCCAGGAGTACAGAAAACTCTGCAGTAGTAATTCTCATGCAAGTGGAGGGAAGGTGGCATTACAGTGTGTAGTTTGCCTTGTAAGCTTTTGGATCCTCACAAACATGCATTTGTGGACATTCACAAACTCTGAGGTTGAAGTGTTGAAAGGAGCAATGAGGAAGGTCAACGTTTTCATATCTACATAGGAGATTTGGAGGACGAATTTTGAGAGGGGCTCTTTTTTATTTATCTGGAATTTTCTACATGTAGGAAAGGCACACAGGTATTTGTCTTATTTTTAGTTACATCTAGTAAAAGTAAAGTGATTCTTCATAAGTCAAAACTCTTACCCTGATCCTCACCACCCTTATTGACTCTTCTTTCCATCTTTGGATGGCTTTGTAGCATCATTAACGAATCTGCATGCCCACCCATTTTCCCTTTTTCTCTTTGATTTTTTTCTTCCCCACTTTTTGAATCCTTCATGCTGTTGTGTTCATTCTTTTAAGGTGGCATGCCTACTTGCTGCTTTTTTGTGTTCACTGTATTTCTTGAGACAATACTGGTCATTTCGAGTTGGGTAGATACAAGACGCCTGCTATGGTGTGGCAGGTCTCCAGTATATACCCAACTGTACCTATGGTACTTTATTTAGAGTATAGATAGCGTACATGGCAACAAACTGGATTCAGAGGGAGACTCCTAATTTTAAAAGTAAGTAATGTCTTTACTTTAGCTGTCTCCCACCCAAAATATGCTCTGTTGCAATTTTAGTCAATAGAGAAAATACATTTCCCTGATTCTTTTCACTATCTCTCTCCTTCCTATTTCGAAATGTTGACAAGTATGACATGGCTATACAGTCTAATAGTGCAGACAGGCCATAAAAAAAATGTTCTGAAAATGTAGTGATGTCCTCACCTTCATCCATCTCAACCTATCTTCTATCATGTTGAGGTCCCTCATTATTTCAACTTAGTACAAATCTAACTAGCAGTTAAATGGCTTATAGCCTGTGCAAAGAAAAACCTGTAATGCTGTCACTGGCATAAGCAAAAGAAACCAATTGTTCCCTAGTCTAAAATGTGTTCCTTGTCTCCATATTTGTGTATTTGTAACAAAAACTTTTAAATACTTTGTCAGGTTGGGCAACTACTTACCTGAGAAATTAAACTTTGGCAATATATCCTTCCGAGTATCTAAGATCTAGTACAATTTGCCTTTTCAACAAAGAAGCCTCTCTAGACTGAGAAGCCAATCTTTCATTTCTGTTATGACCTGGAAGTTTTTCAGCCAGTTTTCACTTCCTACCAAATCTGATGTATCTTTTTGAGATAGCTCAAGAGGCATTTTAGACATTTAGGTTTAAGGTGAATACGATACACATTATGGAAAAGGAAGCCTAGTAAATAGGGAAAAATGATCACTTTTTATGTAAGGCAATTTTCAACTTTAAAATGTTAATTCTGTATTTACCTCAATTGAACTAAATAAGAAAATCGTTGCAAATAAGGCAATTTCATCTATGAATTTGGACAAGTCACTCAAATTACAGTTAATTTGGTTAATTCCTTGAGGGTTTCACGAGATCCAAATAAGACTTTACAACTAATGCTTCTGAAAAAGAAAAAAGAGAATAGCTATCAAGAAGAGACAATAAATAGGTCGGAATATGACGGAAAACTACTGTGGTAGAATCCAAACACACCTAGCGATCTTGCAAAGAAATATGCCTCTACTTATGATCAAACCACCCAAAAAAGGGGCTGTGACTATGTTAACTCTTGTGACGTGGGCATGCACTTAAAGTTGTCAGGAGCATCAACGGCCAGATATATCATTTTTTTAAATTGCGATTCCCTTTGAATCACAAGTAGGGAATTGCTATTCAAATGTATGAAAATCATAGAGTTTCATTTTGCACTTCCTAATGGGTCGCAAAGCAACATACCTTATTAAGGGCCAGATGTATCATGCATTTTTGCGTTCGCAAACTGCCTGATGCAAAAATGCATTTTAGTATAAATGAGTTCCAATGTGCAATTCGGTAACTTCTTACCAAATGGCAAATTGGAATTGAGACTACATACTGATTCAGTATTAGGAAGGGGCGTGTCAAGGGCATCCATTCTTAATACCGAATCACAGCGGTATGCAAGAATGTTTTGTGACCGAAAGGCGGTCACAAAACATTCACATTTTACCACCTACTTCATGTAGGTGGTAACCCATTCACAAAAAGGAAGTGGTCCCCAAGGGACTTCTCCTTTGTGAATGCATGCGAAAACATATTTTAAGAGCAGGCAGTGGTCCCATGGAAAACTTTTAATTTTGCTTTTTTAAACACATCCTGTTTTCCTTTAAGGAAAACAGGCTGCATTTAAAAAATGATTGCTTTATTTAAAAGCAATCACAGACATGGTGGTCTGCAGAGCCCAGCAGACCACCATACCTGTGACTTTAGCGTCTCCTAATGGGTCACAAATTGCGACCAACCTCATGAATATTAGGGTCCGATGTATCATTTTATGAAATTGCAATTCCCTGAGAATCACAATTATGGAATCACTATTCAAATGTATGAAACTCATGGAGTTTCATTTTGCATTTCCTAATGGGTTATAAAGCGTCCTACCTCATTAATATTCATGAGGTTGGTTGCAATTTGCAACCCATTAGGAAACGCTAAAGTCACAGGGATAGTGGCCTGCTGGGCTCCTCAAGGAAAACGGGATGCATTTAAAAAATAAAAATGAAAGATTTTCTTTTCATTTTTTAAGAGTAGGCAGTGGTCCCTGGGACTACAGTCTGCTCTTAAAATTTTTTTTTGCATGCTTTCACAAAGGGGAAGAGGTTCCTTGGGGACCCCGTCCCGTTTGGAAATGGGTTACCACCTACTTGGAGTAGGTGGTAAAATGCAAATGTTTTGCGACCGCATTTCTGTCACAAAACATTCCTGCATACGGCTGCTGGTCGGTTCTAGGAAGGGACGCACTTGACACGCCCCTTCCTAATACTGAATTGGTAAGCAGTCGCAATTCCAATTTGCCATTCGGTAACAACTTACCCTATCACAAATTGGAATTCATACATACCAAAATGCGTTTTTGAAGTTGCAAACGGCCCAATTGGGCCGTTTGCGACCGCAAAAATTCATGATTCATCTGGACCTAAATTACTAGAGGCAAAATCGCAAATTGCAAGAGTTATTACACAAGTCGCATAGGAAATGTTAGCAGTTGTGTCCATATGAAGTTTACTGATGAAACCCTGGTGAAAGATATCAAGTCAGGAAGTGCTTTTCCAAGGTTATCATGGAAGACTGAGGAAGCGCTGAAGTGCCCAGCAGCTTTCTGTTATGCCCATGGCTTTGAGGTTGTTTTTTCCTGTGCCGTCTCCGGGTGGAGTTAATGAGCTCACTGGAGGTACTCTGTGCATTTTTATTTGTTTCACAGCAGATTCCAAGGCTCTTTTAGACTCATAATGGATTATGATTATTGCTCCCTCTCCTAGTTATTGAGAGGCTGCTGGTTTTTGGCAGCTCATTTACCTGTACCAGTCAGAAATAGCATCCTGACACCTTCATGGAAAGTCCATTCAGTCGTCCATAACTCACATCCTTCACATCTACCTGGGCATGGGTGCTTCAGTTGGCTGCAGGAGGTCTCTCTTGTCTCAAAGAATGGATCTCCTGTCCATGGAGGGAAGGAGAATGTATCACCCCTTCCCTGACATTATTCAGCCTGAGGACAATACTACTTAACAGTTCCCTTTTACACCAAGCCAGGTCTCAACAAACTAGTCTCTGACACTATCACCAAACTACACTCTCCTCACTGTTCTGCAACATTTATATAATACTTACTGCCCCTATATGGAGCACCGAAGAGCTTGACTACAATGGTAGCATGCTACACTGTGTAGGGTGTGCAGTTGGAAGAGCAGTGTCTTTCTTTTGATTCCATGTGTGAAGTGTTTCCATGCCGTGCGTGATGGCCACCCAGGTGTGGTAATAGTGCTATGGAAAGCAGCACTGAGCAGTGTGATGGGTGAAAAGTATGAGAGATAGGCACATTGTTTATAGTTTTCAGTAAGCTAGTAGCTTACTACAGCTTTGAAGGTCCCTTTATTGTGCTTCTAATGATCATAGTCGACTAAGCTAGTTACTGTACTGGGTTTTCAATTATGAGGTTAGGTTTGAGGTAAGGTTTGTGAGGAGATCTGCTGGGATGGACTTTGTTACTATCATCCCACATACAATTGTCATTGTGAGGTGCTTGTCAAGAAAGAGTCACATTTTCTAGGTAGTTGAGGCTAGCAGTGGTTCACTCAATTAGAGTCTGCCATTGAATAGCGGTAAGTGGCAGATCTCTTCAGTTACTCTATCCCTTTTTCAGATGGGGATGGGTGGTTTATTGCAATGGGTTGGTGCAGTACTTAGTGATGGACATGATTTGATAGAGGTTCTGTCCTATGTGGGTGTAAGAGGGTCAGAGAGGCTGTTTGAATTACAATTGGCTGCCCGGCTGCTCAGTATTATGGCATTAGTATCAGTGAGGGCCAGGAGGGTTCTATATGTATTGGCATTACTATATAATATCAAGGTTAGATGAGACCTGGAGGGCCCCAGTCATATACACCTGTTTCCCCGTGATCCTTCTCCTGAAGAATACACACTCCCCTTTCCCCTAAGGAATATACACACATCACTTACACTTCAAAACATCAGGTGATGTAAAAATCCTGCATCGCAAACTACATGGAGTCCAGTCTTAATCCAATGTCAGGGCACACTCCGCTAGGGTAGAGTAGCATTGCTCAACTTTTCCAGGCATGTATCTGTCAGAGACAGGGACGGCTTTCGGGTGGTGTGAGCGGTGCAGCTGCACTGGGTGCTGATCTGGATTGGGGGGAGCTGACCTCAGGGGGGCGCCGTGTTCAGCAATTACTTATGAAACTTGTGATATAAAAGCACCTACTAAAAAGTTCCTTGTGCGTCCAGCCTTCAGGAAGCAATTAAAATGTCAAGATACCTCTTGTGATTACTGTTCCTGCTAGGGCGAGATGGAAGTCTTGTCTAGCGGCAGCTTTGACTTGCCATAAAGTAGCACAGAGGGTTAATATGCCAGTTGCAAAGAACAGAACTATATTTTCTGTGGATAGCTGAGTGGATTAGTAAAGACAGCATTTACAAGTGCTTTAAAACAAATGAATGTATGTGGAAAGGGGACTATGGAGGGATGAGGGGCACAGTTGCCTGGTGGTAGTGAGGGCACCAGAGGAGAAGAGCATGGGGTATGGGGTGTCAAAAAAGATTGTCGCACAAGGTGCCACCAGCGCTAAAGCTGGCCCTGGTCAGAGATGAGATGCCAGCTACAACATATGTGTTCTCTCAACACCATGTTCCTGAACTGTCCTCCTGGAGCTATTAAAAGTTTAGCCAGAAAGTTTAGAAAATCCCATTTTTACTAGGCAGATTTACAAAATGTGCCTTCGTTTTCCACCTTGCTTTCTAATTTTCAATTGTTGTGGATATCAGATACTGGCTGACAATGGGAAATAAAGAGATAGGGCTTAAGAGTAGGATACATGTAACTATGTGGAGACTCCAGCACTCCAAGTATGTAGCAACTTTTCCATTTGCAACCCCTTTGGAACTGGCCACAAATGTGGTTGGTTCCATTTTCATGTTGGAGGGAATTGGTATTGTAAGCAATGCCCAGGTATGGGGGGATGATTGTTACATAAACATGGTGTGTGCATTCGTGTATGGGACTAGAACAGAAAGATCTTTATTTAAACTGCTGTAGAAGCAATTTTCAACCCCACTGTTGGGAGGCAAGGATACCCGTTCATTGATGATGGGAAACAGCCGGTTGTAAATATGCCCCTGAATGTTTTTAGGACTTTTTGGATGAATGAGTGAAGGGATCCGTCGAATGTTGCTTGGGAAGGAATTCCTGAAGAATGTGCTCTTTTTCTCATTTCAATGGTTCTTATTTTACGCCTCAATCATCTCACATTCAGCGAACAAAGGTGTGTGTGTGTGTGCGCGTCCAAGTAATCGCCAGTTACACAGCTGACCACTTGTTCAATCCTTAGCCCCTTAGTTGAAGTACAAGCAAGAGCTGTAAATACAGCACACACAGTGGCCAAGGCAGCAAGAGCAGTAACAGAGCTTTCACACGGCTAGCCTGTGGTAGCAGCTCATAGCCCAGGAAACCCTGAATTGACTTGAAGCGGTCAATGTAATTTAGACACTCTTGCTGAAACCCTGTACAGGACATGACTAATTTATTTCAGGTGTCTAGCCATGGATTATTCTGCCTCGAGGCATGTAAAAGAAGCGTGGGCACAGTTCCTAAAACCACTCTAATTAATTTCACTCATGGATTCTTTCAAAATGAATACAACCTGTTCAAATACATATTGATTGAGGTGATTGCGTGGCTGTCTTCCAAACTTTATGCAAAGCGTTCTAAACTGGCAGTCAAATACGGACCCATCTTGGATATTGCAGATTGCAGTGATCTACTGAAACTCAAACTACATTTTAGAAGAGCGGATCTCTAAACATTTGCTAACATTAATTTGTAGCATTAAAAAGCAAATGACAATAGAGAAGTGCTGGGTCAACATAACCTACAGACGGGCTCCACATTACAAATTCCAAGGTTGTGCTGTTTTGTTCTATTTCGTTTTGTGGCAACCAAGGCTGCTTTGCAGCAACAAAATTCAAAGTCCGTATTTTACCTTTGTAAGGCAAGCAAAATACAATTATTTTTGCTGTTTTAAAACAGAGCCGATTGCAACAAAATGATATCCCTCAATGTAGCACTCCATTAACCCACTGTCCCACTGGAATTAAAATACTTGCAGTGAAACTCAGGAGCATACTTGTTTTTAGCAATTAGGCTGAAGATGGCCTCAACCTTTTGTGACTAATCTCAACTTTTAACCTTGAGATAAAGTGATTGTTATGTGCTTTGCGTTGTATTTTGTGAGATCTGGGGCGTCAAAACCATTTATGGTATGTGATTAAAGCATTTTTTCCAGTTTAGGCCTTTTATTGTATTTTGCGTGGTTGTCCTCGGTGTATCCTTCCCACATGTGTGTGTGATTTTCTCAAAATATTCTTATGAGGCTCTTGTAGGTTGCATCAGTCTTTATTTATAATTGTGAATGTCATCATTCTCTATTTCAGACTTTCAGTGCCACTCTCACAACCATCCTGACACTGTTGCCAGCTGCTACTTTTAGCAAAATCTTCCATCCTCATTACAGTCACGTATCTGCATTGCATAAATTACACTGCCAGGGAAAGGCTTCCTAATTACTCAACACTGCACCAAAAAAAATTGATTAACACATACTTGCTATCAAAACAGGAACCCAGATAAACTGGTGTTTAATGTTTAGTCTGCTAGTGCAAAACATGCAGTGATTTTGGGCCAGATGTAGCAAACGTTTGCGATTCGCAAGTGGGTCGCAGCGCTATTTGTGACCATGCGAAATGGGATGTACAAATCCCATTTCGGAGGATCAAATAGCGATGCAACCCATTACCGACTCTCAAAATTTGTGACCTGATTTTCAACTCGCAATTAGGAAGTTGCAAATTGCAAGTCGCAAACCGTATGCAAAAGCCAGTCGCAAATTGCGACTAGTCGCAAAAAGACCGTTTTGCACACCCAGATTACCACTGATTTAGAGCAGCTGGTAACCAGAACCAAAGTATAAAAGGAGACCCAGAAGGCATCTGGGTTACTCAAAATGGCTGGACTATACGTGACTGCATGGAGGAGGAGAGTCCAGGCTGCTTAGCAGAGGAGAAGGAGGCAGAGACAGGATAGGATATACCGATCCAGGCAGACACTATTTCAACAAACTGAGGATGAGATTTATGATAAATACAGACTGAGTAGCGCAGTTATCCTAGAGATCATTGAACTGCTGAAACCTCAGCTAGAACGCCAGACAATGCGCGGCAGTGCCATCCCCACACATGTGCAAGTGCTATGCTCACTGCACCTCTTGGCCTCGGAAGCTTTCAGCAGGTGATTGCAGTGGCAGGTGGGGTATCCCAAAGTGCTCTCTCAAGATTCTTGAGACGTTTCCTAGATGCCATACACGCACACATGTCCAGATATATATACCTTCCCAGAAATGAGGCAGAAATGAACAGCACCAAGTTGGACTTCTACAGAATTGCCAACTTCCCACATGTAATAGGGTGTGTGGACGGGACACATATACCAATTTGCCCACGAGCAAACCTGGAATATGTGTTCTGGAATAGGAAATGTACACACTCACTAAACATCCAGGTGGTATGTGACGCTGATAAAGTCATTACTGACATTGTGGCTAAATATCCAGGGAATACCCATGAAGCATACATATTCAGGCACAGTGGGATACACCAACGCCTGGAACGTGGGGAGTTTGGAGAAGGATATTTATTAGGTACTGGCGAGTACACTCTGAAGCATTATATACATGTTACTGCGTAACCCAGTGATAGACTGCTAAATTTGCCTCTTTTGTCAAACAGGTGACAGTGCATATGCCCTGAGACCATGGATACTCACCCCATACCTAACACCTGGCAATCAGAATGAGAGGCGATACAACATTGGACATCGGCGAACCAGAGCTGTAATTGAGAGGACGTTCAGCTTGATGAAGTCACGATTCCGATGCCTGCACAAAAGTGGAGGAGCACTTCAGCATGCCCAAGAAACAGCATGCAAGATAGTTGCCACCTGTGCCATCCTACACAACATTGCCACCAGACGTGGGCTATATCTCACCCCTGACGACACAGATTCAGAGGATGAGGAGCAAGAGCTACCACACCGACAGCCTGGGGATAGAAGCATCGCAATGGAGGGCAGATAGAGACGGAACCACATAGCAACCCACAACTTTGGCAGGTACGTAGCAACTGTGACAACACTCACTAATGTAAGACACACATTGCCCAGTTGTGTAGTTCAACAAATTAACCCTTTTATTGCAGGACTATAATGTGGAAACAATTGTCAACTATACTACAGAATGCAAAACAAAAGTGTAGTCTGAAACATTACGTGCATGTGCCTCTGTAACACCACATATCAGTAGCTCACAGCCTCCGGCGACTGCGGCCACCATGGCTCACTCCAGGTTGGTCCCCTGAGCCCTGCCGTGCACTGCTACTCCGCAACACACGTGCATCAGTGGCAGACACACTACTCACACTTGAGACCTCCTCATGGTCCTGTGGGGTATCCCCAATGCCCCTTGCTGCCTGTCTGGTGTGCAGCAGGTCCATCAAATGGCTGATGCGGTCTAGTCCTCGAGCCACATCTCCTGCAAAATGGCCTAGTTCCACATGCAGGCTGACAGTGCGCCTTGACAGGCAGGTTTCAGTGGTAGCCAGGCGCCCTATAGACACACCTAGTCTGTCTAAACAGGCAGCAGTGTTGCGCTCCCTGCACCGTGCTTGTGCCCTGTCAACCACCAGTTCCCTGACTAAGTTGTCTATGGAGGTAGTCAGGTTAACCAAGTGAGCGTTCATTGTAGTGAACTGGTTGTCCACATTTGCCAGCCCATGCGTGATTGTGTTCTGCAGTCTTGAAAGGTTACGGTTCATTAACCGCATTTGTCTATTTTGCAGCCGGTGACTCTGCAGTAAGGATGCCTCCAGTCCCAACAAGTCCTCATCGGCAACATCCTCCCTACGCACAGACTGCATTGTGCGTCGTCTATGCACCGAGCCAGATGATCCCCGTGGTTGACTGTCCCTAGGCATTGGCCCCGGTGTCCCAATGGCTGCCTCTATACCCAGAGCAGGATCATCCATGTTCTCCTGTACCGATTGGATGGGTGGTGTTGTCCTGCACTTCCCTGTGGTGTTTGTGGCAGCCTCCTCCTGTGTTTCAGTGCCTTGATCCTCTCCCTGCACAGTGGCGCTGATGGGGGGCCTTGTGGGAGACCTGTGGGACATAGGGGATACACTGTCTGTGTCGCACATATGTTTGATGTCTCAGAACAAAGATTTCCCTATATTTGGACTACTGTACTACATTGCCCATAATGCACTGTTCTGTAGTTTGCAAAACTGGGAATGGAGCTAATCTGGAGGTGCCTGCTGATGTGTACTGTGAGTGTGTGCATGGTGCATAGGCTGTTGTAAATACATTAATTTTGGTACTTACTTTTTGATGTTCCTGGTGCTGAACTGTCCAGGTCGCCAATGACCATACAGCCTCCAGCTCCAGAGTTGTCTCCAGCATGGTTTTGATGGCTGTAGGGGGTGGTACAGTAGATGGCCCTCCTCCAGTGCCATGCATCTCCCTCATGCACTCCGCCACCCTCTCCTTGGTACTGGAGCAAAGGTCATACCACCTTTTGCGGACCTCATCCAGGGTGCAGTGGCTGACACTGATGGCACTTATTTTGTTCAGGATGACCTGCCAGATCTTCTTTTTGTGTCTGTCAGGGACACTCATTGCTGTCTGGCCAAATAATTCCTCATGGTGCAGGAAGCACTCTTCAGTGAGCACCTCCAACCCCTTCTCAGAAAACTTAAGATTGCGTTTTCTGCCTCCACTGGGTGTCTCCTTCTCCTGTGTAGCCATTGTTGCTGCAGCTCTTCTCACCTGGGTGTGGCTCTGCTGTTTGGTCTGGGTGGGCTCCTCCCTGTTCCATGGGGTTACTTCCTGGTTCTGATCTTATCACTCAGAACCAGGATGTGAGTTTTTCAAAAGTTTAATTTGCACCTGAGTGCAATTTGCGAGTCAGTCACAATTTGCGAAACAGAACCACACCGTTCGTGCAATTCGGGGCGACTCTACACCGAATCGCTATTTGGAATAGCGATTTTTCCTGGCATATCGTTTTGCGAGTCGGAAATAACGATTCACATGGAGTCGCTATTTCCGACTTGCTATTTTTTGCGTTCTTACATCTGGCCCTCGGTTCTTAGATTTTCGATTGCCTCAAAAACTCACTAACCCTTCAAATCTGAATGAATTTTACAAGTAGTTAATGTGATAACGTCTGTTGAGGAGACGATAATGCTACAGCCTCAAGGCCAAAAGTCACAAAACTATAGAGTGCTTTGTAAACAACCTTAATGTCTCAAATTGACTCTTCATGACCTCACATGTGGCATCTTGAGGTGACATCACAACTGGCATCATCATTGATAACATGGATACAGTCTCTAAGACCCATCTAGATCTGCCACTGCAGATGAGGAATGCCTGCACAAAATTCATGAAATTAAAGCTGTAGCAATAACGAATCTTTGGTACGAACAAGCCAAAATCAGCAATTAGCCTCCCTAACTCAACATGAAATATCACTATAATATCAGTGACGTATTTTAGAAATGCAATCATTTTGTTGAAAGCATCACCTTGCCAATTTCTGAAACTTAAGTTATTTCATCATTAAGTATATTTTCTTGTTGAATGAATACGCTCAGTTCACTCAAGAAGAATATTCTAATTATTTGTTTTAAAAAATCGTATTTTAAGCCTGAATACCAGTATTCAATTTTTATAAATATATGTTTGGTCCTGAAACATCAGCTCATCACTTTCACCAAGCATTTACATGCATTCATTTTAGATATGCATTGACAGTCCCATCCTTTTTCCATTCATCATCATCGTCATCATCAAAAGCCAGGCCTGTCCATTATGCAGCAGTCCTTTGCACTACCACTATTCCAGACACAGGCAGAATTATGAAATGATTGATCACAATAATTTAGGTACAGAGACCATTGTGACAAGGCTATGGGTGTGCAATGGACAGCCACAATCTCATACAGTATATGATTAGCCAGGAATAACCAAAATGTTTTCAGGAATGGTAATTACATCAAGGATGGACCGCTATCCTGGAAGACATAGCCAGATTGTTGTAAAAAATTCCCATAATAATTAAAGAATGGAGCACGAATAGGTTAGACATAGCAGAAATATTGTCAAAATACAAACCTTTGCCCTCAGAAATGATGCAAACGGATTTTCGCCTTATCTCCTGAATGAGGAGACTTAGGTGGTCATTACAACCCTGGCAGACGGTGTTAAAGCTGCGGTAAGACCGGCAACAGGCCAATGGTAAAAAAATTGCAATTACAACCGTGGTGGAAACCGCCAACAAAGACAGCCACTTTAACACTCAGACCACCACAGCGGTACAAACAAACAGCACGGCGGTCACCGCCAACAGACAGGCGGGAGACAATGTACCGCCCACACTATTACAACCCACCAATCCGCCACCTTTTCCATGGCGGATTCACTGCGGATAAAAACACGGCAGAAACAGAAATTCCGAAGGGAAAAGGCTCACCTCTACACACTCCACGTGGAACAAGGACACCATGGAACCGGAACTCCAAATTCTACCTGCGATAGTCTTCCTGCTCGTCTACCAGGAACACGAACGCCGGTGGCGAAGACCACGGTGAGTACAGCACCTACGGCACAGGGGAGGGGGGAGGCAAAAAACAGGGACACACACACGCAGCACCCCCACCCTCACCCACCACAACACACACACTAATGCATATCAATACATCCTAGTTACACCCCCAAAGCTCCCCCGGAAGAATGCAAAGACCAAAGAAAATGAGTGTAACCATCGGAATATATTAAAAACAAGTAGGCATAAATATATATATACACAATGTACAAAATAAATACCAGGCATAGTAGTCCAGGTACTGCACAAAGAAAGTCCGTGGAACACTGGGACCACACGGTATGGGCGAGGCCCACAAAAGATCCCCGACCATGACGGAGAGAACATTGCAGGGGCTTCAGACAGCAAGAAAACAGGCACCTCAGGGGGAGGGAAAGGGGGGCACCTCAGCCACTTGAGTGCACAACGCCAAATCCACGAGGGGGCCACATGCCCACTGTTCAATCCTGGGGAGTGCAAAGCCACAGTCTCTCAAGTCTCACAAGTGGGTGGCTTGCCCACTGTTCAATCCTGGGGAGTGCAAAGCCACAGTCTCTCAAGTCTCTACAGTGGGTGGCTTGCCCACTGTTCAATACTGGGGAGTGCAAAGCCACAGTCTCTCAAGTCTCTACAGTGGGTGGTTTGCCCACTGTTCAATCCTGGG
The DNA here is from genome assembly GCF_031143425.1 of Pleurodeles waltl. NCBI lineage: Eukaryota > Metazoa > Chordata > Amphibia > Caudata > Salamandridae > Pleurodeles > Pleurodeles waltl. The sequence goes on from NC_090449.1 coordinate 597,282,641, forward strand.
GAGTGCAAAGCCACAGTCTCTCAAGTGGATGACACTCTCCACTGGTTCTGGTGGGGGACTGGTGCCCAGAGTGCTTCATCCTGTGAAGGACAGAGGTAGTGGATGACAGTCTCCACTGGTTCTGGAGGGGGATTGGTGCCCAGAGTGCTTCATCCTGTGAAGGACAGAGGTAGTGGATGACAGTCTCCACTGGTTCTGGAGGGGGATTGGTGCCCAGAGTGCTTCATCCTGTGAAGGACAGAGGTAGTGGATGGTCCTCTCCACTGGTTCTGGAGGGGGACTGGTGCCCAGAGTGCTTCATCCTGTTAAGGACAGAGGTAGTGGATGACAGTCTCCACTGGTTCTGGAGGGTGACTGGTGCCCAGAGTGCGTCACTCACCCCATGACGGACCCAGTTGCGTCAGTGCCCCTGCCGTTCATGGGCTAGCGGTGCTTGAGATGGCGGTGCCCTGTTCAGCGGTGCTTGAGATGGCGGTGCCCTGTTCAGCAGGGCTTGAGATGGCGGTGCCCTGTTCAGTGGGGCTTGTGCTGGCAGTCCTTGATGGCCCAGCTGGGCTGGGGCTGGCGGTGGCCTCCTGGGCAGCTGGGCTGGAGCTGGCATCCTGGGCAGCTGGGCTGGGGCTGGCGGTGGCCTCCTGGGCAGCGGGGACGATGGCGGTCTTCTCCGCTGTGATGCTCTTCCCAGACTTGCCAGGTTTCTTGTGGCCCTTCCCCACCTTGGAAGGTGTCACAGCTGACTCCACACTTCCATCGGGACCCCTGGGAGCGGCTTTGGTGGCTGGAGGCTTCACCCTCTCCCACCGGGCACTGGCCAACTTCTGATGCTTCACAGGTGGGGGACTGTCTGTGCTGTGGCTCCGTGCCACACTGGCTGCCCTGGTGGCCAGTGCACTCCACATACCGGTGGCTATAGGCACCACTGGTCACGGAGATGTTGTGGCTGAGGTGCAACTTCGGGACCTATGAGATGGACGGGGTGGGGGAGGTGGGGGAAAAAGTTCAAGGGTGGACAGGAAAAGTTTTTGGGACACACTGGGACAGGTAGCTGGAGGGGGTTTGGGAGTGGAGGAAGAGGTGGTGGTAGTAGGAGGTGTACGTTTGGTGACTTTGGGTGAAGGTGCATGCGCTGGAGGCTGTTGTGATGTGGATGGCTGTTGGGTGGGTGTGTGCCTGCGTTTGTGCATCTTGGGAGGGGGCGTCACAGACACACTGGAAGAGGACACAGGGGACGTGTGAATGGTAGTGGGGGTGGTGACTGCACGTGAGCGCAGTGTGCTGGTGAGGGACGTAGTGGCTGTAGAGGTAGTGCATGCAGGTGTGAGTGTAGACGAGACTGGGAGGGAGGAGGGAGACGACGAGGAGGGGGACACAGTGGAGGCAGTGGATGTTGGTGTGTCTGCATGTGTGTGTTGCTTGCGTGAGTGCCTGTGGGATGTGTGGTGCTTATGTTTGCCTAAGCTTCCCTTGTGTGTTGAGGTGTGTGCAGGCTGGTCTGATGGTGTGCTTGGGATAGGCAGAGGTGCAGGGGATTAGATCTGGGTGGAGGAAGTTGGAGGGGGGAGGCTAGAGACGGGGCCAATGGCTGCCATCAGTGCTGAGGCAAGAGTCTGAAAAGCTTGGTGAAGGGCCACCTGACCAGAATGAATGCCCTCCAGGAATGCATTTGTTTGTTGCAACTGCCTTTCTACACCCTGGATGGCATTCAAAATGGTAGACTGCCCAACAGTGAGGGACCTGAGGAGGTCAATGGCCTCCTCACTAAGGGCAGCAGGGGTGACTGGGGCAGGGCCTGATGTGCCTGGGCGAAGGTGATGCCCACCCTCCTGGGTGAGCGTGCACGGGCGAAGACTGAGGGCTGCTGGGAGGCAGTGCTGGTAGGGGGGGTGGCGGCTGTACCTGTAGATGCGGAGGGCACAGATGTTGCCACCACCACAAGGGAGCTCCCATCAGGGGACGAGTCTGTGTCGTTGGTGTCAGCTCCTGTCCCCGCTGTGGAGCTCCCCTGGCCCCCCGTCACACTGGTGAATTCCGAGTCTGTAGTCTCGCCCTCCAGGGCCATGTGGGATGCAGCTCCCTCGTGCTCCGGTGCCACTGCTCCTCCACCTGATGATGCTAATGCACACAAGAACAGGGAGACCACAAAAAGGGGGGCGGACGACAGAAGAAAGACATGTTGAGTGCATGGATTACCGCTACCCTTGGCGGACACGACAGGCACAGAAGCCCCCTGCACTACGCCGCGCTCTTGGGCTCCACTGTTCAATTCCTGGGAAATGGTCTACAAGGCTATGGAAGACATCTGCACATATAGATGACACAGGGGCATGAATAGCTGTACTTGGCACTCTACAGAGGTGGGGTGGGGTGCCACATGGCCTGCCTTACGGAGGGGCCTTGCCTACAGAAATTGCCCTGGCCTAGGGAAACCCACATCCCTCCTCCCCCACCCAGACACCTCCACTGCGCGCAAAGTCAGCAGAATGAGAGTGTACTCACCCCCTTGTGTCTGCTGTGATGCCCTCAAGCGCCCATCCAACTCTGGGTAGGCCACCGCCAGGATCCTGAACATCAGGGGGGTCATGGTGCGACGGACACCCCTCCCACATTGGGAGGCCATCCCCAGCTGAGCCTCCGCCGTCTGCTCCAGCGGCGAATGTCCTCCCATCTTTTCCGGCAGTGGGTGCTCCGTCTGTGGTAGACCCTTAGGGTCCGGACTTCCTTGGCGATGGCACGCCAAATATCTTTCTTCTGGTGGGCGCTGTTTATTTTGTACCTCAGTGTTGGCTGACCCTCTGATTGCTGTTCTCATCCATAGAGCACATCCGCTGGGGCAGGTGAGGAGATGGCAGCATCCTCCGGTGTACAGACCGCTGGTGGACCTGTCGACAATGGAAGAGCGACATGTAATAGTCACCTACAGACTTGATCGTGCCACAATCCAGGAACTGTGTGCCCAGTTGGAGCCAGACCTGATGTTAGCTATCTGCCATCCCACAGGGATAACCCCTCTAGTGCAGGTCCTGTCAGTACTCCATTTCCTGGCAAGTGGGTCCTTTCAAACAACAGTGGCCATTGCATCAGGCATGTCCCAGCCAATGTTCTCTAGCGTGTTGTCCAGAGTGTTGTCTGCCCTGCTGAAACACATGCGCAGCTACATCCTGTTCCCTCAGGTGGAGGATTTGCCTACAGTGAAAGGTGACTTCTATGCCCTGGGACATATCCCCAACATCATAGGTGCCATTGATGGGACACATGTGGCCTTGGTACCCCCCGCAGGAGTGAACAGGTGCACAGAAACCGTAAGAGTTACCATTCAATGAATGTGCAGATGGTGTGTTTGGCCGACCAGTACATCTCCCACATGAACGCCAAGTTTCCTGGCTCAGTGCATGATGCTTACATTCTAAGCAGCATCCCTTATGTGATGGGGCAACTCCAGAGGCACAGTGTGTGGCTATTAGGTGAGGACATGGACCACATACATTGTGAATAGTTGTCTGGGTCTGGGGTTGTCTCTAAGGGTTAGTGTGTGTCTAACAGTTGTCCCTCGACATTTGCAGGTGAATCTGGCTACCCCAACCTGTCATGGCTACTGACCCCAGTGAGGAATCCCAGGACAAGGGCAGAGGAACGCTACAATGAGGCACATGGGCGAACTAGGAGGGTTATAGAGAGGACCTTCGGCCTCCTGAAGGCCTGGTTCAGGTGCCTCCATATGACAGGTGGTTCCCTATACTACTCACCAAAGAAGGTGTGCCAGATCATCGTGGCCTGCTGTATACTGCACAACTTGGCTTTGCGACGACAGGTGCCTTTTCTGCAGGAGGATGGTCCTGAAGGAGGTGTTGTGGCAGCTGTGGAGCCTGTGGACAGTGAAGAAGAGGAGGCAGAAGAAGAGGACATAGACAACAGAAACACTGTGATCCATCAATACTTCCAGTGAGACACAGGTAAGAAGACCTCACTGCCCCCTACATCTGATAAAATTGTTCGACCTCTCATCTGTCTGTCACTTTCACCCAGTGTATGGACCCTGATTTGTCACTTTCCCTTCCGATTTCACAGATGTGGGTCCCACTGTGTGACCTCTGCTATGTTACCTCATGGACTAGAGCTGTATGACATAGGTATGTTGGCAATACAATGGACATTGCGATTTTCGTTAGTTATAGCAAATACACATTTGTGAAAGCACAGACTGACTCCACATTGTTTTGTGATTCAAGGGTGTTTATTTAAGTGCAAGTTAGTGGAGGGGGTTGTAAAATGGTCAGGGGTGATGGTGGAGGAATGTCCATGGCAGAGTCCAGTCTATTTGTCTCACAGGTGCATTGTCCAAAAGGGCATAGGAAGTGGAGCTAGGGCAGTTTAAGGATGGACAGGGTGACAAAGTGGGACAGAAGGATGACAATCAGGGTGGTCTCATTTCTTGGCAGGGGTCTTGGCATTGTTCTCTGTCTTTGTCCTGGAACTGAGGGACCGCTTGCGGGGTGGTTCTCCATCTGCAGGGGGTGGGGTGCTGGTGTCGTGGTCCTGTGGCCGTGCCTCCTGTCCACTAGCGCCGGCGAAGGTGGCGAGCAGTTCATCATCCAGGCTAGTGTCAGGGGCCCCTTGTTGTGCCACAGTGTCCCTCTTGGTGTTCACAAGGTCCTTTAGCACCCCTACAATGGTGCCCAGCGTGGTATTGATGGATTTGAGTTCCTCCCTGAACCCCAAATAATGTTCCTCCTTCAGCCGCTGGGTCTCCTGAAACTTGGCCAGTACCGTTGCCATCGTCTCCTGGGAATGATGGTAGGCTCCCATGATGTTGGAGAGGGCCTCGTGGAGAGTGGGTTCCCTGGGCCTGTCCTCCTCCTGTTGCACAGCAGCCCTCCCAGTTCCCCGGATTTCCTGGGCCTCTGTCCCCTGAACCGTGTGCCCACTACCACTGCCCCCAGGTCCCTGCTGTTCTTGGGGTGGTGGTAGGTTAGCCTGGGTTCCCTGTAGTGGTGGACACACTGCTGCTTGACGTGTCCTGGGGACAGAGGGATGGGCGTGCTGGGTGGGTGCTGTGCTGGTGTTTCCTGAGGGGGGAGGCTCTGTGGTGGCCTGTGACTGTGTCAGGGGAACCGACTGTCACGAGGTCCCAGATGGGCCAGGCTGGTCATCTAGATCCAGTTGGACAGAGCTGCTGTCATCACTGTAGGCCTCTTCTGTGGATGGAATGCACATGTCTGGAACCTCCTGTCTGGTGACGTTGGGTAGGGGTCCTGCAGGGTTGTAAAGGCATGATAATTGCATCTGTGTGTGCCATGGTGTGCAATGGGTGGGTGACCCTGTACCGCAGTGCTTACATTGTTGTGTAGGACCTTGTGTGATAATTGTTTAGGGGTCTGTGTGGGTATGTGTAGTGGGCATGCATTGGTGGTGGGTGTCCATGCTTTGTTTTTGCATGCAGGGCTTGGTGTTGGGATGTGTGGTTTGTGATAGTGGGACATATGTGAGGAGTTGGAGTGATGGGGGTGAGGGCGAGGGTGGGGATATGTGATAGCATGCAGGTAGGGTGGGGGATGAAGTAGTGAAAGATTTGACTTACCAGAGTCCATTCCTCCAGCTACTCCTGCGAGGCCCTCAGGATGCAGTATAGCCAAGACCTGCTCTTCCGATGTTGTTAGTTGTGGGGGAGGATGTGGGGATCTGCCGCCAGTCCTCTGAACCGTAATGTGGTGTCTTGAGACCATGGAACGCACCTTCCTCCGTAGGTCGTTCCACCTCTTCCTGATGTCATCCCGTGGTCTTGGGTGCTGCACCTTTGATCCTTTGAGCTGTGGCTCTACCCGGATGATTTCCTCCACCATGACCCTGAGCTCCTCCTCAGAAAACCCGGGGTGTCTTTGCGGTGCTATGGGGTGGTGTGGGTGATGTTTGAGGTGGTGTGTGTTGTGATGTGTGGGGTGATGCTTAGGGTTGTGTGGTGTTTTGTGCGTGGATGTGTATGTGTGCCTCTGTATGCTGGTGTTGTCTTTGCTTTGCTGTCTCTCTGGCCTTCTCCAAATTTTGGGGTAGTAAGGGTTTGTGGGTAATGTGGGTGTGTGTTTTGTATTGTATTGGGTGTGTAGGAGTGGTGTGTGTATGTATATCAGGTGTGTGTATTTCGATTTGTCCAATGTGGTAGTGTTTTGTAAATGTGTGTGTATTTTGAGCGCAGTGGTGTGTACCGCCAATGGAATACCGCGGTTGAAAGACCTCTGCGTGGATTCGTGGTTCGTGATAGTGTGGGCGTATTCCTGATCGCGTGATGGTGGTGGTTTTGGTATCGCCAGTTTATCACTGACCTTTGGTGTGGCGGACTTGTGTGGGAGTCTAGATTTTGGCGGGTTCTGAGCTGTGGGTCGTAATAGCTGTGGTGGAATTCCGTGCCGCGGCGCTGCGTTGGCAGTCTTCTGCACGGCGGTAAGCGGCATTTACCGCCAATGTTGTAATGGGGGCCTATGTTGTCAAACCGCTTTGTGCCTCTCTATGAAGAGGTATACATAATGATAGGCTAATATTATTAATAATTGGACCCTTGCTCACCATTTTCCTGATTTAGAGTGGTGAATCTCATTGAGATTGTACTTGATACCCAGCTCAGAATCTTTCACCACGATTGATTTACTCAGAGTCTCTGGACTAACCACATTTAGGACATCATTTAGCACCTGGAGTTTAGGCCGACAGTTTACCGATGCATTGAATCAAATACTTCTGCATACCAGTTGAGGACTACCTGCAGTATTTTTTGTTTCCTTCTTAAGAGGTGAGGGATCGCCCATGAAGCAACCTTCACTGAAAAAGCAGGTAGATGTGGGCTTATGTTTTTTTATATACAATAGGCAGATAAGAATCTTTTAACAATTTCATATGTTCTTGCTGGTTGCACAGTCTCCTGCTATAGATTAAACAAATTATTGAATGTAGATAAAATACCATGCAGCACACATTGTTATTGGTGTATGGTGTACCACATTTAGTTTTTGGTTACAGATATTTCTCTGCTGGCTCTGTAGCACCTTATTAAATAGCGCTGTAGTTGGAGGTTGCAAAATGCCCGTGGGTAGTGTGGGGATAGGAGCAAGGATACTTGGGGCAACCCCACATCCAAAAAATCACCCAAAAAGACATTAATTGCGGGGCAAATACCGAGAGTGTGTTGGTGCTTGCCCAGTGGTTATTTGGTTCTTTCGGTGAGAACTCTGAAATGTGTGTGCAGTTCTCACTGACAGGACCAGGAAGTATATGTGTGTGTGTACCAAAACTGTCAGGGGCTGGACAATGTAATTTCCATAATGTAATTACACTATGTGTGGTCGAAGGCTCCTATTATGCTTTCTAATCTAGCTTTAATACTATAGCAGCAGTCAAGAACTACAAATCCCAATAGGCTTAGCAACAGGCTGGCCAATGGGATAAAAGAACGCAACAATAGTAAGCACCAATAAGTTAATCACACTTGACTGCAAACAGTCCCCTTTTCTTTCTGCTCACAGTCAAGACAAGTACTCTTATTTCCTCTTGAAATCCTTATTCGTGCTGGTTATAGTGTATTATTACTGGTGTGTGTTGTTTAGTTATATTGTAATGGTATCTTAATCTTGGAACATTTTCCATTGTTCCAAGTGACTCGCGCTGCACGTTTGTTTGTACTGCCTTCTTGATGGGACTCATGCCTATTCCACCTCACAGCAGGACTGGCACCCACCATTTCCCATTCCAAATGGTCTATAACAGTTTCAACCGCTGCAACACCTTACCTCTTTGTCTTCCGAATTGCTGCCTCATAAACAGTCACGCTCTTCTTCCCTGCTTCTCTGCCCATATTGCCGTTCTGATCTCTGGCTTACTCTCTTCCTCGTCTTCCTCATCTTCGCTTCATTAGAAGGGGCGCAGCCTTTGACTCCACCTCACTTGACTTCACCGGCATGACAATTGTAGCAGTACGTTCGTCAGGGGAGTGTTTCCTTTTATTTTTTCCCCACCTCTCTCCTTTCTGCCTTCACATTAACCCCTTACCTGACAAATTTTTCATTTAACTTCCAACAATCCTAAAAGTTCTGCAATTCACATTCTAGAGGCAAATCAAAAGCCAAACATGTTGATGAAGCGCCAAAAAGAATAAATATTTTAAGAATCTTGGACACAGATGATGATATGGATGATTTGGACACATCTGATATGGCTGATGACAATGACCCTGTCTCTTCCCCTCCCCCTTTTAAGAAAAGCTAATTAATCATAAACCCTGACACTTTTCTTTCCAAACCCATAGTGGATTCTGAGGGGATCCCTATGTTTGTCTCTTCTCTCATTCATCACCCTATGTTAGAAATGGGGTCTCTAGTTGGTAGTCAGTTTGCACTCTGTCCATGCAGGGACCCTCACTCTAGTCAGGGTAAAGGAGAAGAACACAGATAACCCCATTCACCCTTTTGTAGCTTGGCATGAGCAGAAAGGCTTAACCCCAGAAGCAATGTTTAAAGTATTTGTACCACCAAACACGGTCATGAAGTGAAAACACTACAAAATGGACACCACACTAGTTTGGAAAAATAATCAATATTATCTAAATCAAACAAGACCAAAATGACAAAAATCAACAATACACAAGTCAAGATATGAATTTTCAAAAGAATAAGAGTCTTAATCCTTAGAAAACAGTGAGAATGCTGTTGTTACACCAAGGTACCTAGTTTGCATCAAAAATAAAGCCTTACAGGCGAGGGTGCATTGGAAAAGTCAGCAATGCGTTGGTTCCTTACTCACAAGCGAGGCTGTGTGTCATTTCCTTCTCTGGTCGGGTAGGTGATGCATTGTTTTTCTCCCTTAGAAGAGAGCGATGGGGTGATTTCTGGAGGGGGCACCAGAGATCCGGGCAGGCTTTGCGTCGATCTTTCACACCCAACGAAATCTGGGAGCACGGTGTCAGAAAACCACGCTGCATGGGTTTTGCATCGTTATCAGCCTCCGTAAGTGGGTTTTGCACGTCGTTTCTCCAGCCGCAGTGCGCCGATTTCCCAGCTGCGATACAGGTGGAGCGTCAATTTTAGCTACAAGGCTGGTGGAGTGTCGTTTATCAGCCGCGTTGTGGAAGGTACATCGAACATTTCCCCGCATGGCAGTGTTTGTGTGGATTTCAGTCCTTTTCCACCAGTTTCACCTTTCAATGGCCCAGGGACTGGATGGGGCACCACTTGGCAGGGCAGGAGCCTCACCAGTGAGTCCAGGTACTGGCAGAGAGAAGTCTTTGATGGCCCTAAGACTTCAACAACAGGAGGCAGCTCAACTCAAACCCTTGGAGATTCTTCTCAAGCAGGAATGCACAATAAAGTCCAGTCTTTGTCCCCTTTGACAGGCAGAAGCAGCAACTGCAGGACAGCCCAACAAAGCATAGGCACAGGCAGGGGCAGCACTTCTCCTCAGCTCTTCAGCTTTCTCCTTGGCAGAGGTTCCTCTTGAATCCTTGAAGAGATCTAAAAATGTGGGGTTTTGGGTCCACTACTTAAACTCCTTTCTGCCTTTGAAGTTGGTAAACTTCAAAGGAAAATCTCTGTTGTTCACAAGATCCTGCCTTGCCCAGGCCAGGGGGATGGAGACTATATTGTGTGAGGCCAGCATAGCCCATTCAGGTGTAACTGCCCACTCCTCCCTCCACTCTAGCTCAGATGGCTCATCAGGATATGCAGGCTACTCCCCATCTCCTTGGTCATACTGTCTAGAGGGCATTCACACCAGTGTAACTATCAGTCTGACCCAGACAGGGAATCCATAAACAGGCAGAGTCACAGAATGGTTTCAGCAAGAAAATGTCCACTGTCTAAAAGTGGCATTTTCAAACTGACAATTTAAAAACCAACTTTACCAAAACATGTATTTTTAAATTGTGAGTTCAGAGACAACAAACTCCACATTTCTATCTGCCCCCAAATGGAATCTGTGCTTAAATATAATTTAAGGGCACCCCCATGGTAACCTAAGAGGGAGATAGGCCTTGCAACAGTGAAAGCTGAGTTTCTCAGTATTTCACTGTTAGGACATGTAAAACATACCAGTACACATCCCACCTTTAACATACACTGCACCCTTCCCATGGGGCTACCTATGCTGTCCTTAGGAGTGTCTTACATGTAGGAAAAGGGAAGGTTTAGGCCTGGCAAGTGGGTACACTTTCCAGGTCGAATTGGCGGCTTAAAACTGCACACACAGACACTGCAGTGGCAGGTCTGAGCCATGTTTATAGGGTTACTCATGTGGGTGGCACAGCCAGTGCTGCAGGCCACTAGTAGGATTTGATTTACAGGCCCTGGGCACCTCTAGTGCACTTTACTAAGGACTTACTAGTAGATCAAATATGCCAATCAGGGCTAAGCCAATTACACAGATAATTTACACAGAAGCACTTGCATTTTAGCACTGTTCAGCAGTGGTAATGTGGCCAGAGTACCAAAAACAGCAAAAACAGAGTCCAGTTCTAGAGCAAAAACAGAGTCCAGCACACTGTCAAAACATGGGAAGCAGAGGCAAAAAAGACAGGAGAGACCACACCAAGGATGCCAGGTCTAAGGGCCAGATGTAGGTAGGTTTCATTTTGCGAGTTGCAAATTGCAAGTACCAGCGACTCGCAATTTGCAACTCGCAAAATGAAATGCAGAAAGGTGTCTCAGACACCTTCTGCGACTCGCTATGGGGTCGCAAAGACCCACCTCATGAATATTAATGAGGTGGGTCGCATTTTGCGACCCCATAGCGAGTCTAGGCACTCACAGGGATGGTGGTGTGCTGGAGACAGCAGACCACCATGTCCGTGACTGCTTTTTTAAATAAAACAGTTTTTTCTACTCTTTTTGCAGCCGTTTTCATTAAAGGAAAACGAGCTGCAAAAAGACAAAATTCCGAAACCATTTGGTTTCGTTTTTTTCACAGTAGGCAGTGGTCCATAGGACCACTGCCTGCTCTGAAAAATATTTTTTGGGGCATTCACGAAGGGGATGGGGTCCCATGGGGACCCCTTCCCTTTTGCGAATGAGTTACCATCCACTTCAAGTGGATGGTAACTGCGAGTTGGTTTGCAACCGCATTCGCGGTCACAAACCAACTCTGCATGGCGATGCGGTCGCAAATAGGAAGGGAACACCCCTTCCTATTTGCGAGTCGCAGCCTCAAATTGCGAGTCGGTACCGACTCGCAATATGAGGTTGTGCATCGCGTTAAGTCTTTTGCGCCTCGCAAACTGCATTTTTCACCGTTTGCGAGGCGCAAAAGGCTTCCTACATCTGGCCCTAACACCCTAATTGTACGGAGTGGTTTCCAACCACCCATGTTGCAAAATACATTTCTTCTCGCCTTCACCTCCTTTAGACAAACAAACATGAGCAAAACTAAAATCTGTGTGCCCTAGACTTTCTATGCCTTCTAACATTTCTGTTACTCCTTCTATCGACCAATCCCTAATTACTTTTTTCTACACATTCGGGAAAGATCCGCAAAAATGGGTCAACAAAACCTGGTCAACCTGCCAGGATAAATTATTGGATGTGGTAAGCCTGCCCGCACATATTTTTGATTTGGCTGAATCAACCAGATTGGACAATGCAGCTATCAATGCTACAGACCTCTCTGGGTTCAAAGGGCCTTTTGTTTATTGGGTAATACCAATGTGGCTATTATTCATGAAAGAAGGTAAGGCTTATTATTGAAACTGGACCCAAAACTCGCCAATCTAGCCACACTCGACCCTGGGATAAAGGCAGAAGGTCAACTCTTTGGGGATTCATTAATCAAAGACCTTATTTGCTCTGTTACAACATTTTCGTCCATTCCCAAAGCGCAACAATCTTTAAAAAAGGTCATCAATCAACCAGTTTTTGCATGGGCCGGTAGAGGCAGGAGTCACTTTACCGGCTTATGGCTACTGCAACCAGGGACTGAGAGGCTCCTTCAACATGACCTACAGCACCCTGGAGTACGAACCCCAGTTCTATTCTCAGAGGACCTGGGGATACCGTGGCCGGGGACAACGGAATTTCAAGTCAAATACCCCCCAAGGTAAGCCCATCTTCTGGCCTTCCAGTAGGGGGCCGTTGTTGGACCTGGCCCTTTTTTGCAGGGTCATCCCAAACTTTTTGCCTCCTTTCTCGTATTTTTTCTGCCCTGTTGCTGTTGGCTCTAGAACTCTGAGCACTTTATCTCTGATGATCAGTGCTAAAGTGCAGGATCTCTCCCTTCTAAAGTTGGTATGATTGGCTTACACCTAAATGGCACATTTAATTTACTTATAAGTCCCTTCTACAGTGGTATCCTTATACCCTGGGCCTGTAAATTAAATGCTACTAGTGGGCCTGCAGCGCTGCTTGTGCCACCCACAGAAGTAGCCTTTCAAACCTGTCTCAGGCCTGCTAGCACAGGGCCTGTGTCTGCAGTTTACTGACACAGGGATCTGGCATCTACATTTACTTCCCAGGCTCAGAACTCCCCTTTTACTATATGTAAGTCACCACTAAGGTAGGCCCTAGCTAGCCCTCTGGGCAGGGTGCTATGTATGTAGAAGGCAGGACATGTGCCTGGTTGTGTGGCCTGTCCAGGTAGTGACAAACAGCCTATTTGGTTTCTCACTGCTGTGAGGATTGCATTGGAAATGCCTTGCCTTATGTCTAGGGGGTATTGTCTGATCTATGAGGGGTAGCGTAGGCATGTTTGGTATGGTTGTATTGGTAGTGAGAAATTCTGCTTACTGATGTAGGTGGTTATTACCATTATAGAAATTCCACTTCTAGAAAGTGAGCATTTATCTGTGCTTATGACTCTGGAGTTTTGCAGCTTGACTCCAATCCACGTCTGGGGCAGATTGACAGCTGGGCTTTGTGCATATTTTTCAGACAGCCTATACACGGGGATGGTGGAGTTGTCACAGAGGTGCATCTGCATATTGAATGGTCTTCCTGGGCCAAGAAAAGAGGAGGAGGGGCACACCTGCATATGTACAGGCTGTGCCCTGGCCTTACACAAAGGGCTCGTTTACTCCCAACTGATGTCTGGAGCCTGTGCTGGAGGAGAGAGGGGACACTCCTAGAACCAGTTGTAACTGGTTGGAACCTCTGCTCCCCCTCTTTGAAGTTGCTTTAAAAAACTGAGTATAAGTACTGGGGATTTTTCCCATGTAAAGGTGCAAAAGAAAAATACTTGGAACTGGACACAGACTGCTGCTGGAGGGACTCACCAGGAAACCCCTCGGACTGCTGCTGCTGTGCTGATCTGTGACCTGTTGGGTCACTAGGAGGAACTGCCACTGACTGCATACCCCTTGTGCAGGCCTGCTTTGTGGGCCCTACCACCCTGTGCTCCACTTGTGTCCTCAAGGGACTGGGTGCTGTGGCCTTTCCCCCCTGCAACCTTTGGGTTTTTCATTGTGAGGACAGCGCTGTGTTTGAGGCTCCTGGGCTGGGACAGAAACACCTAGAGAGAGTTCTGTCCCTTATTTGTTTAGCACCTGGAGAGTGCTTTTCTCTGGTGGCCGAGCAAGCTTTAAACACGAGTAAAGAGCTTTTATTTGTTTAAAGTTGCAGCGCACGTAGAGCGATGGATCAGGTGTGACGATTCCCGAGTGCAGAAATCACCGCCGCAGCCCAGATTCCCTCAGTGTGTCCCAAACGCACTCCTTGATGTGCCCTTGGGGCACGGGAAAGATGAAGATGGGAGCAAGCGTACTCCTGATGGTGCCCCTGGGGTCTGGCTCACTGAGGAGTGCCCCCGCAGAGAACGAGGAAGCCAGCTCCCCGTGAGGAGGCAGGTGACGAGAAGGAGGATTCCCCTGCCAAAGTCTTCCACCCCCACAGGGACCAGCGGGCTTGATCCTGGACCGGGAGCGCTCCCGAACTAGGAGGCTCATCCAGTGTGTTGAGACCGGGGACGTGTGGTCTCCGGCCATAGAAAGAGATGGGGCTGGCTGGAGCCGTCCCTCTTACTTCTCACCACACCCACTTCCCAGCGAGCCCACACTGCAGGGAGAGGAGAACTAGCCGTGAGGTAGGGGCCACCATGTGGGCTTGTTTTGTTGTGCTTCTCCCCCCGGACATATTTTGGAGATCGCGGGGCCTTGATTGTGGGGAGCATCATATTGTAGGAGGGGCAGAGGCCTCACGGAGGCTCCGTCCAGCCGAGGGTCAATCGGGGTCTTCCAGCACTAGGAACATAGGAGCTCCTGTGTGCCACTCATAAATCTGTAGTTACCGCCCCTGGCATAAGTACGTCTATACTGACACGTGGTGATGTCTCACTTTTGGGGCATTCATGCTGATGTCTATGCAGTAATGATCATGTGTTTTTGTTATGACCCATACCTTTATGGTGATATGTTTTGTATAACTTGCTATGTGTTCTCTGAAGCCCTGAAGTTCCTTTTATGGTCTTTTATGATAGTATGTTCGCTAAGGCAAGTGCATTATTAGTAATGTGTTTACTGTGCACTTATGCCTTTCTGGTAATATGGGATTTTACCCTGATATGTGCATTTTGGTAATGCTTACCTGACTACTGCTTATGTTGCAGAATATCCAGTAACCTATGGGTTGTATGTGACTACTGATGGCTTTCACAAAGTAATAGTACTGTGTAATGTTCTGACAACTGCTTGGGTAGCAGAGTATTACTGACGCTGTGTTTGGTGCAATGATGTGTACAATACAGTTTATTTTTATATAACTTTGTGTTGTGTTTCCTTTCTGGTGGGGATAGTGTATCACGTATGCTGTGTGTGTTGTGCAGTCGCTTTACACATTGCCTCTGGGCTAGACCTGACCACTCATGCCAAGCTACCAAGGAGATGTGCAGGAGTTATCTTGGGTGTCTAACTCCCTCACCCTGACTAGAGTTGGTGGGTACTGCCTGGCTTAGGTGCATACCCTACCCAACCAGAAACCCCATTTCTAGCAGCCTTCTTCAATTTTTTCTTTCAAAATGGCAAACGATTACAACAGATCCTTGGGTTCTGAATACAACACAAGGTTACCTCATAGAATTCCATTCCTCTCAATTTCAAAATGTTTTCCTCTCCCTCTAAAGTTTTCATCAGAACCCTGTTGGTGGCAAAAATATAGACATTGTAGCCACTTGGAACTCCACCACTGGCCCGTTCTTATGGAAATGGAGGCACAGAGTTGATTGGTTTACAAGCCAAGAAAAATAGGTCTATGAGGCGAGGAGTTATCCCCATAAACACACAAAGGTATGGGGGAAATGGCTGGGTCTTCTCCCATGAACACCTAAGATTGTGTGCTCTGTGCTGTACAATAGTAATGTTGAGGTGCCATACTGTTAATTTATGCTGCCTTTATGATGTTGATTTCATGCTGGCTGTGCCAGAATCTACCTGTGCATTTCTATCTCTCTCTCTCTTTTCCTTTTCCTTCCCTTTCTTTATATATAACCAATGAAAGTTGTTCATAAAAAAAAAAGAAATTACCAATCTCATATCTCTATAAGTGTAGTCTCTTTTACAAAAGAATACAATTCAACTGTCTCTTACAGACCCTAAAGGTTTCTTAAGTTCCCTCTTTCTTGTACAAAACAAAAACAAAAACAAGAGACCAGAGATCAACCTCAGACTGTTCAACCATTTTGTGGTATATTGCCATTTCAAAATGGAAAATGTAATACATCTAAGGGATATTTTGCTACAACACATTTGGATGGTGAGACTAGACATAAAATACACTTATCTCACAATACCCATTCATCCATCTCCCATGAAATTTCTCCAGTTCCAGTGGCAGAGACAACCTATCAGTTTTCCTCCCTTTCTTTTGGACTTTCTTCAGCTCCCTGGTGTTTCACGAAAGTAATAAAGCCAGTAGTCACCCATCTCAGATCTCTAGGCATAAGGCTCAGAATATATTTAGACGATATTCTCCTAATGAGTCAAAATGTTTTTATGCTTTACTCCCATCTTCCTCTCAGATGCTCACTTCTCTCAGACCTGGGTTTTGTGGTAAACTAGGAAAAATCAATAATGATTCCCACTCAATAAATAGACTTCCTAGGTTTTTCAATAGAATCCTCTACCACTACCCTTCATCTTCCCATTTTAAAGGTAAAATTAATCAGAAATTACTCCTTCACACCCTCTGCAAAGATCAAATCTCGCTCAGATCCCTGGCAAGAATCACCGGTCTTTCTTTCTCCATCCAAGCCATATTTCTGGGCCCCCTGCATTATCGGGCTCTGTAACGTTTTTTAAATTCTCCAACTACGCAAAGGTTTAGCCTATTCCAACCTCATAGAATTAGAAAAAGAGTCCTGTCTAGAGCTTGAGTGGTGGATAGACCATTGAGACGCCTGGAACAGCAGGACCATCTTTGCCTCAGCCCCCGATCTTGTATTAGAATGAGATGCAAGCCGGACGGACTGGGGCGTCCGTTGGGGACCAATACCGACTGGAGGTACATGGTCCATAGAGGAGTCCTAATTGCATATCAATTGTTTAGGCATGCTTGCAGGCTCCTTTGCAATCAAAGACCTTGAATAAAGACAAAGCACAATGTTCTATTCTACTCTGCATGGACAATGTCTCTGCTGTCCGTTACATCAATCACTTCAGATATACTAAATTAAAACCTTTTGCAGAGTTAGCAAAGAGCCTACGGGAGTTCTGTCTCCAACAAGATTTCTCTCCAAGCGGAGTATATTCCAGGTGCTCAAAACTCCATTGCAGATTGGCACTTCCATCATCTCAAAGACTGCAGCGATTGGAAACTCCATCCCTTGATATTTCAAATTCTGATGAATAAATGGGGCCCCTTCAACACAAATCTCTGCTTTCCGCCTAAATTCCCAATTACCATTCTTCTTCAGTTGGCGACCAGATCCCTTAGCTCTAACAACAGATTATTTTCTACAAGATTGGTCCTCGGCAATCAAATATGCTTTTCCTCCTTTTATCATGATCCACAGAGTATTAAGTCCAAGTCAGATGCCAAAAAGCTACCTTGGTCATAGTGGTCCCCTTCTGGCAATCTGAGGTCTGGTTTCCGCTCTCTTGAAATTAACAATGGACTTTACAGTCCTTCTCCCATCATTTCCCTATCTTCTTCTAAACCCATCAGGATCTCCTCACAACCTTGTAATCAACAATTACCTAACACTCTCGGCTTGGAAAGTATCAGGTCTTCCCAACATGGTATTTTCATTTTGTAAGAAACTTCAGGACTTATTAACAATGCTTGGGTCCCAGGAACAACCAAGGTTTATACATCAGCATGGGCTTTATGATCAAGCTGGTGTGTGGAAAAATGTATCAATCCCTTTTCAATGGATATAATCTAAATCATTAATTTCCTAGCAGCAGAAGCTAGCTCAGGTAAGTCCTAAAGAATCATCAATTTATACAGATGAGCAATCTCCATGAATTATCCTTATATCAACGGCAAACCTGTGGGAGAACACCCGTTAATCTGTCATCTGTTGAAGGGAGTAAAACTTTCCAAACCTCCTTGCCAAAGTATACAAAACTATGGGATGTAACTGTGGTATTGAATGTATTTATTTCTTGGCCTGATAATGCTGAACTTTTCTTGAAAATGATTTCAGTAATATTGACTATGTTGTTATGTCTTATTTCTATTAAACGATTATCAGATGTCAAATCATTAGATGTGTCTTTAAGTCAATATACTCCTACAGGAGTACTATTTTATGTTAATGAACGCACTAAAACTAATTTACTTACTGTCTTTTATCCTTACTTTCCAAACAAAGCCAAACTTTGTGGTGGATTGTGTTTAAAAGAATATGAGAAACGTATGATCAACCTCAGAATGTCCTCTCTCCACAAGCTTCTGATTTTTTTTCCGTAAACCTCACAAAAAAGTTTCCCCCGCTACTCTGGCTCATTGGATCAGATGGGTTATGTCCTTAGCAGGTATTGACATTTCCATATTTGGGACTCCCTGTTCCAGGGGTGTTATGGCTTCTAAAGCTTTTTGGGCAGATTGCAGACTAGAGCAGTGGTTCTCAACCTGTGGTCCAGGGACAACTGGGGGTCCGCAAAGCCTCCTCAGGGTGTCCACGACTGCTTAGAAAATGAAGTAATATTAACAGGAGAGGTCCCCAGCTTTCAGTAATGACTCAGTGGGGGGTCCCCGGATTCCAATAATGATTCAGTGGGGGTCCCCCAGTTCCAGTAATGATAAAGTGGGGGTCCACAGAAGTCAAAAGGTTGGGTACCACTGGACTAGAGGACATTCTGAGGTCGGCCAACTGTCCAACAACATTTTTTTTAGAACATTTTACTGTAAACCTGTTCACACTGCAACTTCAGTTGTGGTTGATGTGCTTTAAACTAGCATAATAGGAGCCTCTGGTCTTGACAAACATTAAATGTAGATTTTCCTAGTAATTTATGAAGGAAAGTCTTCTTTTTACTAAAGACACAGAGGCACGTATTATCCCACTGCACTCACTGTTACATATATTGTTCTATTCCCTCCCTAACAGCGAATCCAGCATTGCCACTGGCATCATCATAAAGAAGCCAGCTTTCCTTAAGACTGGTCCTTCTTCTCATTTTTTCAGGATTCCATTGTCTTCTATCTGCAAAATCCTCAGGATGTCTCTACGAACTTCTTAGTTATGGACTTTTTCCAAAAACTGTTATTGTTTATTTTAGCATTTGCTATTATTTGTAAAATGTTCCTTTGTTTTATGGCTCATCTTAATCTTCTTGAACAAGAAAAGAGGACTCAAGTGTGTACTCTATAGTCAGTTTGATTGACTTATTGGTGCTTACTATTGTTACGTTCTTTTAACCCATTGGCCAGCCTGTTGCTATGCCTACTGGTAGTTCTTGTCTACTGCTATATCATTAAAGCAAGATTAGTAAGCATACTATACGCCTCTGTGTCTTTAATAAAATTAAGACTTTCCTTTATAAATTACTAGGAAAATCTACACCATACTGCACAGCCACTAAAAGTGCTCTTGCAAGCAACTTCCCCAGCAAGGGAGTATGTGTGCACAACGTGCCTGCTACAGTGCCAGGATCCTGATAATGTTACTATCTCAAAACCAATTAACTTTTTGGGTAGGATTATTGCAAATTCTTCAATTTCAATCTATTAGTAACAGTCAACAGTTGATCTGGATTATGTTAGTGCCTGGAAGCATTATTTTAACAAATTTCAGTGGTTACATGACAGCAGTATTATGGTGTTGTGCTTTTTGTTTCAAGATTGAACCAAAGGCCACGGTCATCTAATGACTGAACAGTACATGGTGTGCCTAGGTAGGGGCCTTATTGTACTACTGTCATGCGTAAGACTCGTTGAGCATTGTTTATTGTGTACTGTACTCACATTTGAATTACCTTTTGTACTATAAATACATTTATCTACGCGCTGATTTGGCCAGGAGTCCGGGGGAAGTGACGAGAGGCAGGGCAGGAGCCCTTTAAATTGGAAGAGCGCTCCCGCCGTCGCGGGACGCGCTGATTTGGCCAGGAGTCCGGGGGAAGTGACGAGAGGCAGGGCAGGAGCCCTTTAAATTGGAAGAGTGCTCCCGCCGTCGCGGGACGCGCGCGGGCGGCGCCCGGGCGAAGCCCGGGCCAAGGGCGGGCCCGTCCTTGCCCGTCATTGCCCGGAAGAGGCCGGGCTGGGCCACCCCCCTTTCGCACACAGGAAGCACGTTGTTGCCAAGGAGTTGTTGAAAAGAAGGAGCCTTGTCAACCCACATCGTGTGGCCAAAGGAGGTCGGCCTGAATTATATCATTCTTATCCCGACTCCCAAGGCCCCTGGGCAGTGGTTGATAACTATCTACCCACCCGGACACCTTCTCAAACATAGGGCCCGTGTACGCCTGTCTTTGATCGTCTGAGGCCGGGCTGGGCTCCGTCTCTCTATTCTGTTACTCAGATTCTGGGACCTGATTTGACACAAACCACAACATACCTGCTAGAAGGATCGTTTTGCTGCCAAGAGTCCGGTAACAACCTCAGCTCTAATCACTTGTACCTGCTGTTTTTATTTAGAATTATGGGGAAAAGGAAGGCTGTTGGCCCGCCGGCTCCACTGGAAGGTATAAAAAAGCAGAAAAAACGACCTAGGAAAACAACTATTAAACCTGCCCAAGGGGAATCGAAATCACTCGATGAGATTGATCAACTTTTCGAGGAGGTAGAGGCTATACTTAACAGCGAACTAGGCACTCATGGCTTTTTGCCCTTGAAGAAGCCTCCACTCCAACCTAAAACGATTCAGGAGTTTTTTATCAAGAATAGGGAAGCCCGACCAGTAAATACTGGGGGTTCAACAGATTGTGCAGGGAAATCATCCGCTGTTAATGCCACTGCTCCCTCTTTCCTGCAGGGTATCGTGACTGGTAGCAGTATCTCCAATCACTTTCAAACCGAGGAGATTTTGCACATGGAGGTAATGGAACGCACACCCCTACCATTGAGTCCGGAGATAAGGCTGGTCCCTAATATTCCATGCAAAAATCGTTTCGAGCTTCTGTCTGAGGGAAGCGCTGTGATTGAGGTCCACGACCCTCTTACAGCTGCTAGGGCTATTGAAGCTGCCTCTTCCCTGCCTATTACTACTGACATGTGCTCTGATGTGTCTGACAATGCAGCTAAATTGCCCTTAATTCTCCAGAGAGTAGACGAAATTAAGAATCTAGTCTTGCAGCTAACTAAACTGCTACAAGGGAATATGGCCAAACTATCGGGATGCATTTGCCAGAAGACAGAGGCAGAAGGGGCAGGTGGGACTTTGGCAGCTGATTCTGCTACATTTAATACTAAAGCACGTGAGGGGCTAATTAATCACGCCCAGAGAGCTGGATCCCATAGGAGGGTCGCTGAAGGTAGTATACCTTCCTATATTATGAACCCTAGAAATATACTCACTGGGTGCAATAGTATCCCCCTCGGCGGAGACAAGACAAGGAACGGGGAAGATCCTATTGGAAGCCTCTTTGCCCCATTGAACCGTCAGTCTGCTTCAAGGCAAAATCCTACTTCCAATTCACCGATAAATAGGGACAGCCCTCTGTCAACCAATAGGAAGTTATTTGACAACCATCAAATTAAGGATCCAGCTTGCATTTTTCCTTCTCGAAGAACAAATAGTGCTTTAGGCGGGACTCCTTATAGTATTGGTCCTAGACACAGAGCCAACACTCTTTTCCTAAGCAATGTCCCAAAGTTGCCACCCAGGTCTGTTGAGGACCAAGAGTCTAGACTTAATAAGGTTATTTACTGGATACGCAATCGACAGGGTTGCCTTTCAATTATACGTTCGGACATTCAAAAAACAGAAAGATGGAGTCCCCCTGGGTCAAACCTCGATGTAATCATGATTGTGTTCCACGATAAATTCTTGGCAGACCAACTTATTGACTCTGTTGAACGCAAGGGACAACACAAAGAGCTAAAAGGAGGAGGCATCAGGCTGGCCGCTAATTTAATTGACCCAAAACAGACTCCTGTGTTTGTCCCAATTGCTAATACCAATGAGAGAGGCTCTAGGGAAGAAGGTGTCTTTCTGCATCCGGGGCATGTATGACTGTCTGCCCAGGAAGACGCCTATCAGGATAATCTAGTGGCACCTTCAATAGACAAATTAGAGAAGTACCTTGCTATCGAGTCGAACTATAAGGATGTTCCATCCCCTAAACATGGGGCTGCATTGGGAACTAATGGGTTATCCATTATGACTTGGAATCTTGCGGGCCTTGCTAGGAAATTGGATGATGTGGACTGGGTTGCCTATATAAAGTCACAAGATGTGTGTCTCTTTCAAGAAACTTGGGCCGAGGGCCAACCAAGCATGGATGGGTTTCTTTCATTTAATATCCCTGCACTGCCTTCAGAGAAAGCAACTGGTCGCGCAAAAGGGGGCCTTTTAATCCTTTTAAATTCAAAGCTCCAATGCGACTATAAGGTTTTAGAATTTGATTGTCCCGACTTGATGGGTTTACAAATTTCTTTTAATCAAAATTTTAACATAATCTTAATTAATGTTTACGCCCGTTCTGTTGCACGTGGTACAGAATCACACATTTTAACTTTACTCTTTGACTTTTTAGACACGCTACAAACTAATTCCTATTTAATTATTGCAGGGGATGTAAATTGCACTTTCGAACCCTCAGCGTTTCTTAGTGATTTAACTGCGGATGAGGACGAATTATGGGGTATTGCACAATTGGATGGTGATAGTTATCCTCCACGCTCTCGTGTAGCAACTCAGCTTGCTACACTATGCTTAAAGTTTGGCCTAAGGGCCTGTAATGGTCGAACTCCTTCTGATTTAAACTTGGCACTGACATTCCTACGAGGTTCTGTGGCCAGCGTAATTGATTATTTTCTGGTGGATGTGCGTCTTTGGCCATTGCTGCTAGATATGAGGGTAGATTCAAGATGCGAGAGTGATCACTTTCCATTGTTGCTCACCCTTGCTGGGAATATCTTTGGTAGAACCTTGAATATGCAAACATCAATGGCCCCTCCCCCTATTTTAAACAATGCTTATACAAAGGTGAGGTGGCCAAAAGTCATGTCAAACCCCTATTTGCTATGTAAGATCTACCAAGTGTTCTTAGATAATCTGTCAGCCTATGAAGACTTCGAACCAGAAGCCATTCCACTTCTTGATATTCACGAAGATATGATGGTTAAACTTCAAAGTGTCTTTTATAAAAAGGTAGCCACGGCGAACCGGCAATATGGGGGTTCACCTAACAGCA
Organism: Pleurodeles waltl; assembly: GCF_031143425.1. Taxonomy (NCBI): domain Eukaryota; kingdom Metazoa; phylum Chordata; class Amphibia; order Caudata; family Salamandridae; genus Pleurodeles; species Pleurodeles waltl. The sequence continues at coordinate 597,305,391 of NC_090449.1, forward strand.
GTTGGTTTAATGATGCATGCATGAGAGCTAAGACTGAGTTAAGGAAGGCTATACTGGCCGGGTATACGGGGGCAATCAAACAAGCAAGATTCTCGTATAAAAATATAATCCTACAATCAAAGAAAGCTTGGGAAGATGCTATTTGGCAGGACTTGCTAGATGCTACTAAAACAAACAACAATACGCTCTTTTGGGAACTGCTGACTAAGCACGAGAGAGGGGGTAGGTTTATACAAAGGAACCATATTCAACCTGGTACCTGGGTGGATCATTTCTCTCTCTTGTACGAAGGAACTGCCTCCACTGGGACTGTCGATTGTGAGAAAGTGGGATTATACCCCCCATTTTCACCCAATGCTAACCTTGCCACTTCTCCGTCCAGTGGGAATCTATTTAACTCTGGAAGCTATATTTGCTTTTCTCTAGAAGAAACTGCAGACGCCATTAAATCTCTAAAGACAGGTAAAGCCCCAGGCCCTGACAAAATTCCAGGTGACCTTTATAAATCAGAGTTACCCATCTGGACCTGGTACATTAATATGCTGTCAAACAAAATCGCAAAAGGAGGACAGATCCCTGAGACGTGGAAGGGTGCAGAAATTATTCCAATATATAAAAAGGGCAACGTAAATCTTCCAATTAACTACAGACCGGTCAGTTTAATTGACAACCTACAAAAAATTTTTGCAAAACAATTGTTAGTTAGACTGACGAGTTGGGTGACGGAGCAGCAGATCCTATCACCACTTCAGGCAGGGTTCCGCTCTAGAGTTAGCACGGTTGACCAGGCATTTAGGTTGACCGTGCTACACTGGAAATATGTAGTCTTGGCAAAGCAAACACTATATGTCACTTTTGTAGACCTGCGCTCTGCCTTTGACCTGGTACCTAGAGACAAGCTTTGGGGAGTGCTACACAAAAGAGGGGCACCATCTGATATCATTCATTTATTAACACGTATGCATGAAGGCACATACGCTCAAGTAAGATGGGGTAACCAAGGCGAACTGACTAACAAGTTTCCCATTAAAAGAGGTGTTCGTCAGGGATGTGTCCTAGCGCCACTTTTGTTTTCTTTATTCATTAACGAGGTGGTCCAAGAACTCATGACATGCCAGAATGATGCTCCCAGCTTAGGCAATCAGAAAATCCCAATTCTTCTTTTTGCGGATGACTCTCTATTGATCTCAAAGACCCCTATGGGGCTGCAAATTCTTGTGGATAGATTTAAATCATTCTGCTGGAATTTTGGTTTAGAGCTGAACTCGAAGAAAACAAAATTGATGGTGCTTCGCTCTGGCTCTCGTAAGAAGTGTACGATCAGGTTAGATGGAGCTATTTTGGACCAGGTTAGCTCTATCGACTACTTGGGTGTGAGGCTTACAGACTCACTCCTCTGGGACGAACAAGTCGGTAAGAGTGGCGGGCTTTTGCAACATCGGGCAGCATCCATATTACGCCTTTACAGGAATACGATCGCTAAAGTTGTGTCTCCAGCAGTAAAGATCTATGTGGCCAAGGCACAGGGTGCTGCTGTTTATGGTGCAGAGATTTGGGGCATGACAGATAGCAGTAGGATAACTAAAATTGAGAATAGCTTTGCACGGGCTCTATGTGCTTGTCCCACTAGCACCCCATTAACCCCCCTTTTTTTAGATCTAGGGCTTAAACGTATAGCCGATTTGATTATCTTACGGCCCCTACTATATTGGGTGAGGCTTTGGGTAGTTCCTGAACTGGCTATATATAAGTCTTCCCTATTAGAATTGTTAAAAACCTCTAACTCCATGTCCATACCATGGATCAAACACATATCTAGTTGGTTTTGCATGCTAGGACTGAGGAACTTCTGGGAGAATCCCCAGCAACTTGTGAAGCCCCATGTAAAAGTATTGAAGAGAGCTTACTGGTCCCACATATGTAATAATTACATTTCTCAGAAATCGAATGGTCTTTTAACTAACTCGTTTATTAATTTTAAATGGTACCCTGAGTTTGAACCATACTTAGATACAATACCTGATTTGTTAGGCAAAAGTTTGTATGCCAGATTTCGATTTGGAACATTACCCCTGAAGGCCTTAACGAGCAGATGGGGACCTAAGTCAAGCTCTGATACCTGTCCTGTATGTGGCATTCCTTCCGAAACAGTAGAACATTTTATGTTTTTTTGTCCCGCCTATTCAATCCCAAGGTTTAAATGGATACATAAAATCTGTAGGGAATTGAATTTAAGGAAATGTTTTCTAGCTTTGCGGATCTTAAAAAGCCACAATTCAAATGTGACAATTTACGCAGTAAGTAAGTTTTTAGCAACAGCATGGCGCATACGCACTTTTTATTTACAATGAGTTGAAATTGTTTTAAGACGGGCAAACATGGATCATTCTTTTTTTTTTTTTTTTTTAATTTTTCTATGACATTATGGTTTATATTATTATATTATATTGTATTGTATTGTATTGCTTTGATGGTCTGTTGGCCGAATAAAGCTTATGTGAAACACACACACACACATTTATCTAATTACTGGGATCATATACTTTTGGTTAGTCAGAAATCTGGCTAACATTAACAAATTTATTGCAACTTTGATAACTGTGTTCTCTTGTATGTAACATGCCATTTTACTACAGTTCCATTGAGGTAGGGCTTGACAGCTCCTCTACAGCTATCAGGAGAGTCAAAAAGGCTCATTGATGCCACCTTTCTCAAGAAACTGAACACCACAGAGCAAAATGTTGGCAATATTAGTCCGAAAGAGGAACACTGTGTCCTCAGTGCCCCTGAAGACCCAGAGATCTTCTATTTACTTCCCAGCCATCCATTCTATGATTAGCCTTTACATTATTTCACCTTTGTTCATTTTGGTCTTTGAATTCTCTTCCTGGTGTGTAACTCTTCTTACATCAGAGTTTGTCTTGCTGAGTTCCACTCTTCAGTTTTATGATTTACTGCATTTTGGCACTTATTCTGGAACTGTTGCTGGTGATCCAAATACTTCCAGGCTTTGATATCCTGTACTAGGTGTTGAGTAACCGTTTAAACATCCAGGGCAGGGCCAGGAGGGCGCACCCTTGATATTTATTAAACATATATTGCTTGCTTTCTCTTCAACATGTTGTATGGACTGGCACACATTTCTTCTACAATAGGTCTTCTGTGCTGAATCCTCATTTCCACATGTTCTTTGTTATCTACAATGCTTGTTTACTGGGGTCACTATTCTTAACCCTCAATGCCAAAATATAGGAGAGGGTTGGGAAGTAACTTTGGTTCATTCCTGAGTCCCCATGTCCTACAAAGTGGAATTGCAGTTTCAAATGTGACTGTGGGAAATGTTCCCCCACCATGGGCGTATATTTTCATTACCCATAATAGAAATGTCCATGACAATATCAAAGCTTTCTCCCAGCAAGACATGATTTCAGAAGTGGAAGTACCACTGTCAGCCTGAGACCTGGGAGGCCCTTCCACTTTAGGCATTGCTGCCTGTAACTTCCAAACAAGAGGGTGGGTGGTGCATATATCTTGCAACCAGTTGAGGAATTACAATGAGGTAATAGTAGCAGGACAGGAGGATGTCACAATCTGAATGCTTCTTACTGCGATTGTCTGTCAATCTCAAGGCACCACCTGGTCTCTTGCTGGTTCTGGACTGACCAAGGTAAGGGTGACCCTTTCCAGTAGCCAGGGTGTTGCTGATAGAGTAACACCAGGCAGACAGTGACCTCCAGAAGGAGTCCCAGAGGAAAAAAAACAATCCTGGGAAAAACCTCAGAAGCAAGGAACTCCTGAAAAATAGGTGAGAAAAAGAGAAGCGTAATATGAACTGGAAACAGTAAAAACTGCAGCCAAGAAAAAACAGGAGAAGTCCAAAAAATCACCGGATACAGGAGCGAGGAGTACCACCAGAACGGAAGTGTTTGCAACGCAAGGAACAGAAGACCAACTGTGCTTATATACTGCCAAACAGGAAGTGACACGCAGGAAGTTCCAAAGATACCATCTTGAATTGGGAAAAGCCACATTTGAGTGAATGGAAAAATAGCCGCGTAAAAGAGGAAGCAAAGCATGCAGGGAAGGAAATACAGACTCCTGTGAAGAAGAAAAGACGGCTAAAAGGAAAACCATAAATATAAAGAAAACAAGAAAAAAGAAAAAAAGGCAGTAAGAATAGGTAAGAGAGATTATAAGGGCAGCACGAAGCAGCGCCCAGAAAAAGATGCACTGGTTGCGCTGTGGACCGTAAAACAGGCAGCAGCTTGAAACGCGGCTTAAAACGTGGCTCTAGGCAGAAACAGCCGCCCAGGACTGTTGGGCCGATTTGACCGCAATCCGCAAGTGGGTAGGTCACCTCCGTGAAGCCCCAGGCTTGTCCGGAAAATGCTGAAAAAAGGTACAGACCAAGTGGGGAACATGGACAGAGGAGGCATCCTCCCATGAACACTCACTAATGGGATAGCCTTTCCAGCTAATCAAAAACTGGAGGCGATTGAGAGATGGTGGGGTGGAAATGGAAAGGAGGAGCAGGCAAGTTATTGCTGGTGTGCAGGTGTGGTTAAATTATTATGTGAGGGTAATATTAGTAGAACAGTAGCAGTAGGATATGGAGAGGAGTAGGAGGAAGTGAGGGAAGAAGATGATGACGCTCAGGGCCCATTTTCCTGCTTCTATTCTCTGAACGGACCGTTTTAGGAGTTCCAAGTGGTAAAGGTGGTTAAAATCTCAGAGTCGGAGATTTGAGTTTAAAGATTTATTACAAGTTTAAGGCCAGCCTAATATAAATACGTCTCAAAAACTTAAAATATAAGTACAGAATCACCAAAGGCGAAGTCAAGCGCCACATCAGATTAAATCAAACAAGCATAAGACATACAAGAACATTGATGGCAGAAATACAGAAGATAAGAAATATGACTTGGTGATCAGTATACAAGTCTCAGTCCTTTTGCCTAATCATTTGAAAAACAAATTTTATCTAAATATTGCAGCTAAGCTATAGGGAAATCATAATTATCTCTTATGAAATATAAGAAATTATGAAAATAACAGGAAAGTGTCCAGAAAACTCAGGAGAAGGTCTGATAGAGAGGTGTGCGTAGCATGAAGCCACTCGACCAGATTATGAGTAGAGAGTTCTGCGCTTCTCTAAGTCTCAGAGGAATTTGCTCTTGCCAAAGGGTAAAGGTGTCTGCTCTCGTCTAGCTAAATGAATACTGTTAGAAATGGGGTCTTTGGTTGGCAGTGGTTTGAACCCAGCCTAAGTAGGGACCCTCACTCTAGTCAGGGAAAAGGAATCACACAGCTCAGATACACCCTGCTCACCCACTTGGTAGCTTGGCATGAGCAGTCAGGCATATCTCAGAGGCAATGTGTAAATTATTCATACACATACACAGTAACACAGTGAAAATACCACAAATGTACACCACCCCAGTTTAGAACAATAGACAATATTTATCTGAGCAAACCAAGACCAAAACTACAAATATCCAAGTTACAGAAGTAAATATATCACTTTTTAAAGGTTTAAATGAATCTTAGTCCATAGGAATCAATGGTTGTATCTTTTGTGCACAAAGTTCCTGGGATGCTCTAAAAACGAAGATGATGCGGGCTGCAGGTCTGGTGAGGCACCAAAAAAGCGATGCGTGGGTTCCTTCCTGGGCAGGGGAGGTAATGCGTCAATTCTTCCCTCGCAGGTGAGGCGATCCATCAGTTCCTTACTGGCAGGGTAGGTGATACGTTGACTTTTTCCTTGCAGGAAAGGCGATGCATTGATGCATTGAGAAATTGACACCCAGGGATGATGCATGGAAAACCCAGATGCGTGGTGTTGATGGCACTGCAGTGAAGCGGGCACTGCATCTATTCTGCAGCCACGAGACAGGCACTGCGTCGATCCTGCAGGCGTTGCATCAATTTTTCAGCTGTGTCACGTCCATGCATTGATTTTCTCCTTACACTTCCAAGGGCCCAGAGACTGGAGTCAGCACCACTTGACAAGTCAGGACTCCCAGCAGAAAAGCCCAGGCACTGGCAGATTAAGTCATTGATGTGCCTGAGAATTCTTAACATGAGGCAGGCTCAGATCAAGCCCTTGGAGAACCTTGGAAATCAGGATATAGAAAAAAAAGTCCAGTCCTTTCACTCCCAGGAAAGAGGTGGCAGTAAGCAGCAGGCCAGCACCAGAAAGCAACAGGCAGAGTGGCAGTCCCTCCTACAGCATCCAGCTTTTCTTCCTAGTAGAATGTCCTCAGTCCAGAAGTGTTATAATTATGTGGTGTCAGAGGTCCAGTATTTATACCCATTTGTGTCTTTGAAGTAGGCAAATTTTAAAGAGAAGTCTTTGTAGTGCACAAGATCCTGACTTTCCCTGTATTTCCCTACGGAACACTTGCCAGATCGAAATGGCAGTTCAAAACTGCACACACAGACACTGAAGTGGCAGATCTGAGACATGTTTGCAGGGCTAATCATGTGGGTGGCACAATCAGTGCTTCAAACCCAATGGTAGCATTCGATTTCAAGGCTGTGGGCACACCTGGTGTTCTATACCAGGGTCTTACTAGTAAATCAAATGAGCCAATCATGGAGAAACCAATCACTACTATATTTCAGACAGAGAACAAAAGCACTTTAGCACTGGTTAGCAGTATTAAAGTGCCCAGAGTTTTAAAGCCAACAAAACGGGTCAGAAAAAATAGGTGGAAGAAGGCAAAAGGTTTGGGGATTACCCTGCAAAAGGGCCAGGTCCAACAAATACCAATTTAGACATTGCAGAACCTTTGAGAATCCACGTCCTGAACACCAATAGTTTTACATCTTCCATGCACAATTAGAATCCTCCTTCTCAGTTATTAGCGCTTACTTTGACCTTGCCAAAATATCCTCCCATACCCGCTGTCTCAAGTACACAATATGCCTTTCATTAACTGTAGACTCAGACGGATGAACTTACAAGTAAAGAATGTAGCCACCAACCATACTCCATGTTGAAGGTTAGACACACAATCAACATTTAAGGCCTTCAGCCAAGCTAATTTAATATGATACTTCAATACACTTTCAAAATACATAATTATATGTACATCTTCAATTAATACCTCAACAAATGATTAATTATAAGTAAGGTCACTATAGTATCTTATTCCATCTATGTGAATATAAATGTGTACATGTATTGAAATTCAGCATGTTAAAATTACCATTTGAACACTTGTATATATGAATTATCAATCATCAACTGTGAATGCACCTTCAACGATACATTGGATGTTCCACTTTATATTAGTAGTATTGAAGCACACAATATATGCATTGTTGATTACAATTTTTGTATGACTCCTGCAGTGCATAATAGCACAACCAAACGTATACATTCTCAATCCCCCCTCTGATGATGAGTAAAGTCATCACGATCATGCTAAATCCCTCAAATGAGATCAACTAAAACTTTGTCACTTTCATCAACTCCCATCTTGATTCTTCCAGTCGCTTCATGTCATCATCATATTTATACTGATTATCTTCCAGTTCAATATCCACCCTCTTTCTCTTCTTTGTCTGTTCATACCTTCGTCCTCTGATAGATTTTGAATCCCACAATCAGAACTATTGCACAAATGGCAATAACCAACAATGTCTTCAAAACAAACCCTAGAACTCCACTTCCTAGGTTTCCAAACCATGTGCCTGCAACAGCAAATCCATTCCCCAATAGACTCCTAGACACCTGTTGCTTCTAACTCCTTCAAAACCTTAGTCAACCCAGAACTGTTCTGAATATATTGCTCCAAGTCCTTAATTTTGTCTGGAATGTAAGTATAGCATTGCTGAGCTTTTAGCATCCAGAGGACTCATCCCTCCTTTGCAAGTAGAAAATCTAACGCAAGTCTGTTCTGCAAAAACATAAATCTTATTGCTACCATCTCTTTATTCACAAGCAATTAGGAATTTTCTGTACTAGTTGGCAATTTATCCAGTATGATGGACAGCTTTCTAATCTTCAAATCATTCAGAATCACTCCTACAATCAGGATCAATGCCCCATAAATATCTCCTACTACCTCTCCACCACTAACCTCCTCTACAGTCATCTATGTGCGAAGCCTTATCATCTAATCTATACAAGCCACTATCTCTAGGACTCAGGGTCCCATTTATGAGACCCTAGCAGCACACTGCGCCACAGAAGAGTCTTTTTTTTATGCCACGGTGGCGCAGTGTGCTTGCCCATATATACAAGGCCATGCAAAGCCACCTTGCGTGACTTTTCATGTCCTTGTAAACATGGACCTCTGTCATGCATAACACTGCATGAATGGGGCATTCCATGGGTAATGCTTTGGATGATCCCATGCAACAACCATAGAACCTGAAGGAATCTGATGCATTCCCATATTTACAACTCAGGGAATGCATCAGATTCCTACGCCACCTCAAGGGTGGTGTAAGAATAGTGTAATGGGGAGAAATATCTTTATTTCTCCCTGTTTTTTCCTCTTTCTATGTGTGCTGCATTCTACAGCACACAGAGAAAGAGGAACACACATCTTGTGATTGTTTGTGTGCAGGAAGGTGTCCAACAATCATCCCCGCAACACAGGCATCCTAGTGCCATGGTGCAAGAGTGCCTGCATTGGTGCTAGGCAGCAAATGTGCACCAGAGCAGAGGGAGAGGACATAAGTCCAGAGTATCTTGTAGATACAGCGCATTTCTGCCCTTTCCTGGTGGAGCAGGATGGTGCTGCAAGGCACTTGCTTTGCTGCTCTGCCCCACGGGCCTCGTCAATGAGGCCCTCAGTGTTTGCAGGGGAACATTAGCCAATATCTCACTTGTTGCAGAAAGGGTAGGAGAAACTGATCAGATCAAAAAAATGATAAGTACTACAAGGAAAAAAAACAATATTACACTTAATATGTACCTACATCTACGGGTTTGGTTAGCTTCCATGATTTCTCTAAAATTATATCTTCAAAGTGGAACACAGCAGCAACAGAGTATTCTCCGTCAGTTCCACCTGTGCAAATTGGCAAAACAAAGTCTAAGTGATGAACAACAACAAATATTTTACAAGGTCTTTGTGAGTCTTCCTTAGCCTACTCCGTGGTCTTACAAAGGACAGCCTTCTGCTCTTTCACCTTTGCCTCAGTACTCTTCTTAATTCACTAACAAAGTCAATACAAAGTCTCTAAAATATGCAAAGTTCAAATTTATTAATGATCACATCCTGAATGAAATGTCTCATTCTATCCAGCAGCACAGAAATCTCAAAATAAAATTAAAGTACAATGTTCAGTTCAAGGATGGTAAGTTGAATCTGGACTGTTATCTGAAAACCCCCAAAACGTTCTCTGTCCATCATCTGTAGCAAAGTATGTACATTCAGGTGAAGAGTACCTCTGACTAGGCTCTCTTTTTCTTTTTAACCTCCTCATTGCCATTCCTTTTGTTGTAAAGGAGATTACAGGTACCACAATTGTGTATTGAATAATAAGTATTTGTTTTTCAGCAACAGTGCAGAGCAGACTCCTTACTGGCCAGGGTCAAACTGACCACCAAGGAATTTTGCCTTTAAACAAACACCTGTAATCTCACAGCAGTGAGATTCCATCACACAAACTGTGCACAGTTCATTAAAACCCAACATAACACATCCCCTTCCCTTTCATACAATAAGCTAAATGGAAATAGTGAGCTACCAGTATAATGACAACTCAGATGTTACAAAAATAAAAACACAATGAACTAGCAATAATAAAAAATTTAGCATTGTAAGGTGTAAGCTGTAAAACTGATTAAGCACCATACACTAAAAATATGATACTATTAACAATTTTAGGCATTGCATAAACGTGTTGCTTTGTTTATTACATTTGCATAACCAATAAGATATTCAATATAGTGACTAACAAACTAATAAACATAATCGTTTAAATACTCTGGAGGTCTCCGGTCTCTTATATTTCTCTCTTCCTGGAGGTCGGCAGAACATTAACTTTTCTCACCACACTTTCATACTGTGAGCTTGTCACAATTCTTTCTCCTCAAGAGTCAATATCCTTCATCAACATGTAGCCACGACATTTTCCATTGTCCCTCACTGGACAATGTTGTACTTTCTGATACAATGCAACCTTGCAGTGACTCCACAGCTGATCATTCTCTCAAACAACATGAATTGGGACACACGATTGACTTTGAATAGTCCTCTAAACTTAGACAAAACTTTCATCACTCTACCTGCCTTGACCTTCACCCAATCACCAACCTTGACCACACCTTTAGATACTTCTGTATTTTCCACGCATTCTCATTACTTTTTCCACCACTTGACACCCACTCTTTCATCCATGAAGGCACCAAATTAGTACCCAGAACTCTCCCGATCATCACGTCAAACAGAGACTTTTGAGTAGCCACTATCAGTTATGAGTACCAAAGGAACACCCTCTTCCAAGAACACTTTTCTCAGATTGCGAATGATTGCTTCTGTGGTAATCTTCCTCAAAAAGTTTACACACAACCACTTTGAAAAAAATCAATGACCACTAATGCAAGCCTTCACTCATTTCGCAATTCAGACATTGGGCCAACAGAATCCACACACACTATGTCAAGCCTTACCAGGATTCACAATGTGTTCCATGTTTGAATGTGCACCCACCTTAAGCCTTTTTTCTCCTTCTTTACAAACTGTACACCTTTCAATCCATGATGTGACCTGTTCATCCAAACCCGGCCACCAGAATTGAGCTTTGAGTCAGCACTGAGTCAAACTCTGTCCAGTGACCTTTGTGAGCCAATGCTATGAGTTTGGTTTTCAAACCCAAGTTGCGTAACAAATCTATCATTCCTCAACCACAGTTTATCCACACACATGAACATTTCACCCACAACCTTAACAGATGGCCGCACCGATACCGACAAGCCACTATCCCTTCTCTTGCCAGAAAGGGTCATGTGTACACTTTCTTGAGAACCTGATCGGCATCCATCTCGCGATACCACTCATCAGCAGTAAATGTACCAGCACCTGCTTCCACTGCAGCCTGTACAGAGGCTTCTGCACCCTCACTTTCACTAGCTGAAATGGAGGGACCATCCACCAACTTTCAATCCACAGACATTCTGGACAAGCAATCAGGTTGAAAATTTGTTGAGCACTGAATGTGTTCAATTATGTAATGATATTCTTGGAGTGTAGTTGCTAGCCTAGCCAATCTCGTTGAGTCTTTACCAGCTCCTCTAGGAAGAAGCACTTCAAATAGTGGTTTGTGATCTGACCTCAAAATAAATTGTGTACCCCACACAGAATTACGAAAAAAAACTCCACACCCCATGTGGCTGCCAGCACCTCTCTCTCAATAACAGAATAAATTATTTCAGAAATCATAAGAGATCTTGATGCAAATGCCACAGTTTTCTCAATAACTCCATGTTTTTGAGAGAGAACAGCACCTTCACAGGTGGCACTAGCATCAACAGTTATAATAGAACTAAGGTTGATGTCAAATTGCACCAAGATCCCCCACCTCACAAATCTCTTTTTTGGTCATAGTAAATTCCGATTCCAAGTCAAATGCTGTCCTTTCCTGAGTAAGGACTGTGAACACTCAGTTTTGTCTGCAAACCTTTCCACAAATGTTGCATAATATTCTATCAGACCCATGTAATTGCTCTTTATCCTTAGGAGCAGTGCCAACTCTATTGCTTGCAACACATTTTCTTTAGGTTTGACCCCCTTGGCTGAAAGGGTATAACCCAAGTATTCACTTTGCTCCTCTAAAAATGAATATTCTTCTTTATGCAGAGTAAGACCTACTTCTGCAATCATATGTAAAACCTGCTTCAATATGACATTGTGTTCCTCAGTGGTTTTGCCAAAAGAACTACTCCTTCAATCATATGTAAAGCCTGCTTCAGTATGACATTGTGTTCCTCAGTGGTTTTGCCAAAAATCAATATAGTCTTGCAAATACTGTATACAATATTATCTAAGCCTTTGAAAACTTCACCAATCATGCGTTGAAATACACTCACCGTAGATGACAACCCAAATGGCATGCAAGTAAATTGACAAGTTCCCTCCATTGTTATGACGGCTGTCAGCAGCTTAGATTCCTCATGGAGTTTGATCTGATGATGCACAACTTTTGAAGTCTAACTATGAAAATTACCTCCACCCTTTCAACATTAAAACCAGCTCACCAATGTTAGGTAAGGAAAAAGTGCCTGCTACCACACTTTGAATCAAGAATCTGAGGTCAACACCGAACCTTAAACGCCAGTCAGATTTTTTGTGATGGCAACGGACAACATCCAACTAGAAGGTTCTACAGGCTCTATGATCCCTTCCCCCAACATTTCTTGAGCTAACTTTTGGACCTCTTCCCAAACCACCACTGGCACTCTGCTGAGTTTGTGTTGGACTAGGAGTGCTCCTTTCTTAAATACAATGTTGTGTACATATCCCTTACGTTGTCCCAGCTTGTCTTCAAATATGTGTTTTACACCATCTATTATTTCTGATAAAGATTCATCCTCCACTATGATAATCTGAGATGGGGCCCTAAAGTTGACTATGCTATGAAGGCCGTACCCAAAAATTGGAGGCCCCTGCTCAGCTATGTACACATTTCCTCGTATGTTCCTTTTCTCAAATGTAACGTGTGCATCCATATAACCCAAAATAATACTGGTTCCACCTTGATACTCTCCTGGGGAAATATCTTTGGGCTTTAATGTTACACCAGTCCACTCATGCTCAAGCATTGTCTTGGAAATTTTGGTGTACAAAGACCCTGTCTCCAACATAAGCTGAATGAGTCGCCCATTTACTTCAAAAGTGGCCTTGGGACTTCCTCTTGTCACCTTCTGCCACTTCTCCCTCACATCCCACACTCAAAATCCTATCAGAGATCCCAGTGCCATTAATGGGGATAGCTGATACCACGGCCACCTTACTACGACCTTGACACTTACACATCTTAGAAAAATGGCCTATTCAGCCACATTTCTACACTCTTTGTTGTTTGCGAAACATAATTGAGAGTCTGACATATGAGCTATGCTCCCCAACTAGTTGCAGCCTTGAACAGGATGTTTAGATTGCATAGAAGTTTTGCCAGACCTATTTGATGGTCTCAACACAACTACAGTCGCCACATCTGATTTGTTGACCATCTCCACTTCTGAAACTTCATGACCCTGACATTTCTTTTCCATCTGTTTCAAACATAAATCAGATTGTTCAACAACTTTGGCAATATCTATTGCATCCTTCAATGTGGGATTCTTCTTCGTCCACAATCTCTCTTGAATTATTTTACTTTTCCACTGGACAATCAAATGGTCTCAGATGAGTTTGTCTGTAATTCCTCCATATTGACATTTGGCTGACAGCTCTTTTAGTCTGGCTACAAACTCAACAATAGACTCTTCCGCTTTCTGGCACTGAGTGTAGAATTTGCACTTTGCCATGACTAAATTCTCTTCTTTTGCATATTTAATCTTCAACCTGCGTCTTGCCTCTTGAAAAGTGTCTTTGATTAGCTGTCCATTTGGCTGAGGAGCTTTCGGTAAATACCTAAAATATGCTGACCCTCTTTTCCTAAAGTGCTTAGCAATAATGCTTTTTTCTGTGTAGGGGAAATTTCTTGCCCATCGAGAGCCTCTAAAGTGCGATCAAACATTAGAATCCAGCCCCCCCAAGGAATTGGTGGGCTGTCAGCTTGTATTAGATAACACAGTGGTGAAACAACTGAAATATTTAGGGTTCCATGTGTGAGGCTTCCATGAATAAATTATTTTTCTACCCACACAACTGCTTTTTCTCCTACACACACAAACCAATACACTTTTAAGGTGTGTGTAACACCAATCTGAGACATTGAACAGGGTCAAACAAATAATATGGAGTACATTAGAAGGTTAACAATGGTTAACAGTCATCTATATTAAGACTCCATGGTGTGCGCATCACCGTTACATGATGTACTTCAATATGATCTGAGGTGTGCTCATTACCACTGCAACTTATGCAATGGATTCCTACACTGCTCGAGTGGAATTCAAACTGACATTCGCAGGCTGAGGTGTAGCTGCACACCATTTTGTTAGTTTTTGATAGGCTAAAAATGGCCTTAATATGTAAGGTGAGTGTGTCATCACACACTTGTTCTCCTCCTTAATGGTCTTTCCTTTGAGCCCTATCCAAAATGGGGACCATCCGTCCTGTTGGTATTCAAGCGTGAGTCTAAGATTACTTCAAAATTGCCGCACTTGTAAAGGTGAGTGTGTCATTGCACACTTGGGCCCATATTTAAGAAAAATGATGCACAGCTGCGCTAGCATCAAAAAATTTACTGCGAGCTAGTGTCATTCCCTTGTGCCATCTGTGCGCCATATTGAGCATGGAAAAAATGATGCTAATGCTGTGAAAGTGGCGCTAGACCAACTTGCTGCACATTTTTGGACGCAAAACAGGTTAGCACCATATTTAACCGCATTAGCATTAAATAAAACACACGAGCAAGAAAAAAACATTTGGAAAGACAAGATGGAGAATGCAGACCAGAAGAGCCCCCAGGGAGATCCCAATCAGCCAAGTACCAGCCAGGAGGGTCCAGAAAAGTCCAATGAGAAGGAGAAGAGGAAGTGGAAGTATCGCTTTAGTGAGGACACCAGCACTTCGTCACCTCCAAATTACCAATAGGTAGGAAGGAGGCCATATGGCAGCCAATAGTAGACAAAGTCAATAGTGTGGCAGAGGTGAGGAGGACTGTCACCGATTGCAATAAGCACTGGTATGATTGCATGTGCAGAACTAAGGAGAAACTGGCCAGGAACTGAAAGGCAGTACTGCAGACTGGAGGTGGAAGTCCGCACCACAGGAGGACCTGGATGAGCTGGAGGAGATGGGCTGGTCACTGGAATCGCAGGGCAGTATAGCTCAGACTACTAAGAACTACCACAAATGCAGGGTAAGTTGTAGGGCGGACTATCTGGAATCTCACAAATGGCAGGAGGGGGAGGCATATAGGACACACTACATGCATGCTAAAGGGTTGCATCAGGACACAAAGGCCCTGAATCAAAATGCCACATTGCCACCCAAGCCACACGTGTAGTGACGCTCTGGTTGCGCAATGCTCTCCGACATATACACAACGTGATCATAAGCTACTTACTGTGGCTTTACACCACCTTGTAAATATGCAGCACATTGCCTGGAAGGGACGTGCAATTAGTGTGGCTGTGGCTGTTCCACAACAACACCCACTGAATACTGTTTTTGCCCCATGTTCTTCTGAGACTGTGACTGACGTCACCACCACCCCAAGGATGGTGCAACAATGCAAAATGCTTTCCTTCTTCCTTGTGTCATTACCCTTTTATGTGTGCTGCATCCTGCAGCTCACATAGAAATGCCACCCTTGCCATAATAGCTTGTTCATGTGCAGGAAGGGACCCTTGCCATAATAGCTTGTTCATGTGCAGGAAGGGACATCTTCTTGCATAGAAACAATCTCTCCTCTCAATGCAGGCACCCCTTCACCATAGTCCAAGGATGCCTGTGTTGGTGCAGGGAGAACAAATCTGCACAGGCGGTGGGTGAAATGTAGAAGTGTGCTATATTCCAGTAAACATGGTGCATCCCTGCATTTCAAAAGTGGTGCCACGCTGTGCAACTTATACTGCAGCTGCACGGAGCTGTGCCACTTGAGAAAAAATCAGGCCCTAATTGTGCAACCTGTGGAATGCAAACCGCACAGGTTGGACCAACAAGTATTCCACACACCTCCATGCGCCATTTGGGAATGGGCTCAAAAGTGAACTCATACAACACATGGGGCATGTCTGTGACCATCATTTGTGCTGCTGTACAAAGAGCTTCAATCTCACCATGTAACAAGGTTGTCTTTGTTGTGTTAATAGTTGGTGTTCTGCATAATGGGACATCTCCATGTGTAAGAACTGGCACAAGTTATATCAAAGGTGCACTATTGACACAATGTCACTAGCCTGTGATACAACTGTGCCATCATACAAATAGTTGCCCATGTGGATTCAAGCTGCCCATTACCCTTGTGCCACATCAACAAAGTCTCAAAATGCGTGCATTGATCCACATTCTTCATCCTTAGCCCAACAAATGCATGTGACAGATATGCTGTATGCAAGGAAATGTCGTAAATGTAGGGAGGGACAAGCTAATGGGGCAGATAATCCCTAATGGTTGGACTGTCCCATCCAATTAGCACATGTGTGGGGCCTGCTAAAGGCAGATGTTAATGTAACACAAGCATTGTAAGCAATGGACCTTCCTGTGCTTTGCTGCACTAGTGTCATCATTCATGGTGCCAATGCATTATAGCACCAAAAGAGTGACAGCACACATTACAGTACTGTGGGAATGTCCACCATGGTGAATAGGAAGGTATATGATGTGCCACCATGGTGCCACCATGGTGTCAGTGACAGGGGCAAGGAGCCTGCAAGGAACTTGGTGGTGTGGGCTCAAAGCACAACATATCTTGAAAGGTTGCCCATGTGTGATGCACAAGGCAACACATAATTTACAACTACAACCTGGGGTCTGCAACATGTCACCAAGCCTCCAGTAGCAAGTAAATGATGTGCCATGTCAACAGCCACCACAGTCTAAAATTGACATATCTCTATCTCATTGCAGCGAATGATGCCTTACATCCTGCCGACCTGCCTGTCCTGGATATAATAAATGACATAGATGACCAGCTGCTGACCATCAATGAAGAGACTCTCCATGATGTCCTAGGTTCCCTCCAGACACCTCATCTAGTCTCAGGGAGGACACACAGCATTGTGGGTCACGAGCCAGTCATGATACAGCCCTGGACTTTGGGGACCCAGACATCACCTTTCAGAGGACAGTGGCAGGAGTCCAGCGGGAGCTGGCCAAGCAGGTGTGGGTGGGGGTGGAGACCATGGCAGGCAGCCTAGAGGGAATATAGAGGTGCCTCAATTTAAATAAGGACAACTCAGCTGCCATCAGAGGCACCCACGCCCCGCTACGTGGACTCCAACAGTCCCTGGCTGACATCACTGCTGTCATGAGACAGAGGCTTCAACAATTTCCCCCCCAAAGTGTCAGCGGCATGATAGACTGGGGCTAAACCAAATAACTTGGAGTCCATACAGCGGGAAGTGACCTCCCTCAGGGAAACCATAGCTGCCGACCACTGTGATGTTGCTGCGGTGTTGTGAAATCATCAGTTCCTCCTTGCTACAGGATGCCTTATGTGTTCCCACAAATGGCAGCTGACCGGACCTTTGACTCCACATCTCTATTCCCTGATGTGTGTGTGACCCCCTCAACCTCAACAGCTGCATCACTTAGGGCACAGGAGGCACCACACACATCATGGGATGAAGATGTGGAAGGAACAATATTCACACAGAAAACCACCCGGTAGCTCCAGTTGGTGCCATATGGACAGTATCTCTTTAGTTCTGTGCTTAAGATCATGCCAGTGTTGTGACTGCTAGCAATGTGCCCTCTTCACTCTACCACTGTTGAATTGTCAGTTATGTACTATCATTGTCTCAATTCCTACCTATTGCCAATTTGGACACCTCCTCACTAATGCACACTTCTCCTAACCATGTCTCATGACATGTTCCTCACCATTGGACTCTGAATATACAACAGATGGCTCAGGATCGTTCTTGGGGTCTGTGAACTGTACCTTGTATTGCATTGGAAAATACACTTGCACCTGTAAATAAATCTCCTCGTTCACATATAACATGTCAATGTTTACTATGATCCATCAACTCACTTAAATGTATGCATTGTGGGAAGCTATGTCAATGAGAATATAAGCTAATTACGTGTGTGCCTTACTGTCAGACACAAAGCCACACACTCGGATTCTGACATGAAAAAGGTGACATACGGTGTTGTGGGCTACAACCAACTTACAGAGCCTTAAATAAATGTATTGAACAGATATCCATGTAAGTTAACATATGGCATGAAAGGGTCAGAACCAAGTGTCAGGAAATGTTCCCAGATGAGAGCACCAGTATAACTAATATGTATGGTTCAGAAGAGGCAAGTTTCATCAGTAATGGGCAGCTGTCAGTGTGAGAGGATACAGACCCTAAAATGGCTGATCCTATATGTGTCACACTTCCCACCAATAATTCTGACAGACCTCAGCGATGACAGTTGAAGTTCCATAGTTACCTGTAAAAGATTCCGTATACATACACAATGTGAATGGCAGGAACTGTGAATGACAAATGTTTTGAGTAGTGGATGTCATTTAGCAACCAATCTGACAGCTCCTTGGTCATAGAGGTTGCACATGATTATCCATGAAAATAAATACAGAAAGCATATCCTCAGGCATTCCAATTTCTCCTACTTGGCCAGTGCACATATGAGAACACCCAAACACCCAATCAACATGGAGCGATAATTGTCTAATACTAACAGGATTTATTAATACATATTAAGAACATCATATCAAAACCTAACCTAGACACTACTCTACACTAAATAACTTATCTTAACGTACTCCTACAGCTAACTATCCTAATCTAAACTTATCTTACACATGTTATGTATATTATTTTTATTTATTTATTTCGTTTTTTTTAAATAAACATAGCAACCCTAACATAACCCCCACTGAACCCTCCAAACATAATACATGTACTAAAAGCTACCCACCAACTATACTTACACTAATCTACACTATTTAATAACCGAACACTACCCACCTAAAACCCACTAAAAAGTTGACATCAGTAAAAGGTAGAAGGGAAGGAATTGGGAAGCTGTACCACAAATAGTTCACATCTTCTTAAGTTTCTTTTTGTAGTACTTAAGCAATTTGTAGTTCCTAGCATTGGCTTTTTCTAATTTTTCCAATCTTGCCATCATGGCTGCCATGTCTCTTCTCATGTCAGCCTCAAAGGTAGAGGTTGTGGCTGTTGGGGGGGGGCTGAATGTGGATAGGGGCAGTAGATGTGGAGGGGTAGGATGAGCAGAGCTCACCCCAGATTTTTTCCCCGATTTGGCCTGCACAGTTGTGGGGTGTAGCAGAGGTCCCCCATTAGAAAAGGCAAGCCAAGCACCAGTGGATTTCTCTCTCTGATATTTCTTTGCCATTTTTTGGTAGCTTGCCTGTACCTCCATGATGTGTGTGTATCTGTCAGCCCTCTTCTCATGGGTCATATTGGCAGCTAAAACATGAGGAGAACATGGCATCAAATACAGCATTGGGTGGAGGTAGAACAGACATGAGATGTACACAGCATCCTCAGATGACACATGCTGTCCACCACACATTCCACAACACTGACAAACTCCAAATCTATACTAAATTCCTACCAGCCATCTACAGTATCATGTACATGACAGTGGGGTAACAGCTAGCCACTGTTGATCATTAGGGGCCAGAGGGAAGTGGACTACTGCATCCGTGCGCAACATTTGTGTCATCATACTAGTGAGGATCAAGTGTCCCTCCAAGACCTGAATCCCTGTGCCCTAGTCAATAAGTGGTGCAAAGGCATCATGGATGCAATGTGGGGGTCATCTGATAGGGGGCAGGAAACTTCTCACTGGCAAGTCTAAGGCTAGGCAAAGCATCATTCATATGTCCTTGGGTTAACACCGGCTCAGAGCATGTGTTACAAGGGGCACACCATTGTTCACAATGGGCCCCCATGTATAGTTCAGGTTTAATGCCCATATAGTTTGCCCAAAGCCTGAAAAAGACATCCATGTTGTCTTCAGATTTTGTACCTATTGCCCCCTAAACTGTGCTATGGTGTGCAAACTGTGTTATGCAGCACTTACATGGTGGCTGTATGGGTGCCGTAAGGAGCAAAGGAAGATTGGCACTGCATTGGTTCAGCTACAGTATTCCTATTTATTGAACTACATGTGCACATGCATATCAGACATCTCCTAAGTACCAGGTACACACACAGCATTCACATTCTATGCACATGTGATATGACCAAGATCACTAACAAATATCATGATGGGTAGACCATGTTGGTAATTCTGCACACATCTAGCTTGCTACAATCTGTAGACTTCCCACATCCATATGGAGCAGAGTTGTATTCTCATTGTGTACTCAAGTGACTGTTTGCTAGCACAATATGGCCCCTCGCATGACTGCTGCCCACTTAAAATCTATAGAGTTGTGAGGCACTGGTGGTTCAAGTGTCTCCTACATAAGCTCCCTAGAGACCTCAACACATGTACATCATCAGTAATTGAAAGCTACGTGTGGCACACAGTGCTGTAAAAGGTGCTATGAAAAATGTTCGCAACAGGCATGCTAATCGGATAAACAGCACCTCAGACACATATCATGATTGTCATCAATGTATATGTGGGCATGCTTTACTTTTCCTATCATCCCCAGTTCCATAGCAGCACACTTTGGCACTTGTGCAACAATCAATTCATTCTCCATCCTCAACATAGAATAAGACATGATGTCCATATCCTAACTCAGATGATGTCATCTCTTTGGTCATACAATACATTTAATCATTTCATTGCACACATCAGACCCTCTCACACAAAACCCTGGAATGACACATGTGACGCACACAGTGACACTTACTGGCTGCAACGGGGTCTTCAAGTTGGGACACTTCTCCACTGGTGTTGGGAGGAGGCCCACCTGCAATACATGACAGGAAAACATAGCTTAGTGATTTTTGGACATTTCTGTGCATGGAAAACAGTTATCATTCAACTTGGTAGGCTGAGTAAGCACGTCAGCTTAGTGGTAGGTCAGAACAACTGCACAACTTTAATAATCTGTCTGTGAGACAAAGGGCCAGATAATGGAGGCCCTGGCACCACCAAAGGATCACTTTCCCTAACGCTCCTGTTGAGCATTTCACTGCACCATATGTATATGGATTTGTAATGCAGCTGTTTTGTTCCGTTACACCTCCATGCCCATATGGGGTAGCATGACACAGTATTCTGCATCTGAGGGGCATGCAATAGTTGTTGTAGTGGCCATCCCATTGAAACACCTATTGTTTTTGACCCTGCCCCAGATGTTGAAGACATTTTACTCATTATTAGCGCCAAAAGACTTACAACTGCCCAGGGGTGGTGTGAACAAAGCAAAGTGTTGAGGAATGCATTGATATATACTTGTTTCTTGTTTCTAATATGTGTGCACCATTTGAAGGCAAACACACTAGACCTAAAATTCCATGGCATTTTCCTTATGCTCACATAGTTGTCCCTTCCTGCACATTAACTGAATATCATTACGGATGTCTTGCCACTACTATGTGAGCAGCCTTGTCACCATAGTAGACCATTTATGTCCAGGAAGGGATACCAACCTACACATATACACTCCCCTCAACACATACATACTTGCACTGTGGTCCAAGTATACTTACGTTGGTGCCGGCTTCTGAGTAATGTGCTGATGCTGGCCTGCCCCATACTGTTGGTAAAATGGGGCAGGCCTGTAGTACAAATTCAGCACTTGTGTGTCAGATAATAGAAACGTTATGGGGTGTATGTGATACACAATGTACGCAAAGAGGAATGTGCCAGTAGTCTGGATCCGGCCCATAGCTAAGCTCCCTTAAATGCCGTTGGCCAAGGGCACAAAAGAGAAGATTTAAGGAAAGTGGTGCTGCTCCTAGTGCATCGGAATTGTCTTTGCACCCCTTAGCATCCCCTTTCCCCACCATGTGTGCGCCGCATAAAATATAGATTAACGTCATTTTATTTAGATGCAAATTATGTACTCTGTAGCAGTAATACCAGAATTTTGGCACAACTCCTGCAGAGTACGTAGGGGCCCATCATATATAATGGTATTCCCCTTTTCCCCCTTTTAACGCCTGCTCTGAGCAGGCGTTCAAAGTGCGGGAAAAATGGTGCAAGGATATATTAAAGAATTCCCTGCCTCATTTATTTGGCCCCACCTTAGAGGGTAGGCCCCCTTGCATACATTATGCCTAGTGCAGCCATCATGTTGTGCAAGGCTTAACAAAGTGGCGCTATGCATACATCGCACCACTTTGTTAATGTGACATGGGGAAAATGCCACTTCAGTTCTGCCTTAGCATCAATTATGAATTTCACAATGGCAGCACTAAGGTGGCGCTAGGGGCTCTTATATCAGGCCCAAAACAACCTGCCCTGACCCTTGACAAAACATGCTGCAGTCAACCTTATGTCCGCCTCCCATGCACATGCAAATAAGGATGTTGCTATGCAAACATGGTACTTACCAGCTGGTCCACCAATCTGAATCCCCAGGTGACCCAGTAGATCTTGTGGTCATGCTATGAGTTCAGCCCAACGCGTTTTAACTGGTGGTCGTGAGCACAACTCCGAACTCTGAATATTCTGCATAGGTGATGGAGCACCTTGCCCCACCGCAGCTTTGTGCCTCTGTGGGGCAGCCATGTATTACACGGCCACTCAAAACTAGAATCATGGGAAGGTAATGCTGCACCAGCCAGATGAACTCTCCCAGTTTATCTGCTACCATCTTCGTTGCTCTACCTTCCCCAGATATTATGCAGTATAAGCTGACTGAAAATGTAAGAGTTCCAACAAAATAAGATTTAACTACCCAACCTAACCCAAATACCCCAACAAACTATGCTACCCCTAGACAAACACCCCACAACACAATGACAAATACAGGGCAAAAACACTACAAAAGACTCAGGAAAAAGACAAAAAGCACACAACAGCAACAGGACGCAGTACCAAAACACTCCAAAAACACCAGTCTTCTACCAGCACCAGCTCCACACACACTCACACAATCACAGGCAAAAAGTCTGTGAAGTGAAAGTGAAATCACTGTACCATGTATGCAGCCAGAAAGTTCTATTTCATCACTTCCTGGGCATGTGCGTCACTTTCTCTGATATGCGTCATTTTTTTGAAGCATGATGGTCATGCTTTGATTTTTTTCCCATTGAGACTGACAAGGCCTCAAGACTTGTGATTGACGCACTAGGGCCAGGCGTCATTTTATGATTTGCAATGTATGGAGTGTTGGCATTTGCTTCAAAAAGTTTGACTCATGGCAGTAAGGTGTTGTATTCCTTCCCATTAAGGCTTACAAGGTCTGTGGAATTGCAATTGACGTGCAGGGGCCAGATGTCATTTTATGGCATAGCAGAGTATGGAAAATTGCCATTTGTGTCAAAAAAAATTACGGATATTGGGAATGCGTGGATTTTGTTGGAAAGGCTCACAGTGCACCCAATTTCACATACCATGTCACAGGGACTATGCATGTATGTAGTCAGTATGGCATGGCTAGCTGTGTGTGCATGTGTGTTCATATCCTAACGGTAACATTGGTATATGTTACCATTATGTTTATATGTGTGTGATGCACGTGATGACTGATACTGTTTGCATATGTGCATGTGTTGCTAGACTTTGTCCACATATATATATTACCCTATGTGTACGAGAAGAGGCCATATGTGATCTAACACCTATTTGTGGGCCTACCTCATTGTAATGACTGACTTCCAAATGTTTGTTTAACAACAACACAATAGATATGATGATAATTGCAGAGCAATGCACAGTCCCCTGCAGACTGACACATGCACATATGTGATAACATGGCCTGGGATTTTCATTTTCCTTTGGGGTACCTGATGTCAGGCTTGCCCTATCATGTACAGAGGACTGGCTACTTGTACATGTAGTACATGTCTCATCATTTGGCATGGTCTGACAGACATGGTAATACATTCTTAGTAATTTCCATTTGCAGCTTGGTTAGGGATTTTGTATCCCTAGTGTAATTTGTAATTTTTGTATGACCCAGGGGACAGATTATGTCATCTGTTACTGCCTTCTGTCAGAATAGTATGCAATGTGCAACTACAACGTTATTGTTGTAGCAAACATGAGTGGGTTATGTACTGACCTATCTGAACATATGTTGGGTGATCACATGGTGACATTGTTGTGTTGCGCAGTCAGTATTGGTCTATGTGTGTATCTTTTCCAACATTTACAGCATATCTTGTTTGTAAAAGATTTGGTCCTACATTGCTGGCATTCTTTAGGCTACTTACACTTTGTACACATCTTCTACTGCAAAATTGTCAGGTCAAACATGGAAAGGATGCTACATATGACTTGTGTAATTTGAAGATGTACACATCTACTACTACTGGCTACACAATAGTTTCCCTCCCATTTCCAGGCTTTGTGAGATTACATGCCTTCCATACACACATGACAGTACACGTGCCACAGAACTTGTGTAGTCTTCAAGTGACCTCCCCTATTGTATCTTCAAGTGTCTGGGATTCTCTCAGCTGTCCTTCCACATCCTTTGGTGGACATGGGTATGCACTCAATTCTGTATTCCACAACCTATGTCACTGTCACCATGAGTTTATCTTGTTAGTGTTTGAAATCATCTCAGTGCTGGATTTTTGATTTGGCACATGCAACATATCTGTCTCCTTCTTCACCCATATAATTTAGGATGCGTCTGTGGCATGTTTGGACATGGCTACACATACTTGCACATCCCAAACCTGATTGGCATGTTGGAGATCTAGACATTATAGAGAATTTTGTCACAGTAGGTAACTTTGGCCCATATTACAACATTAGCGGTAAGTGCCGCTTACCTCCATGCTGACTGCTGCCAACATAACGCAGCGGTATACTGCTACCCGTATTATGACCCACACATAGAAATCCGCCACTATCCAGACACACACACAAGTCCGCCAGCCCAAAGGTCAGTGATAAACTGGCAGTACCAAAACCCACACCGTTATGCCAACAGAAATACGCCCACAGCATCATGAGCCACGAATCACTGCAGCGGTCAGTCAACCGCTGTAAACCATTGGCGGTACAGACCGCCGCTTCTAAAATACACACACATTTACAAAACTACACCACCTTGGACAATTCAAAATGCACACACCTGACACACATACACACACCACACCCACACCAATATAAAACACACACCCACACTACATACAACCCTTTACAACCCAAAGAATTTGACAACGGAGAGAGAGACAAGCCAGGAGCACCCACTGAATCTGAGACACACAACACCATCACCCATACACCATCCACGCACCCCACAGCACACACCCTAATACATCACCCAAAACACCCTCACACACACACACCACTCACACCACACCCATGGCCCCACAAAAACACCCCAGGTTCTCAGAGGAGGAGCTAAGGGTCATGGTGGAGGAAATCATCCGGGTAGAGCCACAGCTATTCCGATCACAGGTGCAGCAGACATCTATTGCAAGGAAGATGGAGCTATGGCGGAGGGTCGTGGACAGGGTCAACACCATGGGACAGCACCCAAGGACAAGGGATGCCATCAGGAAGAGGTGGAATAACCAACGGGGGAAGATACGTTCTGTGGTTGCAAGACACCAGATAGCTGTACAGAGGACTGGCGGTGGAGTCCCACCTCCTCCCCCACAATGAACAACATGGGAGGAGCAAGTCTTGGTGATCATGCATCCTGAGGGCCTTGCAGGAGTAGCAGGAGGACTGGACTCTGGTAAGTCAAATCTTTACTACTTTATCCCCTACCTGCATGCCACCACAAACAACAACCCCTACCCTCACCCCCATCGCCCCACCACCTTACATACACCCCAACATCACAACCCACCCATCCCAATACCAAGCCCTGCATGCAACACCAATGCATGGACCACCATCACAGACCTGCATGGGCACCCATCACCACAGCATGCACACTAGTGACAATAACTTAGCCAAACAAATCACAACTCACAAAAGCCAAAGCTGCCTTGCAAATAGAGGGACACATACCCATGCACAAGATGGCACATGCAGAAACAATAACACTGCATTTACATGCCCACAGGACCCCCACTCAACGTCACCAGACAGGAGGTGCCAGCCACATCCAGTCCCCCCCCCCAGAACAGGCCCACAGTGATGACAGCAGCTCTGCACGCCTGGATCACGATGACCAACCTGACCCATCTGGGACCTCTGGACAGTCAGTTACCCACGCACAGTCCCAACCCACCACAGAGCCTCCCACCTCAGGAAACACCACCACAGCACCCACGCAGTGGGCCCATCCTTCTGTCCTCAGGACACATCAATCAGCAGTGTGTCCACCACTAAAGGGAACCCAGGCAACCCCACAAACACAGGACGATCAGGGACCTGGGGTCAGTGGCAGTGGGCACACGGTTCAGGGGACAGAGGCACAGGACAACAGGGAAGCTGGGAGGACTGCTGTGAGACAGGAGGAGGACAGGCCAAGGGAACCGACTCTCCACAAGGCACTCACCAACATCCTGGGGGTGAGCATACCACCATTCCCAGGAGACCATGGGCCAGATACTGGCCAAGCTGCAGGAGACCTAGCGGCTGCAGGAGGGACAGTACCTGGGGATCAGGGAGGACCTGAGGGACATCCACACCACCCTGGTCACCATTGCAGGGGTGCTGGCAGACATGGCCAACACCATGAGGGAGGCAGTAGCACACCAATGGGCCCCTGACACTAGCCACACCGAAGAACAGCCCTCCACGTCCGCCGACGCTAGTTGACAGGAGGCCCCACCACAAGAACAACAGGCCACCAGCACCCCACTCCCTGCAGACGGAGAACCACCCCGCAAATGGTCCCTGCGATTCAGGCAGAAGCCAGAGAACATTGCCAGGACCCCGCCAGGAAATAAGACTCTCCTGATTGTCACCCTTCTGTCCCACTATGTCACCCTTGAACTGACATTGCCCCACTTCCTATGCCCCCTTGGACAATGCACCTGTGATACAAATAGATTGAACTCTATCATGGACTTTCCTCCATCATCAACCCAACCCATTGCACATCCCCATTCACTTTTCAGCACTGAAATAAACACCATTGGAACTATTACAAGTATGGAGTCTGTCAATTGTTTGACATATGTATTAGTATAACAAACTGTAAACATTACAATTCAAATGCACTGTAATATTTACATAGGTATGACCTGTAGTTGGCAGCAGTAAACACACCAGGAGCCAGAGTAGGGCACAGAGATCTGAAAATAGAGATGCCAAAGGGTACAGTAAGTGGCCATAGAAATAGTTAAATGAGGCTGCCATGTTCAATGTCCAACACAAAACTGCAATGGAAGGTAAAGTTACAGTGTCTTGCCTGTGTGTCACTGGAAATACTGTTAAATTAGTGTAGTTCTGTTGTCCACATCCTCTTCCTCCTCTTCATCACTGTCCACAGGCTCCACCGCTGCCACACGACCATCCCCAGGCTCATCTTCCTGCAGAAAAGGCACTTGGTGTCTCAAGGCCAGGTTGTGCAACATGCAACGATGATCTGGAACACCGTCTTAGGTGAGTAGTACAGGGCTCTACCTGTCAGATGGAGGCACCGGAATCTGGCCTTCAGGAGACCAAAGGTTTGCTCAATGATCCTCCTTGTTCGCCCCTGTGCCTCATTGTAACGTTCCTCCGCCCTTGTCCTGGTATTCCTCACTTGGGTCAGTAGCCATGAGAGGTTGGGGTTACAAGAGTCCCTGCAAATATCGAGGGATACCTGTTAGCAACACACTCACGCTTAGGGCCAACCCCACACCCATATACCTACATGAACTGGGTGGGGACCATGGGCTCACCTATTAGCCACACCCTGTGCCTCTGGAGTTGAGACATCATTTATATGGGATGCTGCTATTCCTCAAGATAAAGGCATCATGCACAGAGTCAGGATACTTTGCATTGGCATGGGAGATGTACTGGTCCGCCAAACATACCATCTGCACATTCAGAGAGGGAAAGCTTTTTCTATTTCTGAACACTTGTTCATTTCTCCAGGGGGGACAAATGCAATATGTGTACCATCAATGGCACCAATGATGTTGGGGATATGTCCTAGTGCATAGAAGTCAGCCTTCACTGTGGCCAAATCCTCCACCTGTGGGAAAACGATGTAGCTGCGCATGTGTTTCATCAGGGCAGACAACCCTCTGGTCAGCACGTTTGAGAACATAGGCCCTCATTACAACCCTGGCGGTCGGTGTTAGAGCAGCAGTAATACCGCCAACAGCCTGGTGGGAAAAAAAATGGAATCATGACCATGGTGGAAACCGCCTACACAGACAGCCACTTTAACACTCCGACCGCCATGGCGGTAGAAACAAACACCGCAGTGGTAACCACTAACAGACAGGCGGAGGACAAAGTACGGCTCACACTATTATAAGAGGCACATCCGCCACCTTTTCCGGGGCGGTACCAACGCTATGAAAAGCACAGCGGAAACAGTACACAGAAGGGAAATCACTCACCTCTCATCACCCAACGAGGAACCAAGACGCCATGGAGCCTGAACTGCAGGTCCTGCCCATGCTGGTCTTCTTCCTCTTGTATCAGGAGCAGGAAAGACACAGTTGACAACCATGTGAGTACTGCACCTACAACACAGGGGAGGGTGGAAGGGAAAAGGGAGTGACACACACACACAACATGCAATACCCCCACTCCCACCCTCACCCACAACACCATACACACAAATACATGCAGCAACATTACATATACACCCCATCACCCCCTGGAAGAACGCAAGGACAAAAGGAAATTAATGTAACAATTGTAATCAATAAAAATCAGATAGTGCAATTTCAAAAACCAGTATATCCAAATATATACACCAACTACACAAGTCCGGATATTAATCAAACATCGTCCGTGGATCAGTGTCCCAAAATGCATGGGCTAGGCCCACACAAGATCCCTGACGCGAAACGGAGAGAACACTGCAGGGACATCAGATCGAAATGAAACAGGCACCTCAGGGGGGTGGGGGGGTACCTCAGCCAGGTGAATAAACAACGCCACTACTCCACGAGGGGGCTCCATGCCCGACTGCTGTATACTGGGGAGTACAAAGCTGCAGTCTCACAAGCCTTTCCAGTGGGTGGTTTGCCCACTGCTCTATCCTGGGGAGTGCCTGCTCTATCCTGGGGAGTGCAAAGCCACAGTCTCACAAGTCTTTCCAGTGGGTGGTTTGCCCACTGCTGTGTCCTGGGGAGTGCAAAGCCACAGTCTCACAAGTCTTTCCAGTGGGTGTTTTTCCCACTGCTCTATCCTGGGGAGTGCAAAGCCACAGTCTCACAAGTGGATGCTGTTCTCCACTGGTTCTGGAGGGTGCTTTGTGCCCAGAGAGCTTCATCCTGCCAAGGACTGGGGTAGTGGATGCTGCTCTCCACTGGTTCTGGAGGGGGCTTTGTGCCCAGAGTGCTTCATCCTGCCAAGGACTGAGGAAGTGGATGTTTCTCTCCACTGGTTCTGGAGGGGCTTTGTGCCCAGTTGTAGGAGGCTGGACTGGCTTGTAGTGAGTACCAAGGGGTACTTGCACCTTGCACCAGGCCCAGTTATCCCTTATTAGTGTATAGGGTGTCTAGCAGCTTAGGCTGATAGATAATGGTAGCTTAGCAGAGCAGCTTAGGCTGAACTAGGAGACGTGTGAAGCTACTACAGTACCACTTAGTGTCATATGCACAATATCATAAGAAAACACAATACACAGTTATACTAAAAATAAAGGTACTTTATTTTTATGACAATATGCCAAAGTATCTTAGAGTGTACCCTCAGTGAGAGGATAGGAAATATACACAAGATATATATACACAATAGCAAAAATATGCAGTATAGTCTTAGAAAACAGTGCAAACAATGTATAGTTACAATAGGATGCAATGGGGAAACATAGGGATAGGGGCAACACAAACCATATACTCCAAAAGTGGAATGCGAACCACGAATGGACCCCAAACCTATGTGACCTTGTAGAGGGTCGCTGGGACTATTAGAAAATAGTGAGAGTTAGAAAAATAACCCTCCCCAAGACCCTGAAAAGTGAGTGCAAAGTGCACTAAAGTTCCCCTAAGGACAAAGAAGTCGTGTTAGAGGAATAATGCAGGAAAGACACAAACCAGCAATGCAACAACTGTGGATTTCCAATCTAGGGTATCTGTGGAACAAGGTGCCCAAGTCCAAAAGTCACAAGCAAGTCGGAGATGGGCAAATGCCCAGGAAATGCCAGCTGCGGGTGCAAAGAAGCTTCTACTGGACAGAAGAAGCTGAGGTTTCTGCAGGAACAAAAAGGGCTAGAGACTTCCCCTTTGGTGGACGGATCCCTCTTGCCGTGGAGAGTCGTGCAGAAGTGTTTTCCCGCCGAAAGAACGCCAACAAGCCTTGCTAGCTGCAAATCGTGCGGTTAGCGTTTTTGGACGCTGCTGAGGCCCAGGAGGGACCAGGAGGTCGCAAATTGGACCAGCAGAGAGAGGGGACGTCGAGCAAGACAAGGAGCCCTCTCTGAAGCAGGTAGCACCTGGAGAAGTGCCAGAAACAGGCACTACAAGGATGCGTGAAACGGTGCTCGCCGAAGTTGCACAAAGGAGTCCCACGTCGCCGGAGACCAACTTAGAAAGTCGTGCAATGCAGGTTAGAGTGCCGTGGACCCAGGCTTGGCTGTGCACAAAGGATTTCCTCCGGAAGTGCACAGGGGCCGGAGTAGCTGCAAAGTCGCGGTTCCCAGCAATGCAGCCCAGCGAGGTGAGGCAAGGACTTACCTCCACCAAACTTGGACTGAAGTGTCACTGGACTGTGGGGGTCACTTGGACAGAGTCGCTGGATTCAAGGGACCTCGCTCGTCGTGCTGAGAGGAGACCCAAGGGACTGGTAATGCAGCTTTTTGGTGCCTGCGGTTGCAGGGGGAAGATTCCGTCGACCCACGGAAGATTTCTTCGGAGCTTCTGGTGCAGAGAGGAGGCAGGCTACCCCCACAGCATGCACAAGCAGGAAAACAGTCGAGAAGGCGGCAGGATCAGCGTTACAGAGTTGCAGTAGTCGTCTTTGCTACTATGTTGCAGGTTTGCAGGCTTCCAGCGCGGTCAGCAGTCGATTCCTTATCAGAAGGTGAAGAGAGAGATGCAGAGGAACTCGGATGAGCTCTTGCATTCGTTATCTGAAGTTTCCCCAGAGACAGAGACCCTAAATAGCCAGAAAAGAGGGTTTGGCTACCTAGGAGAGAGGATAGGCTACTAACACCTGAAGGAGCCTATCAGCAGGAGTCTCTGACGTCACCTGGTGGCACTGGCCACTCAGAGCAGTACAGTGTGCCAGCAGCACCTCTGTTTCCAAGATGGCAGAGGTCTGGAGCACACTGGAGGAGCTCTAGACACCTCCCAGGGGAGGTGCAGGTCAGGGGAGTTGTCACTCCCCTTTCCTTTGTCCAGTTTCGCGCCAGAGCAGGGGCTAAGGGGTCCCTGAACCGGTGTAGATTGGCTTATGCAGAATTGGGCACCTCTGTGCCCAACAAAGCATTTCCAGAGGCTGGGGGAGGCTACTCCTCCCCTGCCTTCACACCATTTTCCAAAGGGAGAGGGTGTCACACCCTCTCTCAGAGGAAGTTCTTTGTTCTGCCATCCTGGGCCAGGCCTGGCTGGACCCCAGGAGGGCAGATGCCTGTCTGAGGGGTTGGCAGCAGCAGCAGCTGCAGTGAAACCCCAGGAAGGGCAGTTTGGCAGTACCAGGGTCTGTGCTACAGACCACTGGGATCATGGAATTGTACCAACAATGCCAGGATGGCATAGAGGGGGCAATTCCATGATCATAGACATGTTACATGGCCATATTCGGAGTTACCATTGTGAAGCTACATATAGGTAGTGACCTATATGTAGTGCACGCGTGTAATGGTGTCCCCGCACTCACAAAGTTCAGGGAATTGGCTCTGAACAATGTGGGGGCACCTTGGCTAGTGCCAGGGTGCCCTCACACTAAGTAACTTTGCACCTAACCTTTACCAGGTAAAGGTTAGACATATAGGTGACTTATAAGTTACTTAAGTGCAGTGTAAAATGGCTGTGAAATAACGTGGACGTTATTTCACTCAGGCTGCAGTGGCAGGCCTGTGTAAGAATTGTCAGAGCTCCCTATGGGTGGCAAAAGAAATGCTGCAGCCCATAGGGATCTCCTGGAACCCCAATACCCTGGGTACCTCAGTACCATATACTAGGGAATTATAAGGGTGTTCCAGTAAGCCAATGTAAATTGGTAAAAATGGTCACTAGCCTGTTAGTGACAATTTGGAAAGAAATGAGAGAGCATAACCACTGAGGTTCTGATTAGCAGAGCCTCAGTGAGACAGTTAGTCACTACACAGGTAACACATTCAGGCACACTTATGAGCACTGGGGCCCTGGGTTACCAGGGTCCCAGTGACACATACAACTAAAACAACATATATACAGTGAAAAATGGGGGTAACATGCCAGGCAAGATGGTACTTTCCTACACAACCCCCCCCCCCAAACGAAGGACAATAAGACTAGCCATGACCTGATGAGTCTTCATTGTCTAAGTGGAAATATCTGGAGAGTCCATCTGCATTGGAGTGGCTACTCCCAGGTCTATGTTCCACTGTATAGTCCATTCCCTGGATGGATATGGACCACCTCAACAATTTAGGATTTTCACCTTTCATTTGTTTTAGCCAAAGTAGAGGTTTGTGGTCTGTCTGAACAATGAAGTGAGTGCCAAACAGGTATGGCCTCAACTTCTTCAGAGCCCAGACCACAGCAAAGGCCTCCCTCTCAATGGCAGACCAACGCTTTTCTCTAGGGGTCAACCTCCTACTAATAAAAGCAACAGGTTGATCCTGGCCCTCAGAATTAAGTTGTGATAGGACTGCCCCTACTCCTAATTCAGATGCATCAGTCTGGACATAGAATTTTTTAGAGTAACTAGGGCTTTTCAGGACAGGTGCAGAGCACATGGCCTGCTTCAGCTCCTCAAAAGCTTTCTGACAGTTTGCTGTCCATAATACCTTTTTAGGCATTTTCTTGGATGTGAGGTCATTAAGAGGGGCTGCAATGGAGCCATAGTTCTTAATGAACCTCCTGTAATACCCAGTGAGGCCTAGGAAGGCTCTCACCTGAGTCTGAGTGGTAGGGGGAACCCAATCAATAATTGTTTGGATTTTCCCCTGTAGTGGTGCAATCTGTTCCCCACCAACAAGGTGTTCCAGATAAACCACCTTACCCTGCCCTATCTGGCACTTTGAAGCCTTGATAGTGAGGCCTGCCTTTTGCAGGGCCTCCAAAACTTTCCATAGGTGGACCAGGTGATCATCCCAGCTGGAGCTAAAGACAGCTATATCGTCCAAATATGCTGCACTGAAAGCTTCCAGCCCTTGCAGGACTGTGTTCACCAACCTCTGAAAAGTGGCAGGTGCATTTTTCAAACCAAAAGGCATTACAGTAAACTGGTAATGTCCTCCAATGGTAGAAAATGCAGTCTTAGGTTTAGCATCTTCTGATAATTTGATCTGCCAATACCCTGCAGTCAAATCAAAAGTGCTTAGATACTTGGCAGATGCCAGTGTATCTATGAGCTCATCTGCCCTGGGTATAGGGTGAGCATCAGTTTTGGTTACCAAGTTGAGACCTCTATAGTCTACACAAAACCGCATTTCCTTCTTTCCATCTTTGGAATGGGGTTTTGGTACCAGTACCACAGGAGAAGCCCATGGACTGTCAGAGTGCTCAACTACTCCTAGTTCTAACATTTTCTGGACCTCTTGCTTTATGCAGTCCCTGACATGGTCAGGCTGCCTATAGATCTTACTTTTGACAGGTAAACTGTCTCCAGTATCTATAGTGTGCTCACACCAAGAAGTGGTACCTGGCACAGTAGAGAAGAGTTCAGAGAATTGATCTGGGAGATTTATGCAATTATCTTTCTGCTCAGCAGTAAGACAATCAGCCAAAACTACACCTTCCACAAGAGCATCTTGTTCTGTGGAAGAGAAGAGATCAGGTAGAGGATCACTGTCTTCTTCCTGTCCCTCCTCAGTTGCCATGAGCAGGGTGAGATCAGGCCTGTCATAGTAGGGTTTCAGGCGGTTGACATGGAGCACCCTAAGAGGACTCCTGGCAGTGCCTAAGTCAACTAAATAGGTGACTTCTCCCTTCTTTTCAACAATTTTGTGGGGACCACTCCATTTATCTTGGAGTGCTCTTGGGGCCACAGGCTCCAAGACCCACACTTTCTGCCCTGGTTGGTACTGAACCAAAACAGCCTTCTGATCATGCCATTGCTTCTGGAGCTCTTGGCTGGCCTGAAGGTTTTTACTGGCCTTTTTCATGTACTCTGCCATCCTTGATCTGAGGCCAAGTACATAATCCACAATATCCTGCTTAGGAGTTTTTAAAGGTTGTTCCCAACCCTCCTTTACAAGTGTGAGTGAACCCCTAACAGGGTGTCCAAAAAGAAGTTCAAAGGGGCTGAAGCCCACTCCTTTCTGGGGTACCTCCCTGTAGGCAAAAAGGAGGCATGGTAGAAGGATATCCAATCTCCTGCGGAGTTTTTCAGGGAGACCCATAATCATGCCTTTGAGAGTTTTATTAAATCTCTCCACCAGTCCATTTGTTTGTGGATGATAGGGTGTTGTGAACTTGTATGTTACACCACACTCCTTCCACATGGCCTTTAAGTATGCAGACATGAAATTGCTTCCTCTGTCTGATACCACTTCCTTTGGGAAGCCCACCCTGGAAAATATTCCCAGGAGGGCCTTTGCCACTGCAGGTGCTGTAGTGGTCCTTAAAGGAATAGCTTCAGGATATCTTGTGGCATGGTCCACTACCACCAAGATAAACCTATTGCCTGAAGCAGTAGGAGGGTCAAGGGGGCCAACTATGTCAACCCCTACCCTTTCAAAGGGAACCCCAACCACAGGCAGTGGGATAAGGGGTGCCTTTGGGGTGCCGCCTGTCTTGCCACTGGCTTGACAGGTTTCACAGGACTTACAAAATTCCTTTGTGTCCTCAGACATTCTAGGCCAATGAAACAGGGGAACAAGCCTGTCCCAAGTTTTCATTTGTCCTAGATGCCCAGCTAAGGGAATGTCATGTGCCAGTGTTAGGAGGAACTTTCTGTACTCCTGAGGAATCACTAATCTCCTGGCAGCTCCAGGTTTAGGATCCCTATGCTCAGTGTACAAGAGGTTGTCCTCCCAGTAAACTCTGTGAGAGTCACTGACATCCCCATTAGCCTGTTTGACAGCTTGCTGTCTGAGACCCTCTAATGTGGGACAGGTTTGCTGTGCCACACTCAGCTCCTCTCTGGCAGGCCCCCCTTCACCCAAAAGCTCAGCAGTGTCTGCTTCCAGCTCCTCTGGTGTAGGTTCTGCACAGGGAGGGAATTCTTCTTCCTCAGAAGTAGAATCCACTGTAGAGGGAGGGATAGTAGGAAGTGGTTTGCTTCTACTAGCCCTAGCTTTAGGGAGCACTTGGTCCATTGTTCCAGGATCCAAGCTTCCCTGTCCTTTTTGCTTTTTGGCCTGAGCCCTTGTCAAAGCAAACAAAAATATGCCCTGGGATGCCCAGCATTGCTGCATGGGCCTCCAACTCCACATCTGACCAAGCTGATGTCTCCAAATCATTCCCTAATAGACAGTCTACAGGTAAATCTGAAGCTACCACAACTTTCTTTGGACCAGTAACCCCCCCCCCCCCCAGTTGAGATTTACAACAGCCATGGGGTGGCTAAGTGTGTTGTTGTGAGCATCGATTACTTGGTACTGGTGACCAAGTAGGTGTTGTTCAGGGTGGACCAGTTTCTCTATGACCATGGTCACACTGGCACCAGTGTCCCTGTAGGCCTGAACCTCCACACCATTTATTAGGGGTAGCTGCTTGTACTTATCCATATTAAGGGGACAAGCAACTAAGGTGGCTAAATCAATAGCCCCCTCAGAGACTAACACAGCCTCTGTGGCCTCCCTAACAAGGCCAACCCCAACTAAATTACCAAAAGTGAGCCCAGCTACTCCCTTAGATTGGCTATTAGTAGGTTTGCTCCCACCACCACTGCTATTAGTAGGGACACTAGGTGTAGCAGTAGGGGTTGTAGTGGTAGGAGCAGTGGTGCCTTTCTTTGGACAACTGGGATCTGTTGTCCAATGGCCTTTTATTTTACATAAATAGCACCATGGTTTCTTTTCCTTGTTCTGATTAAAGGAGGATTTGGACCCACCACCCCCACCAGAGTGTTTTTGTGGGCCTGATGAAGACTCATTTTTAGATTTGTCCCCACCCTTGTCTGAAGACTTACCATCCTTCTTTTTGTTGCCATCTTTGTCACCCCCTGTATGAACTTTTCTGTTCACTCTTGTTCTGACCCATTTGTCTGCCTTCTTTCCCAATTCTTGGGGAGAGGTCAGATCAGAGTCCACCAAGTACTGGTGCAACAAATCAGACACACAAATATTAAGAATATGCTCTCTCAGGATTAAGTTATACAGGCTGTCATAATCAGTAACTTTACTGCCATGTAACCACCCCTCCAAGGCCTTCACTGAATGGTCAATGAAATCAACCCAGTCTTGTGAAGACTCCTTTTTGGTCTCTCTGAACTTTATCCTGTACTGTTCAGTGGTTAAGCCATAACCATCCAGGAGTGCATTCTTAAGAACTTGGAAATTATTAGCATCATTTTCTTTCACAGTAAGGAGCCTATCCCTACCTTTTCCACTAAATGATAGCCATAGGATAGCAGCCCACTGCCTTTGAGGGACATCCTGTACAACACAGGCCCTCTCAAGTGCAGCAAACCACTTGTTAATGTCATCCCCCTCCTTATAAGGGGGAACTATCTTGTGCAGATTCCTGGAATCATGCTCTTTTGCAGGATGACTATGGGGAATACTGCTGCTGCCACCATGGGTTTCTAAACCCAACTTCTGTCTTTCCTTCTCTAGTTCAAAAGACTGTCTATCCAAATCCAGCTGTTGCTTTTTAAGCTTCAGTCTGGTTTGTTCCACCCTCAACTTATTGAGTTCCCTCTCTAACATTCTGTCATCAGGGTTGGTGGGAGGGACATTCCTAGATACAGAGGTATGATGGGAATGAACAGAAGGAGACCTGTCCCTTACAGAAGCCACCCTAACAGCTTGGCTAACAGAAACATTACTACCAGTATGGTGAGAATAAATGCTTTTGCTATGATGTGAGACAACACTATTTGTATGGTGTGGCTCATCATCATTACCAACTATGCTAGACTGTCTAGTAATGGGCAGGCTAGGAAGTTTCTTTCCTGAATCTTTTCCTGGGGGAGTCCCTGAATCAGATTGGGAACTATTAGGTACTTTTTCAACAGATGAGGCACCTATGGCCTTATCCTGTTCTCTAAGCATGTTAAGTAACAGTTCCAAGGAAGGATTCTTCCCTACACTCAAACCTCTCTCTATACAGAGACTCCTTGCTCTTTTCCAGCTAAGGTTGTCATATGCAAGTTTGGACAGATCAACATTTTGGCCTGTGCCAGACATTTTTAGAGAGAGTTAAAGTGATAGTAAAAGATAAAAAGTTTGTCAGAGCTTTTAGAAAGACAGAGAAAAAAACTTTTAAAACTTTTTAGAACTTTTTAGAAAGTTAGAAGTACTTTTCAGCACTTAGAAAAGAGTGAAAAGAGGAAATGCAAAACTTTTTGGCTATGTGTATATACACTGACCTTGTTTTGTATATTTTTCTCTTATGAAAAGTACAATGACAAGAGTGGTAAGTAGTCTCAAAGCACTTATCCCACCACTGCACAACCAATGTAGGAGGCTGGACTGGCTTGTAGTGAGTACCAAGGGGTACTTGCACCTTGCACCAGGCCCAGTTATCCCTTATAAGTGTATAGGGTGTCTAGCAGCTTAGGCTGATAGATAATGGTAGCTTAGCAGAGCAGCTTAGGCTGAACTAGGAGACGTGTGAAGCTACTACATTACCACTTAGTGTCATATGCACAATATCATAAGAAAACACAATACACAGTTATACTAAAAATAAAGGTACTTTATTTTTATGACAATATGCCAAAGTATCTTAGAGTGTACCCTCAGTGAGAGGATAGGAAATATACACAAGATATATATACACAATAGCAAAAATATGCAGTATAGTCTTAGAAAACAGTGCAAACAATGTATAGTTACAATAGGATGCAATGGGGAAACATAGGGATAGGGGCAACACAAACCATATACTCCAAAAGTGGAATGCGAACCACGAATAGACCCCAAACCTATGTGACCTTGTAGAGGGTCGCTGGGACTATTAGAAAATAGTGAGAGTTAGAAAAATAACCCTCCCAAGACCCTGAAAAGTGAGTGCAAAGTGCACTAAAGTTCCCCTAAGGACAAAGAAGTCGTGTTAGAGGAATAATGCAGGAAAGACACAAACCAGCAATGCAACAACTGTGGATTTCCAATCTAGGGTACCTGTGGAACAAGGGGACCAAGTCCAAAAGTCACAAGCAAGTCGGAGATGGGCAGATGCCCAGGAAATGCCAGCTGCGGGTGCAAAGAAGCTTCTACTGGACAGAAGAAGCTGAGGTTTCTGCAGGAACGAAAAGGGCTAGAGACTTCCCCTTTGGTGGACGGATTTCTCTCACCGTGGAGAGTCGTGCAGAAGTATTTTCCCGCCGAAAGAACGCCAACAAGCCTTGCTAGCTGCAAATCGTGCGGTTAGCGTTTTTGGACGCTGCTGAGGCCCAGGAGGGACCAGGAGGTCGCAAATTGGACCAGCAGAGAGAAGGGACGTCGAGCAAGACAAGGAGCCCTCTCTGAAGCAGGTAGCACCCAGAGAAGTGCCAGAAACAGGCACTACAAGGATGCGTGAAACGGTGCTCGCTGAAGTTGCACAAAGGAGTCCCACGTCGCCGGAGACCAACTTAGAAAGTCGTGCAATGTAGGTTAGAGTGCCGTGGACCCAGGCTTGGCTGTGCACAAAGGATTTCCACCGGAAGTGCACAGGGGCCGGAGTAGCTGCAAAGTCGCGGTTCCCAGCAATGCAGCCCAGCGAGGTGAGGCAAGGACTTACCTCCACCAAACTTGGACTGAAGAGTCACTGGACTGTGGGGGTCACTTGGACAGAGTCGCTGGATTTGAGGGACCTCGCTCGTCGTGCTGAGAGGAGACCCAAGGGACCGGTAATGCAGCTTTTTGGTGCCTGCGGTTGCAGGGGGAAGATTCCGTCGACCCACGGGAGATTTCTTCGGAGCTTCTGGTGCAGAGAGGAGGCAGGCTACCCCCACAGCATGCACAAGCAGGAAAACAGTCGAGAAGGCGGCAGGATCAGCGTTACAGAGTTGCAGTAGTCGTCTTTGCTACTATGTTGCAGGTTTGCAGGCTTCCAGCGCGGTCAGCAGTCGATTCCTTATCAGAAGGTGAAGAGAGAGATGCAGAGGAACTCGGATGAGCTCTTGCATTCGTTATCTGAAGTTTCCCCAGAGACAGAGACCCTAAATAGCCAGAAAAGAGGGTTTGGCTACCTAGGAGAGAGGATAGGCTACTAACACCTGAAGGAGCCTATCAGCAGGAGTCTCTGACGTCACCTGGTGGCACTGGCCACTCAGAGCAGTCCAGTGTGCCAGCAGCACCTCTGTTTCCAAGATGGCAGAGGTCTGGAGCACACTGGAGGAGCTCTGGACACCTCCCAGGAGAGGTGCAGGTCAGGAGAGTGGTCACTCCCCTTTCCTTTGTCCAGTTTCGCGCCAGAGCAGGGGCTAAGGGGTCCCTGAACCGGTGTAGACTGGCTTATGCAGAATTGGGCACCTCTGTGCCCAACAAAGCATTTCCAGAGGCTGGGGGAGGCTACTCCTCCCCTGCCTTCACACCATTTTCCAAAGGGAGAGGGTGTCACACCCTCTCTCAGAGGAAGTTCTTTGTTCTGCCATCCTGGGCCAGGCCTGGCTGGACCCCAGGAGGGCAGATGCCTGTCTGAGGGGTTGGCAGCAGCAGCAGCTGCAGTGAAACCCCAGGAAGGGCAGTTTGGCAGTACCAGGGTCTGTGCTACAGACCACTGGGATCATGGAATTGTACCAACAATGCCAGGATGGCATAGAGGGGGCAATTCCATGATCATAGACATGTTACATGGCCATATTCGGAGTTACCATTGTGAAGCTACATATAGGTAGTGACCTATATGTAGTGCACGCGTGTAATGGTGTCCCCGCACTCACAAAGTTCAGGGAATTGGCTCTGAACAATGTGGGGGCACCTTGGCTAGTGCCAGGGTGCCCTCACACTAAGTAACTTTGCACCTAACCTTTACCAGGTAAAGGTTAGACATATAGGTGACTTATAAGTTACTTAAGTGCAGTGTAAAATGGCTGTGAAATAACGTGGACGTTATTTCACTCAGGCTGCAGTGGCAGGCCTGTGTAAGAATTGTCAGAGCTCCCTATGGGTGGCAAAAGAAATGCTGCAGCCCATAGGGATCTCCTGGAACCCCAATACCCTGGGTACCTCAGTACCATATACTAGGGAATTATAAGGGTGTTCCAGTAAGCCAATGTAAATTGGTAAAAATGGTCACTAGCCTGTTAGTGACAATTTGGAAAGAAATGAGAGAGCATAACCACTGAGGTTCTGATTAGCAGAGCCTCAGTGAGACAGTTAGTCACTACACAGGTAACACATTCAGGCACACTTATGAGCACTGGGGCCCTGGGTTACCAGGGTCCCAGTGACACATACAACTAAAACAACATATATACAGTGAAAAATGGGGGTAACATGCCAGGCAAGATGGTACTTTCCTACACCAGTGTGCTTCATCCTGCCAAGGACTGAGGAGGTGTATGCTGTTCTCCACTGGTTCTGGAGGGGGCTTTGTGCCCAGAGGGCTTCATCCTGCCAAGGACTGAGGAAGTGGATGTATCTCTCCACTGGTTCTGGAGGGGGCTTGGTGCCCAGAGTTATTCACATGCAGTGTGGCAGGTCCCATTCCCTCACATGGGTGTGTGTGCCACAAGATTGCCTGGGAACAGGTAGCATGATACTCCGTGGAGGCAGAGACACACTCCACCCTGCTGCGACTTCGCCTGCCACCTGCACGTACTAACAGTGCTGAGAGTCATGCCTCATGGACGCTGGGCAGGGTCCAGGACGTCTCCTGCAGCCTCGGACAGCTGCCCACTGGGGATGATTGCCATGCCAGCTGTGGTGGCACTGTCTGAGCACATCGCGGGGCTGGTGGCAGTGGTTGCGGCGGTGTCTGTGGCAGAGGTGCTGGCAGTGGTGCATGTGTCTTCACCTGTTGAGGGACACAGCAGGACGTCTCCTGCAGCCTCAGATGGCTGCCCACTGGGGATGATACTGGGGACTGTTGCTGAGGCAGCAGACGAGCAGGTGGCGGTGCTGGTGGTGGTGCTGGTGGCAGTGCTGGTGGCGGTGCTGGTAGCGGTGCAGGTGGCGGTGTCCACCACCGTACAGGTTGGTGTAGTGGTTGACAGAAGGGGTGACTCTGGTCCCTCAGGCGGAGCCACCATGCCCTGTCCTGACCTACTCTTCGCCTTTTGTCCCTTCCCCACCTTTGATGTTGCTGCTGTTGTATTGCCACTGTCCCCTTTTGGTTTGGAGGAGCCCTTGCTTGCTGGTAGGTGCGGCTTCTCCTCCGGCATGTGGGCACCTTCTTCACCTAGGCAGGTGGCGGAATGGCCTGCCCCTTGGCCTCGCTTGGTGGCACACTGGCAGTTCTGATGGGTGGAGACCGCGATGAGACTGAAGTTGCTGGGACCACTGTGCTTGGGGATTTGGTGGCTGAGCTGCTGTACTTGGACCTGGACAGCCTGGCCTTAGGGGAAGGACGGGGGGAGGTGTAGGGAAGAGGTCAATGTTAGCCAGGAACAGTTTCTTAGACACACTGGGCGGGAAGATGGAGGGGGTTTGGGAGTAGAGGAAGAGGTAGTGGTTGTAGGAGGTGTACGTTTGCTGAATTTGGGTGAAGGTGCATGGGCCTGAGGCTGTTGTGAGGTGGATGGCGGTTGGGTGGGTGTGAGCCTGCGTTTGTGTACTTTGGGAGGAGGGCTCACAGACACACTGGGAGAGGACACAGGGGATGTGTGAATGGTAGTGAGGGTGGTGAGTGCACGTGAGCGGTGTGTGGTGATGGGCGTGCTGATGATGGAGGTAGGGGCTGAGAATGTAGTGCATGCAGGTGTGAGTGGAAATGAGACAGGGAGGCAGGAGGAGGACGTGGAGGAGGGGGACACAGTGGAGGAAGTGGAAGTTGTTGTGTCTGCATGGGGATGGTGCTTGTGTGAGTGCCTGTGGGATGTCTGGTGCTTATGTTTGCCATGTCCACCTGTTTGTTGATGAGTGTGCATGCTGGTCTGATGGTGTGCTTGGGATAGGCTGAGGTACAGGGGATTGGGTGGTGGAAGTTGGAGGGGAGAGGCTGGACACAGGGACAATGGCTGCCATCAGTGCTGAGGCCAGAGCCTGAAATGCTGTCTGTTGGGCCGCCTGCCCAGAATGAATGCCCTCCAGGTATGCATTTGTTTGCTGCAAGTGCTTCTCTACACCCTCAATGGCATTCAAAATGGTAGATTGCCCAACAGTGAGGGATCTCAGGAGGTCAATAGCCTCCTACCTGAGGGCAGCAGGGCTGACTGGGGCAGGGCCTGAGGTGCCTGGGACGACGGAGATGCCCACCCTCCTGGGTGAGCGGGCACAGGTCAAACGTTGAGGGGCTGCTGGGAGGGCGGTGCTGGTAGGGGGGGGTGTAGGAAGGTAGCCTCTTTCTAGCCTTGTTACCCCCACTTTTGGCCTGTTTGTGAGTATATGTCAGGGTGTTTTTACTGTCTCAATGGGATCCTGCTAGCCAGGGCCCAGTGCTCATAGTGAAAATCCTATGTTGTCAGTATGTTTGATATGTGTCACTGGGATCCTGCTAGCCAGGACCCCAGTGCTCATAAGTTTGTGGCCTATATGTGTTCCCTGTGTGGTGCCTAACTGTATCACTGAGGCTCTGCTAACCAGAACCTTAGTGTTTATGCTCTCTCTGCTTTTAAAATTGTCACTGCACTGCAACCCCTCAGACAGGATTCTGCCCTCCTGGGGTCCAGGCAGCCCTGGCCCAGGAAGGCAGAACAAAGGATTTCCTCTGAGAGAGGGTGTTAAACCCTCTCCCTTTCGAAATAGGTGTGAAGGGCTGGGGAGGAGTAGCCCCCCCAGCCTCTGGAAATGCTTTGATGGGCACAGATGGTGCCCATCTCTGCATAAGCCAGTCTACACCGGTTCAGGGATCCCCCAGCCCTGCTCTGGCGCGAAACTGGACAAAGGAAAGGGGAGTGACCACTCCCCTGACCAGTACCTCCCAGGGGAGGTGCCCAGAGCTCCTCCAGTGTGTCCCAGACCTCTGCCATCTTGGATTCAGAAGTGTTGGGGGCACACTGGACTGCTCTGAGTGGCCAGTGCCAGCAGGTGACATCAGAGACCCCCTCTGATAGGCTCTTACCTTTCTTGGTAGCCAATCCTCCTTTCTTGGTAGCCAAACCTCCTTTTCTTTCTGTTTAGGGTCTCTCCTCTGGAGTATTCTTCAGATAACGAATGCAAGAGCTCACCAGAGTTCCTCTGCATCTCCCTCTTCACCTTCTACCAAGGATCGACCGCTGACTGCTCCAGGACGCCTGCAAAACCGCAACAAAT
Organism: Pleurodeles waltl; assembly: GCF_031143425.1. Classification (NCBI taxonomy): domain Eukaryota; kingdom Metazoa; phylum Chordata; class Amphibia; order Caudata; family Salamandridae; genus Pleurodeles; species Pleurodeles waltl. The sequence goes on from NC_090449.1 coordinate 597,348,987, forward strand.
TAGCAAGACGACTACCAGCAACATTATAGTGCCTAATCCTGACGGCTTTCTCGACTGTTTCCAGGTGGTGCATGCTCTGGGGTTAGCCTGCCTTCACCCTGCACCAGAAGCTCTAAAGAAATCTCCTGTGGTTCGACGGAATATTCCCCCTGCTAACGCAGGCACCAAAAGACTGCATCACCGGTCCTCTGGGTCCCCTCTCATCCTAACGAGCGTGGTCCCTGGAACACAGCAACTCTGTCCAAGTGACTCCCACAGTCCAGTGACTCTTCAGTCCAAGTTTGGTGTAGGTAAGTCCTTGCCTCCCCACGCTAGACTGCCAAGCTATGTACTGCGTGATTTCCTTCGTGCGCAGCCTAGCCTGGGTCCCAGCACTCCTTCCTGCAGTGCACAGCCCTCTGAGTTGGCCTCCGACCTCGTGGGACCCTCTTTTGTAACTTTGCATGGACTCCGGTTCACTCTTCTTCTAAGTGCCTGTTGGGGTACTTCTGCGGGTGCTGCCTGCTTCTGTGAGGGCTCTCTGAGTTGCTGAGTGCCCCCTCTGTCTCCTCTCCAAAAGGCGACATCCTGGTCCCTCCTGGTCCTCAGCAGCACCCAAAAACCTCTACCATGATGCTTGCAGCTAGCAAGGCATGTTTGCGGTATTTCTGCGTGGGAATACCTCTGCAAGCTTCATTGTGACGTGGGACATCTGTCTTCAAAGAAGAAGTTCCTAGTCCTCTTCTTTCTTGAAGAACTCCAAGCTTCTTCCATCCGGAGGCAGCTTCCTTGCACCTTCATCCGGGGTGTCCTGGGCTCCTTCCCCCCCTGGACACTATCGCAACTATTGGACATGGTCCCCTTGCCTTGCAGGTCCTCAGGTCTGGAAATCCGTTGTCAGTGCACTGCTGGTGTTTGTTGTTCTTGCAGAATCCCCCTATCACGACTATTGTGTTCCTTTGGGGTAGTAGGTGTACTTTACTACTACTTTTCAGGGTCTTGGGGTGGGTATCTTGGACACCCTGACTGTTTTCTTACAATCCCAGCGACCCTCTACAAGCTCACATAGGTCTGGGCTCCATTCGTGATTCGCATTCCACTTTTGGAGTATATGGTTTGTGTTACCCCTATACCTATGCTTGCCTATGCTTGCCTATTGCAACCCATTGTAATTCTACACTGTTTGCATTACTTTTATTGCTCTTACTTAACTGATTTTGGTTTGTGTACGTTTAACTTGTGTATATTACTTACCTTCTTACTGAGGGTACTCACTGAGATACTTGTGGCATATTGTCATGAAAATAAAGTACCTTTATTTTTAGTAACTCTGTGTATTGTGTTTTCTTATGATATTGTGCATATGATATAAGTGGTATAGTAGGAGCTTTGCATGTCTGCTAGTTCAGCCTAAGCTGCTTTGCCATAGCTACCTTCTATCAGCCTAAGCTGCTAGAAATACCTCTATTCTACTAATAAGGGATAACTGGACCTGGCACAAGGTGTAAGTACCTTTGGTACCCACTACAAGCCAGGCCAGCCTCCTACACGGGGTGGCGGCTGTACCTGTTGATGAGGTGGGCACAGAGGCGCCTGCCACCGCAAGGGAGCTCCCATCAGAGGAGGAGTCGCTGTCGCTGGTGAATGCTCCTGTCCCCGTCGTTGAGCTCCCCTCACCCTCCGTCCCACTGGTGCCTTCAGACTCCGTTACTTCACCCTCCTGGGCCATGTGGGATGCAGCTCCCTCCTGCTCAGGTGCCACTGCTCCTCCGCCAGATGATGCTAATGCACACAAGAACAGGGACGACAAAACAAAAAGTGGGGGAAGACAGAAGATACACATGGTCAGTGCATGCAACACCACTACCGTTGGTGGACACAACACACAGGGAGCAGCCCTATGCACTAAGCCATGCACTAACAGCCCAAGGGGGACTCGGTCTAGACCCATTTCATGCACAGCTGGCCCCCATGGGAGCCTGACTAGGTGTAGGGGACAAATACCACCTTTGGGGTGGGATTGGGAATGAGGCTGCAAAACAATGGATCTACCTTTGCACGTATGCCCTTGCCTCAGGGAACCCACAGGCCCCCACCCCCACCCAGACTCCTCATCAAGCGTGCAGAGTCAGCTGAATGAGAGTGTACTCACCCCCTTGTGGCTGCTGTGATGCCCTCAAGCGCCCATCCAACTCCGGATATGGCACCGCTAGGATCTGGTACATCAGGGGGGTCATGCTGCGACGGGCACCTCTTCCACATTGGGAGGCCATCCGCAGCTGGGCCTCCGCCGTCTTCTTGCTCCAGCGGCGCAGGTCCTCCCATCTTTTCTGGCAGTGGGTGCTCTGTCTATGGTAGACCCCCAGGGTCCGCACTCCCTTCGCGATGGCACTCCAAATCCCCTTCTTCTGGTGGGCGCTGACCTAGAGGAAAAGTGAAGTAATAATGGATGTTACAATCCTGTACATTTGTTCTCACACATTGCCTAAAAACCTCACACCCTGGCCCAGACATACATTCACACGCACTATCCTCACATGCTGCCCTGTACCCCTCCCCTCCCTCTTCCATCCACAACACTCCCTACAGTCATGTGCCATCCACCATGCTCACAGTGTACTCACCTGTTTGTCTGGAGGACCGTACAGTTGCTTGTACTGGGGGAGGACCCCATCCACTAGTTTCTCCAACTCCTCCGAAGTGAAGGCATGGGCCCTTTCCCCAGACACTGTAGCCATCGTCGCTTCCAGACACAGGTCACAACAGCACTTGTTGAAGGTCAGGTGTCAAGTGAGTGAACAGTTAGAAAATGGCTGCCACGTCCGCGGCGGTGCATACCGTCACCGCCGGCGTACATCGTCATTGGCTCCTGGAACCCATAGGGCCCAATGTTAACCAATGCTGAATTGCGCTGCGGTCTTTAACCGCCTACCGCGATGGTGTACAACGCCAGCGCAGTTACCTCATTTCCCCTTGTCCCACCTTACTGGTCAGGCAGCCACCATTTCAGGGGGCCACATGGCAGGCCAAATAACAGCGTCACACCTATTTCGGCCAGGAATACGGACAGACAAAGGAACCTGGAGAAATTGTAACGCTTTTTCAAAACTGCATTGTGATAACTAAGTATTGTATGACCCTCTGCTCACCATTCTTCTCCATAGGGCACGTCTGCTGGGGCAGGTGATGAGATGGCGGCATCCTCCGGTGTACAGACCCCTGGTGGACTTGTCGACAACGGAAGAGAGACACATCATTATCACTTACAGACTTGATTGTGCAACAATCCAGGAACTGTGTGCCCAGTTGGAGCCAGACCTGATTTCAACTATCCCCCATCCCACAGGAATACCCCCTCTAGTACAGTTCCTGTCTGTACTCCATTTCCTGGCCAGTGGGTCTTTTCAAACAACAGTGGCCATGGCATCAGGGATGTCCCAGCCAATGTTCTCTAACGTGTTGTCCAGAGTGTTGTCTGCCCTGCTGAAACACAAACGCAGCTACATTGTTTTCCCTCAAGTAGAGGATTTGCCCTCAGTGAAAGGTGACTTCTATGCCCTGAGACCTATCCCCAACATAATTGGTGCCATTGATAGTACACATGTGGCATTTGTCCCCCCGCAGGAATGAACAGGTGTACAGAAACCGGAAAAGCTACCATTCAATGAATGTGCAGATGGTGTGTTTAGCAGACCAGTACATCTCTCACGTGAATGCCAAATATCCTGACTCAGTGCATGACGTTTACATTTTGAGGAATAGCAGCATCCCTTATATGATGGGCCAACTCCAGAGGCACTGTGTGTGGTTAATATGTGGGCCTAAAGTCCCCACACAGTTTCATTTGGTGTCTGGGTATGAAAGATTCCCTAATGTTTGGAGGATGTCTAACAGTTGTCCCTCGATATTTGCAGGTGACTCTGGTTACCCCAACCTGTCATGGCTACTGACCCCAGTGAGGAATCCCAGGACAAGGGCAGAGGAACGCTACCATGAGGCACATGGGTGAACTAGGAGGATAATAGAGCGTACCTTCGGCCTCCTGAAGGCAGGATTCCAGTGCCTCCATCTGACAGGTGGATCCCTATACTACTCACGGAAGAAGGTGTGCCAGATCATCGTGGCCTGCTGTATGTTGCACAACCTGGCTTTGCAACACCAGGTGCCTTTTCTGCAGGAGGATGGGCCTGATGGTGGTCTTGTGGCAGCTGTGGAGACTGTGGACAGTGAAGAAGAGGAGGCAGAGAAGATGATGTAGACAACCGAAACAACATCATCATGCAATACTTCCAGTGAGACACAGGTAAGAAGATGGAAATGCTTCCCACATCTCATACTATTGTAGGACCTAGCATAGGTCTACCTTTTTCACTTCGTGTATGGACCCTGACTAGTCACTTTGGCTTTCCATTTCACAGATCTGGCTCCCAATTTGTGCCCTCTGCTATGTTTACTCCTGGCCTACTGCTGTGTAACATTGGTATGTGAACAAGTACATTGACATTGCTATATTCCAAAGATTTAGCAATTACACATTTGTGAAAGGACAGACTGACTCCAGATTGATTTGTGATTCAAGGGTGTTTATTTCTGTGCAAATAAGTGGTGGAGGGTGTGAAATGGGCTGGGGTGATGGTGGAGGAATGTCCATGGCAGAGTCCAGTCTCTTGGTGTCACAGGTGCATTGTCCAATGAGGTATAGGAAGGTGAGCTATGGCAGTTTAAGGTGGACACAGTGACAAAGTGGGACAGAAGGGTGACATTCAGGAGAGTCTTATTTCCTGGCCGGGGTCTTGGCAATGTTCTCTGTCTTGTTCCTGGATCTCAGGGACCGTTTGCAGGGTAGTTCTCCTTTTGCAGTGGGTGGGGTGCTGGTGGCCTGTTGTTCCTGTGGCAGTGCCTCCTGTCCACTAGCGCCGGCGGAGGTGGAGGGCTGTTCATCATCCAGGCTAGTGTCAGGGGCCCGCTTGTGTGCCACTGTGTCCCTCATGGTGTTGACAGGGTCTGCCAGCACCCCTGCAATGGTGACCAGGGAGGTGTTAATGGACTTCAAGTCCTCCCTGATCCCCAGGTACTGTTCCTCCTGCAGCCGCTGGGTCTCCTGAAACTTTACCACTACCTTGCCCATGGTCTCCTGTGAATGGTGGTATGTTCCCATGATGTTGGAGAGTGCCTTGTGGAGTGTCAGTTCCCTGGACCTGTTCTCCCCCTGTCACACAGCAGTCCTCCCAGCTTCCCTGTTTTCCTGTGCCCCTGTCCCCTGAACCATGTGCCCACTGCCTGATTTTCTTGGGTTGGTGGGTTTGCCTGGGGTCCCTGTAGTGGTGGACACACTGCTGATTGACCTGTCCTGGGGACAGAGAGATGGGCCCGCTGGGTGGGTGCTGTGTTTCCTGAGGTGGGGGGGCTCAGTGGTGGTTTGGGACTGTGTCAGCGGAGCCGAAAGTCCCAAGGTCCCTGATGGGCCGGCTGGTCATCTTGATCCAGGCGTGTAGAGCTGCTGTCATCACTGTGGGCCTCTTCTGTGGGGGGACTGATATGTCTGGCACCTCCTGTCTGGTGATGTTGGGTAGGGGTCCTGTTGGGGTGTAAATGCATAGTTTTAGTATCTGCATGTGCCATCTTGTGCATTGGGTAAGGTACCCTCTACTCCTGTACTTGCGTCATTTTGTTAGCCCTTTTGTGATAGTTGGTTTGCAGTGTGTGTGGGTATCTCTACTGGACATGCTTTGGTGACGGTGGTCCATGCATAGGTGTTGTATGCAGGGCCTTGGTATTGAGATGTGTGGGTTGTGATAGTGGGACATATGCAGATGATGGTGTGATGGGGGTGAGGGTAAGAGTGGGAGTATGTGATTGCATGCAGGTGGGGTGGGGGATGAAGTAGTTAAGATATGACTTACCAGATTCCAGTCCTCCTGCTACTCCTGCAAGGCCCTCAGGATGCATTATTGCCAATACTTGCTCCTCCAATGTTGTTAGTTGTGGGGGAGGAGGTGAGGGTCCACCACCAGTCCTCTGTACAGCAATCTGGTGTCTGGACACCACAGAATGTACCTTCCCACGTAGGTCATTCCACCTCTTCCTGATGTTATCCCGTGTTCTTGGATGCTGTCCCACTGCGTTGACCCTGTCGACAATTCTCCGCCAGAGCTCCATCTTACTTCCAATGGATGTCTGCTGCACCTGTGATCTGAATAGCTGTGGCTCTACCAGGATGATTTCCTCCACCATGACCCTGAGCTCCTCCTCTGAAAACCTGGGGTGTCTTTGAGGTGACATGATGTGGTGTGGGTGATGTGTGAGGTGATGTTTGTTGTGATGTGTGGAGGGATGTGTTGGTGTGTGTTGTTTGAGGTGCGTGAATGTTGTATAAGCGATGGTGTTGTGTGTCTGTGGATGCTGGTGTTGTATTATCTAATCTGTCTCTCTGGCCTTCTTCGTAATTTTGTGTTGTAAGGGTCTGTGGGTGATGTGGGGGTGGTGTGTGTGTATGTGTATCAGGTGTGTTTTTTTAATTGTCCAATGTAGTTATGTTTTGTAAGTGTGTGTGTATTTTGAGCGCGGCGGTGTGTACCGCCAATGGATTACCTCGGTTGAAAGACCGCCGCGTTGATTCGTGGGTCGTGATAGTGTGGGCGTATTCTTGTTGGCGTGACAGTGTAGGTTTTGGTATTGCCAGTTTATCACTGACCTTTGGTGTGGCGGACCTGTGTGGGTGTCTGTATTGTGGCGAATTACGAGCTGTGGGTCGTAATACCTGTAGCGGAATTCTGCTGATGCAACGGTATGTTGGCAGTCTTCAGCACAGCGGTAAGTGGGATTTACCGCAAGGGTTGTAATGAGGGCCATAGGCTGTGACATCTCTGATGCCATGGCCACTGTCGCTTGGAAGGAGCCACTTGCCAGGAAATAGAGCACTGAGAGGACCTGCACTAGAGTGGGATACCCGTGGGGTGGCGGATAGCTGATCTCAGGTCTGGCTCCAATTGGGAACACATTTCTTGGATTGTGGCCCTATCAAGTCTGTAGGTTAGGATAATGTGCCTGTCCTCCATTGTTTGCAGGTCTACCAGGGGTCTGTACACGGGGGATGTCTCCATCTCCTATTCATCCTCAGTGGTTGAACTCTAGGGTGAAAAATAGTGAGCAGAAGGTCATATCCAAACATATTTTCACAATAAAATGCAATTTGTGCTTTACAGAAACAGTATGTGAACTTGTAAGTCAGTTGATGTGCCAATGTCTGCTGTGAGGCAGTTAGGTGCCATGGCCTGTGCCCCTCTGAAATGGCTACTGCCTGACCTATAAGGAGGGACAAGTGGAAATGAGGTAATTCCGCTGGTGTTGTGCGCCTTTGCGGTCGGCAGTCGACGACTTCTGTGCAACACCGCATTGGTTATCATTGGGGCCTATGGGTTCCAGGAGCCAATGGCGATGTACGCCAGCGGTGACGGTATGCACCGCCGCGGACGTGACCGCCATTTTCTATCTGTTCACTCTCTTGCTACCTGACCTTCAACAGGAGAGGACCTACACTGCCTGCAAGTGCTGCATGACCTGTGTTTGGAAGCAACAATGGCTCGAGTGTCTGGGGAAAGGCCCCCTGCCTTCACTTCAGAGGAGTTGGAGAGACTGGTGGATGGGGTCCTACCCCAGTACCCTTTACTCTATGGTCCTCCAGACAAACAGGTGAGTACACTGTGAGCATGATGCATGGGGCATGAATGTATGGATTGCTCTGTGTGTAGGGGTCCTGGGCAGAGTGCTGCATGTATGGTGTTCAATGTATGTGCATAAGGTGATGGGGGCGATATGGTGGGCCATGAGTATAACATTCCGGATGGTATGACTAATACCTTTTCAGCTGGGTTTTTTCTGCAGGTCAGCGCCCATCAGAAAAAAGGTATTTGGCGTGCCATCGCTAAGGAGGTGCGGACCCTAGGGGTCTTTGACCCCTGCAAAACCTGTTGGTGTGACACCCAGATGAGAGACTGTGACCTTGCCCCATCCAGGGTGAAGCACCAGTGGAAGAAGGCATCCACTCAGCCTCTCCTTGCCAGGATGAAGCACACTGGGTACAAGGCCCCTTCCAGCACCAGTGGAAGAAGGCATCCACTCAGCCCCTCTTTGCCAGGATGAAGCACACTGGGCACAAGGCCCCCTCCAGAACTAGTGGAAGAAGGCATCCACTCAGCCCCTCCTTACCAGGATGAAGCACACTGGGCACAAGGCCCGCTCCAGCACCAGTGGAAGAAGGCATCCACTCAGCCCCTCCTTGCCAGGCTGAAGCACACTGGGTACAAGGCCCCCTCCAGCACCAGTGACAGAAGGCATCCACTCAGCCCATCCTTGCCAGGATGAAGCACACTGGGCACAAGGCCCCGTCCAGCACCAGTGGAAGAAGGCATCCACTCAGCCCATCCTTGCCAGGGTGAAGCACACTGGGCAAAAGGCCCCCTCCAGAACCAGTGGAAGAAGCCATCCACTTGAGAGACTGTGGCTTTGCACTCCCCAGGACCAAACAGTGGGCATGGAGCCCCCTCCAGGCTAGTGGTGGTGTACCATCTTCCGGGCTGAGGTGCCCCCCCATTCCCCATCCACCTGAGGCGCCTGTGTTTTTTCAACCTGATGCCCCTGCAGTGTTCTCTCCGTATTGAGGCAAGAGTCAAGTGTGAGCTTGGCCTATGTGTTATGGCCTTGTGGGCCACGGACATTTTGGGGTGGGCATTGTCCCTCCTTTTGTATATATTGTACATACTGTTTATTGTTTAAGGACGTATATATCTAAAACTGTACTATTACACTCATTTTACTCCATTCCTTTTGTCCTCGCGTTATTCCTGAGGGTCACAGGGTGTATATGTAATGTTGTTGCATCTGTTTGTGTGTATGGTGTTGGGGTAGGGGGGTTGCGTGTGTGTGTCACTCTATTTTTCCTCCCCCCTCCCATTGTGTGCTAAGTGCAGTACTCACTGTGGTCATCTTCACAGGCGTTCGTGTTCGAGAAGGTACACCAGCATTGGAAAAAAGTGCAGCTTGGGCTCCATGGCGTCGTGGTTCTTCCTTGTGTGTCGAGAGGTGAGTCATTTCACTTCAGTGTTCTGTTTCCACCGTGCTTTTGATGTTGTTGGTACCGCCCCGGAAAAGCTGGCGGATAGGTCTGTTGTAATGCTGTGGGTGGTACATTGTCTTCCGCCTGGCTGTTGGCGGTTGCTGCCACGTGTTTGTTGCTACCGCCGTGGCGGTCGGTGTGTTACAGTGGCTGTATGTGTTGGCGGTTTCTGCCATGGTCATGATTCAATTTTTTTTACCGCCGGCCTTTTGGCTGTGTTACCGCCGCTTTATCACCAACTGCCAGGGTTGTAATGAGGGCCTTTGTCTTGGTCAGACATGTGAGTGTCAATGAGAGATGTGTTTTCATATGTGGTATGTGATGGCATCATACAGACTATGCAAGGTTACTTTGCTGACACATGTCAACCATTGTAGGTAACAGCAAAAACCCTTTCCTACCTAGCACATACACCTGTACATCACGTGTATATCCGGATAAGCTGCAGGCATGTGTCAAGACAGTAGATTTGTGTGACATGTGTGTTAGAATGTACATAGGGAGTGGGACAGACTCTGCCTACATTCCACCCAGACATTTATTTGGTGGTGCATTCTCCCATTTTATTGTCAAATCCTGGCTATGGGCCATATGTATGGAGAGTGGATCAGTACCCATAGCTGCTTCACTTGTCTAGCAACCCTTAGCGCACTCCACAGCCAACATGTATGAGCTTTATTTAAGGTACAACATACCATGTGGCACGTTGGGCCCACTGGTGGTGCCGGTACAAAATGCCATTGATATACAGTGCAGGGTAGGATCAAACTTTGGTTCCTAACCCTAAACAGTCAATGAAGGCCCATTAATACCAATGATGTCCACCCTTGTCACACGTGCTCATTGCTGGTGTAGCAGCTACCTGCCTGAGATGTGACACAGTTTAGTTCCTATTTTTTTAATGTACCATTACGAAACAGCCCCTACAGTATGTACGCCCCCCTTGCATACGTCTTGCCAGGCATGTGGATGATGTGGGGAAAGCAGTAGGATTTTGCAGAATGCGTACTTAAAGCCACATTTTTTTTGAGGTATGTGGATCTAGGCCTTCGAGAGCCACATGGCCATGAGTTGTGTGACACTGATGTGTGGCATGTAGGAGCTAGACCCTCTTACATCACAACCTATGTGCCAACCATCTTTTTTAACTGTTGTGTTTCTTTCCCGGTCTCTGAGGTATGAGCAACTTGCCAGTGGTATATGTAGTGGGGAATGAGTAGACCATGGACATCCTGGTGCAAAGTAATTTATTTGTGATATTTCCAAAGTGATATTAATTGTACAGTGTCTAGGTGTAGACGTTCTGTACAATTTGTTGTCTCCTGCGAACTCCAGCAGCAGTGTTTTGTAGTTCCCCCTCTACCCGTGCTGCACCATTGTCATCCTCCTCCTCATTGGGGACATCTAGCAGTTCATCTCAGGGGACCTTAGTCTGTATACATATGTTATGCAAGATAGCACATACAAGTATCTTGCATACCAGGGGTGGTGCATACAAAAGGCTTCCTCCTGTTGGGACCAGGCACCTTAACCTTGACTTCAGGAGCCCAAATGTCCTCTCCACCACATTTTGTGTCCTTCTGTGCCCTTCATTGTAATGCCGCTCTGCCAAAAGGAGTCATCACCCATGGCTGAATGCTGTAACCTTGGTCGGCTGCAAACAAATTAGAGTACATCTGTCGGTAATGAGTATTTGTGGTTTCGTATGTTCCATGGCAAATGTTAGTTTTGGGTGGAGTGGTGACTCAGACTTGCTTCTGGTATTGTGTGTGTTCCTTTTTTATGGAATGGTTAGATTGGTTTGTGTTGATGGACATTACTATCATGAGTTGTGGCTGAGGGACCTGGTGATTGTCAAAATAAATCCGAACTGACAGTTCAACCATGCCAAATATGTGGAACCTATAACCTACTTGCACCACAATGGTTTCATTTGTATTGACACCATGGTAGTCCTACAAAGCCAAACTCAGGCCTCCATGTTACCATGTGGCACTACGCATGCAGTGCGGCACTTAGTGACCCTTTGTGGCAGATTATTCCTGTGCCAGCCATCATGTGTACAAGGGTGTGATTCATACAACTGGAGGAGTAGCAAGATAAGTGCAGAAGAATCTCCAAGGTTCCTATACATGATTTATCATAGACACTTTCAACACATGCACAGTGCAGGTGTTGGGAGGGGACACACCATATTTTCGCATGGGTCCCTATGTACGGTGCATGAAAGGTCAGGTATGTTCTCAGTACTCATACAGAGTCCTACTATGGCATCCCTTAAGTTGACAGTATTACACCAACTCTGCTCCATGCTGGGATGTTTCTTGTATACGGCGCACACATGGTGGCGTTAGGGGGTGTTAAGGGTTGCATGCGAAGTAGCACTGAACTATGTGCTGCACCACTTCTCATTAACCTGCCCCATGGTCTTTCATGGCTGATAATGTTGTATTCCTATGTGTGCGGTGCAATGCAGCAGACGGGTGAAGGTGCACACTACAGGTACATCAGGTATGTGTAGGTGATATATAGTTGGTAATGGTAACACTTGGGTAACATTTGAAATTGGTGCCGCCATAGGCTTGAACACCATGACAAATGTGAGCCTGTACCTATGTGTGAATTTCTTTAAATTGGCATGGCGTATGCCATTCATATAGCTGAGCTATTCATTGTTTGGTGTAATGTGTGTGGGATCTGTATTTAGTTGTCAACCAGTGGACACTTGTAGTGGTTTGGGCCCAGCTTCTGTATGCAAAGGGGACACAGCTCCACCTCTCCTTCATGTGGTGTGCCAGTTAGGTTGTGGCTGTATTATGTACATGTGGGTGTATGTGTGTGTCATGTGCAATGAATACAGTGTAGTGTGGCATGTGTGTTGTTGTCTGTACATCTATGTTTCCTTGCCCATGTGCGTTTACTGTGGTGTATGTCTTGTTTGCCCTACAAGGTTGGTGTATTGTCTGTGTAATAATTAGTATGGTGGCTTTCCTACAAGTAGCCCATTGCCATATTGCTCATCCTGGAACCACTCATTGATGGTGGAATACCGTAATATGTAGGCATCATGGACGCTGCTGGGATATTTGGCTTGAATGTTTGTGAAGAGCCCATGGTAGCCCATAATGGCCAGCACATTTATCAAATGAGTGTGTTTGCGGTTCCTGTACAGGTGTTCTGTTGCTGCAGGTGGCACAAGTTGGTCATGGGTACAGTCAATTGCACCCAGCACATGTGGGAACCCAGCAATTAGGTGGAAACATTGCTTGGTCTCCTGCTGCAGTTGCTGGGTGTTGGGAAAGCAGATGTGGTGGGGTATGAAGTGGATGATTGCATCCAGAACCTTTGGTAGGAAGACCGAGAAGGATGGCTGGGAGATACCACCCTCTTGTGCGTCCATTGTCTGAAATGATCCTAATACCAGCATATGGAGGACAGAGAGGAGTTTGGTCATGGGTGGAATAATTGTTAGAGTTTCCACCCTTGCAGTGATGTCTGGCACTACGTGGTGCAGCAGGCGTACAATGGACTCCCGCTTTAGATGGTAGGTTCTGATGACATCTTGCTCCCTGAGCCCAAGGATGGTTGTACGCTGTTAAAATATCCTCTCCCGCCTTCTGTGCTGCCTGTGTGGCTGCTGTGGTCGTGTTTGGGGTTGCTGTGGTGGTGATGAAGGGACCTGTTGTCATTCCTGTCATCTGCGGCGTGTGCCAAGATGGAGCATTTACAGTTCAATGTTGTCCAGGAAGTTGTCAATGCTGCTTCTAAGCGTTTTCCTTAAGTAGGAGTGTGTGGGCCTCATTTTAACACCCGGTCAGACCAGGCGTTAAAATTTGACATAAATCGGGCTTTGCGTCATTTTTTGGGACCTGTTCCTTTATGCACGTCGTTTTAGCATTGGGTGTAAATATGGGGCTGGGGGGCTAGAGTCATTTTTTGGAAGGGAACGCCTACCTTGCATATCATTGTTGCAAAATTACACAAGGTGGGTTGGCGCACCCAAAAATTATACTAACTCAGATATTTTGTCACTAGACGGGTCTAGTGTCAAAATATAAATATGGCGGTAGGTTAGTGCCGCATTTGGGTAAAAAAAAATGACTCAAAGGCGGCACAAACTTTTCTTAATTATGGGCCTTGTTTTTCTTATTAATGACCTTATTAATGGCCTGATTCAAGGCGGATGCATTGAGTATACCCAATATGCTTGCTTCTGATTTCAAGCATTTTTTGATTAAAATTTGACTTATTTGACTGCAGAGGCTCAAAGGTGAGCCTAATGGAAAGCCAACAGCCACCTCCCAATGTCCAACACACACACGCTTGACTGCGAGTACTTGACGCACAAATAACCGTCTCTCTTAGACACCCATTGTGCCCATCTAATGCTGGACCATTCTGAGCTATACTCCAGTGCTGGTGCGTGGGCCCCGTACTTTCTCTATGCACTGCTGACACTGTCTTAACCATCAATCTCCTCACACACCGTTGGACAGCTTTTCGCCAAACTTTGTTGTAAAGGAGATTACAGGTACTATACTTGTGTATTTAATAATGAGTTTTTATTTTTCAGCAACAGCGTAGAGTCGACACTTCCTTGCTGGCCAGGCTCAAATTGACCACCAAGGAACGTTCGCCTTTAAACAAACACATATAATCTCACAGCAGTGAGATTCCATCACACAAACTGTGTGAGGCACAGTTCATTAAAACCTAATATAATACCTTTATTCTCACTTTCCTAAAGATCAGAGTTGTCATAATCCTCAGGAATAGTCTGAGGCTCACGCTCATTAGACAGATTCAGTTTTTCTCTTACTTGTTTTCTGATCCAATGCTCTCGAGCCCCACAGCACTCAGTCCTTTGTCAGAGTCTGAATCTGAAGCCGACTCACTCACCACTTCAGGACGAGACTCTCCTGTTTCAGTTTCATCTGTAAATATCTCCAGACCCCCCTCAGACCAAACAAGTGCTGTTTCAGGCTCTGTTTGCTTCCCGACAACTTGCCTAACCTCTTCCTGTTGTCTCTCTGTCACAAATGGTACTTCTGAAACAGGGGCTGCCATATATAGGGGACACTGAACTCAGTGAGCATGGGAAGCATGGATTCAGTTAGGGAGACCTCCACATTTAACTGCTGTTGTGGTTACCAAGAGGACTTTATATGGCCCACACAAATGAGGCTCCAAACACGTCTTCCTTATATGTTTATTCACCAAGACTCAGTCACTGGGACTGAGGTCATGGCACTGTTTCTGATGTGGAAGGGCTGTGGCTGCTTCAACCTGATGAGACACACAATGTAACAAATCAGCTAACCCTTTACAGTAGTTATCTGTAATGTTTACAAGTGCATTTGCCAGAATAGCTGGCAATCTCATAGCTTTGCCCATGATTATTTAATCAGGAGGCAGTCTCATATTCCGATCAGGCACACTGCGAAGACTCATCAAAACAAAAGGCAAGGCATCAGGCCATTTCAAAATGTCTACACATACACCTTAGCCAATCTGGATTTCAGAGTGTCATTCACCTGTTTGAAAAGTCCTGAAGCCTCCACTTGCAATGCTGCGCCCAACAACCTCAGGACATCATTATTAAAATGAGTCCCGGTATCCGATTCCAGAGATATTGGAAAACTAAATCTGGGTTTCAGCTCTCTCAGTAATATGTTTGTTACAGTGAGGCTGTCATTGTTTCTGGCTGGGTAAGCTTACACCCAATGTGGGAAGATGCATCCAATCACCAGGACATATCTCAGCCCATTACACAGGTATCTCCATAAAGCCTAACTGCTTCCCATTAAAGGGTTCTCCTGATTTTTCTATGCGACTTAGTGTTATAGAAGTTCTCTTCCCAGCATTGTTATGCAGGCACCCAACACATCTGCCACACAACGCTTCAGCCATCAACCTGAACCTGGGATTAAACCACTTTGGCCTAAGCAACCTTACCTTCACATCTCTGCCTACATCAGCTGGATCATGGAAATGTCTAGCCATTGGCGGTGACCAGCTATTTGGGAGACCCAGACTTCCACCCTTTGAAACCCAAATGTCATCATCTTTGTTGACTCAACCTGTTCTGACCCAGCCCATTTGCTCTTGTCTGACACTTCTTCTTGAAGCTTGTTTATCTCCCCTATGTGCCTACAGGGGTTAACAAAATATTGTAGTAGGGCTTATCCACTCCCTCATTCATATACTCTCTCATAAAGGTACAGATATTGCAAGCACAGTACTTTGTGAACTTATCAGTATAATTGTTCCCCAATATTACATGATTATGTCCACTACAATGTGCAAGGTACTTGACCACTACAACCTGTTCAAGCAACTGTAATGCTTCAAGGAGATTCCTTACTTGCTTGTTATTCTGGATTGGGGATCTGGAAAATGTCATGAACCCCTTATGAGACCACAGCTGTCCGAAGTCATGAACGACACCAAAGCTGTGCTGAATATTGGTAAAAATTGACACCTTCATCTGGTCTGAAACACATCATGCCCTTGTAATAGTGATCAATTCAGTCAATTGTGCAAAAAATATTCTTTGAAGCCAGGAAGCTTCAACAGTTCCTGAAATAGTGCAGACTGCATAGGCAGCTCTCAGACTTCCTCCATTGTCTTGTAAACATAAGCCATCAACATGTGGCATAAAAGTAGATTCAGGTAGTGGCTCATCTTGTAAATCCAGTCTTGGCTTGGTGCTCAGTTCAATGACAGTCATGATCCAATTCACACTCTTAATTTTCATGGTTGGATACAGGTAACAGGTGGTAGGCTTTAGAACACCACATCGCTTGACAGTCACGTTCTCTGCCGCAAGATTAACTTATTCATAATTAGAAAGGTGAGTACTTGTCAAATGCTGGGTTCTAGTCTTTGTCAACAATAACTGAACTGAATGGAGAATATCAACAGTTAATGGGTGATCCATGACTATGTTTTCATACCTCTCAATGCTGGCACTAACGCCTGCCACTGCTTTAAGACAACCTGGCAGCGCAGAAGCTATGGGATCAAGAGTAGTAGAAAAATAGGCATTCTGGCATTTCTGTGTAATTGTGTAAGCACTAAGAGAGTGCAGCCCTCCCTCTCACAACAGAAAAATGCAAATGACATTGTAATTTGGCATTGCCAGTGTTGGGGCATGACAGTGACATTTTCCCTAAGCTCTAGGAAGGCAGTCAAGCAATCGTTAACCTAGGGCACCAGATCAGATACATCCTTCTGTGTCAGCCTCTGCAAAGTCTTGGCCACTAGAGAAATGTTGGGTATCCACTGGCAACCATTCCCAAAATCATCTTGACTTGTCTCTGAGTAGTTGGTGGATTGATTTTGACAATTGCCAAAATCCTCTCTTATGACACTTTCCTTGATCCCTTCTCAGTGTAATGCCCGAGTTACTGAACCTCTTTCTGACAACACTGTCACTTTCCTAGGGATACCTTATGTCCATTCTCAGCCAGGTGGTTCAACAAGGCAATAGTACCTTGTTTACTCTATTCTTGGGTGTTTGACATCACCAATAGGTTGTTGATATACTGAATTAGGGCTGAGTTACAAGACATGACCAGGGACTCCAGATTCTGCTTGACAATCTAGTTGAAAATGGAGGGGCTCTCTGTATACCCTTGCGGAACTCAGCACCATGCCAAGACATGATTTCCAAACTGAAATGTAAAGAGGAACTGACTGTCCTCATGCAACGGCACTGAAAGGAAAGCCTAGCACAAATCAAAGACTGTGAACAACTCGGCCTCTCATGGAATCTGAAACAAAATTACAGCTGGATTTGGTACCACAGGACAACAAGGAACAACAATGTTGTTCACCTTTTGCAGGTCCTGCACAATGTGGTACTTCCCATTCGGCTTCTGTAGGCCCATAATGGGTGAACTGCAGGGACTTTCCATAGTTTCCTTCAAGAATCTCTGTTGAATCATGGACTCTATTATTGGAGTTATCCCAGCAATCGTTTCAGGCAACAAATTGTATTAGGGTGCTCTCAGGTATTCAACATTTGGTTTCACTGTGATTCAAACAGGTTCAACACCCTGGACCAACCCAATATCTTTTCCTGGAAAAATCCCACACATCACACCTGTCTCTTTAAGATTTGAGGCAAATCATCAGTGGTTAACATGGTAAACAATGCAATGTAAGACCCATCATTTGCTAATTTAAAAGCAACATCCTCATTGTGCGTTTGCATCTCTATGCCTTTTGGCGTACAAGAGATGACACAATGTAACTTGCAAAGGAGATTCCCCCCCCCAGAAAACTTACCAGGCTAGAATCACACACCACAAATTGGTGAATGTCTTTGAATGACCCGATTTTTACAGGCACTTCTGTCGTATATTGGGTTGTAATTTGTTTATTTACTACTCCTATAACTTGGATCATTTTTCCAGAGAGGGGTAGGTTTCGAACGTCTACTGTTTTGCTCAAGGTAGAACGGGTAGCATCAGTGTCAACCAAAAGTTACACAGGGTGACCATTCACTTCACCATCTACCTCCAAGACTACACCATGTATGCAGTCTTCCTCCCCCCTCAGGCACCATCAGGCTCACTGTTCAGAACCATAGTTCTTGAATGTCCCAAACACAGGAAACTGTTGGAAGGGATTATTATCTTGAAAGACTTTCAAATTCATGTTGATTAGGATTTAGTCTGGGGGCATTCACATTTTGCTGTGGCATTGGGGATTGTGGACTCTGCATAGCTAGAGTTTGTGGTACATTAAAATTCTACCCCCTCTGTATCTGCACATTTTGCCCCTTTACGGGACTGTTATTTAGGGGGCAGGGGTCATATAAATCCTGAATTCTGGAGCTGATTGGCTGTGTTAAGATGATAGTCCTGCTTCCAATGTCCCAATTTGTTGCAATAGTGACAAGGGGTTGTCTTCTTCAAACTACCCACATCCATCCCTGTACTAGGATCAATCAGGACACTTCAACCTATACCCTGCATTGCAGTAATTCCTTGATGATATACAGCTTGCATAATACCAATATTCCCTACAAATGGCTTGACTTGACTAGTTATCTGAGCAGTCTTCATCTGGGCAACCATTAACTTCTTCATTTTTATTCTGTTTCATCTCAATTTCATCATCACAGTACTTTACACACCTCAAGATGTCATTAACTGATTCATTCTGCCAACAGATCAAGTGCTGCTGAATCATCATGCTGATTTCAGGTTCTGTCACAAACCTTGACAAAAAATGTTCCATATCCTTTTGTTCAAATGCCTTCATTCCATTATACTGCTTGAACGCTTGCTACAATCTCTCAAAGTAAGTATGGATGGACTCTTTAGGTTCCTGAGTTGTCCTGTGAATTGTGAGCCAAGCTATACCTTGAGGTGACCCCTTTGTCTTCAAAAATGTTATCACCTGCTGGTATGTTTTCATCACCAACAATGACTCAAGCCATTGAATTGCTATTTTACATTCTGTCTTCAAGTCCCTTGAAACCACAATATCAAACAGAGGCCCATATTTATACTTTTTTAGCGCCGCATTTGCGTTATTTTTTTTTGCAAAAGCAGCACAAACTTACAAAACACAATTGTATTTTGTAAGTTTGCGCCGATTTCGCGTAAAAAAACTACGCAAATGCGGTGCTACAAACGTACAAGTCATTGTAAGGTTCCCTGTAATCATCTCATCCAATTCTAACTTTAATTTAGCCACATCCACTAAATTCTCTCTCTGGTGACTGAATTGTTGTCTGACCCACCTCACTACTCGCACTTTCTCTTGAAGGAGTATCAGCATTAAAAGCCTTCACCCACTTCTCTATTTCCTTAGTGCTAAGACTCTGTGTCACTACACAGAGTTTAGACATTTTTCCATCTCCTGGGGCACGACTACTAGAATTTAAAGCAGCTCCCATATGGGTGTTTCACAAGTTGGCATTATCTGATACGCACCTATGGAACCGCACCCTGAAAAATTCAAAGCCGAATCAGCACTCACCACACATGGAGAAATTGTGAGTGTCAGAACTATAGGAACAAACACTCTCATACCCACCTACTGTACTGGGGAGAGCAAAATTATAAGTTGTTTTTCCTTGGCAATCAGGCTTATAGATGGGGATCACAGGACCAATAATAACAGGGACATTAAGAGTATCATTAGTATTTGGGGTGACAGTATCAGCAGGAGCATGAATTCCTAGGCCCCCTCCCCTTGATTTATATTGTACATTTGCCAGACTAACCCAGAGGAGATAATGAGTAAAATTGATCAGAGCTGTAGCAAATCGAACCTTTCCATCGCTACTTGTGCCATTTCCACATTCCTCCTCAAACTAATTGAACAGGGGTGATCATTCTGACAATAGTACATCTAGAAGTCTATCTCCAGAGTCGCTATCACTAACCTTACTCATATCATCTGGTTCCTTTTGCTCTCCCTCCTTTTGTTTCTTGTCTCTTTTCTTTTCCTTCTCTCCCTCAAATGCTTTGCTTGTCAAGGTTGGATACAATCTAACTTCCTCTACCATATCAGTTCTCAATCTTTTTTGTTCAGCATCCCATCTAGCATATGCATAGGTATGCACTGCTCTTTGAACTCTTCCCTGATATTTCTCTTTCTCTCTAGCATGAGCAGCACATTCCCAAGCATTAAGTGCCTCATACTGTGCAGGTCTAGGAGGTAGTTTCATTTCGCACAACACTCTCCTCAAGTTTTCAATAATTCTCAAACTAAATGTGCCATAACATGGAAACCTCAATGCACCTTCTTTTTCTGTGATCTTGTATCACTGAACACGCCAAATAGATGTTTTAAGTCCTACATTTATTGCCGGATAATGACCTGGGGTATCTTTGGGAGGTGCCTCTTCTCCCTTCCTACTAGATATAAGTACATCTCCTCTAAACAAACATTGTATTACCTTAAAACAATGTGTTTTTTATCCAAATATCAATAATCACAAACAGAAATTTTGTTCCACACCAGGAAGTAACTCTTTATCCACATCCCTTGTTCAACAGTGACAATCTATCACAGCACGTCCCCTTGTGACATCCCCAACCAGTACCAGAGCACCAGTATACCAAACGACCAATATTAGCACGGAACACTGTGGCATCAATCTCGCTCCTTGCAGCTGCTCACCCTCCTTTACAATCTGGATGCACACACTCTCCTCAACATCAAACACATAAAATACAATACAATAAGCTTTGTCTGTTTCACTAAACAATTGACAGTATCCAGTCACACAAGAGTACAAAACACTTTAAATGAAACCTCACCTCGTGTAGGGTATCATCCAGATTAGTAACGTTTCACCCTGTGCATCAAGATCCAGTATATCAACTGCCTCACACTCGTGCAAATATAAAGTTCCTATCTCAATTGTTCGGCAACGACGTCTCACAACAAGCATCATCAAACTTAGCAGACAATTACAATATGGTGTCTTCTACACCTTTCCATACTATCCCGGAATCTTAGGCCACATCAGACCTGATAACAACTTCAACTTCTTTTACTAAACATCACTCACACAACGTTCAAAACATCTCTGCAAAACATCATCCAAACTTCACCAAGCACCATAAGTTAAACATGAACCACTGCAATTTACAGCCTCAATGATACTCACTCCTCCACTGCTGATACAACTCTCTCCTGAATCTCTGAAACTCCGCAGATCCTTCTAGGTCTGGACATGTGCACTAAGGACTGGGCTCTGGAGATTATCAAATCTAGGAAAAAGGGTTTTAGCTCCACTTACTTCAGGATCCTAACCATCATCACTCTGCTACCATCTGATGATGCCCGGGCCCATTTTCTTGCTTCTCTTCCATTGACAGACCTTCTTAGGAGTTCTGAGGGGTAAACGGAGTTAAAATCAACACTTTAAATCACTTAACAGTGTAACTGATTTAGTCACAGATTAAATCTTGGAGCTGGAGATTTGAGTTCAAAGATTTATTACAAATTTAAGGCCAGACTTATGTAAATGTGTGTCTAAAACATACTATATAGGTGTAGGTGAAGGTTAAGTAAAGCGTTGAATGAGATTAAATCGTACAAGCACAAGGCATACAAGACTCTCAGTTGCAGCAATACAGAAAGAAAGAAATAGGATTTGGTGATCAGTATACAAGTCGCAGTTCTCTTGCTTAATCATTTGAAAAACAAATGTAATCTAAATATTCTAGCTAAGCTATAGTGGAATCATAATTATCTCTCTGGAAATGTAGGAAATGATGAAAATAATATGAAAGTGCCAGAATAACAGAAACCTCAGTAGAATTTCTGATAGAGAGATGTGCATAGCATGAAGCTACTCAGGCAGATTAGCAATGGAGAGGTCTGTACCTCTTTAAGTCTCAGAGGAATCTGCTCTTGCCAAAGGGTAAAGGGAACTCCTCTCATCTAGCTAAATGAATTCCAATTTAGACCTTGCTGAACCTTCAAAAATCCACATCATCAACACCAGTAATTTTCCATCTTCCATGCACAATTGGAATTGGTGATTCCCTTCAAGTTCTCATCCCACAAGTCGAACATCAGGATGGCCTTGAGAGCCTCTAGGAGGATGGCACATAAATAGGTGTCTTCCTTCTCAGTTTGTTAGTGTTCCTTTGTCCTTTCCAAAATATCCTCTTGTATTCTACTATCTCAAATACATAATGTGCCTTTCATTCACTGTAGGCGGAGGCACCTGCAAACAAAGTTGCAACATGAGCAAACTCCACATTGAAGTTTAGACACACAATCGGCCTTTAGTCAAGTTAATTTGGTATGATCAATACTCATTTAAAATACATGAATATAGGTACATCTTCAAATAATATCTCAACAAATTATGAATTGTATATATGTTCACCATAATAATTATTTATTCCAAATACATAAATATAAATGTGGACATGTATAAAAATCCAGCATGTTGAAATCTCCATTTGAACATTCGTATATATGAACTTTTCATCTTCTTCTGTGAATGCACCTTCAACGATACATTGGATGCTCCACTTTATATTAGTAGTAATAAAACGCACAATACATGCACTGTTGATTACAAATTTGTGTCACTTCTACAGCGCATTATGGCAAAGACAAAGTTATGCGTTCTCAAAGGTTAGAGTCTGATGTACTGAATACTTATACAGTTGCAAACTCTGTGATTAGCACAGTCACAGGGTTTGCAGCCACAAAATGGTGTTTTGTATTTACTGAGCTCCATTTGTGAGTCAGAAAAGCCTATCTGATTCACAAAAGAACTTCTGTGACTCATTCCAAATCCAAAATGCTGTTCGCAATAACATATTTCAGTGGTTTCTGACCAAAAGCCCACAGCATTACTCAAATTGGAGTAGTATTGTGAATTATGCTAGGCGGCCTCCTGGGAAGCTCACTGTGATTAGTTGGACCACCGTATGCTCCATCCAATGACTTCCCAAATGGGAATTCTTTTTTTTAAACAACATCTTTTTTAATGGACTTGTCTTGCTTTTATAAAAGTGAATGGGTGGAGGTCAGCTGTTCCTTGCAAATCACCATCCGTCCATTTACAGGCAATACAATTGGTCAAAAATTGTGAAATCCTTTTTTAAAGTTCATTAGGCAAGTCATTTTGAACCTATCTGTGAATGAACTGTTTGTGATAAACATACGTTGTATTTTGCAAATTGCAGTTAGTGTGCAAATTGTACATCCTGGTGTATGAACTAGGCTGTGCACATCCGGGGGTCTTTACTCTGTAATGAGGCTGCAGTGTAAAAGGTATCACTGATATTGGAATACTGATTTAATTCAATCATCTGATTATATCATAAAATTTCACGGCATTGTTTTGTGACATGTCCCACCTAAAGGTATCCTATTGTACAATGTATTAGGCTTGATCCTAATAAGCCCACATAATTTATTATTTCTTTATTAGACACTCACACACTCTATTGGTATCATGCTTCATCATCAGGTCTCATAGTGGTCCTTAAAAACCAGGATGGGCTCAACCATATTCCAGGGAGCACTTTGGATACTCTCCTGCCTGGGACTTAGAGCAAACATACCTCAGAACACCCAGGTATCCCTTTATTGGTGGTTTTCCTGGTGTGATTAAAAACTGAAGGAAAGGGGTTGTCTAATGAGATAGTGATCCCACACCTTACATGAAAGTCAGCATGTTTCAACACTAATGTACAATGGCCATAGGGTCCCCGGTTTTCATAAGTACTGGATGAGCTATTGCCTCAGAAAAATGTCATTTAGAGATGTCAGTTAACCTAACACTAGTCTATCAGGACAAATACATAACGTATAACACAAATAGCATTCAAAGGGCAGAGTCAATGTTCTCGCCCTGGGTCCTGTAGTAGAAAAAAAGCAATGGACTTGTGTCAGTTCTAAACTTCGTATACACTTTGTGGAACACTTCTGAATCACCCTGATCAGTGAGCAAAGCAGCACTTTTAAGAAAACTCTGGTTGAATATTTGTGTAAAAAATTAAAAATACACTCTAGTACACTATGGGGGTCATTACGATCTGACGGTCAACAGAAAACGGCCAGCACGCAGAAACCCCGCCAGCTACATAAAGAACATCCAGCTGGGCCGGCGGGAGGAAACAGTGTTTCCGCCTGCCGGCCCAGCTGGATGCAGGGCCTGAACATTGATGCTGAATCCAAATGGAGCAAGCAGCAATGTAGCAGTGCAGCTGCATTGAAATGCGTGACGGGCTGTGCATGGGGGCCCGAGTCATCCATTCTGCCAGCCTTTACCTGGCAGTTTAAGGGCTGGTGCGACCTGACTCATTATTCGGCAGCCAGCACTGCTTGCAGCACTGCCCTGTCGGATCTGAAACACCGCCACTGCTAGGCTGCCTGGTGGCAGAGGCGGCATTTCAAAAGTGGCAGTTCAGCCACAATTATTATATGGCGATCTGGACCACCATGCCGCTGACGGAAATTACTGCCACTGCCGGCATGGCGGTCCAGACCGACATGTACATAATGAGGGCCTATATTTCTGGAATACAATGTAGCAAATTGCATTTTTACATTTTTTACCAATGCTTTCTTTTTTAAAAAACAATTTGAGTAGCGCAGTACTTTCTAGGTGCACATGGATACTCTGCAAACATTTTTTTAATTAAATATGTAAACATTGAAAATGCACCGTACTACATTATATTTGTGAAATGTAGTATAGTGCAGTGTATTTTTATTTGTTTTATATATATTTTATGTTTAAAGAACTGTGTTTGTCTCCTCTTAAAACTTGTGAATTACTTAGGGTCCCCTACTAACTTTTTTGCATAAGTTATACAGCACTCTTAGCCTGTGTATTGCTTTGACTTATACTGGATGTGCCATTGTGTCTGGACAAAGCTTTGTATTTTGATAAGTTCTAATAAGAGCATAACACGTGTCTGGGGCTGCTTTAATTCATTCCAGGTTGGCTTGATTGGTATTTTACCACTTCAAAGCTTTCATGCTGTGCCTGAATTGATAAAAGGATTTTGTCATTTTTCGGCTCAGTATGGGTGGCACTAGCTAATCCTTTGATTGAAGAGTTTGCTGCAAGCCTGGCAAAAAACTTTGTAGATTTTCTAGTTCAGTATAGGTGGCCCTATGCAAATTCTATGCTTAAAACCTCTGCTGGAAAAGCAGACATATGAGATGAGCCATTTTATAGTTTCGGTGGTGTTGTAGAGTACTCCATATGAAGGAGCTGCTCGCCACCTAAAACTCTGAAACTACCCAGGGTCCTGTACTTCATTTTTTCCTTTTTTGTATAATGTAGGTAGCACTCTAAATCTGAAAGGTTTATATATATATATATATATATATATATATATATATATATATATATATTCACAAAAAAACTAAGATTACAGTGGAGTTATAGTTAGGAAATTGTATAAAAAATCTTAGAAATTCACTGAAAAAATACGTTTACACGGACGTTATATTTAGGTACTAAATATACTCGCACAAAACCATAGAAATTCAACAGTTGTAGTTACCAGCCCTAACTATAACTTGTGCCCCCACAATGCACTGTTTATGACTTCACATATTACATCACTCATGACGTGGACAGTGACATCACTGATGTATCACTGGGTCTGACTTTCCATAGAAAAGGCATTTTTTGTTTCTTTAATACCTTTGGTGCCATTCATTGATTCTTCCTGAAACTTTGAAAAAAAATATTCACTCGCCTTGGCCTCCAACA
Source organism: Pleurodeles waltl (assembly GCF_031143425.1). NCBI lineage: Eukaryota > Metazoa > Chordata > Amphibia > Caudata > Salamandridae > Pleurodeles > Pleurodeles waltl. The sequence goes on from NC_090449.1 coordinate 597,374,312, forward strand.
AGGTGAGTTTTGCACTGATCAGTCATGCAGGAGCTAAGGAAAAAGGGTTAACCAAAAACATTGATTTCCTATGTTGAGTCCCACAGGAAAATGTAGGCCCTAATTACAACCCTGGCGGTCCAAGACCACCAGGGCTGTTTTGGCTGAAGCACCGCCAACTGGCTGGCGGTGCTTCAGAGGGGATTACGACCGCGGCGGTAGCGCCGCAGTTGCACTGCCGGGGCCGGCGGTTTCCTGCCAAATTTGCCACGGCGGTGATAATCCACCAGGGCAGCGCTGCTTGCAGCGCTGCCCAGGGGATTACGAGTCCCCGACCGCCACCCTTTTCCTGGCGGTTTGAACCACCAGGTAAAGGCTGCCAGTACGGGGAGTCGCGGGGCCCCTGGAGCCCTGCACTGCCCATGCCACTGGCATGGGCAGTGCAGGGGCCCCCTGACAGGGCCCCATGCAGCTTTCCACTGTCTGCAACCAGGTTTCCGCCCGCCGGCCCAGCGGGGATCTCATAATGACCGCAGTGGGGGTGCGGCCGCATTTGCGGCCGCCCGGCGGTCAAGTCTTGGTCATAATGAGGGCCTAAGTCTCTGACGGATGAACGGAATAACAATAAATTTGACATTATTCTGGTTACTTACTTAATTTTTTGGAATAAATCCGTTCAGCAGTTCCTGCTTTAAATTAGTAAAAGAGGGTTCTGTGATTAAGGGCCTTGTTCTGAGTGTGACGCATGGTCCACCGCTCATCAGGGTGGCGGAGGACATTACTTCCATCTTCTTGATTGGCTAATATCCGTCAATCCGATCAATGTACCAAAACGATTGATTCTGAAAAATAAAAAATGAATGCCTCCCACACCCTGAGAGTTTTCTGCAGGGTGTCATGATCAGTACTGTCATTTGCTCCCTGTTGTTTTGGTGCTGTGATGGGCTGGAAAAATGACATCAAACTGTGCACCCCAAATAGAGAATTAGGTAGGTGTTGTAATGTCCTTCCTCCAATGGCTCCTTCGCCGTTGGGCCATCGGCTGACGTTTTCTGTAGACTGAGCCAACAGATGCTTCTGTTGACAGAAAACTTAAGGTCTACCCATCTCTAAATGAGGCGGGTGCACTGAGGGATTATTTACATTTATTTGCTGTAACTACTGTGATACTTTCTAGGGACTAGTGTGGTACACCATAAACATTTTTTTTAAACATATGAAGTGATAAAACTGCTTTATCTTATGTTTACATATGTTCTTAAACTGCTTTATTCCTTCCTATGTACTTATAATACAGACATACACAACATATTCACTTAAAATACAGAACACAAATAAGTGTGGTCTAAACAATATGGCTACCTTTTATATTTATAAGGGCTTTTATTATGCAATCGTATACTGTTTCCTCATTACTGTGTATCACGGTATACCATGAAGTATACCATAGCCCAATATATAACTAAGTTTTAGTGCCTTATAACTTTAACTCTACTGAATTAATTTAGATCTACCACCAAAAAGGACCCTTTCCACTGTAGAACCTATATCCCTGCATAATTTCATCTAAACCCGTTCAGACATTTTCTGGCTAGCTCTGTTTAAACTACACACTACAAAACATTAGTGCACTCCACTCCACCTTACGACACACCACTCCACTCTGGGACTCGTCACTCCCATCTACGACACACCAGTCCACTCTACAACATGCCACTCCTGTCTAACACATGCCACTCTACTCTAAAATATGCCACCAGAAGTTATGACACTCCAGGCCACTCCTGGAGTGCACTCAACGCACTCGACTACGTGCACGTCAACTCTACACCACTCCACTGTATGCCACTCCATTTAATACCATTCCATTCTATGCCACCCCCATGCTACTTCACTCTTTGCTACTCCACTCTCTGCTATTCCACTCCATACCACTCCACTCTATGCCAGTCCACTCTACAACACTCCACTCTATGCCACTCCACTTTATGCCCTCCAATGTACGCCACTCCACTCTTTGCTGCTCTACTGTAGGTCACTTCACTCTACTCCGCTTTTCTCTATGCCACTCTCCTGTATGCCACTCCAGTGTATGCCACTCCACCCTACAATATCTGTTAACTCTACGCCATTCTATTATACTGTACCACATGGCACTCCATGACAATCCACTCCTTCAATTGTACGACACGTCAGTCTACTCTAGGCCATTCAACATTATGCTATTCCACTCTATGTAATTCCATTCTACGCCACTCCATCATACATTGTTAAATGCTACATCACTCCACTCTATGCCACTCCACTTTCCACTATTCCACTCTACACCACCCAACTCTACGCCAGTCTCCTATATCCCACTCTACCCTGCCACTCCAAGCCACTATGTAAAATGATTGGCACATTTATTACTTTGTGATATGTTACAAAAAGGTTTTAAAATGAAAAAAACATACAAATTGAATGAAAAAAACAAAGGTTAAAGCTTAGCTATAGTTAGGAAAACTTTATTTATTATCCCTATACAAACCAAATCTAACCCCTTAACTGCTGGGCATACCCCCGCCCCTCCCCACCACCAAGTGCAGAGTTATTTTTTGGCTGTTTGGGGTAGTTAGTGCTTTGGGCTCAATAACTTTTTTTTCCACATAAGGTATGCAAGCAGAACTTGCGTCTTTTTATAGAACATCCTGGGGATTCCAAGGTACTCAGGGTTTGTGGATTTCCCTGGAGGGGACCAAGAAAATAGGCAAAATATAGCAACACTTTGAGTTTTTTGAGAGACGTAGGAAAAAAGTGAACCAGATAAAAGTGTTTTTTCCCTAAAAATGGCATCAACAACATCAACAAACTGTACTAAAATCAACATCTTCCCAGCTTCCAGGAAAATGCAGAGCTGAATCAAAAACTTAGGGCCATATTTATGTTGGCCTTGCACCATTTCAACCCACATTAGTGTCATTTTTTTTACACTAATGTGGAATTGGAAGGGAAAAAACGTCACGCCATATTTACAAAGTGGCACAATGCTTGCATTGCATCACTTTGTAACCCTTTGCGCCACATTATGCCTGCACCAGGCATATTGTATGCAAGGGGGCATTACGGCGCTATGGGGGCCATAAAAATTGCACAAAGAAATCTATAAGATTCCTTTGTGCTATTGTTATCTGCATTTTTTAATGCCTGCCAAGTGCAGACAATATAAAGAGGCTCCCATTGATTGCAATATGCCTCTGGGTGCTTTGTAGGATTAGCGTAATAATTTGTTACGCTAATCCTGCAAAGTGCCGGACTAGCGCAAAAAAACTATGACGCTAGTCACCCTAACTACCACCATGGTACGCCGTATTTTAAATACAATGCTATCATGGTAGTATTAGGGAGTTAGGATGGCACTAAGGGGTGCAGGTTCAGTGCCACTTTTCATCAATCTGCCCCTTAATTTAGTACCAGATTTTAAAAACTTTTAAAAGAGGTGGCCCATTTTTCCTAATTTTTATGCTCTCAACCTACTTTCAGTTTAAGGTGGAAACAAGTGTGAAACCGGTAGCTCATCCAGGAAAGTTATAGATTTCTACAAAGTAGACAAAATTCCAAATTCCGAAAAAGGTCAAATGTATAGATCTATCAAGATTTTCTCAAGGAAAATAACTGTTGAAATAAAGAAATATTGAAAATTATTAGGAAAAAGCAGTCATTAGAGATAACATTTTCATCTGTAACTTTTTGTCACAGTGTCCGATTTACAAAAGCAGTATACCATTACATCCACTAGAGCCTTCTAATTATAGGGTTTATAGGAATTGTAGAGGGTTTGTAGGTTCCTAGGGCACTCAGAAGCAACAACTGAGCTGCACCGTAGAGTTTTTTTTCATAGAGTACCGAGTACAGACCAATTCAAATACTGAAATGTGGAGAGTGAAAAATGGGTATCAAGGGAACCTATGTATTTTTTAAATGGGCACAGAATGTGAAGATTATGAGCAGTGGTTACTTTGTACATCTCTGAATTTGTGGGTACCCGTACTAGTTTATGATTTAGAGCATATTTTTCAAAACGTCATCTTTCTTATACACTGGCTTACATTTGAAAGGCACAAATGCAGTGAAATCTGATTGGTAATAAAAAACTTTCTACTATGCTATGCTCTCACAAGTCTTCCGATAAAAATGGTGCCTCACTTGCATGGGTTGGCTTGGTGCCTGCGACAGGAAATTGTCAAAAACACAATATGGATGCATCACGTTTTTCCACTGAAAACTGATGCTTTAGTCCCAATGCAGGTAGCTGTATATTTTGGATCCTAGCTCAGACGACACCTAGGAAAACCTAGAAAATCTGTACATTTTTTAAAACTAGACACCTAGGGGTATGGAGGGTGGAGTGACTTGCAAACCTTAAACTTTGATTAAAAAACACATTTTCCTGATAGTAGAGTGACAGAAAGATCTGAAATCAGTGGGAAGTCACAAACTTCCTTCCACCCAGCATTGCCCTAGTCTCCTGATAAAAACTGTACCCTACTTGTGTGGGTAGGCAAGTGCCCGCAATAATAAATGGCCCGAAACACAACAGAGATCCGTCTAATTTTTCATTGGGAAACCTAGCAGACTCGCAGATTTTTTAAAACTAGATACCGAGGGGAATTTAGAGTGAGGTGACTTGCATGGCTCTGACCAGGTTATGTTTTTTTCCCAGAATCCCTTGCAAACCAGAAACTATGACAAAAAAAACAAACATTTTTCTTACATGGCTATGATGGAAAGTTCTGGAATCTGCAAGATCCACTTGCCATTCCCCCAAATCTCCCGATAAAAATGGTACCTCACTTGTTTGGCTAGGCCTAGAGCCTGTGATAGAAATGAATCAAACGTAGGTCATCCAGAGACCCTGGCAATGCCCTGTCCTTGGTTTCAGCTGTTCCTGTAGTGGGGACTCGGCATAGCCACACAAGTGGGACCACATTTTTATTGGCACAAGTGGGGTAATACAGAGTTGCAGTGGCGGCTCCTCCGCGATGGAGGAGGAGTGTCGCCCCCACCCCTGCCAGCAGCAATTGCTGTAAATCCTTTCACAAGGAAAGCATAATAAACAGTGTTTATTATCCTTTCCTTGTGAAAGGGGCGGGCATTAGGGGTGACGAGCAGAGGGGAGTGCACTGTACACTACCCTCAGAGTGCATGTGTGTTTGGCCGGCAGTCTCAGGCCGACAAAACACACATGCGTAGTAGGCTCTTTCCAGCCCAGACACACAGTTGCTGGGCTGGAGAGAGCTTGCACAGGCTCCCAGTCTGCTTGGGAGCGCCGTGGCAGGGAGCTCCCAGCCAATACTGAAGCTGCTCTGAGCAGCGTCAGGATTGCCCGCAGGGCAGGCTGTGAGCCGGTGCCTGCCTGGTCCACAGATGACACAGGATCAGCGGCATGTGTGGCGGAGGTAAGTTTTTATAAAAGCATTTTTTATGTTATTAATTTCCCCCCACGGGCCGCCCAGCCCCAGTAATCCTCGCGAGCCGCAACTGGAGAGTTGTACTAATTTTGTGGATTTGTGAAAATCTTGTGGTAGTCACACGAGGTACATCACCCTGGACTGCCCTGGTTGGCTAGTTTTCAAAAATGTCTGTGGTTCATAGGTTTGCGTGGTTGGCACTACTGCGTGGCCCCAAGTAAGCACCTACCACTTTTGGGAGGAGGCGGCGGCAGCACTTCCAAGGGCAGGAGCCCTTTAAAATCTTCATAGCGCTCCCACCTCACGAGACGCGCTTTGACAGTGCTTTTGGGTGGAGGCGGCAGCATTTCCAAGGGCAGGAGCCCTTTAAAATCCTCACAGCACTCCCGCCTCATGGGACGTGCTTTGACAGCGCTTTTGGGAGGAGGCTGAGGCGGAAGCACTTCCAAGGGCAGGAGCCCTTTAAAATCTTCACAGCGCTCCCGCCTCGTGGGACGTGCTTTGACAGCGCTTTTGGGCCGAGGCGGCATCATTTCCAAGGGCAGGAGCCCTTTAAAATCTTCACAGCGCTCCTACCTCGCGGGACGCGCTTTGACAGCGATTTTGGGCTGAGGCGGCAGCATTTCCAAGGGCAGGAGCCCTTTAAAATCTTCACAGCGCTCCCGCCTCGCGGGACGCGCTTTGACAGCACTTTTGGGCACAGGCGGCAGCATTTCCAAGGGCAGGAGCCCTTTAAAATCTTCACAGTGCTCCCGCCTCGCGGGACGCGCGTGGGCGGCACCGGGCAAAGCCTGGGCCAAGGGCGGGCCCATCCTTCACCCGTCATCGACCGGAAGAGGCTGGGCTGGCCCCCCCCTCTAACATCTCTTCCTCCCGCTTTGCTATAACTTCTTTTGGAAGTTGTTAAAGGTGCTGTGGGAGACCGTCATCTATAATGGGGAAGAGAAAGATTAACGTGCAAAAGGGGGAAGGTGGGCCCAGCTCTCTCCAGTCCTCCATTACTAGCTATTTATCCTCTGTGATGGGGGCCATTGAATCCGAACTAGAGCAAGTAGAAGAAAGGATTGGGGCTGTCCAAAGCACTGTTGAGCAGCCCCCCCAGAACCTATTGTTCATATAAACACTAATTCCAGAACCGGGGACTTACTACCGGCCACGCCTTCTAGTATTAAACAGTCGGGCCATGATATACTTCCTCCCACAGACTTAAACAATTCTTCTACCCCATTTGTTAATCCACCTCTGGAAAGCTCTTGTTCTCAGGTTGACTCTCCTCCTCTGAAGAAGAGGAGATCCGTGAAAAAGTCTAAAAATACAAAAAAGGCCTTGGGCCCTAAAAAGAGAACATCTACCCTTTCGGTTTTAAGTGCTAAAGATCCAGTTTCCCTGGTATCCACCCCTGAATGTTTTCTGAGAAAGGATGCCCCTGAAGATTTTACCAGTGTTATAGATTCTATACTCAAATCTTTTTGTGCAACCTTAGAGGCGAAACTTATCACAATGATTACTAGGAAGCTTGATTGCTTTTGTAATGATGTGACTAGTACTTTATCTCATTTACTAAAGCCAGGATTAGTAAGTATGGGAAAATCTCACAGCCAAGACCTGGTTCATCAAACCAACCCTCTATCTACCCTGTTACCCCAAGGAGCAAGTAATCCCTCGGCCGATCTACAGGCCGTTTCTGGCCAAGGTAACTTAGTCGACGATTCTGCACAGGGGCTGACCAGGGAAGTCTGTTCCTCTAGGCTGCATGTCACGGGTCATAATACATCTATAAATTATGCAGATTCTTTACATCTACCCCCAGATTGTAATCTGTATGTATTGGTTCTATCAAAAGTTCCCCCTTTGGCGAGTTCTAAAATAGAAGATACCCAATCCCTAATCAGGAAAGCTGGCCACTGGTTGAAATCTAATATTAAACCTAACTTTCATCATAATGATAAGATTCTTATGGTCCGCAGAGTAAGGAGGGTTGGATATTCAAAGAAAATGGAGGAGGGAGACTATGTTGTTTTAAATTTTGCAAATTCTTGTTCAGTGGACTATCTTTTGACCAACTCCGAACAATGCAATAGGTCATGTAATAGGATCCAAATACATCCCCTGTGTCAATTTTATGACCCCGCGCTCTTACCACATCGCTCCGCTACTAACCTAAGAACCCACACACCTGACCCAGTAAGGTCCCAATCGCAGGTAAATGTACCCACTAGTAATAGGTTTTTGGCTCTCAATTATCTTGATGAGAACGATTGACTGATGGCCACGGTTTACCCCTGCCCTATTAACATGGCGAGATCAATAGCTGGGAATGTTCACAATGAATGTATTAATTTGGATTTTAAAATCAACCAGGTTCCTAAGAATAAAAGTTTGAGAGCTAGTACTGTCTATAATCCAAATTGCGGTTTACGTTTAAAATGGGACAAAATAAACCCTAAATTATTTAATCAGGAAATTGTAAGAAGTAGGTCTGACTCTATTAATATGTGTCTGTCTCAGCAGGTAAACCCCGAATGCATAGTCCATGAATTTGAATCTTTAAGTACTGATATCTCGCAAGCCTTGGTGGTGGACAGGCCCTTGAAGGGGCCACTGGCCCATAGATGGTTTGATTCTGCGTGCTCTTCTGCTCATAAAAAACTTAAAGTTGCTCTTAAAGCAGTTCCCCCCTCCCGCCAACTAGTTAAACTAGCTAGAGCTGATTATAAGGCTGCTCTTGAAAAAAGGAAATCAGAAATCAAGTCTAAGGCCTGGGATGAACTACTGGCTGCCTCTGATCTGAAGGACACTTCTAAATTCTGGAAGGTGATAAATCACCCTTACTTTTCAGATAACAACACTAAGGCCGTTGAGTGTCTCATTGCAGAGGATGTATGGGTGACCAATTTTAGGAAAGTATTTTGCCCAGGTAACGATGATAATGAGAACCTGTATATAGAAGATAACCTTACTGCCTATTCTATTTCAGACTCTAATATCAAGTCCCCAGATGTTACCTTTGATCTCTATGAGGTCTTAAGCGCCATTAATCGGCTAAGGCAGGGAAAGGCTCCTGGCCCTTACGGGGTCCCCGCTGATCTTTTTAAATCTGAAACTGACCTTTGGGGTCCTTTAGTTACAAATGTGTTGAATAGCGCGGTAAACAGTAACTTACCTATTTCATGGAAATCGGCTATTATTGTTCCCATCTTCAAAAAAGGAAACAGATAAGATCCTTCCTGTTATAGACCAATTTCTCTTATTGATTCAACGGTAAAGATTTTAGGAAGTGTGATCTTATCCCGTTTAGAAGATTGGGTGACTGAGGCCCAGGTTTTATCCCCAATTCAATTTGGTTTTAGACCCGGTGTAGGCACAGTTGAGCAAGTTTTAAATCTGCATCTGATACTTAGTAAATACGTGACAGCTAAAAAAGAGTCTATTCATATGGCATTTATTGATTTAACTAGTGCTTTTGATATGGTTAATAGGTCGAAGTTATGGCAAATTCTGGGAGCTTTAGGTTGTGATATGTCCCTTTTGGAACTCATTAAACGCCTACACACAGATTTAACGGTTTCAGTTCAGACTGGTCCATATGGTCAGAGAACTTCTATCCCATCAACAAGGGGCGTAAGACAGGGATGTATCTTAGCGCCTTTTCTTTTCGTGATATATATAAATGGGCTTTACGACTCACTGGTAAAACATGGAAAGGATGTATCAAGGAAGGGCCAGAGACTGCTTCCAGTTTTATTATATGCTGATGATGCAGTTTTAATTGCTCGTATAGCAAATGGTTTACAGGGACTCTTGGACCTATTTTAAAATTTTATGTTGAACCTTGATCTGAAAGTAAACTACCCTAAGACTTTTGCCATGACATGTGGCCCACGTAATACAAAGTCTAAACAATTTATTATGGGAGGACATATTTTAAACAAGGTAACACATTTTTGTTATTTAGGTATGTATATGAGTTCTTCTTTGTCCTGGAAGACTCACATTAATTTCAAGTTCCAACAGCTGACAAGGAATAACGAAGCGATTTTTCGCTTTACTAGTAAATTAGGTCACAGACCCCTTGCACAGATGAAAACACTTTATAACTCCAAGGGCCAGACGTAGGTACTTTGCAAATTGCGACTTGCAATTTGCGAGTCCGAGCGACTCGCAACTTGCAACTCGCAATTTGCAATGCAGAACAGTGTCTCAGACACCGTCTGCGAGTCGCTATGGGGTCGCAAAGACCCACCTCATTAATATTAATGAGGTGGGTCGCAAATTGCGGCCCCATAGCGACTATGGGCACTCACTGACATGGAGGCCTGCTGTAGTCAGCAGACCTCCATGTCCGTGACTGCTTGTAAATAAAGCAGTTTTTTTTTTTCAAGTGTAGCCCGTTTTCCTTAAAGGAAAACGAGCTGCACTTAAAAAAAAATCCGAAACCTTTTGTTTCGGAATTTTTTCAGGGCAGGTAGTGGTCCCTTGGACCACTACCTGCCCTGAAAAAATAATATGGGGTCCAGTCACAAAGGGGAAGGGGTCCCATGGGGACCCCTTCCCGTTTGCGAGTGGGTTACCATCCACTTCAAGTGGATGGTAACTGCGACTCCATTTGCGACCGCTTATGCGGTCGCAAATGGAGTTGCATACCACTGCGACTCGCAAATAGGAAGGGAACACCCCTTCCTATTTGCGACTCTGAAATGCATTTTGCGAGTCGCTCCCGACTCGCAAAATGCATTTCTGCATAGCAAACTCAGGTTTGCGACTCGCAAACGGCGATTTTTGCCGTATGTGAGTCGCAAACCGTTTGCTACATCTGGCCCCAAGTGTGCTGCAGCAGTCCTATACGGGGCAGGAGTTTGGGGCTATAATAAAATACCCTCTCTCCAAAGTGTTGAAAATAAATGTCTGCGTAGACTACTGACGGTTCCAAAATGTATAGCAAACATCATCAGTCATGAGGAAATTGGTCAACGTTTTTTGGAGGACAGGGTCTCTATCGCTCCCTTACTGCTCTGGATAAGATGTTGGTTGAACCCTGCGGCAAAACTTGTTCAATACTGCATTTCTGATTGCTTATAATTGGACAACTCAAATAGGATTCCCTGGCTTGTGTTCCTGCGAAACTCCTTTGAGAGGCTAGGGCTTAGGTACATGTTTGAAGAACCCCAATTGTTAACTACAAACTCTAGGTCTGTCTTGAAGTCTATTTATTTTGAGCACATATCAGAGTTGAGATTTTATAGCTCCCTGAAACTGAAATCTTTCGATCCCTATATCCGGATTGTAACTGTCTTGAACCTTATTTGATCTGGTTTTCAAGTTCTAAAAAAACCTCTCTTTTAACATTTTTTAGATTTAATTTGATTCATTCAAGGGATCACTCAAAAGCAGGTGGTCCAGTGCATTGTGTGAAGTGTAGTCTAGCTCTCCGCCAAAATCCAGCTGGCTACCATTTTATCCAGGACTTCTGGAGGGAAGATAGCTTCTCCTCAACCTTACCACTGCCAAGGCTTGTTGGTGGCCAGTCTGATGATCACCACCTTAACTTGACGCTGCAACCCGAGGGAACTCTGCAACAGCTGCAACTGACATCACCTGTAGCTCCATTGTTGAGTTTTTGCATCTGCTTTCTCGCCTGCACCGTCAAAGTGGTAAAGCCAGCAACCACCACACCCTTTCATTATTATCTCGAAAAATGTCAAATTCATGTTGGGAATTTGATTAGGATTTAGTCTGGGGGCCATTCGCATTTTGCTGTGGCAATGGGGATTGTGGAAGCTGCATCACTGGAGCTTGTGGTACATTAAAATACTACTCCCTCTGTATCTGCACATTTTGCCCCTACTACTACGGGACTGTTATTTAGGGGGGGGTCATACAAATCCTGAACTATGGAGCTGATTGGCTGGGTTAAAACGATAATCCTGCTTACAATGTCCCAAATTGTTGCAATAGTGACAAGGGGTTGTCTTCTTCAGACTACACACATCCATCCCTGTACTAGGATCACTCAGGACACTTCAACCTATACCCTGCATTGCAGTAATTCCTTGATGATATACACCTTGCATAACACCAATATTCCTTACAAATGGCTTGACTTGACTAGTTATCTGAGCAGTCTTTGTCTGGGCAACGATTAACTTCTTCAATTTCTTCTGTTTCATCTCAATTTCATCACCACAGTACTTTGCACACCTCAAGATCTCATAAACTGATTAATTCTGCTAACAGCTCAAGTGCTGCTGAATCATCATGCTGATTTCAGGTCCTGTCACAAACTTTGACAAAAAATGTTCCATATCCTTTTGTTCAAGTGCCTTCATTCCATTGTACTGCTTGAACGCTTGCTACAATCTCTCAAAGTAAGTATGGATTGACTCTTTAGGTTCCTGAATTGTCCTGTGAATTTTGAGCCAAGCTATATCTTGAGGTGACCCATTTGACTTAAAAAATGTTATCACCTGCTTTTCATCACCAAAGGTGAAGTGCCTTTCATCATTAGACTTCTTGGCAGTTATGACTCAAGCCACTGAACGGCTATTTTACATTCTGTCTTCAAGTTCCTCGAAATAACAAAATCAAACAGAGGCCAAATTTATACTTTTTCAGCGCCTCATTTGCGTCATTTTTGGATAAAAAAATTACGCAAATGCAGCACTAAAAAAGTATAAATATGGGCCTGAGTATTTAAACTGATCCACAACTCCTATGGAACTTTCACAAACCTCTTAACTTCCTTGCACCACTCCACTGGCTTTTCCCTCAGCTTTGGAAAATCATTAGTGAATAATGCAAGATCACGTCTACTACATGGTGCAGGCACATAACCTCTACCAGGCACTACTCTCAACTGGAAATTTGATCTGCTCACCTCTCTCACTACAGGAGGTGATAGCTCTCTTGCTTGTTTCTCTAGTTCATTCTTTCTCAACCATCGAGCTTCCCATTTATCCAGCTCAGAATGTTTTGAATCAATTCTTTAATTTGTATTTTCATCCCTGAAGTTTTCATGCAGGTTATGTCTTCCTCTTTAAAGCATGCACAATAGCTCTTCTGCAGAATGGTGGTCTTTTTCAAGTCTACCTTGTATCTTTCGGCTAACTCAGAAAATGTATCATAAGCTTTTCCTACTTGTCTACTACCATCCAAGTTTTCTCTCTGGTGACTGAATTGTTGACTGACCAACCTCACTACTCGCACTTTCTCTTGAACGAGTATCAGCATTAAAAGCCTTCACCCACTTTTCTATTTCCTAAGTGCTAAGACTCTGTGTCACTACAGGGAGTTTAGACATTTTCCATCTCCTTGGGCACCCCTACTTGAATTTAAAGCAGCTCCCATATGGGTGTTCCAGAAGTTGGCATTTTCTGATACGCACCTACGGAACCGCACCCTGAAAAATTCAAAGCCGAATCAGCACTTACCACACATGGAGAACTTGTGTGTGTCACAATGATAGGAACAAACACTCTCATACCCACCTACTTTTCCGGGGACAGCTAAATTCTAAATTGTTTTTCCTTGGCAATCAGGCTTATAGATGGGGAACACAGGACCAATAATAACTGGGACACTAAGAACATCAATAGTATTTGGGGTGTTGGAATCAGCAGGAGCATGAATTCATGGGCCCCATCCCCTTGATTTATAATGTAAATTTGCCAGAGTTACCCCCATGAGATAATGAATAAAATTGATCAGAGCTGTAGCAAATCCAACCTTTCCATCGCTGCTTGTGCCATTTCCACATTCCTCCCGAAATTCATTGAACGGGGGTGGACATTCTGACAATAGTACATCTAGAAGTCTATCTCCAGATTTGCTATCACTAACCTTACTCATATCATCTGGTTCCTTTTGCGCTCCCTCCTTTTGTTTTTTGTCCCTTTTCTTTTCCTTCTCTCCCTCGAATGCTTCGCTTGACAGGGTTGGATACATTCTAACTCCCTATATGATATCAGTTCTCAATGTTTTTTGTTCTTTATCCTATCTAGCATTTGCATAGGTGTGCACTGCTCTTTGAACTCTTCCCTGATATTTCTCTTTCTCTCTAGCATGAGCAGCACATTCTCAAGCATTAAGTGCCTCATGCTGTACAGGTCTAGGAGGAAGTTTCATTTCGCACAACACTCTCCTCAAGTTTTCAATAATTCTCAAACTAAATGTGCCATAACATGGAAATCTCAATGCACCTTCTTTTTCTGTGATCTTGTGCCACTTAACAAGCCAAATAGATGTTTTAAGTCCTACATTTATTGCCAGATAATGACCTGGGTTATCTTTGGGAGGTACCTCTTCTCCCTCCCTACTCCTTTAAACAAAACGTGTATTACCTTAAAACAATTTGTTTTTTTAACCAAATATCAAAATCACAAACAGAAATTTTGTTCCACATCAGAAAGTAACTCTTTTTTCACATCCCTTGTTCAACAGTGGCAATCTATCACAGCATGTCCCCTTGTGACATCCCCAACCAGTACCAGAGCACCAGTATACCAAACGACCAATATTAGCACGGAACACTGTGGCATCAATCTCGATCCTTGCAGCGGCTCACCCTTCTTTACAATCTGGATGCACACATTCTCCTCAACATCAAACACATAAAATATAATACAATAAGCTTTGTCTGTTTCACTAAACAATTGACAGTATCCAGTTACACAAGAGTACAAAACACTGTAAATGAAACCTCACCGTGTGGGGTATCATCCAGATTAGAAACGTTTCACCCTGTGCATCAAGATCCAGTATATCAACTGCCTCACATTCGCGCAAATATAAAGTTCCTATCTCCATTGTTCGTCAACGACGTCTCACAACAAGCATCATCAAACTTAGAAGACAATTGCAAAATGGTGTCTTCTACAACTTTCCATACTAACCCGGGATCTTAGGTCACATCAGACCTGATAACAACTTCAACTTATTTTACTAAACATCACTCACACAACATTCAAAACATCTCTGCAAAACATCATCCAAACTTCACAAAGCACCACAAGCTAAACATGAACCACTGCAATTTACAGCCTTAATGATACTCACTCCTCCACTGCTGATACAACTCTCTCCCGAATCTCTGAAACTCCGCAGATCCTTCTAAGTCTGGACATGTGTACTAAGGACTGTGTTCTGAATATTATCAAATCTAGGAGAAAGGGTTTTAGCTCCACTTACTTCAGGATCCTAACCATCATCACTCTCCTACCATCTGATGATGCCCGGGCCCATTTTCTTGCTTCTCTTCCCTTGACAGACCTTTTTAGGAGTCCTGAGGGGTAAACGGAGTTAAAATCAACACTTCAAATCACTTAACAGTGTAACTGATTAAGTCACAGATTAAATCTTGGAGCTGGAAATTTGAGTTCAAAGACTTATTACAAATGTAAGGCTAGACTAATGTAAATGTGTGTCTACAACATACTATATAAGTATAGGTGAAGGGGAAGTAAAGCGTTGAATGAGATTAAATCGTACAAGCACAAGGCATACAAGACTCTCAGTTGCAGCAATACAGAAGGAAAGAAATAGGATTTGGTGATCAGTATACAAGTCGCAGTTCTCTTGCCTAATCATTTGAAAAACAAATTTAATCTAAATATTCTAGCTAAGCTATAGTGGAATCATAATTATCTCTCTGGAAATGTAGGAAATTATGAAAATAATATGAAAGTGCCAGAATAACAGAAACCTCAGTAGAAGTTCTGATGGAGAGGTGTGCATAGCATGAAGCTGCTCAGCCAGATTAGTAATGGAGAGGTCTGTACCTCTTTAAGTCTCAGAGGAATCTGCTCTTGCCAAAGGGTAAAGGGAACTCCCCTTGTCTAGCTAAATGAATTCCAATTTAGACCTTGCATAACCTTCAATAATCCACATCATCAACACCAGAAATTTTCCACCTTCCATGCTCAATTGGAATTGGTGATTCCTTTCACGTTCTCATCCAACAGGTCAAACATCAGGAAGACCTTGAGAGCCTCTAGAGGACTGCACATAAATAGAAGTCTTCCTTCTCAGTTTGTTGGTGCTCCTTTGTCCTTGCCAAAATATCCTCTTGTATTCTACTATCTCAAATACATAATGTGCCTTTCATTCACTGTAGACTCAGGTGGGGGCAACTGCAAACAATGTTGCAACATGAGCAAACTCCAAATTGAAGTTTAGACACACAATCGGCCTTTAGTCAAATTAATTTGGTATGATCAATACTCATTCAAAATATATGAATATAGGTACGTCTTCAAATAATATCTCAACAAATTATGAATTGTATATAAGTTCACCATAATAATTCATTCCAAATACATAAATATAAATGTGGACATGTATAGAAATCCAGCATGTTAAAATCACCATTTGAACATTTGTATATATGAACTATTAATCTAATCTTCTTCTGTGAATGCACCTTCAACGATAAAGGGATGCTCCACCTTATACTAGTAGTAATAAAACACACGATACATGCATTGTTGATTACAAATTTGTGTCACTTCTATAGCGCAAAATGGCAAAGACAAAGTTATGAGTTCTCAAAGGTTAGAGTCTGATGTACTGAATACGTTTGTAGTTGCAAACCCTGTGATCAGCACAGTTACAGGGTTTGCAGCTACAAAATGGTGTTTTGTATTTACTGAGCTCCATTTGTGAGTCTGAAAAGCCTATCTGATACACAAAAGAACTTCTGTGACTCATTCAAAATCCAAAATGCTGTTCGCAATAACATATTTCAATGGTCTCTGACCACAAGCCCATGCCATTACTCAAATTGGAGTAGTTATCATTCTCTCTTGTGAATTATGTCAGGCAGCCTCATGGGAAGCTCACTGTGATTAGTTGGACCACCGTATGCTCCATCCAATGACTTCCCAAATGGAAATGCTTTTCTTTAATCAACAACTTTTTTAATGGACTTGTCTTGCTTTTAAAAAAGCTTCCTGTTTGGGACTGCAGGTGAATGGGTGGATGTCAGCTGTTCCTTGCAAATCACCATCCGTGCATTTACAGGCAATACAATAGGGTCAAATTTGTGAAATGCTTTTTTAATGTTCATTAGGCAAGTCATTTTGAACCTATCTGTGAATGAACTGTTTGTGATAAACAGATGTTGTATTTTGCAAATTGCGGTTAGTGTGCAAATTGTACATCCTGGTGTGTGAACTAGGCTCTGCACATCCGAGAGTCTTTACTCTGAAATGAGGCTGCAGTGTAAAAGGTGTCACCGATATTCGAATATTGATTTAATTCAATCATCTGATTATATCATAAAAGTTTGTGGCATTGTTATTGTGACATGTCCCACCTAAAGGTATCCTATTGTACAATGTATAAGGCTTGATCCTAATAAGCTCACATAATTTATTATTTCTTTATTAGACACTTACACACTCTTTTGGTATCATGCTTCATCATCGGGTCTCATAGTGGTCCTTAAAAACCAGAATGGGCTCAACCATATTCCAGGGAGCAGTTTGGATACTCTCCAACCTGGGACTTAGAGCAAACATACCTCAGAACACCTAGGTATCCCTTTATTGGTGGTTTTCCTGGTGTGATTAAAAACTGAAGGAATGGGGTTGTCTAATGAGATAGTGATCCTACACCTTACATAAAAGTCAGCATGTTTCAACACTAATGTATAATGGGCATAGGGTCCCCGATTTTCATAAGTACTGGATGAGCTATTGCCCCAGACAAATGTCATTTAGAGTTGTCAGTTAACCTAACACTAGTCTATCAGGACAGATACACAACATATAACACAAATAGCATTCAAAGGGCAGAGTCAATGTTCTCGCCCTGGGTCCTGTAGTAGAATAAAAGCAATGGACTTGTGTCAGTTTTAAACTTTGTATACACTTCAGTGGAACACTTATCTAATCACCCCAATCAGTAAGCAAAACCGCACTTTTAAGAAAACTCTGAGTGAATTTTTGTGTAAAAAAATAAAAATACACTCGTACACTATGGGGGTCATTACGATCTTGGCGGGGACAGTCAACAGAAGACCACCAGTGCACAGAACCCCCACCGCCTACATAAAAAACATCCATCTGGGCTGGCGGGCGGAAACAGTGTTTCCACCTGCCGGGCCAGCTGGATGCAGGGCCTGAACATTGACGCTGGCTCCAGAGGAAGCCAGCAGCAATGTAGCAGTACGGCGGGGGCAGCAGCACCCGTCGCACATTTCACTGCCCATAAATCGGGCAGTGAAATGCGTGATGGGGCTGTGCATGGGGGCCCCTGCCCTCCCCATGCCAAATGCATGGGAAGTGCAGGGGCCGCCAGGGGGTCCCAAGTCACCCCTTCCCCCAGCCTTTCCCTGGAGGTGTAAACCACCAGGGAAAGGCTGGTGGCACGTGACTCATTATTCGCCAGCCAGCGCTGCTTGCTGCCCTGTCAGATCTGAAACACTGCCACCGCCAGGCTGCCTGGTGGCAGAAGCCTTGCGGTGGCGGCATTTAAAAAGTGGCGGTTCAGCCACAATCATTATATGGCAGTCTGGACCACCATGCCGGTGACAAAAATTACCGTCGGCATGGCGGTCCAGACTGCCATGTACATAATGAGGGCCTATATTTCTGGAATACAATGTAGGACATTGCATTTTTACATTTTTTTTACCAATGCTTCCTTTTTTTTAAACAATTTGAGTAGTGCAGTACTTTCTAGGTGTACAAGGGTACTCTGTAAACATGTTTTTAATTAAATAGGTAAACATTGAAAATGCACTGTACTACATTATATTTGTGAAATGTAGTATAGTGCAGTGTATTTTTATTTGTTTTACATATATTTTATGTTTTTGATGTCTTAAAGAACCATGTTTGTCTCCTCCTAAAACATGTGAATCACTTAGGGTTCCCTACTTACTTTTTTGCATAAGTTATACAGCACTCTTAGCCTGTGTATTGCTTTGACTTATACTGGATGCTTCATTGTGTTTGGACAAAGCTTTGTATTTTGATAAGTTCTAATAAGAGCATACACGTGTCTGGGGCTGCTTTAATTCATTCCAGGTTGGCTTGGATGGTATTGTACCACTTCAAAGCTTTAATGCTGTGCCTGAAGAGATAAAAGGATTTTGTCATTTTTCGGCTCAGTGTGGGTGGCACTAGGTGATCCTTTGATTAAAGAGTTTGCTGCAAGCATGACAAAAAACGTTGTAGATTTTCTAGTTCAGTATAGGTGGCCCTATCCAAATTCTATGCTTAAAACCTCTGCTGGAAAAACAGACATATGAGATGAGCCGTTTTAGAGTTTCGGTGGTGTTGTAGAGTGCTCCATATGAAGGAGTTGCTCTCCACCTAAAACTTTGGAACTACCCAGGGTTCCGTACTTCCTTTTTTCCTTTTTTGTATAATGTAGGTAGCACGCTAACTCTGAAAGGTTTTTATATATATATTTATATATTTATATATATATATTCACTGAAAAAAATAAAGATTGCAGTGACGTTATAGTTAGGAAATTGTATAAAAAATCTTAGAAATTCACTGAAAAAATACAAAGTTTACAGGGACGTTATAGTTAGGTACAAATTTACTCACACAAAACCATAGAAATTCAGTAGTTGTAGTTACGAGCCCTAACTATAACTTGTGCCCCCGCAAGGCACTGTTTAAGACTTCACATATTACATCACTCATGACATGGACAGTGACATCACTGATGTATCACTGGGTCGGACTTTCCAAAGGAAAGGCATTTTTTGTTTCTTTAGTACCTTTAGTGCCATTCTTTGATTCTGCCTGAAACTGAAAAAAATATGCACTCGCCTTGGCCTCCCTCAAGGTGAGTTTTGTACTGATCAGCCATGCAGGGGCTAAGGAAATAGGGGCAACCCAAAAAAATTATTTCCTATGTTGAGTCCCACAGGAAAATTTGCTCTCTGAAGGATGAACGGAATTCCAATGAATTTGACATTATTCTGCTTACTTACTTCATTTTTGGGAATAAATCCGTTCAGCAGTTCCGGCTTTAAATTAGTACAAGAGGGATCTGTGAATAGGGCCTCATTATTAGTGTGACTCATGGTGCACTGTTTGTCAGGGTGGCGGAGGACGTTACTTCCACCTCCTTGATTGACTAATGTCCGTCAATCCCATCAATGTACCAAAACTTTTGTGGATGGCCATTTGATTCTGAAAAATAAAAAATTAATGCCTCCCACAACCTGAGAGTTTTCTGCAGGGTGTGATGATCAGCACTGTCATTTGCTCCCTGTTGTTTTGGTGCTGTGATGCACTGGAAAAAAGACATCAAACTGTGCACCCTAAATAGAGAATTCGGCAGGTGTTGTAATGTCTTTCCTCCAATGGCTCCTTCGCTGTTGGGCCATCAGCTGACGTTTTCTGTAGACTGAGCCAACAGATGCTTCTGTTGACAGAAAACTTAAGGTATACCCATCTCTAAATGAGGCGGGCGCACTGAGGGATTTTTTACCTTTATTTTCTGAAACTACTGTGATACTTTCTAGGTACTAGTGTAGTACACCATAAACATTTTTTTTAAACATATGAAGTGATAAAACTACTTTATCTTATGTTTCCATATGTTCTTAAACTGCTTTATTCCTTCCTATGTACTTTTAATACAGACGTACACAATATATTCACTTAAAATACAGAAGACAATTAAGTGTGGTCTAAACAATATGGCTACCTTTTATTTTTATAAGGGCTTTTATCATGCAATCGTATACAGTTTCCTCATGACTGTGTATCACGGTATACCATAAAGTATACCATAGCCCAATATATAACTAAGTTTTAGTGCCTTATAAATTTAATTTAACACTACTGAATTAATTGAGATCTACCACCAAAAAGGACCCTTTCCACCGTAGAACCTATATCCCTGCATAATTTCATCTAAACCCGTTCAGACATTTTCTGGCTAGCTCTGTTTAAACTACACACTACAAAACATTAGTCCACTCCACTCCACTGTACGACACACCACTCCACTCTGGGACTCGTCTACAACATGCTACTCCTCTCTAACACATGCCACTCTACTCTAAAATATGTCACAAGAAGCTATGACACTCCAGGCCACTCCAGTTGACGTCAGTGCCCTCAACGCACTCCACTATGTGTGCCTCCACTCTACACCACTCCACTGTATGCCACTCCACGTAATACCATTCCAATCTATGCCACCCCCAGGCTACTTCACTCTATGCTACTCCACTCTCTGCTATTCCACTCCATGCCACTCCACTCTATGCCAGTCTACTCTACACCACTCCACTCTATGTCACTCCACTTTATGCCCTCCAATGTATGCAACTCCACTCTTTGCCGCTCTACTGTACGTCACTTCACTCTACTCTGCTTTTCTCTATGCCACTCTCCTGTATGCCACTTCACTGTATGCCCCTCCACCCTACAACAATGTTAACTCTACACCACTCTAGGATACTGCACCACATTGCACTCCATGACAATCCACTCCACTCTATTGTACGACCGTCAGTCTACTCCAGACCATTCAACATTATGCTATTCCACTCTATGTAACTCCATTTTACACCACTCCATCATACATTGTTAAATGCTACATCACTCCACTCTATGCCACTCCAGTTTACACTATTCCACTCTACACCACTCAACTGTATGCACTCTACTCCTCGCCAATCTACTCTAAGCCACTCTACTCTATGCCACTCTCCTATATCCCACTCTACTCTGCGCCACTCCAAGCCACTATATAAAAAGATTGACACAATTATTACTTTGTGATATGTTACGAGAAGGTTTTTAAAATAAAAAAAACATCGAAATTGAATGAAGAAAATAAAGGTTAAAGCTTAGCTATAGTTAAGAAAACGTTATTTATTGTCCCTTTACAACCCAAATCCAACCCCTTAACTGCTGGGCTTAACTCCACCCCTACCCAGATCCAAGTGCAGAGTTTTTTTCGGCTCTTTGGGGTAGTCAGTGCTTTGGGCTCAATAACATTTTTTTCCACATAAGGTATGCAAGGAGAATTTGCGTCTTTTTATACAACATCCCGGGGATTCTAAGGCACTCAGGGTTTGTGGATTTCCATGGAGGGGACCAAGAAATAGGCAAAATATAGCAACACTTTGAGTTTTTGAGAAACATAGGAAAAAAGTGGACCAGATAAAAGTGTTTTTTTCCCTAAAAATTACATCAACAACATCAACAAACGGTTTGTTGTACTAAAATCAGCATCTTCCCACCTTTTAGGAAAATGCAGAGCTGAATCAAAAACTTAGGGCCAGATTTATGTCGGCCTTGCACCATTTCAACCCCACATTAGTGTCACTTTTTTTATACTAATGTGGCATTGGAAGGGGAAAAATGTCGCGCCATATTTACAAAGTGGCACAATGCTTGCTTTGCGCCACATTATGCCTGCGCCAGGCATATTGTATGCAAGGGGGGCATTGTGGCGTTATGGGGACCATAAGAATGGCGCAAAGAGATCTATGAGATTCCTTTGTGCTATTGTTATCTGCATTTTTTAATGCCCGCTAAAAAGAGGCTCCCATTGATTGCAATAGGCCTCTGGGTGCTTTGTAGGATTAGCGTAATAAATTGTTACGCTAATCCTGCAAAGCGCAGGACTAGCGTAAAGAATTATGATGCTAGCCACCCTAACTACCACCATGGTATGCCGTATTTTAAATACAATGCTACCATGGTAGTATTAGGGAGATGGGGTGTCGCTAATGGGCGCAGGAAAAGCAGCGTTGCTCTGGGTACAGTGCCACTTTTGATAAATCTGCCCCTTAATTTAGTACCAGATTTTTCCTAATTTTTGTGCTCTCAACCTACTTTCAGTTTGAGGTGGAAACAAGTGTGAAACCGGTAGGTCATCCATGACAGTTATAGATTTCTGAAAAGTAGACAAAATTCAAAATTCAGAAAGGTGTCAAATGTGTAGATCTATCAAGATTTTCTCAAGGAAAATATCTGTTGAAATAAAGAAATATTGAAAATTATTAGGAAAAAGCAGTCATTAGAGATAACGTTTTTATCTGTAACTTTTTGTCACGGTTGACGATTTACAAAAGCTGTATACCATTACATCCACTAGAGCCTTCTAATTATAGAGTTTATAGGACTTGTATAGGGATTGTAGGTTCCTAGAGTAGTCAGAAGCTGAGCTGCACCATAGAGTGTTTTTTCATTGAGTACCAGGTACAGACCAATTCAAATCCTGAAATATGGAGAGTGAAAAATTGGTATCAAGGAAACCTATGTCTTTTTTAAATGGGCACAGGATGTGTAGATTAGGAGCAGTGGTTAATTGTACATCTCTGAATTTGTGCGTACCCATACTTTTTTAGAGCATATTTCTCAAAATGTCATCTTTCTTATACACTGGCTTACATTTGAAAAGCACAAAGGCAGTGAAATCTGATTAGTAATAAAAAACGTTCTACTATGCTATGCTCTCACAAGTCTTCCGATAAAAATGGTGCCTCACTTGTGTGGGTTGGCTTGGTGCTTGCGACAGGAAATTGTCAAAAACACAATATGGATGCATCACATTTTTCCACAGAAAACTGATGCTCTTTTTTAGCTGTATATGTTGGATCCTAGCTCAGACGACACCTAGGAAAACCAACAAAATCTGTACATTTTTTAATACTAGACACCTAGGGGTATGGAGGGTGGAGTGCCTTGCAAACCTTAAACTTTGATTAAAAAACACATTTTCCTGATATTGGAGTGACAAAAAGATCTGCAATCAGTGGGGAGTCACAAACTTCCTTCCACTCAGCATTGCCCTAGTCTCCTGATAAAAACTGTACCTCATTTGTGTGGGTAGGCCAAGTGCCCAGAACAATAAATGGCGCAAAACACAACATAGATCCATCTAATTTTTCCTTGGCATACCAGAACCTATGACTAAAACAACACATTTTTCTTACATGGCTATGATGGAAAGTTCTAGAATCTGCAAGATCCATTTGTCATTCCCCCAAGTCTCCCGATAAAAATGGTACCTCACTTGTTTGGCTAGGCCTAGTGCCTGTGACAGAAATTAATCAAACGAAGGTCTTTCGGAGACCCTGGCAATGCCCTGTCCTTGGTTTCAGCTGTTCCTGTAGTGGGGACTCGGCCTAGCCACACAAGTGGGGCCACATTTTTATTGGCACAAGTGGGGTAATGCAGAGGTGCAGTGGCGGCTCCTCCACTATGGAGGAGGAGTGTTGCCCCCACCCCCGCCAGCAGCAACCGCTGTAAATCCTTTCACAAGGAAAAGATAATGAACTGTGTTTACTATCCTTTCCTTGTGAAAGGGGAGGGACATTAGGGGTGAAGAGCAGAGGAGAGTGCACTGTACACTCCCCTCAGAGCGCATGTGTGTTTGGCCGGCCTTCTCAGGCTGGCCAAACACACATGCATAGTAGGCTCTCTCCAACCCAGACACACAGTTGCTGGGCTGGAGAGAGCTTTCACAGACTCCCAGTCTGCTTGGGAGCGCCCTGGCAGGGAGCTCCCAGCCAATCCTGAATCTGCTCTGAACAGCGTCAGGATTGGCTGCAGGGCAGGCTGTGAGCCTGTGCTTGCCTGACCGGGAGACAACGCAGGATCAGCGGCTTGAGGGGCGGAGGTCAGCTTTATTTTTATGTTATTAATTCCCCCCAACTGGCCGCCCAGCGCCCAGTAATCCTTGCGAGCCGCAACTACAGAGTTGTACTAATTCTGTGGATTTGTGTAAATCTTGTGGTAGTCACACAAGGTGCATCACCCTGGACTGCCCTGTTTGTCTAGTTTTCAAAAATGTCTGTGGTTCATAGGTTTGCATGGTTGGCACCACTGCATGGCCCCAAGTAAGCACCTACCCTTATTTCTCATCGCTCACCATTGTGATTTACGGTCTTTTGTGTCATTTTCTCCTGGCCCAACCACACAAGTGGGGTGCCATTCTTATCAGGACACGTGTGAGAACTCAGGGTAGTAGGAAAACTGTGTATTTCCACAGATTTCCAGTCTTTCTGTCATATAAATGTGAGGAAAATTAGTGTTTCTGACCAAAGTTTGACATTTGCAAGGGATTCTGGGTAAAATTACCTAGTGAGAGCCACACAAGTTAAGCATTGGACTCCCCTAGATGTCTAGTTTAAAAAAATGTGCAAATTTGCCTAGGTGACAGCTGAGCTAGTGCCCAAAATCCACAGTAACCCACATTGCAAAAACAAACCCAAAAACAAAACCCAAAATAAACAAGTGGTTCTTAGCAAGGGACAAATTTACATTTTGGTTGACATTGAAGGCTCAGTCCCCCTAGCAGAGGACTTAACCTCTGCCATGCTGAGACTACCCCACCTACCAAATTTATAAATGACAGCCAAGCTGGCAGTCAATTTGAAAACATTGACAAGAACAGCTGAAACGGCAGGTTCTGTCAGTGCCTTTTTATGTTTCGCACACTTATCCATCAACATGATGGAGCCGTCCATCAATTTTATTTTTTAATTTTTACAAAACAAATTCTAAAGCCGGATTTTTTTTTTTAAAACAAAATTGCTCCTCTCACCATGGGAGGTATCTCCCATGGCAAAGGTGGCATCAGACTGTTATCACTTTCCCTTAGCACCATGGTTTTCCAGTTGGTGACGGACAGTGAAAACTGATCTGTATGTCTGTACATCTAAATTAGGTGGGCAGTTGGAGACGTCAGCCGCAGAGGGCTCTTACTCAGTCGGGACGTGGGATGGGTGAAATCATGCCACAGATGGAGTAGACTTACACCAGTGCTCCATCCACATATATATCGGGTGAGCAAAACATTACCTTCAGGGTAAGGATACTCTTTCGCCATTGTAATCCTTACCGCCACATACATAAATCTGGTATAATTTTTTAAAAATTAATCCACCACTTAGACTATTGGTTTAGCACCTTCAGAAATGCTAGTTTCAAAGCACAAATACATAAAAATCAAAGCAAAGTATCTGAATACTGAAATCAAGAGTACTGAAGGTGAGCCATAAAACCACGTCAAGGCACCAACCACTTTATGATACATTCACATCCCATTTACACACAATCCACAAGACGTTCATACTGCTAGCTCTGGGCCCTATTCAATAAATCCATGCTCTCAAATCAACATACTGATGCCATGCACAGGCCCTTCACATTCATATGAACCCCTGTTCAAGACAATCTCTCAACCAGTCATCAACCAAATTGCACGAAAACACACCACAAACAAACCTCTATAAACACATATGCCCATACGTGTTGACAGTTGATGCATCCACAAACATCCCAAATCAAAACAGTTTGACTACATTTTTACCACCTGTCAAGTACAACCTCCATTCTGAACATTACCAAATGCATGTCTAGTGTAGGAAAGCGCCCTTTATGGATGGTCACCCCTACACTTTTTTTCAGTGGGTACTGTTAGTTATGACTCTGAAAGTACACTGGGGCCAACTAACGAGGCCCCAGTGATCTCTCCCTAAATTGGTATATGTGAATTTGTATCTCCATTTGCAAGCACTTTAACCCCCCTCTTGTAAGTCCTGAGTATATGCAACAGAGGTACCCAGGCCATGGGTGTTGAAGGGGTAACCAGGTCCTGAAGCACTGTTTGTCCTACCCTGAGTGACCAACGTAAAACTACTGACAGCAGGTCTGCCATTGCAGACTGCAGGAGCAGTGGAAACTTCTTGAACTATACTGTTCCCACACCATTTGTGGCACAGCCAGAGCTCTAGCTTTAATATCTGTCAGTCACTTCTAAGTAAGGCCTTCTGAGCTCAGAAGGCAGGGTGCATTATATTAAAGGTAAGGACATGTAAGTGCAAGCTTATATGTTACTACAGTGGCCTTTTCCATTAAAGCCTACTATAACTGAAAGGGGGTCCACAGGATAACATAAGCTGGCACCTGGGCAAACCCAAGACTACCAGCTCCATTATGGTACCACCAAAATGGGTCATTTTTGGTATCAAACAATGTGCCTTCTCACCCCTGACACAAATCTTGAGTTGAGGGTGATGTGGCATGCACCCACGTGGCAACCTTAAAGGTTGCCCACCTAGTTGCCCCAGTGTTCTTGTGCCCTGGAAGCCAGCTTGCAGCTGCTGCAGCCAGGGCAGTATTCTTATCCCCTGGGCAGAAGTGTGAACACTCCCAGGAGTCAGGACAAAGGCCTGGACGGAAAGGAGGTCATACCTCTCTCCCTCCCAGGAGAGCTGGTGAAGTGGCACATCAAGGTGGTGAGCTTCAAAGAGCACACCGCCTCTGATATGCAAGCAGGCTGTGCCCCAGTGGATGACAAAGCCATACCCCAGGCACATTTGCACCCAGGCAGGCAACATTAGTTAGTCAGGAGGCATACACCCCCAAAGGCTCGCCACACCTCTAGGAAGGGCTACCTGTTCTGTACAGCTGAGGAATACTTCGGTCACCTTGCAAAGTGGCAAAATAGAGGGTTCTGGTTAGAAAAAGGGCCACAACCCACCTGATGTGGTCACCTCTGGGGCAGATTAGCTGCTGGATCTAGTCGCCCATCGGCTACTTGCATCTATATGCCTAACACCCCTAAATGTAGGATTTAAGGGGTACATCTGGCACCACAACCTCAGATCTGCAACAACTTGCGAAGAAACATCAGACGGAGACCCGCATTGATGACTACAGAAGCCTGCACAAACCAAAGGCATGATACCTTGAACCTGTGGCAACCTTTCTAGAACTGCTCACCTGCAACTCGTCCTGGACCAAAGTTGTATTCCTCCTGCAAGACAAAACCCTTTGTGAGCCAAAGGCAAGACCAGACTCCCTTGGACTAGTGGCACTAGAAGCACCTAACAGAACCAAACAAGTGCTGGCCATCAGGCCCTTCAAGGGATCACCCAAAAGCAGGTGGTCCAGTGCATTGTGTGAAGTGTAGTCGAGCTCTCTGCCGAATTCCAGCTGGCTACCATTTTCCCCAAGACTTCTGGAGGGGAGATAGCTTCCGCTCCACCTTACCACTGCCAAGGCTTGTTGGTGGCCAGTCCGATGATCACCACCTTTACTTGACGCTGCAACCCAAGGGTACTCCGCAATAGCCGCAACTGACATCACCTGTAGCTCCATTGTTGAGTTTTTGCATCTGCTTCCTTGCCTGCATCATCAAAGTGGTAAAGCCAGCAACCACCACTCCCTTTCAGCACCAAGGGTAGCCAAGCACGTCTCTGCACCAGAGATGCCCGAGGTAGGTGGAGTTTATCTGCCTGGTTAATCCTGGTCTGGAGGTCCACACAAGCTTAAGCCCTACTCAGCTCCCACGAACTCCACCTGCAAGTGACCAAGTGTCACAAGTATCTCATTTTTCAGCACATGCGGATCCCGCATTCAGCACCTAGTACAGCCAGGGCACCTCTGCATGCAGACCCGACAAGCCAGGTAAAATTGGTCTGACTGTCACAGCTAGATCCTGGGACCTGCACAACCATAACTTCAAGTAAGTTCCTCCGAACTCACCCCGCAAGTGGCCAATTGTCACTAGTGATTTTCCCTATTAAACAGCAATGGTAAAAGCTGACAGCTTGAACAGTAACTCCGGTTATACATATATTACTTACTTTGTTTTGACCTCTAAATTAATATAAAAATCTGCTTTATTTTTATAAATTGGTGTCAGATTTCTTTTGAGGTGTGTCAGTTATTTATCACCCATGTTGGTACTCTGAAATGCTTAACATATGTTCCTCCAGCAAAGCCTGACTGCTTTTTGCAACACTACTAGGACTGAGCTAAGTGTCTATTATTGTGAATCCAAGGGCCATCTTTGGGGTACTGTGAGAGTATTACATAGTGAAGTCTAACCAGCATCATGCATAATAATTCGCTTTCATCCACCTTGTGGACCTAGCGACAGCTGCATGAGGCTCAGGGAGACATGTCTTACATGCATCCTTAGTGCAATCTCTGTGGTAAATCCAACCCCTTCCAGTTTGTGAATGTAAGTTGGGGGCATCTGAGTATGCATCCAAGGCCTACATTCCTCGAACTGATTCAAAATATCTACCTTTGAAACAGGCATACATGCTGCAGAATACTGCCCAAGGTCCCTAAAGAGAACTTCAAAAAGTATGAAGAACAGTAGTTTTTGACATTCACGTAGTCAGTGAAAACATAGCATGTGTCATGTCCACTGTAATGTGCAGTGATGTGACTGAAATACTTATATCATACAGTAAACTGACATATACTATGTTCTGAGGTAGAATGTACATGGCTACCAGGACAGACATTTTACCAAACAGTGTAGCATTGGGTGCAGAGTTCTCTTTAATGTTAGGATTGTTTTGTAAAACTCACTATCACCTGAGAGGGTATTCTGTTTCCGATGCAGGAGCAGTCAGAGCAGATCCATGGAGAAACCTAGTCGAAGAGCCAAGTGTTCAGCTTAGTGTGGAATGCACTAATTTTAGAGACCGCACAATTGTGTAGAGGCAGGTCATTCCAACCTTTTGGAGCCAATAAGGAGAAGTCTATTCTCCTCGCTCTGGTGTTACCTATGCCGAGCAAAGGAGTCTGGATGGTTTCTGAATTCTGAGGCAGTATTGAGGTATGCTCGACCAGTGCTGTGTAAGAATTGAATGTGTGTTTCAGGAATTTGAGGAGAGCTGTGGCTTATGAATCAGAGAAGCTGTTTCAGGTGCCTGGTGTGTGTGTGTTGGGATGATGAGGGGGAGGCTGCCTGCTGCGTTTTGCATGGTTTGGAGCCATCTTCTTAGTTGAGTGAGGGAGTAATTCAGTGCCTGGGTACCCAATGGGTTTTGAATTCGTAGGTGAAGATGAAGTGATGGCATGTGTATGTGAAGTACCTTTACTATCTGCTTTTTCCCTATGCAATATCCCTGTGAAAGCACACCTATCCTAAGCCTTTCTTACCTGTTCATGTCTCTGTCCTCATGACAGTTCTGACTAATGATGTATACTTGCCAAGTGAACATTAACTAATGCCTTCTGTCACTAGCTACATGAAGCTCAGGAGAATGTCTTTCATGTACCTTCAACACACTCACTGTTCTAAATCCAACTCCTTCCAGTTTGTGGATGCAAGTTGGGGGTGTCAGAGTACGCCTCCGAGGCCAACAATCCTCAAACTGAGTGAGCATGTCTACCTTTGAAACTAAGGCAAACCTTCTGGGGAAAGCTGCCTAGGTTCCCTAAAGTAATAAGCCAAACAAATGTCCTTTAAGACTCATTCACTGACACTTCTAATTTTGCTTTGAAAGTGTGAAACTTAAATACTAGTGTGTAATAACTAATGTTATTGAAATAGGATACAGGACACAATATCTTATAAGATGATTGTTTTCACATATTTAGTGTAAGGACAATATACATTTCATTTTATATCCAAATTAGTGCACACGCCGCAGAGCTCCGACACAGGACATTTTAAGAATTTTGGGAGCCCATGTGCAAACATAGTTTGATGCTCCCGGTTTGGAAAAACTCTGAATTTAATATCTATTTTAGGCTCAATTACACCCTCGGCAACTGTGGTCTGATCATTGACAACCTAAAGTGACTATGGGGGTCATTCCGACCCCGGCGGTCAAGGACCGCCGGGGCCGGGGATGCGGGAGCACCGCCAACAGGCTGGCGGTGCCCTGCAGGGCATTCTGACCGCGACGGTTTGGCCGCGGTCAGACAAGGAAAACCGGCGGTCTCCCGCCGGTTTCCCGCTGCCCTGGGAATCCCCCATGGCGGCGCAGCTTGCTGCGCCGCCATGGGGGATTCCGACCCCCTCACCGCCATCCTGTTCCTGACGGCTCCGACTGCCAGGAACAGGATGGCGGTGAGGGGTGTCGTGGGGCCCCTGGGTGCCCCTGCAGTGCCCATGCCAATGGCATGGGCACTGCAGGGGCCCCCGTAAGAGGGCCCCACTTTGTATTTCAGTGTCTGCTTTGCAGACACTGAAATACGCGACGGGTGCCACTGCACCCGTCGCACATAGCCACTCCGCCGGCTCCATTCGGAGCCGGCTTCCTCGTGGGGAGGGGCTTCCCGCTGGGCTGGCGGGCGGCCCTCTGGCAGTCGCCCGCCAGGCCAGCGGGAAAGCCAGAATGGCCTCCGCGGTCTTTCGACCGCGGAGCGGCCATTTGGCGGCTCCCTCCAGGCGGGCGGCTCCCGCCATCCGCCGGGCTCAGAATGAGCCCCTATATGTCAACTTGTCACTTAAGTTAGGTGTTCTCCTAAATGTCATTTTCGGATGTTGTCCCATGATCTCTCCAACTATAGGATCCATTAATAGTGTTGGCCAATGATTCTCCAAGATTTTACGAACTTGTGCAGCACTTTGTGAGTAAGTTGTTATAAACCGCAACTGTTTATCTATATCCTGTTTAGGGGGAGGCCCTGTTTTCTGAATTAACTGCTCTCTCGAGATCTGATTCAAGCGTTGTTTGGGCACAGTTAGACACTTTTTGGAATATTGTCTGGCTTTAAATCTTTCTTCAGAGGATTTAAGATGTTTTTCACATTCCAGAGGTTCCGAGCAGATTTTCTTTATTCGAAGGAATTCACCACAAGGAATATTCCACTTTGTTTTAGAGGGATGAAAGCTATTTGCATGCAATATTGAATTGGTAGCTGTTATTTTTCTATGTAATGTTGTATGAATTGATCCATCTTTTATATAAATTTCTGTATCAAGGAATGTCACCCGTGTGGCACTGATTTCATATGTAAAATTCAAATTTGCTATATTGGTATTCAATATCCTGAAATATGCCTCGAATTATTGTTCTGTGCCATCCCAAATAAGAAATAAGTAATCAATAAACCATTTTCTTCTGCCCATGCAATCCGCTGTTCAAACCGGCCCATTGTTAAATTAGCAAAATTAGGAGAAAAAGAAAACCCCATCGCTGTGCCCTTCGTTTGCAAATACAGTTGTTGTTTAAAAAGGAAATAATTATTGGTAAGACAAATATTAATCATCTCCAACAACATATCATTATGTTAGAAAGAAATGAATATTTCTTTGACTCAAGAAGAATTTACATGCCTGGATCCCTATATGATGTTCAATGTTTGTGTAAAGTGAAACCACATCCTTGGTTACCAATCTATAGGTATTCTGCCAGGGTATGCCTTCCAGATGTTGCAATAAATCCCCTGTGTCTTGCAAGTATGAATTCAAAATCCTCGCTAAAGGTGCTAGAAAAAAAACAATATAATCTGATATAGGTTCTAATAGAGATGCTTTGGCTGATATTATAGGTCTTCCTGGAGGATGAATTGGATCTTTATGAATTTTTGGGAGAAAGTAAATTGTTGGAGTCGTTGGATGTTCGACCTTTAAATATTTGGCCTCATCCTGATCAATTAGACCTAAATCTTCCCATATTGTGATAGAGAGTTGGATCTTCTCCTACAATTGTGTTTCTGGATTACCACCAATCAGTTTATAACAAGTTGTATCTGATAGTTGCCGCATAGCTTATTTTACATAATCCTGTTTATTTTGTATCACAATATTACCTCCTTTATCTGCTGGCTTTATTTCCACGGTGGTATCCATTTGTAATTTCGGAAGCACATGTTTCTCCAATAAGGTTAAATTATCCATATTTTTATACCAGCACTTTTTGTATAGGTCATGAGTTACCATTTCGGCAAACAAGTCAATCTTATTACCCGCTGGTAATGCCAGATAAAACTTAGATTTCGGTCTTTTTCCGGCAAGACCTGCCCCCAAAGGTGCCATAACTTCAGCCTCTTCAAATGGTTTACCTCCTAGTGTTATATCTAAATTCACCAAAGTCATCAAAGTTTCTTTATCTGATACTGTCAAATTATACTCCAGTCCTGGTAGATCTTTCTTCTCCTTAATCTTAGCTTCTGCGAATGTCTTTGCAAGTTTGATTTTGCGTATATCTTTATATAATTCTATTTGCATTTGTACCAGATCTAAATTGGTAGCAGGGCAAAAGTTTAATCCCTTTTTTAATAGGGATTCCTCCACCGGGGACTTTTCCCTAGTGGATAAATTGATTATATTTAGCTCTTGAACAGTACTGCTGTTTGTGCTCTGGTTTTTCTTTGTTTTCCCTCTTTGTCCCCTTCTTGTACGTTTGTTCCTCTTGCGCCCCGTCCTCGCCCTCTCCCTCTTGTTTTGATTTGTTGATCTTTTGATTGCTGTTGGAGGGCGAGGCGCATCTTGTTTAAAGAGTTAATTTAGCTCCCTGTGCATTTGTTGGGATTGATTCTCCTTCACTTGATTCATTATCAGTTGACATTGATTCCATGCTAGATTTCTCTGATTTTTCCGTTTGGGACATATCAATTTGTTGTCCTTGTTTTGCGTTCTGAAATTTCCTAGCAAATGTAAAAATTCTCCCCTCCTCATAATCAGTTTTGTCCCTTTGGAACTTGGACTGCTTGCACGTTTTCACAGTTTCCTCATGTTGCTGAATTTTTGAGCACGTCACTTTTGATTTTACTTTCTTCTTCTGTTAATTTCATACTTTCTATTTCTTGTTCTATAATCCTTAATTGGCTCTGAATTTTATTCAGCGCTATTTCCGCGTGTTTTATTAATATTAAGATTAATCCCCTTGAGGAGTCCAAAATATGTGCGCCCCATTCTTCTAAAAGCGCACTACTGGCATCTTGATGGCTAGCATAATGCCTATCCGCAAACCTCTTGGGATTCTGTTCACTTCCACATATTTCTTTAAGGTGAGAACTTCCCACCATTTATTAATCTCTTTGCGGGATAGTTTTTCCCATTCACGCAGCTTCATTTTCACACCACCTTGTTTCTGTGCTGCACCGCCATTGTTACCATTTACATTTCAACTATTAGCCACCTCATAAAAAACTTCGGCAGCCATTGCTGTCCGTTTTGCTTCCCTTTCATCCATCTTATGACAACTTTTATGCCAATAGAGCTCACTATGTTAGAACAACTTCCACCTCAATACAACAGGTTAACATTGCTAAATGCCCAACCTGTTTGTCAGTCCCGTTTGTCTGCCATGTACAAGAGATTCAAGCAAAATATGGGCTGGACAGGAAGTACCTGTGAACAAGGTCTGGAAGACCGAAACGCGTCAGGGAGTTTGACAACTGTGGATTGCTTTTGAGCTCGGTAATAAAAAGGAAGAAAAAGAACAACTTCCGAGTGCGGTTTATTTTTTTTAGATCAAAAAGAATCAGTGGAATATATATATATATATATATATATATATATATATATATATATATATATATACACACATGCACAACATAGAGGAAAACAGTGTACAGATTACAAGGTTGCATTAGATTTTATATCAAACAATCATCAAACATGAGCGAAGATCCTGTCTATTCATACATGGTATCTTCTGTGAATCATAACAAGTTTGGAAAACACCTCAGGGAGGGAATGTCGACATTTTGAGCTATAATTAGTCTTTGGGTCTCATCAAAACAAAAGTCGTCTGACTAAAGTTCCCTAGAAATAATGGAATATTGGGCCCTTTAATAAGGCATCCTGTAAGCAACACGTGCAAGAATACTTCAAGACAGAGGGCCTGATTTAGATCCTGGCGGTAATGGTCCCGCTGTTGACTTTTCGAATGAAAACCCGTTCGCCGCCATGATGGTCCACCCACCATATTCAGATGTTGGTGGTCCCATAGCTGAAAGCCTGCATTGACATCACAGATGGGAGAGAGGGGAGTGGGAGCTGATGCAGAAGTGATTTTGTGTCTCTCCCACCCATTAGGAAAAAAAAAAGGAATCCTCTGATCCTTTTCAGCCACCCTCAGTCTCAGCAAATGGCTCACAGATACATTGGGGAGGCCAGCACCCGCATGTAAGGAGTTAATCTACATAAACATTAGAAATTCAAAAGTTATAGTTATACGTTAGATGTATAATTTCCGCATCACCTTCAAGTTACTATAACTCGCACACCTCTGTAAGAGTTTTGTGAACTCGCCAGCCACACCATATTAATTATATCTCACCACTCTACAATGCACAGTGTTCTCACAAATGACGTCATTTGAGGTGTCATAAGTGTTCTGAATGCTATGATTTCACATGGTACAAGTAATGTAATTTGAAAGGTTATACAAGCAGTGCATCATAAAGGCGCAAGCTATGGTTGGTGTATTGTGGCTAGTGAGTGACAACATTGAATACAGAGGTGCACAAGTTATATTAATCTGAAGGTGGTGCGTAAATTATAAATATAGGGAATAATCATAGCTTCAGAATTTCTAATATTTTTGTATTTTAAGGTTGGTTTTTATGGAAAGAATAAATAAAATTACAGTAATTAGAAGGTGGTGCATAAATTATGAATTAAAGGCTTAATGATAACTTTTGATTCTCTAACATTTGTGTAACTTAAATGTATGTTTTTATTGACTATATATAAAGTATATAGTTATAGTTAGCACCTAGTTTCTATAGACGTCTATATAGTGTCTTCTATTTTGCTAATAACTTTGGTGCCATTTGATGAATCTTCACACATTTTTTAAAACCAGGTTGCCACTCACTTCAGCTGCTGTCTTGAAAGTTTTGGGGTGATTTGTCAAGCAGGGCAGAGAAAAAGGGGGTATCCAAAAACATGTTTTCCCCATGCAATTTCCCAAAGGGATTTTGAAAGACTACAGCCGAAATAGCTGAATGGAACTACACCAAATTTGGCCAAAAGCTGGATCTTTTCCGGAAAGAGAGTTTTATTATGATTTGATGTAAATCTGTTCAACAGTTTTGAAGGTATTAAAGATAACAGATTTATAGATATCTAGGGATGCAGAGATTCCGTGGATCTGACAGATCTGGAGGTGTTGGCAGCCATCTCGGGACTCAGACTTAGGCGAGTCAGAACAAAAAAGTAAAATAAAAAAAATAAAAAAAAAGGGGCAGGGTAGAAATAACCTGACCCCCTAGGCCTGGTCGTGGGGAATTCACAGACGATATGCAAATCTACGACAAACATTTTTTTTTAAAACAAGCACAGTCTCCTGCGCTTGTTTTTTAATGTGAACCTCAGGTGGGCCAGTTCCTGGGGGCAGAGTATCTTTCATAAAATAAGGGAGCGGAGGGTGCTTAAGCCCCCCCTCACCAGGCTGCTTTCGGCCACGGGAAAAGCCACGACCCAGGGCACAGCCATGTCATTAAGGGCTGGAAGGGGGGCATGCAGCCCCCCTCTCAGGCTGATTTTGACCCTGGGGACAGCCACTCTTGTGGCTCACCCAGACATTTATATATTAGGAAGGGAGCATGCACTCCCCTCCTGGGCAATATTGGCCCAGAAGACTGCCATCCCCTACGCCCAGCCAAAACATTTAAGGGGAGGTGGGCTGCGTGCACCCCTTCCTCATCAGAAAATGGCCGTACCCTTGAAGACAGGGTCCCCGGGGTCAAAATCGGCCTCCTAAACTAATAAAAGACAAGGCCCTGGGGAAACGGTCCCCACGGCCAATATTTGCTCTTGGAGGGTGCTACTTGCCCACCTCCCACCTATAAATATGTCCGGGCCCCAGGAGATGGGTTCCCTGGGTCACAAATTGGCACCGGGAGGTGGGCTGCATGCCACCCTCCCCATTTAAAGAAGGCCAGGCCCCAGGAGATGGGGTCCTTCGGGCCATAATACAGCCTGGGGAGGGAGGGCTACCTCCTTAAAAATATGGGCAGGCCCAGAAGATGGGGTTCCCAGGGCCTGAAAGCAGCCCGGGATAGAGGCTCCATGCCCCCCCCCATTTACCATAAGGCCAGGCCCCTGGAGATGGGGTCCCTGGGGCTGAAATATTCATGCCCTAAGGTAACTATAACTTGTGCCTTCGCCATTCACTGTTAATTACCCCACATATTTCTCACTCATGACATCTTCTATGACATCATTAATAATATCACAGCAACATTTGCAGTGAGATTATTGATGAGAATGGCGGGAGCCTTAGGGCATGAGTTATAGTTTCTTGTGAGAACTCTAACTAAAACTGCTGAATCTATGTGGTTGTGTGTGTGAGTTCTGAACCTATCTATAACGTCCTTGTAACCAGGGGCGGCTCCTCTGCTATGGTGGAGGATCTGAGTCCCCCTCCCCCCCACCTGCAGCAGCAGCTGCAAAACCTTTAGATTAAAAACATAATAAGCTATGTTTATTATGTTTTTACTGCAAAAGGGGCAGGACCACGGGCATGACTGGGACTGAGGGAGAGTGCATAGCATACATGTATGCGCAGTAGGAAATGTCCCTTTCCAACCCAGCAGCACAGTGCAGGATTGGAGAGAGCAACAGAGTCTCCCACTCTGCCTCGGAGCACCCAGCCAGCGTGCTCCGTCCAATCCAACTGCTGCTTTCATGCTGCCAGCAGCATGAAGGCAGTGGTAGGTTTGGACGCAGGACAGGCTGGAAGCCTGAGCCTGCCCTGCAGATGAGGAGCGGTTCGGAAGTGACACGGTGCAGCAAAACACGTAAGTTTTTATTAAATTTTTTGTTTTTGTCACACAATATCACCCACCCCACCCCCTGCACCGCCCCACCTTTTCTCCCTCCCACGAGCTGTGACTGCTTGTAACATTTCTTTTTTTAGTGAATAGATAGATAGATAGATAGATAGATAGATAGATAGATAGATAGATAGATAGATAGATAGATATGTGTGTGTGTATATAAAGTAGACATAGATGCCTCCAATAGGTAACTGTCTCAAAACAGGAATTGTTTGCAAACAACAGCAATTAATATGTGCTAGCAGGCTGCAGGCTATTATTATCTTTACTCTCTAAGATACTAGCCCTTCTTTACCCCAGTTCTCCAATTTGTATCTTGACAGACGATATTTTGGCCTCTACATCACGTTTTCAGCATCCAACAATATGTAAAAACTGTATCTGAATGATCTACGTTGATTTTAAATCTGCAAGGGTTAAAAAATGTCTTGTTGATTACATGCATCGGTTGGGTTCCATAGCAGTGTGAAATTGTATAATATACACTTCTATTGTACACCATACACAAATAACTGTTATTTGCGGTGTTACTGTTGCATTTGGGTGATTAGGAGTAATGGCAATACATTAGAAAAAATAAGATGTATCTAGTTCAGGCGTTTGTAATTATTTTGAGTTTATGTTAGTATGTTAAGGTTTGTTGTGGCATGCATTTGTAACTCTCGTCTGACGTGCCACTTCCTGTGATGCCACTCCTCATGATTTCACTTCTTGTGATGTCACTGGATATGCTAATTATGAGCTAATAAACAGCTACCTGCTGAAAGGCTCTCCTTCTCCTGCTCAGAAATTTAGTTTTCCCTGCCCCATTGATACAACATGCTTGCGTTTGTGTTTTTTTCAAAACATTAACAGCCTGTAGCCATCTGTGCCAGTAAAATTCCTGGCAGGATATCTTCGTGCTGTAGCTGAAGCCACGAGTCCCGGAATCGTGTTCAAAAGTATTTTCATCAACCCATTTCCCAAGAACAACGAGAATGTTAATTCCGCCAGCTGTTTAAGTTGTAC
Organism: Pleurodeles waltl; assembly: GCF_031143425.1. Classification (NCBI taxonomy): domain Eukaryota; kingdom Metazoa; phylum Chordata; class Amphibia; order Caudata; family Salamandridae; genus Pleurodeles; species Pleurodeles waltl. Next base: position 597,412,233 of record NC_090449.1, read on the forward strand.
TGCAGCAGCTGTCTCTTTATTAGTGGGTCTCCAGATATTTATCTTATTCATTTTAAGCTCAGTACAGTGATTAAATGCCTAAGCAAGAGTGGTCTAGAATGGTGGCTGTCAAGGTGGGGAGGAAGGAAGGAGGGAGGGAGGAAAGAAAAAAGGAAAGAAGGAGAAAGGAAGGGACATCTAAATTAGAAATGAACACAAAGTATGTGTTTTTTGTTGATAACATCAATAGAAAACCAGCACACTCGACCTCTTTTATAACGTGTGTTCTCTGCCTGATTATCACTTTAGGCCCATTACAGCAAAGTGAGCACAGTTTCATACTTCCAAAGTTATCACCTCCTTGACCAATTCTGTAATACTAATTGTAGAGAAGCTGTTGCTGATCAGACATCTATTTGTGCCAGTGGTTGCAGATAGTGGAAGTTAACTCTATGGACCTGATTAACAAAGGTAAACCTAGACTTTTGATACAGTTTAGACCAATAGTCTAAGTTTACAACTTTTTTATATTCACAAAGGTAAGTAATGAGTAGTATCTTTACGTCCGCACACAGGGCAGAATCTCCGCACCCGGGGTGGAGATCTACACTCATGGTGGAGATCCACACCTAGTACGGAGATTCCACTCCGGATGTGGAGCGCACACTCCAAGTGTGGAGATTACACTCCGGGTGTGGATGTAAAGATCTAAAGTCTAAGTTTACCTTTGTGAATCAGGCCTCTGTTTTTTAGGAACCGACACTTATTTTTATCATGAGATGTTGATACAGAGTTAGAGAGAGAAAGCCAGAAAAGGAAGGAAGAAAAAGTTAGAAAAACATTGAGAAAGGGAGATACAGGGATGAAGGAGAACCAACAATGTGATAATGAATTTGGGAATGTAGATGGTGGAAGAAAGTGGCATGGTGTAGAATCAAAACTACACAGCTTTTGTATTCAGAAACCTCAGCATTCGGTGGTACCAGTGGAGGGTTCCTAGGAAAAACCTTGGACCCATATGTATTTGTACATATTAAGCATTGCTATGGGCATCTTTCTATGAGAGACAGAAGTTGTACATATACAAATCCTGTCATTGAGAATGCTCAGATAATAATGTAAAAAGAGTCTTCAAATTTATAATTGGAAGTAAACTGTCTCACGTTTAGGTTGAGTCTCAAAAGTGTTTATTGCAAAAATGAATGCTCTAGCAGTCAATGAAAATGTTGATGGAAGAATCCCATTACACAAATGGAGATAAGCTTCCAGAGGCAAGACAAGATGCCATTGTATACCCCAACAGAGACGTTTCTAATATCAATCACATGATTACATTCTCACAATGTATGCATAAAAAAATACCACTAGTACGCCTTCAATGGGTAATGTTAGTCTGTACAGATCACTGTAATAACTCCCACCTTTGAGCCTCTTGCCCCACCTCAAATCTGTTTGGGTAATTGTAATATGTTTCTTACCTATTGGAGTCAATGTCAGCTGCAATTCTTGGTAAAGACCGGAACGTTCCCCTCTGACACAGCTAAGAAAGCCTTCATACTCTCCTATCTTGGGGAACAGCTTCTAATTGGTCGATTCCCCTAATTGAAAACAATGATCCTGTTTTGCATGATTTTGGAAAATTTCAAGATGTGATACGCTATCTCTCTGCAAAACACACCTTGGTTCAGGTAAGCAATAACGAGTTGTTAAATTTACATCAGTGCAGGAAGGATTTGCTAACAACCTTTTGTAGAGTGGTTATAGAAACCCAATAGCCAGAAGAGAAGCAAACTCCAGCACACATAGTGAATCTCCTAAAGGATTATTCTGAGTTTATCAATCTAGTGGTTTGTTTAGAGCATAGGTTAGTAGAGCGTAAGGGAGAATTCTCTTGAGAACTTCTAGTGACACGCCCAGAATGTAGAGAGTTAGAGACTAAGAATCAGGATAACCCAGAACCTATGCAAATAAGTGGGCTATGGGTCTCCTTAAATACAGAAGAGAGAGATTGAAGCAGAATGCTGAATCTGTGTTTGTATTGTGGTAAAGCAGGGCACTGCACCCGCAAATGCTCTGTCAAACTTAAAGGGATTCAAAAGAATGTTGCTGTAATGTATTGTTCGATACAGTAAAACTAGAGAGCCAAGCTGACATATGGATCAACCAGTCAGATAAGGTTTTAGTACAGACCCCCCACTTTTTGGCAAGCACTTCAAAGAAAGTTCCACAGAATTTCACTATTTTTGTTACACTAATTCTTTCAAATCAACAGAGGAAGGTGCAGCCTATACTCTTAGATTCTGGTGCTACTGGGAACTTTTTTTATATAGCGTTAGCCGAGTCTTTACACATATCTCATGTCAAGAAGAAAGAAACAGAACCAGTTAGAGTTGTGGATGGTTCTGAGCTCTCTGCTGGAATGGTTACAAATGAAACTGAACCTTTCACTCTTGTGTGTGAGAATGGGCATACAGAGTCCTTTATCTTTGACCTCATAGTCACACCTAATTTTGCCATTATTTTAGGGTCTCTTGACTGCAGCTTCACAATCCATTCATTGATTGGTCTTGTTGCCTTGTTAATCTAGATTCTCATTTTTGTGGAACTCATTGTTACAAAGAGACACTGGAATTTGTATCGCCTTTAACTTGTGCAGCAGTGCAAGAATGTATCACTCAAATTCCTGTAGAATACCAGGATTTCCAGGATGTGTTTGATGAACAAAGGGCCATGCAACTACCTCCCCACAGAGAATATGACTGTTGCATAGATTTAATTCCGGATGTGACATTTCCCTACTGTCGTGTTTATCATCTCTCGGAGCCAGAGACTACGTACCTAAAAAAATATTTGGATGAGCTATTGGCTCTGGGATTCATCCGTCATTTCACTTCTCCAGCCTCTTCATCGCTCTTATTTCTACCGCCCAAGAATGGTGAGCTAAGGGCATGCGTAGACTATCTGTCCTTGAATAAGGTTATGGTTAAGAACAGTCATCCATTGCTTCTCTTACTTGTATTGCTTGACTAAGTTCAAATGTCCACGGTGTCTACTAAATTAGATTTGTAAGGGAAATACCACCTCATTCGTGTTAAAGAAGGCAATGAGCTGAAAACAGCCTTCAGAACTAAATTTTGGTTGTTTGAGTATACTGTCCTACCCTTTGGATTGTGTGATGCCCCTGCTGCGTTCCAGGACTTTATAAAAGTGGTGCTACAAGATCTACTGGATGCATGTGTGGTTGTATATATTGACAACTTTCTCATTTACTCACAAAACATGACCGAGCACACAGAACATGTCAGAAAGGTGCAGGAATGACAGAGAAAATGAAGACAAACAGTGCGGAGACCCGAGGGGACATAGGACCACACCCCTCCGACTTCCTCGCGGCAGGAAGCCGCCCCTGCCATTCTTCTTGTGCCCGGAGGTGCTTAACAGTTGACGTCTGCCATGCTGCGCGGGATAAACAGTGCGGAGGCCCGGGGGGACACAGGACTACACCTCCCAGATTTTCTCGTGGCAGGAAGCAGCCCCTGCCGTTCTTCCCATGCTTGAAGGTGCTTCCCATGCTGCGCGGGCAAACAGTGCGGAGGCCTGAGGGGACACAGGACCACACCCCCCAGGCTTCCTTGCGGCAGAAAGCCGCCCCTGCATTTCTTTTCGCACCCGGAGGCGCTTAACAGTGGACGTCTGCCCTGCTGCGTGGGACAAACAGTACAGAGGCCCGAGGGGGACACAGGACCACACCCTCCAGACTTGCTTGTGGCAGGAAGTCGTCCCTGCTGTTCTTCTCGCGCCTGGAGGCGCTTAACAGTAGACATCTGCCCCGCTGCGCAGGACAAGCAGTGTGGAGGCCGGGAGGAACACAGGACCACACCCCCCAGACTTCCTCGTGGCAGGAAGCCACCCCTGCCGTCCATCTTGTGCCCAGAGGTGCTTAACAGTCGATGTCTGCCCGCTGTGTGGGTGCACCCGGGGAAAAACCGGGCAACTGCGGGCTCGTCTGCACCCGTGAGAGACCGAAGGAGGCCGGGCTTGGCCACCCCCATTCTGTTTCACTGTAAAACTGGGAAAAGAACCTTCAGAGTGTATTAACACATTAAAACCTCCCTGACGTCTGTTAATTAATTGGGTATGGGCAAGAGCAAGGCTAAAGGGAGCCCTGTAATGGGTGCAGCTTTGCCAAAAGTCCCAAAAATCCACACTACTACTCGTAATGTCCTAAATTGCGTTACCAACCAGATTGATACTTTGATTGAAGAATTTGAATCTATGTTAAATGGGAAAGAACAGTATGCGCATGAGAGGAGGAAAAGTGCCCCGTTTTCCTCCTTCTTCACACCCAAGCCAAAGAATAAGGGAGTATTGGATCCTAAAGTAATAACAGCATCTGTGGAGCCCCCCCCATGGGTGTGAGATAATCCCATTATTCACAGTGGGTCCAACAATTATCCTCGAGGGAGTTTGGGGGACGCTCCCCGTGTAGCTCAACCATTTACAAGATTCCTTGTTCAAATCGTTTTTTACCCTTGGGGTCTTCTGAAGATTTTCTGGGCACTGACATGTTGAATCAGGGCGTGCAAACAGCTTGCCAAACGTATGCCCAAATTCCCTCCCACGAAGACAAGGACTCCACCATTTTAAATTTAAGAGAAGAAATTAGAGAACTCAGACAAGCCGGGTTGCCGTAGCAAGCACTTCCTCGGCCATTGTATCAGATTCTGGCCCAAGGGAGCCAATCTAGTATTTGGTTCTCGAGCGAGTAGCTCTCGCAATCATTCTCGTATAGCTCCACCTTCTAAGACATATGATAGGGCCCAACAAATCTTTATGTGCAATGTACCACCAGTGTCGCCTTTAGCACGCGAAAGTAGCTTGTCTTTGAAGAACAAAGTCATCCACTGGATTAGACACGTCAGGCAGTGCGGATCTATAATATATTTGGATATTACTTCTGCCACGCGCCATACAGTAATCCCAGGGCATTGGGATACAATAGAATTAACATTTACGTGTCCCAAACTAGTGGAAGGTCTGTTATCTTTAGAGCTACGAAACCCCCTCAGGAATGGTTCAAACAATGTTCTTAGTCCCTCCCGCCCGGTGCACCGAGCAGATGTTTTGGTGGATTTCCCTGTTTCTAACATTGTTTCGGACAACAGGGGTAATCTATGTGCTAAGGAATATGAGAGGGAGCAACCTACAACCTTAGGAAAAGGCCTAAAATTGCATGATACATTGAGAAACAGCAGAGATCTGCAAGAGGGCCCCAGTGGAACAGGGACTGTGAGCACCTCTTTGCTTTCGCTGGCACATGTGAAGGCGAGAGACACTAACAGTAAGCTCCTCCCCGTGACCCAGGTTCTACTGCAACATGATAATCTTTCCGATATTGATTGACTATCTCTATCCTCTTCTATTCATGCAATACCAGGGCCAGGCGTACAATTATCATTGGATCAACTATTGGCTAGAAGTATGGTTGAGGTTGAGCCTGTAAATGTGGTAGCTATAACTGTGCAGTTAAATTTTACACCTATTCCAGATTGTACAATGGGTACTTTTGTGAGACCAGGATCCTTCGATTCCGAATTAATTTCATGGAATGTAGCTGGTATTTGTAGTAAGATTATAGATCCTGGGTGGGGCAGTTTATTGATACTTTTGATGTTTGTCTTTTTCAGGAGACCTGGTCTAACTTGAATATCTTTAGACAGGGGTTTATTTCATATTGCAAGAGTGCAAGACCATCGGGGGCCGGGCGGGCAGCGGGACGACTTATCACATGGATAAACATTCTCCTTGCAAGGGAAACAAGGAAAATATATGTTGATTCATGTGACATATTGGCACTTTCTATAAAGCTAACCCAGGGCCTTAAGCTTTTATGTGTCAACGTATATAACAGACCAGGCCCACCTAACCAAACGACCGTTACTATTAGTATGTTGAGTGCACTGGTCTCGTAATTTCTTCCTACCCAATACATTCTTATAGCTGGAGACCTAAATGTGTCCCTGGAGCCAAATTCCCTCTTTTTGGATTTAATTCAACTTGAGGATCCCTCATGGGGAATTCCCCCTCTTTCCTCGACAAGGAACCAGCATAAATCTAGCACCAGGGCTCTCCAGGTGATTGATCTTCTGCTAACGCACAGCCTTCGCCCTGGAAAGGGGCATTTTCCCTCTGACACACCTGCCAAACTGACTTTTTTTAGAGGGAGTTACAACAGCCATATTGATTTTTTTTTAATTGATGCTAGGATTTGGCATGAATTCAGAGACCTTAAGGTGGGGGAACAATGCAGTAGCGACCATTCACCCATTTTAGTACAGTGTGAGAGGTGGCTCACGACCAATGCCAATTTGCAGCGTGAATTAACTCTCAACTATTCTTCTGCAGGCGCATCGTCTACAAGGTCATCCACACAGCTTATGGACAGGCATTTGATGTTTTTTAAATCGTTGAGGGATTTATTCCTTAGAGCTTGTAAGGGGAAAAACAGCCCATGGAGAGTAATTGCAGATAGTTCAATAAAGAGTGTAGACAGGTGAAGAGTAGACTCTTGGAGGCAGTAAGGGAAAATAACAGAGAGAACCTAACGATGTGATTATGCCCATATAGTAAAGATCTGTAAGTCCAAATGGGAGGAGGGGACCTGCCAAGAACTGCTATTATCAGCAAAGGATAGAACTTCAAATTTGGTATTTGATTGCCATTAGAGAGCGTAATGAAAACCCAAGACCCGATTGTCATATCTCTGCTGAGAACTGGCTGTAATATTTTACAGAATTATTTTAAACAGGAAACAACAGCACCTGCAAGTAATGAGATCTTTATAGGGAAAGTCTTAATGGATAAAGGCATGCTCCTACCTTTCACCTTGAGGGAAACAGAAAGAGTGATCCTAGCAAAAAAATCAGGAAAGGTGCAGGGCTTAGATGGAATTCCTTGCGATGTGTTTAAATCGGACCCCAAATTTTTGTGTCCCTAAATCAATAGCATTTTCAACTCTATTCTGGTGGGGTCTCAAATTTTCTGAACATGGAGAGGTGCGATAATAGTTCCAATCCATAAGAAAGGGGACAGGTCAATCCCAGGCAACTACAGACCAATAAGACTCTTAGACAACCTACAAAAGATCTTTTCCTACCACGTTTTGGGTAGGCTTAGGGATTGGATAAAGGACAATGGTGCCTTAAGCCACCTTCAGGCAGGATTTAGGCAGAAAACAAGCACTATAGATCAGATTTTTCATTTTTTAACCATAAAATGGAAAACTGTTGATCTAGAGTCAGGGAGACTTTTTGTCACCTTTGTTGATTTAAAGTCAGCTTTTGATCTGGTTCCCCGAGATAAACTATGGGAAATCATGGGTAAAATAGAGTCCCAGGACCCCTTTTAAAATTATTCCAAGAACTATATACTGGAAGTTACGCTAGAATAATATGGGGAACAGATGGTGAACTTACAAAGGAATTTCCCTTACAGAAAGGTGTGAGACAGGGCTGTGTATTAGCCCCCACACTTTTCTTACTTTTCATAAACGCATGTATACCTTACTTGCTTGATGGTGGAAACGATGCCCCGAAAATGGATGGAGTCATAACACCATGTCTCCTGTTTGCAGATGATACTCTACTGCTTTCACAAACCCCCACAGGTTTAAATAGGTTGCTTAAGAATTTTTGGTTGTTTTGTCGGGATCATGGCCTCCAAATCAATGCATCTAAGACCAAATATATGGTGTTCGGGGATCCAAAATGCAGAAGAATATTTGTATATAAAAACTTTATTAAAAGTGCCTTTGAATTCTCCCACTCTGCCCATACGAATGGATTTAAATCTGTATTCTATAGCAAAGTTAGCTGCCCTAAGGCCATTCCAATATTGGATTAGATTATGGTCTACATATATTTTAGACCTGTATAGACTCTGGCTTACAGCAGTGTTAGCAGCCCCAACATAGAGAAAGTTCTGTGGTGTAATCATGTAAAAACTCTTTTCCACAAGCTAGGCCTAGGCCTGTATTGGTCTGATCCCACTCATCTCCCAAAGAATGCCAACTAAATTTTGAAGGATGTCTACTGGACGAGTCGGCAACTAAGCAAGATGGCAACAGTTCCATCGCCCAGTCTGACAGAGGACTTCTTATTAACAAAGTGTCACTACGAGTATGAGCATTTTTTTGAAATAATAACCTCACCCTTACCACATGCACTTTATATTAGATTCAGACTTGGATCTTTACCCTTGCGGACTTTTACATCAAGATGGAAACAAACGGAAAATCCAATTGACCTTTGCCCAATGGGATGCATGGCCTAAGAGACTATTGCACGTGTTTTAGTCTTTAGTCAGGTGTACATGAAACAGAGGGCTTAGTGAATAAAACCATTATGTACATGATTGGGCATTTGGGATTGCCATTCCCCTCTTAGAATCTGTAAAACAAGTTCACACGTGATGGTAGTATGCGCAATGGCAAGGTTTTTAGAAGAAGTACGGTATGTTAGAGGCAAATGTCTTTCTGGAAAAGCATAAACCCCATATTTATAACGGTTATTTATTAGCGTATATACGTAGTCATTGCTATTACCAGTGAGATTCAATTCCTACTGTTCGTTTGTATTAAGATCTGGAATTATAGTTGTGTCGGAAAATGTTATGGTGATTAGCATTGTGTATTTTAAAAAAATACTTTTTATTGACAGTTTGCCTATTTCAAAATACGTTCAATGATAACTTGTCAATTTGCACTATATGGACTTGAGAAAATCTAATGGCGACTAGTATTGTGTATTCTAAAACATTTTTATTTACAATTTGACCCTTTTAACATTTATAGTGACAGCCTTATATTTTAACCTTAAATTATATGCTCTTGGGGGTGTTTAGGATATGATTTTTAGGATGGACTTGATTTTGTTGATTTTTTTTTTTTAAGATGCTTCATTTCTTTTAGAAAGTAATGAATTTTGTTAGTATGCTTTTGTGGTATTATATACCGAAATAAAGATGAATTGAATTTAATTGACTCAGAGAAAATGACCTTATGCCAAGTTTACAAGGTACCACACCCAGTCTGTAGAATTCTTGGGATATTTCCTTTCCCCAGAAGGGTTTACCATGGATCAGAAAAAAGTGCAGGTGATCCTGGATTGGCCGGCACCAACCTATGTCAAGCAGGTTGAGAGTTTCATGGGGTTTGACAACTTTTATAGGTTCTTTATCACTCACTTCTCTGACATGGTAAGCCCCATTACCAGACTTCTACAAAAGAAAATATGTTCTCCTTGGTCTGGAGAGGCTGATATTGCATTCAAACTACTAAAAGAGAAATTCACTATGGCCTTGGTGCACAGAAATCCAGATCCCAATATACCGTACTTTGCAGCGTTGGATGCCTCTCAGGTTGTCTTAGGAGGTATTTTTTCACAACGTGACAGTTCCTAGAAGACAACAACATACTCAACGTCTCCCAGTCTGGATTCCACAAGAACCACAGCACCGAGACCGCCATCATCGTCTGCACAGACGACATCAGGACCAGACTGGACAAAGGTGAGACGTCGCCCTCATCCTCCTAGACCTCTCTGCAGCTTTTGATACTGCATGCCACCAAACCCTCCGCGCATGCCTTTTCGGCGCCAGAATTCGCCACATAGCCCTGGACTGGCTCACCTCCTTCCTCTCCGAAAGAACCCAAAGAGTTTGCCTCCCTCCTTTCCGGTCTACAGCCACCAAGATCATCTGTGAGGTCCCCCAAGGATCCTCCCTCAGCCCCACCCTCTTCAACATCTACATGGCTCCTTTTGCCAACATCCTCCGCCCCCACAGCACCACCATTATTTCGTACACTGACAACACCCAGCTCATCATCTCCCTCACTAGGAACCCAGCTACCGCCAAGAATAACCTGAACGGCGGACTCCTCGACATTGCCAACTGGATGACAGCAAGCCACCTCAAATTGAACTCAGACAAAACAGAGATCATCATCTTCCACCCCAACAAGGCAGCATGGAACAACTCTTGGTGACCCACGACCCTCAGACCACCCCCACCACCCACGACCCACACATGCAACCTTGGCATTATACTGGACTCGTCTCTCTCCATGACCCAGCAAATCAACGCCATATCATCCTCCTGCTTCAACACCCTTCGCATGCTATGCAAGACTTTCAAATGGATTCCTTTAGAAACAAGAAGAACAGTCACCCACGCCCTCATAAGCAGCAGACTGGACTACCGCAAAGCCCTCTACGCAGGGACTGCAGCCAAGCTTCAAAGAAAACTCCAGCAAATCCAGTCTCATCCTCATCCTCCCTTGCCACGAACACATATTCACCCACCTCAGATCCCTACACGTGCTGCCCATCAACAAAAAGATAATTTTCAAAATCCTTGTCCACACTCACAAAGCCCTCCACGACACTGGACCGGCCCACCTCAACGAACGAGTCAACTTCCACATATCAACTCGACAGCTCCGCTCCGCCGACCTCGCCCTCGCTACAGTCCCCCGCAACCAACCCACCACCTCTGGCGGCAGATCCTTCTCCCCCCTCACCGCCAAAACCTGGAACTCCCTCCCCACCAACCTACGAAAGACCCAGGACCTCCTAACCTTCAGAAAGCACCTAAAACCATGGCTTTTCGAGCAGTAACCAGCCCCCCACCCCCTCCTCCCAGCGCCTTGAGACCCTACCAGGTGAGTAGTGCACTTAAGAAATGTATTTGATTGATTGATTGACTGGACAAATGCATCTGGTGGTGTTCTTTTGAAAAAAGTGTTGCCAGCTGAACAGTATTATACAGTAGCAGAATGAGGATAATTGGCAATTAAGTTGTGTTTCCAGGAGTTGTGAAAGTATCTATTAAGGTTGCAACACACTACTACCGTACATACAGATCATATGAATCCAATTCCTGTGATTGTTAACAGCCTTGACCCCAAGGCAAGTAAGATGGTTGCTGTTTTTTAGAGACTACAACTTCATCATTACCTATTGCCCAGGCACACTACAGATTAAGAGTGATTTGTTATCTAGGTGGGGTTTCTCGAATCAGATTCAGGAATTGACACCACAGAGCATCATAGGCCTTTGCGAACAAGAATCATTTGTGAATAGGATTAGACAAATTATGAGTCAGGAGGGTTCAGCAGTTTGGGTGACAGACATAGAGAAACATGTTTATAACAACCTTTTGCAACACAGTACCACCTTATTCATGCCCACCAAAAACATTAAGGTAAGAAGCTCTAACCTCATGCCATGATTCCCCATTGGCATGACATCCTGGAATTCACAAGACTTTAGCAATCATCAGCAATGGTTTTGGTGGCCTACCCTGTCCAAGGATTTGCATGATTATGTCCAGACATGTCCCATATGCTGTCAGAACAAGGCTTCCCACACTACCCCGCAGGTCTGTTAAGAACCCTACCTGTACCTCCTCAACCCTGCATAAAAATGGCTTTTATCATAGATTTTCCTAACTCCAGTGGTCACAATAGTATTTGGGTGGTGGTTGATTTACTTTCCAACATGGCCCACTTCGTTGCCTTGAAACAAATTTCCAATGCCAAGACTCTCTCCACCCTGTTCGTACAAAACATTCTCCAGTTACATGGTCTGCCCTATGTCATCATTTCTGACAGGGACCCTCAGTTAATTTCCCAGTTCTGGTGCAGTCTTTGCACATCTTTGGACACCAACACGCAACACTTGTCTGTATATCACCCCCTAACCATTGGGCAGATAGAGTGAGTAAACCAAGCACTTGAAAAACAGACACTGCGATATCTGCTACCCTCAACTCCCAAAGAGTGGGAGTCCTTGTTGCCTTTTGTAGAGTTTGCGTATAATAATTCAGAGCATTTGGCCACTGGAGTATCTCATTTTTATTGTGTATCAGGCATCAATCCACAAAAGTTACCTGATAATATTATAAAAACTTCTGACAATGTACCTGTAATATGAGACTTTGTAAAGCAACTTGCAGACTCCTAACAAGAAGTATCACAACACTTATGCTAGGCCAAGTTGAATATGGAATGGCATGCTACTACACATCGTTGAACTTCGCCTGAGTAGAAAAGCAGAGATAAAGGTGGTCATTCTGACCCTGGCGGTCTTTGACCGCCAGGGCGGAGGACCGCGGGAGCACCGCCGACAGGCCGGCGGTGCTCCAATGGGGATTCCGACCGCGGCGGTAAAGCCGCGGTCGGACCGGCACCACTGGCGGGGTCCCGCCAGTGTACCGCGGCCCCATTGAATCCTCCGCGGCGGCGCAGCTTGCTGCACCGCCGCGGGGATTCCGACCCCCCCTACCGCCATCCAGATCCCGGCGGTCGGACCGCCGAGATCCGGATGGCGGTAGGGGGGGTCGCGGGGCCCCTGGGGGCCCCTGCAGTGCCCATGCCACTGGCATGGGCATTGCAGGGGCCCCCGTAAGAGGGCCCCTACATGTATTTCACTGTCTGCTGCGCAGACAGTGAAATACGCGACGGGTGCAACTGCACCCGTCGCACAGCTTCCACTCCGCCGGCTCGATTCCGAGCCGGCTTCATCGTGGAAGCCTCTTTCCCGCTGGGCTGGCTGGCGGTCTGAAGGCGACCGCCCGCCAGCCCAGCGGGAAAGTCAGAATTACCGCCGCGGTCTTTCGACCGCGGAACGGTAACCTGACGGCGGGACTTTGGCGGGCGGCCTCCGCCGCCCGCCAAGGTCAGAATGAGGGCCAAAGTCTGGTTCGCCACCAAGAATTTATGATTGCAGGGTTCCCACAAATTGCAGCCTCAATTTATTGGTCCCTTTATGATTGAAAAGGGAATGTATCCCATAGCAGTCCTGGTGCAACTGCCAGATGATTTGCCAGTTCACCCTGTGTTCCATGTTTCCCTACTCAATCCACACCATGCCCACACACGGCCTGCTCCTCTTCCCCCACCTGTAACCCTGGATGGTCACCTGGAACTTGAAGTCCAGAGGGTTTTAGATTAATGAGGCATCAAGGCTAATTTGTTTTACCTGATTGAATTGAAAGTATATGGACCTGAGGAGAATTCCTAGGAACCAGCTGGTAACATTTATGCACCTCGTCTAATCTGGTCATTTCATGCTCACCACCCTGACAAATCACACCCAGTGGGTCTTCCTTTTCAGGGGGGGACTGTCACTAATCCATCTTATACCCTAGAAGTGGTGGGTTTCATCCACGAGACCCATATCTCTTTTCCTTTGTGGCGCCTCAATAACCTGAGTAATTCCAGTCATGCTTGCTTCCCTAGTGATGCCTCTCATGTCCGTGCTCTCTCCATGAGTTCCCCATAGTGCTGAAGTCTGAACCATTGACCCTCCTGTTATGATGCTATGCAAGGTTTATCCAGTTTGCACCTGCAGATATCACATGCACAGTTAAAATAATCATGTTTCCTCTGAAGAACAGCGGTTTGTACGATCATGCACTTGGATTCCATTGGAATGGTCATATGTCAATTACTGTTTGCACCTACTACTGGGTAGGGCCATTTCCCCTGTTGTGCAACACATGTGTTCCCCCTCCTCAGGTTCATGTGTCCATCTGGCACACTCTTGTTGCCTGTATAAATACCCTCCTTGAATCTCCATCAGCGCTTGGCGTCAAACCGGTTCCCAATGTGCATCAACATCGTTCCTGCACTCATCTTCCTATGTCCAGTTCAGTGCAAGTCTCTTCCCTGTGATCATCTCCTGATCTGCCCAGAGTTTCCAACAGTCTAGACTTCCAAGCCCATCTGATTACTCTGTGATTCTGGCGTCAGCCACGCTTACAGTGTTTTCCTCATGAGTTGCATCTCTGCTTCTGCTGAGCTCCTGGCACCAAGTGGGTCTGTTGATTTGGATTCGAGTTCCAGTATTGTTAAGGCTAAGTACTTAACTCTCAGGTAAGTGCACACTAATCATTAGACTTTATTTCAAGGCTTTCTTACTGTAAGGGGATCATGTTTTTGAACTCTGAACATTGATGGAATATTGAGTTCTTCCCCTGAGACCCAGTGCTTCAATCTCGTTTGTAGCTCTATGAACTCTTCATATATGAACTGAAAGTTTGTTATTGTGTTTTGGACAAGTGGTATCTTGCACCTATGAATAGGATCTGAAAGACTATTCTTTTTATTGTTCAGACCTGGAATTTCTGTATGTTCCAAAGTTTTGAAAGTTATTCAGATAATGTTGAATTGACTGCTCTTTTCTTTTTCTTGAAATGCTTAAGATAATGTCTGTAAGTTTACACAAATCTAAATAATCGTTTATGGGCTTAAAATACGAATAGTCGGTTACATTGTTTTCTGTCACTTGTAGTGTGTCTCATCTGCAATGGAAATTTCGAGACCAAGAGAACCTTACCTCCTAGACAGTGTTCGAGGCAGTTGTTTTATCCCATCTGCCCTTCCCCCAGGGGTTGTCGGTGGTACAAGGCAGTAATTGCTTGTTACATTGTGCAGCCCCAGTTGAGATTGGAGGTCCAGCATCTTCCCCGAGGTTGGAACCAGGTGACTGTGTGACACCTATATCATGGCCCGACTTTGGGCACCAGCAAGTAGGTTGCACACCCATGGTGGGTTGCGCATATGGCCTGACCTAGGTGCATGGTCAACTCTGAACATGGTAAAAATACCCACAGACATTTGTGAAAAAAACAGTGTCAGGATAGTTAGGTATGGTAATAAGATATTAGCTTCTTTAAAAAAAAAAACAATACACTCATTGGAAAAAAAAGATTGAAGTGACATTATAGTTAGGTGTGGAAATGAAATGAGCTAATGTTTTAAAATGGAAAAACAGTAAAATTTACCAGTATAGTTCAGTGAATTATCTATAACTTGTGCCCCATCATTTCTGCTTATCACCTCACATATTACGTCACTGGTGACATGTTAAATGACACCAATTATGACATCTCTGATGTTGTCTCAAATTAAATCATTGATGACATCACTGATGACATCTCAAATTACATCATTTATGATTTTGCTGTTCACATTACCCTACAAGCCCCTTACATCATTAAAAAAATGTTTACTAAAGGCCCATAGTCATATACAGCACAGAGTTACTTGTGAGTGCCTACAATGTAAATTGCGAAATCCCTGGATGAAAGCGTGGCTGTGCATGTTGAAAGTGATACAGTGCACCGTTTGCAAACCAGGTGCAAGTTGTACTTCATGTTTAACAAGGTAAAGGCTGAGAGTACCTGATGTGTGCTCTAGAGGCATATTTCAAAGTGTGTTGGGGCTAACGCCCAAAGTCTGTGAGAAAAGCCAAGGCTTCTGTTGACAATAGATTATCTACCAGTAGACATCTTGACACATGCCCGAGGTAAATAGCTGTATTACAGTGCTGAAGACAATTTATAACAGGGTGTTTATGATGTATGGATGTTTATTTCCAGAACTTTAATTTTGAGGTATTGCAGATTGTTGAATAACATAGAATGTAGGGGTGACCCACTTAGTGGTGGGTTAACTCTCACTGAGGTAGTACGCAGGCTCTAAGGCTGCATGCCCTTACAATCCTCCCAGGAATGTGTGTAGCATATTTTACCAAAACTAGAAATGTTGTCCACACAGCCTGGTATAAGGTGTTTTATCGGTGGCAAATGCATACCTGTCGACCTTTAAATTAAAATTACAGGTCGTATGAAGTCTTTAAAGACTTTAAAGTCTTTTAAAGGGTGATTTCATTAAGATGTATAGGGTGGGAAATCATTTGGAGAGTGCTCAATGTTTAAAAAGTTGGGGACCCTATTGAAATTTATGAAGGCATTTTGTTTCTTATGTGGATGAATGACAGTTAAAAAGGGGTAACTTCCACCAACTGGGGGTGACTCCAAAAATATGCCATATGTCTAGCATATAGTCAAAGTTTGTCCATTATCACCTGACTAGTAATAGACATTTGTTGAATTACTACAAGTCTACAAGCACTATAGAATGAAGTCACAATCATTGAATGATAAGTGATATTATGAATGATGTAATTTGATATGCCATCGAAGATGTCAGCAAATCTGTACAAAGCTTTTCAAAACTAGTACAACAACTTTGAGTTCTTCGTGGCAACTTTTGTGCAGATCCATCAAGTGTAAAAAAATTATTGAGTTGGGCTTGGAGAGCTTACATTTTTGCAATATATGGACCATTAATTCATGGAGTTTTGTGAACCCAAATTAGCAGAGCTGCAAGGGTACAAAAACCTCTACAACAAATTAAAAAATACTGTATAATGTGATTAGCCAAGGGAGCTTTTCAACCCTTTTGTATTCTGTGTCTGATCCACAAAACGAAACCAGTGTGATTGGCAGACAGCAACATTAGGAAAACATATTGTGGCTACCTTTACAGAATACAAGGACTCAAAGGGCTGATGCACTATTCCATTCAACATAATTTCTTCAAACTCTTTTGTGAACTGACATGCAACACAATTATTGCATTTATAATGTCCCTGCACCAGGGGTAGTTGTAACATCGTTCTTAAATATTTCTTTTGTTCAATTGGAAAAGCAGCTTTAACCCAATCATCCCATAGATTTTGTGCTTTTTTGAAAGAGAACATGGGTTTTCCAATACCCAAATCCTTCACTAATCTCCAATTTCTTTCAATAATTGACCTTATTTTGTTAATTTTAGGACTATACGTGATGACACAAGTTAATGGAGAATTCTTTGATCTTTGTTTAGGAGTTAATAGTTCTTCTGAGGTGTGTATTATTTTGCTTAATGCTATTGTGGCCCAATGGGGCCAAAATCGCAGTGCCAAATTTACAAAGTGGCCCAATGGCCCCACTTTGTAACCCTTTGCGCTACATTATGCCTGCGCCAGGCATAATGTATGCATAGCGGGCGTTACCCCAGTAGGGTGGCCGAAAAAAATGGCACAAAGGAATCTAAGCGATTTCTTTGCCTCATTTCTTTCTGCACTTTTAACACCTGCTCAGAGCAGGCGTTAAAAGGAGGCACACCATTGTTTACAATGGGCCTCAATGGGCTTTGCAGGATTAGCGTATATATTTGTTACGCTAATCCTGCAAAGCTCTATATTAGCATAAAAAATGTTGATGCTAGTTCCCTAACTACCGCCATGGTGCACCATATTTTACATATGGTGCACACATGGTGCCATTAGAGGGGAGCTAAGGGGCCCAAGAAAAGTGGCCCTGCACTGGATGCTCTTGCTTCTTTTACTTTCAATTTTTCATCATTCCCAGCTATGTGTTTTGTTTCTTTAACATCCTCTGGCTTATGCCACAGCTCTATCACACTATTCTTTAAAGTGGTATTCATGAATTTATCTTTGGAGTCCAGGGTACATATGTACAAAACTTTTTTGCAGTCAGAAACAGGCCGAATCACCGAATCAGCCCATTTGTGACTGTAAAAATCAATTTCTAATATACATATTTCAAACTGCGATTAAGTAACTTTTTACTATATCATAATTTGGTTTAGCGATTTGGCTTCAGACAAAGTACGTTTAGGGCATCCTTTCCAAATACAGAATCGCAATGGTACGTATGAATGTTTTGCTACCAAATTACTGTTGCAAAGCATTCATTTTATATGGACACTTCAAAGGAGGTGTTTACCATTCACAAATAGGAAGGAGACCCAGAAGGAATCCCTTCCACTTTGTGAATGCTGAAACAAATATTTTTCAAGAGCAGGCAGTGGTCCCAAGGACCACTGCCTACTCTTAAAAAATGAAACCTAAATGTGTAATTTTATGTATTGTAACACATCCTGTGTTGTTTTAAGGAAAAAATGCTGCATAAAAAACACCTTTATTAAAAAGTAATGACAGGCATGGCGGTCTGCTGACCCCAACAGGCCCCCATCCCTGTGATGGCTGCAATTCCTTATGGGTTGCAAACTGCGACCTACCCTATTAATATTCATTAGGTAGGTCGATTTGCTACCCATTAGGAATCACTATTTAAAACGTGTATGTTTTTGTACATTGGGAATTGTGATTTCCTATGTGCAATTCATCAATAATCGCAATTAGGAAATCACAATACATTTATTTTGTACATATGGCCTTTGGTCTCTGATTAAAGTCAAGGAGCCATAAACAACAGTTTAAAGGTTTTATGCCATACAAACCTGCCAAAGAGTAGCACTCCTCCTCCCTCCCCATTCACCTCCCCCTTAAGCTTCTAAAGTGGGGACAGGAGTCACGAGACCCATGTATTCCAACATTTAAAGACCTATCATGAAAAACAATTCCTCACAGAAAAGATATGCCTTTTTCTGTATCATGCTGAAAGTATCCAACATGAATCTTAAAATATGAGTCTATGAATAAGTCTCGGTTTTTCACTGTGCCTGCCTTGTACGAAACATAAAAATAAGAAAACATTAACAAAATATTATGATCAAAAGAAGTAGCCTTTTCATTTACATCTCATTTTATTTCTGTAGATGTTAGACATACAAAGTGACATAGATTAATATGAGTGCACAGTTTTTATATAGACCCTCCTGCTGCCTTTTATTGTGTTTGCATTTTGATTGCCAGCAAAGAAGTAAACTCAGGACCAGAAAATAAAACAAATGCTCCACCTTCAGACAAGTGGGGAAGCGTGGAATGGAAAACTAGACTCATAGTTTCACAGCCCCATTTCAGCCACTAGACCACATGCACCTACATAAAACACTTTGAGGAACATTTACTAATATTTCATGCAAACCGGATGCCCAAGGGAACTTGCTGTGCTGTGTTGCATGAATGGGAGATAGTAGAAATGCTCCATATTTACAAGAATATCAATCATTTCTGCTCTCTCCCTGCACTATCACACTGTCTGCTGCCTAGCACCAATGATGGCACCTTTGCACCACAATGCAAAGGTGTCTGCGTTACGGACAGGATAACACCTTCATGCACAAAATCAATACTTAGAGGGTTATTCCTGCAGAATGCAGCACGCATGGAAAAGGGAAGTAATGAGGAGAAATACAAATATTTCTCCTTGTTCCCCCATCTGTCAGGCTGACTTTGGGGCAAACCCTTACTGACTTTAGTAAAATGGGTTTGTGTCAAAATACATGAGTGGATGCATGGGAATCCGCATGCACCACCCATGTAACATCTATTCAATACAAAGCAGTGGTATGCTCTGTGTTACTTTGCATTTACTAAACCACACAAAGTGACTTTTCATTGCTTAGTAAATACCAAAAATTACATTACATCTGGGCTGCGCTCCAAAAGTGACACAAGCCAGACACAAATTAATAGTAAATATTGGCCTTTGTTATTTTACTGCTTATTAGAAAGAGCCAGGTACACACAGTTTTATGTATGGACACACTTTTCTTAGAAAAGAAGTGTCATGCTGGAGACGAAGTAGGGTTAGCGGTGTCAGGGCTAAGCAATAGGGAATGTGAACAAGGTCTTTATTCATCAAGAAACTGTGGGGGTTGTTACAACATTGGTGGTAAAAGCCACTTACCGGCGTGCAGAAGACCGCCAACACACCGCCGCGGAATTCCGTCACAGCTATTACGACCCACATCTCGAAATCCAACAAAATTCAGACACCCACACAAGTCCGCCACACCAAAGGTCAGTGATAAACTGGCGAAAACAAAACCGACACCGTCACGCCAACAGAAATACGTCCATGCTATCACGACCCACGAATCCACGCGGCGGTCTTTCAACCGTGGTATTCCATTGGCGGTGCACACAGCCGCGCTCAAAATACACACACTCTTACAAAACACAGTCACATTGGACAATTCGAAATACACACACCTGATACACATACACACACCACTCCCACACACCCAATACAATATAAAACACACACCCACATCACCCACAAACCCCTACGACCAAAAATTAAGAAAGAAGGCCAGAGAGAGACACCACCATCCACAAACTAGCAGCCACAGGCACTCAACACCATCACCCACACTACTTCCACACACAAAACACCACACACCACTACATATCACCACACTTATCACCACATACACCACCCCACACATCACCTACACCACCCCATGGCACGGCAAAGACACCCCAGGTTCTCGGAGGAGGAGCTCAGGGTCATCGTGGAGGAAATCGTCCGGGTAGAGCCACAGCTATTTGGATCCCAGGTGCAGCACACCTCCATAGCTAGGAAGATGGAGCTATGGCGAAGAATAGTCGACAGGGTCAACGCAGTGGGACAGCACCCAAGAATTCGGGACGACATCAGGAAGAGGTGGAACGACCTACGGGGGAAGGTGCGTTCCGTGGTCTCAAGACACCACATCGCGGTACAGCGGACTGGCGGCGGACCCCCACCTCCTCCCCCACAACTAACAACATGGGAGGAGCAGGTCTTGACTATTCTGCATCCTGAGAGCCTCACAGGAGTCAGTGGAGGAATGGACTCTGGTAAGTCAAATCTTAACTATCATATCCCCCAACCTACATGCATGCTATCACAGACCCCCACCCTCGCCCCCTCCCCTATCACTCCAACTCCTCACAAATGTACTAATAACACAAACCACCCATCCCAACACCAAGCCCTGCATGACACAACAAAGCATGGACACCCATCACTAAAGCATGCCCACTGCACATACCCATAACACCCCCCTCAACCATCATCACACAAGCCCCCACACAGGAATGCTAGCACTGGGGTACACGGTCACCCACCCATTGCACACCATGACACACACAGATGCAGTAATCATGCTTTTACACCCCTGCAGGACCACTACCCAACATCACCAGACAGGAGGGTCCAGAGATCTCCACCCCACCCACAGAAGAGGCCCACAGTGATGACAGCAGCTCTGTCCAACTGGATCCAGATGACCAGCCCGGACCATCGTGTGCCTCAGGACAGTCGGTTCCCCACACCCAGTCACAGGCCACCACAGAGCTTCCCCCCTCTGGTAACACCAGCACAGCACCCACCCAGCGGGCCCATACCTCCGTCTCCAGGACACGTCAATCAGCTGTGTATCCATCACTACAGGGAACCCAGGATAACCCACCACCCCAACAACATCAGGGACCTGGGGGCAGTGGTAGTGGGCACACGGTCCATGGGACGGAGGCCCAGGAACACAGGGGAACTGGGAGGGCTGCTGTGCAACAGGGGGTGGACAGGCCTAGGGAACCCACTCTCCACGAGGCCCTCTCCTCCATCATGGGAGCATACCACCACTCCCAGGAGATGATGGCAACGGTCCTGGCCAAGTTTCAGGAGACCCAGCGGCTGCAGGAGGAACAGTATTTGGGGTTCAGGAAGGAACTCAGAAACATCAGCTCCGCCCTGGGCACCATCGTAGGGGTGCTGAAGGAAATACTTAACAACAGGAGGGACACTGTGGCACTCCAAGGGGCCCCTGACACTAGCATGGACGATGAACTGCCCACCACCTCCGCCGGCGCTAGTGGACAGGACGCCCGCCACAGGACCACCACACCAGCACCCCACCCCCTGCAGATGGAGAACCATCCCGCAAACAGTCCCTGAGATCCAGGAACAAGACAGAGCACGATGCCAAGACCCCCGCCAAGAAATGAGACCACCCTGATTGTCATCCTACTGTCCCACTTTGTATCCCTGTCCATATTGGAACTGCCCCAGCTCCACTTTCTATGCCCATATGGGCAATGCACCTGTGAGACTAATAGACTGGACTCTGCCATGGACATTCTTCCACCATCACCCCTCACCATTTTACAACCCCCTCCAATATTTCACACTTCAATAAACACCCTTGAAGCACAAAACAATCTGGAGTCAGTCTGTGATTTCGAAAATGTGTATTAGCAATGACAGTGAGAAAATGCATTTTCAAATGTAATGTCAACATACCTATGTCACACATCTCAAGTCCATGAGGAATCTAAGCAGTTGGAAACCACACCTGTGAAACCGTAAGGGAAATGTACAACTCAGTTACCATATACTGGTTGAAATCGACAGACAGGATAGAGGTAGAAGTGGGAAAGTACTTGTAGTAGGCAGGAATGTGTTCTCACCTGTGTGTCACTGGAAATATTGCTGGATGACTGAGTCCCTGTTGTCAATGTCTTCTTCCTCTGCTTCCTCCTCATCACTGTCCACAGGCTCCACAGCTGTCACAACACCGTCATCTGGACCATCCTCCTGCAGAAAAGGCACCTGCCGTCGCAAAGCCAAGTTGTGAAGCATACAGCAGGCCACGATGATCTGGCACACCTTCCTTGGTGACTAGAATAGGGAACCACCTGTCATATGGAGGCACCTGAACCTGGCCTTCAGGAGGCCGAAGGTGCGTTCGATCACCCGCCTTGTCCGCTCATGGACCTCATTGTAGCGTTCCTCTGCCCTGGTCCTGGGATTCCTCACTGGGGTCTGTAGCCATGACAGGTTGGGGTAACCAGAGTCCCCCAATAGCCATACACAGTGCCTCTGGAGTTGACCCATCACATAATAGATGCTGCTATTCCGCAGGATGTAGGCATCATGCACAGAGCCAGGGAACATAGCATTTACCTGGGAGATGTACTGGTCTGCCAAACATACCATCTGTACATTCATGGAATGCTAACTCTTCCGGTTCCTGTACACCTGTTCACTCATGTGGGGGGGGACCAGAGCTACATGGGTCCCATCAATGGCACCTATGATGTTGGGGATATGTCCAAGGGCATAGAAGTCACCTTTAACTGCAGGCAAATCCTCCACCTGAGGGAAAACGATGTAGCTCTGCATGTGTTTCAGCAGGGCAGACAACACTCTGGACAACACGTTGGAAAACATAGGCTGGGACATCCCTGATGCCATGGCCACTGTTGTTTGAAATGACCCACTTGCAAGGAAATGGAGCACTGATAGCACCTGCACTTGAGGGGGATCCCTGTGGGATGGCGGATTGCTCACATCAGGTCTGGCTCCAACTGGGCACACAGTTCCTGGATTGTGGCACGGTCAAACCTGTAGGTGATAATCAAATGTCTTTTCTCCATTGTCGACAGGTCCACCAGCAGTCGGTACACCGGAGGATTCTGCCATCTCCTCACATGTCCCAGCGGACGGTGCCTAGGAATGACAATAGCGACCACAGAGTCAAACAACTCAGAGGTACGTACCCACAGTCTACACAGAACACCATTCATACACAAAATATGGCCTGTATTTGTGTTGTGCGACAAGGCCTAGGTCTGTGTGATGCAGTTGGTAATTATGCCATGTGGGCCCCTGAAATTGCAGCTGCCTGACCTCTAAAGTGGGACAATGGGATGTGAGGTAACTGCGCTGGCGTTGTACACCGTCGCGGTAGGCGGTCGAAGACCGCGGCTCAGTGCTGCATTGGTTAACATTGGACCCTATGGGTCCCAGGAGCCAATGACGATGTACGACGGCGGTGATGGTACGCACCGCCGCGGACGTGACCGCCATTTTCTGCGTGCATGAAGGACTGAATGCATGTGCCACATGGCAAGGGTAGGGATGTGGGCCACTCACTTCGACGGTGCAGTTGTTAATGACTTCTCTTCTTCCCCTGTACATGTCATGTAGGTCAGCGCCCACCAGAAGAAGGATATTTGGCGTGCCATCGCCGAGGACATCCGGACCCTGGGGGTCCACCACAGACGGAGCACCGACTGACGAAAAAGATGGGAGGACATTCGCAGCTGGAGCAAGAAGACGGCGGAGGTTCAGCTGGGGATGGCCTCCCAACGTGGGAGGGGTGCCCGTCGAACCATGACCCCCCTGATGTTCCAGATCCTGGCGGTGGCCTACCCTGAGTTGGATGGGCGCTTGAGGGCATCACAGCAGACACAAGGGGGTGAGTACAACATAATTCAGCGGACTTTTCCCGCAGTGAAGGTGTCTGGGTGGGGGAGGAGGGCTGTGGGTTTCCCTAGGCCAGGACGAGTTCCGTAATCTAGGCCCCTCCGTAATGCAGGCCATGTGGCACCCCACCCCACCTCTGTAGAGTGCCAAGTACAGGTATACATGCCCCTGTGTCATCTATGTGTGCAGATGTCGACCATAGCCATGTTGGACATATCCCAGGAATTGCATCTGTAGAGCCCAACAGCACGACGTAGTGCAGGGGGCTGCTGTGTCTGTATTGTCCGCCAACGGTAGCGGTAAGCCATGCACTCAACCTGTCTTTCTTCTGTCGTTCCCCCCCATTTTTGTGGTCTCCCTGTTCTTGTGTGCATCAGCATCATCATCAGGCGGAGGTACAGTGGCACTGGAGCATGAGGGAGCTGCATCCCACATGGCCATGGAGGGCCACACCACGGACTCAGAATATACCAGTGGGACGGAGGGCGAGGGGAGCACCACGGCGGTCACAGGATCTGCAACCAGCGACAGAGACTCGTCATCCGATGGGAGCTCCCTTGTGGTGGCGGCAAAATCTGTGCCCCCAAACTTCTACAGGTACAGCCGCCACCCCCCCTACCAGCACCACCCTCCCAGCAGCCCCTCAGCCTTCGCCCCGTACCCGCTCACCCAGGAGGGTGGGCATCACCTTCGCCCCAGGCACCTCAGCCCCTGCCCCTGTCACTTCTGCTGCCCTCAGTGAGGAGGCCATTGACTTCCTCAGGTCCCTCACTGTTGGGCAGTCTACCATTTTGAATGCCATCCAGGGTGTAGAAAGGGAATTGCAACACACAAATGCATTCCTGGAGGGCATTCATTCTGGTCAGGCTGCCCTTCATCGAACCCTGCAAACTCTGGCCTCAGCGCTGATGGCAGCCATTGTCCCTGTCTCTAGCCTCCCCCCTCCAACTTCCTCCACCCAGACCCAATCCCCGGTACCCCAGCCTATCCCAAGCACACGATCAGACCAACCTGCACACACCTCACCACACAAGGGAAGCTCAGGCAAACATAAGCACCACACATCCCACAGGCACTCACGCAAGCATCACACACATACAGACACACCACTGCCTCCACTGTGTCACCCTCCTCCTCGTCTCCCTCCTCCCTCCCAGTCTCATCTACACTCACACCTGCATGCACTACCACTACAGCCACTACGTCCCGCACCAGCACACCCACCACCACACCGCGCTCACGTGCACTCACCACCCCCACTCCCATTTACACGTCCCCTGTGTCCTCTCCCAGTGTGTCTGTGACGCCCCCTCCGAAGATACACAAACGTAGGCACACACCCACCCAACAGCCATCCACCTCATGACAGCCTCCAGCCCATGCACCTTCACCCAAAGTCACCAAACGTACACCTCCCACAACCACTACCTCTTCCTCCACTCCCAAACCCCCTCCAGCTACCCGTCCCAGTGTTCCTAAGAAACGTTTCCTGGCCAACCTTGACCTCTTTCTCACCAGCCCCCCCTCCAACTCATAGGTCCCGTACTAGCACCTCAGCCAAAAAATCTCCGTGACCAGTGGTGCCTTTTACAGGTATGTGGAGTGCACCGGCCACCAGGACAGCCAGTGTGGCACGAAGCCACAGCACAGCCAGTCCCCCCCGTGAAGCACCAGAAGTTGGACAGTGCCCGGCAGGAGAGGGGGAAGACTCCAGCCAGCAAAGCCTCTCACAAGGGTCCCGGGGGGAGTGTCGACTCAGCTGTGACTCCTCCCAAGGTGGGGAAGGGGCAGAAGAAATTTCCAAAGTCTGGGAGGAGCAGCACGGCGGAGAAGACCGCCATCATCCCCGCTGCCCAGGAGGCTACCGCCAGCCCCATCGTCACTGGCCAGGAGGCCACCGCCAGAGTCTCTGCCCAGGAGGCCAGCCTCATCGTCACTGGCCAGGAGGCCACCGCCAGAGTCACTGCCCAGGAGGCCAGCCCAATCGTCACTGGCCAGGAGGCCACCGCCAGAGTCACTGCCCAGGAGGCCAGCCCCATCGTCACTGGCCAGGAGGCCACCGCCAGAGTCACTGCCCAGGAGGCCAGCCCCATCGTCACTGGCCAGGAGGCCACCGCCAGCCCCAGAGTCACTGGCCAGGAGGGCCCCGCAAGTCACAGCCCAGCTGACCCATGAAGGACCGCCAGCCACAGGCCTGCTGGGCAATGAAGGACCGCCTTGGCAAGCACCGAAGAACAGGCCAGGGACCGCTGAACAAGGCAAAGACCGCCATGGAATGCACCGCTGAACAGGTCTGACACTGGCAACGCAAGCACCGCTGAACAGGCCAGGGACCGCTGAACAAGGCAAAGACCGCTATGGAATGCACCGCTGAACAGGGCAAGCACCGCTGAACAGGTCAGAAACTGCCAACTCAAGCACCGCTGAACAAGGCAAAGACCGCCATGGAATGCACCGCTGAACAGGGCAAGCACGGCTGAACAGGTCGGAAACTGCCAACTCAAGCACCGCTGAACAGGGCAAAGACCGCCATGGCAAGCACCGCTGAACAGGGCAAGCACCGCTGAACAGGTCAGAAACTG
This sequence comes from Pleurodeles waltl, assembly GCF_031143425.1. NCBI lineage: Eukaryota > Metazoa > Chordata > Amphibia > Caudata > Salamandridae > Pleurodeles > Pleurodeles waltl. The sequence goes on from NC_090449.1 coordinate 597,438,650, forward strand.
CCAACTCAAGCACCGCTGAACAGGGCAAAGACCGCCATGGCAAGCACCGCTGTACAGGGCAAAGACCGCCGAACAGGGCAAAGACTGCCAAGGCGAGCACCGCTAGCTCATTAGCGGCAGGGGCAGTGACGCAACTGGGACCGTCACAGGGTGAGTGCTGCACTCTGGGCACCAGTCCCCCTCCAGAACCAGTGGAGACATGCATCCACTCCGTCTGTCCTGCACAGGATGGAGCACTCTGGGCACCAGTCCACCTCCAGAACCAGTGGAAACATGCATCCACTCCATCTGTCCTGCACAGGATTAAGCACTCTGAGCACCAGTCCCCCTCCAGAACCAGTGGAGACATGCATACACTCCGTCTGTCCTGCACAGGATGAAGCACTCTGGGCACCAGTCCCCCTCCAGAACCAGTGGAGAACAGCATCCACTCCGTCTGTCCTGCACAGGATGAAGCACTCTGGGCACCAGTCCCCCTCCAGAACCAGTGGAGACATGCATCCACTTGAGAGACTGTGTCTTTGCACTCCCCAGGATGGTACAGTGGGCAACCCACCCACTGTAGAGACTTGAGAGACTGTGGCTTTGCACTCCCCAGGATGGTACAGTGGGTAACCCACCCACTGTTGAGACTTGAGAGACTGTGGCTTTGCACTCCCCAGGATTGAACAGTGGGCAAACCACCCACTATTGAGACTTGAGAGACTGTGGCTTTGCACTCCACAAGATTGAACAGTGGGCAACTCACCCACTGTAGAGACTTGAGAGAATGTGGCTTTGCACTCCCCAGGATTGAACAGTGGGCAAACCACCCACTGTAGAGACTTGAGAGACTGCGGCTTTACACTCCCCAGGATACATCAATGGGCATAGAGCCCCCTCGTGGATCTGGCGTGGTGCACTCATCCGGCTGAGGTGCCCCCCCTTCCCTTCCCCCTGAGGTGCCTGTTGTATTTCTGTCTGATGCCCCTGCAGTGTTCTCTCCGTTTTGATCAAGTATCTAGTGTGGGCCTCGCCCATGCATTTTGGGCCCATTGGTCCACGGACAATGAATGGTGCATTACCTGCATGACCAGTTGTGGTGTATATTTTGTTTAATGTGTGTATACAGTATATATATATATATATATACATATATATATATATATATATATTTGGTTACCGTATTTTGATATATTACAATGGTTCCACTCATTTCCTTTTGTCTTTGCATTCTTCCGGGGGGGGTTGGGGGTTGTTACTGTAATGTTTGGATATGCATTGGTGTGTGTGTTGTACTGGGTGAGGGTCGGGTGGGGGTTGGGATGTTGTTTGTGTGTGTCCCTGTGTTTTTGCCTCCCCCCTCCCCTATGTTGTAGGTGCAGTACTCACCGTGGTCTTCGCCGCCGGCGTTGATGATCCTTGTATAGGAGCAGGAAGGCTATCGCTGGCAGAATATGGAGTTTCGGCTCCATGGAGTCATCGTTCCTCGTGAAGTGTGTAGAGGTGAGCGTTTTCCCTTTGAAATGGCTGTTTCCGCCGTGTTTTTATTCACGGGGAATCCGCCCCGTAAAAGGTGGCGGATTGGTAGGTTGTGATACTGTGAGCGGTACATTGTCCTCCGCCTGTCTGTTGGCGGTGACCGCCGCGCTGTTTGTTTGTACCGCCGTGGCGGTCGCAGTGTTAAAGTGGCTGTCGGTGTTGGCGGTTTCCGCCACGGTCATAATTCAAAAATTTTTCCCGCCGGCCTGTTGCCGTTTTTACCACCGCTTTAACACTAACCACCAGGGTTGTAATGACCCCCTGTGTGTCTTTGCATTTGATTTGCAAGAGGAGTGCATCAACTTTCTAAGCATGGCAGTGAAACAAATGTGCATGTTTTGCAACATATGCATTGTGATGAAGCTGGGGCTATTTTGATTTTGTTTTTTGTTTACTGATCCAACATAGCCATGGATATGCCAAGACAATAAAATAAAAATAACTAAGATACAAAGGACCACAAAAAGGACAGCAAGTGGTTGGTTGCTTTTACCAGCTAGCAGGCTCTTACTAAAAAAAAAAAAAAACTTACAAATTGAGAGTGCAGGTAAGCACCGGGTTGTAACAGCCTAGCAGGAGAGTAAAGGGTAGGTAACCACATAAAACAATTGCTGAGTTCAGTGGCCTTCAGGAAAAAAAAGGTAAAAGCCATATATAAAGAATGGAATTAAAGCCAAGGTGTGCTCACATCCACGAAATGCTGTGGACGAATAACCACATTCATGGATAAATCTGTTATCCCCATCCCTACACAGTTGATAATGGCCGAAATGGAGTGTGCCAAAGCCCAATCTCCAACTGTATCTATACGTGTATTTTGTGGATTGTGTGATGAGGGCTGTGGTGTGTTATGTGATGACATGAGCTCTCACCAGATAACTAAAGCTGTGAGACTTAGCAATAGTTGTGGTGGAAGCCTATAGAGGTGAGAGACAAGAAATGACAGACAGAGGCATAGACAGAGTGGAGTGCAAAGAGGAGAAGAAAAGGAAGGCTTCAGGGGAAGAAGGCAGTGTTGGTAAAAAATATATATATTAATGAAAATGGATAAAGGTGACATAAAAGAAATGAAAGAGGTGAGGAGATGAGAAAAAGGATGAGACGTCTGAAGGTGACCCAGAAGAAAGGTGGACTATAAAGAAAACACAAGGAGGGAAGTGATAAAGAGGGTGAGAAACTATGTAAAAGGGATATAAAGGAGAAAGCATACTGAAAGATAAAGGGATAGGAAGGACAGAGATGGGACAGAAGGAAAGGGGAGAAATGGCAGATGAGACAGAAATAATGCAAGGAAAGGGGTGGAAGGGGAGAGAGATGAAAGAAAGAGATATAGAGAAGAAAGAAATGTGGAAGGGATGTTGAGTGTACAGCGTAAAGGGCGGTTCGAAATCAGGAAGATAGACAGAGAGACACAGAAGTGAGAGAAAACGGAATGAGGATTGTTAGACCATTCAGCCTTCGGGTGGTCTTCCCCCAAACTGTTTCGCCCGCTTGCCTCCAATTTTGATGACCTTGTTTTTGTTGGCCTTAGGACTCTTTGCACTCTCCCACTGCTAACCAGTGCCAAAGTGCTCTCTCCGTAGAACATGGTTAAACTGTCATATACCCAGTTGGCATATTCAGTTTATGGTAGATTGGTATACTACCAAGGGACTGTAAATTAAATGCTACAAGTGGGCCTGCAGCACTAATTGTGCTACCCTCTTATGTAGCACTCTAAAAGTTGTCCCAGTCCTGCCATTGAAGTATGACTGCAGTGCCACACTGCCATGTCCAGTGTCCTTTATAACTTCTTTCCAAGCCTTAAACTCATCTATTAATACATAAAACTCACCTCTAAGCTAGGCCCTATGTAGCCCATTAAGCAGAGTGCTATGAAATTAAAAAGTAGCACATGTACCTTTTACTTTTACATGTCCTGGTAAAGACAAACTCCCAGATTTGTTTTACTGTACTGTGAGGCCTATCCCTCTCATAGGATAACATTGGGGATAGCTTATTACATTTAATAAGCTGTAATTCCTGATTGAGAGGCGGTAGATCTGTCATGTTTGGTACATATGGAATTGTAGTGTACATTTCAAAGACCTCTTTGAAGTCTCACTCAGTTCAAAGGAACTACTGGGTGTAAGAACTGGACCACAGACCCTACCACTTATACTTCTGGACCTGTGGCTACCCTGGCAGGAAGAAATCAATCAATCATTTATTCGTAAAGCGCAACTTGTCACCTGCAAGAGTATGCAGGCACTAAGATAGATCTCATTCAAAAAGCCAGGTTTTGAGCCAGTTCTTGAATTCAGTCAGTAAAGGGGTAGGGCGTTCCAGGCCTTGAAGGCGAGAAAGGAGAAGGAGCGGCCTCCAGCACCCCAGCGATGAGTGCGATGGATCTGTATGAGGTCCAGGTGTGCGGAGTGGAGGTTCCTGCTGTGGTGGTGGAAGTCCAGGTGCTAGTTCAGGAAGGCGGGTCCTTGGTCATGGAGGGTTTTGTAGGCGTGGATGAGGAGCTTGAAGTGACATCGCTTCTGGACCGGGAGCCAGTGGAATTCTTTCAGGTGCTGGGAGATGTGGGCTCTCTTGGGCAGGTCAAGAACCAATCTGGCAGCAGTGTTCTGTATTGTTTGGAGCCTTTGAATGAGGTTAGTTGAGGTGCCTGCATAGGGTGCATTGCCGTAGTCGAGCTGGCTGGTAACGACAGCGTGACTAACTGTCTTTCTTGTGTTGATGGAGAGCCACTTGAAACAATTTCTGACCATGTGAAGCATGTGAAAGCAGGCTGAGATGACAGAGTTGAACTGACCTCTCATGGAGTGTTTGCTGTCTAGGATGATGCCGAGGTTGCGGCATGTTCTTTTGGTGAGGGGATGGGGTTGAGTTCCACCAGACACCAGGCCGAGGGTGGAGTGTTGGCCGAAGATGAGAACTTCCATCTTGTCTGTGCTCAGCTTTAGGCAGTTGTCCTTTATCTGTGCTGCGACGTTCGAAAGGACTGCTGTGCTGCTGTGCTGTCACAAGGACTGCCACTCTGCTGGACTGCTGCCCTGGATGAACTGCTGCCTGTTGTCCTCCTTGCCTGTGTGAGAAGGACTGGTCCTGCAACTCCCCAAACCAGAACCTAGAGTGACTTCAAGGCCCAACTGTCTATTCTTCTGATCTGAAGTCTCAGGGACAGAGAAGATGTTCAACCAACACAGCACTGTAGCTGGACTCTGCCAGCTGTAAGCCTGACCTGCCTAGTGGTGCCACCCTGGTCTTGGGCCCTTGGAGGAAGATCTTCAGGTGTTGGTGAAGCAGAATCGTTGCATCTCCACTGTTGTGTGAAGAGAACCGGTGCATCTTCACCATTGCAAAGATAAAATCAGCCCCTCACATTCAGAAGCAGCACTGCAGCGTTTCCCTCGGCGCAAGGACCCTGCATCTCCGTCGATGACAGCCTTGATGACAATGCCGAACCCGGTATTACAGTCCCTGAACTCCTCGGATCAGCACATCGCCTCAATGCAGCGGGCACCTGCACACAAACTCGATCACATCCTGGGTCCGATGGATCACCACCGCTGTGAGGGGAACTTCAACACATCTCCTCAACTGTGTGGGGAAAATCAATGCATCACCTCGATGGAGTGGTTTGCAACCAGCGCAACACTCTCACACTAGAATATAAGGTACATTAGTTCAGTGGGCCCAACTGGGTCCATGTAGCAGGTCCATGCTCCATTGTGGTCAGTCTGAACATTTGACTTTGCCCAGTTCGGCACGACCAGATAGCTCTGCTTTGTGTTTTTTGCTTCTAAGCAAGTTTCCACAGTGTATTCTTTAAAAATTCATAACTCAAGTTCTATTTGTTAAATGTTTGTCATTTTAGTACAGTTTTATTTACTAAATTGAGTTCTATTTTTCTAATCTGGTACAGGATCCTTTTGTGTGGTGTTTTCACTGTTTTACCTTTTGAAGTGTTGCACAAATACTTTACACTCTGCCTCTAAGTTAAGCCTGACAGTTCCGTGCCAAACTACCAGAAGATGAGCTCAGGATAATTGAGAGTTTGCTTGTGGCTTACTCTGACAAGATTTGTGGTTGCTGCTTGACCAGGGCTCACACCCCAGTCAACCAACAACCCAATTTCTTACAAGGATGAAGAAAAAGGGAGGAGACATAGAAGGATAAATGGTGAAGACAGAGGGAAGGGAGAATAGAAAAGGACAGACTAAATGATTGGAAAGATGGAATCATGTCCTGAAGCACCTCACTAAATGATAGTCAGTGCCAACATGTGCCCACGTATTCTCCATCTGCAAGTACATGGAAATGTAGGAAGGTACCATCTTGCCTGGCATGTTACCCCCATATTTCACTATATATATGTTGTTTTAGTCTATGTGTCACTGGGACCCTGCCAGGCAGGGCCCCAGTGCTCATAAGTCTGTGCCCTGTATGTGTTCCCTGTGTGATGCCTAACTGTCTCACTGAGGCTCTGCTAACCAGAACCTCAGTGGTTATGCTCTCTCTGCTTTCCAAATTTGGCTAGTGACCAAATTTAACAATTTACATTGGTATACTGGTACATCCATAAAATTCCCTGGTATATGGTACTGAGGTACCCAGGGTATTGGGGTTCCAGGAGATCCCTATGGAATGCAGCATTTCTTTTGCCACCCATAGGGAGCTCTGACAATTCTTACACAGGCCTGCCACTGCAGCCTGCATGAAATGACGTCCACGTTATTTCACAGCCTTTTACCACTGCACTTAAGTAACTTATAAGTCACCTATATGTCTAACCTTGACCTGGTGTAGGTTGGGTGCAAAGTTACTTAGTGTGTGGGCACCCTGGCACTAGCCAAGGTGCCCCCACATTGTTCAGGGCAAATTCCCCGGACTTTGTGAGTGTGGGGACACCATTACACACGTGCACTGTACATAGGTCACTACCTATGTACAGCGTCACAATGGTAACTCCGAACATGGCCATGTAACATGTCTAAGATCATGGAATTGTCACCCATATGCCATTCTGGCATTGGGGTGACAATTCCATGATCCCCCGGGTCTCTAGCATAGTACCCGGGTACTGCCAAACTGCCTTTTAGGGGTCTCCACTGCAGCTGCTGTTTCCAACCCCTCAGACAGGTTTCTGCCCTCCTGGGGTCCAGGCGGCCCTGGCTCAGGAAGGCAGAACAAAGGACTTCCTCTGAGAGAGGGTGTAACACCCTCTCCCTTTGGAAATAGGTGCGAACGCTGGGGAGGAGTAGCCTCCCCAGCCTCTGGAAATGCTTTGATTGGCACAGATGGTGCCCATCTCTGCATAAGCCAGTCTACACTGGTTCAGGGATCCCCCAGCCCTGCTCTGGCGCGAAACTGGACAAAGGAAAGGGGAGTGACCACTCCCCTGACTTGCACCTCCCAGGGGAGGTGCCCAGAGCTCCTCCAGTGTGTCCCAGACCTCTGCCATCTTGGAAACAGAGGTGTCTGTGGCACACTGGACTGCTCTGAGTGGCCAGTGCCAGCAGGTGACGTCAGAGGCTCCTTCTGATAGGCTCTTACCTCTCTTGGTAGCCAATCCTCCTTCCTAGGTATCCAAACCTCCTTTTCTGGCTATTAAGGGTCTCTGCTTTGGGGATCTCACGAGATAACGAATGCAGGAGCTCATCAGAGTTCCTCTGCATCTCCCTCTTCACCTTCTGCCAAAGGATCGACCGCTGACTGCTCAGGACGCCAGCAAAACCGCAACAAAGTAGCAAGACGACTACTAGCAACCTTATATCGCCTCATCCTGCCGGTTTTCTCGACTGTTTCCAGGTGGTGCATGCTCTGGGGATAGCCTGCCTCCTCTCTGCACCAGGAGCTCTGAAGAAATCTCCCGTGGGTCGACGGAATCTTCCCCCTGCAACTGCAGGCACCAAAAGACTGCATCACTGGTCCTCTGGGTCCCCTCTCAGCATGACGAGCATGGTCCCTGGAACTCAGCAACTCTGTCCAAATGACTCCCACAGTCCAGTGACTCTTCAGTCCAAGTTTGGTGGAGGTAAGTCCTTGCCTCCCCACGCTAGACTGCATTGCTGGGTACTGCGTGATTTGCAGCTGCTCCTGCTCCTGTGCACTCTTCCAGGATTTCCTTTGTGCACAGCCAAGCCTGGGTCCCTGAAACTCCATCCTGCAGTGCACAACCTTCTGAGTTGTCCTCCGGCATCGTGGGACTCCCTTTTGTGACTTCGCGTGGACTCCGGTTCACTTTACTTCCAAGTGCCTGTTCAGGTACTTCTGCGGGTGCTGCCTGCTTCTGTGAGGGCTCTCTGACTTGCTGGGCACCCCCTCTGTCTCCTCCTCCAAGTGGCGACATCCTGGTCCCTCCTGAGCCACAGCAGCACCCAAAAACCTCTACTGCGACCCTTGCAGCTAGCAAGGCTTGGTTGCGGTCTTTCTGCGTGGGAACACCTCTGCAAGCTTCTTCCCTACGTGGGACATCCATCCTCCAAAGGGGAAGTTCCTAGTCCTCTTATTTCTTGCAGAACTCTAAGCTTCTTCCAACAGGTGGCAGCTTCCTTGCACCTTCATGTGGCATTTCCTGGGCTCCTGCCCACTCTCAACACTGTTGCGACTATTGGACTTGGTCCCCTTGTCTTACAGGTACTCAGGTCCGGAAATCCACTGTTGTTGCATTGCTGTTGTTTATTCTTCCTGCAGAATCTCCCTATCACGACTTCTGTGCTCTCTGGGGTTAGCAGGTGCACTTTACACCTACCTTTGAGGGTCTTGGGGTGGGCTATTTTTCTAACCCTCACTGTTTTCTTACAGTCCCAGCGACCCTCTACAAGCTCACATAGGTTTGGGGTCCATTTGTGGTTCGCATTCCACTTTTGGAGTATATGGTTTGTGTTGCCCCTATACCTATGTGCTCCTATTGCAATCTACTGTAATTTTACACTGCTTGCATTACTTTTCTTGCTAATACCTGCATACTTTTGGTTTGTGAACATATATCTTGTGTATATTACTTATCCTCATACTGAGGGTACTTACTGAGATACTTTTGGCATATTGTCATAAAAATAAAGTACCTTTATTTTTAGTACTTCTGTGTATTGTGTTTTCTTGTGATATTGTGCATATGATACCAGTGGTATAGTAGGAGCTTTACATGTCTCCTAGTTCAGCCTAAGCTGCTTTGCCATAACTACCTTCTATCAGTCTTAGGTGCTAGAAACACCTCTTCTACACTAATAAGTGATAACTGGACCTGGCACAAGGTGTAAGTACCTCTGGTACCCACTACAAGCCAGGCCAGCTTCCTACAGGAAATATTTGCCTGAATGTCCCCCATACTCCAGTCACATCAGGATAGGGCCACTGGAATTATGTGGAAGGAGTGAGAGCCCTAAATTATACAGTGTAATGTGGCACATTTTGTGACAGTATTACTCCCTTGTTTTATCATTTTTATACCGGTAAAAACTGTAGGGGCAAATATTTCACTTCAGAAGTACCAGTTTAACAACCAAATACACCAATAAGTAACAGAAAGAGGACCTGTCAACCTTCCCAAATGGACCTCCACTGCATGGCTGCACTTTTAGTTACTTTTGATCTGTCTGAGCTAAAAAAAAAAATCAGATGAGGGGGGAGACAGTGGAGGAGAAGGGAGTGGAGGGGGGAATGGGAGAGGAGAGTGAAGGAGAGGAGAGGAAAGAAGAGGAGAGGGCATATTTTTTTTAATTCATACATATATTCACTTAAAAAAACAAAGGTTACAGGGACATTATAGTTAGGCTCTTTTAAACATACCAAACCATAGAAATTCACCTGTTATAGTTAGAGTTATCTCAAGTAACTACAACTCGTGCCCTAAGGTAACTATAACTCCCGCCCCCGCCGGGCACCCTTTTCTGCTAAATAATTTTACTGCAAATGTTACATTGATATTATCAATGATGTTATCAAAGATGTCATGAGTGAACAATTATGTGGGATAATTAGCATTGCATGGGGTAGGAGCAAGTTATAGTTACCTTAGGGCAGAGTTCTAGTTACCTGAGATAACTCTAAAAATAACAGGTGAATTTCTATGGTTTGGTAAGTTTAAAATGCGAGCCTAACTAAAACATCCCTGTGACCTTGTTTTTTTTTTGTGAATTTCTAAGTTTTTTTAACATAAAGAAATTTTCATTACGATATGTTAATGCAATCACCACCCTATACAGGTGGCGGTTGGCCGCAGAAGCCAACCCCTATAAGCAGCCAACCCCTAAAACAACCACACATGACCCCCCTCACCAGGCCAATATCAGCCCTTGGAACCCCATTTCCCGGAGCCCAGTCTAAAGATTAATTTTTTTTGGGGTGAGGGGGGCTGAGCACCCCCCCAGGCTGATCTCAGCCTGGGAACCGCATCCTTGGGGCCCAGCCTAAACATTTAATTTTTTGGGGGGGAAGGGGTGCCATGTGGCCACTCTCCCCAGGCTGACCTCAGCCCCTGATGTCCCAGGAGGTGGCAGTCCCTGGGGATGTGGGGCCACCCAGTCCCCCTGCATTCACTTTGTTTAAAGTTCAGATGAGATGGAGGTCTCCAGGGTTGCAGGGGTGGGCCAAGCGGCCCCCGCTTTCTAATGTAAGTTATGCCCCAGGGAGGTGGCGGTCCCAGGGGCTGCAGGGGGGCCAGACAGCCACCTCTCCTTTAATTCAAATTGCTCGCCAGAGAGGTGGTGGTCTCCGGGGCTGCAGGGGGCTGAGTGGCACCCTCATCTCTTTTGTTTAAAGCGCCGGGGAGGTGGTGGTTCCTGGGGATGAGGGAGGCTGGGTGGCCCCCACATCTATTTAGTTTAAAGCACTGGGGAGGTGGTGGTCCCTGGGGCTGCAGGGGGGCAGGGTGGCCCACCCGATTGAAAATGACAATGCCTCCATGACCTGGCCAAGAGAGGGGCTGCATTTGTACAAGTGAGGGAGCCTGCGCTTGTTTTTTGTTTAAATTATTGGCGGATCCATAGATCTGCTGCACCTCCTGCCAAAAATTCTCCCAAAAAATGCTCTGGGGGGGTCCCTCTGGGACCACAGCACTAGAGCTAAGGGGTCAGGGTGTCCCTACCCTGGCCCATATTCTTACATTTTACATTTTTGTCTGCCAAGTTGAAGTGTCAGCAGACAATCAAATCTCAGCACTAGATTGGGAGAGTTTGGGGAGCCATTGTGCGCCCATATATACAAATATGGATGCTCTTTAATTTATCAAAAACTACAGAACAGATTTGCTCTTAATAACAAAAAGGACACTTTCTGGACCAAAGGCTACCGTTCTGCCAAATTTTGTGTAATCCATCAAGTGGTTCAGAAGCTATTGCTGTTCAAAATCCCTATGGGAAAATGCATGGAGAAAAAGTGTTTTAGGACCCCCCCTTTTTCTCTGCCACTGCTTGCCAGATTACCTGAAACTTTCCAGACAGACGCTGAAGTGAGTGTTGTATTTTCTTGGAAAATTTTGTGAATATTCATCAAACGGTGCCACAAGTTAGTGACAAAACTAAACAGGTTTTTTCTTTAGAAGCTAGGTCCTAACTAGAAATACTTAGTGATGACTGCCACTAGTATAAATATATATATATATATATATATATATATGTATATATATATATATATATATATATATATTTATACATATATATATTATATTACATATCTTTATTACATGTATGTATGGCTATATATGTATGTGTGGCTATACATATGGATATATGGATATATATATATATTTATTATAATATATATATATATATATGTATATATATATATATATATATATATATATATATATATATATATATATATATATATGTATATAGTGTGCCTCAAACAGTGCGTGCAGGGGCTCTTTACATTCCCTCAAAGTTAATGTGTTGCAAATACGTGTATTGGGAGGAGGTTTGAAAACATTGAAAATAGAACTTAAATACTTCATATACCTACCGTAAAACAAGTTGTCCTTTTTTTGGAGCTTAGTTTAGGTAGGAAGTGTTTGAAAAGTACAGCACTGAGAGGCTTGCGGAAGATTAATAGATGGGTCAATGTTCTAAGGTCTATGGGTATGAGTTTTAGGCTCCAGTTTCTGCACCGGAGAAGGACTGTTTTTGTTCTGTAGATCTAATTTGGGAGGTTTAAGGAGAAGGAGTTTTGATTTCAGAGACTCCTTGAGCAGCCAGAAACATTGAGTATTTCTATTTAGTACATAGGGGTACTTTCATGTATGGCTCGGTATACAAGGTAGTCACTTTACTTTTAAAAGTGATTCTGTCTGTAATGAGAAGTGGAAGCTGTGAAGTATGCAGTGCAGTTGAATATGTCTGTGGAGTGAACCAACCTCAGAGCCAAGTTTAGAATAGTTTGAACTGGGGCAATAGATGTTTGGTGGATTCCTGCTAAAATGGTGTTACAGATGTCTAGCCATGGGATGTGTGAAGCATTGCATGCTGTTTTTGAGATGATCGGTGGTCATGAGATGACAGATTTTCTTCAACATGTGTAAAGATGGAAGTTGGCAGATTTTGCTAGATTGCTGTTGTGAGGGATTCATGTGAGAGGTGAATCAAATGTGAAGTCTAACAATTTGTCAGAAGGAGTTGATGTTGGATTTCAGATGAAATAAATCAACTTTACTCTTGAGGGATGTTGAGAAAAGGAGGAATACATTTTTTAATGGATTCGGACGAAGGAAGTTCTTTAGCATCACAGTAGTTCTTTTTTGTTATTGTTAATGTGTTGAAGTATAATTGGGTATTGTCTACAAATTGGTGGAGGGCTACAACTGACTTTTCTAGGGCTAGTAAAAATAGGTTTGAATTGAGCCCTGAAAGACATTGCAGACCATTTTAGTGGTTGTTAAGTTATGGTCTCAAAGTTTTACTAATTGGAATCTCTAGGTTCAAGAAGGGGTTAAAACCAATTTAAAACTTTGTCATGGAACCCCAAGGTGATGATCAAGTGTCTGAAGTAGTCTTACATGGTCAATTGTATCAGAGTTTGCTGATAAGTGGAGCAGCACTTGTAAGTTCATGTTCTGAAATTAAATAAATCACCCAGCACTGTAAAGTTGCTATTTCAATACAGAAATATATTGTTGTTTATCTGCTTTGCCGCTTCAGCCATTTTTCCTCGCCAAGGCAGGATGGGTACTTGTCAATAATTTGATGCTTGATTTGGATCAAGTTTAAGCTTTTTATAGTGAGGAACACATCTTAATCTAGTGAGGCATTGTTCACATCATACCATGGATCTTAAATGGATTTGGCCTAGAATATGTTGGCTGGGATATGGTCATGAAAGTACTTTGTGGGTATCAGGACTTTTATGTAAGTAACTAGTTCCTCAGTGCTAACTGGTGAGATAGTATTCTAGGTGTGGGACTATTATAGTGGGTGAGGAATGGAAAGTACATTTATTTCAAAGGACCCAATCTAAGATGTTGCAGACGGGGTAATCCGTCATAAGCAAGATGGAGTACCCTGCCTGCCAAACTCTTGTTCTGCCTACCCTATTTAGTGTTGGGTGGACCATCGGCTTTTCATTGGTGATGCCCTAGTTGGTGGTTACAGACAGAAAAATGAAAATAGTGGCCGCACATTCAGGGAAAAAAACTTCCTGAGTCTGGGGGTCAATAGGTACTTATTTTTCAGAAACAAAAGTCCTACTTTGGGAGTTTGTTTCAGAAGAACAAAAAGCTTTGCAGACAGCCCTCAAAACTGATGGCGCCATAAGCTTTTCGTACCTCCAGAGGAAATTCTGTGGTGGCCTTTCTTCTGAAGGTGCAGAGATCACTGCTGGTCTGGCAGTGATCCCAAAATTGATCTCAAAATTTGATGGGTGGGAGTCCATCATGGTGGCAGACATAATGGGGGTCATTACAACCCTGGCGGACGGTGTTAAAGCTGTGGTAATACCGCAAACAGGCCGGCGGACAGAAAAAGGGAATTATGACCCTGGCGGAAACCGCCAACAAAGACAGCCACTTTAACACACCACCCGCCACGGCGGTACAGACAAGCAGCGCAGCGGTCACCGCCAACAGACAGGCGGAAGACAATGTACCGCCCATAGTATCACAACCCGCCAATCCGCCACCTTTTCTGGGGCGGATTCACCGTGGATAAAAACACGGCAGAAACAGCTTTTGCAATGGGAAAACGCTCACCTGAACACACCCCTCATGGACCCGGAACTCCAAATACTCCCTGCCCTTGTGTTTCTGCTCCTCTACGACCAACATCTACGTAGGCGCCAAAGACCACAGTGAGTACTGCACCTACGACATGGGGGAGGGGGAGGCAAAAGTTAGGGGGACACACACCAAACACCCCCACCCCCACCCCCAACCTCGCATAATACAACATACACACCAATGTATTCACAAAAATCACAGTAACAACCCACAATCCCCCCGGAAGAATGAAAAGACAAAGCGAAATTCGGTCAAACATTGTAATGTGGCAATATACATGTCATACAAAAATATACAGATATATATGAAAATCAGTCATAATTATATACATTACGAGAAGTAGTGCAGATATGTACATAACAATGTCCGTGCACCAACAGTCCAAAAATGCATGGGCGAGGCACACAAAGGATACCTGACCACAATCGGAGAGAACACTGCCGGGGCATCAGATAGAAATAATACAGGCACCTTAGGGGGAAGGTAAGGGGGGGCACCTCAGCCGGATGACTGCAAAGCCAGATCCACGACAGGGCTCCATGCCCATTGATGTATCCTGGGGAGTGCAAAGCCACAGTCTCTCAAGTCTCTACAGTGGGTGGCTTGCCCACTGTGCCATCCTGGGGAGTGCAAAGCCACAGTCTTTCAAGTCTCTACAGTGGGTGGGGTGCCAATCGTGCCATCCTGGGGAGTGCAAAGCCACAGTCTCTCAAGTAGATGCAGGTCTCCACTGGTACTGGGGGGGACTGGTACCCAGAGTGCTTCCTCCTGTGCAGGACAGACAGAGTGGATGCAGGTCTCCTCTGGTTCTGGAGGGGGACTGGTGCCCAGACTGGATGAGTCTCCCAGTGAAAGTTCCTGTCCTGTCACTGTCCCAGCTGCACATGGGATAAGGAAGCCTGATGTGGCGGTCTATTAATTCCTACCCGGTGCTTGCCCTGTTTAGCTGTGTTTTGCCATGGCGGTCTTTGCCCTGTTCAGCGGTGCTTTGCCATGGCAGTTCAGGACTGTTCAGCGGTGCTTAGACATGGCGGTTATGGTACGGACATTGGTGTGTGACATGACGTTCCCTATACTGGGCATTGGTGTGTGGCATGACGTTCCCTACACTGGGCATTGGTGTGTAGCATGACGTTCCATCATAGCCCACCTGGGCTGTGGCAGCCGGGGCCCTCCTGGACACTGACTTCGGCGGTGGTCTCCTGACCAGTGACGATACTTGGGCCCTCCTGGGCACTGACTCCGGCGGTGGTCTCTTGACCAGTGACGATACTTGGGCCCTCCTGGGCTGTGACTTCGGCGGTGGTCTCCTGACCAGTGACGATACTTGGGCCCTCCTGGGCTGTGACTCTGGCGGTGGTCTCCTGACCAGTGACGATACTTGGGCCCTCCTGGGCAATGACTCTGGCGGTGGTCTCTGGACCAGTGATGATACTTGTGCCCTCCTGGGCACTGACTCTGGCGGTGGCGGTGGTCTCTGGACCAGTGACGATACTTGTGCCCTCCTGGGCACTGACTCCGGTGGTGGCGGTGGTCTCTGGACCAGTGACGATACTTGTGCCCTCCTGGGCACTGACTCCGGCAGTGGCGGTGGTCTCCTGACCAGTGACGATACTTGGGCCCTCCTGGGCACTGACTCCGGCGGTGGTCTCTGGACCAGTGACGATACAAGGGCCCTCCTGGGCTGTGACTCCGGCGGTGGTCTCCTGACCAGTGGCTATACTTGGGCCCTCCTGGGCTGTGACTCTGGCGGTGGTCTCCTGACCAGTGACGATACTTGGGCCCTCCTGGGCAATGGCTCTGGCGGTGGTCTCTGGACCAGTGACGATACTTGGGCCCTCCTGGGCAATGACTCTGGCGGTGGTCTCTGGACCAGTGACGATACTTGGGCCCTCCTGGGCAATGACTCTGGCTGTGGTCTCCTGACCAGTGACGATACTTGGGCCCTCCTGGGCAATGACTCTGGCGGTGGTCTCTGGACCAGTGACGATACTTGGGCCCTCCTGGGCAATGACTCTGGCGGTGGTCTCTGGACCAGTGACGATACTTGGGCCCTCCTGGACAATGACTCTGGCGGTGGTCTCCTGACCAGTGACGACGGTGCTGGCGGTTGTGTCTCGACTGCCGGAAATGATGGCGCACTTCTCCGCCGTGACATTCACAACAGGCTGGGCAGACTTCCTCTGGCCCTTCCCCACCTTTGGTGGAGTCACAGCTGACTCTCCAATCCCCTTGGAACCCATGTGAGTTGTTTTCCCACCAGGAGTCTTCACACGGTCCTGTCGTCCACTCTCCAATTTTAGAGCCTTTACAGAGGGTGGGCTGCCAGTGCCTTGGCTCCGGGCACCACTGGTATTGGAGGCTTTTTGGCTGAGGCGCTATGACGGGACTGATGAATTGGAGCGGGGGGATGGGGGCAAAAACGTCAACTTTACAGAGGGACAGTTTCTGATGAACACTGGGATGGGTAGTTGGAGGGGGCCTGGGAGTGGAGGAAGAGGAGGTGGTTGTTGGAGGTGTCACTTTAGGTGTTTTGGGTGCAGGTGCAGGTGCAGGTGCAGGTACTCGAGGCTGTCGTGAGGTGGATGGATGTTGGGTGAGTGATTGCCGGCGTTTGTGTACTTTGGGAGGGGGCGTCACAGACACTGGGAGAGGACACAGGGGACGTGTAAATGGGAGTGGAGGTGGTGAGTGCAGTTGAGCGGCTTGTGGTGCTGGGTCTCCTTGTGCGATTCATGGTGCCTGTAGATGTGGTGCATGCAGGTGTATGTGTAGACGAGACTGGGAGGGAGGAGGGAGAAGAGGAGGAGGGGGACACAGTGGAGGCAGTGGATGTTGCTGTGTCTGTACGTTGGTGAGGCTTTCGTGAGTGCCTGTGGGTTGTGTGGTGCCTATGTTTGCTTGAGCTACCTGTGTGTGCTGACTTGTGTGCATGCTGGTCTGTAGGTGTGCTTGGGATGGGCTGGGGTACAGGAGATTGGGTCTGGGTGGAGGAGGTTGGAGGGGGGGAGGCTAGACACAGGGACAATGGCTGCCATCAGTGCTTAGGCCAGAGATTGCAGGGTTCGCTGAAGGACAGCCTGACCAGAATGAATGCCCTCCAGGAATGCATTACCGTGTTGCAACTCTCGTTCTACACCCTGGATGGCATTCACAATGGTAGACTGCCCAACAGTGAGTGACCTGAGGAGGTCAATGGCCTCCTCACTGAGAGCAGCAGGGGTGACTGGGGCAGGGCCTGAGGTGCCTGGGGCGAAGGTGATGCCCACCCTCCTGGGTGAGCGGGCACGTGGCGAACGCTGAGGGGCTGCTGGGAGGGCGGTGCTGGTAGGGGAGGAGGTACCTGTAGAAGTGGGGTGCACAGATGGTGCCGCCACCACAAGGGAGCCCCCATCGGCGAACGAGTCCATGTCGCTGCTTGGTGATCCGGTGGCCGATGTGAAGCTCCCCTCGCCCTCCGTCCCACTGGTGCATTCAGAGTCCGTGGTGTGGCCCTCCATGGCCATGTGGGATGCAGCTCCCTCGTACTCCGGTGCCACTGTACCTCCGCCTGATGATGCTGATGTACAAAAGGACAGGGAGAGCAGAAAAAGGGGGGGGGACAGAAGAAAGAGAGTTTTAGTGCATGGCATACCGCTACCGTTGGCGGACAAGACAGACACAGCAGCCCCCTGCATTACGCCGTGCTCCTCCCTCTGCACATGCAATATCTGGGATATGGCCTACATGGCAATGGTGGACATCTGCGCACATGGATGCCACAGGGGCAACTATACCTCGACTTGGCACTCTGCTGAGGTGGGGTAGAGTGCCACATGGCCTACATTACGGAGGGGCCTTGCCTACCGAACTCGCCCTGGCCTAGGGACACCCACAGCCCACCTCCCCCACCCAGACACCTCCACTGCACGCAAAGTCAGCAGAATGAGAGTGTACTCACCCCCTTGTGTCTGCTGTGATGCCCTCAAGCGCCCGTCCAACTCCGGGTAGGCCACCGCCAGGATCCGGAACATCAGGGGGGGTCATGGTGCGACGGGCACCCCTTCCACGCTGGGAGGCCATCCCCAGCTGAGCCTCCGCCGTCTTCTTGCTGCAGCGGCAAATGTCCTCCCATCTCTTACGGCAGTGGGTGCCCCATCTCTGGTGGGCCACCAGGGTCCGGACCTCCTTGGCGATGGCACGCCAAATGTCCCTCTTCTGGTGGGCGCTGACCTACATGACATGCACAAGGAAAGAGGAGCAGTCATTAAAAACTGCACCGTCGTTGTGAGTGGCCCCCTCCCTACTCTGGCCATGTGGCCCATTCATTCCCATGCATTAATGTTCTATGAACTCTGCCCCCTTCCCTCTTCCAACCAGCCCTCTCCACCCAGGCCTAGCCCATACAACGTGCTCCCTGTGTACTAACCTGTTGGTCTGGAGGACCGCAGAGTATCGTGTACTGGGGGAGGACCCCGTCTACCAGTTTCTCCAACTCCTGTGCAGTGAAGGCAGGAGCCCTTTCCCCAGACGTAGCTGCCATCGTCGCTTCCAGACCGAGGTCACAGCAGCACTTGCAGTGTAGGTCCTCTCCTGTCGAAGGTCAGGTATCTAGTGATTGAACAGATAGAAAATGGCGGGGACGTCCGCGGTGGTGACGTCCGCGGCGGTGCGCATCATCACTGGCGGCGCACCTGTTCATTGGCTCCTGGGACCCATAGGGTCCAATGTTAACCAATGCAGCATTGCACCGCGGTCTACGACCGCCTACCGCGACGGTGTGCAACGCCAGCGCAGTTACCCCACAATCCCATTGTCCCAGTTTAGAGGTCAGGCAGCTGCCATTTCAGGGGCCCACATGGCTTAATTTACCTCTGCGTCACACATAGCTAGGCCTACACTCAACACACATACAGGAAGGGTTTTGTGAGTGGTGTAGTCTTGTGTGTAACTGTGGGTACATACCTGGAGGAATAATGACTGATTCTTCGCTGTTGTCCTTCGTAGGCACCGTCAGCTGGGACAGTTGAGAAGATGGCGGAATCCTCCGGTGTACCGACCGCTGGTGGACCTGTTGACAATGGAAGAGCGACATGTCATCGTCACCTACCGGTTTGACCGTGCCACAATCCAGGAACTATGTACCCAGTTAGCCAGACCTAATGTCACCAATCCGCCATCCGACTGGATTCCCCCCTGACGTGCAAGTGCTGTCAGTGCTCCATTTCCTTGCAAGTGGGTCTTTTCAGACAACAGTGGCCATGGCATCAGGGATGTCCCAGCCTATGTTTTCCAACGTGTTGTCCAGAGTGCTGTCTTCCCTGCTGAAACACGTAAGGAGATACATCATTTTCCCTGAGGTGGCAGATTTGCCTACAGTGAAAGGTGACTTCTATGCCCTTGGACATACCCCCAACGTCATAGGTGCCATTGATGGGACCCATGTAGCTCTGTTCCCCCCCCACAGGAGTGAACAGGTGTACAGGAACAGGAAGAGTTATAATTCAATGAATGTCCAGATGGTATGTTTGGCAGACCAGTACATCTCGCAGGTAAATGCTATGTTCCCTGGCTCAGTGCATGACGCCTACATCCTGCGGAATAGCAGCATCCCTGATATGATGGGTCAACTCCAGAGGCACCGTGTATGGCTATTGGGGGACTCTGGTTACCCCAACCTTTCCTGGCTATTGACCCCAGTGAGGAATCCCAGGACCAGGGCAGAGGAACGCTACAATGAGGCCCATGGGCAGACTAGGAGGGTGATCGAATGCACCTTCGGCCTCCTGGAGGCCAGGTTCAGGTGCCTCCATATGACAGGTGGATCCCTATTCTACTCACAGAAGAAGGTGTGCGAGATCATCATCGCCTGCTCCATGCTCCATAATTTGGCTTTGCGACGCCAGGTGCCTTTTCTGCAGGAGGATGATCCAGATGACGGTGTTGTAGCAGCTGTGGAGCCTGTGGAGCCTGTGGATGGTGATGAGGAGGAAGCTGAGGAAGAAGACAACGACAACAGGGAGTCAGTCATACAGCAATATTTCCAGTGACACACAGGTGAGAACATTTTCATGTTTAACATTACATTAACTTTCACACGTCTACCTCTATCCTGTTTGTCTATTTCAATCACTATTTGGTAACTGAGTTGTACCTTTCCATTACGGGTTCACAGGTGTGGTTACCAACGTGTCATCTGCTTGCATCCTTCAAGGACTTGTGATGTGTGACAGAGGTATGTTAGCCTTACAATGGGAAACGCATTATGACACTGTCATTGATAATACATATTTAGTAAATCACAGACTGACTCAAGATTGTTTTGTGTTTCAAGGGTGTTTATTGAAGTGCTCAGAAATGTGAGGGGGTTGTAAAAAGAGGATGGGTGATGGCGGAGGAATGGCCATGGCAGAGTCCAGTCTATTAGTCTCACAGGTGCACTGCCCATATGGGCATAGGAAGTGGAGCTGGGGCAGTTTAAGTATGGACAGGGTAACAAGGTGGTACAGTGGGAGGACAAACAGGGTGGTCTCATTTCGTGGCGGGGGTCTTGCCATCTTGCTCTGTCCTGTTCCTGGATCTCAGGGACCGCTTGCGTGGTGGTTGTCCGTCTGCAGGGGGTGGGGTGCTGGTTTGTTGGTCCTGTGGCGGGGCGTCCTGTCCACCAGCGCCGGCGGAGGTGGTGGGCAGTTCATCGTCCTGGCTAGTGTCAGGGGCCCCTTGGAGTGCCACGATGTCCCTCATGGTGTTCTGTATGTCCTACAGCACCCCTACGATGATGCCCAGGGCGGAGCTGATGGTCCTGAGCTCCTCCCTGAACCCCAAATACTGTTCCTCCTGCAGGCACAGGGTCTCTTGCAACTTGTCCAGGACCGTCGCCATCGTCTCCTGGGAGTAGTGGTATGCTCCCATGATGGAGGATAGGGCCTCGTGGAGAGTGGGTTCCCTTGGCCTGTCCGCCCCCTGTCGCACAGCAGACCTCCCAGTTCCCCTGTGTTCCTGTGCCTCCGTCCCCTGGACCGTGTGCCCACTACCACTGCCCCCAGGTCCCTGTTGTTGTTGGGGTGGTGGGTTATCCTGGGTTCCCTGTAGTGGTGGACACACCGCTGATTGACCTGTCCTGGGTAGGGAGGTTTGGGCCCGCTGGGTGGGTGCTGTGCTGGTGTTACCAGAGGGTGTAAGGTCAGTGTTGGGCTGTGCCTGTGCAAGGGGAACCGACTGTCCTGAGGCCCACGATGGTCCGGGCTGGTCATCAGGATCCAGTAGGGCAGAGCTGCTATCGTCACTGTGGGCCTCTTCTGGGGGGTGGAGTGGTGTTGTCTGGACCCTCTGGTGTGGTGACGGTCCTTCGGGTTCCTGCAGGGGCATAAGAGCATGATTATTGCATGTGTGTGTGTGTAATGGTGTGCAATGGGTGGGTGTTTGTGTACCCCAGTGCAAGCATTCCTGTGTGTGGGTTTGTGTGATGATGGTTAGGGGGTTGTTCTGGGTATGTGCAGTGAGCATGCTTTAGTGAGGGGTGACCATGCTTAGTTGTGTCATGCAGGGCTTGGTGTTGGGATGAGTGGTTTGTGTTATTAGTACATTAGTGAGGAGTTGGAGTGATAGGGGAGGGGGTGAGGGTGGGGGTGTGTGAGAGCATGCAGGTAGGGTGGGGGATATGATAGTTAAGATTTGACTTACCAGTGTCCCATCCTCCACCGACTCCTCTGAGGCCCTCTGGATGCATGATGGTCAAGACTTGCTCCTCCCATGTTGTTAGTTGTGGGGGAGGAGGTGGGGGTCCGCCGCCAGTCCGCTGCACTGCGATGTTGTGCCTGGAGACTGTTGAACGCACCTTCCCCCGTAGGTCGTTCCACCTCTTCCTGATGTCCTCCCTATTTCTTGGGTGCTGTCCCACGGCGTTGACCCTGTCCACTATTCTGCGCCATAGCTCCATCTTCCTGGCTATTGATGTGTGCTGTACCTGTGAGCCAAATAGCTGTGGCTCTACCCGGATGATTTCCTCCACCATGACCCTGAGCTCCTCCTCAGAGAAGCGGGGGTGTCTTTGGCGTGACATGGGGTGGTGTGTGTGATGTGTGGGGTGGTGTATGTGGTGATGAGTGTGGTGATGTGTAGTGGTGTGTGGTGTTTGCTGCGTGGATGTTGTGTGGGTGTTGGTGTTGTGTGCCTCTGTGCGATGGGGTTATCTATTCTGTGCTCTCTCTCTGGCCTTTGTTTGTGAGTTTTTGGTCGTAGGGATTTGTGGGTGATGTGGGTGTGTGTTTTATATAGTATTGGGTGTGTGGGAGTGGTGTATGTACGTGTATCAGGTGTGTGTATTTCGAAATGTCCAATGTGGCGGTGTTTTGTAGAAGTGTGTGTATTTTGAGTGCGGCGGTGTGTACCGTCAATGGAATACCGCGGTTGAAAGACCGCCGCGTGGATTCGTGGGTCGTAATAGCATGGGCGTGTTTCTGTTGGCGTGGAGGTGGAGGTTTTGTTATCGCCAGTTTATCGTTGACCTTTGGTGTGGCGGAGTTGTGTGGGTGTCTGAATTTCGGCGGATTCCAAGCTGTGTGTCATAATAGCTGTGGCGGAATTCTGCGGCCGCGGCGGTGTGTTGGCGGTCTTCTGCACGGCGGTAAGCGCCTTTTACCGCCAATGTTGTAATGACCCCCAATGTCCTTGCCACTCTAATTGATGGACTACCACCAGCCAAATTTTAATAGCTGTTCAAAGTTGTATCAACTTAGGCAAATTTTCTCCTTGAAATATACTGTATATCTCCTCACATCTTTCCTTTGTAGAGGTCATAACATATTCTGCAAGTGGGGCTAAGAGTTTTTTGATGTGCCAGAATAGTAAGCATGCGGCACAGGGACAGGACAATAATAGTTCTTGGATCTAAATAAATTTAACACTAGAAGTGATAGATTTGTATGCATTCCTTATTTTGTTTAACTTGGAATGTAGTTGTAGTATTTTGACTAACTCCATTCATTTTTCTCTTTACTCATAGTCCCAAATGGTGTCCTTGATGTTCTTTTAGGCATCAAGATCCTTGATTTTGGGGGCTATGTGCTCTTGGACAGCCGGAGAGGTGAGTTTTCTCAGTGAATGATTGAATCGTTGTGTCTTGAGTAGCTTGGTAGTGCATGGGTTGGAATAAGTGACAGTATCAAAAAGGATAAATAAGTGTCAGACCAATCAATGTCAATGGGAGGCAGGGAGTACACTTGATTGAAGGTTCTGTCTTTAGAGTGAGATGAGAAGGTGACAAGTTGTCTGAGGCTCTCTAGTACAAATTAGATTGTTTGGTGACACAAAGTGTTTGTATTGTCACAATCAATATTGATACAGTCAGGAAATAGTGTTGAGGAGCAGTGGGGCATCATCTTTAGGGCTTTAAGGTACAAGCCTTCATTACAAGAGGGAAGTGTTCACAGCATTCTTGTAGCAATGACGGTGAAGAAAGTGCTAGAGAACCCACAATACTGTGGGAAGACTGGAAAGAAGGCTTTGAAGCCTACGAGCTGCCGAAAGTTGGTGATAAATTTACTGTAGCACGCACGTCGGCAATGCTTAAACACTGTATAGGAGCAGAGTTCCGATGTATATTAAAGCATCTTTCTTCTTTGGATGAAGAGGAGGAGGATGAGTTGGATGAATTTGAACTGAAGTGATTAGGCACAAACTGGATATTAATTAAGGAAAGAAAAGAAATGTAGTAGAGAGGTACAAGTTCCTGAAGAGAGGAGATTGATAAGTTTATGGCTGACTTGTACCACCTAGCTTCAATATGTGATTATAAAAAATTCTTAGATCACATCTTGAGAGATCAATTGGTGCAAAAAATATGAGATTAGAAAACGCAGGAGAAACTATTAAATACAGAAGGTCTTAATCTGAGCAAGGCATTAGAGATTGAGAAGAGGGTGGAAAACACTCAGGAAAGGTTGAAAGAAATGATGGTTGATGATGTAACTAAAGTGATTAATGCATCATGGGAGATACGTAGGGCCCATAATGTAAGGAAGCAAGAGACGCCAGCAAAGTCTGCAGAAAGGTTCAACAAAGACGTAATGTACTACAAGTGTGGTCTAAGAAGACATACCGCTACTAGTCCTGATTGTCCTGCAGTGGGACAGATGTGTCAGAAATGTAAGTCACACGACATTGTACCAAAATGTGCAAAGGCAAAAGCAGAGGCTTGGCTCATAAAATGAAAAACATGATTGCTTCCGAGAGCGGTGAAGAAGAGAATGCAATGCTATAAGAGATCCTGTTGCAAGTTAGTGAAGTGGAAGCAGAAAGTCAGTTGGATAACCTTTTTTGCAAAATGACTATTGACAGTGTAGAGGAACACATTATGGTTGATTCTGGGGCACGTTATACGCTAAGTGGAGAGCAACGCATGCAAATTTCCAGGAATGGAGGTGAAACCACCAGAAGTCAAGTTGGTGAGGTACTTCAATGGTATCCTGGAATTTCAAGATATGTTGACTGTGTTAAAGGTGCACATCACAGAGGGTGGGTCCTGTTTGGGGGAATGGCCACAACAAAGGGAATTTAAAATTAAATTGGATCCCAAGCACCCGGATCAAGTAATAGGGGTGGAATCCAGCATCAGATCCAGTGTAAATGGAGTACTGAATGGCAATTGGAAGGAGAAGTTTCCAGAGGTTTTTAGTGACAGTTTGTGTTGGTTGAAAGGTTTCACGCATAAGATAAGACTGAAAGCCAATGCGACACCCAAAGTACGCAAAGTGCGTCCAGGACCATTCTTCTTAAGAGAGCCTTTAAGGAAGGAGTTGCGCGGGTTATGTGAAGAAAACATTGTCGAGGAGATAAAGGCGTTGGAATGGCTAGCTCCAGTCATGCTAGCAAAGGCCAATGGAGATTTAAGAATGTGTGTGGATCTCTGTGATCTCAGTGTGGAGACATGAGTAGACAGATATCCGTTGCCCAACATAGGTGACATGTTGATGTTGGTTAAGGGGGCCAAGGTGTTCTCTACCTTGGACTTATCATCTGCATATAATCAGGACTTGTTGCATCCTGAATCAAGGCATTTGACCTCATTTGTTCCATCAGAGGGGTCATACAGGTTTGTGACATGCCCTTTGGAGTAGCATCCATATCAGCAGTTTTCCAGAGGGCTATGCACCATCAGTTCCAAGGTATGGCAAATGTAATCTATTTCCAGAATGATATCGCATTACAAAGTGTTGCATGATTTTTTATCAAAACTACAGAAAAGTGAGTTGACGATCCAGTTGGATACAGGTAAGATCAAAATGAATGGAGTACAATATTTGGGGCACTGACTGGATGAGCATGGGGTGTCGCCCAAGGTAAAAATAGTGAAAGCTATACAAGATTCCCCAGCTCCCAAGGACGCAGACCAGCTATGCTCATTGTTTGGGTTAGCCGACTACTAATCAAGGTTTATACCAAATGTTTCTAACAAGACAGTGAATATGAAGAAATTAATGATGACGAATTCTAAGTTTGGTGATGTGAGAAATGTGAAAATTAGTTTGAACATCTTAAAGAAAACATAGCATCTGCACGCTCATTAAACCAACAACACATGTGACAAAAGTATAATTTGCACAGATACTAGCAATGAAGGTTTGGGTGTTGTGAGGAAGGGGAGGTGACTATAGTTTATGCATCTAGACCTTTGAGGAAGGCAGAATTGACTTGTTCCAAGATTGAGCATGAAGCAGGGCATTTGTCATTTTAGGACTTTGTTGGGAACTGAGTTTGTGTTACGAATGGACCATTGCCCGTTGGTAGATGTTTTCAACCACTAAGGAGGCCACCAGAGATTCTGCCAGTTTCACAAGGAGGATGATGTTATGGAATATTTGCTAGGAAAAAAGAACATGGTGGCTAACTGTCTGTCGAGGTTGCGGGTCAACTGTTTAGAAGAACTAGGGGCCAGATGTAGCAAGGTTTTTATGCTTCGCAAACAGCGAAAATCCCTGTTTGCGAGGCGCAAAACCCACATCGCGATGCCCATTCCCAATTTGCGAGTCGGTAACCTGGTTACCGACTCGCAAACTGGGACTGCAAGTCGCAAATAGGAAGGGGTGTTCCTCTTCCTATTTGCGAGTCGCAGCGCGATGTAAGATTGCTTTGTGACCGTGAATGCGGTCGCAAAGCAATGGCAGTTACCACCAGTGTCACACTGGTTGTAACCCATTCGCAAAAGGGAAGGGGTCCCTACGGGACCCCTTCCCCTTTGTGAATGGCCTTGAAAACATGTTTTTCAGAGCAGGCAATGGTCCTATGGACCACTGCCTGCACTGAATAAATGAAACTGACATGTTTCATTTTTTCGTTTGTAATGCATCTCGTTTTCCTTTAAGGAAAACGGGCTGCATTACAAAAAAAAAACCTGCTTTATTTAAAAGCAGTCACAAACATGGTGGTCTGCTGTCTCCTGCAGGCCACCATCCCTGTGAGTGCTGTGACTCGCAAGTATGTCGCAAATTGTGACCCACCTCAGTAATATTAATGAGGTGGGCCTTTGCAACACCCTTGCGAATCGCAGATGGTGTCAGGGACACCATCCTGCATCTGGCATTGCGACTCGCAAATTGCGAGTCGTAATGCCGGAGTTTCCTACATCTGGCCCTAGATTTGTTTGAAAAGGTTTGGATGTTAGGTGGAGTCAGTTTTGTGGAAGGGGGACGTATTTCTCATGATGAATGGCAGACCAGCTTCCCGCCTCACCATCCTTGCAGGGATCCTCAAAGGGAGGCGCTGGGGAACTGCGGGGTCGATGGAGTGAAGCCGGATCGGAGCCGGGCGACACACTGAGCCTGTGCAGCCCTGGGGAGCGGTGCTTGACTTTGAATGTGTTGCACACAGGCCTCGGCAGCCCTCGCTCCTCTGGTGGCCGGAGGCTGGAGTCGGTGAGTGGCGCGTGGGGCAGCCCTTCCACTCCTTCCCCCTCTCGCCCCGTGATCGGGGGCTGGGAATTTGGTGGGGATTTGCTGACTTTCTGTGCCAGACCCCCGATATTGTGCTCCTGCAGGGCCTGGTCTGCGGCTTGATCGGGCCGCGGCCCTCCTTGGAGGCGTTAGCCTCTGGCCAGGGGCCTGGCTTCGGGGGTGGTGGCAGCGGCCAACCCTGTGCTCCTGTGTTCCGGAGGGCTTGGGCATGACCTGGGCACACGGGGCCCTAGGGGAGGGGCCACAGGCGGCACATGAGAGTTGGGCGCTCCCCCCTTCCTCCTGGGTAGGGCCGACCGGAGATCCTGTGCTTGGGCCTCCTGGGCCGTGTCAGAGCCCCTATTGCTGGTGACCTGCGGGGCCAGATTGGCGGCAGGGGTCGGGCCGGGTGGCCCGCGAGTGAGAGTGTTGCCGCCGTGGGCTGCTGTGCTGGTCCTCTGGAGCTGGGACCAGTCCGCTCGGTAGCGGACATGGGCCCTGGTCCCGGTGCGTGGTGCCCCCCCTTCACTGCTGTGGTGGGAGCGACAAACTGGAACGTGTGACCGTGGGGGTTCTTCTGCCCCCAGCAGCCCCTACTTACCGGGCGACTGTTTCCAGTGAGGTGTGGTGGGCGTCTCTCTGCCTAGCTGCCTGGGATGACTTTCGGAGAAGATTGGGAAGGTGGACTAGAATCAGCCTAAGCTCACATTCGATGGAGGGAAAAAGAAGGGTGGCCAGGCCAGAAGGCCAGCAGATGACCTGTCAATGGAGGAAGACGCTTTGCGCCCTCCATGAAGGATATGTTCTTAGACCTCAATCACAGTCTGGCCAGCATTGATGCCAAGTTGGACCACTTGACTGAACAAACGGATCGTTTAAAGGAACGGGTAGATGGTCATGACGCCCACTTTGAGCAAATAGAATCACGCACCTCGGATCTGGAAGACAGTCGATGCGAAGACGGGGAGAAGTTGCTGCGCATGGAGCGCGTGTTGGAGGTAATCCGGAACAAAAATGAGGACCTTGATCCTCGCTCCCGCCGTATTAACATCCGCATTTTGGGACTTCTGGAGTCGACAGCCATGGGGTGCATGGAGGACTATGTTGAGACTATGCTTTCTGTGCTGTTCCCCGACAAGCTCTCCCAGGTATTGGTGGTGGAGAGGGCCCATAGATCTCTGATTGGCTAGGGATCGTCGTCCTGTGATCTACAATAATACTGAAGTGAGTATCTTCCCAGACTACACTCCTGTGGTGCAGGGGCCCGTAAGGCATTCTTGCCAGCCAAACGCACTCTGAGCCAAACGGACGCCAAATATTCCCTCATTTATCCTGTTAAACTACGAGTACATCATAAGGGTAGGTTGCACTTTTTCACAGATCCGAAACTGGCGGTCAAATACGCTAAATCTTTCCCCAAAAAGGAGACTCTGGACTGCCCACGAGCTGCTGAAGGAGAGGGTGATGCTCTTAGTGACAATGACTGAAACAATTTTGTTGTCGTGGGTCCCGGCGGCCTCGCTCTGTGACTTGGGGCTTGACGAATTTCTTTGAAACTCAACTATTGGTGCAGCCTGTCTTCTTATACACTTCACACTGTGAGTGCCCCTGCCCACCCATCCCAATCGGGACGGTTCTCGGATGGCCTTGCTGACGCCCCATTGGATGAGTCCATTCAAGCTGTTTATTATCATGTGGTGGGATACGTATTTGGGTGTGGGATGTATTGCAGTACTGACCCATTGGGGGTTGAGCGTGGGTGGGAGTTCGTACTGTTTTGCACTTGGGTTGCTCTTCCTGTTTTCTTCCTTCCTCCCTTGCTTCTTCCCCTTCATGAAGCTGATGCCTCAATTGTGGTGGTATGGGGTGATGTGTGTTTTGGTAGGCTATTGGGCTTGGGCATAAAAACGTGACTCCTGTATGTTGCCTCACTTGGAAATGTTCAAGGGCTGAATGATGGGCGTAAGATGAGAATGCTGTCTGCCTATATGCAGAGCCATGCGATAGACACCTGTATGTTGCAGGAGACTCACCTGGTAGAGGCCACAAAACACCGGGTGAAAGCTGGCTGGATTGGTGAGTGTCATGTTGCGGTGTACTCGAGGTATGCCCAGGGCGTGGCGATTCTGATTCGGAGAGGGCTGCAGTGGCGTACTGCTCGTGGACCCGAATGGTTGTTATATCATGTTGCAGGGAACATTACGAGATAGGCCATTTTGGTTGGTGTCAGTTTATGGTCCAAATGTCGATTACCCCAAATTCTTTGGGGAAATATGGTGACTGATTGGCTCACTGGGCTCGGGTCCCTGTTATGGGGGGGGGACTTCGACATGGTATTGGACTTTGAGGCAGACCCTGAGAGCCAGGCCAGGCCACAACACATGGCGGCTGCTAAGGCCCTGTCTCTTATTATGACCGAGGGTGCTCTAGTAGACTTGTGGATGGTGAAACACGGAACGGATAGGGAGGGCACTGTGTTAATTATGAGCATGGCAGTTGGTCCCGAATAGACAGATGGCTCGGTACCAGAGACGTAAAGCTCTGTACGGAGTCCATTGAGCATAGGCCCGCACCTTGTTGGATCATTTCGCTGCTCATGCTGGAGCGGCTCATTCCTGGGAGCCCCAGCTGTGCATTTATGTGGAGGTTGCCCTATGGTGCGCTGAGAGACCAGGCTTTTTTGGAAGAGATGCATGATGCTCTAGTGCACTATTTTGCTGATAATCAGGGATCTGTATCCTCAGTGGGCACAGTGTGGGAGGCTTTTAAAGTAGTAATTTGTGGGCTCTGCCTTTCCTTGCCTTGAGGGTGCTAAGGCAGGACTTGACGAATCTGGAGTCCCAGCTTGCTAACCTAGAAAAACAATTGGTCTCTGATGGGTCTGGTGGCCTCCTGGCTGAACTGAGAGAAAATATGTCACAATATGAGAAGGCGACAATTCACGAGGTCTGCCTTCTAGGGAGACATGTTGTGGCGAGGAGATAAGGTGAGGGGGAGAGGGCTGTCAGAACGCTGGCAGCAATGCTTTGCAAGCCGTGGGCAGGCAATTATATTGTAGAGCTGACCAACTCGACGGGAGCGCACCATACCGGCACTGAGGAGATCAGGTGTGTCTTCACTGACTTTTATTCTGACCTGTACGCTGAACACTCGGGGCTGAGATCTGCGGCTGCCACTAATTACTTTGAGGATATCAGCCTGCTTTGGCTTGAGAATTCGCACGGGCAATATCTAGATGCTCCCTTCTCGGTGGATGATGTGATCCAGGCTATAAGAAGTCTGCCGGGAGATAAGGCCCTGGGACTAGACGGCCTGGCGCCGTCCTTCTATAAGGAATATGCAGATATATTAGCGCCACACCTCCTGGAGGTCTATGCGGAGGTGCTTGAGAGCGGCATTCTCCAGGACTTGCTGCGGGAGGTTCTCATCGTGACTATTTTGAAGCCCAGGAAAGACCCATGCTGTTGCGATTCACATCGGCCTCTTTCGTTAATAAACATAGATAATAAGATCCTGGCGAAACTTTTTGCGGCCCTGTTGCAGCCCTTTCTCCCTTCCTTGGTGCTGCCAGATCAGTCCGGATTTGTGCCGGGTTGCTCTACCTTGTACAATCTCTGCACCTACTTTGCAATATCTAGTATGATCGGGCATGAGGAACACGCGGCAGCGGTGTTCCTTGATGACACTAAGGTATTTGACTCTCTTGCGTGGCCATATATGTTTGCTTTGCTAGCTATGGTAGGGCTGAGTCCTAGGTTCATTCAATTGATCCACTGGCTGTACTCGCAAACCGAATGCCAGACTGAAAATTAACTTGACTATTTTGGATCACTTTTTGATAGCTAGGGGCACCCGCCAGGGGTGTCCACTCTCACCGCTGCTATTTGTGGTGGCAATGGAACAGCTTGTGGCACGCTTGAGGCACCACCATAATCACAGGGGATTGGCATTGAGGCAGCGTCCAATATTGGTCTCCATGTTTGCGATGTTGCATTGTAGGTTTGCAATCCGCAGCTGCAGCTCGACGCCCTGATGGATGAGATAGCTTGCTTCAGACAGATTTCTGGGATCACCATTAACTGCTCCAAATAGGTGGTGCTGCCCCTGTTTGATGCTACGGTGCAGTGCCCCTCTAGCTATCCCCTCAGCTGGCCTGATGTGCCGGTGCGGTATTTGGGTACCTGGCTGAGTAGGGAAACTGATAAGCTTTGGTCAGCCAATTACGGCAAGGCTATTTCGTGGTTGGAAGATAAGGTGGAGGTTTGGTGTTCGCTGCCATTCTCTCTGACTGCGCGCATAGCGATAGCAAAGATGGTCATTGTGCCCAAATTCTTATATTTATTTATCAATCTACCTCGTGTCCTTACAACCAGCTTTATGAAGGGACTTAGGTCCGCGTTTGTGGCTCTGGCTTGGGCTGGATGGCAGCCTAGAATTTCATGGGAAAAACTGACACTTCCATTCGAACAGGGTGGCCTGGCGGCCCCGGATCTAGAACTCTATTACAATTGCGTGCAGGCCCACTTTGCACATTTCTAGCTGCACCCCATATGATATCTGCCACTCTTGGCTCCTGAAGTTGATGCAGTGTAGCCTGATAGGCTATCGCGGGTCCACCCAGACCCAGGCCATGGGGGGGTAGGAGCTGTGTCATGCATGGCACAGGCCTGGATTGCGCTGCTGAGGGGCGTCGGAGTACTCGAGCCCTTTGTGCCTTTGGTGCCAGTGCGAGATGTTGCGGGCCTGCCGCTGTCGGAAGACGGTCAAGTCTGCGAGTTCCTCCGCAAGCTGAGCTTAAATACCCTAGGATCTTGGTTTTCCGGGGGGATGTTCATCTCCTCGGAGGCTGCACTTGGTGATACACATGTCACTGCGCTGTACCGGCTATTCTTTCTCAGAATTAGGGCTATGTTTTGTGTGTGATATCCCTGCTTTCCTGCAATGTCCCTGGTGTGTTGAGTGTTGGAGCTTATATATCAAACGCAGTCCCCATGCAGGTTTATCACAAATCTATATGTTTGCATGCAGAATGCAGCGTCTGATGCTGGGTCTAAAGCAAAACCCATTGAGAGGCAGACATAGGCGAAACCATTCCCGATGACATGTGGCTGCATTGGTGTACTTGTCCCCTAATTACAGATTGCGCCTTATTCACTTTAATTTTCTACACCACTTGTATTATATGCCCAGCAGATTAAAGAGCATGGGTATTAGAGCAGATGCACGATGCAAGAGGTGTTTTACTCCTGAAACGGACTTCCTGCACCTGGCGTGGGGTTGTGAGGCACTGCGGGACTACTGGACTGAGGAGATAACTGGACTCTTGTTACCGCACACCCCTAAACTTGCTCTTCTGGGATATGTTGAGGAGATCCCCTCCGCACACAGGAAATTAGTGGGACTGCTGCTGGCTAAACGTGTGGTTGCGCTGTGCTGGGGTAGACGACGAACTCCCCAGTGTAGTGAACAGCTGAAAGACGCTGCGTACTGTCAGTAACAGCTAATGATATACTGGGAGCTGATGCCTGAAGGCTCCCGACCAAGAGATATATGGGCCCCCTTGCAATCCTTTTTGGAGTCCCGAATATTAGACGATGTATGGCTGATTAACGCCTCCCACTGATTATGTAGTAGCAAACGCAGCACTGAAGTGGGAGGTATGATGGCTGCGTCGTCCCCTTGTCCACCCCCTTTTTTTTCCTTGTCTTACTCTCTTCCCCTTCCTCCTCTTCTCTCTTCATCTTCTCTCCCTTCCTTTGTTTGCATCATGATGTTCAAGTGATGCTGCTCTGTCGGCACAGCGCACAGTGGTGCCTTTGTCGCCTTATACTTGATTTATAGTTATGATTTCCTGTATGGTTCCAACTGGGCCTTGTTATCTTATGGTGACTATTGTTGTGCTTGCTGGCCTCAGGGCTACTCTCTGTTTGGTTTTGTTACTAATAAATGCAAAGATAAATAAACAAATAAAAAAAATAAAAAAATAAAAAATATATACTTACAGCCTTCTGAACTGAAGCCTCATGTTTAAGGCAGTAAAAGAAGCATGCAACTTTCAGTGTAGAGCTCATTCAACTGCCTGATAAACCAATTGGTTTTTGGCGATTAGTAAATTGGGTTTATATAGGGTGGTGGTGGCTGAGAGATTGAAGTCTAATTTTAGGCATTCAAAGCTATCATGTTTGTGTGGTTGAAACCTTGTAATTAATACATTTATTGATGGCGATTGCTATGCCTCTTCCCACTTTGCGTTGTTTGATTTCTTTTTTTAATTGTGCAATCTTCTGGTTCTAGGAAGTCTACAGCAAAGTTGGAATGTTCATATTAAGAACTCAAGATCAGGACTGTACTGGTCATCAGTGGAGTAGATATAATAGGAATGGTCGCTGAAGGGTAATGGAATAGTGTACCCCAATCATGCCTCTCATTCAAGACTGACACTGGGAAATGAAGGGGCCCATTTTCCTTGCTTGCATTAGTGCCCATAACATCCTTGTTATGTCACCACCCAGAACTATCTCCAAAGGCAGCAAAAAAAAATAGTGTAACAAACAATATGTCACCACTGTCTTTGTAAACTCTTTTCCACTGACGTGCCCCAATTTTACCATATACCGCTGAGAACGATCCACACTTTCTACCCTGTACAAACAACATGAACCCATGGATGCATGGACAGGCTGGCAGTTATTCCGACATAAAGGGACTCTTCCTCTGCTTCATCATCCTCCAGACATTTTTTGTTTTTTAAATTCACAGCCCACTCTTATGTTGACATAAAAGAACAACGCTGCCTTGGCTCCATCCGCAGCAGAGCTATTTTCTGCTGGCAGCAAAACCTAGGCATGATTCCATTATAACACAAACAGCTGTGTTTCCAGTGGCACAATTAATAAAGTAGTTTATGTCTTTACTCAAAGCAGGATGTCAAAAATAGTATGCTTCGTGTGGGAGGCTACGAAGTGACTGAAACCATGTTTTCCTTGGAAAGATCCACCTATCTTAATCAAGGATGTAACTTATGGTGGCTGGTTTCTCTGCCAAACACTGGCAAAGCAAATATGTTTTACCTCTGCCAGAGCTATTGGTTTTGTCAATGCTTTGTTTAGGTTTGTTGTGCAGCAGAGTGGCTGCTGAAAGTAAAGTAGAACAAGCATTTACAATGCAACGGGTCTCGCATTTGCTCATGTTAGAGCTGATCGCGTTGTAAACTCCTAACCCGACTTTTCACCTATCAGGCAAAAGTGCATTTGTGTACACAACCAGAAAAAGTGAAATTAACTATGTAAAGCGCTCGATTTCTGCCAAGCGAGATCGCGCTCGTAATTTAGAGAAAAAGAAGTCCACGAGCCCGATGGAAAACAGTGAGCCTCGCATGTTTTCTGTACTTGGTCGCTGCGCTCGAGGATGGCTAGCCACTGGAAAAGGCATGACGTATGCTTGCCTTCGACTAATGAAAGCAAGCAGATTTTATTAGGCAAGCCCACAAACCAATAAAAAACACTGACGTGAAGTTGACAGGACTCCGAGCCCTTTTCTAAATACAAAAGCGTCTTGCTGCGATACGCATGCGCGAGCGCATGCAACGCAGGCTCGACCCTAAAAAAGCACTATAACTCAGCCAGCAGTACCCACTCAGAGCGCTTTTTATTTTACTTTACAGAGCATAGTTTATTTTCAATGGGGACTGACATCAGAGGGGCTGGCTCTGGGTGACGAGAGCGTGATGAAATATATAGGAATAGTCTGTATAATTTGCTTTTGAGCCCCGACCCACAAAAAGCCTGATGTACAAGGCAGTTTGTTTTAAACATTGTATAATTTGCAATTGTGTGCCAGTGGACCGTTTGGCTCCACTCCAAGACATGGTAAAAACCCTGAAGACTATACACAACATACACAGCCATACCTGTATACACTGCAGTTTGCTAGTGACTCCTATAGGCAAGCCTTACAAGCAGGCATTCTCACAATCAAGTTTTGAAAAAATGCAGAACCAAGAATGATAATCGCAATAGCAAATGCAATCTACAGATTACATCCCACTGATATGGAAGAACTGAACAAGAGACTACTGTCCATATCCTGCTAAGGTATGTGGGGCAGACCTATGCCCACCCTGGGTAATACATAGTAATTCATATATAACCCTGCTGGTCTGGTGTAAAACTAATATCATAACACTCAACTGCAGATTGTATTTTATATAGGGTTTTGAATAACTGGTTTATACTGCTTAATCCTCTAACACTCCCATAAGAAAGATCTGCTACTGAGCTTGTCCATCACCCAGTACTGTTCCGGCTCATAAACTAACCACCACTAACTGAACTGGCATGGAATAACAGAAGAAATCTACACATACCACTTCCCATTTGCAGAACTCTACTTTAGTCAACTTCTGTAGGTCCTAACTAGTTACGTACTATGACTGCTTATTTAAATTTTACAATGACAATTAGATGTGGGATGACAGTAACAAAGTACATTCCAGCAGATCTCCCCACTATCTCTTCCTTCAGGACCATAAACTATAAACAAAAAAGCTCAAAATGGACAACCAAGTGCAGTAACCAGATAAGTGGACTATGTTCATAATAAATATCATAAAGTGACCTGCAGAGCTGCTTGAGGCTGCCAGCTTGCTGAAAACCATAAACTGCACACTTATCTTTCACACATTTCCATTCAACACACTGGTAAGCACTGGATCTCAAACAAGAAAACCATGCCATGATGGCCATCATCCATGACATGGAATCACTTTCCACATGGGATCAAAACAAAAGACAACACCTTTCCAACCACGCACCCTACATGGCGTAGTATGCTGCTCTTTTAGGCAAGTACAAAAGAAGCTTGGATGATGTCATCAGTGATGTCTTTGGTGATGTCATCAATGATGTCTTTTGAGATGTCATCATTGATGTCATAAATTATGTCATAGAACATGCCATGAGTGATATCATATGTGAGATCATAAGCATTGCACGGGGGAGCACTGCTAACTATAACTGGTGCATTTCATGTTCTCTACTGGTCTGCCTTCAAGGAAGTGAAACATGGTGTTCCCTAGGGGTCTGCTCTTAGCCCCAGACAAGCCAATTCACATAGTGTCACCTTGTGACAAACGATATTGGCTTCCCTCACACGGTCTCCAGGTGAGGAGCCAATTTCACACAGTAGCAGGCAAATGAAGCTTAAAACCACTATAAACAGTGGCTTTCAGCTAGTTTTTAGAGTCTTTTCACTGCTGATGTCCATTAATGGGTGTGAAAACACTCCAGGGCATCGGTAGCAGCCTCAGCAAGCTTTTGTTTTTTTGGTCCTTAGAGGAGGGGGTTTGGGGCCAGGGTGGGCGCAAAAGTGCCTCTTAGGTGGTTCTCTGCACAAGGCCACGCCATCTCCAAGACCCCACCCTTCCTCAAACTGTGAGGTTTTTGGTGAAATTGGCAGGTCTGTACCCTATTCTGTTCAATCTTTATATGAGGTCCCTGGTGTCTCTCATTAAATATCAAAACATCAGCATGGTTAATTATGCCAATGACACCAAACCGATTTTGTTGTTGGACAGTGATTACCAGGTAAAGACCATAATCTTTCATAACTGTACGAAAGACATTGTCATCTGGCTGAACACCAACTCGATTTTTACTGCTACAGGACTTGAGAATAATCTTCCCTTTACTACATCCATCTGGCCAATCTCTGGTCATATGTAGTGTGATCTTGAGCAGGTTGGACTACTGTAATGCGCTCCTCCTAGGAGCCCCTGATTTTCTATTGCAAAAATTACATTGAGTCCAAGTTGCAGCAGCCAATCTGTCTCTGGATAGGCCCAGAAGATCATCTGCTTCAAAAGCACTGAGGGAGTTTCACTGGCTTCCGATTAGGCACAGGATAGTTTTTAAAGCCCTCTGCATAGTATTCAAGGATCTTCAGAGTCATAGCCCTATGTGCTTCCAGAACAGTTTCTGGAAATGTGTAATGGGGATGTGTCTTCATTCATTATCAGCGAAACCTTGTCTGTAAGAACTTTTATACTTCAGGAGGATTTTGAAAACCTGGCTCTTTCCCCCTGATTCTTTTTTTGTGTTTTCAGCATTGCTACTATTTCTATTGAATATTCGGTTATTTGGATTTAATGCCAGGCATTAATGCCAGGCCATTTTAGGTGACAGTTGTGCTCTTTTATATGTCCTAAATAAATAAATAAATGTTATCACTGGCCACTAGCATATTCTCCTAACTATAACATCACTTTAACCTTTAGTTTTACATATATATATATATATATATATATATATATATATATATATATAATAATTTTTTCGACAATGGAGAACTGGAAACAATATTCCGCAAAGAGACTTCTACCAACTCTACACTACGTGGTTCAAGTTTCCATTACTATTGAACAGCATACCACACAGAGACATTTTGAGGCTTGAAAGAAATTGCTCAACTAAGGATAACTTTGAAATGGGTAACAAAATATCACTAAAACATATCCATAGAGGGCATGAAAGGGCACAAAGTATCACTCGTATGGGCACTCTGATCACCAAAAAAGAGAAACCAAAGGAAGAACAAGCAGATCTAGAAATTAGGTGGAATGTAACCTTCAGTAAAGACAAATTAGAAGGATTTTTAAAAAAGATTGGTGTTTTCTCATGGAAGACCCAGACAAAGAACAGAAACTTAAACCAACGGTTTCCATCGCTTTCAAAAAAGCCTCCTCATCACCCAGAGACAAATTGGTACTGTTGGACCTGGCCCTTATTGCAGGGTTTCCCCAAACGTTTTGCCTTCCTCCTCCTCTTTTTCTGACCTCATTTTTGTTGGCTTTAGGACTCTGAGCACTTTACCACTGCTAACCAGTGCTAAATTACATGTGATTCTCCCCTAAACGTGGTAACACTGGTGTATACAAAATTGGCATTGTTAGTTTCTTGTAGGTCCATTGTAAAGTAGTATAGAATACACCGAGGGCATGTAAATTAAATGCTACTAGTGGTCCTGCAGCACTGATCTTGCCACCCACTGCAGTAGCCCTTAAACATGCCTTAGGCCTGCTACTGCAGAACCTGTGTGTGTGTAGTTTTACTGCCACTTCAACTTGGCATTTAAGACCTGCTGGCAAGCCTTAAACGTCCCTTTTCTTACATACAAGTTACATCATGAGCCTCAACCGTCAGTCCTCGAGTGTTGTTCTCTTCTGTTTGGGAAGGGGCGTCTTTCCCTCCAGTGCCTCCACAGAATAGTCTTGTTTCTTCCTCCTCAATCTTCTAACTCCTGACTCTGTTAAGACATCAGCTTCCTTGTTAATATGCACGCCCTGGTTCAATTTACCCATCAGTTTAAGGAGAAATGCGTTCTATTGGTTCTGGTCTCTTCTCCTTCCACTTGTGGTCGGCGTGACCTGCGATGGGTCTTCAGCCTGTCCTTCACTCTGTTGCCTGACCTAGATGTGTCAGCTGCAAGGAAAAAACAGGTGTTTGATCGGCCATTGACATTGTCCTTCACGTGCTAGGAAGATCATTGTTTAGATTGACCTAAAGGTGTCCCAAACCCCTGTCCTCCTGACACCTCTGTTCTCCCCAAGGTCTCAGGGGCATCAAAGATCTTGCAACCTCAAGATCTGCATTTTCTGATGCAGCGCTGCCTGATTGCCATGAACCCAGCGAGCTGTGGTTTATTTTTGTAGTTTAGGCCAGTTTTTCGCTCTGTGCTGACTGGTGCCCCAAAGCCGCACTCTACATTCCCGTGGTGGCAGAGTGTTGATGAGAAATCCACTCCCAACATCTGAGTGCTGAAAATCCCTTCCATACTGGTTGCCTGGGCAAAGAGATCACTGAAGATCTTGAGGACCTCATTGCCGCCCCAGAGGCACCAAGCCCAGCCAAGTATCTCACC
Source organism: Pleurodeles waltl (assembly GCF_031143425.1). Classification (NCBI taxonomy): domain Eukaryota; kingdom Metazoa; phylum Chordata; class Amphibia; order Caudata; family Salamandridae; genus Pleurodeles; species Pleurodeles waltl. The sequence goes on from NC_090449.1 coordinate 597,477,194, forward strand.
TTGGCTCCATCTCTACGTAGGGAGCGCCACCCCAGAGGGTAGCACGGACAGTAACTTCTCCTGCTGCCTCACTGCAGGTAATTGTTGTGTGTGGCCAGACCTTGTTGTTCCCTGGGTTACAGAGTTGCACTCCTCACAACGGGGTGCCGACACACCTTCTTCCCTTGCTCTAACTGAACCTGGCCGATCCCTGAGTCATGGAGCTGCACTCCTCGCAGCAGAGGGCATCTACTTCCCAATACCTAAGCAACCGGCACTTCTTGCAGCCACTGTTAGGATTCTGTAGACTCATTACCAGTCGGTCGTCTCTACAGGGTGGAGCCCGGCTAAACTTCCAGTAATACAGTAAATGTTCTAATAGAAGCGTGCTGGTTCTCCAAGGATCACAGTACATCGTGCACACCGCAAACGCTTGAGGCACTGTTTTTGCTCTGGTATTTAACATTGTAAAAGTAAAATCTCAGAAACGTATTGATTTTTTTGACGTTTTGGTCACATTTTATATATATAAAGATTTCTTATTTTTCTACACCTGTATGGAGTCTTTTTGTGGTGTTTTCTTGGTGGCACTGTGTGTTGGGTTGCACAAATACTTTACACATTGCCTCCTAAGATAAGCATGACTGCTCTTTGCCAGGCTACCAGAGGATGAACACAGGTTATCTGAGTTGTATATCTGGCTTACCCTGACTAGAATGGTGGTTTCTGCTTGGCCTGGGTACATACCTCAGCCAACCAGGAATCCCATTTCTGACATTGGTGATCAGCTGTGAGGATAGGACTTGCGTTTGTGCAATACCATAAAGTAACTCAATGTTCACTACAACTCTGAAGTAAAGGAAGCAGAGGATTCCTGTTGGAGTCTTGCAATCCAAATCTGAGGAAACACCCAGAGGAGAGACCCTAAATAGCCCTGAAAGGGGGATTGGTCAGCTACACAGGTAAGCACCTATCAGGGGCGGGCTCTGATGTCACCTGCAGGCACTGGCCACTCAGATGCTCCCAAAGTGCCCTGCCAACTTGAAATCCAAGATGGCAAAACCCAGGGACACTCTGGAGGAGATCTGAGCACCACCCCTGGGATGGTGATGGACAGGAGAGTGGTCACTTTCCTTTCCTTTCACGCCAGAGCACGGACTGGGGTCCCTGAACCGGTGTAGACTGGATTATGCAAGGAGGGCACTATCTGTGCCCTTCAAAGCATTTCTATAGGCTCTGGGAGGCAAACCCTCCCATGCCTGTAACACCTATTTCCAAAGGGAGAGGGTGTAACACCCCTCTCCCAAAGGAAATTCTTTGTTCTGCCTTCCTGGGATCAAGCTGCTTGAGCAACAGAAGGGCAGAACCCTGTCTGTGAGGTGGCAGCAGCTCGGGCTGCCTGGAAAACCTCAGAAGGCTGGTATGGCAGTGCTGGGGGTCCACTGTGGAGCCCCCAGAGTGCATGGAATTATACAAACAATGCTATAATTAGCATTGAGGTATAGTTCCAAGATGTTAGACACCTTACATGGCCATATTCGGAGTTACCATTGTGAAGCTGGACATAGATATTGACCTATGTCCAGTGCACACGTAGAAATGGTGTCCCTACACTCACAAAGTCAGGGAAAATGGTCCTGGATGATGTGGGGGCACCTCTGCGAGTGTAGGGGTGCCCTCACACACAGGTACTCTGCACCCAGCCTTCAGGGTTGGACAGCCTGGTATATGGGTGACTTATAAGTGACCTGGTGCAATGTAAATGGCTGCCATGGCAGTCCTGTAGAAGCCTTTGCATGGGCTCCTTATGGGTGGCAAAGGTAATGCTGCAGCCCATAGGGATCCCCTGGAGCCCCAAAGCCCTGGGTACCTAAGTACTATATGCTAGGGACTTATGAGGGGTGATCAGTATGCCAATTTGGGATGAATTACTGGGTTACCAGTATGCAGTGACCAACTTTAGAGGAGAGAGAGCATAAGAACTGGGGTCCTGGTTAGCAGGATCCCAGTGACGCAGTCAAACACACTGATATCAGGCAGAAATTGGAGGGTAACATGCCAAAATGAGGGTACTTTCCTACATGTATACACAATTGGAATATTTAATTCACTTGGCAGTCCCTTCTAAAGTGGTATAGCATATACCCAGGGACAGTTAATGAAATGCTACTAGTGGGCCTGCAGCACTGATTGTGCCACCCTCTTCAGTAGCCCTTAGATATGCCTAAGGCCTGCCACTGCAGAGTCTGTGTGTGCAGTTTCACTGCCACGTCATCTTGACATTTAAAACCTCTTGGCAAGCCTGAAACTCTCCTTTTCTTACATATACGTTACCCCTAAGGTTGGCCCTAGGTAGCCCATAGGGCAGGGTGACATGTAGATAAAAGGCAGGACAGGTACTTTTAAGTCTTTCATGTCCTGGTAACTCCCACAGTCGTTTCTCATTACTGTGAGGCCTGCTTTTCTCTTAGGCTAGCATTGAGAATTTTTAAATATACTTTTAAGTTGTAATTCCTTTTTAAAACCTCTTGTCAAGCCTTAAACTCCCCTTTTTGAACATATTCATCACCCCTAAGGTTGGCCCTGGATAGCCTATAGGGCAGGGTGCCATGTTGGTAAAAGGCAGGACATGTACTTTTAAGTTTTACATGTCCTAGTAATTCACAAAGTTGTTTTTCATTACTGTGAGGCATGCTCCTCTCTTTGGCTACCATTGTGAAATCCTTAATATACTTTTAAGCTGTATTCCTGGTCAGAAAGGAGTACCTTTATCATGTTTCATATCGCTTGGATGGTAATGATAAATCCTCTTTATTGATAAAGTTGGATTTATTATTACTATTCTAGAAATGTCACTTTTAGAAAGTGGGCATTTTGCTGCTTTCACTGCTCTGTGTGCCTGGCAGCCTGTCTCCAATACATGTCTGGTCTGGGCAGGGTGGTAGCTACATTTATGCATTTCCTCCAGACACCCGCAATAGATACACTCAACTGTATCTGCATTCATCTCCATACTTATGGGTGTTTCTGAGCAGGGAGATGGGAAAGGTTCATACTTACACTTCGAAGGGTAGTGATCTCAGCTCCAAACAAAGGTCTGATTACCCTCAACTGATAGTCTGGAGCCAGGGTTGGGTGGAAAGTGGGAAACCTGTGCACTTCAGAGAGATCCTTTGAAGTCATCCCCCACATCAAGGCACTTTTGGTATAAGTGCTGGGTCTCTGACCCCCTCAAATCAGTATGATACTGGACCTAGAAGATATCCTGCTGGAGTAAAGTGCTGAAAGATATCCACTCTGCTGTGCCTGGCTGCTCTAAGTAACTACTTCCCTGCTATGTTGAGCTGCCCTCTAAGAGGACCCAGGACTGTTACTGAGAATATAGAGAAAGGAGAAGGGCCACTTTTACTAATGTATGAGTTAGGAGGAAGATGTGCAGAGTCGTACATGATCAGAGAAGAATACAGGCCCAGAATGCTCATGGCATCCAAATAGAGAGCTCAGGACAGGAGGCATGGAGGCAAGCCAAGGACAAACAGAAACATTTATTTATAATGCAACTGCAAGAAGAAAGCCATAGAAAGCTTGAGTCATAACTTGATAACACACACGGGGAGGGTACACATTCCAATCCATGTTCATAAGGGAAGGATACACCATGGTGGTTTTAGAAAGGGAACACGACAAGCTTTGATGTTTGAAGGCCAGCAGCTGTACAAGGGAGGCCAAACAGAAATGCTTTCAAGTCCGGAGTTAGTTGAAGGAGAAAGTACAGATAGGCTTCAGAACGTGAGATAAAAGACATTGTGGTTTATTAACAAATGTGCTCATGGCAGATGTGTAACCTTCGCTTTTTTACAAGTGCGTAATTAGATGCTTTCTCAAGGATAAATGTGGCTTTATGCCAACATAGGTAGAGATACACTGAACCAAGCACGCGCTTACATCAAAATGCATGACAAGTGATAAGACTTCAAGGTGTCTTGAACATATAAAAAGGGATGTTTGTACAGACAGAGTTGAGTGCAGTATCAGTCTCAGAGCTGTGCTGCCCTCCCGGCCGTTATTCATAAATGCTCATATTATTTGCCAGAGTTGTGTAGTTCTTTTATTCCTGACCCTACAACATCAGGCTTAGCCAGCCAGGAGCTATCTTCTCTTTCCCGCACCACAACTGAAGGAGGCACCACCTGCACTGCTTTAATAGAACACTGCGTGCAACAAAAACAGGTGAGCTTACACCTGCCTACTCAAACAGGCAGATGTTGCTGTCCTAAAGGGTGGAGAAAGGTTGGGCTTCGTACCTTATTATTTTTAATTGCATGATTCTTTTGGCAACTATAATATGACAAAATGCATGCATGATTTATGAGGGGTTTAAATGCCATGTTAAACTGTTATGCTAAAAATAAACTGTGATTTCCCGGTCAAACCGGAAGACTAGTTAGGGGGTGCAATGCAATGTTTTGTTGTTATGGTATAAATGAATTGTGATTTCCCGGTCAGACCTGAAGACTAGCTAGTGCGACAGGCAGCAGTGCATTACCCAAGGGGCAGCCTTTGGAAGAGACATTCATTTGGAAATGTCTACCAGGTATCCCGGTTAGACCCGGAGGATCAGAGTAGAAATAGTGAGGTGGACTGAGTAACAAGTGTGAAGTCTGACATGGTAAGAGACAGTTACAAACTTTGCCCTGAGTGAGTCAGATGCCCAGTTCACCAAATTTCCAGATTTAGTAACATCTGGAAGGCATCTTTTGAGGGAGAGCGACCAAGGCTGAGAGATCAGTGGGAGTCTGAGCACAGTCAGACTCTTGGTTGCAAACCTAAAAAGCGCAAAAGTGACAAGTGGATGTATTTCATGACTAATGAGTAAAAAAGAGGACAAAAATAGTACAGTGTTTTACAACCATAAGGGTCAGGTTATAGAGAAATGGCAGGTGTCCCCACCAGTTGTCACGCAGTCAGATATAAGTGAGGAGGAGAGGGTGCAAGATCTCTACCATATTTAGACATCCAAATGGACACCCTTAAAGCGTCCCATAAGTGGGAATTAAGGAGTGTAAAAAAAAACACAGGGGGCATGAATAAACAATCCCAAAGTAAGTAAAGGTTGATAATAAATCCCTATGAGTGAGGTGGATGATTCTCTGTGGCAGGAGACAGATACCATTGAGTTAAAATTAGTATTTAAATGGGCTCACGGGCAACCCCCATGCCCATGCAACACCCTGCGGTTTGAAATAATAACACAATCACCCCTCATATTAGAGGCTCTTCTTGATGCATTTCTCACAGATATTCGTAATTTCACAACCTTAAACAATGAATGGCCCTACACATCCCCGAGCACCACAAGTAGTTATTTACATACACGACAACGTTATAACACGCATTGCGTCAGGTACTAATCCACTCAGACCCCCCATAAATTCACCCGCCCCAGACATCACCATAGAAGAGGTGTTACACAGATTGGCGATAAGTGTGGCTGATGTTCACCAATACGGTCTCACAACCACGTATGTAAATTCAGGTAATACTGAGTAGGACTGTCCCTACACAACACTGCTATAGGTCAGTAACAGTGGTAAAGCTAAATACACACAAGATGAGAGACAAGAAGCCGAAAGGAGATACACAGTGCAGTGGTTAGACTGCAAGAGGTACGCATAGGAAAAACCCGTCCTGTGGGGATCATGGATACCCCTCTGGACCATATGATAAAAACTTTCCCTTCAGATAAGAAAAGAATACTAAAATATTGTAAGCAGTGACATAAAGGCACAGAGGGTCACGCTCAACCATGGCCAAAAGAAGGGACATTTGATAATGTTATAGCTGAACACACATTGACTTACATTCGCTCAACATATAAGAAAAAGAAAAAACAGAAGAGGGAAGGTATTCTGTCACTATGGTGAGTATTCTGTCATGAAAAACCAAAGGAAAAGTCAACTGCGCCCGAAGAGGTAGTAGCACAAACACAAACAGAATCCCCGGGAGAGTCACTGGGGGAGAGGTTAGAGAGCGCAGGGAGCTGAGGCAACCCCCGCTCCCGTCCCATCAGCTCCTCGAGCCGACCCAGAACAGAGCGGGAGAGATAGACTAGTAAGTGAGTTGCAACACGCGGTGAGACAGGCAGAGCAATCTAGGAGCCTTGCCCCCCTCCGGGGACAATGGACTACAGGGCACGTCACTCTTAGGCTTAGAGACACATCTCCAGGCACACTGAGAGAGGCAGCAGAGGAATGGATAGAAGAGGAAGAAGAATGGGAGGGAGGTGTAGAGATGCCACAATACGAGGAGCCCCCGGATGGCTCACAGGTCGTAATAGGGGCAGAAGATGAGGAGGACTGGGACAATGGAATTAATAGGAGTGCGCATGAACAAGGGGTTAACAGAAGGTTATACAATTTTCGCCCGCGCCCTACACAAGAACTGGTAATGACAGCAAGAGATGGCACAGATACAAAAAGACGGTCAATCCTAAAAACAAGGTCAGAATTGACACTTATAGAGATAATAGAGCAAGAGGACGGTAGCTATTATTGTCACCCTTTCTCAGATGAATTGGCAAGGTGGTGTCAAAATCAGGACAGTGCGCGCTCTACGGGTGACAAAAATGCAAAAACCCAGCCTTTATGCAAGAGCATAATTCATGCATTGTGTTTATATGCAGTCTGTTAACCCTTTGCATTGCAGACTTTAACCTTGAAAAACACTATTAATGATGTTTGCAATAACTGTTCATTTGCAAGGTATTGCTGCAGACTTACTGAGTGTGTTAGGGTGTGATCCCTTTCTAGGACCTTCTAGAAGCTTTCTCTGCAGCATGACTGGGTGTGGTTGTGGGCTGGGCCAGGCTCTATATAACGGAGCCAGCCCAGCTCCACGTGCTCACTATTCAGAGGTCCCGGTGCAGAGCAGCAGCAATTTCCTGAGCTCCTGTTCCAGAGGCCTACCTTGATGTTCCAGGCCTGCCCCGCATTATTTTGGTGATCCTTGAGCAGGGTGGTAAGGTGGAAGTCAGGCTGGGCCCCCGACCCCGTTCTCAAAGACTCTTGAGTTTTGGGCCTACTCCTGTAACTTTCAGAGTACGCAAATCAGTGCTCTAATGTAAACCTTGGTGTTTAGATCGGCAACAGCTTGCGCGATCATTTCATGGCATTTGCATATTCTTGTTAGAATCAGCAGTGTATGCGATTCATTTCCCGCATGTAAACCTTGGTGTTCAGATCGGCAACAGCTTGCGCGATCATTTCATGGCATTTGCATATTCTTGTTCGAATCGGCAGTGTGCGCGATTAATTTCCCGCATGTAAACCTCGGGGTTCAGATCGGCAACAGCTTGCGCGATCATTTCATGGCATTTGCATATTCTTGTTCGAATCGGCAGTGTGCGCGCAATTCATTTCCCGCATGTAAACCTTGGTGTTCAGATCGGCAACAGTGTGCGAGATCATTTCATGGCATTTGCATATTCTTGTTCAAATTGGCAGTGTGCATGATTCATTTCCCGCATGTAAACCTTGGTGTTCAGATCGGCAACAGTGTGTGCGATCATTTCCTGGCATTTGCATATTCTTTTTCGAATCGGCAGTGTGCGATTCATTTCCAGCATGTAAAATTTGACGTTCAGATCGGCAACAGTGTGCCCGATCATTTCATGGCAATTAAAACTTTGGTGTGTTGTGTTTTTGAGGTGCACACATTTATCCCGAGCTTTTGGATTTTCTGTGAAGATGCTTAATTCAAAATGTGACATTCTTTGTGCATATTACATCCCTAGTACAATTCCTATTGTTTTTCATGGAATGTTTCAGATAGCATTTTGTCCTCATGTAAAGATGCAATGTTTGTTCTGAAACATTATTCTAGAAGGTTCTTGTATTCCTAGACAGTATGTGACATTTCATAAAAAACTCATATGAAACATTGTATTAACCATTCTTGATTTTTTCCAGGTACCCAGAGTTCTTCAGCTCTAGTTATAGTCACTTCTTAGGTTATTCATGGTTATAGTCTGAGAACGCTTAGAACCATAGTTTAGTGAAAGTCAATGTGATTATATATTGATATTGTGTTGTTTAACCTTTTGCTTCCTACAGGTCTCCTTCCTAGCTGTTCCCTACCTAATCCCCTTTTCCCCTACTTGGACTCTCTCAGGCTCTGTGATATTTCTATCAGAGTTTTGGAGCTGTCTAGTGGTGGACTTGTTGGGAACATGCGGAGGCCCCGAGGATCTGGTCTCCTGACAGGTGGACTAAAAGAGAAGGAAGGAAGCCATGGCCACAACAAGGGTCTTTTCAACCCTTTGATTTAGCGACTGCAGAAGATTGCATACGGCAGGGACAGGGTGACCAAGATTGGAATTACCCTTACATGCAAGAATGCCTTGCAGTTTGGGAAAAATATGCCATAGACAAACCAACTAAAGTGACACACAGTACTAGACCAGATCCAAGGGTAAGTCTCAGGTCAGGAAGCCCTCAACCAATAACTCAGTTGCCCCTTATTTTTAAGGGAGGGCAAGTGCCATCATACGTACCATGGCCACAAATGGATTAAGAGAATTTAAAAACAGCACTACCCCCGCTATCTGAAGGTGCAGGAAAATGGATAGGATGTTTTGAAAAACACACTGCTGGGGTAAACCTTGCCTTAGATGATGTCAAAAGCCTGCTCAGCTCATTAGTGGGATACGAGGTAAACACAATTTTTGTTAGGGCAGGGTTCCCTCAAGTAACACTGATAAATACACAGTTTGACAGGTCATCTTTCAACAGTGTCCGCCAACATGTTTGGGATGCGCTCCGACGGACGTATCCAGATAGACCAGACATTGGAGCCCTTATGGCAGAAAGTATAAAGCCAACTGAGAATATTACAGAATTCATTACTAAAATGAAAGAATGATGGGTGCAGGAGGTAGGATGTAACTGGGAAAATACGAGAGGAAATGCTATTTTGTTTTATAATGTATTAAAGCGAGGCCTTCCCACTGATCTACAAGCAAATTTAGATGGAGTGGTGGGAATAGAGACTAAACCATGGCCCGAAATACAGGCCCACATAATACATTATTTTAAGCGAAAACAAGAAAAAGACAAGGAGAGGACAGAACAGGCAGAAAGGGCCACAGCGAAGTTGGTTCAACAAAAACTTAAGAAGCCGAGTACAGAAGGGGCACTTGTGACTGCACCACCAATGTCTGTCACAATGCCAGTACAGGTACAGGCACCAGGAGGACAACCAGCAAGTGATACAAGGAAGGGACAGGGGAGTTTTACAGGAGAGCAAGGGTCAACACAAGGAAAAAGACAAGGAAGCTATAGGACAGGACAACAGTGTTATTATTTTGGTAAGATAGGCCATTTTGCAAGAGAATGCAGAGCCAGGAAAAATTATGAGAGAGTGCAAGGTTGGAATTCCCTGCAGGTGCAGATCAGGCCTCAACAAATGCAATGGGCACCCCAGCAGCAAGCAATGCAGGGACCCCTGCAGGGCCCCCAAACCCAGTGGATTTCACCCCAAGAGCCAATGTCGCAATGCGGTCCCCATGGTGTCAACAACCCTACGGGAGGACAGGCACAGGTCCAGGTGGGAGGGATAACAGTGCAAGGAAGCAATCCCTTCCATGCATCACCCCAAATGTTCGGGGGAACACCAACTCAAAATTATACCCAATGACAGAGCCCGCAGGTGGCCACTGTGTGTCCAAAAATACTATCAGTAACCCGCAGGTCATATGAGGAACCCACTGTGACGGTAGCCATAGAAGGTCGCCCCTATAGGTTTTTAATCAACACTGGGGCCAGCAAATCGTTTTCTTGAAAATCTGTAGTTTTATCTGAGTATTCTTTTCTCAATTTTTTTAAACACTTTGTAGGAGAAATCTTTTTGTTAAACTGATGTTTGTCCTTTTTGATATTTTCAGGTACCTGTATATATTAAGTACAAGTTAGTATTACATATTTGCATTTACAGATCTTCAGATTTGTCAATATTATTCAATATTTATGGCTTGAAGCAAAAATGTATCACAATTATGGTATGATACCTATTTGAGTGACCTATTTAATGTTTGGACTAACGTACCACTTTTTACCCTAGGTGAACCTCTTGGCTGAATTTAAATAATCAGCACAACCATATCACTCCTCCATTCTCTCCAGTCTTTCCTTTTGAATGAACACGGTGCCTGCACCATCACTAACCATTTTTTACCATTATTTAGTTTTATTTCTGTACCACTCACTGCACTTTCTTTTTTTCAGATCATATGTACGTGATTCTCTTGCTCCTTTTACTTCTATCTTGGACACCCCAATTTGATCACTTGTCTCTTTTATTCTTTTTTCAAAGTTTACAATCTGGTATGGCTCTTTGCTAATGCACCACTACACCTTGGCCTCTTATCTTATCCTTTTTGAGATAGAATTTTATAGATAAGTCAGCATGCAGGTGCAAGTATTTTTTCACGAACCTGGGCCTTCACCTTCTTGGTGTTCCTCGATCTTTTAGATTAACAATGACCTCTTTTGTATACCATTCTTAATTCTATCGGATCTTATTTTCTACAGCCTTGAGGAGGCCCTGGTGAATGCACCCCAAAGGGCGAAACACACACGTGTTGGGTGAGTACTTACTTTGTTCTACGTTCCACCTACCTGCTGTATAATATGGAGCCACTTATTTTTGATTAATAAACTCTAAATTGGATCACAAATCCGGGAGTACTTTTCCTTTTCTTTATGGAACTTTCTTGGAGAACTGGCAATTGGATGCCCTCAAATTATTGACACAAAAGTGGGAACTTACCATATAATAGTTGGTTTACTTAAGAGATGGGGGACAAGGGTCCACTTCCCCCGGTATAAGTTCTCACGTCTACCTAGTGAATTGGCATTCTTCACGGGAAGTAATACAACTGGACCCCGACTAACATTTGACAATATCTAAAGATGGAAGGAGGGTGACACCGGACAGAGTAGAGAGTATTAGGAACATGTCTAAGCCCACAACCACAAAACAAATGCAGAAGTTTTTAGTACTCTGCAATTATGTGAGGCAGTGGGTATTTGACTACGCCACTCTGACCGCACCACTTCTAACTGCTTTAAAAGAGTCTCACACAAATGCAAAGTAGACTGGACTGATGAAAGGGAGACAGCCTTCCTGGAGCTAAAGAGAGCAATAACAAATGCTCCAGTGTTAGTTACACCTGCTTATAATAAAACATTCGACCTCTTCTGTCATTGTAATGGAACGACAATGACAGCAGTACTAACTCATAAGACATCTATGGGACACAAACCAATTGCCTACTACAGTGGGCTGCTGGATCCCGTCATGAAAGGGCATTATCCATGTGAGGAAGCTCTGGCTACAGCAGCTTTTGCAGTTCAAAAAATCACCACCATAGTGATTGTCAACACCAGAGTAGTACGCGCTCTATTGGCGACAAAAATGCAAAAACCCAGCACTCTTAAAACAAAGTAATTTATGCATTGTGCTGATATGTTGTGGTTTAACCCTTTGCATTGCAGAGTTCAATCCTGAAAACTTATTTTTAATATGCTTACAAATACTGTTCCTTTACAATGTATTGCTGCAGGTTTTCAGAGTGTGATAGGGTGTGGCCCCTTTCCAGGGCCTTCCAGAGACTTTCCCTGCAACATGCCTGGGCGTGGTTCTGGGGCTGGGCCAAGACTCTATAAAAGAGAGCCAGCCCAACTCCCAGTGCTCACTATTCAGAGGTCCCGGTGCAGAGCAGCAGCTTCTTCCTGAGCTACTGTTCCGGCGGCCTATTTGGATTTTCCAGTCTTCTGCCCTTCATCCTTCATTGGTGATCATTGTTCCAGGCGGTAAGACGGTGGTTGGACTGTCCCGACACCATTATTGAGAATTTTCATATTCTTGGTTTAATTCTTAAATGAGTAACAGAATACTTGCGCACTACCATTTCTTGACATTTATATGGTAGTTTACAAATAGGCAAGACGCGCGATTGGTTTCATAAAGGTTTGACTTTGTTATTCATTGGATGCTACCATTTCTTAACATTGGCATGGTGGCTTAAAAATCTGCAAGACGCGTGATTCGTTTTATGGTGTTTAAACATTGTTGTCCATTGCGCGCTACTATTTCTTGACATTTACATGATGTTTTACGAATTGACAAGACGCGCAACTCGTTTCATGAGGATTTAACTTTGTTGTTCATTGCGCACTACCATTTCTCGACATTTACATGGTGGCTTAAGAATCGGCAAAAGAAGCGCGATTCGTTTCATTGTACTTTGATCTTGTTATTTATTGTGAGCTGTTATTTGTTGACATTTACATAATGTTTTACGAATTGACAAGACGCACAATTCGATTAATGATGATTTGACCTTGATATTCATTGCGTGTTACCATTTCTTGGTATTTTACATGGTGACACTCGAATCGGCAAGACGCGCGATTCTCTCCTCGAGTTTATTTCATGTTGTTTATTGTATGCCACTATTCTAAGATATTAATTATGTAATATTCGAGTTGACAAGTTATGTGATTTGTTTCCTGAATCCATATTGTGATATTCATGGTGCACAATCCTTTTATGGTGTTTACTATATATATATATATATATCTGCAATATGCGCAATTTGTGTTGAAACATTATAAGAGTACACAGAAGGCCAGAGTTTCTAGATGCAATATTGTATGGTCCTAGTATACATTCTCAAAACAGGATTGAGATGACTGGTTTAAAATTTAGTCAGAATGTTTTTCTGATTCTCATGTAAAGGAAAGTACTTGAATAACAAAGTTTTCATTTAATTCATCTTGATTCCCCTACAGGTATCCGGCCATCATGAAACTTAATCATTTTAAACTTAACTCTTAGATTGTTCATGTTTTCAGAGTGACTAGGCTTAGAATCATAGTCTAGTATTGATTTCAGGAGATATAATTTTCATATCGTGTGTTCTAACCTTTTTCTTACTAAAGGTCTCCTTCCCAGCTGTTCCCTTCCTAATCCCCTCTTCCCCTCTTGAACTCTCTCAGTCTCTGTGATTTATCTATCAGAGTCTTGGAGCTGTTCAGTGGTGGACGTGTTGGGAACGTGCACAGACCCGAGGATCTGGTGACTCTGACAGTGATGAGATCACCTTTAACACTGTATGTAGAGCATGCGGTATTCGCTATCTTGCAGAAGAGCAAGAGCACCCTTACCACTCAGAGGGTATCTGATATGAAGTAATACTGTCAATACCATCCTTGCAAGTGGTACGGTGTCACACAGTTAATCCAGCGACATTCTTTGCACACCCAGTTTCTGATGATGAACAAGTACATGACTGTGTCACTTACACCCCAGAGAAAGAGAGTGGGATAGGAGAAGACCCCATCCCTGGGAGCATGCTGCTCTTTGTCGATGGGTCCTCTTTCATAGATCAGGAGACTGGGATTAGGCAATCAGGAGCAGCTGTTGTAAAATCCGAACAGCAGGGATCCTCTGACACCTTACAGATAGTGAGTCTAATGCCACTTCCATCCCATTTCTCACCACAAGCTGCAGAATTAGTAGCTATTATTGAAGCACTGCAACACGCCGAAGGACTAGAGGTTACCATTTATTCAGATTCAGCATATGTCACCATCACCGTGAATTCTAGTATTCACTGGTGGGAAAGGAGGGGATTTCTGAAATCTGATGGATCCCCTGTAATGCATAAAGATCTATTGGTGCAATTGATAAAGGCTTTAACTCTGCCATCTAAGGCAGCAGTTATAAAATGGGCAGCACACACCAATCAGCAAGACCTTGTCTCCAGGGGAAACGTCTTGGCAGACTGGGCAGCAAAAGAAGCAGCTAAAACATCTCCAAATTATAGTGAACAGGGTGAACACACGTTAGGGATGATGACAAGCAGGCAACAGAATGTTACTGAGCCACCACCCCCATACACAGAATCAGCATGATTACATTGACGCGCATTGCAAGAACAAGCACTACCTCATGAAAGGGAGTTGTGGGAGCAGCTAGGGTGTATACAGTCACCAACAGATTTTACTTATAGGAAAGAAAGCACATGTAAGCCAGTGATGCCACAAGCCCTGTTGTATACAGCCCTAGAGCAACTACACATCCCCCCACACACTGCCAAGGAATATCTTCTTGCTACGCTACAGACGGATTGGTTCATTCCACAATTATCTGAAATGATTACTATGTACATTGCAGAATGTATAGTATGCCAACAATACAGCCTTAGACCCACACTAAAAGTAATTACTTCAATAATACCACGTCCGACAGGCCCATTTAAAAATGTACATATAGATTTTGCAGACATGATTGAGAGATGTAACAATTACAGATACCTCATCGTGGTGGTCTGCCCCTTTTCAAGGTGGATCGAGGCAGGACCATGTGTACATAATGAAGCTAAAGCAGCAGCCAACTTTTTGATAAGAGAGGACATACCTACGTGGGGAATCGCAGAAGCCGTCCGCTCAGATAACAGCTCACACTTCGTTAATGCAATGTTTCGGCACATCTGCACCTCTCTAGGAATAAAGCACAAATTATTATCTGTTTATCATCCCCAAAGTAATGGTATAGTGGAACGCCTTAACGGCCTGTTAAAGAACAAAATTAGTAAATGATGTGTCACAATGCAGAAGAACTGGCTGTATTGCCTTCCACTAGCCTGACATGCCCTCAGGAAACAACCAGGAAGTGATCATCACTCAACCCCTCACCAGATAGTGACAGGGCGTCCCATGCCAACTCCTTTAACAATAGCTTGACAGAAGACAGATGCTCAGAAGACAGCTGAGGTTTTAGGACAGGAGATGGCTAGTTATTTATCTCAGTAATTGAAGCCTGTCAAGTTCTTCTCTAAACAGGTGGCAAGACAGGAGAAGTTTACCACCGCAGCCCAGCAGACCAGTCCAATTGCCGTGGGCCAGCAAGTGTACATCTGCAATTTTGTACGACGATGGAGAGACAGCAAGTTCGAGGGCCCCCACTTAGTTACCCAGAGCACCCCCACAGCAGCGAAGGTGCAGGGCAGGAAGCCATGGATACATCTGTCAGGCGTTCGATTTGCCCCTGCTTCATGTCACGCATCACCATCTTCATAGGAACTTTTAGAGGAGGGCAAAGAAAAAGACGAAGGACAGCGTCCTTCCTAAAGAGGCCAGCAGAGCTTCTATTCGACACTGCTGGTGTACAGTTATGTATTTCAATTTTGTTTAACTGTTCATGTTTTGTTATGCTAGCAATTACATTTCAATGGTATTTTAGCCCACGAATGGCAATGTGTCAGTATACTACGCGCTTGCAGAGAGAAGTATATAAGTATGAAAATGTATCCCATAATATTCATGTTAGCTTATTAGACAACATATGGTATCAGCATATGACAGAGATAGGCATGCAGACCACTAATGAGTCATGTTTTGTTTGTTCCCTGATTCCACATGCTAGTGACACAGACAGGCTGCACTCGTCAAAAAAGGTATTTTCGAATGTTACTCAATGTTTATTACATTTGTATCTTTGCAGAATGAGAGCACGGATGCAACCCTTACAGATAAGACAGGGAACATTCCTAGTAAACACCACACAATATGAGGAGGAGTTAGCCGATATAACAAATGTCCTGACAGACCAAAAGTGTTAATAGTGAAGTTCGAAAAATGGCTGATACAGGGGTAATGAGGTACAAGAGTACAAAATGGAAAAATAGAATATTAGAGCAGGGATTCCTGGGAATATCACGACCTACACTTTCCTGTAAAAACTATTCAGCCACACCTATGCCCCAAAATTGTCAGGAGAGGCCATATTTTCAAGTAAATGGATCAGTATACGTCCATGGTCAGGAGTACCAGGGTGCAACATTTGGATGTAGAGCTCTCTCTTTATGGATGGGAAATCAGAGTGACAATAGCACACAGCAGAAGTGTCAGGCTATATGGGACGAAAAAATATCTAGATTAACTTGAGCCATCCACTCTTCGAGCGGGTAGAACACCAATTGTTTTCTTTTTATGTTTTAGAGGGAATGGAACAGTCCCGGTAGGGAGAAACATCAACTGCATCACCACAAAGTACAATGCTGACATGCTATGGGGCACCTCCACTCTGATGGACTACTATTGGCAATGCGGAGAATGGCTGTACTTGCGACTTCCTTCCGGATGGAGGGGTCTTTGTTCCTTAGTTACTGTGCACACCCCCTCCCTGGTGATTCCAGGGATGGACATCTCAGAGTTCCATGATCACCCTATGAGCCGTCCAACAACCTTGCTACACCATCGGAAGAAGAGATATGCAGATTATATGGGTACTACAATCTGGAAAGACGCTCTACAAGAGCACAGGTTGTGCAATGATGCAACTGCTCGCTGGCTGCCAATAACCTGATGGGAACTGATGAAGACCATTAATGTGACTGAAGATGGTTTCAATGCAGTCAAGGAAGAAATGCAGGCTGTGACGGTGATGATCATGCAACATAGGTATGTGCTAGACCTGATGACCGCCATGGAGGGTGGGATTTGTGCCAAAATCGGAACTGCCTGTTGCACATACGTGCCAGCTAATGATGCAGACAATGGAACAATAACGGAGGCCATACAGACTCTACATAACCTACAGAAGAAGATGGCAGATGAGGGGGGTGCCCCCGATGAATGGTTTTCAGGGTGGTTTGTATGGATGCCATCCTGGTTGTCAGGACTGGTTAAGGGGTTATTCCCGATACTTGTGGTGATCTTCTTGATGTTTTGTATCTTTCAAATAGTGGTAGGATTCTGCAAGAGAGTTACCCAGAAGTTGGGTGGGATGTTCACTATTAGGGCAGCCAGGAAAGTGCAGGAGGACGAGGATAACATATACACACTAATGAATGTATGTAGCAGGGAAGGTCAAGAAGTAGTTGAAAGTTCAACTAAAGGGGGAATGTTACCGGGAATATAGAGAAAGGAGAAGGGCCACTTTTGCTAATGCATGAGTTAGGGGGAAGATGTGCAGAGTCGTACATGATCAGAGAAGAATACAGGCCCAGAATGCTCCTGGCATCCTAATAGAGAGCTCAGGACAGGAGGCATGGAGGCAAGCCAAGGACAACCAGAAACATTTATTCATAATGCAGCTGCAAGTAGAAGGCCATAGAAAGCTTGAGTCATAACTTGATAACACACTGGGAGGGCACACATTCCAATCCATAATGCAAAGCAAGCAGAGCAACCAGGGCACTCCTAAGTGAAAGATCCAAGATGAGTAGATTTGTAGAGGAATTTATTATTAATCCTTAGTAGTGAAAGATTGAGTATTTATACAGCAATATTAATGTCCATATGTTATAATGAATACATGAGAATTCGGTAACAGCCAACACGTGTTTCGTCCTCACGGACTTCTTCAAGGCTCAGGACCAAGACATTTGGTGGACCAAAATGTTTCCGTTAGTACTCCAAATGAAGAATTTGTAACAGGGAGACCAATGAGTCCTCCATCAAAGTGAAAATGGGGTCCCTTATCTCACAGGAAAGAATGCTCTTAGAAAGCATAAAGACTGTCATGTAGAGTGTATCCGTAGTATAGGAAATACACTGTGGCGACGGCCTTAGTAGACCCAGTCCGTATTTTCCCAGACTATTGAATATGAAAACGGCAGCGTTAGCACGCGCTGTCGACCGAACACACATACCGGCGTGTTGATTCCCGGAGTCTGGGGAAATACGGACTGGGTCTACTAAGGCCGTCGTCACAGTGTCCAGCAGCTGTGCAAGGAGGGCCAGACAGAAATGCTTCCAAGTCTGGAGTTAGTTGAAGGAGAAAGTACCAATAGGCTTTAGAACGCGAGATAAAAGACATTGTGGATTATTAACAAATATGCTCATGGCAGATGTGTAACCTTCGCTTTTTTGCAAGATGCTTTCTCAAGGATAAATGTGACTTTATGCCAACGTCAATAGAGATACACTGTACCAAGCAGGCGCTTAAATCAAAATGCATGACAAGTGATAAGACTTCAAGGTGTCGTGAACATATAAAAAACGATGTTTGTACTGACAGAGTTGAGTGCAGTATCAGTCTCAGAGCCGTGCTGCCCTCCCGGCCGTTATTCATAAATGCTCATATTATTTGCCAAACAGTCATGTTGTTCTTTTATTCCCGACCCTACAACAGGACTAAGGCCCAGAGTGACTCCAAGGGATTGCTGGCTTGTCATCTGTTCTCCTCGAGGTCTCAGCAACATCAAAGACCTTGCAACCCCAAGATCTGCATTTTCTGAAACTCCAAGGCTGCCCGATTGCCATGGGCCCAGCGCACTGTGATTTTCCCAATCAGGCCTCGAGGTTCATTTTTGCAGTTGAGGCCTGGTTTTCGTTCTGTGTTGACTAGTCCCATAAAGCCACACTATACATTGCTGTGGTGGCATAATAATGATGAAAAATCCAGTCCCAGCATCTGAGGGCTCCCTATTGGTTGCCGGGGGAGCGAGATCGCCAAAGACCTCCAAAACGTTGTCACCCCAGCGGCACCCAGCCAAGCCAGGCATCTGACCCTGGCTTCATCTCTATGGCAGGAGTACCACATCAGAGACCAGTGTGGACAGTGCCTTCTCCTGCTGACTCACTGCAGGTAATTGCTGTGCGGGCCCGGATCTGGGCTAGGTTACAGAGTTGCACTCCTTGCAGCGCAGAGTCTACACACTTTCTTCCCTCGTTCTAACTGGACCTGGGTGGCCGCTGAGTCACAGAGCTGTTCTCCTTGCAGCTGAGGGCAGCAACCAGACCCGAGCAGTGCCTATATACTCTGCAACATTTCTTGGAGCCACTTTTAGGATTCCGTAAACTCATTTCCAGATGGTCACTCTATGGGGTGGAGCATGGCTAAACTTCCAGTAACACAGTAAGGCCCATATTTATACTCTTTTAGCGCTGCATTTGCATCATTTTTTGACACAAAAACAGCGCAAACTTACAAAATACAATTGTATTTTGTAAGTTTGTGCCGATTTTGCGTAAAAAAAGGATGCAAATGCAGTGCTAAAAAAGTATAAATATGGGCCTAAATGTTCTAAAAGGAGTATGCTGGTTCTCCAAGGATCACATTATAACGTGCACATTGCAAACGCTTGAAGCACTGGTTTTGCTCTTATATTTATCTTTGTAAAAGTCACATCTCCAAATCTATTGATTGGATTTTGTGTTGTTTTGGTTATATTTTAAATATATAAACCTTCCTTATCTTTCTACACCTGTGTGGAGTCTTTTTGTGGTGTTTTCCTGGTGTTACTGTGTGTGTGTGTGAGCTGCACAAATACTTTACACATTGCCTCTTTAGATAAATCTGACTGCTCTGTGCCAAGCTACCAGAGTGTGAGCACAGAATATCTGAGTTGTGTATCTGGTTTACCCTGACTAGAGTGGTGGTTTGTGCCTGGCCTGGGTGCGTACCTCAGCCAACCAGGAATCCCATTTCTAACAGGTACATAACCATTTGGAGGGCAAACAACAGGAACATGGCTAAAGAATCGTGCAAAAGGATTCAAGAAATTCTTCAAGTGCAAAGCTTGTACAATAGGTAGAAACATGAGATCCATCAAAGATTAGAATGGGACTCAGATTACCATAAATAAAAAAAATGTATGTAGGATATGTCCTTGAATGCAAATGTGGTCTGAGATACATGGGAAGTACAATCTGCCCCTTATGGAAAAGGTTCGTAGAGAGTACAAGAGCCATCGAAAATATGGACACCAGCTATGAGGTGGGAAAACATTTGATGAAAGAACATGTAGTATCAATATGGAAATCACTGACATAATATGGAATCGAGCATGTGCCAAAATCCATAAGGGGAGGAGACCGGATACATCTCCTAAGACAAAAAGACTTTAGATTCATTATTAGGCTCAGAACAAGAAACCCCAATGGCCGCGACAATAACAAAAAACTATTTGTACATCTAAAATAAATCAAAGAGTAGTGACTTCATTGAAAGGCTTAATTATTCCATGTTTCAGAACCTTGTCAAGAATGGGTGTAGCACGAATAGAATGATACCTTACTTAGAGGAGCACAGTCACACCAAGTCCATAAGGTTGACAATTTAACACTCTACACAGAAAGCAGGTATAATGGCAACCAAAGAGATGAACGTGATGTTTGTATATAAATTCTGCTCACTTGTATCTTCATATAAATAAGAGAACTAATTGAACAGATCAATCGTTTAAAAAAAACACTATCATGTCACCAACAGACACCTAATACAATTGCATGACACCTCACTTAGAGGAGGACGACTAGCCGATATCCTAAGGACCGAAAAATTATCATGAGTTTCAGTGAAGAACTGCACATTGCAATGTGATGTCTACGCATTAAAACTGCTCATTTGTATACTTACCTGAAGAACAGCACGAAAGAATTTGAGCTCTGTTCTTTTTTGACATAATGATTGTGCCTCTCAGGATAACATGGAGTGATGGTAACTACATCGAGGCAACTGTTAATTGTTGACATTTGTGTGTTAAATGGAATATTTTCAAGTTCTAAATTTGTTGTAACTACGTTGAATATATCGCAACAGAAAAATTAAGCATATAAATTGAAACTGATGTAGGACCACCAGCTGTGATCAAGACTAAGAAGTCGAAGCGCGTTGGCCTGGTTGTTACCTCTGTAGTAACGAATACACAACTTTAAACTGCTTTGAAGTGCCCCTTATCTTCTTTGGCATGACAAATTATAGAAGTGACCTGACCTCCAGTGAGCACCAGCATTCACAAAATACAATACAGACTCCCACAACAGGCAGGGGCCTGCAGTGGTTAAAAAAAGAAAATTGAGACGCTTATGTGAGCCTGATTCATCAGGGAGAACTCCCTGTCAATCAAAAATATCAAAGCATATGCTAATGTAGTATCTGCATGAACACCTGTGTTCTTGCGTGACTAACATTAGACCTTCTCGGAGGCTTGTGCTGATAACAACGAGACTCAACTTTCTATACCTATTCTGCGCATCTGGAAGACGTATATGAAAGTGGTTTTTTTGCAATGAAAAGTAAACAAAGTGATTGGGTTGGATATCCTACTGCAGTGAGGTAAGTGTATAACAATGTGTGCATGCTTTTTATATGTCACAGTATCATTTCACAACTGGATTTGTGAAGTGTACGAAATACACTTAATTACCTTGCCAAACAAATTATTTTAATTACTCCTGGTCTGAGAAAATGATTGACGGTATATAACTTCATTTAATGACTGTATGCTTGCTTGCCATTTCACTTATGAAATTTTGCATGACTAATGACATTGTATAAAAGAAGTTAAGCTACCAAGAACCTGTCATTTAGGTTCCTTGTCCTGCAGGAGTGATATGGATCGCCCGTGTCAGCTCTCACTTAAGGCCTCGACAACTGTGTGCATAGTGGGGTGCAATGGGGACTGAGATGAAGTGCCAACAAAAAAGACATCGCCCACTGTGTTCACAATCTGACTACTTGAAGTTCTGATGTGGTCCAAAACCGAGTTCTGAGGCTTCTCTTGGTTAGAAACCTAATACTCTACAGTTTTCTCCTTTCAATCCCATTTCCTAGGTTGCTCCCATCCTCTGTCCAAGCAATATACATAATGATGATTCCAGCTTCTCCTAATATGCTTCAGGGCAAACCTATATGTTTCGGACCCAAGGCATTGTATCAGCTGCCCCTGATCTAAATGCATTGACTTTTACTATGACCAACATCCTCAACAGATCTCAGCTGGCTACGGATATTTCCATTTCAAAGCATTCATATCCGGATTTGTAGTAGTGTTGGTAAAATGTTCAAAACGATCACCACTTTGTACAAGGTCTCTTTGGCATGTGCAACAGGATTAACAACACCCCTGAGTTGCTCATCCTATCACCTTGCATACTCTCCTAGGATTATCTTGTAACTACATAGAGATCTCCCATCCTCCAACAGCGGCCGTGGGTTTCTGTACCCTGCGTTGCTTGAGAGCGCGCTTTCCTCTTTTGGTTTGATTGCATTTACGTTTTGGTTTGGACAAATCGGTGCATATACTGTTTCCTCCTGTTAATATCTGTGGTTGTTGGTGCTGTGCGTCCTCCATTTTCTTTTAACACAAACAAGATAAGCCGTACATCGGAAATATCGAAGCCGTCCTCACACCAGAACCATCACAGCGCATCTGCTCGTTTCCTGGGATGTAACTAGCATATGATGTTTGTGTTGCATTATGAATTCTGATGTCTCCTTCTTTTCTACGGAATTATGAATATTTGATGACTTCTTCATTCAATTTTAATGCATTTGCCTTGAAATAAACTTGGATATGTTTAACATTTACAGGACAAGGTATTATGCACCAGAATACAGGATCGCATGCTTTGCAATGTATTTGTAAGGGAATTATTTAAATGTATACATCAAGAGAATGTTTGGTCGTCTAAGGTACCTTGCTCGTCTGTTTGCTTGCTTCCAGGAGCATGGCATTCATGTCTGGTATTACTTGTGCGCTCCTGGGGGCCCAGAAAGGGATACCTTCTCTCTGGATCTGAGTTCAACAACCACCAGCACCCGGTGAGACACCATCACCAATCTCACCTTCTAGAGGTCGACTGAATCTTTGGACTTGGCGAAGAGTTCAGTAGTCAGAATCATTCAATCACAAATCAATGACATTATACCATAACCAATTCTAAACACTATAACCAATTTAACACTCAATCAGACTCCAAAGTGAATAAAGTTGAAAAGCTTTATTACAAAATCAATGTCACATATATGGTGCGCAAAAATAAGCTATAAACATACATGAAAACCATAGGCTGACCAAACTGTCTGAAAAGATTTAGCCTTCTAAACATCAACACTATTAGACACTATTAGAATAATGTAGATTAGCAACAACACAATATGAACATTATTGTTAGAATTCAATGAAGATGATGGTGACATCAGTAAATCATCATAATACAATTTCACATTCAAATTTCAGATTTCAAATTTCAGAGCTGGGCTATTCCTAACACTACCACAAATCTAGACTTGCATTTGTGGGAACGGGCTAACACATGCAGGCAAAAGCAAAAACAAAAGAACGTCAAAAATAATTTGGAAAACATCTAACTAGGATAAATTACTACAAAAATATGCTGGTGTAAGTACCTAACTGAAATGGAAACAAGAAATCACATTTAATTATACCTTTCTTTATGGGACAGCAGGCAGTGATGATTCACCAGATAATAAGGTCACTTCATACAGCGATGGTTGACAGCAGCATCAGGACAGTGCAGAACCCGGGCTGCACATATGACAGATCAGCAGTTCAGAATGAGTTGGTCTTATTAGTACTGAATTACATAACAGAATAGGGCAATTAAGATTAAGAATGTATCCATCAGAAGACAGCTAAGAAGAAGCAGAGAGCAGCTGGACATCTTCAGCATGTCAGGACCGACTCGAACCCACACCAACACAAACTAAATCAGTGTCCAAAGTTCCTCACTAATTAGAAGTAATCACAATCCATTCATTGGTGAGTGCAGTTTGGACATCAGTTTCAGCATCCAATCACTGCAGAAGGCACCATCAATTCTGTTACTTTTACGAATCTTCTCAGCAATGGTGCATTGTCATCGAACGATTTCACACATTACTAACAAAATATTATATTTTCTAGGTATTTGTTACTTGAGGTCCTTTCTCATGACACACAATAAACTAAATTAATAATATTCACACGAGAACTACAAATGTCCTGTCTTGTTTGACAACTAAACAAATAGTGTTACAATGTCATTTCTAAAACATGTCTCTTGCCTACAATACGACATTCAGCATTCACATTAGCAGCCTAGGGAAAAAATTAAGATCAGAGGGGACAAAATAAACAAGTGCTTTTCCTTTACTACTGCAAAATGAAGAAGGTAGATGTGAGTGAGCTGCCATCTGCATGTTGATGGGTCACCCTGGGCAGGATGAGAGGGAGGAGTTGACACATACACCTGAACAGGCAGAGTCCTGCTTCCACACAAAGGACTGCTTAACCCCTGTAGTGAGCCATTAGCTAGAACAGGAAGGAAGGCTCTCTGTGTACTTCAAAGACCCTTCCTTGAAGTCACCCCCACTTGAAAAGCATAACTGGATATAAGTACTGGACCTCTGATCCTACCAAATCAGTACACTTCTGAACCTGTAGTTACTCTGCCAGGAATAAGGAATGCTATGCTGCTACAAGGACTGCTACCCTGTTAGACTGCTGCTCTGGAAGAACTGCTTTTCCGCTGTGCTGACCTGCATGCTGCCCTCTTTACCTGGGTGAAAGGTTCTGGGCCTAGACCACTTGAACCCATAGTGACTACAAGGGCTTGTTTTCTAGCCTCCTACTCTAATGTCTCAGGGACATCAAAGACTTCCAGCAACTCTACAACAGCACCTAGACTCTGCCAACTGTGAGTCCTCCCTGCAAAGTGGTGCCAATCCGGCCCTGGGCCCTTGGATGTGGGTTTCCCTGTGCTGAACCAGCAAAATCCATACATCGCTGTCACTGCGTCAATCGGAACCGCGGCATCTCCCCTAAATGTTGACGCATCGCCACTGCCATTGCTCGAGGGCATCGCATCACTGGCTGTGCAGCTCAATGCAATGCATCACCTTCATCGCAAAGGGTTCCACGCCGCTGCTCAAGGGCATCTCATCAATGACTGTGTAGCTCGATGATGATGCATCCCAGACTGCGTGGATCGGAAGCTAACCATCGCCACGCATTGGCTTGCCTGCTTCTCGTATTGGATCTTCAATGTCGATGCAACCCTCCACACAAGGTACTTTTTCAGCAGGACAAGGTGGGTACCTGTAGCCAGGCAGTGCTCCATCATGGTCGACTGAAAGCTTTTAGATTTACCTTGGTCTAGCGTGACCAGATAGCCCTGGTTAGTGTTTTATGCTTCTAAGCACTGTAATTGCAAATATTTATTTTTTTAATCATATCTCGACTTCAGCTTATTGGATTTTTATAATTTTGGTCTTGTTTTACACATAAAAATATAATCTATTCCTCTAATTTGCTAACTTGGTGTGGAGTCTTTTTATGGTGTTTTCACTGTGTTACTGTTTTAAGTGTTGCACAAATACTTTACATATTGCCTCCTAAGTTAAGCATGCCTGTTCTGTGCCAAGCTACCAGAGGGTGAGCACAGGTTAATGTATGGTGTATAACTGACATACCCTGACTAGTTTTGTGGTTCCTACTTGGACAGGGTACATACCTCTGCCAACTAGAGGCCCAATTTCTAACAATGGTGATCAGAGGTGAGAATAGGACTGGTGTTTGTGCAGTGCCTGACAGTCATTTGATGCATACTACCACCCCATACCTTCTACCAGTTCAAATCAACTCCTCTTGATTAGCAATTCTTATTTTCCCTACCTTTACCAATTGGCATTTTTTATTTTTCTATTCTCCCTGATTGACAATTTTTGCATTTTCCTAAAACCATGTCTCTGACTGAAGGATATACATCTGCACCCACACCTGCACCGGCAAAAATTGATTTTGAGCTGGCCGTGCGGAAGACCTACACTGTGGTCCAGCTCAGGGGATTTTGCAAGGGGGTTGAGCTGTCTAGTAAAGGCTTCACCAGGAAGGTGGTGCTGCCAAAGTCACTCGGAGCCTGGGCAGCAGCTCTCAATGCAGGGCCTGTGACCCCAGAGAAGGATGGTCAGGAGATTCAGGATATGGATGAGGAGCTGAGCCACGACTCACTGGAGAGTCTGGGACTGCCTGTGGAGCAGGGGGCTATTACATTAAGATCTATTTTTGTAACCTGGTGTGGTGTATGGGTGTGTGGCGTTTCACTGTTTTACTGTTATAAGTGTTGCAGGAATACTGAGGGTGAGCACAGGTTAATTTATGGTGTGTAACTGACATCTCCTGCCTAGGATTGTGGTCGCTACTTTTGGTACATACCTCTGCCAATTAGAGACCCAATTTCTAACATGGGGGCTTTCTGCCGAAGAAGAATGTTTTTTTGCACACTGGTAAATTTTGATTCTGTAGGTTATCCAGATGACAAAGTGTCCCCATATATAGGATGGTAGTCACAGTGCACAAAATGTTCCACAAAGTACCAGCTACAGTTGGAGCAGGAGGTGCCTGTCTGGAAGAGCTGGTCTTGGATGGTTTTATACTGTGTCATCAAACCTAATATGTGATTGCAGGATGTTGATAAGGCCTTGATTTCCCATGGTACTGAAATCAGTAAAACAACATCAAGCAGCATTGGATGAGAATGGTTTTGTCCTCTATTTGAGTGGTTACTTTCTCAGTTCTTCAGTAAGCCCTGAAACTCGACAGGTATTCCAGTTGTGGGTAACTAATATCAATATGATCCTGTAGTTAGACAACTGCTTTCTTCTTTTATCTTTCCAAGAAATTCTAAGTGTATTTTGAGTCGGTAGTTGGATTGTTGTCAGAGTCAAGTTTTGCTTTTTTTCAATGATGGGAGGATCGGCTCGGTTTTCAGTGCATTGAGAAAGATATCTTGTGTGATGGATGCCTTGACTATGTTGAGGAGGGACTTAAGTGTTTCTCCAGAGATGGATTTAATGATTCTAGATTGGAGCTTGTACATAAATGTGTGTCACCGAGGATAGTGAAGATATGAATAAAACCTTTATGAGTGATCATACTGATGGATGTCCACTATCGTATTTTGCATGGAAGGATGTGTAGATTGGCAGTATTTGCTATAGCAGACTTTGCCTGTGGTGAGTTTTTTGTCTAATTAAAATGTATTCTGGGTTTGTGCCCATTTCTTTTCTTGCTTCAGTAAGTTCTTGATTGTACCATGGTTTGAAAGGTTTCAATTTCACAGAGTGATGCTTCAGGAGGGATTGACTGACGATTACTTCCACGATTTGTTTGAGTAAGTTCAAAAGTGAACTTATGTCCGCTGAGTCCTCTGTGGTTGTTTGGGTAATGAGATCAAGCATTTGAAGTCCATGCGGAAGTTCTTTCCATGGCCATTTCACTGCTAATTTACTTGCATCCAATCGTGACCATTTTTATTTAATGTCAATCACAGGTGTATTATTCATCTATGTCCATAATGCAACGTTTTAATTTATTAGGGCCACATGAGCATATTAGCGTTACAGGCAGACTTTCAGCCAAGATTTTTACTGTTTGGCATCCCAGTAGGGACAAAAGGGGTTATTGGTTATACATTTTTATTTGCAATATGTGTTACATCACTATAATACTCATAGGATGTTTGCTCTTCAGTATGTATGAAAGGATGCAATGAATTGTAGGGGTTATCCAAAAAGTAGTGGTGGGTTAAATTTTAAAATTCATAATGACATGTGACATTTGGGACTTCAGTGGCAGCAAATTAAAGTGTGAGGCTGCCAAGCAGTGGCAGTCCCCTGACTCACATTTCTGAATAACAACAGAAACATTTCACTATAACTTGCATGGATGTTAAAGCCGATGGTCAAATGATCCGTGTGCAATCTAGCCTACATATTAAGAATACTGTGCTCTGTTCTACATGATAATAGTGAGATTACAAAATAAGAAACTTAAAGAGGGATAATCAAAATTACTCCAGACAACCTGGGAATATCTGTGTTTCTGGATGTATTCAGAGATCAACAAATTGATTTACAAATATTTGCTGTGCTCTGAAGGAATGAGGATGAAAACCTTTCCGCTCTACTTGTTCCTAGCTGTCCTAGTTATTCGATCAATATAGGCATACCTTCATTGCTTCATTGATAAAGGCACACCTTCATTGCTTCTCCTTACTTCTGTGCCAGATATTAACTCCACTCAGCATTCACCAATGGTAGGAACGAAAGGCCGATTGTGTCTTCTGCTCACTCATATATAGCCACTTAAAATTAGTCAAAATATCTCTACCCGACCCTCGTTTTCTTAGTTGTATCTTAATTCATGAAATATCTTGCATGTTGGGCACTTGCTGTTTAAATTTACTTTTAATATTTAATTTAGTGGTTTATAATGTTCCTTGCAAACTCATGTATACTTCAGTGCTCTCTTGAGAAAGTCTTGTGTTGTGTAATACCGAGATGACAGCAGTATGTATGTGTGTGTGTGTTTATATATATATATATAATGGTATTTCTACAGTGCAAACCTAGCCGAGAGGCAGTGGAGCACTGTTAATGGACAAAGTCCAGCAGGATCAGTACTCAATTTATTAAGTTGCCCACCACTGGGACAGCTGAATGCAGGGATTGCTGAATATCATGATGTTTAGTCTTGATTTCACCACATGCCTCTTTTTTCAAGCACCATATACACTACCTCTTTCTTCCTCACTTTCCGCCTGTCTCTCTGTTGTGCTGGTTTAAAGTCTGATGATGGAAAATAAGTCCCGGTCGCCAGAAATGTATACCACTGCCCGTCATCAGCACCCACAAGCACAAATCAAGCACTTGCTGATTAATGTCTTCTTCAGTTTCATGTGTTATTTATTCTATCAGAGATTAATCGCATCTGATTATTCTCAGTGTGGAAAAAATGTGTTCAGGTTCTTTTATTATATTTACCAAAAATCTATGGGGTTTATTTTAGGGGTTCCTGAGGTAATTCTCAGATTTGCTCTTCTTGTTTCCAGGGGGTAAAAGCATCTCATTACTCTTCTCTAAACATAAATTATTCCCATCTCCGTACAGCTTTAACTCTCCTCTTCATCATCGCCTTGTCATATCCCTTACTCTCACTATTATCCCTTTCCGTTTCTTACCCATCATTTAAGTAGTCAGTGGTAAACCAAAAATCTGACATTGCTCAGGCCTAAACATACATTAATAACCAAATGCGCCTTTTTAACATATGCCGGGAATTCATAAAGGAATACCAGGCAGGCGGAAAACCATTGACAGGTGCAGAGATCTCTGCACGAATGCAGAGATCCCCACTCGCCCTGTAAATCTGTCTCAAGGGGAGGGAAAGTGTGCATTTCAAGATGTAGTTTCACTCGGACGTTTGGAACTCACACAAACGCGTATATTTGTAGGCCTTTCCGAAATCTGATCCATCCCCTTTCCTCCCTGCAAGGGATCAGAATTTTCAGCTACACAGGGCTGGTATACAATTCTTTACAAGGTAGACAGGGGGTTGGATCACCACAGATTTACTTGGGGTGTATGGGAAGTTGTTTTTCCAAGGGGAAAAATATTGTCCCTGCAAAGAAGAGAACACATATTTTCAAAAAATTTATTTGCACATGGGAATTCTATTCCACATTTGTTGAGTTCTCACCTATGAAAAATTCTATTTAATGAGAATAATATTCTGGAGGAAAAGTCAAATGATCTTCACAATAGGATGCCTGGAAAACTGACCCAAAGTACATCTGAGAATGTCTGAGAATCGAATGAAGTAATGATCTGCGCCACTGGAGACTCCCACTTTTTCGTGAATAGGACCCTGTACGTCCGTGAATTAATTCACAAGTAATGTTCCAGTACTTCAGATCATATTAAAAATTATCATATTGTGCTTAGTTGAATACATTTCTTGAATTTGAAAAATGTTTCGCATCTTGTACTCCTCTATCCAGTACTTAATTTGAGCCCGTAGTTACCGGTGGGGGACACCAGCACTCATTTCTGGGGACCTGTGCTTATTTTTGCTCTTCTGACAATTTCAAGAGAAATAGAAGGCAAAAAATCACCAAGAGGCAAGAAAGGTTAGGGGGAGGGGGAGAAAAAGATGAAAACCGCCTAAAAAATAGAAAGCATTAATCTGCAAGAATGAGATATGGGGATAGGAAAGTGCCTATTTATTACATTTCAGCTCCTTGTTTGTATTACAAAAATGACGCAAAATTATGCTAAACTCTTTTTCACTAATTTACTTTCCAGCGCTTAACTTGTTTAGCGCTGGAAATACCCTCGAAAGAAGCCCTAAGGAGCGCATAGTGCTGCTTTGCATTACTTTGCGTCAAGGGGCCCTACTATGGGTGGTGCAATGGTGTTCCCATGCAACCACCCAAGGTTTCTGAGCTAAGTCCTATTTACTTAAAAAAAATAGACAAGGTTTAGGGTCAGAAAATAGTGCCCATTTCAATTAGGTGCTATGAAGGAGATATACTTTTTTTCTCCTTTATTTTCCGACTTTGCGTGTGTGTGCTACACTGTACTGCACCATACAAAGTGGGAAAATGTTTAAAGTTATTCTGAACACATTATTTTGTACTGGAAGAGTATCCTTCCAGTTCAAAACCTATGCTAAACTCACGGAGACACCCTTGCACTATGGAACAAAGGTGTGTCCATGGCGCACGGCCGCACACTTTTGTGCCGACTTCAGGGAGAGGAGAGGGGAGGAGAGTGCCACATTTCTGTAAATATGACGCCCCCCTGCTCTCCTCGCGCAGTACAGCATTGGGCATCCATCTGGTAAATCTGGCCTTAAGTGTCTGGAAGTGTATTAGTAACCCATATTGTGAATTAAAGACTACACAGCCTTGGTAAACGCTGCGCAGCCCTTTAATTGTGCCGACCGGCTACTGAGCCGATTTTTGGGCATAGGCATTCATTCTTTACCAGATTAAGCACTGCCTCTGTCTGAGATTATATGTCCTCTTCCTGGCTTCCGCCTGATTTGGTGGAAGGAGCCACCCTGAGAGACCAGTGCATTACATGCTGTTACAGCTATGCACTTGGCTGGCAAATAACTCCCATTAAGGGTGTCAAAAATGACATCTGCGAAAACATGTAATTATATTTTTTGCAGTAAAGGATAAAGAGTGGAATTGAAAAAATATAATGATGGCAGGGCAGGCTGGAGGAGGACGAGATGCCTCCCACTAAGGCAGCTTTTCTTCGAGGGCAATGATCTCATCTGCAAGCAGAACATTTTTTCTCGCTGAAAAGCAAAATACGAATTTCCACTCCAAGGCTCAAAAGAGCAGGCTGGAGGTGCCCAGGCAGGGAGGAGCAAGCCTGACCTTTCAGTCTTGCGAAGACAGTCAGCCTTGGTTTCATTTTAGTCAGAATAGCGTGTTGTTGCACAGAAATGAGAGCTGTTCCTGAGAGCATCAGGGTGCCAATGAAGGGAAACAAAAAAATAACAAATTATGCCCCCAAAAAAACAGGGGAGCTGCTTCCATTGGCCTTACAAATGGAGGGGGAGAGGGGCCCAGAAGTCTGAGGGGTGCACTGACCCCTGATTACTGCTGTATTTTCCAGTTTTAACAGCGGCTGTGTTAGCGCATCAGACCTTATTAAGTAAACCTACAAGGGAGGTGCTAATAGGCCCATGGACCTTTTGACTGCGCTTCGAGTCAATTATTCCGTATCAATACAGATCAATAACATCAACAATCAATTACATCAATAATCAATGAGTCAGTAATTTCCACACATCATGACCTTGAAGTCATGAATAACCACACCTTTATGTAAAAGTTAGAATGTTTATTTCCCTATATTAACAATGCTAAAGTCATTTAACTCAGTCTCAATATCAAATGGAGTTTGAGTTTATGAATTTGTAAAGTATACATACAGAAAAAATATTGGCTGACCAAAGCGGCGAAAGAATTGCAATCTAGTCAAAGCTTGAGCTACTACACATTCTAGTGTTACAGTACAAATTAATAGCAAAAATAATTGCGCAAACGAAATAACATACATTTCGATTCAGCAAGGGAAAGACATCAACAGTTATTACAAGTAGCGAACTTCATCAGTGAGAACCCTAACTAACACCAGACTAGAATGTTTGGGCTCCATGCAAAACAATGTAGTCACACAAATTTGGAAAAACATTTAACTATGGCTCTATCGAAATAGCAGTTGATACCTAGAAACAAAGCAAATAGACATAACAATCAGTAACATTGTTAGTATACCTGTCCTCAATATGGTTCAGCCTGCTGTGACACCCTCTGTCAATAGGACATCAGTTCGGTCAGCAAGACATTAGGATTCAGCATCAAAGTTCAGAAAAGCAAAGTCTCTTTAAGCAGAAAAGTTTAACACGTCTCTTCTCAGGACGGACAAGAAAATAATGGCGGAACGGTCCTCTCCTCTCTGTGGAGTCTTGCTAAGTTATACTTCCTAAAACTACTGCCCACATCCTAATTGGTAGCATGTTCACACTTAGTCCAATGAAACGAAACCCTCAAATCAACAATTCTACTAGTACATGGTTCACATGTCGATGATTGGATCCTCTTCTCTCGCTCTCGTCATTCGGCTTGGCAATATTGTTTCAGCTTATACTCCAGTCAGTGCATCCATTGTCTTGCCCTGGGAAGGTCAGTCTTAAACATACTACAATATAATTGTTTCACTAGCAAGTACAGCATCTTCTAGCAAGCAGTTTCTCATGAAAAAGAACTTCAGCTTTGAGCACATGGTCAATACAGTTGGAAATCACAATTTAATTCTCTAAGCATCCATTTTGTAAAACGCCTAAGAAATGCAGCTTGACGTGAGGCCGTGCAACTAGGCCAGGACCTTGCTAAGTTAAGGCCCACAATTAATAAAGCTAATACACAATATATAACCTTTAATATGTCATATTACTACATAAATGAGACATCAGCTCAACATTTCATATTAATAAGCCATTAATAAGTGCACTTTGTGAACATTGACGGCCACTCTGGTGGGCGCATCTTCAAATGTGTGCATTATTTTTCTCTAAGTTAATACATTTTCTACGCAAATCCAACACTCAGAATACATGAATATTCATGAATACATTTCAGTGTTAACAGCTGTGAGGCTCATGAGTAGGGCTCAATAATAATAATAATTGTAATTATTCGTAAGTAATTGAGGTAATTTGGTGATTCAGTTTACTTTTGTGACATAGAATTATTGATTGTAATGCCGTGATGCCAAATCACATAACTGATTCTCCTGTTTGGGCATAATCAGACTGCTGGGACACCGAGATGTAGTGAACAAATGTGAGAGCACAAACGCTTCGTTCGTATTTTGGCAAACTCCATCATAATGTTTAGCCACCGTTTTGGGAATTTGAGCGGCAGTACTTTAACACAGGCAGTCACCAGACAGCATTTAAGTAGATTATTTGCCCCGCCAGCAGCAGAAGCTGCAAAAATTTCACAACGTGAACATGACAGCACTCCCCACTTATGCGCATGTATATTTGGCCAGCCGTCTCGGGCCGGCCAAACACACATGCGTGGTAGGCTCTATCCAGCCCAGCAGCACAGTTGCCGGGCTGGAGAGAGCCTGCAGAGGCTCCCAGTCTCCCTGGGAGTGCCCTGGCTGGGAGCTCCCAGCCAATCCTGATGCTCAGGATTGGCCACAGGGCAGGCTGGGAGTCTGTGCCTGCTTGCAGCCAGCAGAGGGGGCGTGGCACGGTGGCTAAAAGGAAAGTGTTCATTTAAAAAAAAATGGTATTACATTTTAGATACCCCTCTCACCCCCACTACCCGCATGCCGCCCCCGCCCCGCTTCTTATGGGTGATGCGAGTTGCGACTGCTCGAGCGAATGGAAAATGAAATGCATTTTTGAGTTGAGATTTTACCTGAATGGATCATTTGAGTATTTTTTCAGGGAAAAGTGCACTTTTTTCTTTTTTAAACAGGAAGTAAGTGCTGTAGAGACTGGGATGCTAGTCTACATATATTAGCACTTCTTCTTCCTGTCCTCAAGACTGCTCCCTCTGATTTGTCCAGCCATTGGTGACTTTTTTAATTCTGGAGGGAAAGCATCACTTTCTCTCTTTGTCTGCAATCCCTGCTGCATCCAACCCATTGGAATTTTACATTTTTGGGAGAAATCAAATAAGTTCAATGCAGCACTTTGGAAAAAAAGTTTGATGTCTTATGGAATTCATGCACCAATATTTTTGTTTCCTTCTGCTTTTATTTATTTTGTAACTTTGTTGGTGGCGGGCCTGAAGTGTGGGCTGGAGTAACGGGGGACCCATGTGAGTTTAACTTTCTTATGGGGGCATGTTTGCACATTTTGAGGGTGGAGGTGTAGGGTTCTATATAATTATTTCCACTTTTTGTGTGGGTATTTTATG
Source organism: Pleurodeles waltl (assembly GCF_031143425.1). Lineage (NCBI taxonomy): Eukaryota > Metazoa > Chordata > Amphibia > Caudata > Salamandridae > Pleurodeles > Pleurodeles waltl. The sequence goes on from NC_090449.1 coordinate 597,511,267, forward strand.
CTGATTAGTTTACCATTTTACTGTGATGTTGGTTTATTGTTTGGGGCCTAGTCTGCCATGCACTAGTCCTTGGGCGTATGCCTTTTTTATGTATGTTTCACATTCTCACTGCGACTGTGCTATATGCTTTTGTAAAACATTTAGGGGGTTGTTGTGGATGGCTGATTAATCAAATGCACAAAGTAGTTTTTTTTTATTCATGTCTTTGTCTGCCTGTTACTGATAATATATTTTCAATCCTTTCTGTGCAATGCTACACAATGTATTTTTTCTGACGGGGTGGTATGTGCTCCAGGCAGGACAGGGCCATTGTCTTTATTGTTTTCCATGCCTCTTTCTTCGCTAGCCATGTAGCAGAGGCCATTTTGTGTAGTCAATGTGTGTGTGTTTGCCAAAGGCTGGCATGTGTTCTTTGTTCTCCATGCTCATGATGAGGTGCCATTTTGTGTACAGAGAGAGAGTGTGTGTGCATGAGTGTGTGTATGTGTATGGCTGGTGATGGTGGCCGTTTTGTCTTTGTTCTGTATGTCCCCTTCTTTTCTGGCCATGTGGAGACCACAATTCTGTGGTAGTGTGTGTTTCTTTGGTGGCCATTTTGTCTTTGTCCTCCATGTCTTCTTTTTGAGTGGCCATGTGGAGGACGGAGTAGCTTCTACCAGTTTGTGCAGCCAGAGTACGCTTCAATCATTTTTTACCACTTTTCAAAGCTGTTTCCTAGGACTTTTGATAGAAGAGGACTATGACATTTTTGTTCACATTTTTCTTTTTCTTGATATATATATATTTGTGCTTGTGTCTGATTCTAGTACAGTACAGTTTAAAAAAAAATATTTTGGATATTTTTTGGTCAGCTGTTTGGAGCACAGGTACAGCAGATATCCATTGCAAGAAAGATGGAGCTATGGCGGAGAATCGCAGACAGGGTGAACACTGTGGGACAGCACCCAACAACAAGGGATGACATCAGGAAGAGGTGGAACGACCTACGGGGAAGGTACATTCTGTGGCAGCAAGGCACCAGCTCACCATACACAAGACTGGCGGTGGACCCCCACCTCCTCCCCCACAGCTCACAGCATGGGAGGAGCAAGTCTTGGCACTACTGCATCCTGAGGGACTCGCTGGAGTAGCCGGAAAACTGGACACTGGTGAGTCAAGATTTACTAATCCCCCATACCTGCATGCCATCACACCCCCTCATCCTCACTCCCATCACTCCACTCCATCCCACACACTGCACCTACACATCTGACTAACCCCAATGCCAAATCCTGCATGCCATACCAATGCATGGGTAGCCCTCCTAGCCCTGCATGGACACACATCATCAAAGCATGCACAGCATAGGGAAACTAATAATCACACAATACATCACCATACACAAGCTAAAGGTGACAGGGCAACACCAACAATAAAGGGGAAGCCAGGGATGTAGAATATATCACAGACATGAAGCATAAAACATCACTTACATCCTCACAGGTGCCCCAGCCAATGTCAGCGGAGAGGAGGTGCCACGAAAAACCAGTCCACCAACAGAAGATGCCCCCTAGTGATGACAGTAACTCTGGACTCCTGGATCTGGACCAACAACCTGGCCCATCAGGGACCATTGGACAGTCAGTCACCCAAGCCCACTCACAGTCAACCACAGAGCCTCCGCATCAGTATCCAACACCACAGCACCCACCCAGCGCACCAACACTTCTGTCCCCAGGACACGTCAATCAGCAGTGTGCCCACCTGTACAGGGACCTCAGGCCACACCTCATACCCAAGACAATCAGGGACCTGGGGTCAGTGGCAGTGGGCACACTGTTCAGGGGACAGAGGCACAGGCCAACAGGGACACTGGGAGGACCGCTGTGCACCAGGGGGAGGACAGGCCCTTGGAACCAACTCTCCAGGAGGCACTCACCAAGATCCTGGGAGCCTACCAACATTCCCAGGACGTGATGGGCCAGATCCTTGACAACGTGCAGGAGAACAGGCAGCTGCGGGAGGGACAGTATCAGGGGAACAGGGAGGACTTGCCACCTTGATCTCCTTAGCAGGGGTGCTGGCAGACATGGCCAACATCATGAGGGAGGCAATATCACAGCAGCGGGCCCCTACCACTAGCCAGTCCATTGACCAGCCCTCCACCTTCGCTGCAGCTAGTGGGCAGGAGGCCCCGCCACAGGACCCACAGGCCACCAGCACCCCTCCCCCTGCAGAAAGTGAACCACCCACAAACGTTCCCCGACAGAAGCTAGAGACACCTGCCAAGACCACTTCCAGGAATTGAGACTCTCCTGATCGTCCCCCTTGTGTCCCACCCTGTTTCCTTGTCCACTTTTAACTGCCTTTGCTCCTCTTCCTATGGCCTCTTGGACACTGAACCTGTGCTACAAACAGAGTGGAACAATACCCTGGACCTTCCCCCTTCATCACCCCATTCCATTGCACTTTTTCCTCAGTTTCATAGCACTACAATAAACACCCTTGAACACAACTTGACTACTAGTATTTTATGTTTTAAAAATGTGCATTTGTAGAAACAGTCACATCTAGTGCAAATGATCTGAACACTGTGAGAGCATAGAAATAATGACCTGTAGCTGTCTGTAGTCAGCACCTCAGTAAATATTTGTGATATCACCAACATCTGTAAAATGACAAGCCATATGTGACAATAAGTTGAGACGCAAAGGAAGTTAATGCCATCATGCTACAGCCACACAGAATACATCAATAGTCAGATGAATAGTCAGTTGCACTGTCTCACTTGTGTGTCTTTGGAAGTATTGACACATAACTGATGTTCTGTTGTCTTCGTCCTCATCCTCAGCCTCTTCATCCTCACTGTCCTCAGGGTCTACTGCTATCACAGGGGCATCTCCAGTCTCTTCCTCCTGCAGAAAAGGTGCATGCCGTCTGAGGGCCAGGTTGTTCAACATGCAGCATGCCACTACTATCTAGTAGACCTTCCCAGGTGAGTAGCACAGGGATCCAGCTGTCAGTTAGAGGCACCTGAACCTGGCCTTCAGGAGGCCAAAGGTCCTCTCGATGAGCCATCTGGTTTGCCCTTGTACCTCATTTTAACGTTCCTCAGCCCCTGTCCTGGCATTCCTCACAGGGGTCAGCAGCCACAATAGGTTTGGGTAGCCAGAGTCACCTGCAAGTATTGAGGGACAACATTTAGCCTCACACAATGCTATAGGGATGACACCTGAAGGCGTACACTAACATACAGTGGGTGGGGACCATGGCTCACCTATTAGCAAGACCTTGTGCCTCTGTAGTTGGGCCATCACATTTGGGATGCTGCTATTCCTCAGAACAAAGGCGTCATGCACCAACCTGGGATACTTAGCATTGACGTGGGAGATGTGCTGGTCTGCCAAGCACACCATTTGCACATTCAGTGAGTGGAAACTCTTCAGATTCCTGAACACCTGTTAATTCTGGCGGAGGGACAAACACAATGGGCCAGATGTAGCAAAGTTTTGCGAGTCGCAAATGGCCCGAATCGCTATTTGCGACTGTGCAAAATCGGAAATGGAATGCAAAAACCCAATTTCCGACTTGCAAAAAGCGATGTGAGCCGTTAGCGACTCACAAAATTTGCGACCCCATTTTGCGACCCGCAAATAGCAAGTCGCAATTTATGCAATTGCAACTCGCAAATTGCGACTGGTCGCAAAAAGCCCAGTTTGCACTTGCAATTTACCACTAACTCAGAGCAGGTGGTAACCATAACCAAAGTATAAAAGGAGACCCAGAAGGCATCTGGGTTACTCAAGATGGCGGAGATATACCTGATAGCAGTGAGGAGGAGAGTCCACGCCACCCAGCTGAGGAGGAGGAGGGGCCACAGACAGGAGAAGATATATAGAACAAGGCAGACTCTTTTTCAGCAAACTGAGGAAGAGATCTATGACAAATATCGCCTTAGCAGCGCTGCCATACTAGAATTAATTGATTTACTGAAACCACAGCTAGAACACCAGACTCTGCGTGGCTGCGCCATCCCTACGCATGTGCAAGTGCTATGCTCACTGCACCTCTTGGCCTCAGGGAGCTATCAGGGGGTCATTGCTGTGGCAGGTGGGGTATCTCAAAGTGCAGTGTCAAGGTTCCTCAGGGCATTCCTAGATGCCTTACTCACACACATGTCTCACTTCATATACCTACCAAGGAATGAGGCAGAAATTAACAGCACCAAGCTGGACTTTTACCGCATTGCCAACTTTCCCCATGTCATAGGGTGTGTAGATGGGACACATATTCAAATATGCCCCCCTGCAAACCTGGAACATCTTTTCCGCAACAGAAAGTGTACCCACTCACTGAATATACAGGTTGTTGGTGACGCCCATTATGTCATCACTGACATTGTAGCTAAGTTTCCAGGCAGTACCCATGACTCCTACATTTTTAGGCACAGTGGGATACATCAACGCCTGGAACGTGGGGAGTTTGGAGATGGATACCTCCTAGGTAGAGCTGCATACACCTTGCACACATACAGACAGGTCACTGTGCACACCAACCAGAACTTTCTAACAGTGTAATGTTTGTGCCCAACAGGTGACAGTGCATATGCTCTAAGGCCATGGATTATGACTCCGTTTTTAACACCCAGCAATGAATGTGAGAGGCAATACAACAATGCACATAAGAGGACCAGGAACCTTATCGAACGCACCTTTGGACTCCTGAAAGCAAGATTCAGATGCCTCCACCGCAGTGGAGGTGCCCTCCAGTATACCCCCATTACTGCATTCAAAATTGTGGTCGCATGCGCCATCCTCCACAACATAGCCACCCGACGTGGGCTACCTCTCACCCCTGCAGACCCAGATCCTGATGATGAAGAGCAAGAGCAACCACATCGCCATCATGGGGATCGGAGTATAGCTAATCAAGGCAGACTGAGACGGGAACACATCGCAACACAATACTTTGGAAGGTACGTGTCAACTCCAACCATACTCACCTATTGACCAAAAACTCCATTTGTTAAGTGGAACAAAAAAACTATTTAATTTGTGCAGAAATAGAACTATTTACAAATAATGACTGTTCATGGACATGTAAATGCAAACCATGCATGGGGCACATTGATGTCATGTGCCACATCAACAGGGCCAGGGTACTGTCTATGTCCTTCTGCTGCTCCTGCCAGCCTGGCTGGTCCCTGGTGCTTCTGCTGTGCTCTGCCTGGTACTCCGGAGCACCCTAGTGTCAGTGGCAGAGACACTACTCACTGTAGAGCCCTCCTCACTGTCCTGGGGTGTTTCCCCTGTGCCCCTGGACAGATGCCGTGCCTCCATTAAGTCTATCACGTGTGTGATACGTCCCAGGCCCCTAGCCACATCTCCAGCAAAATGGCCCATTTCGACCTGGAGGCCAACTGTCCTCCTCGACAGGCCTGTGGTGTTCACAGCCAGTCTGCCGATGGATGTGGCCATCCTATCTAGTCTTTGTAGGAGCTGACGGTCCCTGCGCCGCCCACCCTCGGCCTGGGCCAGTAGTCCTGCCACCAGATCCCTCATGGACAGGGCAAGGTCCCCAGTGTTCGTGGCAATCAGGTCGATTCTGGAGTTAAGATGCTGCATGCTGGCTTTGTTATTGCGGACAAAGCGGTGCAGCACACCACTAATCCTCCCTAATATGTTATTTTGCAGGCGCTGACCACGCAGCAGCTGTGCCTCACTGTGGCTGGGAGGTTGACGGCCGGACGCAGCCTGCAGCCTGCAGCCCTGATCTCCTGTACCTGCGTCGCCTGCGCAGCGGTGGCTGCCCTGTGTGTTCACCTGTATCACTCCTGCCTGTTGCTGGCGCAGCCTCCTGGAACACAGTTGCAGCAGGTGTTGACATTTCAGGGATGATGTTGGCTGTGCAGGTGAGAGTGCTGCCGGCTCCTGCGCTGTCCTCATGGGGCTGGCTGCTGTGGGGTGTGGTGGTGTCTTGTGGGAGACCTGTGGGACATGGGGAACAGACTGTCAGTGTCTACTATCTGTTGCACACTTCCTAATAAACAATTGCCTATGAACTGCCTACTTGACTACATTTCCCATAATGCATCATTCTGATGTTTGCTACCCTGAAATGGAGCTATCTTGTTTGAGCATGCCCCTGTCTACATGGTGGGTGGGGGTATGGCTTTGATAGGGGTACAGGCATATCACATGGTACTCACCGGTTGATGTGGTGGGCTCTGAGGTGTCCAGGTCTCCAAATCCTGATACTGCCTCCGGCTCCAGGGTCTCCTCCACCCTTTCTTCCAGGGGTGTGGGTGGTGGTACTGAAGATGGTCCCCCTCCTGTGCCTCTCATCTCCCGGAGCCTTTCAGCCACCCTCTCCTTGGTCCGGGAGCAGAGGTCATACCACCTTTTTTTTATTTCATCAACACTCCTGTGACTCACCCCCAGGGAGTTGATTTTCTCCTGGATGTCCTGCCACAGTTGCCTTTTGGTGGCTTCTGGCACATTGAGGGCTGCCTTCCCAAATAATTCGTCATAGTGCTGACAGCATTCATCTGTCAGCACCTCCAGCTCCTTCTCTGAGAATTTAAGTTTTCTCTTCCTAGGAGTTCCTTCCATTGCAGATGCTGTTTCTCCTGTGTGCAGTTCAGCAGTTAAAAAGGGTGTGGTCCTCCCTCCTCCCAGGTGTATTTGTAAACTTCCTGGCTGTGATGTCATCATCATGTGCCAGGAAGTGTTTCCAGAGTGTTCTGCAGCACCTGTAAGCAATTTACAAGGTACTCGCAATTTGCGACACCCACTCGCAAATTGCGAGTTCGTTTTTTGCACGGTCGCAAAAAGCGACCTCGCAATCAGCGGACTCGCTCTCTGCGTTGCGACTTCGGGTGCGAGTCGCTATTTCAACACTCACATTGTACCTGCATTTCATTTTGCAATTCGCAATTTGCGAGTCGCACCTACTCGCAAATTGCGAGTCACAAAAATGTTGTTTCCTACATTTGGCCCAATATGTGTTCCATCAATCGACCCAATGATATTGGGGATATGTCCATTTGCATAGAATCCGGCCTTCACAATGGCCAAATCTTCCACCTGGGGGAAAGCTATGTAGCTGCACATGTGTTTCACCAGGGCAGACAAAACTCTAGCCAGCAGGATTGAGAACATTGGCTGTGACATTCCTGCTGCCCAGCCCACTGTCACGTGGAAAGAACCAGTTGCCAGGAAATGAAGCACTGATATCACTTGCACAAGAGGGGGGATCCCAGTGGGATAATGGATAGCAGATATCAGGTCTGGCTCCAATTGGGCACACAGCACAGTTATTGTGTCCCTGTCCAGTTTATAGGTGAGTATAATGTGCCTGTCCTCCAGTGTAGCCAAGTCCACAATGGGTCTGTATACAGCAGTATGTCTCCTTCTCCTATTCATCCGCAGCGGTAGGTATCTAAGGGACACAAGAGTGATTAGGCTGTCACAATTTGAGCAATGGAACCACAACCTCAGTGTACATAGTGCATTTATGTGATGGGACAGTAGGAATGACGAGGTCTGTGCTAATCTAGGTTGTGACACAGTGAAGGTTGATATGACCATTGTACGCCACCATGAAATGGCGACCGCCTGTCCTGTATGTAGGGACAGGTGAAAGTGAGGTAACTCCACCGACGTTGGGCGTTGTGGCGGAAGGCAGACTTGCACCGCTGTGCAATTACTCAGTGGATAATATGGGGCTCTATGGAGTACAGTGGCCAATGGGGATCTGCACCAGCAGTGACGGTGTACACTGCTGCGGACGTGACCACCATTTTCTATCTGATTCCTCACTTGTTTCCTGACCTACAAAAGGAGAACACCTACACTGCGTGTGCTACTGTGACCTGTGTCTGGAACCTACCATGCCCCATGTGACCGGGGAAAGAGCCCCTGCCTTCACTTCGGAGGAGTTGGAGCGATTGGTGGATTGTGTCCTACCCCAGTTCGGACTGCTGTATGGGCCTCCAGACCAACAGGTGAGTACACTTTGGGCACGATGCACGTGGGAAGTATGCATGGAGATGTGTGTGCAAGTATCATGTAATCGGGGGGAATGTCTTGTGGTGGTGTACATGGTGTGCGCTGGCCGATGTGTGTGCCAATAGTGTCGGAAATGGGATTGGTGGGCCATATGTGTGACAGGCTGGATTGTATGGTTAATGGTGTTCTCCTGTCTCTATTACCTCTGCAGGTCAGCACCTATCAAAAGAAGGGATTATGGCATATCATCTACAAGGACGTGCGGACCCTGGATGTCTATGTCAGGTGGAGCACCCACTGTCAGAAATGGTGGGAAGACCTGAGACGCTGGGCATGGAAGACCACATAGGCCCTGCTGGGGATAGCTTCCCAACGAGGAAGGGGTGCCCATCGGAGCCTCAGCCCACTGATGGCCCGCATACTGGAAATGGCCTACAGAGAGCTGGAGGGGCGCTTGAGGGAATCACAGCAGCCACAAGGGGGTGAGTACAGTTGGCATTATTAAAATAATTGGCAGGTGGCATGGGATCCGGGTGGTAGATGTGAGTTAGTCGGAGCCCCTAAGGCCAGGTCAGATATTGCAGCGTGAGTCAACTCTAGGGAAATGTGTGTATGGCAAATGCAGGTAACTTAGCTTGTTAGCATTCCTTGTCAGTCGGGACTTTGTGGGTCCCAGCATGGGTGCAGTCAGTGGTGTGTGGCCCTCATCTTGCAGTGCCATCTAGCCAAATCAGTGGCAGTGAAATGCATAGTGCTCAAGCCTGATCCCTGTGTGTAACGGTGCTGTGTATGCCTACTGTGGTGTTTGTGCAGTAATTGACCCAGTGTTTCCTTTTTCTCTCTCCCCCCTTTTTTCTTCCTTCATCCTGTCCATGTGTGCATTAGCATCATCTGGAAGAGGAGCAGGGGCACCGGCGACAGAGGGAGCTGCATCCCACAGGACCCAGGAGGCAGAGTCCACTGACGCCGAGGGAACCAGTGGGACGGAGGGCGAGGGGAGCACCACAGCAGAGACAGGAGGTGACAACATAGACTCAGATACCTCCTCCGATGGAAGCTCTCTGGTGGTGGCGGACACCTCTGTGACCACCCCAGCTGCAGGTACAGCCACCACCCCCATACCAGCACCGCCCTCCCAGTAGCCCCTCAGCGAGTTGCCCGTGCCCGCTCACCCAGGAGGGGGGCATCTCCTTCACTCCAGGCACCTCAGGCCCTGCCCCAGTGAGCCCTGCTGCCCTGAGTGAGGAGGCTATTGACCTCCTGAGATCCATCTCTGTAAGGCAGTCAACCATTGTGAATGCCATCCAAGGGCTGGCATCCCAGATGCAGCAATGCAATGCATTCCTGGAGGGCATCCACGGTGGATTGGCGGCCCAACAGAGATTGATTCAGGCTTTGGCCTCCTCTCTGATGGCAGCCATTGTCCCAGCTCCTATTGTCCCCCCTCCAACTACCACTTACCAGTCCCAGTCTCCTCAACCCCAACCCATCCTATGCACACATACAGATGAGCATTCACACAAGACAACACCCAAGAGTGGCACAGTCAAACACAGTCACCACACTTCATCCCACAAGCACTCATGCAAACACCAGGCAGTTGCAGACACAACCACATCCTCTGCCTCCACTGTCTCCCCCTCCTCCTTCTTCACCTCCCTCACAATCTCGTCAACACTCACACCTGCATGCACTGCATCAACATCCACCACCAGCATCGCCACACAGCACTGCACATACACCTCAATAAAAAGACACCTCCACAACATCCATCCATACTTCCCCTGTATCCTCTCCCACCCGGTCTGTCCCACCACTCCTAAAGGACACAAACGCAAGCACTCATACACCCACAGCCATCCACCTCACATCAGCACACTGCCCATGCACCTGCACCCAAATCCAGCAGACATACACTTCCTACAACCACTCCCTCAACCTCCACTCCACTCCCATCCCTCCTCCCACCCCACAGTCCTTAAGAAGCTTTTCCTTGCTCAACTTGACCTCTTCCCTTCCTCTCCCGTCCTGCCCGTAAGAGCAGGGTCCCAATGACCCAGCCCAGCACCTCAGCTAAGCAGTCCACGCGGACAGTGGTGGCACCACCTAGTCGTGGTGGCAAGTCAGTGAAGGATCCCACTCCACTAGCCAGGAAGGTTAAGGATCCCACACCTCCTTCCATGAAGGGGAAGGAGCCTGCACCTCCTGCCATGAAGGGGAAGAAGCCCTTGACTCCTGCCCGGAAGGCTCAGGAACATGCACAACTTGCCATGAAGGGGAAGAAGCCCTCAACCCCTGCCAGGAAGGGTAAGGATCCCACGCCTTCTGCCATGAAGGGAAAGAAGCCCTCGACTCCAGTAGAGGCTGTCAGGGTGACACCTCAGTGGTCATGGGGCCCCCACCACCAGCTGAGGAAGTGCATCCTTCACCACCAGCAGAGGCTGCCCAGGAGGTACCTCTACCTGCCACTACATTTCAGCCCTCACCACCAGCAGAAGCTGGCCAGGAGGTACCTCCACCTGCTACCACAGTTCAACCCTCACCACCAGCAGAGGCTGCCCAAGAGGCACCTCCATCTTCCACCACAGTTCAGTCCTCACCACCAGCGAAGGCTGCCCAGAAGGCACCTTCACCTGCCACCACAGTTCAGCCTTCACCGCCAGATGAAACAGTGCAGACATCACCACCAGTGGAGGGGATGTAGGCCACCCTCCAGGGACTGCTGTACAAAGGCCCCCCTCCAGGAGCATTGGGCATGTTCCCCACCTGACAGACTGTGGCCTTGCACTCCCAGCACAGAGTAATGGGCATGGAGGCCCCCAGAACCAGTGGCAAAGATACCCACTCCAGAGACTGTGGCCTTGCACTCCCAGCACAGAGTAATGGGCATGGAGCCCCATCCAGAACCAGTAGGAAAGACAGCCACCTGAGAGACTGTGGCCTTGCACTCCTCAGCACAGAGTAATGGGCATGGAGACCCCTCCAGAGCCAGTGGGAAGACACCCAGCTGAGAGACTGTGGCCTTGCACTCCCCAGAACAGAGTAATGGGCATGGAGCCCCCTCCAGAACCAGTGGGAAAGACACCCCCTCCAGAGACTGTGACCTTGCACTCCCCAACACAGAGTAAGGGGCATGGAGCCCCCTCCAGAACCAGTGGGCTTGTTTCCGACTTCGGCTGAGGTGCCCCCCATCCCCCTGAGGTGCCTGCCCACTTGCAAACTGATGCCCCTGCAGAGTTCTATCTTGATGAAGTCAGGATTCGAGTTGGGCCGAGGACTGTGCCCTATGGCCATGTGGGCCCTTGGTACATTGGACTGGGCAGTGGCGCTTTGTGTACATTTGTACATATCTGTTTCACGTACAATAGGTTTATTTAGTAGCTGTTTATATCAATACATTCTCATTACTGCATTTTTGTTGTCCTTACATTATTCTGCCGTGTATCATGTGCCATTGTTTTTCGTCTGCAGCTCTTTGTGTGTATGGTGTGTGTGTGTGTCAGGTGTGTGTCATGCGTGTGTGTGTCACTCTAGATGTCCTCCCTCCCTCCCTTGTGTGCTAGGTGGCTGTACTCACCGTCGTCATCTTCTTCGGCATTGGTGTTCCAGGTGGAGCATGATGTAGATAAGCATCGGAAAGACTTGCAGATCCGGTTCCATGGCGGAGTTGTTCTTCCCTGTGTCTGCAATTGGGAGTCTTTGCTCTTCTGTGATGTTTTTCCGCCAGGCTCTTGATTGCGTTGGTACTGCCCTGGAAAACGTGGCGGATTGAAGGGTCAAAATATTGTGGGCGGTACTTTGTCTTCCGCCTGGCTGTTGACAGATACCGCTGCGGTGAGTGTTGTTTCCACCCTGGCAGTTGGTGTGGTACATTGGCTGTCTATTAGAGTTATCACCGCTATGGTCATAATTTGGCAGTAATTACCGCCAGCCTGTCGGCGGTATTACCACCACTTTATCACTCACGACCAGGGTCATAATGAGGGCCAAAGTCTCTCCAAATAAATCTGCAATATTGTCAAAAAGAGGTCCAATATTTGGGACACATAATTGAAAAAGGAATGAGGAAAATGTCAAGAGAGAGAGTTAAAGCAATTCTGAGAATGAGTCCTCCTAAAATGAACGATTGGCCTCCGCAGACAGTGGATACCCAACTTTTCTTGGTAGCAAAACGTTTACTGAGGATAACACACAAAGATCAATTAGTTCCCTTCCCATTAGACAACAAATGCAGGAAAGCGTTCCTAGAGATGAGAAAAAGCCTCTGTCAATCCCCAGCACTGGGAATGCCAGATTATTCTAAATAATTCATACTGTTTAGCAGTAAGAGGGAGGGATGTGCTCTCTTAGTGTTGACACAATCGCACAGGGATGACAAAAATACAGTCGCTTATTTCTCAGTGAACCTTGATCCTTTAGCCGCTGCTTTGCCTGACTACCTCAAAGCAGTAGCTGCTGTAAGTGTGAGTATTGAAAAATGTGAAAATATTGTGATGGGACATCCATTAACAGTCCTGGTCCCTCACTTTGTTGAAATGTTGCTTGCAAAAACAAAGGCTCAGCACCTTACTTACTGTAGATTAACAAAGTATGAGTAGTAAATTTTGGTGGGAAGTAATGTGCTGGGAAGATGTCAAGTACTGAATCCTAGCACTTCGTTGCCTATCACTGAAGGAGATGTATCTGATTGTTTTGGACATGATTGCTTTAATGTCACAGAATTATGCACCAAACCCAGACCAGATATAAAAGATGAGCCATTATTATGCCTAGATTATGTTGTATTTGTGGATGGCTCATGCTTGAGAACAAATGTAGTATCTTTGAGAGCAGCTTATGCAGTCTGCACAATTCAGGATAATAGAAGCTTTATGGCTTCAAGGGATTTCTTCAGTACAAGTTGCAGAATTGATTGCCCTTACTAGAGCTTGCAGCTTGATGGCCCAAATGACAGTGACTATTTTTACAGTTAGTCAGTATAGATTTGATGTTGTCCATGATTTTGGGGAGTTGTGGTCACAGTGAAGTTTTATGACTGCATCTGGGTTCCCCATTAGAAATGGGGAACATATGACAAACTTAACGGAAGCTCAACAACTCTACACTGAAAATGCTGTGATAAAATGTGCAGCACACAGAACAATAGTTATGTCACAGTTGGCAACAGGTATGCTGATGAAGTGGAGCTCTATTGTGCAATTGTGGCCTGTACATTTAATGGAGTGTTTACTAATGAAAATCAAGAAGAAAATGTATTTTCAATGATAAAAGAGAGTTGCTGACACTTGGGATTAAGTGAGATGACTGCAAGAAAATGCACCAGATATGGAGAAACAGGGATGGATAATAGCAGGTTGAGGGATAGATTACTATATTGTTTGGATTTAAGATGCTGGAAGACCAGTACTGCCAGACAGTTTACTATCCACAATTACAAGACATTTCAACTGAACAACTCATTAAGGAAGAGACACAATGGTGTGAAACTTTAAGCAATAGTGGCTCATCCCTAAATTCAGAGCCCAAGCAGAAGAATTATGTCATAGATGTGTAACATATCAACAGATGAATGTAGGCAAATGAACACAAGTCACACTGCGTGACATAGGGAGATCAGTAGGACATTTTAATGAGATGCAGATGCACGTCATCAAAATGCCTGTTTGTAATGGGCTGAAATATGTCCTAGTGATTGTCTACATTTTCTATTAATGGGTTGAAGCTTATCCGACTTTAAGAAACAAAAGTCTGACTGTAGCAAATTTACTGTTGAGGGAGCTATTGCTCACATACGGTATACCGGTTATTCTAGAGCCAGAGCGAGGTACTCACTTTAATAGTGAGATTCTGAAAATGTTGTGTGCAGCAGCTACATTACAGTTATCGACCAAAGGCCTCAGGCACTGTAGAACAGATTAATGGGACAATAAAAGCAAGAATGGCGAAGGTCTGTGCATACATTTCACTGAAATGGTCTGATGCTTTGCCTCTACAAGTCTACAAAGTACACCTGACAGAAGACTGATTTATCACCACATAAGATCTTTTTGGACAGAGCAATGAGATTACCAGTTTTTTCAGAAAGTGGACTTGTAAGTATTATAGATGATAGAGTGCTCGATTACTGTAAGGGATTTGCAAATCCACACCAGGAGCAGTGCCACAACCTTAGTCCTGTTGACTGTGTCGTAGTTAAGAAGCAAGTGAGAAAGTATTGTCTAGAGCCACATTGGAAAAGCCCCTATGAAGTAATCATGATCACAAACTCAGCAGTTAGGTGCGTTGGAATTCGAAACTGGGTACATGCTTCACACACCCAGGGAAAAAAAGATCCATATGAAGAAATAGTGTTCTATGAGCCAGAACCAAGAATATTGGTGAACGTACCACCAAAAGTTGTACGAGATCAGACTCAAAGGAGAAACAAATGTGATCAGAAACTGCAAGAAGGAGTAAGGGGTGAAGAAACTCTGACATGTGAAGAGGTCCAATTGCCAGACATCTCACAAAGTGGCATCAGGGGTTTTAGCACTGGAGAAGAACAAAGAGACCGAGTTGAAGACATAACTTCTGGATCAGTCCCAGAACAAGCAGAAAATCCAAGAACAAGCAGAAAATCATGCAGCTCCAGGAGAAGGAACAAGTTCTGGAATAGAGACAAGACATGTCCTGCGTAATGGCCAAAAGCTTACCATCGAAAGAAATTAAGATCAAGTGTATCCTCTGGATCCACACCACCGACAACCAAGGAAGAAGCAGACTCAAGTGGTACAAGTGACAAAGAAGTATGCCAAAACATGCTCAGAAGATCAAATATGTCTTGGGTACCTTGTCAAAGGTATTCATCACCTGAAGGGACATGCTATTTCAGTCATATTCTGAATGTTTCAATTTCTGACTTGCTTGTTTGGAGTAAAGAACTGCCTGAACCACCTTGAAAAACTCAAAAAAGAAAAAGATACTTAACTACAAAGAACTATTGACATGCTAACAAATAAAGTCTGAGAAACAGAAAGACTAATATACTATTAAAAGAAGATAAGAAGAGCACCAAGGACTGAGGGATCTGCTGATGAGTAAGGACAGCATTTTAGAAGAACGTGGAGTAGGGTTAAGGATTGTCTATACAAAGATATTATCATTAAGAAAGACTAAAAGAAAAAGCAAAGAAAAAGACTCACTCAAGATGAAACTAACCTAAAGAAGGTGATATTGTTATTGGTCAACTTTAACAAAGACAATATAATTGCTATTACAAATGATTATTGGCAGTAGATCTGACTGTAGAGAAACATGTGTACTGCTAATAGAACTATGTGTAAAATGTTCTTAGGGGCTTTACTCACACTCATAGTTTTAATAGGAGTAGCAATAGACTTAGTTATACAGTTTACACATGATTCAGAGAAATCTGAGGTAGACGTTTTAAATACAATATATAGGCCAAATATAGATAAAGATGAGCTGAGAGCATCATTTGTAGATTACATGAATGAAGGGTACTCAATGAATGTTTATTCTTGAATAATTCAAGAATACAGTAAAGGTACTGATGTTAAAGACTGTTACATTTGTGCACACCTGGGATCCTCAGCAGATGAACAAGTTTCATATCACCATATTCCGCTTTCCTATGCTATCTCATGTAGTATATTTTTTAGTTTAGTATATAGACAGAGACATTTTGAATACTATTACTCTAACTTTGACATGGTCCTTTCAAAACTTCTATTATTACAAAGTATTAATTTACACTCACAAGTTGAAACGTTGAAGACTGCTTAGCATTACTCTCTTCCTGTTAACACTGTTAAACCACATGAGAGAATCTTAACATGTTTAATGAACTCACAAGAAATAGATTTTTTTAATGTTAAAAGAGAGAAATTAACAATTTACAAAAACTGCATATAAGAAAGGAGATGTGCAAAAGAATATATGGAGAACAGAAGAAGATGAGTTCAGGAGAAAATTGTATGTCCCAAAACTTACATTAAAAAAAGGAAGAAAGGGAAATTCTGTGTGATTAAGAGGAGAATCAGTGGGAGAAAGTTACCAACGTAAAACAGTAATTGTGATCACGTTTGAATTTCCTGGAGGATCATGGCAAATATTGCAAGAGGATGATCCTACAATACCTGGAGTGTATTTTATATGTGAAGGGAATGCATATTTTAGGTTGCCTGTTTACTAGGAGGGAATTTGCTACTTAGGATTGCTTTTCAGATGTATCAAATACAGAGCTTAGATGTGTTATAACTGACACCTGCACATACAAGATACACATGCAGTGTGAATGAGGGAGCACAATTAGTTGGAGACATATCAGGGGCAATAATACCTGTTGTAAGAGTGGTGTTGAATAATGAGAAAATCTGAAAACTTTCAACAGTAGTTGATAGATTTGCAACCAGTGCCTCTGGAGCATTGTTAGTAGAAAACATTAGGCTTGTGGTAGTTATATTGCACCTTAGATATCCCACTCGCAGAAAAGGAAGAGTTTGTAAGATGCTGAAAATTGAAAAATGTTGCACCTACATACCTGACAATAGTAGATAGATAGTAGATTATGCTGAGAATATTTCTGATCTTAAGCTTGATCTTGAACCTTTAGAAGCTACAACTATAGTTCAAAGCTTTGCAAAAAGGCTTTTCTCAGTCGCGAGTTGTTTTAAGACAATAGGAGGAGGAATTCTTAAAACTATCTTAGTTCCTGGATTGTTAGTAATAGCATGTTTCCTCTCCACATTAGCAATATATAAGGCAATAAAAATGATAGTAATAAAGAACAGGACAAGGGATATGAATAGGAGGATGATGAAAGATTTAGAACTGAGTGATAGAGTGAAGAATATAATAGATTGAAAGAAAGAGAAAATCTCAAGCAGAAAAGACCAGATACTGAAAAAAAAGAAGATGAAAGTGAACTCTAACAACACATCAGTGAATGCCATTTTTGTGATGGTCCACACCATCAGATGGGGGAAGTTGCTAGCCATTTCAATAAAAATAGAATTATTGTAATCAATAAACCATATTAACAAAACACAGGTCTAACTAAATGGTGCATTTTGAACGTGCTATTTCCTTTCTAAACTTAGCATTACCCACATTTGCTTGACTTGCTCAATTTGCCAACATTAACAAATTCCAAACGATTTTAGCTCAGGAGAAATGTTTCTATTGTGACTTTTGCTTGGCCCTTTTCATGTCGTATCCTTCCTATACTAACAAAGAAAATGAAACTATTTTGTATTCATTATTAACCGCTTAACCCACATCAGAATCTCAAAACTTCCTATACTAATCTTAAACTTGCTTCTTTATGAAAAGGAATCTAGTGTGAAGATGTGTGAGAGCAGAGGTGACATAATGGGGTGAATACACTTAAAGCCTACATGAGTGTTCTTTCTTTCAGAGACCAAGGCAATTAAGAACATTTATTGATGTTTCAATCTGCTTAAAAATTTCTGTAAAATGTATTTTTTTTTTAGAAATCTCTTTGTTAAACTTGCCATCCTGATGGAAACTGCCCTGTCTCAAAATGTTCTTGTGTTCTGACTGGCTGCTCTAATACTTACATGAAGAAAATGTTAACAATTTTATATCCTTGTATCCCACATAAATTTGTCCCAGGGAAAGAACAGAGTATGAAATACTCAGAGACACTCAGAATGAACAGGGCTACAGAATCTCTTGACTCTCAGACAGATCTGCTCTCTTCCTTAGATCTTTCTCTGTCAGAGTCTGACACTGTATTCTTTATGAGTACTGTTAGCTTTACTGGCTAGAGTGATTCTTAGATGCCTGATCCTTTTTGCTATTTTATATCACATTGTTTAATATTCTCTATCTAAGATGATTTATTTCTGCTGAACTTCGTATACTCTTTTGCAAGAAAGCTCTTCAGAATTTAATCAATTTTAAAAACACTTATTTTCTTAGAATTATAGAATAGGGATAAGTTTATGGGACAATGTTCTGTAATTTATGCTTGACCAATAAAGAAAGATTTAAAATGTATCATAAATAAATTAACTACAACTGCCATTATTGACTCCTGAGAATTTATTAAGTATGAGAGGAATTCTTATTGACATCTGAATTGCAGTTTCCCATTTACCCGCTCGTTTTCAAGGTCCTCTACTGGGTATCCTAAGAGTTGCAGAAAGTTTATAGATTTAGGATTGCCCACACTCCCAAAAAGTTGGTGGCACATGTAAGGTTTAAATGATGAATGGGAGACGCAGCAATAATTTTAAAAAAGTGCCCAAATTTAAACAAATCCCAATTACCCCAATCATGAGGAGATGACCACTTGGAATCACCTATTTTGTAACCTCCTTCCACGCACACTCTCATGAACACTTCTTGATCCCTCTTTAACCTCTTGTTGTATTTATATGCATATTGTTCCTGGTACCCCCTTATTCTCTCACCCAAACACTTACTTATCAATTCCAACTCCCAATGTTATTTACATCCAAGCTGGAACCACAGCAGTACATGCCAATCTTCTCATTTTGTAAAAACAAAATGTTTCCTTAACTCCTTGGGTGCCACGGACGAGGTGGTCTCGACGAGGCCCCCGGCCCCCGGGGGGGAGCGCTAGCGCGCCGACTGATGGCCGAGCACCCTCCTCCCCTGGGCGGAGATAGAAGGGGAATCGCTTCCCCTTCCACCCCTGCCCCCCCCGTGGTGTCTGATGACGTCAGGGCGCTTTTACACGCTGACTTCATCAGAGGCCTTCTCTCCAGCGCTGGAAGCTCAGCTTTCAGCACCCGATTAAAGGAGAAATGCAAAAGCATTTCTCCTCCAATCATGTGGAGGGGGTAGAGAGGTCCCTAGACTAGATGCCAGGGAATTTGTTTTTTTGGTTCGAATGTGAAAATAGGGGAGTGGCCCCTTGGGCAACGGACGCTCCTCAGAGGGCAAACTATTTCTAGGCCATTTCTGCCCACCCCTGGGGGCAGATCGGCCTAAAATGATTAGGCGGATCTGCCCCCGGGGGGCAGAAATCCACTAGACACCAGGGACCATTTTATTTATTTATTGTTTTTTTGGGGGAGGGATGGGGGGAGCAACCCCTTGGGCAAAGGTCGCTCCTGGGGGGCTGAATTATTATTAGGCCATTTCTGCCCCCACTGAGGGCAGATCGGCCCTGCGATCTGCCCTCGGGGGGCAGAAACCACTAGACACCAGGGATTTTTTTTTTTTTGTACTTGCACATAAGGGAAGCAAGGGGGCAAGGGCCACTCCCCAGGGGGACAAATTACTTTTAGGCCATTTCTGCCCCCCCCTGGGGGCAGATCGGCCTAAAATGATTAGGCCGATCTGCCCCCCGGGGGGTAGAAAACCACTAGACACCAGGGCTAATTTTTTTTGTTTATTTTTACTTTTTTTATGTTTGGGGAGCGACTCCTTGGGAAAGGGTCAAGGGGTCACTCCCAGGGGGGGCAAATTATTATTAGGCTATTTCTGCCTCCCCGAGGGCGATCGGCCCTGCGATCTACTCCCGGGGGGGGCAGAAACCACTAGACACCAGGGATTTTTTTTTGTACTTGCGCATAAGGGGAGTGGCCCCTTGGGCAAGGGCCACTCCCCTGGGGGGCAAACGACTTTTAGGCAATTCCTGCCCCCTCTGGGGGCAGATCGACCTAAAATTATTAGGCCGATCTGCCCCCATGGGGGCAGAAAACCACTAGACACCAGGGATAAAAAAAAATTGTTTATTTTTATTTTTTTATGTTTGGGGAGCGACCCCTTGGGCAAGGGTCAAGGGGTCGCTCCCGGGGGGGGGGCAAATTAAACCTATTTTTGTTAGGCCAATCTGCCCCCAAAGGGGGCAGAAACCTCTTGACACCATGGTTTGGTGTGTGTGTATGTGTGTGTTTTGTTTTGAGGGGGCCGCCCCTTGGGCAAGGGTCGCTCCCCATGGGGGCAC
Source organism: Pleurodeles waltl (assembly GCF_031143425.1). Classification (NCBI taxonomy): domain Eukaryota; kingdom Metazoa; phylum Chordata; class Amphibia; order Caudata; family Salamandridae; genus Pleurodeles; species Pleurodeles waltl. The sequence goes on from NC_090449.1 coordinate 597,531,199, forward strand.
ATTACTGTTGGCCATAACTGCCCCCCTTGGGGGCAGATTGGCCTATAAGCCCAACAGAGACCAGGAAAGATTTTTTTTTCAAAATAAGAGGTTGGGGGTATGGCCATACCCCCACCCCAAATAAATGGGGCCAAAGTTGTTCTACCCACCAGTGGGCATATTGGGCAATTAACCCCGATCCACACCCTGGGGGGACAAAAAGTCTACTAGATGCCAGGGAATAAAAACAATAAAAGAAAATAGTGGGGTGGTGGCTACCAACAGGTATGGGCCTGGTTATGCCCCCACCCGGACTGAAGTGGCTAACAGTCATTCAGCTCTCCCCAGCACACTAAAACGTCTTATCCCATGGCAAGCAAGAGGACATTTGATTATTTTTGTTTTTTGTTTTACATTTGGGCCATGAGAGCTTGGTAACTCTCAAAATCGTCCCAAGTGGAATGGTGAGGGCTGAACTTTTTTTTACTTTGGGAAGTTGCCATGTAGAAAAATCCACAAGACCTAGACACATCTGAAAACTAAACATCTAGTTGATTCCAGGGTGGTGTGCTTCACATGCACCCGCACCATTTCCTTACCCAAAATGCCCTGCAAACCTTCAACTTTGCTGGAAAGCACACATTTTTCCCACATTTTTGTGATGGAACCCTCTGGAATCTGCAGGAATTCACAAAATTCCTACCACCCAGCATTGTCTCATCTATACCGATAACATTTCTGCTGCACTTGTCAGTCTCAAAATGTTTTTTTTCAAACTGCCCTTTTCGACCCAATTTGGTTCCACTCAATTTCGACGTGTTTTTGGCTCTTCCCTGTCACAAACACTTGGCCCACCCACACAAGTGAGGTACCATTTTTATCGGGAGACTTGAGGGAACGCTGGGTGGAAGGAAATTTGTGGCTCCTCTCAGATTCCACAACTTTCTGTCACCAAAATGTGAGCAAAAAGTGTTTATTTAGCCACATTTTGAGGTTTGCAAAGGATTCTGGGTAACAGAACCTGGTGAGAGCCCAACAAGTCACTCCGTCTTGGATTCCCGTAGGTCTCTAGTTAACAAAAATGCACAGGTTTTGTAGGTTTCCCTAGGTGGCGGCTGAGATAGAGGCCAAAATCCACAGGTAGGCACTTTGCAAAAAACACCTCTGTTTTCTTTGAGAAAATGTGATGTGTCCACGTTGTGTTTTGGGGCATTTCCTGTTGTGGGCACTAGGCCTACCCACACAAGTGAGGTACCATTTTTATTGGGAGACCTGGGGGAACGCTGGGTGGAAGGAAATATGTTGCTCCTCTCAGATTCCACAACTTTCTGTCAACAAAATGTGAGGAAAAAGTGTTTTTTTAGCCACATTTTGAGGTTTGCAAAGGATTCTGGGTAACAGAACCTGGTGAGAGCCCAACAAGTCACTCCGTCTTGGATTCGCCTAGGTCTCTAGTTTTCAAAAATGCACAGGTTTGGTAGGTTTCCCTAGGTGGCGGCTGAGCTAGAGGCCAAAATCCACAGGTAGGCACTTTGCAAAAAACACCTCTGTTTTCTTTGAGAAAATGTGATGTGTCCACGTTGTGTTTTGGGGCATTTCCTGTCGTGGCTACTAGACCTACCCACACAAGTGAGGTACCATTTTTATCGGGAGACTTGGGGGAACGCTGGGTGGAAGGAAATTTGTGGCTACTCTCAGATTCCACAACTTTCTGTCACCAAATTGTGAGCAAAAAGTGTTTTTTTAGCCACATTTTGAGGTTTGCAAAGGATTCTGGGTAACAGAGCCTGGTGAGAGCCCAACAAGTCACCCCGTATTGGATTCCCCTAGGTCTCTAGTTTAAAAAAATGCACAGGTTTGGTAGGTTTCCCTAGGTGGCGGCTGAGCTAGAGGCCAAAATCCACAGGTAGGCACTTTGCAAAAAACACCTCTGTTTTCTTTGAGAAAATGTGATGTGTCCACTTTGTGTTTTGGGGCATTTCCTGTCGCGGACACTAGGCCTACCCACACAAGTGAGGTACCATTTTTATCGGGAGACTTGGGGTAAGGCTGGGTGGAAGGACATTTGTGGCTCCTCTCAGATTCCAGAACTTTCTGTCACCAAAATCTGAGGAAAAAGTGTTTTTTTAGCTATATTTTGAGGTTTGCAAAGGATTCTGGGTAAAAGAACCTGGTGAGAGCCCGACAAGTCACCCTGTCTTGGATTCCCCTAGGTCTCTAGTTTTCAAAAATGCACAGGTTTGGTAGGTTTCCCTAGGTGACGGCTGAGCTAGAGTCCAAAATCCACAGGTAGGCACTTTGTAAAAAACACCTCTGTTTTCTTTGAGAAAATTTCATATGTCCACTTTGTGTTTTGGGGCATTTCCTGTCACGGGCACTAGGCCTACCCACACAAGTGAGGTACCATTTTTATCTGGAGACTTGGGGGAACGCTGGGTGGAAGGAAATTTGTGGCTCCTCTCAGATTCCAGAACCTTCTGTCACCGAAATGTGAGGGAAAAGTGTTTTTTAGCCACATTTTGAGGTTTGCAAAGGATTCTGGGTAACAGAACCTAGTGAGAGCCCAACAAGTCAGTCCGTCTTGGATTCCCCTAGGTCTCTAGTTTAAAAAAATGCACAGGTTTGGTAGGTTTCCCTAGGTGGCGGCTGAGCTAGAGGCCAAAATCCACAGGTAGGCACTTTGCAAAAAACACCTCTGTTTTCTTTGAGAAAATGTGATGTGTCCACGTTGTGTTTTGGGGCATTTCCTGTCACGGGCACTAGGCCTAGCCACACAAGTGAGGTACCATTTTTATCGGGAGACTTGGGGGAACGCTGGGTGGAAGGAAATTTGTGGCTCCTCTCAGATTCCACAACTTTCTGTCACCAAAATGTGAGCAAAAAGTGTTTTTTTAGCCACATTTTGAGGTTTGCAAAGGATTCTGGCTAACAGAGCCTGGTGAGAGCCCAACAAGTCATCCCGTCTTGGACTCACCCAGGTCTCTAGTTTTAAAAAATGCACAGGTTTGGTAGGTTTCCTTGGGTGGCGGCTGAGCTAGAGGTCAAAATCCACAGGTAGGCACTTTGCAAAAAACACCTCTGTTTTCTTTGAGAAAATGTGATGTGTCCACTTTGTGTTTTGGGGTATTTCCTGTCGCGAGCACTAGGCCTACCCACACAAGAGATGTACCATTTTTATTGGGAGACTGGAGGGAACGCTGGGTTTAAGGAAATTTGTGGCTCCTCTCAGATTCCAGAAATTTCTGTCACCGAAATGTGAGGAAAAAGTTTTTTTTTTAGCCACATTTTGAGGTTTGCAAAGGATTCTGGGTAACAGAGCCTGGTGAGAGCCCAACAAGTCACCCCGTCTTGGATTCCCCTACGTCTCTAGTTTAAAAAATGCACAGGTTTGGTAGGTTCCCCCAGGTCACGACTGAGGTAGAGGCCAAAATCCACAGGTAGGCACTTTGCAAAAAACACCTCTGTTTTCCTTGAGAAAATTTGGTGTGTCCACTTTGTGTTTTGGAGCATTTCCTGTAGCGGGCACTAGGCCTACCCACACAAGTGAGGTACCATTTGTATCAGGAGACTTGGGGGAATAGAGAATACCAAAAAAAGTGGTATTGTCCCTTGCCTTTCTCTACATTTTTTCCTTCCAAATATAAGACTGTGTGTAAAAAAGACGTCTATTTGAGAAATACCCTGTAATTCACATCCTTGAAAAAAGCCACTTTTGGCCATTTGGAAAAATAATCAATACAAGAGCAAACCCACTATTAGGCCCCAGACACACGAATATCAATAGCCACCTTCTCCCGAGCCCTGTTCAAAAAAGTCCCAGGCACAATAGGTGTTTCCGAGACCTTATGAGTTTTGTCACTGCATATGCTCGGTACACAATCACGTACAAACCTTTTTTAGCTGCTTATCCATTCCCGGCCTACAACAATCATTGCATGATTTCCTTTTCATGGCTGATATGCCTCTATGCCCTTCATGGAACAGTGTTATTATGATAATAATAGTAATATGATGCAAACCAAGAGGCACCACCAATTAATCACACCTCCTAACAAAGGCATTCACAACTAACAACAATGTCCACACAGGCAAATACTCATTTAACTTTGCTCTTTCCTCATGTTTCAAATCTTCTTTATGAGATAACATGATAACCAGAAATTTCATAATCTTGTCCTCCAGCAATGCCTTCATCCACTCCTTTTCCCATATAGCTCCGGTACAAACATCTTTAATCTCAGCCCTGTCCAATTATCAGACTCTTCTTGCAAATTGTCACACAGAGGCAAATGAGATAAACAATCAGCACTGATTTTTTTGATCCTGGAACATACTTAATGGTAAACATAAAGTTCTATAAATGATAGCTATGCATGGTCTTGCTTTCCCAGAACCTCTTGTAATGAGGAAGTCAATCAATAGTCTGTGATCTGTGCGCAATTCAAAATTTGTGCCCCATATATATGTTCTGAAGTACTGTACACCCCACCAACATGCCAACTCTTCTTTTTCAATAGCAGAGTATGTGCTCTCTGCTTCCTTCAAAGTATGTGACACAAATGAAACAACTCTGTCATCCCTTGTTCACCTGCATCAGAACAGCTCCTAGATTATGCCCACTGGAATCTGTCACAACAATGGATTTGTCATTTAGATCAAATGGTTTTAATATATCAGCAATGATGAAAGATTTTTTACAGTGTCAACAGATTGTTGGCATTTCCCAGTCTACTCATACTTTACTCCCTTTTTCATAAGGGAATGCAAGACATGCACCTTTTCAGAAAGAAGTTGAGAAAATTTGGAATAATACTCTGCTAATCCTAAAAATGTCTTAATTGGCCAATGGCTTTAATTAACTTTATCTTGGGCTTGACACATTGCGAGGATAATGTGTGTCTTCAAATTTACACTTTTCTAATCCTACAGTTACCCAGCCTGCTCCAACCTCTTAAACACACTTCCCAAAACCAATCATGTTGTTTCTCATCAGAACTCCAGGCCAGTGTGTCATCTTGAAAGAATAAAACATTGCACACCTTGCATACTTACAAACCTGAATGCTCCATCTGGAGTTATAAAATAAGTTAAATGCTTTGAATCTATATTTAACTGCACCTGAAGGTCAGAGCTAGATAAATGCAATGTGGCAAAACAACTGCAGTCTCATTGATACAGAGAGGAGAGTGCCTGTGTACCCAAATGTTATAATTTAAGTCACAAGGATCTACACACATGCATAACTTCCTGCTTACCGTCTTTGGTAAAACTATGGGACGGAGCCACTCTGATGAGTCTATCAGTTCAATGATCCCTGCTTCACATAAGAAATCTAACTCTTCTTTTAATTGGTTGCATAAAGCTAAATGATCACTTTATGCAGTTTAGGTGTTCCCTTTTTTCACAATTAGATAATGTTCAAACCTATGTAAACACTCCGAATTTGAGCAAATAACTTGATATATCTAGTCTTCCATCTTTCCTCAGCAGATTGTAATTTGAGCAAAACTTGATCAGGAAGATTAGGATCAAGCATGATCAGTAATGCATGTTCTTCCATCAAATAAAGTTTTCCTGATGCCGTTCTATTTCTGTATGCCAAGTTGCATTCAGAGCAGCTTATCAATGGTAGTTTATTCCATAATATCTACTGGTTCCACATCAGTGGGTACTAATGTACTCTTGCAGATACTCCAAACAAGCTGTATCACTTAATCTGTAAGGATAACATAAATCAGTCCATGTGGAAACCTCTACATCATTCACTTCTTTTTCAATAGCAGAGTATGTGCTCTCTGCTTCCTTCAAAGTATGTGACACAAATGAAACAACTCTGTCATGTCCCTTGTTCACCTGCATCAGAACAGCTCCTAGATTATGCCCACTGGAATCTGTCACAACAATGGATTTGTCATTTAGATCAAATGGTTTTAATATATCAGCAATGATGAAAGATTTTTTACAGTGTCAACAGATTGTTGGCATTTCCCAGTCTACTCATACTTTACTCCCTTTTTCATAAGGGAATGCAAGACATGCACCTTTTCAGAAAGAAGTTGAGAAAATTTGGAATAATACTCTGCTAATCCTAAAAATGTCTTAATTGGCCAATGGCTTTAATTAACTTTATCTTGGGCTTGACACATTGCGAGGATAATGTGTGTCTTCAAATTTACACTTTTCTAATCCTACAGTTACCCAGCCTGCTCCAACCTCTTAAACACACTTCCCAAAACCAATCATGTTGTTTCTCATCAGAACTCCAGGCCAGTGTGTCATCTTGAAAGAATAAAACATTGCACACCTTGCATACTTACAAACCTGAATGCTCCATCTGGAGTTATAAAATAAGTTAAATGCTTTGAATCTATATTTAACTGCACCTGAAGGTCAGAGCTAGATAAATGCAATGTGGCAAAACAACTGCAGTCTCATTGATACATAGAGGAGAGTGCCTGTGTACCCAAATGTTATAATTTAAGTCACAAAGATCTACACACATGCATAACTTCCTGCTTACCGTCTTTGGTAAAACTACGGGACGGAGCCACTCTGATGAGTCTATCAGTTCAATGATCCCTGCTTCACATAAGAAATCTAACTCTTCTTTTAATTGGTTGCATAAAGCTAAATGATCACTTTATGCAGTTTAGGTGTTCCCTTTTTTCACAATTAGATAATGTTCAAACCTATGTAAACACTCCGAATTTGAGCAAATAACTTGAGATATCCAGTCTTCCATCTTTCCTCAGCAGATTGTAATTTGAGCAAAACTTGATCAGGATGATTAGGATCAAGCATGATCAGTAATGCATGTTCTTCCATCAAATAAAGTTTTCCTGATGCCGTTCTATTTCTGTATGCCAAGTTGCATTCAGAGCAGCTTATCAATGGTAGTTTATTCCATAATATCTACTGGTTCCACATCAGTGGGTACTAATGCACTCATGCAGATACTCCAAACAAGCTGTATCACTTAATCTGTAAGGATAACATAAATCAGTCCATGTGGAAACCTCTACATCATTCACTTTCACGGTTCATTTGGACAGATGATAAATCTCATATCGCTTAGCCATTTCACCCTCCTGCATATCAAATCCATGCACAACCAAAACTTCTACTTCATCAATATCTGTGTCCCCCTTATTTCCTATCTCTTTGTCTTCATATCCTTTAACAAGATTAGCCTTGTGTTTCCCATCATTCATTCTGCTCATTTTGCACACTCTGGAAAAATGTTGTAGTTTCCTACACTTAAAATGCCTTGCTTTGGTGGCAGGACATGCATTAGATTCAGAGAAATGCTGCATCCTACCACACCTAAAAAACTGTTTCTTACTTTTCACACTTTGTGTTTCCTTCGAGTATTTGTGCCCCACTGATTTATCCTTTTTTTACTCAAAGTTTTGTAACACATTCACATCTCCGGCATCACCTATATTTGATTTTTCTTGACCCTCATAAAGTTCTTCAACATAATGAGGCTTATTTTCAATTTGTTGTGATATGTGGATGGCTTTTTCCAACTAAGGGTCCTTAAATCCCAATAACCTTTCCTTGATTTTCATATTAATTGTTCTGTTAATCATCTGATCTCTGATAACTCCTCATGTAAATCAAGACCTCCTTAAGTATCTTCACATCCTTAGGAAATACTATGTGTATATATTATTTCATCAATCAAATCTTCTTTGGACATAAATATTTTTATTAATTCACTTGTGAGTGTCTATAAAAAGCTCTATGTGCAATAAACACAATGCCATAGCCGACACGTTTCGTCCCTCAGGACTTCTTCAGGGCTAAAAAAATACAAATATAAATAAACATAAATTAATACAAAGAGAACAGACAACACAACAAAAGAAACCTACATGTAGGCGGCACAAATTTGTTGAACATCAAAATAATTGTAGGAGTATAGATTTAATAATTCTAATGCTTATTCATTTTATTTATTTTTTTGTTCTCTTTTTATTAATTTATGGTTATTTATACTTGTGTGTTTTTAGCCCTGAAGAAGTCCTGAGGGACGAAACGCGTTGGCTATGGTATTGTTTTTATTGCACATGGAGCTTTATACAGACACTCACAAGTGAATTAATAAAACTATTTATGTCCAAAGAAGATTTGATTGATGAAATAATATATACACATAGTATTTCCTAAGGATGTGAAGATACTTAAGGAGGTCTTCCTTCGTCTACACTTTGGATTAAGTTTGTGCTGAGTCTTGGTTCATTAACATAGCACCTATGTTTTGGTGATTGAGGATTAGGGGGCTGGTCGTCTAGACTTGTGCACAACTTGTCCAAAGAAATGGACTTGAGTTTCTTATATGACTGAAGGGAAAGGTGCAGCCATATATGCCTCAGCCCCTGAACTGCATGCATAGAATATGATATAGATTATATGCATAATTTTCACTCACAATTTCAAATATTAGTACTTGTCACATCTTACATAGGTAATGTATGTCATAAGCAAACATAAACACAATTTTATCATTCACATTTGTCGTCATCATCTTCATCTTCTGAGTAGGTGCCATCATTTTCTGCATCTATTTGATTTTCACAGGCGAGACGTCTGCACATGTCAGTTCACTTCAGGTAATTTAGACAGCAGACACGTGTTGGCAGTCTGCAGTTCTTAATGCAATTGCAAGCTAGTAGATCTAACACAGCCTGAAGTGCTGGCTGCTCCTTCATCCACCCTCTCCCAAGTGGACTAGGTGTCTGTGGATCATTCAGAAGACCTCTTGCTCATAGTGGCTTGATAATTTGTACGTTCAGCATGTTTCTTCAAACAGTCCCTGGAAGATGCCAGTTATTGACTGTCTATCTCACCCTTCTTTGCGCAGAATATGTGATATCTCAAGTCATTCATGTGATGAACCGAAGATATTGGTGCATACAGCAAGCACAAGAATTGCTCCAATTTGTCCATTAGTTATTCAGAGAGATCCCATTCATCTCCGAGCTGCGAAAATGTTTCCTTTGTATTTCTGTTGGCAGACAGGATTTCCCTTGAATTTCCATGACCTGACCCAAAAAGGCACTTTTGTGTTCAGCCATAATATAATATCTTTTCACAACACCTGCCTTGAGGTTGAACCTCGTTGTACTACCCGGAGTCTGGGTGTCTTTGTTGACTGGTACCTCTATCGCTTGATCGACCGGAATTCCTCCAAGTGGATTAACATCTGACAGTTGAACTAAAAAGCTGATGAAGTTGTGGTGAGTCGCTGGATGTTTCACTGCAAGTAATGTCATTTCCATATAGTATACAGGAAGATATCTATCGTAGTTCATCCTGTCATATGCAAAACACCATGGGATCATAGAGCATATGGGCGTAAGGTGTAAATGTCATTTTCCTTCTCGAGCAGCACGCAGTAGAGCCAGCAAGACATTTTCAACAGCATCCACATGCGACATCCAAAATGCAGAGAGATCTCCATTGTCATGACGAAGATGTTCCAGGAATACATGCCAAAGTTGTTTTACTTTGGCAAAGCAGCATTCTGCAAGAGGTTGTCTAATCTCTGTTGGCATAGGTCTTTTGCAAAGTCATTAACATCCTCATTGAAGGAGTAGACTACCTGAATGTTCTTTTTGTAATTCTTCTAAACACACCCAGGGTATAAATTCCAAACAAGCCAGTCTTAACATAGTTTCATACATGCACTTGTGTACTCAAACTGCACAGTTGTATATTCGAACTTCTGGCACTGATAATGATCCTTCTGCTATCATGACTGCTTCAATGCAAAGGTCACAAAGGCCAGCATCTTGAAAGTATTTTCCAAGAATGGATGACATTGAAAATGGTGTGCAAGGTGCCTAGTCACAGAATGATTCTGTTGTACTTTGCTTTATGCTTCCTCACAATATCAGTTGCTTTTGCGTAGAGAGCTTGATCTATGACCACTCAAGTTTTCATCAAATGCAGTGGTTCCCTTATCAGCTCTGACTGCTTCAAAATTTCAGAAACAGTTGTCAACTCAGTTGCAGGAGCATTAATGGTGGGCAAGTAGCCAATGGAATCCTGTGATACACTAACTAGGTCTCTAGTACTGATGGTAAATCCTGTCCAAGTTGGTATTATCTGTGTGCTGCTCGCTTCTTATCTTGTAACAACCCAGATTATGTCCTTATTTTGTGCAAGCTTCAATTGGGCAACACATTACGACATGATTTCGGTATGTATCATCCATGGCTGAGGCCCAACTCGTTCACTCGAAACATACATGAATAATTCAGTATTTGTGGTGGTCAATTTTCTTTGCTTTCGTTTCACAATGCTTGGGAGAAGAGCTTTAAAAGGTTGTGTACCAAACAACTTGGGCTGCACAACTATACCATTGTCTCAATGGGTTGTCCCCTTACCAGCAAGAGTTCTTTCAGCCTATCAATGTTATATAATGCTAAGTTAGTGAAGACATGAGGCTGAAGGTTGGCTGGAAGAACAATTTGCACATTTAAGGTAGCAGCAAGTTTCTGAAGCCACAAGGCGGTATCATTTTCTTCCAGCTGAGAGTATGAAATCCCATGACCACGTCTGTTTAGAGTGCAAATGATCTCAACATTGCCTGTCAGCATTTTTACGACATATGGGATCAACAATTGCTTGGGGGTTTCTGCTGGCCATTTCTGACTGAATCTATGTCCTGACTGAATGAATGCATAAGTAAGGCAACCTTTTTGGATGGCTTTGTGTTTTCTGGATCTCCAGTCAGAAGTTCTAATAGGAACCGTTTGAGGTAATTATCCACTCTAAATGAATCTTTCTCAACATCTGATGGATGATATGGCCAATGGTGTTGATGTCAAGTTAGTTTTAATCATTATTCTTATGTGCAATGATATTTGATCAATGATCTTGTTCATGTCTGTTGCCTTAATCTTTGAAACTGATAATTCTTTATTCAAATTCTGGTTTTCTCTTACAACATCCTGTAGTATGAGACTGTCAGGTTGGGCCAATATTTTTCCTTGGTTGTGGAGGCCGTCACTGAACTTTGAGTCCAATTTTCATCTAATATGCTTCTTGGTTGATTTGTCTATTCTGTGGTTCTAAAAATTCTGGACCCATGTAATTTACTTTGCCACAGCAGTACGATTTTAGTATCAAAAGACCGATAATGACTAGTACACTTAGCATGAGCATTTTCGCTCAATTCCAGCAGCGTTTTCACCTCGAAATCGGCATTTTCGTCCTGCACTCGTGGCTCCCATTTTATACACGGCAGCCATTTTTAAAAGTTGCCCTCACATAGGCTTATAATACAGTCAGATTTGATTCCAAGGACACGTACACCTTGATTGACTTTTCTCTGGCCTGGGCAAGCTGGAACCATTGCCTCAGGCCAAACCTGTTTGGTCAGTCCCTCTCCCAGTGGCCGAATCAGATAGCATCAAGGCACACCATGCCATAAAACCCTTATTATCGCTCACACACCCTGCCTAATCTTGCTCACACCTGCACCTGCTCTTTTCTTCTTCTTACTTTACGAGGGGGAGGTGCCCGTTTTTATTGGGGGTCCACACTTATCTGATGTAAAATACTAGGCCTTGCCGGGTAATTTATTATGGGTTGGATGACATGAAATATAAGGTTTCATCATGACACTGTTTTTTCCTTTGTAGTGAAAACATGTGAATGACCAACCAAAATGTCAAGAATGTTTGCCTGAAGCTTAAAAAACTGTATATAAGGAAACCTGACTTTGCATTGAAACACAGTCTCCTGAGAACATACAAATCGTGCTGTTGTACTTCTAGGACACTTGTCAATTGGTTGCAGCCAATAAATTCGATCTTTGACTTCACCTAGAAGACTCTGAGTTTCTGTAGTCTGAATCAGGAAAGTACCCGAGGTCTTTGGGTGTACCCTGGCACCGCTGGGTTACCGGATCAGTACCGGTTCTGAAAAACCCAGTACCTCAGTTGGCGCACAACGTGGGGCGATACCAGCGGTACCGGTCCAATCCTGAGGTCCGTGGGGAGCTTCGTGTGAAAATTCTGGAGGAAGGCCGCCACTTCATCGACCCCTGCATGTCGACGTGGTCCGAAAGTCTTTGTTGCGAGGTTCCCCGCTTCCCGACGGCTATGAAGGACTGCTGCCCTGGCTATCGCCCTGATTTGGACCCTTGATTTTTGGTAGAGCGAAACGATAAGACGAGTCTTCTGGTGACGTCATTGATATTTTCAGTTAAGTATAAGTGGAGCGTCTCCCAGTCCTTAGTTGGGCACTTGGTTTGGTCCTTAGTTGGACACTTGGTTTGGTCCTTAATTGGACATTTGGTTTGGTATCCCTTTGGGATCACTTTGATTTGGAACTTGCAAGTACCAAAGCCGAAGGACTCGTGTATTCACGAGACTATCGTAAACAATAATCCTTTGAAGTTTGAAGCTAGACTAGTGAGCGAAGATGCCTGGTCTTAGCAGACTTGGAAATTTGTTTTGTCTTGGTTGTAAAAGGGACTCCCGGTTGGAGGACTCATGTCCGGTTCCTCCGATTGGAACTCCAACCTATGAACTATATGTGAAGCACGGAGTGGGCCCCATCACGTTTAATAAAGTATGGGTCCGCTCTTCTAGTAAATAATTGAGAAAAGTTTTCTTTTTTTTTCTTGTGAATATGACTTACAACTAGGATCTGCAAACGGTTCTGTAAGTAAATTGCGACGGCGCTATTTATGAAAAATGGCTAAAGCGCGCTGTATTGTGTGTCCTGAGTGTTTTCTGTTTATATCTGAAATGAGCTCAATGTGTGTTTGTGGGTCTTCTTGATGTTTTCAGTTTGTTAAGTAAAATGTTGGTTAATTAATATTAAGTAGAAACTTAGAAAAAATCCAGAAATGAACCATGTGATGTGCTAACATAGCTATATGTTGCTCTTTAATTTATAGAATGAGCAATTGTGCACATATACAAAACTGCAGTTAAATGCTTAATAAATTAGAAAACACATTCAATAGATGTAAATAGGGCCCCAAAAAAAAACGAAATTATCTATTTTTCCAAAAAAAAAAAAAATACATTTACAGCATTTTTCTTACATGCATTGTATTAGATGTTCACAGGCAAACTTTTCAGCTGCAGTATATTTGATAGGAATATTTAATTCAGCCAGCACTTTCCCAGTTAAACATGGGTGGAATTTTGCATAACCTTCCTTTTAAATGAAAGTGGCGCAAAAATGTGACGCATTTCAAGTTAGGCTTATGCACTTAGGCTTGTGAGTTAATGTATCCCAAATAATAGGCAAGGGATGCAGCTTGCTTTTATATGTGGAATTATCACAAAAAAAAGAATAATTGGGTTTTTATTTTTTTTAAAAAGAAAATTATTAATTATGGAAAAATTATTTAAAAAATAAGTGCCTTTCAAAATCGTTTTTTAATATTTATAAAGCTTAATACCTATACTATGACCTCCTAACATTAAAATTTAATTTAAGTTATGTTGCACCACTAAAATGACATTTGTATGTGCAATTTTCCCTTGGCGCAGGAGCAAACAAGCTCATTTCTATAAAGTATAAGTTAATATTTTCAATGGCTGACTCATGGATTGTGTAATAGACATTCTGGTAATGCATATTATGCAAGAAAATTGTAGGATATTGATTTTTTAATGCCTAAAATATCAAAGTCGATTTTGGGCAAAAGCACTGTTTAAACTGCATTTTCTTTCATTCAGAGTACTTTTTAAAGTGTCTCAGGCTTCAGTAAATGCATACATTTAGGTTTGATATATATTTGTAGGTTGTGCCTTCTTATGATTCAATGAGTCAATGTGCCAGTACAAAGGCTTGTTTTAATATCAAGGTTGAAGGTTCTAACTTCAGCTGGGCCTACTGAGACGTTCATTCATTCAAGGTTGATGAAATATGTACCATTGCATGGGATTGCAGCAAGCATTTATTCTAACAACTGGTATGTGTGTTATTAAGGTTTGTGAATTATTCACAGTAAATGTAGTTTAATAATCTGGAAATAGAGATAGTTTTTTTTAGCGCCTAAAAAGGAATTTTTTTTTTTTTAAATAGAGTGAATTATTACAGGTTAGAAGGAAAATAGGAAGGCCTACTGTCTTTGACAGATTCAGAGTGGCAGAAGCTAGGAGAGCTACAGAGGCTGGCTCAAGTCATGCTGCTGAGATGCTATCTTTAGTTTTCCCATAAACAATGGAGGAGGCTGTCGTGTTGACACTTGTGACCTTTTAAATTAGGGCCTTGTCTCTGTAAAATGCAGAATGACCCTACGGGCCTCTAAAAGTGGGATTTCTGGTTTCTCCAGAAGAACATCAATACAATTAAAGAACTTAATTCCAAAGGGAAAATATAAAAAAAAGGGGTTTCTTCGAAAGTCCCAACATCATGTTAAATGCTCTGCAGAACTGACACATTTGTGTCTCCGCTCTAAAAAAATAAAATGATGCCTGCTAGTTGCATTTATTTGACAGAAAACGAAGTGTTGCATTAAGTCTTAGACAGAAAATAAGATGCAGCCCTTTCCTAAAATTTTGAAGGCTACATGCCTTAATGAGAACGATTTGCCAATTAAGACTTATTTTTCACAGTGGAAATTGTAGGTGCCAAATTAGTATGGAGTGTCAGTGTAACAATTTTTACTTTTAGAAAGGTAAAACTAAGGTGGCTTGATGTTGCGAAGTAACTGACAAGAGGGTAACAGTTAAGTAATGGAAATTTATTTTCATGTATTTGGTCCTATCATGAATTGTTCTTGCTGGTCCTGTATGTTAGAAGAGAAACAGTAAAGTTATATTTGACAGCAGATTTCCATTGCCTGGTGATCTACTGTCAAAAGGAGGGTAAGGATTTTAAACCTGACAAATTAAACAGGCCCAAATATTGGGTTTTGGGCTGCAGGTTTACAGTGCATAAAGTACATGACATGGTGTTGTGTGTCACCGCTTATTCACACATGCTATTGTTTTGTCTATGCTTTTTGTGCTTGATACACAGCAAGTATATCTGATGGCTTGACGTTTTGTGCATTTTTATTATTTTTTATTTGTTTTTTGCATGTTTGTTGCTGCTTTTGATACTATTACAAGCTCCCCTGTGTTGTGAGGGGATGGTCATGACGATGCCCATCGCTACGCAACAGTTGGTTGAACTTGTTCTGGTTACTAAATTCCACAGATAATGATATTTCATGCTGTGAACATAAAAGACAACACTTCACCAGTGCATGTCTATTTGGCTATAATGGTATTGAAGGAAAATAAAAAGAGATATACAGGATCAAAGTGTGTCATCTGCAGTTAGTCACGTTACTGCCCCTTCCCTTAAAGGAACAGGCAGCCCTACATTTATGTATCCTTGATTGGACCTAAGGATGAAATTATAGATCTGTGACTCAAGGTGGCCTAATTTCTATATTACATTAGTTAATGATGTTCTGTTTCCTAAGTAGCATATGGCTTTCGTTCCTTAAAAGAAAACCAGGTTTTCATTTTTTCCTGAAGAAGGAACTGAAACATTAGCTAGGAGTACCGTATATGTTGTAGTCGCCAACGGTAGAGTTAAAATTTGTGTAACTTTGGCCTTTGTGTATCACCCGTACTCTCGGTGTTGTGTCACATGCCTGACTATCACCCAAATATTTTTTTTTGTTCTTCCTATAGATTTTTTCTTTTGTTACTTCCCCTGACCAATGTCGCATCAGGCTTAGTTATTGAGATTTTAGCTATGTCCTAGTCCCATTTCTCTTTTTCAAATTCCTTTCACCAGTCAGACCTTTTATTATTATTGATGTATTGTTCAGGTTCACATTTCCAGACTGCAGTGATGTACCAGGGACCCCCATGTTATGTATAATTCCCTTTGGTATGACCAGACTGGTTTTCAAGAATTTGCCTTAGGCCTGCTTCAATGTTTTCCAGCCTGACTGTCAGAGTAGCGATAGACTGGTTAACTGACTCAATATTACAGTATAATAAGACAAGTTTTCCATTTCAATAGGAGATATCTTATGTTTACCTTTTTGAACATGACGAATTTTCAATGTCTATTTTAATTTGGTTTTCTGTTCCTGCTACTTTAATTTTTGGTGGGATCAGATGTGTCCTAATCATACAAATATCAGGACCCTCTAGTTCTTGTCTTTTTGTTTGCACATTTGACTATTAGCCTGTGTATTGCATAGTGCACCTGATGCACAGTTTTTAAAGGAAGGTTTCTACATGTCCCTGATAATCGGTATCATGTGATTTCTCTATTGAGATGTTCTAAGGTAAGGAGGAACACCTAGACTTAATCATTGAGGAAAATATGTGTTTACCCCATTAGACAATGCCACTGTGTGAGGAAATCCATTCAGATAGAATTCTCATGTAGCTATAGATGGCAGAGAATAATGGAGAGAACCCAATTAAAGATGCTAGAGACCCTGTTTTGCCCTTCTGCCTTTGTCTTTGTATTTTATGCCCATGGTGTATGGCTACTCCTTTGAAGATTGCAGACCACCTGCTTGCAGTCCCCTTGTTAAAAACGATGAACTGTTTTTTTTTACTAAATTGAAGGAAACTAACAACTGTGGCACATTTCCTACGTCACTAGATTCTGCGGGTATCAAGTCATAATAACCTGCAGGACATTGATTTAAGCCTAATTCCCATCAGTGACAGCTACAGATGAAAGACGGACGTCTTGGCCCTACAGTCTCAGCACCCAGGAAGTAGCAAAGCTGGACAGCGATCGCCAGCGCATGGTATCGTACTTGCTCCATCAGACGGCGTTGGACATCACAAAACCAAAGTTTCAGTGTAAAAGAGCTAAAGAGAAGGATTCCTGTTGTTGATGGCAGAGCTGTTTTGAGGTTTCATTTCTCTACCTGTCATGTGCTGGTAACCTCTGACAGTGTGCAATCCCTTGAGCCCCTTGGCCTGAGTTTTGGCCACACACCCCCTTTTCTTTGCTCCAACGGAAGAAGGGCAGTGCACCGGAGATTTCAAGTTTGGAAAAAGGCACTATATTGTGGTGCCCATGAAAGAGCAGCTTGAGCGTCCTCTGACACTAAATAATGAGTGTTGGAGTCTGAAAGTGCTGCTGAGCTTGAGCTATTTCCCAATTAATGGTGCTTGCGTCTGCACGAGATGATTTGTGCCCTTGATCAATGAAGAGCACATTGTTTGTAGTGTCTGCCACGGAGGAGAGCCACTGGTGCATTGCTTTAAGACATTGAGACTTTCGAGTGAGCTGTGGGTGTTTGCCAGGAGGGCACTCCAACTAAGCAGTACTTTTCCTCCGAAGAGGCCTGAATTGAGAGGCCCATGCGAAAGAAAACAACAAAAGAAAAGTTGATGGACAATAGAAGCCTGCCAGAGAGGCTTTTTGAACGGACTCTGGGCATAGTTGGTTTCACAAGAGGTTTCCGTGTGATTGTATAGACTAGGTGTTAGGAGACTGATTGTTTTGCTGGCATTGTTTTAAAGTACTATTCTGTTTAGTAAAAGCAGAATAAAGTCCATTTTCTGTGGAAAGAGTACCCCCTTTTCACCTTAGAGCATTGATGAGAGTCACCACTGTTCCACCTGAACATACAAAAATTACTGAAATGCAGGGGAGCCCTAAAAATGTTACTAGATAATTTTAGGATTTGCTTTTTGGTTAGGGTTGTGAAAAATTATTATTTCATTTGTAAATAGTGGTCACTACTTTCTCCCGTTGTCTATATGTTCTTAATAACGTGTTTTCTAGTGTCTTTTAAACATGACGTTGTCATTTATGGGTGGGATTGTTTTTCTCTACTCAATTGACTTCTGCACCCACTTCCCAACCTATGACTTTTCCTACTATTGTTTCTTTGCACTCTTTTCACCCTTTTCCTGAACATGAGCAGGTTAGAAGATCAGAATTTGTAAGCAATTCTTTTGTACAGCTTCTGCATCAACACTAGTTAGTAGTGAACATCACTAATTGTTGGGTGTGTGATCTTATGCCACCTACTGCAAATAGAGGTATTCCTTATTTTGTCCTGCCATATGTGGCCTTTTGTGCTACTTCATGTTCAAGGAGACCTGTCCAGAGAGAGTTACCAAGTACTAGAATTTTGCTCCAGCAACATCTCCATGGCCTTATAAACATAGACCTGGACTCAGATTAGCATGAGAATAGGTTTATTGCCTATGTAAGGGCAAAAGGAGGGTTTGTGGTTCTAAAAATTCTGGACCCATGTAATTTACTTTGCCACAGCAGTACGATTTTAGTATCAAAAGACCGATAATGACTAGTACACTAAGCATGAGCATTTTCGCTCAATTCCAGCAGCGTTTTCACCTCGAAATCGGCATTTTCGTCCTGCACTCGTGGCTCCCATTTTATACACGGCAGCCATTTTTAAAAGTTGCCCTCACATAGGCTTATAATACAGTCAGATTTGATTCCAAGGACACGTACACCTTGATTGACTTTTCTCTGGCCTGGGCAAGCTGGAACCATTGCCTCAGGCCAAACCTGTTTGGTCAGTCCCTCTCCCAGTGGCCGAATCAGATAGCATCAAGGCACACCATGCCATAAAACCCTTATTATCGCTCACACACCCTGCCTAATCTTGCTCACACCTGCACCTGCTCTTTTCTTCTTCTTACTTTACGAGGGGGAGGTGCCCGTTTTTATTGGGGGTCCACACTTATCTGATGTAAAATACTAGGCTTTGCCGGGTAATTTATTATGGGTTGGATGACATGAAATATAAGGTTTCATCATGACACTGTTTTTTCCTTTGTAGTGAAAACATGTGAATGACCAACCAAAATGTCAAGAATGTTTGCCTGAAGCTTAAAAAACTGTATATAAGGAAACCTGACTTTGCATTGAAACACAGTCTCCTGAGAACATACAAATCGTGCTGTTGTACTTCTAGGACACTTGTCAATTGGTTGCAGCCAATAAATTCGATCTTTGACTTCACCTAGAAGACTCTGAGTTTCTGTAGTCTGAATCAGGAAAGTACCCGAGGTCTTTGGGTGTACCCTGGCACCGCTGGGTTACCGGATCAGTACCGGTTCTGAAAAACCCAGTACCTCAATTCCCTGTATTCCTCTGTGTGTCATGAGGGTTTCAAACCTTTCAGTGTGTTTCATGAGGGTTTGAAGCCTTTCAGTGAGAGTCATCACGTGTATTTCCTCTTTGTTAGGATAATCACAGTTCTAATGTATTGAAATAGTTCATCATATGCCTAATCTCTCATATTTTTGTAGTGCTCATCGATTTGAAAGCTAGATGTATGATCTTCCTCCTTTGCTTTAACCCCTGCATAGTTCCTATGACAATATGCATGATAATGGGCTTCTGCAGCCACTATATTCCTACTACAAACTGCTAAGATCTTTGAATCACAATTAATGGTTTCACACTCTTGAAGCCTTTTGTCAACTCTAAGCTCTGTGGCCTTGATTAATTTCTCTCGTGTTAATGTTGCCTTGTGTTTACTCGTGCACTCACTTGTTCCAGCATCATCACGGACACTTGCTTCAGCTTTTCACTTAACAGTCTGTAAATCTCTCTTCATAGTAAAAGAGGCTCCTGCACATCCTGTGTTGCTTTCCACCTTTCTCACAATGTCTAACAGTGGAATGTGATTGCTTACTTGAGGTGCCTCTAACAAAGTTTTCCATGGTGAATAGTCCTGCAGGCTTGTCAGTGTAACTACATGTTAGTTGTTTGACTATAAATGAATTATACACTGAGGATCAGAGGGTCAGGATGTGCTTGTTTCAGTCTTCTTCATGATGCTGCACGGTCATTCACCACCAGCTCTAGAAAAAGAACTTAATAAAAAAAATTACACAATTTACTTGGTGTACTTAATATTATCATAATTAGTATTATACTTATTATCAATTTATATAATCATGTTTACTGTAATTGTAATATTTAATAATAAAATTAACAAATAATAAAAATTGTAAAAAAAAATCCATTTACATCAAGGCATCGTGGGAGTGGAATGGTAACTCACAAAAGGCAAACAGTTATGACTTGCTATCACATATTTTTCATTTTTAGGCGTCCATACCTTGCCAATAAATTATATTAGAACCCATCCCTCCAAGTGTTCTGCCAACATGGTTGGCTCAAAGAGGAAAACACCTCATATTATTTTTTATGAGCAGGAAAGGACACCTTTCTGCACAACACATTTCTCCCTGAAATTCAGGCACCCTTGCACCATGGTTCAAGGTTGCCTGCATTGACTCTTTGTAGCCACTGGTGCGCCAGCACACAGAGAGAGAGAGAACAGGAGTGTGTCATATCTTAGTAGATATGGCGAATTCCTGCCCTCTCCATTTGACACATTGCAACAAATTGTGCGTTGCACTACGTCAGATGTTAGTAAGTCGGGCCCCTAGAATGGAGAAGGCTCTCCTGCCTTGGCCCACCCACCCATCCTAATTAAACCAAACTATTGGTGATAAACTGAGAAAGAAAACAATTATTATAGCTGATCACAACATATATCAGGCATTGGTGCCTTAACTGCACCGGCAAAGAAAGAGATGACGTTTAGTGCTGCAGCAGACAGGGCAGGATGCTGACTATGTACATGAGGTTTCTTTTTACTTCATCTAAATATTTGGTAGATTTTGTTGATATTACCCAATAAAATATTAGTAAGTGAAACAGAGTAGTCAGAGACTGACAGTGCTTCAGATTTCATCATCATCATCAAACTTTATTTGATTGATTTTTACAATCATAAAAGTCATTGTACATAAAAACGATATTCAAAAGAAAGGCGAATACTAAAATACGTGTAAATATAAATATGAGTACAACCAAGTAAGAGATTAAAAGAAGTAAAAGAAGTTAATAAACAATTTAGTTAAAACAGGTAAGGTAGTCTCAGATGTAACACCTAAGACACCTCATTCATTTGCCTCATGATATAATCTGGCCTTAATCACTGAGGACAGGAATAAGGCTAATCCATTGCAAACCATGATAGACGGAAGGGACAAAAGGTACAAAAAAGCTGGACGACATTGTTTAAAATGCATTAATTTTAAAAGTGGTGTCACAAACATTTTCCTAGAAGTTGAATAATATTTACAAAAGAGGAGTATATGCATTGTATTTTGATTAGAGACATTATCGCAAGGGCATTTTTCCAGTTGTGGAGACCAGTCATTAATCAAGGGAAAACTAACAAGGCGATGAAAAGACTCTAGTCTCAAACGCGTAAGGAAAAACCGATGTCTTGGGTTCAGAACATTACAAAGATATGGTTCCATACCATTCGCTTGCTGTATCATATGGTTTCTCCTGACACTATGTTTATTTGCCTCCACATCCCATCTCAATTCGGCCAGGTAGGTGAGGCAAGTATTTTTCAAGTCTTTCCTGGAAATTGTTTTCATTTTATCTGGGGTAAAATACAGCTCGGGTGGCCCAGTTTGATAAGAAAGTTCTTTATGTAGTTTAACCATGGGATTTTGAGCGAATAAGTAAGTGCTAGGGCATCTACTGTGATAGCCCTATTCAGCCTCGCAGGGTCAGAGGTCCATACTTTATGCCAAAGTAAAATTGGTTGAACACGAATAAGATCTGTAAGGTATGTTACTCCCATTTCTGAGTGGCATACTGATGTTGAGGTTGATTGCGGGACGCTTAGAACTGTTTTCAGAAAAGCGTTTTCAGTCAGCTGAAGGATAGTGCAGTCCCGGTAGCCCCAAAGTCCTGCCCCATACAGAGCTACTGAAACGCATTTCACGTTGTAGAGAGTCGTCATATCTTTAGGAGTTGCTCTCCCCACCCTTTTAGAAAAGTTTTTTATTGCCATAACGGTTTTTGTGAATAGCAATTTTCTCGCTTTTATAGCTTGTACCCAAGTGCCTTTGTCGTCGAACATAATGCCTAAATACGAGAATGTCCCTGTATCAGCTAGTTTCATGCCTTTTAGGTCAATATGACGATTCTTTGTGCGACTTCTGGAGTATGTCATTGAAAAGGTTTTAGTGTGATTAATTTTAAGACCCAAGGCATCCATACAGTTATCAAAGGTTGTTACTAATCTTTGCAGGGCCACTGGGGTGCGGGCCATCAAAACAGCGTCATCCGCATACAGGAGCGCCGGGATCTTCCGAGGGCCTACTTGTGGGAGATCGCTACAGGCATCGGATAGAGTCCCCTCTCGGCTGTTAATGTATAGGGCAAACAGTAGGGGAGCTAGCACACAGCCTTGACGCACCCCTCGTTCAATGGGAAAAGGTGAGGTGCATTCCCCCTGGCGCCCATAGCAAACCTTAGCATTTGCTCCAGCCTACAGTTCCCTAATAAAGTGGACTATGGTAGTGTCAACCCCCATATCCTGCAAGAAAGGCCACAATTTTGAATGCACCACACAGTCGAATGCGGAGGTTAGATCAACAAATGCAAGGTATAGGCTTCCGGGCTTGGCCCTTGTATATTTACCAAGTATGATCTCTAGGTTAAGAGCCTGTTCCGTTGTCCCTATGCCAGCCCTAAACCCGTATTGTAGATCAGAGAGGATATGATTTTCCTCTGTCCAGTCTTGTAGTCTATTTAAAATGATGCGTCCCGCAATCTTTGCAAGTGTGTCGAGCAATGAAATTGGACGATAGCATGCGGGATTATGGCGATCTCCCTTTTTATAGATTGGAATAATTATAGACTCAGCCCAGGTCGAGATGAAAGTTGTTGAACAGCAGGCGCGTAGAACCTGCGTCAATAGTGGGCCCCAAAGAGGCGCGTTAGATTTGTAGATGTCAACTGGAACTCCATCTGGGCCTGGGGCTTTTCCACTTTTACTTGCATTAATAGCGTCAGTGACCTCATTTAAAGTAAATGGTGTAATGATGGCATGAGAGTCTAATTTAGGGAGATTTGTTTCCAATACCAAATTTTCTGAGGAGTATATGGCAGAAAAGAAAGCAACCCACTCTTCTTCCGTGATGGCGATTTCAATTTTTGGTGTTTCTCCATCACATAGGAGCCGGGAATTCACAATTTTCCAGAACTTAACATTATCATTCCGGAGGCTTGCGTCGTGGAGGGATTACCATGCCTCATTTTTTAAGTTCTGTTTTCTTTTCTTTATGGCATTTTTGTACTCCTTCCTCTTTAGACTTGGTTGGCATTTGTCCGGATTTTGTAGGTGTAGGTGGCATTTTAGATTCTTACGGGCTTGTGTGCATTCAGCATCAAACCAGCCTTTATCCTCCTTCAATCTTGGTTTGCTAAAACATGCCTTGAGAAACTGTTTTATACCAGCAGTAATTACGGTAAAGGCTTTAATGCAATCTCGTGGACTCATATTATCTGCGAGGCAAGTATTAAATTCTTTAAAATAATCAGTCACTAGTTGTTTCATAAAACTTGTGGGTTCAATCTCTGACCACTGGATAGTATAACCGTTTCTTGCTCCCAATTCAATATTTTCCCTGTGTATGGGAATAAGTTGGGGAAATGTGAGGCCTACAGTTTGAGGGTAATGGTCGCTAAATATAGTATCTTGAATGTTATAATCAAGTACATGAGGAAGAAGGTTATTAGAGAGTAAAATAAAATCAATTGTCGTGTTGGCATGCCTACCATTAAAAGTGGGTTTCAGTTGTGGTCTACCATGGGTCAGGCTATTACACAGGATAAGGTCAAGGCTAAATAAGACTTTGTTCAACAAATTGCCTGAATTGTTGTGCATGAAATGTAATGAATCATCATCGCCGTCAGGAACATAGGGGCAGTGACCCTTAATCATTTGAGGACACAGATGTATATTAAAATCGCCTCCCCACACAATATAGGACTGTTTATTTGAAGAATCACAAGCTCAATCTAAATCGTCCTGAAGGAGGTTAAGTACTGATCGAAAATCTTGAAGGGGTACATTATTGTAAAAATTGATGACCACCAATTGTGCGATATTTTTTAAGTCACATGTAACCACTTGATAAAACATATTAGAAGTTAAAACAATGTCCTTAATTATATCACACTTGTTAGATATAAAAGTACACAAGCCACCCTTAGCCCTGCCCCGTGCAGAGGGAACGGCAGGAGTATGTAGTGTCCTATAGCCATTTATGTGAATCCGGTTCACAGACCAGGTCTCTTGAAGGCACACCCAGGGAAAACGCTGGATATATTCTAACCAGGCCTCATTCTCCACTTTAGATCGGAGGCCAGCCACATTCCAAAATAAAAAAGAGAAATGGTCTCTATGCATTTTTTTAACCTGTCCCACAGGGGACTTATCAGTTGCCTGAGTTTTCCCTGGGATGATATTGCTTTCTGTATGTTCGAGAAGAGTCAATGCACGGGTGGGGATTTTTTTTGGTGGGGCTCTTGAAAACAGTTCATCTTTGACAGAATGTCTGAGGGAAGGTTCCATATCCAGTCGTTCTTCTCCAGGGTCTACTGCCAGATTGCCAGCGCCCAAATGGGCGAGGTCTGGTGCTTCTATAAGGTGCTTGAGCCTGCAAGGTTCCTTCAGATAATAGTCAATCTGTGTCTTCCATGCTGAGCCCCCAGAATCTATTTGCAGTAGGAATCGTGTATTGCGACTCAGGCCTGGTTCTTTGATCCTCAAGACGGAGGCCAGGACCGTCATGGCCTTTAGTGCTCGTATAGAAAAAACCCAAGGGAAGCAGGGCAACGCCATGGTCGGTAATCTGATGTGGGCTTAAATTTCTTAAGATGTCTTCGACCAGCGTGGGGGTTTTGAATGAAAGGACTACGCAGTCGCCCCTAAATATTTTGTGGTTTCTACCCACCCATTTCACCCTTCTAACCATCTTCATATCTTCAAAGACTTTATTTGTCAAACCAGGTTTCAAACGGGTTGCAATCCAATGCAGGGCCTTGTTCCTCAAAGCTTCCCATGATTCCCCCTGTTCTCCAGATAGAGTCGGAACGTTGGCAAGAACTACCACATAGTGGAATGCCGCAGGCAGGAGGTCAAGTATATCTCTCCCTGTTAAAGGGGTGCCCTGGTAAACTTTAGGAATAGTTACGTGTCCCCCACTTTTTAGCGCCATTTTTTGGGATTGGGCATTACCAATTCTATCGGGTAAGACACAAGGGTCAACTTGTCTTTGGGTGATCTGAGGAGTGAGTGGTTGGGTCTGATGCGTTGGAGGGGAGCTAGCATTAGGATCAATATTGCCAAGTTACCGTATGGTTGAGGCTAATGGGTTTATTAGTTGTGGATTCAGTGTTTTAAGCAAAAAGTCAATTTTTCCCTCCAGTTGAGTTAAACGTTCTATTACTTGATCAAAGCATGAGCTAACTAATTTTTCTAAAGCAGTCGGCAGCTCTGCAGCACTCGTTTTCCCTTTCGCTGTGTGAAATTTATTCTTATGATCAGGTTTTGTGTTTTGGGAGCGAGTTTGAGCGTTTTGGATAAATGCGTTAGGTTGGGCTTTCAGAGAGCCAGATCTAACATTAACAGGCTGCTCTTGTTCGGATACTATGTCCTTCCTTGCTAGTTGGGGTTTCCTCTTACGTTTTGGTGAGGGAGGATGCTCATCAGCATCTGAAATAAAATCAATTGTATCTTGAATACAACCATTTCTGTTTTTAGTCTGGGTTCCACTTTCAAAAAGCTTTACCGAGTGATCAGCAGTTGTTGTTAGTGGGGGGAGTTTAGGGGGTACTGGTAGCCTATTCTGGGTGAGTATTTTTCCCTCGACATTAGTGATCTGTTTGTCGATTTCCCCCATAGCTCCTGAGATAAATTTCAAAATTTACGTATGATTTTTTTTAAACGAGATATCATTTACACTGGATTGCTCCCTTTTTCCCATTGTTACTAACTGCCTTAGGCACGGGGGTTCTATGGTGGTTTGCTGCGGAGTAGGAGATCTCTTAGGGGGTATGGTAGCTAACAGTTGTTTATAGGGAAATGGAGGCAAAGAAAGGTAAATGGATTTATCCCAGTATTCAGAAGTTTTTTGAAAGGACAGAGGTACAGGCTACAAAAATATAGTCGCGAGGAGTCAAGGAAGAGAAATGCAGTACCTGTTTGAAGACTTATGAACCAAATCCTGAATTCGCGGGGAAGTTCCCAGAGGGGTGGCCCAGCCCAGCCTCTGCCAGCCGCTGACGGGCGCAGGACGGGCTTCGCCCGGGCGCCACCCGCGCTCGTCCCGCGAGGCGGGAGCGCTGTGTTGAATTTAAAGGGCTCCTGCCCTTTAGCGAAGTGCCTGGTGTCTCTCCTCGGCCCCCCAGGTGGTTCTGAGCGCGTCCCGCGAGGTGGGAGCACAGTGTTGAATTTAAAGGGCTCCTGCCCTTTAGCGAAGTGCCTGGCGTCTCTCCTCGGCCCCCCAGGTGGTTCTGAGTGCTTCAGATTTTCAAAGGTTTGTCTGTAGCTGAGAGGAATCATGCAATAATTATTTAAACACCAAATTAACATTTGTATCGTTTAGTATGTAGTTTATAAAATATAAAGCTTTAATTGTCTCCTTTTTTAACCTAAAGAAATGGATACGATTATCGGCTGTGTGCATTTCTCCCCTCATGATCAAAAACAAAAAAACAGAGGTATTTAAACAACCCCTTTTGTAGCAAGACAACACTAAATTAGGAGACTTGGCTCAGCTGTTGAGAAGACTGACCTACATTTAATGGAGATCACACAGAAAAATCATTATTTTTTAATTAAAAACTGTACATTCCACTTCGATGTGAAGCTGGTTATGTCATTGTCTACTGGATGATATTTTTATTCCAGGCTGTGGATGGGCAGTAGTACTTCAATTGTACAGGTGGTTGCAGGTGGTTTGTACCAATTCATATTTGGGAGCGGGACTTATATTCAGGGCCAGTCTGGGAACCCAAAGCAGCCCTGACAATTCTGTGAGACCAGCCCCCACAAAAACAGCAGTTGCGTGAAAACGTAAAGCTCTAGTTGGCCCAGAAGGCTAGAAATAAGAGTCAGTATGTTATGCTGGCTTGATGCTTTTGTTACTGGGGGCCAATATTTCAGCACTGATGCAAAACTGGTCCCCAGGAACAAAACCGGTCCCCACCCTTCCAGCCTTCCGAGGAAATGCCTGGTACAGCCAGTATGGCCCTGCTTATGTTTCATCATCAGACTTAGTAGGAGTTGGACCTTCTTTATCCAGGTAGTTCACATACTATTCACTTAAGAAGGAGCAAGAGGAAGTGAAAGAAATGTTTTACATATGATAATAAAAAACAGAAACTTTAAAGTGCACCCAAGAGGCAACCTATAGGGCTCAATATCTACTGCTAGTTGCACAGACATATCACAATGAAAACATTTTTATTCTTCAGTATATCTTGCAGTGGCAAATTTGGAAATTGAGACAACATATTATTGCTCATTCTTGAGTCTGCCTCGCGCAGATATGAGCTGACCAACCTCGTGTTCAAATAGGAGGTGGCAACCAATGCTGTGTGTATGTGTGTGCCTGCCTCTGTGTGTGTGTCATGTATATCTTTGAAGGAATGTTTAACATACATTGTGGGGACCAGACCAGTCCTCATAGTGTTGGGAAACTCTGATAAAGTTGGAAAAGCCTTAGCTTTGTTTGAACAATTGCGCCACGCAAACCAGGTCCAGTAGTGTTGTTATGTACTTTCGAGGGAGTGCATCAAAAAGCTAAAAGTGCAGTTTTATTTGCTTTGGTCGGCTGCATAACCTTTTCTATTATTATGGTACACATTGAGTTAGAATAGTAAATGCACACTCCATTAGGGTCAAGGATACGGGGATAGAGGAGATAGAGGGTGGGGGTGAGTGTGTGTGTGTATGTGTGCATGTGTACAACATTTTAGCACTTCATATTGTCATAGATTCTGCTGCCCCATAAAATAAACTACATATCATTTGTTAATTGTTTTGCAGGACAAAGACTACAGGTTAAAAAGTGTAGACATATGACATAATTTGAGTCTCCAAGGCTTCATAAGGCCTATTTTCTTGGTACTGCTATCCAAGAAAGAAGTCTTTAAGTAGAGGACATTCAACCACCTTTGAATAATACTCATGAGTTATCGCCCTTGGCTGTATATAGTTCTTTATAAATACAAAAACCAGTATCTTCAAGCTTAGCTTTACTGATTGCAAACAGCCATGTCAAGACAGGGCCAGACAAGAATCAAAAGTAAGCCCTGGCAAAAATGTACAAACAAGCCCAAAACTACAGGAAACTGCAGCTCG
Source organism: Pleurodeles waltl (assembly GCF_031143425.1). Taxonomy (NCBI): domain Eukaryota; kingdom Metazoa; phylum Chordata; class Amphibia; order Caudata; family Salamandridae; genus Pleurodeles; species Pleurodeles waltl. The sequence continues at coordinate 597,559,367 of NC_090449.1, forward strand.
AATTGGGTCAAACATGTCTGAATGGGTAACTGCAGCATATTTCTTTCTGAGACCAGCTCCCAAGCCTGGAAATCACCAAGAAAAAGTCAGTGTGGAAGAATGGCTATTTTGGCCTGCATCACGATTAAAAAAAAGCATTTTGCAATTCAATGGGTCTTGCATTTCCTCATGTTAGAGCTATTTGTGCTGTAAATTACTAACAGGACTTTTCTTGCCACACAAACTAAAATAAAAAGTAAAACAGTTTCAAATAAGCGGGCTGATTCAATACGCCGCCGTGAGCGTGACGGAGACACACAAAAGAAAAAAGAAGTTGGCTCCCAGTCAAAGTTATCGGCAAACGTGCAATTATCCATGTAACAGGGTCGGTCCTTAAGGAGGTAACAAAACCGCCCTAAGGAGGGACAAACGTAAAACAGTTACCAGCAAAAAGAAAGGATTTTTGAAAGGCAAGCCCACAAATGAGTAATAGTGATGGGCGTGCGGTGGGCGTGGTTAAAAGCCCAGATACATAGCAACACGTTGGAAAAGCAGTGCTTATGCGCTGCCATGCTCGACTTAATGAGTCAGAAAGCAGGAGAAAGTACTCAGAAAAACAGGGTTAGAGGAGGAGAAGGCAGTGCGAATGAGGCAGAAAACAGCAGAGAATGATGCAGCTGCAAAGGAGAGCTGGTCTGGGATCTGGCTCTTGCTGCCACTTCTCAGGAATCCAGTTGTGTACTCTGTCTGCTCTTGAACTGGATTGGTCATCTCACTTTTATCGGGCCTGATAGCAGAGTGGAGCTTACACTTAATTTTATAGTATTTGGCTACAGGAAGGGGCAATGCAAGGGATGTTTAGCTTAACGGGTCTCTTCCTGTACCAGTTACTTGTCTAAACCTTGGTCATTGCAAAACTATGAGACAGACTGTGTACATTGACTGTTGCCACCCACCCATTGGTTCTCTCATTTCATGTGCCCTTACTGTGGACATTATAGAAACGTGTGGTATTTACTAAAGTTATTAGATTGAAGAGTGTTGTGAAATTGATCAAAAAAGACACTTGAGAGATTAAATGTGCAGGTATTAGTATTTGTTTACAAATTATTTGATTTTATTTTCCAAACACAAATGAAATATTACTACATTTAAAAGTTCTAACAAAATACAATATTCAGATATCTAATTCTCCCTATACATTCTATCAGTAGCCATCTCACCTCTTCATACAAGGAAAAACGCAAAGCAAAATCACAATGTGATTAAATATTACATTTTTCAAATTATACAGTTATTATTTTTTCTGTACCTGAGTGTGCATTCGATACAACTTCTTATGTCCAGATTCTGTCTACAAGAGTTGCATGGGACGGGAATGTATTTAATGGTTATTTACTTGGACTGTTCACGACTCTGTTTTCATGTAAAACAAAAGCCAATTGTGATAATTAGTCTCAGTGGAGGTGCCAGATGATTTATCAAGAAAAGATCAACTCATGTGAGAACGCACCACAAATTAAAAAGCATACCAGTGTCAGGTTACCCAACGGTAACAGTACTTCCGGGTTAGGACTGAAGGCATATTGGTGCAGGAAGGTAGCATAACCGCAAAATAATCTCGAAATAAAAAGTAAAAATAGTTTTGTTTTTTTGTTGGTACGTATTGATTTCCACTGCTTTCCTACAGCAATAAAGTGCAAATGGGAAAGGAAAACACAACCCACACTTGCAGAATATCAAAATATAAAAAAAGAGTACCTCAATCACTTCGGAAGCGGCGGACGGGCACTAATTAACTTAAATGAACTAGTGCTTGATCCTTCCGTCGCAGACGGGACCGGAAATGATGCCTGCCTGAACTGGACAAATTACAAGTCTTTAAAGAAGAGTGCCACGAAAGCCAACAAATGTTGAGCGACAAGCGGGCTCCGAGCCCTTTTCTAACTACTACAGCGTCACGCAAGCGGTACGCATGCGCTAGCGCATGCTATCGCAGGCTCGACCCTAACAATGCCGCGTGTAAGCTTGATCTCAGGCCAGTTTCTAGGTGCATGAATGATAGGATAGGAAAGATTCTATTTCCTAAAAGTCTTTGAAGAAAGAGGCCCTCCGACTTGTCAGTCAAACACTGCAGCTAAGCTAACCATGTAGGAGCCCCATAAATTAATTTAGCGGTTATCTTAGTTAACTTTGAATAAAGGCTCAAAGGAATTGCCACCATACTTGTGATTGAAATGTAGTAAAGCATTTACACGAAGGTGGGTTGACTATTATGTTGATTTATTTCATTCTTCCTATTTAGAGGTGGTGTCCAAAAAGATACAGAGAAGGTCGTAGGACTTTTACCACGGGGCAGCCCTCTAGGTGGCACGGTGTCCGAAAAGAAAACTTCAAAAATATCATGATCTTACTTTTATCTTTGTTTACCTTTAATGTATTATTAACCCCTTCAATGTGGGCGTCGGCACCCGAGGATTATTATTTATTTTTTTTGGTCCCAGGGAGACACGGAAGCTCTTCCGTGTCTCACCCCGCCCCCCACCCGCCCCTTTGTGACGTCAGCGTGCCGTGAGGCGCGCTGACGTAACAATGTTGATTTCCCCATCGGAGCAGGAAGCAGCCTTGCAGCTGCTTCCTGCTCCAATGGGGAAAACGGCCTTCCCCACGTTCGGGAAGGCCTCGTAAGAAAGGGGAGAGTCTCCCCTTTCTTACAAGGCCTTCCTGAAAGTGTTTCCTGGCCCCCGATCGCAGCACAGCTCCATTCGGGGGCCAGGAAACACTTTCAGGAAGGCCTCGTAAGAAAGGGGAGAGTCTCCCCTTTCTTACGAGGCCTTCCTGAAAGTGTTTCCTGGCCCCCGATCGCAGCTGGAAGGCCTCGTAAGAAAGGGGAGAGTCCCCTCTTTCTTACGAGGCCTTCTGAAAGTGTTTCCTGGCCCCCGATCGCAGCACAGCTGCAATCGGGGGCCAGGAAACACCACTAGACGCCAGGGATTTCACTTGGGGGGGTCGGCCCCCTCGGAAAACGGGCCGGCTCCCCCCCCCCACCCGGGGCATATTTAAAAAAAAAAAGGTAGCAGGGGCAAATTATTATTATTTTTTTTAAACAAACAAAAAGAAAATAAATGGACAGGGGGTCGCCCGTGGGCAGGGCTACCCCCTGTGGGGGCAATATCTTTTTTTAGTTGTTGTAGGGTTTCCCTGGGGGGCATTTTGGCCCCCAAGGAAATCATACAACAACTAAAACAATATATATATATCTATATAGATCTATATAGATATATCTATGTAGATATATCTATCTACATGGATATATCTATAGATAGATCTATAGATATATGTACATATATACAGTATATATATATAGATCTATCTATAGATATATCTATGTAGATCGATATATATATAGAGATAGATCTATATATATATATATCACTTTTGTCAATACGTGTGTGGTTTCCCTGGGGGCTGCGATCGGCCCCCAGGAAAACCAGACCCACATATAAAAGTGATATATATATATATATATATATATATATATATATATATATATATATATATATAGATAGATAGATTTGTCACCAGTTGTTTTGCAGTTGCAGCTTGCGTCTTCAAAGCAATGCACATACTTCAACTGACGCTTTTCAACTGTAGCTTTTAGGCAGCAATAAAAAAGTCAAGTAAGTATTGTGATTATGTTTCTGCTACAAAAGGGTCAGACTTGTCTAGTGGCAGTTTTAGTGCCAAAAAGAAGTGCAGAAGGTTTATATGCCTACTGCAAAGAGCAAATCTGTATTTTATGTAAATAGCTGAGTACATTAGTAAAGTCAGCCATTACCTGTGCTATAATACAAATGAAATGTATGGGCGGGGTGGAGGGCGGCTATGGAGAGATGAAGGGCACTTTTGCTGGGTGATAATGAGGGAATCCGAGGAGGAGGGAGTGGGAGCACCAATAATGATTGTTGAACTGGGCGCAGGAGGTGCTAAAAGACTGTGACAAATGGTATGTGACAAGGTGTTTTTTGAGTGTCTTGAAAGAACGTGCTGATTGAGGGAAGAAGCGCAGGTAAGGTGGCCTCTACTGTTGCACGTATCTTACACACACCATTGATTTTGTGACTGTCTACGTAGGCTAGTGTTTTAGAGCAACAGTTTAGCCAATAGCAGAGATGGCATCTTGATGGATGACTGCTGCCGTCACTCGGGTTATAGAGGACAGCTCTGACATAGGATCAGGGACTGAGACATCAGGTACTGAGACAGCATCTGAGGGATAGGACAATGGCGCAGACTCTGGGAGTGATTTTTCAGTCGGAGGAGTCCCATTCGATAACTCCTCTTCCAGTACATTATGAGGGAGGTGATGAGGACACTCCTGCTGTCCCTTCGCAAGCAGTCTGTACAACTGGGTAATAGTGGGTTAGCCCAACCCAGAGAGCAGGTGAATGCGGCGGCAAGCAGAGAGAGAGAGAGTGCTCTCTTGGGAGCTCCCCAATTTAGTTCAGCCCCAAATTCCACCGCCCAAATCGTATTGTGGAGACATCAAAATTATCTATCGCAAAACAAACTGGTTTTGTAAGGCAGGCACCTGTGTTTTTGGTCCTGGGTTCGGCGGCTATATAGAGAACCACACTAAACCCAAACATTTCTGGAAACTAGACATTCGGGGAGTCCACCGAGGTGTGACTTGTGTGGATTCCCCAAAGTTTTCTTACCCAGAATACCCTGCAAAGCTGAAATGTTGAATAAAAAACTATTTTTCTTGCATTTCTGTCACACAATCTACAGGAATATGCTGGGATCCACAAAATTCCTACCACCCAGTGATTCCTCACCTGTCCTGATAAAAACACTACCCCACTTGAGTGCCTACACCTAGTGCCTGCGTCAGGAATGGATCACCCCAGGGTCAACAGCTGCCTCATGTCAGGACCAGCATTGACCGTTGTGTGATCTATTCCTGTCGCGGGCACCAGGCCTACCCACACAAGTGAAGTGCCATTTTTAGCGGGAGATTTGGGGGAACGCTGGGTGGAAGGAAATTTGTGGCTCCTCTCAGATTCCAGAACTTTCTGTCACAGAAATGAGAGGAAAAAGTGTTTTTTTGGCCAAATTTTGATGTTTGCAAAGGATTCTGGGTAACAGAACCTGGTCAGAGCCCCACAAGTCACCCCATCTTGGATTCCCCTGGGTTTCTCGTTTTCAAAAATGCGCTGGTTTGCTCGGTTTCCCCAGGTGCCGGCTGAACTAGAAGCCAAAATCCACAGGTAGGCACTGTTTTCTATGAAAAAATGTGATGTGTCCACGTTGTGTTTTGGGGCATTTCCTGTCGTGGGCGCTAGGCCTACCCACACAAGTGAGGTATAATTTTTATCGGGAAACTTGGGGGAACGCTGGGTGGAAGGAAATTTGTGGCTCCTCTCAGATTCCAGAACTTTCTGTTACCGAAATATGAGGAAAACGTGTTTTTTTAGCCACATTTTGAGGTTTGCAAAGGATTCTGGGTAACAGAACCTGGTCAGAGCCCCATAAGTCACCCCATCTTCGATTCCCCTAGGTCTCTAGTTTTAAAAAATGCACAGGGTTGGTAGGTTTCCCTAGGTGCCGGCTGAGCTAGAGGCCAAAATCTACAGGTAGGCACTTTGCAAAAAACAGCTCTGTTTTCTGTCAAAAAATGGGATGTGTCCATGTTGTGTTTTGGGGCATTTCCTGTCGCGGGCACTAGGCCTACCCACACAAGTGAGGTATCATTTTTATCGGCTGGGTGGAAGGAAATTTGTGGCTCCTCTCAGATTCCAGAACTTTCTGTTACCGAAATGTGAGGAAAATGTGTTTTTTTAGCCACATTTTGAGGTTTGCAAAGGATTCTGGGTAACAGAACCTGGTCAGAGACCCATAAGTCACCCCATCTTGGATTCCCCTAGGTCTCTAGTTTCAAAAAATGCACAGGGTTGGTAGGTTTCCCTAGGTGCCGGCTGAACTAGAGGCCAAAATCTACAGGTAGGCACTTTGCAAAAAACAGCTCTGTTTTCTGTCAAAAAATTGGATGTGTCCATGTTGTGTTTTGGGGCATTTCCTGTCGTGGGCGCTAGGCCTACCCACACAAGTGAGGTATCATTTTTATCGGGAGAGTTGGGGGAACATAGAATAGCAAAACAAGTGTTATTGCCCCTTATCTTTCTCTACATTTTTTCCTTCCAAATATAAAAGAGTGTGTAAAAAAGACGTCTATTTGAGAAATGCCCTGCAATTCTCATGCTAGTATTGGCACCCCGGAATTCAGAAATGTGCAAATAACCACTGCTCCTCAAAACCTTATCTTGAGCCCATTTTGGAAATGCAAAGGTTTTCTTGATACCTATTTTTCACTCTTCATATTTCAGCAAATGAATTGCTGTATACCCAGTATAGAATGAAAACCAATTGCAGGGTGCAGCTCATTTATTGGCTCTGGGTACCTAGGGTTCTTGATGAACCTACAAGCCCTATATATCGCCGCAACCAGAAGAGTCCAGCAGACGTAACGGTATATTGCTTTCAAAAATCTGACATCGCAGGAAACAGTTACAGAGTAAAACATAAAGAAAAATGGCTGTTATTTTCAGCTCAATTTCAATATTATTTTATTTTAGCTGTTATTTTCTGTAGGAAAACCTTGTAGGATCTACACAAATGACCCCTTGCTGAATTCAGAATTTTGTCTACTTTTCAGAAATGTTTAGCTTTCCGGGATCCAGCATTGGTTTTACACCCATTCCTGTCACTAACTGGAAGGAGGCTGAAAGCACCAAAAATAGTAAAAATGGAGTATGTCCCAGTAAAATGCCAAATTTGTGTTGAAAAATGTGGTTTTCTGATTCAAGTCTACCCATTCCTGAAAAGTGGGAAGGTGGCGATTTTAGCACCAGAAACCCTTTGGTGATGCCATTTTCAGGGAAAAAACCACAAGCCTTCTTCGGCAGCCCTTTTTTCCCATTTTTTTGAAAAAATCGAAATTTTCACTCTATTGTGGCTAATTTCTTTGTCTCCTCCAGGGGAAACCACAAACTCTGGGTACCGTTAGAATCCCTAGGATGTTGGAAAAAAAGGACGCAAATTTGGCGTGGATAGCTTATGTGGACAAAAAGTTATGAAGGCCTAAGCGCGAACCACCCCAAATAGCCAAAAAAGGGCTCAACACTGGGGGGGGGAAAGGCCCAGCAGCTAAGAGGTTAAGCCCAAATGGTCTTCTAACATACATTCTTATGTCACCAAAGTAATACAAGGCAGTGATCATTCATGTGCCTAAGGCAGGTCTGAATCAATAAAGCATTTACGTCTCTAAGAAATAACTTTAAAATTATGTTTGTGAATATGAATCCTTGTCTAACTCCAGTGGGGGATGGGTTCTTTCGTGCTTTGAAGTCCAATTGTTTGAAGGGTAAAATTAAGCATGTGTTTAAATATAACTTTGCTAAGATACCAGTTAATAAAACAGAAAGCCATAGTGATCTTAATTTAGCTCATAAAATAAGGCTATCAGTACAACCAAAGGCCTTTGCAAAATTAATATAAGCACAATATAGTGGAGGGTGTTTACACCCCTACGGTCGTTTAGATATAAAAAAAAGTAACCCCCAACATCTAAAGCAGATAGGTTCTTTTGAAATAGAAGTTTAGTAATGGAAATATATTTGCTATTTTCTATCTATGTTTGAGTTCAGTCACGATTATATTACAAAAGAGCAGACATTATATAGAAATAATTGCATAACCACCAGAAGTGCGAAGAATGCCTTTTGTAAAAACTTAACTGGAAAGAAACCCATTCAAATGGCTTGAATTGAATGTCCAGTACTTAATTTAAGCTGGTGGCTGACAGTGGGGCCCACTGCACTCTTTTTTGGAGATCAGCACTTATTTTACATCAAGACTTTGTGACCACAAGCAAGAGAGAGAGAAATCAACACAAACAGGAAAGAATGAGAAAGAGGGGAAACGGGCACAAGTGGCGAAAGCAGGATCCTGCAAGAGTGATGTGAAGCAGCAGTAGTGTCTGGTAGTAGATTAAAGAGGCTTGAGGCGAATTCAACACAATGTAGCCTTGGAATGTGGCGTGCCTATTTTGATAACACTGCTGGAGCAGAGCATTAGCGCACCAGCACTCATTCTTTTACAAATTAAACACTGGAGATGTCCCTTAGAAATGAAAGCAAACAATGAAACTAAATGCCTGATTTAGATCTTGGAGGTCTCACCGGCAAGCCGCGTCGGCAGCGGACCCAAGAAGACAAGTTAACTGTGTTCCGCCCGTCATATTTGGATGTTAGAGCTCTGCAAGCAGAGGACTGTCAATGGAATGCTGACAGAGGGGAACAACGGCAGGATCCAATGGACTTTGTACAATGGTAGGGTCTATGGAATAAAGTTAAGTGACACACACACACACTTTACCTTAACCATATGTGTCCCTCTGCACTACACACCACACAACACACCACATACACACCATCATCCATTACAATTCCAACACAACAAAACCGTTACATGCTGAAAAAAGACATTGACATGCATTCATCACACAACATACACACACCATTGACAGTGCACCCACACACAATACAGCAACAACAACCAACACAAATACACACTCAGCTACACAGACACACACACAAGCACAACTACACACATCACAACAAAGTCTGGCACACGACAACAACGCTTAACTGAATGTGTCACACGACAACACAACATACACAACAACATCGGTCTCACATGCAAGTGACACACATACAGACACAACCACATCAAACTCTCCAGCTCCCTCCACCTCAACCAGCCAATCCACACACACATACATGTACTGACTCACATGCACAACAGATAGCACAAACCTACCCGTACAGGTCCCTTTGCACTGCGCATACATGCACACCATTTTCCAGCGTGAGTGTACAATCATTGTGGTGTTAGCATTCATTTTGAAATGAATGATGACACCGCAATGACAGTTGTGTATGTGTGCAATCGCGTATTTTGCCAGTGTGTCCCCAGCCATGTGGGACACAATTGTCTCCCCTACATATGCATATCACAGTCATTTAAAAAAATTACTGTGACATGTCTATGCCTGTAGTGGTCCCGAACTCCTGGCCAGTGCCCACCCAAAATACCCTGGCAATGTGGCACCTCTACCTTCGAGTCCGGCGACAGGAGGGTGCATGATTTCTCCGTAGTTCGGTGGCAGCAGTGACTGCAAGTGTTGTCCAGTCTTGCCCAGTCAATGACGAAGATGGAATGGGGAAAAAAGGTACATTTTCACCCCTCCTCCCCCAATTCGCCAACTCTGAAGTGGAGGTTGGACTGCCACTTTTTTCTTGGTGGTAAGGCACACCCAAATCTGCACGGTGGGAAGGGTTACTGAGGCTTTACCGGCAGCCACTTTTCCCTATCCTGCCATTAATGCATGTGGTATTTCTTGACAGAGACGGCAGTTAGAATTCTGGCTTTTGCCTATGGGACCATCAACAACTAAATACGGTAGGCGGACCATTACAGCGGCAGACGGATTTTCAGTCAGAAAGTCACTGGGGAAAGGGACTGATACCTTCAACATCTAAATCAGGCCCTAAGACTTGGTCCAAACAATTCTTCCAGACATTCATGGAGATTCTGGCTGGTTCTTTTGCACTACAGAATTTAGCTTTTAAGATTAGTTTAGAGGTCCAATCTAGTGGGCTGTTTTCATCTTCAATCTTGTGAGGTGAACATACAAGATTGCTGAGGAATATTTAGTCCAAATGTCTCACCTAATTTTGGACCATTTAAAGCATAATAGTCAACCATTAGGATCCATTTTTTATTACTGCATTTTTTATACTTAATCATGTTTTTCAACTGCTACTTTTGTCTTTTTGTAGGCCATCATTTTTTGAGAAGTTGAGTGGTTACCATGTCATACTGTACTCAACAAGCATACATTAATTTTACAGTCCTTTATTGGTACTCAACTGCTCACAAAATCAATAATCGAGAGGGGGAAAGCCTTATAAAAAAATGAACGATAAAAACCTTCCCAATCAATTCAGTAATTATTATTATCATAACCAGTGAGCTAAAAATGTCTTTCTTGAAAAATATTGTGAAATAATAATTTGCACATATTTCAAAAAATGAGTAAAATATTCATAATATACATTCCACTGTTTGCACAAAGATGACAGAGTCATGCAAAACAGATTCCTTTGCACAATACATGAAAGGCCAAATGGCCTGATTTTGCGGTTGATGGATGCAGGACACCCTCCAAATATAGTAAGATGCCCTATTTATAGTGTGTGGGGCCTCTACACCATAGAAGAAAGGGCACCACCGCTATATGGAGGACAGTCCACGTTTGCCAAACTCTAAATCAGGCCCAAAATATTTGTTTGAAAAAAGAAAATCGATTGGGCACAAAAAAAGAAAAAGAAGAATGGTACTTGAAGAATGTGTGTGTGCCTTTGACAATTGCAATGTGGTTCAAATCGATACCGACAAACTTTAAGACAAATAGCTTGCACTTGGACAATCTAAATCATTACATTCTAACTCACACCCTAACATTATGACATATTTTCATCCTAGCCCTTCCCTCAGATATTCTTCATTCCAATCCCATGCAATAAACACGATCCAATATCTGGCCTAAACAGTACAACACATCACATATTCTCACTACACTACTACTCAAAACTAGCATACTTAAAATTAATCATTTTGCCATTTCTAAACACTGTAAACAACAGGTATGAACCTAAGTTAAGGGTAGTCTATCTAGCGTTTTCAAAGGGGTAAGAGGCTGATTACGGCGGACGGGATATCCCTCAACGTTGTGAGAAGTAACCGTCTTGAGTTTTAAATCAGACTCTTAGTCGTGTAAAAGTAATTTAGGACAGGTTCGACTCAGGAAAGTGTATGTCAATTATATGTTACAAATGTTTGCTATTTAGTTTTGATAGTACTGAGGTCTAACTAAATACCGTGCAGCCGCGTGTGTTTGCATTAAATGTGACAATAATTACATTTTACGAAATCTCTATTGCACATATATCTCATGTGTTTATGACTCAGGGGCAGGTGTGTAAAAAACAGCAAGTTGATTAATTAGGTGTTCACATCAAAATATTTGCAAATTTGTGTGTTTTGGTGCTTGCTATATATTTCTGACAGAAGGCCATGTGTTAGCCGTGTAATAAAAATAAGCTGCAGTCCTTGTGCTCCCTAAAGTTATTTGCTAAATTTAGAAACAGTATTGTCTTTTATTATCATGGCAAATCAAATGAGTAGATTATGATTGTGATTTAGTTTGCATAAATGCTATGAATAATAGCATGTGTTGAAAAAACATCATGTTTTATAATTCGGTCCAGTTTTACTGTCCTTCATGCACGGAGTGATCCATGAAAAATTGCAGCTCTGCGTTGGGCAGGGAACAAAAGCAGGTCATAATCAGATTACACAGCTTCAGTAGAAATGACTGTGCTGTACCTAAGTTTGTTGCGCTATCGTGCCCAGACATTCCCTCTTGTCATTATTTAACAGAGGCTAGCATAAAGCAATTTTTGGGGTGTGAACGGATCAGCATTTACTGTAAAATAAGTTCTGCTTGCAAAAGTTAATTGTCACTGCTGTTGCTGTGCAAACCTTGAGTAAATCTGAGCCTTAGTGGCATATTTACAAGGAACTGGTGCATTGGCTCCAATGCAGCAGTTTCCTTGTGTTGCCCTGTGTCCCCCTAACAACACCATGATAGTGCTGTATTTTACAATACAGCGCACCATGGCACACGTTAGCACAATAGCATCAACATTTTTGATGGTATTGTGTCGCTTTGCTGGACTAGAGCCAAAAAGTTTGAAACTAATCCAGGGCAGGCGCAAAAACTGATGCTAGAACGGTGCAGTGAAATCATGTAAATCTCACTGCTATTTTGTGGGCCTCCCTGAGGAGGAACGCCCCCCAGGCATACATTTTACCTAGGGCAGGTATGATGTGTCGCAAAGGTTTACAAAGGGATGCAATGCTAGCCTTGCACCACTTTGTAAATATGGCGCAGGGTAAGGCCCTGTTTAGCGAAGTCATAGCATTGAAAAAATGGTGCTAAGGAGGGGCTAAGGGGCGCATGGGGCTTGTAAATATGCCCCTTATTGTTTTATCTTTGTGGTGTAACACATGTCTTCCAGCAGCTCTATGATATCCAACCTGACTCACCCAGCATGTGGAAGGGCCCACAATCACCACCAGACACCTACAGGACCCATTTTCACCATTTTCAGCAACATCACAGTAGACAATTTCACTCTATCACCTGGTCCGACCACACCATCATCAACTTCAGCATATCCATTACACACCACCACAGAACACCATCACCAAATCTTCACAACGGAACTGAAACAAGATCTCAGAAGGATCCTGGACTTCTGAACTCCTACATCATTGACCAAAACACAACAACACCCTCCCCAAATTCATCTCCAACTTCAAGTGCCTGGATCATCACCTGCACAAATACCCTGGCTAGTCTCAATGCGATGAGAACTACACCACAAGCAAAATAGTGCTTGGAGAAGCTCAGGATCACGAAATGCCACTTGGATACAGCTGGAGACAATAGGCCTGATTTAGATGTTGGCGGATGAGTTACTTCATCACAACAGTGATGGATATACCGTCCACCGAAATCAAAATCCCATACAGTGTATTGGGATTTAGATTTTGGCTAACGGGATATCCCTCACCGTTGTGACGGAGTAACTTGTCTGCCAATATCTAAATCAGGTCCAAAGTCATAATGACATCAACAAGAGCACCTACAAATCCATCCTCAGACAGTACCATCAGCAAATCAGAGTTACCAAACGCTCAGCGCCCAACAATCGCATCAAAAGCAGCACCAACAGTGCCAAGGACATCTTGGCCATAGTAAAAGACACCACCTCTCTGGCACCAACTCACGATTGTAGCCAACTCTCAGGACCTCTGCAGCCAGCTGTCCTTATTCGTCAATAAGATCACCAGCAACTATGAAAACTTTAAGCCCTAACCAGACTCTTTCATCCTGGCATCCCTCTTGCTCATCTCTATCAAACCCCAGAGAACCACCCTGACCACATGGCCCACCATCACTACTCAGGAGATAACAATGACCGTGCAATATAAATGCTCCAATCTTCCCTTGGACCCCTGCCCTCACCACCTCATTATCAAAGGACTGGATCCTATCAGCGCAGCCCTCACCCAAATCCTGACTGAATCAATCATCTCATCACAACCACCTACCCAGATGCCTGGGAACATGCCAAAGTTCTTCCCTTCCTCACAAAATCCTCAGCATACCCAAAGACTATCCAACTTCTGACCTATCTCCCTGCTACCCAAAAGTCATCTAGAAGATGATGAACAAACACCTAGTCTCCCTCTTGTTGGCATCCACCTCCTCAATGCCACTCAATCTAGATTCAGGCCAACCACAGTACAGAGGCCACCCTCACTGCTGCCATGGACAACATCACGATGGTCATGGACAGAGGTGAGACAGTCACCCTAATCCTATTTGATTATTCAGCAGCCTTCAACATAATCTCCCACCCCATCCTTATCCAATGGCTGCATGAAGCCAGCATCCTTTGCTCCTTCCTAGCAAGCCGCACACAGGCAATCAGCCAGTCCCCATTCACCTTATACACCGTCAACCTTATCTGCGTAGTTCCACAAGGATCCTCACTCAGCCCCACTTAGTTCAATGCCTATGGTACTCCACTCACCAGCAACATCCATTCCCACGGATCAATATCATATCCCATACTGATTTCACCCAGTTCGTTCTCTCCCTCACCAACAAGACACCAAACACCTGGACCAATTCCTCTGCCTGCATGAACAAAGTCACTACATAGATGAAAAATAGCTGCCTAAAGCTTAACACAAGACGGAAGTAGCAATCTTTGGCAAAGATACCTTGTTCTGGGGCTCCACCTGATGCCCTGCCAAACTCAGACCCACACCCCTCCTAACAACCCATGCAAATAACCTTGGAAGAGTAATCAACAACCAACTCACCATGACCAGCCAAGTGAATGCGAACTGCGTTTATTGTTTCCACACACTCAAGATGCTCTAGAAGACCTTCAAATGGCTCCCCACCAGCACTCGCATAACTGTCTAACAAAGCCTCATCACTAGCAAGGTGGACTACAGCAACTCACTCTATGCTGGTATCAATGCTCAACTGACCAGATGATTTTTGAACAATACATCCAGGCTCACCCACAACCTCCCACCCCATACTCACATCACCCCAAACCTCAAAGTGCTCCACTGGCTCCCAATTCACAAATGAGGATCCTTAAAGCCTTGCAAAAAATTAGCCCAATCTACCTAAACAACCCCATAAAAATCCACAAACCTACCAGATATCTCCACTCAGCTGGACTCCTACTCGTACATACCCCCCACATAGCAAAACCAGGTCCAGCAGTCATGCCTTCTCCTACCTTGCTCTTAAAGCCTGAAGTGACTTGCCTATGCACTTCTGAGCCTCCTCCTCAGTTATTGAATTCTGCAAGAATCTGTAGACTTGTCTCTTCACCCAGCCCTAAACCTGACTCCACCCACACTGCTCCTGCTTCAGTGGCAGCATACCCTCCTGGGTGAGTTATGCACTATACAAATACAGATGACATGCCATGACATCAGGGTTGGAAAACTTTTGTACGAATGACAGTTTTTGTGTAATTGCACACATTTGTCTTATGCTCCATGATGAGTTACTATATATAGTTGTGTGCATGTTGAATGGTTATGAGGAAGGATTTTAAACTTTTTTCCAGAGTTTTTGACTTATGTTTTATTAGAAGTTCTTGAGTTTTAAGCTGGAGAAACGTGGTCATGAACTGATTAAAAACAAGCCAAAACTCTGCTACTGCAAAGTTTACAGAATATAGTTCTGCATTAATAATGTGATCTGGCCAATATCATGGCAATAGATGTGGCAATGCAACAAAAGAAAAAAAGGAAGATTGCCAGAAAAATCATTTAAGCAAAGGAGCGTAGTGTGGATGAAAGTAAAAGATGTACTCCAGCATGTGTAAAGGCTATGCTTTAAGACAACAGAGATATGAACTGCATCTTGACCCTTTATCATATGGCAACATGGGTGACTGCAAAGGTAAGGAAGATTGCTTTGAGCAGCAGTGATGCCATTGCCAATGTCTCCACATTGCAACAATGACTGCATCACATGGGCCCAACAAAAAACAATTAGCTACTGTTAATACACCCATGCTTGAGTTATGCAACTGACTGATCAAAGCCACTCTAAAAGTCCCTGTACGGGAGGGTGAAGTAGAATAAGTCAAGGTGATGAGACATCTTGGCATGTTCCTGTTGTGAAACGAATCAGACAGGTTTGTGGAAGGAGAATTTCACTGGAATGTTGGAACTATAAAGAGGGTACATGGCCCAGCAGTATGAGTGGACTGCATGGTTGAACACATCCTCCTAGCGCCCAAAATCTCAAAAAGTATTTTCAGGGTGAACAAAACATTGTATATGCAAGGGCACATAGCAGCAAAGGATGTGTCAAAGGCAAAGGAAGAGCCAGAGAACATCACTTGATACCCACTTTATACCCAGCAGGGACTGTGATGCAGATTGGAGAAACAGTTTAGTGCAAGTGAGTACCAATGTTCTCAACAATGTACAGGACATTAAGGAACTCAACAATGAATGAAAATAACTGTTACTGAATGCATTCAAAGAGTATTTAGTTGAACAAATCCAAAAGTGTATGTTACATGCAAGCAAACAATAATCTGATTATTCATGCGAGGTAGCTTTTGGGTTAGGTCAAAGACATTTATGACAACACTGTCCACAAAACATCTGGAAAATGGTCCGATTGACTTACAAAACTCATCCCTTCACCGTACCTCATGAGTACATTGAAAATTGTCA